>NW_024609880.1:1582500-4048300 GCF_016920785.2 Ixodes scapularis | reverse complement strand
GTACGTCGGGGAAATGCTTGGCACAAACATGATCACTAGGTAGCAACTTGCGATCGGCCCTCGGGATTGCACGACACCACTGCTCCAGGAAAGTGTCATTCGATGGAGCTTTAAATGAGGACACTCGCTCTGCACAGTTTCGGTACCCTGAATTGCAGTTGGGAACGAAGGACGTCTTTCCCATCCTTATAGCATAACTTCTTCTTCGGGTTAAGGCTCACCTTCCTGCACGATGGTGGCACCTGTGATCGACACAGCACCAAAGAAAAACACGAGGCCAGCCAGTGGCCGGACACCACCACCACAACACCACACTGCGGAAAAGGCGAGCCCGCTACGCCGCCGACACCGTGGCCGCCGAGGAGGGACCTCATACCCACGGTGCTCATAGCTCAGCGCCCTCCGCGGCTGCGCGGAACAAACTTCTCCTGCTTTGAGGATAGCTCCGAACACGATCTGGTCGCTCGCCCTCAGTGGGAAGAGCGGCCAGAATCATCACCTGATTGTATTTCTTCCACCGTGTTATTACAAAACACTAAAACAATACAGCACTCGATAACAATACCGTAAAGCCGGGGGGTCACAATGCTCATAATACATCATACAAGAAGCAGTCTGCAAACACGAGTCACCGCACTATTTGTGGTTAGAATAGCCGCGTGCCAGTTTTCTCTTTGATCTCATTGCCATGCGCCATTCGAAACACGGATCTCGCGGTTACTCGCGTTCGAATTTGTATGCAGGCATCTTAGCATGCCGCGGCGGATTCAGAGGAAAGGGGGGGGGGGGGGAGTGAGGGGGGGGGGTGAGGGGGGGAAAGGGGGAAGGGGGGAAGGGGGGCGGAGGAAGGGGGGGGGGTTTGGTTGCTCGGTCCTACTTGTTAATTCTTCGTGTGTAAACATTGTGTATAATGAAGTTGAACGCTGAGCTAGTTGGTTGTCGTTATGCATGGTGAACAAAAATAGCTCCTAAGGCAAGGAAAAAAAAGGAAAATACACGAGAGCAGTTCGTCGTTAGTCTTTATACAGCGGGAGGTTAGTCTTGATGAGCATGGCGACATCGTTACCGATTGTAAATCAGAGCCAGTGCAGTACAGCTGCAGTACAACTGCAGTGTCCTAGAATACGGGGTCGTGTTTGGACCAGCAAGGCTTGCTAATGGGAGCATGTGAGGCTGTGCGAGTAGACAACAATCGCGGCGCTGCAATCGACAGGGCAGCAGAAAGTCGCTGTAGCCCACACGTGCAGCCGCTCGTGCACGTGTGGCGGAGCACGGGCACAGCCACCACCATATATACTGACCCTACTGCCCATGCGCCGCTGTCGACACTTATCGCGATCTACACCACACGCCTCACGTGAGTATGGTGGTGGTTGTGCGCGTGCTCCAGGTGCATGAGCACGCGCGGCTGCACGTGCGGGCTGCAGCTACTTTCTCCTGCCCTGTCGTCTGCAGCCTCGCGATTATTGCCTACAGGCGCATCGTCACAAGCTCCCATTGTGGGGCCGCGCCGGTCCAAACACTACCCCGTGTTCTAGTCGACTGTAGTACGACTGCTAGCCTGGCGTCTTTAACGTGCACTATGCAGTAGTGATACGCAAGACTGCACGCCGGTACGATGCTCATCCAGATCGAAATGGTCAGAGGTGATCATTTGAACCCAGGATTTCTGGAATCTGCAGCTCCACGACCGGACAAGCACTGACTCGTAAATACTCGTTTTTACCACTCATCTCTTTGACTATTTGCTGAATTGCGCTTTCCCACTCCGCGTAAGCGGCCACGGTCGGCCCTCTTTTTGATCGAGTTATATTATCTCTAGCCACACCATAGTAGTAGGATGGCGCAATCTACCGCCCCATAGATAGGGTACAGCTGTTAAAGCCACTATCATCCATCCATGGCAGTCAGCGTTGTGGTAGGTGTGGAGACCGTGGTGACAGGTTGCCCTAAAATAGCCGTGGGTAATATTTCGTGCTTGATTGAAGTTGTTCAACGAAACAACGACGACAACGACGACTACGGCGACAGTCGCATCCACTGAGTTTCAAGCATCCGCTTGGTCGAACGACTTCATTCAAGCACGAAATATCACCCAAGATAGAGTGTATTAGACCAACGGCTATTTTTATGGCTGCCTGGCGCCACAGCGCTGCAGGTCATATTACTATGATGGCTAGAGATATTATAACACTACCAAAAACATGGCCGACCGTGGCCACATTCTTGTGCATTTGCGGAGCTGGTAAAAAGCGGTCCAGCAAATAGTCATAGGGATCAGGGTTTTTTACTTTCAAAAAAGAAGAAAAAGACAAGAAACGCACACATTCACATGTTCATCTTCCACCCATGATAGCTGCTCACTGCGGCACACGCTGGCCCTTCATTGTCCTCTAAAGGAATTCCAGCGTGACGCGGGACAACACCACTGACGCCACACTTCTACAGTGTTCCCCCCATGGGGGTGTGAAATGCCTCCAACACTTCACATATCACCTTGTCCTTGTGTCGTCCTAAAATGGTGGTAGAACTAAGTGACGGTTCTCAGAGACACTCTTTGCAGTGGCAGGTTTCCTTCCCTGTGGCTCCTAGACAATACCTGAGTTCTCGGAGTCTATCGTTCAGGAAGCATCCTGTCTACCAACGTAGGTGCGGCCACACGAGAGTGGAATTCTATACACTACTGCCATAGCCCATGTACACATCGGATTGGCGTCTCTCTTACAATACTTGTACATCGCTATTTCTTTTCTTTTTTTTTCATTCTTTGCATTACAAAACTACAGGAGTTCCGTAACGGCTCCCAGCATTATGTTTTTGAGACCATGGGGAAATATCGGTTGACAACTGGTCTCTTCCTTTCTAGTACACGTTTGGTAGACTGACAGGCCTTAACCTTTTTCAGGAGGGTGCTTGACACGTTTGACATTAGTGCGATAGATAACCAAGTTTTTGTTGCCTGTGAGTTTGAGTTTTATATCCGTCTCTCGGAGTGTGGAGGCATGATTTGTTCAGTGCTGAGCATAAACATGGCATAGTAATGCCCCTCTTTACAATTTTTGAGTAGGCTGACTCGTAGTCCAGAATACCCTTCTTTGATTTTGGCAAATAATTTAAGTGAATATGGGAGTCTTCTAGACAGGGGGAGAGAAGTACATGCACTAGAGTACTTTTCCTTTTGTACCCCAGGCCCCCCCTTAGCGAAAACTAATACGTTTGAAATATACCACATTCTAATTTGAGTGTATTTGAAATGCAGTTCATAATTGTAAGTACATGAAAAATAGACCGAAAATATAAACTTCTTTTTTTTTACTTAGTACTAAAATCTACTGATAAAAATCATTTTAAGATACCTTCACTTAAACTACATTTGAAGTCCCCTTCATGCATTTTGAAATATGTAAATACTAAATTAATAGGAACAAAATACCTTTCACATATATTTTTTGAAATATTTCTTTAATTCGTGCAAAATATACTCCAACCCTAAAAAAATGGAGCAATCAAAAATACGTGCAGAATACTCTTAAAATACATAAAAATCGTAAATACTGTTGTGTTATACTCAAAATACCTTTTGACTGCAATACTTTGGTAATTTGACTTAAACTACCAAAATATTGAAAAGCTCCCCTTCTAGAAGTTCACTTCAAGCAGATACGGAGTACACTGAAGCGCCTAAATACAACATTTGTTTAGTTTGTCAACTGAATTGCGCAGCATCGCACTGATAAATCAGCCCAGTTTATGTTATTGTTTCCTTTTTTCTATCAAGAACACGCCTGATCAGTTCCTTGCACTCCAATCACAAACGGGGTTCGGGAAATACAACCACAACATTTGCTGATGCTGGAAAGCTTCAGCAGGTGCTCTGAACAGGTACGTTTGGCGTGGTTTTGTTAGCACAATGTTAGTTCACTGAACGTGTATACTCACCATTGTACGTGATGTGAATAGTGACTTTAATATAGTGGCATTAACTACCATATTAAATAGTCTACTACTAAAAAGGAAAGGCAAAATAACTACTGTAAAATACTTATTTTTCGCGGGCTCAATATTTTGCGATCTAGGTCTAAGCTGGAGTTTTGGAATAATTCGTAAATTCTAATTTTCGCGACGCGCTGGGATCGCAATATAGATATTAATGTTTTTACATTTTGCCGGAATTGTTCACGGGACCTATTTTTCGGAATTGCAGGCGATTCGCGAACTTTGCGAGAATTAGGTCCTCACGAAAATAAAGTCGTTTACAGTATTTTAAAGTGAAGAAACTGCCTTGATTCGCTTCGTCCTGAGTGGTGCTACGCAGAGAAGCAATAACATGTATTTTATGAGCCGTTTGTGTGGGTATTGTTTTAGGGACTGCGCCGAATTGTTATTAGTTGTACCAATGCTTTTTAGTAAGAGATATCGTCCACGAACTTCAAAACACTGTTTCCCCTTTGACAGGCTCCCGAGGAGAAGATCGAATACTTGGAACCTTAATAAGCGCAGAGGCGGTCACCGAAAAAATGATTACCTTCAATATGTAGGCTATATAAGGCTCTAGAGCAGTCAACGGGACTGTGAGTGAGCTGTTCAGTGCGTCATGGTGTTTGTGTTTGTGTTCGTTTCTAATGTAGCTTTGTGGGATGTATTTAGTAGTGCCTTTAAATACCACAGGGACACCATTAGCTGACAAAATCGAAAATAAAAAAAAATTGTGTAACCGGTTTTTAATGCACAAATGGCACCTTGAGTGTGAAGGGATAATATTTTTGGTATATTTAAAATATTTTTTATTCATATTTATAATGTATTTGGAATACCTTACGCGCGTATTTCGAGTGCGGCCAAAATAATACAGAATAAATACAAAATGAATATCCGTATTCAATATATTTCAACTTCGTTTGAAGTACGGTCTCTTTTTGCTAAGGGCCCCCCCCCCCCCCCCTTCCCCCCCAAAACACAATGTTCGTAAATGTATCCATCCTTTGTCCACTTGCGTTTCCGATTGTCCACCCCTTCCGAGAAAACACAAAACGTCGTCTACGAAGAGGACTGCCTTGGCATCACTAGCACAGCCAAGCGCTGTTTCAACTGCCCAATCCACATCATCCAGATAAATGTCACTTAAAACGGGGGCTACACGGGACCCAACACACACCCCTGACATTTGCCGGCGGCATCCATCCCGGCACCCGACTATCATTGACTGCAGGTAGAAAAGTAACAAGTCCATAAACCTAGAACTTCTGAAGGTCAGTTCTCCAATACAGCCGTTTGCTGACGCGAGCAATCGATCACGCGATAATGAGTAAAAAGAGCCTTACACATCTATATGAAAGTATTCCTCCTTCCCAAACATTTAACCCATATGCTCCACCAGCTCCTCCGAGTGGAAAACCCTTAAAATAGACCTTGATATTTAAAGATGAGAGTTGCTTGAAGGTAGGACACCACTTATCATTGCCACGACCCCTTTTCGGTCGCACTGGCTGGAAAGAAGAACACAGCGATGTCATTACCAGGTGATAGAATAAGTGAAGCGCAGTATACAGCAAGGGTCTCAAACAAGCGGCGTGCGGGTCGCCAGGGGGCGGCGCATGTCGGGGACGCCGCCCGCGCGTGCATCCCGTTGCAGTGCGCCCAATTCCTATGCCTCCAGCCATACATGCGCCACAAATATGTTTAGCGTCATAAATTAATTCAGCATAAAAAAGAGCTCTGCTCATACAACATGTTCACACGTATTGTAATATTCTGTTTTCTTTGGAACTGAGTATAGCTTCGTTTACATATTTGATTCTCAGCCCTTTCAAATGTAAATCAACCGGCACGGCAATAGAACTACTTGATGTTGATTTTAATGCTTTTACGTGCGAAAAAACACCATAAAGGGTTTGACACTCGTGCGCAGCAGAAGTCCCTTCCCGATACAAAAACAAATGAATATGTAAATATATGAAACAGATAAATATCCCATGAGAGAGTCTGTCAAAAAATATTACAGGTTCAATCCCTATTCAAAAGGAAAATAAGGCATGAAAATATTTTTTGCTGAACATGGCTATTTCAGAAATTCTTACTTCGATGTAAATGCTGATTTTACAAATTGCTTGTCGGGATAGAACGTTTCGCATTGTCGCGTAAATATAGCTGGGATACGTAGCTTTATGCTGCCTAAACTATCCGGTACATCATTATGACCTTAGATGAGTTTCTGTAAAAACATTGCATGTCGGCGATTTCTACCGCAACCTAACGTGCTGAGATTCAAAAGCCTAAGACAGACATTCCATTCTGGTTGCGGGGCAAAGTGGGGGAGGAGGGCAGATCCGCGGGCTTGAAGGAACGAATGATTCCTTCGGATTCAACCCCATTCTCTTGAAACATGTTCGGGGTGTAAAAATCGGGCAAAATCGGGTTTTGCCAGAAAACGAACAACCCTACATATGCATTACCCAGTACATTCGCATAGAGGTTTGAGCATTATACAATGTCTGGGGCTTAAGTGTTGCCCTTTTCAGCATAACGTTTTTAAAGCGACTTCCATCGCTGGCCATGACTCAAAACCGGGCATTTTAACGTGTTCCAGGAGGCTATTGGTGTATGCAAAGCCATCGACAAAGCGGCGCCAAGCAGGTTTGCCTCTTTCTAACACCAGCATACGGTCCATTCGGGATCTGCTAATGGCGTGCAACCCAAGCAGCAGTATCACTTTTTGGCTTCTTTTTTTCATTTTCACCTGCCTCAACCTGCAGATATTTCAAGAAGTCCCAGTTCAACTGTGCACTGATGCTGAAAGCATGTCGAAGTTCAGACCACAATATTTACGCATTTGTACAGAGCAGAAAAGCATGGTGCAAAGTCTCCGTGAAAGGACACAGTGCACAATTGACAGACCATGCTACAAAGAACTCTTTGCTCCCGAGGCATGTTTTAACGGGCAGCACTTCTACGTGAAACTTTACAAAAATGTCTTTGATGCTTTTTTTTATGGGGTACTTACGCAATGTTTTAACGCTTCCGATCTTTCTGAACTTTCCTGTGGGGAACGATACAACGAAGGCGGAATGGCTAGGTCAACAGTACCCCAATAAAGCTTCCTCCTGTTCGCTTGGATTAGGTCGTCACATGTGAAAACCTGGTGTGAAACAAGCCAACGGTCGCTTTGACTTCTTTAAAAAATCTGAGTTTTGGTGCTTAAATTGAGGCTTCGTCCGTATTCACATTCCAGGAAGGCAAGTACCGTCCCCCTAGAGTCTGTCGTTCTCATATCGGGGTCCGCGAAGGCTTTCTAGAAGTCCGCGAAGTCCAGCCTGACCAGTGAAGTCCGTCAATAAACTTTGTCTTTTCTTAGATTGAGAAGAAATGTTTCAATTTTAGGGTGAGTTTTCTCGTGTATATGTCTATAAGAGAAGTTTACTTCACAGTAGCACTTAGCTATATTCATTAATAAATAACTATCATAACCTGAACTTTCCCTTCCCATCACCACGAAAGGGGTCCTCCATCATCACCGCTATTCCACAAGGGGTCCGCGAAACATCAATGGCTGAGAACAGTACCTGCCCTAGACGTTTTAGTGCTCGTGTTGACACCGGATAAACCTGGTCCCGGCAAAACGGAAAACGCTGACTTTTATGTTTAACTCTATATTCATGAGCCCCAAACCCCCTTGAGCAGGCTCAGAAAGAAATTCGTTCTACGCTACGTTTAAATAAAAATTGCAAATCAATGTGGCACATAGTCTGTGGAACTTATAAATCTCTACTTGTTGGGATGGTATGATTTGTGCCGCGTACCATACACTCGAGAAGAAGACAGAGTTCCAGACAAAAGCAATATTCAAAAGGGGGAGATATCTTCCGTACCATTCGCGCAGGTGAGCAAAGGTTATCCTTGTTCATACCACAGTAATGACGTGTGTTTGATAATGCTGCCGTGCCCACGGTACCTCTGTTGTGTTCTTGGGGATATTTTACTTTTGCTGAAAAACCTGCTCTTGTTGTGCGGAGACATTGATGGAAATCCAGGACCGGTTGAATTGAAAAATATAATAGACAAACTTACCGTAATTGCACCCGACGTTCAAGAAATTCAAGCTAGCCAAAAAGAAGCTTATAGAAGGTTGGATGCCATAGAAGATAAGCTTAAAGAAATCGATTGTGTTAAAGCTGCATCAGTAAAATAATATAGGAAAATTGAAAAACTTGAGAAGACCGTAGGTACCCTCGTAGATAGGATGGGCGACTTCGAAAACCGCAATCAGAGGAACAACTTAATGATATTCGAACTAGAAGAAACAAAAAAATGAGAGCTGTAACAGCTTAGAAGCACGAGTATCTAAAACCATAATTGAAGATATTCTTCAAGTTTCTACGTCTGGAATTGAAAAGATCCACAGACTGAGTAGTCAAACACCCGGAAATGCCCGGCTGGTTATCCCAAAACTTCTGGACTTCAGAGACGAACTAGTAATACTAAGAAACTGTTGCAGACTGCGTGGCACTAATATTTCAATCAACGAGGATTTTTCGAAGCGAGTCCAGGTAATCAGAAAGAAGCTCTTGGATTGGGGGTGCCAAAGACAACACAAGAGCGGGGAACAAAGTAGCGCTCGTTTATGACAAGGTGCGAATCAACAACGTGCTGTACGCGTGGGACGAAACGATAGGCGATAAATCCCCGGTTCGCGATAGAGCAATGGCAAACGAAAGCGCCCTATCAGTCCCAGCATGACAACACAAAAATAAAGAGCGTCGCCGAACCGAACTAAGAATCTTGAATATAAATGCTAGAAGTGTTGTCAATAAACTGATAGAACTTGAAGCATGTTTCCTGACTACCCATCCCCATGTCGTCATTATCACTGAAACGTGCATCTCTCCAAGTGTCCTTGATAGCGAGGTTGTTCCGCCCAACTACACAATAGTACTCAAAGGTCGAGGTGGTCGAGGCGGCCATCGCTATCAGAAAGGGCTTTAAATATACCGAAATGCCTGATGTTCCTGGAATTGAATCTATTTGGTGCGAAGTTTCTTTTCGCGAGTATTCATTTTTTTTCGGTGCCGTATACAGGCCTCCAGGCACACCGCCCAGTTTCTTTGACACTCATCACAGCTACGTTGATGAAAACGTAAACAATAATAGTCAGGTCATCATGGCCGGCGCGGACGCTCTACTTAAAATGTGTTTTTGTTATAACCTTGACCAGATAGTAAGAGCCATATCTCGCAAACCTCACTCATGAGGGCCCTCAATCACCCTCATCTTCATAGAGGAGGTGAGGGTGAGTGAGTTTCTGAACCAGGAAAATTCATGAGTGTGAGTGTGACTGAGGGCCGTGAGGCTGTGAGGACCGTGAGTGCGTGAGGGCCGTGAGGGCGGTAAGTGCGTGGGGAGAGTGAGGGGTGTGAGGGCCCTGAGCGCATGAGGGGCATAAGGGCGGTGAGTGGCGTGAGGGGCACGAGGGCCGTGAGGGCGGTGAGTGCGTGCGGGGTGTTTGGGCCATGAGTGCGCGAAGGGCGTGAGGCCGGTGAGTGTGTGAGTTTCATGAGTGCGTGAGGGGCGTGAGGGGTGTGAGGGCGGTGAGTGTGTGAGGTCCCCTTCAGACAGAGCAACTTTCTCAGCAATTTCGGTGTGGCTGGAGGGTTGTTCTCTAGCTTTTCCTAGATCGACACGAAGTGCTGACATCGGGTCCGGCTCAAAACAAGCAAGCAACTCGGAGCAATTAGAATACCTTTGAAGTGGCTGCATCCAATCAGGAACGCGATATTTGCACGTGGTACCTAGTACCGGTAATGATGACAACAAAAGACTTGGTTCCGCTTTGAAATTGATCGTTTTTGCAAATAAACTGTGTCGGAAAGATGCATTAGTATTCTCAACGAGATCTTAATGCATAAAAGCACGTTTATAGCGCGTAATTCAGTCTAAATAGTGCAAGAAAAATAAAATGTCATAAGGATGATGGCGAATTGCAGCAATCGGTTGCTGCGTGGGAACGCGGGCGGCCCTTGTTGCTGGTGTTGCTACGTTTCGTTTCTGAGCGGAACTGCCCCCTTTCAAGCGGGCCTGAGTGGCGTGAGTGCCATGAGTGCGTTACTGGCGTGAGGGCCATGAGCGTATGAGGGGCGTGAGGGGTATGAGTGCGTGAGGGCCGTGAGGGCGGTGAGTGCGTGAGGAGTGCTGCAGACAGAGAAACAAAAAGTCAGCAGATTGATCCCCAAAAAGTCAGTAGATTTGCACAAAAATCAGTAGATTCTGCGAAATCTGCATTTTGCCATGTTTTGCTATTTACATTAAGCCACACGTCGAAGAAATGGTATAGACTAACAAATACCAAGGTAATATACACAAATAAAAATGAAAAAAAAGACCAGTTCTCGAGTATTTCACGTATAGCCAACTAAAGCTTACCAGTTTTATGAAGGACAAAGTAAAATGACACCGTGAACGTTTTTTTTTTTTTTTTTTATCAGCATTGACTAGTGTTGCGGTTTCTAGGATTATTCTTTGAAATCGAGACTGAGCCACTTTTGGGATCCACAGATGAGTGCGACAGTACGACATCCACCTGTCACTCGTATTGAAACGAAACCAAAACAAGACGTTATGGCAAGTTCGCGCGTACATGTCCAATGGGAGCCCTCTGCAAGCTATAATCTTTCCTTACTGGGTTGTGGAAGGTTTTTGACGCAACGCTGTTGGCACGGAGCAATGTTGAGGCTACGCGTCGTCTGCTACGGGCTTATTTCTTTTTCGCCTGACCCAAAGTTTGCGTTCAAACATGTAGAAACTTAATTCGTTAGCTTTTCAGGCCACCGAGGAATAACATTATATCATTTTCTTGCCAGTGCCTGCCAAATAAAAGTAAAGAACTGAAATTCGGATGTCAATTCTATGAATTCCATTCCACCGTTCGAATGAATGAAAATGGCAGCCCTCTCCGCTCAGCCATTGACTCAGCTCGGAACAGCCGAGAGTTCACGCGCATGCGCTCACGCCTCTCGCTCTGCGCCGCGGGCTAATCGGCTCACTTGGCAGAGGGGCGTTACGGCGGCGAGATCATAGACTGGCCAAACTCTCCCCATATATGGCTCTGGCCCGGATGGCACCGTCGATGGGCTTCTGGGCCATCTAGCCAGTGTTTCGTTTTTAATTCTGGGAGAACATGAGTTCCCAAGCAATAAATTATAATATGTTTACTAAAAAAAGTCAGTAGATTTCCTTTTTTTTCAGTGAATTGTAGACCCGGAGCAAATCAGTAGATTTACTGATAAATAAGTAGACCTGGCGACAGCGTGAGGGCCATGAGTGAGTGAGGGGCGTGAGGGCGGTGAGTTGCGTGAGGGGCGTAAGGGCAATGAGGGCGTGATGGCCGTGAGGTTCAGTGAGGGTGAGTGAAGGGCTGAAGGTGAGTGCGAATCGGAGGATGAGGGTGAATGAGGGGCTGAAGGTGAGTGTAGCTGTGAGGGTGAGGTTGAGGCAGTGGCTTAGGTGGGTGTGGCTGAAGGTGGAGTGTGAGTGAGGGCGACTTAAAATGCCTACCACTGAGTACGAGCGCCCACGCGTGTTCATGGTTCATCTCAATCATTACTCGACCTTATATTTGCAAGTCAACATTTTGAAATACTTGATTGCACGGTAAATATCCTAGGCTGCATCTCTGATCACTCAGTGGTCTTGGCGTCCTTCAAAACGCGACCATCAATTAACAACTCCTCTACATGTTCCGTACTGCCGGACTGTTACAAAGTGGACGATATTGAAATTCTTGATCTCCTTGATATGCAATACGATCCATTTATAGAACTCTTTCTCGATGACTATGCTTCCGTATATAAATTATAATTTTTTTTAAATAAAACAGTGAATAATTGTATGGTTAAGTTCATCCCCACCAAGAATAAAAGAACAAAAGAGGATAACCTGTGGTAAACTCGAGACGTTATTCATACTAAACATAACCTCAACCGGCTCAGGAAAAGAGCGAAGGAGCAAAAAGTACCACTAAACAGAAACCAGTTTTTGGTTTTTAAAAGTAAACTGTAACAAGAAATAAAAACTGCCAAACAATCCTATTTGAATTTCACTCTTCAGTCATTTATTAGAACTTCCCTAGACAAATTTGGAGATACGTGAGCCCAAGTAAATCCAGCGCTACGGAATCACTCTCTCACGAACACTCAAAACTTCCTCTAGCATCTAATGATTATTTTGCATCTCTATTTGCAACAGATAACGGACGCACACCCCTTTTTAATCACAGCCAGACCTTATTCATTCAAAACATTCCTATATCTGAACCTTTCATTCTCTCCCTCCTATTAAGTTTAGACACTAAAAAAGCTGTGGCCCAGATAATATCCCAAACGTATTTCTTAAACGTTACGCAGAATGGTCTGCTAAGTATCTGACACTGATATCAAATACCATGTAAGCCAATACTGGTAACTCCCGCGGATCGCCGGCGAAAAGTGATCGCAGCGCCCCTGGTGAGCTCGGAGTCTCCGCTAGCAGACGAATTCTCCACAATGCATTGGTTTTGCCTATCTTCGTGCGAGGTGAGCAATTAAAAAAAAATTGTCACGGCTATTCGCTGCTTTGAATGTTAAAAAATAGGTTCTACCTCATGAGTCAAGGGCATTTTCTTCGCGAGGGGAAGATGTTTGCACCTTGTAGGGTGTAATTTTCGGGCTCTTCCGAAGAAAACAATCCGTCAGAAGACTCGGAACTTATGTTTGCCAGGCAAGACGCTAATGTACCTTCGCCCTCTGTCTTTGAAAAGTTCAATGTAAAATGATTTTAGAACATTGGTACGTTTCAACTTTACTGTGCATATCCATCAGTTCTTTTTGCTGTTGCAATTTCAATTTATCATGATTGTATTGCTTAAAACCGTTTCGTTGAATAGGCGAGCTGGCTATATCCCGATCGTCTCTGGATGAAGAAGCAAAAAGAAATTTCGAACCATGTACCTTCCGGCGATGTCATTATGCTCTGGAAAAAGGCGATTGTGCACCATGCAAATCTTGCGCTATTACTGAAACTAAAAAAAGTGCAGTTACAAAAAAGAACACCCGATGAACGGTCGTGCACCTCCTTCCATTTTTTCGAAGTCTACTTTATTTTTATGCTTGAGGCGACGCTACGCCGCCGCGGTCTTTCTTCCTCCTGCGTTTATCTTTTTCGTTTGCTTTTTTTTTTTTTCTTGTGCTTACTTGATGTTCGAACCATGGCGTATTTTGTTGCCTTGTTTGGCGTACTTTTTACTTTGTTTCCTTCGCTTCGTCGCTTACTACCACCGGTTCGTCTGCTACGCTATGCCTGGACATTTGGAAGGCCGTCTGTTGTTTTTCCACTGTCGTCTATGACAACCTCCTATGTTCGCCTTCGATTGAGTTTCTGATCCGAAATCTTCATTTGTACTTTTTGACACTTCATGAGTATATTAAGAAGTGTAAGCTCGTTATACATTCGTATTTGGATTTCATTTGAGTGCGCGGTCACGTCTGCTATGAGTCATCGTTGGTTGATCAACCGGACGCCTTCGAGCATACACCAGCGCATACTTGGGGATGGCAGGCATGCCATGTGCCTCCCATCGCCACTGCGAAAACAAGTTTTTGTGATGTGGTGGAAAATCCTTCTTCCGCTTCCCGCAGACCAAACAAACGTGAGTAATTAAGTTACTTCAAATTAAACTGGAACACCTATCCAAGTCTCGCTTGAAAATAACCACTGACGCCTCAACAGACGAATATTTCACCAAACAAGAGTTCAGCTGAAAACGCACTTGAGGCCGCTGATCGACACTCAAAACAGAGGCACGATGTGCAAGGAATGCCTGGACATTTACGCCAACAAGTACTGGAATGTAGTTTTGAACTGGTCCGCCAAGCGAGCAAACAAACAACCTGCCAAAGTAACTGAGAAAAGAAAAGCGAAAGCAAAAAAGGTCACACACCGCTAGCACGTTGCATATTGCACCTCTTTTGTTCTTAGTTCCTACCAACGCCGCGAAAGCAAATAAACAAACGTATAAAGTGCAGCTGGAAAAGAAAAAAAAGTGAAGCTCTTTTTTTTTTTAATAGTTTCGTCGTGTTGCTTCCGCTTTGTTTTTGGTGGACTCAATACCGAGGGCGAGCACCATCTGCCAATTTTCAACCGACGCCCCGTGCGATCTTCGTCGTTGAAGGAGGTCTTTGCTGGGTGATTTGTATTTGTGTATCGTCTGCTAACTTCTTCGTTGCAATCACCGGCCGCTGTTCGCTGCTGTTCCCCATTTCTTTTTATTTTCGTCTAGTATGGGGACCCCAGCTTTTCTGCAAAGTTCGGAAAGTGTTTGAACGGTCATTTTTCTCGTTACTTTTTGTTTTTGTAATGCTGCAGAGGCTGGTGCGCTTGCTCTGGTAATTTTAACATATTGTTGGCGCACGTTTTAATAATCGCCTATTCAGGTAAGAAATTGTGGCAACGCAGTTTGTAACGAATAAACAGTAACTTCTTACGACGTAGTTCTAGTGGCTAAACGCCTTTTTCCCGCTTCCCAGATGCGCTTCAAACGCGTGTGATCCCCCTGAGTGGCGTTTGAGACCTCTAAATAGACTGCTCTATCTTCGTTTATGCGCGCGTTGTTATTTGTTTGTCGTTGCAGTTGTAATCAGTGGATTCCGCTTTGCAAACGGATTGACCGTAATGAAATGTTTCAGCTGTTTGGGTGAAGAAACGGGGCTCGCAAACCTCGAGGACGTCGCGGAGCCTATACTTTTCCATTGCGTCGTCTGCTTCCGTAGACTCCGAGTCCGCTAGAGGAGCCACTGTCAGGTTCGCCGCCGCTCCCATAGGTTTTCGGAGGAGTTTCCAGTATTGGCGAAGCTATATCGTATTTGCTAATATTTATTAACTCACTAGAAACAGCCCAAATACCAACTGACTGGAAACTTGCGCACGTGGTACCTATTCCCAAATCAGGTGATAAGAAAGCCCCGCCAAATTATGAGCCAATTTCGATTACACCGTCTTGTTCCAAGGTCCTTGAGCATGTTGTACTAAAGCACATCACTGCATTTATAGAAACAAATCACCTGTTAACCAGCGGTCAACGTGGCTTTCGATCTGGTCTTTAAACTGTAATGCAGCTAATAGAATATGTGCATGATTTATCCTCGGCAATTAATAATCGTAGCCAAACTGACATCATCCTTTTAGATTTTTACAAAGACGTGTACAGAGTCTCACACTCGAAATTATTGCTAAAACTTATAACCTTACTTGGTCCAGGGCAAATTGTTAGTTGGATTGAAGCATACTTTCCTGATGGAAAACAGTTCGTCAGAGTTAACGGGCACAGTTCGCCTTTAACCACATTTGCATCTGGAGGCACACAGGGGTCTGTGCTAGCATCTCGTCTCTTCTCACTCTAGATTAGCGACATAATAGACAACATTGATGTAAACATTAGACTGTTCGCAGACGACTGCATATTGTACACCGAAGTCAAAACTCAAAACGACCAGCTTTTACTAGACATTGTACGGCAAGGGATCACTGACTGGTGTTCTGATCGTCAAATGGTACTAAACGCAAATAAAACCCCTTACATAATGCCCAAAATGCCCAGAATACTGTTTTAATTTGGAGCACTAGTAACTGCCGTTACTTAGTGCTATTTCGCCGTTATACAGTGATAAAAATTAAAAACAGCGCAAAGACACGGACAAGGACGAGAAGGTAGACGGATACAGCGCTCTTTTCTCCTTCTCGTTCTTGTCCGTGTCTTTCCGGTGTTTTTAATTTTTATATGAAACACTAACTAGCCCCAACTGCAACGTTATGCACTGCTGCTTAACGTAATAATGCTGAAATTTTAGCAAAGGTGTGTTTTCCCCCAAAGAAGAGATTTGCGTTAGGCATTTGAACATTATGTGGAGAAAAAATCTTGCGATTTTTTGGCTAAAGCGGTTCTTTGGTAGACTGTAATGCAATAACGTTTCAAATTGAGAACAAAACGCAAAAGGAAGCAGGGTACAAATGTCGAGTTCTGAACTCCCTAGACTGTTCGCCCCCCGAAATTTTTTGGTACTGATTCATCATATCAATATTTCCGTCGTTTCGGTTCATTCCCCTGAAACGTGTTTCACTGCATAAGCGACCATGCAAGCCGATTCCGGCAATGCAATGAGCGCGTGCTTGCTCGACGCGAGCTTTTGCCTGCTGCGTGAAAAATAACGCGTGACCATACAAACGTCCGCGCTTAATGCTTAACGAAATTAATTACTTTTCGTTGTCCTCATCTCCACGTATTCTATTTTTAATCCAAAATCTGCAAAAAGTTTTATGACAACTTATATATGATTGATAATATTTTGAGTAAAATCAAATCTCAGCACTTTTGAAGATATCCTGGTCCTTGCTAAAGTATTTCCTGCGTCAACTAACAAACATTGCTGAAGGGATCAAAGCGCGTCCGCCTGTTGAATAACTTCACCAGAACGTATTGGCTGATAGACTACAGCCGTGCAACTATTTGACCAAAATGTAACGTTTGACTTGAAATAAGAGACTAATGAACTGCTTGGTGTGGCATTCCCAAATGGTTTTGCGTCTATTTGAAACGTGGCTGTCACCAGACGAACCTTAATGCTATAATGCCGAAGTTTTTGGCGCTGCAGGTTTTTTTTTTCTGTAAATAAATAAAATATCACGGTTTGTGATATTGTTCTGAAGGTGTACTACGTATTCCAAAATTGCGAAAGTACGATTGATAACGCCAATGGACCACGCGAAATTCTTGTTTTTGTCTGTGAGCGTTTTAGTCATTTTACCGATCCTTCCACAAATTCAGCTAACCGAACGTATTTTCCTACGTATTTCTCACAATTGATTAACAGTCATCTTACGTGTTTTTTACAACTTACATTTGAGTGATCAATATTGTCAGACAATACCCGAAACGGAAGATACCATGCGAATGTTTATTGAGAATTTTTTCGATTATACAAAAGACGCGATATAGCAACTACAAATAATCTGTTAAGCACAGCGTTGTTGTTGCTATTCACACCCCCACCTTTGTTGTTGTTGTTTTTCCTTGCACGGCAGTTCAATTATGCTTTCCGTTCATCTGACATAATCTGCAACAAGAATAGTATTTTCTGCAGTCTTCGGCAGACGTCCTGCCCGACGAGCACTCTTTAACGCCCCCGATATGAAAAGCAATCTTTCTACGGAGCCCGATGAAAACGGCACGCTCAGCATATCGAAATCAAAAGCGCCAACTTTGGGCACGTAGTGTCATTCTTCCTCTACAATGTTAGGCTGTCTTCTGTTGCGTAACCGGACCCGAGGAAGGAGTCCAGCTCTGATGCTTCGACGACTCCACTTGGAGGGCTCAGGAGATCCGAAGTCTTGTACGGGTCCCCGCGTCCCACAGGTTGTCGAGCGTAGTCCTTTCCGACGACGTACTTGGCGCCGGCCCTTCTCTGCCTTGAGGGATCTGGGTAGGCAAGGTGTACATACACTTAGTGCAACGCGTCAACTGGGTTAGAGAATATTGCTTTTCAATCGACCACCTGAGATGGCGATCGACTGCTCAGCATTTATTTTTCATCAACTGCTCAGACGAATTTAGATTTCTGTAGGAATGTTCGAAAGTTTCTGGGAAAAACATAATAGAAAAATAGAGCGAAATCGACCTAAATATAAAGACAATATTACGGCGGAGACGTCATTATTTGGCCTAAGGATATGCTCAAATTCATCAAACGCCGAGTTGCTTCCATAAATTGCAGTGTCTGACTCTTCGAATATTTTGCGCAAAAAGTACATGCAAGAATTTTTTTTTTTTTTATGTGGTTGCAAACGTCTTTTAAGCCCCTCCCTTTCACTTAACCTCCGCCTCCAGCGCAAACTTTACAGCTTTGTCAATGCTTTTGCATTTTGTGAGCCCTACGTGCATGGGAGCCCAGCACGAGAGAAGACAACGAGCACGTGCTCGAGGCCGGGCGTCCGAAAGACGCGCCCCACGCTTCTTGTCCTGTCAGTGACTAGAATGGCTATTCGTCTTGAATGCTAATCATAAACTCGGTTTTTTTAACCGCAGAGTTAAGGAACGTACTGGGGGGTTTCTTGGATTACAATAGGTACCAAGATTCTTCAAAAGCAAATATGCCCGCCAAGTCGGACGAGAGTTTTCTCTGATTGAGAGCTGTAAAGAAAGCGATCTACAGTTGAATCCTAATCATTCAAAGAGCAAAAGAGCTTGCATGATTGCTAGCATCGACGCAATCAAGCCGACGCCTCTTTTGGTTGCAAGAGCCATTGGAACAGGAGATCGATATGTTCGAAGGTTAAATACTCTGTTTTTACCGTATTGCCCATGCGTGTAATCCCTATTTAGCATCACATGCCGTAGAAGTGTAATATTACTAAAGTTAACCTTAAATATAAAAAAAACACCAAATATTTATTTGATTTGGGGAATTCTACGGACAAGTTCTGGTTGTCCCAAGTATGAGTAGGGAAAACCAAAACATAACTCAATTGCAATATGGCATTATTTGTAGCGCGGTATGGGCAGTCACCGGGACCCGTTCGCCAGGCGCCTTTCGTCACACATGAAACACAACCGTTACATCGCTTAGTTGGCACATAATTTCCTCCTAAACCCAGACAACTGCATTTCCTAAGTCTAATAGCTTAAACAAAAATAAAAACGAAACAAACTGTCTTATTATCAGCAAACAACTGAAGTAATTTCCACAATTAATTTTGTATTCCTTTGATGTTAGCTCCAGAAACTTCGATAAAAATACAGAGAGCTGCAAAGCGAAGGCAAAGATCGCCCCACCCTACTTCAATTTCTTGCAGCGCACCTCTTCAAGCCGCTGTCTCCTCTTGGTTAGGCTTAGCGAGACCTTGAGCAAGCCCCGTGTGGAATACCCACAATTTTCGCCTGGGATTCAGGACGCTGGCGGCAACTATAGTATGTTACAGTTTAAGAAGGTAGGGCGAGCAGAAGGAAGGTGGGAGTGAAGGAAGCGGACGCAAGGCAGGCGAGAGGAGGGGATTTCATTTTCGCATTGGCAGCGTTGCTTCCATTTCCTCCTCGCCTACCTTTGTTTCCCTCGCACTTCCTTCTTGAGTTGTCACCGACTATAGCATGTCGTCCTCCAGAACGAGCTTGAAACGGCTGCTTAGATAGTCCACCAGATGTCTGATGGCAAAATCGGCCAATCAGCTCGCGATGCTGATTGCGCACGTGCCCTACGGCGTGCGCTGTTTCACCGATTTTATAAAGGAGCTTATTGTAAAGGCCTTTAAAATGCTTGTCATCTGACAAGGGTATAAGGCGGCTCATTACCAAAAGATGCAGATTCCGAGCTGCCGATGTACAAACTAAACGAAAATATATCCAGATGGAAGCAAATTGCTTGTCTCGTACCGCATTCCCATATGGGAGTTCGATATACTCCGCCGGATGGGAGTTCAGACTTCCCTCCCATACAAGCCAGAGTTTTGGGGGAAGTGCAAGGGAGTAAGTACAGAACTCTCACCAGTACGGGAGTTTGTACGTGGATCAATGAGAGTATTTATTTACTTCCCTCTGAGTGTACCCAGGTGCACTCATGGGAGCATTACATCCTTAAGTGAGTTTTTACGTGCATTTATGGGACTATTCTTTCACATCAATATCGGAGTTTTTACGTCCACTTAAGGGACTATTCACTCACATCCATTTGGGAGTTACTGCCTGGACCTAAGGGAATATTCTTTGACATCCATTGGGGAGTTATTACTTAGACCCACGGGAGTCTTCTTTCACAACGTCCTGGAGTTATTTGTACCTACGGGAGTATTCCTTCGCATCTGCTTAGGAGTTTTAATTGTGATCCCTGAGAGAGCATTTTCTTGCTACCTTTAAGGAGTTTCTTCAAAGTCAGGAAGTATGAAAGCTGGTAGCATCATGCACGAAATAAATTTATTGCACACATTATGAACAATTCTCGCACACGTTGTGTGGCAACAGCTCATGTTGCCTTGGGCGCAAACTGGATTATACCCCGTCAGACGATCATATAAATGGTGTTGAGAGCACACTCCTTAAAAAATATCTCGAACAAGGGAAAACCCAAGGGCACAGGCAGAACCGAGGTCGTGAGCTGATTCGCCGATTTGTTGACGGAGTTAATTCTGGAGGCCATCTAGATACCCGTCTTACACAGGTATTTATTACAGTGTAGGGTAGGCTAGGCTAACTGTGGTAAACAAGCCACGATCGCGCTGTAGAAATTTATCACTCGCAGTGCCCAAAACCAGGCGCAATGAAAGCCAGCATCTTATGTGACTTCTTCGCATACTAGATGCCATGAGGTATGCCACACCCTGATAGAGGAATATCATAAGTTCAAAGTTCTTTCGTAATCAGTCCTAAATATTAAAATAAATTATCTCAAAATTTACAGAATTTGTTAAAGGCAAAATATGACAGTCATTGATTTTTCACCTCAACTTATTTATGTTAAACACCCTTACTGCTCCTTAGACGTCGCAGCTTCCTCGTTATCTGTGGTAGCGGCAGATGCAATCACTTTTCTTGCAGTCAGTCCTCTTTTCGCCATTCGCTTCCCTGCAGTGTGCTGGAAGGGACCTGTAACAAAAAAAAATTGCAAGCGTTTGAGTTAAAATGTACTGACCATAAACGGAACTGTTGTTTCCGACGTCATCATATGAACCTTGCAAGTCAGGTGGGGACTGGACTTTTCTCAAAAAGTGAACTGAAGACTGTTTCTTCAAAGCAATAGCAATACTACTGATATTGCGAATATGGTAAAAGGGCAGAATGGTTTTAAAGTGATACTGCAACGAAATTGTAGTGCCATTTTATTGTCTAAATGTCAACCACGTTCTTGCCATGCCATGAAGACACCAATTTTTTTTTTTTTTTTGCTCAAAAAGACACGAAAATATTTTTTTTTAAAACGAATGTCTCAGAAGATCTCCCAATATGAATCGCGTTTGTGACATCTGGTTCTCCTTCAGTCAAGGCTACATGGGGGCTGGAGTGGCTGTGAGCATCGCCACTTGATGGCGTCAATGCACTGCAAGCTGTCCGTTCGAGTTGTCCCTCCCCGCTCTCCGGAGCAGTTGAATCGGCAAGGGAGAAAAAATAAATCCGGTTAAGCCAAGTTAGACAGGGCTCGGGTGCACACAGCCTGCCAAAATGTTTCCGTGTAGCGGTGCTTATTTTATGTGGTGTGATGTGACAGTATTTGGTTGACTTAAATAAAGTCTCGGGGATTTTTTGAGCAAAAAAAAAATTGTCTCCGTGGTGTGGGCAGAAGATGGTTGACATTTAGGCGATAAAATTAGTGCTAAAATTTTGCTGCAGTAACACTTACAAAAAAAAGAAGGAACAAAGTACACCCTTATTTTCAATGGTTCACATCAAACCTGTTTAAAACTATCTATCCTTTTGTCTAATTTCCTTTTCTATCGTCTCATGGTCTCAGTAACTTTAACAGTGAGTGACGGTCCCTCAAAAATGTCATCAAGCATGTAGAGGAGTTCAAAGCCTGAAAAATTGACAGCTTACTGCAGGCTTTGGAAAATTCAGACAAAACAAAACGACCCATGGCGAAAACTGTAGGATACCGCTATTGCTGCATGTAAGATTAAGAAAGTGAACTTAATATACATTTCTAGCAATTTACTCGTACAAACTATAATTTTCTTCACTCTTGCACAATCACTGGGCGTAAACAAAAGCCCTTCTATTACCATAATCGTGTGCACTGCAAAGATGCAAGAGTTATCAACTTTTTGAAAAATGTCTATAAAAACAGTTCCAATTTACGGCACAGAGCTAAATCAACAGTAAAACAGTGCGAACTTGATCTTAACTTCGCACTCTTACCGCAGTGTATCAGTGTTGGATCATTAACGAAATCAGCACTATTCCCAGCACTTACTAATAACACTGCTGTATCGTAAGGTTCCGAATCTGGGAGAAGCTTTTTAAATCACCGTATAAATTGGCTTCACTATCTATCGCGCTACGATTTACCACAGAGGTGCCTAAATGCGGTGAAAGCATTGCAAAAAAAAAAAAAAAAGATCAAAGATTAAATTTACCCGCGTAAAAAGTAAAGAAAAACAACTGGTTTCGGCTACCTATATGGCATCTGTGTGTTATATGCGCACCCTCCGATTGGCACAAGAACCAACAGATGGCGGCAACGGCACTGACCCCTTATGGCAGCTCAGTCGCTCCATGGTCACGCCAAAAGCATACCTCATATACCTGGAATTACACGGCAAACCATCGGTTTTAATAGTTTTGTGTCCATTTAATGTGTTTTATTGGGACTAAAAAGAAAATAATGGTGTGGCTATTATAGCACCGAAAAAGCGCGCACCTTTTATGACTACAAAAGGTTGTCTGGATTTGGTGCGACTGGGCGGCTGTTGAGCAGCGACGAGCCAGTGGGGCCGATGTCGCCACCTTTCGGTTATTGAGCCGGTCACATGATGCACAGTTAGCGGACGGGCGCAGTGGGTAGAAAAAAAAATAGCTATAATTTTTTTTTAACCTTTTATTCAGGTAAGTTTGTTTGAACTTTGGATGCAGTGATTCGAGTGCCTTCGGGTACCTCTGTGGTAAATCGTAGCGTGATGCATCCCCAAAGCGACTTACGCGGTCACTTTAAAGGTTTTACCAAGATTCATAACCCTGCAGCAACGGTGTAGTGTATGTGTGAACAGGCCTCAAAGAAAGACTGAACCGAAATTCGTAATTTGCAATATATGTTAGCGGGAGAGTTCAATGGGGCGCCACAAAACCCCAAACACCACTCACGAAGCGATATCTCGAACGAATGGAAATATTTTTGTAAAATAAGGATGGCGATTGAGTGAGAATCGCGACGTCGCGTTTCCTGCGGAATAGTTGAGGAGGAGGGATAAGGCTTTGCTTCCTTCCCTTTTCGCGTCCTCGTGGAGTCATAGCGAGAAGAGGAGGAAACGAGAATCGCGACGTCACGGCACTCTTTGGCCATTGTTCAAGCGCACTCTCCTTTCGCAAACATACGACCATCTGTTGGAGATATCGCTTTATGGGTGATGCTTTCGGGTTTGTGGCGTCCCGCCTAGGGGTTTTGCGTTGTTTATGAACTCAAAATTTCGCTTCAGAATCCCTTTAAAAGATGTACACCTAACAATTATATTTGGCAGATATTGAACATGGAATTACATAACTTATGCAAGTAATTTAAATGGTTTTGATTTTTAATAGACACATTTCACCAGTTTGGCTAGGCCACCGCTGCCACAATGCACTGAGGGAACTTTCGTCTTTCTGCACGTGCCCCAACCTCGCTGGAGCTCTGCGCGTTGAAGCACGAGACGGCACGAGTTGTTTCAAGCACTGCCGCCTGCCTCCTGTAAACTAAAGTTATGGCAGCTTCACAGATGCTCCGAACAGTAGGCGAGATCGGTCTTTTCCACTAAAGATAAAAAATAAACATACCAACAGGGTCCTATAAATATTTTATGAGTCATGATTGTTTCAAAAAGCAACATGACCCCTATACCCTATTTCTTTATAGTAAGTTACAGTTCAAGAAGATGGAGAGAGGAAAACAAAGGCCGCGGGGGGGGGGGGGGGGGAGGAAGCAGACGGAATGCTGGAGAGGAGAGGAGGAAGCCGACGGAATGCTAGAGAGGAGACGGGGAAACTTTCTCCTCTCTTCTGCAGCATTTCTTCTGCTTCCTCTTCCCCGGCCTATCTTTCCCTCGCCTTACCATCTTGATTTGCAACAGACTATAGTTACGTGGAGTGTAGACTAAGGCAACGCCAGACAAGGGGAGAAAGCCTAAGCACTAGGTAGTTTGGAGAGCAGAGAAACCTCCCCTCCCCTTTAGCGTTCCTTGTGCTCTCCCTTTCTCCGCTCGCCCTCTTCCCTGTCCCGCCTTCCTAGTGTTTTCTTTTTTTCTTTTGCCTGGCGTTGCTTCGTCTACACTGCAGAGAACTAGTAACGCGGACTATTAGCAGCGTGCACGACCAAAAGCGTCGCTGTGGTTGAGCTTTGTGATTCGCCTAACCATAGCTTCCTGTATACTGAGAATGCTTACCTAATCTCTGTCTAACAGAGAGGGAAAACCTGCCAATTACAGGGAGGTAGAGGTAAATATTGCAAAATCAGGACAAGGCAAATTCTGTTTGTGACGTCACGGACGGAAACCATGAGAGGGCGCCACAGTAACATCTCGGAGCTAGTAGAGGTGGAGCATAAATGGCTTTGATGACTGCCCGGTCCGGTTGTCTAGCTGTGCAAGGGCCACTAGTGCTCTCACTGGAACCGTGCATTCAGCTCTTCATTCTGGAACTTGGACCCCAAGTTATGCTAGCAGGCGTGCAGCACCAGCTGAAGGAGTTGAAGGCCCACTTCTGATAATACAAAGCATGGAGCACTGTCGACAGCAGCGCCACAGGAACCCATATATGACTGGCACGGACTTCTCGGCGCCAGTGGTGGGCCCGGCACGCATCGTGACATGCCTTCAAACCAGTTTTCTTTCGCCTGTCTGCAGGTAAGCCATGAAGCGGCTTCTGTCGGTAGTGACAAACGTTGCCTTATTGCCGTGACGTGCCCCCACAACTTGTTTTTGTTAATGAAATATTGTGTTCGGGCTGTTCATAAGCTCATCAGGCGATTGTTAGTTTTGAGGGGTGACGTAGAGCAAAATCGGGGACCAAACCAAAGTCCTGACGATAAGCTAAATATGATCATGAAGCTCAAAAAGATCAAGGGAAAGTTCTAAATGCTATTAAACGCGATCAACGGTCGATCCAGAAAACTGTCAGCGAAACTTGCGAACACTTTAAGAAACTGGAAGAAAGGTTAAGCCAATTGGAGTCACAGATAAATAGTGTTATTGCGGTGCAGGGAACAGTTGATAATCTTATTAGAACCGTCACTGACATAAGAAAAAAGTTGATGACTTAGAAAATAGGTCGAGACGGAATATCCTGATTATATTTCGCCTGGAAGAGACTGAACACGAGAGTGCTGATGAGCTTTTTGAAACTGTTAAATCAACCGTGTTTGACAAGATAAGAGTTAACCGTGTAACCATTGAGCGCATGCACCGTCTTGGTTTTAAACGTGACGGATCTCGACCAGTCATCTTTCGTGTAGCGGATTTCAGGGAAAAACTTGAGATACTAAGAAATTGCAACAAGTTGAAGGGTAGCAATATTTCTGTTAGTGAAGATTTTTCAAAGGAGGGCGAAATGTGCGCGGAAAACTTTGGGCATCCTGTGCTGCTGAAAGAGGCCAAAGTGCGGAAGCTCGCCTCATCTTCAACAAGTTATCGCTTAATGGAATTCTTTTTTCCTGGAACGAAAGAACTATTACGTGTCAATTAGTCAACCAAATGTCTGAACGGAGTTCTCCCAACCAGAAAGAATGACCAGAGTCTGCCTGAAAACGTTTGTTTGTTGAATGTAAATGCACGTAGCACTGTGAATAAAGTAATCCACTTTCAATCCCTACTTTTAGAGCATGAACCAGATGTTGTCATGACTGAGACATGGTTAATGGCTGAAAAAGAAAATGCTGAGTTTATTCCACCAGGATATTTAGCTTTTCGGAAGGACCGAGAGGGAAGGGGAGGGGGTGTTGCCATTATTGTTAAGGATGAATATGCCTGTGTTCAATTGCCTGTGGTTCATGGCATAGAATGCGTAGCTGCTAAGCTTTTTATAAGCGAATGTCCTATTAATGTGCTTGCTCTGTACATACCCCTCGAGCCAAACCCTAAATATATTTCACTATTAAATGATTACCTTTGTATGCACGCTAAAGATAAATATAAGCTAATTCTTGCTCGGGACTTTCATTTGCCCGATATCGATTGGAACAATTTACACAAAGGTGGCAACGAAGGTGAGTGCTCTCGCTCGCTTTTAAATATGGCGTTTTCCCATGACCTAATCCAAATTGTCAAAACTAGCACGAGAACATGGGAAAATTGCGAATCGTTAATCGACCTAATTTTTCTAAGTAGACTCCTTGCAGACGCGGAATACTCATGTCAGGTGATAGACGGAATATCCGACCATAACGTAGCTCTTTTCACATGCCCTTTGCTAAAGAATAAACCTCCCTCTTGTGTCATTCAAAAGGTCCTTGATTTTGGAAAAGCGAATGATGTTGGGATTATAGACTATTTAGATGAAAGTTTTGACGATTATGAGGAATACTCTATTTTGCCTACGTCAACTGTCAAGGAGGTCTGGGGAAAGGTAAAAAGAATAATTTGCAACCCTATTTCACGCTTCGTTCCATTTCGCACTAAAAGGTTCGCTGGGAAAAATTCGTGGATCTCAAGGAACATCATTCGACTAAAGCGAAAGATGAAAAGGCCACGAAAGGAATATAAAAGAGATAACCGCTCACCATTCAGAGGCTTCCAGATAGCGAACGCATATCGTCGGCTTCGTCATGCTATCACCGAGTCTAGATATTCTTTTATGAACATCACATTGCAGAATTTTATGCCATCAGCACCGCAGAAGTTCTGGAGGTACCTTTCACTGGCAAAAGAAAGCGTTACTACTATCACTGTTGATTCAGTAACGATTACTAATAGGCTAGATATGGCAAAAAGCTTCGACGAATATTTCCAGTCCGTTTTTACATGTGATGACGGTGTTCTTCCCGCGCTCCCATCCTTTGGATTTGATTTTCCTGCTGCTCCGGATATTGAAATAAGTCAACCCGGTGTTTTCAACTTGATTCTAAATTTAAACACAAAAACGTCGCCCGGACCAGACGAGATTCCGAATGAATTTCTAAAAAGATATGCTGAATGGATGTCCCACTACCTGATGATTCTATATAAAAAATCACTTCACTGCAGTCAGATCCCAGGGGATTGGAAGTGCGCCAAAAAAATTAGTATTCACAAGCAAGGTAGCAAGTCCATTGTAGGCAATTATAGGCCCACCTGATTAATTAATACGTCGTGTAAGTTTCTCGAACATATAATAGCTAATCATTTGATGACTTTTTTTTTTTTTAAGTAACAGTATACTAGGTGACAACCAGCATGGTTTTCGTCGAGGTCGCTCAACAGTTACACAGCTTATTGAAGTCACTCACGAACTTAGCTATTGCATAGATAGGGGTGGTCAGACCGATGTAATATTTTTAGATCTTGCTAAAGCCTTTGATAGAGTGTGGCACCCAAAGCTGCTGTATAAACGTAACACTATTCTTAAAAATAGAACAATAATTAGATGGATGGAAGCATACCTGCATGAGAGAGGAAAAAGGGTTCATATAAGGGATAAACAATCGCGTCCTTGTAGGGTTGTATCTGGGGTACCACAGAGATCTGTGCTCGGGCCTGTACTTTCTATTCTTTTTATCAGTGACATGGGTAAGGAATTCGAAGAAACTGTACGTATTAAGCATTTCGCGGATGATACGATAATATTTACCGAAATTACAAGTAGATCCAACCAGCTAAAATTAAATCTGCGTTTGCAAAATATTTAAAAAAATGGTGTGACGAATGGCAGATGTCACTGAACATAACTAAAACCGTTTTTATGACAGTTACTAAGAAGCTAACCCCTCTAGTTTTCGATTACCGTATTGGGGAGAAATCGTTCACAAAAGTGATAGAGTATAAGTATCTAGGCGTATTATTTTGTCCGAATCTCACATGGAACCTTCATGTTGATCAAATATGCAAAAGACCCTGCAACGGATCTGGGCTTTACGCAGAACTCTACGAGACGCTTCTCCCCAAGTTAAAATAACTGCCTTCAAAAGTCTGGTCTTACCAGTCTAGGATTATGCCAGCCCTGTTTGGGAACCCTACACGCGTCAAAACATAGAAAAACTGGAAAGAGTACAAAATAAGGCGCTTCGCTTTATTTTCAATGATTACAGATCAACCACATCAGTTACAGAATTGCGAAATAGACCTAGGTTTCACGCAATTGAAGCGCATATGAAAATAAATCGCCTTAGAATGTTCTCAATAATTAGCGATTCCCAGAAGTTAGACAAACAAAATACATACAGTTTTCGACTCCGAGATTTGTTAGACATAAGCAATACAGGCATATTGATCCCTATCGGTACTTTTCTAATGTATTTAAATTTTCGTTCTTTGTGAGATCGATAGAAGATTGGAATAGTTTGCCTAAAACTATTGTAAATAGTTTAAGCGCATCTGTGTTTGAAAGAAGGATTGCCTCGTATTTCCTGATGTAATGTCGTACCACATATTTTGATTATCTGCTTTTTTGCACAATGTACCCACCCCTGCCTTGGCCAGTCAATGGCTGGCAGTAATGAATAAATAAATAAAAAATAAAAGAAGCCATCACTTAGAACAACAGCAAAAACGAAAGAATAAAATCATACAAATAATTAGAGTAAAGACTTGAAGGTTCATATCAACCACCCAGGTATTTTGAAGCTAGATGGACCTTGCAGCACAGTAAGCCTCAGTCAAATTGGAGGCACCTCCGCCTGGTTTACAACCTGATAACTCGGGATCAGAGGACAAAAACTTGCAACAAAGCCAAGTTAGAATATGTGGCCAATAGGAAAATAACCTCTAAATATTTAGAATGCATTGATAAAAAAGATGAGCACGGCCTTGACAACTGGCTTGGCTCACAATACCTAGTTAAGTGTCAGTCAACCAAGCAATGCTCTTATGCCCTTGAAAACTGTGGCTCGGGCAAAGACTACCATCATAAAGATACGCCGTCACCATGCTAAACCCTACTCTACAAACGGAAGTGTGAAGAGCAACGTACATGGGCCACAAGAAAGCATTTGCCTCTAAAACCTTAGCACCGCCACAAAAGACGGTCTACTGTGGCAGGAAAGACGTAGTCTTGCAACTATTATTTCAAATATCCACTCACGTGATGGAGATAGAAAACCAAACATCTATATCAGATCAAAGATATAGTTTGACGGTAAAGTTGATTGAGTGATTACGGAGCAAATTGCACGGAACAGAGGAGTCTGCTTTAATCTGTTGGTCAGAAATTGTGTGTAAAGAAATTAAAGAGGCACTTAACCACTTGGCACATACAAAATCGTGGCACATACAAAATACAAGCAACAATCTGAACCGATCCACCAGAACGCTTCCAAGCAGCTATATACACGGGCTAAAGTGCGCCACACACAGAAACAGAAGAAGAAAACAAAGCTAAGAGAGAAGAAAACGACGACAGGTTGCTACCTTTGGGCCCATATACACTCACCCGTGAACAAGGAGCCGAGCTGGCTTCGAAACGTCGGGCACATTGAAGAAATTGGTTAGAGTCTACGTGTACTTTTTCTTATTTCTTCTTACTTAACCACTTTCTTCGATATTCTATGTGTGGCGATAACTCAATCTATCACTACTATCGCGACTTAAATCGGCATCAGAAGTCGATTCCTCGGGAACTATCGCAGACACGCCCAGATTTATGACCATAAATAGACTATCGCAGACAGTGGTTTAGAGCCCTTTTAAGAAAGAAAAGACGTGTCATTCTAATACAATGCCTGTATGTGTCGTGAGCTTCAAAGAAACTGCTGGTGGAGCTAAAAGTCTTTTGATTGTTTCATTTCATTTCATTTATTTACACCTTAAGGGCCCGTGAAGGGCATTACATAAGGGGGGGGGTATTCAAGTTTTATACAACAGAGAAACGCAAGTACAAGAAAAAACAGAAAAGGAAACTAAAACACACTTAACACACTCAACACACTCAGGTCTGCTCAAAGTTACACAACTCATAGCACTAGTAGGACGATAAATGAAGTTTAATACACGATAGAAAATTAATCAGATCCACAATGGTGACAATGGACGATGGGAGGTTGTTCCAGTCGCTGATGGCCTGAGGGAGGAATGATCAATTGAATGCGTTTGTAGAGCCTGAAATACGCTTGATTGTACATGTGTTGTTAAGGCGTGAAGATGTTCGGTCGGGGGGTGATAGCAACTCATTTTTAAGGACTGGAATGTGGTAGTAGATTTTATGAAGAAGGCAGAGCTGAGAGACTTTCCTGCGCAGCTGCAAAGAGGACATAGTTAGTTTACTTTTCAAGGCGGAAACACTAAATGAGTGATCATAAGTAGACAGGATGAAACGAGCAGCCCTGTTTTGAACTGCTTCGAGGTTGTTAATTAGGTAAATTTGATGGGGATTCCAGATGGTAGCGGCGTATTCTAATTTGGGTCTGACGTACGTGTCGTACGCCAGTTTTCGAACCAGGGGAGGTGCGGATCGTAGGTTACGTCTTATTAGTCCAAGGATCCTTGATGAGTCAGCAGTAATGGCTTCAATGTGATTATTCCAGGAGAGGTCGGGTGTTAGTCTTACACCAAGATATTTATACATAGAAACATTCTCAATTAAGTCGGAGTCCAGGTAGTATTGGTAGGACAGTACAGACTTTTTCCTAGTGAAGCGAATTAGTTTGCATTTAGATTTATTTAACGACATCAACCAGTCATCGCACCATTTGTTAATTTTAGATAAGTCACTTTGAAGTTGGGCGTTATCTTGCACACATGTTACTTTGTTATAGACGACGCAGTCATCTGCAAATAGACGTATTTTAGAGGAAATATTGCTAGGGAGGTCATTTATATATATTAAGAATAACAGAGGCCCTAAAACAGACCCCTGCGGAACACCAGAAGTCACATTTGTTAGGGATGATTCTTGGTCATTATTGACGTTAGTTGCACGCGGGACGAAAGAAAGTCACGTATCCATGAAAATGTGAGTGGGTCAATGTGTAGAGATGACAACTTAGAGAGTAGGCGTTGATGAGGGACATGGTCGAAGGCTTTTGAGAAATCAAGAAAAACGGCGTCAGTCTGAGTATGACATTCAAGGTTAGTGTGTAGGTCATTAACAAAATCACAAAGCTGAGTCTCGCAGGAAAGTCCCTTCTGAAAACCGTGCTGCTGCTTGAAGAAAAAAGAATTATTTGCTAGGTGAGACATGATATGGGAGTAAAGTATATGCCCTAGTAATTTGCAAGAGATGGAGGTTAATGATATTGGGCGATAATTAGACACAGAAGAGCGACTACCCTGCTTAAAAACTGGGACTACCCTGGCCATCTTCCAGTCAGAGGGAAGGCAGCATTCAGAGAGTGATTGGGTAAAGATCAATTTAAGAAACTCGCTTGAAATTATGCTAGTATTTTTTAGGATTTTAGAGTTGATATTATCGGGACCAGCAGATGATGTAAGTTTTAATTTATCAATTAGATTTTTTATTCCGGCAGAAGTAACAGTGATAGGGGGCATAGGCTCGTAGGGTTGATCGAGGAATATGGGAACGCTGTCCAAGCACTCGTTTGTAAAAACTGAAGAAAAGTAATCATTAAAGACTCTAGGGCAGTCGCTCTCCAGGATGGGGTCGCCATTAGCGTTTTTAAGATGGATGACAGGGTTGCTACTTTTCGGCAAGATTAAGCTCCAGAACTTCCTTGGGTTACTATGAAGTATATTAGGTAAGTCGTGAAGAAAGAATTTTTTTTTAGAGAGTCGAAGACTACTGGTGTATGCTTTTAGGGCAGAATTGTAAGCATCCCAGGCTTGGAGGGTGTTCGTACGTTTGGCTTTTGTGAAGAGTCTTTTCTTCCTATTGCCTAATGAGAGCAGAGTTTTTGTAAACCAAGGATTTGTCGTGTTAGAGCGTATATGAATGGTTGGAACAAACATGTGTACCAGATTATTTATTTTACTCTTGAATAGCACCCGATTTTCTTCTACTGATCTACAATAAAAATTAGAAATGAAATGATCGAAGAAAATGGTCAACTCATGGTTAATTGATGCGTAGTCAGCTTTGTTGTAATCGTGAATAATTTTGGAAATGGGATGCTTCATGAGAACGGGAAGTGACAAGTCGATGTGCAGTACTTTCTGATCACTTAGCCCATCGCAGTAGTGAATGGATTTGACAAGGTCAGATGACGTAGTTAAAACCAAGTCGAGGATGTTGTCAGAGCGTGTTGGTTTATCAACTAACTGTGTGAAGTTTAGGTTGAGACACATATCTAGGAACAATTTTGATGCGGTGGAGCTTCCTGTGATAGATTAGGCCAGTCTATGGAAGGAAAATTAAAGTCGCCAAAGAGGAGCATGTCAGCTTTCGGGAAACGATTTTTTATGTCCAGAAGCACGGAGTACAGTTCTGTATGAAAGGATGAAGCACAATCCGGTGGCCTATAACATACACCAAGAATGACTTTGCTGGACGATGTAGAAACGCATATACACAGAAATTCTAAACCATGGTTAACTAAACAAATGTTAAAAGAGGAAATATTCTTTTTTATTGGGATTAGCGCACCGCCGCCTCTCCTGCTGGGCCGGTCGTGCCGGAAAATGTTATAGCATAGATGTGCAGGGAAAAGTTCTTTATCTTCAATATCAGGTTTTAACCAGGTTTCCGTGAGAATGACTATGTCAGACGAATTGTCCTCAAGAACACTATGCAGCGCGGTACGTTTTGGAATGTTGCTACGGATATTTGTGAAAAAGACAGATAATGTTTGATTTTTATCGCGCGTTACGGTATGAGGGGAAGATGACAAAGCTTTGTTTTTTTTTACGTGTACCTAGTTATGCGAGCTCAACTACAGACTGAGACTCTACGTTAAAGACGAAACGTTTGTTATTGATGTGCAGTTTCTTAAAACGAACTTTAAACGGCACATTTAGACTCTTTCCATACTCATAAAGCTTACTGCGGGCAAAGCGTACGGCCTCAGAAAAATCCTCACGGACGGCAAAATGTGTGTCTTTCAGTTTGAATCCGGCAGCCAAAATGCTCTCTTTGTCTTTAAACCGGGAAAACTTGACGATGATTGGCCTATGTTTATCAGGTTGAAATTTCCCCAGACGGTGCGATCTCTCTAGACTAGAGGGATCCAGCTGTATGCCTAGATTGTTAGCGCAGAAATCGATAATTTTTCTTTCCGATTGGCTCCATGTTTCCGCCTGGTCATCTGGGCAGCCAAAAAATAAAAGATTCGATCTTCGAAGCCTGTTTTCGTTATCGTCACACTGTTTCTGGATGTTGGTTAGCTCGACGGACATGTTAAGAACGGGTGAAATCCCAGGTGTGGCACTCGTCGCAACAAGACTAGTTTCCACAGCAGGTAACCTGGTAGATAGTTGCTGGACGGTGGCGTCTGTTGCCTTCAGTCCGCTATCTAAGGACGCGACTTTTGCGAAAATCTCCGACTGTGAGGCCTCAATTCTCTGAACTGTTGCAAGAATGCTTTCTAGTTGCTCACTGACCGTCAGTGGGCCCGGGTTAGATTCCACGTCACCCGACAAAGCTAAGAGTAGTCGGGAGACTAAAGATATGTATGAGTAATGAAAACAGCAGTAACAAAGATACTTCCATGAAGTGCACACATTGTCGTAGGGGCTCGACACTAAAAAAAGGCACAAATCATTACTGCGGAAACATTTGGCATTCCTAAGGTAACTAACCTGAATAAACAAGTGCGGTTTCGTCATGGCGTCAGCAGCGATGTCGAGCCCCAACTGGCCAGACCGTTGAAGCGGCTTTAGTAGACCCTCCCCAGGCTCCGCAGTCGTTGCTCCTCGTTGCCAGCCGAAGTTGGTGAAACTGGCTGAGCTTAGCAGAGTGGGCGTGTGCGGCATTTGTACGGTGTCATCCTCCTTGAACAGATGATGTGCGTCGTCGGTGGAACCACGGGTCACGGTCGGGCAATCCACGGCAACCTTCGATGGGACGATAGCAGACAGGACCAGCACCTGAATAAACAAGTGCGGTTTCGTCATGGCGTCAGCAGCGATGTCGAGCCCCCGTCTTGTGATTGTCTTGTGAATGTGCATAATGGTGCATTCGCAGGAGATATCATGAACCCTGAAGAAAACCAAGTAAGTCGTATAGCTGCAAGAAGGAAAAAACGAAAAGGAGGAGGCAGTGCAGAAGATCCAGGCGAGCATTCGCGAAACCGAGTCGGAGTTGCCGGAGTATTTCCTTTTTCAAACCGGCTGGCAACCTTTGGGAACTCATCATACAAAAGTCATAGAATTTTTTTTTTCTTTAAAAAGGGGCCCACCTAAGTGCTGTTAGCGGCAATTTTCTCCTAAAAGAAGGGGGACAAAGGAGGGGGCCTCTCCGACGAGACAATGGATATTCCAAGCTAAGGCTATAAGGAACCTCCTTTGTCTTCCCTATTAGAATACTCTAACTCAGCAGCGCCGATCGGAGATGGGGCAGATCCTCCTTCGTGAACCTGAACTGCCGTCCGACGTCCTCTTCGTCCATCAATGTCAAGTCGAACGTCCCATGCCTTGCCGCCAACAGGCGCCTTCTCTTCGTGCCCAGACGGTAGTACGAAATAACATTTTCTAAATTGTTTTCGACGAAAGGAACCAACTTCAAGTCGTCGGCAGAAAGATCGAGCGCCAGTGTTGTCGGTAAGATCGTCTGTCCCTTCAGCTTCCGCAAATTTTAGAACTTCGCACTGCCAGTGGCGACACGCCATGGGGCGCCAGGTTTTGTGTCACGGCAGCGCATTAATTTTAGTAAAAAAGAAGAGACGGACTATGAGTAGATATAACAAGTTATGCTCTCCATATTTTCGAGATGCGAATTTTATTTACTTCAGTTTCTGCGATTCATAATCCCCCCCCCCCCCCCCGCCCAATACACACACAGGGAAATTTGTCTTTTCTCGATCATGCCGATGCAGGTTTCCGTTGCCAGGGGGCGCAACCTTTACCGATCGTCTGCAACAGTCTACAAATATGGTTCCCCCAAAACCGTTTCAAGGCTCACAATCGGTCTACACTCTGTTACTAAAACGCTCTATTAGGGTCACACGTCTTGCTTCGTAATTCATATTTTAGCGTTCATTACGGCTCATGCCACAACCCAATCGGCCGAGGAGTGATAATTCAATTAAATTCAATTTAATTCGATTATATTGGTGAAGCACCTCAAAATAACATACACAAAGGCAAAAATACCCGCGATAAAATGTATACACCCACCTGAACTCACAGACATGCATGAATTCATACTCATGCATACTTAAATTGCGTTTGTTTCTTTAAACGACAGATTTGTGAAAATGATACAAAAAGTATACTCTAGTGCTTAAAACATCACCCATTCACGAAATCGGGGATGAGTTGATTTGAATATTTGCATAAAAACTCAAATATTTCTAGAATTTGTAGTAAGCGGAATAATAGGATATTTAGGACTGAGCACGCCTTAGAATTGCTAATATGTCAGCGACAATAAAAGGGTATGCTCTCCAGGCGAGATAAACAATAAAATCGTACACAATATGATTGCAACACTTCACGAAATAGGAAAAAAAAAGGAATAGCAGATAATGCTCAAAGAATATGAAGTGCACGAACGTCGACGTACGGTAAACTTTTTAGACTTTATCATTGTGTTGCCAGTTTATTCAACCCTCTTCAGGACCGAACTTGTTGCCATAGAAGCAGAGTAAATACGAGACAATAATTCATAGCGTGAGCTTATTTATACGAATATGACTAATCGGTGTTAAACAGGTACCAGGTCAAAAAAAAAAAAGTGGATCGAGTCCTTTTTTTACGATGAAACGCCAATATAAGTGACCTGACGCCGTCGGCTATTACCTGACACCAGATAGCAAAAAGAATACCGTCATCGGGAAATGAACGAGAAAGTCAGTACTCATACTGCATCCATGCACTCAGCCGACTGCCGTGGTCTGCTGTCCTGTCATGTGTTGCCTCCAGCAGACGCATGTTCCCTCCAGGTTAGACTGAGACACGTCAGAGCTGAACTCAAGCTTGACAGTTATTCGATTTGTCACCCTTAGATACACGCATACCAATATATTTGGCGCATATTAGCTAACTTTGTGTTCGGAACGTGTACACCGTCAAAGAAACATTAGCGTCGCCGCAGATAAGAGCAACATGACTGCGGCCCCTTTAGGACACCGGCCTTAGACAGTCCGCCGCCAAAGGTAGGGTCTCGACAATAAGCGGCTGATGGAAGTGCCATCAAACACTCAGAAGATTCGGGTTGTCGTGCCGCGTTTCATTTACAACGATGAATGGGCGATATACCCAAGCTCACCTAACGGGTGACAGTAATGGCGGCGAGCAGACAGGCCCATCCGAGTCACAGCCAATCAGAGAACTTCCCCGAGGCCGACAGAGTTATGGCCGTGACATCTAACATTCGGCGGCCCTCGGCACAGTATCATAATACAGTCCGAGCGGAACGTTTCCGGGATGCGAGATGTGACACGTTCTGGTGCGAAGTAACGTATTGATCGTGGATTACGCAAATTGCGCGCTCCGGGAGTGCTCCTATGGATAGCTTCATCTAAGAAAGAAGAGAGGGAGCGTTTTGCCGTTTGGCGGGACACTTTATTCATTTTGTCCCGGCGGATTATTTAGTTAGCGACTGTATGCGACTGTAGGAAGTACTCGATTACATACGTCTCCCTATTTCCGTTGTTTGTCTCACGTCATTGTGTATTTAAAACCAAAAAATAGCATCGGGAGTAAAAATACAACAACAGATAAACGCTGACGCAGAATGGATTCGGAAGATGAGGATGAACAACATCCTACGTTAGAGGTATCAAATAAAGTGAAACGTGTTTTGTTTCTGGTTGTTCGCCCTTTCGCAGTTTGACTCCCTACAATTTTAGAGTCCACGTTTCGAGTAAAATTAACGGTAGCGAAGTGTTACTCAACCGCCCTGCATCGCTAAGTTGGGGAAACTATTGTTGTTGAGCCCAAGAAAACAGGTTGCTGGTTCTAAGAGCAATGTGCTCAAAATTTGTGCTATAAACGTGAAAGAAAAAAAGACGGTTGAAAACTAGACACGAATAAAAAGAATGATTCCTTGAACTTTTTCAGAAGGAACAAAAAATAACTGTCGTTTTACATTGTGTAAACATAGAACGTGAAATGTATTTTACGTAAGAAAATATTTCTCAGATTCTTCTGTACTTTTACTGCCACACCAAATATTACAGAGAAAATGTATTTACCAAGGGTATATAAAATGCAACGGGCAGCAGTGTGAGCTAGCCTAAACGAGTGCCAACAGAAAGGAGTTAACGTCATATAGACTGGGGTGCCTCCGGCTCTATAAGCAATATGCAACGACTGCCACATTAGGGACTTTTAGTAAGTCGTTTTAACGTGAATGGTTCGTCACCGGAAGACCTTCCCACGCCACTTCGTATTCACGCAAAATTGCAAGGGAACAAGGGGACGGTCCTACCAAATCGCAACGATTTGCGTCACATAAATTAGCGTGAATGAGTAAGAAAAACATTTCAGCATGGCGGTTGAAGCGGGACGAACATAAACCCGCGATTTAACACTCACCTCAAAGCGGTGCAATAGAAAAGCTAATGCATAACTTCCAAGTGAAATGTTCTTTTATAGATTATTCGCCGACGTAGCTGCGTATGCTGCCCTGGAAACGGCTTCACCATCCTTCACTTGGTCTCCTCAAACAGCGGGTGATTACAGCTAACGGGGCAAAGATTCCATGTATTGTGTTTCAACATGCATCAAGAACTGGTGAAATATCCGTTTGAGGGCAATTACCTATTTTTTTGTTGTTGTTGGGGCTTAACTTTAATGATACAAAGAAAGAAACACGTTCCCGAATTAGAGCGCAGCTCAGGAGGAGGGGAGGGTACGGAGGGGACGGTATGCCCTCCTCTTGATCCGTACCCTCTCCTCCTCCCTCCTCATCTACTACACCCGTGCTCCTCTCCTCCTCCTCCTCTCTCCTCCTCCCACCTCTTCCCCTCTTCCTCCCTCTTCCTCCTCCCTCTTTTTTCTCCCTCTATCTCCTCCTCCCTCCTCATCATCCTTTCTTCCTCCCTCATCCTCGTCTCCATTCTCCTTCTCCATCCTCCTTTTTCATCCTCCTCCCTTCTCCCCTCGTTCTTCCTCCTACTTCTCCTTCCTCCTCCTTCTTCCTCCTTTCCTCCTCCTCCCCTCCTCTGCCCCTCCTCCCCCCTCGTCCCTCCCGCGCGGTGCATTGTGGGGAACGTCCCATAAGGCAACGCGCGCGTTACCGCGGTGCTGCACGGAACGTTTCCCATAATGCACCACGCGGTTACGCAGACGCCGATGCCGCTCAAGCCGGAAATGGGCGCCTAAGAGCTGCGCTCTAAAAAAATTGCGGTGGCTAAGCTCGGCATTGCCAGGATAAACGTAGCGTGAGCTTATGCGCACAAAATGAGATGCGCTATCAAGCGGCTCCGGTGCAGCGTCAGACTTGGCTACTGCGCAACAGAAACGCGCAGCTGGGCACGCGGCGGCGCAGATGCGTCTGCCGCGGCTATGACGTCACTCCGCTGGAATGCGCAGACCGGCCAGGCGCGCGCGGCGGCGCCGAAGCGCGCGGCGGCGGCGGCTCCGGCGCGCTAGGTGTGCGCTGTGTGACGTCACTGCTCCTCGCGCTTGTGGAGCACGCTTCTTTGGGAGCCACGCGAAACTGCTCAACCTCGGCCAGTGTAGCTCACGCTGCAAAACACTGGCGGCAGCCACCGTACCAACTATAACTACAGTGACGTGCCTCCCTTCAGGAGCTTTGAAAACGAACGCCCAAAACAGTTATACAAGCCTTCCAGAACCACATGCCAAATATTTGAAGAGTATAAAACGAGATGCACATGCAAGCCCGATTGTGGTCTTTGCGTACACGGTGAAGTTGTATCTTTGGCTGGCATTTTGTATTTATAAATCGACAAGTCTAACGGAACGCCTGATAACTGAACCATCATCGTGTCATCGTCGCATCAGAACTCAGTCCTATAGAAATCTATGAACTGGCGGGGACGCCTGCGAATCGCTTTGAAACGAAACAGTAGCTGCCTCTTTGAACCGCTTTTAGATGTGGTTTGCAGCGCGCGCCCATACTCGTCCTTGCGCATTGATTATATGCATAACTTATATATCATTATATTGATAGCAAACTTTATTTAAGTACATGATACTTTGAGATTGACGCAATAGCCCTTTTTTTAGTTCAAGATGACCTAAGCGATATTTCATATTTTTGTACAAAAACCTTAATGAAATTTACCTGATCTCACATGATCTAGTCATATTCACTCTCCGAGACGCGTTTTGGGAGCTTTCTGTTAATTCTTTGGTATTCGAATAATTTCCATTCGCCTCACGACCTGCATACATTACTTGTAAAACCCTTTTGCTGCGGCGGATATCCAAAGTTTAGGCAGAGAACTTCCACCATGGCCTGCTCCCATGGGTTGAGGTTTACCCACGCGATTTGCCCAGTTATTGGGCAAATTGCGGTTAGCGATCGTTCTAAACGTGGGCCAGAATCGGTGAAACCATTCGAAATCTGGGCAGAGGTGGGCGAGTATCGGTTAACATGGCCGTGGCCGCTGCGGTGACAGCGCTCAGCGGACTCAGGCCAAGAAAATGTTACTATAAAATTAGGCGATCAGTTGGAAAACTACCATAGAGCCTGCTACGAAAAAGTGGCACCGATCTGTACTTTAGAACTGAGCTAATAGCGATCACAACGTGGCCATTTCTCCCGCACCGGCCACTCGAGGAACTGCACGTGACTTCTATTTTCGCTTTAATCGGCCATTTCGGCTCCGAAACAGATACGGTAGAAGGGGCTTCAAGAGTGCCTATTCCCGACCGGACGTGCCGCGAGTTATTGCTGAAGTTAGGATGTACCTAGGTCGGGATGAACTACCTGAAATTACCGCTGAGACATGGTTGTGTGAAAACAATAGTAATTGTGCCGCAAACCTCGTAAACTAGAGTTTTTAGGAAACATCACGCCCCCCCCCCCCCCCCCCCCCCCCGTTTTATACTAATCTCCAATAAAAGTCACTACAGAAAGAGTTTTTTTCGGTTAGTTTGTACGGAACAACCCAGTTCCAGCCAATGAGTGCCCGGCGCGCCCGCGGCACGGTCCGTGGCAACAGCGGCGGTCACCGCGATTGGTCGGCGCGATTGACCGCGATTCCGTATCGTTTTAGAAAGGTCAAGAATTCCTAATACCGGCCGATATAGCCGGTTCAGACCCGACGCATTACCGGAAAACGGTACTGGATTCTGTATAATGGCGGGGCTTTGGCCGAGCCAAGTGATGTTCCGCTAACATCGTCCACATCACGGTAACACTGGCCCGATCTTTACGATCCAGCGCCAATATCGGCAGTATCAGACTGATATGGCCCGATTTCTCCGATCCCACGCCAATATTGGCGCAATACTGTGTGCTGCCTGGGGTGTGCATCGTCTGCGAAGTGGCGGCCTAAACTGCCAAGAACAAACTTGCGTTTATTTTTTTTTATGAGTTTTTTTTTACTGTAAATTTTTACCACATGATTGCACCTTTGTAGTAAATTTCAGCGCAACATTGACGGAAAAACGATTTTTGTGGGCCGTCTAAAGTGCCTCAAAAGCGTTAGTTGATATCCTGCACATTGCCATACGTTGCCAATGTTTCTGAGAGTAGCGGAACGCGCTTTAGAATAAAAGTCGTCTGCTGCTCACTGTGACGACTATTGAATATATGTTCTCCGGCATTTCTTGACACCGGTGCTTTATTTGTGGTTCCTTTGTTGCTGCAACCAGGGCTGTAGGCGTTACCAAAAGAACGTTTCGAAATACCTTAGTCGTTACATGCAAATAAAAAAAGCGTCACCGACCTACGCTACCTCAAAATAAAAGGAACACGTTGCCGTTATCTATAAAAACGTATGCGCGTTCCTTTTCGCTACTTTTTATTTATTAATTATTTTGAAAAAACGCGTTTTTTTTTTTGCGCTGGCATTTTTTGTTTTTCGGACAAAGGGCGTGAGCGTCGCGTTTTTTCTGAGGTGGGACATTTTGCGTGGGCAAAAAACAGGCAAAAGTGTGAAGGTATGGTGAGCGAGTGCAATAATTAATGAATTGGCGCTTATACTTCGTTTCAGCTTAAGCCCATACACTGCCGACGCAACGTGCTAATTAGACCAATCAAACAGCTGTAAAAGCGCAAGTCACTGTTTGTTTATTTTTGCTTCAGCGGTCACAAAACACGTACAGAAACATGGCCAAAACCATGATGGCGCCCTTTTAATAATAGGTGTAGAACCACGAAAACTAAAATTTAGGCATACCTTTTGTTTTTAGGTCTTCGGAAGACAATGAACGAAAAGCGCAACTACGTTACCTGTTACTAGAAATAAGTAATGTAAGGACGTTACCGGTGACTGTTTTAAATAGGTAACGATAACATTACTACGTTACTGAAAAAAAAGTTATGAAATTACAAGTGACGAGATTACTCGTAACTCGATACCAGTAAAGACGTTACTTCTATCGCATTACCGCCAAAACTGACTGCAGCAGCTCTCCGATTGATGTGTTTTACAGTCCTTATTTTCAGTCGTCTCATTTCCGCCTCGTGACGTCAAAACTGTGTCCCGCTGTCACTCGTCGCGATCCTGGCGTGGTACAACAACATCTGTAGATTGGGGCAGACGGTCGCGGTCGCCTGCCGCCAGACGACACCACACATGGGCCGTGCTGGCGGGGACGGGCGGGGCCTGGTCGGGCTGGGTTGGATTGCACGCACTGTTCACGAGCCCGGGCCTGCTTGGCCAGGGCTCGTGAACAATGCATGCTGCCCAGCCCGGCCCGGCCCGTGTGTAGTGTCGCCTTTTTGGACTATAATTCTATCCAGTGCAATTCGAATGTTAACTCCCAGCAGGCCTTTTTTCTTTTGCTGGTCCTAAAACACCTGCGCCTCAAATACTATACGTATCACAAAGGTGTTCAAATATACCTGTTGTTACATTCCAGCAGATCGAGCCACTCCTCTCTGCTTTAATGGAATTATCGATCACACCGCAATTCTCTGTCTGTAAAGAGACTCAGACGAAAAGCGACTACGTCTGACGCATTCCAGAATCGACCTGGTCTGGCTCTTTAATTTCACGCAATCTTCTTCTCCTTTTCTCAGTGGCTATCGCCACATAGCTACCCTTTGCAGATGGAGACGTCCCAGTGAACTGTCTTGGTGTGTTTGATGCGGGTCGCGGATGCTACTGTGGAGCTCGAGGTGGCTTGCACGCTGGGAAGATCAGCCGGCTGAGCGATCGTATCGCTCTCAACAAACCCCGGCTTGAGGCGGTCAACGGACATGACCGTGTTGCGGCCATTAACCCGCAGCTGAATGTTTTTTCGCCACGTGCCAAGACGAGGTGGGGACCAGTGTAAGGTGACTGGAGCGAACGGCGGACGCTGTCGACGCGCAAAAACACATAGCCACTGTTGTGCAGGTTGCGATGAAAGAAAGGAGGCTTGCTCTGGCTTGTCCGCGTCGGTGTAGCGCGCACGTCACCAAACAGACGGGCTAAGTCCTCCACGTAAGGCAATCCTGCAGTCATCGTGAGGCCGCCGTGGATTGGACTGGTAGGGCTGACCAATTCAGCTGGGAGGCGCAGCGATGTTCCATAAACTAAATGTGATGCAGCACATCCGAGGTCTTCCTTTATGGCTGTGCGCAACCCTAGGAGGACGATGGGTAGAGACGTGGCCTATTTATCTGGTCGTGGGCCATGAGGGGGGCTTTGAGATGGCGATGGAAGCGCTCGACCAAACCATTTGCCTGCGGGTCTTGAGGTGGGCGATGCCAAGAAGAGTTGTCCAGCTTCTGAGAAGGGCCGAATCGGACTGGCGTCCGCGATCGGTCACGATTTCGGCGGGAACTTCAAAGCGGGAGATCCAGGTGGATAGAAGCGCAGAGGCGACAGTCTCGGCAGTGATGTCTTTGATGGGACAAGCACCCGACCAGCGCGTAAACATGTCAATGACGGTTAGAAGGTATCGGTAGCCCTGCGATGACGGTAGGGGTCCAATGAGGTCCACGAGAATGATGGCAAAGCGCGTGTCGGGGAGTGCAAACCTTGCCAGTGGCGTGATGGTGTGCCGGGTTATCCTACTCTGCTGACAAGCAATGCATGCTCGTGCCCAATCGCGGACATCAGTGTTCATGCCAGGCCAGACAAATCGTTCCGCGATTAGATTTTGAGAAGCGCGGATGCCTGGGTGTGAGAGATCATGAAGGTTGTTGAAGATCTGACGCCAAAGTGGTAATGGCAGATAAGGCAGTTTCCGCCCGGTCGCCGGGTCGACGTCGCAAACGATGTTTGTGCCCCAGTCGAAAAGTAAACGTCCTCAAGATGGAGAAAGGAGGTTGGGGAAGAGTGAAGGTTGTGGAGCTCTTCGTCACTTTCCTGTAGATCAGGGAGTTGTCTGAGGTCACACCCGCGGTACTGAACTGCGGAGACGCAACTGAGGGTGTCGGTGGGGATGTTGTGGACGCCCTTGATATGCTGAATATCGGTAGAAAATTCAGCTAGGAATGCCAAGTGTCGCGACTCTCTTGGAGAGTATGTGGCCTTAGATGATCTGAAGGCATTGGTTAGTGGCTTGTGATCTGTATAGATCACAAACGATCGTCCTTTCAGGAAGAATCTGAAGTGTTTGATGGTAAGGTAAGCCGCGAGGAGTTCACGGCCGAAGGCACTAAATCGTTTCTCGGTTGGTGTAAGTTTCTTGGAAAAGAAACCGAGCGGGAGCCACTCATTGCTGATGCGTTGTTGCAGCACCCCTCCTACTGCGTATCCAGAAGCATCAACCATCACGCTCGTGGGAGCGTCGTGCTCTGGATGAACTAAGAGGGTAGCAGAAGCGAGACGCTCCTTGATGGTAGTGAAAGCGTTGTCTGCGGCGTCGGACCAGTCAAAAGTGGTGGTTGTACCCTTCTTCATTTGAAGGAGAGCTTCTAGGTGGAGTAATACAGCCGCTCAACCTGGAATGAACCGCCTGTAGTAATTCACCAGGCCCAGAAAACGGCGGAGCTGACGGAGCCACTTTGGACGTGGGAAATCGGTGATAGCTTTCAGCTTGACGGGAAGAGGTCGGATGCCATTGGGGTCTACCACGTGGCCCAGGAACTCCAAGGACGGGACGTCGAACGCACATTTTTCTGCGTTGACGATCAGGCCATGTTCAATGAAACGCTCGTATACTAGGCGCAGGTCGCGTAGATGTTCCTCCGGCGATGAGCTGGTGACAAAAACGTCATCGACGTAGGCGAACACGAAAGGTAGTCCGCGGAGAATGGCGTCAATGAAGCGTTGGACGCTTTGTGTGGCATTTCGCAAAACGAAAGGCATCCGGGTGAACTCAAAAAGTCCAAACGGTGTGACGATTGCAGTTTTCTTTACGTCTTCGGGAGCGACCGGGATCTGATGGTACGCTTTCTGTAGGTCGAGTTTCGAGAATATGGTACTTCCTTTCAGGGTGGTGGTGAAGTCCTGAATGTTGGGGATAGGGTAACTGTCGGGGACTGTAGTCACTTTCAAGCTGCGATAGACGCCGCAGGGCCGCCAGTCGCCTGTTTTCTTCGCGACTAAGTGGAGGGCAGAGGACCAACTACTCGAGGATGGGCGAGCAATGCCAATCTCAACTAATTTGTTGGAACTCTTGCTGAGCGACGCGAAGCTTTTCGGGAGCTAGCCGACGAGACCTCGCGTGTGTAGGTTGACCGCTGGTGATGATACGGTGGACGACATCACGCCTGACCGGTTTGTTCCAGTCGGGAGCTGCCGTTAACGATGGGAATTCGCTCAGCAAGTTCCCGTAAGGCGACTGTATCGGTTGGCGAAGTGTGAAAGCAAACAGATGAAATTTGGAGGTTTGGCCGGTGACGAAAAGCCCTGTGGTGGAGTCATGAATTTTCTTTTGGTCATGTCTACTAGGAGAGAGTAGTGGGACAAGAAATCCGCTCCTAGAATAGCGTGACTGACCTTGGCTACAAGAAAGATCCAACGAAACGTCCTTGCAAGCCAAGGATGATCAAGATTGACCTCTTCCTGTAGACGGGGATGTTGGAGCTGTTGACGGCTTGCAGGTGGCAGATAGGAGCAAGTGTACAGTCAAGGGAATTTCCGGGTAGCACACTCACTTCAGCTCCTGTGTCGACCAGGAACTTCAGTCCACTGGTAGCGTCCATAATGTAGAACAGGCGACCTTACTTATTTGTGGGAGCGCTCGTCGCCACTAGCGATCCCGCGTCTTGTTTTCCGACCAGCTGCAAGGCCTGGTGCAGCGTTCCGCAGCAGCTCCAAAGCGCTGGTGATACCAGCAGTGCTGTTGCTCTTGCCGCTGTTGGTTATGCCTTGGCTGATGGTTCGCCTGTGGCGAGGGAGAACGACGGCGGGGCTTCTGGACTGTGAGGATCGCCTAGGGCTGCGAGGTCACGAAAGGCGCAATGTGCTTGTGACAAGCTCCTGTAGTTGTTGCACGCCTTCTTACAGTGCTGTGATTTCATCCCGAGTAACCGCGGGCGCTATTGGTGTGCGAGTCGCTCGAGTGGCGGGCTCAGGGCACTGGACTGATGAGATCGCCGAAGTTGACGGGTGTTGGCTGGCAACCTCCGTGATTTTATCGGCATGGAGAGCCAAGGCAGGCAAAGACAAGTCGCCAGGGTCATTTGCACCGACGGTGGAAGTCGCTGCAAAAACAGCTCTTTCGAATACTGGCTGTCGAACGTCGCGGTCACCGAGAAGCGCCTGCATCTGGCGCAGAAGTTGCGATGGGCGACGGTCGCCCAGTTCTTCTGCTGAGACTAACTGCTGCAGGCGTTTGCGTTCCGAAAGAATTGTGCGTTCTAAGATGGCAGCCTTGAGAGCATCATACGGGTTCGTCGCAGGCGGTTGTGAGAGCATGTCGTAGACCTTCAGCGTCACTTCGCACGGCACCGAAGCCTGGATTTGGCTGAACCGTACCTCGTGGGATGTTATGTTGGCCAGTCGGAAGCTTCTCTCGACTTGAAGAAACCAGACTTCTGGGTGCTGTGCCCAGAATGGAGGCAGGCGGACAGCGTAGGCGCCGACGGCCGTTGCGGAGTTTGCAGGAAGCCCAGCATCAGCTCGGGGAACGTTGTGACGATCAATGCTGGGACGTCCGGGTCACCAATTTAGAGAAAGACAGAGGAAAAGCGACTACGTCTGACGGATTCCAAAATCGAACTGGTCCGGCTCTTTAATTGCACGCCATCTTCTTCTTCTTTTCCCAGTGGCTATCGCCACATCCAGTGCAATACGAACGTTAACTCCCAGCAGGCCTTTCTTTGCTGTACCTAAAGCATCAGCGCCTCAAATACTATACACATCACAAAGGCGTTCAAATATACCTGTTATTAGATTCCATCAGATCGAGCCACTCCTCTCTGCTTTAATGGAATTATTAAACGAAACAAAATTTAGCCAACATGAATCGATCACACCGCATTTCTCTGTCTATTGCTTTCGATCGGGTTTCTCTTAAAATGGCAATCGGCGCAAAAGAAAAGCACTTTCATCAACTTGACTCGCCGGTCTCACCACTTATTTTTGAAGTCGCCACGCGTGCCACCAATCCTGAAGGAACAAAAAATAAAAAAATGAAGCACATCTATGTTTCGCTTTGTAGCACCCAAAGAAACTTAGACCGGAAAACATGAACGAAACCATCATCCTCCCCTTATGAGCGGTCTTGTCTAGTTTCTCTGCTTGTCTCGGGCAAGGACGGAAACATGGTTAACTCCATCAACCATCTCTGGAGAAAGGACCACATAGAGGGGTCCAAACCCAGACTAATTGTAGATCAAACCAAGCGATACGAATTTACAGGAAATCAGCAAAAAGCGAAAGCGAAAACGGGCCCCAGCACCAGCCCAGAAGAAAGAAAATAAACGAGGAGCGTAAGGGCAGAAATAACACAAACGTATATACAAAAATAGCGAAAAGAAATGTCCAAACAAGTTTAGAGAATGAAGCATCTGACATGCAACTCACGTCTCGGAAACGATTTTCGCTCAGGCTCTTCCTTTTTTCTTTAGTTTGTTTAGGCCTCTATTACAGTTCTTTTTTGTTCTGTAAGTGTGTTTTCAGCTTTTGTTTTCAGTTCTACATTTTGCTAAGAAGCTACACATTGATTCAAGTTAGACGCATTCTCCCTGCCGATACAAAACAAAACATGGCCAATAAGATTAGTTTTACTTGGCCGAAAAGTCGACCTTAGCCAAATGCTCCCCAAAGAAACAAAAAAATAAAAATAAAGATGGGCGAAAGAAAAAATTTACAAAAACAAAAACAACAAGAAAGGTAACGCAAAGCAGCATGCCGAAAGAAATGTGGCTCAGCTGGCGTAGCAATAGTTTAGAAATGCCAAAAAACGAAACAATATAAAAGCTGTTTCCTACTTGCTTGCGTGAGTGCGTGCCAGGCAGCACCATCGGCCAAGAGGTCGGAGCCCAGAAGGAGGGCCTCATCAAGTTTCTAATGTGGTCCCGGTGCTTCTAACATTTCGCTCAGAAGCGGCACGCGATTGCCTGAAAGGGAAATTCCGGCATGCGAAGGCAACATCATGTTTCGTCCAAGGCGAATGAACAAAAAAGCTGCCGCGGTAACTACGCATTTCGGGGCGTGATTTATACGTGTGCTTTCCCGTGCACTAATGGGAAACTGAACGTTCATTGCATTGTGTATGCGCGGGCATTGATTGACAACGCATATCAAACTGAGCACTCTTGTTGCACGCAAAAGAAACGACCAACTAGGCCTAAGTTTTGGAGTTTTAGGCGCTTAACTTGGGCCTAGAAATATCTCGCTCCAAGGCGTAAATTAGTAAGAAAGTGATCTTCTTTGACGTTTCAATTACTTTTTTTTTCGATTCGCCAGATAAGTCCCACAGTTCCGGACATGATTCATAAATGCCCACAGCGAAGTCTAATTCTGGTATTATTTGACAAACGAGGACAAAAGTTGCAGGTGAAAGCCAAATAGCAAGGAGTGAAGCTTACTTCTGGCATTTTGAGGCTCGAAGAATCCACTTGGTAACCGAACGACCGTACCGGTGAAGCATAAATCTGGCATTTTGTTTGCAATTTAGAGCCAACATATTCAGTTACTGGCCAAAAGAATATTAAGTTAGGATTTAACTTGATTTTTTGCGGCAAACAAAACTCTAAATTGCAAAAAAAAGATGAATAAAATGGGTTAAAGAACTATGTTACCTGGGTAGGTGTTCATTTGTGTGCTCAAAAGAGAGTGTGTATGTATACGGTCCCTGTTCTTGTGTGCTTCTTTGTGTTTGCGGTTTGCATGAACCTGTCCATCACTCCAGCTAGGCGTGCGAACAGTTGTGTTGATGTGTGACGTTTGTATGTTTCCGTGAATATGCATCTGCTGACTTTCTCGTGCTGGCAGGAGCGTCTTCACGTTAGTTTGCATGCGTGCGTGCGTTTGAGCGCTGTATGTGTCAGGACATTTATATGTGTAAAAACATTTCACAGATTAAACATTTTATATTTACATTATATTACACATTTCACAGATTGCACTATTTTTCCCGTCATCTGGCTTTATACTGGCCACCTTCGGGTAATATATATGAATGCATAACCTTTCTTGGTAATGCACTGTCTTTCCTTGGATCGCAATCTGTGACATTCTTTATTCTTGGCGATATAAATATCGACACAATTTCCGATAATCTTTATGCTCAAACTTTTCCCGATATTGTCAACCAGCATGCTTAGAGAAATTTGACAGCATTGCCCACTAGAATAACTGCAGACACTGCCACGTACCTTGACGTATGCATAACGAATACCGGCACTCGTCATACAACAGCAGGTGCCATATATGATATTAGTGACCATATTCCAATCTTCTGCCTAGAATCCTCCTTTGCTAGAGACAATAACAAAGACAGACGTTTTGGCATCGCACTATTAATGAAGAAACGCTAAGAACTTTCGGCTGCCTTATGGAAGAAGAAACGTGGGATGTCGTTTACGCTGAGTGCAACCCTAGAAATGCATAAAAAATATTCCTGATGAAAGTCAAAGAGTACTGTAATGCAACTTTTCCTCTCCAAAAACGTAGAGTAAAATGTAAAAAAAAAAAATTAGAACGCCTTAGATAACTAGAGACTCGCATGAAAGAATAAGGCCAAAAAATGCCAAGTATCGCACCTTTACTCAGCATCGTGATCCGCGGCTGCTTATCGAGCTCAAGAAATGCAGGAACAAACTGAATTCCGACCTAAAAAAAGAGAAATGATAATACTATCAAAAATAATTTCTACGTATACACAATGACCATAGAAAAGTCTAGGACACGGTAAATAAACTCACGTACAGAGAGCAGGCACGATGTAATCTGAAAGAAATAATTATAATTTGAGTATGGCTGTGTTATCTGGCATCCGCCTCAGTGTTACCTCGCGAATAAGTTAGAGCGAATTCAAAACACAGACTGAACAGACTGGGTTGGGGCATTATTAGACTTCGGAGAGAGTGTTTGAGGTTAAAGTTATTTCACAATATAAATCACGGGGAAACAGGCATTGAAAAGGGTCTTTACAATCTCGATCCACACCATGTGTGTTCGAAGCGGAATCATTATAAGACGGCGGCAGAGTATCGTTATCGCACTGGCTGTATTTGTCATTCATTTTTTGTTCAAACCGCCCGGGAGTGAAATGCCCTTCCGGAAGGACTGATAGCTGTTATCAATATTGACATCTTTTATGACAGTCTGCACAGAAGCGTGCTCGAGTAAAAATGTAGTACCTAATGATTGTCGATTGCATTACTGAAAATGTCTTTTGAATGCGGTTTTCTTTTGTTCCCCCCAGCATAATGCCTAACGGCGCAGCAGCTATCTGTGTAAATAAATAAATAAATGGATAATAAATGTGTCCCTGGGAAAGAACTTCGCGATGAAATGAATAGACATTTTATTAGCATGGGTGCATACACTGGGAGGGCTTCCAACATAGATGATTGTATTGACGCAGGAAACCAAATTGGCTTGATTATGCTTACTTCAACGACCCCATTTGAAATTGATAAAATAATCAGAACCCTAAAAATGCCGTCGCCGCTAAAATAGATAAAATAAAAACGCTACCTATTAAGTGCACTGTGACCATAGTTAGTTCAGTTCTATCGAATATAGTAAATAAGATGCTTCAGTCTGGTGATTTCCCTGTCAAGCTAAAAATAGCCAGGGTCACTGAAGTGTATAAACAAGGTGGTGAGTCAAACATTAATAAATATAGACCTTTTTCAGTTCTTCCATTTTTTTTTCTAAAATATTTGCCCGTGTGATTGCCCATAGATTAACATGTTTTTTTTTTTTTTTTAGAAGCATAATAAAATAACGCAGTCCCGATACGGCTTTCAAAATGAAAAATCAGCGGAGCTAGCGCTTCTTAACATAATGGATAAAATAGTTTAAAATATTGAGGAAAAAAATATATACTCTTGGTCTCTTCTTAGATTTCAGCAAAGCTTTTGACACTGTGCAGCACAATATTTTACTTAGAAAGCTTGAAATTTACGGTGTGCGCGGATTAGCTCTAAAATAATTTGAAACGTATCTTGCAGATCGTTACCAATATGCACTAATAAACGGTGAATGGTCAAATAGACTTAAATACAGCATGGTGTTTCTCAGGGGTCCATTTTAGGTCCACTTCTTTTTCTTAAATATGTTAATAATATAACGACGATATCCCGTTCCCCCGATCTAATAATGTATGCAGACGATACCAACGTATTCTTTTCTGGAGTAAAAAAAATGCCTAGAAAATGCTGCAAATGTCTACCTATTGAAGCTATTCAATTGGTTACAAACAAATTGTTTCAAACTAAATTCAAGCAAAACTAAGTATATTGTTTTCAAGTCAATAAATAAACTCGACTGCAGCCCCATAAGCTTAAAATGTGAAGACACTGTGCTTGATAAAGTGTCGGAACAAAAGTTTCCCGGTGTATGGTTTACTGAGGACCTTTCATGGAACAGTCACGTGAATAAACTCAAAGATGAATTATCTCGTTTTACGGGAAGTATATATAAAATACGAAACTTGCTGCTCACTTGGCTAAAACCGACGGTGTACTATTCTTTGTTCTACTCTAAAATCAGTTACGGCATCTTAGTTTGGGGGACGACGATCAATTCGAACTATGTCAAACTTATCACCTTGCAGAAGAGGATTCTTCGCATGTGCGACAATTATAAAGGAGATATTAGAATCATAAGATCCCAACCACTATTCATGAAATACAATATCCTTCAGGCAGACCAAGTATGCAATTTTAAGCTCTTATAATGGATTCACAAACACAAAATATACAACACACCAAGAGCGAGTTTAGGTCCTTACTAACTACGAGACCTAAAGCGAAGGATGCCTGCAATAAGAACCAATTATAGCCGCACTGCTTTGTCATATCAGATAACCAAGATGCTAAACAGAGCAGACATGACTATAGATTATAATAAAACTTTTTATGCATTCAAGAAACAGTGCCGAAGCTTTCTCGTGGGCAGTGGTATCAGCTTCTCAGTAGTGTAATATGTAGGCTAAGTTGTTATTTTTATTAAGTACATATATTTGATTACAAATGTGGCTCTTGATATATATTCCATCATTCTTTACTGCTAAACTAAATGGCGGCCATCAGTCCTATTTTGTGTTGTGTCCTTCTTACTTTTTTTCGTGTAAAACTTTTTTTATTTTTTGATATAATGCTTCTGTGTCATATGACGTTAAATTTGTTCTATGCTTCGAATCATGCTTGTTGTGTAGCACGTGATTATGCTAGTTGTTTTATTGTGCCGTTTTATTTTGTTTTACAATTCACAATGTTGAATGTTAAAGTAACTGCTTCATTGTGCCGTCTTTTTTTAATTTTTACTGTATATACCAATTGCTGAATATATTCATTGCACTGTTGGCTGTTGAACGGTAGGGGGGGCAGAGACTCTATCAGGCTTCACACTTTTTTCTCTGCGCCCTGGGTGGAAAAACCCCGCCAAACAAATGAAGAATAAAGAAAGAATCCCGTGGACTACCGTAAAACATATGCGCAGAGAAAGTGGGAAAAAGGGGGAACCGAGAGCGCGCAGGAGTTACGAGAACGCGAGCTTTTGTTCGAATGATTAGTAAGTAGGCCTAAAGCCGGCTGCATTTGTGTCCACTGCACTTGTCGAAAGCGTTCGAATTCAAAAGCAAAACGCCGGATGCAGGCATACTGTGTTCAAACGCGTTCGATGACTGTAGGGGAGACAAAGGTGGCTAGTTCTAGGTCTACCCTCTAATCCCTCGGGTAAGAGTTGGAGGTTCCGACGTGCCCTCTCGTTCTCCGTCTACTCCTCTGCCTCACTTTCTTGGCGCATATGTGAAATAAAGTGCGCTCATCTGCTTCGATAAATTCTTAAAGCGATCGATTATCCTCTTCACGCAAAACATGCGCCGCGCAGCGAATGCAAAATAAAGGTCGCGTGTGCTCAACGTTGTCTCGCGGTCAAATCAGCCACAAAAGTAAAAACGCTTTTACTCTTCATCTCTCTTAACTGAACGCTCCTCCCTTTTTTCCTTCTAAGCGGCCACTGTTTGTTTTAAAAATTTAGGCAGAGACACTTGTGACTGCTTACGTGTTGGAATCACAGGTTAAAAGAACGCTGGAGGCGGGCAGAGTTTAGAACGCCAAGGTACAAAACCCTTAAGCGCCGTTGACACAATTGCAACCGACTGCGACCTAGCGGGATAAGACCGGTTTCTAAGCCTCTTGTAATGGCGTACAACCTGCGCCGCAGAGCACATCCGGTCCTGCGCCGTCGCAAGAGGCCTCAGAACCGATCTTGTTTCTCTCAGTCGGACTGCGTTGCAAGGGCATGAACTGCGCTTTACACTGGGTAAGATCGAGTAAATATTGGAACGCTGCCTTGGTGGACTTCGTTGGGTCGTAGCGTCGACAGCGGCGGGACTCCACGTGAAACCTAGTGCACTGGCGTAGGTCTGTTGTTTTTAGAGCGCAGCTCTTAGGGGGCCGTTCCCGGCTTGAGCGGCGTCGGCGTCGGCGTTGCCGTCGGCGTCGGCGTAACCAAGGTCACCCCAAGGTCACGTGACCCCCCAGGGTCATCCCAAGGTCACGTGACCCTTCCCCCCCCCCAAGATCACGGGACCCCCCTCCTTCGAGGTCCCGTGACCCCCCCCCCCCCCCGAAGTCATGTGACAACTCCCCCCCCCCCGAGGTCACGCGACCTCCCCGATGACGTCATCGTCACTGATGACGTCACCGGCATCCGCATCGTCATCACCATCATCACTGATGACGTCACCAGTGACGTCACCGGCATCCGCATCGTCATCATCACTGATGACGTCATCAGTGACGTCACTGATGACGTCACCGGCATCCGCATCGTCATCGTCATCATCACGGATGACTTCATCAGTGACGTCACTGATGACGTCACAGACATCCGCATCGTCATCGTTATCATCGCTGATGACGTCATCAGTGATGTCACTGATGACGTCATCGGAATCCGCATCGTCATCGTCACTGATGACATCATCAGTGACGTCACTGATGGCATCATCGGCATCGTCACGTGACCCCCCAAGGTCACGTGACCCCCCCCCCCCCAGGTCCCTTGACCCCCCCAGTACCCTTCCCTCCTCCTCCTCAAGAGCTGCGCTCTAATTCGGTGTTACAGGGAGTTGTAAACGGCTTTCACTTTTTTTTAGAGTGCACCTCTTAGCCGCCCGTTTCCGGCTTGAGCGGTGTCGCCGTCGGCGTCGGCGTCGCCGTCGCCGTCGGCGTAACCGCGCGGTGCATTGCGGGTAAATTTCCCCGCTACATTTAGCGAACAAATTTCCCCGCCAAATCTAGCGGAAATATTTCCCCGCTAAATATAGCGGAATAATTTCCCCGCTAGATTTAGCGGGGAAATTGTTCCGCCAGGTACACTCTTCAGGTCGATGGACCTGAAGAGTGTACCCACTTTTCAGGTCCATCCACGAAAAGTATCGGGCGTGGCGCAGCCGGTCCAGAGTGTCGTCGATGCGTGGCAGTTGGTAGACGTCCTTTTTTGTTACTGCGTTCAGCCGGCGATAGTCCACGCAGAACTTCCGGGTTCAGTCTTTTTTTTTCACCAAGACTACTGGGGAAGCCCACGAACTGTTTGAGGACCGGGCGATGCCGTCATCAAGAATTTCTTGAACTTGCTTTTGGATGACTTCCCTTTCATTCACGGAAACTCGGTACAGTGGTCGATGCACAGGAAGGGTTTCGTCATCAGTAACTATTCGATGCTTCGGAATCGTCGTCTGGCGCACCTTTGATGACGTGGCAAAGTACTCACAGAACTCGGCGAGGAGGTCAGTCAGGTGTTCCCGGTGGGAAAGGGGGAGGGTTGGGTCGATGTCAAGCTCAGAGGATGACGCTGTTTCGCGTTGCGACGAAGGGGGGTCTTCAGAGATTCCGGCGATAGCGGCTGAGTCCTTGAGCTCCTCGATGTGTCCCACGGTGGAACCTTTTGTAAGGTGCTGAGCCTCTTGTCGCAAGTTCGTTACAAGGACAGCGGTCGGTCCATCTTGGAGCTTCGTTAAACCTCTGGCGAAACCGATCCCTTTGCCTAGGAGCAGCTGAACATTCCCTTCCAGCAGGGCGTCTCCGCAGATTGCTGTTTCGGTTCCGACGGGCACCAGCACACTCGAGCGCGGTGGGAAGTTCACGTGCTCGGACGGTAATCGTGCTGTAACCGAGGCGGCCCGGCGTTGTTTCCTGATCCCCGGACGTCATAACAGGTTTCCGCAGTGTCAGCTGGTTGGCTTCCAGGTCGATGACGGCGCCGTATTCGCAAAGAAAGTCCATGCCGAGTATAACGCCTCTTGCACAGTCTCGTAGAACAACGAAATTCACCGGACATGTCTCACTGTGAATCTCGACGCGAGCGGTGCACCTCCCGGCGTCATCACTTTCCGAAGGCGTTTGGAGAGCCTCCCACTCAAGACGGAGTAGTCTGCTCCAGTGTCGTCGAGAGCCGACGCGTCCTGGCCGTGGATACCAACGTTTAAATTATTCTTTACCGTCGCAGGAGCGGCGTTTTTACGTGCCGCGTCGTTAGAGTGGGTGCCCTCCGAAGTTCGTGGAGCATTTTAGCGTCGGTCATCTTCGGCAACACCACCTCCAGGGGTTACCGCCCCTAGTCTCCCCGGCGAGAAGCGAGGGGCGACAGACTTTCACGTCGGGGTCGGTGCATCGGCGAAGCTGGTCGTCGAGGCGACAGCGAACGGAACTCTCGGCGGTACGCAGGCTCGAGGGACTGAGGTCGTCGCAGGTACTCGTCGATCTCCCGAGGGCGTTCACAATAACGGGGGTGCGAGTCGTTCCGCTAGAACCCGCGCAGCCCGAGTCGTCGGAATGGGCATCGGCGGTACACATGGTCAGCTTCCCCGCAGTGGTAACACAGCGGGCGTCGTTCGGCAGTCCTCTGGACGCCTGTCTTCCTCGGAGCAGGTTGCTCTGGGCGGACTTGCGCCTGTTCTTCCTGTGGTCGGGGGTACTTCCGCGTTGGGGCGTCTCTTCGCGGTGGCGCCGTGGCTTGGGGGGGAGCTTGCGGCGGGCGTCGGGACATGGCGGCGTAGCTCAAAGTCGGTTTGTCCGGTGCCACCGTGGTGACGGGAACCTCTGGTTGGAGCGCCCGGTGCACTTCTTCTCGGACAGCCTCGGCGACTGGCGCTTGGCAGCAACCTTCGCAGTTCGTCCCTGACGACCTCCCGGATAATTTCCCGGATGTCCGGCGTGCCCGGAGTTTTTTCGCCGTTAAGCAGCGTGGGTGCAGCGACGCCTGGATGTCGCTGGTAGTGGGAAGCCCGCGCCTGAAGCGAGCGCTCGATGTTGGTTGCCTCAGTGATGAAATATTCAACGGTGGTAGGCGGGCTCCGCACAAGGCCGCCGAGGATGTTTTCCTCCACGCCACGCATCAAGACCCGCAGCTTTTTCTCTTCGGTAACGTTTGGGTCGGCGCGATTCATCAGGTGGAGAACGTCTTCGACGAAGCTTTTAACGCTCTCGGTCGGCCCTTGGGTTCTCGCTCGCAAGAGTTCTTCGGCACGCTGTCGTCGCTCCTGGTTGCAAAGGTGCGTCGTAGCTCGACCTGGAATTCTTCCCACGACGAAATAGATGCTTCGTGGTACTAGAACCAAGTGCGTGCCGTGCCTTCCAGACTGAAGTAGACGTTCTGAAGGCACTGCTCCGGTGTCCATCTGTTATGGCGGGCCACTCGTTCATAATGTTGCAGCGAATCTTCAACGTGCTCGTGGACCTCCCCGTGGAAAGGTGCCGGAGTCCGGCGTGCGACGGGAAGGTATACGACGGCGGCGACGGACGGGTTCTGCGACGACTGGTTGTCCATCGTCGGTCTCGTTGGCTGCTTGGTCCTGGGTGGCAGAAGTCCGTAATCCGGGGGTAGACCTTGGGTGCGGCGACTTGATCGGGTCTCGATCTTGCTTCGTTGGGTTCTCGGGAGGCTGGGCTCGGACTTGTACTGAGGAAACTCGGAGGGCTCCGCTGCACGGACATGCGGTACCCCGCACCTCCACCAGAATGTCGCGGGTGGTGACCAAAATAACGATAAGTAAACAGGAACAAATAAACGTTAAATGTGGCGAATTTGTGCCCAAAACAAAACGGAAAATAGAAGATAATAACAAAGCGTCGCTAGCGTATCGGCGAGACAGCAGAGTTGAACGCTGGGGCGAAACTGACTCCGGCTCACCACGCGGAGGGAGTCCCTTATGTACACGCGTTGGCTTCTGGAACAATCGACGTAGAAGATTCGGCACGAAGAACATTCTGACCTCTAATCAGCCAAGGCGGTTCTCGAATTCACCAGAACATCACATTACAGAGTCAACAAAAATGTGTAGCCGCGGCCCGGAATCGAACTCTGGCCTCCTGCATGAAAGGCAAGCGCGATAACCGTCAGGCCGCAAGCACGCTGCCTACTTGGTCAGCTGCGCGCACGGCAATATACATTAGCTAATGATGAATGCCCCTATATTATCCCCATTCAATGCAAAAAGGGGGAAGCTAGTTACGCCCCTCTAATAGTGGATGGACGGAAAGCTAGCTACCTTTTTCTCATTCACCGTTCGAACGCATTCGAACGAGAAAGTCGAAATCGGGACGCCGGCGACCGGCGTCCGGAAAGGTTCAACGGGCGAGTAGAGACAAAGGAAGTTAGCTTTCAATCACTCCAGTCAGAGCTTAGCTCTCTATCGTCATCGCGCACTTGTCTCTTTCTCTCTCTCTCTCGGTGTCTCCTCGCAATGCTTTCCGCCTCTGAAAGAATGATCTCGTTCGCAGTCAGCCACTGCTGCGAGCATACCGCCTCTTGAGAAGCGCGCTTCTCCACTTAATGGCTGCAACTTAGGGGAAGACCCCCTAATGAAGACGCTCCGATGGCACCATCGTCGCAATAGTTGAACACACTCAGTCGGAATTTTGTCGTGTGTCATCTTTCTTTCTTACATTTTTGTGAGATTCGTCCGATTTCATCCTTGCCTACCGATCTGACTAGGGAAAGCAGATTTTGTCGTATTTCACCGGTCAGACGCAATTTTTCAATTTGTGTGCAGGCATCAAAGACGTCCGTAAGAACGAGGGTTGTGCTACAATTATTAGGGCTTCGTTTCCGTGTGCGATTTCTGATTCGTATACCATAACGGATAATAGCCTTGCTGCTATCGAATCTGCCGAAATGATATTCGTAAGAACGGAACGTTCTGTTTTAAGATAATACCTACTTAATATTTGAAACAAATTTCGCGCTTCTTTTGAGGAACACATCTGTCGTGACGACATAATTAGAACGAATGTTTTTTTCATAAAACTAATGAAAGAATCAAGTCTAGCTAAGAAATCGAAGATGTTATAGTCCGCACCAACACTTGCGCCTAAGACTGAGAAAATAAAAGAATTAGGCTAGCGATGGAAGCTAGTTTGTGCCCACTTCGAAAAATGGAACAATTGTTATTTGCGCCCTGGGTTTCATTTTTAGAAAGTAAAACAACCATATTGCAAGTTAGAATAAAGTAAATAACACATGGCAAAAAACTACTTTTAGGGTCGCGAGATACACCAACATTTCCAATCCCAGCTGATCCTGTCTTGTCCTACCAAAAGCATCTTTGTACGATCGAATAAAAAAATCGAGCAAACGAGGAGCGTATCTAGGGCCGGCTTTGAGAAACCTGTTGAGCCGTTAGCGCCACCACTTTTTATAGACCGTTAAGACAAGGTTTATAGCGTGCTCCAGAAATTACGCCAAAATTTATTTTACTGGTAACAAGCAATCTTTTACGCACAACACGTTTTCGTGGTCGGTATATTCTTGTGGTGCCTGCCCCGCGTGTCCACATCTAACCAACTTCCAATTGGCCATGCCCCCTACGCTGGTTTTCTCGAATATTCGGGAGAGATTGGACGACGCAATTCCCTAAATGCCGTCCGTTCCCTCCACACCACAGAAAGCACGCGGAAGACCGAAAAATGTGATAAAATAATAACCGCAAAATTGCGATGGGACAGAGAATAGGACGGAGAAGGCAGTAAGATGTGTTCCATGCAGAACGCTCGTAAAGATGCCTCCCCCTCCCTCGCTTTCTCACCAGCCGTTCCCCAGTCGTTGGAGAAATAAGCTACGGCGTGTCTATATCGGTGAAATCAATAGAGAACAAACCGAAGGTAGGGAAACACAAAACCCAAAACGCAGTGCGCGTGGCTCTTCGTTCCGGCCAATATGCTTGCGTCCCTTGAGCGCGTGTTAGTTTTTGTTGTCTTTTTTGCTCTTTTTTAGCGTGTACAGGAAATTCCATTTCCAAGGCTGCTCTGGCTCAATCCGTATTGGGAGGGAGAATAGGTGGGACCGAGCGGAATATGCGGTAAGTCGTTCTTTCGAAACGATGCGGGGGTCGCCGAAGATGCACTGCACATGGAGAGGACTACTCGCAAAAGGCTAAAAATATAAAAGGACAGAAGACAAATAAAGGAAAAGAGATAGAAAGCAAGAGAGAGAAGGCGACAGAGAGTTTTTTACGGCAATGGAAAAGAAATATTTATTTTTGCTTACATATAATGGCGCTGTTATTCCAACTCCCCCCCCCCCCCCCCCCCCCCCCGCCTAGATATTGAGCAGATTTAACCCAGATAGAAAAATGTCTACTGTTTGAATAGGAAGCTAAAGCTCCGACTGTTTCTGTTAGCGGGTTATAATTTCTTGGCATGAAAATCGTATTGTTGTCGCATAACAAAACTTTTCGACTTTCTGATGAGAAAGTTTGAAATAACATTATAATATTGGGTCCTCATAAGGAGGAGAGTGAAACGAATTTAAGCGCTTGCCTTTCTCTCAATATATTTAAATGCATATATTAAGAAGATAGTGCTTCCTTTCTGCTGCATTGAGGGATTCTGGAACCTGCGTCACGAAGACTAGGCTAACCTCAATGCAATGCGGTTAGCATTGCATTGACGGCAGCACAACAAAATGTGCTGCCGTCAACGTTGTGCAGACCTCATTATGTTAGTTTTTCGGGCACTTGTATGTTGTAATTGTAAGTCAATTTCACTCTGAAGTAATAATATATTACTTTTAGAAAATAAGAGCGCTCTCTTTTAGCATCCATTGAACTGAATAATCAAGACAAGAATAGTAAACAAAACAAAAAAATTGAATAAACAGTGAATGTAGATACGGTCTCCAGCTACTTTGCCACATAATTACCAGCCATATTTAAACAGTTATTATAACGAGGCAAGCGCTTTTGAAGGCTCATCCCGAAAAACTACTGCCGCCTGGATTCATAGTAGTTAATATCACGACTTCAACAGGATTGTGAGACGCCACAAATCTAGAGCTCCGTCATCGTGGCCGTCTTTCATTCCTTCCAAAATATTCATGCAGATTTCTCCATACGCATTACAGGTCTGTGGCGAGTGGCGGTCTTGCAAACTCACGAGAGAATGACTGAGAAGCTCGGTGTCAGCTTTTTTTGGAAGAGGACACTCAAACGTTGGTGTCAGCTTTAAATAGCTGCCTTAATCTCTGCGTTATTTGTGTGAAGACGTAGGCATAGTATGCATTTACGTTCTATGTATACTGAAAGTCTTAGAGCTCAGCTCTTAGGTTCTCGTTCTCGCATAGAGCTGCGTCGGCGTCGGCGTCACCGTTGATGTCGGCGTCAACGTCGGCGTAACCGCTGTATGCGAGAACGGGAGAAATAAATTCCTATAATTAAATACTGCGCGCATTGCATTATTGGACATCACAAACCTACACACATATTCAATCGCCCGCTAAATTTAGCGTAAACACTTAATTGCTGTGTGGGTCTGTGACGTCCCATAATACAACACTGTGCTTTGCATTATGGAATGTCAAAAACCTATACATCAGTACAACTTCTCCGCCAAATTTAGAGGGGGAAATTGAATTGGTGGGTAGGTCTGAGACGTCCCATAATGTAAAATTGTGCGTGTTGCATTGTGGGATTTCAAATACCTATGCACCAAATGAACTTCCCCGCTAAATTTAGCGGACAAATCGAAGCGGTGTACAGGCATGCACCGTCCCGTAACGTAAGACTGTGTGCGTTTGCTTTCTGGGATTTCACAAGGCAAGGCTTTACGAAATTCAGCTTCACGCCTCTCGCCGTACCCTAATATCTATATACATATCTATTTATACACCGCTCTCTCTCTTTCCCTCTCTCTCTTTCCCTCTCTCTTTCTCTCTCTCTCTACATATATATATATGCAGGGTGTCACAAAAATGTACAGGGTTTCTTTACCGCAAAAATAAACGACGCATCGCCGAACGCTCATTCTCCATCCAAAAGTAGCGCTAGAGGTCACAACCAGATGCCAAAGTTTCAGCCCGGACACCTTATTCAAAAGTTATAAGTAATTTTGAGAAAATATTAGTTGAAAAATGACCGCCGACGGAGTTTTCGAATACATGGGGCTCTATGGGCACCGAAAACCATAAACGGGCGAAAATGAGCTCCATTTTCCCAATTAAATTTTCAAAAAATCACCCATAATTATTGGCATGTGGTTGTGACCTGTTGCGCTACATTTGGGCGGAGAAAGAGCGTTCTGCAATGCCTAGCTTTTTTCTTCTTGTTTTTTGCGGTGGAAAAACCGTGTAAATGTTTTTCGTGACACCCTGTATATAACGGAAGTTGAGGAGTTCCAGGAAGGAACTTTATTTCCCCAACGTTTCAAACGGGGAGCGCTTTTCTTTAGGGTGGGGTGGTGTGTAAAATGTCCTCTTCATGTTGACGTTCGTGTGGAAGAGGAAGACTGGCTATGAAGAGTATTAAAATATTCGGAACAGGAGCAACAAATGTTTCGTTGCTTCTGTTCCGAATATTTAGCGACTGATCGTTATAATCCCCCCCCCCCCCCCCTACAATGTTCCCTTCGCCGTATACCTCACTTGCAGAAACCGTATAAGTGTAGCTTGAAACAAATTTAATGCACTTAAAAATGAACACCCTGTATATATTGTCACGGATGGCAAGTGACGAGGCGGCGAAGGACTGAGTAAACTGAACGTTTAATGGGGCGAACTTGTGCCCACAAATAAAAGGATAAAGAAAGAAAACAACAGAGCGTCGCGGGCGTCCAAGGCGGCGAAGGAGCACGATCGAACGCTGAGACGAGACTGACCCCGGTTCGCCACGCGGAGCGCCTTATGTACAGTCGGGAGCAAAAGTTTGCGGGGCACGGGAGCGCGTGCCGAAATACATCGCCGCGCCGTGCAACGGCGCGCCACCGTATTAAAAAGCCGCGCTTTGCGCATGCGCGCCCATCGTGCTGGCAGTCGTGTCTCTCGCTCGTTTCTGTGAGACACACTCCGGATAAACGGAGTGGGCGCCAGGGGCGCAAGTTTCCGTTTCGCTGGCTGTCATGCCCCGCGTTTTCTTCAGCTGCCTCAGCAGGCGCGCTGGGTGACAAGGCACCTGGCTACCCTACGCCCCCCCTCCCCCCCCCCCCTCCGGCCACACACACACACACACACACACACACACACGAGCTCCGTGACAAAGCGCGGTGACTGAGACGGCTGAAGCAGACGCGCAGCAGAGAGCCAGCGAAGCGCTGACTCGGGCCCCTGGCGCCGACTGCTGTTATCAGGAGCGCGTCGAAAAGAAACGAGCGAAAGAGACATGATTGCGAGCACAAAAGGCGCGCGTGCGCAAACCGTATCTCCTTAATGCGGCGGCGCGCCGTCGGACGGCGCGGCGAAGCATTTCGGCACGCGCTCCCGTGCCCCGCAAACTTTTGCTCCCGACTCTACGTACATGCGTAAGCTTCTGGACTAATCGGCGAAGAACGTTCGACGACTGGAACTTTCAGAACTCGATCAGACGAGGTTGTTCTCGAACTGAGGAGAACGAAATGTTAAAGAATAAATAAAAGAGCATTCCACTGACTGGAATCGAACCTAGACTTTCCGCGCGACAGTCAAGCGCGATAACCACTCGGACACGCACGCGGTCACTCGCCGACAAGCGTGGCATTACTCCCCCCTTTAAAAAGGCATCGTCTCGATTCCACGTAGAAGGCAACAAAACAGAGCAAGAAAAATAAAAGAATGGGAAAATACGGAAGATGGCAAAACACAATCCTATCAAGCGTTGCACAAGATCACAGTTCGCAGTCTTATGGCGCGTAGTACGGCTTAAGGCGGACGACGTGGACGACTTCTGGTCGTGGAGGTCGGCGTGATGAAGTCCGTGTTCCGTCGGGCATTACCTTGTAGTTCAGATCCCCGAGTCGACGAAGTACTTTGTAGGGTCCGAAGTAGCGCTTTAGGAGTTTCTCGCTGAGACCACGGCGGCGGATCGGAGTCCACACCCACACCCTGTAGCCGGGCTGGAAGTGGACGTCCTGACGACGAAGGTTCTAGCGGCCAGTGTCGACACGTTGTTGGGCTTGAATACGGTGTCTGGCGAGCAGGCGAACTTCTGCCCGTTGGGAAATCCCCTGGGCGTCGTCGCTTCCGTCGACAGCCTGTTCGTGGGGTAACATCGCGTCCAGCATTGTCGTTACTTTGCGACCATGAACCAGTTGGAAGGGTGTCACCCCGGTGGTGTCTTGCACAGTCGTGTTGTAGGCAAATGTGACGTACGGCAACACCTCGTCCCATGTCTTGTGCTCCACGTCGACGTACATGGAGATCATGTCGGCGATGGTCTTGTTGAGTCTTTCCGTCAGCCCGTTGGTCTTTGGCAGCTTGGGCCAGTGATACTTTTCACGAATTCGGGCCAGCGTACGGCTGTAACCAAGGTGTCCGGACGTTGGGTCGTCGTGGCAGGCTTGAAAGATCTCTTGTCTAAGGTCGGTAGGGATTACCAGCAGCCATGGTGTGCTGTTATCTCCGAAGTTCTCCTTGTAGAGTACACCTTTTCGGAGGACGAAAGTCGGCAGGGCTCTCGAGGAGATACGGGGGACAGTACCCCCTCGTCTTTCGAGCTGCTCGATTAGTGCACGCAACTCAGGATCGTCTCTTTGACGTCGTGCCATGTCCTCGGGGTTCACTGCACCTAGGAAGCCCTCGTCGTTATCGTCGTCGCTGCTGCCGGGAGTTGTTCCAACGGGGGCTCTGGATGGGCAGTCGGCGTCGCTGTGCTTGCGGCCTGACTTGAAGACCACGCTCATGTTGAACTCTTGTAGTCGTAGACTCCATCGAGCGGGGCGTCCTGACGGGTCCTTGAAGTTCGCAAGCCAGCAGAGCGAGTGGTGGTCCGTGACTACATGGAACGGGCTCCCGTACAAGTACGGACGAAACTTCGTGATTGCCCAGACGACCGCAAGGCATTCTTTCTCAGTCGTGGTGTAACTTTTCTCTGCCTTGGACAGTGTCCAACTTGCGTAGGCGATAACTCGCTCGGTGCCTTCCTTCTTGGACTTGAACCAGTACCGCGCCAAGTCCAGCGTTACTTGCGTCCGTGTGAATTTCGGTTTCCGCATCTTGATCGAAATGTCCTGGAACGGGGGGAGTCTGCAGTCGTCGTTTCAGATCGTCGAATGCCTGCTGCTGCTCCTTGGCCCATTCGAACTTCTCAGCGTCCTTTGTGAGGTTTCTCAGCGGTGCGGAAATCTTTGCGAAATCACGGATGAAGCGCCGATAGTACGCACATAGTCCAAGGAACCTTCGCACGGCCTTCTTGTCTGTCGGCGTCGGAAATGCAGCGACGGCGCGAGTCTTCTCTGGGTCGGGGCGAACGCCTTCGTTACTAACCACGTGACCTAGGAACTTCAGTTCCTCATAGGCGAACCGACACTTCGACGGCTTCAGGGTGAGTCCGGCGGTCCGTATGGCTTGGAGAACTGCTCGGAGTCGTCGCAAGTGCTCGTCGAAATCGCTGGAAAACACCACGACGTTTCCGCGGTGAGTGGTCTTCTCACCGAGCCGGCAATCGGACTTGCACTGCGGCCCCTTGGAGGGGAACGCTGCACGGGCTTGCGGTACCAAGCACCTCCACCAAAATGTCACGGATGACACGTGACGAGGCGGCGAAGGACTGAGTAAACTGAACGTTTAATGGGGCGAACTTTTGCCCAAAAATAAAAGGAGAAAGAAAGATAACAGCAGAGCGTCGCGGGCGTCGAAGGCGGCGAAGCAGCACGACCGAACGCTGAGGCGAGACTGACCCTGGTTCGCCACGCGGAGCGCCTTATGTACAGTCGGGGACAAAGGTCCCCAGGACGCGCGAGCTGCGACTGAAACGCATTGCTCTGCCATCTGCCGGCGGGTCGCCTGGTTTCGAGATCACACGAAAGCGCATGCGCGTCCTACTGTGTCTGCATGCATGTGTTTTTTTCCCGCTTTTCTGCGTTGCAGTGCATATACTCGGAATTGGGCGCGTGGTACCGCCTCGGAGATAGCGCTTACTGACATGGCAGTTATGAAGCAAGGAGTCACGGCTGCTCAACTGAGCGATAAGCTCAGCTGGTTATAAAGCAAAATGCGCTGACACGGCAAAATGCGGCGTAATGCCGTAGGCGGTATCTCCAGTTTCGGAATGTGTAGCAGACGCTCGTAGGCCGCAAGCGCTATCTCCGAGGCGCTACACGCGCCCGATTCTGAGTTAGGCGCCGCGCCACAGAAAAGCGGAAAACACACATGCTTGCGCGCACAGTAGGACGCGCACGCGCTTTTGTCTGATCTCGAAACCAGGCGACCCGCCGGCAGATGGCAGAGCAATGCGTTTCAGTCGCAGCTCGCGCGTCCTGCGGACTTTTGTCCCCGACTGTACATGCGTAAGCTTCTGGGCTAATCGGCGTAGAATGTTCGACGACTGGAACTTTCGCAACTCGATTAGACGAGATTGTTCTGGAACTCACGAGAACGAAATATTAAAAGAATAAATAGAAAAGCATTCCACTGACTGGAATTGAACCTAGACTTTCCGCGCGACAGTCAAGCGCGATAACCACTCGGTCAGGCACGCGGTCGCTCGCCGACGAGCGTGGCAATATATACCTATATCGTCACGAATGTCTATTGATGAGGCACTGATAACCGAACAATCTAGACGTTGAAGGGGGCGAACTTGCGGCCAAAACAAAAAGGAAACTGCAAATAACAAACCGTCGTGGGCGTCGAAATCGGCGAAACAGCTGGATTCAACGCTGGGGCGAGACTGACTCCGCTTGCCATGCGGAGTTCCTTATGTATTCTCGTAAGTTTCTGGAACGCTCGGCGTAGAACTTTCGGTGCTTAAAACATTCGAAACTCAATCGACGGGAATGTTCTCGAAGTTACGAGAACGCCAAGTTGAAAGAATAAATAAAAAGAGATGCCGCTGACTAGAATCGAACCTAGACCTTATGCGCGACAGTCCTGCGCGGTAACCGTTCGGACACGCACGCGCACGCTTGGCGACACGCGTGACAATATATACACACACACGCATATTTCTTTCAAATCGTTTACCACGGTATATCTCAAATTAATATAGCTCAAGAGCTGGGCTCCGATTTCGCATTGCAGAGAGGCGTAAACGTCTGCAATTTTGTAAATATTTTTAAACCAGTTTTTGTGTTTTTTAAACAACCACCGAATAAGCTCAATGCCAAACTTAAAAAATGCCGTCTTCTGAATCATCTTGGATTATTTTTTTTTGTGCCGGAACATAACATACATTACGCCATAAACATGGGGGCAAACCTGTCCCAGCAAAATACCAGGACGACTGTAGTTTCTGAATATTTCCACCACTTATTCCGGTGTAAACGTTCCGGGGGTGAAAAGTACATATGAACGAGGAACACAATCAACTGTCGCGGAAACTGAAAGTACGGCAAACCGACCCGTGCTCTTTAGCCAAAAATGAAGAGGTCGAGTGCAAGACTTGCACCGAAAGAAAATGGCTGCCCTGTACTACACAATTGGGACTGCAAATGTCTTGACAGAAAAAGAACGGAATTAATAAACATTCTTCAAGAAGAGGAAAAATTGAAGACGCTACACGAGTGTGTCTGACGCAAAGCGCCCTCTAGAACATAAGAAAGCCATCTTCGACTCACTGATAAATTACCTCAAACAATCGGGACACATTACCTCACCTAGCGTTGACGTAACCACCGTCCCCAATTTATACAATTGTTTAACCTACTTCTATTGTCTTAGAAAAACCCGGCCAAGTCAGACGAACTTCTATTAAAAATAAATCATTTATTTTCACTTCCTCTCTAAGTCAGGGGTCTCAAACGCACGGCCCCCGGTCCGCATGCGGCCCGCGACTTGCTAGGACGTGGCCCGCAGGCAACCTCGTACGTTTCCCGGTTCCCATGTCTCGAGCGCTAGAAATGGCATGCGGCATCGCAATCTCATCTCGCCGATTCATTTTAAACCAGAAAGTCACTCCGCTCTTTTAACGTATTCATATGCGTTTTACTTATCTGTGTTCGTTTGCTCTTTGTTTCGCTTTATCTTTTGCTTCCCTGTTTGTTTGTTTTTTATGCACGACAATTCCGCTACTAAGCTGCATGCGCGATCTCTTTGTTGAAGGATGCATCTCGGCTGCCAAACTTTCGATCAGCAGCCGAAGATGAAGCTACGAGCTCAAGATTCTCGCCTAAAAAAGAAACATCACCATTAAAGACAAGTATGAGCGTTGTAATAGGAAACGTCAGGATTCCAATGACTGTCATATAACTAATTGTTTTATGAGACATGTTCAGCTTGGTTTATTTCTGAGTGAGTTGAGCAACAAGAACAACAGTGTACTTGCTCTCTCGTTAAAATAAAAATGCGAGCAAGCCGGCGGGGCGGTGTCATTTTAACTATTGGTATCACATCAGGTCAGTGCCCAAAGTAGTCATAAAAGCAAATCAAAGAAAGAAATGGCACTAGCAAAACTGAGTTTAAAAAAAAGCATACAGCACGAGGTCTCCTCTTTTAAATTTTTTTTATCCTCCCCCTCCCCCCCCCCTCCCCTCTAACGTTGGTCTTCCGCCTTCCGGTGTCGGCTATCTGGCCCCCACGCTCAAATCAGTTTAAGACCACTGCTCTAGGTAAAAGCAGCTTGCCGGCGGTCATCACGTTCAGAACACTTTACATCATACTAGGTAAGGAGCTACGGAAATGGTCTAAACAGCAAAACATATTTTAGTTGGCAAAACTTGCGGATAAAGGCTTTCATCTGTCAAGTCTGCACTGTGCAATCGCAAGGTTTATTTATTTATTTTTTTACTTATAATCTTAAGGACGAAACGTTAGAGAGTGGGCGGTGACTTGAGAATGCAAACATAATTGAAAGCTTTTACATAGGCTTCACAAAAGGATAAAAATTAGCTTCTGCTGCCCTAAACTTTTCAAAATCTCCGAGTGTAGCTGTAGAAAACGGAAGGCGGCTTTAATCGCAAAACCTTTTGGGCTTGAGAGAACTGCAAGAAGAGGTAGTGTTCCATTGGGGCACGTAACACTAACTTTTCGATATAATGGCAGGGGTAAATGAGGCTGAAAAATATAAAAAGAGGGGGGGGTGTAAACGAGAAAAAACGAGCCTGCATTTGCCAGAAGTCAGGACTATCGCTTGACGGGCAGGCAAAGAGCCCAGCGTTTTCTGGTCTGATGTCAGTCAGCTTCAAACTACCCAACAGGTTCCATATTCAATCTCCTGCGGCAAGCTAGTCAACTCACACATAGAGATTGCTGCCAACATGTTGGGCCCAGAATTTGCATCGGCATTTTCATTTGCTTCCACTTCTTCCCTACGTAGAGATCTTGATGTTGAGCCATTCTTGCCACCAAATTCTAACGTCCGGTCGTCTTTCTTTATCACTCCATCAGATCTAGATGACGACCTTCCGCGTCAGCTGGTCCAGAATGTATCCCCCCATTGTGGTCAAAATGATTCAGCCCTACGTTCTATCCTTCCTTCTTGCTAACTACCATTCTTTTCTGAAGAACTTGGCACTTCTGGAAAGCTGGCGGCGGGCTCTGTTCACTCTGGTTTACAAGGGCAGAAACAGAACCTCAAGAAACGTATCCAGTTATTGTCTTGTGTCCGTCACGTCTATCTTTTTTCGGACACCCGAACTGAATATCAGCAAGCACCTACTCAAGCACTTCGATTGTCTCCAGCTGATTTCGAATCTAAAGCATTGCTTCCTGGGCTTCCACTCCTGAGAGACTGACTTTGGTTCCATTTGACATAACGTCAGTGACAACATAAATAGTCGTTATCCCAGAGATGTTCTCCAGCTGAACCATAGTAATATGGTCCTTTCTGAACTACCTTAGTATCAGACACAACAAGTGCGCTGCAATTCGATTTAGTCCGGCCAAGCAAATTCAGCCCCCGAACTACACGACTGGTGGATTCCTTCTGTTTCCAGTGCAGACACCTGACATCCTGGGTATATCGGTAACACAAAATCTCGACCTCGGTCTCATCCGGCAAGCCTCGTTGCAAGTCCATGCAGCACCGTAGATATGGTGTCTTGGCTTTCGCGGTGCTTTGGGCGGGGTGCTCTGAATACGCCATTCCCTTGAACTACACGACTGGTGGATTCCTTCTGTTTCCAGAGCAGACACCTGACATCCTGGGTGTATCTGTAACACAAAATATTGACTTCGGTCTCATCTGGCAAGCCTCGTTGCCAGGCCATGCAGCACCGAAGATATGGTGTCTTGGCTCTCACGGTGCTTTGGACGGGATACTCTGACAACCATCCAGATTGCCCTGGTACTTCCCTACCTCGAATACTGCTACTACATCTGGAATCCTAATCAATTTTTATCCCCCCCCCCCTCCAACCTTCCCTTATCGAGACCCTGGACGGTGTTCAGCCCTGGGCCACGCGGATGCTAATACACCGCGATCCACCCACGGACTAAGAATCACTGCTGATATTTCTCGTTTGGCATCGGCTGAGTCATCGTCGCACGGTGGCAGCAATCCGCCCCCTAGCCGTTGCCACCGTGTCCTGTATGGCGGGACCATACCTAGACTCGGTTCCACATGTCTCGAATCGCGCAGGTCTTCTATTACCACTTCATGCTCGTACTCAACGTCAAGGGTCCTCCCCTTTCCCACAAGATGTGGGCACGTTCCTTTTCTCTTTGGACGCATGCGCCCACCTCTTCCTCAGACCATTAACGACCTTAGCTATTTCACTAGAAGTATTTCGCATGCTTTTCTTCACCTATACTCACATCGTTCCTCCCATCTGTAAATCAATTTACATTTCTATATGTAATGTACACTTTATTTTTCTTCGTTTACTTGTATTTCTCTGCGTGCTCAGGAGGTTGGCTAGTAGTCACCCCAGCGTACGTTTCATAGACCAATCTGCTAGACGTGCGCGAGACCACGGTTCCCACTTTTATTTTTTTTGCAAATAAGAGATTACTTGACTCATGGATAGAATAAATGATTGATTGATTGAGTCATTCATTCATTCATTCATTGAAATATAAAAAAAAAACATAAACTGGGGTAGCAAAAAGACCTCTAGAAATCTTAGTGACGAGCACGACATGTTTCTGTACGTGAGGCCACTTGTACCTCCTACAGGCAGTTCGAAAACATCTAATAAATTCTGCCACCTTACCCAAGCCACTTCTCATCTATGAACATTTCTCTCCGTACTTCACCTTCGCCCAACGTCCGATGTTTTAGAAAACGTCAATTCCTGGTGTCTTTAAAGGGGTTTTGACACGCCAACAGTAAAATATGAGACAACAGTACTGCAGGGCGCATTCATGTTCCTCTAATACTGCTAAATTTGTTTCGAAAATAGAGCGATAGTTTTGTGGATAAATTTATTTATGTGCGGGTCCCTTGAAGAGGCGGTACCGGGCGGAGCGGGAGGCTGGCTACGCAGCCAGCCTCCAGCGCGGTGTCTCTTCGCACGCACTCACAGACTTGGCTCTCTTGGAGCCTCGCGCTTCACCTTGCTCTTTTACCTTCCGCGTTTTGAGCATCCCGTCCGTGACGATTACGTCGACGGCATCGCTCGCTTTGTCAAAGTCTTCGACATTGATCACAGCAGCGATGAGAGTGACTGCTATCAAGAGATGTTGGAAGCTGTTCATTTTGACTGCAAGCCGCTGGGGACCAACTTCAGCGACGACGCGTTACGGGCAAACTGGCCGTGGTCACCGTCGTCCGGGAATATTTCGCAGGCGCATGCAGGGCGGAAGGTCATGTGGCCGGTAGCAAGAGCAAGAATAGCTTTGGGTTATCGAGTTGCGTGAGCAGTATTGATGGTACCGCGGCGAGGAGAGCTTAGGCGATCATGGGGCGCCTAGAATGAGAGTGCGTGCATGATCACGCGGTTTATGGACTCCATGGTGTGACTAACTTGGGCAGTGTTGCCTGGTCACCAGATGAAAATGATTAAAATGTGTAAATTGATTATTGCAATTCATATAGCTCTAAAATTCGCGCAACTTGGTGTATATACTAAGTAGCCTAGGAGCATCCCATTTCAAAAGTAATCTATCTGTTTAATTTTCGTGTCATAACCCCTTTAACAAAACAAACTAAAACGGCCTCAGGCAAGAAAACGAAAGTATCCCATTAGTTTCATTGCGAATAAAAGAAGTAATGTTTAAAATAAAGTTTTAAAACAAAGCATAGTTTCTCCTTCTGAGGAAGAAAAAAACATGCACGGATGTTTTTTTTTTTAATTGGGCCGCTCAAACGACTCCGGAGTGAGGCGCGACTATACCTCAGCGAGGGAAGGAGATGAGAGCGCGTGAGGACATTAGAGCGCCAAGGTCTGTTTAGAAGGACGGTGGGTAGAAACGAAGTCTAGCTTCCCTTTTCGCTATCCACTCTTCGAACACATTGAAACGTTGAACGCCGTCGTTCGGAGTTCAAACGCGTGACGCTAGGCGAGAAACAGACGATGCTCTTGATCACTCTGATTAGAGGGAGGCAGTCAGTGAAGACAAAGGCAGCCTGCCTTTGTCTCCACGCACTCTCTTGGGTAGACGCAGCTATGGTCGCGTCTACCCAATAATATATTGTGTTTTAAACCTAAAATGGGCAGTAAAATCGGCGCCTATACGTACCTTTGTAACCCTTTCGCGAGGGTGTATTCTACAGGTGACTTTCACCTCGTAAATTTACAATGCGTATCTCCCTTTCTGTAAAAAATAAGATTTTGGATTTGGATTTGGATATGGCGGCTAACTCCTTTATATCGGGAGATCCCAGCGTACTGGATCGAGCCAAAATTATCTGTTATTTCTATATTGATTTTCTTCCACCAGTTTTCTCATTTTTGTCCATTCTGCGACGGTTATAGGCCGCTGGCCCCTGCTTACGGTGCTGCCGGCACCGTCGTTGCCCTCCTCGTCGATTTCCCGGATGCCCAACGCCACCGCCATGTCTCCGCCGCGCGGCACCTTCCGGCTGCAGGCCCGTGCACTCGAGGGTGACGTGCTGCAGCGTTTCTTCGACCCACTGTGTGCACAGGGTGCTTCGCACGTCGGTGCCTGTGTACTTGGCCCGAAGGACGCACGTTCGCAGCATGCCCCCTCGAGTGTCGACTGGAAGTTCACTGTCAAAAGGTTGGCCAGGGTCAATCACAGACGCCGAAGCGGACCGCTGAGTCGAGTGGCAGGGAAAATTTGGCGCACGTACAGATAGATGGGGCTTACATTTTTAATGTAGTGAGAATCCCTGCAACCATGTGGCCTACTGCAATGAACATAATATTTACGTAACATACCTTTCATTTAATAATAAAGGGCGACAATAAAAGCAAAACTTCATGTAAAAAAAAAAAAGCGGTTCCATAAAGACGGCGCTTTTGCTGCCGTCTGCGGGTCGTCTGCTTTTTTTTTTTTTTGTGCTTATTGGCAATAGCTTCCGACGCTGCTGCCGACTCCATTTATGAATACGTGCGCCAAACGCGCCTCGCTACTCGACTTGGTCTTCTGCGTAACCCCCCGTCGTTAACCTTGGGAAGATTTTTGGCCCTATTGTTGACAAACATGGAGCTACGTCTTGTAACTTTAAAAGGTAAAACCCAGCTGTGAAATACACCATGAAGGAAAAGTTTTGATTGCTGCGTGCAGGCGCCGAGTTTTATGGCCCATTTTAGATCGAGCATCGGCATTTCAATCACCCTACATTTAGAATAGAGCCCGGCGCCCTGACGTCCCCGCGCACTCTCATCTCCCCTATTCCTCAGTTTCTCTCAGTATACGCTTCACGCTGCCATGTGTCGCCTGTTATGGCCATGGTCACCTACGCTCAAAATGGCGTGTTGGCGCACATGAAAAGAATCAAGAAAACGAACGTTTATACGCACGCAGGCATGCAGACCGTCCTTGAGGTCTAACCGACCGGCTCTCTCCTTTCATGTTTTCACTCATTTTGCTTTTGACACCTGGACGAGTCCGACTTTGTCGTGTGGACGCAATATTTAAAGGCGCGGCACAGGTCTGTGAATAAATTCGGCGGTTGAAAGATGCCAGCACGTGCGTTCTCATTTCTGATATGTCGTCATGGGTTGAAATAATTCATTCGAACCTTTGCCTGTTTCCTAGATCACGAAGCTTTGGATCTCCGCAGGACGCCCTGCGAAAAGCCAAATGGGAGTGGCTGTTTTTGTCTTTTTTCTCTCTCAATCAGAGCATTGAGGTCGTTTCCAAGTGTATCCTCTTGCTACTTATAATAATGTAAACGCGTGTGCACCTCGACATGAAAGCAGTCTGTCTAGAAAAATATAGGGAACTTCTCTACAAACCCAAAAGGCCGAGGCGGCACATCAACTTATCAATGCAGCTCTTTCACCTTAATGTGTATGCTTATCACAGAAAAATAGGTATAGTTGCAATTTCTTCCTTTCCTTGATTGTTATCTTCATATTAATATATTCATAATACCGGTAATACTAATATTAATATTAATATTATTACATTGTTATTAAGGCTATTATAATTATATTTTTTTGTTGTCCAGAGATTCCTGCGGCGAATGTTTTGTCGCGTACTGCTCGCTGCAATCTTAACAAGCAACATTCGGCACAGGACCCAACTTCGGACAACTGCGAGGCCATCCTTCATGATACACCAGCAGAAATCTTCATTCATCCCGTATTCAGTCAGCACGTGCCGACTCACTCACGTTTTGAGGGCTGTGATTGTCTTCAGCAAGGGACCGCTACGAAGTGTCGCTAAGCTTGTCGGGATCATCGCTGCCTATATAAGGATCAACCGGAGCCGCGTCCTTTGCAGTCGGCGGCAAATGTTTTGTCGTGTACTGATCAGTACAATCTTCACAGGTAAGACCCTACACCTCACGGTATAACACTTTCCAATTTTTTATGCTGCCGACAGCACAGGTGTTTTGATTGACACTCATTGATTTATTTTTTCTTGAGCTCCTCTATATTCATTCTCTGCTGTTTGAGTACCATGAATTTCATTAAATGCAATCGCCCAGTCCCGCTTGACGGAAGATTTTTGACGTGTGTATCTTGCCGAAAGGGTTATCATCTTAGAATGCAATGATCCGGAGTTGCAGATAGCCCCTTCGCGGTAATGGACGTTTCTAGAAGCCAGAACTGGAGGTGTCCTGCCTGTCGTACGAGTGACATTCGTTCAGGCGCTGGTGGGGCTGGCAACATTTCGATAGGCAGCTGAAGCTGCTCTGACTTGAGACACCAGGCCGGGGATGCCACTGTTGTTAATCAGCTGTCCGCAATCAGTGCTCCGCTTGATCAGCTCATATTCCTAATTGTTATTCTCGACGGCATTCTGACGCTGCCTGCGTAGGTAGACGAGCTACTGGGCCTGAAGGCTGCGATCCGAGAACGGCGCACCACGGCCTGTGGACTCGAAACAATTATTGACTCTTTTCGTTAGAAGTCTAATTCCGTAATGCATCTCGCAAAGGCAAACCAAGGTTTCATTAGGGACTTCCAGTACAATGTTTTCACGTCTAAACTGGCGATGGAAGATCAAACTGCAGAATTTTTAAGACGAAAGAAAGAACTTAAAAACTTGCAGCAATACAGTCGCCATTCTAACCTAGAGTTAGGTTACAATAATTTTTAGACCTCGCGATAATTTATTGGAGGCCATTAAAGTTCTTTCTAGAAATATCGACCGTCCAATGTTTCAATCAACCACAATTCTGGCAATTCACCGCCTACCGAAAAAGCGCGACGCAACCCCCACGGTTTTGATTAGCTTTGCCTCTGCCAACACAGAGGACGCATGGATGGTCGCACGTGACAGGTGACGCAATTTGCGTGAAACTGAAAATTATCCCAAGGTGGTTTTGCGATTATCACCTAACCACCGCGAATAAGAAACTTTTCTGGAGGGCAAAAAACAGGGGCAAAGGGAGTGGCTTTGGATTTGTGCTCATTAAAAACGGCAATATGTTTGCAACGAAGGCCGAGTGATCTCCCGCCGTGCGCATAAGCACAGTAAAGGACCTCGATAAACTCGTGTAGGCGATGAGCGCTTGCTTTTCGATTCCTGAGGGGAGTTTGTTGCATCAAGTGTTAGGAACAATTTATCTTAGATCTCTAACGCTGCTTCATGTAAATATTAGAAGCCTAAGGAAGCATTGGGAGGAATTTCAGATTTCGGCTGGCAACTTGATGCCGCCAAGGTATATCTTCTGTCTTAACGAGATTAATAATTCTTCTCTGCAGCGGAATCAATTTATTTTTAACGGTTAGAAAGATCATTTTTAACTTGCATTGAGTGCGGAGGGGGTGGCATTGCCTTATATATATTACAAATAAAAAGCTATCATCAAGAACTAGCATCTCCTTCCAGCATGCAGAATCAATTGCTATTCAAACTTTGACTCCACTTCTTCATTATTTCATTATCCTCCTAAGAATGTCTTGCTTTTTCTTGCAGAGCTTGAAGTATTTCTTGCTCAACTTCGCTAAGAAGGCCAATTGTGCTTTGTTGGAGACTTGAACTTCGATACGTTCAAACGTAACGAATATATAGCTTGTAATTAGTTACAAAAAAAAAGAAAATCTCCAAACAGGGGAGGAGCTTTCCTATGGGAAACTAGTAGTTTCCTGTATCAATCATATAAACATTAGCAAACCAGACGTCCGGGTAAAATCTTCCGTAATTACTGAAAAGCTTTCCGATTATTACTTCATCGGTTGCTATTTAGAACATTTTGTCAGGGGAAGAAAACTATAACAACACAAACTGAACCCGTGTAACGATTACAGATATAGTAAAACTTGATGCCTTGGTCACGATGTTTGCCTAGGATGGCTTACTGCAATCCGTTTCGCCGTTTAGTCTGTGTTCTGATGTTCTCTAAAACATGGCACTCATTTCACACTGCTTTCAAAACAGAAGTAATTTCCCGGCAAAGGTCATTCAAGCCCTCGATTAATGCCGATATATGGCAAATATTAAAACTACGGAAACACTTTGGGTCCGTTCTCGGCGTGCAGCAAAGAACCTACTGTTAAGGACTAAAGGACTAAATTCACGTGTGAAAGAAACAAAGTAAATGCTCTAATCAAATCCGCAAAACAGCGTTATATCAAAAAAAGTTTTATGAGACAAAGCTAATTGCACAAGAAATATGTGAGCTAACTAAGGAATATAGAGGACGGGCACCCAGAGAACCAATCGCCGATTCTTTGAGAAAGCACTGCAGAAATAACTTGCAGAATTAACTTGCAAACATATTAATACTTTTTTTTCCGGCATAGACCGTACTGCCAGGGATCGTGTAAGTTATCAAAAAGCTTGAGTGAAGACCTTTAACTGTCTCGGGGCTTCTGGCCTTCTAGAGCCTCTTAACCTACGCACGTTACATTCTATATAATTTGATATAAAGCGGGAAAAGGCACCCGGAATCGATTACGTCCGTATTCGCGATCTCTTTCTAAACTTTGACTATATCAAACGAGCACTGTTCTGCATGATAAATAGATTTTTATTCTCTGGCGTTAAGCCCGCGGATCTGAAAACTGTCCTCGTTGAAACGCTTTTTAAGAACAGAACGCCAGAGAAATATGAATGATATTGCTCTATCTCGAACTTTCTCTGCATTGGGGAGATACTAGAAAAACAATTCTTCATTGTGATGTTCAGTTTATTGGTAGCTCCGACGTTTTTCTTTCCGTAGTGAATATGCCTTTGTGGCTGGTAAAACCACTCAACTGTTACTTTAAGATATTTCTCATTTAATTCACTCTGTTTGAAAACAACATTCTTGAATGTGCTTCCGAAAGTGTGCTTCTTTTAACTTCCGAAAAGGAAGTTAAAAGAAGTGCTGACTAGTATGATACTTTAGTATTGTTCCACTTGTTTTGCACTCTATGGCTACCGTGCTGCCTTTGTTATTGCAATGTTTTCCACTCTATTTTTTTTCTCTTTCATGGGTAGTAATTTGCATTGTTTTCGTCGATCGACTTGAAGGGTCCTATCCCACAAGCCTACCGTGGCTTGGACAGACCCGTACTTGCACTGTGTAACTTAACACTTGTGAAGGAAAATTATTCGTCTTATTCTTCTTACTAATATTATTAACATTATTATTAGTAGTAGTAGTGGTAGCAGTGTAGTAGACGTTTTAGTAGTTGTCGTAGTAGTAGCAGTAGTTGTTGTTGTTGTAGTGTAGTTGTAGTCGTAATTGTAGTAGTCGTAGTAGTAGTTGTTGTTGGATCTTGGATAGGTAGACAGATGATTACTTCTTGCTCCAGCACTAGTACGCGATTCTTTCTTTTGGCTTGATTAAATATTAAGAGAGAAGACAACTCTCACTCAGAGCGTTACCCCTAGTGACGCTCATTAAACCCAGGTACGCAATCGTCGTAGCGGTCTTGACTCTGAGAGTACTCCCTTGCTCGCGCGCTCTTTCTGCGGCGACCGCGTTATCCACGCTGCACTTTAACGACGTACTCAGCCGCTGCGACAGCATGCACCAAATTGCTTTTTTCTTTTGTGCCGACTCGCTCGTTACTTAAAGGAAAAAAAGCCCATCTTTCCGAGCCGTAGAGTCAGTGCGATTTTTAACCGTCTTTTTCCTGCGCAATTTTTAATTCTGATCACTATTAGTTTTGTCCATGCAAACTAAAGGTCGACGCAACTCTGCTATTCCATGAAACATATAAAGTGTCTCACTTTGTGCAATTATTCTTGTTATTCTTGTTCTTGTTCTTTTTGGTGGCGATATCATTGATCAGTGCAACCCAAACAAGATATTGCAGGATCCCACAGAAGGTACGGCACGCCATGCGAAGCTTAAGTCCTCCTCGCTCAGGATCGCTTGCCTCTTTGCGCACGCTTTCGCCAAGTTTGCAGGTTTTTGCCACTTGGGGAGGGTCGGGGGTTCAAAAACGATGACGTCATGCTCATGTCTCGTTTTTCAGGTGGTATTCTTTAGTTGCAAACGGTTAGAACCGGATTAAGCTTACAAGCTATAAATGCTTTTTTTTTTCAGCCATGCAGATGTCCCAATAATGTTTGTGACTTTTCGCAAGGGTCCATAATTTTAATTTCTATTAACAAAACGCAACATCCAACGCTTTTGTTTTTTATAATGAGATTGAATACAAATTAATTTCTTTAAAGTAGCGTGGCGTCTTCCCTTCACATTCATAACCAATAAAATATCCTAATGAGGTTTAAATACCTTGAAGACGGTATTGTACCCTGTGCTTGAACCGAAATAATAGAACGGGCCTTACCTGAAAAGAGTAAAGAAGGGGAAGGGAGGTACATTCTTAGAAAAATCATGTTTGAATAATTGACTACCGTTTGTAATTATTCACCGACACGTATTTATTATTCAGCGCTTGGCCGGGGTAATTATTTCGAGTCGTTTTGTCGTTTAATCGAACATTTTGTTTCGGCCTAAATAATATAATAAAACAATGGGGGATGACACCGTCACGGATGACAGACGGTGAAGCAGAATAAAACGAAATGAACTCAAGATTTAATGGGGTGAACTTGTGTCAGAAGCGAGGAAGAAGACACGTCGAGATAGCATCAGCGAGCGTCGACTGCGGGCAAGCGAGGGTACGTCGGTGTAAAAGCTATAATTCGTTTCAGCTTCGGTCCGAGCGCGTCCGATGTTATCAGCCGAAAGGCCAATCAAACAGCGAAAGAGGCGCAACGTCATTGCGTGCTTTCTGCAGTTGATAGGACCAGCCGGTGTTCGCCGTCTCTCTGTGCGCGCTCCTCCGCCGGCGAGTCCTATTAAGAGCAGAGAGCACGCTATGACGCTGTGGTTTTTGCGGTGTTTGATTGGCCCTTAGGCTCATTACATCGGCCGCGCTCGGACCGAAGCTGAAACGAAGTATAGCTATCGCCAGAGAGAATCAGTGAATGAATCGGCAGTACAGCGCTCAGGCCTTTTTCTACTCTTCTTGTCATCTCGAATATTCGACTTGGAATGTTCGGAAAAGAGCTAAGGGCGAAGCTGACTAGAAAAGGTCAATCTGGCTTCCTTATCGTTTACACTGGGGGTAAGTGTGTACGCGAATCTTCCAGATAAACGGAGAAGCGTATCACCTTAATCATGCACGTGGCAGTATTTTCAGATGTCAGAAAATATTTTCTGCACATAGCTGAAAAGTCCGAGTGGCAGTATTCAACAGGATATGAGTTTCAAGCTTCCGACATCTAAAACGCTGAAGGTTTCACTTAAAAAAAAAGAATAATACACATCTATTTGGCATAAAACAAAAATACATTTTTCCGAAAGTGGTTTCCTACAACCGATTATAGTTAGCCAAAAGCACAGCTGACCACTTCTTTGTTTTTTTGATTTCGCTTGTTTCCGTCAGTCGCGATAATCCTGGGACAAGAAATTGTCTTTAGGTACCGTACTCCTCAAACTTAATAAATCCACTTGGTTTCCCATATATCGATTTACTGCGGGATTCTAAAGCTAAGTTCGAGACAGCAACATCTGGGATTCCTTAATTAGTTTGGGGTTATTGAGATCAAAGAGTGAGCACAGGAATAGCAGAAAAAGTGCTGAAAATTAAACCATCTCGAAGCAGCGAAAAAGTCTAGGGAGAACTTTACGAAACCTTTGATCATTTTGCCATTGAATGCCTTATACAGGGTAGTCATCGCATTGCCACTTGTGATGGTTTTACAATTACTTGACATGATAGAATATCATTATTAGCTGCTTCACTTTGACACACGTTGAAAGCACAAATGAGTCCTTACAAACCAAGTGTTTCTAGCTAGTTATGTAAAAACCACCTTATATAACGACGCATAAGTGGCAGGGTTGAAGAGCGCGGTTGTGTTCACTCTAAATTTTTAGCATCTGCTACTTTGTTTAGCCTGCATAGGGTGTTAACTTCCCATAACTGAGCATGTATACATTTTAAATGCTCCACATCGTATATCGCCCGTGTGACTTAGCATAGAAATGTATATTGAATAACGTTAATTTGTACAAAAGTATACTTTAGCATGACATATTTTCTTTAGCGTATAAAGCATAAGAAATACGCGATATCTAGAATTTGTGCATTATTATTTAAAAATATACCTGCTTATTGTAAAAAAAGAAATATAATCTATACTGGCTCTGGAATGTAAAGCGTAAAATTTTTTAGGTTTTTCTGATCGCCCCTTTATTTTATTACGAAGTTCCTTTTTTATTTTAATACAGTAGTGGCTAGGTTAAGACTAAACATTCCCTTTTAGTAAAGGTGATTCTCTCTCTTTAGTTCAAAATATGTTATATCATGTAGCGCGTTTCAATCGTTCAACTGCTCTTAGACGTGCGTTTACACACGGATACACCCATGCGGACAAAGAAACAGGATGCCGACAACCGGTGGCGCTAGGGTGCCTTCATGTGCGCTTTTTTAGGGTGGAGACATCTGGCCATTTTGTCTCACACTTTTATTTTTATTTTTTGTTCAGAAGCGCGTGAAAAAACGTGTCCCTGCACGCGCTCGTGGCGCTGACTGTGCTACGGCGACATTTTGTTTTCGTCGATTCCTTTGTATTTTACCCGTGAGCGCGTGCTGTCGGCATCGGGTGCTACAAAGGGTGGCATCACCCTAAACAGAAGGACATTGAGGCACCCTAGGTGGCGCCATTAACAAAAAAAAAAAAAAGAGAAGTTCTTAAGGTTAAAAATTAAGACCATATTTTTTTCAATTTGAAACTAACGACGAAAATTAACAAGCTGTGTGCCTGAAACTTTTCTAGTGGAAATTCGTGTCGCTTTTGCTAATTTTAGGACTAAAAAAATAATAAAAAATTAGAGAGCATCGTTTGTGAAACGGTGGGAGCTTCACTTTGCAGCTCGTTGCTTCCCAGAATACCCGCTGAACAGAAAGGCATTCTCTCTTGTTTGCCTGCCTTCCTCGCTACCCATCTTTCATTCCATCTTTTTGTCTTTTACAGTTTACGCCGTACCATTGCGCAATGGGACCTCCCTTCGTTACTGCGGCGGTGCACGCCACACTTGTTAACTTCACCTTTAGACATAATGAAGATAAGGCGGCGACAGGCAGCCGTGCCAATCATTGAACTTGAAAACGCCATATCACTATGTTCTTCAGGGAAGCGAGCCAATCAGCTACCTAGATTGTGCCACGTCACCAAAATCCCGGACAACTGGACTACTTAAATATTGCTAATAATGCATGCCGCTACGCCCTTTGTCCGGGTATCTTTTCCGCGTGCGCGCAAGCTTCAGACTTGGTCCCCCACAATTGGAAACTTGAAGCACAACACTAAGAGGTTAATTTAGATGGAACCCGGAGGGATTTCTTGCGCCGCAGCCTGGAAGAAGGTTTAGGAGTTAAACTTCGCTTTTACCCGCTGCATCCACCGTTATAAATAGTCACTTTAAGAGGCCTCCAGGCAGGGGCGAAGTGGTGGGTAAACTGTCGTAAGGGTGGACGCTCAAATCGAAAACAGACAAGTGCGCCATTCTTGTTTCTGTATTTTTATGAACTGCTTCCTTATAGCATAATACGCTCTCCGGTGTTGCATGAGTGAAATGGGGGAAGACAAGATTTGAATTTTTCTTGTTGAACTATAAAATGCTTTTCTGATTGAATCTTCTAGTCTAAAATTGTGTCCGTCCGTTCATCCGTCCGCCCGTCCATGCGTTTTCGCAGGGAAGTGGGCGTAATGTGGCCTATACACCAATCGGTGAAAATGACACCACTTAACCTATTCATTAGTCTAAATTCCCAGCTAAATTTAGCGAGAAAATTAGCGTCAGGGTGTCTATACGCAAACTCAGTTTCGCTCTAAAACCAGCGAAAAAAATTATGTCACTAAGCATCAACTCATTTTCCAAGATGAATTTTGCAGAAAAATTAACTTCTTAAAGGGGTAGTGAAACGAAATTTTAGCGCCGATCTTGTTGCATAAATATGGGCTAGGGACAGGCACCACCTCGGAAATATAAATATTGCGCTGTAAAACACAGGAGAACTAATTTTAAACATAATTAAACGATTTCAAATTCTCATCTGGTGGATGGGGGGAAGTTCTCGTGACATCACTTGTGCCAAAATAGCAGCGCCGTTCTGCGGCAATACGGCGTGCCGGCAGAATTCGCCTAGGCCTGAACGCGTTTGCAAAGCCTTGGCGGAGACAGCCAAAGCGTAGTTGGCCACAGTGAGCTCGTTCTCGTTGCGGCTCTTTGCACGACACGGCCCGAGCATGCTTCTGGCACGGCCGGTATTAGTTGCTGCGAGTCGCGAGCTGCAAGCCGACGTAAAAAAGGATATGTTTGAACTACGAGGATGTCAGCAAGAGCCACGCAAATGCCAAATACCTGTTCACACTCGGAGCGGACACGCGCGTTTGATCGAAGTGCTGGATTCGCTCTGTTAGACCGCGTTTCGGTAAGCGCTTCTGGACCGATCTTTTACGATTTCAACTCGATACTGACATGACACTCGGCAAAGAAAGGTTAGACCGACATCGCGTCGAGTCAGAATAAAAATGGCATACTAATAACAGAGTGTACATACCGAGTTGCCAAGGTAATCCGTATGGCGTTTATTTGAGCTCTATATCACACAAAACAAGGAGATAGAATCAATGAGAGTCCCTTTTTGACGACAGCGTTCGTCACCGCTGTCTCGGAAAACAAGGAGATCGAGATGACAAGGGGAAAATATTGACCTCTGAAATTTAGTTCAGGGATCAAACTACTCATCCGGTAAGGGTCCACAAGGGTCGAGCGGGCATATTCCATTCAGCAGGCCAGCCGGTCATGGACAGACGGTCTTGGCCAAGGACCGCCGGAGCAACGGTGCGCCGAGTCGATGTTGCTGCTAGGCCTACTATATTCTGCCGAGCTCGCTCGGTCGGCAGAATCGTGGCTGTTGTAGCTCTTCTGGTGTGTTTGTGGATCCTGCGTTCTTGATCGTCGTGGTCTGTTTGAAGTACTCCTTCCTTTTTCCTTGCTGGTTGAAGTCGGGACGCACGAGAAGAGCACGAAGAAAAATAAATATCCGTTGGTGGCCGATACCAAGTAACTGAGCGACGCTGTCGGCCTTGTTGATTTGATCGTAAAAAGTGCGTAAGACAGCTTCGGAGCTGTCGTAGGATTCTGTCGTAACCTGCGCAAAGGTTACGACAATTTCGTTTCGAGAGCACGGGTTTTCTCCCAAATTTGTCGTACGCACTTTTTTCGTCGTGAATTCGCTTTGAGAATCCGGCCTCAGAGCTGGTTTTGTCAGTGCTGCCGTGGTTGCCGACTTGCCGTGGTCCCGTGGTGCAGCGTGCGTGGAGCCCTTGCACATCTCAAACGGCCACGTTGTCACAGGCCGTAAATCGTCGACGCGCCACCAAGTGGCAACGCTCGTAACCACAACATTCACGCCGTAGCCTTTCCCGACTGGCACAAGTGACGTCACGAATGCGCCCAATATCCCAAGACGCATCGCGCTCTCCGATGGCCGATTTTTGAGCGCCCGCCCAATCGGGCCCATTAGGGTGAAAAATATAGCCATCCGTTCAAAATACAAACGCGCGATTATGATTTATGAATATCATTGATCATATTGAACCTATTTCTGACCATAATAGGTGTATTTCAAGTTTTTGCTTCAGTATCCCTTTAAGACCTCATATCACGTGCCCTATACGAATATTCAAATTTCCCGCTAAATTTAGCGCGCAAACTAGCGTCACATGACCTGACGTTACGTGGCCAATACATAAATTTACTTTTGCCGCTAAATATAGCGTGGGAAGGGATATAAATATATGTTTTTTTTTCACTCCCGAAACGTCTGTTTAATTTTCTCAAAAAACAAATTGAAACGATTTCTGTCTTAACTTTTGCATTTTGTGCATTAAAAGACTTTGCAGATAAAAGATTATCCCAATTGTTCTCCTAAGAGATGTCCAGGAAGTGTGCGATAAACTTAATCGGGAGCTGCTGTGCGAAACGGCATGTTTCAAAAGTCAACAGAAAAACAGCAACGGCATGTTCATACAGCACAGTGTTCTTGCGTTTTCTTACGTTACAGATGTCAGCAAAGCATTCGTTCCTCAAATGTCGCCTTCCAGGCTATCTTCCGGAACTGACAGCCACGCTTTATACGAAGCACACATGTCCCGCTGACTTGCATGTAAGCTTTCGATATGCAACGTAACGTTGGAAAACGGGGCTGTGTGAACCTCTACAGCCGTAGTTCTCATGTGGGGGTCCCCGGACCCTTTGGGGTCCGCGAAGGCATTCTAGGGGTCCGCAAAGCATAGCCTCATCAGTAAGCCCGGCAGTAAAAGTTGTATTTTTTCATCTTGAGAAGAAACGTTCCAGGTTTCCGCGGTGAGTTTTTTCGTTTATATGTCACACTATCACTCAGTTCTATACACTGATTAAATCACTATCACAATTAACCTATGCTTTCCCTTCCCCGCACCACGAATGGGGTCCTTCACCATCTCCGCCGATCCAAAAGGGGTCCGCCAAACATCAATGACTGAGAACTACCGCTCTATACCATAAGGCTGGTACACACTGCCCCATTTTCTTACGTTAGGTTACGGTACGAAATATTACGTTGAAGTCAGCGGGACCTCTGCGCTTCATATTAAGCGAGTTTCGCTGCTGCCGTGCCGAGAAGGCCGAGCGCGTTATCTCGTGTGGCGAACGCAGGAGCCCCCCCCCCCCCCCCCCCCCCTTCCCAGCGGCGGCCGAGTGCGCTCTCTCGTAACCGCCCCGCCCTCTTCCCCCTCGCCCTTTTGCTTTGCTCCTTGCGATAGTTAATACTGTTTCATTAAAAGAAGCTTCATGTCTCCCGTGAATACGGATGGAAAACCGGACCCGCACCATGCTGCCTATACCCGGATATCGAGGAGCTATGTGGTGTCGCCGCTTGCGAGCAAAGCGAAAAGAGAACTTTATCTGACATCTGCGACGCGCGTGCTGCACACACCTATGTCACATAGCTTACACCGTGGGTGAGGCCTGCGGAAAAACAAGGTCAGATACTTCGTGCAAGCCCGTCTGCTCCTTGTGCACTTCGTGCGTTTGTTTACCTCCCAAACATGCCTCCGTGCTCTTGTTTAAACCCAGACTTCATGGAACGACGGCGCGCGCTTGGCTATCTCGTAATCGCTCGTTCCATATGCGTTCTCTACATTGCCGTTTGATTGGCATGCTCCTACTTGCGCTCCGGTACACGAAAGACGGATTTCGGAACACTTGTTGGCCGTGTAATTTGTATCGGAGAGTGACAAAGTCGGAAAGAGCTCCCGAATTCTCCGTAAGATCGGGGTTTTCATCGTGTGGAGGCTGTGATGTCAGTTTTGGCCACCGCTCACCTGTCGTATTTAACGGTTGAGCGCACGCACTGTTTATTAGGCAGCGGTTCATAATTAGTCCCGTCTCTTGTCAGGTCATTGAGGTCACTTCTAGCAGGAAGCTATTCGGCTAATTTTCGGGCACTCGAATACCGGACGGCTGTTCATAACCCACCTGATTGTTAATTGACTGAAAGAGAACGTATGATATTAAGGGGACGTCTATAAAAAACAAAGGCAACAAAATATGAACACGCAATATATGTTCTTATTTCCATTAGAATAATCCCACACATTTAAAACAAACACAGACATGACAACCCACATAAATATTTTACAGAACGTACGCACGCCGACTTCTCTTCCTTGCGAAGCCTCGGGTTAAATTAAAGCTCTAAACATAACGTAAATCAGGTAACGGCGATTTCAAGCGAAATCAATATTCCCTCACTGTTTGGGCAGGTAATTACAATGCCCTCGGGTACAATCCAGAAGACACCCGTTCTTTCGTCAGAGCTCGTCAAATTTCTTTATTTCTGCTTTGCCAGACGCGATATTTTAAATAAAACATCGATTGATTTGGGGAAGTGGACTAAAACAAATGAAGTACATAAACGCTGTGACGTTAAGTGACAAGACGGATTCGAAAGAAAAATCCCCAAAACTTCCGTTTTAAATCAGAAGCTGACGACCGACCGCACGTGCAGCAACAATTAATAGCCTGGAGCAAATAATTACTCAGTTCAAAGCAGCGACTTCACTCCTCCTTTAGCTGTTTCCAATTTGCTGCTTTTGATTAGAAACAGTAGATTTTTATGTCTCTAAACATATTTGTTCCTTCATGTTGCAAGAATATAAGCGGTACATAGCGACTAATATTCATTACCTTTAGTTTCAGATCATAATATTTCGCAATGCACAATTTGATTATAAACATGTTTTTTTTAATATATGTACACATTTTTAATCTCAATAAACATGGAGAGATTTCTACGATTACCTTCGGTTTCTTATGGGTAGTTGACACATTATGTATAATTCTTGCTTTCTGCCAATAAAGATCTCTTTGATTTACTACAATTTTTACAAAACCCTTTCACAAGACAACGACGATTTCTTGTGTTTCTGTTTGCCTCAGAATAATTGATGTTTCTTTTTCCGCCACAATATCCAGGGTCTGTGAGGAACAAAGCCACCTGAAAGAAAATAGTTTAATTAACGTTCAATTTTTTCTTATAATTAAGGCCTAAATAATAGGTAATATTAATATTAAGTGGGTTCATATTCGAAGGTTTAAAAATGCCGAGAGTATTGAAGCACCCAGACTAAAGCCCCTAGATCAGAGCGTCGTTCAAGTGAAGACAATCTTTGAAGAGCCAACTGCGTGACGCTGCAGGTTTTAGGAAGCGAATGACGGCGGGCACATGAAGACTTATCTGAATGACGTCATTTTTTTCAAACAAAATGTGCTTGGTCATTCGTATTGACTGTAGCTAATTGTAAGAATTAGTGTTTAGAGGGCTTCAACCGAGTCGAGGGAAGAAAAACGCATGGCCCACTCGCAACTAAAAGTTTATTTGAAAGCAGAAACACAAAAATACACATCATATAAGTCATTCCAGAAAGTATAGTCATCATGACGTCGGTTCAAACACTTTTTTTTTTCGATTCTTGGACTCTTTTCTTAATAGGGCAGAGGAGGGTTCACTGACACACTCTTTTATTTTGGCCATAATCTCAAAACACTCATGTGCTTCTCTGGAAACTTCCTTCGCGTATTTGGCCAAAATCGTTGTGCAGAGCGGATGTGAACGGGCACCTGTTAAAATGGGCGGCGAGATTACCAGAAGGGCCGACTTGCGTGACTGCTGCATGCTTGCAAGCACGATCGTTAACACATTTGCCCGTCTGGCCAGTGTACACAAAAGCGAAGGTCAGCAACATCTCGTATACCGCTGACCTGAGGTATTCCTTTTCCCCCGTCTCGGTGCTTGTGAATTTTCGCCGCTTTCAAACCTTCGAGTGGCTAGACGCTCTACACTATGGGCAACCTGCTTCAGTCAGGAGCCGCCACTGATCGCCCAACGAACAGCGCCGCGCGCGGTCACTTTTCAATCAGCGTAGGGAGAGCGGTAGAGCTCCGCCGCCGCTCACAATTTGCAACACCCCTCGGCGTACCACTGCGGTCGAGCTGCGACTGCCGAGGTCACTTCCCGATGAGTACGTGCGACGCCGCTGCTAGAGGCGCGCGTGTCGGCACTCAGTTAGATCTGCAGGGTGACCATGGCCTCGCTTTGCCGGGTGAACAATCCACTGACCGGTCAATATAGCTAAAACAGTATTGTGGCCGATCAATTTAACCTTTGTTTTAACCCTTGTTCCAAATAATATCCTCGTCTTCTCATTTGACGGCACTGAAATACAAAACAAGTTTGCTTACTCTTCGTATCTATGTGTCATCAAGTCGTGTTTGTTTTCTTTTACACGTATAAAGTAACTTTAATGAAAAACCGGAGAGTGCGCAGGCGATCTGTAGGAAGTTGATCATGACGCAGAATACCCGAGACTGTGGTAAAAGCTGGGAACCTTGGTCGAAAAAAAGGACAGGAGAAAATAACGTCTTTTCCCCTGTCTTTTTTCTTCAACCATGTTTCCCAGCTTTTACCACAGTCTCGGGTATTCTATATCATTCCTAACTTTAATGGTCATTTTTTGCTTTAGATTTAGGTACATTTTTGTTTTGTGTGCATATGTGTTGTAGCCTCAGGCTAGAAGATGAGCAGCTAAAATGGTACACAATTTTTTTTGTGTGTTCAAGCTCGAGTTCCCGGCATTAAAGCCTGAAATGCCCGCCTAACGATGTTATAACTTTGTTTTCTTAGCCTAAGAACTATTAGGTGCAAGTACGCTAAAAAAACAAAACAACCCACAATGTATTCTGCGGAGTAATACCTCAAAACAACACTCAATCAAACTTCGTGTGGCGATAATACCCCCCCCCCCCCCCCCTTTCCGTTATGGCGCATCATTCTCGCAAACTTTCTCCACACGCATCTTAAGATACTTTCCCACGAAGCCAGTCTTTCACCAGCGGAATTCTGAACCCGTCCCTTCCAAGTGCGCGCCAGCAAAGAGCCCTTCGCCATCACATCCTCCAAAGAAAAAACTGTCCTCCTACCGACCCGAACTCGCGCCTCATCCGGCATCCAAACTCTGCTCCCGTCGACAAAGCGTCCGCCCTTCAGCTAACTGCGTTGTATGGACGCTACGAGCCGGCTGAATCAATCGAAGAGTCACCGCGCGAAAGGTGACCGTTCTTCTTCGCGATGTGCACAGAGAGATTGAGATCACGTGGTAGAAAGTGGACATCCAATTAGTTCAGTCGAATCCCTGAGGGCAGCCCGCTGTCAGCACGGCGGCTACAACCTAGGCTGCCCTCCCAAATAGACCACCCCCTTCCTCCGCCCTTCACTCTCCACACCAAATATTTGTGTTTTGGCTGAGTGCACTTGGCAAGAGCGGGTTTTCAGGTTCCATTGACCCGAGTCAGGCAACTGCCCCCCCCCCCCCCCCCCCCCTATTCTGTCTACTCCCAAGAGGCCTATTAGAGGCTAGATTTGTTTAGCCGACAAACGTGGCGCTGGTGCCGCTCGCTCGCTGAAGATGACCCTGTCTTTGCACTGCTTGAAGCGTGGTGTGCAAACTTTAGAATAGCGTACGCTAAAGTTTTGCGTCCGAAAAAAATAACCTCAGTGCCGCTGCGCACTCGCCGAGCCCAAACCGCGTTTTGGATCGGTGACTGGCGACGACCCTATCTTTTTGCGTAAACAAATATTGTGCGCACGCTATTCTAAAACTCTCAAAAGTCCCCTTCCGAAGTAGACATGCCGTTTATTAGACGGTCGGAACCACTCCACAATGGGGGAACAACTGCATCAAAGAACGTGGAAGACGATAGGAAACGTCGGAGTACTGCCGACATTAGAAGGCGAAGAGCCAATCAAACAGCGTCGAAGGTGCTACGTCACGGCCCTGAACACCTTTTCTTGCTGGAGTTCTTTGCCTTCTAATCCAACCAAACGTATAAAGTGTGCCGCGATGTTCCGGTTTTAGTCCCCCATTGTGCAGGGAGTCAACAGAGGGCAGTATTTCAAGAGGGTTCTATTCTGTCTGGCTACTAAACTTCTCAAGTTGATTATAGGCGTTCGCCGGCATATATGAGCACGGCCAGAGACGCTTGCGCAATAATGCTCCTGAATAAAAAAGGTTGCAGTATCTTCTCAATTCTCCTCTGACGCTTTTTGCTTTATTACACCCGAGCGTCGACTGTAGCGCCGCCTGGAATGGTCCAAGATGGCAGACGGCCTTCCTACACTTGTGTCAGAGCGCAGTCAAAGGCTGAAAGACACGCAAATACATACACACTGTTCTGAATGGCCCCCGGACCAGACCCTCTCGATCTAAACCACCCGGCACTGGGGAACCCCCTTGAGAATCGTCGCCATATGGTTCCGGTCAGATGAGATTGAGCCCGGAAACGAAGCGAGTGGCGACAAAGGGATGGCTTTCGACGGAGGACCACCGTGTTGATGCCGCCACACCTAGGCGCGAAGCTGAGCCGGACCCTTACTTCTGGCGGGGATTACACTGGCCCGAAACTGGGTCACCCGACGCAGGAACCGGGTTTATTGTGCGAAGATTCCGGATGACGGTGCGCCAGCTGCGGGACCTCCGTGAGGGTGTGTTCAGCACGGATCATCTTCGGACGCCACTCGCGGTTGTTCCGGCCCAACCCTTTTCGTGCCACAAAGCCGCCTAATGTAGAGATCGGCACCACCTCGGCCAGCGTCGTCTCCCAGGCTGAGAGTGGACCCTTTGTTGTCGCCTCCTCGGCGCGGCATTCGAGGGCGGGAGTGACTCGGCGCCGGGATGTGATGTCCGGCCGCTACTACACTGTGTGCTTGTGCGTGCTAGTGGGCGGGGACTGACCAGTTGGGGAGCGGCGTCCTGGCCCCGAGACGTAGGGAAGGGGGACTTTATAAAAAGAGCGGTTTTACGCGCTAACGGTGTGTTCTCACGTTGTTCTCATGCCGTACGGCAGACTGTACATAGAATGTAAATAAACAGTTTGAGAAGAGACACCCTGGCTCGCTACCAACTCTGCCCGATGTCCTGGGCGACGCATGGCTCCAGCGGAGATCGACCACATGGACAAGCCCCGAGTCACAACAACACAAACTAAAAGCGCACTGCCACGGTCTACGAGCCTCGAGGGATGTGCTCAAAGAAAGACGATGAAAGCCGTGACGTTGCACAGTCGGCGTTATTTGAGCGGCCACATGAGCTCTTAGCATGCACTCCACTCCGACAGCATAGGCATTCCTTCTCCCTCCTCCTCCTCCTCCGATGCGCACACTTTTATCTTTATGCCTTGCTTTTTTACACCCGCGTGTCAACTGTAGAGCCGCCTGGATCGGCCCAAGGTAGCAGGTGGCATTCTCCAAAGCCTTAATTGCGCAGGGGCCTTAATTGCGCAAGTCGTCTTGCTTCGTCGGAGTGTCGATCGGTGCTCAAGTATGCATACGTACGCAAATTCGCTTGCGACGATATGTGCATCCGTGTTATAGTAACCGCCAAATTATGGAACGCAAGGCCTGGCAAGTCCCGGGTGTCTTATTACCGCTCCCTAGCAAATGAGTTTACGACATTATTAACATTTAGCAAGTTGTTACAGTGTTTTGCGTTCGGTACCTACCGGAGACACTTAAGTACTCTTTTAAGCCCGCGTCCCGGGGTCACGGTATCACCGTGGGCGCGAGCTTTGAAGCCTGCTTAAGTGCTCTGGTAGTGCGGTACGCGGAACGCGGAAGCCGTTTGCTAAAATTTCTTCTTAGCCACTATAAACGTCGAGGAACGAATCGGGAAGCAAAAAGTGTGAACACAATAAGCCACAACGTGTAGCCATGGTTGTTCTTCACTAGATTAAAACGCCTGAGAAATTAAAAGGCTAAGAAAAAAAGATCAGAGCTTACCCATAGCGAAGCAGTATTAACAATAACGAATAAAACAAATACTCGCTAGTTTCAAAGTTTATATCACAGTTCATTCGCTTTATGAATCACTCCTTTTTTTTTTCCATCGTGGAAGTAACCACGGTCGGGCAAGGTTGTTTTATTTCCTCTACGTCTCTACCCTTTATGTGTCTGTCCTCGGCAGGATAAATCTTTTATTTTTTCACTGTAAATTGCATTGCTGAAGTTGAAGAACGTGATCCCAGCCAAAATGTTAAATAATAAAAAGAATATAGCAAGCAACAATCAACATAAACACGACGAGTCTCAAAAGTCTGCGAAAAAAAATAAACAAACAGGAATCCGCGTAAACCACTAGAGCAATATTTTCGATATGCCTCGAAGTAGGACAGAAGCAGCCAAAATGCTCCTAACACCTTTAAAAAAAGAATGTAAACAAATTTTGTGTTCTGCAGAAAGAGAAACTGGAAAAAACGAAACACGTCGTTTTTCCGGTCTCGAACGGACGTTTTTTCTCGAAATCCGGGAAAAACAAGGACCTTTCAATTCTGAGAGGAACAAATCATTTCGACATGTTATTCTGCCGCTCGAGAATACCGAGACCAAGAATAATAAAGCAGAACAGAGCAATAAATAAGTTTTTATATTTATATATATACATATTTATCTATAAACTTCTAAATTGTTTGCTTTTGCGTCAACCTATTTGTCGGTGGTTTTGTTGTTGCGTAGGTGGGTGTTACGCTTGGCTTTAAAGAGCATTTATGTTTTGGAATGTTTATATTCATTTTTGTTTTCTTTATTTATAGGAGTATCGGTCAAAATCACTCAAAGTTATTAATTTTGGAAAGCATGGCCGTCTGAAGATCAGAATATAGTCTGGCGGGGTACCAACCATTAGGCAAATGTTTAATACACCTCTTTGTTATTTTAAGATGAGAACTATATAATGAAAAAATCAATGTGGCTAACGTAATCAAAGGCACACATAAAACATTTCCAAACGACAGCAATTATTTTCAGAACAATTTTTGCGGATTGTGGTAGGACTAATAATTCATAATAAAAACGAAAACAAAACAAAACACAGAAGAGTCACGCAAAAAAAAAAAACAGTGAAAAAAAAACGGCAATTTGTTTATGTTATTTACCGGCAAGATTGGGTCTTGGTCTCATGTTCCCGTGCTGCGCCGCCCTCCATGAATACGAAACTATGGCACGTCGATCAAGGCAGAATATGCCAGCTGCCGAGCCCATACTCATCCGCAGGGAGTGCTTCCTGTTGTGGTAATCCCCTTTTATAGGGGTACCACTTAGAAACACAGAAGGTTCCTTGGGTCCGGATAAAGACGTGTTTATTTGACTTAGATGCAACACGCTTGCCCGAAGGCCAACAATGTTGGAGATGGCGGCGCTGTCTCTTTTGACAGGATCGCCAGTCGGAGTCCGCGCTGCCGCTATTGACAGTATCACGGAGGGGGAGAATCAGATAAGAATATTGCCGCGCGCCAAGTAGGCACCGCGGCCGTAGCACAACGGTTATCGCGCTTACCTCCCACGCGAAGGGCCAGGGTTCGATTCCTGGCCGCGGCTACGCATTTTTGTTTACACTGTAATGTGATGTTCTAGTGAATTCGAGAACCGTCTAGCTGATTCGAGGTTAGAATGTTCTCCGCGTCGAACCTTCCACATCGAACGTTCCAGAAGCCAACGCGTGTACAAAAGCGGCTCCGCCTGGCAAGCAGGATTCAGTCTCGCCCCAGCGTTCGACTCTGCTGCCACGCCGACTTCGACGCCCGCGACGCTCTATTATTATCTTTTGTACTCTTTTATTTTTGGCACAAGTTCGCCACATTAAACGTTTATTTCTTCCTGTTTATTTGTTATTTTTGGTCACTACCCGTGACATTTTGGTGGAGGTGCTGGGTACCGCATGCCCGTGCAGCGTTCCCCTCCAAGGGACCGCAGTGCAAGTCCGATTGCCGGCTCGGTGAGAAGACCACTCACCGCAGAACCTGAAATTCGGACCAGCCGCCGCCCCAAGGGAGAGGATCCGGAGTACGGTTTGCTCCTGGACAAGCCCAAGCCGCAGAAGACGACGATGGCCAACCAGTCGCAAGCCCCCGCCGCTTCTACCGTCGTCTACATGCCCGTCGCACCGCGGACGGCTGCCCCCTTCCACGGTGAACTCTACGAAGACGTCGAAGACTGGATTGACCAGTATGAACGCGTTGCCCGCCACAATGGCTGGACCGACGAGCAACGCCTGCACAACGTCTACTTCTCGCTTGAGGGAACCGCCAAGCATAGGTACGAGAACCATGAGTCCTCTTTGACGTCGTGGGACATCTTCAAGACCGACCTGAAGGCTACGTTCGTCAACCACCACCGCCGAGAGAGAGCCGAGGACCTACTGCAAACCAGGACCCAGGGCCCCAATGAAAGAGTCACGAGCTTTGTGGAAGACGTGCTCCGCCTGAGCTCCCGCGCCGATCCTCAGGCCACCGAGGGAAAGAAGCTACGCATTTTGATGCGGGGCGTGAAGGACGACATCTTCGGAGGCCTCGTCCGCAACCCGCCGGCAACGGTCGACGCCTTCGTCAGCGAGGCGACAAATATCGAGCGCGCCCTCCAAGCGCGCGCTTCCCACTACCAGGGGCATCCAAGCGTCACTGCAACCGCGCTGCTTAGCGGTGAAAACGTGCCTGGTACGGACATCCGCGAAATTATCCGGGAGGTTGTCCGGGAGGAACTGCGAAGATTGCTGCCAACCACCAGCCGTCCGCCAACCATTTCCATCGCCGAGGCTGTCCGAGAAGAAGTGCATCGCGCGCTCCAACCAGAGGTTCCCGCCACCAGGGTGGCACCGGAGGAACCGACGTTGAGCTACGCCGCCATGGCCCGACGACCGCCGCAAGCTTCCCGCCAAGCCACGGCGCCACCCCGAAGAGACGCCCCAACGCCGCAGTACCCCCGACGGCAGGAAGATCAGGCGCACGTTCCCCCAGAGCGACCTGCGCCGAGGAAGACAGACGTCTGGAGGACGGCAGACCGACGCCCGCTGTGTTACCACTGCGGGGAAGCTGACCATGTGTACCGCCGATGCCCATACCGACGACTCGGGCTGCGCGGATTCCACCCAAGCGACCCGCGCCCCCGGTATGGTGAACGCCCTCGGGAGATCGACGAGTACCTGCGACGACCCCAGTCCCCCGAGCCTGCGTCACGCCGAGAGTTCCGGTCGCCGTCACCGCGACGTCCAGCTTCGCCGATGCACCGACCCCGACGTGAAAGCCTGTCACCCCTCGCTCCTCGCCGGGGAAACTAGGCGCGGCAACCCCTGGAGGTGGAGTTGCCGAAGACGACCGACGCCAAGATCCTCCACGAACGTCAGAGGGCCCCCACTCAAACGCTACCAGAAATCGAAACGACGCCCCTGCAACGGTGTCCAATAACCTAAACGTCGTCATCGACGGCCACGACGCATCAGCGCTCGTGGACACCGGAGCAGACTACTCAGTCTTGAGTGGGAGGCTCTCCCGCCGCCTTCGAAAAGTCACCACGCCGTGGGATGGACCACAAATACGAACCGCCGGAGGGCACCTCATCACACCAGTCGGGAGATGCACTGCTCGCGTCGAGATCCACGGTGAGACGTGCCCTGTTAAGTTGGTCGTTCTGCAAGACTGTTCAAGAGACGTTATCCTCGGAATGGACTTTCTCTGCGAGTATGGCGCCGTCATCGACCTCGGGGCAAACCAGCTGACGCTGCGAAAGCCTGTTTTACCGTCGGTGGAGACCAACACGACGTCAACCGCGATCCGAGTTATCGCCGACCATGTGAACTTACCGCCGCGGTCGAGTGTTTTCGTCCCCGTCATGACCGACGCAGCCATGCACGGTGAAGCTCTTCTGGAAGGCAACGTCCAACTGCTTCTTGAGAAAGGAATTGGCGTCGCACGAGGCGTAACGGATCTCCAAGAAGGACGTACAACTGTTCTTGTAACGAACTTCCGAGAGGAGCCGCAGCACCTAACGAAGGGTACCACTGTGGGCCACATTGAGGAGCTTCAGGCGCCAGTCGTGGTCACCGCAATCTCCGTAGAAACCTCGTCGTCACAGCAGAACAGCACGCCGCCGCCGCTCGATATCGACCCCGAGCTCCCAGCTACGAAGCGCCGGCAACTGGTTGATCTCCTTGCCGAATACAGCGACTGTTTTGCCACGACATCGAAGATTCGCCAAACACCAATGGCGAAACATCGCATTGTTACCGACGACGACGCACTTCCTGTCCACCAGTCGCCGTATCGAGTCTCCTTAAAGGAAAGGAAAGTGATTCAAGATCAAGTCCAGGAGATGCTCGACGACGACATCATTCAACCCTCAAGAAGCCCATGGGCGTCCCCAGTCGTCCTTGTAAAGAAGAAGGACGGAACCCTGCGGTTCTGCGTGGACTATCGTCGACTGAACGCTGTGACGAAGAAGGACGTCTATCCGCTCCCCCGCATCGACGATACGTTAGACCGACTGCGCCACTCCCGATATTTTTCGTCTATGGATCTGAAGAGTGGCTACTGGCAGATTGAAGTCGACGAACGCGACCGGGAGAAAACTGCCTTCGTCACTCCCGACGGACTGTACGAATTCAAAGTGATGCCGTTCGGGCTTTGTACTGCGCCAGCCACCTTCCAGCGTGTCATGGACACCGTGCTGGCAGGTCTGAAATGGCACAGCTGCCTCGTCTACCTCGACGACGTCGTGGTATTTTCACGAGATTTCGACGAGCACCTGAAATGACTTCGAGCCGTGCTTCAAGCCATCAAGACCGCCGGCCTGTCACTCAAGCCAGCAAAGTGTCGATTTGCCTATGGTGAACTTAAGTTCCTTGGCCACGTCGTGAGCAACAAAGGTGTTCTCCCTGACCCTGAGAAGACCCGCGCCGTGGCTGCATTTACGCCGCCGTCTGACAAGAAGGCCGTCAGAAGATTCCTCGGACTTTGTGCCTACTACAGACGATTTGTTCGGGACTTCGCCAAGCTGTCCGCACCGCTGACGCACCTCACGAAGGACGCCGTAAAGTTCGAATGGACAGACGAACACCAGCAGTCATTCGATGAGCTGAAACGAAGACTCCAGACGCCCCCGATTCTTGGCCATTTCGACCAGTTCGCTGATACAGAGATCCACACGGACGCCAGTAACACCGGACTTGGCGCAGTGCTAGTTCAAAGGCAGGACGGGGCAGAGCGAGTCATCGCATACGCGAGTCGGACGCTGTCTAAGGCGGAGAGGAACTACTCTACAACTGAAAAGGAGTGCCTTGCTGTCGTCTGGGCAATAACAAAGTTTCGCCCATATCTGTATGGAAGTCCTTTTCGCGTGGTCACGGACCACCACTCGCTCTGCTGGCTCGCGAATCTGAAAGACCCCTCCGGACGCCTCGCCCGGTGGAGCCTACGACTGCAGGAGTTCGACATGACCGTTGTGTACAAGTCCGGCCGGAAGCATCATGACGCCGACTGCCTGTCAAGAGCTCCTGTCGAGGCCGGTCCTGCCTGTATCGAAGACGACGACGATGAGTGTTTCCTCGGCGCTTTGGACGTCAGCGACATGGCAGCACTCCAACGAGACGACCCTGAACTGCGAGCGCTCATCGATCACTTAGAGGGACAAGCCAGTTCGGTTCCCCGTGCTTTCTTAAGAATCCTGCATACATTTTCCATGCGGCGAGGGGCGCTGTACAAGGAGAACTTCGTCAACAACAACACAGCACGGCTGTTGGTTGTTCCTGCCAGCCTTCGAGACGAAATATTCCAAGGATGCCATGACGACCCAACGGCTGGACACCTTGGCTACAGCAGGACGCTCGCCAGGATTCGAGAAAAGTACTACTGGCCGAGGCTACCGAAGACCGTTCACCTATACATTCGATCATGCCACGAGTGTCAGCGACGCAAGAAACCGCCAACGAAGCCGTCAGGACTTCTGCATCCGATTTCTCCCCCGTCTATGCCGTTCCAGCAGATCGGAATGGATTTACTTGGCCCTTTCCCATCGTCAACGTCGGGAAACCGCTGGATTATCGTCGCCACCGATTATCTCACACGGTACGCCGAGACGAAAGCCCTTCCAGCAGGCACGGCTGTTGAAGTCGCCAAGTTTTTCATTGAGTCCATTGTCCTCCGGCACGGCGCCCCTGAAGTGCTCATCACAGACCGTGGATCTTCATTCATGGCCCAGCTGACGCAAGAGATCCTTCGTCTCAGTGGCACCGGCCATCGTCGAACCACTGCATACCACCCACAGACCAACGGGCTGACTGAGCGACTCAACAAGACAATCGCCGATATGATCTCTATGTACGTCGACGTAGAACACAAGACGTGGGACGAGGTGTTGCCCTACGTCACGTTCGCCTACAATATGGCGGTTCAGGAGACCACTGGATTCACCCCTTTCCAGCTGGTACATGGTCGGAAGGTCACGACCATGCTGGACGCAATGCTGCCCCATGAGCCGTCTGTAAATGAGAGCGACGACGTCCAGGCGGTTGCTCAACGCGCCGAAGAAGCCCGCCAGCTCGCCCGACTCATGATTCAAGACCAGCAACGCGTCGACGCGGGCCGCTACAACCTTCGTCGCAGGGACGTTCACTTCCAGCCCGGAGACAGGGTGTGGGTGTGGACGCCCATCCGTCGCCGCGGCCTCAGTGAGAAACTGCTGAAACGGTACTTTGGACCATACAAGGTACTTCGTCGCCTCGGCGAGCTGAACTACGAGGTGATGCCTGACGGAACAAGAACATCATCACGCCGCCCACCACGACCTGAAGTCGTCCACGTCGTGCGCCTGAAGCCTTACTACGCTCGATAGGACTGCGGATCTTATGTGTTTCAAATGACTCTTTAGTTTGCCGTTCTCCTTATGTGCTTTGTTTTGTGTTGCATCGAGGCGATGCACTTTTTTAAGGGGGAGTAATGCCGCGCGCCAAGTAGGCACCGCGGCCGTAGCACAACGGTTATCGCGCTTACCTCCCACGCGAAGGGCCAGGGTTCGATTCCTGGCCGCGGCTACGCATTTTTGTTTACACTGTAATGTGATGTTCTAGTGAATTCGAGAACCGTCTAGCTGATTCGAGGTTAGAATGTTCTCCGCGTCGAACCTTCTACATCGAACGCTCCAGAAGCCAACGCGTGTACAAAAGCGGCTCCGCCTGGCAAGCAGGATTCAGTCTCGCCCCAGCGTTCGACTCTGCTGCCACGCCGACTTCGACGCCCGCGACGCTCTATTATTATCTTTTGTACTCTTTTATTTTTGGCACAAGTTCGCCACATTATACGTTTATTTCTTCATGTTTATTTGTTATTTTTGATCACTACCCGTGACAATATGAAGGCTCCGTCGAGCAGAGCTTCCGAGAGTCCCGCCCGTTGGATTAGGGCCGTCTTATATAGCCTGCGTGAATGGACGCGCCCAGGGTGGGTCGGATGTAGGTGGCTCCCCGGAGGGCGGACGCGTCCAAGTCATGATCCCGAGGGGTGTGCCTTAGGCAAATCACCCGAGAAGGACGAGGGAAAGCCGCCCACCAGGGAATACGGCTTCGCCCTCGCATCCGGGACGCGCCCCCACGTGGCGACGTCCCACGGCCTGCCTGAGCTAGGCCTAGATAGGGATGCGGGGAACCCGTGCTTCCCACACTGTACACGCGGAAAAAAACGAACAGCCCGAACACATGACCAGAAAACTAAAGGCAAAAAAGAACCGAGGGAAGAAGCATGAAACAGTGGCGCCAACTGTTTTATTAAGCTATTTTTATATCGATACGTCTCTATTCACATCATAGAAGACGTCCTTCTGGGGCTCAAGCCAGCTGCCATTTCACAGCTGCTACTGTTTTTGCCCCTTCCGGGCGAAATCCCTCTGTACAAAAAAGAAAACAAGAAAGAAGGTAATCGCGAGGCGCACACCGCCCCGACTGCAGCGCTGTCGCCCCGTCCGCATCGTCATTGCCCGTAACACAAACACGTCATCTATGACAAGACGGGTTATTGCTCACCCTTTTCTGATGCACAGGTAAAAAAAACTATAAAAATCTGTCCGGATGACGGAGCTACTAGTAGATAGTACAGCACAAGCTCAGATCTATTCAATTTTCATTAGACTGTTTACTGTGTTTTTCGTTCTTTGTTTTTCTCCTTGAGTAAAGAGAAGTTAATATATTTTTGGCTTAAATCATTGGCCTTATGACTTACCCTAAAAACTTAGTATGAGTACTGCACGGTCTGAAGACACGTCCTAAGAGGGCTCGAAAACACACTGTAGAAGCGGCTGCGGCGATTATCCGAGTACGTCATTGTTCGGGCACTCAGCCCGATCATGTATTGGTCACGAGGGATGCGACAGCGTTTCACGTGAACACGGCTCAGCTCGTATCGAGAAAGAGTACAGCTACAGCGCTCGGCGAAGATTCGGATCCAATTACACGCTTCGCACCCAATGAGAACGGATGACAACGGCTCTTCCCTTTATAACAGGCGGTATCTTGCTCCACCTAGCAAAGATACGAAGACCGCCAATGTAGCTTTATCAGGCATTCAAAAAGGTATTATGTAACATAAATTACGTATTGCCACACAGATATCATCCAGGAATTGCCGCACCTCTTGAGAAACCTATATAGATAAAATAAAAAAAAAAAAATAAAAGGAAATTGACAGGATGGTTCCCGTTCCAAATTAAGGAAGCGTAGGACGGAACAAGTGCACGGTCTCGAGGGGCAACTTCCAATCGAATGCATCGGAGCGTCACGCTCCCTGGGGCTACGAGGGGGACGAACAAGGACAACCTCGTAGTCATTACTCAAGCGACGCAAGGAGAGAGCGCGTGCCTCAGGGAGAGGAGCGGGAATCACAGATCGAGAACCAGTCTTTCCCGTTTTAACGAGCGCGTCCTGTTCCCGAAAAGGCTCGACGAACGTGGCAGAGAACAGCATGCTTCCTTGTTTGTTGCCAAACACAAAACCATAACAAAAAAGAGTAAAAATGATCACGTGACGAACGTCCTTCCTACCATTTCTCATCTCGTCTATTCTCTTTTTACTCTTCCCGTCCTTTTTTCCCGTCGACGAACTGGCAGGATTAATTGAAAGGCGCGGCTGACGAAGGAGGCTAGAAATGTCACGCGTCAGCTGACTACTATGTGCCCTGTTTGAATTCCGCAAAAAAAAAAAAAAAAAAAAAAAAGATCAGGATAGTGAAAAAATTATGGACATTTAGAATTAATAAAAAAATAAATGAAAGCAAGAAGAAAGTTGGCATATATTCTTTGTTTAATTTGAGACCGATTGCAGGAAATGCAGCAATCTCCTGGAGCCAATCAAAGCAGCGCGAAAAGTACATCATCATGGCTTTTGTTTTCTTTATGGGTAGCTGTGCGAAGCTCAAGTATGTCTGCTTTTTTCGTAGGGGTTGTGGTGACGTAAGAACGCCGAGCTGTGATTGGCTCCAGTTGTAAGGATAGTGAGTAAAACTCCAGGCAGTTTGCTTTGAGGTCTACACACTATCCTTCAATCGGAGCCAATCAGAGCTCGGCATTCTGCCGTCACCAGAGCCCTGCAAAAAAAACCAATCACGCAGTGAAAAAAAGCGTAGTGATCGCGGCGCAACCGCTCTGCCTGATTGGTTTAGCCGGAGATGGAAAACGCGCAAGGATCATGAGCGCTGCGACTATGGGTTTGAGGCTGCCTGGCTGGCTTCATAGAATAGTCACGTCGGCTGGGGGCGAACTTGGAGTGAAATGCGAGTATAAGTACACAGCTTGCCTTGGCTACCTGACGACACACATGAATCTAAATAACGAACACGCGGTACTACGAGAGTAAACACCTAAAAAGCAACAAAAAAAATGTATTTGAGAAAAAAAAATTAGACGTTTACAGTTCCCTGTAATGCCAAATTAGAGCGCAGCTCTTGAGGAGAAGGAGGAGGGGAGGGTATGCCCGTGTGACGTTATGAGGGTGGCTTCACTCGTGCCCCTCGTGACGTCACAAGTGACCCTCGTGACATCACACGTGACGCTCGTGTCGTCGCACGTGACCCTTTTGACGTAAATCGTGGCTCTCGTGACGGAACTCGTGACGTCACTCGCGACCCTCGAGGCGTCACTTGTGGCACTCGTGATCCTCGTGACATCACATGTGACCCTCGTGACGTCACTGGTGACCCTCATGCCGTCATTCGTGACCCTCGTTACGTCACTGGTAACCCTCGTGACGCCACTCGTCACCCTCGTGACGACACTGGGGACCCTCATGACGTCATTCGTGACCCTCGTGACATCACGGGTGAGCCTCCTGACGTCACTCGTGGCCCTCGTGACGTCACCTGTGACGTCACAACGGCGACGCCGCTCAACCCGGAAACGGTCACCTAAGAGCTGCGCTCTAAAAACACATTCAAATCGGCTTTATTTGGCCTCCGAAATTACGAATATTCACCTTTCTATTTCGGATTGACGCAACAAGTAACCACAACATCGTTTTCAAAATGGCACCAAAGCCCCTCCGTGAATTATTTAATAGAGATCTCAACATTTCCTCGCCTTCCGGTAGCCTTACCTGAGGAAACACCCTGCGCGCCTTCGCTTAGAAGCGGCACGCGCGAAGCAGTTAAAACCTGGGGGTATGACGCCACACCCAACAGTTTTTTTTTTAGTTTTTTCTTGCCCCTATTAGTACATTCGGTTTCAATTATTCGTGATATTCAAAATCACAAAAAAATTAATACTCTAGAAAAAAACCTCTAAGTCGTTTCTTTCAAGATAATCTTCAGTGTCCCTTTAAAGGGATGCTAAACCAAACATTTTTATGCCCATAATAGGTAGCACACGGTCCTTCCACGAGCCAGCAGCCGCCAGTGTGCCCTAGCAGACGCTACAAAATTGACGACATAATCCTGTATTTGAGCTTAAAATGACAGTTAAATGTGTGGGCTCCGAGGAAGTGGAGAATAAAGACATATTGGGGTCTGGTATAAAAGGTAAGTGATTAATTGGGCTAACAGACACGCACATTTAACTTGTGGATATTAAAATCCTGTATTTATTATCCTTTTGCCCGGAGTTCATACATTTCACAGTCGCCTTAAAAAGATTGTCCGGTCAAAACCGGAAGTTCTTAAGGTTTTGGGACGATTACATGGCCGGAGCCTATTGATTAGCATAGGCCATTTTTACTCTATTAAACAACACACCAATTTAGTGGAATCAATGACGGATAATTATACAAAACCCCTACCCAAATTTCGCAAGCATCAATGGCTGCGCTCCCATGCCGGACGTGACGTCACAGCAAAACTCGTAAATGTCAGATCCTATGCCTCATTCCTCCCAGAGTGCTCCCGACACACCGCAGCGTTCCATTTCACTCGCCACTCTAAATCTCGCGGAGAAGTGTGGAGCGTGACAGCCACAGAACGGAGGTCTCTTTTCGTTCACAAAAACATTTCTAGCGCAGCAACCAAGATGAACCAAGTCTTAGGGATTACGCGGAGGACACATTCGGAAGGCGCTTCCGTTCGGCGCGATCTTTGCGTTATGCTACGTCAGATCCTCCACTGCTCCGAAGGTGGAAGATGAAAAAGCCGTATATTCGCGCTTGTTTTAAATTACAATTACTCGTCCAGGGAAGCACACCAAATTCAGTGCTCCCAGAGCCATTCACAATAAGGTATAAATGTTTCCTTGAATACGAAATTTGACATGACAATACCTTCAACGTAAATGGAGGACAATGACGTCAATTTTGTTCCCTGAGATCGCGCACACCGGCGGCTGCTGGCTCGTGGAAATATCCTGCGCCACTTATTATGGGCACTAATATGTTTGGTTCCGTATTCCTTTAAGCCGGGGTAGCAGTGCTCATACATCATTTAAAAGACAGTCTGCAAACGCGAGTGGGCCGCAATATCTGTGATTTGAATGCAGCGTGCCAAGTTTCGTTCTTAAACTCATTGCCATGCGGCATTCGAAGCACGGATCTCGCAGTGACTGGCGTTCGAATCTGCGCGCAGGCTGACTTTTGTATGATGAGCATGCAAACCCGGCTTTAAAGAGAAGCTAAAAAGGATCATAAAAAAAAAAAAAACGAGTTAGAGGCAAATTCCCCGTCCGTGAATCTGAATATCAGATTCGTTTTCCCCGTTGATGCACCTAAACGCAAGAAAATACGAAAACCCTCCGACCAGTCGTTACGTTATAAAATGGTCTTTCGGCCACCAAGCGTGTGTCCCTCGTGTAGACACCACGTGCAATTGCATGCTTACCTGGTATATTCCCCACACTGACACGAGTCATGAAGCCTTTTCTTGGCCTTTCTGAAAATAGTGAGTGGGCGTGCATAGCTTTGTTAGGGGCTCTACCACACTTCATCCCAAGTCGCTTCATCCTAGGACAGTTCATCCCAGACACATCATAGCAAAGTCATTTCATCCCAGGATGTTTCACCCCACGACAGCTCATCCCATGGACAATTCATACCGCGACATTTGATACCAGAACAGTCCACACGGTTCAGCCGATTCAAGAGCTACTCACTTCATCAAAGGTCAGTTCATCCCAGGACTGTTTATCCCGGACACTTCATACCAGAAACGTTCTATCCCGAGACGTCTCATCCCAAGACTCTTCATACCAAGGACATTTCATACCTGGATATTTTATACCACAAAGTGTTCTGCCTAGAAGAAGAAGTTATAAAATTGGTTTCGCACGCGCGGAGCCGACACATGCACTTCGTCTTTCTTCTATTGTCCACCGTGCCACATAAGACCGTCCTGCACTTGGCATCGAGCTTCCATCAGTCGAACAGTCCAGCCGGCCCGACTCATTAATTGTCATCGAGTTTGTTTATAGAACATGGCCACCTTTGTGGCTTCTCGTCGAGGATCGCTGAAGCTCTGCTTCGAAGGTTACATGTACACCAAGCACAGGACCAACGACGAGAAGACGGCATGGAGATGCGAGAAATTCCAGGAGGGTTGCCGGGGACGAGCTGTTACTGCAGGTGAGACGACCACTGTTACACAAGGCCATACTTGCCATCTACCGAGTCCGGAAAATGTCGCTAATGCGCGTTTACAAGATGAGATCAAAAGTGCCGCCAAGCGTTCCCACGACACCCCTCGGAACGTCGTCACCGCCTGCCTACAAGGGGCAAGACCGGCGACTATCGCGAAGCTCCCCAAGCTGTCATCACTGGAAAGGAAGGTGAACAGAGTTCGACGCGAAGCCTATGGCGCAGCTCAAGTTCCCCACCGAATCGACGACATAATTGTACCTGAACACCTGCGCATGACAAGAACAGTGTCACCTGAAGTATTTCTCGCAGGGGACACAGGCTGTAGTGACTCGGAAAGAATAATGATTTTCGCCTGTAACACGGACCTGTGCCGTTTAAACATCTGCGAAACCTGGTTGTGTGACGGCACATTTAAAGTAGTACCAGAGATGTTTTACCAGCTTTGGGTTGTTCATGGCCTCTACAAAGGCAGGGTGCTTCCCCTTGTATACTGTCTCTTGCCGAACAAGCGCGAAGCGACGTACAAAAGAGCAACGCGCATGCTACATGAGGCTATTGACGATGCCACTTGAAGCCCACGACAGGTGCACACAATAGTGATGGACTTCGAAAAGGCTGAAGAGAATGCTTTTCGGCAATGCATTCCTGACGTCGATGTGCATGGATGCTTATTTCATTTCGCGCAAAGCATCTGGCGCCGAATTCAAGAGCTGGGCATGCACACGCGATTGATTGGTGATTCCAGCTACCCCCTCATCGTGAAGAAATTCATCGCACTGTGCTTCTGCGATGATTTCGACGTCTGCGGCAGATATCGCATGCTCGTAAGACAGCTGCTGGACTTGTTTGGACGCACGGAACAGCACCAATAGTTCCTAGACTACTTTGAGATTACCTGGGTCGGTCGACCCCACAAGTACCCAAGGTTCCCAATATCTATGTGGAATTGCAAAGCGCGTGACAGAGGTCAGCCTTCCCAGAACCAACAATAGCGTTGAAAGCTGGTACCGGGTATTCCAAAATTCTATCGGAGCATCCCATCCTACAGTATTCAAGTTGATGGATGCGCTTCTCTCTGAACAAGTCCGTGTGAACGCAATGGCCATCCAGCTGGACGTGGGTCATGAGCCACCGCTGTACACGAAGAAGGAGTACGAGCAGTCTAACAAGCGTCTATGCCGGATCTGGATGACTATAACAACAGAAACGCAGACAGCTTTCTCAATGCGTGCTCGTGCTATGTACTTAGCGATTCTTGAGTTTATTAGCCACAATTGTGTGCTCTGAAGAGCGTATTAGCCCGAACTTTGGCCTCTTGTTAAGGTTTTGCTCTTATGGGTGGGTCATTGCAAAATGAACGTATTAATTTTTCATATTTCTGGTGAATGTTGTCTTGGAACGATACCTTTCGGCCGGTTTTCAAGTGACATCCATCCCCAGTATTGCGGTTTGTTGCAGTATACAGCTTTCATTAGTAAATCTGACCATTGCAGCAGCACTGCAAATAGGGATTGAAGTAAGTGAATGAATGAGAGGGAAGAATACAAAAAGAGAAGAAAGGGCTCTAAGTGGGAATGGCCCGACTTTTGCTGAAGTCCAGTACCGAGTTGTCTGTGGGCACTCCTATGCACGCCCCAAAGTGTCGTTCATATAAGTGCTGCAGCCGGTGAAATGCGACCTTGAGAGTTCTTCTTGCTCGAGCTCAGCAACTCGTGGGTGCCCCGAATTATTCTGGTATGAAATGCCTTGGTAATCAATGCCACTGGCATGGAACGTCTTGGAATGAAACATCTTGGGATGAAATGACTTTGGTATGAAGTGAACGGGATGAACATTCCTGGGATGACGTATCCGGGGATGAAGTGTGGCAGAGCTACTCTAAACTATAAAATATCCTAGCATCTAATGTTAATGGGATGAAACATCTTGGGATCAAACGTCTTGGGATGAAGCACCTTTGGTATAAAGTGTCTGGGATGAAGTCTCCTGGGATGAAGCACCTTGGGATGAACAGAGTGGACCCCTTGTTAGGCGCTGAAGATGCGCGAGAGTGGAGATTCCGAAGACCCCTTTTATGACATAACGCTCCGTGATGGACGGGCTTCAGCAATACCGTGAAAATTATTTTCTGCAGCCTCCGTGCACTAAACTAAAAAAAAAAAAAAATCTTAAAATATGTGATTTTTTTGTCCAAATGGATACGATACAAGTGTTTTTACTGAAATACAGAACCGCTTCATTTTTTTTTTCTTTTAGAGACACGGGGGTTTCTGTTACACAATCTGGCAACTGTGGACGAGAAAAGCATAGGGGCCGATGCGGAGGATGGAAGAAAGAAAGAGAGAAAGGTGGTGCGCAATGATGAGTCGTTAACAGCGAGGGAGCCTGGTAATCTCGAACCTCATCGTTGAAAATCTCGCAGGGTGCAGATTTGGAAATGCAGGAGTTGACAGTTTCGTAGCTGTGACAGTTAACGATTTTAGGGCGGCGCTTTCTCGTTAGGACGACAGACGATCGCCGCCCGTTTAATTTGCCCGGGGAAAGCGATGACGGCGAACGGAGGCAATGGGGACGGTTGACGACGCCAGAGGTCGCCTATTGTTCCCGGGGAAGGTAGGAAGCGCTTGCGGAGAGGGCGATTTCTCTGGCGCGAAGGATTGATCCAGAAGGAAAGTCACAGGAAACTGAGTTCCGGAAAGGTTCGCCCTTCGCCCAATTTAATTTTACCTAGTTCACGCTTTTGCGACCGGTTCCGGCAGAACCACATGCCGCTTACGACCGCCCTCGTTTCCGCCCGGCTCGTGGCAGTCAGTCACAAGCGACTTAAAGGCCAGTTCTGTTGGAGACGGTCGTAATCGATCGCAAAAGCGTGAAGCAGTCATTGGGCGAGGAGACGTTAGGTGGATTAAACGCAAGACTGGTTTCCGTAGTTATATTTTTTTATCTAAGATATTTGCAGCGCCAGTGGCGTTATATTAGATGGGAAAGGAACAGCATTACAGTATAACGTATCAACTCAGAGAGGCTTAAAACCGTTTTGAAAGGATACTAGAACGAAATTTCGGTGCTTATTTTTTGGTCTAAATGTGTTCAAAGGAGCAGTATCACATCGGACACACCAATATCTTGTTAAAAAAGTCACAAAATGAATTTTAAAACGAAATAAACGACTAGCAAAGAGCACCTGCCGGGTGTCGCTAACAATTCTTTTGTAATGCCCGCCTAGGAAACTTGACAGGTATAGACCGACACGTGGGCTTGACGTCAGGGGGCTGCGGCGGCGCTGCGATCGCAACGGAGCTAAAGCCCCTCGATGTGTTTGGGCTTGTCTTTTATCAAGGGGCTTTAAACGGAGCCGGGGGGTGTAGGCAAAAACGCGCACGTTTCGCATGGGCCTCATATCATTTCAGCATTCCGCGAAGCTTTGTTTTTGTTAATTGCACCGAAATGTACAAGAAAAGCAGCGGAGTGAGTTTCCACAAGTTCCCGGCAGACTCTCAAAGGCATAGAAGGTGGATAATATCCGTGGATCAAAAAGAATGGTCGCCTCGCGCGAACGTCCGTTTGTGCGGCAAACAGTTTCTTGAAGGCAAGTGCGGCTTCCATTTCAATTTCCGTCCCGAGGCTTGCTTATGTGCAGGGAAACCCTTATCTGATCGAGACCACCCGGATTTTGTTCCCACGGTGTTCGCGCACAAAGCAGCGGCCAAGCGCTCGTCGGAGGCTCGCTACGCCCGTGCTACCCACCAGAAGGGGATCGGCGACAGAACGGCAGTGTTGTAGGCGTTACCGAAAAAAAGTAACGAGATACGTTACTCGTTACTTGCAAATAAAAGGTACGCGTTACTGAGCTACGTTACCTAAAAATAAAAGGAACTCGTTACCGCTACCAATAAAAAGTAACGCGCGTTACTTTTGCGTTACTTTATAAATTATAATTTAACACATTTTACGGTTTTTACGATACAGGTCATATATAAAAAAACATTATGTTCATGCAGAAACTGAACATAATTACTTTATCTCTTTTTACAGTTTCACATAAAAACTTACGAGAAAAAACGCAAAGAAAAACATGCCTTGACGCCTAAAACACGGGAAAAATTTAAGTGTAATTTCTTTAAGACTTGGGAAGTAGTAACGACTAACGTAACTACGTTACTTGAAATAGTAAGGAATTGTAGTAGACCGTTTTTCTCCTCCGCTACGGTATACCGGAAGAAAACGCTGCAGCTGCGCATGCGCGCCGCCTGCCTTATCTGCATAGTTCAAGGTCTTAAGGCGGATTAGGGAGCGCTATCCGGGTGCTTAGCGGGCTGCGGAAACGGTCTACTACAATTCCCCAATAACATAAGTACGTTACCCGTTACTGTGTCGAAAACGTAACGAGTAGGTTACTACGTTACTGAAAAAAGTAACGCGTTACCAACAACGCCGTTTCTTGTGACCTGTTACCGCCAAGACTGCAGAACGGACAGATCGTTACTGCTTGTCATGCCTTGTGGTCATGAGGGTAGGAAAAATATCATACCGTGACTTGAAGACGCTGTGTGTATTTAATCAATTAATGAATACACACACTTCCGCAGACCCAGAGTCTGCTGATCCCGCCGGCAGTGCGAAAACCGACTCGAAGTAATCATAGTCCTCGAGAGACTTGTATGCATGCACCGTGTCGGCCGTGAACTGGCTTGGCGAAAAAACTAAATATACGACGACGTGAGCCGTCGACTTCCGTGGCAGCAACTTTACGTCGGAAGTCCAGCAGGCCTTGTTTACGGCGTACGGATCCTCGTAGGGAACGCCGTCCACGCACAGTTTGTTTCGATACCGCTGCCATTCAGGCTCGGGCCACGAGCTCAAATAGTCGGGCATAGCATAAGACATACCTTGTGAGGAAATACGACGCACAAATAAAGATACAAGCGTCCCTATAACGTCAACAACGAGCGCACGCCATAGAACGCAATGGCGAAAACACGGAGAGCCGGGCTGCTTTTGCCCACATAGCTACCGCGCACGCGCGACCTCCCGGCCGTGTTGGTAAAGACCAACACGGCCGTTGGAAAACCGACGCTTGCGTGTCGGTTTTCTCGCCTCCGGCCACGACAACAGAAGAGCTGAAGGAGGAACTGCCCTCTCCCCGAGAATCTTCTTTGCGTGTCCCAGAAGTCGCTATTGTCCCTCTACAAGGTTATAGAAGATTAACCCGTCACTCAAAATTCGTATAACAGCAGCCGCTTCGGTGGCTAGAACGACTAGGCCATCCTCTCGACGTCAGCCCTCGCCGCAGCTTTGCTCGTACCAAGACGAACTACGTCACAATTGCGTCGGATGCCATCTGCTCTCTGCTGGCTGTTCTCCGAGCGCTTGCCAGAGTGGGCCGTTTATAACAAAAAAAAATACGGCCATTAGGCTCAAAATACGAACGCGCGAGTATCACTCGTGGATATTGGGGATCATAATCAACCCATTTTTTTAAAACGACGGGTACATTTCAAGATTCGTTGAACTATCCCTTTAAAGCCTAAGTATTGTCACCGCTTACGACCGGGAAGTCGGTCGTAAGCAGATACGAGAGGCTCAAAAATGGGGTTTAAAACTCTCCCGTCGTAAGCAGTCGGAGGAGCGTGAACCAGCCAATGGGGTTGCTACGTAATTTTTTGTCATGACCTTACAAAGACAGAAAAAGAAAACTTCCTCATACGTTCGTTTGAAACAATTTCGTGGCAACCGAAGTATCACGTTTACTCTTGTGCACTAGGGTGCCCTAAGTCGCAAAAATGTTTTGCTCTCTCCATACTCGCACATCACGGCGGCACAAGCACTCATGCATTAGTAGCAGCTGCCAATGCTCTGAGCTCGCGCTTCTAGCCTTCGCTGCGGTACAACATAAGGTGAAACGGAGTATTGTCACTGACAGAATGAGAACAGCGGGGAGGGGTGTCACTTGTCTCACCTCCAGCACGAGTTTCCCGCCTTCGATAACGCTTCAGCGTCTCGTGAGCCTCCTGCGTTCACGCGCAGTCAAAGCATGGCCATAGCCTCCTATGTACTGACAAAGCTTGGCAGATCGCCACAAGACTCGCCCGCCGAAAGGGAAAAGGTGGAGCGGCAGACAACGGATGGGAGCAGGGCCACGTGACTGGTGCCCCGCTGCGGCGAGAGGGCAAAACATCCTTCTCCCGAGCGAACAAGTGCGTTTGGGGTCCTCGCCGCTGCGAAAGCTGTGCGCTGACGTCCAGGTTCCCCGAGAAATGACTATTTGACGCTATGTACTTCCAGATCTTCGCGCTCCAAATCTGCGATCGGGAACTGTATGGCTCCGTCGTCGAAGTGCCATGCTTTGTTAGTATTCGCGACTCCAGCGAACAATAGGGGACGCGCTGGTAAGACAAAATGGCAGACGAAAGGAGGTCGTTTTCGTTGTTCAGCACACGGATCATCATAAATGTCTTCCACCACAGCTGAAAATTGGTTCTACATTTGAAAGCAAAGCGATTTTATGACGGTAAAAACCTCGTTCTAGTCAGTGCGTAAGAATGACAAGTATAAAAATAATCACTATACTTCGTTTCAGCTTCGGTCCGAGCGCGGCCGATGTTATGAGCCGAAGGGCCAATCAAGCAGCGAAAGAGCCACAACGTCAGGGCGTGCTCTCTGCAGTTGAGAGGACCAGCCGGTATTCGCCGTTTCTCTGTGCGTGTTCCTCCGCCGGCTAGTCCTATCAAGCGCAGCGAGCACGCCATGACGCTGCGCTTTTTGCGCTCTTTGATTGGCTCTTCGGCTCATAACATCGGCCGCGCTCGGACCGAAGCTGAAACGAAGTATAGAAACGATATTCGTTTACATGCTGCCTACGATAACAGAGCGGCGATAGAAGACGACAGAGTCGCAACGACCTCCTCTCCTGAGTCCCTCGGCGTTGCCGCTACGCGGCGTCGATTCCACTGGAGTAGCCAATAGAGGAGTCTATGGCATGGCGAAAGTGAACGAGGGCGAGCTGGGAGGCCGGGCGCCCTAAAAAAACGTCCTGTCGTTCTCACTATGTCAGAGACTGTTGTCGTCGAAAAAGTTTATGCGCTATATTTATGCATAAAAGACAGAGCCCCGTGACTTTTATCGGGACTATGTTTCAAAATTTGTCTCAGTTGTCGCTAAAAATAGCATGAATCTACAAAAAAAGGACTTCGTTCCTAACCTTATAAGATAGCACACTGAAAACACGCAATAAACCGACTCTCCAACACATCAGTAACAAGGTATAACTCAACAGACTCTGATAAAAAAAAAAAGAAACTTGTTACTATATATTAGTGCGTGAAGTTCTCAAACTTACTTTCTTGTACAGCAAAAATTTTTAATTTTTGCTTTACCTGTTCCTTTCCTGTAATGCCCAATGGTTTGTCCTACCTTCACTTTTATAAAGACCTTCTCCCTCAGGAAAGTTCATCTCGTACGGTAATCCACTGCAAAAACCGAAAAGAGATTCACGAATAAAAGGAGCCCCCCCCCCCCCCCCCCCCCCGTCTCTCTCTTGATACACTCAGCTGTTTTTTTTGTGTGTGTATTATTTCCCATAGATTCTGTGTTTTGTATGTTAGCTTCGCCATCGGTTCAATAATATACCCTGTCCGAAATTCTGAATTGAAGCGTAGATCATGCGCAGCCTCCATTAGTTGGTCTCCTCGTTTTCGGCATGAAGCCCGTGCGTGGTTCCGAGTTCGCGCCGAGCACTGACGCAGAACTCGTGTGGATTGCGCTTTGATCCAAGTACACTCCTGACGCTGACGAAGCCCGCGTGTCCAACGCGTGCTCATAGTGCATAACCAACTAAAGGTGGCTGCACAAAATCTATGCATCATTTCGAAATTTCCAAAAGGGTCCTTTGACGTTTCTCGCGGTGTTTGTTAAAGTAAGCCGTGAGCACAAGTGTGGAATTCCCCAACTTTCAGTATATACGAACGTGATCCAATAACGATTTACGAAATTGCTTGGTAGTCTGGCAGCACTGTGCACGCTCCTGTCTTGGTCGAGTCAAGTACCTTGAGTTTCGGTTTCTCCAAACTTCTAGTGCATGGATGCTCTGCCACTATGTGCGAATCGGAAGCTTTATTGTTTTCTGATTTCCGGTCACCCAACGTGGACAAGGGACCAGGCCGTGTTGCGTCTCATCTCTGAGGACACTTTTCATGATTATTTCGATGCGAATACGCAGGAAATCGTACTGTTTAGCTGCAGACTGCTTCACGCCAGAACATGCACTCAAGGTTAGTTTTTCTTTTTTTGTTACTAGCGATATTATTTTTTTTAGTGGACACTTTAGTGTTTTTTTTTAAAGGAAACTTTGTTTTGCGCAATATTTTCAGGCGTTGCAACGAGGTCGAATTAGTTTTAGATAGCAGTGACCTCAAGCACTCTTAACGGATGTTGCGCTAATAATGAAGATTCGATCAACTCTGGCAGTATAACCGCATTGACTTTAAGAAAATTACCCCCGAACTTTGCACTAAGCATAATTTTTACCTCGGCTGCGACAAAAAAAGAAAAAAAAGAAAAGAAACGAAAAGGAGATTTTCAAATGAAGCCCCGTCCGTATTGCTCCATTCAACGTCGGCAACGATACTTTCACCGCCGCCAACATCGTAGTTTTAATTACTGCGATGAACCTAAGTAGAACGCCACGTTCGATTAGATCGAACGTGGCGTCTCTGTGAGTGTTGACCAAAAAGAGACGCCGTTCGCGTCTGTTGCGTTTTCTATTCTACATTACCGCGCTTTAAATATTCAAGAATATTTAAAGCGTTCGTTCAGTTTTAGAGGTATTTTACAAACCTTGTTTACGGACCCCATGTCAAATGTATAGAAATCGTTCCAAAGCAATGAGATTGTTTATGGCTTTCGAATGTAATTAATTTTGTTTATATATAACACTAGAATGAGGACTCTGTGGTGTTTTCAGGTTTTGTTGTTCACTGTTAACCATACGCATCTTCAATTCTTGTTTGTGGCGTATAATATTAACACTGTCATCTTTTTGCATCACTTAACAGCCTTGGTCTCGACCGCATACATTGAGCTGCCTGCGCATTCAGAAAAACGCAGGCCGACACTGCAACGTGCATAAAAGAAATAAAGAAAGGTTCAGAAGCAAATTGGGTACAACTCCTTGAAAACATTAGGGCCCAGTTCAATAGTTTAAATGGCTTCACGCCGCGCGATAATATCAGCATGTTTGTTCGCGTTGTCACCGAATGTTTCTGTCAAAAGTTGCGTCTCAAGTAACAAATAAAAATAAGAAAAACTTGCGAACCCTGTTTAGGTTTACGTTCACGTCAAGCACGAATCGAATGTTTATCGCTGCATCCGCAGCGGAACGCAGCAACGCGTTGGCATTGCATCTCTCGCACGAAGCGCGGTCGCTTGTTTACATGGGGTTTATGCGGGTCGGGTCACTGGTTTCGTTTTCTCGCCCCTACCAAGATAGTGGACTTAGTTCTCAGCGTGGTCAATTTAATCCAAGTGCCACCAAATTTAATCCAAGCAGCACATAATTTAATCCTTACGCTACCCGAATTAATCCCGGGGTCAGTCAATTTAGTCCACAATATGTATATGCACTTATTGTCATCAGTGGTCGTGTTGCTTACACATTTGGTCACTTAGAATAATTGCTTATACAATTAGATTTTTTTGGGGACGACTCATCATTGAATCCCAATTGTGATTACTTGGATTTACTAGTCCCACTATTGAAGATGCTTAGTTTATATGTTGATTACTCTTTTTGTAATGTTGAGTTATTGTGGCGCTCGAATTTATTTTAACTCAATGGACGTTTTGTTTAACCTTTGTTATTACTCGACTTAACATTGCTACAGTTCAGATGATACAAGTACAATTGCAATTTATGATTACTCTTTTGATTACTTCGTGTTATTATTGCTCCAATCGATTTATAATGAACTCAGTTGACATTAATATTCCTCTTTTGATTACTTCGGGTTACTTTTGACCCATTGGCCGAATTAAATGTCATTGTGATGACTGTTATTACTTTTAGCTAATCCTCAACGAATTGAATTTTAATGTGATGATTATTGACGTTATGAAGACTCTTTAGATTACTTGGAGTTACTCTCAATTCAATTGACTTTAACTCGGCCTAATGACTTTTTGCAATTTTTGTTTACTGTGTGTATTTATAGTGCCAATTTATCGGTCGCGAGCTCAATTATACGTTATTTTTAGTCTTGATTACTTCGGTTTACTTTCGATCCAATGGACTTTAATTCGGCCTCATTGATATTGCGATGACTGTTTTGATTTTTTGGGCTAATTTTAACAAAAATATTTATTATTAGCTCAATTGACATCACAATTACTTGTTTGATTATTTTGAGTTACTATTGACCGAATGGACTTTAATTCGGCCAAATTGCCAGTTTGGCTACTCTTTTAATTACTTCGTGTTATTATACCTACAATTGACCTATAATAAACTCCGTTGAGATTATTATTACTCTCTTGATTACTTCGAGTTACTTTTTACCCAGTGGACTTGAATTCGACCGAAATGACATTGAGATGACTCTTGATTACTTTGAACTTGTCTTCATACAAACTTATTAATTATATGCCTAATATATAATATGATCACTTTTCTGATTACTTTGAGTTACCTTGACCCAATGGATTTGTCCTATTTCACAATTTCGTAACTTTTCTGATTACTTTGAGGTCACACTCAACCAAACGGTCTTTTAAGAGCTCGATTCACATTTTCATTGCACTTTTGTCTCAATTAATCCTAATTCGGCTTAATTGAGATTGCAATGAGACGATATTTTTTCTGATAATTTTCAACCAATTGATTTACCGTGTGCATAATTGACATGATGATTAATTTTTTTTTATTTGGGCTTCAAATCCGCCCAATTAACATATTGGTGGCAATTTTAAGTACTTGGTGTTGTTGCGCCACACATTTCTCTATCATGAGCTCGATTTCAATAGCAAATACCCTTGATTATTTCCAGTTACTATTGACCCAACGAACATTAATTTGTTTGATGATTCTTGATTACTTTGAGCTAATATGAATCCAATTGCTTTTTATGAGGTAAATTTCCATTATGATTACCCTTTCAAATGGTTTGAGCTGCTATTGACTTAGTATATTGATTACTTTGGGCGATTATACAGACAATTTAATAATTATTTGCTATATTCGTGGTTTGATTACTTCTTCGATTATTTCTAGTCACCTTTGAGTTACTTCGTACTTCACTTCAATTACCCCGGAAACCAGAGGGCGGCGTCGTACCAGAAGTCCTTCCAGTGAGCCCTTCTCCTCGTCCGACGGCTCTCTTTGATGTCCGCGATACTTCCGAGGTAAACGATCTTTGAGTCCGATATTAATAGAAAAAACGTAGAGCCCTTTCACCTCATGTGAAGGTCGAGGACCAGCGAAGCTGTGTTAACAACGTCTAGGACGATGTGTAGAGGACGACGTCTAGGACGACCTCAATGACGACTTCTAACACGACCTCTAACACCGCCGAGAGGACTACGCTTAAGACGACATCAGGAACGACGTCTAGGACGACCTCGAGGACGACGCCTATGACAATCTCAAGTACGACGTCTAGGACGACCTCAAGAACGACCTTAACGACGACCTCGTGAACGACGTTTAGGACTACCCAAGGGACGATGTCTAGGACGACGTCTAGGACGACATCTAGGGTGATCTTAAGGACGACGTCTGGGACGACGCCTATAACAATCTCAAGGATGACGTCTAGGACGACCTCAAAGATGACCTTAAAGACGACCTCGAGGACGACGTTTAGGACAACCTCAGATAAGACAACTAGGAAGGTCTCAAGGACAACGTGTAGGACAACCTCAAGAACGACCTTGAGCACGACGTCTAGGACGACGTCTAGGACAACCTCAAGGATGACATGAAGGACGACCTCAAAAACAGCGCCTAGGACGACCTCAAGGAAGTCGTCTAGGACGACTTCTAGAACAACCTTGAGGACAACACCTGGAGGACGTCGTCGTCTAGGTGTCGTCCGTGAGATTGTTTTAGAAGTCGCTATTGGGGTCGTCATGGACGTCGTCCTAGAGGTCGTCCTAAACGTCGTTCTTGAGGTCGTCCGAGAGGTTGTGCGAGAGGTTGTCCAAAACGCATCCTTGAGGTCGTCTTATTCGTTGTTCTCAAGGTCGTCCTCCAGGTCGTCCTAGAATTCGTCCTTGAGGTCGTCCCAGCCATTGCCCACGAGGCCTTTGTAGACGTCGTTACTGAGGTCGTCCTAAACGTCGTCCTCGAGGTCTTCCTAGAAGTCGTACTTGAGGTCGTCCTAGACGTCGTCCTCCAGGCGTCATCCTTGAGGTCGTTCCAGAAGACAGTAAGTGCATATGGGTGGTTTCATCTCAACTCAGGCACGGATTTAGGGTCGAATTTTTAATTTTGACGAAAAAAATATATGTTTTGGGGCAATTCCTATAATAAAAGAAGACGCAAACGGTTATTTCGTCGGATTTTTTGTTCTCAAGTTATGGACCGTTGAAGCGGTCAAGGTGGAAATTGATGTTTTTCCAGCCTATCGGAGGCGCCATATTTCACTCCATCCCTTTTCCCTACTTTTTACGCTACATCAATATAACTTTTTGGGAACACTCTAGACATAGGCTTTTTCATGCTAATTAAGCGTCCAGGTCATAACATTCTTAATGATATTTTTTTTTATTTGTCAAACCGCCTCTCTGTTACGATATTTGACGAAGTTCAGCAAGCTGTGCTGTGTGACCTAATCAACATATTTTTATTATCTTTATACCACCGTAAAGCGCCATTTATGCTCTTTCTTTTGAGTATAATTTCAATATTTTGCCACAAGTATATATTGCGCTACATGTGCCTGAAAAACGAATATTTCGAAAAACTAGCAAGTTTGGAGTCGATTTTCTAAAAAAACCCACTTTTTATTTTTTTCATTTTTTATTCACAGTTAGTTAATATAGTAGTCTATCAGGAACTACAGACAGAAATTGTAATATATTGTTTGTATGGCCGCTATTAAGACTCGAATCTCGTGCTATGAGCGCTTTGAACGGGACTTCGCACAGGCGCTCTGCTGAGCAGAATTTTGGCCTATATAAGGTTTTCTATTTATAATTAGCAGTTACCTAATATCCAACCATAAACATTAAAAAAAAATTTGAGTAGTGCTCTTAAAAAAAAGTTACTTAGAAGTCCGTATTCACAAGTGCGAGCGCATCTTTTTGTCCCAATACGGGGGAATGCAGATCGTTTGAGAAGTCCTCTGAGGCCTTTTGCTTTCGGCTCCAAAATTTTACAGATGCCACCCTAGTCAGGCGGCGTGTATAGAATACTTTATCTTGAACATCACGCGGCTACCGCCTCTATCTTCGTCGGGGTCCTGGAGCCTCTAAGGATTATGCCTTTGGATGCGACCGACACGGAAACCCTGATTGTCGGGAGAACAGGCGTTTCGAGGTTAGAGTTTACGTCGCAAGCCCCCCTCTGTCTCTCCAAGCTCCCCTCCTCGTCCTTCTAACACAACCGTGCCACTAATCCGCGGGCACTAAAAGAGACGCCGCTGCTGCGTGGCACTCAGATTACGCGCGAGGCGGAGAGCGATTGTTTAAGTATGGATCGACGGGAAGATTGGGGACCCAAAGGAAGCCGAATCTTCGCACGTCGTCTAACTGATAATAGCCTTCTCGGTCCCTTTCTGGCTCTTGAATTCCTAAGCCACGGCGGAAAGCTGGTACTCATTCTAACTCCGTGCTGTCTGAGCTGGATGAACTTAAAACTGCTCCTGCTTTCAGAAAGCCAGAAGTGTTCGTTACTGCCATGGCTAATACATTATTCAGTTCAGACCGGAAAGTGTGCGCCGACTATTCAAGGAGACACAAGAGAAGAGTGTTTTACGGACGCCATTTTCGTCAAGTCTCGGAGCTAAACCTAAGTTTTCTTAAGCAAGTTCTACCGGCTGAGGACGCCCAGCGCGTAAGCCCTGGAGATGTTCTGTGCAATAACTGCTACACAATGTTCTTGGGTCAGATTGAAGAACATAAGCAAGGACAGGAAATGTTGTCATCTAGCTCATCGTTATCATCCCTGAAACCAGCGGACAGATCATTCGTTGACGAGGAATCCCTGGTCCAAGGAGTGTCTGAAGCAATTGATGCTGCCGAAGTAAGTGTGACACCACTTAAACTCCCTTCTAGCGTGACCCCACGAAGTCGTACCGGCTATGGTAAGCGAAAAAAATCCGAGATAACCGCGGACTTCAAAAAGAAAATTGGTCGTAAACTAAGTGACGTGTACGGAGAACCTACGGGCACAGACAAAGAAGATCCATGCTCCTCGTGCTCCGACTGGGTCAGCAATTTACGAGCAACCTACGTCAAGAGCGCGTCGCAGCTAGAACGCTACCGCCTCTTAACTCTCTTTCCATCTAACCTCAAAAAGAAAGATATCCTGAAAGCAATTCCTGAAGTGACGGAGCATGCTTTGGACCAATCAAGAAAGCTGAAAAAAAAATGGGGGTCTGGGCGTCACCTGACCCATACCAAGGACATGCTCTCAACGAAAACGATGTCGCTCTTGCGTTGACTTACTACACATCAGATGCAAAAGACTGCTCAAGACAAAGCGCGAACAAGAAGGATGTCGTGAGGCTTTTTATTGATGGTCAGGAAGTCTTCGTTACGAAGCGATTTATGACGAGATCTATTAGGGAAACCTACAAAGAATTCAAGGCGGCCAATCCCGAGTCAAAAATGGGCCTTACAAAATTTTATTCTCTTCGGCCCAAGTGGGTTAAGAAACACCCTGTACATGAAGAGTGTGTGTGTGTATGCTGCGCCAACTTCATACTCTGTCTGACATCTCTGTCAAATGCGGCGGGGAAGACCATGACCTTTGAAGACATCCAGAAAATGTTTCTTTGTGAAAATCCTTCCCAAAACTGCTTCTTGCTGAGGTGTGAAGCCTGTTCGAACCGGAAGGACATATCCCTCGAGATGCTAGGGATGAGCGCTGAAGATGAACTGGAGTTGGCACTGTGGGAACTCGGTGGCGAGTTGGTGAAAAAACATTTGGAGGCCACTGCTTTTCTTAACGAACTCAACAAGTGGACGAAGAAATACATACCCCACTATTATATTCGGCGCGCACAACAGAGAGCAATATGGCTTGAAAAAGCAAATGTGAAGCCACGTGTCGTAGTCCTCCACTTTGATTTCGCCGAAAACTGGAGTATTGTGCTCCAACGTGCAGTGCAGGGATACCACTGGAAAACCAAGATGGTGACAATCTTCACCTGCGTTGCGACGACCACGAAGGGAACACTAAGTTTCGGCGTCGTGAGTGACGATACCTGTCATGATTCTGCACACGCGCTCTTTGCGCTCACAATGATTGAAGAAAGGCTCGAGGAACTCGTGCCCGTTTTTTTGGAGCTGATCTATGTTTCGGACGGCGCTCCAAGCCATTTCAAAAATCGGCACCAATTACACGAATTTCAGAAGAAGTTTGTCGTCAGCAGGTGGATATACTCGGCGTCAGGGCACGGCAAAAGCGCGTGCGATGGAGTGGGTGGTGTGCTGAAGCATCATGCGTCACTGCATAAATTGAAAACAACTGAGCTGAGCTCCATAACTAACGCGCGTACGTTCGTTGAAGCTCTCGGCCAGAAAATCAAGGGGATAACGCTTCTCTTCATCGACCAAGAGGAGCTGTCCCATTATCGGGAGCTTAAAAGGAAGGAGTGGGAGAAGGTAACCCCATCGAAAGGCATCCAATCTTCTCATGTGTGGAGCAAAGCAATGGGGGAAGGGGGAGGTGATGTGGTCCTAGAAAGAGTTTACCAAACCCCAGAATAGACAGAGCTAAATGGTGGGACCGTGAAAAGGCCGGACCGTTTCAACAGTGCGTTCATCCTTGTCCCCCTGTGAGTGCGCGCTGTGTGATCAGACGACGCGCCATAGACTTTGACACTGAACTGACTGCAATTTGGACAAAGCGAAAATTGGCTCAGAATCGCATCAACCTATTGTCTCGAAATGTGCTACGTCGAAAGATGACTATCCCTATCCCAGGTGTTTATCACTGTTTTTGTGTGAGCAGCGCCGTGTATAGTATTGAAAAGGTACTGCGTCGTCTATCCGTAAACCAGACGGAATTTGGCGGTGTTCAATTCGTTTTAAAGTTTATATTTGTATTAACTTTGAGTGTATTTTATGTTAATTAGGAGTATATGAGACATTTGGTCAACACATTTTGATATATTTTATGCAATGAACATGTTTAGGCTACAAGATGAAATATTACTTCCCTTCTCTGGTTACGTGTCGCATCTTGAGTTTCAAATTCCGAACTTTATATGTAATTGTCATATTTTCTTATGTCAAACAGATATGCAGTGCATATAAATATGTGCGATTTAGTATCTGACGCTTAGGAAGTACGGTCTATTTTGTGCACATACGGGCTCTTTCGTAAAATAACGAGCATTTCGTGGCGTGTAAGGACGAGCATTTCGTGGCGTGTAAGTCTTCAAATGCGTTAGTCATGTGTTTAGGTTTCATTTCTATTTGCAGTGATTCATGCCAGGTTACTTAGACGTTTCCCTCGTGACTTAAGTTTGTCCGTGAGCTTAGATGTTACGTACTTCTCCGTCAATACATAAGGCGAAGCTCACACACCTTTCAAATCACCCCAGTGCCAAGTAAATAAATGTTGTAAGGATAAATATTGTTGCTTCACTTGCTTTTACGCTCAGATATTGTGGTAAGTACTAACATTAAATATAAAACTTTACATTGGCCAAAATTCTGCTCAGCAAAGCGCCTGTGCGAAGTCCCGTTCAAAACGCTCATAGCACGAGATTCGAGTCTTAATAGCGGCCATACAAACAATATATTACAATTTCTGTTGGTAGTTCCTGATAGACTACTATATTAACTAACTGAATAAAAAATGAAAAAAATAAAAAGTGGGGTTTTTTAGAAAATCGATTCCAAACTTGCTAGTTTTTCGAAATATTCGTTTTTTCAGGCACATGTAGCGCAATATATACTTGTGGCAAAATAGTGAAATTACACTTAAAAGAAAGAGTATAATTGGCGCTTCACGGTGATATAAAGATCATAAAAATATGTTGATTAGGTCACACAGCACAGCTTGCTGAACTTCGTCAAATATCGTCACAGAGAGGCGGTTTGACAAATAAAAAAACAATCATCAAGAATGTTATGACCTGGACGCTTAATTAGCATGAAAAAGCCTATGTCTAGCTAGAGTGTTCCCAAAAAGTTATATTGATGTAGCGTAAAAAGTAGGGAAAAGGGATGGAGTGAAATATGGCACCTCCGATAGGCTGGAAAAACATCAATTTCCACCTTGACCGCTTCAACGGTCCATAACTTGAGAACAAAAAATCCGACGAAATAACCGTTTGCGTCTTCTTTTATTATAGGAATTGCTCCAAAACATATATTTTTTTCGTCAAAATTAAAAATTCGACCCTAAATCCGTGCCTGAGTTGAGATGAAATCACCCATATACATATTGTGGATTAAACTAACTGACCCCGGAATTAAATTGGGTAGAGCAAGGATTAAATTCAGTCGCGTTTGGATTAAATTGGGTGGCACTTGGATTAACTTTTTGGTCGCTAGGATTAAAATGAGCGGGAAAACCTGTAGGTGGCGCTCTACATTTCGCATATGGAAGCCCTCGGCTTCCGAGTTGGGGACACAGGCAGGGATGCTGTGTGCTGGCCCAGTGCGGACTTATATCGCGCTGCAGTGGCACTGCAGCCCAGCTGCAGCGACGCAGTCGAGAGGACTAAAAGGAGGCTGGAGGACTGGTGGCGAAGAATGCAACAGTAGTGCAATTTTTTCTCTCCGTTTTTATTCGGCTAGGTCTGATTTCTATTCAAACCGCCCGCTTCAAAGGGAACAGCCATAAAATCATCATCATCATCATCATCATCATGGTGTGTTGCTTGGAAGTAAAATTCCGGTGCCGATAAGAGAAGAAGATAGGAGCATGGGCGCTGCTCCTGAAAAAAGAAGAAGCCTCGCGGACGTTTCAACGAAGGTCGATCCGGATCAACGTAAAATAACACTGTTGATGAAGATCATTTTCAGTGAGAACGGATTTAATTTGGTTTTTTTCGGTTTTCCCCCAATTTTGTTAGGATCGGTCTTGGAGGTTAATCTTTTTGGGGTTTAGCACAATTCATTGGAACCACGCAACACTGGCTATACACCCAGCATTTTTTACGAACAAGTCCGCTTTGTTCACACCGGACTAACCTTCTCGGCAAACTACCCTAGTATTAAGGTAATACTACACAGGCCATAAAAAATATTAGAGCCGAGTCGCCGGATGATGAACGTTGTTCCAAAGGCACCACGGGCCGTATAGAGGCGGGCGAAAAACCCGGCTGACATTATAACCTCCTCTAAATTCCCCTCTCCTCACAACAATAGCTCTGGTCCCTGCAACAAGCCGCGATGCAAATCGTGTTCTCATATCATTCCTACATGTAAAGCCATAATTTCGAAATGTAAATTGTTTTACCACGTCAACGGTACTTTTAATATCGACTCTTTAAATGTAGTACGTGTTGACACTGCGCACTTCGGGACGTGCAATTACGACAAAAGCAGGGGACATCTGAACACGCATACAGACTATCACGCCTACTCGCAATGAAGCTTCCCAAGGTTCTTCTTGAGCCAGCGGCGTGCGTAACAAAAATCTAAATGAAAGGGCTTGGGTGAATGTAAGCCCCGAACGAATCCGTAAGAAATGCCAAAACGTTGAAAGGAGACTCCTTCGAAAGGGAATATCTTCGTCGCTGCGAAAGAAGCACAATTATTTTCTTCCTTGCTCAGAAACGAAAGAAAAAGAAAAATTCACCGCATCTTTACGTGGCGAATGATGTTGATTTGGGCGAAGCTCTGGTGGTGCTGATGATACTGATTTTGTTCATAGGTAGTGCTGATGGTGCTGATTTGTTTTTAGCGGATATATTCTAGCGGATCAGCTTGGATCCGGTAGAAGCCGTGGGAACGCATCTCCACTGCTTAAGTCAACGGTCCACGTCAGAAAGAGAATGTGTGGTATAGATCGTGGTTGTATACGCATTTAAGCATTTGACCGCAGCGCCCTCTTGTCTATAAACGTTGAGCCAATGCATGCAAAGTTTAACGCGATTATATGCGCATTTGATTGCAGCGCCCTCTCCTGTATAGACGTTGAGCGGCTACATGCAACGTTTCATCCTTGACAGAAACCCCAGCTCTTGAGTTACTACCACATCTCAGAGCTCCCTACTCGTCCCGCAGTCGTGGCCCAGTGATTAAGGCGATGGACTAGAAATCCATTGGGGTCTCCCCACACAGGTTCGAATCCTGACGGCTGCGCAAACATTTTTTTCTATTTTTAAGAAGACAGATAGGATGGCAATCGATGTGAGCACGGACGCCGGACAGGGCTAGACACTAAGGAGCTTCGCCCCTAAAAAATGTGCAGTGGCTTAGCTGGTTATTCTTAGCTTTCCTGGTTGTATAGCATTAGCTTGATTATCATACTTACTGCTGCTTCAATGACACACAAACGGTATGCGCATTATGTGACAAATGTATACTTATTTTTTTTTATTTTTGCTCAACGTCTGGTTGGTTTTCTATTGCCACAAAGACGGTTCGGTGGTCAGTGTAGTAACGCGCTGCCGTATCTATGGCCCCAAAGCAGTATTTGGAATTGATTGTCTGTCTCTGATACACAAGATCAATGGTGATTCCCCATTTGGTAGGCGGCGCCGCTAAACTCAACGTTTCACGCATGCCACTACTTACCGGCGTCAAGTCCTTCATGAGACACTCTTTCACACACGTCGCACACATATTGAAACGGATTGGTTACAAAGCCGGTCTCAAAGTCCGATTCGCACTGGCGCTTTCGCTAAGTTTCAGCCTATAGCCAGCCAATCGGCGAGCCTTGACGTCATCAACGGCGTCTTGTTGTTGCTGCTGCTGAGATGTTCGGGCACGTCGCTCAGCCTCCTGGCGACGCCGCTTTGCTAGACGTTCCTCCTTTTGCTCCGGTGTCTCCGCAGCACGTTCAGCCTTCTTCTGTTTGTTCTTCCTACGCTCAACCGCTAATTGCCAGGCAACTACTTCGGGATCCCATCAGCGGAGATGCGCAGAAGAGCTTCTCCGCTCTTCTGCGCCGCTGAGCAGCAATTTCACTCTCCTTCTTGATGGTTGTAGGTCTGTTTCTCTCGGCCAGGGGGAGCTGCAGCGTTCATGAGACGTGACCACGAAAGAAGCGCGTCCGATAGCGTCCGCGAGAAATGCCGTTTAAAGGGACACTCACACCCCCAAAAATATTTTTTCCCTTTTTTTCACGCGATTTATTATGGTGTCGAAATTCTACCCAATTCATATTTTGCTACAGAGTCGCGTGTTTTTTTTTTTTATAAAGCCAAAAAACGCAACTGCTTGAAACCGAAACCGAAACCGAAACTCCCGCACCCCACGCAGCAGTGGAGAGGATAGGGTGAGTAACGGAAGTCACGTGGCTACACCCAACCGTGCAAGTTTTTTTTTTTCTTCGCACGTAGCAGACGAATTGCGATCGTTCGCCGTGCGATACCTTTGCAGTTATGTTTGTTCCGCTCGCTGTTCTGTACTCCAAGATGAGATGCTTTGTGCATTTAAGTGTTGGAAATTAGTAGTGAGTGCCCGTGGCAAATTCCCGTAATTCCCGAAAAGAATATCCCAAGATATTGCGTGAAGAGCTGCCTCACCTGTTCTGCATCTGAAGGTGGCATTGTGCGGCAGAGTGCACAGATTTCCCAAAGAGCAACGGGTCGGGATCAATGGCTGCATGCAATTACTGTAGAACAGTTACGCGAAGCTCGGAGAGCGGACGCTATTCGATTCATATGCTCTTTGCATTTTGTGGAAAGTGATTACATTGAGTTCGTAGGTGTCAAAAATGGAATCCCATATCATTTAGTTCGGCGACGTATCGTCCACAACAATTGTTTCCTTTTTCAATGATAATTGTAAAAAAAAGAAATGTCAAGATCGCAAAATGCTTGACAAAAAAAAACAAAAAAAACAGGTACACCCACATTAGGCATCGAACCCGTGCCCTCTGCGTGTGAAGCGGACGTCATTCCACTGAGCTTTTTTTTTTTTTGTCGTTCCACTGAGCTACTGAAGGAACTCTTTCGTGCGTAGTAATGAAGCAGGTCGACTGTATGTCGGAAGTTTGCTGCCGATTTCCCTTCAATACATGCACTCCCGCTTTGAAGTCGGACAGCACCACGCAGCCACATTCGCACCTCGTAAAGAAACCGTAAGCGTGCGTATTCAACTCGAAGTACACACTTCGGGCTTGGCGTGTGAGCGAGCGATGCCTTCAGCCACGAGAAGGGACGACGACTCGACGACGTCTTCGTGCAATCCGCTTGCTGGTCAGGCGTGTCGTACGGGATGAATATCAGTTCTTTTGATCGGTCCAAAATTTCTTTTTCGAAGGAAGACAGTATTCGCCGGTACCGTGAACGACAGTTCTGAAGTAGAGGTCAACGCCCGTCGTCCGCTGCCATCCGCTAGACCCACGATATGCGAAACGACGCCATGTTGAGAGTTACGCAGTGAACGCACAGAATGCTTCCGGTTGTCTGTGCTACCTTTTTTTTCAATCACGTATTTGCAGCTTTCTCGAAGCCACAAAAATGGGTTTCATTTTTTTTTCTATTTTTAATATTGACTGTCTTCCTTCAATGAGCCACGACTTTGATTAAATTTGGTGGTCGCGTTGAAACCTTAGAAAACGGCCCGTGCCCACAGAAAAGAGAGTGGGCGCGACTCAAACCGGCCAGTTCTCGATCGGCGGTTTTCGGGCGGAAAGAAACCGAATTTCGAGCCGCAAATTCTGTTCTGAGTAGTTAGGCTCTCATATGTCACGTACAACTAAAAACCTCGGCTAGCATAAGCACCCTGTCAGTGTCCCTTTAATGGAACGTGAAGCGGCGTCCTAGCGTTCCATCATGTACACTCCACGGGCGTAAACTAGCGTCTGTATAGCGTTCCTCGGCGTCTGCTTGTGTATGCCGCGGCTATGACGTCACTCCTCTGGAATGCGACGACCGGCGAGGCGCGCGCGGTGGCGGCGGAGCCCGCGGCGATGGTGGCTCCGGCGCACCAGCAGTGCGTCATGTGACGTCACTACTCCTCGGGCTTGCGCAGCCCGGCGAGGCGCGCGCGGTGGCGGTGGAGCCCGCGGTGGCGGCGTCTCCGGCGCGCCAGCTGTGCGCCGTGTGACGTCACTGCTCCTCGCGATTGCGCAGCACGGAGCACGACTCATTATGCGAGACACGCGAAACTGCTCAACCTCGGCCGGTGTAACCCACGTTACAAACGAAGAGCCAAAACACGCCACTAAGGACCAGACTTGTACGTAACGCGTTACAAGTAATTGATTACTTGTAATCAATTACAGTTAAGTGTAATTTTGTAACGCTTCAATTACATTTGTCAAGCTGTAACGCTCGGAGTAATTCAATTACTTTTTTCTGTAATCAATTACAAAATCAATTACACAATTACCAATTACATTTTTCATCCCACAATTCTTTTTTCTCACAAAAATCAGCATAGTCACTCAGCCATGGAGCAAAAATGATTGACATTTTTTTAACATCTAAAAAAAATAAAACTAGGATTAGTCGGCAAATCCTTTTTTTCTTTTACGCCACGCTCTTCTACAAGCGCGCCACCAGCCTTGGCTGGGGAGTTCCGGATCTCGTTGCAGATTGCTGATAAAGTCAACGGGAAGCGGGAACTCGCTATTGACTTTTTAGTGGGCTTTGTTCCTTAGGTCGACGCGTCAGCTACACGACAAGCTTCGGGTCTGAAAACAAAAAAGGGAACAATAACCAAACAAAATTGTGTACGCAATATTTTACTGTGTATTTGTGTATTTCTGTCATCGCAATAAGAAGTAACGTGAAAGTAACTTGAAAAGTAATCAATTACTTTGCAGTAATTGTTCAATTACTTCTGGGAGGCAGTAATCAGTAACGGTAATCGGTTACTTTTTTGACTGTAGTAATTGTAATCGTAATCAGTTACTTTTTTTCAGTAACGTGCACAAGTCTGCTAAGGACAAATGCCTTCCTATATTGGAGCGGCACGTGCGATACGGAAAAATTCGAAACTCGGTAAGAATAGGAAGGACAAGCACAGGGCAGACCGCGAGAACCAGCACATTGGGCACACCTCGTAAGGTTTGAACTTTAACCGTGTAAATGCCTGAAACCTAGCACGCGAAGGACGTTTCGCAAAAACTAGTTGTCTATTCTTTTAGAGCTCAACTCACAGGTGGCAGGATATTACAAATAAAAGAGACGGACATTTGCCGTCTGCACACCGGTTTTCGAACCTGCTCCCACGTGGTCATCGTTCATATATTTCGCTAAAACTAATACTTATCGCGACTAACCTTTGGAGTAGAGTAGAAATTACGCATTTGTAATAGTAATTGAGTAAACTATTAGCTACTGTAAAAAAATAGCGAGTTACTTTGAAGTTACTTTCGAAGTTACTTTTTTATATCTTTGTGGTAGCAAAATGAACAGCAGTTTTTATCCGCGAAAAACCCAGCGAGCCTAAAACAAATGCAGTCATTTTAGGGCTTGTGTTTTCACCAAAATAGTTTATTCGCTCGCAGAAGCAATTGACTTACAAAGTTCTTGATAAAAGAGTTTTTTTCTTTTCCTCCTAAAGACGTCCCCAGCCAAACTAAAAAGACGTTCCACCGATGCGCTGGATGGAACGGCTGCGGTGAATTTGAGAAACGGGCTGTGCAGGGTCGCATCGGCGACGGCATCTTAGGTGTCCATGACGAAGCATGTAATGTTTGCTGTTATGAACGGCCCCCGGACCAGACCCTCTCGCTCTAAACCACCCGGTACTGGGGAACCCCCTTGAGTATCGTCGCCATATGGTTCCGGTCAGTTGAGCCCGGAAACGAAGCGAGAGGCGACAAAGGGATGGTTTTCGACCGAGGACCACCGTGTTGATGTCGCCACACCTAGGCGCGAAGCTGAGCCGGACCCTTGCTTCTGGCGGAGATTACGCGGGCCCGAAACGGGGTCACCCGACGCAGGAACCGGGGGGGATTACTGTGCGAAGATTCCGGATGACGGTGCGCCAGCTGCGGGACCTCCGTGAGGGTGTGTTCAGCACGGATCATCTTCGGACGCCACTTGCGGTTGTTCCGGCCCAACCCTTTTCGTGCCACAAAGCCGCCTAATGGAGAGATCGGTACCACCTCGGCCAGCGTCGTCTCCCGGGCTGAGAGTGGACCCTTTGTTGTCGCCTCCTCGGCGCGGCATTCGAGGGCGGGAGTGACTCGGCGCCGGGATGTGATGTCCGGCCGCCACTACACTGTGTGCTTGTGCGTGCTAGTGGGCGGGGCCTGACCAGTTGGGGGACGGCGTCCTGGCCTAGAGACGTAGGGAAGGGGGACCTTATAAAAAGAGCGGTTTTACGCGCTCTCGGTGTGTTCTCACGTTGTTCTCATGCCGTACGGCAGCCTGTACATAGAATGTAAATAAACAGTTTGAGAAGAGACACCCTGGCTCGCTACCAACTCTGCCCGATGTCCTGGGCGACGCATGGCTCCAGCGGAGATCGACTACATGGACAAGCCCGAGTCACAACATTGCCCAGACTAGAGGGTCTCTGATAACAAACTATCCTCCTTTTTTCTTTTTTCTTCGGCAGGTTGAGATTGTTATGACTGACCCCTCTTTATTCCCACGACATTCGGAGAGTACGCTGAGCGAGTGCACCTGACCGTGTAGGGTTCAAGTCTCGCTCCACGACGATGAGATCATGCGACGACTGCGCGTCTCATTACAGTGCTAGTTCTACGCTATTGAAAAAAATATTGCTTTGGTCTAAAGGCCGACGACCAGACACGAGACTCTGCAAGGCAGAAGATCCTCCTCACCCTGAAGGAGGAGGAGACAGGCAGCGATGGACAGACTATAGAAGGGGAGAGAGGAGGAAGCGGTGGAAAAGTAGAAAGCGCAAGCTGGTCGTCGGCCTTGAACAGAAAATGATACGATGTGCACTGCACCGTTGACACCGGGTCCAACATAAGGATCTCCCAGTGGTGACTCGCAATCCTCGCCAGCGACTACGGTATCCTGACGCGCCTAACACGCATGACAAGTAAATCGTTTTCAACAAAGAAGGGGAGGTCTCCCTGGCTTAGAAGGTCGGAAGGACTCGTAGTTTAGCACCTGAACAAGCATCGTCGCTCGTACAGTTGCATCTGGAAGCGGGAACGTGCTCCCATGACCAATAATCCGTGTCTGCGTTTGTGCGTGGGGGAGTCTGGCTTTGAAAGGGAGTATGCGCTGACGACGACGCGACCATGGGAGCAGGCGCAAAGCTGCGATGTCACTCCAGTGGCGCCCCCCGTCGAACCCTCAAACCGCTTGAGGCAGAACTCACTAAAGGCAGACAACATGAAAACAACAACCCTGGGAGTGTCCCCGTCTTTCACTGTTGCAGCTGGAGGCGCGGCGCCTGCGTGCATTACCGGATTAGGTCAATACTCGACCAAGGCTTGTTAAGCATCCCTTCCTGCGATCGTGCGCGCCGGTGTTATGTTTTGGCTGCTTGTCGCCACCTTGGCCCAAGGACGCCTGTGATGCAGTTCCTACGGCTGCCGAGTTCAAGTGCGTGGGAACGGAATATGGGGGGCCCCTTGTTCGGTATGCCACCTCATCTGCCGGCGTCTTATTTATTTCTGCGTCCAAAATTTTGTGATGAACAAAATTAGAACTAGATTTCGGAAGTAGTTAATAGATTGAGTAGAAGTTACCTGAAAAATGCAGTTAAAATAAACAACTAATTACTTAAATAAGGCTGTAATTGAAAGTTACCAAGTTACTTCGAAAATAGTTAAACTACTGTAGTTATATTAGGGTAGTTGAGCTACGTCCAAGCCTGCCTTCTTGTCGCTAGCCCCTATATACTATGGCGTTCTGATTTTTGTTTTCGGTAAACGATCTGGGAGCGACCAAGCAAACCAGTGAGCAGACCGGCATTAGACGTAGGAAATGCACATCCGGCGTTTTCACTCTATCTTTAATATGTTGCCACGTCTGAGCTGAACGCCGAAGAATTAGACATAAAACTTCTGGCAAAATGACATTCGCGCGTGCCCAATGGCAGGTATGTAAAGTGGCCAGAAAATGAGTTCTAGTATACGGCGACCCAACCATTCTGTCGCACGGCTACCTTGCGTGCATTGCGGGGGGGGGGGGGGGGTGGTAGGTATCGCGCGCGGCGGGGGAGTGAACACATATAAACCGCGTATTCTGTACGCGTAGTCTGTACAATTGCTTGGTCGCCGTTTGCGCACTCTAGATCATATCGCTAGCCACTGTACATTTGGAGTTTGGAAGCAGATGTCTCCTTCCAAACTTTTAAATTACAGGACAGAACGTCCGTCATCTTCTATCATCCGTGCCCCTTCTTCCGCGCGCTCTTTCTGTCACGTTGCTAGCACGTCTCCTTCTTCTCCTCTACACTATCCCCCTCCTGTCCTTTGAAGCTTCAGCGAGGCTTAACGAAGTCCTTCGTACAAAGATAGCCGGTGGCGGTGGACCACAAGGGCCCTCTATCGATTGTTGCGACGCATACAATAGACCACATCACTGAGATGTTTGATGGCGGTGAAAGGTCCTTGGCAGGGGCGTTGTAGTTTCGGAGAGAACCCTTTTTTAGAATCGGGTTGACACTTTGTCACCTGCCGAAAACGGGTGTGTTGTGACATGCGCGTCGTACCGTCTTTTCGTGCGAGTCAGACCGCTTGCTTACCACTGCCGCGCAAATGCGTGCATCCTTTCGAGGCTTGTTCTCAATTTACTTACGTAAGACACAGGGTCTGTGGCCCGTCCCGGTGCTCGTGGGATGGCTACCTCACAGGGTATGCGAAGGTCATGAAAGAAGAGCATTGTGGCAGGCCTGTAACCTGTAACCTCATGAGGGACCGTGCGGTATGTGCACAAAAATAAAGGTACGATGCTATCCCAGTCATCTCGAAGACCATTCACGAACATAGATGGATGTTGTAGAATGGTGCGATCCATCCTCTCCACCAAGTCGTTTGACTGCGGGTGGAGAGCCGTCGTTCTTGTCATTGTGATGTTGAAAATTTCGCAAACTTTCTTGAACACTCGAGATACGAAGTTCCTCCCTTGGTCCGAGTGGATGCTCAGGGGGATTCCATACACCGTGATCCAGTTCTTCACCAGAGCGTCGGCGATCTCGGAGGCGGTTTGGTTAGGGAGAGGAATGACCTCCGACGACGTCGTGAAATAGTCAACAATGACCAGCAGGAACCTGTTGCCAAGCTTAGATCGAAAAAACGGTCCAAGCACATCAATGCCGCCGCGTTCAAAAGGTTCTCCCGTGACATGTCCTTGAAGCGGTGCTCGCTGTTTTACGTGAGGTCCTTTCCGTGAGACGTACATGTCACATAGATGGCACCATTGCTTTACCTCATTATGGCAATGCAGCCAGTAGAAACGCTGCCGAATCTTTTTCAGGGTGCTGTTCCCGCCGAAATGTCCTCCTTCAGGGCTTGTGTGCAGCTGATGAAACGCTTGAGAGCGGAGTCTTAGTGGCAGCACCAGTTGCCATACAACAGAGTTGCCCGCAGCGGACTCCCAGCGTCGGTAAAGAACACCGCCGCGCAGCAACAAAGATTCCCATTGCGCCAAGTAACTATTGAAGGCCGGAGACAGCCGAGTTATTTCCTTAGGAGTAGGCCTGTTACTCTGTGTCCTCCATCTTACTAATGGGCCGACGTCCGGGTCGTCAAGTTGAGCGTTTCGGAGCTCTTCTGGTGTCCACGCTTCGTAGTCGCAGGGTAGGTTGGTTAGTGCGTTAAAAGGGCAACGAAGGCAATTTCGGACATCTCTTTGGCGATTGAACTGGGTTCCAGGCACATCTCACGTCACGCTGCCCAAATTTCAGCCGAAACCGGCGCTTGTGTGCCGCGCAAATCAATTTAACAGTCGCGGTAATAATCGTACCGGGATCGACTGGGGCGACGCCCCGAGAGTTGCGGGAGAAGCCAGGAGAAGCGGAGATCACGTGACCGATGCGAGGCCAAGAAGCGCGACGTCACAAGAGACGCGTCAGCGATTGGTCGAAACGAGAAACGTGCCCTCGGTCACGTTTTGGTTCGCGATTTTTAGGAATACTGTTCTAACTTTCGCTTGAATAACCATGAAAAGTATAAATCGGACCGGAGATGATTACTAAACCGTAAATAAAGTAGCATAATTGTGTTTTCTTTGCTACGCTGGACGCGAAACGGGCAACGAGCAACTATGAGCAAACAAAATAAAATAAAAAAAGAACACAGTACTCGAAGGATTCTGCAATATGGTAGCTGTAGATGGCTGTTCTAACGGTCGACTGAAGACCAGTATTCGTTCGGGTGACGCTAGTTTTCATGGGTGGGTTGCTGTGCGTGTTCTTTGACGACGAAAAGAGGACGTCCGCGGAGAAACCGGATCCCGGAACGGCCGGATCGCTGCCGCTTTCCCCTCCGCATCTCCCCCGCGTCCGTCCTTCGGCATGCGGGCCGCTCGTTGCCGGCTGGGCGGTCTCCGTGTGGTCTCGGTCGGGTAAAGGCAGAGGCCGCCACACACGTACTCCCGTTCCGTTGGTGTTCGGTCACTGAACGGAAGCTCGAACTCGCTCGCGAAAGCGGCATTGCCGCCCATGGTGACGGATGCGGTGAAACGACCGCGTCACCGCGCTGCTATAATCCACCGCGGTAACCAGAGTCTCGATCTCCTAAATACCACCGATACCGACTATTCACACTTGACATCACTCCCTACGTCACCTCCGTTGTCGGAGGCTCAGAAACGAGAATGGAGATAGTTCAGTTTCGGTTTCTTTACTTCTTTCGTAGGCACAAAAATACGCGTCACAAAGGTCGACAAAAAATTGGGCAGCATGCTACGTTCCCAAGAAGCATAAAAACACCATTTAAAAAAATTAAATAAAATCGTCTTCATTGTCCCTTTAAGCCTGTCGAAGCTGCGCTTTTCAATGCTCAAGCACTGCTTGCACTTTTCACTACATGGCCTACGAGAAAGACCATCGGCATTGGTGTGCTTTGAGCCGGAACGATGTTGTATGTCGAAGTCGTATTCATGCAGGCGTTCCAGCCAGCGGGCGACCTGACCATCAGGTGTCTTGAAGCTCAGCATCCATGTCAGCGATGCGTGGTCGGTTCGAATAGCAAACTTCCGGCCCAGTAGATAGTGGTGAAAATGGGTGATGGCTTTGATGATGGCCAGCAACTCCCGTCGGGTGGTGCAATAATTGCGTTCGGGCTTAGTGAAGACCTTGTTATAGTAAGCAATGACGCCTTCTTGTCCGTCTTGCTTTTGTGATAAAACTGCGCCAATCGCCGAGGCGCTGGCGTCGGTGTCAAGTATGACGCGTCCAGTTTCCTTCGAATACGCAAGTGTTGGCGGAGACGTGAGGGCTGTTTTGAGCGTCTGAAACGCGCGCTGGCATTCCGAGGACCAGACGAACTTCCCTTTCTTCTCAGTCAGAGCATACAAAGGCATGGCGATGTGAGCGAAATGGGAGACGAATCTTCGATAGTACGATGCCAGCCCAATGAAGCTCTGCACGTCCGTGGTGGATCTCGGGGTTGGCCATTCAACAAGAGCAGAGAGTTTCCGAGGGTCTATGGAAACGCCATCCACCGAAATGATGTGGCCGAGGTATTCCACTTGCCATGCGAACAGCGAACATTTCTTCGGTGTGAGCTTCAGGTTCGCCTTTCGCAGGCGTGAAAAAACCAAGTTGAGATTCGCCAGAGGGTCTGTGACTGTCTTGCTGTAGACGATGATGTCGTCAAGGTATACAAGGCAAATAGTGCTTATGAGCTCGTTCAAGACAGATTCCATTAGCCTCTGAAATGCAGCTGGAGCACTGCAGAGTCCAAATGGCATTACTCTGAACTGATATGAGCCGATACCTGTGGTGAAGGCGGTCTTCTCGCGGTCTTCTGGCTGCACCGGGACCTGCCAATATCCGCTTTTGAGGTCGACTGTCGAAAACCACGTGCACCCAACGAGGGCATCCAAGATGTCATTAGTCCGAGGAAGTGTAAAAAAGTCTTTCTTAGTGACGTCGTTGAGTTTTCAATAGTCTATGCAAAATCGAGTTGTACCGTCCTTCTTCGCCACTAGCGTAACTGATGATGACCAGGGGGAACATGCTGGTTCAATCACGCCCTGCTGAAGCATTGTCTTCACCAATTCGTCGACGTGGGACCTCTGTGCGAGAGGAATGCGCCGAGTGGGTTGTCGAATGGGAGAAGCCTGTCCTCCGGTGTGTCGCCACCGATGTTAGCCCTGTATCTGCGTCTCCCGTGCTGAAAGGCTTGCGAATTTTTCAAGCAGCTGGCAAAACCTCTCAGCATCGAGTTTATCGAGACAAGCAGACGCGCCTTCGTATAATGGTAATACGTACGCAACTAGCTTGATAGAGGATGTGCGAGGACATATATACGGGAGGGTGTCGTTTATTGGCAACCCAGGGTCGTAGAGGACCGTCACCGTGGCGGCGCCTAGGGGAAACGAGTCAGTTCTGAGATGCAGCAATCCAGCGTTGAAATCGAGCACGCACTTATGTGTTTTGAGGAAATCGACGTCCAGGATGCACCGCTCCTTGATAGTGGCAACGACAACAGGCAGCGAAGCGTGAAGGCTATCCACGGTGAAGGGTACAGTTGTGGAGCCTAGTACAGCTACCATGTCTCCCGTTGCGGTTTGCAGAGCATATCTGTCAGAGCTTTGTGGAACAGCACGATTCGCCTTCTTCAAAACTTCCGGTCTAATTACCGAGGTTGTAGCTCCGGTATCAACAAGTGCGCGTACCGAAACTCCGTCAACGACGCCCTGAAGGTAGATAGATGTAAGTGGTGCTGTCAGGACACGCGTTGATGTGATTATCCGCGGCGATGTTGCTGTTGGGTTCCGGCTGCTGGGTTGATACGTGGGACACTGTGCCCGCGTGTGGCTGCTGATGGCAGTTCCAGCAAACTGGTGCTCGAAGCGCATGTTTTGCTGTTGTCGGGGCTTGCGGCTGCGTGGGAGGCCTCAGAACCGTAGATCGTGATGCTTGTCGAGCAGCTTCTATTTCCAGCGCGCCCGTGTGCGCTGCTCGGTGTGTCTTGGGGCGTGCTAGGCGAACCGCATCCTGCACCTCAACGGATGAGATGGCGTCAATGAACGCCATGGTTGCCACAGCGTCAGTTGTGTCTTGTGGGCAACCAGAAAATGCAAGATAGGCGAGGCGCTCGATGTCGTCGGCGACGTGAGAAACTGTCTCGCGTCGCCGACGTGTTTGTGTTTGGCGTGGTGAAGAAAGCGGAGGGGTCCTTCCCCGTAGCGCTCCTTCAGTGCCGCGACCAAGGCTTCGTAGGAATGGCGGGTGTCGGGTGGTAGGTAGTGCAGTACTGTCAAAGCTGGTCCGGTCAGATGGGCGGCCAAGGCTTGTGCCTTTTCAGCCGGAGACCATTGGTTAGTGTCAGCGATGATGTTGAACTGGAATACGTAAGGCGCCCAAGGAACGGTACCGTCAAATGTCGATGGCTTGAGACGCAGGGTTAAAAGTCGGGTAGCGTTCTGAACCGGGGGGCTTGCGGTGCGCTGCTGCTCGAGTTCAAGGAATCGAGACTCCAAGCTTTGAAAACGTTCTGTCATGGAGGCAGTGAAGTCCTGAATGGATGATGTCATGGTGTGGGAAAGCAGGCTTTCTCGTTGAGCGTAGGACGCTTCGGCTTGTTGGAGCCAGCTTTTGAAGAGGGCCATGAGTTGGGACGCTGTCGGGTCTGAAGAAGCGAGATTTTCGGCGCCGGTAGTTGCGGTGTGGTCCCTTCGGGACTGGTAGGAGGTTCCATTGCCCGAAGAAGGCGTCGGCCCGAACGGAGTGTTGCAGTCGCTGCGGGTCGTCACAGTAATCGTTCCATTGTCACACAACGAGCAACACTTTAATATTAACACCGCTGAGAATAATACATCGACATTCGAAAGCTTGCAAGGTCAAGACGTTCAATCGTTCACGTTCATCGTCGTCGTCGTCGTTCTTCCTTTTTTCCGCTTTTCGCACGCACGTGGCGGGGCAGCTTAGCAGACTTCTTTCTTTTCTACTTCTACTCCCTGTTCGTCTAACGCCAACAGAGGTTTGTCCGACGTTAGTTGCAACACACTCCCCACCGAATGGGTTCGCCCATTCTAAATTTCAGTTCTATTGGATAAAGCAATTGTACCGGTCGTTTCAGCAACAATCCCCTGTTTAAACGCACGACACATGAACGAATCTTTCCATCCCGACCCAAAAAGACTTCTTCAATCCTGCCCATCTTCCACAGCAAACGTGGAAGCTGCTCCTTAAGCAGGACAAGCTGTCCAACTTCAATGGGTGTGGATTTCCGTTGCTTGCTTTCATGGGCGGATCGGAGCTCTCTTAGATACTCCGATCGCCACGTCTCCAAAAATCTGTTAAGAACCTCCTTTCTGCGTCTCCATAGCTGGCGGAGCACCTCAGGTGACGAAGCGAAGTCTTTTTTTTCCGCCACCGGAAGCGCCGTCAGCCTTCGTCCCGTGAGGAAGCTTGCAGGAGTGAGCGAGTCGCCCTCGTCGATCTCATTGTAGACAACTGTGAGAGGCCGTGAATTCACTACGGCTTCAATCTCGCACAGAACTGTGTGTAATTCTTCCGAGTCCAAACATTTTTTACCGATCACTTTCCTGAGCCCAACTTTCACCGATCGGACGAGTCGCTCGTAGAAGCCTCCCCACCATGGTGCCCGCTCAACAATATAGCGCCACTCAATATTCGCGTTGGCGAAGTGGTCTACCACCTCTGGATGTCGGAGCGTCTTCCAGAGTTCGGCAAAGTCATTGGACGCCCTCTTGAAGGACAGCGCATTGTCCGAGTACACGATGCGACACAAACCCCTTCGCGACACGAACCTTCGGAACGCAAGCAAGAGGCTTTTTGTCGAAACGTCCGGCACGAGCTCCAAGTGCACCGCGCGCGTGACGGCACAGGTAAACAAGTCAATGTATGACTTATGCGTGAGTTCATTTTCTCGCACATACATCGGCCCCGCAAAGTCTATGCCGACTACCTCAAAGGGATCAGCCTGCGTGGTTCTTGTACCCGGCAAAGGTCCCGTTGGAGCACTGGCAGGAATGGCACTGAACCTCTGGCAGGTAACGCAAGCGTGCACCACCTTCTTCACCAATTGTCTTCCGCGGATGATCCAGTATCTCTCGCGGAGCTGCATGAGTGTGTCTCGTGGCCCCCCGTGAATCATCTTTCGGTGAGCTTCGATGGTCAGCAAGGTAGAATACCGGTGCTCGTTGGGCAGCACGATGGGTTCACGTTCATCCCTACTAAGGTTTGCTGATCGGATACGGCCTTTTGTTCCGGAGCACTCCCTCTTGGTCGACGAACGTTTGGAAATTTCGCAAGGCAGAACCAGGCGGCACTGCTTTTTTTTCCAGCTGTGCAACTAATCTCGGAGGCAAACGTCGAGATTTGTGCCTTCTTTATCCAAACGGTTTGTGCTGCTTGGATCTCCTCAGCGCTCAGCGATCCAGTAGTTTTGATTCGTGATCGAAGGTTATGGACAAACCGAAGCACCCAGGCTGTTGTTCGGTGCAGTCTCGCAGCCGAACTGAATCTCGAGATGTCCATGAACTCCACGGACGTGTCTGCAGGTACTAGCGTGACTACAGCTTTCGAAGTTTTCTCCTCGAGCTTGTCGTGGGAAAGCACCCCAACCGTTTCTTCGGGCCATTCGGTTGCTGGAAGCTGTAACCAAGTTGGTCCGGTCCACCAGAGTGTAGCAGAAAGCAGTCGATCAGCTTTCAGCCCTCGGGTCATCAAATCTGCGGGATTTTCCTTACCCGGACAGTGGTGCCACTTTGCGTCCCCTGAGTTTCCTCGTATCTCCAGTACTCGGTTTTTGACAAACGTTTTCCATCTGGAGGCCTCTCCTCTTATCCAGTGCAAAGTGATCATCGAGTCCGTCCAAAAGTGAACTTCGTCCACCTGGATTTCGAGGCATGTCTTGACGTACTTCAGTAGTCTCGATCCGATCAAGCTTGCCATGAGCTCCAGTCTCGCCAAGGAAATTTCCTTCAGGCGGGCGACGCGGCACTTAGCGAACAATATTGTCTCCTTCTTCGTTCCGCTGTCGTCAGTTGAACACAGAAAAATAATCGATCCGTAGGCGGAAGAGCTGGCGTCTGAGAACACATGCAACGCTCTGTGTATGATTATGTTGCTCAGTCCGCTGTCATAGTACCTGGGCACGCTGATCTGACCCAGTTTGGTGAGCTCGTCGCACCAACTCTCCCAGTCTCCCACCAGTTCACCCGGCAGTGCATCATCCCAACGCAGGTTCCGCTTCCAGATCACTTGAAACAAAATCTTGGCTCGGGTCACGAAAGGAGAGAGGAAACCGAGTGGGTCGTAGAGTCGCGCCGTGGTCTGGAGCACGAATCGCTTGGTGTTTCTGCGTTGGCTTGTAAACTCGACCACCTGTTCTGTCGTGAAAGGCAGTTTGTCTTCGTTCGACTCCCAGGTTATACCCAGCACTTTCACCACTCCCGTCAGCTGTCCAAGGACTCCCTCTTCGGATACGTTGTCCTCCAGCATTTTCTTTAACCGCGCTGTTGGACCCCCGTTTATGAAGCTTCATCCCAACTGCCCCGAATATTTTGGTCGCCTCGGTGTAGAACTTCTGGGCCGCCTCCTCACTTTCTGTGCCGGTCAAGAGGTCGTCCACATGCACTGATTTTTTCAGTTTTTCTGCTGTTTGTGGGAACTCGCTTTCCATAACCTTGTAATGGTGCTGTAGGGTTGCTCCCAATAGGAACGGACTGCATGTGGTACCGAAGGTTACCCTTGTCATACGCCAAACCTCGACTTCTGGGGTAGGTTGGTCTGGGTGAGGCGGCTCTTTATACCAGAGAAACCGCAAGGCGTCGCGGTCCTCCTTGTGTACACCGATCTGAAGGAAGGCTTTCTCGACGTCTGCAATTAGTGCTACCCGATGTTGCCTAAACCTCAGGAGTAGGGCCACCAGGTCTGGATTCAGGTTCGGACCGCCTTCAAGGTTGTCGTTCAATGATCTGGAATTCGGTCCGTGCGAAGAGGGGTCGAACACGATCCTCATTTTTGTCGTGCTGCTACCCTCTCGTAGAACAGCTTGGTGTGGCATATTATAAGCACGTCCTTCGGAACCGTTTATTTGTTCCACCTTCTCGGCCATCCCGTTATCTGCGTACAGCCGGATAGCCTGGTCATACCTTCGCATGAGGTCTGGGTTTTTGCTTAGCTTCCTTTGTAGACTTTCGAGGCGCTTCCATGCCACATCTCGGTTGCATTCTAGGTGCACGTCTGTTTTCCAAGGGAGGCCAACCTCGTACCTTCCCTTCGTCTTGGTGATGTTTGCTTCAGAGCGTCGCATGATGTCATTATCTGACTGATCTCGGTCCACCTCTTCGAGCACTCCTACACTTTCAAGCTCCCAGAATCTCCTCAAGATGGCTGGCTCTTGTTCGTCTGCAGCAGATATGAGCACTATCACCTGGGAACAGCTGACAGTATCGGATGTCAACTGTGTGGATCCATGTATTGCCCAGCCAAAGGCGGTTTCCACTGCGGTGAGGCTGTTGCTCAGTCGTTGGATCCTTCCTGTTATACATTCCCAGTAATGTTCCGATCCCAGTAGTATCGCTACTCCGCCACAGTCCAGTCCGTTCAGGTCGTCACCCGAAGTAAGCCCGAGTTCTTCCATTTTTTCTATAACGTCCTTCCCAGGGCTAGGAAGTTCTTGCTCGGAGATGGAATGTGTCTCGAGGGCGTCAATCATGTGTTTCTTGCCACTGTGTTGGTAGCGCAGAATCACTTGAACTCTGCGGTACGTTCGTTGCCTATTCTTGCCTCCGAACACTCCGACAGTCAGGATCTCGGTCCCGAGCAGTTTGCAGCCGAGACTCCTCGATAGCTCTTCCATGATGAAGGAGCGCTGGCTACCACTGTCAAAGAGAATCCGAGCTCGCTTTTTCCTGTTTTTGCCTTCCACCCACGCAGTAACCGTTTGTAAGAGTAGTGTCGGCTTGTTTTCCTCGTTTACATGTAGGCTAACTGGTGCTTCGTCTTTCTTTTGCTGTGCGTTCAATCCGTCGGCAGGTCGTCTCGGAGTATAATCTGGATCGCACATGCTGGAGGTATGTCTGCCTCGGCACCTGTTGCAGCAGGGTGTACCTCGACACATCTTTGCCATGTGCCCCACTTGCGTGCACCGGAAGCATCTCTGAGCGTTTTGTAGCCTACGCTTCTTTTCAGCTAGCGTTATCCTTGAGTTGCAGTCGGGTGTTCCATGCTTTTTTGACTTGCAGAAGAAACATTCGAGACCTTCCACAACACCATGCAGAGCCGTATCAGTAGAGGTTCGTAGCATGTCGGGATCTGTAGACTTCTCGCGCTTGGTGAAATGGGGTGTGGATTTACCACCAACGTCCTCTGGCCGTTCTTTAGATGCCTTTTCCTGACTCTCCACCTCGATGTGCAGAAACTCGAGGAGAGTCCGAAGCGCTCTCAGATGTGTGCGATCTGTGGTAGGTCCTAAACTTGTCTGTGACGCTGGTACAGATCTACTGGCGGTGGCACTCTCGGCTTCCCCCTGCAGCGTCTTTCGGTGGTATTCGATGGTCATGTCTCTTGGGAGCGCTCGAAGGAGCACTGGGTAAAGCATTGAACAGTAGGATTCTTCGCTCACGGCCAGTGCCTTGAGACCCCGGATGCGAGCTTGCAGGCTATCATACAATCGCCGCAGGATTCTGACGTTGCGCTGAGGTGGAACACGTTGTATGTCCATGAGGCTTTCCATGTGATCCTGGATTAGCGCTTCTTGATTCCCGAACCGCCGCTGTAGGAGATCGATGGCGTCCGCGTAGCGCTCTGCGGTGGGCTGAAGTCCATCAATGGCTGCCGCTCCATCCCCCGTTAGTGCCGCCTTTAAGTAGTTAAACTTGTCGCACGGTGTCAAGTCAAGGTTCTGGTGGATTGCGGCATCAAACTGGTTCCAGAAAGGCAGCCAGTTTTTCAGGTGTCCGTTGAACTTGATCAGTTCCAGCTTTGGAAGTCTGACCTTCCTTGATGTTGATGCTGCCAGTCTGTCTCCGTTTTCGTTCAACTGAATGGAACTGCCGGAGTGCCCCGCTCCCGTCGAGCGCCTTAACTGTCTCTTCAGCTTGGTTAAGCATATGACAATCTTGTCTGCGTACTCGACGACTTGCGCGAATTCAGCATCTCCGTCTTGTTCCGAAACAAGCGGTTCGATGGCGGAGTTGACGTTGTTAAGTTGGCCCTGACCTAGTGTCAGACGCTCGATGAGCATCTCTAGCTCAGTTACGTTCGGTCCTGGGGCCCTTAGCAACCCTTCCGCGCCGTTCACCAGTCGAGTTACCTGTGACCGGATGGCCTTGCGCTTTTTCTTGAGGACTTCCATTGTACGTGAAGAGTCACTCACGTTCCAGCTTCGAAGTATCCGCAGCGATGTCAGTCACGGGTTTCGGTACCAAATTTTTGATGCAGTCGCTGCGGGTCGTCACAGTAATCGTTCCATTGTCACACAACGAGCAACACTTTAATATTTACACCGCTGAGAATAATACATCGACATTCGAAAGCTTGCAAGGTCAAGACGTTCAATCGTTCACGTTCATCGTCGTCGTCGTCGTTCTTCCTTTTTTCCGCTTTTCGTACGCACGTGGCGGGGCAGCTTAGCAGACTTCTTTCTTTTCTACTTCTACTCCCTGTTCGTCTAACGCCAACAGAGGTTTGTCCGACGTTAGTTGCAACACGGAGCTCCACTTCTGACACCAGTGTTACAATTTCTGCTTTCGTTTTTAACTGATTTAATCACCGCACAGAGAGGTCCGACATCTTCGGTGCTTGGCTTCCCACTGCCGATCGCACACGCACGAGCACGACGAGCGTTCCCTTCGTCGCGTGCCGGTTGCTTCTCTTTTATGTTTTTTGTTTAGTTTTGAACGCTCGTGATGCGGGCTGTTCCGTCGCGTTGCGTTCACCCCGCACTCAGCGTCTCCGCTACAATATATATATATATACATTGTAGCGGAGACGCTGAGTGCGGGAAATATATATATATATATATATATATATATATATATATATATATATATATATATATATATATATATATATATATATATATATATATATATATATATAAGTCAGAGATCCGTACTTGCGGAGTTGCTATGCTAGGAGTTTATTGCATGTATTTCGACAGTTTCGCCGAGAGGCTCGGCTTCGTCAGGAGATAGCATACATGTGAGGGCATCAGACTGTGCAAAGCAGTAAGGGGCCAATGGGGCGAGGAGGACGTGACGTCACAAAAAATAAAAGTAAAAAGACATATAAAAAAAAAGTTGTATTTGAGCGCGTTCCCACGTTAGGGCGGCGGGTTTCAAAGCTAAAGAGGCGTATATGAAATCTCCGACACTGCGGTGGGTACAATAGGTCATAAACGGACGGCACAGGCTCTGCAACGACATTTTCGCTACTAATTGTCCGTAAGGCGAAGCCGATATGGGCGTCCGTCTCCGCGACGGTCATCCCGCGTCCCCTCGGGCGCCGCACGCCGCGGAAGAGAGGGGAGAGGGGAGCAAGGAGCAGATCGCGGGGCAGGGGGGGGGGGGGGGGGGGGGGGCAGGGGAGGGTCGGGCGAATACCCCCGGATAGTTGCAAAGCCGTCGTCGTACCGGACAGAGAATAAAAAATACAAATTTAAAAGATAAAACATTAAAGTAAAACTTAAAATAAATACAAATATATACGCATGCCTCGGGTCAAGACCGAGTAACGTTGTGTGCAGCAGGACAGCATAGCCCGGAAGGCGCAGGTTTCCTTCGCCTTTCAATGAAAAGAAATGAAAATTGAATATTAGCGGATCTCGCATATGAGTGGGTAGACCAACGAAGAAGGACGCAATGTGCACAGAAGCGCGTGTGGAAGGCTCGCTGTTTCGTACACACACACACACGCAAACAAAATAATAGTCCAATTCCACCAGCTAATACAGTGTCACTTGGTCAGGGTGAGAATGGTGATCCCTGTTAACTCTTAGACAACGTTTTAATCGCTGCAAGTGTCCCTGGATTTTCATTTATTCCTTTATCGATCGTGTTGAACCGGTATATGAGATACGATTCGCGCTGCTCCCGTTCGCGGTCTGACTTAAATCCGGTTTCAAGGATCGTTACCGAAAGTTTCCCGAACGAATGATGTGGGAGGCTAAGGTGTTTTGAAAGAGGTAGGCTTGGGAGTGATTTCGAATGAGATTTGTGATTATTAAAGCGTTCCTTGAATGCTCTCTTCGTTTGCCCTACATATAGCATTTTGCAGACAGTGCACTCAAGCAAATAAACCACATTTGAAGAGGCACACGTCAGGTTCCCTCGAATTTTTAAGCAGAATTGCGATTGTGTGCTGCTAGCGGTGCTAGTATGTTGCATTTGTTTGCAGACCAGACATCCCAGTTTCTTGCACGGCTTGCATTCGTCATTTGACAATGACGAATTCAGGTGAGAGTTTACAAGTGAGTCTCTTAAGTTACGTGATCGTCTGTAGACCACACCGGGGGCGGACGGAAACGCACGTTTAAGACGTTCGCTTTGTTCTAGAATATTATAGTGCCGTCTCAGTGTACCGTTTACATTAGGAAAGTTTGTGCTGTAAGTTAGGCATAGATTCGTGCGTTGTAGGTCGTGTTTGGGGGGCCGGTTCGCAATTAAGTCCTCGCGGTTCAATTGTTTAGCTTTTTGAATTGCATCGTCAATTACACGTAATGGATATTTTTGTTTTCCCAGCATTGTCTTTAGGTTCTGGGCGCTCGCATCAAAATCTTCCTCTTTCGTGCAAATCCGTTTGAAACGGTGGGCTTGGCTGTAGGGGACGCTGTTTTTACAATGGAGGGGGTGGTCGCTCTGGTAATGAAGATAACGTTGTCGATCTGTCGGTTTACGGTAGAGATTTGTGGAGAGTTTACCATTTTAAATTTTTACAGTTACATCTAAGAAGTTAATATCCGTTTGAGAGTAGGCGTAAGTGAAGTTGATGTTCGGGTGTACAGAATTGTAACAGCCTATGAAATCCAGCAGTTCCTGCTCGCTGTGTGTCCAAATAAGAAAGATATCGTCTATGTATCTCTTGTAGAAAGTTGGCGTTAGGGGGAATTCAGAAAGAATTTTGGACTCTAGCTTTCCCATAAATAAGTTGGCATAACTGGGCGCCATTTTAGTGCCCATAGCGGTTCCGCTGACTTGCCTAAAATATTCATTATTAAATTCAAATGCATTAAGTTCTAAGACCAGCCTCGTTAAACAGGAAATGACGTGACAATCCGGGGTATCTGGTTTCTTATGAAGTTCGTACATGTCAATTAAAGCAGCTATTCCGTCATCGTGGTGAATGTTTGTGTATAGGGAAGAAACATCAAGAGTGACCATATATGCTCCTTTAGGTACGCACATACCCGAGATTTCTCCTAGAAACTGAGTGGTGTCTTTGACATACGAATCGAGAGTTGTAGGAATATTGCTTATTAATTTGTCTATGAAGTCGGAGATAGGTTCGGTTATTGTGCCTATGCCTGATATAATTGGGCGCCCTGGGTTACCAGTTTTATGAATTTTAGGAAGCATGTAGAAGCGACCTGGTCTTGGATTTAGTGGTTTCATCACATTATGTTCGTTAAGGGTTATGTTTCTGTGTCCAAAAGATCTTTCAGTTTTGACCTTACAATCCGTGAGTATTGAATCGCTGGATCCCCCTTAAGACGCTCATAAAATTTCGGATCATTAAGTTGGCGGTATCCTTCTCGAGTGTAGTCGACAGTGTTGAGGACCACAATTGCTCCCCCTTTATCAGCTGGCTTTATCGTTATATCGGTCCTGGTTCCCAGAGTTCTCAGGCACTCACTTTCCGATTTTGTTAAGTTGTACCCTTTTCCCTTCCGTTTATGGTATTCCCGCATTATGTCTCTTTGTACAGCGGCTATGTAAAGATCGAGGCAGCCATTGCGATGAGGTTTCGGCGTCCAATTGCTCTTTGGACGTTGTTGCGTGTTCTCAGAGTTCGAAGGCCTGCCTAAGAAGTATTCCCGCAATCTCAAATTTCTTGCAAAATTATCAAGGTCTCGGAGTAACTGGAATTCGTCAAAGAAGCCTGTTGCTGGGCAAAAGTATAGCCGTTTTGAGAGCAATTTTTCCTCGTCAGATGATAAGGTAATTTCAGATAAGTTAACAATTGCGGTGTCACAAGGTTCGGTGATGTTTTGTTCATCAGCTGTTTGCTGTATGGGCGGTTGAATATTGGCACTATAATTATATGGAGTCAGCGCAGGTAGTGTGGGGTTGGGAACCTTGTATCGTTCGAGCTTACATAGTTTGGTGGTTATGATACTTCGGTACTTCATTTCCTCAAAAGCCTTTAAGGTTGTTATTTCCTCTGTCGACAGGGGGTCATTCGAGCGGAGGAGGGCGGTGGTAGTAGCAGTTAATTGTTTTATCTGTTTCTCGCTATGATTGATAGAAATTTGTACTAGTTTCAGAGAGGCCTCCAGGAGAACGTTTTGCCAAGCCGCACGATCGTGTTGATCAAGGTTTGTCGTAGCGGGAGGGAGGGAGAGCGTTAATCCTTTTGGTGTGATTCCTGCCTTTAGGTACACCTGCAGCGTTGATTGATGAAGCTCGTGCCCGATTCGTTTATCGGATAACTTTCGTAGTATTAGAAATAAGGCACTGTAATTCTGAGTGGGGGAACTGGACTCACCGATTCGTGGTCAATCTTCCTTTGGGCGGGGACTTGGCGCCGCTGCCCTGCGGAGGTTGTACTGTCTCGTAGCGCTTCTTTGTCGTAGGGGTCCCTATTGAAAAAGGCCAATATGAACTCAGCTTATTGGAAATATTGTATTCCAATGAAGTTGATGGAAACCAATAAAAACTTATTGTTATCCGATTAACCCAATACGCATGATGGGAATTCATATCGGAGCACAATATCCCGATATAGTATGTGGTTATTGGTATACAACAGGATATTGGTGCACAATATCCCGATATAACTTGCGGTTATTGGTATACAACACGATATCGAAGCACAATATCCCGACAGAACTTACGGTTATTGGAATGGAATACGACACCGCGTGCATATTGGTGACCGACATGGACATACTGTGCGGCCACACGATATATACATATCGGTCGTCGATCACGGGCCCAAAGGAGAATACAATATCGCGTGGATAAATCTCAGAACGAATTCCAAGTTACCAACATGAATTACGTCGGCATATACCGCGGACTAAGAGGATACGTAACACAGTATTGATCGCCCGTGAAGCAACATGTGGATATCGGTACGCCCACATAGACGACATCGCGTGAATGATATCGTAGAACAGCAGGAGTTACCATACGGCAATACGAGAGAGAACGATATTGGAGGTGGATGCACACAGAACACAAACGTTCCGCGTTGCAAACACATTCACATTGATGGAAAGCGCAAGTGTACGTACGGCACACAGTACACAGAGCCTCGAGCGCTTGAAATGCTAGACAACCACCAAACCATTCAGAATAACTAGCTGGGACACCCGCGACCTACCTTTCAATGAGAAAGCCCAATAACGACGTGCTCATTGGAGCGATCGTTTTCAAACAAATGTTTATTGCAGTTTTAATGCAACAAGAGTTAGGTTACCGATGTTGAAACCCAAATCGAACGCGATACGTGACAATGTCAGTTCGCACGATAAAATAATGAGGATTAATGGGCTTGACAGGTCACGTGCTTCTTACCCGCATATTTATCGATATTGACCCACCTTTCTGGGTAATCCTACGTCGTACACAAAATCCACAACCACACACGAGCACATTTCACCCACCACTCTTTGTCGCCTGTTTCGCAAGATTCACACACTGCAAAAAACGACGGGAAAAATACGTGCATTTGCGCCATCAAACGATACGTTACAGACTCGTTTTATGAGAAAAGTTTCCATCGTCAACCCGCGCGCGCGAAAGCTCGAGCGCTCGAGCTTCGGAGGCAGTTCGAATTCCGAAGGGAGGCGCGCCGAGCGAGCCGCGAGTAGCCCCAGTAGCCCATCGAGCCAGACAAGCGGCTGAGCGAGCGGAGCGAGCCGCCGAGTGGCCGAATCCGCCGATCCAGCCAAGCCTAGCCAAGCCGCCGAGATTATGCCATTGCGCAGCGACCGCGACCGCGCCAACCCGGCGAGACAGCGAGAGAGCGGCGATGGCGGGACCGACGGATAACGGCTCGTCAAGTTCGTCGCGCACTTTGCTTGTGGATTCCAAGTGAAACCAACGCACTTTCAATCGCCTCGAAAGGTACGTATAGACGACATTATTAATTGCAGCATTGAGTGCTTTGGTATACACATATCAAAGTGAACACTGAAGGACAGAAGGGATACATGATGTTTTGAAATCGCAGCTTATTTGAACGCATGCGTCCCCTGCTGAAAGCGTCTGGCTGTGCTCTGTTGCAGACGTCATTTCGACTGCGTGTACTCTGATGTAACTTCAGTCAGTGTTTACACTCGGCTAGCTATCACTCGGCTTGTTATCTCATGTGCGAAGTAGACGTAGAAACCGGCGCCTCGTCTCTTTCGGATATTGAACCTCCAGCCCCCTGGCTCCCGGCGTGCTTACCGGCGCAAACCGTTCGACGTGTTGGATTCGTGGGCTCGTTCGAAGAGGCGTTGTTTAACGCTCGCGAGTCGCCGAAGTGTTACCGGAGCTTCTCTTTACGAAAGTCGCGATTGACGCTGGGCTCTGAGCTCGTACTTTTTTCTTCCCTGGTAGACTAAGAGTGCCGACCATTCATCTGTGGTGCCGACTGGCGCCGTATGAAGTTGAGAAAAGCTAGCGAGTCTGTCAGATTTTCGTGACGCCGCCCAACTGCTCTGCTACCGGCTGCGCTCAAAGAATAAGGTAAAAAAAAACAAAAAAAACCCGCGTTTTTTAATATTCAAAAAAAAATTTTTTTTTTGCCATGTTTTATTTCAGTCGCCGCAAAGTAAATCGCGTCCGTACGTCGGTTGACTCCCGATTACTGTCTCTACATCGTAGATTGTCTCACCACAATGGTGCCTCGTTGGTGTGATCTTATTCTGATATCATTACATCTTGCTTTTTCAGCTTGGCACACTTTTGACGACCTTCTACACGTTGCACTCCTTGTCGACATGTCGCTGGTGTTAGAGACAAATCTGAAGTCGCTGTTTGCTCACTCCTTGGTGCACATATTTCATGTTCAACATCAGGTATCTGAAGGAGGCGCCATGAAACCCTGGTGTTTGTTTAGAGGTACCTCAACACACTGTATTCAAGTGTCGTTTTGTGTGTTATAGTTTCCTACAGAACCAAATTGCACTTTCTTCGTAATATACCCTATAACTGTTCACTACAATTAAAGTTGCTATGAAACATTGGCCACGAGAGGTGACTCGGCCAACGCAGCCTGAAAATTCCTCGCATAATTTTCTTCATGGGTCACTTTGGACATCGACAAATTTTCTTGTGAATAATGAGTGTTATGCACATGTGTTCTACTTTTCGTACAGGTACTTCAGTTAGATAAACCCCAGCAAAGGCAGCAAGACAGTCTCATGGGGTCACACCAAGGATAACTGCATTCCTGCTCGAGTCCCGAGTCTTGTCACCAAACTTCACTGAACATAATGGTACATTCTTTTTCCTTAACTTTTTCTTCTGAAATGTGTTTCTTTTTTGATTGTTGCTTTTTTCTATTGAAAAGGGGTAGTACAACGTTTAAACACCCAATGTTTTTTTTTCTTTTTGTAAAATGTGTAGTACATCGTTTAAACACCCAAGCGTTCATAAATGGTCTCTGTACCAGACAATAGGGTGTCTTATACTCTGTTTCATACTTAGCGTGCAACGCTGTGAAAGGTACTAAAGTGGTGCGCATGAAAAAATAGAAAAAGTGTTACTCCGCGCGTTTCGTGGACGAGTGGTAGAAGGCGCTGCTCTGGCGATATTGACGTCTCGGTGGCCGTGGTTTGAACCCATTTTACGCGCAAAGTTGTTTTTTTTTTTTTTCTTTTTTAGACATACTTTTTGTGCAAGATTGTGCGCATTGACGAAGTGCATATTTCAGTTCCTCCTTCTTGATTTTTATTTATAAGTCGCCGAGAGGCCAGATTTCTACCCTCTGGTCTGCCGCTTGTGGGAGCCGAGGGTGAAAGACGAGGCAGAGAGCACGTGACAGGCGGCCGGCGGAGAAGACACGAGCTGGCGCGAGAATTGCGTGCGGTGCGAGGCTGGTAGCTGGACAAGGAACGTTCGAGCCGGGCTACCTGGCCTGGCGAACCCCGGAGCGGTCCACCAGCGAGGTCTGGAGCAAGACCGGTGGAAACGGCGAGCCCGGGCCATATGACCTGGGCTATGACGATCCCGGGGTGGTTCCGCAGCGAGACTCGGGCATTGATAGCCCGGGACAGCCAGCCTACGCAGCGCTGGCGTGGGAAAGGCGATCCGCAGGCCTGGACACGGACCCCGACTGTGAGCTCTGATGGACGGGCGACAACAAAGGTCGGCGGGCCTGGACTACCGGCTCTCGACGACGGGCAACCGAGAGGTACAGTTAACCCATTCGCTGTCTTCTCGTTGCAATGTGTGATTCCCTGGGTGACGGGCGGAACGCATACCGATCGGGTGGCGATTGATAGTAGTGGACCCCCATAAAGAACCCCCGCACGCTTTGCAAGTGTTATTTGCCTCCAGCACCGAGTTATATTTTCTTTCGTGCAGCGTGGAATGAGGAATCGCCCTGATAGCGGCCTTGTCCCAAAATTTATAATAAAACGTTAATCGACAATAGTTGTGGCCTGTACAGTTTATTTTGAAATAGCTGTCAAGGGTAGGAATCTCCCTCTCATAGCACTTGCGATGCACCTTCAGGCGAATGGCGTTCTGTGTGAACTCGTCATGCTTGACGGTCCCCGTGCTCGAAACTTTCACGTTGCGAGGTCTTTGCTTCGGGGACGCCACCTTGCTAGATGGGCACTGCGCCTTGCACTTCGCGACAGTACAGGGCACACTCCAGTGTCGTTACTGGCCGTCTCCTGGACTTCACGACCGAATTCTCCGGGGAATGTGTTCTTATACTCCCGTACACATTGGCGATAATCTGCTTGCACTCTTTCAAGATTTTCGCACAACGAATCTTCGAAAACATCCGAGCAGGAGAGGTACTTGAGCTTGCTGCATAAGACTCCATCTTCTCAAAACCAGCCAGTGCCACACAACCCGAAAACCCACAGCGGCTGCCACACGGATGAACACGAAAAGAATTTAAGGTGGTTTACATTATCTTTTCCTTTTTCTTGAAAAACATTTGTGCTCCGTTGAAATCATAACGCCACTATCAGTTACTAGCCCCGAGGAGGCACATTTTCCGACTTTTAAAAATTTTTTTGCAGGGGACGCACTATCTTATGGGGCGAACGTAGGCACGGTCAGCAATGCAAGCCGGTGCGCTAGCTTTGACTGCGTTGCACTCTATGTATGAAACAGAGTATAGGATCGCTTCAGACGGGGCAACCTTTCCAGCAATTTTGGGGCTGCTGGGGGGTTGTTCCCTAGTTTTCCCTAGATCGACACGAATTGCTGAGATTGGGTCCGGCTCGAAGCGGACGAGCAACTTTGACTACTCGGAGATGTTTGAAGCGGCAGCAGCCAATCAGGAATGCAATATTTTCACGTGACACCCCTGTGGTCGTGATGATGAGAACTGAGGACTTAGTTCAGGTTTGAAATGGATCATTTTTGAAAATAAACTGTTTCAAAAAGATGAGTTAGTATTCTCAGCGCAATTTAAAGATATAAAAACATGTTTTTAGGATATAACTGTGCGTCTAAATACTGTAAGAAAAATAAAATTTCATGATGATGATGGCAAGTCGTAGCAATTTGGTTGCTGCATGTGAACGCGGGCGGCCCGTGTTGCTGGTGTTGCCACATGAAGTTGCTGGGCGAAATTGTTCCGTCTGAAGCGGGCTTTAGGGAACGGAATTCAAGGGCCGTGGAGCTCTGGGTGCAAGCCCACCTGGAAACATTTTTTTTTCTTTTTTGCCTTTTTTAGTATTTAAATAGATATATATATATATACATATATACTTTTTTTTAAGTTTTAACATATAGATGCATAATTTACACACTAATTCATTTTCAGAAGCGCTTTTATTCAGACTCTGTGGCTTTCTAGTGCTTGCAATAGCTTCTCGGTGAGCTAATGCCAGCTCTGCAAAGGGAGAGGGACCTTCCCACGCTTTGCAGGCTGTAAAGCTGTGGCTTGCACAGCTCTAGTGTGTCACACCTCGCTCACTGGCTCCATCGCGAAGCCTAGGTGCTTCATGAGTCGCGCCACACCGTAAGCCCAAAAAACGGTCGGGTGACAAACCTGGGACCATTTGTCACTGCACTCAGCTATGGTATGGTGGCATGGTCGGGGCATGAAGCAGGGGTACAGCTTGGAAATGCTGATCTTCATGACATTTTAAACACATTTTTTATTACTTTTGTGTCGAGTTGTCAGCATTCTAAAGGTGAGAAAGCAAGCAGCAGCGGCAGCAAGAAAAGAAAAATTTAAGACCGCTTTCACCAAGAATCAATTACGAGCACTAGAAAGGCATGGAGTGTAATTAAAACGCTTCTAAAGGTGAATTAGCGTATAAATTAAGTACTTGTGCCTCAAAAATACAAAAAAAAACAATGTAAATATGGTTAAAAGGATTAAAATATACACCAGGAGGACTTAAACCAAAACTACATTCTGTAAGTTTGAAATTTGACACCTTAAACCACTTGGTCACCACCCAATTTTATTTCCAGGTCGTTCATCGAGGTATATGAATTTTGTTTGCAGCTGGCGGCTAGAAGAGAGGTTGCCTTATTTTCATTTACTTTACTATTCCCACCAAATATGAGAAGTGATAAAGAATAGAACCTCATTTGGTTGGCCGAGGCACTGTGCTTGCATCAAGGCAAACTAGCCTGTCTTGCTGTGTTCATATTTTGTTTCATCACCTGTTTAGGATTCTGTTGTCGCTCATCAAAAGAAGAAAAAAAAAACTGACTAATTCTGACTTATTCTGGTGTGCAGGTACCCTTGGCAGTAAACTCTGCTAAATGGGGCAAAATATAGATACTTTTTTTAGGAAATATGCATCGTTTTAGCAAAATGAGCTACACTATTTGACTAACGTGAAACAGAACGAGCCTCTCCACTTGGGTCTTTTTTCATCTCTCGCAGACACTATTTCCTGCTTTTTGTGGTTTGTATCAGACTTGTATTCTGTCCGGCCAAAGCATCTGCGTTACACTAAGACTGGGTTCTTTAGGATATCTACAGGTATTCTTCGCAGCAAATGGCTTCCAATCAGGAACACGAGTTTGTTCTCGGCCACCAAGAGCAAGTATTTTCAAGGTGAGCTATTGCCCGCCTATATGAGTTTTGTATTTCAATCCTCTTGAATGCCATAACCTGTGTGTAGTGGTCTTGCACTAGTATTTTGTTGTCTCTCTTCTGCAAAAGCACCCAAGTTTAATTAAGACCGGGTTCTTTCTTACACATGCAGGTCTTGGTGGCAAGAACCAGCCAATCAAGGCCAGAAGTTTGTTTTTTGCCGCGCATGGCAAATGTTTTCAAGGTGATTGATTGATGCCTATCTGAGTTGTTTGTTTCATTCCTCACAGACACTCTACCTGTCTGTATAGTGGCCTTGTTTCAGGCTTTTGTGTCTCTGTCCGGCCAAAGCATCTGTGTTAGACTAATCTTTAGGATATGTGCAGCAATTCTTGGCAGCAAATGGCTGCCAATCAGGAACACGAGTTTGTTCTCGGCCACCAAAAGCAAGTATTTTCAAGGCGAGCTATTGCCCGCCTATATGAGTTTCAGCATTCATCAAACAGCGCAAAATCAAAGCCCGGGGGTTGGCCATTGGAAAAATGTTGACTCGGAAGCGCATAGGGAGGAAGCTTTATAAAAGTATCCACCTGCTTCTACAAGACAAACCAAAACTAAGAATGTGGGTTCCATTTCAAAAAAAAAAAAACACAACATTGTCGGCCCGAATTAACTCAGGGGCGGCACTGAGCAAACAAGCCACGGTACGAGTATGCTTGGTTCAGGCGTTTGTAAGGGTAGTAGATGACTCGGTGTTTTCTAAAAAAAATATTTTTTTTTCTAAATGTGTGGTGGTCGAATATTCAGGGATGGGCATTGAGTCGGGATGTTAAGGTAAAAATTTCATCCACATGCCGGGATTCATGTGCCTTGTCCCCCTAGCGAGCGGGACAAGGCCTTCAAAATTTTGGGTTCGCAAAAGGGGTGCGTCAGTATTGACGTCTCATTTTACATCATTCGTCTCAATTTAAAACGCACTATAAATGACATGCCTGAGATTTGTTTCGGTGTACTTCCTCTCAGCAAGTATATGGTTCTGTCTCAAAAAGGTCTAATCTGATGTTGACCGCTCCTCAGGTCTCCACCGACGATTCATCAGGACGAGACCCAACCGGGACACTAGGGAGGGGCGGCTTAAGCAAGGGAGGCTAGATATACGACAGCTTCTTGCGGACAAGAAACGAAAATAGATAGATGGTGGGTGTTTCATTTGCTATGCCTTTTGGCGTGCAGATTATGTTTGTTTTGTTTCAAGATTCCTGCAGAGTTCGGTTTCAACTATTGTAAAATACCGAACATGCGCCCAGGTCGCAGAAGCGCCTACCTTCTGATTCGGAACGATCCGCAAATAAGCAAAGGGCATACCAGACACCCATCCACCTGTTTTGAGCCGTGCTCAAAATATTGAAAGAGCACATCAAGTGCCAGGTGCTGTGGCGTCTTTGCCACAATAGCGCCAGTCGCAGAGCTGACAGATCCGTGACTGGCGCAAGCCATGGCATGGCCTTTGGGAACCAGGGAATCGAGATTAAAGAAGTAGCGCAGAAATTGGAGGCGAGTGGTGAAGGTGAGCAGAGTTAACAGAAAACAAGGACGAAGGAAGTTCCGTCGCATGAGGCATCTGTGTCCCGTGCATGTAATTTTGAGTGTGCTGTAGGTGGCTACCCAAAAAAATTGTTACTTGGACGTAACTAATCGCAAACCTCTCTTGCAGTTTCCATGGCCCACAAGCCAGCCGGCGCCAGTTCGTTCTCGTTCAAAGGTGAGGATTCTAGATTTTCTAGATTGCTCTGAAGCAGCAATACTGAAGCCAAACAAGCGGTACGGCATATTTAATTGACAGAACGACTGGGGACGCTTTCACTGAAGCTTGTTTTGCTGCAATACACGTGTGTATTGCAGCAAAACAAGCTTCAGTGAAAGCGTCCCTACTCGTTCTGAGCTCCGTCAAATAAAGGGGCCGTACCGCTTGTCTGTCTGGCTTCAGTGTTGCTGTAGGCGACAAAACATGTGCCCAGTTCTGTCGCAAGAGGCATATTATGTCACGCACATGTAATTTTGAATTTATCCGGCTTAGTGTGCTGTAGGTGGCTGGTCATAGAAATTGATACTTGCACGCAGCTAATCGCAAATCTTTCTGGCAGTTTCTACAGCCTAAGAGCCAGCAGGTCCCAGTTTGCTTTTCTTCAAAGGTGAGAATTCCAGATTCCCGAAGCAGGAATACTGAAGCCATACGACCGGTACAGCATTTTTAATTGACGGAGCTCAGAACGACTGGGAGCTCCTGCATTGAAGCTTAGTTTTCTGTAATACAAGCGGGCGACATTGACACGTGCCCAGTTACGTCGCAAGAGGATATCTATGTCCCGCGCATGTAATTTTGAATCTTTCAGACTTAGTGTACTTTACGTGGCTACTCAAAGTAACTGCTACTTGGACGCAACTAACCGCAAATCTCTCTTCCAGTTTCCACGGCCTACAAGCAAGCAAGCACCAGTTCGTTTTTCCTCAAAGGTGAGCATTCCAGATACTCTAGTTAGGTGCGAAGCAGGAATAGTGAAGCCAGACGAGCGGATACGTATATTTAATTGACCGAGCTCAGAATGACCTGTGGCAGTGGCATTGAAGCTTATTTTTCCACAATCAAACGCAGACGTAATTTTGAATCTACCCGCTTGGTGAAGGATTGCTACTTGTCGCGAACTAATCACAAATTTTTATTTTGCAGTTTCTATATAACTACAGCTAGCAGGTGCTGTTTTCATTAAGGTGAGGATTTCACATTCTGTTTTCAAACATCAAGTTTTTGAATGAGAGTCCTAAACAATTAACTTTCTTTTGCAGTAAATGCCAGATCCTCCAGTTGAGGAATATGTTAAATATATTTGGTATGGATAAGTCCAGTGTTTTGCTTCTTTATTCACAATTTCACAACAGCAACATTTTTTTAATTTATCGCTCAGAAATACACACAAGAAGAGACTGCGTTGCAGAGAAATGTTGCGCTGAACGTGATATTCCAACTCGTTTATAGTTTTATTGGTAGCCGATATAATATATTGAATTCCAATATCCATAATACGCTGAGTATATTGGAATCATAAACCCTTATTAGATCCCCATACGACACATGGGGATCCAATAAGGGTTGATACGGTATTGGATTCCAATATTTTCAGCGTATTATGGATATTGGAATCCCATAACAAATCCTTATTGTAATACAATACGATAAATGTAATGTTTTCCAATACACTGTCTTTATTGTATTGCAATACAAGAAAAAGATATTGTTTACCAATATCCATAATACGCTGTTTATATTGGGGTTTTCCAATAGGGGTGGCTGGGGCGTCATACTCTCGGCGAGCGTCGGGTACCCGTCGGCAGTCGGGGGGTGATGGGGATGTTCTACGGAGCTCTGCACCGGAACGTTAGGGCGCAGACGCGGTGCGTCTTGGTTTTCGGGGCGGTTGCCATATTGTCTTGGGGAAGTTGGGTTGCACCGCTGGGGCGTGTGGTCATCTCTCAAGAAGCTCTTCCGCTGTCGCAAGTTGACATCGAACGACTGTTGCGTCCTTGGCATGGTGGATGTTGACTGTGTGCCACAGTGCACCGTGTTGGGCGAAGCATGGCTTCCCGTGTCGGCCGCATCGGGGATTCTGATAGTTGGCGGGGTGTCGCCCCATCCTGTTGGTTCCTGGTTGACGTTTTTCTTGATGACCTGTTGATAATGAAGTGCCAGAAGGGCTACACCCTCAAAACTTGGGTGGAGACCATCGGCCGCAAGGACGCGTCGCGCTGGCAGCTCCGAGAAGGCGTGGTGAATGTAGAAGGTGCCCGAGTCACTACGACAGAGTTTCCTCACCTCGATGTTGAATTTGGTGACTTGCTTGTTAAACCACCATACAAATTGGTGGTTCGAGAAGCGCCGGCGGCGGTTTGCACTGCGGGGTAAGACGAGGCCGATGTAGATGGGTCCAATCTCTGGTCTCGTTGCTCGAATGTAGCTCAGGAGCTCGCGGAGGTGTTCCAAGCTTGCTTGGGCGCCGTCCTTGGCGAGGTCGTTGGTTCCGATGTGCAGTATTATAGTGCGGACAGTCTCTGGCACATATTCTAAAAGCTGCATGACGTCCGAGAAGCGTCCGCCGCTGTACGTTATAAATGCGGGGGCCTCGCTGGAGTACGCGTTGAAGTGTTGATATAGGTATTTTGCTTGCGAGTCTCCAATGATTGCGGTCTTGATCGAGCACTTAGGGTACTTCATAGATAGACGCTCCGCAGTACGGGGGCCGGTAGCCATTGTTAAATGCAGGTGAGGCAGAGTAGCTCGAGAACAATGGACCGGGAAAATGTAATAAGTCAGAGAAAGGTACTTGCGGAGTTGCTATGCTAGGAGTTTATTGCATGTATTTCGACAGTTTCGCCGAGAGGCTCGGCTTCGTCAGGAGATGAACGTTGTCTAAGAATTAACAGGAATCACCATTCTCACCCTGACCAAGTGGCACTGTATTAGCTGGTGGAATTGGACTATTATTTTGTTTGTGTGTGTGTGTGTGTACGAAACAGCGAGCCTTCCACACGCGCTTCTGTGCACATTGCGTCCTTTTTCGTTGGTCTACCCACTCATATGCGAGATCCGCCAATATTCAATTTTCATTTCTTTTCATTGAAAGTCGAAGGAAACCTGCGCCTTCCGGGCTATGCTGTCCTGCTGCACACAATGTTACTCGGTCTTGACCCGAGGCATGCGTATATATTTGTATTTATTTTAAGTTTTACTTTAATGTTTTATCTTTTAAATTTGTATTTTTAATTCTCTGTCCGCTACGACGACGGCCTTGCAACTATCCGGGGGTATTCGCCCCACCCTCCGCTTCGCCCCCCCTGCCCCGCGATCTGCTCCTTGCTCCGCTCTCCCCTCTCTTCCGCGGCGTGCGGCGCCCGAGGGGACGCGGGGTGACCGTCGCGGAGACGGACGCCCACATCGGCTTAGCCTTACGGACAATTAGTACCGAAGATGTCGTTCCAGAGCCAGTGCCGTCCGTTTATGACTTATTGTACCCACCGCAGTGTCGGAGATTTCATATACGCCTCTTTAGCTTTGAAACCCGCCGCCCTAACGTGGGAACGCGCTCAAATACGTTTTTTTTGTTTTTTTTTCATATGTCTTTTTACTTTTATTTTTTGTGACGTCACGTCCTCCTCGGCTCGTTGGCCCCTTACTGCTTTGCACAGTCTGATGCCCTCACATGTATGCCGTCTCCTGACGAAGCCGAGCCTCTCGGCGAAACTGTCGAAATACATGCAATAAACTCCTAGCATAGCAACTCCGCAAGTACGGATCTCTGACTTATTACATTTTCCCGGTCCATTGTTCTCAAGCTACTCTGCCTCACCTATATATATATGTGACGAGCCGCAAAAGACGACTCGCGCGGCTCGTGCGAGCTCCGGTGCCGCGCGGGCGAGGGCGAGAGAAGGAGATTAAAATAAAAAAAAATAAAAAGAAGTTCTGCATGAAATCTCGGAGTTTGACGTGTTTCTCCTGAGCTCGGAGCCCTTTTCTCTTGACGACCACAACAAATCGTCACATATGGCGCCCGAACGCGGACCCGAGTCTTCAGAAAATTCACGCTAACAACCTATCTGGGGTCGGCGCTCACTTCGACCAAGTCTCCACCAACCACTGTCCCCTGGACGGCCAAGGTTTCAAGGTAACTCCAAGATGGCGGAACGTTCCATCGAAGCTTTCCGAAGGCTGGATGACGACGCCAAGGACGCCGCATACCAATCAGTTGTCAGCGACACGGCGATCCTGAAATCCGAGGTGGAGCAGCTACGCCTACAGCTAGCAGAGCTCAAGAACGCGACCTCTGCGCAACCGATCGACCGGCTGGAGGACATATCGCGCCCTTGCGACGACGCCACCAACAGACAGCTACAAACAACAGAGAATTTGATCTGCGGACTGCTGGCCCCTGTCGTGGATTGTCTTGATCAGCTTGAGGCAAAGATGAGGAGAACTTCGTCGGCAGAATCGCTGTGCAGCGCAATCTCTATCGAAGACCTTTCCAAGAGCGAGTCCGCCAAGAAAAGGATGCCCAAGGCACCCAAGAAAAAAGCTCCTGTTACAGCTGAGTCAGCCGCAGATACTGCAGTCACGCCAGACCGGCCGACAAAGTCGCTTACCAACGTGGCTGTCAGCTCGGTTCCTCAGCTAGGCAAGGACGTCATTGCCTGGTTTCACCAGATGGATTCCTGGTTCCAGACGTTTAAAGTCGCACCAAGTGAGGCCATCCCATTGATTGGATCCAAGCTACCACCAAGGGACTTCATGTGGGTGAGGTACCACCTGAAGACAACCAAGGTAAGGACGTGGGAGCAAATGAAGACCGCTTTCCGTCGTCGTTACAACCTGGACAACGAAGTTGCAGCGAAACAGAAGATGTTCGGCGCAAGTCAGCGTTCGCGAGAGTCCTGCAAAAACTTCGCCTTCCGCAAACTGGAGCTCATCGACGAGTGCAACTACCCATAGACGGAGGCGGAGAAATGCAGGGTTATCCTGGCAACACTGTCTAACAAACCACGAAAGCACTACTTCGATAGACTCTTTGCTTCTTTGGATGAGTTGCTGGACTCTTTCCTGCGCTTCGACCAGGTAGTCTTCAGCCAACCAAAGACACCGGCATTGACGGTAGCTGCAGAGCCAGCTCAGGTTGCGAAGGTAACCAAGAAAGCGTCCTCCTTCCCGCTCTTGAAGCAGGACCAGTCGCCGCCTCATCAGAACACGGACAACGGTCATTGTCAGCAGCCTCTTTCTCCACGCGAGAAGCAAGAGAAGCAGCACATGTCGCCTCAACGCCCGTCAAAAGCTTCGCAAAATGTTTCGGCGTTCTTTGTTTCGTCACCCGGAAGTTCGTCCGCTGTGCCTCAATTGTAAGAAGAGCGGCCACTTCGTCACGCGGTGTCGGCAGGAGCTCACACCAGAATTTTCGGAATGGCAACAGCGCTTCGAGTCCACTACAGCACCGACGCAGGGAAACGACAAGCTGATGCCTCTGACGCCTGCGAGAGGTCATCAGTAGTTCGGCGCATCCCATGTGGCGCAGCAGTGGGCACCAAAACAATTCAGCTTCAACTGAACGGAAAGCCTCTGACAGCCTTCTTGGATTCAGGGCAATGAGAAGTCTCATCAACGTTTCCACCGCCGACCAGTTGCACCTTCTGATTCAACCTTCTTCCATCCGTCTCCAGGGTGCAAATGGTCAATTTCTCACGAATCTAGGCGAAGCGACTGCCACAGTGACAGCTGACGGTCAGACGCTGAACCAGGCATTCATCGTGGTCCTACATCTGGAGGAAGAAAAGTTTCTCCTTGGTGACGATTTCCTGACGCGTGCAAGGCCATGATCGAATGGGGTGCAAATAGCTTCTCGATTCCTCCGCCTACGACATGTCATAAGGTCATCTTGGTTACGGAGCAGCTGATACCTCCGCGGTCCCGAAAGTTTGTTCAAGCACGCCTGAAGGATCCTGTCCGAGGACAATCAACAAAGATAGAGGTGAGCGGCACAAAATTGCTCTACGACCACCAGTGCCTTCTAGTTGAACCCATGGTTATGGATAAGACCGAGAGCACGTTCTACGTGCTCCTGGCCAACCCGTCGTCTCGACCAGTGGCTCTACCCTCTGATGCTACTGTCGGAGTCGCTGGGGGGGTCACAAGTGTCGAAGACATCGAGCTTAGCGAGGAAAAAACTGCGTCCATCTTAAGTTGCTGAAGCCTGCCTTCGTCGGAGGACCTAGATCGCTCAAAAGCTTTGGAAATCGTCCGCCCTCAACATCAACCGCTATCGGTTGAGGGTGTCACGTTCAACATTGGTTCAACTCTGGCACCTGAAGAGCTTCAAAAAGTTCAAGAATTTCTTGCGAAAAACATGGCTTGCATTGCGCGAACCTGCACCGACGCTGGAAACTGTCGGCTTGAGCAGCACTCCAATCCGACAGGTAATGCGAGACCTATCTCACAGAGACCACGTCGACTGTCGCCGGCGCAGCGTGATGTCGTCAAAGCGATGATCAAAGATCTTATCGATGCCAAGATTCTGCAACCATTTCGCACTCCGTAAGCATCCCCCTTGGTATTAGTCACGAAAAAGGACGGATCGACACGAATGTGCGTCGACTACAGAAGGATCAATGCGGTCACTGAAGACACTGTCTACCCCTTTCCGCGAATTGAGGACGCCTTGGAGGCTCTGACGGGTAGCAAGTTTTTCTCTGTCATGGACCTGGTTTCTGGTTTTTATCAAATTGCCATGCGGTCAGAAGATGTCGAGAAAACGGTCTTTGTTACTCCGTGGGGCCTGTATGAGTTCTTGAGGATGCCATTTGGACTCAAGTGTGCTCCGTTTACCTGTCAGCGTGCGGAACATTGAAGCGGTTACGGTACAGAAATTCATCGAGCGTCGAATCATTTTAAAGCACGGTTGTCCAGCAGTGATTATCACTGATCCTGGCACTCAGATAATGGCACGCTCGACTTCGGCGTGCCTTCAACACCGTGGCATCCAGCACTCGCCTACGACAGCGTACCATCCTGCGGCGAACGGCCTCTGCGAGCGGGCGAACAAGACGCTCAAGCAGATGATCAGTTTGACAACAGCCGGAGCCGACAAGTGGGCTGACGTCTTTCCCTACGTTGTGTTCTGCTATATTACCGGATTCCAGGACACCGTTCGTCAGTCACCTTTTTTCCTAGTCTACGGCCGTGACCCTGTGCCACCCCTTGATGTCGTTTATGGACGCCAGGAGCTCGCTGAACTACGTGATGCATCGGACTATTCAGTCGTTGTTCACGAGAGACTGAACCAAGCTCGGAAACTGGCCGCTAAGCACGTCAAGCTCGCTCAACAAAAACAAAAGAGCTACTTCGATAGGGGACGCAAGGACCTCACCTTCGAGAAGGGCCAGCTCTTGTTGCTAAAGACACCACCCGTCGGGCTCAAGGAAACACGACGGTTCACTGGCCCTCACCGAGTTGTGAGCAGGCTCTCTCCTGTGAACTACGAGATTGAACTCATGGACGGTAATGGCCCCGATGTAGTGCACGTGGAGAAACTAAAGCCGTATCTTACACCAATCGCTGAATTTGCACAGCCTCTACCGGATGACTGAACTTTTGGAATTTATAGTGTCTGCACTTGTTCTATCGTGCCTTCTCATTTAGAATTTTGTATGTACATATTCATTCACTCTCGTGCATATCTCATAGCGCGGTATTTGTTTAATGTTGTTTTGTTTTTGTCTCATGAAAGCGCACTGTCGGGTCGACAGTTTCTAAAACCCCGGCATGTGACGAGCCGCAAAAAACGACTCGCGCAGCTCGTGCGAGCTCCGGTGCCGCGCGTGCGAGCGCGAGAGAAGAAGATTAAATAAAAAAATAAAAAGAAGTTCTGCATGGAATCTCGGAGGTTGACGTTTCTTTCTTGAGCTCGGAGCCCTTTTCTCTTGACGACCATATATATATATATATATATATTATAAAATACGTCAGCATTGACTGTTATGGTGCATGCAGCCGTCTTTCGTTTGGACGGTGGTGGTTTGGGTAAGACTGGACTGGACTGAACTGGTATGGTGATGCCGCAGCGCGGTTCTCGCCGTGTCCTTTTGCTCCGTTCGTCCACTCGTTACGTCCGCTTTCTCTCCTACAGAAAGGAGAGTCTTCTGGCAATCTTCACTGACCATCAGCGGGAGTGGGAGAGGTCAGGATCGAACGGCCTCATAGCTCAAGCGCCGCGGGGGCTACGTGGCTGGCCCAACGCACGCGACAATGTAAAACTGAGGCGCAGCGACGACGACGTTTGCGCGAAACCGCCGACACACGCAAGGAAAGATTAACTCCTCGTAGACAGCAGTATGCGGACTGCAGGTGGCGATCGATGGAAGCACTGGTGGGTGCATCCGAAACCGCCGACGCCCGGGAGACCAAACTGGCACTCCGAACATAACAGTACGCGGACCGTTTTGAGGTTGGAAGTAACATGCTCCGCTGAGACGGAAGCTCTGAGCTACGTGCCAACGCATTTAGTACAGAATCACACTAGCGACAGCAGCGATTTCACCACACTTTTTTTATACACTTTCAGCGTTTATAATATGCAATGCGTCTATCTTCGTAAAGAAAGAACAAGTGAACGTGATAAACCTGCATATAAAGTTTGGATGAATAAAAATTCAGAAATAGTCTTGCTTACGAAGAAAATAAACCTTTCCCACTATAAAATTCTTTCTTGCTGGAGCTCATCAGGAGGAAAGATAAAAGCAATCCGATTCAAGTGTGGCCTATGCTCGAGGATTTTTAGAGCGCAGCACTTAGGCGTCCGTTTTCGGGTTCCGCGGTGTCGGCGTAACCGCGCTAAATTTAGCGGAAAATTGACGTCACATGACCTCAACACCAGTTCCGTTCCCCGCTAAATTAAGCGCGGAAACTCGGTTTCTCCGCAAAATTTAGCGAAAATATTGGCTTCACGTGACCTCAACGCCAATTCAATGCCCCGCTAAATTGAGAGGGGAAAATGAGTTTCTCCGCAAGCTTTGTCAGACAAATTCAGTTTCTCCGCTAAATTTAGCGGGAAAATTGACTTGACCTCACGTCAAGAACAGTTCAATTCCCTGATAAATTTATCGGGAACTCAATTGCTGCTTAGGTCACGTAACGTCAATTTTCACGCAACATCTAGAAAAGAAACTGAATTGGTTCGTGGGTGATGTGACACCAAGTCTTGTGACGACATTTTTCCCGCTAAATGTAGCGGCGAAACTGAATTGGAGTAGGAAAGGAGTGGATGGGATGGAGGAGGAGGGTACGGAGGAGGAAGATGGGCGTACCCTCCCCTGCTCCTCAAGAGCTGCGCTCTAATTTCGCATTACAGAAATTTTTAAGCATCTTTCATTTTTTGTTTTTATTTTGATGTGGCAATCGATCCGGTCGATGCGTGTGCACTGTTTGTTATAATCCCTAGCGTGTCCATTGTTTACAAGTATGAGTATAGGATTTTTATGTAACATCATAGTCCACAGGCGGATTAACTTTTCGTTCCAACCAAATTTCCAATTTCCATCGTTCTATTGTTGCACTATCAGGCGCGTTCACGCTCATATTGTTTCCGATAGTACAGTGTTCTCTCAAGAGAAATGGCTGTCGCCCCTACATTCGACACTCTGGGTTACCATGTACTAAATTGAGAGATTCCATGCGTTTGCTTGACTGCGCTAAATTCACAGGAGTTTTTTTTTATAGCTTGGTGTTTATTAAAGCCTATTTTTCTTTTAATTTCGGAATGTCGATCTCCCATTGGCGTGTTTAGTCAACACCACATAGAAGACGGAAGGCCTCCGGATGTCCTCTTCTCCCTCCATGAAACTTCATCAAAGTCGGATCGAGCTAAATCGTCTATTGGAAATAGACGCGCTGATTGGACTTGAGCCCCAGCCGAACACTGACGCAGCACTCGTGCCCAATCTCATGCCTCGATCGATCTGACTGTGATGACGCGTGCGGAGGCCTTCTGTCTAGGTTGTGTTGGTTTAGCGCCCTACCCAGCCAATCACAAGTGGTCCCTAAGTGGCAACGAAGGACGCCAGAAAAGCCTGCGTGCTACGCTATCGAATGTCGCAATCCTGGCGCTTTGTGCTGGAAGCGAACCCGAGTGTCACTGTCGTCGCGACGTACCAATTCTTGGCTGTGGAAGCGTGCAAGGACTGTCAAGCTAGGGAGCGACTGGCAGGAAAAAAATGAAAGCCGTTTACAATCCCCTGTAATGCCGGCTGGAGCGCAGCTCTTGAGGAGGATGAAGCACACTGGAGGGATAGGTGAGTCCTTGAGGTCACGTCGTGTGACCTCAGGGTCTCACCTGGGGTCGTGTGACCTCAGGGGGGTCACGTGACCCCCTGAGGTCGCGGGAGAGGGGGTCACGTGACTCCCTGAGGTGACGTGACCCCCCTCCCTCGAGGTCACGTGACCTCAGTGGTGTCACGTGACCTAAGGGGGTCACGTGACCTAAGGGGGGATCACGTGGCCTCGGGGGGTCACGTGACCTCAGAGGGTCACGTGGCTTCAGGGAGGTCACGTGACCTCAGGGGTGACGTGACCTCAGGGGGGTCACGTGACCTCGGGAGGGGTCACGTGATCTGAGGGGGGTCAGATGGCCTCAGGGGTCATGTGACTTTGGGAGGGGGTCACGTGACTTAGGGGCGTCACGTGGCCTCAGGAAGGTCACGTGACCTCAGGGGTTCACGTGACCTGAGGGGGTCACGTGACCTTGGGAGGGAGCCACGTGACCTCGGGAGGGGGTCACGTGACCTCGCGGTTACGCCGACGCCGACGCCGGCGTCGACGCCGACGCCGCTCAGACCGGAAACGGGCCCCTAAGAGCTGCGCTCTAAAAAGGGTTTGCTCTATACACCTTCGCTGCTTTGCTATTTCCAGGATCGCAGCTGGCGACAGCATGACACTTCTGCGATGTCATAAGGCGGAAATCCAAGGACCACTTTACTTCGGACACAACAAAAGACACCAGTTGTTGGCTTGTTTCAGGCACCAGAGTGTTGAGTCAGAAGTGATGCCACGAGAGCAAACAGAGATGTTTAAGAATTAAAATAGCGCGAGCAAGACGAAGGACAAGAGGAAACGTAGACAGACATAGCGCTGCGACATAATACAACGGAGTCCGTTGACGTGGACTCCTTTGTAATATGGATACCTCCAAAAAGATCGACATCCAAATACGACAAGGAATTGAGGTCATCAGCTAAATTTACAGGGACTTAACGTCCCTGCAAATTTAGCGGATGACACTATCATGTGACCCTGTCACGTGACGACGATATGTAAGGTATTAAGAAAAGAAAAAAAACAATGAAAAGCAGTGACTCTCACAGGTTGAATATTTATTTTTTCTCGATGTCGTTCCCTCTTATCAGGTCTTCACATACCTTCGAGTGATAGGCTTCTGATACATGCTCAAAGACAACCACAAAACATACCTCTTCCAAAAGTGTGCACCATCTAGAACCTGATATGCTAATTATTCAAATACGCCATTCTTTCGGCTCATACCATGACTTAATGGACACGAGGGATGCGTCAGCGTTTGGCGAAGAACCAAAATTAAACGCACTTTTGGTGTAAAAATAAATTGGCGGCCGACGATCTTGTTTGTTGGCGTTGTGAATGTCTATTATGGTCTTCATACTGTATAAACAAAACAAGAAACAATGACATGGCAGCTTCGCCTCAAAGACAACCTTATCAGCAAGATATATCATGTGCACCATGTCCTACACAAACACGTAAAGAGCATCACATACCATAAATTCGATCTATCGAATTTGTATTTGGATGTCGTCAAATGCAGAATTGCGTTTTATGAGAAATGCAGCGTCGCTAAGTTCAGTCTCAACCTCCCGAACTTGAGACGCCGTATCATGCGTCGGCACGTAATCCCTTTGAACTCTTTCTTTCTTTCTTTGACGGAGAGCTACGTCTTTCCCATCGCATGGAAACGGGTACAAAGTTGAAAGGTCGATGTCACGGAAGCGTGGTCACAGAAGAGACGTCACACCGCCGCCTGCTGCCGAGAGCCGCATATTGCGCGCGCGCGTCCTTTCTTATCTCCTGGCTTGCTCATTTGCTATGCCTTCAACGCGTACGCTCTTGTGTATGGTTGAAACCGCGATAGACGTCACTCCGGCGGCCGTGATTTCACAATCTTCACTGATCGCTCTGGAACGGGACGGAGCGGCCGAGCTCGCGTGCTCTCCGGCACGGTCAGGTCACGTGACTCTCCCGCGCGACTCGGCGAAGAGTTAAAAACAATCGCACGCCACTCCGCATATGTGCCTCGGAGATGGCGGCGCGGGATGTTGCACGTTATCCTCCACCAGACTCCGACCAACGGGTATTCGCTGCTTGCGCACCCGACATCCTGATGCAGCAGGAGCACATGGAGGTTTCTTCAGCTGCGGCAGTATTTCTGCGGACATTTATGCAGCATTGTAAACCTATTCACCGACCCATTTTTTTTTAAATCATTTGCAGCTGGAGAAGTCTCTGTAAAGCGTGTCAGTTTTTGTGTTTCTTTTGTTGCTTTTCCTTATTTTCTTTCTCACAAAGTTGCGCTTTTTGTCCGGTGGAGCTCGCAGCGCAGGTGTTTGGCAGCCGGCCAGCTCTATTCGATAATGGCACTCTCCGCTCACTTTTCAAGGTCACATCGGAAATAGCCTTACTAAGAACCCAACACTGGAGTAATACCCAAAGAAACAATCCTACAAGTTCAGTATTTTCCGGACTATAGTCCACACACGATGCATAGTCTCCAGGGACAAATTTGTGGTCAAAAGTAAAAGCTTGTGCTTAGATAGTCTGGACCCGGTGCATTGTCCGCATCAGTGCGCAGTCCAAAGGTTAAAGTGATTTTACATATAACACCTTGACAAATGCCTGCTGTACTATAGCTCGCAAAAATGGTTGTATCATACACATATAAACATTTATATACTCCCTTATTCATAAAATCCCTCACGCCTTATCACAATGAACGATCTAGGAAAAAATACTAATCCTTGTATAGTCCGCGCCTGTAGATAGACCGCATCGGGCAAAATTTCGACTTTTAAATATGTATAGTCCGGGGACTATAGTCCGGAAAATGCGGTACCAGAATATCTTCAACATCTGTCCTGTCGTCCTCTCCTCCAGAGACGCAAACAACGGGGAAAATATTCCCGAACCTATAGACCAAATACCGTGGAAGCCAATACTGGAAACTCCCGCGGAAAACGGGCGAAAAGTGATTGCAGCGCCCCTGGCGAGCTCGGAGTCTCCCCTGGCAAACGAATTCTCCAAAATGCATTGGTTTTGCCTATCTCCGTGCGAGGTGACCAACGAAAAAACATTGTCACGGACATTCGCTGCTTTGAAAGTTAAAAAATGGGTGCCAGCTCATGAGTGAAGGACATTCTCTTCGCGTGGGAAAGATGTTACAGGGTGATTTCAGAGAAGATCGACCAAAGGATGGCTAGTCGACATTTTCAAATCAACTGATGTTTTTATATGTTATTGTCTAGTGTCTGGTATTAACGAATCCAAACTTAGTTTTGACTAGAAAAAATACTTGGGGACAGGAAATATCGTAAGGCATGAGGTGGTGGACAGTTGCATTAACGCGCACTGATGGAGGGGGCCCGTTTGAGAGTGAATAACTAAAGCGATAACATTAGGAGAACTCTAATACGTTTTAGCCGCAAACTATGGGTATAGCTTGCTTGTAATATAAAGTAATCATATTTATTTAAAATTTATTTATTTTTCTAAAAATTGGCAAACATGCCTGCTCGAACGACAAATGGAAAATTTTGGAGATCTGTATCTCATGAAATAATTTAATCATTATGATATAATTTGCAGATATTATTCTACTAATATATAGCTAATATTTAAAAAATAACTAAGGTATCTGTGTGATACAATAGTTAGGATATATTTAGTCAAACATGGAAAAAAAATCAAACAAAGAAAAATTCCGATGCGAATAAAAAAAAAACACCACCCTCGATTTTTTTTAAATTTAGGTAACCTGTTATACTCTATTTCGGCATTCATTTCCATTAAAACATGTTGCATCATTTTATTGAGAAAGAAGATGCAACTCCCCAAAATAGGGTCCTTTTTCAAAGCCTACACTTAGCAGTGTTTTATACAAGAACTGACTCTGAGTTCCAGTTTCATGAAACCAACACACATCTTTTATATATTTTTATTCAGATGAGGCCAATGATACCTAAAGAAATCGTTCACACACTTAAATTAAGGAGAAACTACTGTGTACAAAGAGGTATCATATTACGGACTAGTGATCCGAGAAAAGATCATGCAGCCATCGGCCACTAGGAACTTTGCTTACTTTATTCTCCTGCGACACTATATGCTATTCCCTCTTCCGCTCTACCTTCATCTCTCTCTCTCTCTCTCTCATATATATCCCTGATATATATCCAGAACAAAAACATGTTCAAGCACTCCCTTTCTGCGTGGTAGTTTTCTGTGGCTAGCAAAAATCATTTCCTCGCTAAGCTCACGATTATGGCAAAATAGTTGCCGGAAACCGCAGACGACACTCGTCGCTAGTTCTGGCAAGACGGCCGATACAATCTTTTTTTCGCATTTCCCCGCTCGCTGTCAAGGACAAAGGGGTTCGCTTCAACCAGCAAAACATGGCCGCCGACGCCTGTTTACTGAGCAGTCATGCCTGTCGCCATCTCACTCGCTGGCGTCACGGGCGATAATATCAGGCAGAAAGGGGCACACCGACCGGCAGCATTATCCCCAAATACTCGAGCCTCGCGTAAATACATAGAGTGTAAACGCTGTCGCCATGTTATCGTAGTAAGACCGCGCCCCCCCCCCCCCCCCTCCCCCAACGGGGGACTGCAGTACGCGACGGCGTACTAACACAACGGCGACGATATCGACATCGCGGGCTCCGAATTTTCCCATAGTTCTACTCCACGGGCATTTCTCGAAACGCTTGATATTGTGTACGCCCGCCTGGAAGGATTTCAGGCGCGTAGTTAAGACAAGGCGGTTCTCCGCGGCAAAAGAAAGCAATTTCACAAAAGCTTAAAAGCGGCGGCGACGCGTGTGCGGTGAACGCTTGTAGTTTTGGTGTAGACAGGGTGTGTGTGTTCTCGTTGTTGACACCAGCCGGCGATAAGGCACTGCAGGCGGTAGCTCAGTACAGCAAGGGCTAATCCGAGTGACCATCAACGTAACCCCACCGCCAACCCCTCGCGAACCGGTCGCCGACATGGCTCAGGCTGTGTCATGAACCACGTGGTAGAAGCTCGGGTGCTTTCATATCAGCGCGTGGAGGGACGACAGTGCGATTCCGGAAAGTCTTTTTCGAAGGCCGCTGACCACAATTTTTTGTCTGGAGACTTTCCCTCTTTCTTCCTTTGACGTGGATCAAGCTTTGCCGACAGCCTCAGTTGTGACCTCTCTTTTCAAATGTACGTTTGCAGTGAGTGAGCTCCTCAGCCTCGGACTTGTAACTTGTGCACCCAGTAGTTCTTTCACTTGGCAATTATATGCCATCAGTTGGGGTTTAATTTCTATTATTTATGTATACATTATGAAGACGTCCTGGAGCTCCGAACGAGTGTTTTGTGCAGATTACTTTTGCAAACACAAAAAGACTATACCAAAGCAGCGGAATTTTCGAAGTGTTGGCGAGTTGGACCTAAACTCGTTGAAGCAAATTCTTCCGCCTGACTGTTCCACCAAAGTTAGTGCGACGGACTACCTGTGCTACCATTGCTTCATGCACATCACTAAGGAGACCTCGATGCGAAGCTCAGAGCAGTGCCCTGACATATTTGTGCCAGCTGAAGAAGCAATTGAAGATCTAAATCGCAGCATACTACCTACAGATGTGTCGCCGCTGAGACAATCAAGCGTCGTAAGAAGTCGGGACAGGCCTGCCCATGTCAAGAGAAAGCAGACAGAACTGGAGCAGGTTGCTGTCAAGAATATACGCTCAAGGCTACGTATTGCGTGCGACAGGGACGCACCATCGGGGTCGTCCGAACCAACATGCTCCACATGCACTGAGTGGGTGGACAACTTTCGGCAGGCCTTTGAAACCGCCACCTCTCTCCAGGAACGTTGTCAACTGCTTACACTCCTGCCGTCAACACTGACGAAGAATGAGGTTCAAAAGATGATTCCACAGGCCCCAATGTACCTCATCAGTAAATCCCGAAAACTCAAGGAAAAGCATGGCGTGTGTTATGAGCCGGATCCTTACACGAGGTGCAAGGTGAGCCCTGAGAACCTGTCTGCTGCCCTAGAGTACTTCACGAAAGACCAGCTACAATGTTCGCGCCAAAGTCCCAACCAGAAGGACGTCATCTCTGTCATGCTCAACGGAGAGAAAACGTTCGTGCGAAAGCGCTTCATGACACGCTCAATACGAGAGGCCTTCCGTATATACAAAGACAAGCATCCCGATTCCGGCGTTGGGCTAACGAAATTTTATTCGTTGCGCCCTAGATGTGTCCAATGTATTCCACACCAGGAAGTGTGCGTTTGTGTGCGCTGCGCCAATTATTATCTTTGTATTGCCGCTCTAGAGAACGTTACAGGCTCAACATTCAACACTGGTGAAATGAACTCGGCATTTCTGTGCGACCCAGCAACAGAACTGTGCCTTCAAGGAGACTGTGATCACTGCCCAAAAGACCAGTTTCTTACACTCCAGGAACTTGATATCCCGGAGGATGAAGAGATTGTGCTTGCAACATGGGAGTCCGGCGACCTTGTGAAAAAAACTTTGGAACCTGAGACTTTCCTAAAAGTCATCCAAGTGACGGTTGGAAGTTGGGTACTTCACAACCATATCCGGCAAACGCAAGGTAAAGCGATCTACGATGAAGAACAGTGCATGCAACGCGGGAGCATTGTCTTTCATTTTGACTTTGCTGAAAACTGGACCATCGTGCTTCCTGACGAAGTGCAAGCATATCACTGGAAAAAAAAAACAAGTTTCGATATTTACATGTGTAGTGACGACAAGAAAATCTACAAACAGCTTTGCCATCATCAGTGAGGACCTGTGTCACGACGCCGCTCACGCTTGCTTGGCTCTAGAAAAAGTGAAGGAGTGGGTTGAAGACAACGTTGCGGTATACTCGTACGTGACGTACGTAAGTGACGGCGCCGCCAGTCATTTCAAGAATCGCTACCAGCTTCACCAATTTGCAAAGGACGATTGCCCACAAGCCCAGTGGTTATTTTCTGCATCTGGACATGGGAAAAATGCATGTGACGGAGTTGGCGGACTCGTGAAGCACCAGGCCACGCTGAACAACCTGAGAGAACGTTCAGTAAGCGCAATTCAGACGGCCAGGACAATGGTGAGCGTTCTATCAAAGAAACTGAAAGGCGTGCATCTTGTATATCTGGACGAAAATGAGGTTGTTTGGTATCGTGAACAAAAAAAAGAAGAGTGGCTGACGGTGCGCGCCTTCCCTGGCATTCAGTCTTGGCACGCGTGGCGGCTCAGCAAGTCATCAACAGAAGGGACCTGTGACGTATATGTAGCACGGACAGTCGGATCTGCTTGGAAGCAACTTTATTAAATGGGTACAGCGAGGAAAACCTTAGCGTAAAGTGCCGAATTTGATTTCCCAAGGACTGCTCATTTTGAATGCAGGGACATCTTATTTATCACATTTTTCTTCACGGGGTATTTAACCTACTGTTTTTGTTGGTGGTTACTAATAATTTTTATCTGATCACTATAAAAAAAATCCCAAAATGTTATCCTCGAGCAGGATAAAATATATCGGCTTGCCACGATTCATTCATACACCGAGAGCATCGAAGCTGCTCCAGTTAGGCACTATGGCATCCGTCACCTGAAATTGTTTGTAATCGTAAATACACAGCCAACCTAAATATCTTACTATTATATCTTTGTTTTTGTGTGTGGAAGTAAAGTTATTTATTTTACTCTAGATGTAAAATATACCGGAAGGTACAACTTCACACTGCATCATCTTTGCTCAAATCATTAGTCTCTAATATGATACCACTTTGTACGCTTATGTAAAATGCTGTATATAGTTTCTCCTCCCTTTTACTGTGTGACCGATCGCTCTTTTTATCAATGACCTCATCTGAATAAATGTATATAAAAGATTTGTGCAAGTTTCATGAAACTGGAACTCAGAGTCACTTCTTGTATAGGACACTGCTAAGTGTAGGCTTTGAAAAAGGACCCTACTTTGGGGAGTTGTTTCTTCTTTCACAGTGCAATGATGCAACATGTTTTTAATAGAAATGAATGCCGAAATAGAGTATAACAGGGTACCCAAATTAAAAAGAAAATCGAAGGTGGTGTTTTTTTTTTATTCGCATTGGAATTTTTCTTTGTTTGATTTTTTCCCCATGTTTGCCTAAATATATTGTAACTATTGTGTCACTCAGATACCTTATTTATTTTTTCAATAATAGCCATATATTAGTAAAATATCGTCTGCAAGTTATGTAATAATGATTAAATTATTTCATGAGATACAGATTTCCAAAGTTTGCCATTTGTCGTTCGAACAGGCATGTTTAGCAATTTTTAGAAAACTAAATATATTTTAATAAATATTATTACTTTATATTACAAGCAAATTGTACCCATAGTTTGTTTGTAAAAAGTTTTAAAATTCTCCTAATTTTATTGTTTTAATTATTCACTTTCACACTTGCCCCCTCCATCAGTGCGCGTTATTGCAACTGTCCACCTCTCCCTGCCTTACGATTTTTCTTGTCTCCAAATTTTTTTTCTGGTCAAAACTAAGTGTGGATTCGTTAATACCAGACACTAGACAATGTCATATAAAAACATCAGTTGATTTAAAAATGTCGACCAGCCACCCTTTGGTCGATCTTATCTGAAATCACCCTACAGCTTTCTGGGTGCAATTTCGGAGTTCTCCCGAAGAAAACTTTCTGTCACAACTTATGTAAGCCAAGCAATACACGAATGTATGCCTTCGCGCTGTTTCGTGAAAAAGGTAAATGTACAAACATTTCAGAACATAGCTTCGTTTCAACTTTATTGTTCTAATCAGTCAATTCGTTTTGTCGTTGCAATTCCCATTTCTCATGGGTGTCTTGCTTATAACCGTTTCGTCGAACAGGCGAGCTGGCTAATCCCGTTAAGATCGTCTCCGGATGAAGAAGCAGAAGTCAATTTCGAACCACGTACGTTACGGCGATGTCAGTATGCTCCGAAAGAAGGCGTTGTGCATATGCAAATCTGACGCGATTATAGATTTTAACAAAAGCGGAGTTATGAATAAAGCAGACTTCTCGCGCTTGCAAAGAAAGAAGGGGAGAGCGTCGTAGCCCCGCGAAAAAAGGTGATTTCAGTCACGTTATTTACAGTGCACAAATTCCGATTGTTAGCGCGGGGACGACCAACATCTTCTGCTTGGCTGCTTCTTTACTTCTACGACAAAGGCCGACACCCGTTGAACCGTCTCCACTCTTTCCATTTTTGAGTCTTCTTTCTTTTATATTTTTGAGGCGACGCCACTATGCCGCGTTATTTCTTCCTCCTGCTTATATGTTGCTGTGTATATTTTTTGTTTTCTTTTTGCCCTTTTTTTCTTTTTTTGCCCGACGTGTAAACAATCGCGTATCCTTGCTTTGTTTGGCTTAGTTTTTACTCCCTTTCCTTCGCTTCGGCGCTTACTACCCCCGGTTCGTCTGCGCTAGGCCCGGGCAGTTTGAGGGCCGTCTGCAACTTTGCTGTTGTTGTTGTTGTTTTCTTCCACTGTCGTCTGCGATAACCTCCGATTGAGTTTCTAATCCAAAATCGTCATACGTGTTTTTTTTATATTTATTAAATATATTAAGAAGTGTAAGCTCGTTACCCATTTTTATTCGAATTTCGTCTGTTGCTTCCGCTTTGTTTGTCGTGAACTCAACACCGCTGGCGACCACGAGCTATTCATTTGCTGCTTTCCATTTTTCTTTCTTTTTTTCTATAAGCGCCGCAACGATCGTCGTCGTTGAAATAGTTTTTTGCTAGCTTCTTTGTTTTATTCGCCGTTGTTCGCTTCTCTTTCCCGTTTCTTCTTATTTTCGTCGGGAATGGCGACATTTTTTCTGCAAAGTTCGGTAAGTGTTTGCACGTTCATTTTTATCCTTACTTTTTGTTTTGTTTTTATGCTCCAGCAGCTCGTGCGCTTGCTCTTGTAATATTCACATGTAGTTTTTGCATGTTTAACAATTACGACGTAGTTTGAGTAGCTAAACGCCTTTTTTCCGCTTCCCAGACGCGTTTCAAACGCGTGTGATCCCCTGAGAGGCGTTTGAGACCGCTAAATAAACTGCTCTATATTTGTTTATGCGCGCGTTGTTATTCGATTGTCGTTGCAGTTGCGATCAGTGGATTCCGCTTTGCAAGCGGACTGACCGTAATAAATTGTTTCTGCTGTTAGTGTGACGATACGGGGCTTGTAAAGCTCGAGGACGTCGCGGAGCCTTTACTTTTCCATTGCGACGACTGCTTCCCTAGTCTCCGAGTCCGCTAGAGGCGCCACTGTCACGTTCGCCGCCGCTCCTATGTGTTTTAGGAGGAGTTTCCAGTATTGGCGAAGCTATATTGTATTTGTATAGACCTTTTGTGTACTCTCGTCCCCAGCCACCTACTAGGCGTATCCGGTATGGGCGACGAATATGTATCAAAACGTTTCAACCTGCAAATAGTAAGAGATAGAGGGGCGGCAAAACGAGAATGTGTGACGGTTACGTTTATGTCCTACGTGCCTTCTGATGGCGTGGCGACGGCAAAACAATGTTTTCGCCCATACTGGAAGTGACGACAATTCAAGATGGCGGCGCCCTTGCGTAAAAGGTCTATAGTCGGTGAAAGGTCAAGAAGAAAGTGCAAGCTCCTCCCATTCCTTCACACTATAACTGAGCGAACGCTGGTAATGAAACGACCTCCTCTCCGGCAGAGCCGTGAATAAAGAAAGTTTGGTCAATGGGAGGCGCTGGCAGAGCCAGGTTGTGCACCACTCGGAAAGAGGTCTTGACATGCTCTCTTGACCAACCAGAAGCCGAAAGGATCCCCTAGCGGTGGCAGCGAAAAACAGTTTTAGTCGTAAGCATATGGTTTTAATAAGCTTGTAGGAGTTAAATGTAGTAACCCTTCATGGATGAAAATAGAGTGCACGTGATACTTCGATTATGATCATGCAGAAAGATGTAAGGAATGAATTTGCCGCTCGAACTCTGTTTTGCTCGAACAGAGTGTGACCGCTCAGATGGCAGAATCCCGGCCTTCTGCACCTGGCGTACGGATTATGTCGATCATTCCGCTGGTCGCGCTCTTCCACCGTGATTTTGAATGACCGCGAATAAAACATCACGTGCACCGTATTTTCAGTCACCGAGAGCTGTTCCGAGGGGCTTAGCAATTTCGTTTCTCGCGACCACCGCCAGGGTATCACTTCCTGTTTCTGGTGGACCCCATTTGAATATGTGAAGACGCCCTGGAACACGCCCAGCACGCTTTCGGCCAATGGCGCCTTCTCATTCGTCTCCTATACTTCCCAAGGAATGGCCAAACTCTCTGCGTATTCAGCCGTGCACTACAGTAATCACACTACTAAGGTGGAAAAGGCGGGAGGAGCTTCTCCTGAACTGTTTAACTCTCACCGTCAATACATCATCATCATCATTTATTAAAACCTTGAAGGCCATTGCTGGCATTACACAAGGTGGGTGTAACTGCTGAAGAAACATATAAAGGAACAAACAAAAAAGTGGGTTACATGCTGGAAAACATTGTTATATAAAGCAGCAAAAACAGAAGAAAAAAAAAACACACACTTAAAACATTTTTAGGGAAAAACAGCTGATGAAACAGAAAAATATCCAAATAAAACATTTCTATAAACACGAGTTGACTTTGCTATTAGTGTAAATGCAGATGAATGGTCAGTTGGGATATAAAAGTATTATAATCTGTCTGGGTCACGATACTGTTAGGCAGGCTATTCCAGTCCGTTATTGTGAATGGCAAGGTGGAGTAAAGAAACGAAACTGACGATGCGAAAATTGGACGAACTTTACAGACGTTATCAATGCGAGGAAATATACGAGTGGCTAGGGATAATAGTGAAGTTCTGATGTCATGGTTATGATAGTAAATCTTGTGAAAAAGAGACAGGCGTGATAATTTCCTTCTGGTTGAGAGGAGATCAAGGTTAGCTTTCATTCGTAAAGAAGTGATGCTGGTGTGTCGTGAATAATCTGAAAAAATGAATCTGATTGCGCGATTTTGAAGTGCCTCTATCTTTGTTATCAATGAATGTTGCCAAGGGGACCAGATGGATGACGCGTATTCAAGTTGCGATCTTACGAGTGTAGTGTAGGCTAGTTGTTTAACTGATGATGGTGCTAGTTTCAGATTCCGTCGAAGATACCCAAGAGAGCGGTTAGCATTAGACAGGACGTGTGTTATATGCGTGTTCCATGAGAGATCGTCAGATAAGTGAACACCCAGATATTTGTAAGATGGACACTTGGTAATTCCCTGGCTGCACATGGTGTAAGTGAAAGAGAGAGGACTATGAGCACGCGTGAAGGAAACGAGATTTGTTTTAGAAAAGTTAATTGTCATTTTCCACTGTTTACACCAGTCGGCTATTAGGTTAAGGTCAGCTTGTAGGGTTATGTTATCGTTCAGGTTAGATACAGATCGGTAAATTACGCAGTCATCAGCAAAAAGTCGAATACAGGATGTTATGCGATCTGGTAGGTCATTTACAAATGTTAAAAAAAGCAGAGGTCCGAGAACACTCCCCTGGGGGACTCCGGATGACACAGGAGAATAAGCTGACGACTGGTTGTTAATAACAGTAGGCTGAGTACGATTGGTTAAAAATTGTCCTATCCATGATGTTACGAGTGGATGAATGTGAAGTTGGTTTATCTTGAGCATGAGTAAACTGTGGGATACCTTATCGAATGCTTTAGAAAAATCAATGAATATGGCGTCTGTCTGTATGTTATTATCGATGTTACTGTGTATTTCATGAACAAGTTGTTCAAGTTGCGTTTCGCAAGAATATGATTGTCTGAACCCGTGTTGGTTTGGAAAGAGGATGAGGTTATTTTCGAAATGCTTCATGACATTTGAATATATTATGTGCTCAAGTAGCTTGCAGGGGACACTGGTTAGAGATATAGGACGATAATTTGATGGTGAAGTTCGATCCCCCGATTTGTGTATGGGGACCACTCTGCCAATTTTCCAATCTGTAGGAAGCTCGCCGGAAGACAAAGATTGTTGGAAGATTATTAACAAAAAACAAGCTGAGTGTAGTTTAGTGTTTTTCAGTAATTTGGAATTAATTTTGTCGTCCCCAGAACTCGACGACGACTGTAACCTTTCTATAGAGCTTATGATACCTGCATACGTTATTTCAATGGCAGCCATGGGAGTGTGATATGCGTTGTTAAGATGAGACATGCTACTGTGGTCATCTGTGGTGAAGACTGAGGTGAAATAGTCGTTAAGACAGTTGGCGCTTTCTTCATCCGATAATGGCATCCGATCATCGCTCATTAGTTGTACAGGTCTAGACGTTTTTGGATTAATTACCTCCCAGAACTTTTTAGGTTTATTGCGAAGAATGTTTACTAAGTCATTGTTAAAGAATTTTGCCTTCGCCTCTGTAATAGATTTCTTATAAATTTTAGCAATGTCATTGTACTGTTCCCAAGCGAGATCGGTAGTCAGTTGTTTGGCACGGCTAAATAGTCTTTTCTTTTTTCTGTTTAGTTGGTTAAGCGTTTTTGTGAACCAGAGATTTGATTTGTCACAAGTTAGGTTTATTGATGGGATGTAAGTGTCGGCAAGGTATGCAAGTTTATTTCTGAAGAGAATCCAGTTTTCATCAACTGTCCTGCTCATACAGCCATGCTGAAAACTATCGAAAAATATTTCAAGCTCATTGTTAATTGCGGAGTAATTAGCTTTATTATAGTCTTTAATGGTTTTAAAATATGGTGATTTCCGCTGAGTTTCAAATTCAATGTTGAAATGAATTACGTTGTGGTCACTAATGGGTGGGTGGTATGTTATATTTTTAACAAGTGTAGTGTCAGTAGTGAGGCATAGATCTAAAATATGACTTTTTCTTTGGGTTGATCTGGTAGGTTGAGTAATCAGCTGCGATAGATTAAATGTAAGACATGGGTCTACGAGTTATCCTGAAATATGAGTCGAGAACGAAAGAGTATCCCAAATGATGTCAGGACAATTGAAGTCGCCTAAGAGAATGCATGATGCGTTTCGGGATTGGTTGAAGATGAAAGAGAGCGCGTCATGAAGCTTATCAAAAAAACCATTAACAAAGTCGGGCGGTCTATAGCACACCCCAAGGAAGATACACGCGGAGGGGGAATGCAGCCGTAGCCATACCATTTCAAGGCAAGTAGGAATTTGAACAAAAGAAACTACAATATGATTCCGTACAGCAATTAGTACTCCACCCCCACGTCGGAAGTCTCTATCACACCTATAAATATTGTAATTAAAATTCGTGGGAAACACTTCAGAGTCTTTTATGTCAGGTCTTAGCCATGTTTCCGTTAGGAAAACAAAGTCGGCAGCACAAGAGTCAGTTAATAAATGAAGGTCTTCACGCTTTGGCAGTATACTTCTTATGTTAGTGTAAAGTACAGAAAAAGAACTTTTTTTTTTTTAATCTGGGGGCACTGGGGTGAGTCTCGATCACACAGATGTTATGGATGCTTGTCTTCCACAACCCTCTTGCTTTCAGGGTCATAAACAAAAATCTGCGCTCCGATCGAAAGTTTGTTAAATTTTAGTTTAAACGGTTTATTTTGGGGCCTGGCAAACTGTAGGAGTTCTCGACGAGCTTCACGCACGGCAGGGGAAAAGTCTTCGTCTACAGAAAACGTGGTACCCTTGAACTTGTAAGCTTTCCCTAGTATTAGGTCCTTTTGCTTTGTTGAGCAAAACTTCACAATGATAGGGCGTTTTTTATTCGGGCCGAAACGACCAATCCTGTGGGCGCGTTCAATGATGCCAGGTTCTAATGGTAAACCAAGTTGCGCAGAGCAGATATCGAGAACAAGCTTTTCTGACTCAGCCCAGGTCTCCCCCTCTTTGTCTGATGATCCATAAAAAAGCAAGTTTGAGCGCCGCTGTCTGTTCTCGCTATCCTCGCAACGCGTCCCCAGAACAGTCAACTCACGCCTGACGTTTGACAGTGCTTGAGTAGCTGCGGTGATTTCTTCTTTTACATCCTGTATGACAGTCTGGTGCGTCTCAAGGGCTGCCACCCTAGCTGATAATGATGCAACAATAGCGTCACTTTTGTTTAGGTCTTCTCGAAGTTGTCTCAGAGTGACAAGCACTTCAGCCTGACCTTTTTCGAGGCCTTGAACACTGGACACTACAAGATTTAGTTGCTTTTCTTGTTCTTTTGACATTGGTCCAGGATTTTCCTCGATGTCGCCGGAAAGGAGTAGCTGTAGAGCTCTAATCTTCTGAGTTACAAAGCAATGGACAGAAACAATGTATGTGTACGCTTGGGTCGGGCACGACACCGCAATCAAAAATGGGTTATCGTCTTTGTAACATTCAAGGTGTGATGGACCAACCTGAAGTAGAGGGAACCGTAAGGCCAGCATTCCAATGGCGGTGTCGTGCCTCGAATGACGGTTTGGTGGAAGCCAGTCAAGCGGTCCCGCGCCTCTTATCGATGACCATGGTTGCACGCTCAAAAGCGAGTGTACGTCCGTTCCCGGCGAAATGGTCGCCGCGAAGAAGGCTGGCTGGTAGGTGCTCGTCTTGTTCAGCGCTTCGGGCTCCAGACTGTATCCGTCGATGGTAGTCGTCGTTCCTCGTAGTGCCCTCGGCGCCGTTGACAGCAAGGTGGACAGCAAGGTGGTCTGGAACACCTGAAGTAGAGGGAACCGTAAGGCCAGCATTCCAATGGCGGTGTCGTGCCTCGAATGACGGTTTGGTGGAAGCCAGTCAAGCGGTCCCGCCCCTCTTATCGATGACCATGGTTGCACGCTCAAAAGCGAGTGTACGTCCGTTCCCGGCGAAATGGTCGCCGCGAAGAAGGCTGGCTGGTAGGTGCTCGTCTTGTTCAGGGCTTCGGGTTCCAGACTGTATCCGTCGATGGTAGTCGTCGTTCCTCGTAGTGCCCTCGGCGCCGTTGACAGCAAGGTGGACAGCAAGGTGGTCTGGAACACCTGAAGTAGAGGGAACCGTAAGGCCAGCATTCCAATGGCGGTGTCGTACACATCAAAATAAGCAAAGAGTAACACCGGTCCAACATTTCGTTCGACCTCCTCACCGCATCTTCTCGTTTCATGTACACATGACCGCGTCGAACCGTAGCGCTCAACTCGGCGAACCAGGATCGTTGCGCCACACTGACCAGCCTAATAACATCTGCTCATGAATAAATGGGGCCTGTCTGGCATGGGTGAACGTGACTTCCTACACTGTAAAAACTTTCCGTAATTTTACAAACACTTTGTCGTAATTCTGACGGACAGTGTGTCCGTTTCTTAGTTAACGGACATAAAACCCGTTTTTCGTTAGGTTGAATAAAATAGTACAGTTGTGTGCCAAAGAGTACCATAGTAAAAGATAAAAGCGTTAGAAGTGCTTTATCGTCTAATCCTGCTAAGAGCAATTCGTTATAGTAAAGAGGCCAAAGACTATACCAAGAAACCCGAGTACCCTGCAAAAGGAACAAATAAAAGTTGGGGGAAACACAAAATAGAAATCAAGTAAAAGTCTGCAATTCACGTTAAAGCACATAGGCACTGCTCTACCTCAGTGGGAGTGAAGGTAGCGAGTTTCCTGTCTACAGATGTTTTCGAGCTTGTGATGATTGTTAGGGGAGTTCTGCGTGAGTGCAAATAAAGGGATTGCCAGAACAGTGAAGACCACACCAAGAAGGAAGGCTGTTGCTCTACAGTACGAAACGGTTGAAAGGCACCAGCACAATTCTTGCAAACAACTCCCTTCAGTGCTGTCTCATGAACTTGCAGTTCCACAACGCTGTTTAGGAGGCATAATAAGACAACCCGCTGGAGGGCCACACTTGAGATCAACTCTGGTCGTCCAGTGAAGGGCCAGAATTCTAGCCAATGTCAAAGCAGTGAGTGATCCGGAGTGAGCCTACAGTTCTTAGCACGATCCTTTCTGTAAGCAGTGTGCTCCACTGTAGCAATTGACAAGGAGACTGCCATAAACTGAATCCTGCATCCACACTTTACATGCCGCTAGAACTGTTCAGGGATGCGTCTCATGGAGTGAGTGAAGGTGCAGCAGCTTATACGGGACCAAGTGCCCTGTTTGAGAACCACACTGCGAGTTGAAGCAACGCAAACCAGGGAGTACAGGGATGGGGTTCGTCTGGGCGGGCCAAGGTGGTGGAACACGGGGGGGGGCAGCGTCGCTGGTTGCCCGGGTTGGCCAGAGTGCGGTATCCGTACTCGACACAGCTGTTGCAATGATGGGCTCGAGGTTTGTGGGGACGGGAGCGAAATTCAAGGCGGCGATAGTACACTGTGTAAGGGACATGGGTTCCGATGAAGGTGATGATGGCTGAACCTGTTGTGCCTACTCGCCTTGCGAGAAGGATGTCACCTTGATAAGACTCCAGATCATTGATGATCTCGTCGGGGGTGGCCTCCGAGGCAATTCCACGTATAACACCTCGGCAGGAGTTGTTTGGAGCGGCTAGGTAGGAGTGGACGGGAGGGGAAGTGTTTTGTAAGGTGATATTGGTGATGCGAAGTAGCCAGTTGACGATGCTTCGTGATGGGTGCGGAGGACGGTTATTTTGCCGGAGGTGGAGCGACACGTCGGTACATGTATGAGCAGGGAGCTGTGCGGCTTGCAAGAACGCCGGCAAACTGTCAAGAGGCAGCGCAGCTGCGCCAGCAGGACGGACTGGGAAATGCACTATAACTACGTGAAGTTCGGGGTCAAAGTCGGCCGGAAGACGAGATTTGCGGGGCTTTCCAGGGGTGATCCATTTCCCACCTTGGTCGTCTCGCTTTAGAGAGATTTTCATGTCCTGGCTCAGGATGGACGCAAAGATATTGGTGAGCTGCGAAGCGGCGATGTCGGCTGTAGCCATATTAGAAGCAGAAACGGGCGTGCCGCTCGCAGAACGAGACTCGAGCGAACCGATCTCTCGGCGGACATGCTGCGGCGGACCGACGGAGCGCGGCGATGTTTATACCAGGATCACGTACAGTCGCGTACAGTTCTCTGGGGTTTGCGGAGCCCAGAGAAGACGTCCGCTCTCGTCGGAGGTTTGCAGGAGTCTCCGGACACTGAAGGTAAGGGCGTTCACATCGAAGAGTTCACTATTGAAGGGGGGCTACTGAGGTTTTAAGAGCCACTGATCGTAGCTACCGCATTCCAAAGACACCGCGTTGTCGTAGATTGTTTTTCACCGGCTACGTCCTGTAGGGCTGAGGCCAGGGCTGGGGGATCCATCGCAGGAAACGCGGAGGAACCAAGCAACGACGTGAGGCTTGCCGAGTCGGTTCGTGGGTGCCGACGACATTCGAGCAACGCTTCCAAGAAGACTGGATATTCTTTCCGGCGAGGACACAATACTTAGACAGCATGCTTGGGGCTGATGAGGATCGCAGGAGGTGGATAACAAGACAACCAATGCACAGCAAATAGGTCGAGCACGGTACACGGCAGAATAGTGGTCGCCGCCATGTTAAATTGAAATGAAGCTGACGAAGCCAAGCTCGAGTTTAGTACACAGTGCGCTTTGACATGCTTTATTACAAATAATTTTATAAATCTTAAAACAATTTTTTTGTATCTTAAAGTTTTAATTTAAGTCGAATAAAACAAGCAAATTCACGTTGCGTCAAATAAACTCGGTCAGAACTCGGAACCAACGAGCATCGCCGCATCGCAATCGCCATCGTAACAAAACGCAAAACTTTCGAAAACGAAGCGAGTTTCAAAACTTTCGCAACTTTCGCAACTTTCGGGCGCTTTCAGACTTTAGGAACAAACATCGAAGAACGTTCTTGGAAAAGGGAAGTGTCCTAGGTGCCGGCGCGCCCATAAAACCAGCTGTGGATATGAGTCTAATTGGTGAGTGCTCGCTCACTCGTTTTACTTTTTGAGTCCTTTCTGTTCGGAGCGTATATGACGTGATCCTTTTGTGTGCAGTCGGCGTGAAAGCGAACGTGTGCGGTTCCTTGTCGCACAGGTGCTTTCCGCATTGGATGACCCTTGAGCTTTTGCCAAGGAAGCCACGGAACCGACGTGTCACTGCACGGGCACTCAGATTGCGGGAACGCAACCAAAGGCAAAGGTCCCACCGGAGGCAAGGGGGGCCAAGCGGGGCACTTGGTGAGTGTATCAGGGAGCTTGATTTCTGCAAATCGGGTGGCGGCTTGGTACCAGATAGCTAGGCGGTGTGTTTTGCGGAACCCATGACTGCTAAAGGTACCCGTTAGTGTGATGGCGCTTGTATTCGCTTCCACTGTGGGAGGTTAGATTCAAGTTCGATTTTCGTCCTCGGAAACTACTCCAAACATTGCGTGACGTGCGCCTTTAGAAGTAAGGTCTGTACTGATGACGTTGCTTGCGAAGAGTATAACGAGTTCTCTCTCGACTGGGGCACTGACTTCTTATAAAAAAAATTCTGTATATGGTGCACTTATTTACTAACCCTCTGGCAGTACTTCACTGTAAGGGCTCATTCACACTGGAAGCGGATCCGCGTTCGCAAAGCGGTTGCGAACGCGGTTGTATAAGGATTCAGTACAATTGCACGCGCATTTGATGACATCCAATGCGCGTGTAATTGCACTGGATCTTTATACAACCGCGTTCGCAACCGCTTCGCGAACGCGGATCCGCTTCTAGTGTGAACGGGGGGTAAAGGTTAGGAGAGAAAAAAAAAAACGTGCATTGACTAGTGTCGAAAGAAACAGAAAAAAAAAAGTCTTTTAAACTACTTCCTCCTCAGCTCATAAGCAAAGGGAGAAATCACGTGGTCGTATTTCACTGGAACCCAAAGTTATCCCAGCAGTCTGAAAGTCAGCAAGGGCAAAGCCCTTAATAAATTGCATGCTTCACATTTTGGCAAGTTCCAACAACTATAAAGTATAAAACGCATGTAAGCAATTTAGCGAGCAACAAGAAAAGTGATAGCGACCCTTTTTGCTATCGCTCGATCAGCTGCAAGACGAGGCAAGCCACATGAAAGCGACGGGAGCAAGCGACCGAGGCGATGAGCAAAGCTTTCTAGAAATCCAAAAACCGAGCAATGAGAGCTCTCCGTCACTCATTGCCGTCGCTCGCTAAATCGCATACATACGGTTCAGCTTGAATTGTATGAACGCGAGAGACACATGCAACTCACTTCCAAATGCCTTTCATTTCAGGGCTACACTGCCATTTGCGTTAAGTGCTGCACGGGCCTCGTGCACTGGCACTTTGACACCATTTAAGAAACTAACACAAACATATCCAGGGGTTTTAGGTTATGTTAGCCATCCTACAGAAAGGTGCTGCTCAGTTAATAGACGATTCGCTATTTTCCCGAGGGCCCCGGCCCGCCCGCGAGGAATTGTGGGGGAGATTGTCCTCGCCTGGCCGCTCTGCCTTGAGATTGCATTGCCTTGTCGCTTGCCTTCTCTTAATCTTGTTTTTCGATTCCATTACATATTTTTATCTATTCCAGTGTATTGTTTATCGCTTCTATGGGTTTCTATTCTCTTCTGTGCACAATATTTCTTGTATAAACGTATATAGTATTTGTGGCTTGATTTTGCCTTTTTCGACGAGAGTGCCGACGGACAACATGCCGCTTCGCGCGTCGTTTCCCGGGATGAGTACTACCATTGCTACAGATTCCTATCGCGCTGTTAGCTGTTTGTGTTGGTTCAATTTGACCCGCGTACAGTCGAGAGGAGCCGTTTATGAACACCCGCGCACATGTCATAGGGATAGGCACAGCTCTGAATCAACTATCGTGATGCGAGAGCCGAGCGCGCTGTGATTTGGCCACCCACGCTCGCTTCATTTACTCGCACTGTAGCGTATGCCTTCGAGTGCCGCTTACTTAACTAAGATACAGCACACCGCTGTATCTTAGGGGGGCAGGGCAGGGCCCGAGGGTGGGGCCCTGCCCCCCTCTCCCCTCCGCGGATCTCACCAGGGGGGGCACGAGTCCCGATGCCCCCCCGAAGTCTACGCCTATGCTTAGAAGCAATAAAAAATACATTGGAATAGATAAAAACAGGTAATGGAATAAAAAAACAGAGGATTAAGAGGAGGCAAGCGACAAGGGAATGCAACCTCAAAGCAGAGCGGCTAGGCGAGGGACAGTCTCTCCCACAAATCCTCGTGCTTGGGGGATTTTGCAAAAGGGCTATTTATATCAAGTTCAAAATGAACAGCGCTCTTCATTGATGGCTGGTTCACACGACGAACTGATCCACAGACGGATTGATCATATCCGCGGTTCGTCCGTCTCCAAAGCGCATCCACACGAAGGAGCAGACGCGCAAATGACAGCCAGGACGAGCCGAACATGTTTGCGACCACACTGTGGCACTGTTGTCCAAGATGGAAATCGACATTTGTTGCTTTGAACAAGAACTCCGCGCCACTGTTACGTGCAGAGTGAGACATAACACCATGATAGGCTTAGTGCGAAGCACCACTAGCCTTACTAAACTAAACCATGGCAGAGACAGAAGCATGGTCCTGCTCGAGGAGACTTTGGCGTGGAGGCGGTGAAGTCCTGGGCCCGCTAAGTGGCATTTGGAGATGCCTTCACTCACTTTGCACTTGCGCCTTCAGTACACCACAGCCACAAGAAAAGGCTTGCTGGGTGAAAGGTTGATTGGAGATTTAAAGTGATTGCGGCGTGGTAGACGCGTCTTTACAGAAGCTTTTCGACGCAGATGAGTACCAGATTCTGCGTCGTGTCAGTTGGGCAAGGTTCCTCATGCCAACCTTTTTGGTATAAGAAATGAAATGAAAGAATATTTTGTTACAATAGTTTAGGTCATTTTTCTTTAAAAGTCTTACTTGCAACTTTCAGGAAAGCACAACCATTACAGACCAGCTGCCCTCACAATCATGACCCCCCGCCCCCCTTTCTCTTTCTGGTAGTTGCTGTCGGTGAGCAACCTGATAGCCTTGGGCTTTTCCGCTTTTCTAATAAAAATGAGCGGTTCTTGTACATGTGCAAAAGTGAAAAGTATGCTACTGCCATGTTTGTCAGTTTTGTAACTCTTTATTCCCTCAGACCGCAAATTTGTCTTCAGCTTGGTTCACATGCACAGCACATTCATGGCATCTTCTATCCAAAAATATCTATTGTGGGTTGGATATGTGTTGGGGGGGGGGGGGGACATTACGTTTTTGGTTGAGTTGGTAGGCAGGAGATTGCGAGAAACAAAAGGGTAGATAAAATACAACCGTCACTTTTACTATGAAAACCTTTTAATACAGGACTGGCGAAAAAATGAGAACATGAAAAGGTATGACGTCCCGTCCTCCTCTTACTCTTTATTTTCTGTAACCTAGTCTGGTAATTTAGGATCATATACTACTACATAAGATTCAACAACGTGGAAGGTGTTGGTGCACCTTAACCCATTTTGGACGAGCCTCGCTCGTCCACCTAGGGCCGTTCCTAAACCGTTTAGGATGAGTATAACTCATCCGCGCACTATACCTCTCCCCTTGGCTCTTTTTGGACATCCCAGGCTTGATCCGAGCATAGTTTGCGGTGCTGGTCAGAGATGGCAGCATGTATTTTTTTTATTGTACACATTTTTAAGGGTGGCGACTGATTGTGGAGACATGTGCAGCTTGGGCCGTACGTGCAATAAATATAGAGAAAACAACTTAGGATCAAAAACTGAAGAAAAAAAGAAACGGTTAAGGTAAACAGTGTGTGACATTATTATGCACTTTCCTCGTTCCTTCGACAATGTCTAATTGGATACGAGACACACTTTTATGACGTGCAGGCAACGTCAAGAGAAATGTTTGGCGTGAAATGACACGCCGAAAATACAATGTAAGATAGCTATACTGCTAGGACCCATTGTATGTTCCTGTAACCCTGCTAGATTTGTTTTGAGAATGGCGCGATAATTTCGTGGATAAATCCACTTATATGTGAATCCCTCGGAGGGGCGGATCCGAGCAGAACTGGAGGCTGGCTTTGTAGCCAGCCTCCAGCGTGATGTCTCCTTGCACGCACTGACAGATTTGGCTATTTTGGCGTCTCGAGCTTCAGTTTTCTCGTTTACCTTCCACGTTTCGAGCATGCGGTTTGTGATGATTACGTCTACGACATTGCTCGCCTTGTCAAAGTGTTCAACATTGATTGCAGCAGCGATGAGTATGATTGCTATCAAGAGATGTTGAAAGCTGTTCATTTTGACTGCGACCCGCTGGCAACAAACTCCAGTGACGGCGACTTACAAACGAACTCGTTGTGGTCACTGTCGCCCGGGAATATCTCGCAGGCGCACGCAGGGTGGAAGTTCAACGGGCCGGCGGCAAGAGCGAGAAAAGCATTTGGGTTACCGAGTTGCGCGAGCGTTTTTGATCATACCGCGGCGAGGAGAGCTTGGGCGATCATGGGGGCCCCTAGAATGAGAGAGCGTTCATGGTCACATGCTTTATGGGCACCATGATGTGACTAACTTGGGCAGTGTTGCCTAGTCGCCAGATGAAAATGATACAAATTCGTAAATTGAATAGTGCAATTACCAGAGCTCTAAAATTGCGTAACTTGGTGTATATACTAAGTAGTCTATGAGCAATCCATTTCAAGAATAATGGATCCGTTTAATTTTCGTGTCATAACCCCATTAAGTCACTGCAGACTACGCTGTCCACTTATGGCCAATTCACATGATGAACTTATCCGCAGATACATTTATCAAGTGACAAGACGTCCACGGAACATCAGTCCCCCAAGCACATCCATACGGAGGAGACGAGCAGATGACAGCGAGGACAAACTGAACCTATTCCCGGCCCTGCATTTCCGCAAAATGCCAACATCGCACTGTGGCACACTTTTCCAAGGTCAGAAGTGATGTTTGCGACTACGATCACTGTGCTATTATGAAAAAGTATTGTGTGCTGCTGTTACATACCGAGCGAGACAAAGCATCATGACAGGCTTAGCGTGAAGCGCTACTAGCTTTACTAACCACATGACACAAGTATCGTCCTGCTCCAGGAGGCTTCAGCGTCTAAGTGATGAAGTCCTGGTGTTGCGGAGGGGCATTTGGAACTGCCTTCACGCACTTAAAATTGTCCTAATATGATTAATTGATCCCTATTAAAAAAGAACAATTGTTCTTTGAAACAATGTAATGAAGGGAAGTTTTTATAAACAATGCCTGCTCCTTTGACAACGGAATAGTACGAGCCTTGGTATAACAGGAACTTTCCGTAGATCAGACATACGTTTATTCCATGCTCAAAGTAAAGACATGAGTTTGTCTTGGCAATGCCAACCTCCTGTGTATGATCTGTAAAAAGTACTTAATGACCGTGGTCAAGGGAGAGGAGTTTCTGCTTTCAAGAACAGGATGGGGTGAAAGAAAAAGTGTCTCGATGAACAATGAATGCTCCAGCTAATCCACTCAGCCAAGTTATTGGCTGAAGCTGAGCATGTTGGTTCATTGCTTGTGAATGGGGCCAGCTGAACATGGAAAACACACAGAGAAAAAATATAACATTCGCACCGTAGCACCATATCTCCATGGCATCACTCACCGACTAAAAAGGATCGCAGGCCGGCAAGGGGTCCAAGTGATAAGCTCCGCACCAAACAAAGGGTATTCAATGTGCGGCAGGGTAAACGAAGACCAACGTAGGCACCAAGAGGAATGTAACATCGCCCACAAAACAAAGTACGCCCAATGTCAAAAAGAGGTCATTTATAACATTCCATTAACATGTGGAAGGTGTTATATTGGGCAGACAGGGCGCTGTATCAACGATAGAACCAGAGAACATGCCACATCTCTACGAAACGTGACAGCAGCGGGACACCTTGCAGCCCATTGTCGCGCATGCCAATGCGGGGCAACCTTGTGCAACGTTAGCATCGTGGGGCGACATAAAAATCAACTCGCCCGTGAACTCCTGGAAGCCCTAGCAATCGAAGAAAAAGGCGAGGACTGTGTTAGTGCCCCTTCCGTCGCACTACACAACTCCGAGAAGATTTTCCTGCGGAGTGACATGAGGACCAGGCAAAAGTAGAAGAAGAGGAAGACCGTTTAAGGGAGACAGAAGAAAAGGGATGAGAGCATTCCGAAGGCAGAAAGGACAATGCGTTTAAGGAAGAGAAATTCCGAATTAAGCGTAAAGAAAAAGAAAACGTAAATCAAGTGTAAAAAATTAAAAAATCTAAGTGTAAAGAAAAAGGAAACCGGAATCAAGGATTAGCAGAAAAGGAAAAAGAGGAATCCAGCGGTGCGAAGGTTATATTTTTCTCTGTGTGTTTTCCATGTTCAGCTGGCCCCATTCACAAACACTCAGCCAAGTTTCTGCAACATGAACTAGGCTCTAAGAGAAAGACGTAGGATAAGCACTTCGAAATCTTTAGGATTTGCCAAGGGATAAAATTAATTAGATGCACAAAAAAGTAGGGGGAGGAGGATGCCAAGAAAATTTTGGGGCTTGTGTTCTTACACTTGAATTGTTTGTGCAGGAACCATTACTGAAGCAGCACTTCATTCCTGAGGCAATAATTTATTGCTAGTCAAAGCCTGTTTCCAGAAAAGCCCATCAGGTGAGCGGCTTTTTTTTTTTTCTCTTAAACATGAGGTGCTTTTTAACGTTGCCCTCCAATCCCAAAATGTTGTCCATCCGTCCGTGCGCTTTGCCGCTAAATTTAGCGGGGACATTTTTGTTGCGTGACCTCTGCACAAGTTCAGTTTCCTCTCTAAATTTAGCAGAAAATTGATGTCGACCTACAGACAATTTCAAGCTCTCTGATAAATTTAGCGGAAAAATGGATGTCACGTGAACTATGCAGCAATTCAGTTTTCCCTCTAAATTTAGCGGAAAAATTGATGTCATCTGATCTATGCACCAATTCAGTTCCCCTGCTAAATTGGGTGGGAAAATTGATTTCACATGATCTGACGTCATGTGACCTACAGACAAATTCAGGTTACCTGCTAGATTTAGCGGAAAAATTGATTTCACGGAACCTATACACCAATTCAGTTTCCCCACCAAATTTGGCAGAAAAATTTATATTGCGTGATCTGACGTCATGTCACCTAGAGACAAAGTAAGGTTCCCGCTAAATTTAGCAGAGCGATTTATGTTACGCGACCTTTGCACCAATTCAGCTTTGCCACTAAATTTGGCAGAAAAATTGATGTCGCGTGATCTGACGTCATGTGGCCTATACACACATTCAGTTTAAAATAAAATGAACAAAAAAAAACTACCTTTTAAATAAATCATTTCATGCGTTATAGCACTTTGAAGGTAAAAGTCACTTCCAATTTTAAATAATGTTTTTACTTTAAAGAAACAACTTTTCTCTAAATGTCTTGATTGATCACCAGTGCCGTAAACTGCTAATAGCAGCCTTGAACAGTAAAGTTTGCACATCAGAAGTGTTGCTGATTTTTAACAGTATCTTTTGTCTCTTCCAACTCTTCAGTTTGGGGGGAATAAGTCATCGCTAGTCAATGCCTGATTCCACAGATGCATATCAGGTGAGCACCTCTTAATGAAACAACTTTGCTCTCATTGTTCTAATTTAACACTAGTGTGGAAAATCTTGTTTTACTACGGTTCTTTAAGTGAAAACGGGTATAGTATTTCAGGTTAAAAAGTCAAATTTGGGGGTTTTACGTGCCAAACCAACGACGGGCATCTGGCACGCCCCAGCGGAGGACTGAGGATTAATCTGGACCACCTGGGGATCTTTTGACGTGCGACCGAAAGCTCGATTACACGGCGCCTTCTCCGCAATAAGCCCCCGTCAGATTGCGGGCTCCTCGGCCGGGATTCGAACCCGCCACATGGGGATCCGTAGGCCAGCGCTCTCGCCTCGGGGCCACCGAGGCGACTATTTCAGGTTAATGAAGTACTTTATAGGCACCCTGTTTAAAGAAAAACTAAAAAATCCTTGAATTACAAAAAAAAAAGTTAGAATGTGGACATTTTAAAAATAGTGTCTTAAGTTTTCTTTTGATCTTGTTAGTAGGAGTGTCATAATCATTCATTAAAATTTCAGCGTAGCCCTGCATGTTGCGGCACACCGAACAAAGCAGAGCGCTAGAACGGTGAAAAGAAAAACTAGCAAAAGTGACGTCATTGGCAGGGTTCGATAACCCTTGTTCACCAATCGGCTGACTTGGGGATGCAAACAATGACGTCACGACGCTTTGGACAGATTACAGGTGGAAGAGAGACTCACTGCATGCCCTGCTGCAATCACTGCACATATTTTTGAAAAATAAAGGCAGTTTACGTTGACTTTCGCCCAAGTTTAGTGCGATCGCTGAATTCATGGGACAAAATGCTATGGAAGTCCACCCTTAACTCAGATTTCTTAAAAAGTGCTTCAGCTACTTTTTACTGCTACTTTGACTTAGTTGCACTAGCCGGTTCCAGTTTACATTAAGCCCAAGAAGCTAAGCTATTAATTTGAATGTGACATACAGTAAACTCTCATTAATTCAAATTCCAGGAAGCCACGAATTTTGCATGAATTGTCAAAAGCTCGAGTTATCAGTTCATCAAATATGTTGGAAGATAAATTGTGATTTGCTACATGGATGGCTGCACACACAAAACAGATATCTGATGATTTCCTCTACATAGGCCTACTAATAATAAGCAGGTATGCCACTCATGAAACATTGGTAAAATTTATGACACAAGTTTATTCAACCCTCAAAAATGTTGTTTAGCGGGGACTGTTTAGACAGCGCATGACACCTCAAAACAAAATTTTGTTCAACCAGCAAAAATGTTGTCTCTTATACAGGGTGGTGCAAGGAAAGGCCTGGCTCTTTAAATCGACCGCAAAATTCGGTTTCTTAACCTATCGCGCTACGACTTTGTGCAGCTTTGCCCACAGATGGTGCATTTTTTTTGTAAACTTTGCAAAGAGCGAATCTACCTGAGGAAAAAGTAAAGAAAGAAAAAGGCTTAGCTCCTATGGAAACGCAGCGAAGCCACCGGTCTCCAAACAACACGGCGCCGTTTCGCACGGGAGACAAGAGATGGCGCAATGAACGCCGCCAACAAACGAGCATACGGCGCCGAGAGCGGGCGTCTTTTGCAGACAATTTTTTCGACTGAAAAGCGGTGCGCGTTCCGCAGGCGGCGACATTCGCAGAAACAAAAACAGGCGCTGTAACAACAAGGAACTGGAGTTCCTTGTCTGCTAAAGACGCCGGCTCTCAGCGTCGTCTGCTGGTTGGTTGGCGGCAGTTGGCGTCGCGACAGCCTGCACCATCTCTTGTTTCCCGTACGAAGCAGTACCGTGTTGTTTAAAGACCGGTGGCTTCGCTGTGTTTCCATAGGAGCTAAGCCTTTTTCTTTCTTTACTTTTTTCTCGGGTAAGTTTGCTCTTTGCAAATTTTACAAAAAAAAATGCACCATCTGTGGGCAACGCAGCGCAAAGTCGCAGCGCGATAGGTTAAGAAACCGAATTTTGCAATCGATTCAAAGAGCCTGGCCTCTCCTTGAATCACCCTGTACTTGTGTGAATGCTGTGACTTAAAGCCACGCCTCCACATCACAGCGTTCAAGGTAGAGAAGGGGGCTTCGGCCTCCTTCTCTACCTTGCAGGTATTTCGGACTGTTAAAGAAAGCAATACGGGAAAAGGGGGCGTGGTCGAGCTTATTTTAATCTGAAATTATTTATGCATATGTATAGCTACTGTCGCTCTTCACTGCATAAAAGGTTGCGTAGATGGTCATTGTTAGAAACTCGTTATCGGAAGGCACTACTCGTCACATGCTTAGTGGTTCGGAAGTTCAAAGCTGTCTTTTCGACCTAAATACCTGTGCCGATAGTAACAACAAAAAAAAGAAAGAATAAATGCCGGAATAAAAAGCAGGAGAAAAAAAAAACTATCAAGAATTCGTCGGAAGTGTTCTATTGCAAATTCAGAGGTTCAGAACTTCGAAACAAGTTTCTTGTACTAAGATGTGTACAGGCTAAAAGAAACACGTCCGAAGAACGTAAAGCGAAAAAAAAAAGTTTTCTTTTAATGACGTGCTGAACTTGAACACTATTAGAAATCTTCTCCCATTAGTTAATTTATTCCTTAACGTTAAAAAACAATAAATATATTATTTTGTATTCTGCAGATGGCAATGATATGTACTGTCTGTGGTGTTAATTTAAATGCGATACCTCAAACAACTTAGACGAAAATGAATATCAAGTTTAGGGCATAATTGCATGTAGATACATGTTTGAACATTTCTTCGAAACTCACGTTGAATAACAATAATCACATCTTAAGACGGCACTTACCTAGGCTATACATAGATCATTCTTAACAAGTATAACATCTCTACCATAAATAGCTTCGGCTGCAGCGTGCTTCAAATCTGGCACAAACGATAATCGTCAAAAACCCGTCGTCCTTCCTCGCCCCTTCGGGGATTTATTTCTTTAAACCTAAGCATGCCAGAAAATTGAAATGAACGACATTGTCTTTCGTAAGGAACGCAACACCGCGTGTAAAATTTCGAGAAAAAAAATTACGAATGTACCCCACTACTTGAAATCAAATGAAACCGTCCGCCGGTCTTTCGAAGTTCGACGAACGTCGAACTTTTACCCTAAAAGTTCGAAGTTCGTCGAACTTCTGACTTTTCAGAATTCTAAAGTTAGACACTTTTCGAATTCTCTTGATAAATAAGTTCGAAAGTTCGAAATTTATCGAATTTTTTGGTCAGTCAAGTTCGAAAGTTCGACAAGCATCGAACCTTGCAGCGCAATAAGGTCGAAAGTTCGAAAAAGATTGAATATTTTAGCGTAATAAGTTCGACGGTTCGAAAAGTGTCGAACCTCTTAGCTTAACAAGTCCGAAAATTCGACCTCCGTCGGATTTCACAATATAGACAATTCGAAAAATCTAAATCTTTCGAACCTCTCGAACCGCTTGATTCGATCATTGGAACTTCGATTCGAAAAAAGTTCGCGGCATCCCTAATAAAGATATAGAAGATATAAAAAGCATGCACGACCAACAGAACGATTGACATAATCCGAGCGCCGGGAATCTTTCATGGAAGCGATTTGACTTTGTTTGAGCAAAACAGAAATCAAGTGGCACAATCGTTTCTTACATCTTCTTGCATAACCATAATGGAAACATTTTGTGCACCATAACCATGAAGAGGTACTGCATTTAACCCTTACGCACTTATTAAAACTGTTTCTCACTACCATGGCTAGGAGATTCTTTTCGGCTTCTGGTTGGCCAAGAGATCTTGTCAAGCCCTCTATTTGTGTCCCGGTGTTAGGCATCTGCATTGCCTTAACTTCGTTTGCGCTTTCTTCTCTGTTCTAAACTCCCAAACTTAATTTGAGCAACGGGCATCGATGGCGACAGTCCCTCGGTCATCGTGACACCATTGCTCGGTTTTAGGGTACACGAATAATGACAGAAAGCGTTGAATACTGTCTGAGGACCTTTGCACGGAATTTGGCAAGGTGAGTGCGGCTGTTTCTACATGACCCCAATCTCCGGTGGCAGTGGTCTGCTTCCGTAAACTGAAAAGACTTTTCTTCAACGTCACCCTTTCGACCGTGCTCGTAATATTTTGTGAATGGAGGGCACACCGAACTTAACGCTGTACCGTCGATGAACATGGGGTACGCTCGCAAGGTGCGTGCAAGTTTTCTCGAGATAATTGCTGCTTCAGCTTGTAACATTTTCTAACTGAATTTATCTTAATATTGATATTTCAAAGTGTTGACAATGACTCAATTTTATTAACTACAACGCTGAGTTGAAGGCTCATTTCCGCCGCCGGGTGTGGCTGAAAATTGTCGAAAGATTGTTCTATTGGTTTTCCTGAATCACGATCTCCTGAGCAATACCAGAGAGCCATGAACCTATGTTGACCGTCACAATGCGACTAGATTCTTCTTATTTTAAAAATTAGTACATAATGTAGCCGGGAAGAAGCCTTCAATTTCTGTTGCTGAAAGTTGAAATATGCTCATGCATCAGTTTCGAATCGTTGAATCATTGACCGACTCGCTCCGGCAAAAGGCCCATCTCGACTTTGCTGTTTTCAGTTCTCAACAAAAGACACACTCGTTGGCATGGGATCCTCAAATAAAACGTTTATAAACACCGATGCATGAGCATGTTTCTATGTTTATAAACAGTGATGCATGAGCATGTTTCTATGTTTATAAACAGTGATGCATGAGCATGTTTCTATGTTTATAAACAGTGATGCATCAGCATGTTTCAACTTTAAGCAACAGAAATTGAAGGTTTCTTTCCAGCTACATTATGTACTAATTTTGAAAATAAGAAAAATCTAGTCGCATTGTGACGGTCAGCATGGGCTCATGGCTCTCTGGTATTGCACAGGAGATTGCGATTCAGGCAAAGCAACAGAACTAACTTTTTGGCAATCGCTAGCCACACCTGGCGACGAAAATCAGCCTTCAACTAAGTGCTGTAGATAATAAAATTGAGTCAATGTCACCACTTCGAAATATCTATATTAAAATAAATTCAGTTCCAAAATGTTACAAGCTGAAAGCAAATATCAAGAGAAAACTTGCACACACCTTGCGAGCGCACCCCGTGTTCATCGACGGTACAGCGTTAAATGTGATGCCCACTCCATTCACAAAATGTTCCGAGCACAGTCGAGAGGATGGCGTTGGGGAAAAGTCTTTTTGATTTAGGGACGCAAGCCACTACTGCCGGAAATCGGGGTCATGTGGAAAGCGATGGAGCTTAAAGACACTGCAGTCGCACTCACCTTGCCGGATTTCGTGCAAGCTACACAGGCTCTCGGACAGTCTTCGATGCTTTCTGTCGTTATTCGTGCACCGTATAACTGAGCAACGGTGCCTTGATGACCGGGGGACTGTTGCCATCCAAGCCCGTGGCTCTAATTAAGTTTGGGAGTTTAAAACAGAGAACAAAACACGAACGAAGTTCGGGCAATGCTTACACCGAACACCGGCAAAGCCTCTCACCTGGGGCTTTCACTGTCTTTAACGCTCCAGCAAGGGGGAAAGCGCCGGTAGCCCTTTCCCCTTCTATCTCTCGCACTCTTTTAGTAAGACAGTTTATACACGGTTCTGCTCTGCTTTAACCCCGTTAAACATACTTCTTACCAAGCACCGGTGCACTGCGGAAAAGCAACACCAGCGGAAGCAAGCTCCACGGGTGTTGCTTCTCCGCAGTGCACCGGTGCTCCGAAAGAAGTGCGCTCAACGGTGCTGCGAGAACAAAAAGTATGCACGAAAACATTGTTCGAGTTAAGCGGCTTATGAATACATTGAAAACATAGCGGGTCAACCAAAGTTTTGAAATTTGTTTGACTTAACTAGAAGTATTAAATATCCGAGTTTGAATTATCGCGAGCCTACTGTATATACTAAGGGAGATCTGGCTCAATCCAATATGCTTAACGTCACTGAATAGTTGTGCGATTTTAATTGGCTAGTTTTATTTCTCAAGCACTTGATATGTTCGGTATTCAAATCAATGCAAATTTTTACTTTGGTTCAATTTATGGGGGGGTTTATTTTATATGTCATGTTTAGTAGGAGCTAGGCTAGTTGGTAAGCACGTTGCTCACTTACTTTAACCATGCATGTCATATACAATTTGTTGCGATTGTGTTTGAATGCAAATCCTCTTCTGCTTTTTATTTCAGGCTGCTCTTACATGCACCATGAAGATACCGAGGAGGTCTTCAATTGAATGACAACTTCAAGCACAAGCATAGAGGGGCATCTAAATGGCCAGCACAAGGACAACTATAATGTAAATTTTCTCCAAAGTTAAAGCAAGGCATGCCTTCTTCCAATAAAGGTATTGTGGCGAAACTTCTTAATTGGTTCGTTTGTTGAGCTGTCATCTATAGGAACAGCCGAGCTCACACAAACAAAATCCTGGCAGTGAGAAGTACAGGTTGTGTGCTCTTTCTCTTTTGCAAAACATGAACTTTTTGGCTGAGGATGAAAGATTATTCAAGTTCATATATTAAATGACGGAGCTATGAACTCTCCATACCAATCTACCCCAAAAGCTTCATGTGACTTAGGCTTGCTTGAATATGGAAGCTTTTTGCACTAAATAATAAAGCACTTGACCTTTACGTCTTTTTGAACTGGACTCTCCGTAAAAACAAGGCATATAATTTTATAGAATGGCGAAATGTCTGTAGCCCACATTATGGACAGCTATCCATATGAAATGTGAAAGCTGTCCGCACTAAATAACGAAGGACTATACCTTTCCGAATTATATAAGGCCAAAGCTACGAGTCATCCGCACCAGTCCTGCACCTCCGATACGTCAGGTGACACCCCTGGCAGATCTAGAGCTCTGCCAGGTGAGTCGCATGATGTATCGAAGGTGCAGGAGGTACGGATGGCACGAGGCTTTGGCCTTATAAGGCGGAAAGGTATAGTCCTTCGGTATTTAGTGCAAATAGCTTTCACATTTCCTACGGATAGCTGTCCGTAATGTGGGCTACAGACGTTCCGTCGTTCTACGAAATTATATGCCTTGTTTTTACGGACGGTCCAGTTTCTAGATTACGGCAAACCATACCGGCAATATTGAACCAGCAACTTTTATCCGTAAAATGGAAAACGGATAACTGTCTGTAAAGTGAGCTACGGACGTTTCGTCATTTTACGAAATTATATGCCTTGTTTTTACAGACAGTCCCGTTTCTAGATTACGGCAAACCATACCGGCAATATTGAACCCGCAACTTTTGTCCGTAAAATGGTGTGAAAAGGTTTTACAGTGTAGCCTCCCCCTTTTTTCCGAAAGGGACCGTGAAGCTCTACGGACCCCTGGAATCCTCCAGACGCCAGAGTGGCGTACCGTGACCAGTCGATCGGGTGGAGCTGTAAAAGAAGTCCTCAATCACTTGATACGCTTCGAGAACACGATTGTTTCCACGGCGCGTGAGTTTCCCCTTGGTCCATGCTCTCACACTGAGAACGGACGACGTATCCGTGTGACGCATTTCGCTCTCATTATTTATTTATCTTAATCTGGACCTTCCTGTACGTTTTGTAATTATTTACTCGATAAGCGTTCTCCCCTCTTTTTGGCCATTTCTCTTTTGGTTGACAGGGAATCCGCTCATACGGGCTTACAGGGAGCTTCTGCTGGATGGAGCGCTGTCCAATCAGAGACAACCTAATTTTCGAGTGGCATTCAAGGCAGTTCGGGTGAAGGAAAGTAAAAGAAGAAAAGAAAGAAAATGAAGGGCTGCTCAGTGTGCGCCAGATTAAAACAGAAATGAACAAAACAATACTAAAAGAGAAGGTACAGCAGTTTGTTGTCGTCCCACAAATCGATTCGCTTAGCCGCGGCCGATGAGAGTTTGATGGGCACATACACACGGGTAAAACGGCCCGGCAGAACTGACTTGGCCCTTGAAAGGAGGCTCGGGGTTCTGATTACAGGCAGGTCTAAGAACTTGCTAAAGCAGCAGTGAGAGTTGAGAGAACGCTTGGTTACTATGATGGTTTACAGTTTAAACGGAAAGAATAAAAACAGAAAATATACGAGGGACAAACACGCACAGTTCTTTCAAAGAGCAACTACATTTAAATGATGCCCATTACTCTATGATGAACCGCTTTGGTCACAAAAAAAATTATGTGAAGACGAAAGTACAAGAGATACTAGAAAAAGAAAAAAGTAAAGATAGCTGAATTTAACTTCCTGAAAAAGAAGAAGAAGAAACTGGAGGAGATGTTTTCTATGACAACTCCGGCGATAGGAAATCCATCTCTGATGTCGATAACGACATCGAGGGCTCGGAAACATTGTCTGTGGCAGTTTTGATCTTAAATGCTTCGATTATCTCTCGGCCATACTTGTCCTTGTCTGAGCCTAGCAGGGTAGTGTTTTCATAGCTAGGAAAGCAATCTTGGCAGGTGCGGGCATGGACAACAATCGAATGGTAGGAGTCGGATGACGCCTTATGAACTTCGAGAAAGTGTTCTCTAAGGCGAACGCTCAAGCATCGTCCCGTCTGGCCGATGAATTGGCTGCCACAACTGAGCCGAATAGAATAAACCGACTTCTTTGGCATTTGACGTATTTGTTGAAGTGTTTGATGGTGCATTCTGGTGGACGACTTTCGTTATTTACCCTTTTGCACATTTGTTTTAGCTTCATCCGACATGTGAATACCACCTTCGTGTCGAAGCGGGCAGCGAGACTCTTCAGGCGATGGGCAGTATTATGAACATATGGAATACGGGCCGGGCGTGTGTGGCGGTGTCCTTTGTTTTTAGATGATCGACGGCTGGGGTCTGTAATGAGGTGCTGAAGGGTAGTACGGAGGAGGTCTGCTGGATCCCCGGCTTGGAGAAGGCGGTCATGCTGACGTTCGACGCTTGCTGATGAGAGGTGGGGACAGGGTTTTGAACGAGAAGAGGCAAACAGGGTTTCAATAATCCCAAGCTTTACCGATTTAGAGTGGTTGCTGCAGAAAGGGAGGACCTGTTTTATGGATCGTTGCTGGAAACTCTAGCATATGCCTTGAGGATGAAGATGGAGCCTTATATCCAGATACTGAAGTCCCTCTTCTGTTGGTTCTTCACTCGTAAACCTAAAACCCGACGAGCAGCAATCGAATGCTTTACAAATGGACCGTGAGGAGATGGAGGTAGGATTAATAACAAGATAGTCATCTACGTATCGATACACGCTGCATTCGGGGGCGAAAATATTCAGTCGGCACTTAACTGATTGGACGTACATGAGAAACACTTCACTGAGTATTGAAGCTAGGCAGGAGCCTATTCAAACACCCTTCTTGTTTCTTTATAATTTGCCGTTGTATTCAACGAGAGTGGACTGAAGGTATGAGGCAAGGAGATCTGTGAAATCCTTAACGGAGATTCCTGAGGTATTTTGAAACTTACAGAGACCGTGTTCATGGATCGCATCAGACACAGAATTCAAGAGAATCCGGATTCTAGACTGTAATGAAGCTCTTATATGTCTAGAAAACTGCCGTGCTAGGCTCACACAAGGACAAGTATGGCCGAGAGATAATCTAAGCATTTAAGATCAAAACTTCCACAGACAATGTTTTCGAGCCCTCGTTGTCGTTATCGACATCAGAGATGGATTTCCTAGCACCGGAGTTGTCATAAAAAACATCATCTCCAGTTTTTTTTCTTTTTTTAGTATCTTGTGGTTTCGTCTTCACTTAATTTCTCTCTGACCAAAGCGGTTCATCATAGTTTAATGGGCATCATTTAAATGTAGTTTCTCGTTGAAAGAACTGTGTGTGTCTGTCCCTCGTATATTTTCTGTGTTTTTATTCTTTCCATGTGAACTGTACTCCATCCAACGCGCTCTGCTACGTGCACCTATGATGGTGCCTTGGACGCCTCTGCGACTTGCGTGTTTCCAACGTCCTAAAAATTGATCACGCGATTTTCACCTGATGACGTCATACCTGTGTGACGTTGTCGAAGGCCGCGGTCCTGGCGGTGTTCGAGCAGCAGGGGTGGATGTGGTACACGCCTGTTCTGCTGCAGGTCTCTTTCGTACTTTACACTTCACGGAAGCTTCGACAGCCAGAAGCTGGGACAAGGTGGTGAAAGCGACAATCGCATTGGGTCGAGCTTTTTTGACGGGACTTCTAGCACCAACCGCAAGGATCACTACACCACTTGGCATGACACCCGTCTGCTGTGGCGTCATTGGTTGCTACTTCGGGACCACTCGTAATGTATGGGCGGTTTAGGATGCTATACACACCGGTCGATGACGTGTTCCAAGCACTCTAGTCGCTGTCAGCCTGGGCCGTTCTACCAAAGTAATAGTTGCGCCCAACGGGTAGGTCTTGTTCACAACTCGTGGTTTCATGGAAAATGATGCAGCCACACATTGGATCGGATGTGACGAGGTGTGCAGAGCCCAGTGTCTAGACGGTCACTTAAGGGCGCTCATGGGGCCATGCAATGATTTTGAAACTTAGCGGTTCTTCTCAACTCAACAATGAAATAAAAAATCCCGTCGTCATGGCGTGCTTGAGACCGGCCCGATGATTCCAAGCTTGTACCGTGCTTTTTAAGCACACCATGAAACTTGTCATTCGTAAGTGATGATAAGTGCCGTCACAGCACTCATTGGCCCCTAACGTGAACCCTAATTTTCGTTGACGGAAAGATTTTTGACCAGCAGAAATGTTCGAGTGGCGCAGTGTCCGTGCACACTGCGTGAGCTGAGTTTGGCTGGCGTACTTTGGGTACCGCGGATGTATCACAATGAAAAGATGGAGAGCTTTTCAAGGAAAGAATGTACGAAATAGTGCACTATATTTCTGAACTTTTGAACCAAAGACCAGGCTTTTTACTTTCTATCCTTTTTGTCTTGGCCCACTACATATACGATATGCAATCATAAGATTCCAATCGAAAATTATTTATTCCAGTTCAAAATTTGTTTAAAAAAACAATCATATAAAAATTGTTTCTTTTCTTTTTTTTTAATCAGAATATGATGATGATGATGAGGATGATGAGGATGCGACTTGTTCCCTTTGAAACGGGCGAGCGCGAACTAAGTTCGTGCCCAAGCCTGGGAGCGAGGAGGTCTTAATGCCCCCTGAGGTGGATCTTATTCCACCAATCTTCAAGTCATCGTTTAGTGGCCACTACAAGCCTGTGCCGGCCGCTAGAAGGCCCCTTTATCTGCGTAGCTGCAGAGGTTTGTGCATCAGAGTAGTCTGCTTGGTTGCGCCCGATTTCAGTAATTGTGAAGCCCAACGCCTCAGCGAGCACTAAGGGGCTCTGCAGGCGTGGGCACCGGGACGGCTGAAGTCCCGCACAATCTAGAACAACGTGCTCCACCGTTTCATCGTAGCCTCCGCAGACCCGACATGCGCTCGAGGTCACCGTGGCATCAAACCGGCGTCTGTAAACTAGTGTCCGGAGGGCCCGGCGCGCGCCTCAGACAAAAAGCGGCCGCCCAGGCTGTTGTCGTACAGCAGTGCTTCCGATGCGATGGTTGTTTTGTGGTTCAGCTACACTTGGAGCATCGACTTTGTTTTAGCATCTCGGAGCCATTGTTGGGCCTCGTTGTCACGGACTTTCTTCTTAACCTCTGACGCCCATTCCCTTTCTGATGACGCTTCAACGGGATCAGAAAAAAAGCCACACTTGTGCACAAGTTGATGAAGGCGCTTCTGCCAGCGTGCCCGCAGCCCCGTCAGGTGAGTGTACATAAACAAGCTCCTGGTGCACCTGCAGCTGTCTATATGGCGAAGACGCCCGTAGTAGGTACTTTTGCTGGTTGCCTCCCGAGCCTCAAAGGAGGACCAGCCCAGCTCTCCCTGAACTGCCTCGTTGGCGACCCCCCCCCCCCCGCCCCCCCCGTGGCAGCCCAATCCATGGCGTCCAATTTCTCTCTGTCGGCGTTCCATATGGGCTCAGACATCACCGGGAACGCATACTACGGCATTTCCAAATGTCAGTCCAGGTACTACTACAGCTTTCCAGAGCACCCGGGACACAATGAACCGATTGCAACTCCAAAGGCTTTGCTTACGGAGAATGTTGGCTCCTTGTGTGGCTGCATGGGGAAGATAAGTGTGGTGGTCTTGTACGTAGTCTGCCGCATTTGACAGTGTGATGCCCAAGTACTTATCTGAGTCGAGTATTGGCACATCGCATCCGCCGAGGCGAAGGCTGCCGAGTGTTGGCTCAAGGGAGCCTGAAAACACAACCACCGCTGACTTCCCCGCGTTGAATCTCAAGCCAAGCTCCATAGCCTCATGTCAAAACGTTGTTGCATTTCAGACACTGATGCCGCAGTCAGTACCACATCGTCTGCATAAGTTAGTCCCGGCAGAACCCAGTTGACGGTCTCCCCATGCTCCAGGTGAGTTAGAGAAAAGCCCAGCCCTGATCGGATGAGCTTCCTCTCTAGAGTGGTCACGCAGAGCATATATAAGAGCGAAGATAGTGGGCATCCTTGCCGCAAGCCCCTCGTCACCAGCACCTCCTCAAACGTACCCTCACCGAGTTGGGTTCTAACCGTGTTACCATCGTAAAGACGGTAGATGAGCGCTGTCCACTCCGGTCGCATGTTAATATCCTGGAGTTGACGAACGAGCCGGGCATGTGGGACGCTATCGTAGGCCTTCGCGATGTCTAGAAAGCAACAGATAAGATTCCTTTCCTCTCTTCGGGCCACCACAATACATTGCGTAAGGGTATACAGGTGATCTTCCAATCGGCGCCCCCGTCGGAAGCCTCCTTGGAGTTCCGTCAGTCAACCCTCTTTCTCCGCCCATGGGGTCATGTGCTCTTTCATGATGTAAGCGAAAGTCCTATACACCGTACTTGTTACGGTCAGGGGTCTGTAGTGTCGAAGATAATGACGATCACATCCTTTTTTAGGAATCAGTGCGACCCGACCACCCCTCTAGTCTCGAGGAATCCCTTTTGTCCCAGACAGAATGTTCTCGAAGATGTCCGCCAGCTGACCCCTGAACTCCCTCCCCAGCGCCTTAAGCACACTGGCCGGAATCTTGCATAAGCCTTGGGCGGTGTTGTTCTTAACATACGCCAATGCGCGTATAAGAGACACCCTCCCGATTGTTACACAGGTAGCGTCATCCGGCGTCAACGCCGTGCCTTCCGTCCGGCTTAAATCCTGTAGCGGTGCCGCTTCCGGAGGTGAGAACACCTCTACCAAATGATCTGTAAGACCTTGTCCCAGTCGCTCTGTTGGCTGCCCTGTGTCTTCGTCCAGGATAGTGAGGCACTGCTCCCTTCCGTTGAGAGTTGCTAGGTACCTCCAGAACTTCCTAGGTGCGTCTCTTTCGCTTGCACTGGTTTCTCTCATTGTGACCATTACAGCCTGTAACACGATTTTTTTTGTAATTTTTCCGTGAGAAAATAAAAATGCCGCAATATTTACGTTGTTAGACGGAAATGAGGTGGATGTGACTGCCCCTTTCAATCCTCGCCGACAAATCAGCTAGTCCACTGATCTCTATCACAATTGCTGGATCGCGTTTGCGCACTCCGCGAATGCGGCCACCTGCAGCCATCTTTTTGCTATAGTTATATTACCTCTAGCCAAGGTACAGCTGCTGCAGTCACTATCATATATCCATGGCAGACAGCGTTGTGGTAGTTCTAGTGGCGGGCTCCCATCAAAATAGCGTGGGTGATATTTTGTGCTTGATTAAAATTGTTTGACAAAATATATTTTCGAAACCCGGCGTGAACGGTAGTCCGTTCTTTGAAGACCCGGTGAAAGTTTCACGAAATCGCAGCACCGGGGGAAAGCAGCACAGCACGCATCGACAGTCGCATCGAAAGAAGCATCGAAAGCAGACGCCGGAACGGAGTCTGCTTTTGATGCGAGCTGCGCTGCTTTCCCCCAGTGCTGCACTTTGGTAGAACTTTCGCCGGATCCTCAAAGATGAGGCTATCATTCACGCCGGGTTTCAATAATCTGCCTCGTCGAAAACTTCAATCAACCACTAAATATCACCCACGGCACAATGTAGTAGATCTACGGCTATTTTATGGCAGCCTGCCGCCATTGCGGTGTCCGCCATATTACTCTGACGGCTAGAAATAATATAACTCTACCAAAAAGATGGCCGACCTTGGCCGCATTCCCGTCCATACGTCGAGCTGGTCAAACGCGATCCAGCAAATACACATAAAGATCTGTGGCTAGCCCGGCCATTACTACTCGATTGACTTGGTTGCTCGACCGAACACGCTAGCAAGCCTGGTGTCTCCCTTTTCCGACACCCGGCGCGTCTAGTCTGGTGTCAGAAAACGGCGTCTAGTTGTGTGAGCATGCGCCCGGCAGCCTCCGACATCGTCTTCAATTTCACCACCGTATACTGTCGTCTGCCGTGCCCCAAGGACGCAGACAGGAACTCTACCCGTCGGCGTCCGCTTACGCTTTTGTCCGTCTGCTATTCCGCCTCCGTCTCAAAAACTTTAGGACCCTCGCGAGACTCGACCATGAAAGCGGCGTTCTAGCGTTACATCATGCGCGGGCGACGGTACAATTCAAGCATCTTTCAGCGTTTTTCAATGTAGAGTAAAAAGCGATTGAAAAAAAAAAAACACAAAATAAATTAGCAGTCATTTAAGCTAGTATGTTCATATATATATTAATATATATATATATATATATATATATATATATATATATATATATATATATTGCATCTGTGAGCAAGGTGAGAGAGCATCATAACGTACAATTAAAACGTTACCTAAAATATGCGCTTTGACAGGCTAAGGGCACTGCAGAACTTGAGACACGCTTGCGTGTTGAAACAAAAAAAAAAACATGGTTTTTTTTATGTGCCAAACCAACGACGGGCATCTTGCACGCCCCAGCGGAGGACTGAGGATTAATTTGGACTACATGGGGATCTTTTGACGTGCAACCGAAAGCTCGATTACAGGGCGTCTTCTCCGCAATGTGCCTACGTCGTATTGCGCGCACCTTGGCCGAGATTCTTTGAAACGAAATGATGAGAATATACCTGCACTAACTTGATGCGAGTCAGACGCCCGAATGCCTTCAGCCAAATGGCTTGCAAATTCTCACCACTTGAGGTATCTTCACATTATTGAAACCATAGTCACAATCATGACAGTTGCAGAAATAATAAATCAGCGGGGCTGTTTTTATGGAAACTGACATCTTTGTTCAGCATCAAGAAAGAAATCAAGCCAGATCAATCAAAATAGGGACGGTAGGCTTAGCTCATCTCCTCTACCACATCAAGCGTCCGCACAGCACTTCCGAAGGCGCGTACTTGCGAGACTTGTTTGCTGCAAACCATGTCAGTTGATAAGATTCATCGTGAACACCTCTGTAAACTAAAAACGACTCGCAGTCTTAAAAATTGACCAGCTCAACCAGCTACGCTCGTTCGGCCCATTCAGCACTCTGCAGACGTCGGCAGCCATTTTTACGCTCGTTCAGCCACGTTTCAAACCAAAGCGGGAAAAGCTATCTCAGAATACATTTCAAAACAAAATGGCGCTATCTTGTATATTCGCTTCTCCAACGTAAAAAAACTAGTCGATTAAAATACTATTACTGAACGGAGATGCGAATTTACAGTGAACCTTTCACACGTCAATCGTTTATCCAGCCTATCAGAGATGTAAGCACCGTGTAAGCCCGGCACGGGGCTTAGCGGACTGCGACCTCAACCATCGCCACCTAAATTTCGCTTTTTTATTTAAGTTTTTTTTTTAGTGTTTATTGAGGCGATCTGGGGTGTTCTAGATTTTTGATATTGTGTAAAAACGTTTGCTCAAATTGCGTGCTCAGAACCTTTCGCAAAGAGCTGTGCCCAGCTAAGTTCACACTGATTAGAAAGCAAAGTCGGCTGCTATACACGATGTCAACGCGAAATGTCTCTTCTTGAAGCCGCCCCGTGACGCCTCTTTTGTCGTCGTATGCTTCCGATGCTTCACACTACACGAGACTCACGAAGAGGTGCTAAAAATCGATTCGCGTTAAAATGGACGCCGTGACACAGAAGAGGCAAAAAAAATTGCTTACAAATTAATCCACTCGAAAATAAATCCGCAGAAAATATTCATCTTTTGGGACGGGGAGGGCCAGAAACCTGCGTGGAAAGCATACGGACGTCAGCGAAAGCCCAGGGAGGAGGACGAGCGCACGTTCGAACCATTACGGTTTTCCTCTGCTGTGCCAGCCGAACAGCCGCCGGGCCCTTATCTTTGTTCTTATTTTTTTGTACGTTTTTTTTTATAATTTTCGTCGCACGTTGTTCTTTGTTTTTAATTTTATGATTTATACATTAATATTATCATTATTATTTGTACACACTACCGGCCGCCAAGGGGCAGCCAATGTAGGCAAAAAACATCATTGAATGATCTCAACAAAAACGAATGTACGGTCCGGGTCAGTCGACCTGACTGGGTCGTTTTATCTCTACTTGAGGGCAGGCTAGAGTCGCCCCCAATATCGCAGTAGTAGGCCGTCCGGTCAGAGATTGCCCGCTACCGTTTTATTACGTCTCACCACAGCCGATGCTACGCTTCTATGGTGCCAATCAAAGGCCCCGATTGTGCATTGTCACAGCAATGATCGCCTTCGTGGGCTAGACCATTCACGCACAAAAAGACTAATGGCTCACGACGAATCCGCTATTCGTGAGTATGGGTTCATTAGCCATGGAGATGTCGGATGGAGCCTATGCTTAATTGTTGTGTTAGGCTCTCTTATCGAGTTGGTAGGAGCATTTTATTAAGGCGAAGGCCTTATATGTCCTAGCAGGGGAAAAGGCGGCGTCGACGTTGTGCCCGAAAGATGGCCATGAAAATGCGTCATCCAGCACGCGCTGGTCAGGGTCAAATCGGACGCGCCCGAGAAACAAAACAGAAAGGAAAGCACAGGACCGCAGCTGCATTGTCACAAAAGCCGTGAAGCCGGCGTGGGTTATGCTAGTTTTGCCGGGCTAGGTATGACTCGCCGCTGATGGTCGCCTGTGTTATAGGTATGCTAACTAGCCATCAGTCGCCCTGGCCAGTCATGTGCTACCGCAGGCGACCTTTGGAGGTAAGATATATTTAGATACGCTGCTCGCGCACACTTCCATCTTATCTCCCTAACACTCAAGTAGTAGCATGCTCATCTTATAAATACCTTTGTGTTCATCTTACCTCTGACCTATTATGGACTACTCACATAACTTATGCTATTTCTGGTACTAACTGTTCTCTCGGATATTTGCGAAGTAGCCTCAAGCTTGCTACACCCTCCGGCAAACAGCTAGCGTATACTACTTTTATAAGATTGAAGTTAGAATACGCCTCATCTATATGGTCTTTTTGGCAGTCCTACGTCGCAAATAATGTAGAATCCGTCCAAAACAGGGCCTTTCTTTTTATTTATAACAACTACTCACCATATACCAGCATATCAGGATTACGTTAATCAGCCAACCTTCATTCACTTTCGCTTCGCAGCCGAGTATCACGCCATTATCTCCTCCATAGACTTTTATATCACTATAGCCACTTCAAAGAATCATTGCTATCACCTCCGAATCGTATTTTCTCGCGTCTAGATCACCTATGTAAATTACATCCAAACCTATCATCAACTGTTTCTCACCAGACCTCCACACTTCCATTGGCAATCGAAGATTGGAATTCACTGAAAACGTCGATTATATTAATAATGTTACTAAATTTGTTGAAGCAATTATCTAACCTACCTAGCTACCTCTCAGTGTTAAAATTGTGTTAAATGTTCTATTTTTCGTATTTTTCCTATTGCTACCCCCTTGTATAATGCCCCACGGGTCCTCAAGGAAAATAAATGATGATGGTGATGATCCTCGCGCACCGAGCAGAGGCTTTGAACTGCGGAATGCATGATCCATGGAGCGATTCCCGCTGAACCTTTGAGTGGATCTTGTTCGTTGCGATCTAAGTTTAGTTACGATTATTCGTCAATTATTATGGAAAAACGTGTCTTCTAAATGCTTTAGATGCTTAAGGATTAATTGCCTACGCTTGCGTGTAACGTTATTTTTCTCATACTCGAGTGTTTTATTGGTTTCTGTAGTCTTCTCGGCCCTTTCTATGTTGTCTCGATTGTGTGCTGCGATTCAGAAAACAAGAAGTAATCGTGTGGTGTGTGAAATCAAAAATCATTGCAAATGCGTGGCATGCACAGTTTTTTTGTGGTAACGAATACCGAAGACTGAAAGGCCGGTGCATAAATTTTCAAGCTAGGGAACACGTTTTACCTTTGAGGTCTACGCCATCGGGTCAACTGGCAGTTCATTTCGATAGATATCGTTGCACACCTCTGTTTAAAAGATTAAAATTTTGGCAAAGCACCCGAGAAATCAACTATCGAAATTAATTAAGCATATTACACTCATCTACACGGTCCTGATGTTCTCGTTAGTGGAGAGTATGTTACAATCTGCAATTAAAAGTTTGAATTCATTCGTAGAATAGGAACGTATGTGTAAAATTTGGGGTTTAGTTAAAGCAATTTCTAAAAATTTTTAAAATTCTGTGACACCCTTTTTATTAATTTTTTGAGTGGCTGACTGAAGAAATGTTCCTCTGGGAATGAGTCTTTTTATTTTTTATTTACTTCTGTGCGTTTATGTCTTCAAGAAGAAAACAAAAACGACGTCGTGGAGTCGTCTACTTGACCTAGTGTCCTTTTTCCGCTGTTTTCTTCTTTTGCCATTATACTTTTCGGATGAGCTTCAGCTTCAGAAATGTTCTGTGTTTAAAAACATTCTTTTAATAGTTCTTAAACGAGAACAGAACAATTCACAGCATAATGAATCCTAGGTCACTGGGGTTATGACTAGCGACCGTATTCCAAGGATGTTCCGGCTTCTATTCGCGAGAGCAGCTTCAGAGTTAAAGTATTAAGGGAGATCTGTTTTAGATAATGAGTTTCCCTGAGGCGGGTTTAACCTGACTTAAGGTTAAGGTAGCTTGAGGTAAGCGAGCTGAAAGTAGGTTATCCGAAGCTTAATTTTCCTAGGACCATTACGCACACAGAAGATAATAAACCGCGAGGTATCGTATGTACTCAAAGCATAATTTTGAAAAATAAAAGAGGTTAAGGACTGCGTGGTGGGTCATTTTTGTGGCTTTATTTAAGCATCAATATTACTTTCGGCGAAAAATACACTACCCAAACTAAGAAAAATACAGAAAAAAAAAACTTGTTCTTACAGAGTTATTTTACAATTATACAAGTGTCCTAGCTACGGCTGAGCGATTCATTCATTAGGCTTCCGATTAATCAATTTGTGATTCAAGCTTTTTTCTGGTTAACTGGTTAATGGGAAAACTATAAAACCAAGCGAACAAAAAAATATCCTTTAGTAAGGCACGTTGTTGGGCTAGTTGGTTCATCTTAGTAAAACATATAAAATAGCGCCTGTCCTGTTTACTTCTTGTCCTTGTTTCTGTTGCGCTATTTTATATGTTTTACTAAGATGAACCAACTAGCCCAACAACGTGCCTTACTAAAAAAAAAAAATATCCTTTCACGATTTTTTATTGCCCTGCTCTTCATCTCCAGAATGCAAACACTGTCCTTTTCGTCGGCGGGAAACTCACAAACAACACCGTTAGTCACGGTTAATGGTGCCGGCTTCAAGGCCGTGTCCAACTTAGAGAGCAATAGGCTGCTTAGAGACTGCGCAGTGTTTTTCCCCACCAGGTGTAGACACTGTGCGTCTGCAGCGGCGTGACGCCAGAGCCAGACGTTATTGTATAAAAATACCATCAGGCTGGGTGCTTCTCGGAGAGGGAGGTTGCACTGAGCGGAGATTCCCCAAAATGGGAAGAAGCCTTACGCGTCCCAGCTTCACCTTCGCTAATCAGTGCACGCAGTCGCTCTCCCGCGCGACCAACCGCAAGAAGAGGGAAGGAAATCTAGGCGCAACTCGATGGTACGAAAGGCAGTGATTGGGTTACATTAAAGATGCGGTTAGCTCAAGTTAGATTGTTGGGCCAGTTCATTCACTAGGGATGGTGGCTTCTGAGCTCTTCTGTCTATCGGTATGTGTGGGCTTGTGCGCATGCGTGATTTTCCTGTTTACGTTTCTTTATCTTCCGGTTTGATTCGCTTACAATTAGAGACGACACCAGTGATGAACAAAATAAAATGGTGGGCACAAGGTCCTCAAATTCGCTCAGAAGAGCACCCTCATTAACTAAGCCTGATATTGGTTCCTGCTTGACGATTTTATATATATTGTTAGGAAGGTGAAGACGACGACGGGGCAGTGGTGCGCACAACCATCTCGCGCCAGGCCCCACGGGCCGGCTCGGCCTCCATAAATCGTATGCTTGTTCGATCATCGTGTACTGTCCTATCCTTTCTGCTGCCGACAGCATCACCCTAACAGTATGGTGGAGGTGCGGAGCCATACTCATCTCCTTCATTGAACATCAACGCCGCTATGATCTTGTGAAACCGCCTCGTTGAGGCAGTCATCCGCAACAGCAGACCAAGCACCAGCCATCGCTCCGTCGGCCCCCGCCCAGACGCAATGACAAGACGAATATCAGGCGAAGCCGCATCAGACGAAGCCGACAGACGATACCCCGCGCCTATCCCCAGCCCCCGACGTTCCGACGCTTCTCAGTGACGTGAGCCCCCAGCCCGGACCGTGCCGTCGTGTGGCTGGTGCAGAGGTCTGTGACGCTGCGGAAGAGGCCGAAATTCAACGTCTTCATCTTCATACTCACCCTCGCTGTCAGCAGTCGTCCTTTGTTCTTCTGTGTGTGTGACTTTGTAAGTTTGCTTCATGTGCTCATTTATTCACCGGCCGGGTCGGCCGTTTTCGTCGGAGGGAGTACTGTTAGGAAGGTGAAGACGACGACGGGGCAGTGGTGCGCACAACCATCTCGCGCCAGGCCCCACGGGCCGGCTCGGCCTCCATAAATCGTATGCTTGTTCGATCATCGTGTACTGTCCTATCCTTTCTGCTGCCGACAGCATCGCCCTAACAATATATACACCAAAAAGACGCCTGTAAAAACGTTAAGTGCTCTCCAAGTCCATTAGATGTTTCTGTTGTTTTTTTTTCGATATATATGCGGTAAATACTTATTTTTCCGTGCGAAGGGTTGATTTTAATTATCATAGTAAAATTAGTGTGGTTTAAATGTAGATGTAACTTGTCTTGATTTGGATTCTCCAACTTAGGAGTCGTTTTTGAATAGTGCGAAAGAATGATGTGGCCGAAAAACACCGCGGCGCACAGTGGCTGCCGTCGCCACTTCATCTACAAGGGGCGGAAATAAGCCTTTAGACTTACACTCTTTGTTTCCTAACATTTCTTTTTTCACCGATGATAGTAGTTTCTAACCAAAATATGATAATATTTAGAAACACATCAACACCGAAAACATGCCCCAATTCGTTTTATAAATAAACGTCGGTAAAAGTATAAGCAGGTACAAGTGATTTATTTCAGTCGTCAAGTTAGAGTCACCGCTGGTACGTTTCCGGCGGTTCGACGACGGAACGGCTGCCGAAGGAACAGACAGACTCTCTCTCTGCTGGATGAACGATCCGTCTTTATTACAAAAGCAAGCTCGCTTTTAAGGATCCTGCATCCATTCAGGAACGGACAAAAAGAAAGAAATGCAATATCGCCTGGCACCAACTAATCTTATCGGAAGCGAAGCGTAGGCATAACACCGCAATTGTTACACCGCCAGGCAATTCTGTCTTACCCTCGCGGGAAGTTCGAATATCGTATATTCCTTTTCCAGCCAGAACGTGTAGGCGTCTCTGTCAGCTCACCTTCATTGGCTATTCCACTCCCGCCGGAGCGCAGTATCACCATCACCGCGTAGCCACAAACACAGACGATTTTCTATGTCACCCATCACGACCCCGTCGGTATTCAGTGGCCATTCAGAGCGATCGAGAAAAAAGAAATCGTAAACGCTCCTCGAGAACCAGCGTGATGACGAGCACCGTTGCAAAAACAGGAGTGCTGCAGGTTCTTGAATGTACGCCTGTCGAGCAAAAAGTAGCACGTCCACGGTGACGAAGTCGAACGAGGTTCCACGGAACAAAAACTGAAGGTGCAATAAACGCACACGAAAATTAACTACACGACGACGCCGGGTACCGGCTTCAACGGCGGCACACACGGAAGTGCGGAGCCGGGAAGGATGAGCGACATCGCCGGTCGGGCGCACGTCAACAAGTAGACAGCGGGACCCGCACCGTTGGCTTCGACCGGTTCCTCTCATGCGCGCGCGACTAAAGGAGAGGAGGAGGCCGCTGCTGTCGATTTCAGACGCCAGTCGGCGCCACCGAACGCACCCTATGTTCATCAGCACCGCAGAGTGCGGGTTCTAGCACAATCTGGAGCTCGCGAGGAATCAGCCGAATTCCAGGAAAAAATCGACACCTTCATCCGTCTCCACATTAATCGCGTTAACTTTCCTGCTACTTTTAGTCACTTTTTTATTGAATATTAACCCTATGCATCTTTTATATACAAAAAAAACAGGCCTTTGTGTTCTGGACCTCCACTGCGAACTCCATCGAAGCAAGACATAGTTGCTTTCTTCTATGAAGGCCATGATTAACCAGTTAAGCATCAAGCGTTCGTACATTCTCATTCAGTAAAGGTGGTCATAGTCATCACGTCGCTACTTTTGTTCGGCAGTACCCTCTGCAGTTCACCCCTTGCTCTTGCGAAGCATTAACAACACTCCGGCATATCCAGTGAGGGACTCGTCCCACGACCCGCGCAGGTGCGCGTTGAGGACAAGAGAACTGCACATAATAGAGCATTTTAGTATTGCGTACGGAGGCATATAGAAAAGACTGAGCGGTTGTGGTAGCGGGATTTTTGCGTAGTTATGCAGCCGCCCTTACGTTTTTGCCTTGAGTGAATTCCGGCCTTTGGTTGCCAGGAATAGATAGCACAGGCACGTCTAGATGGCGCTGCAAGTGCTTGCGTGTGCCTTTGAGTTCCGCTGCACTAAAACGCTGCTTTGACGCGGTGCGCAGCGGTCCGTAGGGGGCTTGCGTGCGTCAGACGCAGTTCTAACGCCAGGGTCTTTACGCTATTCTAAAACTCTGTAATAACTAACCCTGCACATGTAAAAAGGATTTTAAAAGTCCCCCTTGACAGTGGTTGAGCGTCGGGCATAAAATTTCGAGGTACTGGTTTCGAACATTCATTGGAGGACGTGCCATATTTTCTTTTAAATGAAATAACGTTTTTTTCGACAGTTCGTTCGAAGGATAATGAATTCCAATCCCGTTTCTAAAAGAGCACAACAAAAAAGTGCGATAGCTAAGTTTGAACATAGGAAAATAATGCCAAGGGCTACAACGATCAGTTCTTGCTCAGAAATAATGGCCTTCTAAGGAACCGCTCGTCATTGATCAGGTTATCGATTGTCTTGGATCGTTAAAGCTGATGACATTTTTGGCTCATTGCCTGCGTGCGTCTCGAACTCAAAGCTCAAGTGGTCTGGGACAGCAGGTAAGCTTCGATCATGTCTAGAAAACATCGGTGTCAAAGTTTGCGCTCCAAAGGAAAGGCTAAAAGTGCACCAACGGCCATTAAGTGACTTTACTGTTTCTACATCGATGTAGGTTAATAATGATTATTTTAACGCTTGCCCTACAAAAGTTACGATCACTTTACTGCTATCTAGCTTCTGAAAACACGACATCTACTACAACTAATATTGACAATAATAATATTATTATAAATAATATTTGCAAGACAGAAAGAAAAGAATAATAAAAAAACAGGTTAAAATATGAATGGCCTGGACGCAGGCTTCCAACCCCGGAGTAAGCCGACTGCAATGACTTCTAGTCATTCATTTCTTCGCATTTGAATCTGCCGAATTTTGTACATTAGGCCACGCATAGATAAAACAAAACTCGCACACTTCCGTACGCAACTAAATATATAAAGCACATATTTCGAGAGAAAAAAAGTGTTATTAGCTGGAAAATGACTTCTCGCTCCAAGGTTAAAAAAATTATAATTTGAAAGATCACCTCAGGAATTCAGCGAAACGTCATTGAAAGTAAGCTGCATAAGCTGTTAAAATATAGATTTTGTAATAAATTAGAAGAAACGCAAAACTGTTTAAACTGGATACAGGCACATAAAATATCACAAGCTGATTTAAAATACAACACCGTACGGGCTAAAAATGTTTCATTCAGTTTTTTTGTTTTTTTTCAACGGCACACACAAAGTTTTTGTAATGGCAAACTGCACGTTTAGGCAAAAGAAATACGTTTGGTGGTAAAATATTATCTACGACAGAATACTTCGTTAAAAATGAAGGCTAAGTCCTCGTCTTTTTTGGTAACAGAAGAAAACAGCCCAAAATATTGACACAAAAAGAAATAGACCGATTTTGTCTTTAAGAATATGTTTTTTTGTGTTGTTACTCATATGCACCCATCAAACTCTATTTCAGTTCCTTGTCTTCATTTCCTGATTTTGTCGCTTTTTTTTCTTCAATTAGTGTTTGTTTAGAGTACTTCGAAATGAAGCGATGCTGTGGCGTTGCCTTTATACATTTGTTATAATATATTCATCATACTGGCGAACGTTTTTCAAAGTTTAACCGATATAACTTCATTATTTGAGAATGAATAAATATATGTGCTCAGTGAAGGCTACCCCCCCCCCCCCCCTCCTTCGAATCTTCGGCGTTCTAGGAATTGCATTTCACATATACAACAACGTACTGTTTGCAAACAAGCCCATCAAGCATTTGCGCATGGGCCGTGCCGACAGCAGCGCCACCGCAGCGGCGTGACGTCAGAGTGCTGAGTTGGTCCGTATAGTCACTGATAGCCGAAGGAGGGTAGAGTGTGGTCTATTATGTTCCTGCTTATCGGGCGCCATTATTGGCTAATGATGCCATCCCATTTGGTCGAGGGGCCATAATAGGATGCTCGAGCTTGCCGTGACCTGAATTTCTTGTGGGTGGCCAAGGAACGTCCGCTGAAATTAAACTTACATTGTCCCGCCGCTCATAGTTAATGTTAAGCTCACATTCTACCGTTGTCCTTTTCACTGCTTTCAATAAAAAAATAATAATTCCATCATCACAATACAAGGTTGTCGAGATTCGAACTAAACTTCAATGGAGTTAGATAAAATACCGCTTTTTTTCAAACGAACTTCATTAGATCATCTTTCTGCAAGGAAGTGGAACAGCAAGAGAGAGAGAGAGAAAAAAATACATTGAAAAAAAACATAAATTGCGGAAGCCCTTTGTGGAAGCGAAACGGGTTTAATTAAAATCCTGAACACTTGTCTTCATTGTGCCAGTGGTTCGCGCGACTGACATGTCCGAGAAAGCACATTGTCACGTTCAGTCCCCGAAGCGCGGGGAGGCTTAAGAACGTGCACTCTCACGAAAATTTCGACGGGGGAAAAGTTATACTTTGTCAGAGGAAAGAAACCGCGAGGAACCGCAATGTCTATGGAGCCTTCGGACGCTTCACCTATTATCGTAATATACTCTACTAGTTTCGGAATACACACTTTTTGATTTAGATATTCGTAGCTAGTCGCGCTGTTTTAGATTGGCTGAATTTCGTATTTTTTATCTATTTCCTGAATGTAGTGTTTTTGGAGAACTTGCGGATAGTCTAAATGTATTTACCTAGCTTCAAATAATTAACAATCTAGAATTAAAAATCTAAAAAAAAATGACAGGACAAACTATTCAATAACTTTTCAATTGAAAAAAATAATACTTTTTTTCTGTTTTTTTTCGTCACGTGGGATTGAGCCTAGAAATGACAATAAAGTAAATACGTCTAGAGGAACGGACTCTCTCACTTTGTTCTTTTGATGCGCGATAATATTGAAAATATTTCCAGTAGAGTGAATTATTATCAAGAAACGGTAACATATTTATGTATTATTTTTCACATATTTCTTGTCAAGGGTCGCGGAATGACGGGCAGTAAGGACGTGTGTGGCTCCTGCTCCGCCCAGGTTTTTGGCAGACAGCAGTTTCTTCACTGTTCGGGCATCTGCGGCCTGCGCTTCCACTGCAAGTGTATCAAGGTCGCGGCCGGAGACTACAGTTTACTGATGAGGAACGGAACAAGTTTGTACAAGTGTTCGTCATGTATACAAGGCGAAAATGCGTCGGTAACGATCCGAGCACCGATGACTCGTCGCTTTCCGATTCCACGAATACTGAACTTCCAGCGGTCTACAGTGGTGAAGGTGACTTTCGCGGACCTCTTAAAATTATTTTGAAGAAGATAAACGGGCTTTCCACAGACTTCAAGTGGTTGAGGGTAGATAATGAATCTCTTCGTGGGCAGCTGGCATAAAACAACGCCTTGTTGCGAAAATCTCTGCCTCACGTCCCGGAGGCTGTGCGTGGCCCTGCTCCGAAGTCGTTTTCGTCAGCGGTGCAGCCGCCGAACAATCGTCAACGAGATGCGGAACCTCCATCAGCGCAGCAGCGAAACCTGGCCAGTGTATTTGTCTCCCGACCCGAAGAGGGGCCATCTCTGCGAGACCGTCGGCAGACAGTTGACGAGGGTAGGTATACGATTGTTCGTTGCAAACAAAAAACGAAAGTCGTTGAGGGGACCCGAACGGAGAGCAAACAGGGCGTTGTACCTCGCCCGCCGAGGAAGTGTGCCCTCTTCGTTTCAAGACTATCCCCTTCAACAACGGCACCCAACGTTTGTTAAGCACTCGAGGATGTCCTGCAAGGCAAGTCAGTTCAGCGCACTAAACGTTTATCGAAGTACGACAGCTAAGCTTCTTTCCACGTCTGCGTGCATGCCGACTGTTTCGACATGATTAATGACCCGAGTGTGTGGCCTTCTGGATGCCTCTTCCGGCCGTTCTTTGGTGGTTTGAAAATTGACCCGACTGCCACTTCGATGCCTTCGAACAAATAAGCATACTCAAATGCCTGGTCGCTGTCACGAAAGTGTGACCGTGTACGAAATGTACGCGGTCTTCGAACTAAATCAGATATATTTTCAGCTGGTGTGAATTCGAATAACTATGATATCTATTCCTTGACGGAAACGTGGCTACAGGCCAACATTCCCACCTCTGAGTGCTTCGGTAACAACTTCATCATCCATCGCAATAACAGGAACACAGTTATGTCCGGCAAACGTTTCGGAGGCGGTGTGATGACAACTGTAAATGCAGATTTTGTTTCTTACCGAAGAGAAGACCTAGAGGATTACGATGAGTGTTTGTGGGTAGAAGTGGCGATGAAAGGATAAAGTAAATTTACTGATTGGTAACGACTATTTTCCTGCAGGATTGAGTGCGACGCATTTTCTGCACTGTTTCCATATGCTTCAAACAAAGACGCGTGTCGACATCGTGTTCTTCTCGGAAATTTTAATTTTCCTGGCGCCATCTGGGGATCCCAGCATGTAGCTTACAGGAGTCTTGAGTCCACACAATAGGCTGGTGCCCTACTTGACTTTCCGAGATTTAACTGCCTTTCTCAAATAAACAGTTTAAGAAGACCCGCGCGTAACGTATTAGACCTGTGTATTACTAATGACATGGACGCTGTAATTTCGCCAGCCGACGCTCCAGTGTTTCCAATAGATATTTGGCACGAGCCGTTTGTAGCGACCGCAAGGGTGCCTTTTCAGTTTAAGCCTACGGGCAACTCTCTGTCTTTAGACTTTAGGCGGGGAAATTATCTGGGTCTTTACCATCACTTCGCAAACCTGAACTGGTCTTCAGTTTTAACTAACTCTGACGTAAATTCAGCTTGTGATGTTTTCACCCAGCTTGTAACAGATGGTGTACAGCGTTTTATTCCGCTTAAAAAAATTTAGCAGCAGAGGTATCCATAGTGGTTTTCATATAAACTGAAGCTCAAAATGAAAGAAAAATCTCGGGTTGATCGTCAATACAAACGTAGCAACGGGGAGATGTGGTACGCAAAATTTAGTCGAGCGAGGGCGGAGGTAAAGTTTCTTTATCAAAGAGATAAAGAAAACGTCGAGAACAGCATTCAGAATGATTGTATATATATTTGACAGCTTGAACCAGGGGAAGATATAGAGTAATTGAGACAGGAGAGAATAGACAGCTGACTACCAACGATTATTTAGTGGGAACTTCTTTTTCCTCGCGTGTTTACAGACACCAACAAAAATTATTACATATTAAAACCTATTATGCTAATATAATAATGCATGTGTATGTTTACAAAATTTTCACATTACCTAAACCTAAACTAATATTTTAAATTCACCCGCCACAAGCTCATACTGCCATTTTCTGGACCGTGACGCACCGTAGATATTGTCTCTCCTTTTTGTGAATAGTGATAGACGGGGTGCTGACGCACCCACTCGCTTGTTCTTCGATAGCAAGCGCCTCGAGCATCTCGCGCGCATGAGTATTGTTATTACTGGCTAGGATGGTTATGTCCTTGAACGCTGCACTGCAGTGGCAAGTCCTGCAATGAGCTGTAAGATGCCCTGCCGACGTTCCTTTAAGGGATGCTGCGTGCTCGCGGGCTCTGTCGTTAATGCATCGGCCCGTCTGGCCGATGTAGCACTTCCCGCATGAAAGGGGAATGTTGTAAACCACTCCTGTCATGCATGGTACATATTGTGTTCTGTGGGCAATGTCGCACGTTTTTTCTTTGCCTGTTCTGTTGTTAACTCGTCTGCACATGGAGTACGCTTTGTTAGGCGCGGAGCATACTACTTGGATCTCATTCCTCGCGGCGATCTTTTTCAATTTGTGCGTAATCCCGTGAACGTATGGTAGCACAGCGATCTTCCTTCGGGTTTCCTCGTTTACTTTTTTGCCCGACTTTGCACTCTTCAAGTTTCTGCAGATGGTCTCACAAACGGGTACCAAGATACTTGTTGGGTATCCCGAATTCCGTAATCGTGACATCTGTTTTTCAAAGCTCTGCCCTATCTGGTGTTTACATGATTTGTTTAAGGCAGAAACTAACGCCGTGCTGGCGATACCTCTCTTAATAGTTCTTGAGTGGCCAGAGGTAAACGGTAGAAACCCTTTTGCTGACCGGGGTTCGTACCTCCAGCAAACGTGCCCTTGTTGGAAAATTAGCGCGAGGTCTAGGAATTTGATATTTTTGTCCACAGGTGATTCATGTGTGAACACCAATTCGGGGCAACTTTCTTGAAACACTTGCAGAATAGTATCCTTGCATTTTTCACTCTGGTCGTCACCTTCTGTGGCACAAAGTACTAAAAAATCGTCCACATATCGGAAGATGGCTGTGACCCTTGTATCTGTCAGATTACTTGCGATGATCTTTCCGCATGCCCCCAGGAATAAGTCACACAATTGCGGCGCTACCCGAGACCCAATACAAACTCCACTCTTTTGCACATATTGTTGATCTTGAAAGTCCACTACAGTGGAAGTCAAATATACACCTAATAGTTCCAAGAAGGTGCTCACATTTAGTCCAGCAGTATTCTGAAACGCTGTAGAGCCCTGCTCCTCGATGGTGGATCGGAAAATTTCCATGAGTCTTCTGTGTGGGATTGAGTAATACATATCTTGGATATCAATGGAAAATCCAGATGTGACGCTTTCTCCATTCTTCTTAAGATAATCAATTAAATGTTCCGAATTCTTAATTCTGTACGGATCGTCGGATTCTATCAAGGACAATTGTTTCGCCAGGAATGTCGACAAATGGACTTGCCAGGTTCCTCTTTCCGACACAATGGCCCGAAACGGTATGCCTTCCTTATGTGTTTTTGCTGAGAAAAAAACTTGCAGGTGTCCCTTCTTCGTTTTCTTTATTTTTGTGCTGAGGCTGTTAAGCTCGTTGTTATCAAGTAGCTTCAGGGCTGCTGGTTTAGACTTCTTGCTTCTTTTTTCTTCCACATGAATGAAGTTCTTAGCCATTGCAGCAGAAGCTTTTTCTTCGTATGCGTCTGAATCTAAGACCACAAATCCGCCTTCCTTATCAGAAACACAGAGCTTAAGATCTTTGCTGATTAGCTCATGTACTGTGGTACCAAAGCTCCTATTTGCTTTTGCTGAGCTTCTTTGGCTTGCGATGCAGTCAATCCCTTCACTGATTATGCTTGAAGCGCTCTCATCTTGAGCCTTGGATGCGATGTTTCTGACCAAGGCAACCTTGTCAATGGGCAAGTTTGCTCTACCACCACGGCTACAGCCCATTGACAAGGTTGCCTTGGTCAGAAACATCGCATCCAAGGCTCAAGTTGAGAGCGCTTCAAGCATAATCAGTGAAGGGATTGACTGCATCGCAAGCCAAAGAAGCTCAGCAAAAGAAAAATAGGAGCTTTGGTACCACAGTACATGAGCTAGTCAGCAAAGATCTTAAGCTCTGTGTTTCTGATAAGGAAGGCGGATTTGTGGTCTTAGATTCAGACGCATACGAAGAAAAAGCTTCTGCTGCAATGGCTAAGAACTTCATTCATGTGGAAGAAAAAAGAAGCAAGAAGTCTAAACCAGCAGCCCTGAAGCTACTTGATAACAACGAGCTTAACAGCCTCAGCACAAAAATAAAGAAAACGAAGAAGGGACACCTGCAAGTTTTTTTCTCAGCAAAAACACATAAGGAAGGCATACCGTTTCGGGCCATTGTGTCGGAAAGAGGAACCTGGCAAGTCCATTTGTCGACATTCCTGGCGAAACAGTTGTCCTTGATAGAATCCGACGATCCGTACAGAATTAAGAATTCGGAACATTTAATTGAATATCTTAAGAAGAATGGAGAAAGCGTCACATCTGGATTTTCCATCGATATCCAAGATATGTATTACTCAATCCCACACAGAAGACTCATGGAAATTCTCCGATCCACCATCGAGGAGCAGGGCTCTACAGCGTTTCAGAATACTGCTGGACTAAATGTGAGCACCTTCTTGGAACTATTAGGTGTATATTTGACTTCCACTGTAGTAGACTTTCAAGATCAACAATATGTGCAAAAGAGTGGAGTTTGTATTGGGTCTCGGGTAGCGCCGCAATTGTGTGACTTATTCCTGGGGGCATGCGGAAAGATCATCGCAAGTAATCTGACAGATACAAGGGTCACAGCCATCTTCCGATATGTGGACGATTTTTTAGTACTTTGTGCCACAGAAGGTGACGACCAGAGTGAAAAATGCAAGGATACTATTCTGCAAGTGTTTCAAGAAAGTTGCCCCGAATTGGTGTTCACACATGAATCACCTGTGGACAAAAATATCAAATTCCTAGACCTCGCGCTAATTTTCCAACAAGGGCACGTTTGCTGGAGGTACGAACCCCGGTCAGCAAAAGGGTTTCTACCGTTTACCTCTGGCCACTCAAGAACTATTAAGAGAGGTATCGCCAGCACGGCGTTAGTTTCTGCCTTAAACAAATCATGTAAACACCAGATAGGGCAGAGCTTTGAAAAACAGATGTCACGATTACGGAATTCGGGATACCCAACAAGTATCTTGGTACCCGTTTGTGAGACCATCTGCAGAAACTTGAAGAGTGCAAAGTCGGGCAAAAAAGTAAACGAGGAAACCCGAAGGAAGATCGCTGTGCTACCATACGTTCACGGGATTACGCACAAATTGAAAAAGATCGCCGCGAGGAATGAGATCCAAGTAGTATGCTCCGCGCCTAACAAAGCGTACTCCATGTGCAGACGAGTTAACAACAGAACAGGCAAAGAAAAAACGTGCGACATTGCCCACAGAACACAATATGTACCATGCATGACAGGAGTGGTTTACAACATTCCCCTTTCATGCGGGAAGTGCTACATCGGCCAGACGGGCCGATGCATTAACGACAGAGCCCACGAGCACGCAGCATCCCTTAAAGGAACGTCGGCAGGGCATCTTGCAGCTCATTGCAGGACTTGCCACTGCAGTGCAGCGTTCAAGGACATAACCATCCTAGCCAGTAATAACAATACTCATGCGCGCGAGATGCTCGAGGCGCTTGCTATCGAAGAACAAGCGAGTGGGTGCGTCAGCACCCCGTCCATCACTATTCACAAAAAGGAGAGACAATATCTACGGTGCGTCACGGTCCAGAAAATGGCAGTATGAGCTTGTGGCGGGTGAATTTAAAATATTAGTTTAGGTTTAGGTAATGTGAAAATTTTGTAAACATACACATGCATTATTATATTAGCATAATAGGTTTTAATATGTAATAATTTTTGTTGGTGTCTGTAAACACGCGAGGAAAAAGAAGTTCCCACTAAATAATCGTTGGTAGTCAGCTGTCTATTCTCTCCTGTCTCAATTACTCTATATCTTCCCCTGGTTCAAGCTGTCAAATATATATACAAGTATGTACCAACAAGCTCCACTATCAACCGTTATTCAGAATGACTTAGTCAATAATCCTAACAATGATTGGAAGTATAAAAAAGATGCACTGGAAACGGGAGCGTGGAACGTTATGTTGACGAATAATGCCGGTTTACACTCCCACACCGCTGTAGTATGCGAGTTGTTTCAGTCATACTTTTCAAGCGTCTTTATCCATGATATATCATGGATTAAGACGCTTGAGTTTGCAGATTGCGCATACGCAATATGCAAACTCACGTACACAAGCGCTTGATGGTGCTGACTTCGCGAAGACTGATAGCGTCCTCCTCCCCTTCAGCATGGATTATGCAGCAGTAAAAAAATGCGTTAGGCGTCTGAATAAAAAGTGAAAGCCGTTTACAACTCCCTGTAACGCCGAATTGGAGCGCAGCTCTTGTGGAGGAGGAGGGAAGGGTACTGAGGGGAGGGTAGACCCCTCCTCCTCCTCCTCCTCCTCCCCTCATTCTTTAATATGCTCCGGGGGGGGGTCACGTGACCTCGGGGGGGGGTGTCACGTGACTTCGGGGAGGGGGGTCACGTGACCTCGGGGAGGCGTGACCTGGGGGTCACGTGACCTTGGGTGTCACATGGGGGTCACCTCAAGGTCACGTGACCTTGAGATGACCTTGGGAGGGGTCACGTGACCTCGACGGATCACGTGACCTCGGGAGGAGACCACGTCTTCGGGGGTCACGTGACCTTGCGATCACCTTGGGAGGGGTCACGTGACCTCGAGGGGTCACGTGATCCCAAGATGACCCCCAAGGTCACGTGACCTTCAGGGGGTCACGTGGGGTCACGTGACCTTGAGATGACCTTGGGAGGGGTCACGTGACCTTGGGGGTCACGTGACCTTGAGATGACCTTGGTTACGCCGACGGCGACGCCGACGGCAACGGCGACGCCGCTCAAGCCGGGAACGGGCCCCTAAGAGCTGCGCTCTAAAAACTTTCGTCCGGTTTCGATACCATACAGTCATTTATTGTTAAAGGCTGTTCGGATGCTTTTCTACCAGCCATGACTTACTTTTTTAATGTGTCACTTGAAAATTGCATTTTTCCAGAAAAATGGAAGTCAGCAGTTGTAGTGCCGATTTTCCAATCCGGGAACTCGTCAGATGTTGCAAACTATAGACTTCTGTCATTACTGTCGTTATTTTCAAAGCTTTTTGACAGCGTAGTAGAAATGCATCTTGGTAGTCATTTTAATTAAATTTTAAACGAATCACAACATGGCTTTATTAAGTCTATGTCCATGGAAACAGACTTGGCCAACTATTTCAGTTGCGTTGTTCCTATCGTCGCCAACAGTTGTCAGGTTGACGTCATTTATTTTGACCTGAGCAAGGCATTTGACCTTGTGCATCATAAACTATTACTTTCACACTGTCAGAATGTGCATTGTCTTTGCCGTTATGTTTGTTGTTCAAAACATACTTGACTGGGCCCATTAACAGAGTTCGTCTTAGCGGTGAGTTATCAAGATGATACATATGTCCTTCTGGTGTTCCCCAGGTTTCAACTCTGGGATCTTTGCTATTTAATATTATTGTTAATGACCTTTATGATTGTGTAAAACATTCCACATTGCTATAGTTCGCCGATGACATTAAGATATACAGACATATCAAATCGGATGCTGATTGCAACCTTTTGCAAAAAAACATATCTGCAATCTCGTTTTTGTGTGAGATGCAAAACTTGCGTTTAAATAGAAAAAAAAAACGCGTGTCATTTTTTTATTACGCAAAAAATTGTGTGCTCAATTTTTTGCATAACCTAGATAATGAACCATTAAGTCGAGTGGGTTGTGTGCGGAATGTGGGCGTCTATGTGGATCCCACCCTCAGTTTTGATGCACATTTGTCAAATTTCGTGAGCTCATGCTTCCGACTTTTAGGTTTGTTTTCGAGAATAACCCGCGATTTCAAGGAGCCCTCGTGTCTTGACAGGCTTTACACCTCTATTGTGCGTTCAAAACTTTGAGTTCGGCTGCGTGGTCTGGAACTGTTTGCGTGTGGCAGGCTCTGAGAGGTTAGAACACGTTCAGAGGAAGCTGGCACACATTGTGTACGACCGTTATTACGGTCGCCGGAATATTTCTAGTCACGAGTCAATGTTAACAGCATGAATTTGCAGACATTAGTTGCTCTCCGAAATTTTTGAGATTATGTATTTTTGCACAAAGCTGCGCATGGAACATTAAGTTGTTCTGAACTTGTGTCTCTGCTCTCTTTATCCGTTCCACACGTGAGCAGTCGCAACCCCAAGATGTTCTATGTGCGAAACCTTTGTTCATAGAAGAAATCGAAAAAATCTTTGAAAAGACCTTTGTTCACTTTCTCCGATGATGTGTATTCAAAATAGTTTTAATATACTCAGCGTGGAGATTGATATCTTCGACAGTGAACGCTCGTTTAAAAATGCCCTTAGCATTCAGCTTTATTAGGATTAATATTTTTGTGTTCCCATTTTGTACAAAGTGTGTATTTGTGTGTACCAGCATTTAGGCTTCGGCTGTTCCTGGACACAACAGAGAAAGAATAAAGATAAAGGATTATTAAAAGAAAAAAAACTTGAGCATCAGTTTTTTTGTTTTTTTTATAAAAAAAAACAGTGAATACAATTAGTGTAGGCCACCTTTAATGCTATGAATATGAGTGAAACGTTCTCGATTTCCGGACGGATGCTATTTGGTTAATCAGACAAGCTTCAATCAATAAAAAACTTGTGTTTGATCGATATTTTCTATACGTTTATTGGAAAATTGCAATTTTCACCTCTTCCGGCCTGTTTTCCGCAAAAGTCAGGGCGTGTCCAATTAAATAAGAATAAGATGTTTTGTAAGGAACAGAATATTGGACAAAGTGCTAGCTCTTTTAACAACATTATTACATTCGATATTTTAGCTAATATATAAGGATTTGAAGCCGCGGTCGCGCCTTGGGGAATGGCCTTCCTCAAGTGAACTACGTTTCCTGAATATTGTTCCTAAACACGGAGACATTACTGAGCCAACACATACCAATTGCTCGCTCAGAAGCTATTGAGTGATTACTTAAAATGTGATCTTTTCAAACAGGACCACTCACCACACGAAAACCGAACTGGCTTCTTCATCGCAAACCTTCAAGGCTGCAATCTACCCCGCCCCCACCCCCTTTCCTTCCAAGAAGAGAGGGAGATGGAACTGACGAAACGACGACTAAAAGGTGTCGCACTATTCGAACAAGCAAGTTACGACCGCAAATTGGAGAGGGTGAACTGAGGTAAATGCTAGTGTGGTAGTTGTGATCACCCCAGCGATGGAAACGGAGGCATCAGGAGCTGCTGCCCCTGTCATCGGAACAACAGTGGTTCTGTGTCTGCCCAAGTTCTGGGCACAGGATCACATCCGGGTCACCAATCATGTGCGAACCAGAAGTAAGGTTTCACAGATAAATATATTTACAAGTATTTACAAGCGGAATGAGACTGCAGTTCGCATCGCCCGATGCCGCCGCCGAGACGTCCCATCAGCCGCGCGTGTCCCGAGCTCAGCACTTGCGCTTGCCGACCTCTTCATCGTCTCTGTGGCACGACTGCCACACTAGCAAGTACTTTACAGAGAGGATACACTCTTCCACGTTTATTTGCATGAAACAGCGGGCCTACAGCTCCAAATCCTCTCCAGGGGGTTTGGAAACCCCACGTTCTAGACAACAAATGCGGATCAAACTGTCCATGCTGTCGCGCTTTTGCGCCTCGCCGAGGAGGGGCGTGGGGAGAGCAGGGAGGGGAGGAGGGGGCAGCCGCAGGCACATCTACATACTGGATCGCGTCAAGACAGCAGAGACGGCTTTCTCCGCTGTCTTGGAGGGGTTTTCAGTCTTCTAATCAAAATGCTCATCGAGACGAAATGTCCGTCGCTGCAAGGCGTACAAAAGGTCACATGAGATGCGTGTCAATACGGCAATCGAGACCAAATGTCCAACCGGGCCAAAATGTCCACCGAGTCAAAGTGTCCCTCGAGACGCAATGTTCAATTGTTTAAAATGTCCAGAGGGTCAAAATGTTCATCGGGTACTTTCTTTTCAAATCATGAAATGCGTTTTAACGTAGCCCTGATCCCCAAATTTTGTCCGTCCGTTCGTGACTCTTCCACTAAATGTAGCAGGCAAAGTGGCGTCGCGAGATGTCACGCGACATCGCGTGACATATGCATTTAGGAAAAAATGGTCGGTACGTACCTTATACGTCAACTCAGTTTCCCTGCACGTTTAGCGGGGAATTCACGTAATGTGGCCAAAGCGACAATCCTGTGCACCCTTAAATTAGCGAGAAATTGACGTCACGTGTCCTATACACCAATTTAGTTACAACTGAATTTAACGGGCAAACTCAGTAGTTGTGACCCACGCACAGATCCTGTTTCCCCGCTCAGTTTAGTGGGGGGAATGGACGTCACATCACCTCCCGTCACGTGGCTTGTACAACCATTACATTTTTTTGCTAAATTTAGCGGGAAAATATAGTCGCATGTTACTCCAATATCCGTACTTCATCCCTCTCTCCCGTCCCCATCCTACCAACATCGTTGCTGTTAGGTGCTGATGCGTTATACGAGTATCAAAGTAAACTCATAAAGATCGCTAGCAAGTTTCTTATTTGAAATTTTTGGAAACCGGACAAAATATATTCCTAGACAGTGTTCAACTTAGAACAGAGGAAGCAAAAGTGACTGAGAGCTGTGAATCCATAGAGTGTGCGAAAAGTAGTATTTGAAACTCTATGTTTTCAGACACGCTCCATGCCACCCTTTTCTCGGTGTTCAAGCAGTTTACCGCGTGACGGTATCTCCAATGACGAATGCCCCGAGGCAACAACTGCCATTTGTTGTGGAGCTCTAGTTTTTCTTTTTTTTTTAAATTTCTGCTACAAAAGTCATCATGTGTAGCTCGTTCACTTTCAGCCCGAAGCTAGCGCATTAATGCTCCGAATTTCGAAGTTAGCACGGAGCAAAGGAAATTGTTGCCCGTCTTTTAGAGCCAGGAATGTATTACCGAGTTCATTCTTTTTTTATTCTTTCTCTTCACCTGATCTTGAAATTACTTTATCTAAATGACAACCCATTTTCTTTAATTGTGTAGCATTTTTAGTTCTATCAAACTATAGGCTCTACAAATACACAGGCCGTTGATAGAGGATACACCACTGTTTATGAGAGGGGTAACATAATTATAATTTGCTAGAACTTGGAAGGAGCAGTTCGGTACCGGAGTCGGGGTTTTCGCAAGAAAGCGCTATATCTGAATATTGAACTAACCGCCAACACAGGTATCGTGCATACTGTAAATAGAAGTTGTTTTTTTTTTCACGAGTTCTATGTATGTCGAATTTCTCTAAAAATGTTTCGAAATTAAGAATGGTATACTGCGTATTTATTATTGTGGGGTGAGTGACTTGCATAACCAGTTGTCCGGGATTGTTTTCAAATTGCTAAATTTGTGAAACTGACATGAGCGACTACAAAACAATTACAGTGACCTTTTCTGTTTAAAAGCTCACACCTTTTAAAACTTTTACCACTTTTCGTCCAGCGCTCGGCATCTTGTTCCAACCACTGGGCGCGTTCTGGCGGAAATTGAGAGGGTCCCCTACTGAAAAAAACTATTTGAAATTCAAACGGGTGGCAAACTGGTCGCCCGTTTGAATCAAACCTGTCGATCCGTTTGAATCAAACGTGATTATGGGATACGGGTACCCGTTTGGAAACGGTACCCGTTCGAAACGGTACCCGTTTGATACAGGTGCCCGTTTGATACGGGTGCCGTATGGTACCAGTACCCGTTCGACATGGCACGTGACCACACGTTTGAACGTGCCCTTCGAAATTGCAAATTATGCGCTAGCCCTAAATGGGTATCGTCTGGGAGGTTGGTTGTCTTAAACATATTTAAGACGTCCCGAAACTCATAAACGTATTTATAACATGGAGAAAACACGTAGAACAAATGCACTCGCGTAGGTGCTTGTGTAAGTGGACAGGAAAACCGACACAAAAGATTGTTTTCAATTCTCCTCGAAGTTTATTACCTCTTCTGTAGACAAGTACAAACGTGCAAGCGATCTGTGAACACTATACAGGTAGACTTTCGGGGAAATTATTCTCCTGGCTGCCGCGCGAATAGGCGCTGCATAATTCTTTAGATAATTTAGAAGAGTACGCGTAGAAGAACGGTCAATCGTTGCCAACACGTAGGTCGCAGTGCACTTACCATAACAATACCGGACTTGAAAGAGGTAATCCATGATATTTGTCGACACGGTCAAAGCAGGACAACCACACAAACACAAACGAGAGGGAACGGCTCCTTGGAAGTTTCAACACGGTGCGGCGCACAAGCTGTCATTTGCCGAACCCAACCAAACCGCGAGAATTTGCGACTTCTTTGAAGAATCGCTCGTTGCCGACATACACGTGGGTCTTTTCGAACACTGATAGCTTTGGTGCACATCCAATACGTTGTCGAGAGACATCCCAATAAGACCGCAGGGTTAGGCGACAGATTGAAGCAGGTAGGACGAGAGAACTTCGAGCAGCAACTGACAACAAGCAGACAAAGTAAAAAGCGGCTGCAAGGCGCGCCCTTCCGGATCTCGATGCTTATCAGCGTGTAGCTCGCGCGCTGCTGTGGGTCACGTGACAGGGGTGACAAGAGAGGAGGGAGGGGGCGAGGTCAAGGCGCTGGGACCACCGGGACAGCCCCTCTCCCTCTCCCCAGGCATTCCAGGGAGATGCGTTTTTGTAGCCCCGAAGAACAAACGCGCGCGCGCGCGCGCGCTCGAACTTTGGAAATGGCGGCGGGGCTGCCAGAAGCTCGGCTTGCGCCCGAGCGAAGAAAGAACTCAGCGCAAGCTCGTAGTTTGAGTGCTGCAACGGCGGGCGTGCTCTCGCAATGCTCGATGTTCTTGCAGCCGCGTGTACGCGTGCTACCTTCGCTGCGTCTTGAATTAAAGTGAAACGGAGTCTAGACGTACATTCTTTCACGCGGTCGCGTCTTCTGCGAGAGAGATTCGAGCTGAATAAGTAAATTGAGGCAACAAAGATGGACAAAGTATTAAAGGTCTGTCAAAAATATCGGCTCACCAACGTCGCGCGTTTACGTAAAAAAAAAAAAAAAAGGTGTTAGTTTTAGTTGCAGTATAATCGCAAATCAGCGCAATTGAAATATAAATATAATTACTTGCATTACGCGGACGATCTGAAATCGATGAACCGGCGCTCCCAGCCTTCCGGAAAACATTGGCTGCCACGGCTGAAACGCTAGGCGTGCCCACGCCGCCGATCTGTACGTTCAATATCAAACGGGCTCCGGAGAGCCGTTTGATTAAACCGGTGCAGTTTGCAACATGGTCGCCGGTTTGAGCAAACGTGCGACAACTTTGCCCAAACGAGTCGCCCATTTGCCCAGACGAGCGACCCGTTTGCCAAATAGGTGACCGTTATGGCTCATACGGGGGACCCCTTTGAGCCATACGGGCGACCCCTTTGACAAACTGGTGACCAGTATGGTTAAACGGTTACCGGTATGGACCCGTTTATTTTCATATGGGCGCCAAATGGTTTTTTTCAGTAGGGTCGTGATTTTTTTTTTCATAAATAAAGCGGTTCTTTCCTAAAAATGCGGTGCAGGAAAATGAAATATAGATTGTCCCAAAATTAAAAAGTCACTCGGATTTGTGCAAGCGGTCAGATTATAAATGCTTGTGCAAGAAGATTTGTGTATTTATATACAAATCTATACAAGTTGGTTCCAGTACAAATGTTAAGATATGACTCGACTTGGTAAACGAGGTACACGAATCAAAATGTCCTTTGAGTCAAAATGTCTTTCCAGGTAAAAATGTCCATCGAGCGAAAACGTTCATCGAGACATAGTGGCCGTAGAGTCAAAATGTCCAATGTTGTACATTTGACCTTGATGGACGTATCGTCTAACTGAACATTTTGATCGGGAATCGGTGTCTATGACGATAGATGGCACAGCCATCCTCACAATTTAAAGGGTACAATAGAAAGTCTGGGCGCGTCCCGCCTTTAAAACTACTCAAAAACTGCAGATGCCAAGGCCGTTAGATTTTTACGGAGTAAATTTGGGAACCGGCCTTAAGATGTATTCCCAAGTAAAGTATTTGATGCTAGCTTCCATTAAGCCGGATACAGTTCTCCCTTTCAGAACCCGCTACGCTCAATCATACCAAGTTCGTTTTTTTTGTATTTTTCCGAGTTGCGAGTTTAGTAATATATTCTCCGGTGTTCGTTGAGCTGCGTTTTGTCCTCAATAGCGAGAAAGGAGAGGCGTTCCCTACGCGATAATGAAGCGCCATTAATTTTAGCACTGAGCTTCTTCGCTCGCACTAGCGCCTTGCAGGAAGCAAAAACACGGGAGAAGGTGAAAAAGACCAAAGAGTTCGCCTCCTTCTGCTGGCCCCAGTTCTCTCACTTAACAAGCGCGCTGCTCGGGACCTACACAAACAACGATTATACGGGGCGTATTGTGTGTACAGCCCAGCATAAAATGTTGCGAAGCTTTCAGCACCGCAAGTCCAGCACGGTGCTACTTAAATGCACAGTGTATCCATTTATTCGAAGCAGCGGTTGCCACCAAATACTATACTAGATAATACATCTTACTCCGAAAAAATCCGGTGCTGTTGCAGCTGGCAGCTTTTGCGTATTTAGAGTGACTGGACGCGCGCAGCATCAGGGTTTTCGGCTTTTAATTGGGAGGAGTGACTGCCACATCTATTGTCGTGGACAGTCTTTGAAAGAGCGGAACCAGCCGTTTCTTCTGCCTTGGCGAGTCCGGTATCTGGGTAAGTAAGCGGCAGACTTCTACCTTGGCACAGCACGAAAGCGCGACAGTGTGAACAGAACGATGCGTGCATGCGTGATCTCGGAAGAAGTGCTTCCAAAGCGCTCGGAGAAGGTGTTGCGCTGTAGAAGAGCTGTTTAATGCAAATGACCGGAGTCGCTCAATAGGAATGAAACAAATGAATGTATTTAACGTCTATATGTAGTACCACTTGGCGTGGGCGAGTCGCCGCGGGTTGATGATGGTTAGGAGTTTATTGCAGCAGCAGCATCCAGGGCTATAGTGCGCCAAACTAATCCTAATTAGGGTATACCATAACGAGAACTACTCCACGGATACAAAACTAGAAAACATATAAATATCCCGTTTTTTTTCAAGAAGTCGAAAACCCGGCTGAGCGGAACTAAATGTGTATTGCCAAACAAAAACGACGGGTGAAATGGAAGGTGATCTCTGAACAGTTCCGGGAAACATGCTTGACCTATTGAAGGATGAGACGAACAGTGCCATAAAAGGGGTAAAATGGTCACGAAGCAGATGCTGATGTGTCAAACGGGAGTGACCTATTCTTAGACGGCACGGAAAAACCTCCACATGACGTTCCCTGTTACAAGAGCTCTCCCAAACGCCCAGAACGGGCTTAATAATGAGGAGTTTGTTGTTGCTCTCTTTATTCCATTCCAGCTGCCATGTGCGAACAATAGATTCTCTCAAAAGTGATTTCAGATGCTTGTAGGGTAAGCCATTGTATGTTATTGATGAGCCTCGAGCAGACACGGTCAACTTATCCGCCTCTTCATTACCCGAAATCACAACGTGACTCGGCACCCAGCAATATTTTATGTCACGACCGCGTCGGAGGGCCCTGTTGATTTGAACTTGTAGATGTTGTGCAAGAAGGTTCTTTGTAGGCATCACGGAGGACACTGCCAGTAAGGCACTTTGTGAATCAACAAAGATTACAGCTTTCATTATACTCTTGTCGGCTATTTGTTCGACAGCTAGTAAAATACCGTACAGCTCTGCAGTGAATATGCTTGCCCTGCTGTCAACTTGTATGGCTTTCCAGGGTGAAGTAGAATAGAATGCGCATCCCACAAAAGACGCCGATTTCGACCCATTTGTATATAACACCACGTAATCTGCATATTTTTGCTTGAAATAGAAGAATTCTTGCGGCGGTGTTTGGGTTGAAACGATCCTCTTATTGTATTTCGCAAGAGACCAGTCACAAAAAATCGGCAGAGCGTCCAAAGGAGCCACTCTATCAATGTTCTTAACCAAGGCAACGTCATTAAGGGGGATATTTAGAGAGTGGAAAGCACTTTGCAGACGGAAGATTAATGGCCTAACAATGCTTGGCTTGTTTTCGAAAAGTTGCGGACTTCTGCAAGCATATCGGGCATTGTAGCGGGGAATGTTTTGACTTGAAAATACTTTATAAGCATACCACACGCTGAGGTACTGCCTCCTTTTCTCGATGGACATTTGATGCGTATCAGCATACAAACTCCTCACAGGAGATGTGCGAAATACACCTGTGACAAGTCGGAGTCCGAGCTGATGTATTGGATCCAGCATCTTAAGAGAAGATGGCAGTGCCGACCCGCATACAATTGCTCCATAGTGGAGGCGGGATCGAACTAGGGAGTTGCATAGCCGCAGGAGACAGCGCCTATCAGACCCCCGTGACATATGGGCTAGTACCTTAAGGATGTTTGATGACATCAAGCATCTTGTTTTAACTCCTTCAGATGAGGCACAAAGGTAACCTTCTTGTGAAAGATCACACCTATAAGTGTGTGTTCTTGGTGGATCAATATTTCAAAGCTATTAAGATGCAGGGAAGGATCAAAAGACAATCCCCGGCACAACGAAAAAGGAAGGCAGACAGTTTTTAAGGAGAAAGTTGAAGCCATTTTCATTTGCTCACCTGCACATCCAATTGATTGTAAGTTGCAAGTGCCGTTCATAGCTGGAGAGGTTACAGGAGGACACAGATTTCTGCACATCATCCACATATAGCAAGTAAAATACTGATGATGGCATAACCTTTGCTAGGCTGTTAATGTTGACAGCAAAGAGGAAAATACTTAACACTCCTCCTTGTGGGACACCGTTTCATTTTTCTTGGGAGAAAACATCCGACAGCATGAAGCCCAATCGAACTTTAAACGTCCTTGAGTTCAACAAGCTCTCTATACATTGAAGCAGGCGGCCCCACACACCACAGTTGTACAAGTCACGAAGGATTCCGTACCTCCATGTGGTATCATGTGCTTTTGTAAATAAAAAAACACTGATACACAATGCTGCCCGTGCGCGAATGCCTCCCGTATAGAAGTTTCTAAGCGGACCAATTGATCTGTTGTCGCTCGTCATTCCCGAAGACAACATTGGCTTACGTCGAAAAAATTCTCACTCACCGAAAAATGGGCAAGACGTCGATTGACAAGTCTCTCGTATGTCTTCCCTAAAAAACTTGTGAGTGCGACGGAACGATAACTCGTAGGAATGGAAGGGTCTTTCCTAAGTTTCAAGAAAGGGATTATATGGGCATGTTTCCAGCAAGGAGAGAAAGTCCCGGCTTGCCACAGATGATTAAAAAAAGTTAGCAGATCTTTCATAGATTCAGCGGACAGTTTCCTCAACATTTCATAGTAGACTCTGTCAGGACTGCTTCTTTGCATCAAGAGAGACCTTGAGGTCACACATTGTGAATGGTCTATTATAAAAATACGAACCACTCCTCGACATCGAGATGGGCTGCTTTTCAGCAGTCGACTGGAACTTCTTTAACTTTTCGCTGAAATTAGACGAGCTACTAACAAGTTGGAAGAGCTGCCCAAGAACGTTTGAATTATCCTTGAGTGATACAGAGGTGGAAGGGAGCAGAGGGGTTCAGAAATATTGGTAATCTCCCCGACTTTCTGCAGGCGCTCCCACACTTCTTTTGCCGGGACAAAATTATTTAGAGACGATAGATAAATTATTTAGAGACGACGACATCCACGATGTCACGATGTCTTCTGTGAATGTTTTCTTGTTCAGTGTGCCTTGGCTCTATATTTTTTTAAAAATCGATCAGGTTTAAAGAACTGGGGTAGCATCGAAATATATCGCATGCCCGATTTTGTTTTCTTCGAGTAATTGTGTATTCCTCATTCCACCAGGGTTTGCATTTCCGGGGGAGGAGGCCAGAAGTTTGTGTAATAGAAGATGCAGCAGTATTAATTAAACATTCGGTGACATATATGGTCGCCTCCTCGGGAAACACTACAAAAGACAGCCGAATCCAGTACAGCGTTTAAACTGAAAAAAGCCCTGTCAGCCTTTTTAAACTTACACTTTGGAAGACGGGTCGAGAAAGAAGGAAGGGGTATAGCACTTTCTAAAATAATGGGGAAATGATCACTGCCAAAGGCATTATCTAAAATCTTCCATGAGAAGCATGGAAGTAATGATGGCGAAGATATTGAAAGATTTATTGATGTGAAGGTGTTATGAGCATCGCTAAAATATGTTGGCTCTTTCTTATTAAAAAAAAAACAATGCCTGGAAGATAACAAAAGCCCTCCTATAACTTCACCACGGGAGTCCTGACGAGAACTTCCCCACAAAGGGTGGTGGTCATTAAAATCACCTAAAAATAAAAAAGGCTTATGCGGATGATCTACGAGTCCTTGCAGTTCACGGAGCTGCAGCGGAACATCGGGTGGCAGGTAGATTAAAACGAAGGTGATGAGGCGGTCATAGAGGACGCGAACTACCACTGCATCAAGTTGCGTTGCTAACGGAACCTGGACATATACAACCCCCCTCTGCACCTCCTCTGCGACACCATTAGTAGATTTAGAAGAGAGGCGGTCCTTTCTAAAAACCTGGTGACGACGTGAGATATGTATGTGTTTGTCGTTCAGATGGGTCTCATGTAAACAGAGTACCACGGAAAGAAGCTCACCAAGAAAAAAATTTAAATCATCAATATTACGAAGAAGTTCGCGGCAGTTCCAGTGCATGCTATCTAGGTGTTTATTCATAACAGTGGCAAAATTAAAATACAATTTTAAAAAAATTCAAAGAAAAATGTTAAAAACAGATTGCTACAGTTTAAAATCAATTTGTAAGCGCGGAGCGTTTTTCTTTTTCGCGCAATCATTCTGCTTCCCAGAAGAGGTGGTGAACGCAGAAAGAGAGGGCTCCGACCCTGAGAGGATAGCCTCATCGTCGGATCTGAGTCCGCCCTCTTCCATGGGAAATTCCGGTGATGCCGTCAGCTAACCCTTAGGGGCCAACTGCCTTGGCGTCTCACCGGGCTTCCTCGGGGCAGTGGTTCGGGGTGGCTGACCCCGGCAACGGGGGAGCACAGAGGCAGGAGGGCCATCCTCTGCTCTGGGGCGGATGCTGGCAGGCCAGCAGCCTCCCTGGGTTTGGGACCTGGTGCCGCAGGCACCATTCCCGTGGGTGCTGGTGGAGACTTCGACTAGACCCGCAGATCTTCAAGAAACGTCTGGGTTCTCGACGAGGCCATGGCTGGCAGTGCAGACCCCCTCTGCACGACCTCGGCAAACCCGCCTTTCTACAAAGATGAAAACGTATACTTGACTCAAGAAAGGAGATAATTTGTTTACCATCAATGTAAGAATTTCCTGTTCTTCTTTCCACCGTGGACAGGCTCGGGAGTACGCATGGTGGCGATCATTGCAACTTGCACATTTCGCTTAATTTTCACATCCCTCTGCGACATGCTCCCTGCTGGAGCACTTGGCACAAGTGTCGACTCCCCGACAGCTCCACAACCCCTGGCCGAACCGTTGGCACTTAAAGCACCGCTGAGGGTTCGGCACATAGTGTCGGACTCGGCAGTGGAGGTAGCCTGCCTTTATGGTGTCTGGTAGCGTGGTGGAATCGAATGTCAAGATAATATGTCTTTTTTTTTTTCGTTCAACACCGTCTCGGCGGAGGGAGGTGCGGTGTATGCCTACAACCCCTTGGGTGACGAGGCCCTCACAGAGTTTTTTCTGAGATGTTTCGAGCAAGTCGTTGTCTGAAATAACTCCCTGAATGGCGCTCAGCTTGTGGTGAAGTGTCACGCTAACCTGGTAATCTGAAACGGAGTTCAAGGCGAGAAGAGCGTAACTTTGCTGTTTCGTGTTTATCTCGACAAGAAGGTCCCCTGACGCGATCGGTTTGGCACTGAAGTTCGTACCAAACACCTTTAAGAACTTTTGAAACAAGGAAGGGAGAAAGCTTTGCAAGTGGCTTTTCAGCATCAAAATGTAAAACAAAAAACTCCGGAAATTTAAAAAAAAAATCATTGGCTTTTTCGAGTTGGTAAAGGACTTCGGTGCGGGCCCTTTTCAAGGTCCGATCAGTGGTTTTGTTTAGCTTGGGACCCATAAGCATGGGAAGGAAATTCAGTGCCCGTGTGCACCGCCCAGTGTGCCATAACAAGAAACGATTAGCTGACACAATTACTTTACTAGTGCTGCCCGGGCACTATACCCTCGGGTGGTTGCAGGGACAGGTCCTGTTTCCACTAAAGGTTGGCCCTTGCCGCCTAAGAGGGTGTGAAAGGAAGGAAGAGAGTGTAAAAGAAAAGAAAAAGAGGCGGAAGGGAAACGTGAAAGAAGGAAAAAGAGGGTACAGGAGGCGACTGACTGAATCATCCTGGTCTGGCCAAGCTAGGACACCCGTCTACGAGAAGCCGGAGACGAAGCCATATGTCGCCTCGCCCGGGGGGACCTGAAGGGTGCAAACGTTCCCCAAACTCAGCTCAACCACCAGGATTCCCTTTTCCCCGGACACGGGCTAAGCCACGCACAGCCAGACGTGGGGGGCGAACCCACATGGCTTGTGGTTCGTAGTAACGCCACTCACCAAGCACTTACTAATGCAGGTGCCCCTGCGTGCGGTTATGGTGGCCCTCGTGGCTGGGGTCCGTGGTGACGCTACTCACCAAGCACCTAGCACCTAAGGTGCAGGCGTCCCCTGTGGGGCTCGGGGTCCGTGGAGATGCTACTCTCCAAACATCTGCTTTCACAGGTGCTCCCTGCGGGGAGTCGCCGCGGGGACATACACTTATATACTCCGTTTCACCTTACGATAGAACGCCAATGACGTTAGAAAGCACCGGGGACAATGCGTTGTGTGCCGCATGTCCTTCCAAGTGAGAGGAGCGACGTGGGAAGCCCGAAGGTACTTGACAAGCTCTGCGCTATAAATGGCCTTGGGAGTGGCTCCTAGTGGAGTATTACGTTCATTCGGAATTCGGAATTCGAGCAACGGTTAACATCTCCGTCGCTGCTTCTCAGACTCACTCCTCGTTTTCCTTCCATTTGAGATTATGCTGGTTTACACCGGTAAAAATAAACTATACCGGTTCCAAGCAAGGTGAAGGCCAGTTATCGGGTCTTCGTCATCCCGGTCAGCTGGCACTCTTGGGATAACCGTGCGCATAGGTGCGGTTGTATATGCGGTGCATAGTGTATCTCTGCGTCTGCTCTCTTCTTTTTGATTATTCGTGACGCGATGAGATGTGGTGGTGAAAAAGCTATATGTTTAGGGGTCGAGGCAGGTTGTGAGCGCTTTAAAACACCTTTGGGGGAAGGAAAAGTAACACTACAGGGAAACCTTAGAGTGGCAAAAGAGAGAACAATGAGTAGTAAAGTCGAGTTTTAAGCGTAGTGTTTTCCGAGTAAGCGTATGATTCCTTGGCGCACAATTCCCCTGTACTTCGACATCTAAAGGAGGAAGTGTGAAAAAATGAATCACAAACATCTCTAGCATTATTGAGCAATCTAGTTTTCCCAGAGTTTTATATTTTAGTGTATGTACCTTTTGGAATGTATAAACAAAAACGCGAATAAATAGGTATATTTTCTATGCGTTATGCGTCGACAAAAGAATTCTATCTTTGACGGGGGCATTAATACTTCAAAAACAGATGGGGATTGTTACGGACGACCTACGTCTTCTCAATCATTTTACGATGGCGAAAGATGACTAAAGTGTGCAATCCTTGCCTATTGTGGTAAAATTGAGGTGCCGAACCGAACTTGAGCCCGAACCAAAAACTTGTGAAAAACCATTATTCTCGATCTAACAAAAAAAAAAAAAAAAAACTGTAATCAATATCAAACACTTGATGTCGAATCCGCACCGATCAGAACCTGTAACCTCATGTGCCGGTTACCAGTCCATTGGTAAACTGTTCATCGTAATAAAACTTGAGCCGCGCCCTTTTGTGGGTGGCGGTGTGAAGTTAATTAAAGGATCGCTCCGGTAGCGTCAGACGCGCCGTGTAAACTAAGCATACGGTAGAGACGAGGAGACAATAATATGTTAATAAAACGAATACATATATTTTACGTCAATCTGCAGCACGACTTGACATAGGCGAATCGGCGCGACGTCGTACGCTTCTATGCTTCCTTTCATCAGTTGATGAACCGCAAAGGATGCTAGAATGATTGTATGTTATTACTGGATAGCATAAGGTGAAGTGCTTGGGCTTTCATATCAGTTTATTTGCAAAACACGTCAAGTATCTGAACTATTAGCGTAAAATTGCATTTTGGGAGCAGCTATTAGATAGCCTTTCAAACTGAAGCCTGACATAGAGGTCATGGTCGAACGAAAGTGGCCAGCTCCTAATCGCCTGTGCCGCGAGCTCCGCCGTCCAAGCAATGCAACTTTGCAAACAGAAACGTCAAAACAAAAGAAACAAAAAAAAACAACAACAGAGGAATAAAAGATTCGGAGACGCTCTTGAAGAGTTAGCCAGCAGCTGTGAAAACTTCGAGAACAGCAAGTAAAAAAAGCAAATTGTAAAAAAGGAATACACGTGACGCTAAACACGGCGTCGCGTGCCTAGAGGATTGAGACCGGGGCTAGCGTCCGCTTCGTTTATCATAAAATGCAATTCTGGATATGACGGTTCGAACGAAAATCGAAATACAACGGCTCGTTTTTGTTTCTATTTCTAAATGCAAAGCAGTCTTAGTGTGCGAATGCAGCAATGACAACAAAAGTGCCAATATCGGCAGCGGGAGCAGCCCTGCACAAGTGGCACCAGCCGCGTCCATTCTCTCGATGGGAAATCTCATAGACTGCCGCAGAGCTGCTCGGCACTGCCCCCATTTTCAACAGACCCTTATGGCGGTGGCCCTCGAGAAACACTCTCTGTCTTCTTGAAGCTTGGCCTCGCCTCCTCGGCCCTTGGCTCCACACTTGCACCGTCTCTCCCTTCTCCCCCAAGATTTGCTGCGGCGTAATTCCGCAAGATGAGCTGTGGCGGCGCGCCGTTGTTCTTGTTGCTCTGGGTTTAGTGTACGCCATCAAGTGTCGCCGCTCCTAACCTCAGGACTGATGGACGGTGGCACTATTGTACCGCAGCTGGCAGCGTGAAAGCAGCAATCAGCAAAGCACTCCCTCTTTGCTTTACTTTGTCAAGTTTGTTTAGTTTTGTTCGGAAGTTTGCTATTGTGAAGTAAATCGCACGTGTTTTTAGAGCCTAGGTTTTCTACTGTAGCGAACTTTAGAAACAAGTGGCCCCCTAAAACGCAAAATTCACTGTTCACTGCAGAAAGTAGGTCAGGGTTTAGACCAGGGGTGGCCAGGCTGACCCCGCCTAAGAGCCGCAAACGAAACAACGAAACTTCTATGAGCCGCGGGGGGGGGGGGGGGGGGGGGGGCAAACTTTTGTTCAGAGCAATAAACAAAACTCGAACTACTTTCAGTTTATCCGAGGCGAAAGCAGTCCACTGTACGTAAAGTAGCACAAGGCTATCATACCGCAACATGTATTTCGACTTAAAATGCGTTCCTTATCTCCTATTGGGGTAGTGTTCGTATGACCGGGAGTGAGGCGGGGAACGGGGGGGGGGGGGGGGGGGGAGGAGGCGTCAGGGGAGAAAGCCACGAGCCGCACTTCAACACGCGGGGAGCCGCAGCTTGGCCAGCCCTGGTTTAGACAACAAACATGGGCTATGTCCGGGGGAGGGCTTTGCGGCGAGCCACTCATACAGAATCCGTTCACACAAGCAGCAGTTCAGGGACCATTACGATCGAGGCCATAGAAAGATGCTTTCTTTTGAGGAAACGCAATCTCTCCAAATCCCCACTTTTTGGCGCTTCAAAGAAAAAAAACATCTATTTTTTTTAAACATTAAAAGATGAGGAAGCTACAGGTCGAGGCATTTTTTAGTCAGTTTAGTGTTATGCTAGCTGAATCTACGTTGGAGGGCAAAGTTCCTTGTCACGGGTGCAGCGAAAAACTATGACAACTTAGCGGTTTTAGGAGATAGCTAGAGATATATGCCGTGAGCGTCGGCTTCAGAAGAAGAGAGTCAATTCACTCGGGACACTTGAACTGGTTAATTTGTTCGTCATATTGTCTCTTTCATTGCCTCGTTCTGAAGACCTGCAGTCCTAAAAAAATTAACATCTATGCAATGAAACGTGAAGCTTCGACTTTATGCAACGCACTATAATAACACGGGTGACTACTCTTTCGCTTGGAAACCACATTTGCCAAAAACAAAAAGACAAGCGAAATAAAAAAAGGAGGTGATCTGGCGTACATTTTGAATCTTTTTTTTGGTAAACGGCCACATTCTTCCCAAAAATGCAGATTGCTAAGCTAAGTGTTCTTCATTAAAAAAAAACTGAGAAATAATATAAAACAACTACAGCGCTTTGTTACTTCTTCCGGCTTAGCAAAAATTATTTATAATCGTCTTATCAAATTTTCATATATTCATCACATCATTACAGTATTCCATTTCGGGTTTAAATTTAAAAAAAAATGCTCTACGGAACTTGATTTGCTAGACCAAAATAATTTATTTTGGGTATATTTATTCCTTTTATTTATTAAAATATTATATTCCTGGGTATATTTATTGACAAGGGTAGAAAGTTGGGTGAGTAGGTGATTCATAATGATTAAAAAGCGCGACAGGACAACGGACACAGAAGGAGACACAGGCACAGCGCTACTATATTTCTCGATCCACCAGGATGAGTTGCTATTTTGTGTAGAACATACGATAAATAAGCATGGTGTGGTGGCATTCCGAAATGATGCAGGACTCAGCGTAGGCAGTTTTCTTGAAGTCCTGGCATTTTATCTAAGGTCTACGTTCGCCACGTGGGACGAAGGCACATTTATTCAGAAGATGGGTGTGTGTATCGGTTCCTCTATAGCACCGGCTCTTAGCGACATTTTTCTAGCGGCCCTTGATCGGATTCTGGCTAGTAAAATTGTGGGTTCTAGGGTTGTAAGCATTTTTAGACTTGTGGACGAATTTTGGTCCTCTTGGACTGCAGTTCAGGCGCCTTTGAGGAGCTGGTGTCCGTGACCCTGTCCACTCTAGGTGACTGTCTAAGGCCCCTGGTGCTCACACATGAAGTGCCGGTGGGAGGTTTCATTAGGCTTTTACACCTGAGGCTTGACTTCCGACCGGGGCATGTATGTTGGATTTGTGAACCAAGGGGGAACAAGCCAATCCTGCCATTCGCGTCGGCGCACTCAAAGCTCGTGAAGAGAGGGATAATCAATCTCTGCTTCGGTAACGCTCTAAAGAAGTCGTGCACACAGAAGATCAACGAAAGTTTTAAAAATCAGGTGTCAAGACTCAAGTCTGCGGGGTATCCAGTCTCCCTTCCATCAGCCGTAGCAGAGAACACTCTCAAGACGTTAAAGAATAGAAATAGGCAGGGAACGGAATTACAGAGAAAGAGAAAAAGAGAAACCAGTGGTCATACCATACCTACATAAAGTGTCCCATAACCTGAAAAGGGTGGGCTTGCACGCAGGGGTTAATGTTGTTTTTTCAGCACCTGTCAAGTTGGCTAGTGTATGTAAAAAGGTAAATTTCACCTCGAACATCATAAGCAAACCGGCTGCACGAAAAAGCACAAAGCTTGCTTTGTCGAGTGTACAGAAGAGGTTGTGTACTCCGTGCCATTATCGTGCGGATGTCATAATGTGGGGCAGACTGGTCGCTGTCTAAAATAAAGATTGAGTGAACACCGTTACAACGTTGATGCCGTGATATCAGGACACCTCGGTGTGCATTGCCGGGATTGTGGTTGTACTCCGATTTTCACAGATTGTACAGTACTAAACAAAAACAGAAACAAAACCACCTCGAGGCTCGAGAAATTGCTAGATTAGTGCTGCAATCTGTCAGCGCACCCTCTTCACCGCTATCCGAACAAGAATTGCGGTTTCTTGACCAAGCATGACAAGTTTCGGGTGGGTACCGATGAGTGTCGCAGCAATTTTAGCCTTTTTATATTGTTGTTTTAAGATTTTTGCGATGTGTATTTTGTAACTTCTTAACTCGTTTGTGTTTTTCCCGGTAATATGTAGCGCGCTGCAGCGGAAAAAAAGTTCAGTTGTAAGTAGCGCTGTGTATGTCTCCTCTGTGTCCGTTGTCCTGTCGCGCTTTTTAGTCGTTATATTTATGTATTTTACGAAAGCATTCGACTGGATTAATCATGAGATGCTCATTCGAATACTTTGAAATTTATGGCGTTAGAGGGCATGCTACTCTTCTTATCAAATCGTATTTAAAAAAAAATCCGCACCAATTTGTTAATATCCATAATCACTCCTCTGATAGTAAGCCAATTAAACCTGGAGTCCTACAATGCAGCATGCTGGGGGCGTTACTTTTGATCCTATATCTTAACGACACTGTTAACCTTGCGCGGCAGGTAAAGTACATAATTTACACAAATAACACCAGCCTATTATTTTTTGACTAAAACTTTTAATGAGCTACCGCATGTAGCTAATGACACAATAAACCTTCTTGAAATATGAGCTAGTGCAAATAATTTCATGACAAATTTAAAAAAAATGCCTGGGCCGTCTCTTGTAGTTACAAAAATAGGAATCTTGACGTTAGAAGTGATATTTATTTACACTACTCACCTACTGAAATAGCGCATTTGAAACTTTGGGGATGGTTTGACGACACACATGACCTTGACTGAACATGAGAATTATATAATATTTAAACTGGCGTGTATCGGTGGTGAATTACACAGACATCGTCATGTCCTTCCAACTGGAGTTAAGTTGTTTTGATGTAACTCATTAATTTTATCCCATCTGAACTATCGTAATCTAGTCTGGGGTACGACAGCCAAACCTAATCTCCAAAGACTATTCTTACTTGACCGGTGCCATTTCAAGGGTGCCAATTTCTCCATAGCACCATCTATTTTCTTCTTATATTCTTACTTAAAAAGAAGGTGATAAGAATTGTGTGCCGTGTGCCCTATGGTTATCATACTAACCGACGTTGTGAAAGGCTGGGTGTTTTAAAGATACTTAAATACAATGAATTTCTACTTTGTATCAAGTATCAACAGGAATGCCGTGAGACGAATCGCTTCTTTATTATTTTGGGCATCACTCAGAAACATTCCCATAACATACTCAACACGTCACTGGGATCCCTGGGTAGTAGAGTCATCACGCACAGATCATGGCCTTCAGATGAATAAACGCACCTTGCCGACATGACTAAACACGCTTGTACGCTATCACCTTGATATAGAATCGTTTATCACTCGTGATATGAGGGAATGTTTTTTTATCAAAACAAATGTTCATACTTTTTTTTTTTCATTGCCTTACTTACTGTTTGCTAAGTCTTTATGCATTATACAATTTCTTGTGCATGTTTTTGCAACTGCTGTGTACCTGTGGTGATGACACAGTTCAACGTTGGTTTCTTAGCGATCGTACCAAAAGGGAAAAATGGCCTCGAAAATAGCGAAGCGATAGCGTCTCAGGTTTACCCGTCGGTGCAGAGCGCTAACTGGCTGCACGATCTACTTGTTTTTTGTGTTTTCGAACTCACGAGATTTGCTCCACAGAAGTTCTCACACGTGCACATTTAGTGCTGCCGAAAGAGTACTTTCTGAATAATCTGAGAGTGGCAGCCGATACTTACGCTAAGAGCCTTAGTTGTTATCCCTGAAGACATTAAATGACTCCAAAAATACCTTTCAAATTTTGAAATTTCCAATAAATCGGTTCTTTTACAAAGGACAATAACAACAATTTGACCCGCAAGTATTTCGTCAATATACGTATGTGTGGAATTGCGGTCGGGTAGCGTCACTCAAATCCGAAGCTGGCTCAAGCCTTTCAACAATGGTTCGCTACTCGATCCTCTTTACCGCCGGACGATGTTTTATTCGAAACAAGTTTTACGAGCCATTAAGGAGCGTGATCGTAACTACGCAATAATGGCCATGCGTTATGATATTTCATAAATGCTGTTGCCCCGCGTTGCACTCTAACTCACCTCGAGTTCTAGATTTTTCTTAGAAAAACGGCCTCGGAATGACTCCATAAGAAAGATTATTTAGGCGCCCGATGCTTTAATAACTGTTGAATATCGCGAAGACTCCTAGAACTCGTTCTGTTTATTCAAGATATGACGGATATAACCACTCTACTTAACGCGTAGCGGTGTTGCATTTCAGTGAAATCGCTATAGATTTTATCTGGCGATAAAAAATGACTCGGAAATACTTCAGTCCTAGTTATATACCAAGGCATAACCTCAATAGCAAGCTTAGAAACATAACCTGCTGGCTAAATCATTCTTAGTGTGCTAAATTGCAGGAAAAAAAATAAATAAAGAACTTGTTTCGGAATTCGGGATGTATTGTTTTTAGATGTCTACATTCGTGCAGACTGTATTAGCGCACGGTTGGTTTGATCTTTATACAATTAAAGGGCCACTATCACCTATAATTATCCAAAATATTGCCACGCAAGAATATGCGCTTGCGTTGAAGGCGTGTTCATAATATAAACCACATTGAGCACTCCAAGCATTATGCATGTGTCTCAAAATAAAACCGAACGAGGTATTAACATGAATATGCATGTGTTAGAGGTAATATCTAAAACAATATTTCGGTTTAAAGCCAGTGGCCATTTTGGGCCTAAAAAAACAACCCTCGTGAGTCAAAGTGAGAACAAAATTAAATCAAATTTTATTTTACACAGCGAGCACACCTAATGGTAATGGGGTCAAGGAAAAACTGCAATAATGCAGCTTCACCACGCCTTTCGATCTATATTTGGAGACTTGGTGGGCAGAAAGAGAGAAATATTTTAGTCGAAACAAAGAAGTTACAAGCCACAAGTAATACACGGTTAGAGAACAAAACGTTGGTGAATATCTGTTTGTTTGCAAACTCAATAGGAACGCCTTGCTTGTCAAAGAAGTTCAATCGTGTGGGATGACTCAACTGAAATATGTGAAGCCTGTCATACGTTTCAGTACAGGGCACTCCTCCGTAACCTGCGCTGCGTATGCAGTATTTTTGTAGCTTTAATAGCAGTCTGTTGCGACGAATTATTTTTAAAGTTAAGACACGCCACATGCGTTGAAGCAAGTTTATCATTGTAAGATATTGTAAAGTTACCACTTGTGGAGCAGGTACAAAGCTAGCGGTTGGGGTAAGGCGCCCCGCGCGATTTTTCCGTCTCTTATCTAACCCCAGCCTTGTACCTGCTCCACGAGCGGTAACTTTAGTGCACTACTACGCTTCTCACGCGCTCAAAGTCTTTCTGAAAATGACTGATTTAGTGGTTTTCAGTGACGCTGTGCCAGTTTTAGTTGGAACCATATGTCTATTTTCATTAATTAAAAAGTTAATTAACTAATTTTAATTGATTAGCCAACTGATCGTTACGATTAGCCCCATGTAATATGTCCCCCTGGACGCATAACTCACCTGCACGAACCATAGAGTTATTATAATGTACGCTAGAGGTTCAAGTGGCGCTAGTGTGCTGACGCAAATTGAAGCAGACAGCAACCAGTCGAAAATTGACTTCCGGTAATGCATTTCTTTGGGAAAAAGTGAGTGCATTTTCTCTCTGCGCTCGATCATAAAAGCAAATATCCCGAATAATTCGTACGTACTAGGTAGCTTGGAACATTTCTCAGTCAGGCCGACGAAATAATTGGTCAGTTACGGCGTTTTTCTTTCAAATTCATCGCATTAAAAACGGTGCTAAAACGGCTTCGTACGTGTATTTATGTGCACTGTCGGACACTGTTAGCGCGAACACGACGTCGGCGCTTTTCAGCGTGGGGGATATACGTGCCAAACGAACGAAGAACATCTGGAAATTAAGAAAGACGGCAAGAACTACGTAGAACAAGCAGCGAAGCTGCTTGTTCTACGTTCAAAATATCACTCGCACGCTCGAAATCTTTGAGAACAAGTGCCCGATAAAAGCTGCCCGGCAGAGAAAACAATACGAAGAGACACCTTTTTTAGCCCACGGACTTTATTCTCTACGTTTTGAATGTTTCTATCCGCTCATGCACGACGGGGTCATTTTTATATAGTGACAGGACCGGCATATTATCAATATACAATCGTCACCGGAATGCTGGCGAGTCTTGAACCCACTCTATATTCGTTTCGATTGTAATTTTGCTTTGAATAGTCGCTTGTTTTTACACACCTGCTGCGGAACGCACGTTTAGAACTGAAATGAAGCGAAGTTAAACATCGTTCACTGATGAAGAAAAATGCGCTAACTAAAGCAATTACACTTTCACAGTGTTAATCAAGGTGCATACTATTTGGTACGACCCAAATAACCAAAGTGTTCCGTGTTATTTTCCGGCGAAGAGGAAAAAAGCATGCTCGTTTTCCCATAGGAATGCACAGGAGCACCGCAAAAGTAGACTGGTTGCTGTCCGCTTCAATTTGCGTCACGGAAGTCGCATAGACACTAGCGCCAGTTGAACCTCTAGCGTACATTATAATAACTCTATGGCACAAACCGTATCAGTGCATCTTTTACGGATTTTTTAAAAATAAATGTGTTCGAATTAAAAATGAACACCCGGTATATATATATATATATATATATATATATATATATATATATATATGTATATACATATATACCTTCGTCTACCCATGGTTGGTCCTGACAACTTGTTTTTTCGCCTTTCCTCAATGTTTTTTTTTTTTGTTTTTGCCGCCGTGTTAACGTGGCGGGCTTCCAGCTTTCACTGCAACATTAGGACCTGATGAACAGCGGTCCCCGCTCGGAACGTCGTCCAATAAATACGTCTTAAAGCATTTACCCCCTTTCTACGATATATATATATATATATATATATATATATATATATATATATATATATATATATATATGGGTGATTTCATCTCAAATCGCGCAGGCTAAAAGGGTCGAATTTCAATTTTCACAAAAAAAATATATGTTTTGGGGGCATTTTTCAAATGAAGAAGGGCGCAAAACACATGTCCTCACGATTTTTTGTTCTCGAGGTGCGAGCAGTAGAAGCCGCAGTGGCAGAAACTAATGTTTTTGCCTGCCGTCGCAGGTCGCGTGTTTGACACCATCTGCTGACGCTATTGTTTTCTCTACACCATTTTAACTTCCCCCCCCCTCATTTAATAGGTATTAGAAAGATACCTTGATGTATCCAAACATTTTTAGGAATTCGATTATTTCTTAGAACACATGTCAAACTCGTCACTCCGGTCGCTTTTTGGTCAAATTTGACAGGTCATCACTTTGTCTGTACTTAAGGTAAATTTTCTTTCTTTGGCTCTACAGAAAGCCCAAAGCAAGTCCATTATAGATATAGTAATATCATTATGATCTGTGGACTCGCCGCTACGCTACCTTCACGTAAACGTTGTAAGAAATAACAAATGTTTAAAGTTTGGGGTCGATATTCTCAAAAACCCCATTTTTGTAAATTTTTATTTTTTGAATTCTTTTAGAAATATTGGTCGGTTACAGGAAAAAAACAGTCTAGAAATGCAATATTTTGGTTGTATGTCCTCGGTTTGAGCCGGTATCGCGTGAAATGTGTGAACATTTGTTATTTTTCACAACGTTTACGTGAAGGTAGCGGAGCGGCTACTGGGCAGATAATAATGATATTATTATATCTATAATGCACTCGATTTGGCCTTTCTGTAGAGCCAAAGAAAGAAAATTTACCTCAGGTACAGACAAAGTAATGACCTGTCAAATTTGACCGAAAAGCGACGGGAGTGACGAGTTTGACATCTTCTTAGAGAACAATCAAATTCCTGAAACTATTTGAATACATTAAGGTATCTTTGTAATACTTATTAAATGAGGGGTAAAAGTTAAAAGGCTGTAAAAAAAAACAATAGAGCCAGCAGAGGGTGTCAAACACGCGACCTCTGACGGCAGGCAAAAACACTAGTTTCTGCCACTGCAGCTTCTACGCTTCGTAACTTAAGAACAAAAACTCTGGGGAACATCCGGTTTGCGCCCACCTTCATTTGAGAAATGCCCCCAAAACATATATTTTTTTCGTGAAAATTAGAAGTCAGACTTTTTAGTCTGCCCGATTTGAGATGAAACCTCCCCTTATCGGGCAGGCTGCAAGGGTCAAGCTTTTAATTTTTACGAAAAAAATATATGTTTTAGGGGCTTTTCTCAAATGAATGAAAGCGTAAACCGCATGTTCCGCAGATTTTTTGTTCTCAAGTTACGAAGCGTAGAAGCCGCAGTGGCAGAAACGAGCGTTTTTGCCTCCCGTCGCAGGTCGCGTGTTTGACACCCTCTGCTGGCGCTAATCTTTTGTCTACACCATTTTAACTTTTCCTCCTCGTTTAATAGGTACTATAAAAATACCTTCACGTGTTTGAACATCTCTAATAGTTTGATTGTTTTCTAAAGAAAATGTCAAACTCGTCACTGAGGTCGATTTTTGGTCAAATTTGACAGGCCATTACTTTGTCTGTACTTAAGGTACATTTTATTTCTTGGGCTCTATAGAAAGCCCAAGCATGCCTAGTATAGATATAGTAATATCATTCTGATCTGCTGAGTAGCCGCTCCGCTGCTTTCACGTAAACGTTGTGAAAAATAACAAACGTTCACACACTTCACGCGATTACGACTCAAATAAAGGACATACAACCAAAATATTACGTTTATAGATTGTTTTTTCTTGTAGTCGACAAAAATGTCTAAAATAGTTTAAAAAATAAAAATTTACAAAAATGGTGTTTTTAAGAAAATCGACCTCAAACTTTCAACATTTGTTATTTCTTGGAACGTTTACGTGAAGGTAGCGGAGCGGCTAGTCGACAGATCATAATTATGTTATTATATCTATAATGGGCTTGTTTTGGGCTTTCTGTAGAGCTAAAGAGAGAAAATTTACCTTAAGTACAGACAAAGTAATGACCTGTCAAATTTGACCAAAAAGCGACCGAAGTAACGAGTTTTACACGTATTTTAGAAAACAATGAAATTCCTAAAAATATTTGAATACGGCAAGGTATCTTTTTAGTACTTATTAAATGAGGCGAAAAAGTTAAAAGGGTGTAGAAAAAACACTAGCACCAGCAGAGGATGTCAAACAAGCGACCTGCGACGGCCGGCAAAAACACTAGTGTCTGCCACTGCGGCTTCTACGGCTCGTAACTCGAGAACAATAAATCTGGGGAACATGCAGTTTGCGCTCTCCTTCATTTGAGAGATTCCCACAAAACATATATTTTTTTCGTGAAAATGAAAAATTAGACCCTTTTAGCCTGCCCGATTTGAGATAAAAACACCCATACATTTATATATATATATATATATACATATATATTGTAACGCTTTTATTTAAGCGTGTCCTTTGCCCCAATCTGTTCCCCGCTTGTCCCCGACGTGACGTCTTCTTCCTCTTCTTACAACCGTCACACTATTCCCCCTCCAAAAAGAAAATAACTACTTTTCATTCTCATTTTAGGTAGAGCTGCCCTCGTAGCGAGCGAGGCGGTTCCTGTGTACCACAAACATGCGAGAACGGGTCTTGTGTCTCACACGGTACACCACGTCGTTAAGACGCGCGACAACAGTGTATGGCCCTTGCCAGTTTTTTTGAAGTTTCGGTGAAAGTCCTCGTTTTCGTAGCGGGTTATACAGCCATACTCTGTCACCCGGTTCAAAAACGTCTTGCGTGCTGTGCTCGTCATAGCGTGCCTTCATGCGCTGAAAGCCGATAGACAAGCGGCCTTTGTCGAAGTCGTGGGTCTGTTCAAGACGTGTCATCAGGTCATTAATGTACGGCTCTGGTTGAGAGGGGCGGCCTGGCGGTCTTGAGAAGGCGAGATCGCAGGGCATACGAATTTCCCGCCCAAAGAGAATCATAGCAGGTGTATACCCGGTGACTTCATGGACCGCTGTTCGGTAGGAGTAGAGAAACAAAGGAACACAGTCGTCCCAATTGTCATGGTGGCTATTAACAAACATAGCCAAATGCTGCAGTATGGTGCGATTAAAGCGCTCCACGAGTCCATTGGACTGAGGATGCAGTGGCGTCGTTCTTGTCTTGGTTATGTTAAATTGTTGACAAACCTCTTTAAATACTTGGGACTCAAAGTTCCGCCCTTGGTCGGAATGCAGTGCCAAGGGTGCGCCGTATCGGGATATCCAGTGAGTCACCAGAGCATCCGCCACAACAGGGGCAGTCTGATCAGGAATGGCGATGGCTTCTGGCCATTTCGAAAAGTAGTCCACAATGACGAGAAGATACCTGTTTCCAGTTTTTGATCGTGGTAATGGACCTAGAACATCGATGGCGATACGTTCAAATGGCGCTCCACTGATGCACTCTTGCAAAGGCGCGTGCGCTTTCTTGTGTGGACCCTTACGCGAGGCGCACATGTCGCATTGCCGGCACCATAATCTAACGTCATTATGGCACTGCAACCAGTAGAAGCGCTCGCGTATCTTCCGAAGGGTGCGATTGAAGCCGAAATGGCCTCCTTCAGGACTGCTGTGAAGCTGTCTGAAAATCTGGGCGCGGAACTCGGGTGGTGCCACTAGCTGCCACACGACTCGGTCACCAGTAGGTGACTCCCAGCGACGATAAAGAAGTCCGTTGCGCAATTCCAGCGTGTCCCACTGGGCCCAGTAGCTTAAGACGTCTGGAGAAAGATGAGATATCTCGGTACGTGGCGGTCGGCGACCGCTTCGCTTCCATTGGACACATAGGCCGACAGCAGGGTCGCGCAACTGGGCCTCTTGGATCTCTTCAGGTGACCACATGTTGTTAGAGATGGCTACCTGGCAGAACATGTCTGTCCGGGTCGAATTACGGCGGATCATGCTCAAGCACTGTCGACAGGAGCCCTCACTGCATGGTCGTCTGGAGAGGGCGTCAGCGTTGCTGTGATGTGATCCGGCTCGATGTTTGATCTCAAAGTTGTACTGCTGGAGTTGTTCTAGCCAGCGGGCCACTTGTCCTTCTGGCGCCTTGAAATCAAGCAACCATGTCAAAGCCGCGTGGTCTGTACGAATAATGAATTTCCTGCCGCACAAGTAGTGATTGAAGTAAGAGAGCGCCTTGACTATCGCAAGAAGTTCGCGTCTTGTGGTGCAATAGTTACGCTCCGGTTTTGTGAATGCTTTGCTATAATACCCGATGATTCGCTCGTGGCCCTCTTGCTGTTGGGATAGAATGCCACCGGCTGCAGTGTTGCTTGCATCTGTATCAAGAATAAATAAGGCGTCATCTCTTGGGTAAGCCAGTGCAGGGGGCGATGTTAATGCCTGCTTGAGTGCCTCGAAGGAGTCTTGACATTCGGTGGACCAGTTGAACACCTTGGACTTCTCAGTTAGAGCATAAAGCGGTTTAGCGACTCGTGAGAAACCAGGAACAAATCGCCGGTAGTAAGTCGCTAACCCAAGGAAACTCAGAACGTCCGCACCTGATGTCGGGGTCGGCCAATCGGTTATGGCACACAACTTCGTTGGGTCAGGAGAAACTCCATCGGCTGAGATAACGTGGCCTAGGTACCGAGTTTCCCTAGCAAATAGGGTGCATTTTTTAGGAGTTAGTTTCAGGTTTGCGTCCTGAAGTCGCTGAATAACCAGCTCAAGATTTGCCAAGTGTTCGGCGAACGTTTTCCCAAGGACCACGATATCGTCTAAATAAACAAGGCACGCAGACCAGGTCAGTCCCTGAAGAACCTTCTCCATCAGACGTTGGAACGTTGCGGGCGCATTACACAACCCGAATGGCATGACTGTAAATTGGTAGAGTGCACAGCCTGTGCTGAAGGCTGTTTTTTCGCGGTCAGTTGAATGTACTGGAACCTGCCAGTAGCCGCTCTTCAGGTCGAGAGTCGAGAACCAAGTGGAACCCGCGAGTGCGTCTAAGATGTCATCTGTCCGTGGTAGTAAAAAGGCATCCTTCTTTGTAACGTCATTCAGCTTTCTATAATCCACGCAAAATCGAGTCGATCCATCTTTTTTTTTTTACCAGGGTGATCGGCGAAGACCAGGGTCCATAGGCTGGCTCAATGACACCTTGTGTGAGCATTTCTTGAACAAGGTCATTTACGTGCGCGCGCTTAGCCAGCGGCACCCTGCGAGGTGGCTGTCGAATGGGCGCAGCATCACCGGTTATGATGCGGTGCGCGGTCAGATTTGTTTTTCCCAAATCGGTGTTGCTACTGCTGAATACCGTCGAAAAACGAGATAGAAAGCTTTTTAGAAGGACAGCGTCATCTTGTTGAAATCGAGAAGCAGTAGTCTCGTATAGCGGAATAAGGTGAGCGCCGAGTTCAACTGAACACGAGCCTAGCGAGGTAGCAGGTGTAGTTTCCTTGCAAAAAGCAACTGTTGGTTGAGCATCTTCACTTTCTGTTCTGCTGTGGCCTTCTTCTTGGGAACTCGAGCAAGTCATTGTCGGAAGGGTGGTTGCCGACTGATGCATGGTTGTCCACCGTGAGGCCTTGCGAGCGGCCTCCACTTCTAATGCATACGTGTGAGCGGCCCGCAACGTGCGGGGGTGGTAAAGACGCACAGCTTCTTGGATATCTTCAGATGCAATAGCATCAATGAACGCCGCAGTACTGACAGCATCTACGGTGTCTTCGGAAGACCCGAGAAACGATAAGCGCGCAAGACGCTCGATGTCGTCAGCGAGCTGGGACAACGTCTCACCCGATGCTTGTCGTCGATGACGTAGCTCAGCATGGTGAAGGTGACGTTGAGGCCCATTGCCGAAACGTTCTTCTAACGCCTGGACCAGCAAGGTGTACAAACCACGGGATTCAGGCGGCATGTGGTGGAGCACTTGCAACGCTGCACCGCTGAGGTTTACTGCAAGTACTTGTGCCTGCTGCTCTTCGGTCCAGCGATTGGCTTTAGCAAGAATCTCGAACTGTGTTACGTAGGCAGACCATGTGCCTGTGCCGTCAAACTGCAATGGCCGCAGCTTAAGGCGTGGAGTAGATAAAGGTATAGTCGAGGCGACGTTTGTCGCCACTGATGTTGGCGGCAGATAACTTGGACTTGCCTGCGAAAGTCCTGGCTGGACGAGCGCTCGCAGGCCATCAAGAAGTGCGACCGATATTCGTTCGAATAAATTCGACAGAACCTCCAAAAGGGCCGCGTCTCTGTGCCTGAGCTCCTGGGCAGTCCGTTGGTGGTGGGCATCCAGCAGGGCTTCAATGGCCGATGAAGTCTCAGTTGGAATGTTAGGGTCAATAGAGTCGGGAACCGGCCGGGGCGCGATGGCTTCTCCGGTTCGCGGGATCTCATCCTCAGGCTGTCGAGGAAGGTCCATGCGTGCCGGCAGAAGGCGTCTTCACTGAAGATCACACTTCTGACACCAGTGTAACGCTTTTATTTAAGCGTGCTCTTTGCCCCAATCTGTTCCCCGCTTGTCCCCGACGTGACGTCTTCTTCCTCTTCTTACAACCGTCACAATATATACACCACTCCACCTAGGCTTTCTGGTGTAGAGGTTAGCACACCCGACCGGACATTGGGAGGCCCAGAGTTCAAATCCTGGCTTTTTTGGCTTTCGGTGTGTTCCTAAACAACTTTGATTCTTTGATTCATTGGATTAAGTACGGTTCATTCATCTGCACATATTTGTTTATATCCTCCTCGGAGACGATGGTGTGATGGTGCACGATGGTGTGAAGTGCCCGTGTTGTATATATATATATATATATATAGATATATAGATAGATATCTGTATGTGTGTGTGCGTATGTGTGCGTGTGTGTGTGTGTGTGTGTGTGTGTGTGTGGCAATATGCTCACAGACGAGTTATTCCCCCCCCCCAAAAAAAAAAAAAGTTTATAAAACTACAAAATAGCATTTGCACCGCGCCACTGCCCACGTACAAGCACATACATTTGGTGCGGGGAATAAAGATCACGTTATCTTTGACTCGTGAAGCTTATGGTCAGATGAGGTTGTCTTAGAGTTAATGACGGTGCCCGCACCATCGTTCACAAGGACCGCGCACATTGGGGTCAGGATAATAGCAATATTAAGACAGGTTCCTCGAAGAGCCGCAGAGGGAGCCCACAAACACGCGGAGCTACGAAAGCCCACGCGCAGGGAAACATGTTTTGAAGGTAGTGTGAAGTGAATCGACGGTTCATTTCGCACTTTTATTGACGCAGTGCCATGTACGTCACCTTGCCTGATTTATGGGGCGAAACTTCAATAATCGCGCATCACTCAACAGCGTGCTAGCCTTTAGCCGACTCCCAGATTTCCTTACCCGATATGCGTATGCAAATCTGCGAGCTGGCTAGAGGTTAGACCGTAAATCACTGAGGCGTTTCTACCTAATCCTCGGACACTAACCCTTCTCTCCCCCCCCCCCCCCCCCCAAATCAGGTGATGTGATGTCGATAAAAGCGCGCCAAGCAGACTTCAGAAATTTTCCTCTTGGCTTAGTCCACAAGCCTTTTCGGACACGCAGCTGGCAAAGGGCCGCTCAAGCAAAAAACGTAATGCGAGAGACAGTGACGGGCGTCAACAGGGGTGATGTGTGGCGTTCTTCCCAATTTGTCCAACCACTTGTTATTCGGGTTCGGTTCCGGTTCGCGTTCAGTTGTTTTCCACTTTGTTCGGTTCAGTTCCGGTTCAATGATGCCCTCACAATATCGGTTGGGTAAGCGGTTCCACCGAACACGAATCGGCTGAAAGCGGTTGTATTTAATCAAGTTAAACCGCGGCCTCCCATGAATCTTTTTTTTTTCTTTTTTGCGTTAAACAAAAACTTTTGCAGCTCCCAGCCATTAAGAAAAGAAAGCGCGTTCCAGATGCTGTCATCAGCATTAAAATACAAGAACATGGACATAAGAATATGCGCTTGAATTTGTTCCGCTATTTGACTTTTTATTGTAAACACCATGCTATGCAAAATTCGTAGTCCCACAGGAGCTCGGAAAGAGTATCTAAGTACGGTATCTCATACGCAAAGTTTATCATTCAGCACCCGCAGTGACACCGTGACACTAGCACGCACTATATCATCCAACTCGCCACCCACATATCCCCCCACCTCCCTTTCCGGCCCGAACGCCTCAAATGAATTATTTCATGATAAAAAATACATAGAAAACCAGTCATTCTTCTCTTGCTCATTAACTTTCATTCCGGTTATCAGTAGCTTCGCTATAAAACCTCAAGGAGTAACCGTAAGAAACACGTACTGCAACTTGAAATTTTTGATAGAAAAAAAAAATGGGCGTGAACACATACGAGGATGAAGCCTTCGGCATTGTGCAGTGCGTAGCGGACGCCGCCAACTCTTCTGAAGAGAACAAAGCTGTCAAAATCTTTCGCAGAAAAGTGCCTCTCCAATTTATATATATATATATTTATATATATATATATATTTTTATATATATATATATATATATATATATATATATATATATATATATATATATATATATATATATATATATAAACGAATATGTGCAGATGAATGAACCGTACTTAATCCAATTAATCAAAGAATCAAAGTTTTTCAGGAACCCGCCGAAAGCCAAAACACGGCGGAGCCAGGATTTCAACTCTGGGCCTCCCAATGTCCGGTCGGGTGTGCTAACCTCTAAACCACTCCACTTTATCTTTTTTTTTTTTCCGCAAGTTTTTTTTTTATTAGAAGTATGTCTATTTACAAAGTTTTAAAATGATTAGATTGGTTGCCATACATTTATCATGTCAGTGAGCACTGTTGGACAGGCGAGGACCGCGATTCACAAACAAATTCAAAATGTATCTCACTCAATCATTTTTCTGTAGCGTCACATGCAACGCATGCAGCCACTCGCGCAGTCGCCCGGGAATCCTTGTTTACCACTGAGCCTTTAGAGCGCGGTTATGCATACGCGTTCCAAATAGCGACCAACATTCAAGCCCTTGTTGTTCCGTCGCCTCAAGAAGGCTGCTCACGTACAGAAAGCCGTCGCAGAAGTGTTGCCATGCGGGCTTGGATCCCTCTCGGACCTCCAAGTGATCCGTCTTCGACCGCCACAGCGCATATAGACCGAGGAGTGCCAGCAGCTCCCATGCCCTACTGTGTGCACTGTCGCCGAAAAGAAGAAATTTCGCGCTCTTCCACTCTACGTAAAGATCTATCTGCAGCACTGCTCGAAGCTCCGCCCAAAAAAGCTCCGCATTCGTACAGTACAAAAACACATGTACAAGTGTTTCGGGAAACGGACACAACGCACAATTTGTTGACCACGGTTCAAAGAATCCTTTTTTAACCAGCCACGTCTTGACCGGCAGTACTTTAAAATGGAAGCGTAGGAAAAAATTCTTGACTGCCGTTCTGACAGGGTATCTACGTAAACGACGAAATACATCCGATTTATCCAGACTTCCCAGAAAGCTGCGATAGAGTGGGGGCGGTATGAGCAAATCAACTGTGTCCCAGTATAGAGATTTCTTTTTAACTTTCTGCAGGTACTCGTCGGAAAAGAGGGCTCGGAAAAATTCCTTCGCAGCTGCTGTTTCCTGGTAAAACTTCAGAGCACCTGCCCGGAAGTCCCCAGTGTCCCCCTCGAGCCACGGCCCCAAAAAGCTTCCTCCCAGCTCCTTAAACGCAGAAATCACGAGAGGATTGCCTTGATCGCGGAAAAATAGGAAACGCTGTAATTTCAGCTTAAGTTCTACGTTTACAAGACCCAACCCTCCTTTCTTCTGCTCACAAATAGGTTGTCACGCCTCATACGTTCAAAACACGAGTCATAGATAAACGTTGCGAAAAATCGATGCAGCTTCGCCACGTTTCTTTGGGAGCACGGCAACACTTGTGCTGCGCACCAAACAGTCGGGAAAAAAACAGTTACAAATAAATGCGCGATTGAACAAAGAGAGCTCCCTGGCATGCCAGTTAAGCACCTTACTTCTGAGGCGATTAATGTCCAAACCACCGCATCGGCCCCTCAGTTTCTCTGCGGTCAAACTGAGCCCTAGGTAGTTCGAAACGCTCGTCGTCCAGGTGACACCGAGGAACTGCTCCGGTTTCAAGTCCCAGTCTCCAAGCCAGGTTCCGACAGATTTGTGTGTGTTCATCGCCGCACCCGAGACACTGCAAAAGTCTGCGATCTGTTGGGTTACAGCGCGCACTTGCGTCCTTGACGAGCACAACAAAGTGGCGTCATCTGCGTAGGCGAGCACTTTAAGCGTACCCGACGCTAGGGACAGCCCACGAATGCTCGCGTTACCGATAATGGCCCTACACAACGGTTCCAGGTGCAATGCTAACAGAATAGGCGACATCGGGCAGCCTTGTCGCACGGATCGGGTAGCTGCGATGGGAGCCGTCCTGTTGCCGTTGACCAGGAGCCGCGTCGTGATGTCACGGTAGCACAGCTGCACATATCGTAGCAGTCGCCCCCCGATCCTACACTCCTCCATGAGCCGGAAGAGGAACGAATGGCGAACCCGGTCGAAGGCTTTGCTCAGATCTATCTGAAGAACTGCCACTGGACGCTTCAACACCTGCGCTGCCTCGCACACGATTCGCATCGCGTGCAGGTTGGTCCTGATGGTCCGTCCCTTGATGCCGTAGGCCTGATGCTCTCCGACGACGTCCCGTAGACCCCACTCCAGCCGCTTTGCCAGAATCTTGGCTAGGATTTTATAGTCGCTTGTTAGCAGACTGATGGGCCGGAAATGGCCGACCTTCGGGGCACCCTTTGAGTTTTTCTTCTGGATGAGCACCGTTACCGCCTGTCGCATGGATGGTGGCAGCAGTCCTCGCTTCAGTACGTCGGCGTACACGTCTCTTAGGATAGGACACAGCTGGCTGAGAACGTCTTGTAGAACTGGCTACCGAGCCCGTCCATTCCTGGCGATTTGCGCGGAGCTAATTTCTTGATGGCTTCCTCGACCTCTGATGCCGTTATTTTCCGGTTCATTTGTTTTCGAACCTTTGGGGATATCTTGAGCAGCGCCACTCCAGTCGTTTGGAGAACGCCGTCGTCCTCCACTCTCGTGAACAGGTCGGTGTAGGCCTGCAAAGACGTGTCTCCGATTTCTTCTTGCCGGGTAACCTTGGTGTCGCCTACTTGGAGCTTCCCGATCTTGTTGCGTGAAGCGTGCTGGCGTTCCTTCGTCTTGAAAAGTTTGCTCGGCTCTTCATCTCTCTCGAGGAACAGCGTTCTGCTTCGGACCATGGCACCGCGGTACTCCTTCTCGAGAACCTCCAGAATATTGCCTTTGCAATCTCGGATATCTTTACTGAAGAGTCCCGGGGAACAATTTTCCTCTGCGATGAGGATTTCCAGGGTCTTCATCAAGCGGCGCTTTTCCGCCCTTTCGCGCGCCGCTTTTTCCTGGCTGTGCCGGAACGCTTTGAGCTTGACGTCCTCTTTCAGCTCCTCCCAGGTTACCGCGTTCATGGGCGCATCTCCCGTTTTGCCCTCGAGAAGGTCCTTTATCTGCGTGCGCAGTTGTTCGTCTTCGATGAGGCTTTCGTTTAGCTCCCAGCCACTCCACCAAGAGGACTTCCGGGTTCGCGGCACGGGTCTGCCCAGCGTTACTGTGACCAGAGCGTGGTCCGAGAACGCCAAGGGTAGGACTTCTAACACAGGCGTCATTGCTGAAAATTCTCCCGAGAGGTAAATACGATCTAGTCGAGCATGGCAATTTCCCTGCCAATGCGTGTACGTCGGATCGGCTGTTTTCTCGTTGTCCTTAGCATCCATCAGGTCGAAGTAGCGGAGCAGTTTTCGCAGTTCCAGCCGGCTGACGTTCGCTTTCAGCCGCTTCGAGCAATCCCTCTCGGCCAGCACACAATTAAAATCACCAGCGAGGATCGTTCGACAAGGTGTGTCGAGATACTGGCGAAGATTTTTGAAAAGGTCCCGTCGCTCAGCCGTGTCATTAGGTGCATACGCAGATACAAGCCTGTGAAGCTGTCCGCAGTGCAGCATTTCTACAGCGCACACCCGTCCGTTCCTGTCTCCCTCCCACTCGGGGCAGATTGCGATGTTTTTCTTCTTGCGAATCATTATCGCCGTTCCTCCGCTCTGTCCAAATGCCCTCGACAGGAAGATGACGAAGTGACGACCAAAAAAGCGCGTCAACTCCTCCACTTGAGCGTCTGTGGCAATCTTGGTCTCTTGCAAAAAAGCGACATCAACCCGCTCGTGCAGAATCGTGTCCAGCACCCAATGCTTTCTTCTTCTCGCCAGAAGACTTACACAATTGAGGGTTGCAAACTTGAGGGGTCGCATATTGTGGAAAAGGGAGTGCTGGTGAAGTCATGCGACGAGGACACTTTCGAGAGATGAGTAGTGAGCAGAGAGAAAAACAAAAAAGAAGTGACCTACGGAGGGTCCGGCCGGCGTCGCTCTTCCGTCGGGATGCGCGGCTTCGGGTTAAAGCGCTCCTTCCGTGTGGTGTTCTTGTGCCACTTGAACTCAGAGCGTGCTGATGCTTCCCCTGGCCGCATGGTGCACATTTCACTGGCGTCGCTAAGGTCGGAGTTGTCGTTGCTCAAACTGACCTGGTTCGTGCCTTTTGATTCCAGAGCTTGGATGGCCTCTACGTCTTTTGATATAGACATTTCGACGTCGCTCGATATGACAGGGGTGCTGCTCGACGCTTGCGCATGGTCGAATTTCATGGCGTCCCCCTCGGGCTGCAACTGTGGAGGGTGCACTTCTTTCAGTACATCGACCGGGGCCTCTTTCGCACCGACTGTGGCGGAAACCTCAGTTTCGACGTCCCTTGCAGCCTCCTCTGGCTCTTCCTCGTCCATGTTGAGGACACCATCTCCATCCACCACCACTTCCTGCGTCACTGTACCGTAGGTACGGACGCAGTTGTCTCGTTCATGTCCAAAGCGATGGCATTCGTCGCATCGCGGTACACGACACTCTCGTCGAATGTGTCCCGTACCTTTGCAGCGTAGACATAATGGATCACGTCCCGGAATCACGACAAGAACGTTGCCACCAGCAATTCTCAACTGTGCGGAATGCGTTCTAAAGTGACGCCCTCCTTTAGGCTTAGCCGCACCAGTCTGGTCGTCGACTGGACGCCGGTGAATCCTTCCGCCTTCCATTTTTCACGCGTCAGGTCCTGAACCTTCCCAAAGGGCTCTAGGGCCCTCCTGACGGTTTCGTCTGACGCGTGGAAGGGGAGCCAATGCAGTTTCATGCGGACGTCTGCGTTCTCCGGGTCCACGACGATGCAACACTTTCCCTTTACCTCCAGTTCCTTGGCGGTGACCAGGCGCAGCTTGGCTTCCTCCGTCTTCAAGGTCATCATCCAGAGATGATTCATTTGGTAGGCGCCGAGCGCCTCGATGTGCCCAATCACACCAAGACGTTACATCTCGGTCCTGAAATCGCCTATCTTGTATGGGCGAGCACTCACGTCACCGTGCAGCAGCACAGAGTTGCGCACAATGGCTCCTGATGGCAGAGGAGGCAGAACAATGCGATAATCCGAGTTATCCGAAGAAACAGATGAACCGCGGCCGGCGAGGGCCGTTATCGACGCTCCTGAGGAGCTCATGAATCTCCAACCGTAGTGCTCGGAAGCCGGAAATAGAATGGTCTACACCACTCCACCTCGGCTTTCTGGCGTTTCCTACCTGTCTTATTAATGCACAAGAAACGAAATGTATCCAATCGGAGGTGTTCTGGAAACACACGCCGCCGCGTGGAACGCGATACGACGCTTAGTGTCACGTGGTACGTGCTCGTTTGTGCTCAAGAAATCCTCCCACTGTTTGTCTCGCCCCGTGTACATGTAGTATTCTTTGTTTATGAGCTTTAGAGACACGGTATCATCATCATCTGCGAGAATCAAGAGCCACGTTATTGAATATACAACACGGGCACTTCACACCATCGTACGTGGTCTCCGAGGAGGATATAAACGAATATGTGCAGATGAATGAACCGTGCTTAATCCAATTAATCAAAGAATCCAAGTTTTTCAGGAACCCGCCGAAAGCCAAAAACAACCTAATTCAATGAGGGCTACTTTTCTCATATACTCTTTTTAAAATTCACTATGACGACTTTGATCATTATCCTCATATAAGTGTATGGAATCTGTGCCAAACGTATGGCGGCCTTCTTGAGGCTGATGAAGAAAGAAGTTGAAGATACTACCAAGCTAAGGATACATGATGCCCGAACGTTCAAAATGCCAGTGCAAAGCGACGCCGGAGTTAGGTACAACGGTTATAAGTCCGTTAGTTTTGGAATGTGCTGCAGTCATTAGAAGGCCCAAAAGCCTTTTAATCGTGGAAATTTAATCAAGAGCGCTTACGAGTCGCCGCCTTGTACTTGTCATTTCCCATGTTCACACCATCTAAACGGAAACAAATCGAGAACAAATTATGAGGTGATCGTCAAACTAATTCTCCTATGCCATTGACTTTCGAAAGTGACGGTGCCCGATAAAATACTCCTACATGGTCGCTATTAACATGTGGGAAGCAAAACTGCTTTTTGAGCCACGAGATGGCACTGTATTTTGAGAAGGGTCACTTATAAAGGAATTGCAGGTGTTGTCTACCGCAACTTGTCTTTGTACATTGCCGCTCTATTCGTCTTTCTGACAACCGCCCTCATCAACATACAAATATTCCGGTCTCTCGCTGCTCTAATCGCGTGGGCGGAATTATCGGATGAACCATGGCCTTTCTCACTTGTCTTTTGTTTTTTTTGAAAACCGTTTCCAGCTTTCCATTCTTCCACTTCCTGGCTCATAATTTAAACGACTATCCTTCCACGTCCGAGTGCGGCACAACTTCATACCCTTTGAAACCACACTCCGCCCTTACGCAGGGGGATCGGTGGCCAGAGTTCGAAGAAGACGACGAGCTGAATGCCGCGTTGGAAATGGGCTCCGTAAAGGAAATCTCAACGGCTAAGCCTAGCCGGGAATATTCTGAAACTATTTCTGCTTCTGCCCCCTCTGCACCAAGTACAACGGAATGCAAGATTTTACTGCCACCCCTTCCCAACGGTAAGCTGCTTGAAAATTCACTGATTCTTCATGGGGACCCATCAGCCCGGCCATACCGCATCGACGATTTCGGTCCCGCTTTGAAGAAAATCATCAACCCAAATGAGCTAGCTTCGCTTGGGGCCTTCCAATACAATCACGTGTGGCTACTCACAGTGCGTTCTGCCAAGGAAAAAGAAAGACTGCTGCAGCTCCGAGAGATCCATGTAAAGAACAAGACATGTTTGATAATAGACGGGAGGAAGACTGCGCTGTCCATGAAGGTGCACTGGGTTCCAACTACCGTCCCAGATGCAAACGTGGCCACCGCTTTCTCTACGTTTGGGAAAATAAAAAGCCTCGTTCGAGACAAGTGGCACTACTCCGGCTTCGAGGATGTGGAGATGACCACAAGAATACTATCAATTGAATTGAACGAAGGTGTGACTGCGGACAGCTTGCCGCATCAGCTCAGGAGTTTGGGAACAACCGTCCTTGTCTCCGTGCCTGGCAGAGCACCAGAATGTCTGCGATGCAGGCAAGTCGGACACGTCCGAGGCCAGTGCCGCGCTCCCTGGTGTAGCGCATGTCGAAAATTTGGCCATGATCTCGAAGACTGCGTCCCAACGTACGCCAACCGAACGACTGCATCTCTCCAGATTCCTGCAGACTACTTGATGGACGCAGAAGAAACAGCACAAACAGAGGTTTCGGCAGAAGTCAGCACCGCTCACAGGACAGCCTGCGTCGAGGCAGCCTCACGGACTGAGAAGTGCGAAGACAGGTCGGCGTCGTCATGCTCTGCAACGAAGGAGACTGTGAGCAGTATTGTCATCACCAACTCGTTCAGCGCTCTCGTTCCTGAAGACCAAGCTGAAGAGTCAATGCAACCAGAGGAAGAGGCATCCGAAATGGACGAAACCAGCGACAAAGAAATGCTCGGGAAAAGAAAGGGAGAAGAAATTCTGTGCACCGTAGATCCTGGCTCAACAGCTCTATGGGAGCGGGCAGAGTCAAAGAGGAGAAGAAAGAGGAGAACAAAATCTCTATCTCCCAAATCTCCCATCACCACGCAGGATCCTATCCTGTCCGGCCACGAGGACCCGAAGAGTCAGTAAGAGACGCTTTGCTTTGCTCTATCACCTAATACGTTCAATGAACGACGATCCTTGTGGTGCTTTTACAATCGGGACTTTTAACGTAGCCAGCCTTATAAGTCAACGCCGTAAGATATGGCTAAAAGAGATTCTTTATCAACACAGAATTGATATAATATGTCTACAGGAAACCAAAATCTCAAATAGAGAGCAAGAAATTGATCTTGTCACCTACTTCCAGGATACATATTATTGTTATCACGCTCCATCCTCTGGCCTAAGTGCTGGGACCGCTATCTTTCTGCGAAAAGCCTCGCGTCATTGCAGTTTCGTTGATTGTGAGCTAGCAGCAGATGGTCGCACAGCTGCCATAGACGTTTTGGTTGGCGAAGAATTAGTCAGAATAGTTTCCATCTACGCACCAAACAACTCTTCTGATCGTTTAACTTTTTTCAAAAGCTTACGTTTAACTTTAGACACCCCAAGTAAAGTTATCTTAGCGGGTGACTTCAATTGCGTACTGTCGCGGAACGATTGCACAACTTCTGGATGGAAAAGTGATGGAAGCATAGTGGAGTTGAAAAACATTCTTCATGACTTCGACCTCAAGGACGCGACAGAAGACATAAAATGTTTTGATCCCAAATTCACCCATTGGCAAGGTGCTTCTCATGCGCGGCTTGACAGAATTTACATCTCAGGTGAAATCCCCAGTGACAAGATTCAATATACTGCGAATCCCACTCACCTCTCAGACCATGCGCTAATCTCCATCTCTTTTAAAAGAGAGACAGATCGCTCCATACGTAGTTCAGGAATTGAATCTTGGAAGATGAACAATACAATTTTGGAAGATGAAGTATTTCGCGAACAAATTCGTAAGGAGCTAACCGTTCTAGCCGAAAGTGAGCCGATCGACGCTTGCAAATGGGAAACGTTCAAATCTTATGTGAAAGTGCAAGCGGTCATCCGAAGCTCCGTAGAGAGTGCACGAAAAAAGTCCAAAGAACTAGCTCTCGTAAATGCTTTACGATCCCTCGTCACTGAAGAAGAACGACGCCCAGGCGTATTTATTGAAGATATTAAGAACATAAAAAACAATTGCAACAACTTATTGAACAGCGACACTGGGGAGCGCTCATTCGAAGTCGAGAGCTGACACTAGAACACGAGGAACAGCCATCTAAAGTTTTTCACACATTCGAAAGACTACGACGCAAGCGTAATGCTATCACCGTGGTTCATCATAAAGATTCAATAGCCTCTACACAATCAGATATATGCGCTGCGTTTGAAAGCTTTTACAGAGACCTCTTTGCAAGGACGGAAACCTTGTCGGATATTCCAGAGAAGGTGCTCTCCTTACTCCCTAAGGTTCCAGAAGAAGCGAGAGAAATAATAAATTCTCCCATAACACCGAGAGAGATACAGCGAGTGATAAAAGAGCTGCCTACAAACAAGAGTTCTGGTCCTGATGGCATTGGTGCTGAATTTTATAAAACATTTGCGGATATTGTTGGCGCTTCTCTCGTGCACGTATTTGAAGACATCAGGAAACGAGAGCTCCTGCCACCGTCAATGAGGAAAAGTCATGTAGTATTAATACCCAAGAAAGCCCCTAATGAGGGAGCGCCAGAAGTATCCGATTTTCGTCCCATCAGCTTACTTTGTACGGATTATAAAATTCTTACAAGAATACTGGCACGACGACTCGAGATAGGACTTCGTCATATCGTTGGAGACCACCAGAGCTACGGCTTCAAAGGTCGTTCCATCACACACAACCTTCACCGGATGCGCATCATGTGCGAAGCTGCAGAACAAGGTTATGCACACCTAGCTGCGCTTCAGCTAGACCTAAGTAAAGCATTCGACAGAGTCGACCGGAAGTTTCTATTTTCCCTTATACGACACTGTGAACTGGGAGATTACATTGAGAAATGGATTTCAATAATTTACACGGACATCACAATGAAACTCGTCATCAATGGGAATGTAGGAACCTCTATTTTTGTGCGCAGATCAGTACGGCAGTGCTGGCCGTTTTCGCCCCTTCTGTTTTCTTTATATTTGGAACCACTCTGTCGCACTGTACTTCACAATACTTCGATCGCTGGATTCCAGTTTTCCGAACACGTCCTGCAGTTTCTGGCATATGCCGATGACATTACCTTTATATGTTCATCCAAGAAAGAAGTGCGGATTGCTCTTGAACTTGTAGAGGGCTATAGCAAATACTCCGGCTCTTCTTTGAATCGAAAAAAGTCTTGCGGTGCCCGGCTCGGAGACTGGGGAACCAAACCTTCTAAGTTTATGGGTATGCAGTGGTCAGGATCAGTGACGACCTACTTGGGGACCAACTTAGACCTTCGTGGAGGTGCGGCGTCCTTATGGAAGAAGCGCATCGAGCACAAGAAGCGAAGCTATTTCCATGGAAATCCCGGCACATTTCTTTTTTTACAAGAAGCTACCTGTGCAACGCCATATCATATCCAGCCATCCTCTATTCTGCGCAAGTGATGCCCTTCTCTCCTACCACGGCAGACAAAGTTCAGCGTTCCTGGGCTGTATTTATATGGAAATCGTCCATGGAGCGAATGCGACGTCAAAACCTCTTTCTAAGTCTTGCAAATGGAGGCTTAGGTCTCATCAATGTCGGCCTAAAGCTCGTCATTCATCGTTTCCTCTTCTTCCGAGATCAGCAGGACCCCTTCATACTGTCTGCATTTCACCACCTCGGTGTGTCGCAACTTTTGGCATGGCAAGTCACCACTGCTACCCCTACACCCTTTTCACGAGTGCTTTTCTTTTACAAAGAGATCGCCCAGTCATTCCGCCTGCTGCAAAACACTTTTTCGTGGGACTTTCTTATGAAAAGCAACCGTAAGCAACTCTGTATTGGGCTACAGTCTCCGCGCTGATTCCTCCTCCCCTTTACAGGCCTTTGACAAACCAAAAGACCGACAATGACGTATTTCATCGTCTAAAACGTTTGCCAGTCACCACATCATCAAAAGACTTCTTTTTCAAGTTCCACACGGAAGTGCTTCCCGTCAAAGTGTGGCAGCAGGCCAAGGGTTTCTTCGTGCCATGGTCACACAATTGTAATTAATGTGGTAAAGAAGAAACACTCGAGCATGTGTTTATATTTTGTTCCAACGCAGAAATATTTTGGGCCGAACTACAATCTTTCTTTGATCTGGACTTGCAGATTAGTTGGTGTACTTTGAAATTCCTACGGCGGCACGTCCAAAGGACGCTGACTGACCTGACTGAGATAATCATGGTTTTAGGCCTACATGCGCTATGGCGGTCAAGAGTAGACATGACAGAGTGCACACTGAACCCTAAACCTGCGTGGCGACACTTTGCTAGCAAATTGGAATGGACTATTAGAATTTTAGAACCACTGGAAATAGAAAAAGATCTGAGAGACACTCTGGTGAAAGGTCAGAAGGTAGCACTAAATTTTCATGCTTCAGGAAGACTATCCGTCGCCTTCGCACGTGCCTCACTTACACTTTTAACATCTTTGAGTTTAATATACATCCAGAGCCGAGTCTACTGCACTCTTTAACAATGTTGTAACCTTTAACTGATTTACTTTGCACCTGGGTCATTTAATGCAATGTCTAACTTATGTAACGTTCTTTTTGTGCTCTAACATATGTATATACCTCATTTCCTTCATTCCTGCTACTTATGTTTTTAACCTGTAAATAAACAACTGCTTGAAAAAAAAAAAAGGGGGATCGGTGGCCGAGTGGGCTGAAGCGCACACCCAGCTCGACGCGTGTGGATCGAAAGCTCGCGCTGCAGAACCCAGGGATCCCGGGTTCGATCCCTGCCCGTTTCGATCTAGATGAGCATCGTACCGGCGTGCGGTCGTGTATCACTACTGCGTGAGCACGTTAAAGAACCCAGGTTAGCAGTCGTACTGCACTGGCGAAATTGCTCATCTAAAGTGTAAACCAGTGTCGCCCCTACTGGCAGACCAAACTTACGCTGTATATATCCCTAAAAAATGTGCAATCTGAATCTGACCGCCCTTACGCGAATGGTCGTCTCAAATTGCAGGGTTTGTTGGTTGCTTTAACTGCCTCGTTAAATTTTCTTGTTATGCAGTGAACCTTCTCCTTACCCCATAAAACACCGGTGAGTCACCTAAATAGATCAAACGGTACCCAACGTTCGAAGAAGAGGCAGTACCGAGTACGGGAAACGACAATCTGCCTTTTGACCACGCCCCCCGTCCCGTTTCTTTTTTTTTTTGTTTCTTTTTGACGCGTGAAAGGATGTCGAGTCGAGCGATGCGGAGTGCAAGTCGTCTGGTTCGAGCGCCTGAGTTGCGCTGACGTCAGAAGAACGCCGAGCTTTCATTGGCTTTGATTGGAAGGATAGCGGGTGAACCGCAATGATAAATGCTTTGAGGTCTACCCATTATTTGTTTTCAATCAGCCAATAAGAGCTCGACGTTCTGACAGAAGCAGACGAGCGCGCGCTCCGCATACACTATTTTCAAAATTGTACGCCATCTGGTGGCTGCTCCGCCAATCATCCCAGGTCGCTACCACGTGGGCACGCTCTCCGAGCGTGTATAGCCGTTTGCAAGTACGGCCTCTGGGCGCCGTCATCTTGCTGCTGCTAGTGTGGGCGGATCGTCTCATAGTCTAGCATTGCTGAGGCGTACCCACGGCCTTAACAACGCTTTACAATCAGACGATCTACCCCCACCAGCAGCAAGATGGCGGCGCCCAGAGGCCGTACTTTCAAATGTCTATTGGACACGAAAGCCACGTCAGCGCTCGCCGTGTACCTGGCTGAGCTCGGGACGATAACGGGCTTTGCATTAGTGTTCGGCGAGAGCTCGAATCAAACCGCACGCTTCGTGCGTAAGAAACGGCGACCGCCAACGTTGCTTGATGAGGGTTTTGAGAAGGGGTCTATCGCACTATTTTATGCACAGCGACTATACTCCTTTTAACGTCAGGTCTGACAGCAACCGACGCTACGATCCTATCGAGCCAATCAAGTAGCTAGAAAAGTGCATCGTCATGGCGCTCGTCGTCTTAGTTCGTTTGCTATCAGCGGCTCAACCAATCACGCAAAGAAAAACCGCTGGATTGTGGGGTGTACTCTGTTTGTTGGAGGTTTAGCTGGGGATATAGGTAGCGCACAAAAGCGACGAGTGCAGTGGCGCTGCACTTTTTGCGCCGCTCGAATGCCTCATCGGATCGTTGCGTCAACTGAGTGAAACGAAGTATTGCGTATCTCTCGCGATACTCTTTCTTTTTTCGGGAACAGACCTGCATCTCTTCTCGAGGCCGGCATTGTGGTACAACCATTTTCACGAACAAAACGAGTCCCCATAAGTCCCGGAAATTGATAGCCCCCCCTCCCCAACGCTTTTTTTTTTCTCCCAACCCTTCGTTCCCGCGTTGCGTTACTTCCTTTCCTTATCCCTACCCCACCATGGCTGCTTCCTCATTCCCTAATAAACCGCACGGGGAAAGGCCGGCGCTCATGTGAAGGACCGCTTTGCAAGCTGACCTGCGAGAAACCCGATGGTGACTGAGCTTAAGATTCTTACTTCCTTGTTTTCTTTCTTTATTGAATTACCGCGTTTTTCTCCGTGTTATGTTTCGGGTAAGTAACGTCTCAGCTGCCGTCCTGAAGGGCGGCCAGTTGACGGTTTCTGATCTTACGGGCACTGCATCGGGGGCGAGATTTAAACAAAGCTACTGGGTTGGTACAGCTCAGCAGATCTATAAAGTCTTCCATTCAGATTTCCACTCTTTTCAATTGTTCACTACTTCGTGTAAATTGCGCATTCGTTTTCTTTTTTTAATATCTTTATTTCAAACTTGCGTTACAAACTTTCGCGAGTGTTTCTCCTGATAATGTATTCTGGCATCACGTCCCATTTTTTCTTGATATTACGACCTTCAAACACACTCTGTGTTTAAAAAAGTGTCGTGAAAATATTTCCGGGAAGTTAAACTACCGTGCGCTGCCAAGGTTAAGAAACAGCCATTGGAATAGTATTGACATTTGGACACTGAGTACAAGCGATTGTTTATGCCATGCTATAAGATCAATGATGTGTGTAACCATAGCATAAATTTTAGAACTTCTTATCTTATGTTTGTGAAATTTATGTTTTTTTATTTGTTTATTTATTTTGAGACCACAGACAGCTTGATGCCTCCTTAGTGGTGCACTTATCAATGTCAGCTACGAGTATAATTGGTCGGACACGATAAAAAATAGAAATTTGGGCTTCAATATAAAGACTTATAAATAACACGGTATCTTTATGCGACATTCTAAATTATGATTTGGCGGCCGCTAATATTGATAGTGCCTTCGCGAGAATCATAGCGGAAAAATGAGGGATTGGGTAAAACGTTCTGATCTACCCTGCTCAAAAAAAGGAGACAACTGTTGGATTTGTAGTGGTAAAAAAAAAAAAAAAAAAAAAAAAAAAAAAAAACCTTTATCAATGCATGTGCATGCTATCTTTACACGAGAGAGCGATGATCCGCAGGATTCAACAAGGATGATATTTATGCTGTCTCAAATAAGATGCGGTTTATTTTCTTGGTAAGAAGATGGCTGTGGTCTTGCATCATTCAGTACAGCGCAGAGCCAGTGAGCAGAATTCAGTGTTTCGTGCGATTCTTAGCTATTTACTGTACGAAACAAGTAGGGCGTGCGTCGATTAAAGAAATAACGATAAAAATATAACAAATTATATTCAACTTCACGCGCGCCCAAATGGCCGATTCAATAGAGCATTTTCAGCGATGGGAAAGCTTGCTGTCATCTGACAGGCTACTTGTAGTTCCAACCCGCCAGATAAAATCTTATAAAATATGTTGGCTACAATTAGAACGTACACTTTCCGACGTTTACTTATGCGAAAATTTCATGGATGTTTATGGGTGTTTATTTGTTTGTGAAACACCGGTATATTTCGCTGAATTGCCTGAATTGTGAGGTAGTTAAAACGGCGATTATAAGTAAAGCAAAATAGCCAAAATACTCCAGGAAGAAAAACAATTTGCATTTTAAAGACATATTCATTATACATTTAAATACATAATTAAGTAGGTCATTTTTAAACTTTCTTCGCAAGATAAGTTGATAAAAAAAGCACAAATACAAAACAGACGTGGCAAGACGTAGAATTCTGCCTTGACTATCGCCGTCACAGTAGCCCAATAAATAAAAGAGAATTTAATCGTAAAACCTGGCACTGACGCCTTTTCGTTCTTTGCTACGACATAGGCGCCAGACGTGTACTTGGAGATACATGTTAAGTAAGTAAACGACCTAATTTCGGCACTCGGACTGGCGCATTTTCCAGACGTCACATCGCCTGTTTTTTGTGGGGAGAGAGACGGAGGGGAGTCCTACGCTTAAGTAAATATGCTTCGATGATTTACAGGCTAGGTTTTAGCCGGGTGTCATATTTGCTTACTCGATGAGGATAAAACGGTCTTGGACCCGGTTAAATGCTGGCGCGTGAAACACTAGGGCGTGTTCACCTAAACCTTCAACCTACCTCCCCTCTTCTATCCCTTGTCCCCTACACCAGGTAATGTGACGTCCATGAATGTGCTCCACTCAGAATGCCGAAATGATTCCGTTGGCTTTCCCTCAAGCTTTTCTGAATATGATCGCCGGAGGTCCTGGTACGTTCCTTTCTGCTCTTCACCTCGAACGCTTCGACTATGTTGTTCCACGTCAATAGAAGGTTTTAGTATAGCGTTGCTGGCTCGTACGTACGCAATACGCAATAGTATAACGTACGCTAAAAACGACCCGCTCGGACCGAAATTAGTTGTGCGCTATATTTCCGAGTGAACACTTCGCATGATCTTGGTTAAACTTGCTACAGACGTATAATTCCGCGTGCTTATAGCGCCACCATGGTCCCCAAAAGAAATATTGAAAATGAAAACCTGTCCAATCACTTTATTTCAAGTTAAACCAAGCCGCAGCTGCCTCGTCAAGCGCGCTTTTCTGCGGAGTACAGAGGCTACGAGTGTGTACCCAAATTCGATCACGGAGCCTCCGTCAATGATTCCTTGGAACGGCACCTTTCATCAATGCTATCACCGAATGAAATAAATGACCTACTGATGTCCAGTGCATAGCTAGAACTTCGGCGGTTTCTTTAAGAGTTGTTCGTCCGTCAGCGATGAACTGTGCGAATAGGCTTAGCGTTGAGCAAACGCAGCGTAGAAACACATGGCGAGCGGTGAACACTTTCACTGTGCGCTCCTTCAGCTCCACGGCGGTCTGATACGACCGCGATACGTCCCGGAAAGAATTGCCGCGCTGAACACCACGCTACTTTACCGTTCACGTAACACAGAACATCGAGAACACCACGTCACGCTTGCTGCGCCAGTCGAGGTAACCGCCATCTTGAAACTGGCGCTCTCGTTGGACCCGAGATTTCTCGAGAGCTTCACGGAAAGCCCGCTAGCCCGCAACGCAACATCCCCAGCGTTGCGTTCGTACGCAGTACGCTAGCCCTTCTTTTGCGTTCTGGGCATGCGCACTCACGACCCGCAATTTCTTTGCGTACGCAAAGCTATGCGGCTCGCAAGTGGGCTCATTTTTGTCTTCTACGCATGAGAAAGGAAGAGCGGTGACGTCAGAACGCCCAGCCCTGATTGGCTGATCGCGACCCCCTATCTGAGCGTCGTCTGCTCCTTTGCAACGTCGTCATCGTCTGTATCACCTTTCCTGCGACTTTCGGAAGTCGAGCGAGCTCGACTTTGTCTTTCAGAGAGGGCAGACGAAATAACTTGAGCGGTACGTTGTTTTTGTCTAACAACTAGCAGACGCGAATCAAGGAGGGAAGTCAAACTCACTGGCAAGGTGTCCCGAGGCGCCGAGGTTTGTTTGCTAAGAACCGAGAGGGGGAGTGTTAGTGTCCGCAAGTTCCCTCCCCAATACTATTTCCCCCCTTTCGTGTGCGGCGAGACTCCTCACTCTTTAACGGCGTCGGCGGGTTGGCGCAGTTAACGTCGTCTGCTTTACGTCTGCTTGTCAAAGCGATGGCTGCTTTACCTTTCCATGCGTCTGTCGGAGATTCACCGCTTTTTTACTGGCGACAGTCACCGTTGCCTCGGAAAACAAGGAGATGAAAAGAGGTAGAGATTGACCTCTTAATCTAAAATTGAGGTCAGCGATGAAAGTATAAGACGGGAAGGGTACACAAGGGTCGCGCGGGCATATTCCATTCAGCACGCCAACCGGTCGTGGGCAGACGGTCGCCGAGCCGGAGTGCCTGCTAAGCCTATCTGCCGATCTCGCTTCGTCGTTGTCGGTAGAATCGGGACCGTTGGAGCTTTTCCCGGGTGTTTGTGGATCCAGCGTTCTTGTTCGTCGTGGTCTGTTTCAAGTACATTTTACTTTTTTCTTGCTGCTTGAAGTCTGGAAGCCTAAGAAGCGCACGTAGAAAAATAAACGTCCGTCGGTCGTCGCGACCGCGACGCTGTCGGACATGCTGATTTGATCGTAAGAAGTGCGTAAGACAGCTTCGGAGCTGTCATAGGATTTCGGCGTAACCTGCGCAAAACTAACAAAGATTTCATTTCGTGAATACGAATTTGTTCTCCTTACGCACGTTTTTGGCGTAAGATCGTTTTGTGAACCTGCCCTCTGGCCTCTGCACTTTCCAAAATCGCAGGAAAGGTAAGACAGACGCAGACGACGTGGCGAGCAGACGAAGAGGGTAGAAAGTTGGGCGAGTTGGTGATTCATAATAATTTGTCCTGTTGCGCTTTTTAATTATTATGAGCAGACGACGTTCTAAAGAAGCAGACGACGCTCAGATAGGGGGTCGCGATCAGCCAATCAGGGCTCGCTGTTCTGACGTCACCGCCACCCCCTGCGCAAGAAGCAGACGAACTTGCCCTCCGCATAGCGTACGGTCCACTAAAACTGTCTAATTTCTCCAAAGATCCGCAGAGGAAGTAATCTTCATATGCTTCCCCGAAGCTTCTCGGAACAAAAGCTTGCCCTTTCTTTTTGTACTTTCTGCTCTGGCCTTGTTGCCCGCTTTCTTATCTCCTCCATTTCCAGCTTCGTATCCTATTTCGTTGCCTTTGGGTGTGTGTACAGTGACCGTTCAAGCTCTTTCCCAAACCCCATTCCTGTTTTTCGGTCGGCTGAACTGCTTCTTGACTCGGCCCTCACGCTCCCCGCCCGTCTAGTTTTTATTTGTGATTTTGATTCTTCGTATCATTGCATTGCACCACGCCGAAAGAAAGCGTTCATCCGGGTATAGAGAGCATTTCGTGGGCTAAGTTCAAATGGTCTTTGACCTGAGGGATTTTTCTTGAATCGGAAGAACCAAGCTGTCGAATTTTTTTCTCCAGATTCGAAGCTCAAGTGACACCTAAACAGTTTTTCACTAAAGAAAATTAATAGATTATAATGGAGTTGGTGTGTTAAAAAATCTTGGGCTGTGGTTTATATCAAACCCATTTCCAACCTGGATGAATATCTGCTTGCCACAGTTTTGTATAATGAAAAATAAGATGAAACTGCAGATGACGTGTTGGAGAAGCGAAACTCTGGTCGTTTCATTTGTGGGTTAATTTAAACAGTGATATCTACCAAACGTATCAATTAAATTAGCTGGTGTTATGTGCCGACAAAATATGCCGACGTTGTGGGAAACGTCTTTCATATGTCAGATCAAATGGAGAGACAAAAAAGAATATGGCGCTCGTACGCATTAGGGCCGGCTTGCGTCTAACCTTGGAACTTGTTCTCATCAATCCTCCATATTAAAAATAACTGGCGCCACCTGGCGAAAAACGATGTTCAAGGACCCCCAAAACGAAGCAGTGAGCGCATAATGAAGTAGAGGAAAGAAGCGTCTTACAACGAACGTAAGGGCAACAAAATATTTCGCAATAGGCACAAAAAAGATTTTTGGGGAGCCTAATCTATACTCCATCTCACAAATAATATCTCTAATGCAGACAAAGGCACAAACAAGAAAGAGTGGCTTTGCAAAGTTTCTCCTATAAACGGTGTGCAATCGAGTTAGTCCTAACGTGCACAACAGGGAGGTCGACAAAGCGCGAGGTTCTTGCTTTCCGCACATAAGGGGGGGGGGGGGGGGGGGTTGTTGTAACATTTGTGTTTGGATATGGAATGCTGCATTTAGAATCTATTTTTGATCTATTTCCTGAGCTCGAGCGATCACTTAATTGGAACTATGTTTTGGTGATTCGTTTGATTTGCTGTAGCACTCAGTCAGGCTGCCTTTGTGCCTGTGGTTGTTTTATTTTTAATGAGAGAACTCCAGTCGCACGTCAGAGCGTCGTGGCATGCGGCCGGCGGAAGAAATGTGTAAGGTGTGCACATTATTGTTTTAGTTTATTCAAGATACCAAAATAGCGTTCTGGCTCGGATACTCTGTCTTTGTGACGCTTGATATTGTTATTTGGTGAGAAGTTCCCACGGGTTGTTCGCAGATTTTGTTCTGTTTAATTTTCTTGCTTTCGAGATGATGCTGAGTATCATTATGTTAAACAATTTGAAGTACTTTGCTTGGTCCAATTTGAAGGCGCGTCATTGTGACAGTAGAAAATGCACATTTATCAAAGTGGTGAGTAAACTGGTCAACGTACAGCCAAACGTCTAAACAACCCTTTTGTTTAAAAATACATGTGTATGTATATCGAATTATTAATAACGCAATATTTAAAAAACACGGCCAACTCCTGGCCAGCGGTCTTACGTTTCGTCTAGGCGAAAGGTTTGGTGCCATCTTAATTTTCTCGTAACCTTGTATTTAATTTTTTGGGGCACGTTGCGATGCGTCAACTTTTCAGTAAATAAATTGGAATTAGCTCTACTTATTTTGAAACAAACTACCCTTTACATATTTTAAACTAGCCATATTTTGCGGCGGCAAGTTCTCCGAAGCGGGAACAGTCCCAAAAAAGGTTGGCCATGCAAATATTGCGACGGTTATTTTCGTAAAATATCCAACATCCGACGTAGCGGCAACTCCTTTAAATATAAAGCCATCGGATTATGCTTGACTACTCTTTCAACAGTGGTAGTGCATTTTTTATTATGAATACAAGCACAAATATTAAAAAAAAGCAAGCCTCGTGTGAGTGTTTACAAAAATAAAATAATAGTGTGAATAAAATTCATCTTACTTCAAACACATTTCCCGCGTTGTCACGAAATAAAATACAAAAATACTGTATACATATGTAAATTTAAAAAAAAAGGTAAGCGAAGACACGTTCTAGAGAATGTTAATCAAAATTATTAGCAACCAGGGACGAAAGTGAACCCCGATACATTTTTGCGTGAGTGCCTCCTGCGTTCGAATGCACTTACTTGATTATCCCTGATATGCTCGGGTCTTTATGTTCACAATACCAAATGAACAGCTCAGTTATACCTTAGACACAGCCCAGTCACTACGTTTTTTTTTTATATTTTACGGGGTCGTACCCAGTCAAACAAGCCATCGCCGCGTTTGGAAGTCAGCAACGAGAAAGGAGGCAGCAGAAGCAGACGACGCCTCTGCGACTGCCCATAGTTGCGCTTATTTGCCGGTGGAGGCGCTGACTATAGCGCAACTGCAGCGCCTCCTATACATGTGCTCAGGGGCCATGCACGAATTCTCCTACAAACGAAATCGTTTTGTTGAGTTAGGCTTACTCGCCTGTGCTTTTTTCTTCATTGCAGACATTTATGAGATGGAGTATAGGTAAATTCAGCTCAATAACAACCAGCATAATCTAGATTTCTTGGGCGAGGATATAATAGGCTATAATAAGTTTGGCTAGTCTGTCGGAGTGAGGACTTTTGGTTTAAAGAATTTCCGGACGCCACGAGGAAAGACACTAGCCTGATGCTCGCGTGTAATAGGCCCAAAAATTATGTATCTTTATTGCTCTGCAAAGCTTGTCATTTTGTCGGTATTCGTCACAGATGGAACCTTGTTTCCATTCTTTAGAAAGAAGAATACTTGCTCAGGCCCACTCCAAACACGACACGTACCACTCAATACCCGATCACCGCCTCCCCCGGGCCCCCCTTCTACCAGGCGGACCACGCGAACAGGGCCACCGTAAGAAAGGACACCCTTGTCATAGGGTTGAATCCTGAGGCCCGTAAAAACAGCAAACCACAAAAATTAAAAATTAAATGTTTTCTGCACGTCATTTTAAGGAAAGGTACAAGACCCGAAACGTTTCTCTTTGTTTCCTTTGTTCTTTGCTGTTTATTTCGGGGGTGAAGTGGAATGGGGAAGCAAGGAAATGTTTGGGTCTCCATTGATGGGCCGAGTCGCTCCCTGGAAGACCCCAAAAGACCACTAAAAGCACAGAGCAGACAAGTGCACAAATTCGTAAAGAGATGACGCTTCCATCGCCTCTGTCGGGAGATAAATCCTATCCCTTTTCTTTTCCTTTTTCCTCATTCGGGGCGCGGTGAGAGCGACCAGGCTCCAAAACGTCCACGCCCATTCAGACATACGGAGTAGGCAGTGTACCCAGGCTACTCCTCTTCCCCAGGTGCATACCATTCTCCCCTCCTCTCCCTCTTCACACATTCGCCCCCTCTCTTTTACAGTTCGCAATCAAAACAAGACGTGGGAAAAAAAAAAAAGGAGGAGCATTAAAACTCCATTGAAATCACGGTTGCACAACGCGTCGCTTTCCTCATGTTTTTTATTCTCCCCTCCGTCACAGACTAAAGTTCCTTCATTTAAGATGGTTCTCCCCATCCGCGTGATCACTTCCCAACGGTCCGGCGATGGGGCAGAAGTACTGCCGTGTCTGAGACAGAGCATCGTCCCCCTCGTGAGATGCACGTTTGTAGAATGGGGCAAGATATGTGGAATTAGTACAATCGTGTTTTCCTTGACGCTTTTACTTTTTTTTCTGCCCAAAGCCTCCCGCCTCCTCCATTCCTGACTAAAGATTATGTTTGTCTTCAAGCTTAAACTGTCGTCTCCAATCTTTTTTTTATTTCGTTATCTGCGGTGCGTTCTGCGGGACCATTTCGTGTTTTTTTTTTTTTTTTCTTTTTCTCTGTCACTTTTTTAGGCTTTTTAAGTTTTGCCATGTGTTTGAGTAGGCGTACCATATGACCAGAGGTAGTTGAGCAAGAAATGATCCTAAGAAAGCTGGGAGCGATTGCAATCACGCGACAAATATTTCCACCATATTTTCCTTTTCGTGGCGGGAGTAGTGAGGCTTGGTTGCAGCATGCGACTGCCGAGCGATTCGTTTATTTTTTGTTATCTGTAAAGGTACATTTTCGTTTTACTTTTTCGAAGCGTGACATCTGGAAGATGTTGCACATTTTCCTAACGTCACACTAGACTTTTCTTTAGGATCCTAGTTCTTAATTTGTTCCGCGTGAACAATCACTGTTGTATTAGTTTTTTTTGGGGGGTTTTCGCTTCAACTGTAGCTCTCTTCCGGCTGTGTAAAACAGTCAAAACGTTCAATACGTTGACACAAGTGTAATGGCAGCTCCTGAAAGCGGTGTGCTATAAAACTGTATGGTGGAAACTATACTTCGGTGTAAGGTGCAAATTGCTCAAACCGTCATTTCTGTCATTTTATGTGATTTATTAACTTCACAAAACCCTACGACGCAGAACCATTAGAACAGGGGAGTGGGTATGAAAAAATAATAATAAATAGCACACTTTATAAGAACACAAGAAAACACAAAATTCGTGGCAATATTTAAAAAAAAAAATGAAAATCGCAAATGCCACATATATACACAGGAACAGCCAAAGAAGAAAGAAATTCGCAACGTCTTTATATTAATATAAAATATTGATCACCAGGTGATAATATATGTCTGTAGGCAGGTCATTCCATCGAGATATGGTTCTTAGAAAGATCGAAAACCTTTTACACTTGTCCGACATTTCATTTCACGTGTTTATTTTTTACTCTAGTCCCTCCTTATCAATGTGCACTGGAGGTAATATATCCATCTTCTTTAATTCCAGTTAAAATGTTATATATTGCTTGCATTGTACGAGCAGGCAGTCATGTGAACTTCTGTGGGTGAACTGAACCCTCCAGTTGTCATCGTCTGTCATTATCCAGTAACTTGTGACGACTAAATATACGCATATGATAACTCAAACCATACGTAAAGGCAAAAAGATCGAATGCAAAATGAAATAAGTTTACCTAGACGTATTCGGATCAGCATTTCTCGACACTACTTTGCGAGGATTCTCTAGAATCACCTGGGAAGATGTTGAGGAAAACAAGTTTTCCGAATTCTTTTCGACATGAACTTCCAATCACTATATCCTCGTAGAAGAAAGCGTTCTTTGTGAATTCGACCTCAAATCAAAATACAACATCAGAAACATTAGATTACAAGAAAATACTTATCTTGACATTTAGACCGTAAAATAACCAATGTTAAGGTGTCAACCTGATATTTATAATGATATGTTCATGCCGATAATAAAACAAGACGAGTTATTTTGCTGGGATAAAAAGAAGTCACCAAGATGTGATGAGTTACGGACTTTATATAGGGTGACCCAAGCCACCAGGCTCTATCTAAAATGCTCCGTAAAAATTCAAGCTTACACGTGTCGATCTAAATTTTTCATAAAAGGTGTAATGCACAGGTCAGTTGTGTCTTGTAAAATTACAAAGCGTAGCTCTCTTTCTGTAAAAAATAGGGCCATGAAATTTGCCAAGGCCTACAGCTGGTGGTGTCGCAGATGACGAAGTCCAATATAGGGGTGTGCTTTGCGTTCGTATTGATATATGGCGCCGGGAGCTGCGTCCGAAGGCGCAGCCGACCAGCGAAAGAACGCACACGACACGCAGATGAAATCCGTTGGCAGCAAAAGCGCCGTCGTTATGCAGACGCGTTTTTTTTTTTCTACTCTAAGTTTTGCTTTTATTGTCCGCATTCATTCTTTAACCGTACGTAGATTTCACAAAAAAGTATGTTCTTTGTAGTAAAGCGCGGTGGTCGCAAGCCGTCGCAACGAGAGGGTAGCGCAATCTATCAATACGAACGCCAAACACACCCCGCTACTGGAGTCGCCGCCCGACCTAGACCCAGGCAAGTTTCTTGGCCCCATTTTTTACAGAAAGAGAGCTATGCCTTGTAAGCTTGCAAAAAAAAAAAGCCGACCTGTGAAATACACATTTTTCGGAACAATTATAGCGCTACGCGCAGGAGTCGAATTTTACGGTCCATTTTAGATCGAGCCTGGCGATTTGGGTCATCCTATACATGATATTCTTCCTTAACAAATAACATCTTAATAACTTCATCACTCTCACTTAGATATTTAAAAAAATGAGGAGATGGTTCTGCGTCAGTCATTTACAAAATCTAATATTGTGGAGACCAGAAGTAAGGTTTCGCACATAAATATATTTTGCGAGTACTTACAAGTATTTGGAAGCGGAATGAGACTGTCGTTCGCATCGCCCGATGCCGCCGCCGAGCCGTTCGTCTCTCGGGAAACAGGCGCCGCCCGTGTCCCGAGCCCAGTGCTCGCGCTTGCCGACCTCTTCGTCATCTCTGTGGCACAACTGCTACAATATCATGTATGCCGCATCGAACGGTATTATAACAAAGCTAAGTATTGTATACCATAAATCTTAATCCGTCTGTTTCCTTTTACTAAAAACTAATGCCAAATCTGCATGCCGATAGACCCTTGCCGGAATTCAGACTGGCAACTTTGATCACTATCATCATCTGAAAAATGGCATATGTGCTATACTAATGGCGGCCTTCTGTTTAATGATGAAAGAAGAAGTTGAAGATGCTCCTAAGCAGATTATTCGATGCCTATACATTCTAGATGTTAGAGCGACATGAAGCAGGAATCGGATGCAAGAGCTGCGTAAGCGTTCATTTCTAACTCGGGCCCTGTCAATCTGTGAGTAGCACACAATCGGCTTCAAAGCCCCTTGATGTATAAAATTTTATCAGGGCGTCTAAATGGGCTGGCACTTCGTTCTGACTGGTTGCATCTTTTTCGCCATCGACACTCAACAGAGATTTAAAAAGAACTGGTCAGTGACGCGCGCATTCTCATTTACCGTTGACTTGAGAAAGTGACGGTGCCCCATGCAGTAATGGAGACCACAGGTTTATCGCCGCCATTAGTACGGTAAAAGTTAAACTGCCATTTAAGTCACCAGATGGCACTGAATTCCGGAAAGGGTTTATTATGTTGGATGAAGCATCGTGTTCCCGTGCAGGGAAGTTTCATTCTAAATACGTTTTTTTTTTTTTTTTTTTGCGGAACTGGTAGGTGACCTTTGAGCGGTATATTACCGCTCTGTGTCAGGGAGACGCATGAAAGTTTTACCTGTAGTTACACGACGAAGTTTAAAAAAAACGAAAAGAGAACTTAATTTCACTTTGCTGAATTTAAGTATTATTGGCTTGCCTAGGATGGTGCCGGTGCACTCGGCTTCTCCGTGGTAAGACTGGGATTGAAATCTACCAGCCTAGTTTATGATGCTATGTTTCGCCGCTCTTCTACAACATTGCAGTAGAATCGAGGAATGCATGGCGTTTCCGATAGAAAATGTTCCAGTCAACATTATTAGTATTCAAGTATAATTGAAGAAGTAGCTCTTTCCTGGATATCGCGGAATGTGCGGTACTTTCATTTTAGCGTATGGTAAGTATTGATCAATATAATGCTTTTTTTATTAGGCACTCTTAAATATTTGTTTTCTAAGTACCTGAAGTATTACAGAAAAAGGAGGGTACATCAAAAAGAATACACAATAGACACACGCATAGCATCAACTTTGAGCATGAGATATACCACGTACTGAAAACAATTGAACAAAAAATGAGGGTTCATAAAGCTACAATAAAATTTAACTGCAGAAACCACTATTGTTGGTGGTCTATAAGTTGCGATGGCATTCGGCATGGTACACACGACGTATCTCACAGTTAATTTCCTTCTCCTCTCTCTCTTGCTGGTGTCGTTGAGAGAGGCTGATGTTCTTTGTCGGGTTGCCGCCGATGTGATGATGGCAACCCCCGATTCCGCCTTGGCCAACAGAGATGTAGTCGCAGAGGGACACCCAGGTGAAGGTTACGAATATATTATATATGATTTATTTACATATATAGTTACGGACTGGGTTACAGATCTTAGGAGCTACGCGAGACCTCTCGGAGTCCTGGTGGCGTCTTGCCCCCTCCGACGCTCAGCGTAAAACTACCTCCTCTTTCCCGCGCCCCCAAAATTCCAGAAATCGTCCCCACTTTCCCGGGCGTCTGGTCAGCATCGCTTGTCACCTCGCCGGGTCGTTCCGCACCCCCCGCCGTGTCGTTCCGACCCGGCGGTGCTTCTGGCCCACTCCCCACATTTCCAACCCCGGTGCTCGAGATTCGGGTTACTTCGGAATTCGTTAACTGCCGTCGCGTCGCGTCTGGTACGCGTAAACATTGCGGGCCCCCTGTTTTCTTTTGAGCCCGTCACAAAAAAAAACCATACAAGAATGCATATACAGAACACAGTTTCCCCGAAAGTCCTTGGTCCTAACATCTCCCCCCCAACTGTGTTGCTCGGGCTGCAAGAACGAGCAACACACCAAAACAAAAACACAAAGTCTCAGGACCTAGACGCGAAGTGTTCACTGTGCAGCCTGGAACGGCGATTAGCTCTAACCTTCCCGTATTACAAAATAAAGCTCTACCCTTCCGGTCCATTCGTAGTAAAAGCAAACACGGAAACACAAACACAAAAAAACATGCATTAGCACTAGCACATAATATTATACGGTTAGCACAACTCATATAGGAGGCCCCAGAGATCACTCCACCGAACGTGATGTCAGCCCGGAGCCACACCTCAAGGCCCGCCGTCTCTAGGTCGCAAGTCTAAGCCTAGACAACGCGTCCGCACACTGGTTCATTGACCCCTTAATATGCGATATAGTTATCTCGTAGCGCTAGAAGGCAAGGCACCAACGCGTGAGACGCGCGCTGCTCGGGGATGTGAGGGTGAGGTACTTCAGTGGATTGTGATCCGTGACCACCTTAATTTTAGCCCCGAAAAGCCAGGTTTCGAGTTTCGATAGCGCCCACACGATCGCGAACGCCTCTCGTTCGATTGTTGCCCAGCGAGTCTCCGTCGGGGTTAGTTTTTTGCTCAGGAAAGCTATGGGTTGTTCCTTCTCCTCCCCATTCTCCTGCGAGAGACAGGCGCCAACCGCAAACTCGGACGCGTCCGTCGTCAAGACAAACTCTCTCATCAGGTCTGGCGCGGCCAGTTGGGGTGCCTCGGCCAACTTCCCCTTAGCGGCGTTAAAGGCTGCTTCCGCATCTGCGGACCACGGAATCTGGTTTGCCGCCCTCTTACCTGTTAGTTTTGTCAGTGGGAGCACCAGTTCCGCAAAATGCGGTACATAGTGACGATAGTAGTTGAAAAGGCCCAGAACACTTCTCAACTCCTTCTTTGTAGTCGGTCGCTCTAGGTCCCGCATGGCACGAGTGCGTTCGGGGTCCGGAGAATGGGATCCACCTCCAATTACATGACCCAGATACTTTACCTGATCTTTGTCGAACTGACATTTTTCCAGGTTGACGGTGAGCCCCGCCTCTCCGATAGTTCTCAGTGCTCCAGCTAGATGAGTCATGTGCTCCTCCCAGGTCTCAGAGAAGACTGCCACATCATCAACATACGCACATGCGTACGCGGAGTGGGCCGCAAGCAGCTGATTCATCACTCGTTGGAAAGTGGCAGAGGAGTTACGCAGCCCAAAGGGCATCACTCGCCAGGCATACAGACCCCGAGACGTCGCAAAGGCAGTACATGCCTGGGATTCGGGCTCTACAGGGATCTGCCAGTATCCCCGAGTCATATCCAGGACCGAAATGAAGTTCAGCTTGGCTGCCTGCCAAAGTAATTCCGTCGGCGCCCGCATGGGAAATGCATCAGGTTCGGTCATCGAGTTCAGGCACCGGTAATCAACGCACATTCTTACCGTACCGTCTTTCTTCATGACGCACGCCACCGGGTGTCTGAACATACTCTCGACTGGATAGATGAGACCCCAGTCCAGCAATTGGTCTATTTGTCGATCCACCTCTGCTCTGAGCTTCATCGGAATCTTGTACGGATACGTCCGCTTGGGCTCTGTCCCCGCAACGATCCCGATCTTGTGCGAGCCCACCTTACACTGTCCTGGCTTATCAGAAAACAGGCCACTAAATTCAGCCCGCAAGCTGGTTAGGTCTTCGTGTTGCTTCTCAGTCAGGCGTGCCGCGCGATTAATTTGAGGCTCATTATTGGCCCCGCCGGACTCTCGCGCAGGGACGTACTCGAGTGCGCCGAACGCATCGTCAGCGTCAAAGACAACGCCCACTGCATTCATCCTAACGTAGTACCGCCTTAGTTTGTTCGCGTGTACAAGCCGCTCCCTTCCATCCGGCAGCTTCACAACATAACTGTGCTCTCTGACCCGCTGTTCGATCTTTACCGGACCGATCCACTTTCCTTTTAACTTACCGCTAGAGTCCTTCTCTAGAATCAGCGCTAGGTCTCCTACTGCAAAGGACTTGTCCCTGGCTCTCAAGCTGTACCGTGCCGCGTAAGCCTGCTGGTTTACCACGGTATTCTCCTGCGCCAGATCAGCGGATTCTTTCATCCTTTTTCTAAGCTGCAAGAGGTACGACTCAGTGGACAAGTTAAGTCCTACGGGAGCCGCCCATCCTCCGGTCCAGTGCTTACTCAGTAGGGTGAGTGGACCGCTTGGACTTCTGCCGAACATCATTTCGAACGGTGACACGCCTGTCGTTTCATTGGGTACCTCATGATACGCCCACAATAGACATGTAACGTACTTGTCCCATTGCCCTCTGTGATCCTGAATTACATGACGCAGCATGGCTTTGAAAGTCCCATTCCACCTCTCAACTAGACCGTTGCTCTGGGGGTGATCTGGAGTCGAGAACCGCATCTCCACCCCCAGCCGCTCTGTTAGCACTCGCGTCAGTTTTGCTACAAAGTTTGTGCCCTGATCCGAGCAGATTAGCTGTGGCGTTCCGAATCTGGTGAACACACCCACCAATGCGTCACATGTTGCTTGCGCCGTCAATGATCTCAGGCAGACTACCTCGGCCCACCTCGTACACAGGTCGACTATGCAAGCGCGTATCGGTGACCCCTTGCCGAAGGAGGGTCAAGCGGCCCGATGCAATCTATGAAGATTGTTTGAAATGGTAGCTCAGGCCGCGACAGCGGTGTGATCGGCACTCTATCCAGTACGTTTGCCCTCGACTGTACCTGGCACGCACGGCACGACTGGCAGTGTTTCCTGACATCTTGAGCCATCGTTGGCCAAAAGAACGCGCCCTTTATTCTCTTGGTCTTCTTCTGCGAAAAGTGCCCTCCCTACGGGGATTCATGCGCCAGCTCGAGCACCTTTTCGCGCCTGGACGCCGGCAACACCACCTGCTCACAAGGTCGGCCATCAACGTCATCTTTGTGATACAGGAGCCCCTCACGCACAACCATGCCGTGTGTCCCGTTCTCAGCCTCCTTCCAGGCATCCCTGAGTGATTCGTCGTTGAGCTGCTCTCTGCGGAATTCTGTTACGCTTGTACCCTCTCCTGCATCAGCCGGACTCGCCACGAACTGTACCTCGGCCTGAATTTCGTTCTCCTCAAAGTCTACTGGCTCACCCCCGAGCCCCTCGGGCAGGTCGGGGCCCAGATCACCGGCTTCAGCTTCAAACTCGGTCTTCGCCCTGAGGAGTTCATCGTACACGTCGGGTGTTATGAGCGCGTCAATTCCCTCAGCCAGCTCCTCTGTTACCGCGCACAGGGTTATAACCTGTGGTCCGGTGTCGCACTCGTCACTGTCGGCCCGCAGCGGCACGTACATCAAGTCAGCTGTTATTGACTGACCGAAGGCTCCGCGGAGAACAATGGGTCCCGAAGTTTCAAGGCTCCCACTTTGGATCACGCTCCGCCTGATCACCGTGATATCCGCCCCGAATCCAACCTCTCCTGGAATTTGTTATGCTCGGATACCAACGGGACCAATTGGACTCGTGACCCAATAGGAGTGTTTGTCGCGATGTCCCTCTAGTTTGCACCACCCTCCGTAGCTGTTCCTTGCGATCACGCCCTACACCAGCAACGGTACCGCCTTTAGGGACCTTATCCTTAGGCTTCGGGCAGTTGGCCCAAATGTGCCCCAACTTCCCACATCCGAAGCAGCTTCTTTTCTCTGTACCCGAAGCCACGCCTTTATCTTTCAGACTCGGTTTATTCCTCTCGCAATTTGGGAAAGGTGGCCCCTGTTTAGCCCTCGATTCCTTCTGCGTTCGTTCATAGTTTACCGCAAGTTTGGCCACTTCTGCGGGCGGTAACCATTTTCCTTTTTCGCTCAGGTCGACATATGCTCTCGTGTCTCGGTGCATCGTGCGCTTTAGCTGATCAGCTATCAGTAGCTGCCTCAGCATCTCCAGAGATGTCGCCTCACTACTTTTCAAATAATATCCAAGAAAATCGCCCAGCCGAGATGCAAACTGTCCCCAGGACTCCTTTTCGTCCTTTCTAGTTTTGTAAAACAGCTCCCGATACTCCGCTGGAGCAAACTGAAGCTCCTCAAGCATCGCTCCTTTTAAGTCGTCGTACGACGGCATCGCGTCAGCAGCGATTCGGTTTGCGACCGATCTCATTCTCTCCGTGAGGAAGGGGAGGATCATTGCGCCCCTGATGCTTTCCGGCACGTGAAGGCTATTGAACATACTCTCCACCCCGGAGAACCCCGAAGGCACCAACGGTTCGGACTCTGGCATGTTGGACAATACGCCCCTTACAATCCGCGAGTACCTAAGTACCTCGTCCCCCTCCGTTCGGGCAGCGCTGGCTCTCGACGTGGTGTCCTGCGCCCTGGCAAGTCTAGCCACTTCCAGCTCTAGTTCTAGCTTTTCTATCTCCATCTCCATTACTTCCTTTCGGAGCTGCAAAGCGTTACTGTCCATATCGGACTCCCCTTCTGCCCCCAATTCACTACTGCTTTCAGACGACTCGCCTTTCTTGGTGTTTGCTCGCGTACCCAACATGACGCCCAGAGGAGAACAACAAAGGGACCTCCCAACTGGTTGTCGTGTTCGCCACGATCACGGGCCGCTGTTAGTCCCGGATAGCTGCACCAGGCTTGGCCGCTGCCGACTTGTGGCACTGTGCAGATCAGATGTCTTGAGGAGCAGCGTCTGCAGCAATCACCAGCTGCTTTCCCGTCACACCTGCGGCGGCGGTTGAACGTGTCTTTTCCGGCGAGCTTCCACGGCTCCTCGTCGCACCTGCGGCGACAGCCGGACAGTCAACGTTCTCCGATGGTCTCGTCGACCTTGCGTCGCAGTTCCACGACGATTGGATGCTTGTTTCCGTATCCGTCAAGCTCTTCCAGCTCGCTGTCGCACCACCGGCGACAGACGGACACTCAGCACTTTCCGACGATCTCGTTGGCCTTCTTCGCAACCCTGGCGATGGCCTGACGTCTTGTGTCCGGCGAGCTCCTGCGGCTCCTGATCACACCTCCGGTGACTGCCGGGCACTCCACGTCGTCTGGTGGTCTTGACACCACGCCGCCCTCACGGCGACGGTCGGAAGTTGAGGTGTCTGCTCCCAAGGAGCTCCTGCGGCCCACTGTCACGCCTTCGGCGACAGCCAGACACTCGACGTCCTTCTAGGGTCGCAGCTTCACTTCGTCACTCCAACGGCGACGAGTCCCAGTCATCCGTCATCTTCACCTGCAAAGCTCTCGGTGTCCCTTAATGATGAAGACAGCTTTCTCATCCGAAGGGCGGTGGCGGAATCCTTGCCGACTGCGCCAGTTAATTCCCTCTCCTCCTCTCTCTCTTGCTGGTGTCGTTGAGAGAGGCTGATGTTCTTTGTCGGGTTGCCGCCGATGTGATGATGGCAACTCCCGATTCCGCCTTGGCCAACAGAGATGTAGTCGCAGAGGGACACCCAGGTAAATGTTACGAATATATATATATATGATTTATTTACATATATAGTTACGGACTGGGTTACAGATCTTAGGAGCTACGCGAGACCTCTCGGAGTCCTGGTGGCGTCTTGCCCCCTCCGATGCTCAGCGTAAAGCTACCTCCTCTTTCCCGCGCCCCCAAAATTCCAGAAATCGTCCCCACTTTCCCGGGCGTCTGGTCAGCATCGCTTGTCACCTCGCCGGGTCGTTCCGCACCCCGCGCCGTGTCGTTCCGACCCGGCGGTGCTTCTGGCCCACTCCCCACATTTTCAACCCCGGTGCTCGAGATTCGGGTTACTTCGGAATTCGTTAACTGCCGTCGCGTCGCGTCCGGTACTCGTAAACATTCGGGCCCCCTGTTTTCTTTTGAGCCCGTCACAAAAAAACCATACAAGAATACATATACAGAACACAGTTTCTCCGAAAGTCCTGGGACCTAACACTCACTGTGAATACGAAGACGGAAATTTTCTGTAAACACCTTATTTTATTAATGTTCTAGGACGCAATAATTGATGCCAGCGTGACCACAGCGCACCACTTCAAAATTGAGTGACTGCTTCGTCCCTGCATTATCATTTATCGTTCAATCTGTTTCTCCACCATCACTGCAGCTTCGTCTGTGTGTATTGTCCTCTCTGTGTAATCGTCCAATGTTCAAGCTCTTTCACCACCATCATTGACCATGTACTAACCAACTCAACTCCAACCTATAATTGCTTTGTAGCTTGGACGCCAATGTGAACGTGTGCGTACTGAAGCTCCGTGTATGGGCGGCGCGGGTTTATCTGCTTGCTAGGACGACCTCGAGGGCGACGTCCTAGAAGACGACGTGATAGGCGACGTCTAAGACAACCTCTAGGGCAAACTCAAGGACGACGTTTCGGATGACGTCGAGGACGATGTCCTAGCGGACGACGTCGAGGACGACGTCGAAGACGACCTCTATAACGAGTTCTAGGTTGCGGAATGGAAACTACGTTTTCCCTATCTCCCTAATGAGGCCTAGCACACGCAAGTCGTGGTGACCGTCATGGCGGTGGCTTCCCCGATACAAGGTTAGCCCGCTTTCATCGAAAAGGTCGGTGTCTCCCTTGTCCTTTTGGGTGAATGTGACTCTGGAGCACCATCGGGATGATTGTGGACGCGAACCATTTGCGGGATACGCCACACCAGATACCCCGGGCGCGTTCATTTTCTGTAGGCTAGATAAGCCGGCAACGAACGGCGCCTAAATTCTCTCGTTGAGGAGGTTCTGGGCCTCGGAACCTCTTTCGTTTTGCGCCTCCCCCGTCCCACGAACCTGCCTAGTACGGTACACTCTAACAAAGAAAGGAGGAGAAAGGTACCAACAGCGACTGTTCCTCCTTGTTGCGGACAAGTTGCCCAGAGGAGGGAGGAACGGAAGTTCAGATGAAAGGAAAAGGGCGACTTTCTCCTTGTTCAGTTGGCGCAGGGGTAAAACATCGCGCTACTGACCAAGTGGTCAAAGGTTCCGTCCCCGGTGGAGCGTGTCTTTTTTTTTTTTTTGTAAAGTTTATTTTTTTTTAATTTTTATTTACCAAAACACACATACACAAACACAGACCTATGAAAGGAAAACTAAAGTTTTTTATTATTCACCGAGACGTTTTCCACCTTCTCCAGGCAGACCGGAAAAAGCTTCCGCCCTCCCGACTCATCTTCTTTCGGTTTCGTTTTTCGAGCACATCGCGCACGTTGTTTAATAAATTAATGTTGAGTTGATTGAGCTTCAGCGGCAGCGAAGGCCACCTGTAATTCCGTCTTCTAGTCCAAACGTGCAGAACATTTTGGTTGCATTGACGTTTTTACCACTAATTTTATCAAACGAGCTAACGAAGCCGCTAGAAACAGCGAAGTTCCGGAGCAGTGCCAGCAGCGCTATATACACTGGGTAAGACGGCCGTCTCCGATTACGAGCGGGACACACGCGAAACTACAGCAGTGAAACTGGTGAAACAACGAGGAACTGTGTCGACGTTTTCGACGTTATGGAAATCGCGGGAACTGCGTCCAAGGCAGGCAGGTTTTCCTGCCGGCTGCCTGGGTGCCTTCCGTGCTGAGTTCGGTTCCGTTGTCCCGTGCCGAGTGCCAACCGCCGTTCAACGTGATTTTGTATTTCTGTGTGTCAGCAACATCGTCAACGTGGTTCTGTATTTCTGCGTGTCAGCGACATCGTGATGGCAGTTTTGTGGGTTGTGAACAGAAGACTGGAATTATCGCCGATGTGACCGTGTGTTCGCGTCTCAGTGGTGTAATAACAAGATGAGATGACCTAAACTGTCGGGCATTGATGCCGCTGGTCGGGCCGTGATCGGAGGGGGCGGGGTGTCGCAGGATGACATTCCGCTTTACATTAAAGAGTTTAAAATCAATTGAGGGATTAGGTGCAGTCGATCGACGTTTGGATAGTCATGTTGGAACGCTGGTCTGAACGGTAAGCTCCTATCGTACACTGGCCAATGTGACTGTCGATCCCCGAGAGCGATTACGCTCTGGGGAAAATACTGAACAGTACGAAAGTATGACGGAAAGTACGTATATTTATAATGGAAGTTTAGCATAAAAAAAAGAACAGGTAAAATCCAAAAAATACGCTATCCTTTATTTTACTGTTTAAATATATTACGCTTCCTGTAGAAACTGCCCTCCAAGTGGCGCGCTGGGATGAGCGCTAGAAGTTTTCGAGATCGCAACGGCGTAGCTCTGTAACCTTAACAGTTGCCGCAAGTCGCGGCTTTGACTGCATTCAAGTTGATCGAAAAGCGATTTCTCTGCCCGTGAAGCATCACTTCCAGCTGAGTGAATTTCCGCTCTACAAAGATTAATTCAAGACGGCAATTGCAGCCGTGCGCGAACAGCCCAAATAGAAAAACAAACACTACAATATAAATACTGGCTACGAAGGGCCGTGCGGGAAAACAAACTCATGGCTTGGAACCACATCGGAGCGGCTCGATTTATTGGCTTTCAAATAATTACGGCATGATCGAGCGTTTTCTTTTTAATAAGAGATTCATCCCCTGAGCCATTAAAAATAGTCTCAGATGTATGACATTGTTGAAAAAAAATGAACATGTTCGGAATATTTTTTATTGCTTAGGGAGTCACCGAAAAATTCCGTACGTTCAAAACGACCAGTATAAAAGACGGAAACTCAGAGTAGGGGAGTAGTGATCGGTGTAGTGTGCTGTTGTATTCATATTTGTATGTGCGATGCCTGTGTATGCGCTCAATATATGTTCACCCGATGCTTGTAGTGTGCGTAACGTGTCTACATGTGTTAGAGATTCCCGAAGGAAAGGAAACGCAATTGTGGCGTAAGAAAATAAAAATATTTTTTTTTTGTAAAACATGAATTGGGCGGTACCTAGCGCCACCTAGCCTAGCTACTTGCGATTACTCTGCTTGACCCTGCCATCTGGTGGCAAGCGATTTAACATCCTTTTACGCTACGCGGCTACGCCATAATTTCGTGTTACCGTGCTGACGTAAGCCAAGAGGTTACTTCGGATTTGCTTTTTTTTGGGAGCGGCTTTTCGTTTTGCGGGCGAATGATTTTCACTCCTCCGTGATGTGCGGTTGACGCAACGGTTGACGAAGAAATTGTGGCTCGAGAAGTAGCAAATGTAAGACATAGAGTGCGCGAACTGGGTGCCGGTTGTCTCCGTTGAACATCGCAGTGCTGACGACGAGAAGACTGAGTGACTGCATGCTTTCGAAACGTAAGTTTCGTAAGTTTCTTTACCTGCAGGGGTAAAGAAACTTCGGAAATGAATACAGTACGCGGAAAGATCGTGCTGCGTTTTTATTTGCTGCTCCTCTCGCTTCGTACAATGGACTTAGTGTTCTCGCTAAGCCTTATCGAGCTCGATTTGCTCGACTCGTGGCCGCCATAATGAGATGCAGTCGACGGAGGAACTTTTGCTCTCCTGCTTAAGGGGCGAAAGTTTCTCCCTTTCTGAAGGAACATATGTGTCAAGACCGTTCCTCCCTTTAGGGAGGACTATACTGACCCTTTTTTCTAAGAAAATGTGTGGGCCCCATCCAGGTTAATCTGTCTGATACGGCAGCGCTGACACTTTTCCGTGCTTTTAATTTATTATTTTGGCCGACGGGCAAAGTGTGATGGCGAAACGCTAATAAAACACGTCGCTCTACAAACCGACAGGCATCCTGCGTTTCTCCGTGGTAAACAACTTTAGGGCGATCTCGAGGACGACCTCTAGAACGACGTCTAGGACGACGTCCTAGAGCACGAAGTTAAAGACGAAATTTAGGACCACCTCAACATCGACGTAGACCTTAACGTCGACATCGAAGTGGACGTTCAGGAGGACCTCAACATCGACGTCCGCATACGCGCGGTGCCTGCGCATGTGGACGTCGTGCGTATGCGAACATCCTGCTTGTGCAGAGGCGCCGCCGCGCAGCTACTCTGCATATACGCGCCGCTCTTACGCACAGCGTATTCAAGGCCAGATAGCGCATCGCGAAAAACAGGTGAAGTAACTTAAGAATAGCATCGCATTAAAAAACGACATATTCAATAAGCTCAATCAGCAGGAATATTAAATGTGTCGCCGCGAGAAACATATTTCTTTCGCTTTTAGGTTTATCTGCTCGTTTTATTGGTGGCAATAGGTCACTCATGATGTTCAATACAAACGCCAGCCAGCTTAACAAATGATTTCACTAGTAGTTATGGTCTCACGAAGGCGTTCGCTTTTTAGATGCGCAATTGTTGGAACATGCAAGGTTTCATATATTATAAATATACCATGTAACAACGGTTTGAATGACAGCGAAAGGTCATTAAGGCTCCCCATACTATAGTTTTCTCACCGTACTTTCTATATCATAAAGCTATGGTGACAACAAATATACCGCTATAAATATTGCCACTAATTAAATGCAGACTAAACCAATTTCCCGCACGTGCGAGCGTACTTGACCCGTAATTTTAGGTAAAATTAAGCTCACTCAGCGTATCCACGAAGGCCTTCAGAAACGGTACCTAGTAGCTCGGACAGAATGAGACAATCATGGTAGAGACCATCGCACATTTGCCGCAAATATTTATTCAGCGAGAAAAACCCTCTCGACCAGGGGCGGATCCAGGCCTCCATTTTGGGGGGGGGGGGGGGGGGGGGGGGGGAGTGTTTATATTTTTTGTGGAGTTATCGTTTTTACTAAACTCTGATAACATAATATAGATCTTGAGAGCTTTTGTATCGGTTTATTTGTCGGGGATGAACTCTTTGAATTAAAACCTTTCCGGTGACCACGCTAGAGGTAAGTATCTCGAAAATTGTGGTGACACTATCCTTTCTGAAACTTGGGTTTCAGACCCACACTACGTGAGCAGTCGATTTAGGGCAGCTTAAAGACATTACCTTGGCAGACATTCTGGTTGGAGCTAGTGCTCAACTGCTGCGGCAACGGGAAGAGCGGCTTAAATCAGCGGAGCGAGACAGCGCAAACAAGCGACAAAAATGGCCCGGCGAGCGAAACGAACGCTGCCATGCAATTTCGTCGGTTGTTCGCCGTATATTTGGAATGTCCAGAGCGCAGCACATGCGGAATTGCCAAACCAAACTCGTGTTTTTACGTGTTCTGGATGCAACTCGAGAGAACGAAAGTGAATAATTGTTGAATATTTTTGAAAGCATGTTGGAGTTCGGCAACTATAACTTTTGAACTTAGACAAGACCTTAAACCAGCAATGGATCCCTCCAAATTATATTCGATTGTACTTCGTCTGTATATTTTCTGTACCAAAGGAGCACTTACTTGTTTCTGGGTAGTTAGCTCATTCGTCAGGGTCGAGAGGACAGGTGCAGAGATATAATAGGGCAGAGCGGTTGTAAGGTCGGCGAATCTCAACTGGGCTAAAGGCCGATCACGACTGCAGCATGGATGTTTGGGAGTCGGTGTTCACTCGAACGGGCACAGCCACTGTCTATTTAATTTATGTATAGACGCATCTTTGAAAGACCTCGTTTTCCCCAAGTCCGTTCGACACACACATATTCGCTCCTGCAAAGCCGCGCGAAAGCGCTGCCGTCAAATCTACAGAAGCCGCGTTTAACTGGAAAAGACGGCGCCAAGGGGAGACAATGGGTAGCGGGCGCCTTTCCTAAAATATGTCCCGCCACCCTAAGTTGAAACGGCATTGTATACAAATAAATGCCTACGGCGTCGGCTTGAGGACCCCGTGTAAGCAGCCTTTAGCGTTTAGAGTGCTCGTACCGTTTATCTTTCTTTTATTAGCTTCCCGCCACGAGAAGTCGTACCGTAGGCAGTATGAAGCCCATTAGAGGAAACATCTCCCCCTTCTGGCACTCGTCGGCTTCTTTCTGTGTTCCGCGCTGCGGCGCTGATCCTCAGTGAGGGATGGAGGCGAGGACGTAAGCGGGCTTATGTTTAAGCCAAGGTCGTGGGGAAGTCCGGATCGTCTTCAGGAGAACCTCAGACCCAGACTACATTGTACCCAGAGCATTTGCTTCCTCTCTCAGTTGAGAAGAAAAGCAATTGGTCACCTGGTTGTACAAGCTGCATCTCCCTCCCCCCCCCCCCCCCTGGAACGTCTCCTCCCGGTACGTCCCCTCCGCACCTCCCTAAAATAAGATAAGATAAGATACCTTTAGTGAGCCCGTGGGCGACAGCATCTCAAAGCAAGCCAAAAAAGACATGGCAAAAGACAAGCCCAGAACCACGAAGAAACCATCAAACGAAAAGTGATGAAAAGGCGGCCGCTAGAGAGGAAGAATAATCCGCTACCCTTGAGGAAGGCTGCTTGACGTCTGCGTTTGGGAGCTTTCAGGGCACAAATTTTTCGCAGGCAACCCTTAAAGAGAGAGAGAGAGGGAGACAGAGAGAGAGAGAGAGAGAAAGGGGACTAGATATGTTGAAGGTATTTTCCCCCCATGCTCGACGTGCTGGCCTTGTTTGGAAGTGTGCCTGCAGTCGCGACCCTGATATTTGGTGCGCCTCCCCACTCTTTCTCCACTTCGAAACTCCTGGCGCCGTCCCTGTCGGGAAGACGTACCGTTACCTTGACGGAGATAAACCCCACTTTGGAAGCGCCCAGCTGGCGCGTTCACCCACCGCTGTTTTTATCTTTTATTTCTCGCGTCGATTGCTTACGTTTTTTCTTCGAGCTGACGAAGAACCCAGGGGGGGGCGGTTGCCTGGCGAGGCGTTTGGGGGGGGGGGACGATCGCCCCCACCGCCCCCCCCCCCCCCCTTGAATCCGCCACTGCTCTCGACACAAGACGTGTGCCGCCAACCACGGTGAACGGTGGCACGCGCGATGTTGTGTCCGAGTCGATATTAATAGATGCCGGAATACACCGGGCCAACGGCTGCCATTGGTCCCCGCTACGTCTCAGGGCGCACGCATCAATCTCGTAGCACTAATTAAGGTAATGACGCTGAAAGTATGCAGGCATTAATGCGCGAACGGACACCCTGCCGCCTGCCTTCCCACGCTCTCCCTTTCATCTACAGCTTGTTTCACCGCAGCTTAGCAAAGGTCAAAGGCGACGGTCCTTTTGAGCCAATTATAACTTCGGAGGTGAAGCACGTGACAACACTTACCGAAGGTAAGGGAGGAGAGAGCGTAGCCTAAGCAAGTAAAAAAGTGCCCATGGCCTCTTTTGTGTGTCCCAGAAGTGTTTTTTGTCTTGTAGCACCTTGTACACGTTATTCGAAAGAGTAACCGATTACAATTACATTTACTCTTGGTCAAAAAGCGTTCAATTAGATTATTTGATGACTTGGGTGGAAAATTATTTGACAGTTACTTGATAACGTATCTATTACTTTTCCAATCACTCGACATGTTGAAAACGACCGGCTTTTTTGTAGGTTTGATAACTTGGTTCCAGGAGTCCTTGGTGGGAAGCTTCTAGGAACAAGGGGCGCGATTACGGAGGGAAGGAAAAATAGTGGCGGTTGCAAGTAATTTAGGACTTCCAAAAGTAGTCAGATCACTTTTTCGATTACTTCCTGATAAATATATTTAAAAGATTACAAAATTGCATCAAGAAGTTATCGATTACAAGTAATTTTATAAATTTTAATCAGGAAAGTACAAATATGTTTTTGTCCCCCTATGAGATAATTCTATTGCTTGAAATTTGTGCAAAAGCGGCCATCTCTCTCCCGCCCGTGGCTTCGACAGCGCTGCGCGTAGCTAGTTGATAGGCGCGTTCGGACCGTAGCCTTCGCCGTATGCAAAGTGTCTTTTCTATTCCGCGTTTCTCTCTTTTTATATGCGTATAAGGCCACACTCTCTGTTTTCTCCATTCCTCGCTCCATTTTATAAGTATATGCTTGGGACTATGAAATACCCGGCATCGCGAGACTTCGAGCATGCAGGAAAGTTATTTTGTTCGCTCCTATTTGGCGCCAGCGCGGCCAAGTTGGCAGTGTGCGCGGCTTCCATAGGCGGAGGCGGAGGGTCCGATCTCTGCCACTGGCAATCTTTTCTCTTATCTTTTAGTTCGCTTTACTTGAATATTTCAGCCCATTCTCCCCACTTTTCGCTGGTTCCGGTGGAGAATGCCCAGACAAGTATAGGGCGTGCGTCTTAGAGACTGCCCCATATGTCGTTGCATGCGAACAGGTTTGAGTTGGCGTATGCGTGATCTTTCCTTGCCGCCGACAATGGTGAGTCTCAGTATTACGTATGCGAGAGAACGCAAGCGCTGGACAGCTAATGTTAGCGGTGCGTTCTCCATGCTGCCCGTTTTCTCGGAGACCAGACTTCGGTCTCTTGAATCGGCGCATGGCGACGACGCGCATGCGCAGCAGGGAGCACGCGACACTTACGCAAACGCACAGCGCTTGCGTTGGCTCCTATACGGAAGCATTAAACGAAGATACTTAAGAGAGCTTACGTATGGGAATGGCGAAAGCATTCCATCACGCGGCGCTGTTTTACAAACAGCGCGCCACGCCTTTCTTTTCACACGGCGAAACGGCGGCGACATCACGCTCCCCAACTGCGCAGACGCAGCGCACCCGCCGGCTCCACAGCTTCCGTGACAATGCGTCTACGTTGCTGTGCTTTTCTATGTGTGTTATTTCTGAGGCACGTCCGCATTGACCTTGAGCGTCCTTCCGGTTTCCGTGACGAAGCATCTGCGTTGCTGTGCCTTTGGCCAATGGAACTTTAGGTGCCCATTCGCTAACCGAATAGCAACTTAGGTGCTGTTTTTTACTGCTACAGAAGAAGCCGGCTTCGCTCCATAGGACAGTTAATGATTCGTATTAATACCTCCTAGCCAAAAATACACCAGGCCGAAAGCTGGTGTGACTTGATGTGGCACCAGATTTTTTCACAGACGTGATTTGGGCCATTTTTACACCAGCAATATGGTGTTCTGGAGTTACACCAGAAATCTGGTGTGATGCGCTCTAAAAAAAGTCTGTCCGTCTACTTTCACGCACACCACTCGGAGAGCCAATCACCGCAACTTACGGAGGCAGCTCAGCGAATGACGATGCCGAAACAAATGTTTGGACCAAAAAACGCAGTCTGAGTTGTGACTTTAGGCAATGTAAGCTTAATGTCACATCTCAGACTGCGTTTTTTTGGTCTAAACATGTGTTTCCGCATCGCCCTTCGCTGAGCTGCCTCCGTAAGTAGCGGTGATTGGCTCTCCGAGTGGTGTGCGTGAAAGTAGACGGACAGACTTTTTTTAGAGTGCGGTGTGACACCAGCAATCTGTTGTTCTGGTGTGACATCAGGTTTCGTTGTAATGTGACACCAGAGCAACTGTTGACTGGGTATTGCTTTACTCACAAAAATGTCTACAATGATAAGTGTGCCAATAACGCTCCTGCCATAATTACTTTATTCAAAAAATCAAACAGTAAAGCTTCGGGAGCTTTGCTGTCGTAAGGAGTTAGCCGTGGTTAACTGGAGCTTGTCCGTCGTCGAAGAACCGGACGCCCTGCCGTTCCGCGATTCGTGGCCTTTCAGCTTTCGGTTGACTCGTGTCTTAGTTACGCTGTTTTTGTTCCGGATACCCCTCCGCTCCAGTTGTCTTCTCTTCTAAGGCATCAATTTCGACAGATGGCTCAAGTCCCTTTCCAGCTCTTTCGGGGAAGCCTTCATAAATAGAAGAATATCAAGTCTTCGAGCTCACCGATGCCGTTTGGATCCGTGGCCAGCAGGACGCCAATCTCGTTGATGATCTTCGTTGTGGCAAATTGCAGAGTAGTCCTTTTTCGGTACAGACGGTCGACGCCCTCCTGGCTCGTAGTGGGTATGATTTGGCTGTTAATTCCCGAGTTTCAGCACTAAAAGCTGTAATAATTACTACCTTTTTTGTTGTTTGGCTACCAGACCATCTCTAACCATCTTTAGCTCGTCGGAAGTCAGGAAAATGCACCAACATACATCCTTTCGCTTTCGACTCGCAGAGAAGACTCGTTTATTTTCTCAAACTTCAATAAGAATACTGGCAGTAAGGGAAAGGGCAATTCCCGAAAAGACGAGCGCCCCAAGCTGCTCAAGGTCGCCCGGGAAAGTGCTGGGGACGAGGGGGACACTTCTTGAGCACAATGGAGCCCGCCGCGGGGGTCTCCGGCGGCCACCGGGACGGGAAGAAACGAGGCACCACGTCGGGGGAAGGAGCGTCACACAAACTAATCAAAAACACGCTCGCGGACGGGGGGAAAAGTCAACTAAAATACAACACTGGTGGCACGTCAAACTGCGTGATGTGCACACCAGCTTACCTGGTGGCACATGATCCCGTATGGTGTGACACCAGACTATCTTGGTGTGCCCAACAGGCTGGTGTGCGGGTACACAAGCATTTCTGGTGTGAACACTAGACTGGCGTATTCGATACACCAGCATTGCTGGTTGGCACACCAGATCTTCTCGTGTCATACCAGGATTCTCTGATGTCACACGCAGGATCGCCCGGTGTATTTTTCACTAGGGACCGTTGCGCGCCCTCGGCAGCTGTGAACACGGCCGCCGACTCGTTTTCACCCTTGGCGCCGAGGACCGTTGTCTTGACAGCGGACCGGGTGGGTGCCTTGAGCCCCAATCCACTTACTGCAGACTCCGCCTCATCCGCATCCATGATGTGCGGTGAGACCTCTCGCGCTGCCGGTGCTGCGGTCGCGCCTGCGTAGGTCTACACGCATTTTTCTTTGTCATGCCCGTAACTGAAGATCTCTGAGCACTTCGACATGCGGCAGTCGCGCCTGATGTGCCCGGTCAGTTTACAGAGCAAGTACACCGGGGCGCGTCCTGGAATTACAATGAGTGCATTGAAGCCCTGGAAGCGAAACTACTGGGGCATCCCGTCTGGTCTGACGCCGCTCCTCGGCGTCATGCGGACGACGCGCGTCGTCGACTCGATTCCTTGCAATCCTTGGACTCGCCACTTCTCTCGGCTCACCTCGATGACCTTGCGGAAGGGCTCCAACACTTTTTCCTACCGTGTCGTCTGGTACATGGAAGGTCACCCAATGGGCACGGAGGCATACCTCGGAACAGCTCGGGTCGATGACAATGCAACGCACATTCTTGACCTCGAGCTCCTTGGCCTCGAAGAGGCGTTGCTTCGCCTCCGGTGTTTCCAGCGTTGCCATCAACACATGGTTCATTTGAAATGCTCCGAATGAAAGAAGCTCGTTCAAAACACCACACCTCTTCAGCTCGGTCTTGAAGTCCTCGACGCGGTAGGCACACCCCTTCAAATCGCTGTGCAGCAGAAGAGAGTTCATGACCGCCATCCCGTTTAGAATCGGTGGTAACACCACTTTGTACTCATCGGCAGCTGCCGCGCATTACCAAAAGAACCATGGCCGGCAAGGGCCGGTATCGCCTCTCCATCGGAGCTACTCATTCTGCGACCGCCTCCTGCGAGCGCAGGAACAGAATCCCGCGCAATGCACGCTCGCAAGGATTGGAAAACAGCGGGTGTTTATATGGTTATATGATTTATGTTGTTCTTTGGAACTCTTCGTAGTGAAGGCACCTAAGTTGTAGGAGTTCGTCCAAGGGGAAAGTTAGAATTAGCGCAGCGTCGTCGCTGGGGCCGTTCATTTTTGTTTTCTGCACAGCCAGATTGGCCAGACGCTGACCGGATACAAATCGAGCGTCGCGTGCGCTGCGCGATTGTGATTTTTTAGCTTGGAGTGCAGCGAAAATTTACGGCGCAAGGTCCCAACTTCGAGAGGTGCTAAAGTTGTTTGGTAGCACGTGCAGCGAAAGCAGCAACCGAAGAGTCCACGGTTATCGTGGACTCTTCGGTACAGGGCAACCATGGAATTTAGCATCAGGTCCGCGGAACTACCGCGGACCTACGGACCTGTCTGTAATGAAGTCAAGGACACGTGATACGCACATCTCTCCGGTCCCCGGACCTGGTTTCTAAAGTCTCGTTCACACAGCTACGCTTGAGTGCGTTGAGACTGCTTGCGCCGAGCAGTTGCTATGGCGACCCTCACGACGAGCCAATGGGGGGCGCTGTGCTGCAAGACGCAACGCAGCGCAACGCAGTGGACGCAGCTTTGTGAACGAGGCATAGGGTCAGGAAAGGGTTTATGGGTCAGGCCGCGGGGGAGAGGGGGAGGGGGGGAGTTTGCTGATATATGACGTTACGGTCGAAACTTCACCCAGTTCTATATTGTTGACCAAACACTTGCTATGTCACCGAAAATAACTTTTGGATGGTGTATATCGCTAATTTTATTAAAACAAAGTTCACCTTGAGGTGCTAAGGGGAGGGGAGGCGGGTCACCCACCCCCCCCCGCTCTTCCTTCCCCCCTAAATCCGTCTCTGCATAGGGTCTTTCCGCCCTGTGAATACAGCTTTAGCCACCGAGGCATGGATGCAAATCCAGTCAGCGAAAAAGAAAAAAAAAGCTGAGTAGGACTAACTACACGCGGCACTTTGGACGTCTCGCTCGACACCCTTTAAACGCGGACTTTCACAGAGAAATCATCACTAATTTCGGTAATTTTCAAGCTGAAAGGGGCGCTGCGAAGATTTTCGAACATTTGGTCGACTAATGCGAGAATTAGTTAATGTCGCCTATAAAATGAAGAAGAGAAAACAACTCGGAAATCAAGGTTCGTGTTACCCCTCGACACTGACACCGCCTCTCAAGTACGGCCAGAGAAGGAATGAGGTGTTTGTCCGTACGGTTCCGTCTTCAGGGCCCCTTGCGATCGCTCCATGTTTACCGACTTTTCTACGCCTTTGCATCGCCGAAGCGGAGATAAAATTGTCTCGTACACTTACATTAGACGGTGCCACGAAAACTTGTTATTTCCACATGATGTGACACCGTGGATCCGAGGACCATTACACGCTGCTGAAGACAGGAACATAATTAGATTTCTTTTTTGCGCTTACACGGCGGAACTGCAGCATTTCGAGGAAAGTTGCGCTTTTTATTTTCCTTGTGCCGAGATAGACGACATAGAAAAGGCAGGCAGCGAATTCTCCCAACGTCGCAATCATTGCACTATCCCTTTAATCCAGTTCTAGTGGCCAAATTTTCGTTGGGTCAACTTTGCTTACACTTACTTCCCCTCACCGTAAGTTTAGCGGATTCTAAATCAAACACTTCCAGGTGTCCGTCATAAGGTTGAAACTTCCACTGCGTATGCGTTAGCTGAGATGAGAAAAATGAAAACCACTGCGTCCGAGGAAAGTAACTTAATTTGTAAAGTAGTCCTTATTGTTTGGGGTCTTTGTGATAGTACGAATCAAAAACGCCCCGCGGCTTTCATATTAATCCGGCGTTCTTGTTTTCTCTGGAAGCTAGTTTTTTTTTTACTTTTTTTTTTTAAAAAGCGTTTTTCTGCTGTCCTTTTTTGTTATTACACTTTGCGGCCGTCTGCCCGGAAGTTCCGTCTGCCCGGAAGTAATTTGGGCAAGCAAGTAAATACAACATTTTTTTGTTTTTATCGATGGTCAGGTACAGTGTTTACGTGTTGTTCGGCGCATTCTGTCCCCTGAGGCTCCCAATACTGCGAAAAATGTTAGTTTGCATACATTTTCATCTCGACGCGGGCAACATTATCCCCGAGGACACGAGGGACGTTTTTCTTTTTAACGTCCTCGAATTATCAGTATCACGATATATTGAAGAATACAGTCTTCACGCTCCGTTCTGCAAAAGAAAACAAAAACAAAAAAAACACGAAAAATAAGAGTTATAAGAAGTGGGCACTATATGCAAGGAATTATAAATCACGGGGTCAATATGGATATATTTCAGCACAAAAAAATAACATATGGTAACTTTCTTTCGCACACCGGTAACTCTGCGATACGAAAAAAGAAAAAAGATTATTTATTCAAGAGTGCCGGAAGGAAAGGGGAGGGGGGGAGAGTGTGGAGCACGAGTTAAGGGCGTAATAATTTGGGGTTCAACTCTTAACTGCACTTGTAAATATCGCAAGCGTCGGGATACAGCCTTGGCACTGAGCGTCACGTGCTGCCTTAAAGGTCGCAGCTATAACATAAATGCTGGCCGGCTGAACGTAAATAGTGCGATAGTAGCTTCGTTCGATTTACCCGCACCTCCTGCACCGGTGCAGAGAAGTGCAGGGCGGTGTACTTCCAGTCGTGTCTCAATACACACACAGGAAGTACACTGCCCTGTACTGCATCGGTGCAAGAAGTGCAGATAAATCGGACGAATGTATATTGCTGTTAAGCACAAGCCATCCTCTTTTTGCCTTTTGATGTTCAGAGTCGAAGGGCAGCAAACACAAAAAACACTCAATCCCAGGCGCAACAAACCGTTTTCGAGCCCAGTCACTGAGTTTGAGGCTAGACTCTACCGGCGTCCCTCCTAACCCTAAACGAGTGGACTGTGATTTCAATAGGCGCAGTTTCGAACGCTGCTGGCGGACAAATTCTCGTCTTTTCCCGCTATATTTTGTGTTACATGGTGCATGTATTTTCCCGAGGACATTGAGAAAGCATTGTACTACGTAAAAAAAAACAAAAAAAAAAACTGTAGACTATTTTTGTTGGGTACGCGCGCGACAGAGCGACTGGAATGTATAGTTCTAGTTATTTGTGTTTTTTTCTTACGATAAGTTTTGACGGCACCCCGGGATTCGCCGCATGTGAAACGACAAAGCGCTTTGCCGTCAAAAATAAATTGCAACAGAAGAACGCCGAAAGGCATGCATTTTTCACGGTCACAAATAACGTGTTTACCGATGGACAGGACACGGACGTACAATTGAGGAAGTGTTAACATTTGAGCAATATATTGTACGTACAACTCGATACAGCGTTATCCGAAAATAATTTATTTGAGAAACATCTCCAGTAACACAGTCACAGTAGACGACATTCTCATCTTGACGATCGGAAGGAATCCAACATGACTTCGTTTTTGAGGCGCGTTTTGGGGAGAGCTTCCTTTTTTTACAACCGCACCAAGGCAAAGGAACGAACGCGACTGACCCGCTTCTCACCCCCACCCGAACAACTATTTTCGGAGACGACTGAGGATTCTACGGGGATTATTTGTAAGCGGGGAGAAACAATGTTCGCAAAATCGCGTCGAGGGTCGTTTGAGGTCCTTCACCTCCTTCGTTTTCCATGAATGTAAAGCAGAAAAACTTGAATGGCAGGCACTTACCAACCTTATTTCTCACAACGGAATATAACACAGAAAGAATACGCAGCACGCATAAAAAAAAATAAGTGGAAACTTTCAAGGGGTGCGAGAAAACGTCGAATGCAAAACCGAAAAAACGTAGGTAGAGAACCGCGCTGGGCGGGTCTCCACAGTCCAAGACAGTCGCAGAAAATTTCTAGCTGATAGAGGGCGCGAGAGTCGCACCAGCCGCATCAGCATCAGCAACATGGCGGCGGACTGGGAGCGTTTTTTGGAATGGTGTACACTCCGTTACTTATTAAGTCGGCCTGCGGCCAAGCTTATAATCCGAATGGAGTCACTCAAGCAGCGTCAAAAGTGCCTCGTCACAACGCTCGTCGTCTTTGTGCGGTTGCTTTTTTCAGGCGAAGGCAATGACGCGGTTCGAAAAGTGCCAAATCGCGCCTAATTCAATATGCGTGATATGTTTAGCCGGTGAAAGGAGACGCACAAAATCGGTGAGCGCCTTCCATTGGATGATATTGTTGGAACCCCCAAAAAACATGTTTGTTTTATTTCACAAACCGACTGGATATTCTACTTAGACTCTAACCTCAAAAGTTGAAACCTAAAAATAACGTATTTGGAGTAAAAAAACATATTCAATTTGAAGTTTCCGCGCTCTTCGGTGATTTCAATCAATCAATCAATCAATCAACCAACCAGTCAATCAATTAATTAATCGATCAATCAATCAAACAGTGAATTAATTAATTAATTAATTAATTAATTAATCGATCGATAAATCAATCATATCAATCTTCTTCTTTTCTTGTGTTAAACAACGGCTGAAAAGCCCACTTGGTTAAGAATACAGAGTAGAAATACATAATATATGACACACGTAAACTCTGGGGGCTCAAACTACAAATTTTTATATAAAATATCACCGTAGAGAGTTGTGTGAAGTATAAAAGCACACAAGCATGTATATATACCAATAAAAACATGCATAACAGTTATCGTTTCCCAAAATACATGTTTCTACTAAGAATACGAATCTGAGTAAATGGATGTTTGAAACATGCTAAATACGCGAAACCGGTAATGCATCTCGAATGAGGTCTGGGTAAGATACTCTCAGATTTCTAGGGTTAGTTCTAAGTGGAAAGCGAAAATTAACAGAGGTAAGGAGAGCAGGTCTGTCTATTTTATTTTGAATTAAGTTATGCGAAAACTAAATATCCCGAACAAACCTTTTACATAAAGTGCACGATGTTAGTTTGGCTATAAAAAAAATATATATTCATAAAAACATTTTTTTTTGCCAGAATATCGTTCTTAAATAATGATCACAAATTGGTTTTAAATGTTTTCTATACTTTCAGTTGGTGATATAGAGATGGAGTTCCCCACAACAGATGCAAATTCGTTTCAAAAGCACATGGGTACTATGCAGTCTCAAAATACACTCATGAGTGCTAAATAGTCTAGATAAACGGGCCGTTATGCCCAACGTACGTAAAGATTGGCTTATAATGAAATTTACATGATAAAAGGAAACAAGTTGGTCATCCACAACAACACCTAGGTGCCGTATATGCGTGGTCCGAATAATAGTTTCATTTCCTAGAACATATATATACGATAAATTGATGCACTTTCTCGACCTGGACATGCATTTGGTTTGTGGAGAATAAAAAAAAGTATATTTTTAGAACTGCACCATTCTAGCACTGAACTAAGACTGTCCTGCAGCAAAGTAGTCAAAGATTGAGGTGTCCAGCCCAAACAACCTCACGTCATCTGGAACCGTAAGTAATTCAGCGTGTCTTACGGACGACGACAGATCATTAATAGGAACAAAAAACAACAAAGATTCAAGGTTCGTAAAACATTGTATGCAATAACAACGCGCTCTCTGAAAAAACTGTACCCTTACACCCCCTACCGCCAGTCCGGCCTTTTATAAAGATAACTTCTAAACCAGGTATTGTACTGACGACTCAGGCCATAGTCTCAGATTTTCACCAGTAACAGCTCATGTTGGACCTTCACGAAAGCCTTGCACATATCCAGATATATCGTGTCTACTTAACCCCAACTGTGAACAACTGGCAAATCAAAGGGTATAAAGCGCCGAAAAAACACGGACCGAGACAAGAACAACAACGACACAGGACGCACTTTTAACTGAAGTTTGCTCGAAAACGTACACACTATTATTCCCAATGGAAAACGCACAGTCATCAATCAACCTCTACCCAACTCACGTTTTAAATACCCATACTCATCCGTAGATAGGGCCGCGAACACCCAGCGTCCCCTAGGACGACACCGTCAGGGCTATCGCAGATGGGCTACAATTTACGCAAAGATTTGACTGCGTTGAAACTGAATGACCCATTTGCCGCACAAAATTCCGAGTGTGTTATTGAATTTTTGAGCAATGCGGCGCATGGAATGTGCAGCGGTTTTTAGGTAGATGTCCAGGACTTATTTCATTCAATTCCTCATGAACCCCTTCATCTTGCGGTGAGAGGGTGCATCGAACAGAATGGGGTTGCGGCATTCCAGAACTCATGTGGCAATAATGTCAATGGCTTCCTTGAGCTCTTGACTTTGTACCTGAAGCATACGTTTGTGACATTTGAGGGAGGCATTTATGTACGAAAAGGGAAATGTATCTAGTTACCAAGGGCCAATGCCATCAAAGTAAACAGAACAAAGAACAGTTGAAAGCAGTATCATATGCTTCGGTGACACTGCCGAAGTGATAACCATTTTCTTCTTATAAATGAAGGCAATCTATGAGTTTCCGAGTCCGGGTGGATAGCCGAAGCTCTAACGGCACACAGCTGTCTTCTGGGTTGCTTGGGGTCGTTGCAGCGCTGCCCAACTCTGTCGGAGGGCTCCTGGCAGAGGCTGCCGGTAGCACTACTCTGTTCAACTCGTTCGCAGGGCTCTTCAGAGAGGCAGCAGGTAGCGCTGCTCGGTCCAATTGGTTCGCAGGGCTACTGGGAGAGGCTGCGGGTACCGCTGGACCGCTGGCGGCAGGTAACTCCTCTGGTGCCTCGATGATTTCAGGTTTGACATCCCGAAGCCGCAGTTCATCGAAATAACGGCGTACGTCGACCCCGGATGCAGTGACCACAGCCATGCGAGCTCTCAGGCTGCTCTTTACAACCCCGGGCAACCATTTTTCACCTGAGAAGAAAATCCTATACCCCACGGGAGCATGACGGCGAATTCTTGGGACCTGGAAGTCAGGAAGCACACTCGTCTTGACGGCACAGCAGTGTCAACGCGTTAGCGTACTTGAAAATTGAGTAAGAATTCGGCGGGTGATTTTCCTCGCGACAATGGAGTGCGACGGTAACACAATAATAATCTAGCCAACTTCGTTTCGAAGTCCCTCGTTGACAGCTCTGCTAGTTACTTTGTTACTGTTCTGACCACCCTCTCTGCCAATCCAATTGATTGTGGGTGATGCGGAGCGGTTCGTAAATGCTCCACGTGATTTCTTTCCAGGAACTGCTTAACTCCTGACTGGTAAATTGAGTACCGTTGTCGGGTACAGTTGCACGTGGCAAGTCGAATCTGGTGAACATCTTTCTGAGCTTCAATATGGTGTCTTCAGTGGTGGCAGATTGCATTACACATACTTCAATACACTTGGTGCGCGAATCTACCACAACCAGCAGCATTTTGTTTTCAATTGGCCTGGCAAAATCACTATGCAACCGTGACCATTTCTCTCTCAGTTCTTGCCACGTAAAAGGCGTGCTTGCTGGTAAAATAGGAGCGGCCTGTTTACTTTTGTAGCAAATACCAGCCAGTCGCTCTTTCTCACCGTTCAATCCAGGCTCCAAGAACAATGTTCCGACTACCCTTTTTATGGCCGTCGCTTCTTAGTAGGCGGCCTCGTAGGGGGGGGGGGGGGGGAGGGAGGGGTTAGCTTGAGCATCTTTTTTCGAGCAGCTCCTGGAATGACGACTCGTTTTGACCAGTATAGCAGGTCCTGGACGACAGACAGCTCCTGCCTTCTGCAAAATCAAGGGTGCAGCTCAAGCAGTTCTCTGGTTAGGTTCCTCGGCCAGCCACGCATTACGAAGCCTTTTAAAACAGTAAGTGTTCCGTCTTTGGCGATGAGTTCTTGTATCTGCCGGTTGGACGAAGCGCTTCATTCATGCATTGAATCCCGAACAGGTACTCTGGCAGATCCTCCTTACTGATCTTCTCGCTGTGCGGAAAGGGGCAACTGGCTGAGGGTGCCTCCATTCGCGCTTAGTTTTACTGGACGGAATTCTATTTTATACTGGAAGTCGCTAAGTATAAGAACCAACCAATGGAGTTTTTACTATGCTAGCAGAGGTATCGGCAGGTCTTCGTGTCTTATTTCAGCAGATCCACAAGGGGTTGGTGGTTCGTTACAAAAAGAAACTGTCGACCTAGCACGTCATTCCTGAACATGTTCACAACGAACGCCTGTTTCTAAATTTAATTATAACATTTGTTTTCTTATGTCAGGCTTCGGGAACGGATTGCGATCGGTCAAGTGTGGTGTGACGCTCTGCAGCATTTTTTTTTTTTTTTGCTGCTGTCTTCCACCTGTAAGTGACGCTGTCAATCAAACGCTCGCCCTCGAATTTCGCTCCGCGTTGCAAGGTTCAGCGCCAGGGATTGTCCGAAAGACTCCAATAACTGAACTGAGGGCAATGTCGGATCGGTGTTGTGTCAGGGACTGTCTCAGCGCTGTCGCATCCCAAAGTGTCTTTCTACACAGGCTTCCAAAGTTTGAAGCGGAGAAGATTGCTTGGCTGGAGGGGATTCCTGCGGGACAACTCCTCGTCTGAAGCGGGCGAAAGTGCCGACATTCGGCGAGGTCTTCATTGGCATCCTCCGGCTCTCAATTGGGCGTCTCGTACGGTACCAGACCCAACCTGTGCGAACGTTCAAGTAATTCCTTCCTAAAGTCCAAAGATCTTTTGGAGCCATAAACGACACCCGATGTCCAGGCAGGATGGCTAATCCCTTCTTGCTGTATATGCAGATTCTGCTGTGGCTGCCAACCCTCTAAAAACCACTTGGAGCGAAGCACCATGACTTGGCCGGTTCAACACGCGTTCAAAGACTCGAGCAGGTAATCTGCTCGGCGACTCACGATCCACCAGTTTATCATGAAAGAGAAGATTACGGCAGCGAACGCACTCCGCCAGCGCGTCATCTGGCGTCGAAGTTTCCTTCCGGACCGCTGGTGACGAGAGCAACATCGTCGGCTGCCTACAAAACCGGCAGCTTCACGACACCCACTTCTGTGGGCTCGGTGGCATCGCGTCAGGCAGGATCGCTAATCCCTTCTTTGCTGTATATGCAGGTCAGTAATAAGAATCGTTGGTGCAAAAGCTTAACGGATGACACAGTATCGCTTAGTGTGCTGCCGAGCCGCGGCTACTTTCTTGTGGTGATGACTGAGTGTTCGGATGTCGCTCTTCTGCTACTTCAACTCTGTGGTGATGTTGAACTAAATCCCGGACCGTTGCAGAAATTTTGGAAGGTCAAAACAAAATAGCGGGAGATATTGCTCAACTGAAAAGCTATTTTGGCACCCTAGAAACACGCTTGGGAGCGATGAAGGCGTCGACTTCCTGTTTGAATGAGCCAGTTGAAAAGTTCAATAGGTCGCAGCAAAAAGTATCAAACTAAAAAATTGTGCGTGCAAAAACTGAAAAAAAAAAAATAGATGACCTGGAAAACAGAAGTAGACGCAATAACTTTATACTTTATGGAATCCGGGAGATGGCCAACGAGACTGAAGACAATTGAATTAACAGTGTAGTCAATGAAGTGTTCTCTGATAGGTTAGCAGTTCACGTGAAAAGTGTTGAAATAATTCATAGACTTGGTAAATGGTCTTCTAACCGAATGCGTACCGTTATCCTCAAATTTAGTGACTTCGTGAAATAAAAGAAGTGCTTAGAAATTCCCGGAAATGAAAAGGATCAGCCATTTTTATTAACGAGGACTTTTTCCTACTCGTCAGGAACGTACGAAAAAGGTTGTGGGACAGTGCTAAGGACGACACAGATAAGGGGGAGAGGACAACATTATCGTACGACTAATTAAAGATTGAAAACGTAGTATACTGTTTGGTGGGAACAGCGCAAAAAAGACGTAGGACGAGGTCAAAAAAACACACAGACACGGCGCTGACTTACAAATGAAAGTTTATTCAATAACATACGGCATCACCCACGCCCACGCGCCGTCACACGAACCTGCCACACTTTCGTACAAAATCTACCTCGTTATTTGCAAGGCCTACCGAAGGAGCGCTCACACACGTGTCAGCTCCGATAGACACCATAAAATACGCTTCGTCTATCACCCTCGCAGTCTTGTTTTTGTGACGAGACAAAACCTTTATATCATGAAATGACCGCGTGCAGCCACACCTATCACAATGTACCGCTAGGCTCCCTGAGGGCCAGGAACGCAAAGAACGCGAATGTTCCCTTGCCCTTACGTTTACACAACGCCCAGTCTGACCAATATACACCCTGCCGCAGGACAGGGGGTTCTGGTACGCGACCCTGCTTCCACAAGCGACGTACGGGGTGCGATGTTTGCCGTCGCACTGAACGGAAGGGCGTCCCTCTCTACTCACAGCAGCACAAAGGTGTGACAGCTTAGATGGCACCAAGAAGACGACAGGCACCTCAAACCTTCCGTCAACGCGCTAAATTCGGTGGGACAAGGCATGGATATACGGGAGTACGACAGGTCTGGTTGATGGCTTTTGTTTTTTTCCACTGAATTAAGCCCGTTGCCGGTAGGTTTGCCGGTAGGCTCAGCAGGGATGTACTCGTCGTACGGAACGAACTCCTTGTTAAGCAAGATCTCCCGTCACACCCTAGAAATGAGTACGTCGCAGTGACTATAAGCAAAAGAGACGTTTCTTTCACAATCATTATTGGCTATATAATTCTTTTCAGCTTCTGTCGCATGGGCGCTGCCATCTTAGAATCACGTGACGCGGCCGCCGAAAGGTGGCTTCAACTCGTCGCTTTACTCTCCTCTCCACGTCTTGGCGAAGGCGTTGCATTGGCGTTTTTTTTAGAGCACGGCTCTTAGGCGCCCGTTTCTGGCTTCAGCTGCGTCGGCGTCCCGAAGGACCTCGGGTTCCTTCGGGAGGACCTTGGGAGAAGCTCGGGTTCCTTCGGGAGGGCCTCGGGTTCCTTTGGGAGGACGTCGGAGGACCTCGGGTGCCTCCGAGAGGACCTTGCGTTCCTTCGGGAGGACCTCGGGAGGACCTCGGGTTCTTTGGGAGGACCTCGGGAGAACCTCGGGTTCGTTCGGGAGGACCTCGGGTTCCTTCGGGAGGACCTCGGGAAGACCTCGGGTACCTTCGGGAGGGCCTCGGGAGGCCCTCGGGTACCTTCGGTGACCTCGGGTCAGGTGACTCCCCCCCCCCTCGGGGTCACGTTACCCCCCCCCCCCCCTTCGAGAACACGTGACCCTCAGTACCCTTACCTCCTCTTCCTCAAGAGCTGCGCTCTAATTCGGCGTTACAGGGAGTTGTAAACGGCTTCCATTTTTTGTCGCATTTCAGCGCGTTTCTCGACTTATTGTAAATCGCCGCCCGATGCTTACATTTACAACTTAATTTCATCCCATCATAATGTGCACGACGACATATGCAATTAATTTTGTAAGAGATTTGTACTATTTTAACCGTCGGCGTACAGGGTACGAGTGAAAAAGGAGGAGGTACAGGAATCAGCGTCAACCCAGGGGCATATTGAGCGCAAGTCTTTAAACAACTGAAGCTTGCGCAGTGAGAGTGGCAAAATATCTCAAATCGGTATAGTGCAATGTGTATGTATAATTGCGCATTTAGATCTTAAGGAATTTGACCGAAATACTCAGCATATAAAGCTATGCGTGTTTCCTGAGAGCCGCCTGCCTTGCCCTCATAACAAATTTTAAATAGTTGTTTTTTTATTATTCAGGGTGATTCAAGGAGAGGCCAGGCTCTTTAAATCGACCATAAACTTCGGTTTCTTAACTTATCGCGGTACGACTTTGTGCAGCGTAGCCCACAGATGGTGCATTTTTTTTTTTTGTAAAATTTGCGAAGAGTGAACTTATCTGAGGAAAAGTAAAGAAAGAAAAAGGCTTAGCGCCTATGAAAACGCAGCGACGCCACCGGTCTTTAAACAGCATGGCGCCGTTTCGCACGGGAGACAAGATATGGTGCAACGAACGCCGCCAGTAAACGAGCATACGGCGCCGAGAGCCGGTGTTTTTAGCAGACGATCTTTTCGACTCAAAAGTGGCCCGCGTTCCGCAGGCGGCGATAGTCGCAGAAACAAAAACAGGCCCGGTGACAACAAGGAATTGCAGTTTCTTGTCTGCTAAAGACGCCGGCTCTCGGCGTCGTATGCTCGTTCGTTGGCGGCAGTTGGCGTCGCAACCGCTTGCGCCGTCTCTTGTCTCCCATGCGAAACGGCGCCATGTTTGTTTGAAGACCGGTGGCTTGGCTACGTTTCCACAGGAGCTAAGCCTTTTTCTTTCTTTACTTTTTCCTCTGGTAAGTTCGCTCTTCGGAAATTTTACAAAAAACGAGCACCATCCTTGGTCAGCGCTGCACAAAATCTTAGTGGGATTCGTTAAGAAACCGAATTTCGCGGTCGATTTAAAGAGCCTGGCCTCCCCTTGAATCACCCCGTAAAAGTTAAATGAGATATATAGGTAACTTATGTTTAACTCACATTTTATCTAATGCTCGGGATAGTGGTAACGTCCACATCAAGCAATTTGTTTGTTAACGATATCACACCTAAATATGCTAGACGTTCTTAATCGTTTTTCGCAATACGAACGTTTGCTTGATTTGTTTCTTTAAAATGCAGAGAAACCGTACGCCATGCTCGGTCCAATATCTTCAGTCATAGAAGGGTGTTGACATTTTTTAGGACAAATTTAATTTATTTTAAATATTTCAATAGAAAGCCCCCTGTGGAAAAAATCTTTCACAGGCAGCTTGAGAGTGCCTTGGGCTCGCATTATGTGATGCCAAAAAGAAGCCCTCTTTATGGAAATACAGATGTGGACCTGTATTTTTACTCTAGATCTACTAATCTAATCGGGTTTTGAACTTGCATTGTTACTGTACATCTGCTCATTACCCTCTTCATTAGTTCATTTTTCTGGAAACTAGGGACACTGGGTGCGGGCGTAGACGATGGGACTCCTCCTTGTGCATTACAGTCATTCCTCCGCTAGGCCTGATCAAAATTAACGACGAACATGGCCAGATGCACCGTAGCGTGTTTGTAACAAAGTCCACGAATATGGCACGCAACCACTTCATGGTTTTCGAATTGGCTCAGTACCACAGTTTTATTAGCTGTGTGCTATAACGGGCACATAGTGTCGTGATATTTTCCGAAACTGACATAAGAAAAACACAGCCGCGCGCGCGCTAAACCCGAAACCAACCAAATTGAAGCCACGCTCGCCGCTGGTGCGCTCGCCCGTCGGGCTCCGCCGGTCGGACGACTACTGAGATGAAAACGTTTATACAACCTCTTGCTGCCTTCGACGTTCAGAGGCTCGATAGAATTTTACAGCAAACCCCGTCACCTCATATCCTGATGGGCGATTTTAACAGTGCTCGCGATATATAGGGAAGTATAAAAAAAAATATTACTCGAGGGCAAGTATCAATTTGCCTTGAGTTAATGCATGGCTTTATAATACTTAAGGACGGCACTCCTACGTATTTTAGAGCGGGATTTTAGTAGTCCTTTAAATATTTATCTTGTATCGTAATGTATATACATTATAACAACGTGTTCGCCGACATTTAAACCTTCGGAAGTGATCATGTACCAACCTCTTCTAAGATTCAAGATTTTCACTATTCCAAGCGGCGTACCAGAATGTCTTATACGGACTGGAATATTTTTAGAACTAAAATGGGATTCGTATGCTCTGTGCTAACCGAGCCCAACGGTTTTATTGTGTCCATAACCTCTTCAATGACTGATGCGACCAAAACTGTTAATATGACAGACTCTCAGACTTCAGTCGGTGGAGAATATAAGCGCGTTCGTGCCGTTCGTCAACGGGCTGAACGCTGGGCATTAAAAACCAAGAATACTGAGGATGTTTGGGCTTCCAGGTGAGTGCAAAAACGCGCACAGCGGCACTTGGGCGGGCTTTTGAAGAGACGCTGGAGGCCGCTTAGTGCCGGATTTGACCCGAGAAACAAATTTTCTCGAATATGGAACATAATTCGAAGTCTGCGTGTAAGGCCAGAGCAAATACGCCCCTTTTGAACCCTCAGTGTATTCTGCCAAGTTTTCCAATTAGCTATAGCCGACGAGTTCTGCATCGAGATCACCTTTTGCTGTTCAATTACCAATCACGGCGTCAGTGCGCCGGTTGACTACGTATCCGCAACTATATGCAATGCTATTAAAACATGCTTTACCACAAAAAAAAAGAAAACTTGATAAAGCACTCGCTACGTCTAACATTAGGTATTCCCCGGGCCCGGATGGTATACGATATCTAGCCTTACGCCATTTGGGGGAGTCCGCTAGAACAGCACTGCTACATATTTTTTTTATTTATCTCCTCGTGGGCAACAGGTACCATACCAAAGGAATAAAAAATTGCTCGTGTAATACCAATGTTAATGAATGCCTGAAAATTCACATTAGACGATAAATCGTGCTGGCCTATTTCATTAACAGGCTGTGTTGGAAAATATTGGAACGAATGCTGCTTGCCTGTAAGGAGTGCGATCTAAGAAAATAGGGATAAATATCTTTGATTCAGGAATTGACTTCGACCTGAAAGAAGTAGTATCGAAAACTTCATTGATTTAGTGACTGGCATCGAACAAATTAAAACACTCAATGATGTAACTACAGCCGTATTTGTCGACAAAAATCAGCATTTGATTGAATGGAACATTAGGCCATACTTAATGATTTAAAGATGATTGGTTTCGGAGAACGCGTGTACCGATGAATTGAGAGCTACCTAAAAAAAAGGCAAGTGTATATATTGACACAAGACGGCGACGCTGATCTTCATAATATCAATAGGGGAGTATCGCAAGGAAGGGTTCTAAGTCATTTGCCTTTTAGCATTAGCCATATAGGTCTACTTAAAATATTTCAAAAGGTGTTCACATATCTATATGCACTTATGGTACATGTTTCTGGGTGTGATGTAGGTCAATGTACATTAATCAAGCAAGATTGCAGAGGGCTGTTAACATTACCGCACGGTACCTTTGACACAGGGGTCTACACCTATCACCGGACAAGTCAGCGGCGATTGCATTTACCAAAAAACGCGCGGAAAAAATACTCAATTTCGATAGACGCAAAGCGTGTTCCTCATGTCACGGAACATGACTTTCTGGGAGTCACTCCTGATCGGCAGCTGAAATGTAGTCCCCATGTAAGGCGCCCCAAGGAAAAGCTCTCCGCATTCATTAACGTGATCAGGATGATTAGTAACACTAAATAAGGATGTTCAGTCTCTGCACTACTCACTCTATATAATGCATTGCTCGTCGGACTTCCCCGCTACAGCGTGCTGTTGTGCATAGTGTCTCGCAATCTCTTATGAAAGAACTAGAAAGTGTGCAAGGAAAAGTTCTTCACGCGTGCTTAAGGCTGCCGAAATGCGCCTCGAATTCGAAAACTCTTGCTAAGGCACAAGCGGTATCGTCTGCCAACTTAAGAACGCAAGAAATGCTACGGGCCCATCTTCGCCATAAAACGCGAGCATATAAGCACCATCAAAGGTCTGTTGCAAATTTTTCGCAAGTTGTCAGACTTTTAGAACACTACAGTCCCACTTCTTTTGAAGCGGAGGAGATTCCATCATGTGCACAGTGGAAGCACCTTCCCTTGTGAATTAGAACACCGATTCCGGGAATGTATGTATGCATGTAGTCTTTATTTCAGACGAGAGAGAAGTCTGTGGGACTGGGATAAAAGAAGACAAACTTGTCTTCTGACGGGACCCCAGCCCCTAGTTTTTTTACAGCACTCAGCACAAAGCAAAACAACTACTGAAATAAATTATATTGATAATGGGCATATGTAGAAAATATAATTGAATGCAACTCAAAAGCCGGGATACGAACTGCAGATCATGAGAGACTTAAAATATATGTTACAAGCTTATCTTTGAATGTCCGAAAGCAACCATTGTTTTGCACCATTTGAGCTATGTTAGGGTGTGTATTCAATGTGTCTGGAATTATATATGAAAGCTGCTGGAAGCTATAATTTGTTCGAGCTTTGCTTTTTACATAATGACTACATCGTAGACTGTAGTTTCCAGGGTTTCTTGGATTCGTGTTAAAAATAGTAATTGATTCTGTCTGATTTTGTTAAAAATATTGATTGATATCTTTAGGGTCATAATTTGCTCTACAGTCAATATTTTATACTCCGGAAAGTGGCATTGAGTGATCATATTTCTGAAGGTTTGCAATAAATCGAACGGCCTTTTTTTGCAATATTAATAATTTGCTGATATTCGTTTTTGTAGTTGTACCCCTTACTAATATACAATATTGCAGTCGTGAATAAATAGGTGTATAGTACAGTTGTAACTTTAACCACTTAGGTAAATATTTCCGGAGTTTATTTAATGACTCTATTGCTCTTGATATACAGATTCTCATTTTCTCAATATGGGGAGTCCAAGTGAGGGTTTCTTCAAACAAGACACCTAAAAATGTGTGCGTTCTAACGCGCTCAATTTTTAATCCTTCAAAACAAATATTTAAGTCGTTTGTCATATGCGGCTGGTCGGTACAATGATAATTCCAAAATTCTTCTGGCAATTCGCTGGCACGGGACGACAAAAAAAAAATTCATTAAACTTGTTCGCCAACAAGCTCCCGGCGTATGTGTAACCGTCGATTTCTAACTCTTCTGGTATAGCAACATGATTCAGTAGAGTCCCTATAAAGTTCTGAAGAGTTTTTTTGATAAAATTTTATTTTTGCTTTTTTAATATCCAGTACAAGTTTGTTCTTATATTTTTTATAGTCGCTTAGCAATATCTTATCTTTGGTTTTGATAAATTTGGCAAATATTTTATCCCGTGCTGCTATCCGTTGTAGAGTTCGCGTGTAACCCAAAGGTTTCTTGATTCTTTGTGTTTTTTTACCTCAAGTAATAAAGAAGCTTTATCGTAGTACTCTTGTAATTTCGTTATGAAAGAATCGTAGGCTTTCCCTGTATTTGGTTCGTTTAATATGTCATTCCATGTTTCTAAGGAGACGAGGCTGTAGAAGCTTTCTAAAGTATTTTGATTTATATTCCTACAAAATACTCTCTTCTTGGTGGTGGAGCAATTATGCTGTGAATTGTTTTTTTGGAAGAAAACAAAAGATGGCCAAATGGTCACTCAGATATGCAGTTATTACTCCAGCGAAAACATCGGAGCTTTGACAGTTTGTGATGCAGATATCGATCAAGGTTTCCGTACATTCATTTATACGAGTTGCGAGATTGATAATATTTTCGCATCCATTTAATTAAACAATTTCTAAAAAATTCATTTTTATTGATTTCGTTCCCTAGAAGATCAATGTTTAGGTCACCCATTAATGGTATTTGCATATTTGTTGAGGTAACATATTCTAGTAGCTCTTCCAAAATTTTTAGTATAACATTTAACACGACAGATGGCGGTCGATAAATCACAGCAATTACGACACTTTTACACATTGCAACCAAAGATTCGAAATTAACGGTTACACAAGTAAATTCAGATAGTGCACGGTACGTCAGTTTACTCTGGAAATACAAGGAAACTCTGCCCGCGGGACGACACTCGCGACAAATCGCTTCACACTTGTAACCATGAAATTGAACAATATCTTTTTCGCCAGAATACCATGTCTCAGTGAAAGCTAGGATATCGAAAGTACAACAAAGCGATTCCAGATATAGATACACATGATCACATTTATTACGCAGACTACGTGCTTTTATGTGAAACAGTTTAAGCATGTAATAATTCGGGAAATTTACAATTGAAAACGAGCGTGTTGGTTAATAGATACAAAACTTGAAAGTATAAAACAGAGAGGACGAGGACGGGAACAGGACATGTCCCGTTCCCGTCCTCGTCCTCTCTGTTTTATAATTTCAAGTTTTGTAATTCGGGAAGTTTTTCTTTATACAGCTTCGAAAAGACGTCACGTCATAGTAAGCATTCTTTATGCCCCGAAGCGCCATGGCTAATTGTACACTCCAAACACTTTTAGACGAGCATAACACACTTAAATGATTTTGGCGAGATCGCTCTCATTTTTGATGCTGGTAGGTCGGTCACCTGACTTCTTTCTAACAAAAAACCTTTCCAACCCTCTGCCATGTAAACCGATAGCACATTTCGGTGGCCTTGGTTCTTGCAATCCAGAGTAGTCTTCTGGTTGCAGCGGTCAGGTTCTCCATCAACCAAGCATCAGATTTGTTCTGCTAAAGCAACACCCAATTTTCCAACCAGCGGTCTTGAGTCATTCTGGATGCAAAACGAATAAGAGCTGGGGGCACCTTATCTGGTTTCCCGGAAAGTCTATGGTTGGCCTCAATGTCTCCCTCTGTGAGCTCAGCAACGTCTAGCAGCTTTGCCACCTCATTTACTCTGTCCAACAGGTTTTCATTTGATAGGCATGGGATGCCATGCACCTCGAGGTTCTGCCTCCGACTGTACTGCTGTAACTCGTTCACTTGCTGCCTATGTTCTTTCATTTCCCTTTCTGTCCCACTGTTTTCGTTCTTTACCACGCGTTCCTTCAGTTCTCTAGTATCTTGATTTTTTTTAATTTCTGCTAGTACTTCATCGTACTTATCAGACATGTGCTGAACGGACTGCTCGAACTTATCAACGGTTGCTTTCATTGCAAGAAGGGTGTCTTGTTTTATTATCATCTGAGCCATTTGTCGCTCGGACTTTCCCGCCTCGTCAGGTTTTTTCTGAACGAGGCAGTGGCTTTTGTTTTTTGCAGTTTCACATGTTGGACAGTGCCATGACTCTCTCGTTTCGTCAGTCATTTTTTTCAGTGCAGCTTTGCCTATTCCTGAACATTTCCCCAGGTGATAGCCGAAGCTACACCCTGACCTAATCATACACGTGTCACCCGATAAGGACTCCTTACAAGTCAAGCACATATCTTCCTCCGACATCGGTCACCCTTTTCCCAGACCCCCTTTTGCACGAGCGATGGTATGAGAAACTTAGGAGTAGCAGCAGTGGAAACAAGGGCAGGAAACATTATTGAAATCATTTCAATAATGTTTGATTAGTTAGATTGTACTTCAGTATATACTACAAACTTACACCGTATTCAGGTATGTCTTCACTGAAGGTTATACACACTCAAAAATCATCAACTTTCGGAGTTTACATTCTCTTCATCAGCAGATGCATAGAAGCAAGGTTCAGTCACGTTACATCTTCAACAGCGTCCGAGCTCGTAGCAATTGGAGAGGATATCTCGCTGGTGACAGCTGAGAGTCCCAGGTTTTGGGCTGTTTGTGGACTCGAAGACTGTCTTTTGCATACTCTCTTCCACGCGAAAGCGCAGCCCACATTTGCAACTTGGATGTGGTATTTTGCTAGCACCTTGCCAAGCTTCATGCCAAGAGCACCACTGTAATTTACGGTAAATTTCTGGTCATTCTGCAATAGCTGGAAATGTTCTCGCTGGCAGGGCTGCTAAAGACGTCCAATAAAGCACTATTATTATCTCAATCCCATTCTCCAGTAATGATGCAAATGACTTGATTCGAAAGTCCAGCCAAGAAAAAGTATCTCCTCTTTGTGAATACCCAAGTTATTTCTATACCTATCTTTACAAACTCTATTCTAAGCTTCGATTTCGGGTTCAACGACTACTTGCAAGAGGAACTGAAACAGTCCTACATCGTTTGCGATTCACTGTAGCGTACACCACCAGCTATCTCTACAAAATATGGAAGGTCCAATCTTCTGAATGCTTAAAGTTAGGACTCGCACATACCCTTCAGCACGTATTGTGCGAATGCAGTGAATACAACTGTGAACAAGAGTTAATGAAGGACCACCTGAGTTTAAGCAAGGAGCAGGAGATAACCCGTCCTCGTTTGTTTTTTCGGTGGGTCTTTGCAGCAGATGGATATAAAGCCAAGAAAGCTCTCCTGAAATTTCATAGAGTTTACTCGATTGCAAACGAGAATGTAGCATGCTTAGGTGAGCTCAAATTGGAAGTAACATACTCCAGTGACGTAGTTTAGGTTTCACTTTTATTTTCATTTCACTAATTACAACAATGATTTAGTTTTGGTTTTTCATTTCATTGTCATTTCTTTCTTTCTTTTTGTATCTTCGTTGCCTTTCTTCTGTCGAATGATTTTCATTTCTGTTATATTTTCAGCGTAGCAAACCGGCAATAGGCGCGGGTTGACCTCATTGTTTAATAAACGGCTGCTTCTTCTCTCTCTGCCTATCTGTCTGGTTGGGAGGAGTGTAACACGTTTGTTCTTTTATATAGAAGGGACTGAGATCAATGTCGTGCGGAGGACATAGGACGAGCCTATGACCAGAAATTTGCCACAAGCGCTTTGAGTTCACTGACGTTTTACCACGTGGCGTTTTCTCCTTTAATCTTTACACAGTGTGCAAATTCACGCCAAAGTAAAGTGTGAGTCAAGTAAAGAAAAAATTAATTTTAGCAATAAAAAAGAATGAGATAATGAGTGCCTTCCTATTGCAGTACACTGACATCTTCATCATCCTGCCTTATCTTTTCATGGCAAAACTGCCATACAAGGCAGAACATTTGAATTTCTAGACGATATTACAGAAGACATTTCACACATTTCTGTAGTTCTTATAGTTGACTTGGAGTGCGATATAGTCTGGTACCTACGGAGGCAAGTGCGCTATCAGTAATTACAGTTCATAAATAGTGTGCCATTGCAAGTGGTTGATCCCAGGGTTGGGCAGAAAAACTCAAAAATGTATTTGGAAATACAAATACTGGCATGCATTAAAATGGTAGCTAAAATACTGATACTAAAATATATATGTAAAAATGTAACGCGATACGTTTTGGAAATACATTAAAAATGGATGCAAAAAGTGTTCAGAAATACAAATACTGGGATACAATTTAGAGAGGGCAGAAATACAAATACAGAAATACTGATACTGCAATACATTTTTCAACTTAGTTTGAGACGCCAACTGAGTCGAAGCATGAAGTGGAAGTTTTTGATCCCGAAATTTCTTTCCCGGAGGCTCGACCTTTGAATCAAGTCATTTGCACCATTATTAGAGAATGGAATCGAGATAATAATAGTGCTTTGTTGGGCGTCTCTAGCAGCCCTGTCAGCGAGAATATTTCCGAAACTACTGCCTTGAAGGCAGTGGTTTCGGACTACGAGGAGTCTTCAATTGGCTCAAAAAACGTTCCATCAACGACTGAACGCGGTTCCTTCCCTCACATCCTGTCTGTCTGATGAAGGATGCGAAAAGACCTTCGACCTCTAAATAAATTATATTTCACCTCAAATACCATCAAAACGTCACCACAACCCTGTCAACATTGATCCCAAGACGTTACGGTGTAATGAACTGATATTCTTTATTTGTAGGTGTGGCCTTGGATATGAAACTTTACCACGCCGCTGTATGAAAGGACAATACGTACTTTCGTTGTATATTACCTCGTTGAATATCGTGCAGGCAGTGTCATTTAGTATTTTTGAAAATAGTGGACCACCTGACGCATCGTGGAACACATGTTTTATATTTTTTGTTATGGTGGAAAAAACGATACGGTAGAGAGGGTACTTTCTGCCGACCCTCTGCCACCGACGCATGGATTGCAGTCCTCAAGTTTCGCCTAGCATCATTCAGACAGAGACCTCGTGGATTGCGACCTGATATTGCCGGCACAGGTGCGAGCTCTCCGAGAAACAGCTCACTCGAAAGGAGTCGCAGGTGTCTGAAGTCTCGGTCGGCACAGCGAGGCCACGTCGGGCTTCCTTCTGGGTTTCGGATCCCTAAAGCAGCGGGTCACGTTCAAGTTGGCTGGTGACGTAGCCTTGAGCCGTGCAATATTACGGGCGCAGCCGCAGACGCACTCGAATATCCGTTCAACTTCAATGCTTGAGTCATCTAACCATTTCAAGCATACCACCGCCAGGCTCTTGCTGCAACGGACTGTGACTCAGCTTTGCCGTCTGGGTGCACTGTACGCTAAGGCGAGAGAGACGGTTAGCAGCGGGTACTGGATGCCAGTCCACAATGACTCAAGCAATTCTTACCTAAGAATATGCGGTAGAAGATGCTCTTACTCTACTCCTGGCACGCCGCCTGGTTCGAGTCCCCGATAAGCAACACTTCTCAGAAGAGAGAAGAGGAACATTGAAAAATAGCTTAGAGAATCGGAAGGAACCTTGGTCAGCATAGCAACAATGCCCCAGAATCTCCTTGATCCTGGTTCCCTCAGATGTAAAAAAAAAGTGTTCGGACTTTTTTTTTTGACGGGGGCATTTTTTAAGAAATGTAATGAAATACATTTTATCTTGATTGTATCGGGATACAAAGAAACATTTATTGATGTATATCCGCTTTCTGCCTGGTGCAATATTGTCCTCAATAAGCAGAGCAGATGAATTTGGAACGAGGAAATAAACATTTAATGAGGCGGACGTGCGCCTACAAATTAAAAGTGAATGGTGCCACGCATCTTGCATCAGTGACTTAAAGGTTACGACCCGAAGCAGTGCGTTATCACTAATTTCACAGACATGGCACGTTTACGAATATTCTGAAGAAAAACACTTGATGACAGCAGAGAAGGCTGGGTGTTTCCAACTGCGCCATGCAAGCGGCAATATCGCCTAGACTTGTTTCAATTTTCAGCGCAGAGGCAGCCGGCGACAGGAACAGATGGGACCAATCAGATAGAGTCCAAAGCGCACCATCATGGTGTTCGTCATGTTTCTGAACGTGTTCTACCATTCACCTACTAATCATAAAAAGAAAGCGTCCAGTGACTGTCGCTTTTACCGTTGCTTGATTGGTCACAATGGCTTGTAACGTCGGCCGCGTCTGGACTTAAGCGGACTCAAGATATAGAAGCTATTGCTCATCCGGCATTTACACCACGTCGGAATGTACTTCGATAATAAATTTATTACATTTATATCATGCATACAGGGTATTTATTTATTGCTTTTAAGCATGTTTTTTTTTAATCCGTTGAGGCTACACTAATACAGTATGCTCACGTACGTTATACTACCAAGTGGACAATATATGAACCTTTTTTGTTTACTCTGGTCCCCAGTCACCTGGTAGGCATATCTGGTATGGGCTACCAACAAATAATAAAACAGTTCATCCTGCAAATAGTAAAACGTAGAGGAAAGGCCAAACGAGAGTGGGCGACGGTTTTCTTAAATCTTAAATGTATTTCATTGGCGTGGTGATAACAAAACTATTTTTTGGCCCATACTGGAAGTGACAACAGTCAAGATGGCGGCGCCCTTGTGGAAATGGTCCAAAGGGTGCTAATCGTCACGATAAGTTAAATTGTTAACCAATATTTTCTGGATAAACTTTATTAGTAAAAATAAATGTGTTGTTTTAATTAAAAACTTGCTGAGCGTGACTGAAAACAACTAACTCATTAAATTTGAGAAAAAATCGCAGCACACAAGATACACGGTTGGTACACTAAAGTTACCACTCGTGGCGGTGCGCAAACGTGGATGATGTTTTTATAATCCGCGTCAGTCATGTCAAATAATAAGAAATCAACGCATACTGAGTAGCATCGTCTCAAAGTGGGAATGGTTCGACCGTTTTGACGCATTCGTTCATCTCTTGAAATTCGGGAACCCGAGCCTGATCTCGGCACTTTCTAAGGTCGGCCGGGAACTTCACTGGTGACAAATACTAAATTTTCAGCCCTTGAGCATAAGCTGTTGCTATGAAAAAATGGTTCGACTATTTTTAAGCATTCGTTAATTATTTTGAAATCGGGCACACGAGCATCATCTAGGAACTTTTTGAGATCATCAGAGTACTTAGCTGGAGACGAAATAACAATGTAGGACTTTTTGAGTACAAAGTACCGCTATAAAAATATCTCTGAAATGGGTCATCTTTTAGAGAACTTGTCTTGAAGGTGACATGGTACGACTCATTTCAGGCATTCGTTCATCATTTCAAATTTGGGCGCATGTACCTCGCCAATGCCACCTACACAAGCAGAAGGCCTTCCTACCGTCATCACAGTCAGATCGATTGAGGGCTAAGATTGGGCACCAGTGCTATGTCAGTGTTCGGCCCGTGTTCAATCAGCGTGTCGAAGATCGGTCTCGGGCCCAAACGCTCAGTTCGCTCGATGGGAATCAGATGGGGTTCCTGATGGGACAGGAGGCGATACGGCGGCTTTTATTATTCTGAATGGCGTCGGCCTTGTCCGGGGAGCATATTGTTAGGGCGCAGGCGATATACCCCCTCGCAACGGCACTCACGCCGGATCGGCTGGCTGGTGGAAATGTACGCGGCCGCCGTCAACATAGGCAACGGTTAGAACGGGTTTCCGAAACGGTAGTGTAACTCAGTTCAATAACGAAAAAGATATAGCGAAGATCAGTGGTAAGGTGTTTGTCTCATACGCAGCGGGAACCTGGTTGGATCCACAGTGTCGGCTTGCTTTTTTGTTTTTCAAAAATTGTTTGTCGAGGCATGTGGCAATATACATGACATTTGTTTTTCACGATTAACAAGGAAAGAAAACAAATGTTGGAGACGAAACGTCGCTGATCTAAGTGGCATGGAACTCCCTTTCCGGAGGTGCAATGGGAGACAGCGGGGCGTGGGTTACTGGATGGACGCTGCGAAGTGGCGTGAATGGGGAGGGGGGGAAAGTGGGTTAATACTTCTGTAATGAGCAGCCGCAGACTGTCGCCGCGAAGCGACATGAACGCAGGCGGGGGGCTGGCTTAACGCACTGCCCAGTGATACACGCGCGGTCCGAATCTGAAATCGAAGTTCCCGCGCGTTTCCAGGTGTGACGGCGGCAGCGTTTATCTCCACGACCAGCCAATCCGGCGTGAGCGTCGTTGCTAGGGCGTCTATCGACTCCGCCGTAAAAATATGCTAGCGAGAATATTTTAAAAACTTTATTATGATTCTAGGTTATCGTAATATAAAACAGCTAGTTTCGTTTCCTACGTTATTGCTGTCACTGGCTGAATATTGGAAATAATCGTAAACGTCTTATCGAAAACGAATCCATCTTACTGGCAAATTAATCTCATAAGCCATAAAATAATTTTGAAAAAAAAAATGTACCTAGCACATTTTGGATTCGTCCGATTTTCTGCAATTCATCGGGAAATATTGTATTCTGATGTATTTTAAATTGTGCTCGTTCGAATTTCGCTGTTTCTCACAGATTTCTGTGAGGTTCCTTTGAAACATAGTGTTTTACAGATGTAATGAACATCTTATTTACTACAGAGTTAACCGTATTATTGGGGATGTATTTTGTTTAAATTACACAAAAATAACAATAATTTTATACCCAAAAATAAACTGTACACTTCGATTAACTTGGATACTATCTGTAGTGGCAATTCATTAAAACGTTTATTTGACTGAAGAACCGGCATTTTACGAGTCATCTTGAAATTTTAGCACAAAAATGGTGGATTATAAAAGAATGAAGTAGTGGCTTGGCATTTTTTTTAAAATTGAACGTTTCGGTGCTATCGCTATTACTGAGTGCTTCCGTATATTTTATGTTTGCGTATGTTATGATAGCTCTTAGTAGTTTCTGCAGTTATCCTTGTTGCTTGTCAAGCAACGCCTGCAAGCAATGCCGTACTCTTGCTGACCTGTTTGTAACGATGTATATTGTGTCGTCCAATAAACATATATTATTATTATTATTATTATTAAACATATGATATTTATTGAGAGCCCTGTGGTAAGCCGAAAAGATATGACGCGAGCAAACGATGGAACACATTTCTGGGGATGGAAGAAAAAAGGGCTACGGAAAGCAGAGGTGCACATATTACTGGAGTGGAATAGCCTCACCTTTTACTCACTCAAACAGTAACTAAGTACCTTATTTTTTTTTAAGGTGATATAAAGCTGCTCCATTCGATTTTTTCAATACCCCCCCCCCCCCCCTCTCTCTGTTGAGTTGGGAAATCAAATAGTTTTAATTTTTAATTTGTTAAGAAAGGCGTTTCCTCAACTTGAAAGCAACGCGTTATTTTCTCGTTGATTAGGATGTGTCGTTTCAATGAAGGACTAGCGGCTTTAAAACGTTTCCGTTGTTAATTATCACTTGAAGTTTAACTCGTTTATTCAAAGATTTATGGGCTGAACTGGCATACATTGTGCCCATATTTTTATGGTGTATCTCGCGTTTTCTCGTCCTGCAAGTTACATCGCGATCTTGGGTGAGAAGTTGGTTGGGAACTAGCGTTTTGCACGACCCCCACCAGAAGTTACTAACTGTTTTTGGATGGTGTTTTATGAAAAATTAACAAAAATATACTACTCGTACACAAAGTTGGCCGACGGACAGATTTGATATTTTATTTTACGCGAATTTAATCGCTGTTTACGCTGAGAGTTACCAAGCAGATAGATCAGTCAAGTGATTTTATTTCGAAAAGACACCAACGGCAGGAAATACAAATTCCTAAATTAGACACAGTTTATCAACTGGATGCGTTCACGTCATTTCGTTTTCCTTTACACCAACTAGTAATTGCGCTTTTTTCGTTTAGCTCGTCAACGCCCATACTGCGCGCGTTCTTAATGCCGCCCAGTGATTGTCATCTCGAGATGTTTTATTAAATAAAAGCTTGAGTTGTTGCGCTGGGACACTTCTAAATTCAGACTAGAAAGCAGGAACCATAACCAAAACCGTAACCGAAACCGAAAGCCATTTTGGAACACAATTTTTTTCTGTAGCAGTAACCTCACCAAAACCGTTATTTTAAATTTTATAAAAACATTGAAAAAAACACGTAATCTTACCCGAAACTGTAAATTATTTACCGGTAACCCATATTAACCAATATTACACGAAAAAACTAAAATATATTTTTTTTTGCAACAATGACCTCGAGGAGGGATCTGGCAATGTCATGGCCATCTTACAGAGTTAGTCAGTGAGTGGTACGTATAGTAATACACTTCCGATCAATCAAATTTTAGAATAAAAAATACTTAGAGGGAATAAAAGGTCTACATTATTGAAAAATGATTTTTTACCGGAATTTTATTTCTAGTAAAAAACATATTTCGCTATATTATGAGACTCTTTTAAGTTCCGGTAAAGCCGGAACTTACCGGAAATCACCGGATTTGTCTGGATTCACCAGAAAGTGCCGGAAGTCACTGGATTTGCAGCAAATCCCCAAAGTTTGCCGTGTTTTTTTTTTCGGCCGTTAACAGACGGCATTTATAAGAAGCCTGTGAACCGTTGCTGGTGTATGCTTACCAGATGTTGGATGATTCAGTAACAATTAAAACAGTTAGTCCATATAGACCTGAAAGTTCCATGTCTTTACTTAACAGGGTCGATACCAGTGAAACAATTTGCACAGTTGCAGACAAAATCAATACGACCAAATGGGAAGAACCGAGTTCTTTGTAGCAAAAACATATATTTCAATGTACTTCAATGTCGCGGGGAAAATTCCAAGATGTACGCCAGTTCAACTAATAAAACCGAGCAGGTGCACCCCATGGGCACACACACATAGTGTCAGCAGCACGTTTAGCGGAAACCACGAACGCGCCACTAACATCCGCCGCCGTTGAGAAATCACGGGCAAAGCCTCGGTGTCGTCCCTGATGCCGTCGCCGCAGGTGCGCCACGCGGACAGATACGCATTGTCAGTAACGCGCTTAGCGAAAACCGCAAACGCGCGAAACGAACACCCCCGTCGTTGATAAATCCTATGCACAGTCACGGTGTTGTACCTGATGCCGTTCCTGCGTCTCCGGCGTCTTTTTTGCTCTCTGATGCTTCTACAGCTGGACGGACAAAGAGGCGTAAAAAAAAAAGGTTGCTGAAAGATTTTTTTTTCCGCACACCCAGCTGCTCTGGAAGATGCAGGTCGCACACATGGAACGGGAAGCCGACAATGAGCGTCTGTCCGTGGCCGTTGCTCGTGGACGGACAAAAAAAAACGTGTTTTTTTTTTCAAAACAGACAGCAGACCGACCCCCTCAAATTTTCCCCAAGTAGCCAATGTGAGGGAGAGAGGGTGCGGGGGGACTTGTTCTTGGTGCGTTCTTAGCAACATAATTACACACCCAGTCCCCGGCTCGTCTCGGCTCCCCCCTCCCTTTGCGTTGGCTTCCAGTGAAGTCTCTTAAACGGGGAAACGAGGTACTCGTTTTCGGTAAACTTTCCACCAAAGCCGGGTCCTCTGGTAAACGAAAGTGGCTGCGCGTAAGATTCCAGCGAGATCTGATAACCGAGAGTAGCTTCAGGCAAATCTTAAATCTAAGACTGGTAAACTACGCTAATTTCGGATAAAAACGGGTGAAACTTGACCACTTTTCACCCGTTTTCACCCGTTCACAAGAAGTTCACCAGATGTCACTGGAAGTTTATCGGATGTCACTGGAAGTTGTTGCCAGATTTTTTTTTATTAGGGCCGATCACATAATGAAAAGTCTATATTTCTAAATAATGCCAAACAGCTACAGTCGGTACATGTATTCAGTACGTATCGCATCCAAGCTCTTAAAAAATAAGTTATAATTTCGAGAAGTCCCTCCAACTCGTTTCCTTCAAAACCACCGATATTCCTCACTGCATTAGCCAGATGAAGAAACGAGGTAAATGGACCTTTATGGAAGCGCGCGCCCTGAAGTAGCGCGCGCGAGGCATTACGGGAACAGTGAGGGTCGCCGCTCCGTCGTCTGCTTCTTCCGCCGTACCGCCTGCGAGAATCACAATGTCTACGTTCCCGTTGGATCCCTGTGTATGGCAGAAGCCAATCTTTGCCTCACCCTGTGCTGCACTGCGTTGCCCACATAAGGTGAGAAAGTCTCAATTACAGCACGTCAGTCCACTGCCCAGTTTTTGACGGGCCATCGTTCTGGATGGGCCATTGTTCTTGAACGGCCATCCAGGAGGATGGACAATCTTTGAATGGGCCATCGCGCGTGGGCCACACGCCAGAAGAGGAAGGTATAACGCACGCATCCATCGTGTTGATAGGCTAGGTTGCCGAGTTAGCCGGATTCTGCACGTGCCTCTCGCCGAGAACGTCCCAGGATGGCTGGCTCCAACGGAGCTGCGACAACGGCCCTAGTTGGCCCCGGACCTTTGTTCTCTGAACCGCCATCACATACTGGGGATTACAAGAAAGTGCCGCCGCCCATTCAAACGGGAGTAACAGTTTTAAACTCATATTTGTTGCATTGCGATTTAAAGGGGTGTCCTACCAGATATAAGATTTACGCCAGGAACTGAAGCGCTGCGCCGTGTTGTCCGCCATAGTTTTGCTCGGCGTGTTTCAAATTAACCACCTGTGGATGGCGACGCTGAAAAACCTCAGATCCAAGCAACGTACGTCTTCTCAAACAATGCCAAGAAACTGGAGGATAAGAAACTGCGGTGCGTCATCATTGACCCCTGCTGCACCAAATTACGCACCCGCCAGCAGTGGATTGCTTTCCACATGCCAGACGACGCTGTGCGCAAGCTGCTCGAGACTTACGGCAAAATCGGTGACGTAGGACGAGAGAGGTGGCGTGTGGAGGGGTTCGAGGGCTTCGAGTCTACCACTCGCGTCGCTTGCATGACGCTCAAGACCGGCCTCAAGCCGAACGACGTCCCGCACCAGCAGTCCCTTCGGGGGTGAACATCTTGACTATCATCCCGGGGCGAGCACCGGTCTGCCTTCGATGCACATAAGGCGCGACTGTCGTTTAGCGAAGCTCTTGGTGTGCTCTCGCTTCGCTCACAAGAAAGAGACGTGCATCAATACCTACGCCGGCCTGACCGGCGGAGCTGTGGTGGATGAGCTGTCCCAGCACATCATGGACCTCGAGGAAGTCGAGAACGCCGCTCAGGGCTCGCCTGCCATGCTTCCACCCATAGGTGAACCGAACTGTCACCCCGAGGACGCCTGCAGCCCCGCTGCGGTCTCGATCGCAAAGAGGCAGGAGTAGATGACTGGCGGCTGCTGCGACGTAAACGGTGTAACGACCCCTCTCGCGGTGACGACGGTCAAGCGCCCTGGAGCTCCACATGATGTCCCTTACCCGGCCGCCGAGAAGGCGTTCCCCGGACCACTCGAGAGCATGGACGAGGCCATGGAGTTCGTAAAGCGTAGCCTCGAAGAGAACCTCGATGACGAAGACCCCCCCACCGGTGAAGGGCATGACGCCCGCTGCCAACCGCTGGCTGGACACAAACAGGTGGTGCTATGAGACCTCGCCCTTCCCCCCTCCAGACGACCGGGAACGGCAAGACAGCAAATAAGACCCCCACGCCTGGTTTCCAAGGGCTACCAAGGCAATTGCAAAAGGCTGAACGCAACACACACCATGATTGGTACGCTCCTAGGAACCATTGCGGTTGCATCGGTAAATGTTCGCTGTTTAAACGCTGGTAAGAAGCAATATCGATTATAACAATTATTGCATCTAGGAAAAACACGATTTCTTCGCAATGCAAGAGACCAAAATGGCAGAGGAGGAGCGGGTCGCAATTGCACATCGCCGTCGTATGATGTTTGTGTCACACATGCTGTTGGTTTTTTGTAGTATGTTTCGTTTTTTATTGAGAAGTCTTTCCGCTGGTCGGAAATGAACGTTGCCACCGACACGGAAAAACGTTTCAACACGTGTAAATTTTTGCTTTCGCTTGGCATGTGGCACCTGATTTGCGTTCACGCGCCTAGTGCGGTTAAAGACCGTGTTCCCTTTTTCAACGAATTACGACAATTTCTAGATTGCGACAGAGCGGTTGTTTCCTGTGGCGATTTTAACTGCGTCCTTAGGCCAGCCGCTAGAATTCTCCGAGGCAGAATAACGATTGAAGTATCAGCATTTTGAGTGAACTTATCGAAGACTTTGATTTGGTCGACGCTTTACTGTGAAAAACGAAACAAGCGAGATCCGTTTCACACTTTTTCAGACATCATCGCACGCTCGCTTAGAACGAACACATGTGTCAGCTTCCCTGGCAGCAGGTTAAGAAGGGACCAGGTCACGCCAGTAATTCTTTTTCTTCTGACCATAGCATTTTTTTCAATTATGATAGGGGAAACCGCACCGAAGAAGGATAAGTTTAATTGGAACCTCTGGGAGCTAAACCCAGAGGTTCTCGATGAGGATTTTTTTCTTGAAAAAGTCGATATATTCTTTAAAACGTATTCAGAAAGCTCAAGAGACGATATTTTTTAGATGTCGAAGATCATCAAGCAGGAATTAAAGATGCTAGTGATTGAATAATCTTCCATTTTAGCGTTCGAGGCGCGAATTGAAGAACGCAACTTGAACGAAGCTTGAGAAGCGCTGTCAAGAGCAGAATGTGATAGGCCCGGCATAGCTCTTAGAAATTTATAAGATGCCAAAGAGCGGTTGGAAAATTTCCACTTGGGGCGTTACCGTGGAACAGCTTTCCGTGCTCGTACAGAGAAGTATCAGATGGGAGAGCAACCGACAAAACCATGTTTAGCAGATGAGAAAAACTTCGTGCTGCGTAACGAGAGAAGCGGGATCGAGCACAAAGGGGTGACACGCGCCATCCTAACTAATATTAGGCAAGCCTTTGTCGGCTACTATAAAACGATTTTTGGGACGGATAAAATTAGAAGGAAGGATCCCCATGTGTGGAAAACTTTTTGACTCCCTCCCGCAGTTAGTAGACGAGGAGAAAGAAAAGCTCGCACATTCTTTCTCTTTACAAGAAGTCGAGAGGGCAATTGACGAACTGCCCAACTCAAGAACGCCGTGACCCAATGGGTCATGATTAAAATTTTATAAGAAGTTCAAATAAGACGCTCGAGCGTTCTACTGGAAGTTGTTTCTGAAGCGCACGAGGGCAAAACATTGTCGGGGTAATTTTCGCGCTCGTAGACTGTTTTAGTAACCAAGAGCAACGAATGCGCGAAAGTACGTCAAGTCTCTTGTTACCTCCCAATCACCCTCTGTAATGTAGATTACAAGATTTTTGCAAACATTTTAGCGCAACGGCTTCAGAGTGTCGCCTGTAAGCTTTTTCGCAACCGCCAGACAAATGGCATCCAGGGTGCATCTATCACGACCAATGTGCACGTTGCCTGCAGTGTTTTAGAAGCATACACGATGGCATGGGCCAAGTTGCCCTGCTGCAATTGGACTTACAAAAGACTTTGGCCATGTTAAGCATGACATTATTTTCTATGTGGGTGAAGTTATTTTTGAGGGAGTAAAAATGGCGTAGCTGCAGTGCGCCACCAGACTCATTGTCAACAAGGAGTCGAAGGAACCAATACGCGTACGAACATCTGTGAGCAAAGGGTGCCCTATGTCGCCGCTATGGCTTAACATTTATTTTGAACTATTTTGTTGAAGCTTTCTCTGAGGTAAGAAATGCCATAGTTTACAGCTTGAGAACGAAGAGAGAAAGGCAGTGAGCTACCCAGACAAACACGCGTTGTTTTGTTCTGATAAGCCTGCTATCAGTGCGGCTGTTACGTTGGCAAGAAAACTTTTGTGATGCCACTAGGGCTGCCATAAATCGAAGCAAGTGCCGCGATGCTTAGCACAACGCGTGGGCCACAAGTCTTTTTATACTTGAAGAAGTCTGTTGGGACCAGGTGCCGTGCATTTACTTCGGTGTTCCACTAGGTTGTTTCCTTGAAAACAAATCCTATAGATCGGAAGTCGCCACCGACCTAAACCGGCGCGCTTCCAGCCGGAAGCAGCGTGAAGTGTATATTTTCTACAGGGCAACAATATGTAATATATGTTTGATTACTAAGATTTTGTACGTACTGCAGGTCACTCACTGTGCGCGCTTGAATATTCAGAAATTTTATCGAGTCGTGCAAAATTTATCGCAGATCTGAATTTGAGCGGGAGAGACTAGATAACCTCTTTTACCATGCACGGGATGGGGGACCAAGGCTTTCGCAGTTGTTTGTCAAGCAGCTGGTTTCACAATCCTTTTTTCTGCGAGACCAAGAGCATCACTTCATTCGAACGTTCTTTCAAACAAAAGTGCCACCTCGTTATCCTTATTTTGTAGTTTCGTCCCACAGTGGCAAACAGAAAAGATTCATTGGATATCAGACGGAGGTGGTTGATGCAGCTTTTTTTGTCTTCCAGATTTTCTTTTGAATAATTTTTAGTGTCAGTAGAAAAGCGCACACACGCGATTGGTTGACCAGTTTATTTCAAACGCTCATGTATAGAAATGTCGTTCCTAGTGGGGGCCAGCATGTGTTCAAGAGAGTAAAAAGGGAGATTATACCCCAGTTAGTAAAAACTATTTGAAAAAAAATTACATTCTGGTACGCTGACTGTTAAATTGTGTCCTCAAGCCAAGGGTTAATGTGCCATGGTCAGTTGCTTCTGTTTTATCTAGAAAACCCGAGACCACCGAACTTGTATTTATATTTGTCTAAAACTCTGTTGTTCTTTTTTTTAAGGGGGGGGGGGGGGGGGGGCTATGCTTTGGTGCACGCTGATCATGTTCCGTACGACATGTTTATGTTAATAGGCTAGTGTAGTATCTGGAGGTCCCACGTGGCTATCCGTCAAGCTGACCCTAATGCAAATCAAGAGCGGTTTTCATTTTTTTAACTGGTTTAGGAGGTGGAAAGCGTGTTTTCAAAACGGAATTACCAAACCCGAATGGCTCGACGTTTGCAAACGGTTCACTGTATTGGGAAGCTTCTAATATACTCTACGAAACACTTGTGAAGTGTTGAATTGTTGTTTGACGATGGGGCTTTTATTATGCAATAAATGAAAAGAAAGTTGCCGAGATAGCCGAGCAGTCTAGCGCGCGCCAGCTCGGAGCATGTGGAGCGAAAGCTGACGCTGCAGATCCCAGAAATCTTGGGTTCAATTAAACGAGGTAGAGAGCCTTAGAGCTATAACTTTGCAGCTGAAAGTGACCCCCGATTTGCCGCCGACATGCTGCACGTTTTTTGACCACTAGACACGTGACCTTACAGATTTACGTCTAGATTTTAACGAAGTATCGCGCAAAAATTATTGCTTATTGATCTTTAATAATACTACCGACAAGATTATTATGTTTCGTTTAAGTCTAAAATCTGCTTTTACGACAAAAACTCGGGTAGCTTCGCAATGCCTCCGCTAGATACGGTCAACCGCGGTGCTGTATTTTGTTCTTTTATCGGAGCTAGACATTGACCTCTGGAGCTTACAGTATTCAAAAAAATAGTTTATTGTGTTTATACAGCGATGGTAATACAAATCTTGGCTCAGTTTTGCGTAAAAGCCTCAGGAATTTGGACGGTCACGTGTCTAGTATTCAAACTTGTTCAAACAAGTGGAGTTTGTTTTGCCTGGTGAACGGGATACCAGTTTATCACTTTAAGCCCCTCTACCTCGTTCAATTCCATCCGCCTGCACGTTTTTACTTGCATGATTATCGTACCGGCTAGCGGTTGTACTGCATTGGCTAAATTTCTGATCTGCAGCTGAGAGACAAGTCCTCCGTTGAGGCTAAGTTCAGGCTGCATAAACATTCCCTCAGCCCATCCAACTTATTTTTTCTTCTTAAAGTTTGCTATGGGGATCACTTAAGATAATTTGTGCATTTTATTTTCCTTCGCCACTAAAAAAACAAACAAAAATACAGCATTTCCGCAGCTCTATTTAACAAAGTTCGAAGACTGTTAGCTCGCCTGCATGGATCAATCAATGAAGGATGGTGCTGCAGTTCGGGTGGTAGTGTGCGCCACATAGCATGCAAAACCTTGACTAGGATAGACTTGGCTTGGCTAAAGAAGGCGGCATCCTTGCAGTTCCCATAATGTCCCGGAGTGCTTACTGGTGGCGCTGCCGGTTCCAGAGAGGTCCATTCACCATCATGCAGAGCTGGCGGAAAGTGGAACCTGGTATTTATTGCGTCTGAAACGTGTCGCGAGTTATTATTAAAAAAATCCCTTCCCCCCCCCCCCCCCAAAAAAAAAAGCTTGGTAGTTGGGAACGTTTAACCGGCAACTGAAACTGTAAAAATTAAACCGTAAAAAAGCGAAACGAAACTTATCTAAACAGGGAACACTAACCGCAACCATAACCGAAAGGCTACATATATCTCGATTTGAGTCCCTGCTAGAAAGTAAGGATCCTTGGTGCATTTAACGATGATCTCTGAATAGTTCCGTAACGAAAAAGTGATGAGATATTCAAAGCTGCCTCATGTCCGAAAATATACGGATAGTTACTTATGCTGCTAAGAAAGGTGCAGTGGACTTGCACCGTTCGCATTAGGAAATAAGGAAGAACTTTATTTCTGAATTATGCATACTACAGCAAGCAATTGAGGAGAAATGAGCCGTTCGCGAACCATTCTGAGTAATCAGGAAGCATAAAACGTAGCTGACTGATTTACCGAATAACGGGTGTTGCGAGACCTTCATTAAACTGATGAAATATTCTGTAGGGACGTCTTTTATGACCGCTTGCTGGGGAAGCAAAACAAAAACGAGAAATATATGAAGCAAATGAAGAACTTTCAGATTAAGACGAAACGTTGAGCCTTTTGTAAGCCTAGCTGCCAATACAATGCTTCCCTTTTGATCCCTTTTTCCTAGCCCTACGCACATCAGTTCGCTTAAATAAATAACAAGGAGTCTTATTATAACCTTCGCACCTCTCGGAGTTCATGCTACTATATCCCAGACCTGGTGCTCAGAGTCTCAAATACCACATAGGTAGAAATTGCTCCAACTGCAATTTGAACCCTGCTGACGATTTGTTTTGTCTCGTAATACTCGGTCTTTCTGGAACAATTATAAGAGCGCCGGGGAGGAAAAGGGAGTGCTTAAAACAAAGCTCTTCCTTTCTCGCGTTGTGGATTGCACAAGAGAAGATTCACTGCTCTTCGAGAAATCTCATGTGATTTAACCACGACGGCCGTGGCACATAATAAAACTATGCAGTGTCAAAACCGAGATTCTTTAGCCGTTCTGTTATTCAATTTATTCTTTATTTTTTTATAAGTTCGGTCAAAGTTAGATAATGACTCTTAGGCTTGCCGTGCTAAGACCTTTTTTATATTCATATCGAATTTCACGTTTTTAAATACGACAACATATAAATATGTTTTGAGGCTTCACTGTATGTGTTTGCGTGTGAATAGGCATTTTGGTTGGCAGTTTCAACGCCCTAAAACTTAAAAAAGCAGGATTTATATGACAACAATTTTTCGAACTAAAATACTCCCAAGCACAAAATGATGCATTAAGGGTAAAAGAAGCAAAAAAACTTGCTTTTAGAGGGCGCGTTTGGCGAGTTCATGGGGTACTTTCTGAAAATTGACATACACGCATGTCTAAGTAGAACATAGCACCTTCTTGAAAAATCTCCTTTTCGTTTTGCTTAGGAAACGTTAGGAAAGGCTTTAAGCAATACATAAATCTACAATGTTTCGCCAAAAAATAAAAGAAAAACTTCCCCGAGACTTAAAAAGCAGCTTAATAAGTCTGGCAGGACCTAGGATATTCTTTCAGCATCGTCCGTAACGGTCAGGAAGACTGATATTGCAGTACGTGGCCGGTACGATACAGCATCGATCACAAAGCATCACGAGCGCACAGAATCATAAAAGTAAAACGACATATATCTTCATTCCTCGGCTGTAACTATTCGCCTGGATAAGCAGACAATTACAAACAGTAAAAACTTGGATTGGAATATGGAAGTAAAAGAAGGAAGAAAGAATGAAAAAGAAAAAAAAATACTTCGACACAAGGGAAGGATTGTGGCAGTTAGGGAAATGAAACAAGACGCGAAAGAGTGTTTACAGAACAAACAAGGCGAGGTGTGGTGCTGCTCGCGCTTCATGGACACAGCAGCAGGGACGCGATGTCTGTTTTCCGTTGGAATCGTCGGACGAGTATCGGAGACTCGGAATAAAATGGTGCGTCTTCTTGTTTTTCTTTCTTTTTGAGAGCAGGGCGACAAAGAAAGAGACATCACTTGTGCATGATAATATTTAAAAAAAAAGTCTGGTTTTAGAAATTTCGCAAGTAAACAGACCGCAGGCGCGTTTCTTGCCTGTCTGAACAAGATGCCCCCACTGCTTTGAGGCGACACCTGAAATAAACGATGAATACGTAACGTTTCATCTGCTGCTTGTTTTTTTTTTATTCTGTGTGTTTCGCGAAGAATATACTGAACATATCTTACTGCTTGAGCTGGCTTGGCAAGTAACATCAGTAGGGAACTACGTCGCAACAACTAGGCTCTATATCACTTAAAAGGTTGAGGCAGAAAAAAAGGAGACGATAGAGAAAGGAGGAATATCCAGAAAGTGGTTGAACATCCAGGCAATCTTTTCCAACTAATTTTCGCAGAAGTTATTAGGGCTCAAGCGAGACACATGATCGCGTCCTGCAGAAGTATGGCATAGCTGCGACACAGAAACTAGTGTGGACCAGTTGCCACCTTTCATGCCTTTCAAAGGATCTTCCCATTAAAGAGAATAGAAAGACGTCTACAAATCTCTGTAATGCGAAATTAGAGCGCAGCTTTAGGGGAGGAAGAGGGCAGGAAATGCGCCTCATCTTCCCTACCCTTCCCTACCCTTTCCCCTCCCGGTCTCCTCTTCCTCCTACCTCCCCTTCCCACTCCGTACCCTTCCCTCCTCCTACTGGCTACCCTCCCTTCCTGCTCCACCGTACCCACGCATCATCCTCCTCCCCGCTAAATTTATGTGAAAAATTGACGCCACGTGACCTCAACACCAGTTCAGCTTCCCTGCTAAATTTAGTGGAGAAAATAAGGTCACATGACCTTGTGTTATTTCACCTGTGAACAAATTCAGTTTCTCTGCCAGATTAAGCGGGATGCTTCACGTCACCTGACCTCAACACCATTTCAATTCCTCGATAAATTTAGCGTTGAATTGAATTCGTGTTGAGGTAGCGTGATGTCAATTTTCCCGCTAAATTTAGCGGAGAAACATAATTTCCCCGCTAAATCTGTCGGAGAAACTGAACTTGTCCTCTAAATCTAGTGGAGACACTGAATTTGCCCGCTAAATCTATCGGGTAATTGAATTGGTGTTAAGGTTACGTGACGTCAAGTTTCCCGCTAAATATATTACTGCTACGGCGACGCCTAGGACGACGGCGACGGTGGCGCCGCAAAACACGGAAACGGGCGCCTAAAAGCTGCGCTCTAAAACATGCGCGAGGACCTATCTACAGGAATCCTTTTGGTAACTGCCCTGCCTCGTATGTCGGGGTAACCAAAAGCTTCCCCAAGGGACTATAAACGCATAACTATGATAAAAGGATGAAGGACATAAAGGGCAATGCTTTAGTCAAGCACGCTAAGTAAAACAACCTCACCATCCCGTAAAACAAAATAAAAAAAAAATTCGACAAGGAACGAAACGGGCGAAAACGCCTGTTGTTAACGTCCTGGCATATGGGCACCCTGCGTCCGCTAGCAGTTGCTACCAATCGCCCAGCGAACAGCGCCACCCGCGGCAATTTTTGAGTCAGCATAGGGAGAGCGGTAGAGCTCCACCGCCGCTTCCGCTGCTCCCGTGCTTCCGCCAATGTAATAGCCCAAGCAGACATGTCGACCTTGCAACAGCCATCGGTGTACCACTGCAGCCGACCTGCGACAGCCGTGGTCGCTTCCCGATGAGTACGTGTGACGCCGCCGCGAGAGGCGCGCGTTTCGGCACTGACATAGATCTGCAGTGTGCCCATTTCAAACACCCTAGTCAATATTAACAGGATTGCCGGAACGCTGCCAAGCCGCTACATCTCTGGCTTAAGATGCGTCACGTGGGGAACCTCGAGAAAACATAACACCAAAAGGCACCCTGAGCTTTTAAATTTAGCAATCGCACCGGGCCATTTGAAAGACACCAGGCACTTCGAAAGACAGATGATACCGAGCCCTTTGGAGGACATCGAGAAGGACATAAACAGTCACCCGTGATCAAGGGGCCGATATGGCTTTAGAACGCAGGGTTTTAAAAGTTCAGATGGCTGAGAAATTTTTCTTCTGTTCTAAGGCATTAGTTGAAACAAGAGTACACTCTGAAAGATGTCCAACTTATGAAGCGTAAAAATAAGATACGTTTCCTTCCGAGTAGTTTTGTTAATAACGGCTGTTATCAGTAGACATTCTACGCACAATATGTATAAGCAAAAAGCTAATTTCCTTACGCAGTCATTTATGCGTCAAGTGTTATTCATAAATAGGTATAAAAACTCGCAAAAAAAAAAAACTATGGTTATTGTAAGAGGTCGAGGGGAAAGCCGAGATTACCAGTTGCCCTTTTATTCCCTTTTTTTTTTGTTTATTTAACTTCGTGGCAACGTCATTTTACAACCATCGGACTGATTGCTTTTGCGCCTGACAATAAAAAAAATAAACTGTCTCATTTAAACACGTGAAAAAATATTGCAATTTCAGTACATTTGTAAATGTTGGACAGTTGGTTTGTCTTAATTGCAATTACGACCTTTACAAGCCTATTGAATTGGGGAGCTTAATGCCATTTTTTATGGTAAAAGTGAAGCCATATTAGCATGCAGGGTTGCGCCACGAGGTTTATAAGATATAGACATTTTCTAAATATGAAATTTATTCTTAGGAATAAGCTCAGAAGAGGTCATATTTATTACCAAAGTCAAATCTATACTATACTCATGAATTTACAAAAAAAAATGGTAGGGGTGATGCAACTTGAGTAAAAAAAACTCAACTTGTGCATCACCAGCTAGCCAAACACCACCCTTTGTTTGTAGAGGTCAGCATTTTTGTGTTGCGATAGCAAATGTCTCAAAACATCAGAGTTACTTCTTTCCCGTGAGAAAGTTGACCTTCCGACTTTATTTCTTATATTTGCAGTTTTGTCATTAACGTAATGTGTTTAATGATTCATTTAGAAAAGCGTAGCTTCTTCAAACGCCTTCCAAATCGGAAGCCATTGTCGGTGAATAATAGTAATGTAGAAAAAGGAGGAGCTTCTACTTTACTCTTAACCGGATGTTAACGACAATACTTTAAATTTTGCGCATTCTCCCAATAATTGCGTAGTACAAAACAGCCATATAAGAATATTTTTTTTTCTTCAAATACCAAAATCGTTTCCTGCCACTCAAGAAGGAACAAACTTCATTTAATTAAGAATAGACGTTGTTTTTGTCCTTGGGAAGGTGACCTCCTTAGTTCAGGAAGCCATGGCCCTTCGCCATCCCCCGGGCTCTGTCGACCAGCTTAATCTGGTCGTCAGGGTACGCGCTGGGCAGCTGGCCCTCCCAGAACTGGTCAGCTGCTCTGGTCAGCTGTTCTGCGGTTTGTCCTTGGATGGGCGGTACTGCTGTGCTGCACTGGCATTTTCACACCATATGGTATAGTTTGTTGGGCACCCCCTTACATTTCTTGCTCTTCTACTCGTAGCTGGTTGGGTGGATCGGGTGGAAGAGTGTTTCATGCGCACCAACAAATAGTTTGAATCTCTATGCATTACAAGATCCAAAGCGAGAGATGCCAGCAATAAGGACGAACTACGGTCGGCAAGGTTTAACTTATCAAATAACTAGAACTTTAAACTGAACAGATATAGGCATAGATTTTGATCAAGCGTTATAAACTTTCAAAAACAATTGCAAAAAGATGCTGGTCTTAAACGACATGACATATTCAATTGTATATTGCCGCCCGCAGAGCCGAGAAAGCAACGCTTGGTAACGGTCTTCTAGAAGATTCCCGTTCATTCTCGCACCAGACGTAACTTTCCATCTGCTTTGTTATTCTCGAAAGTGCCAGTTCATCCTCGCCCCGAGCGCGCGACGCGCGAGCCTTCTTTGCCGAACTTTCGAAATAGTGACGCACGGTAGATAAGCAGCTACCTGCGACCTTGTCGAGTCAGTCTCCCTCGCGCTTTCTGTTTCGCCGCTGAGTCGCCGCCAGCTTTTCTGCTGCCTCGACACTCTTTCGTTACATGGGGTAATACGCCAAAACAACAGGGACAAAAAACGAAGGGAGAACTAGACAGGACGCGGCGTAACTTTCAACTGAATTGTTTATTTGAAAGACAGAATTTAAAAAAAATATATATATAAAAGGAGGCACACTTGGCAGAACACCAAAGATATGGAGTTCTGCCAAGTGTGCCTGCTTTTATACTTATTTTGGTGGCACACCTTATTTATTTTGTTGGCACACCTTCGCCCATTAAACCTTTATATTCAGTTCAGTTTTCGCCTTCTCATCGCCTTAATTCGTCACATTTCTCGTGGAGGTGCGGGGTATGAAACCCGTGCAGCGTACCCCTACAAGAACTCGTTCATCAAGCCCCATTTCCCAACGACCTTCCGTTGAAGACTCGGAGCATCATGCCAGCCGCCGTATTCAAGGGTTGCCCCCGGAATTCGGTCTACTTCCGAAGAAGACCAACCAGTCGACGAAGCCGACAGTGGACCCCCAGTCGTCGCAGACCCCGACCGCCGCCCCCGTCATCTACCTGCCCGTCACCCCTCGTACACCGACGTCCTTCCACGTCAAGATCTACGAAGACGTCGAAGACTGGCTGCAGTAAAACGAGCGGGTGGCGCTGCACAACCAATGGATTCCGGAACAGCGTCTGCGAAACGTCTATTTTTCCCTCAAGGGAACGGCGCGACACTAGTTCGAGAATCGTGAAACCTCGATTACGCCATGGGACCAGCCGAAAGGAGAGATGCGAGGGACGTTCGCCAGTCAGCACCGAAGGGAGAGAGCCGAAGACCTCCTTCGGACGGCGACGCAAGGCCCCAACGAAAGCATCACCAGCTTCATTCAAGACGTCCTGCGACTGGGCGCGCGTGCTGATCCACAAGCCACCGATGACAAGAAGCTGCGTGTCCTTATGCGCGGGGCGAGGGACGACATCTTTGGGGGCATCGCCCACTACCCGCCGACCACTGTTGAAGCGTTTGTCACGAAGGCAACGAACATGGAGCGCTGCTTCCAAGCACGCGCCTCCTACTACCAACTATATTCCGGTGTCGTTGCCTCCACGCTGCTTAATGTCCTCTCGGACGACGTTATCCGGTACGTCGTCCGAGAGGAGCTCCGAAAGCTGCTTACCGCTGCTGAACGTCCGGCGTCGCTGTCAGTCGCCGAGATCGTGCACGACGAGGTACAGCGGGCATTGCAGCCTGAAACTCCCGTCAACGTGCAAGCCCCCCAGGAACCGAGGCTGACCTACGCTGCCATGGCCAGCCCTACTGAAAAAACCCGTATAAAAATTCATACTGGTTGACCCGTATATCTCATACGGTGTTATGGGATACGGGGGTCTAGGACATTTCGGTGTAGGACGTTTCGGTGTAGGACTTAACGGTGCGGACTTTTCGGTGCACGGACATTTCGCTGCAAGGACTTTTCGGTGCACGGACTTTTCGGTGAACGGACCTTTCGGTGTACGGAGTTTTCGGTGTACGGACGTTTCGGTGCACGGACTTTTCGGTGCACGGTCTTTTGTGAAACATATTTTTTATAACACCTAAGCGAAGCGTGCACACCTTTTCGAAGCCCTACTGAAAAAAACCATTTGGCGCCCATATGAAAATAAACGGGTCCATACCGGTAACCGTTTAACCATACTGGTCACCAGTTTGTCAAAGGGGTCGCCCGTATGGCTCAAAGGGGTCCCCCGTATGAGCCATAACGGTCACCTATTTGGCAAACGGGTCGCTCGTCTGGGCAAATGGGCGACTCGTTTGGGCAAAGTTGTCGCACGTTTGCTCAAACCGGCGACCATGTTGCAAACTGCACCGGTTTAATCAAACGGCTCTCCGGAGCCCGTTTGATATTGAACGTACAGATCGGCGGCGTGGGCACGCCTAGCGTTTCAGCCGTGGCAGCCAATGTTTTCCGGAAGGCTGGGAGCGCCGGTTCATCGACTTCAGATCGTCCGCGTAATGCAAGTAATTATATTTATATTTCAATTGCGCTGATTTTCGATTATACTGCAACTAAAACTAACACCTTTTTTTTTTTTTTGTTTTACGTAAACGCGCGACGTTGGTGAGCCGATATTTTTGACAGACCTTTAATACTTTGTCCATCTTTGTTGCCTCAATTTACTTATTCAGCTCGAATCTCTCTCGCAGAAGACGCGACCGCGTGAAAGAATGTACGTCTAGACTCCTTTTCACTTTAATTCAAGACGCAGCGAAGGTAGCACGCGTACACGCGGCTGCAAGAACATCGAGCATTGCGAGAGCACGCCCGCCGTTGCAGCACTCAAACTACGAGCTTGCGCTGAGTTCTTTCTTCGCTCGGGCGCAAGCCGAGCTTCTGGCAGCCCCGCCGCCATTTCCAAAGTTCGAGCGCGCGCGCGCGCGCGCGCGTTTGTTCTTCGGGACTACAAAAACGCATCTCCCTGGAATGCCTGGGGAGAGGGAGAGGGGCTGTCCCGGTGGTCCCAGCGCCTTGACCTCGCCCCCTCCCTCCTCTCTTGTCACCCCTGTCACGTGACCCACAACAGCGCGCGAGCTACACACACGCATCGAGATCCGGAAGGGCGCGCCTTGCAGCCGCTTCTTTCTTTGTCTGCTTGTTGTCAGTTGCTGCTCGAAGTTCGCTCGTCCTACCTGCTTCAATCTGTCGCCTAGCCCTGCGGTCTTATTGGGATGTCTCGACAACGTATTGGATGTGCACCAAAGCTATCAGTGTTCGAAAAGACCCACGTGTATGTCGGCAACGAGCGATTCTTCAAAGAAGTGGCAAATTCTCGCGGTTTGGTTGGGTTCGGCAAATGACAGCTTGTGCGCCGCATCGTGTTGAAACTTCCAAGGAGCCGTTCCCTCTCGTTTGTGTTTGTGTGGTTGTCCTGCTTTGACCGTGTCGACAAATATCGCGGATTACCTCTTTCAAGTCCGCTATTGTTATGGTAAGTGCACTGCAACCTACGTGTTGGCAACGATTGACCGTTCTTCTACGCGTACTCTTCTAAATTATCTAAAGAATTATGCAGCGCCTATTCGCGCGGCAGCCAGGAGAATAATTGCCCCGAAAGTCTAACTGTATAGTGTTCACAGATCGCTTGCACGTTTGTACTTGTCTACAGAAGAGGTAATAAACTTCGAGGAATATTGAAAACAATCTTTTGTGTCGGTTTTCCTGTCCACTTACAAGCACCTACGCGAGTGCATTTGTTCTACGTGTTTTCTCCATGTTATAAATACGTTTATGAGTTTCGGGACGTCTTAAATATGTTTAAGATAACCAACCTCCCAGACGATACCCATTTAGGGCTAGCGCATAATTTGTAATTTCGAAGGGCACGTTCAAACGTGTGGTCACGTGCCATGTCGAACGGGTACTCGTACCATACGGCACCCGTATCAAACGGGCACCTGTATCAAACGGCTACCGTTTCGAACGGGTACCGTTTCCAAACGGGTACCCGTATCCCATAATCACGTTTGATCCAAACGGGCGACCAGTTTGCCACCCGTTTGAATTTCAAATGGTTTTTTTCAGTAGGGAGGCCCCAACAGTGAATTGGTCAAAATCCTTTCAAGCCATTAGCAACTTTGAACCCTTACACTAGGGGACACAAAAGGGCAAAACCCTTCCAAGAATTAAACTAGGAAACAAAAAAAGAAAAGGGCGACGGGGACAAACAAAGGACAATGAGGATCATATTTCTAAACTACCCGAGACTAGTGTAATACAGAGTGGGTTGAAATTAAAGCCGAGAAGATAAGGTACGAAAACAGTGACGTGTCGAACACAGCTACCTCGTTTGTTTTTCTGAACATTATGCAGTTACAGAAACAGTGTGATAAGCACAAGTCTTTTGTTCCCTTCCAAGAACCTCAAACCAACCCCTAACCACAGACTTAGTTATCTACAACGTCCGCTTAGAACCAAAACCTACTGGTGCCCCAGGGACGTTGGTACAGCGCAAACTACTGTCCAGAAACGAGGATAAAAGCGCGGCATCTGCATGTAATCGTCCTATTTCATTTGATGTTGGTTGAGTCGAGATGGTAGCTTTAGGATGACGGTCTACTTGCGAAGTAAACGTGGAGGGTCCAAACTTCTGCACGAAGGGTTCAAATACGACAAGGAGCTCCGCTTCAAAGAGAAGGTGAGTGCTGTTTGCCTAAAGCATTAAATAGCGATACGTTTTCAAATTTTTAAAAAAAGACTGCGAAGTCAATCAATTTGTTTAGCTTATTTTTAGCGTATTTTGTGACCTCATCGTATCTGGAATAAAATAATATCACTATAATGGGATATGACTCATAGTTAATTATTATCGAAGAAAACTGAAGCGGTTTTTTATTTGAGGGAAAACACCTAAATCGTCTTCATTTGTCCTCCAGGATCACAAATATCGAGATTATTTTTCAATATGGTTCATGGAGCCTGCAGAAATTAATTTTAAGATACGACTGAAGCCCCCCTTCCCGGGGCGGGGCGTCATATTAGGAGTTTTCGGAAACTCCGCTCTCACGTATCCACAACGCCTGTCAAAGCTATGTACGCGCACTCTTGTTTTTTTTTTGTGTTTTTTTCTTAAGTCAGAGAGAGACGTTACGACTGGTGTCAGTGCGGGGAAATATACCTGGCAAGCTTGGAATTGCACGTGCTGCCCACACGCGCGACACGCGTTTGGCTGCCAAAAGATCCTAGTATGACATCACGACCGGTCGGAGGTTTTTCGTGTTTTCTTGTGTTGAGTTACATCTTCGGAAACAAACCAACCTGATATTCAGATTCAAGTAATAAAAATACGCCAAACTTCACCACTCACTCCTTTTCTTTTTCTTAGGAAGTGTTTCAGCTTCCCTTTAATACCAGACAAAAGGCTGATTCACACTGCCCCATTTTTTTTACGTTAAGTTACGACCGAAACATTCCTGCCTCGAATGTCGCGTGTCATGCTTTCCCCTTCAACTGGAAGCCTCACCTAATATGAAGCAGTGCAAGATCAGGACCGCTTCCTTATTTTCTGCAGTCCGCAGATGCTTGCAGTTCTTCAAACATCCAAGAAATGGTTTGCCGACGGTACAGTCAAGGTTGCACCAGAACTGTTCTTTCAAGGCTACAGCCTACATTGTGAAGTTATCGGATCTGTTCTGCCCGCGTCTTATATGCTGCTAACCCGCAAAAACTGTCGTACGTACACGCGAGCTCTGAGCGCCCTTATTGGCGAGTGTGTAGGGGTCTGCGAGGCCAAGCACCACAATAGTGGACTACGAACTTGCAGCCATTAACGCTTTCAAGACCCTCTTGCCACCATCCGACGTGCGTGGGTGCTTCTTACATATATCGCAGTGCGTTTATCGCAAGGTTCAATCTGAAGGACTGCAAGAACTATATGCCTGTGATCCTCAAATCAACTTGGGGGCCCGCATGATACCTGCTCTTTCCATGGTACCCCGGAGTGATGTGGAGGATATCTTCACCGAATTGGCGTCGAGCGTACACTCAGCTCTGCAATTAGTGATGGATTACTTTGAGGATACCTTCATAGGACGGCCAACCGCTGTCGGAATGCGAGACGCACAGTTTACAGTGGAACTCTGGAATCACCATGACACCGTGCTCCAGTGCGACTCCAAGACCACCAACTCGGTGGAAGCATGGCACAGGGGCTTCCAGCCTCGTGTGCAGTGCTCGCACCCGTCCCTTTTGAGGTTCCTGGAGGTTCTACAAAAAGAGGACTGCATGCAGCTTCAACGGCTCACGCAAATTGAAATGGGGCAGCGATTCAAGCAGGCAACAAAGTATGTGAAGGTTTCCGAGCGCCTACGGACACTCGCTAGAGGGTATGACCGCAACCATGCTCTTCGATTTCTCAGAGGCGTTGCTCGTAACGTATCCTTCTAAATTTTTGATTGCACTTGTTTTGTGAATAAACGATGTTTCAAATTAAAATCTTGGGTCTGGCCTCAGATGTTATGCTTGCTTCCTACACCGAAAGGCCAGTCCACCGAAAAGTCCACGCACCGAAAAGTCCGTGCACCGAAAAGTCCGTGCATCGAAACGTCCGTGCACCGAAAAGTCCGCACCGAAAAGTCCTACACCGAAACGTCCTGCACCGAAATGTCCGGATCCCACATTACCTGTGCATGGTGAATGAAAATCTTATTATTTTGCTGGTGCGCTTTTGACGCCGTATGATTCTTCCTCTCAGCTCCTAGTGTAAAGCGAAGTAGAGCGAAACGATGCATAGTGGATTTCTGAAATCACCGACCCTAGAATAACAGTTCAGGACGAATGAGCAGCACGGTCTCGCATTCTCTCAAGGTTTTATATGTGATTTCTTTGGAAAGGTACAACTACCGCATTGTTTTCTCGACGTCCGCAAGCCCACCGCAGCAGCAACACCAGCAGCTCTCGGGGGGCACCAGGCGTGCGACCGAGATGTGCGGTCAAAAATAGCAGCAAGGGTTTTTTTTGTTCTCGCTAGAAAGAATGAACTCAAATGAAACTAATCGCATTCTTTGTTCCGCCACAATTCCGAGCGTGCCGATAGGGCCTTTGTTCGCCTGGTTTGATAGAGTGAGCTGAAGTTGATGGCGGGCGCGCTTGATAATCCAAAAACTATGTTTAAAGCGGTTAAAGTTTTCACAAGTGCCGTTGCGTCTTGTTTTATTCAATATTATTAATATTATTCACCCACTACATGTTGTCGAGTGTCTGGGCGGCTGTTTGTTGATAAAGTTATAGTGTGCACGAATGTGTGCGTGGAAGTATGTGGGCGTGCGTGCGTGCGTGTTTGTTGGTGTGTGCCTGTGTGCACCTTTTCAGCGCCTTCAGCAGAAAAGAAATGTAACTACAGTGAGCGAAAGTAAAAGAAAAATAAACAGAAAATAAAGAAGGATGTTTTGGGACATTTACCTTGCAGCAATAATAGCAGGACACAACATGTGCCGCGGTACTTGCGGCCATCCAAGCAACATAACTGGTACCATTGTGTGCGTATTTCCGCAAACTGCGTGAGGCAGAGGTGGACGCTGAAACCATACTTTTGATTAGCTCCTATATTCTTAATAAGGTTTATTACCGAATTACGTGCTACATAATCTGGGAATAAAAATCAGGTTCTTCCCACGGGTTTGTGGTGGCGGGCTTTTAGGCGTTCATCTTTCGGCAGGACCATTTATAGGATCAAAATATGATTTTATGCTTTGTCAGCAGGGGGCCCGAAAAGCGTCGTAGATCTCGTTTCTTCTACGAAGATCGTTCAAGCGGAACCCCATTTTTAAGAGCTGCTTTCACGTGGCAAATAAAGCGCGACTTCAAAATGATGAACATCGGTGTGTTTTCAATTCTTTTTCATTTGTCGCGCTTTCTTATCCACATAGCATGCCTCTTTCAATTAATTTCGTTTATGCGTATTGTGTAGTCAGCGACCGTCGTAGCGCAATCGAGCCATCTATGGTTTTCCCTGTTTTTTTTCTTTTAGTATTGAAGGAATGTCATCAGACTGCTATAACGGTAGAAATTCCTCAGTTGCGGTGCTACCTTAAGTGGAAAATATTGATGCCCGCAAATACGTATTGGAAGTCAGTTACAAAAAAGCGCCAAAGACGAGTTCACGTTAATGGTGTCGCGCAGTCTACGCATAGAAGTTGTGGTCATTAAGGAGAATAATGTTTACCTTCACACACGTGAAAACATATCAATGTGTCATTAATCAAATGATATACCTATACGTTCAACCAGCCGACAACTGAACTAACAGACTACATGTAATGCTCTCTTTGACGAGCCCGTCGACACCACGATTGATGAGTTAAAGCGCCCTGAACACGTTTGTTCTTCGCTCAGGCCGTTTGAATCAAGACAGGTTAAACAAGTTCATTACACGCACCTAGGTCGTCGCTGCATCTAGAAAGCATATGGTGTCTCTGGTAAAAAATTACATTGCCTCCTCTGTGCTTCAAGTGCACTTTGAACTAAACTAAATTTGGAACTAAAGGAAACTAATCTAAACTAAACTTCCCGCGCACGCTCCACCCACAGACGGTGTGGGCAAACGAGGGCTTGTTTGTAAACAGCATGTTAGTGCATATAAACAGGCAACACGTCCTCGTCCACGCTTCCCCACTGCCTAAACATAAAGCGGAAACTGGTGTACGAGGCCCTACTTTTGCTCTGTCGCTCTACTCATAATCCGCTGTCTTACTTCCGCCAAATACTTGACCAGTAAAGCACATTCTACTCCGCTCATTTACGGTGTAGGCAGGGCGTCTACAGTGTCAAATCCTACCGCGAGGGGGGGGGGGGGGAGGGAGGGAGGGGGAGGGAGGGGAACCCCACGTCCGAGAGAACACGTGCGCAACGCGGGGTCCATGCCGTGGGGTTTTCGCGCCACCCCGAGGGACAGAGCAGCCTCCGGCACACCAAGATACCCGATTCGCAAATGGAGCCGAGATAACCATCTGCGCGACCTCATTGGGTTTCCACGACAATAGTTGGCTTCGGCCACTCCTCCTGATTTTATGGGGGAAACCCCGAGGCTGCGCGAGTACCGCCGTTCCAACTACGCAAAAGCTGTCAGCGCCAGGGGCATTTGATTTTTGTGGAGAAAAATGTATTCCCAAAAAGTATTTGATCTTACTTCCGCAATCCGGACGGTCTCGTATACTATAGTATTCTATAGCATTCTATTGTATACCATAGTGTTCTAAATAGCGGGCTGTAAATACAGTTCCCCCTCGGGGATCTACATAGCTCAAAATGTAAACCGGAGAACTCGACTGCATGCCTTAGTTCAATGGTAACGACACAACCTAACACAAGATTCTTACGGGAAAGGACACCACTTATCTTACAGCAAGTGACCCTAGTGACGACGCTGAATTTTGCTCATGAGTGGAGGTCCGAGTGATGTCGACGCGTTATAGATTTACCCTCTCATGGGAGGCTACCACATAATATGGGAAACTTGATACGCCTTTCGTCTTTTGGCATAAATGGATGAGTTAATTCTGTATGAATAATTTTAAACGCTATAAAATCTGATCTCACAAGGCAGCTTCAGGCGGCCTTGCCGGATTCGATTTAGCCAGGAGAAAAGTAAATGGGATGAGGAAAGAAATGACTTTTCGTCCTCTTCCCCTTCTGAATACAGTAATAATAAGTGCCTCTGGCGTGAAAGGGGTTAGCACCCCCCCCCCCCTCTACCCCCATAAATTAACTCGGCGAAGGGGTCTTTCATATTGTGGCAAAGTATGCTTGCGACGTTCTGTACGGGAGTGTGGATTCGCGTTTGCATATCCGAGTTGTGCCTGTGTGTCCTCACAGTTCTGAACCTGTAGGCATCAAGGTGTTTGTGTGCATAGACGTGCTTACGTGTGCAGCACGCTCCGTTCGGGTTCTTGTGCGCGTGTGCGTGGGTTTGCGTACGTGTTTTCATGCATGTACATGAATGTTTCCCGATTCATAGTGATAAATTGTAATTTTGACTGTCGATAGAAAATTTGCCCTCAAAATATCTTTAATTAAAGCTTTCTGATTTTCCGAAGCAGGCTGCAGTATTTCTTTAAGGAATACATCACAAAACGCGGCCGGATCCCAAAGTCATATGAGAAGGCCGCACAAATCCCGGTGCACAAATATACGGCTAAAATGCTAACAATAATTCGCTCCTTTAGAATAAAACCTTGAACGCCGCAATACTAAGCTTAGTCTTCGCCCGTGTGAGCGTTTGCTGCTATTCTGAAGCAACAGCTGACACTGCCCTACTGAAAAAACCCGTATAAAAATTCATACTGGTTGACCCGTATATCTCATACGGTGTTACGGGACACGGGTCTCCCGTATGCTACTGGGAACCCGTACCTATACAGGTTGACCCGTTCGGATACAGGAACTTGTTCGGATACGGGGCCTGTACCGGTACGGGTTGACCCGTTTAGGCAAGGGAAACCGTGGCTGTACGGGTTGACCCGTTTAGATATAGGAACCCGTACCTTACAGGTTGACCTATTTAGATATAGGAACCAATATTTATGCATGTTCATCTGTTCAGATAGAGAAACCTATATCTTTAAAGGTTTATCCGTTCTGATGCAGTAATAGGAATCAACATGGTGCCCAACGTTTGCAAACGGATGGATGTATCTTTGCAGGTTTAACAATTCGCATGCATTTGTCATGCAAAGAATGAGCATGAGCCAGGTCATTTCAGGTTATATATGTATTTAGTGAACGCAAATTGGCATCTGCAGAACACCAACAAGAAGCTTAACCTCTAAGCAAGCTTAGAAGTCAAACTTCTACTTAATATCATGCAGTAGGATATTAACAAATTTGCATACTGCAGTAGATTCACCCGAGCTGTCCTCTTCCTTGGAGTGGCCTCTCGAGGATGCCTCCATAGGTGCTCGTTGAAGGCATCTGCAGGGGAAAAGAAGACAACAATAAGTCATGTATAATCCACAGTTTCCTGAAAAATTGAATATTTTACTTCCTGCAATTATAAGCACGCAATTTCCACTACAATTTATGCTTTGTTAATATCTTGTGATACCATGTAGACCCCAAGAGCAGGCATGCATGATTCGGCCCGAAAGCTTTGAACCAGTTCAGACCGAGTTCAGAGGAGTGCAGAAGCAGTGCGCAAGTCGGGCTGCGGCTGCGTGAACTTAAGCTGCAGCGTTACAAACGACCCTGTAATTGGTTTCCGAAAGACCGAAGAGTTGCCATCTGTTACTGCATGAACGCTGAACTGACTTCGGCCAGTGCAAGAGTCTGTGGAACTGAGGCTGAGCTCGTGCAGCACTGGAATAAATCGAACAGGCCAGTTCAGTGTCCATGCAACTTCCGGTTGAATCTAACAAGTCAGTTCTTACACTATTTGAACTAGATCGGCCAGTGCAAGCAAATCGAAAAGACCTAGTGCGACTTTCCACAACTATGCACTTAAAGTTTGCTTGCAACAGTGTGTTCCTTGCATTTCAGTGTTTATGAAAATTATAGACCTTGGAGCAGGGGACAAAAAGGAACGGAAAGACACAAAGCTCCGGAGCTTCGTGTCTGTCTGTCCCTTTTCTTCCCCACGTTCCCGGGTTACCACGTCTATCCTTAACCAGCCCGCCTGCCTGTTAAATAAAAGTATCTTCTATAAATCTAAATATGTATTTTCAGTTATGAACATGGGCCTCTGATTGCCTACTACCTCACTTATTTCATGCCCAACAATGTCACCATGGGAACAAGTCAAAGGAACACTGAACACACAATTCTCGACCGGCAGTTTTAGTGCGAAAGAAATATTTTGACCCGCAATTGTTGTTCTGGGCATGTATATAAATTTACAACACAGATTTGACATCAAGAATCATTTAACTAATTTAATATTTGTGTTACGACCCTTCAATGGTCTATTCGTACGAGATAGTTCCCTGGTAAGAAAACTGAGCACTAGAAAGGAGGAACACCCACGATGAGAAGGCGGTTCAGAAAAAATGGGCAGTACTCAAAGGACAGAGCCAAACATAATTCGGTTGCAGCATTTCTAGTGAACAAACAGACTCACTTTCACAACTTTGCTAGTGCCAGCTTTTCGTTCAAAAGAAAAAATGAGTGCCTCAGCAGAAGGTCCTGTGAGCAGGCCACTGATATCATGGACCTCCCCCAAAACTTGCAGGGATTAGCAGATATTTGCGATGCGGAGCATGTTACTGTAAAACCTCCTCAGTGTGAATACATCAGAAAGCACCAAGGGACCTAGATGACCGTGACAAGGTCACTTTAGTTTTTTTCATATATTAAAAACAAAGAGGGAGATAGGGCTTCTTCATATCGGTTTTGCGCTCGGAGCTTCACGTTCCTAAAGCTCGAACTAGTCGAACTGTGACCCTTCAACAGCCTATAACACTGAAAGTTCTGAAAGCCTTGGAATATTTTATCACATAAATTTTGACGTAGCAGGTTGCAACTTCAGAAGCCATAAGGTTTGAGTGACTCACCAAGTATGAGACATCTGTGAGAAGTGGGCACTTACTGCTGCCAACTTGACTGGAGTCAGGGCCCTCTTGGCGACGGCGCCCTTGAAGCGCCGGCATGGCACCCCAGTCACACTCCGCCCATGCAGGTGCTCCCTGCCGAAGATCAACTTCGTGGCCTCTTTAACGAACATGGAGTCTCCCCGGGCTCCCCTCACGTAGATCAGTTTGTCTTTTTCCACCAAGACATCATGGCAAAGGTGAACCTAGAAATAGATAGAAATGCTCTACAGGAAATGCAGCCTGCCATTGGTTTCGATCTCATTGATCTTTCGGAAACTTGTGCAGACGTCTGCCGCACAATGCCACTTTTTTCGGACGCAGGACATGCGAGGCAGCTCTTCACGCAACATCTTGGGGGTATTCTTTTCGGAGCCGATCACTGACATTCACCACGGGCACTCACTACTCATCTCCAACTTCTCAATATAAAGAACAACTCATCTTGAAGTACAGAACAGAAAGTGGAACAAACATAACTGCAAAGGAATCGCATAGCAAACAGTTCCAGCCACGCATGTCGTCTGCTATGCACACAAAAAAAAACACGGAAGGGAAAACAAAAAAGCTCACGGTCGGGTGTAGCCACGTGACTTCCGCACACTCACTCTCTCCTCTCCACTTCTCCGACCTCCGTGCGCGGGTTTCAGTTTCGGTTCTGAGCAGTTGCGTTTTTTGGCTTTAATAAAGATATATGTGACTGTTGCAAAATATTAATTTGGTAGTCTTTCGAAACCATAATATATCGGCTGGCAAAACATGAAAACTTTTATTGGCGGGTGTAAGTGTCCGTTTAAAGGGATACTCCACCGATTTTTTGAGCTACCTCAACTAACTATATTTTCTGACTCCCCGGCCTTTAGCCTTTTCGGTATGCTATTTAGCATCGCGAAATTCATAATAGGTATTGTGAAATCGGCAAATGAAAATGGTGCAAAAACCAATATTCAAATATTCGCGCACTTTTCAGTGCCGTGACGTCAGTGGCAGGCAGGCTTGCCAGTCGAGCAAGTCGTCTAAAAATTGAATATGCCAATCATTTGTTCCGTGCTGGAGCGCGGATACAGGAGCGAGCTTTCAAAGCACTCATTTGACACCATGAAACTGCTTCACATCCGTTGGGAACAACTTCTGTAGTCCAAAAAGTTAACCCCTGCCTTCCACTGACGTCACTTTTTCATTGTTGCCAGTAGAGACTTTCAGTTTGAAAAACACGGTGAAGACCAAAACTGTAAATTCAATAACTTCCCGAAAAAACAATATTTTGACCTAATATTTGGGATACTATTTTAGCAATGTTTGTTGGTTAGTTTAGCAAAATTTCAAGCAAATCGGAGACAATGAAAAAAACGGTGGAGTATCCCTTTAAGTGAGTTCAGAGTAAAGAGAGAAAGCGAAAGAAGGGTACCAATTATAACACAATTTTAATTGCGCTACTTGGTACATGATTTATGAGAAAGCTCGAAATAAGACAAGGACACTAGATAGAAAACGTTTCAGAAAAGTGCCAATTAATTGGGAAGAAATATCTTATCAATGCCCGGCCCTACCCTTTACATTCATCAGCATTTTGAAGCAGCCCGATGGTTCAATTTAAGGAAGCATACAAATAACCTCATTCAAAGAGCTGTGGAAACAACAAAATTTAGTCACTTGCCCAATATCTGGAATGAATATTCCATGAAATTCTGAACTTACCTCGTCATCAACCTCTCCAAGCACTGGCACACACTCGGGAAATGCCTCCGGCGGGCCTGCTACAAGATCCGCTGCTGGAGCAGCAGCATCAGCGGCCGGTACGGGTCGAGCGTGATCCACACCAGCTCGCACTAAGTGAACTGAAGCAGGAGCGCCAGCTGCAGGAACGACTGCTGGGCAAGCTGGAGGACCTGACCCAACACCGCCAGACGGGACATTGTCAACTGCAACATAATAAAACACTCTTTAGAAACAAGACACGGTACAGGGGTCAACCGATTTTTCGGACGCCAAAAATTCAGACAAGCTTGATTATTCGGACTTCAGCACTTTCCTGGTTTGTTGATGGCATGAGGGCTTCATAGTATTTCATGCCACAGAAGACTACCGGCAGTGTGCTTATTTGTTTTTCCGTAACACACCGGGACTGGAAAAGCAGCGCGAGCAGGACACAAAACAAAAGGATGAGAAACAAAACCAAAGAAGAAAAAGAGGAAGAAAAGAAATGCGCTCAAGTTCGCCGGCAGTGGGCGGCAGAGAGGTTGTTTAGTTTACAAAAAAAATACCGGTGAATAGCTAATGAATATTCATGCCAAGCATTTCCAACGGTTTGCCAGATATAAGATCAATCTTTCTGACGAAATCCAATGCTGTAGCAGATCGTCTGCTCACCTTTTAACCAGTTGCACAGTTGCGTCGCTAGGCACAATCTGCCGCCCGATTAAAGTTCAGCCTTGTTGGTGCTGTGGTCATGCCTACGACCAGCTTCCTCACTCCCTCCTCTTCAACAAAAAGAACTCCTTTCTCCCCAATGACGAAAGGACGTACGCTGGCCGGGCTCATCGGAAAGTGCATATTTACAATGTTGTGACCGACAGAACAAACTTTTTTCACTTCAAGCTTCATCTATGCGCACAGACCATAGTGTCTTGGTATGGACATGATTGTTTGACAAATTGCAGAAAAATATTTCTTCAATCAAAGCAAAAGTGCTGCCGAGCAAAACGGGCTCATCGCCATCAGCAACAAGAAACAAACTCTCAAAGCTCCATTTGCACCCTAAAAGAAGAAAAGAGAATTATAGACACCTCTTAAACTCATTGATACATTGAGGCACCCCTGTAGTATATGCTTACTTCTCTTTGCGACCAAAAAAAAATTAAAATTACTTTTGATCCCTCAGATAAAGTGTGAGCACATAATGTGTAGTGTGTGAGGTAAGCAACTGAAAGTGCCTCCATGCTTACCTAGTAGTGCCAGCAGCTGCTTCTTGATAGCGTCCTCTCTATCTGGGGCTCCTGCTCCAGGTTCAGCACCCTCTGCTCTGCCGACCTCAGCTTTTCAACCAGTCGCGCATGCTCCCTAAGCGACACAGTGGACGTTCTGACCTCTGTCTTTTTTTTTCTTGTACTTGCACCCCACTGCAGGGGATGGCGACATCTGAATCTGGAAAAGAAAAAGGTCCAGGTGTTTTAGTATTCATTTGATATAAACTCCAACACATAATTGAGACACACATAGTTGACATTAAATTGCCCCCCCCCCCCTTTATTTTTTGGGTGTAGGTTTCAGCCCTATACCTGTGATTGCCCCTTCCCTGAAGAAATGCTTCCAGACGCCCCTGACAAGATATCCGGTATTCACTGTCAGGACAGGAAATAATTAATATATCGTCTATTACATACTCTAGTGTGTAAAGGACGATACCTGTTGGCAGAAAACACTGTGTAGGTAAACGAAATAGTATGATAAAATATTGTGTTAAAAGGTACTTCTAAGTTAGTTAGAAAGTAAAATATGATTATACTACTTTGCACCCAGTGTACTTTCTATGAGGAACGTAAACTCTCAGTTGCTTTGTACTTGCAATTCAGTGCTTTTATATACGATAGCATCTATAAGCAAAGCATATGCACTTTAGGCATCCGTTGGTCCGAGGGTTTGTAACTGCTTTTGAAAACTGCATGTGCCGGCAGATTATAATTCAGAAAAGAAAAACATGCCGCCGGCACTGCGCCTCAAACCCACAACTGTTGGAGTCTAAGCTGGGCATCTTATCCGCTTCACTACGAGCATACATGGGTAAGCATTTGCGAAAGAGCTACTGGTTGCAGGCAAGAGCTGCGTTGATGCACGTGCCAGTGACTCAACGCCGTTGTTGCCATAGCAATGTGTGCCGCATCTGGTCGCAGTCGCACGTAGCCACATATGAGGAGAGCTCTGAGAACCAGACTTGAGTATCATCTTTCGTTGTCGGTATGCGAAAGCAGATCTCACCAGAGGAACATTACGCAGGCGTGCTGAGGCACAGTGAAAGCAAAGTGCCTAGGGTACTTCGGAACAACATAAAACATGTTTGTTGAAAGCTGGAGAGGCAAGTAGCAACAAGAGGACCATTGAAGCGGATGAAAAGATTAAAGAGAGGAAACTTCGGCTGCAACGCAAGCAGGACGCCAAACAAATGAGGACGTCTTGCGATATTGGAGAAGAGATGTAACTTCGTGTACAGCGAGATTTTGACTTGACTTAGAGCAGGTGAGCACATCTCGTAAGACTGAAGAGTGTCGAATTCAGATTTAATGCGGTCGAGAAACAAGCAGGAGAGTGTCTCTTGAAATTGAAGAGGGACAACTGTGGCTACAGCACAGTTGAGACCAGGAGTGGCCAAGCTGCGGCACTTTGTGTGTTAAATTATGGCTTGTGGTCCACTTTCATAGAGCGTATCTACCCACCAGATCTGTGTACCAGAATAGCAAGCAATTTAAAAAGTGTCTGTACAAATAGTCCTGACCAGCCATAATGAATGGACACAATTACTCATGAAGCGAACAAAATACAAGATATTCTTTAGCCTAACCGTTCAATTTTACCCACAATTACTGCCCACTGGTAACGGAAGTGAAGTATGCAGCTGATTTGAAAAAGGGAAACAAAAGACGAACCCCCTCCTTCTGAACAGAGTCGAAGATGAGGTAAGAAAAACAGCCTAAAGGCACACATAAACCTCGAACCTTGAGTTCAATACCATAGGGATGGCCACGTGCTCCTTTTTCAAAGCAGCAACCAGCTCAGCTCGTGTCTCTGTAAAACAAAACATGCACACTGAATTACATCTCAAAGTCGTCGTGTTCGTCTCCCTTTCCCCCCTTGTATCGGGGTGTATAAATATGACCGTTCACCAGCTAGCCTGCGCTTTAATCCTTGTTTAAAAAATTATTTTTTTCGATATTTTTACATATTAAATGCACCACCTAGTCGAACTTATGTGGTAAATGTGTCATAGCTTACAAAGCCGATTTGTTGCGATTTATTTTGAGTGTCGTGGCTACCATCTGGAGCGCCCTGTAGTTAAACAACGTAAAACCCTTTGCTCTTGCCGCCCTGTTCTTCACAAATCGGGCGCAAGGACATACTCGTGCCCACCACATTTCGCGAATTTTAGACGCCGGAACGGGGGACGCCGGAACGGGGGCCCACGAAATTTGCGCTTTCCACGTGTCTTTAAATTTCGCAAATTTTTGGACGCGTGGAATTTGCAAAAAATCCTGGGCTGGCGAAGATTAGGGGGTGTTCGTAGACCGCGTTTCCCCCTCCGCAACGAAGATGCGCCTGCCCGCCGATAGCCTTGATTGTAGAGTTCCGGGTATATAGCGAGTCGCGGAGGGCGTTGCGGGACAGCGAAAACGATCTACGAAAACTCCCTATTAACGGTTTGCAGTAAACGTTGTGCTTCGAGCCCCTGATGCGTAGAAAACAACTTACCATTCGCCGGCGCACGCTCCAACAGCCTCCCAGTAGACGCTTTTCGGCACGTCGGGGTTCGAAGTCGCCAACGCTCGCCGGTTTGAACTTCTTGATACGGTTCACGCTGACTATTGCCTTCGCGCCATCAACATAAATCACGAACGCTTAGTACATATCGACACCGATACACACCGATCGAGATAGCCCTAACGTCAATGCGGCTTTGGTTCAGAGCGCTGGCTGGCTCTGGCCGGCTGGCCAGCGGCGCTGGTACGTAAGGATTGGATTGGATTGAAGAAATAATCTTCCTTAGTTTATGTTAGTACTATTATTACTCAAAATAGTTTTAGAATATTTAAAAGCATAAAAACTGACCATGTTAAGTTTATTTATTGTTAATAAAAACATTGTTTGTCCGTCGTTGGTTGTCTTTCTGCACTCTGCCTTGCAGCTACGAAATCCAATCCAATCCGACGTCAATATACCGAAACCGAAACTACCGCGGTACAGGGCTCAAAGCTATGAAGCAAACTCTCGTTTATCTCGGCCTCGCTTCCCATGGATTTGGTTTTCTCATTTTATGACTTTAAATATGCATGTCATAAAATGGTTGAGTTTGATAGCTGAAACTGTTAAATTGAAATGACCTAATATGTGATTTTCTGATTAAAATTCTTTATTGAAAAAAATATTACAGTTTAGTTTCGCTGTGAGCGCGTTCCCGTCGAGGTCTGATAATTTCTGGTCGCGATAAATAGACCGATCTCACCGGCCAGTTTGACTACGCCACCGCTGCCGCAATGCAGCGAGGGAACTTTAGTCTTTGGGCACGTGCGACAACCTCGCTGGAGCTCTTCGCGTGTAGAGCACGAGAAGGCACGAGCCCTCGCGTGCACGGCCGGCTGCCTCCTGTGAACTAAAGTTCTGGCGGCTTTACGCATGCGCCCAACGCTTAGTGAGATCGGTCTATTGTGTATACCGGTAGAGCCTGTACAAGGATACCGACCGCTGGTTTAAGTGCCGGCGCCGGTAAGGCGTTACCGGTCGCTCCGATACGTGGTTGCTGTTAGGCGCGCATCGATTACTGGCCACCGGTACGTTATTAGGGCCCACCAGTGTGGCCTACCGGCTTCTCCTGTACGTATTCACTCGCCGCCTGTACATGATATGGGCAACCGGTACGGCGTATCCGCTTCGCCGGTACGTGGTTACCGGTTACCGGTATGGCCTACCGGCTGTGCCCTTATGTGTTTACCGGCCGCCTGTACATGGTATGGGCAGCCGGTACGGCATATCGGCTTCGCCAGTACGTGGTTACAGGTCGCCGGTACAGAGCTACCGGTTACCGATATGAGAATACAGGACTCCGGTGTGAACCGGTATAGGCCGGTATACATTTGTACAGGTTTTTTCAGTAGGGTGGGCTGTCAAGAATAAACTAATGATATGCGTAAGGATACTTTTATTTTTTGTTGTGCAGCGAGATGTGTTTTAAATGTTAAAAACAACTTAATTATGATAGCTCAATACTGTACCTCCCGAAAATCAGCGTAGGCTTGAAAAAGTTAATACAAAACATTATATCATAGGTTGAACCGCCTGTCTCTAGACCTATAAATTTGCACGAAAACACAAACCCACTTTTTCAGTTCTAAGGGCTGAATAATAATAATATTATTATTATTATTAGGGAAAACTTACTCATGATGCATGAAGTGCTTACACTGTAGGGAGAAAAAAAATCTATAAACTTAATTACGCTTTCGGGTTCTCTGCAAAAGTCACCACAAATAAAGCTTAAGGATGTAGCAAACAAAGGAACGCAAGCAGCCTTACTGCGTGGAGAACACCATTGAAAATTAAGCTAACATAAAAAAAATCAAATGGAGGTTTTTGAACTGACCGTAGTCTGCATCAACCAGAAATTCATGTCCGCCTCACAACGCACTATACCGCAGGAAATAACTTCGCGAGTTCTGAAGTATGTATTTCTTCTTGAGCATAAATCTGGGACAAAACTTCACAACTATCAACGATCAGCGACAGCTTGAAGCCGGCATCACGCTGCTAATGCATCTTATACTACAGAGTGTCCGCAGACACTAGGGACTTTAAGGGAACCGTTTTTGAACATCCGATACGGTACGATAGGCTCTGCGGCATGAACTGCGCATGCGCTAAAGCAGAATATTCGCGGTTTGTACCGAAGGACCCCTCGTACCATATCGGATGTGCCAAAACTGTTCTCTTAAACTTCCTGCTGTCTGAGGGCGTGTTTGTTCTTCGTAAAACGCTCCTGTCTAGTTGGTCATACAAACACTGTCTGCTAGCATGTTCCATACAAGACCCAATACCTCTTCTTAGAGAGTTTTAGGGAACTGTTTTTGCATATCGCGTACAATACGATGGGTCCTCCGGTACGCACTGTGCATGCGCTAACCCCAAAAGACGCTCATATGCGCAGTTTGTACCGAAGGACCCATCGTACCGTATCGAATGTGAAAAAGCGGTTCCCTAAAACTCCCTATTATCGATGCGCAGAACAAATTACGTTGGAAGGAGCCTGAGCCTAATGAGTCAGGGCCTTAGTTTCTGAGGCAGTTGGTGGCTCGTGCTGATTAAACATATGAAACGCAAAGACAGCGTCTCGCCTTAAGGCCGCAGCCATTAATTGGTGACCGTCAGCCTAACAGAGGCGCGGCGTGGCCTATTTATTATCTTCGAGCTCCTTGCTTCGCGATAGTTCCTCCGTCGTTGTTGTTCTTTGTCGATCAATGTCGCAACTTAATTGGCTGCAGAGCAACGAGAAAATTCACGGGACGCGACGCGGCCCGGTTTTCTTAGGTTGACGGCGACCATTAGCGACGTGCGCGGCCAAAAAGCGTCGATGAGCGTCCAGGTTCGCGATTGGCCATGCCAAACCTTCCTGTATGCCGATAATGCCTGCCCAATCGCCGGTTCACGGCGAGGGAATCCCTGTTAATCACGGCGAGGCAAGTCGCTGTCGTGACGTCACAGACGCAAACCACAAAGGGGCGACACCGAAACGTCTCGGCGCTAAAAGTGGCTATACCCTGATGAGGGTGTTTACTTTCAGCTGGATGATTAATAGCTTCAGATAGCAGCTTACTCAGTCGCCTTCGTCTGTGGTACTAGCCATCACCCTTGAAACGATAAGCACAGAAGTCAATCAAGGCCTTAACATGGCATTTTCAAGATAAGTAGATCGTTTCAAAATGCTCTCTGGTAAATTGAACCGAGGACAATCCCTTGTAAGGGAAAATCGGCTCCAGAAGTGTACGTAAACTCTTCCACTTTGTCCTCGAGCGAAACGCTTCACAGAACTTCTCTCTCTTATATGCTGAAAAACACACGTGCGTTTACTCAAAGGAATCCTTCAACGTCTACATAAAAATAAGCTATCATCTTTTAAATATCGGTGGCACGTCTACAAAATTCAAACCGGCCTTGGGATTTCAAACAATGCCTCATGATGACCCGAAAGACAGCGAGGCAGAGCGCTACTTTCGGAGAGATGAGAGAACCGTTTTTGTTTGTTATTATGTTCAGATTAAGAAGTGAAATAATTAATGAGCAGGGGTTCTGAGCGACCGAAATGAATACTGCATAGACGGCCCTCTGGCCTGCGCCGCCTCGTCCGCCTCTCCCGCTGCCGCTGGCAAGCGGCTATTCCGATGTGAGCTGCGTCGAAGGGGTGCGACGGAAAGAACGGAGAAGGAGAACGCGTGGTCGGAGCAAGGCGCGTGTCCTTGACAGTACAGCGTATTCGGAAAAGCTTGTGGAATAAGTCAACGGGGAAATTTCAACACTCTGATCATCTCGTCGTCTTTGAGGATACATCGCCTGTTTTAAGGGGGAAGGGAGAGGACGTACCTATACTGCACAAGCTTTTGTGAATACGCGAAAGCGCCCAAGCGAAAATATTCCTCCGTCGCCATGCCTTGCGCTTTCAAATACCAAGTGATTTTCAGTCGACATAGAAAAGCGGGATTTACCGTAATGTCCGAAGATATAGCCCACCTAAAATGAAAAAAAATGTGGTGAAAATAAAGGGTAGTCTAATTTTAAGTGTGCCGTAAAAAGATCTTGAAAAAATACTAGTTTTAGGTTTTGGGGCCCTTCAATACCGTGATCGCAGGAAGAGGCGATTAACCAAACACGGGTGTCTTTTCCAGTCAGCAATATTAGTTTATCACCGGCCGTGGCTAAGTAACACCGTTTTGCTCAGGACACCAGTGACCAGGGCCCTGCAATTACTAGAAGTGGGCTCCTTTCCGATGTTTCTGAAGAGATAGCAAATCATGCCCAAAATTGGGGTAGGTTATCCTTCGGAAAAGGGGCATCTCTGAAGAAACTACGGTAGTCTAGGGCGGCTGGTGTGTGCGCCATTGTATACGTCAGGTTTCGGACAAAGCTGGACGTCAATACAAGAGCACATGAACGCTAGTGCATTGATGTCAATAAAACATATCGACAGATCTAGAGGTGGCGAGTGGCATCGAGTTACAGCATCCAAGCAAGAAGTGATCGAAATTTACAAAGGTTCGAGGATGACGCATAAAGCCAATACAAAAAGTGGTTTTATTTTATAAAATGAGGCCGCCTAGAACCCTCCCCCACACAAAAAAAAAACAAGTTGAATTAATGTTTTTTTTATTATTTCGATTGTCGCAAAGAGAAACGCGTCTTTTCTTAAAACGTTTAACATTATCTCGTATCGTGTCCAACCGCTTTCACCACCCGCTATTCCCTTGCGGTTAGCGCATAATACGGCAATTTTAAGCCAGCAGCGTTTCATTTAGAAGGTGTCAAAAATTTGGGGGTTTTACGTGCCAAACCAACGACGGGCATCTGGCACGCCCCAGCGGAGGACTGAGAATTAATTTGGACCACCTGGGGATCTTTTGACGTGCAACCGAAAGCTCCGTTACACGGCGCCTTCTCCGCAATGTGCCTTCGTCGTATTGCGGGCACCTCGGCCGGGATCCGAACCCGCCACATGGGGATCCGTAGGCCAGCGCTCTCGCCTCGGAGACACCGAAGCGGCTGTTCAGAAGGTGTCGACTCTGTGAATGGAGGCAACCGAACAGCCAGGGAGCCAATGGTGACCTCCCACTCTCAGAAAGGCCGTCGCTCGAAATCCATCCATAGCCTCCGAAGGTCATCGTCTGGCTTCGCGCCGTATAGCGACTATGGAAATAGAGAAGAGAAACGCCGTGCCGGGTGGTCAGGAAAATGATCTCACGGTAGACCTTTTTCTTCGGAGAACCAGACAGCGTATTATTGAACACGCCACTTTATGGCCGCCGCAGGACATTCATCACGCTGCAATAACAGCCCAACGTTTCCGCGGATGGATGAAGAAAAAAAAATTTAACACCAACCAGTGCCTCCTATATAAGTTACAATATGCCTGTCAGCCTCTCTCTAAGACGTGTCGAGGCCCGGTGCTTCACCTCACAACACGCACGTACAGCTAGGTAGCGCCGCCTGGAGGACGTTCGTTTTGTATATTTTTCTAGCATGTTGTGTTTTACCTTATTATTGAAGATATATTATATATATATTTTTTTAACAACATGCCGAACACTGTTCTGAATGTGACCGCCTGATTCAAACGAGTTTCGCTGAGACAAAATACGAAACTACAAATCAAGCACGGCCAGGCTTCGCTTTTGCAGTGCGAACGCGGAGAACGCTTGGCCGCTTGACCGTCTGCTTTGGCGGCAGTTTGGGGCTTTGGCAGTCACTTTGAATCGCGCGCATAGAAGTAGCTGGCGCTGGGTCGTGTGCGGGTGAAAGGTAGGAAAATAAGAAGTAATATTCCGTTGAAAACGGCGAGTTGGTCCCGAGCTGTCAGTCAAAAACATTTAGATTTCTTGTTGTCAGTGATGCTGGGGCGACATCATTGAACCTCCTACGGAAAAGATGGTAGGCTTCACTACATGGCAGGTTGTAGGCCTTGGTGGCTGTACCGCACGGCAACCACACGTACTATTTGCCCTCTCCCTTCCGCTTGCCAGTGCTCGGAGCTGACAGGCATAGTATAACTTATATACGAGGCACTGCACCAACTGAGCCACTAAAAGCTTCAGCGGGACTATCATTCCCGCAAGAGAAAAGGAGTGTCTGGGAGATGAAAAAATGACTGTCTTTCTCAAGACAGTACGAGCCGCAGGCATGGTGTTGTATTTTGTGTGTGTGCTGCTTTCAGAGCCTGCATGCGCATTCGTTCCGTCTTGCACCTGTGTTTCTTGGAACAAACGTTCTCCCCTCGGGTGCTCCGGGAATTTATGACCCAGAAAGAACATTCCACCGAGCCAACCGCGAACGCGAACGGACAGGCGACCACGGACCCCTGTGTAAACAGCGCCAGCTGCGCCTCGGAGGGGCGGCTTCTGGTCAGTTGACACCGTGTACCCTCTTTCTCCTTCTTGCGTGTCTTTCTTCTCCGTTACTTTGTGTTCTGAAATAAACAGTTCTCCTTGAGAGTTGAAAAGGTTCGCTTCGTGTCTGTCTCTCTGGAACAGCGACTGGATTATTCCGAACCACTGTGCATTGAACTTAGCCGGCATATAGTAACATCTTTTTATTACAACATTTCTGGTGCCGAAACCCGGGAAAAAAGACTGCCAGAGAAGATGGATACAGCGAAAGCAGCCCTCACCGACCGAGGAAAGCGAAAGCGGACCGTGGTGCGAGCAGCGACGACCAAGCTTATTAACGATGTCGTAGCCATGGCGGATCCAACGACTGTCGGTGAACTCCAAACCAAATTGGACCTTATCGTACTGAAAGACGACATCTCTAAGAACTAAATAGCGAAATTGAGCGAGGAATCGATGACGAGGCGTTGGAAGAGGAGATCACATGCAGCGAAAGCTACAAGGAGATGATCAGCGTAGCAAATACTAAACTGAAAGGCATGCTCCTGGATCAGACCCGTTCGAGCATCAAAGCCTTAACTAGTTCACCAACCAACACGGACACCAGAACGAGCGTGGCAGTCGAACAAACTAACCCAGTAGTAAAGCTTTCCAAATTTGAGATATCGAAATTTCGAGGTGAACTACGGGAATGGCAGGGTTTCTGGAGTCAATACGATTCAACTATCAACGTAAACTTGACACTGCCGGAGGTCGACATATTCAAGTACCTGAACAGCTACCTCACGGGAAAGGCAGCCATGGCTGTGGCAGGGCCTGACCTCACAGCGGAAAACAACAAAGTAGCCCTCGAGCTTCTCATCCGTAGATTGGGACAAAAGGGTCATATAATTGAAGATAACATGGCGAGGTAAATGGCTGCGTCCGACCTATTTATGACTCTAGGAACGTGAGCGAACTCAGGGCATTATGTGACCAAATTGAAACTGGAGTCCCCAGCCTCAAGGCCTTCGGCATCAGCGACAGCATGTGTGGAGTGCTGCTCCTTACTGTGCTGCGTAAAGCCGCACCAGCCGACATGGGACTTGAGTGCAGCCGGAAGATAACCGCGCAATTACCAAACCAAAAGAACGGTCTGCGGGATTTCTTGGATTTTGGTGAAATGCAAGGTAGAAATCCGCGAAAGAATGCACCGAGTAGCCGCAGAGAAAGGCCGGCAAACCGGCGAGCCTGCACACGACGGAAAGAGAGACGAACAGAGAGACTACAGGGCAAGACCTATCTCATCCGCAGCAGCCTTGAATGCCGTCCCCGGCGGGGGTGACGGAAGGTGCGTGTTCTGCGCCTCTGGTGAACACTACTCGGACGGGTGCGCTGCGCAGATGCCCGTCTCAGACAGAAGGGAAAATCTCAAACGCGAAAACAGGTGCTTCCACTGCGCAAAATATGGCCACAGATCTCGTTACTGCAGTACACCAAAATGGCTAAAATGTGGACGATGCGCGGGGAGAGACTTGACGAGCATGTGTGACTCTGACCTGATGAGCACCCGCGGTTCCACGAAAGAGAAGTACTCGATAGGGACGGCTGTAAAAGAGATCCTCGGACAACAGGTGTTGAACGTCTCTTGGTGTGAGAGTCCGTCGCTTGGGAGGAGAGAAGACGCAGGTGCTCTTTCAAGCCGCACAGGCATGGGCAAAGGGCCTGCAGAAGCGCACTCTTGTTAGGCTCCTCCTCCACGGCGGCAGCCAGCGTACGGTCATCCAGCGTGGCGTCTCCGAGAAGTTCCAGATGAAGGTGCTTGGAGAGGAAGAGCTCCGCATTTTGACCTTTGGTGAGAACGCAGCAGCGAAGCACACGAAGTGTTGACGGGTTCAAATCTGGCTGCGGAGTCAGTACGATAGAGGTGAGGTCCGCGTCGAGGCGCTGGAAGTTCCATGCATCTGCGCGGATATCATGACTGCTCCGTAGGAATCTGCAGTTGCCCAGATGAGGAAGCAGGGAATGAACATCGCCGATGCCTCTCGAGGAGCCCACACTGAGGACGGAATTAGCCTCCTAATTGGAGCCGACTACTACTGGGCCATCCTCACGGGATCTGTTAAGCGTCTGAGGCCTACATTGGTGGCACTAGACGCGACCTTCGGATGGACCCTGCAGGGCCAGGTGGGAACAACCAGATCAACGGCGATATGTTCCTCAGCTACAAACGTGATGAGAGTGATTCTGACAGACCAAATAGACAAAAAAATATCCCCTCACCTCCGGTCGTTCTGGGAACTCGAGCACCATGGCATCAAAGACATCCAAGCCACAAATGCCACAAAGACGTAATACTTTAGCACCACAAAAAAAAAAAAAAAAAACAAGTTCGAAGACGGTCGCTACCAAGTGGTACTCCCGTGGAAGCCCGCGGCGAGAAGCTAACAGACAACTTGGAATCGGCTACGAGGCGTCTCCGATCGCAGACCGACCATCTCCAAAGGAACGAGCAGTTGATAAAAAAATACGATGCCTGCATCCGAGGCTACGTAGCGAAGGGCTACGCCGAACCAGTCGAAGAAAGCAACCCACCAGAGGGCCCGGTTTACTACATGCCCCATTAAGCAGTCGTACGGCACGAAAGTCAGACAACTAAGATGAGAGTGGTCTTCGACGCAGAGTCCAGCGTGGCAGGTCGGCTCTCGCTAAATGACGTTCTTGAGAGCGGACCCAATTGGAACCCAGAATTGATCGACCTTCTGGTTAGGTTTCGTACTCACAACATCGCCGCCGCGCCGACATTGAAAAGGCGTTTCTTCAGGTGGCACTAACGGAAGAGGACCGGGATGCCGGGGGCTTTCACTGGTATGAGAAAATTCCAAAGAACGGAGAAGAATGTCCGTCAATTATAGACTACAGGATGATGCGCATACCATTCGGTGTCACGTCCAGCCCGTTTTTGTTGGCCGCGACATTGCAACACCACCTTGAGAGCGTACAGGAGCAGTTCCCGACGACGGCGGCGACAAAAGTGGAAGTGTAATTCTTTCTTTATTCTTTATTCAAAAATTACCCCGCATTGCCCGGATGCGTTATTGCAGGGGCGTTTCAGTTTTGGAAAAAAATATACCTTGATTTCTAGAACACACTTGCTCTTCAATCAACATATTCCACTCTGCAATAGTTTTAACAAAAAAAAAAAAATCGCATACGTGTTTGTCCTGGCTTGGTACTCTCGGATTTGGAAAATGTCATCAGTCCACCTACAAACATAATGTAGGCGTTTCAAATACATTTCTGTATTAATACCGGTTTTATTGCTGAAGGAAATAAAAACAAATTCAGTCTCAACTTTTTTCGTCAGGAGGAAAGTAATTCCGAATTCAATTCACTTTTCATTTTAGTGCAGCTCTCCTTCCGCCCATACCGATCCAGGACAAACTTAGCAGCTCTGTTTTGGATTCTTTCCAATTAATCAATCAAGGTAATTTGTGAAGGGTCCGAGACGGCACAGGAATATTCTAAAATCGGTCTGTCATATGATAAGTACGCAGTTTTTTTGTTTTTTTTTTCAAATCAGGTTGTGAGCATTTCAAATTCCTTTCTATAAAATTGAGCGCCCTGCCAGCTTCCACGATCAACTCATCAACATGATCGTTTCAAGAACAGTCGGATGACAGAGTCACACCAAGATACTTATACGTATATTCGTTACTTATTGAGTTGTTTTCTATCCGGTAGTAGCTTTCAATTCTTTTCTTTTCCTTTGTAAACACAGGTGTACACACTTTTTGGATTTACATTCTTCTGCCACGTGGAGCACCAAGTATTAAAGGGACCATGAAATGACCTTTTCACTTTTTACAGATAACTTTTACATTAAACTGTCAATGTTCACTGAATGCCGAACAGGCATCCGTTTTCGTCTCGGTTTATTAACTTCTACACAAAAAAATTAATGAAATATCGACTTTTTCTTTCTCTCCAACTGACCGCAAAACAAGCCGTGACGTACGCTGTTTCCGGAACCGGAAGTTCTCTCGGCAGCAGGAGAATGGGAGCGTTAGCGGCGACGAGTTGGGGTGCGCCGGCAGGTTTTACTGCGCTGATGTCACCGACGTATTTTCTGAATCGGCGCCTCTCATCGCCGCATCGCAGCTGAGCAAAATTCAATGAGATACGTTGCGCTACAGCAACAGCATGGGACTATACAAGGCGACAACTTTTCTTGGCAATGCAGAGGAAGTTGACGATAGCCCACGCACAGCCTTATCCAGCGCTCAAAATTGGATAGAAAACACGTGCCTGTACCCTCCACTCCATGGCCAAGAAAGGTTGTCGCCGAGTATAGTCCCATACGCCGGTATGCCTGTTGGGAAGTGCAGCGAGTCTTCCGGTGAAGACTCCAGAAGTCAACCCAACTGTCATTGTTGGAAAAGGCGGCCGGTGTCAGTCGTTTGCAAAGCGACGTAGATGGAAACAAATTGCCGCGGCGTTTTTCGCGGCCTCGGAGATGCAGGAGCGAGCCGACGTTAAAAAAGATACGTTTGAACTACGAGTGTCAGCAAGAGCCACGTAAATACCTGTTCACACTCGGAGTGGACGCGCGCGTTTCATGGAAGTGCTGTATTCGCGCTGCTGGTAAGCGCTTCGGGACCGATCTTTTACGATTGCAACTCGATACTAACGCGACACTTGGCAAAGAAAGGTTGGACCGGCATTGCACGTATACCTCCCACGAACTGTTATAGCTCGACAGTGACGTGCAGTCTGTCAGAATAAAAATGGCACACCAATAACAAAGTGTACATACCGTGTTACGAAGGTAATTCATACGGCGTTTATTTGAGCTCTATATCACACAAAACAAGAAGATAGAATCGACGAGTGTTCGTCAACACTGCCTCGGAAAACAAGGGGAAGAGATTGACCTCACCTCTTAATGTAAAATTGAGGTCAGCGATCAAACTATAATACAGGAAGGGTCTGCAAGGGTAGCGCCGGCATATTCCATTCAGCACGCCAGCCGGTCGTAGGCAGACGGTCTTGCGACGAAGTAACGCTGCGCCGAGTTGGAGTGCCTGCTAGGCCTATATTCTGAGCAGCTCACTTCGTTGGAGTCGGTGGATTCGTGGTCATTGTCGCTTTTCTCGGGTGTTTGTGGGTCCAGCGTTCTTGTTCGTCGTGGTCTGTTTTAAGTACTTTTTTTCTTGCTGCTTGAAGTCGGCACGCGCGAGAAGAACACGTAGAAAAATAAACGTTCAGTCAGTCAGAGTTTTGAGAGGAAGGAAATCAAAGGAAATAAACGTTCGTCGGTCGTCAAGACCGAAGCAGCCGAATGCAGCTCCCGAGAATGCAGCTCCCGATAGGGACGCCGCGTCGCTGGCTTCTCTCTTGTACGTCCATCCAAAGAGCAGATTCGCAGGTCTACCCAGCCGACTCCGACCAAACTGTTATGCTCATATTCGCCGCTATGAGTTTCAGCGCTAGCGACGTGTATATGATCTTCGCTACCCAAAGTGGAGCACTCTGGGCTCTTCCGACCAATCAGTAAGAGCGAAGGGAAACGACCGTTTTTTGTCTTTTTTGTTTTGTTTACGCTCGCTCGTCACTCCAAGCTTTCAAACCGTTCCGCGCGTGCTAAAATCGAAAGTGCGGATTTAACGGCAGTACTAGCAGTACGGTGCGACGCTGCTGCGCGCTTGTAATAATTAGAGATGTACGTCTCTAATTTGACAGAGATTCTGCCGAGTGTTTTGCGTGCCTCATGAAGGCGTACTGCGGAGTCTACAGCGCGGCGAAATAACTCGGAATGCTCATTCTTCTGCTTTCCAACCGACGATAGGTGAACCTCTATATCAATTCTTTTTCTTTTTTTTTTTTTTTGTCAGCGTTCGAAATTCGATTTTTCCATCAGAGCATCGAAATGGATCGCGTATGCAAATCGCCAGGACTTTGGAAGCCTGCCCGGCTTGCCGACGAGCAAGCTCGGCCAGCGTCGTTTGTGCAGCGAGCACTTCGGCGCTACCGTGTTTGCAAGTGTTCGTTTGTGGAAAAACGCGTGCCCCACCGTTCTTGTTACGAATCCGTTGCTGCAAGGACTTGCTCCTCTGGGTGAGTTGCTGTCAGAGCAATCTTCAGTTAATTTGACAGCTTCGTGTTTATATGTTAGGATAGAGTACCGATAAAGCACCTTCAGTCAGAGATGTAGTCACTCCAAAACAGTAGTTGCTTTCTTTCTTTCTTAATTGCATTGCCTATTAGCGAGTTTGTTTATGGTTTATTTATCGTTTATTCTTATGCAGCTCACCTGCAAGCCTTTTCCTTTGTTTCGGTGTGGATTTGTTTGTTTGGGTATTCAGAAGTTTAGTTTGTGAGAGTTGTTTATAGCCATTTAGATAATTCGATGATAAGTGCTTTTCTCTTAGTTTGTACATTAAAGTAATTAATTTCGTGTGACATATTTGACAACTTTACTGTGTTTACTGCCTACTACAGTTCTTGACTCCCCTTGGAGGGCGGTGGACTGCCAACGGAGTTTGTAGATACGTGTTTGAAATACCGCAACTCATTTGAATGGGGTTCAATAAAAAAATACAATTTAATGAACGTGCTGTTTCTGTTTTATTGCTCAGGTAATATCACGCGAAGCGCACTTGTTGTGAAGTATATCGCGCGCGGCTCGTCTGCTAGACCGGTGCCGATGAGCGGCCGTCGCGGCACCAGTCTAGCAAACAAACCAGAAAAAAATATGAAAGCCGTTACAAATCCCTGTAACGCCGAATTGGAGCGCAGCTCTTGAGGAGGAGTAGGGAAGGGTACTGAGGGGGGTCACGTCACCTGCGGGTAGTCACGTGACCCCGGGGGGTCACGTGATCTCGGGGGGGAGGGGTCACGTGACCTCGGGGGGTCACGCGACCCCCCCCCCCGGTTACGCCGACGCCGCTCAGGCTGGAAACGGGCCCCTAAGAGCTGCGCTCTAAAAAAAAGAAACCGGGGGGGGGGGGGGGGGGGGGGGGGGAGGGGAGGGCGCACGGCGCACGGCGCACGCCAACGACAGTGGTGACGCCATCTGGCAGTCTTTCGAGATGAATTTTAGTCTCGAAAGACTGCCACGTATGTACGCCTTTCTGCCACTAGCGCCTCGTGGCGCTAGTTTTTCCTTACCATGATGGAGGCTACAGCTGCACTCGGCGACCCAAGTTACAGAAGTCGGCCCTGCCCTACTGCGCACGCGCAGTAGTTGCTTCGTTTACCACACGATAGATGGCGCTTGGCTCTCAGCATTATCAAATTTGGCAATTTTCGGCACACATCTCTAATTATGCTACAAAACGTGGATCTGAATATTATTTAACAAAACTTTAGGAAACATTCGTGGCTATTTATTGTTTACGATCGCGGTGCTGGTGAGGTAGGCTCTTACCCAATAGGCGACGTGGATTCGGCTGACGTGCTCCGTGTCCGCGGATGCATCGTAGTGAAAAGGCGAAGGAAAGAAGGCGCAAAAGAGTCCAGTTTTCTTTTGAAAGTTCTATAGCAAATAATTTTTTTGGCTCCCTATTTTTGGGTTTTTGTGTTTCTTTTCACACCTTTTACGACGTGCGGTGGATGAAATTTGGTTTTAAAATCATTTCATGGTCCCTTTAATACACTCCAGATCTCGTTGCAACAGAGCAGCATCTTGTTCATCCTTAATTTTTCTATACAGAACGCAGTCGTCGGCAAACAACCGTATACACCAGGAAGATCCCCCGGAAATATCGTTTACATAAATTAAACACAAAAGTGGACCTAGAACAAAGCCCTGTCTGACTCTTGACGTGACGTCAACATACCCCGAATCTTTTCCGTTGAAGACAACACATTGGTGACGCTGAAATAAGCAATTTTCAATCCATCGGAACACACTAAAATCCAAGTCGAAAAGCTTAAGTTTACAAAGAAGGAGCGGGTGCGACACACTGTCGAATGCCTAACGAAAATCTAGAAACACACAATCAGTTTGCCGTTCGTTATCAACATTAGAAGCCAATTCGTGATAAAATTCTACAAGCTGTGTCGTGCAAGATAGTCCTTTACGAAACCGAAGCTGTTTATTATTTAATATCATGCTGGTTATCATATGCCCCATGATTTCTGTATATAAAATGTCTTCGATGGTTTCACATGAGATAGCAGTTAGTGGTATTAGCTTGTAGTTCGAAATTTCATTTTAGAGCGCAGCTCTTAGGCGCCCGTTTCCGGCTTGAGCGGCGTCGGCGTCGCCGTCGGCGTAACCAAGATCACCCCAAGGTCACCCCTATTGAAAATAATTCTAAAGGGCAAATCAGCCTTGAAGGATTATGGGACCGCACAGGCCTTCAAAACCCTTCAAAAATACCCTTCAGATATACCCCTCAGAAAAAACCCTCCAGCCCCACAGCCCTTCAACCCCAACCCCTTAGCCCATCAACCCTTTAGACGCCCAAATGACTGTGAACCATAGACAAAAATTCAGCTCAAAACGTTATTAGAAATTTATTGCGGACATTGAGTTTTACATGCGTATTAAAACTCAAAAAGACAATAAAAACCAACGCTTGTTCAAACCCGGGCGCAAGCAGCTGTCGACGAAAGAGATCACATAAAATAGGAACAACTAACTTCTTTATCACAACGAAAAATATATTTCAAAGTACTCACAATGCCGTTGGGTAAATTCCTGATGTACGGTAGTTCAGGTAATAAAACGGAGCAGGTGCACCTCACGTCCAGATACACAGTCTCAGTAAGCACGTTTAGCGAAAACCACGAACTCACACGCAGATGCCGTCACCGTTGAGAAATTCCGAGCACAGTCACGGTTTCGTCCACGATGTCGTCGGGGCGGCGTCTTCGGCGTATTTTTCGCTCGCTGGATTCTTCTGAGGCCGGTCGGACGAAGAGGCGCAGGGAACAAGGCGGGACAGCGGCCGTCATCCGCCGTCTCAGGACCCACAGTGCCATGATCCCGGTGCGTGGGCACTACATGCGGTTGGACGCTGATCCCGACTGCCAGGCTTGGTGCGAGTAGGCCGACACCGGCCACCATCTCCTTGAATGCGCTGAACACGATGGTGCTCGAGCAGTGCTGAAGGCGGCCAACGCCGAACTGGGGTTCACCTGCGGAACCAAGGAAGAAACGGCACGGATTAAAACAGACCAAGGGGCGAGCCCTCAAAGCAGCGCTTACCTTTCTGGATGTAGAAAACGGTGCGTTCCAGATCTCCATGGCGATGAGAAAGAAACCGCCCACGAGCGGAAAGAAAATGGCTATAGCGGCCTCCTGACTTCTTCGGCTTCCTCACACCACTCTCTCCCGCCGACCATTGGAGAAGCGTGCTGTCCGGAACTGGCGGTATTGCACCCTCTCCCCATTGCCGGGGGGAGAGAAGCGCAGTGTGTGTGTGTAGGCATTGTAAAAGGGGGGGGATTTGAGTTGCCTGTTCGTGTTTTTGGCGACGGCGAAAAAGAGAGGACTTCCGACTCTGGTGAAAAGCAAAATAGTTTTGTTTATTTATTTTTTTCCCTTTTTGGGACCGTCCCCCGCGGGGAAACCGGTTCCCGGCACGAGTCGCTGCCGCTTCGCCCTCGGAACCTCCCCAGCGCAGCGTCCCTGAATTTGGGCAACGCGCTGCTCTCGGCTTGCCCTTTTTATTATTATTAGTGCAACAAGTAAAGCTTCTTCTCCTCAAAACGCCGCTCGGCCAACAACACTCGGCCCGCGCCTTGTCAATTCTCCACATGGGGCGATCGAACCCGTAGCCCCCTTGGCGACCGAACACCCGGCCACTGAGAGACGGGTCGAGGAGCCCAGTTGTGTTTGATAGAAGAGCAGTAATAAAAAACTGACCGTACACACATACGATCGACATTCTCCAGATAAATATTTGTTTTCCCTTTGTGAACAATACGTAGCTATGTTCTAATTCTGCGACATGTATTTTCTCCACGTAGGCCGCGTCCCCACAGAGATCTTAAGAAGCCTGAAGTATTCCCGACCCCATTAGAAACGTTCTTGACAGGCTTTCAGACATTTCAAGGCATTGTAAAGGGGACTTCAGACATTTCAGGAGAGCCTCTGACGGGGCCAACGAACCCACCAGGAAATATCGGTTCACCTTTCAAACATCACAAGAAATCCTGAAGTCCCCTTCACACCCTTTAAAGAATTTCTGAAGTCCCCTCAGAGCGATTTTCAATAGGGACGTGACCCTCAGGCCACGTGACCCCTCTCAAGGTCACCCCAAGGTCACGTGACCCCTCCCAAGGTCACCCTAAAGTCACGTGACCCCCCAGGTCACGTTACCCCCCCCGTCACGTGACCTCCAAGGTCGCGTGATCCCTCCCAAGGTCGCGTGACCACCAAGGTCTCTTGATCCCCCGAGGTCACCTGACCCCCGAGATCACGTGGCCCCCCAGGTCACGTGGCCCCCAGGTCACGTGGCCCCCCAGGTCACGTGGCCCCCTCCCCGAGGTCACGTCACCCCCTCCCCCCCCCGAGGTTACGTGACCCCTCCCCCCGAGTTCAGGTGGCCCCCCGGAGCATATTAGAGAATGAGGGGAGGAGGAGGAGAAGGAGGAGGAGGAGGAGGGGTCTACCTCCCCTCAGTACTTTTCCCTCCTCCTCCTCAAGAGCTGCGCTCCGGCGTTACAGGGAGTTGTAAACGGCTGTCACTTTTTTGAACCGCCTTTGTAAATAGGGATTTTAGAGCGCAGCTTTTAAGCGGCCGCTTCCGGTATGAGCGGCGTCGCCGTCCCCGTCGGCGTAACGCGTGGTGCATGTTGGGACATGCACCGCGCGAGCCCCCTCCCCCCCCCCTGAGCGGTGCATGTTGGGACATGCACTGCACAACCCCCCCCCCCTCCGAGCGGTGCATGTTGAATCATGCACCGCGCGAGCCCCCTTCCCCCCAAGGTCACGTGACCTCCCCCTCGAGGTCACGTCGTGACCCCCCGCGGTCACGTCACCCCCCCCTCCCCGAGGTCACGTGACCCCCTCCGGAGGATATTGAAGGATGAGGGGAGGGGGAGAAGGAGGAGGGGGAGTATACAATCTCCTGAGTACCCTTCCCTCCTCCTCCTTCTCAAGAGCTGCGCTCCAGTTCGGCGTTACAGGGAGTTGTAAACGGCTTTCAATTTTTAGAGCGCAGCTCTTAGGGGCCCGTTCCCGGCTTGACCGGCGTCGGCGTCGGCGTAGGCTAAACCAAGGTCACCCCAAGTTCACGCGATCCCAAGGTCATCACAAGGTCACGTGACCCCCAAGGTCGCCCCAAGGTCACGTGACCCCCAGAGGTCACGTGACCCCTCCCCAGAGTCACGTGACCCCCAAGGTCACGTGACACCCGAAGTCACGTGACACCCGAGGTCACGTGACCCCCCGAGGTCACGTGACCACCCCCACGGTCACGTGACCCCCCGCCGAGGTCAGTGACCTCCCCGATGACGTCATCGTCACTGATGACGTCACCGGCATCCGCATCGTCATCGTCATCATCACTGATGACGTCATCAGTGACGTCACTGATGACCTCACCGGCATCCGCATCGTCATCGTCATCATCACTGATGACGTCACCGGCATCCGCATCGTTATCGTCATCATCACGGATGACGTCATCAGTGACGTCACTGATGACGTCACTGACATCCGCATCGTCATCGTCATCATCGCTGATGACGTCATTGGAGTCCGCATCGTCATCGTCACTGATGATGTCATCAGTGACGTCACTGATGACATCATCGGCATCGTCACGTGACTCCCAAGGTCACGTGGACCCCAAGGTCACGTGACCCCCCAAGGTCACGTGGCCCCCCAGGTCACTTCACCCCCCCCCCCCCACCCTTCCCTCCTCCTCCTCAAGAGCTGCGCTCTAATTCGGTGTTACAGGGAGCTGTAAACAGCTTTCACTTTTTTTCAGTCGTCTGGTAGGGTACCTGTGGACAGTGATTTATCGTAGATTAAATAAGATTACGGCGATATAGGTCCGGCACAACGCTTTAGTATACTGGAGATATACCATCGGGACCACCGCCTTGGTTTCGTCGATGTTTTTTCAAGAGCGCCTCGATACCTCTCACGCTTAGTTGAACTGGTTCCATTAACAAGATGCTGCTTTCATGTGGTGGAGGACAGTTGCTAATTTTAGGTGAAAAGATTGTTCGAAATTAATCATTCAGGCACGTTGCCTTTCGGCGTCGTCTAAGAAGACGTGGTGGTTGTGCACAATTTCGTTAATTCCCAGGTAATCTGCTCCGCAACATTTTATAAACTGCCCAAAGATTAGGGCTAGTGTTCATCCTGTCATTAAGTCGCTTGAAATAACCTTTCTCAGCACTTTTAGAGCGCAGCTCTTAGGCGCCCGTTTCCGGCTTGAGCGGCGTCGGCGTCGCCGTCGCCGTTGGCGTCGCCGTCGCCGTCGGCGTAACCGCGCGGTGCATTATGGGTAAATTTTCCCGAGGAATCCGAGGTCCTCCCGAGGTCCTCCCGAAGGAACCCGAGGTCTTTCCAAGGACCTCCTGAAGGAACCCGAGGTCCTCCCGAAGGACCTCGGGTTCCTTCGGGAGGGCCTCGGGAGGACCTCGGGCTCCTTCGGGAGGACCTCGGGAGGACTTCGGGTTCCTTCGGGAGGACCTAGGGGGGGGGGGGTCACGTGACGATGACGTCATCAGTGACGATGACGATGCCGATGCGGATGCCGATGACGTCATCAGTGACGTCACTGATGACGTCATCAGTAACGATGACGATGGCGATGCGGATGCCAATGACTTCATCGGCATCCGCATCGTCATCGTCATCATCACTGATGACGTCATCGTCACGTGACCCCCCAGTTTTTCGGGTTCCTTCGGGAGGACCTCGGAAGCACCTCGGGTTTCTTCGGGAGGACTTCGGAAGGACCTCGGGTTCCTTCGGGAAGACCTCGGAAGGACCTCGGGTTCCTTCGGGAGGACCTCGGGAGGACCTCGGGCTCCTTCGGGAGGACCTTGGGAGCACCTCGGGTTCCTTCGGGAGGACCTAGGGGGGGGGGTCACGTGACGATGACGTCATAAGTGATGATGACGATGACGATGCCGATGACGTCATCAGTGGCGTCACTGATGACGTCATCAGTCATGATGACGATGGCGATGCGGATGCCAATGACGTAATCGGCATCGTCATCGTCATCATCACTGATGACGTCATCGTCACGTGACCCCCCAGGTCACGTGACCCCTCCCCCCGAGGTCACGTGATCTCCCAGGTCATGTGACCCCTCCTTCCGAGGTCAACTGATCCCCCCAGTACCCTTCCCTCCTCCTCCTCAAGAGATGCGCTCAAATTCGGCATTACAGGGAGTTGTAAACGGCTTTCATTTTTTTATGTTAAGTTTATACTCATGCGTTACTTCGGATAATCTCATGAAATGTTTTTAATGTTTGTCACTTTTTGTTTTCTTATATCTAACGAATGCTCTCCTTCGTTTTCTAATAATACTGAGAATACGTGAGGTCACCCAAGGTTTCTTTCTTTTTTAAGCCTAGCAGAATCAATGATTGGGACATAAATGTTCGTAAGTTCTAGCAGATTGTTTTTAAATACACACAATAATTTATGAATGCCTTAGTCCCCAGCTAGAGACTCAAAAACCGGCAAGTGGTCGAGGAGCTCTTGGGAGATACTAAGATGATCACGCTTACCAAAAAAAAAACCTTTCCTGGATGCGCATTATAGGTCAGTTGATTTCAGATTTAATGCTGGCAATGACGGAATTGTGATCACCTATTTCTGGGACAATAGTGACAGAGCTAATAAGATTGGCTGAACTACAAAATGAAAGGGCTAAAATGTTGTTATTCCGAGTTGGATCCTTTACATATTGTACCTGTACGAAAGTATCTGCGATGTTTTTTTATTTCTAGGTTTATGCGCGTAACAACTTTGCATGAACAAATACCATCAGGCCATTCTACTTCTCGCAAGTTAAAGTCTCCTGGCAACATTATAGGCTGCCGAGAGGGCTCCGAAACTATATCAAATAATGACTGTAACGTCTTCAAATCTGAATTCTGTGACCGGTAAAACGTTCCTACAGCATACGATCAGTTATTAAATAAAGTGCCTGAGCACAAAATTGATTCGACGTCGTCATGATTAATGTCTAGCCTAGATGACTTTAGCAAAACATGTAATGGCAGAAACACCCCTCCACCGAGGCTAGGCCTATCTTTGCGATCAACAATAAATTCTTTTTAGGAATACTTAGCTGTCGGCGACGGACGGATTCAACCACAATTCTGTACCAAACACGATATCTGCTTTAACGAACTCGAGGAAAACAGCAAACTCATCAATTTTGTTTATTACACGTCTACAGTTTATCACGACTGTCACTGGATCATAAAAGGCAATTTTCTTATTCTTACTGGAGCGTCATTGCGTCAATAGGGAAACGACCTCTTGTTTTTCTTTATCCCATGTGAAAGCTTTTCCGTGAACAAGTTTGTCAAAATTTAGCCTTACCTTAATATTCCTGTCTACTTTTTAGCTTTAGCATACTCCCACAGCGGTGGGATCGTCCTCCACTCCTCCTACCCCTCCCTTTTCCTCCTCCCGTCCTCCTCCATCTCACTCCTCCTCCTCGCTCCTCCTCCTCCCCTCCTCCCTCTTGCTGTGCCCTTCTGTTCTTCCTTCTCCCTCCTTCTCCCCGCTTCCTCTTCCTCCCCCTCCGCCTCCTTCCTCCTCTTCCAACTAAGCTCCTTTTCCTCAAGAGCTGCGCTCTAATTCGGCGTCACAGGGAGTTGTAAACGTGTTTCATTTTAGAGCGCAGCTCTTAGGCGCCCGTTTCCGGCTTGAGGGGCGTCGCCGTCGAAGTCGGCGTCGGCGTCGGCGCCGGCGTCGGCGTCGCTGTCGGCGTAACCGCGCGGTACATTATGGGTAAATTTCCCCGCTAAATCTTGCGGAAAAATTTCCCCGCTAAGCCTAGCCGACAAATCTCCCCACTAAGTCTAGCGGGAAAATTTCCCCCATAAATCTAGCGGAAATCTTTCCCCACTAGATCTATCGGAAAAATTTCCCCGCTAAATCTAGCGGAAAAAATTTCCCCGCTAAATCTATGAGAAAAAATTACCCCCGCTAGATCGAAAAAATTTCCCCGCTAAATCTAGAGGAAAAGTTTCCCCGCTAAATCTAGCGGTAAAATTTCCCCGCTAAATCTAGCGAAAAAAATTCCCCCAGTAAATCTAGCGGAAAAATTTGCCCGCGAAATCTAACGGAAAAACTTCCCCGCTAAATCTAGCGGGAAATTTTCCCCGCTAAATCTAGCGGAAAAACTTTCCCGCTAAAACTAGCGGAAAATTTTTCCCGCTAAATCTAGCGCACAAATTCCCCGCTGTCTAGCGGAAAATTTTGCCCGCTAGGTCTAGCGGAAATATTTCCCCGCTAAATATTGGGTAAAAATTTCCACTCTACATTTAGCGGCACATTTCCCCGCTAAATCTAGCGGAAATCTCCCCGCTAAATCTAGCGGAAAGACTTCCCTCTAAATATAGCGGAAAAATTTTCCCACTCAATCTAGCGCAAAATTTCCCCATTAAATCTAGCGCAAAAATGTCCCCGCTAAATCTAGCGGAAAAATTTCCCCGCTAAATCTAGCTGAAAAGTTTTCCCGCTAAATCTAGCGGAAAAATTTTCCCGCTAGATTTAGTGGAAAAAATGCCCCGCTAAACCTAGCGGAAAAATTTCTCAGGAAGGTCACGTGCCCCCCAAGTCACGTGACCACCCCTTCCCCCCCCCCCCAGGAAACGGGAACCCCCAAGGTCACGTGACCCCCGAGGTGACGTGAACCCCCCGCCCCCCCCCCCCCCCCCCCCCCGAGGTGACGTGACCTCCCCCCCCCCTCAGTACCCTTTCATACTCCTCAAGAGCTGCGCTCTGATTCGGCGTTACCGGGAGTTGTAAACGGCTTTAATTTCTTTTGTCTACATCCCATGGCACATGCGCGACATTGCTGGCGTTGCTAGAAGCACATCGGCTTGACTTGCAAATATGAGCTGGTAGCCTGGCACATACACATATTGGCAACGTGAGCGATCGAAAGCGTCGCTGTGGTTGCCCCACCACAATTGGCCGAATGCTGACTATGACGTCAGCAAAGGATGTCTCATCGACGGAAATAAGAGGAATGTAAGAACTTCAATTATGATGGTGTTTGCAGTGTTGCTTTGAGAGCGCTATGATTTCAGGCCTCCACCATGCCAGTACAAACACCATCGAACTTGCTGTTCACAAGGTAATGACGTCACGAAAGGTAACCGAACGAGGGCGCCACCGAAACATCTCGCCGCCAATAGTGGCGTGAAAATGACGAGCTCGACGCTGCCAGCTTGGGCGCTGGTGCGCTCGAGAGGCAGTGCGTGCCAGACCGTGAATCGTCTCCTGAGATTGAATTAGGTTCAGCCTGGCATCGGCAAACCGTTGGATCTGTGTATAATTCCTTCTCCCGAAACACCCTCCCTGTCTGGTGGAGGTTCGGAATTGACATTCGTCCATTCTTCATCGCCTTCGAGTGAGATGTCACCAAGGCCCGCTTTCAGGCAACGCCGATCTGGAAATGCGAACCCGCACTCTACCTAGTCTCGTCATGACAACCTCACTGTAACCGACCGAGATGACGTCTTCACTGGTCACAGGAGAGTCGAGACCCCATGCAGACCGCGGCACCTACCTCAATTTCGACCACCTCGATCCCACCAAACCCACCTCTGGTTCTTCTGTCTTCACCCGCACGAGCGACTCACCCTCCAATGCCGCTCATCTGCTTGCCCTCCTGTCTCCGGAACCCTCGAGGTTTCTCAGGAGACGTTGATGACGAAATAGATAAATGGGCTGACGTCTCTACTCGGGTGAGTTTACATAACCACTGGGATGACCCAACTCAGTTCGCAAATGTAACTTTTATCTCAGCGATGTTGCGAAGATGTTACTTCTTAACTATGAAGCAGAAATGTCTTCATGGGGCGCATGTCTCTTACGGATTGAAGAAATATTCGGCCGCCCTAAACACCGCACGGCGACTGTCGCAAGAAACGCGGAACACGATCACAGCTCCTCTCCGAAGGCTACACATCCTAATAGACGATGTACTGACCCTGTGCAAATAAATCGATCCCAATATTTCAGAAGCAGATCGTGTACGGCATGTGCTCAAAGAAATTGCATTAGAAGCCGTAAACCTAGTTGTCCTGCAACCTCCCGTCGATGTCACATAAATCGTGACCATATGTCACTTGCTGATTCAGTTTACAAATGACGTACCGCAATCACTGATTCACCGCTACCTGCAGCCGGCATACTCTCGATTTCACAAAATGACAGCACTTTAGAAGAAACCATACGCCAAATTGTCCGCGAAAAGCTGACTCGATTTTTTACTACAGCAACAACTGAAGTGACAGGCACTTCGCAACACATTCGGAATCTCATCCGAACAGAGGTCACAGAGGCAGCCACCACGCCAAGCGCACTTATAGTCACGCCTCCCCAACTAACATATGCTGAGGTTTTTCTGAGACCAACTAATCCGGCGTTGCAGCACCCATAAGTTGCCATTTTGATAACGAACCCTTGCACAAGCAGCGCCCGCAAACCCCGTGGCAAACACCAGAAAATCGTCCCATCTGCTTATACTGTAGAATACGATGACATAGAAACCGGTTTAGTAGACGCCGCCAAGCCGACGAAGACCGCAACTGGCTGCCGCGCCGGGATACAAACCATGTTCCCTCTCCTCCTTACCACTTATATCACATAAAAAATCTGCCCTACGATGACCAATTTCGCCTTGGAGCCTACCCGCGAAATCCCGGACCGCAGTCGCTATCTCCGTACCGGTATCGTCGTTCACCCCCTCCTATAAATACTGGGCATCCTTGCACACTTGTTGACTCGCAAGAACTAACTTTTGGAATTTCCGGAGGTGAAACTGCCAGCCATTGAATAAAAACGAACCCTCCAACTTCACCAAGAAACTTTGTTTACCTTAAAATTAATCGTGATTAATTTTAAGCGAATATAGATACTGGAGCAGTTGTCTCACTTATGCAGCAAGGTGTCTGTAATATACTATGCAAGGTCAATAACCACCGATAACTCACGTGTTTCGAGATGCCGAAACAAATTGAACACACGCCACTGCCTGCTGCACTGCTATACTCGTCATTCAAGGACAAGTCCACACCATCGAATTCCTCGTACTGCGACAATGCACGTGCCATATTCGTCTGGCGTGGGACTTTCTAAACGCAGCTCAAGCTCTTGCGGATTATGCCAATTCAAATATTTGAACCATTGAAACGCCCAATTCGGCACATTCCACTTCAGTTGCACCCATCAGGCTCCGCACGCCCGATGACATCCTCTCACCGTGTTCTACACTGTTAGCAAATCACGTGTATTTAGCGAATATTTGGAGTGAAAAACACGCTATTTACACAAATTACCATAAATTTACACGTTGAGTAACGGATAATTCGTACAAAAATCATGCCAGGTTGTAAAAAGCGTGTTTTGGTTCGGTCATACACGCATAGCCTTGTAGCCGACCTCGAAAACACGAATCTCCCCCGAATACGACCGCAGCGCTGCCGGCTATCGAAGCACCGGAATGCTTGGGGACACACCTAGAAAGGACCTTCGAGACAAATGCCGCGGAAAGAAACATGTCTCGGAGACAGATATGCACCAAAAGCAATTACGCCATGTCGCGAGACGTGGCGAACCCCGCGCTTACCGCTCTCACTGCCATTCATTCCTGCCTTTGATTCTGGTCGATGGCAATGCGGCTTTTCTCTTGTCGCCCATGTTTGTATTTATTTTAGGGGTCTTGATAATAGTTTCTAACACACAACAAATAAAGTTATGGGTCTAATTACTCGTTCTAAAAAGTTAAAATGGATATAAAAAGCGTGCCCTCGATCTGAACACGTGATATTGCAGTTGGTTTCGTTTTGACTTCAACCCTTCAACTGCAAGCGAAGGTGCCGCCGCTTCTTATGCACCCTCGTCAGAATTTACGGCGGTCCGGGGTGGCCGCCATATTAAAGATGTATACCAGTTTCTGCATCTGTAGGTCATCTGTAAGTTAGAGCTGACAGAAAAAATCTGGCCAGAGCGCAACGCCCATGTACGCTGGAAGCTAGAGCCGGTTTGCTTTCGTTGCATTTGTTTGGACGGGGAAAATCTGGCAACAACGCCACAACGCACGTTTAGCATGGCGCCGGTATTGGTTTGGTTTGGACGCTAGAAGCTCGTAGGTTTGCAAGCAAATGTTGCGAAGACGTGACCGGAGAAGTGCCCCTGTGATGTTCACAGAAGACGGAAAGTATCAATCGTAATCGTCGTGTGTGCTTTGAAAGCGAAGGGAGCCACAGGGTCCACGAGTGCGCAACCACAAGCCAAGGTTCACGACAGCGCTGCGTTGACTTCGGCGATCTCGTTCTGTTTGGTGCAACACGGCGATGCGAAAAAGAGCTGAAACGTTCGTGGTGTGGGGTGCGGTGCTTGGAGGTCGAAAGCCACACTAACACGGAGCGCAAATTGGTTGTTGTGGGGTGGAGGTTCAACGTTCAACGGGTTGAGTCCCGTCGTCGTCAGCTGATCCGGTCCAGCTGGTCCGTGAGGACGCAGCGAGCGTTTTTAAAAGTAAATCTTCCATCGCTCCGTTTCAAACTGTGGAAGTATCCCGACGGATACCGTGAGTAAGAAGCAGCGGGCGTTTTCAACAAAATTACGTTGTTTTAATTGAATAATGAACTCCGGATTGTTGTCCTAAATCTGCCGTTTTTATGCTTCGTGTTGAACTGCATTGGCACAGCGACGCACAACGCTCGAGTAGATGATTCTGTCCTGCAACGAGTTTGTTGCGCTCATCATGTGGCGTGAATAAATTAGGACAAGATTTCCTACCTGCCCACAGATGCATGTACTGAGACCATTTTTTACGCAGTGAACGTGGTGCTTTTACTTTATTTTGGGAAGAGGCGTTGGTGCATTTATTATGGTGCGATCACTTGTGAGTTGAGAAATTGGAGAGCTAGCAAGCTTTCCTAACTTTGTCTCTTTCTCTCTGGCACTGCCCTGTTTCAGTTTCAGTAGGCATATCTACTAGCAGGTACAAACTGCTCTAAAGCGGGTAAAAGAGGGAAGCTTAGGACGGTGCGGACTCCGTGTATCGCGCTTTTCGCAAGGTGACGGGATAAATACTTTTGTGAGGTATGCGGAATGTAGATGGTTGAGCGTGTTGGTTATTAATTTACGATAAGGAAAGAGGAACGTTTAAGACAAACAGGCAAGACAGGCTTTCGACTTTCAACAAAACGTTTACTGGCTCGACTTCGCCTCCTGAAGCTCGACGGGGGGCGTCGGGGAGGTAGGGAGGGAGGATGGTGGGTGAGAGAAGCGCGAGCCAGCTCGCAGCTAAGCATGCATAGCGGAAGGGGGGTCTGCTGTGTGTCAGTCGACACGTCGCCGTTACACGCAGCCCCGAGTGCGCGCGGTGCCCTCATGGGGAAAGAAGGAAGGAGGGGGGAAGGGCGCGGAGAAGAGGCAGAGGAGAAGATGTGCCGGCGATGCTCTCTTGGGAAAGGAAAGGAAGAGGGGGGAAAAGGCACTGAGAAGGGAAGGAGAAGAAGAAGATACGCGAATTTGGACTTTTTTATGTCTTTGGAGGAACCCTCTCACCCCGCAGGAAGCGAATCTCTCGATCGGAGAGAGAAATGGATGGGCTGGACAGGTTTCAGACTGAAGATTTGATATGTAGGGACTCAAGGAGTTCCTTGCCGAATCGAGTTTTGTGCCCGCCGAGAAATTTGGTTTTCGAGAACTCGGGGGTGCACGAGTGGCAGTCTTTTTTGGCGTGAACTACGACTGGATGGAAGGAGTCCGGAGAAGGAGACGAGATCTCCTTGGCGTGCTTCTTCCATCCATTTGTGCTTCACGCCAAAAAAGACTGCCCCTCGTGCACCCCCCAGTTCTCGAAAACCAAAATTCTCAGCGGGCACAAAACTCGATTCGGCAAGGAACTCCTTGTGTCTCTACATATCAAATCTTCAGTCTGAAACCTGTCCAGCCCATCCCTTTCTCTCTCCGATCGAGAGATTCGCTTCCTGCGAGGCGAGAGGGTTCCTCCAAAGACATAAAAAAGTTCCAATTCGCGTATCATCTTCTTCTCCTTCTCCTCTCAGGGCCTTTTCCCTCTTTTTCCCTTTCTTCCCCAAGTGAACATCGCCGGCGCATCTTCTCCTCTGCCTCTTCTCCGCGCCCTTCCCCCTCCTCCCTTCTTTTCCCGAGAGGGCACCGCCCGCACTCGGGGCTGCGTATAACGGCGACGTGTCGACTGACACACAGCAGACCCCCCCTTCCGCTATGCACGCTCAGCTGCGAGCTGGCTCGCGCTTCTCTCACCCACCATCCTCCCTCCCTACCTCCCCGACGCCCCCCGTCGAGCTTCAGGAGGCGAAGTCGAGCCAGTAAACGTTTTGTTGAAAGTCGAAAGCCTGTCTTGCCTGTTTTGTCTTAAATGTTCCTCTTTCCTTATCGTAAATATGCGGATATGCAAGCGATTTTGTTCTGCCCATCGTTTGCGTCTCTCCAGCAAAACGAATAAGATGATCTACAAAAGCGCAATCACAAGCCAAGATTTGCGATAGCAATGTGTTAGCTTCGGTGATCCGTGTAGCTGTATTTTACCCCGCTCTCTGCAACACCGTGTCATGACGAAGGGCTGGAACGGTCACGGTTTGTGCTGGCCTCCCGGTTGACAGAAACCCGCACCGCCCGCATCGGCGCGGAGTGCGCTTGGGCTCTTGATGCTCGAGCCTTTCATCCGCGGCTTGTCACCAGCTGTTCCTGCTGTTCAACGATGAGGAAGTGGCGAGAGTGACCTCCGAAGTGAATGTAGATCCTCGTTCATTCAGTTTTCCGGTGTCAAAGTGTGGAAGATGTCCAACGTGTACTGAGGGTGGAAACTACGCGCGTTTTGCCTTGCTTTTATAACCGAAATCAGAGCAACGAGATAACTGCCTTGCGTACTCCAAAATGACGGAAGCAATAAGTTTCAACAGGTCGAGTACGTCACCTGGGATGTAGGCGAGACGGTGCACACTGTTTAAGCGCTTGCAGTACCAACGAGTGGTACCAGGAAATCGACGTCAACAGAGAAGGAGCTCGCGATTCAGCATAATGCAGTGCTACGGACCCGTCTATCTTCAAATTGGCAGTATAAAGAAAAAAAAAAAAAAGACGCATCAGCGCCCCAAACCGGTGTTTACGAATAACACCGGTCACAAACTCCCAAGCCCCACCGCTGCACTCGACACCGACACGATATACGAGAACAAACTGCATGAAGACGCCCCAAAAGTGAAGGCGTCTGCTCCCGTACAGCAACTAGCGGAAGTGAAGTGTTGGGCGGATGTACTTTACAAAAAAATATAAAAATGCTTTGTGCAAGGATCATTTTCATTTATTATTGTATACGTAATGACGAAATAGCAATAATTTGTTTTCCCATCTGATTCAAGCTAGTCGGACTGCTCATAACACTGATCAAGCAAGAAATAAACAAACATTTGAACTTTTTCATGACCGGTTTAAGATTTATTGTTAATATATCGTTATTTGTCGCAACGGACTAACATTATAAATTTTGCCTCTATACTTTTTAAATGCAAACACTTCTAACACACGGCTGTCCATTGCGCCGTGTTTCGTGTCTTTTTCTATAAGTCTGTAATCGTCAGCGACCAAAAAGCTCACCCGCACATGCCAAGCTTAAATGCGCCGCGGGGAGAAATGAATATCGAGTAGGAAGTGTGGGGCGTAGTGTCGGTCGTTGTGTTTGAGTACATGTTGGTGCTGTGTAGTACGTGGTACTGGTGTTGCCTGCGATGTATGTTGGGTTGCTGTCTATAGTCGTGGTCGTTCGCAGTGTATTAACAGACTTGTCTTTTTTTTAATATAGGCTGCTAGAAATCTCGCTACGTGGCGCAAGTTACTGCCCGAGTCTAAATAGTTTGCTCTAGTTATTTATCCGTCTAAGTTCGGCACTCGTTTTTTTTTTTGTTTTTTTTGTCTGGCGGTTTCGTTGAAGTTACTGGCGCCGCCGACCGCCGACGACGCACGTACGTACCTTTGCACGTAGCTAGGTCCACCGCTTGGAGGCTTTACTGTGTATAAAAGACATCAAACGAGAACTAACGCGTCTTGTGTGCTTTCGATTCGGCTGAAAGGCGCGCGGCTCGCTGGGATCGTCTCTCGCCTGTTCTCGGCTGCTGGCCTCCATGTTTCATAAGGAACACGCTCAAAACGTGTTTTGCGGAAGGTAGACACGGTGTAGCGTGTCGAGTTTACAGGGCACCTCGTGTGTAGACGAATAACACACATGGCTGCGTGTAAAACGAACATGTTTCGACGTGTCCGCTATGGGACAACGGTTTACACGTCTGGGGTTGTTATTTTTGCTAACAGTGTACAACATTGGTCGGCATATCGTCCCTTTAAGCATTTCCTCCGATATCCTCCCGGAGCAGCACAGCGAGCCTTTACACGCAAGGGTTGTGTTCTTCCTCAATGTACAGCACCATTGCACAAAGGAATAACCAGCACCTATGGCGGGTATCTACCCCTTCTTCCAAAAGATTTTTACTGGCCCCCGTCCAACCGTTACAGGACTCTAGCGTAGCTGCAGTAGCTCCAGACTCTTCTATGGTCTACTTGAAAACGTTGAGTTCACCGGCGTTATTGGAGAAACTTTTCAACACCATTGACAAATCCTTAACTTCAAAACTGCAATATCAGCATTGCTCTATGCTGCGAAGATATAATGCCACATTCGATCATCAGGTATTTGTTCTGAGCAAAAATAATGCTGTAGGATATCGCATCCAAACAGGAGACAGGAGCTGTACGCCACCGACCGCACCGTGTATTTCTTACAGAGCATGGGCTAATTCAACAGCACGTCATTGACATGTCAAAGGCGTAGTGTGACCTTTTCAAATCCCTAGTCGTCATCAGTAGTGCTTATAGAAAGATGAAATAATTCGGTTTTTGCGTTAACTACCACGGCTTTAAGAAGATTACACAAAAGGAGGTATACCTACTACCCCATTTTGACGACGTCTTGGACACACAGTACAAGGATCCTCTTTTTATTTGTGACTTGATTTACGTTCTCGATACTGGCAGATCCCGCTGGCCGAACAACACAGAGCAAAAGCAGCATTGCCACGCTCTACGGCCTCTAAAAATCTAACTTAATGCCTTTTGGTCTCCCCAATGCCCCATCTACTTTCAAAGGAAAGATTGACTTGATAATTTCTGGCATAAAATGTACCACTTGTTCGTGTTTTCTCGGCGACATAATGGTCTTTTCTGCTACGATTGACGAACATCTATCACAACTGTCCCAAGTGCCTTTGTCCATCACCAACGCGGGCCTCCACCTAAATCCAAAACAAAAAAAACATGTCATTTTGCTGAAAGAAAGGTGAAAGGATTTGGCCACTTTATTACCCACGATTGCGTAGTTCCGGCTCCTGACAAAAGTCGGACAGTGGTTGATTTTTAAGCCCACAAAACAGAAACGAACTGCGAAGCTTTCTAGGATTTGCGTCTTACTTTCGCCGCTTTGTTAAAGCATTCGCAACAATCACCGCACCCCTACATCACCTACTTCGCGTTGACGTATTCTTCGACAGAAATCCCGTCTGCGTCGATGCCATCTCGTCTCTTCGTCGCAGTTTTGCGTCACCACCCCTCCTCTGCCATGTCAATCCTCTAGCCTCCACCCACCTTCATATGGACGCCAGTGGCCATGGATGCGGGCCGTGCTTATACAAATACGCATAACATCTAACCAAGAACAAGTCATCGGATGTGCCACCCGCACTTTGAGCAAACCAGAAATTAACTACTTCACAACAGACCGTGAGTGCCTAGCTGTGGTCGGGGGTATCACTAAATTTCGTCCCTATCTTTACGGCCGCCATTTTGAACTCGTAAGCCACTTCCACGCACTCTGCTGGCTCTCGTCTCTCAAGAACATGGTCGGCCGTCTTGGTCGCTGGACCCCTCTAATTCAAGTATACGTTTCATGGTCACTATTTACGTGATGTATCATGTGTTATATAAATACATAGTTACACAGAACTCTTAATGTATGTATCACCTGTTACTACAAAAAACGTAAATATTGCCGCCTGATTACTCTTTGAATGCTATTGTGCCTTGCTTATTTTTTCTTGTGCGACTGCTGTTTGTGTGAGAGTTCGGCCGGGGACTCGTTAAGCTGCACGATGCAGCTTTTTTCCTCGGTCTCCCTCTATCATTTGTTTGATGGAAAAATAAGCAGTATTATTATTAATACTATTTTTATCAGTTACAAATCAGGGCGAAAGCACAGCTACGCGGATGGGCTCTCCCGCTGTCCCTTTCATCAAAGAGAACCACGCGTTTTTTTGTTTTTTTTTTCACTTTTCTCCACCGACTCGAACCTAGTACTCGCCAGAATCTCCCTGGCAGCTTCGGTGCTGCTCAACTCTCAGACCCTCGAATTCGGTCCATCTTTGAACACATTAACGGATCAAGACTCTCCACATACTCTCGATCTCTGAACACGACCCGCGACTTCGCAATACAAAACTGCCTCTTCTACTAGCACAACTATTCACCTGACGGCCAGCCTTGTCTTCTGGTTGTTTTATCCTCAATTTGTCAAGATATTTTACGGTGCTTTCATGACGCGCCCACATCCGTTAATTTTGCCTTTTTAAGGCCAATGCTAAAATTCGACTGCGTTATTTTTGTCCTGGAATGTATTGCACAGTTGCAAACTAAGTCCAGTTATGTGCTACATGTCATCGTCGCAAACGTCCCTCATACCTTGCCAGTAGTGCATGAAAATATCCGTCAAACCGGTTATCCGGTTAAACCGGAGGAGAGCGAATCCGGTTACGAAAGCCGGTTATTCGGTTAACCGGATTTTCGAATTCGAATATCCGGTTTGGCAAACCCGTTGTTCGGTTAATCGGTTATTCGGTTTTATTTCATGTATCCTGATGACCAGTACATGAAACAGCATTTCGCGCCCTGTGTTTTTCGTAAATGAAAACTCAGCAGACCGATTTTTTTACTGCGATAACATTTTTCAGCCTCCCCCCCCCTATATCGTGAACCTTTCTGGCCGACCTTTCCGGCCTCCTAATTCGCAGTTTCCCCGTTAAATTTAGGGGGAAAATTGTAGTCTTATGCACCAATTCAGTTTCCCCGCTAGAATTAGCGGAAAATTTTAAGCCGCGTGATTTATATGTTAATCCAGTTTCCCCACCAAATTTAGCGGCAAATTTTATTCCACCTGACCTGACGTCGGAGGACCTACGAACCAATTCAATTTCCCTGCTAAATTTAGTGGAAAAATTGACGTCACATGACCTAAGTACTAATTCAGTTTCCCCGCTAAATTTAGCGGGAAATTTGATGCAACGGGACCTGACGCCACGGGACCTACACACACAATTCAGTTTCCCCGCTAAATCTAGCGGAAAAATTGACGTCACCTGACCTAAGCACTAATTCAGTTTCCCCGCTAAATTTAGCGGGAAATTTGATGCAACGGGACCTGACGCCGTGGGAGCTAGACATCAATTCATTTTCGCCACTAAATCTAGCGGAAAAATTGACGTCACATGACCTAAGCACTAATTCAGTTTCCCCGCTAAATTTAGCGGGAAATTTGATGCAACGGGACCTGACGCCATGGGAGCTACACATCAATTCATTTTCGCCACTAAATCTAGCGGAAAAATTGACGTCACATGACCTAAGCACTAATTCAGTTTCCCCGCTAAATTTAGCGGGTAATTTGATGCAACGGGACCTGACGCCACGGGACCTACACACCAATTCAGTTTCCCCGCTAAATCTAGCGGAAAAATTGACGTCACATGACCTAAGCACTAATTCAGTTTCCCCGCTAAATTTAGCGGGTAATTTGATGCAACGGGACCTGACGCCACGGGACCCACACATCAATTCATTTTCGCCACTAAATCAAACGGAAAAATTGACGTCACCTGACCTAAGCACTAATTCAGTTTCCCCGCTAAATTTAGCGGGAAATTTGATGCAACGGGACCTGACGCCACGGGAGCTACACATCAATTCATTTTCGCCACTAAATCTAGCGGAAAAATTGACGTCGCATGACCTAAGCACTTATTCAGTTTCCCCGCTAAATTTAGCGGGTAATTTGATGCAACGGGACCTGACGCCACGGGACCTACACACCAATTCAGTTTCCCCGCTAAATCTAGCGGAAAAATTGACGTCACATGACCTAAGCACTAATTCAGTTTCCCCGCTAAATTTAGCGGGTAATTTGATGCAACGGGACCTGACGCCACGGGACCCACACATCAATTCATTTTCGCCACTAAATCAAGCGGAAAAATTGACGTCACCTGACCTAAGCACTAATTCAGTTTCCCCGCTAAATTTAGCGGGAAATTTGATGCAACGGGACCTGACGCCACGGGAGCTACACATCAATTCATTTTCGCCACTAAATCTAGCGGAAAAATTGACGTCGCATGACCTAAGCACTAATTCAGTTTCCCCGCTAAATTTAGCGGGTAATTTGATGCAACGGGACCTGACGCCACGGGACCTACACACCAATTCAGTTTCCCCGCTAAATCTAGCGGAAAAATTGACGTCACATGACCTAAGCTCTAATTCAGTTTCCCCACTAAATTTAGCGGGTAATTGGATGCAACGGGACCTGACGCCACGGGACCTACACATCCATTCATTTTCGCCACTAAATCTAGCGGAAAAATTGACGTCACATGACCTAAGCACTAATTCAGTTTCCCCGCTAAATTTAGCGGGTAATTTGATGCAACGGCAAATGACACCACGGGAACTACACACTAATTCAGTTTCCCCGCTAAATCTCGCGGAAAAATTGACGTCACATGACCTAAGCACTAATTCGGTTTCCCCGCTAAATTTAGCGGGAAATTTGATGCAACGGGACCTGACGCCACGGGATTTACACGCCAATTCAGTTTCGCCACTAAATCTAGCGGAAAAATTGACGTCACATGACCTAAACACTAGTTCAGTTTCCCCGCTAAATTTAGCGGGAAATTTGATGCAACGGGACCTGACGCCACGGGACTTACACACCAATTCAGTTTCCCCGCTAAATCCAGCGGAAATATTGACGTCACATGACCTAATAACTAATTCAGTTTCCCCGCTAAATCTAGCGGAAAAATTGACGTCACCTGACCTAAGTACTAATTCAGTTTCCCCGCTAAATTTAGCGGGAAATTTGATGCAACGTGACCTGACGCCACGGGACCTACACACCGATTCAGTTTCCCCTCTAAATCTAGCGGAAAAATTGACGTCACATGACCTAAGCACTAATTCAGTTTCCCCGCTAAATTTAGCGGGAAATTTGATGCAACGGGACCTGACGCCACGGGACCTACACACCAATTCAGTTTCCCCGCTAAATCCAGCGGAAATATTGACGTCACATGACCTAAGCACTAATTCAGTTTCCCCGCTAAATCTAGCGGAAAAATTGACGTCACCTGACCTAATTGCTAATTCAGTTTCCCCGCTAAATTTAGCGGGAAATTTGATGCAACGGGACCTGACACAACGGAACCTACACACCAATTCAGTTTCCCCGCTAAATCTAGCGGAAAAATTGACGTCACATGACCTAAGCACTAATTCAGTTTCCCCGCTAAATTTAGCGAAAAATTTGATGCAACGACCTGACGCCACAGACCTACACACCAATTCAGTTTCCCCGCTAAATCTAGCGGAAAAATTGACGTCACATGACCTAAGTACTAATTCAGTTTCCCCGCTAAATTTAGCGGAAAATTTGATGAACGTGACCTGACGCCACGGGACCTACATACCAATTCAGTTTCCCCGATTAATTTAGTAGAAAAACTGACATCACGTGATCCCACATCAACCTCTATGGTTCAAGTCCCTGAAGGTTGTCCTAGAAATCGCCCTTAAGTTCGTCCGTTCATTAAAAAAACTGAGAGGTTGCATAACTCTTTTGGCGATCACAAAATGGCCTTTCAGAGATTAGTCGCGAAGGCGTGGCTATTATACAGGTAGCGGGCCGTAGAGCTAACCGCCAGTTTTGTTCCATGCCGTTCAAAATTGCACAAGAAAAAACAAGTAAGAGCTATATTTTGTTTGTATAATATTCCAGATTACCCTGTGCCGTTCAACAAAAAAAAAAAAAAAGAACGTGCTAACGGTGTTTTAGCCGCGTTTTCTGCACCAGTTCTGAAAAAAATCATGCCTACCTGAAACATAAATATCTCTAATACACAGTTCAGGTTCCTGGAGAGAACGGTGATATTCCGATGGAAATTTATTGACACAGCTTTTTGGTCAGCTCAAATAGAAAACAAAACATCCATTTTTTATACTTTCACCCAGTACGTCATTTCAGTGTTTTCTCAATTTTTAATATCAACCCAATACCGTACACACACACAAAATCAGATATCCAACCTCTTAAGATGAACATAAATATACTACGAATATAGCTTGTGTAATTATCGCGTTAATTAGGATATGTGCAAAAGGAAAAAAAAAGCTTGATGCACAAGTACCAGTTTAAGTTGAATCACTGTTGAAAGATGCGCTAGTTGGTTATAACTTATAAATGACAAAAAAAAAAAAAAAACACCGCTAAAACACGACAATGAACAGAGAAGAGAACACATACTGTGTCACCCTTTTCTGTCCTTTGTGGGTTCCTAGGTTTTTTTTCTTCCGTAATGCTGAATATTAGTATCCCTTTGATAAAAAAAAAACGTACATTGGGTACTTTCTCTCATAGAGCGGCTGGAAGTCGCCTGCATCTTTATAGCTAGACTGAATGCGGAATGAACTGTGCCGATTTGTCGTAAGAAAAAGTTTATAACGCCATCTTTATCTTACTCGTTTAATAAATTATTTCGTTCATGAAATGTCTTCTGCAGTTTACAAAATTATAAAAAAGGACGCAAATCGTCTTGCGTGAATATTACGACAAAAATGATTAAAAACGTATTCAAACTGTCTTATCGGTTCTTCATCAATGTTGTAGATTTTTAAGAGCCATACGTCATTTTAGCTGTCAAAGTACGACCTATTTTGATACAGAAACACCAGCGAACTGACATTTTCTGGCAGAAGGCAGCTTCTCTTAGCCGTAACTATATTTCCGGCTGTAGAAAATACGCGCTCGGAGCTCGCGGACGAGGCAGGGATGCACATGTACTTCATCGCAAGTTGCGCGACTGCTGGGAACTTGGACTCGTGGTCTCTCCACCATTTGAGCGCGTCCAAGTTGTGCCCCAGCTGTGGCTCGGACAGGTAAGCTTCGAACTGGGCCGAAAGGTCGCTGGAAGACGGCTGGGTGTTAAAAAGTCTTTCGAGCGCAGTTGCTTGAGGTTGGCTCGTGCTCGCCCCGTCTTCGCCGACCGAAGGTGTCGTGTCTCTCAACAAGTTCATAATGTTAGTACGGATTTCTTGCGTGGCACTGGGCTCCTCACACTGCAGGTCTTTATACCTGGGATCTAAAAACGAAGCCCTCTGGCGTGCGCACACTGCGCTTTCCCGTGGGTCCCACTCCATGGAAAATCGTCGAATGATCTCCACCCGAACAACTTCCTTAAACCTTCCTAGCAGGGGGTCATCTGTAAATTGGGGCTCGAGTTTCAACACGAGTGCCCTCTTCACAGGGCGAACCATGGACACTGGGGATGCGGTGTCGCTGCACAGTACTGTAGTAGCTAAGTAAAGTGGCTCGAGAAGGTCACACAGTTCGCGGGTGGTGTCCCATTCCTGCTCACATATTTCAAGATTCTGTGCTACTTTCGCTGTTACAACTGTGCGATCAACAAGCACGCTCTCAATTGCTGGTCTATTTTTGATCAGTTTTGTGAGCATTTGGTACGTCGAGTTCCATCTCGTAGGGCAGCTTTGTGTTAAGCGCTCTGGGAGTAATCCAAGCTGCTCCTGCCTTCTACTGAGCCCGTCACTGGCTATTGTTGAGTGCTTGAAATGAGCCACCAATTTCCCAGCCTTTCTGCAGAGGGATTCAATTTCGTGGATATTCATGCCCTTGTTCACGCTTAGATGAAGACTGTATGCTGAACAAGTCAAATCCCTCGACTCTAAAAGGCTCGGAAGGCCTTCTACCGCGTTCGTTCCATTGACTGCGTTATCTGTGACTACAGCTGTAACCTTGCAGTCCAGGTTCCAATGCGAGATTACTTGTTGCATGCGCATCGTAAGGTTTTCTGCTGTGTGTCGCTGATCCATTTCCTCTGTTGCCAATGCAAAGGATTGCGGTTTCCACTCATTGCTCAAGGTGTGCGCAGTCACTGTAATGTAGGAGTCCTGCGCCCTAGACGTCCAACAGTCAGAGGTGAGTGCTACGGCAGATGCCGAGTTGAGTTGAAACGTCACCTTCTCTTTTAGTTGCTCATGCAGCAGGCTCATACGGCTTTTTAACGAAGTTATTGAAGGTGCTTTATAACTTAGCTCGACCACCTCCATAAAGTTCCTAAATCCGGAACTTGTTGTGAATGACAGGGGCAACAGGTTGACAGCTATCATTTTTGCTAGCGCCTGGTCAATCTTCTCCTGCCTCTCTGTGCATCTTGTTCGCTTTCTTCTTGGTTTATGCATGATTGATGACTGAGACGTTGCAGGTCTGGTGTCCTCGGTGCTGCCAGGAGGGTCATCAGTAGTAGACCCGTCGGTGTCTCTCTCATCCAGGGTAGGCTGGCTATAAGAAACAAAGTCAGCATGTCAAGTCGTTCCTGTGTACACAGTTTTGCAAGATCTTTATTTACACAGTGACATTTTATACTTAATAGAGACAGGTAGATATTTTAAGCACATTCACTTGAACCTGAATCAGGAATTGACAATTACCTTCTTCTTGGCAATTATGAAGTGAGATCGCATGTCTACTGCCATGTACAGCATTTTTCGAGCAGTTCATTTTTTAATGCTCAATAACCGAAAATTACTTCGCTTATGGTAATAATGAAAGCAAATAAAAAAATAATATTCGGCTCAAAATTACAGTACTCGCATGAACACGTCACGTCTAACTTTTTTAAAGTTGTCACTGAGTTGCTTTGGAGTGAACCAAGCGCCGATAGAACCACAGAACCGAAGCTTGACTATACACGTTTGCAAGTCCGGTCTCAGGGCGCCGCCATCTTCCTCAGTGGGGTGCGCTCTCGGGAGCGCCCATAATCCGATCACGACGCCTTATCAAGGCTTCGTAATCGGATTATGACTGGTCCAAGCGCACCCCAGACAGGCAAGATGGCAGCGCCCTGAAGCCGGACTTGCAAACGTGTATACTCGGCGACAACTTTTCTTGGAAATGCAGTGGAAGTTACGTCCCGCGTCCCCTCTCCCATTTTGAGTGTACGCAGGCTCTCCTTCTCTCCCCGGAAATGGGGGAGGAGGAGAGCCTGCGTACACTCAAAATGGGAGAGGGAACGCGGGCCTGTACCTTCCACTGCATCGCCAAGAAAAGTTGTCGCCGAGTATAAAAAGTCAAGCTTCGAGGAATTGAGATGCTCGTAGCTGTCATAAACGCCTCATCGAGAAGTAATTTTGTTTTATCCAAATCCTGTTTTATGACTATCTTGTTTGAATGTTTGTCTCATTTGATAAACTACCAAAATCTACAAGAAGTGGTGCACACTTATTGGTAGTAAACTTAATGCTATCAAAAGTAAGGCCCATATTTAACTACCGATGACGAACAAAATATAGTTAATCAAGAGCCTACTTCAGAAATAACTCAGCTTGCGGGTAATAAAGGCTAGTTACACGGCAAAAGTAAAGCAGAGTAGCAAAGAAGGTACGGTTAGAGTTAGCAATCACGTGCGCGACGAAGCTCCGGCCTACCAGCTGCTTTTCTATCTCCAGAGGACATTTACTACGCGGTGGGTTCAGCGTTGTACAGCGCGTCTGGCCATTAATTGTTAGCCAACGCAAGCAGCGTACTCTCCGCGGCATTTCTTCTTCCTTTTCTTGAAGACTAGGTCTTGGTCCGTTAAGAGCCGGCGATTTCGGAAAGCCAAAGATAATGAAGGCAACCATTGTTAAGACTAGCAGATGAAGCTGGCATTCGGCGCCCAAACGCCTGACCCTAACAGCACTCTGCACGAGAAGCGGACGATACTAGATATAAAGCCCGCCATCCTTCGTGTCCACACTCGTTACTTTTTAATGAGAGCTCAGCTCTCTGACATCACCGCATCCTGCGTTCAAGAAGTAGACAGATTTTCTCCCCTCCTCTTTTTATTGGCCCGCCGCGTAGTTTCGTTTATAAAGTATTGCAGCTACTAGTCTGATCGAGAAATCGATACATTGTTTTTTGACCCGCAATAATAAGCTGTGCCTCGCATAAAGATCGAACTTGTTCCCAATGTTATTCCAGCGCTGGTTAGAAATATTGAAAGTTTGAGGTCATGGCGTTGTCTGAAGCATAAATTACGTTAAACATTTCTTTATGGGCAGTCGCCCACCTATTATTATTCTTCAAACAAAGAAAGGACATCATGGTCTTCACTAACACTTCTAAAAAAAATCATGTTAGCAAGAAAGTAAATACTGTTTTCTTTCTTTCTCAGACCTTCTCTCACTGAAATAAATGCTGCCAGCGCCAAGATTGCCATTTTATGATTTAAGCAATACTGGGCGTAGCTGGGCTCAGCCATAAATAATATTCGATGATCAGTATCATCCTTTCATCTAGATAATGCGATGAGCTGAAATTTTAAAACTTTTGCATTTTATCACCACCAGTTGGTCACTCTCACGGAGCTTCGGCTTTATGCGATGCGTAGGTTAATACTGCGCGCCCGAAACCGGTTGGTCATTTATTAGCAGTTTCTTTTTAACGCTACTGATTCGACGTGTCGCATTTCATGAGAACCTAAAAGATGCACCTCGAAACAATATACAATTGTGTTCACAAGTAGTGTTTTGTTACTTACCATTGACGTTTTGTTGTTGTTTTTTGAAGTCCATGCTCCTTTGAAAGGTGCGTTGCGACGGACGACGTAGACATGTTAGTTTGAAAAATCTCGTCACAAATATTGCACTGCGCCGTTGTGCCGTCCAAAGATCTTGTCGCGTGTTGCCATATCCAGCTTCGCAATTTGCCCATCACTACCAGGGAACGAGATTGGTTTTTGGTCAGAGCGAAAATTCAAACTCGCTGTCTCAAAACGAGCTGGAATACCAATGGCAGGTGATGTCTGTCTGACAACGCCACCGAAGAACCGGCGTTCGTCTGCTAACAGGACTGAAGAGACATTTGCTCGGCAGCAGTGGCGGCAAGGAGAGCGTCCGCTAAACCTCGTCGTCGAATTTTTCAGAAGTCGCATCTGCTGACCGCTGAACGTATTGGCCCTGGGATCGTCAACTTGCGTATCTGCTGACCGCTGAACGCATTGGCCCTGGGATCGTCAACGCACGAAGAGACACGAGGCCAAGCCAGCGAAGCCACGTCATCAGGGATCTGCGATAAAGGCGATCAGCGCGATCGGCTAGTTCACATTTGCTCGGCAGCAGTGGCGGCAAGGAGAGCATCCGCTAAACCTCGTCGTCGAATTTTTCAGAAGTCGCATCTGCTGACCGCTGAACGTATTGGCCCTGGGATCGTCAACTTGCGTATCTGCTGACCGCTGAACGCATTGGCCCTGGGATCGTCAACGCACGAAGAGACACGAGGCCAAGCCAGCGAAGCCACGTCATCAGGGATCTGCGATAAAGGCGATCAGCGCGATCGGCTAGTTCACATTTGCTCGGCAGCAGTGGCGGCAAGGAGAGCATCCGCTAAACCTCGTCGTCGAATTTTTCAGGTTGGTGAATTATATTTATAGGATCGTATACGTATATGTTCCTCATTTCCTTGCCGCTGCTGCTGCTGCTTCTGTGAAAGAGCATTAGGTTCTGTGTTGAATGGCCAATGGCGAACCATTTGACTCTGATTTGTGCATGCATTGTAATCAGTCGCTTCCAGATGATGGCATGTTTTCTAAATGTTGTGACTGTGAGTATGCCTATCACCTGGGTGCTTGCTCGGGTGTCAGCGAAAGCACGTTTAAGTCTAGGGGGGAAAACGCAAAGAAAACCTGGAGATGCCCGACGTGTCGTACTTCAAAAGCTCGGGGAGCACAGGCGCAGAGCAGAGACAAACGAGAGCCGGAGCTTGACTTCGGAAGACTGCTGCTTGAAATGAACAACAAACTGGGCGATCTCGTAACCATACGGGAAAAGGTGGACTCGTTGATGTCGGTGAAAGATACTGTCTCTAACATTGAAAAGAAAGTCCAGGAATTGTCGGATAAGTATGACCAAGTGCTCGCGCAATTGAAGGAACAGTCTAAAGAGATCTCCGACCTCAAAAAACGAGTTTCAAATGTCGAGACGCAGGGCAGCACCGAAGAAGTAAAGAGGTTAACACTAGAAGTAAACAGCCTGGAGCAGTATAGCCGACGGCAGAACTTAGAAATACATGGACTTCCACGGAGCGAAAATGAAAATCTGCTAAGCAAAGTAAATGAAATCGCAAGAAAACTAGAGTTGAGTGAACTGACGGAAAATGATTTGGATGGGCTACACAGGCTGCCGCCCAAGCAAGAAAAGAGTCCGGTAATCTTGGTACGCTTTTTGTCGCGGGTGACGCGTGATCAGTGGCTGGCGAAACGGGGCGGCTTAAGAGATAGCGGTCTGAATGTCCGCTTCTTTGATAATTTGACTGCCTCCAACAAAAAGCTGCTGTGGATGACGAAGACAAAGGCTCGTGAACAAGGGTACGCGTTTACACGGCAGAAAAACGGAACGGTGTTTGTACGAAAGGCACAAGGCCTGCGTGCTATTAAGATTGAATCCGAAGATGATCTCGGCAAAATAACGTAAAATGGCTGACACAACATTCATGTCCCTGTATTACAGCCAGGATACATTTAAACAACTTCTGCAAGATAACGTATCGTTTCTTAAAAGACATTTTTCTATTTGTCATTTGAATGCGAGGAGTATTGTAAATAAACATGATGATGTTACTATGTTTTTGAACTCTCTGAGTTATAGTTTCGACGTCTTGGCTTTCACGGAAACTTGGGTCTATAATACAAGTGATCAGGTTAGTTTTGAGGGCTATAAGAGCGAAGGCGTATTCAGATCTAATAAAAAAGGAGGGGGCGTTTCACTGTATTTTCGTAAAAGCATAGGGTATAGTGTTATGTCCGAATACTCGTGTGTAACTAGGGACTACGAATCAATTGTTGCCATATGTGAAGGATCCGTAGTGGCTGCTCTATATCGTCCACCTTCTGGGGCGATATCCGAATTTATGAATTACGTAGTTAAACTTTTGGGGCATATTACCTCACTGAATTTAAGAATCATACTAATAGGGGACTTTAATATTGATCTGTCGGGCTCGCATCCGCTGTGCCGACAGTTCCTCGATACTATTGAATCATTCGGGTGCAGTAACGTAATTACTGCGCCAACAAGAATAACTCGGGATAGTGCGACCACAATCGATTTATGTATCACAAGTGACCTACCGAGTGAAACAATTTCTGGAATCTTTTCCTGTCCAGTCAGTGATCACTTACCTATATTTTGCATTCTTCCTTCTCAACGAAAGCGAATAGACACAAAGCACTCTGTAGCTATCACAACTTGTAGGAGTATCAATGCTGCCAATATAACCAAGTTCTATGACCTTGTATCAAAGATTAATTGGGATGACTTATACAGTCAAAGGGATCCAAGTATTTGCTACGACATTTTCATAACTAGGATTAAAGATTGTTATGACGAAGCGTTTCCTTTGCGAAATGTTAGAAAACACAAAAAAATAAGAAAACCATGGATCACTCATGATATGTATAGAAGAATAAAACGGCGAAATGAACTTTATGCTACTTTTATCAATACAAGAGATGAGTCGGTGTTACGCGAATATAAAAAGATAAGGAATAAGCTAAACGCAGACATTAAGAAAGCACGCAAGCAGTATTACGGCGATAAATTCGCGTCCGTTTATAATGATCCCAAAAAAGTATGGAACACGGTGAGGTGTCTTACCTCCCAGCCCCACAATATACTTCCAAATGAACTGGTAATTGATGATATCTTATATTCGAATTCCTTCCTTGCTAACAAGTTTAACGCTCACTTCTTAAGTTGCGGCGCCTGCCCCACTACATCCGTATCAAGTAGTAGCTTTGAGCCTTATATGTTGCCAGCTGCAACTGCAAATTCAGTTTTCCTCTGCCCTGTGACGGAGGCGGAGATAACGAGGCTCCTCCAGAATTTAAGTAATAACACAGCGGCCGGATCAGATGATATAAAAGCGGCTCCGATTAAGGCAATTACGCACTTCATAAGCTCCCCTCTAGAACATATCTGTAACACATCGTTATTGACTGGTATATTTCCGGAAAAAATGAAACTTGCCAGAGTTTGCGTTATACATAAAGGTGGTCCACGCAATAATATAAATAACTATAGGCCAATTTCTGTGCTACCTTTATTCTCAAAAATTCTAGAGCAGGTAATCAACGTTAGGCTTTCTAGTTACCTTGAAAAAAATAACATAATTGTAAAGCAACAGTATGGCTTCCAGAAAAACAAATCTACGGAAAAAGCCTTGCTATATATAAAAGATAAGCTAATTAATAGTTTTGAAAATCAATTATATACAGTAGGAATTTTTTTGGATTTTCGCAAGGCATTTGATTCGATTAAACATGACATTCTTCTAAAAAAGCTGACGCACTATGGCATAAGGGGGATAACTTGGAACCTAATTCATAGCTATTTATCTCGACGATCACAATATGTAAAAATCAATGAGTATGAATCGCAACTAATGAAAATAAATTACGGTGTACCTCAGGGGTCAATTCTGGGACCATTACTTTTTCTGTTGTACATAAATGATATAGTAAACATTCCGCAAACTCCAGATATTATACTTTATGCAGACGACACCAATGTGTTTTTTACTGATAAGGATCTTAGTGTAATAGAAGGTTTATCAAACACTTGGTTACGCGAACTTGCGCTGTGGCTAGAGTCTAGTCAAATAGAATTGAATATTAACAAAACAAAATATGTTATTTTCAAGCCTGTGCATAAGCAACTCTGTAGTAACTTCTCGGTACAATTTAGAAACTCAGAATTAGAAAGAGTGTCCTCCCTAAAATTTTTAGGTGTCTGGTTCGAAGAAACCTTAAGCTGGACAGACCACATCAATCATATTCGCTCTAGCGTATCCAGATCTATTGGAATCTTGTATAAACTTAAACATCTTCTTCCCTGTTGGCTTAAGTGCCAACTCTACTACAGTCTTGTGCAATCTCATTTACATTATTGCTTACTAGTTTGGGGAACTACAACAAAAACAAATCTAGGCAGACTATTCGGCCTACAAAAAAAAGCTGTTCGTTGCATCGAAAACCTTCACTATACCGATCATTCAGCCCCATATTTTGTCAAATATGGAATTTTAAATATTCATCAGCTCTTTTTCTTAAAGCTAGCGATGATAATATACCGCGAATACAGCAGTGACCAAAATGATTTTTGTGACATCTACCACCCTAAAACAACACAATATAATTTAAGAAATGAAATATACACAAAGCCCAAAATACGGACGAATTATGGCTCCCAAGCTCTAGCGTATAGAATACCACAGCTTTTGAACGATCATCCAAGTGTTTTTGAATTAATGAGGAATGCTACTTCCCTTATTGCCTTCAAAGGCAACATGAAACGTTATATTTTGCAATAGGAAATTGCGTTTTGGTTATTCATTGGGTTGAACAGCGTATAATCGGCTCTGATCACCGTTATTTGTGTTACTTCGCTTGAAAGCTCATTGCTCCCCTGCCAGTTTGTACTTTAATAATTCATTTTTCTGTAGAAGGATTGTTTCGTTTTTCGTTCGCACAGTGACACATTTTTTGATAAGATTTATTGTCGTTTTTACTTGTGTTCATTTCTAGTCTGTTCTGATTCTCTGCTGAGCAATGTACAGGGTGGTGGGGCCTCGTCAGGTAAATCTGTTTACCTTTTGCCCCTCCACCTGAGACTCAAGGAGTCCAAATAAAGATTATTATTAAGAGCGGGGGTTCGTCTGGTAGTACGAGCAAAAAAATTGGGCTTTGTCTGCTAAAGTGGGCAAAAAAAAAAAAGGAGGTTTGTCTGATAACGCGAACAAAATGCGGGCGTTTGTCTGCTAACGCGAGCAAAAAACGGGAGTTCGTCTGCTAACAACAGCGAATAACGTGCATTCGTCTGCTCGAGCGAAGAGCAACACTTCGTCTAATAATGCGGAGAAAAAAAAAGAAAAAAAAACCCGAAGTTTTTGTTTTGTTCAAGCGATAAAAAAATAACTGGGGTTCGTCTGCTAACGCAAAAAAAAAAATGGAGGTCTGTTTGCGAACGCGAGCAAAGAAACGGGAGTTCGTCTGCTAACGCGGCAGACCGGACGCTCGTCAACTATCACTGCTAAGAACGGGCGGGGATTTGTCTGCACCAATGCATATTTCGCAAACGAAAACAAAATAAAAATAAGTGAGAAGCTCTTACACGTAATGGGCTAAGTGAATTAGAGAAAAATAGTCTTTTATAAATTTAATTTTGCAGGTGATCCGATCGAACAAAAGCACGACCTCTGAACATAGGCGATTTTGCTGGCAAGCGGTCGACAATCAATACTCCCCTTAGAAATGTATAGTCATTTTGCGGCCGTAAATAATCTAGTCGCCACCGTAGAAAAAAACGAATTGAAACAAGCACGTCTGCTGCCATGTCAAGTGTACGGTTTACTACGGTTAAAAAAATGCCATTTCGTCGAAGCACGTTTTAGAGAACGGGCACGTTTTAACGAAGCACAGTTTAGAGAAAGCAGAGCCTCAGTTTAGACAAATGCCGTTTATCGAAAAGGGGACGCTATTTAAAAAAGGGTTTTCTACTTCGCGCGTGTATCACTGGTGCGCGTGTTAACCCAAGCCCCCCGCTGCGCTCCCGCCGCTTCGCGGCGGCAGTCTGCGGCGGCTCATTACAAAAATGTTAACTCAGCTGACTTATCCGCACACGCCACTTCGCGACGGCCGAATCCGCTAAAAGGGGGCTCATCGACATTTTCTCTAAACTGGGTTTCTCTATAAACAAATTTGATAAACTGGGGTCGGTAAAAGGGCATTCACTAAAACGAGCTTCTCTAAACCGAACAATCAATCGCCGGATTTTCTTTTTTTCTTCTTTTTATTAAGGCTTTTATTAAATTCACTTGTGTGGTGAAAAGAAATGACTTCGCGATTTAATCAAAACCAAAATATTTAGTGTCATCCAAAATCGTTTTTAAGGATACAAAAACCACCGATGTCGCGTTTGTATTATCAGTGTCGTGCAGGTACCACAAAACACATGTCGGTGAGTATTTCAGAAGGAACTTCTTCACGAAAAAATTCTTACACGTAAATTCCCCACGGAATAATAAAATATGGCAGATGTGCCGAAAACTTTCGTTCATCACAACGCTGTAACGTTTAGTCCAATGGCCAGCCGAATAATAAGCAGCACACCAGTTGTGCTGCTTATGCGAAGATATGTCGATGACGATCGATTCTTACTGCGCCGATCCTGAGTCATACGTTGATCTGATATTGAAAGGATGTTGCCTTCATTTAGTGTCGATACGTTGTTGATGAATAAATGATTTTAATGTCGTGATCTGTTTTCCCGCCAAATTTAGCGGGGAAACTGAATTGGCGCATAGCTCACGTGACGTCGATCTTTCCGCCAAATTTAGTGTGGATACTGATTTAGCCAAATTTAGCGGGGACCTAAATATCCTGTAAGTCCCATGACGTCAGGTCACATGACATTAATATGTCCGCCAAATTTAGCGGGGAAACTGAATTGATGCTGTGGGCTCTGCGGCCCATCATGGGCCGAAAGAACGTGTGCTCTGCGCCCGGCGCGCAACGTGCGCGCGAGCCACGTTGGAGGCGCGGGGCTCGGCAGTCGGCAGTCGGTTGGCTGCCGCCAGACAGTAAAGGTGTGTTCTATGATATCTGCCTCGTTGGTCCTTCTTGCGGGTGAGCAGTAGCACCGAACCCTACATTGTTTGGCGCTCCACGCGAGGCCTACTGCTCGCCCGCGGGTTGGACCGCAGGCTTTTAGCCCGTTTTAGGCGTGTTCGCCCGGTTTTCTCGCTTTCGCCATCCCCGATAGGCCTACGTGGTCGTTCGACTAGGCTTCGGCCACCGGACGCCATCTTTGCCATCGGGGCTTGGCCGTTGTGAATAGTGTGCATATTGTAGTATATTGCGTGTTTTTCCGTTCTTTTGTGTTTCGTTTTGTTCTGTTTTTTCTGTTTGCTTGTTTTTCTGCGGTTGCTACGGCGATGCAGACCCGCCATAGAGCCGCAGCAGACCAAGGCGAGACCAGAGAAGGGCCTGACCCGACGTCCATGGACCTGATGGCTCGGGTGGCCAACCTGTGCGACACCGTCGCGCAACGCCTGGTCCTGGCTGACCACGGACACCAAGGGCAAGGGCCACGACCCCAAGTGCCGGTTCCGTTGTACACGGGCTACGACGGCCGGAAGTCCGTGGCCGACTTCCTGGCCGAGCTGGCGGCCTATAAGCTCGCCACGGGAGCCTCGGACGAGTACGTCCTTGCGCGGGTGCTGCCCGTGGCGTTCCAGGCTAGCGCCGCCCGCTGGTGGCGCATCGTGGCCCCCTTCCTCACCTGGGAAGACTTTCGGCGGAAGTTTCAAGATGAGTTTCTTCCACCTGGGTACCAGTCTCGAGTCCAGCGAGGACTGGAGCGCCGGACCCAGCACCCGGACGAGACCCTCGTCGAATATGTACGGGTGATGCAGGAGCTCTATGAAAGAGCCTGCCCAACGACGTCGGAGTCGGACAGGGTTGCTCGGGTGATGCAGCAGAGCCACCCAAGATTCCGGCCCTACCTGCATGGCCGCACGTATTCCACCCTGGAGCAACTGGCCCGGGACGCTCACGGCATACAAGAGACGCTCCTGGCCGAGCTGCAGTATCGGCCTCCGCCACCGCCTGGAGAAGCTCTTGAGCCGTCCTGTGCCTGGCGAGCTCCCGGGCCCAGAAGAGGTCCAACTCAGCGCCAAACCCTGGATGGCGCGGTCTGTCCCCCCCGTGCGCTGGACTCCTACGCCTTCGGGCAATGGGAGCGCGGGAGACCACTCGATGGTTCGGAGCCCCGGCTACGTGCCCGGCCGGCTGGATCGAGACTACGGCAGGGTGAAAGCCGTTTAAGGTCCTTCCCCCGCAATGCCAACCGGGGCGCCGATCGCTGGTCCAACGAGGGACACCAAGAAGGGCCGCAACGACAAGCGCAGGCAAGCCAGACGCACGGCCCTGACCGGCGCAACTTGGTGCGGTGCTTCGGCTGCGGTCGCCATGGCCACTTCCGGCGTGACTGCCCCGACCTACTGCGGAACAGCAATGCAGCCTCGGGAAACGAGTACGGCCGGTGGCGTTGACCCCTGAACGCCTGCCGGCCGCGATGACCATGGACAACTCGGCAAAACTTCCATCGGTATGTCGAATTCAGCCTGACCTTGAGCTAATTGAGCCTCGTATGACAGTTACAGTGCTCGGAATAGCTGTGGCAGCGCTGATTGATACCGGTGCGAGTCTGTCGCTTATTGGGGACTACCTGATTGAACGGTGCAAAGAGCAGAAAGCCAACATGCGCGAGACTAACGTGCGCTTACAGCTAGCGTCAGGACCAGAAATGCTCGCGAGTCAAGCCGTGAGGTTACAGATCGGGTTTAACGAGAAAAAACGCCGTCAGCGTTTCGTTTGCTTACCTGGTCTCACGGTACCGATTATTTTGGGGCGAAATTTCATTTTCGGGGAGAACCTGGTTCTGGACTTTCCGAACAAAGGCTACCGGTTGGGTAGTGACGCGCAACTGATTCCATTTACCAGACGAGAGGATTGTATCGTCAGTGTCGATAACGTTGGCGTTAGAACGCCTGCTTTGCGACTCCCATGTGCGGTAAGCGATTCTTTGCAGAAGTGTCCTGCTACTGACCAGCAAAAGCGGCGTCTCCAAAGACTCCTGGAAGAGTTTTCAACGATGTTCACGGAGAACCCCGGCAGAACCGGTGTCTTAAAGCACTCAATTGACACCGGGAATACACGGCCTCTACGCTGCAACCCTCGACCAATCAGCGTACACAAGCGAGCCCTGCTGGACAAGGCGCTCCAAGAGATGATCGACACGGGTGCAGTACGTGAGTCACAGAGCCCTTGGGCCTTCCCGATCGTCCTTGCCCCCAAGAAGGATGGAACGGCTCGGCTTTGCGTCGACTACCGGCGCCTGAATGCGGTAACCGTTCGTGACGCCTACCCGTACCCCTCGATTGAGTCGATCATGTACAACTTGGGAAACGCGAGTTTTTTCACGACTCTTGACTGCAGTCGCGGTTTCCTCCAGATAGAGGTCGAGCCCGCTGACATTGAGAAAACAGCATTCACATGCTACAGAGGGTTGTACGAGTTTGTGCGCATGCCTTTCGGCTTGAGCAACTCTCCTGCCACATTCCAGCGTCTTATGGACATTGTGCTTGGAGACGCACGGCACAACTACGCCATGGCATATATGGATGACGTAGTAGTCTTTTCACGCACGTTTGAAGAACATCTTGTGCACCTTCGGACTATTCTCGAACGCATGCAGAATGCTGGTTTGACAGTTCACCCGGGAAAAATGCAACTGGCAACATCTAAGATTAACCTGCTCGGTTTTGTAATCGACGATGGATCGCTTCGCCCTAATGAGGACAAGCTGAGGGCCCTAACTGAGTTTCCTCCCCCCCATGATGCAAAGAGTTTGCAGAGATTTCTTGGCATGGTTGGATTTTACCGCCAGTTTATTCCCCACTGTGCAGAGATAACGCGGCCTCTGAACGAACTGCTGCGCAAAGGCGTCAAATGGCGTTGGACGGAGGCACAGCAAAATGCTTTCCTTCAACTGTCCAGAGCTATTGCTGAGACAGCATCTTTGAAGCTCCCAGACCTCAACCGTCCGTTTGTGCTGCAAACCGATGCGAGCGGCTACGGTTTAGGCGCTGTGCTGCTTCAAGACTTTGATGGTGTCTTACGACCCGTAGCGTTTGCTAGCCATACGTTGACAGCAGCTCAGCGGAATTACAACGTTTGCGAGCTTGAGTGCCTAGCCATCATATTCGCCCTGCAGAAATTCAACATGTATCTTGATGGCGCGCGCTTTGTGATCCAGTCGGATAATGCCGCCTTGTCTTGGCTTCAGCGGCTGGAAAATCCGGCAGGACGATTAGCACGCTGGGCACTAACGCTTCAAAAATATGACTACACTATTGTGCACAAACCAGGCTCACAAAACAAAGTTGCAGACGCTTTGTCGCGCGCTCCGCTCGGCGAAGAGCGCGTGCTCGAGGATGCCAATGTTGTGGCTGCGATAGATGCTGGCTCGCGCTGGGGTACTTTGATTAGCCGAGATGAGCTTCGTGCTGCACAGCAGAACGATGGACTTTGTCGCAGGGTCTCTGAGTGGTTATCTTCACGTGACCGACGTGGCAACAGAGACGCTGACATGGGTTTTTACTCGTACTTGCTGGCCGAAGACGGTCTGCTTCTCCGGTACATACCTCAGATCAACGACGAGGAGGGTGGCTCCACAGACACTCCATTTCGAGCCGTGATACCTCGCCGACTTCGCACGTCCTTCATTAGATACTACCATGACTCTGCTTTGGCTGGTCACAGTAGTGGCTGCAAGACTTTTGAAAAGTTAAGCCGTACTGCAACTTGGCCAGGAATTCGTCAGGACGTGCTCAGGTACGCTCGTTCATGCCCGGTTTGTCAGAAAGCCAAACCGCGCGGTGGTCAGCCCCCTGGTCTCATGCAGCCAGTCGTGAGTCGATCCCCATGGGAATGCGTTGCTGTCGACGTCATGGGCCCTTTCCCACGCAGTCCGCGTGGCAACCAGTACTTGTTGGTTGTCACGGATCACTTTAGCAAGTGGGTGGAGCTATTTGCATTACGGTCGCTGACGTCCAAAAGAATCTGGTCGTGTCTGATGGAGACGTTCACACGCTTCAGATTTCCGGCGAAATTGATTAGCGACAACGCTACCTACTTTGCCAGCAAAGTGTTCCGAGACTCTTGTGCCACATTGGGCATACAACACAAGCGGACGTCTCCCTATCACCCACAGGCAAACATCACAGAGCGGGTGAACCGAAACCTAAAATCGATGTTAATAGCTCACACCGAGCGTCACCCTGACTGGGACACAAAGCTCCCAGAGCTCGCGTTCGCAACTCGCACAACCGTTAACCGGTCTACAGGTTTTACGCCAGCTTGCCTTAATTTCGGAAAAGAGCTGACTTTCCCGCTGGAAAACACTTGCACGACCAACAACCGTGGCGCTGCTCGCCCATACGGTCAGTTCGCAGGAAGCCTACGACGCAGACTCAGGGACATCGTTCGTGATGCCCGGGAGAGCTTGGACGCCGCACGGCTTCAGCAGGCTGAGCAGTACAATCGTGGCCACCGGGACGTGCAATTCGAAGTTGGAGATCTTGTACTCCGGCGGACACACCCACTTAGTGACGCCTCCAGAGGTTTCACAGCTTCCCTGGCGAACCGGTGGGATGGTCCGTATCGAGTGCGAAACAAGGCCTCACGCCTTATGTACACGCTTGTTCATTGTGAGTCTGGTCGACACGCCGGACCTGTTCATGTCACCAACCTCAAACGGTATTATGAATTGGATGACGAACTTCTCTCGCAGGTGGAGAGTGATGCCGATCCGGGTTATACTTAATTCTGCGAGGACTATACCTGATGTTGGTGACGAAGACGAAGATCTAAGAAGATGCGCGTTGCAATAGACTTGAGCGAGAACTAGTGCTCTCCCGACTGAATTTCCGCGGGGTTTCGTGTGATGGACGCGCAGACGCGGATAGTATCCTCGCAAATTTAACTTGTCTATTGCCGCGCCCAACGTTATGAACGCTTTTTCGTAGAAGAAACCCCGGTAGAAGACCCCTCACGGGCCCCTTTTTTTTTGTTTCTCTCTGCTCTCCAAGATGCCTCGCTACCACCGACGGAGACGCTCAGCTTCCCCCCCACCGCCACCACCACCCTGGGGACACCACGGCCGTCGCCCTCCGGCTCCGGGACAACATCGCCGCCGGCCCTTCTACCGACGCCGGGGCAACTCCGCAACCTGGACCGTGCTGGGCCCCCAGGGCCTAGCCATCTCATGGACCTCGAACCTGCCCTGGGAGGTCCAGCCCCGGCCCCTGACCACGGACCCCCCGGCCGAAGTCCCGGAGCCGTTTCGGAGAAACACCCTTACCGACCGCCATCCCAACGACCCGGTGCAGTTCTACGATGAGGAGGAGCGCCGGCTCCTGTGCCCCCTCTGTGGGGTGCCCGAGATCCACAGGGGCACCCACCAGGCCGGCGCTCTCCACCGGGCCCGGGAGTCGGCCGCCGCCGCCAGGGCAGCCGTCTTGCGCCTCGCGGCCATAGACGAACATAACCTCCAACGGGCCCTGGCGGTCGTCCGGCGCCTAAGACCCGCCCTCCTCCGCCCCCCCTCGCCGGCCGACATCGCAATCAACATTGACGAAAACGAAGAACCCTTCTAAGCACCCCGTCAACGAACTCGGGGGGGGGGGGCGGGGGGGGGGGGGGGGGAGTTTGTGGGCTCTGCGGCCCATCATGGGCCAAAAGAACGTGTGCTCTGCGCCCGGCGCGCAACGTGCGCGCGAGCCACGTTGGAGGCGCGGGGCTCGGCAGTCGGCAGTCGGTTGGCTGCCGCCAGACAGTAAAGGTGTGTTCTATGATATCTGCCTCGTTGGTCCTTCTTGCGGGTGAGCAGTAGCACCGAACCCTACAATGCATAGGTCACGCGATGACAATTTTTCCGATAAATTTAGCTGGGAACCTGAATTTCTCTGAAGGTCACGTGATTTCATGTCATGTGACATCAATTTTTTCACCAAATTTAGCGGGAAAACAGAATTAGTGCATAGGTCACGGGACGTCCATTTTTCCGCCAAATTTAGCGGGGGACTTGAATATTCTGTAAGTCCCATGACGTCAGGTCACGTGAAGGTAATTTTTCCGCCATATTTAGCGGGAAAACAGAATTAGCGCAAATGTCACGGGACGTCAATTTTTCCGCCAAATTTAGCGGGGGACTTGAATATTCTGTAAATCCCGTGATGTCAGGTCACATGACGTTAATTTTTCCGCCATATTTAGCGGGGAAACGGAATTAGTGCAAAGGTCACGGGACGTCAATTTTTCCGCCAAATTTAGCGGGGGACTTGAATATTCTGCAAGTCCCATGACATCAGGCCACGTGACGTTAATTTTTCCGCCATATTTAGCGGGAAAACAGAATTAGCGCAAAGGTCACGGGACGTCAATTTTTCCGCCAAATTTAGCGGGGGACTTGAATATTCTGCAAATCCCGTGATGTCAGGTCACGTGACGTTAATTTTTCCGCCATATTTAGCGGGGAAACAGAATTAGTGCAAAGGTCACGGGACGTCAATTTTTCCGCCAAATTTGGCGGGGGACTTGAATATTCTGTAAGTCCCATGACGTCAGGTCACGTGACGTTAATTTTTCCGCCATATTTAGCAGGGAAACAGAATTAGTGCAAAGGTAACGGGACGTCAATTTTTTCCGCCAAATTTAGCGGGGGACTTGAACAGTCTGTAAGTCCTGCGACGGAAGGTCACGTGACATCAAGTTTTCCACCAAATTTAGCGGGGAAACAGAATTAGTGCAAAGGTCACGGGACATTAATTTTTCCGCCAAATTTAGCGGGGGACTTGAACAGTCTGTAAGTCCCGTGACGGAAGGTCACGTTACATCAATTTTTCCACCAAATTTAGCGGGGAAACAGAATTAATGCAAAGGTCACGGGACGTCAATTTTTCCGCCAAATTTAGCGGGGGACTTGAATATTCTCTAAGTACCGTGACGTCAGGTCACGTGACATCAATTTTTCCACCAAATTTAGCGGGGAAACAGAATTAGTGCAAAGGTCACGGGACGTCAATTTTTCCGCCAAATATAGCGGGGACCTGAATATTCTTTAAGTCTCGTGACGTCAGGTCACGTGACGTTAATTTTTCCGCCACATTTAGCGGGGAAACAGAATTAGTGCAAAGGTCACGGGACGTCAATTTTTCCGCCAAATTTAGCGGGGGACTTGAATATTCTGTAAGTCCCATGACATCAGGTCACGCGACGTTAATTTTTCCGCCATATTTAGCGGGAAAACAGAATTAGCGCAAAGGTCACGGGACGTAAATTTTTCCGCCAAATTTAGCGGGGGACTTGAATATTCTGTAAATCCCGTGATGTCAGGTCACGTGACGTTAATTTTCCCGCCATATTTAGCGGGGAAACAGAATTAGTGCAAAGGTCACGGGACGTCAATTTTTCCGCCAAATTTGGCGGGGGACTTGAATATTCTGTAAGTCTCATGACGCCAGGTCACGTGACGTTAATTTTTCCGCCATATTTAGCAGGGAAACAGAATTAGTGCAAAGGTAACGGGACGTAAATTTTTTCCGCCAAATTTAGCGGGGGACTTGAACAGTCTGTAAGTCCTGCGACGGAAGGTCACGTGACATCAAGTTTTCCACCAAATTTAGCGGGGAAACAGAATTAGTGCAAAGGTCACGGGACATTAATTTTTCCGCCAAATTTAGCGGGGGATTTGAACAGTCTGTAAGTCCCGTGACGGAAGGTCACGTTACATCAATTTTTCCACCAAATTTAGCGGGGAAACAGAATTAGTGCAAAGGTCACGGGACGTGAATTTTTCCGCCAAATTTAGCGGGGGACTTGAATATTCTGTAAGTACCGCGACGTCAGGTCACGTGACATCAATTTTTCCACCAAATTTAGCGGGGAAACAGAATTAGTGCAAAGGTCACGGCACGTCAATTTTTCCGCCAAATATAGCGGGGACCTGAATATTCTTTAAGTCTCGTGACGTCAGGTCACGTGACGTTAATTTTTCCGCCACATTTAGCGGGGAAACAGAATTAGTGCAAAGGTCACGGGACGTCAATTTTTCCGCCAAATTTAGCGGGGGACTTGAATATTCTGTAAGTCCCATGACATCAGGTCACGCGACGTTAATTTTTCCGCCATATTTAGCGGGAAAACAGAATTAGCGCAAAGGTCACGGGACGTAAATTTTTCCGCCAAATTTAGCGGGGGACTTGAATATTCTGTAAATCCCGTGATGTCAGGTCACGTGACGTTAATTTTTCCGCCATATTTAGCGGGGAAACAGAATTAGTGCAAAGGTCACGGGACGTCAATTTTTCCGCCAAATTTGGCGGGGGACTTGGATATTCTGTAAGTCCCACGACGTCAGGTCACGTGACGTTAATTTTTCCGCCATATTTAGCGGGGAAACAGGATTAGTGCAAAGGTAACGGGACGTCAATTTTTTCCGTTAAATTTAGCGGGGGACTTGAACAGTCTGTAAGTCCTGCGACGGAAGGTCACGTGACATCACTTTTTCCACCAAATTTAGCGGGGAAACAGAATTAGTGCAAAGGTCACGGGACATCAATTTTTCCGCCAAATTTAGCGGGGGACTTGAACAGTCTGTAAGTCCCGTGACGGAAGGTCACGTCACATCAATTTTTCCACCAAATTTAGCGGGGAAACAGAATTAGTGCAAAGGTCACGGGACGTCAATTTTTCCGCCAAATTTAGCGGGGGACTTGAATATTCTGTAAGTCCCGGGACGTCAGGTCACGTGACATCAATTTTTCCCCCACATTTAGCGGGAAACAGAATTAGTGCAAAGGTCACGGGACGTCAATTTTTCCGCCAAATTTAGCGGGGGACTTGAATATTCTGTAAGTCGCGTGATGTCAGGTCACGTGACATCAATTTTTCCACCAAATTTAGCAGGAAACAGAATGAGTGCAAAGGTCACGGGACGTAAATTTTTCCGCTAAATTTAGCGGGGGACCTGAATATTCTGTAAGTCCCGTGACGTCAGGTCACGTGACATCAATTTTTCCACCAAATTTAGCGGGGAAACAGAATTAGTGCAAAGGTCACGGGACGTCAATTTTTCCGCCAAATTTAGCGGGGGACCTGAATATTCTGTAAGTCCCGTGACGTCAGGTCACGTGACGTTAATTTTTCCGCCATATTTAGCGGGGAAACTGAATTTGGGCATAGGTAACGTGATGTCTATTTTCCGATAAATTTAGCGAGGAACCTGAAATAATGCATAGGTCACTTGACGTAAAGCTTTCCGCTAAATTTAGTGGGGAACCTGAATTATTAGGTCCCGTGATGTCAGGTCACATACATTAAGTTTTCCGTCAAACTTAGCGGGGAAGCTTAATTTTTGTTTATGCTCACGCCATTGAGAAACCGGCCTGTCCGAAATGCAACTTATTTTCTCCTTTTAGTCCCGTTGATTTTCACAATAGGTATCCTACTGTGAAGACAGGGAAACCCTCAAAGCGTAAAGCTAATTTGATAAATAATTTTAATGACAACAATCTTGATTCCACTACTGAATATTGAATAAGTGAATGTTCTGATATTTACAGAACCGAATAACTGAGAAGTTTATTCGGTTATTCGAATATCCGGTTATCCGGTTTTCAACTTCGAATAATTCGTTAATTCGAATAACCGGATAACCGGTTATCTTCAAAACCGGTTTCACCTGCTGGTACTACTTGCCAGTATACGTATCAATACACTAACCCACCACGACATTCATTTGAGGTAGCCGGCATCGACATTTATGACCACTTCATTTATCTACAGCACAACATCAATATATTTTTGTAGCCCTTCACCACGCGACGCAATACATAGAGACCGGACCCCTTAATTAACGACCCCTCAGCTGAAGCCATTGCTCCGTTCATCCTTAACAACGTGATCCTACGCTCAGGTGCTCCCAGAGACATCATTAGCAACCGTGCGAATCGTTTTTATCTCGCACTATTTAAACCATATTAAAAGTTTCCAAGGTTGATAACCATTTGACATCACCTTACCACCCACAAACCAACGGCTTCACTGAACTCTTCAACAATACTCGTGCGGACATGCTCTCCATGTACATCTCCGACGCCCCTCCAACTGGAATACAGTGCTACCCTTCATCAGGTTCGTCTATGAAATGGCCGTCCAGTCTACGACCGAACTCTCAGCCTTTTATCTGCTGCATGGCCGTGAGCCCTCCTCCGCGCTGGACACTATAAATACCTTATTAACCCCACTCCTCGGGTAAAGAAATTTCAGTTGCCAGTCAGCGTTTTGTTCGTTCATTTCTCGGTCTAGTCCCTTTTTTTTTTTCGCACTATTTCCACGTTTGCATTATGAACCAACTAGCCCAACTACACGCCTTGTTGCAGGATGGCTTTGTACGACGGGTGAGCATTTGTGGCGTGAAAGTGGCGAGCCCGGCGCTGCCAGCTTAGGCGCTGATGGGGTCGAGAGGCAGTGCATGCCAGAACGTGGATCGTCTCACAGGATTGGATTAGATTGAACCTGACCTCGGCAAACCGTCGTCTTTGTGTGTTATTTCTTCTTCCAAAACACCCTCATAATATTACCAACAATTATGAGTATGGTGTTAATGATTCGCCTCCGCAAGTAAGTACTATAGTGACTGCGGCCACTTTTCACTGTGTATTTATCCTACGCGTATTTAGTAGGGCTGGGCGTCGATTAAAAATGTTAACCCGATTAATCGCCACCCTTTAATCGATTAATTATTCGATTAATCGGTTGAGTTGATTTTTATAAATAATATTTTAAAATTGAATGCAACAATTCGTCTTTCCTTTGAACACTTATTTTACTCTCTGTTACACGGCGCAAAGGACATTTAGAATTGAGGATACATATAGTTCAACGATTCAAAGCACACATTTTTGCTCCTGCTCTGAAGACAAAGAAGTTTGTCCACATTCTCCGACAGGAAGACAATAAGTCAGGGCTTGGGTAGACTCAAACTTGGACGATGTTTTGTTTTTCGTTTTTTTTTTTTTTTTCAGAGAAAGGGGTTTCGATGAGAGGGCGTTGATTGTTGTCTGCATTTTGGCGGATGGTCCTTGCTGCAGCGGCGTACTTGGGTGCTTCGCCTGTAGGCAATACTGAAGCGAACTTACGCTTCCACTGTACGAAAACGGCTTTTTCCAGATGATGCATTGGACTTCCTTCGAGTTAAAAACTTCACCACTGGAGTTTTTTTAAACCCAAACTTTCCAGTGAGATTGCCCTTCATACTCGTGAACTCGTCCATTTTTACCGCCCGAATACTGGAACAAGTAACCATGGCGTTGTTAGCTTCCCAGCTTGTTTTTCTGCTTGTTTGTCTTGCCTTGGGCAGGATGTGTAATAGATCCTCAACACATGAAGTTTCGTGGTCGTGCGGGGATCAATTGCGAACTCGGCTTCTTCGTCTGGCCTCGGCAGGACTGTAATGTATATCCTCGAACACGTGACGCTTCGCAAGCGCGAGAATTGAACCTTGCTCATACCACCTGGCTGGGAACGGAAAACCACTCGGGACGGAACGACCGGATACATGCCACACAGCGTTTTCCTTAGGGGGGGTTCACCCCTAGTTCGGGCAGGTCGTCCAGGATAGAGTAATGCGTGCGTCCAGTTGACTTCTTTTTGAGTACCGACTAAAAAAACCGATTGACCGGTTAAAACATTTGATCGCGATTAAAGCCTTAATTGATTAATCGGAAGGTTAATCGATCAATTGCCCAGCCCTAGCTATTTAGAATACTTTATGTCGTAAAATAAACCAATGCTCAGTACTCATGTTAAGCAACTGCTAGTTGGGAAATATAAGTGGTAGAATGAAGTCTTAATCAATTTAGCTTTTTTTTTTTTAACGAACATATTTCCACCCCCTTGAGGCGCGCAGACGACTGCGCAGAGACGAATGAAGTTAGAAAAACTTTCATTAGGTTTGTAAAGGTCTTTCTCTCTTCAAATACGTCTTTCGGCCACCCAGACAATTCAACATACGTGACCTTACAACAGCAAACTTCTACAATTGTATCCTTTAATTTTAAAATTTTTATCTAAAAAAGAACAAAAAAGAAACTTGCAACTTTTAAATTGGTTTACGCTTCCGACAGCAGAGTAGAACTGCGCGAAACTCTGCCGTTTGTTTCTCCGTAGTGTTTTTTTTTTCTTTTTGTGGCAAATACCCGTTAAAGCTTAGATCGCCCTTTTTCGTTTAAAGCCCGCTAATCCTTGAAATTCGTGCCGATACCTTTCCTGAATCACCGAGGGTCGCAGCATAGCCATTTGAATTGTCTAGTGCTAATCCTCCGCAGGATGTTGCGCCTGTAGCGTGATAAAAGCACCCGGCATTCGTTGACCGTTTGCAGGCGACGAGTTTAATTAGTGTGCTTGAATGAGAAGGTGCAGGCGTGGCCATATAGCGTAATTGGGGCAATACTACTAATATTAGGGAGTTTTAGTAAATCGTTCATCCCGTATACGTGTATCCTGCTTTTGAATTACTCTTCGTATGAAGATGTACTCCATACATATTTTTTTAAGTAACGCCTATCTTCACTAGAGTCATTCATAAGCGCGGAAAAGTAGAGTTCCTTGTTGCAGCGTAAAGGTATTAAATCATGTAATTGCAAACTACCAATAGGTAATCCCGAGAGTTTTTTTTTTTTTTTTTCTCGTATACCTTTATACCGACGAAGACACGTTCTTACATGGAAGTGCAAAGCAGGAACGTTGCAGGCCACGCTGGTCGCCACAAAAAAATGTCATCTGTACTGCGACGTTTTTATGTTTTATTTATTTATTCAAACACGGCATTGATAAGTTTTTATTAACTCGTGATTTTCTTTAGAATTCGCAATGTGGGGACAGTTCACATGCCACAAAACGTGTATACCTTTTACAAGTTGTGATGTAGCACCACCTTCAAATGTAACATTTAAGAATATGTACCAACCGAGGAAAAGCTAGCTCCCTAAGTTCAGTAATGGCAAAAAGGAATTCACTCATTTTTCTCAGATTCCACGAAAGATGGCCAGTTTAACTTCATTCCAGTGTCGTAGATTTCGCTTACTATAGTCCAAAACATCTAAGCCGAATTGCGGGTGCCACCCTGGGAGTTTGACATGTTTCTTTAAGTTCTTCCTAACAACTTCTACTATCATCATGCAATGTATGAACATCAAAAGGGTCCTAAAAAAAACTTTATTTAGAAATCACGGGTCCAGCGTTACTATGGCGAAAAATCCCTTCTTCTAAGTAAAGAAAAACTGAGCACTGATAAGGGTGCTTAACTCAATTATAAGCAAGCGGGTGCAAAGAAGGACGCGTGAAAATTGCACCTTCGCACCTTGGAAATCAATTCGCATATTGCTTGGCTGAGTCTAAAGGGTCACGCCTACAGCACAATTCAAGAGGTGGGATTGAATTTTTGATCATCAACTATTCCATGCTCCGTTTCATTCCAGGCCTCGTCTGTCTTGTAAAATTGTTTCGTGGCGGGTGAGATAAGCCCTCTCCTATCTTTTGAACGATTTTATTTTATTCGTGTAATATTTCGGCTGTGCAACGCTTTTCATTTGACTTACCGTGAAGGTTCTATGATTTTACTAGCAAAGGTATTAAGTGTCACGCCAAGCAAAGCGCCTTTTTAAGTCCGCGTTCCACTGAAACTTAAGAGCGGTTCAGACACTTACTTTTGGTTGCGAGCGAGCGCGTTGTGCAACCTCGTGTTTCCTAGTGATCGCTTACGACGAGAGAAGAGACTGGCACGCTGGGGCAGTCTATGGAAAATCCCTGGAACTAAAGTTATCCAGACTGAAGACTTTTCATTAGTTGCAAAGATCAAATGTACAATTAGCATATAATATTGATTTACCATTTATTTCTTTGCTGCAGACACCGGTCACAAGAAGGACATCCGTATCTACGGATGTCCTTCTTGACAGACTACTACTAGACCCAAATGCACTCGTACCTTCTGCCTCTTCTTACCCTGCTGGACATCATATTGGAAAAGCCTAACGCTGACGCCTTGACAGCTCCTTCCAACTTATCAATAAGCCCGAAACGACGTCCTCGCAGGGGTTTTGTTTTGATGCCACCTAACAAGTGATAACTACTAGGAGCCCGGCCAGGCCATACTTGCTCAAGACCGAATGTGTGAATGGCCGTACGACGTGCACAAAAAAAAACAAAAAAACGGATGATTTTTATCAGACACCGGCCAATCGCGGCCTCGTGTGAATGCACATGACGTAGGAATTGACCGGCGTCCGATCGGGTTTCGGCTGTGTTTCTGGTGCATGTCGTAAGACCTGTCAGACACTTAGCTTTGCGTGGGTAGGGCCTAACAAGAACCCACAGTGGTTATCACCTGTTGATGACTTGATAAAAACTCTGCAGGGACGCCATTTCGCAGTCACTGATAAGCTCTACCCTTAGCGAAAAGTCGTTCAAAATCAGTATACTGAAAGTATACTGAAAGTATACTAATAGTGAACTTAGGGTCTTCCACAAAACTTAAAAAAAAAAAAAACGGAGCGTTCTCCGGGAGTGAAACCAACTGTACACTGTTAGAAAGTCTCTTGCGAAAGTGCACGAAATTGTTTTAGTGCGCCTATTTATTTGAGAGTAACAAGCTAACTTTTGAAATCTTCGTTTAAAAGCCGAGGTGTGAAATGGAAAGTTGTAGAGCGCATTAACACCCAATTAAACCATTTTCAACACGGTGCACTTTGCATGCTCCTTTTCCCTAGCCTTCAAAAAAACGCCCGCGAAATACAAAAAAATACCGCGTGACAACTCGCTTCCCCAATCGCGGCGTGCGAGCGCGTCGCGAATGTGCGTTCTTTGAAGGCCGGAAAAAAGCACGAAAACGTATTATGTTTCAAACACTTTAATTGGGTGTTTCTCAATGCGCCCTGCAACTTTACAATTGATATCTTCGCCCTTAAAAGAATATTTGAAAGGTTAGCTCAATAATCTTAGTTATATACATAACCAGGCGCATTAAAAAAATCTGTGCACTTTCTCAAGACACTTGCTAACGACAGTTGATTTCACTCCTGCAGAGCCCTCCGGTGTTTTTTAAGTATGGTGCAAGTTAATCTGGGACGCCGTGTATGTCGGGCGTTCTGAATGGAAAGAACGGTCTCAAATTGACCAGACAAACCGGCGCCTGCATTTAAAAACCTGACTTTTCAAAGGTGTTTCTTTGAACGGCTGTATTCCAACCTGTGAAATTTCATCTCGTACAGCTCCATTCTCGTGAAATGTTAAGAAACGCCGTTGACAACTCAAGTGATGATGATAATGCAGAGGCGCCACCATCGGGAGATGCACTCTTAAAAATGAGTCAGGAAATTAACGAGGAAATCTAGGCAGCTCTATTTCTCGTGAGGATGACGTACCGCCGTCTTCTGAAACTGTGAGAAAAGCCATAAAGAAGAGGTGCAGTGCATTTTTCAACTGAAAGTATGTATGTGTAACAAATAACAATTTTGGTCAGTGTTCTTCGCGTAATTGATAAGACAGAAATTGAAATCCTACTTATTACTTTATTCAAGTTTCCGAGCCTGCCTCACTGTACACTCTCGTTTGTGATGATGGTATGCCATTACATCCTGCGTAAAAAGAGAAGAGAAAATTACCCTATGCCACTCTATGATATAACATCACATAATTCGCTCAAAGGACCACTATGTGAGGAAGGCAAGATAGTAACAACTTCATCCTGACAAAAGGGCGAGGAAAATCGGACAATATCGTTTCTGAAAACCTGATACCTGAAAGAAGCTCTAACACAGTGGAAACAAAATGATTGGCATTTTCCCAATGCCTCCTTTTCTTTTGCTGTGAACACACATACAAGTCATACGCTATTACACATTCAGTGGTGCGGCTTGATTTATGATAAGTACTTTTTTTATATAACTTCGAGCTTTTAGAGAAAAGATTCAATATAATGGGTCGGACATAAATGGTTGCTATGAACTATCCTATATATTTACACATTATCTGATATCATAAAAGCACTAGAGCAGGGTAGGGCTGTTCTGCATCAGTTATAAATTTCGAACCAATTAAAAGTTGGCATTTATTTAATTTATTAGTATTGGCTATTATTCTTTGACAAAGAATAACTGGGCGAGTTGGTACGTTGGTAGTCTTTCAACTCCATCGAATATTCAGGTCGTTTTAATATTTTTTCATGCTTTTGCTTTTTCCAACTGCTCTGCCTTTTGTAGCGACTTTCGCCGCCACTAAAAAACGTGACATCCAAACTCACTTTATTCATAACAAAAAATCGCAAACTTGGAAAGCGTGCCGCTTCGGTATACGCAAAGAGATCGTCCGTCTCTACGGCACAGGCATCAGCACGGGCAAGAAATCATGCTGCTCGCTCTTGTAAAGTTTTTCACGCTCCCGCTTTATGAAACAAATCGTTGACGAGAGACTGTTGGAACCACACGTCAGAACTAGCATGACCTGTGATTCCTTGAACTGCCGTCAGGCTGTACTTGAACGCTCCGCAAAAGCGTCGTCGGGCGACCGTCGTAGGGACGGCGCCCAGGACAGGCCCTCGGCTGGCCCTCGGTTCCGCCGCACACGAATCTTTCACACTCTGCGGAGAGAGCCATAAATTTTGAAGATACGCTCTTTTCAAATAACGAAATAAAACCGGGTAGAGCACAGTGAGAGTCAAGCATAGCTTGGCAAGCACACGGTATAAGACAAAGTTTGAAACACCGGCGCACTTCGCAGAAACAAAAGGAACTTCCTCACCTTCGCATGCACCAGTCGGCCATGACTGTCCGCCACTTGCGACGCTCTGTCTCCCAGCTCTCAGTAATCGCTTGCTATTATTGAACACGGTATTCTTAAGTAAGATATCTAAAATATCCGCAAAAACGGCTAAAACGTAAAAAGGAAGCGATGCTTGAACTCTCCTGAACTCCAACGGCGGCCGAACGGAAGCTGATTGCAATAGCGATGGTCTTGCGCAGGTTTCAAAAGTCTCTCCTTTTTGTTCTTTTTTTTTTAAGACAAAACTAAGCAAATAAATATATTAATAATAATAATGTTACTTTATTATATTCGTAAAAAATTAACAAAACGTTTAGTCTATCTTAGGTTTTATCTAAACTTTCGGTTTTCTTTTTCAGTGTGAAACCGAAACTATCTCAAGCAATTTCTCCCTTGCCGCCAAGGCTATTTTGATTCATCAGCGCATGCTTGCACCGCTGGTATTTCGGCTTTTCTGGAAGGATCGGCTCTCGCGGCACATAAATAATGAGGGCAACCTCGTGTTTTGAAACAATGAGCGTGCCCGTCTTTTTTGACGAGGCAAAGACACGTTAAATTTAAGTCGATTTTTTACAGTATGGAAATCTCGATCGACGGTGTTGTTCGTTGTTGCAATTGTCAATCTCTTTTCACGTGAATTGAGATGTTCTTAGAGTTTTGCAAGATAAATCTACACCATGAAACACTTTCGGTGAAAGCTTGAGGTTGTTGCATAAAGGCGCCGATTTCTCCAGTTAATTCCAGAGCGAGCTTCCATTCATAACATCACTTCGCTTACGCGGTTCGGAAGTTGATTTGCGCTGCATGCGACCATGCAAGGTGGAGGATCTTATGTCCCCATTATTAGCCGTGGTTTCTTTTGCCTCCTGTCCTTTTGATTGCTGTGGATTCAGATATCTGAAACAGCGTATAGTACGCTGAGACCTGCGTTACAAGAACACCGGATTATTTGGGGTTATTCTTAGCTATGAATAACCCAAAACTCGTCACCTTTTCGCAAATTGTTTCAGTTGGGCTAGAGTTCATTCATAGCCCCTTTAAAATTGAAAATTCAACATGGTCAATTACACTGTCAATTAAAAAAAGCTAATTAAGCAACGTACTGTGACGTTTATTTACTCATCTAATGTGCACCGAGCCCCACAAATATTCTGTGAAAACGGCATCGGCCTATCTATCGCGTTTTAGTGTGTTAATGTTAAAAATCGCACCATATATATATATACCCCTTATTATAATTTGAGTACACCGACTGCAAGCACTGAAAGTAGACCTTTAGTATACTTAAGTGCACTTTCGGTATACTGATTTTGAACTACTTTTTACCACGGGCACTACGATTCTGCTACATGTAGTAGTTTTGTACGGACGAGTATACTTTCAGTCCACCGCCATTTTTACTGGAAGTATACTTTAAGTACACTTAAAGTATACAATCAGTACAAAGACCGCACTGAAAGTATACTTTTAGTATACTTCAGTACACTTCGAGTGTACTGATTTTGAACGACTTTTCGCTAAGGGTAAGTAGGCGGGGTGCGAGGCACTTCCCAGAAAGTGGTTTCAGCACGGTATAGAAAGGCTGCCACACAGGTTGTGCAAGGGCATTCGACTTTAGAAGGAGTTCTATTGAAAACGTGGACGCATGTACAGACCTCTAAGTGACCGGCATTTGCAGCAAAAAATAAATAGAAAATCTATATGGTGCTCTCCTCGAACGTGCTAGTTATGAGGTATAATAAAACTTTGTTTGGGGCTAGTTGGTTCATACCGATTAAAAGTTTAAAAGGCTCGAATAAACTGGACGAAAAAAAGAAACACGCATGACTCGGACAGGCGCCAACTTCAAACTGACTCATTGAAACACGAATCGTCATAAAACGTGTTACAATCACCTAAACACATGCAACTGATAAATGTTCTTATCACTCATTGCAAACATCCTTCAAAAAACACAATTTCTTTGTTTAACAGATAAAGTGATGGCATGCTTACAAGCATGCCATCTCTTTAAATGTTAAACAGACATTTTTCAGCCTCTTGAAATGGACCGATACCAAGGCCACAATCCAGCTCAGACAAGGACGTGTAAAAAATACGTTGCGTATCCATGCTGTATGGTCAATCACCTGCAGGGACGAGCCAAGTGGCAGCGACCTTCAACCGGAGGAAACTTCGCGGTTGAGGATGGGCCGTAACGATTGGCTTTCAAGAGGTGTAAAACGTACCGGGATCTCATTTGTTCGAACCGACTGAGCTTGACGGTCAGGATAATTCGAACAATGTGCGATCCCCTGTTTTTTGCGCATGGAGCTCTTCACGTCAGCTTTAGTTTGATATACAATATCTAGCTTGTTTGCATTTGCTCTGGTTGTACCGTTGTTTTTAATTTCTTTTTTTTTTTCTTTTATGAGAGACTGCTTTTAGCGCAAGAAGAGTGTTAGTGTGGCCGCCATTGCAGATGTTGATAGGAGCTGGCTGCTAACAGGTGGCTACACAAATCAGAATGTCAGGTTTAGTAATTCAAACAATACATATTTTCTTCGAAATGATTTTTTTTTATGTGAGGACTATGGTAGAATTTGCTAGCTGCCCTCGTCTCTTCTTGCTGTTCGGACACATTCGAAAAGTCACTGGACAGAACGGCAGCTAGGCTTTGCTTCTACGTACAAATCATTCCATACAGAGCTCGGAACTCCGACGTCACTGGGCTCTAATCTCCTCCTTTCCCTCAGTTTCTCACGGTAAAGACTGCTTTTTTAACAACTTTGGTTCCAATCAAAACCCGCCTAAAGATCCTCGAACAGGCGATGTATGCTTATAAACACACCCAAGGGAACCTATACGTGGTGTAAAAAATATCTCGGTATGTATGTACTAATAGCACTGGTGGGTGGATTTTCTTTTCCGCACCTTTTATGCCTTGAAAAGATACGCAACATTGAAGAATGTGCTGTACCTCAATATTCCTGAGCATCGTCCTTCTTTTACAAGTTAATAACAGCACTAGTTGGAATGAAACAACAGTTTACGATACACTGATAATAAGTAAACTATGAAAAACAATCTGCCATTAGTTAAAAAAAAAAGTGAAAATCAGCGACGTGCGCGACCAAAAACGTCGCTGCGATCGCCTTTCCACATTTGACCAAACCAGGGTCATGAGTGCTTTGTCAGAATATCAATATGTGCCGCATTGGTTTAGCAACTAGCGTCTAGCGTCCACTGTACTTCTTAAAACACAGTTCAAAATTTCGTCGTATCTGATAATAAACAGCAGGGTCACAACTCGTGACGTCATGTCGAGGCAAATCCTGGTCGTGACGTCATGGATGAATACTCGGAGAGGGCGCGACCGAAACATCTCGGCGCTAATATCGCTGACCAATACCGCATTAAGCTAATCCTCCCTTAGCTTGCGTTTGCTGTTTACGCCGCACCATAGCACACCACACCATAAAAATTTCTACTACTCTGAAAAAAAAAAAGCATAGTTTCTTTTTTAAAAAGGCCGAGAAACGAGCTACGATAGCATCGGCATACAATTGGGCAACAAAAAGAACCGGGAAGTAATCTTTCTCCATCGCCTCAAAAGGGCTAATATGCCTGCCCCTGCGATTTGACAACGCTTTCGGTCAACGTCCATTGTGCCGTGTCCGCCCTCTGCAGTGAGCCAGAAAAATCGAAGTTTTTTGCCTTTGAAAACGTCATGGGAAAGATTCGTAGCAGAAACGGAGCGTGCCCCATTTGCGTACGCTGGAGAAATCTACGCACGCACAGTAGATGTAGTAGAACTCAGCCCCTCCTTCATTCTTTTTTTTTTTTCAATCGCATCTTTTTTGTACTTTTTTTTGGAACGCTTGAATATTTTTATTTTGCCAGTTGTACAGCGTTGTTCTGCGTGAGAGCAAATATGCCGTCGTACCGCTGGGTACTCGGTGACACCCAGGATAGCCGCACATGTACGCAGAGTCCGCCGTGGCAAAACGCAAATTCTTGCAACAGGAAAAAAAAAGCTTGACTCTATTATTTTGATTGACCCGAGAGTACAACCCTACTAAAAAAAGATAAGCATCTGGTGTCTTTATGAAAGTAAACAGGTTCATACCGGCAACCGTTTAGCCATACGGGTCGCCACTTTGACAAAGGGGCCGCTCGTATGAGCCATAACGATCACCTTTTGGGTAATCAGGTCACTCCTTTAGCAAACAGGTCACTGGTCTCGGCAAATGCACCACTCGTTTGGCAAAGTTGTGGCACGTTTGCTCCTACCGGTGACCATGTTGCACAGACGGGCGGCCGGTGACCGGCAAACTGTACCGTTTGATACTGAACGTACAGGTCGCCAGCATGCGCACGCCTATTTTAGCCGTTGCAGCCTGTTTCCGGAAAGCCCGGAGCGCCGGCTCATCGATTTACAATCGTCCGTGTAATGCAAGTAATTATATTTATATTTTGATTGCGCTGATGTTCGCTTATACAACAACTGCAACAAACAATTTTTTCTTTTTTTTTTTTGCGTAAACGTGCGACGTGGTTAGCCGATATTTTTGACAGAGTTTTAAAACTTTGGCGTTCTTTGTTGCCTCAATTTACTTATTCAGCTCGAATCTCTCTCGGAGAAGACCCGACCGCGTGAAAAAATATGCTTCTAGACTCCATTTCACCTCAACTCAAGACTCAGCGAAGTAACGTAGTGATGCAGGCGAGTTGGTTATGCATGTTGAAAAGTAGCGAAAGCGCACAATAAAGACGAATACGAAGATGGAGAAGCAAACAAGACGAGCGCTGACTATCAACTGAATTTTTATTGGAAAATAAAAATGGCAAAATAGAAACAGCAAAAGCCACAATTATTGCAGGAATGTGACTAGTCAGCAAGACTCGGCCACCCACACGTGTCAATAAAATCCACTTCTTTCTTGTGAAGGAAAAGTGAGGGCTGACCAATGCACTTAAGAGGACATTCCTTCTTTATCATGTATGCTTCCAGTACCTCACATTTCTGCAATATTCCTGGCTTTTGCTGTTTCTATTTTGCCGTTTTTATTTTCCAATAAAAATTCAGTTGATGGTCAGCGCTCGTCCTGTTTGCTTCTCCATCTTCGTATTCGTCTTTATTGTACGCTTTCACTACTTTTCAACTCCGCGAAGGTAGCGCGTGAACACGTGACTGCAAGAACATCGAGCATTGCGAGAGCAGGCCCGCCGTTGCAGCAGTAAAATTACGAGCTCATGCTGGGTGCTTTTTTCGCTCGGGCGCAAGCCGAGCTTCTGGCCGGCGCCATTTCCAGCGTTTGAGCGTGCTGAAATGCGCGCAATTCCCCTGCTTTAGCCACGACGCAAACGCATCGTGGTGGAATGCTTGAGGAGAGGTTAATTAGGTGTCCCGGTGTCCTGCGCCTTGAGCTCTCCCCCTTCCTTCTCTCTGGTCAGCTCTGTCACGTGACCCGAGGGAGAGGTGGGCACGCTACATGCTGATGAGCAGCGCCTCCTCCGAGATCCGGAAGCGCCCGCGATAGCAGCCGCTTTTTAGAGCGCAGCTCTTAGGGGCCCGTTTCCGGCTTGAGCGGCGTCGCCGTCGGCGTCGGCGTCGCCGTCGCCGTCGCCGTCGCCGTCGGCGTAACCGCGCGGTGCATCATGGGAAATGTCCCATAATGCACCGCGCGAGCCCCCCACCAAGGTCACGTGACCTCGTGGGGGGTCACGTGACCCCCCGAAGTCACGTGACTCCCCTGAGGTCACGTGGCCCCCTCCTCGAGGTCACGTGACCCCCGCCGATGTCGCGTGACCCCCCGATGACGTCATCATCACTGATGACGTCACCGGCATCCACATCGTCATCGTCATCATCACTGATGACGTCACCGGCATCCACATCGTCATCGTTATCATCACTGATGACGTCACCGGCATCCACATCGTCATCGTCATCACTGATGACGTCACCGGCATCCGCATCGTCATCGTCATCATCACTGATGACGTCACCGGCATCCACATCGTCATCGTCATCATCACTGATGACGTCACCGGCATCCACATCGTCATCGTCATCATCACTGATGACGTCACCGGCATCCGCATCGTCATCGTCATCATCACTGATGACGTCACCGGCATCCACATCGTCATCGTCATCATCACTGATGACGTCACCGGCATCCACATCGTCATCATCACTGATGACGTCACCGGCATCCACATCGTCATCGTCATCATCACTGATGACGTCACCGACATCCGCATTGTCATCGTCATCATCACTGATGACGTCATCAGTGACGTCACTGATGTCGTCACCGGCATCCGCATCGTCATCGTCATCATCACTGATGACGTCATCAGCGACGTCACTGATGACGTCACCGACATTCGCATCGTCATCGTCATCATCACTGGTGAAGTCATAAGTGACGTCACTAATGACGTCATCGGTACCCGCATCGTCATCGTCACTGATGACGTCATCAGTGACGTCAGTGATGACATCATCGGCATTGGGGGTCACGTGACCCCCAAGGTAACGTGACCCCCCCCTGGTTAGTTTAACCCCCCCCCAGTGCCCTTCCCTCCTCCTCCTCAAGAGCTGCGCTCTAATTCGGCGTTACAGGGAGTTGTAAGCGGCTTTCATTTTTTTTCTTTCTCTGCTTGTTTTCCGTTGCAGTTCGAACTTCGTTCGTCCTACCTGTTTCGATATTTCGCCTTCCCTATCGACAACGTATTCTATGTGCACCGAAGCTATGTGTGTTCGGAAAGTCCTACGCGTATATCAGGAACAAGCGATTCTTCACAGAAGTCAGGAATTTTTGCGGTTTCGTTGGGTTCGCCAAATGACAGCTTGTGCGCCGCCACTTGAAACTTCAAGAAGCGTTCTCGTTTTTGTGTCTGTGTGGTTGCCCTGCTTTGACCGTGTCAACATATATTTTAGTATACATCTTTAAACTCCGCTATTATTGTGGTAATTGCACTGCAACCTACTTGTTGGCAACGATTGACCGTTCTACGTGTACTCTTCCAGATTATCTATAGAATTATGCAGCGTCGATTCTTGCGGCAGCCGGCAAAATAATTTCCCCGAACGTCTGCCCTTACAGTCTAGAATTACCTCGGGTCTTGTTTGCTTTGAAATCTTCATAGCTGTATAAAAGCTTAGAGTGGCTCTTCACAATTCACAGATTGCTCGCACGTTTGTACTTGTCTACGGAATAAGTTGTAATTAACTTCTAGGAGACTAGAAACAATATTATGTATCTGTTTTCCTGCACATTTGCAAGCACCCGCGCGAGCAGATTTTTTGTACGTGTTTCCTTCCTGCTATAAAAAAACTTATGCGATTCGGGACGTCTTAAATATGTTTAAAATAATCAACCTTCCAGACGAGACCCATTTAGGGCTAGCGAATAATTTGCCTATCCAAATGGCGTGTTCAAACGTGTGGTCACGTGCCAAGTCGAACGGGCACCCGTATTAAACGGGCATCGTTACAAACTGGTACGGTTTCAAACCGGTACCCGTATGCTGTAATCACGTTGGATCCAAACAGATCGGCGTTAAGTGGTTTCGAATGAAGTAGCAGACACGACACACTCACATGCTCACTCTATCAGAATGATCAAGAAAAATACACATTTATTCGGGAGAGGAGTATGCGACAAGTTTTTTTCACTGAGAAGTTACCACGGGTTCCGCAACTATTTCGTTATGTAGTGCAACAAACTCCGGGAAACATCCAACGGCCTTTGCGCTAACAGCTTTTGCGTTTTTGGGACGGCTGGACGCGCACACCCTCGGGCATTTTCGCACCTTGATTAGGGAAGGGTGGTTGTATACATAACCCGTCGATGCACTGGAGAAAGCCGTGTCTGCTCTTTTGACGAATCGGAGGATTGGGCGCTGAAAGCGCGCAGTCTAATGCTAATGGGCGAAGCGGAATGTATTCTCTTATAATCACCAAATACTTAAAGAAAGGCAGGACGTGGAGTGTCGCGAGCACCTTATTATTCATCGGCATCTAACGAGAGTATGGCATTAGCAAAGACGAACATCAAAGAAAAATCAGGGAGAAGAAAAAGTGAACACGGTTTCTTAGGTTGATCTTGGCAGTAGTAAAGCATTTGGGTTCTGGTTTTTTCGGCGGTGCGTGTATCACTTGTGCTCCTTGGTTCTTATGAATTGCGAGGAGTCCATTGTGCTAACTAAAGTAACCGCCAGAGGAGAAGGTTTATCACGCCCACTACTCTATATCTATTGGCTACTAAGCTAAGTTGGGATGTTATACGTCCCGCTGCGCTATCCTTAGAGGCGTTGGGATCGGCCCCATACCGTTGTAGGATCAGGTGTGGAGCCACGCTTCGTTATTCGCCTACTCACGCAGGCTGCCATGAGCCGTACTTGGTCCCTGCTGTTTTACGCTCTCTTTTACAGTCTCTTCTGAGACCGAATAAAATCGTCGGGCTGCGAATCGCATGGCCCGGAGTCTACCTCCCCCTCAGCCGCTTACTACAGTAAATTCCGCCCAATTATGAGTACGTATGAATTATTGTGGCTAAGAATACCACCTATCTGTTTATGCATTGCCTACCTCGGGATGTGCAAGCTTTATGCTGACTTGGCGTATACGTAACGCTTTTAGAGCGCAACTCTTAGGCGTCCGTTTCCGGCTTGAGCGGCGTCGCCGTCGCCGTCAGCGTAATCACGCATTAACCTCGTAGCCCTCGTGAGGGTTACGAAGATTACTCTCACGAGGGTTACCCTCACGAGAATCATGAGGGTTAACCTCGTAGCCTTCCTGAGAGTAACCCTCGTAACCCTCACGAGGGTTACGAGGGTTAGTTACCCTCGAAAGTGTTACCCTCAGGAGGGTCACGAAGGTTACCCTCACGAGGGTCATGGAGTTACCCCCTGTAATCACGTGACCCTTTGAGGTCACGTGACCTCAGGGAGTCACCTATTCCTCAGTACCCTTCCATCCTATCCCTCGGTACCATTCCATCTTCCTCCTCAAGAGCTGCGCTCCAATCCGGCGTTACAAAGAGTTGTAAACGGCTTTAAGTTTTTTGTCACATTAGAGGTATCTTCACATTAAATCCAACCCATAAAAAAAAAGACAAAAAAAAAAAAAGACCGAGTGTTTCTTAGGTATCCCTGCCGGTTGACCAAAGACATGATTTTTGAATCGTTTACTTACTCGCAGACATTAAAGAGTGGCAGAGTGCGGGGACCACCAGGTCCTTGGATTTATGCCCGTTCTCGAAACAGGAACGATGGCAAAGCAGCGTAAGCGCGCGCACGTAAGTTCACGGGATATTCCGGCAGAAAAAGAAACTGCCGCGGAGAGTGAGCTTTCTTTTTATAGCAAGAAACCAAAATCATCAGAACTTGTGAACGTATGGTTAAATTAAAAGGACCATGCAACGATTGTAACATAATTTTGCTGACTGCATATCGTTTATGGAATGAAAAGAAAACTAGCACGCGTGATTAAAAAGGCTAAATCTTATTTGTTTTCATGCAAATTTTGGCAAATAAAAGCGGACTATTTTTTACACTCTCTCCCTCGAACGCTCGCAAAGAAGTGAGTGTATGAATGGGTGGATGAATAAATGAGTTTTGGCGAAACCATCGGTAACGGGCGGCAGCTTGCGCAACCTAGAAAAGTAACCGCAATATCAACACTGTCGGAGTGTTTTTTTTTTTCTTTCTTCTTTTTTTTTTCCAGAGCACATCAGTTGAATTTAGCTTCCATATTGAATACGAGTAGTGTTTAACTCGAGCTGTATTCGCAGATGATGAAATTGTCAATGAATACAGTCGACGGATATGACCGTGTTCAAAATCTGGTAGCAGAAGCCACAGCGTTAACGGGAGCGCGAGAGGTTTCTCTATGAGAAATTCTATTAGAAATTTATATTATTTAGTTTCCAGCGTTTTGTGTTGGACGCCGCAATGTGAACCTTCCTTTCTGTACTGAGTATTCTCCACTCTCCGCGGCCGGGTTCCGCCCCGAACTGGTACACCGGCGTACGGAATAAGGCCCTGACTTTCACTATACCAAAACATTTTAAGCTGCACTTTACTCACCTGCGACGTATCCATAGCCATGGCGTTGATTGCACAAGTGTTGCGGGCCAACGAGTTCTACGAAGCAATCGGCGTTCATAGAAACCTCAGTAGGTGACATCGTTTCGACGCCCTTGCGTCGAAACGTCAACGAAAAATCGTAGTTTCGACGAAATGTGACGTTTGGCTGACGCCGCTCTCACGCTAGGCTGGGAGAACTTCCGTTTCCGGTAGAAATGCATATTTTACGTCACGGCCGCGTGATTTGAAATGTTGGTGGTTGATTCCGGTCGACGTAAGGAGGAACAGAGACATGTGTTTCATCTTTTTGGGTGCAAAACTGAAGAAAATAAAACTAAAACGAATCCCTGCTCCGGGTTTTAAGAACATAGTGAACAATTGGGGTCTTCATTTGAACAAAAACTGAAAAAAAAAGTCCTTTCATGGTATCTTTAAATTGCATAATTGTCGAGGGTCTGATAACACTAAACCTCACAAGTTGTCTCTTTCCTCATCACTCGATCCGACATTTTTAATGTGCCTTAGGTAGAATGACCGGCTCATTTACGAATGATAAACTGTAACTTCTTTATGATTTTGTTGCCTCGAGTTGAGCTCAACACTTCCTCACCAATTTTTAAATTTTTTTTACATGAATTTGCGAAAACATTCGTCTTGTTAAGCTCACTATACACCTTTCCAAAAACGCTCCTAGGTGCCGCCATATTGCTTATGCTGATGCGGCCAGTGCGACTCTCGCGCCCCCTCTCATCTAAAAATTTTGGCCACTCTCTTAGACTGTGGAAATCCATTCAGCGCGATTCACTACCTATATTTTGCGGTTTTCAAGTGCAGCGGCGTCGGCGTCGGCGTAACTGCGCGGTGCATGATGGGTAAATTTCCACGCTAAATTCGCTAAAATTCGTCGCTAACCTTAGAGGAAAAATTTCCCCGCGAAATGTAGCGAAAATTGTCTCCGCTAAATCTAGCGGATATATTTACCCACTAGATTTAGCGAAAAATTGTCCGCGCTAATCTTAGGGGAAAAAATTCCCAGCTAAATATAGCGTTAACAGCTCCTCGCTAAATTTAGCGAAACATTTTCCCCTCTAAATCTAGGGGAAAAGTCTTCCCGCTAAATTTAGCTAAAAATTTCCCCGCTAAATTTAGCAAACGATTCCCCGCTAAACTTAACGGAAACATTTCCCCGCTAAATCTAGCAAAAACTTTTCCCCGCTAAATTTAGCGGAAAACGTTCCCCGCTAAATTTAGCGGAAAATTGTCCCCGCTAAATTTAGCCAAACAAGTTCCCCGAGAAATTTATTGAAAAAAATTCCCCGCTAGATCCAGCGGAAAAATTTCCCCACCAAATTTAAAGGAAAGTTTTTCCCCCAAATTTAGCGGAAAAAAATTCCCCTCTAAATTTAGCGAGGAATTGTTTTCGTTAAATTTAGCTGAAAATTTTCCCCTAAATGGGAGGCGAGCAGTAGAGGAGGAGGGTCTTTCCCTCCTCCTCCTCCTCAAGAGCTGCGATCTAATTCGGCGTTACAGGCAGTTGTAAACGGCTTTCATTTTTTTTTTTTATTAGACGTTTTCTGGCCCTTGTTGAATGTTTACACTAAACTTTTCTGAGGCATGCTGCGTACACTTTTTGTGGTATCTTTCACTGCGGAAAATTGGGCTGGTAAGTGCCTGCCATTCAGGCATTTCTGCTTGACATTCATGGGAAACGAAGGATGGGAGGGACGTCAAACGGCCCTCGACGCGATTTTGCGATCAATGACAACTGTTCTCCCCCTCCTAGAGATAATCCGCGTAGACTCCTTCTCAGTCATAGCCAAAACTAGTTGTTCAGGTTGGAGTCAGTCGCGCCCGTTTTTGGATTCCGTCCGGTTGTCAAGATGTGAGTATCGTCGCTGGGACTGTGTTCTATATGTCTCAAAGACATTTTTTTGAGATAACGCTGTATCGTGTGGTCCGTACAACATATTGTTCTACTGTTAACATTTGCTAAATCGTATGTCCGTTTCCTGTCTATCGGTAAACACGTTACTTGTGAGCGTGAAAAATGCACTCCTCTCGGCTATCTTCCGTTGTAAACTATTTTCGACAGCTAAGCGCTTCGTCGTTTGACACGCGGCTAATCGTGCGGCGCCGTAAAAACTGATCGTAAAAACAAACACAACTAAAGCGCCGTTCACACCCTTGCGACCGAGTAAGACCGAGAGAGACCAGACCGGTTTTTAAGCCTTTTGCGACTTCTTCCGACCGGATGCGATACAACGGCGCTGGTCCTAAGAGATCACAAGGGGCTTAAAAACCCATCCCGTCTCTCTCGGTCGTACTCGGTTGCAAGAGTGTGAACGGGCCTTAACATTCCAGTTGCATTCGTTGAGCCGCGTGCGTACCCCCCAAGAATATAGTTTATGCATTTTTTGTTGATTTTTTTATTTATTTAAATGTGCCAGAATGCTTTCTCAGCGTCCTCGGGAAAATGCATGCACCATAAAGCAAAGAATAAAGTTTGAAAAGTTGAGAATTTAGCCGCCAGCAGATTTTGAAACTGCGCCTACGCAGGATGCGCCCAGTAAAATCGCAGTCCGCTCGGTTAGGGTTAGCAGGGAGGCCAGTGAGAGTTTAGCCTTACACCCAATGACTGGGCTCCAAAACGGTTTGTCACCCCAGTGGTCGTGTGTTTCTCGGATAGGTGTATAGTTCTGTGGAAGCCGACAAACTAGAAGTCAAAATACTGGCGTTTTACAGAGACCGGCGTTAAAGGGACCATGAAACGATTCTGAAATTGAATTTCATACACCGCACGTCGTAAAAGAATTGAAAACAAACGAAAAAACACAAAAATAGGGAGCCAAAAAAAATTATTCGCGATAGAACTTTTAAAGGAAAACTGGACTCTTTTGCGCCTTCTTTCCTTCGAAAGCTCTACGCCTTTTCACTGCGATGCATCCGGGGAAACGCAGCACGTCAGCCGAATCCACGTCGCCTATTGGGTAAGAGCCTACGTCACCAGCACCGCGATCGTAAACATCAAATAGCCGGCGAATGTTTCCTAAAAGTTTTGTTAAATAATATTCAGATCCACATTTTGTATAATTAGAGATGTGACGAAAATTGCCAAACTTAATAATGCTGAGAGCCAAGCGCCATCTATCGTGTGGTAAACGAAGCAACTACTGCGCGTGCGCAATAGTGCAGGGCCGTCTTCAGTTACTCGGGTCGCGACGACCGACGAACGTTTATTTTTCTACGTGTTCTTCTCTCGCGTGCCGACTTCAAGCCGCAAGAAAAAAAGTACTTAAAACAGACCACGACAAATAAGAACGCTGGATCCACAAACAACCCGAGAAAAGCTACAACGGCCACGAATCCACCGACCCCCGACCAAGCGACCTCTGGAGAGGCCTAGCAGGCACTCTGACTCTGCGCAGCGTTGCTTCAACGGTACTTGGCCAATACCGTCTGCCCACGACTGGCTGGCGTGCTGAATGGAAAATGCCCGCGCGACCCTTGTGGACCCTTCCCGTATTATAGTTTGATCGCTGACCTCAAATTTAGATTAAGAGGTGAGGTCAATCTCTTCCCCTTGTTTTTCGAGGTCGAGGGACTCTCGTCTATTCTATCTTCTTGTTTTGTGTGATATAGAGCTCAAATAAACGCCGTATGGATTACCTTCGTAACACGGTGGGTACAAATTGTTATTGGTATGCCCTTTTTATTATGACAGACTGCACGTCACTGTCGAGCTATAACAGTTCGTGGGAGTTACGTGCAATGCAGGTCCAACTTTCCTTTGCCGAGTGTCGCGTCAGTATCGAGTTGCAGTCGTAAAAGATTGGTTCCGAAGCGCTTACCAACAGCGCGAATACAGCACTTCCATCAAACGCGCACGTCCGCTCCGAGTGTGAAAAGGTATTTACGTGGCTCTTGCTGACACTGTTGTAGTTCAAACGTATCTTTTTTAACGTCGGCTCGCTTCTGCATCTCCGAGGCCGCGAAAAACGCCGCGGCAATTTTTTTCCATTTACGTCGCTTTGCAAACGACTGACAGGGGCCGCCTTTTACCAACAATGACAGTTGGGTTTACTTCTGGAGTCTTCACCGGAAGACTCTCTGCACTTCCCAACAGGCATACCGGCGTGTGGGACTAGTCCCATGCTGTCGCTGTAGCGCAACATATCTCAATGAATTTCGCTCAGCTGCGATGTGTCCATGGCTATCGCGGTGATGAGAGGCGCCGATTCAGAAAATACGTCGGTGACATCAGCGCAGTAAAACCTACCGGCGCACCCCAGCTCGTCGCCGCTAACGCTCCCATTCTCCTACTGCCGAGAGAACTTCCGGTTCCTGTGCCAGAGTACGTCACGACCGTCAAAATTACGCCGCAGCTTGTTTTGCGGTCAGTTGGAGAGAAAGATAAAGTAGATGTTTCATTAAATTTTTGTGTAGAAGTTAATAAACCGAGACGAGAACGGATGCCTGTTCGGCATTCAGTGAACATTGACGGTTTAATGTAAAAGTTATCTGGAACAAGTAAAAACGTCATTTTAAGTTCTCTTTAAGAAAGACCAGTGCAGATAGAGCCGAATTCGAGTCCGTCACCGCGTGTCCTATAACATCAATATCGCTCTAGGGATCAGCTACAGGTTCCTTCCTCGTAGAAAAAGAACTGGGCGAGCGGTATGTGGAGAACTCGCGTAAACACGGTTGCCCAGTGCACATGCTTCAGCTTCACAGTCCTGACAGAACAGAACATTCCAAGTTTTATCGATATGTGCACCTTTTGGGCAATCTAGGCTTACAACCTCGCGTCCTTCATAAACGTCCAAGGTGAAAGCTTTTGCATCTTGACGAATTACTTTGTAGAGACCGTCATAGTGTGGATCAAATACTATTCTGGTTTTCTCTCTCCTGACAAAAACGTGTACCGACGTTTGAAAATGTTTGTTGACGAATTCAATTTGCCGTGATGGGGATCGTAGGTCGACTGGTTGTAGTAGTTGCATCCCTTTGCGTAGGCGAGTTGGATAATTCGTAATATCCGTTGTAGAGGATGGAGATGTTGCTTGCGGAAATTGCCTGGGAAAATGTAGTGTTGTGCCGTACACTGTGTGGGAACGATGGGGTTCCCTCCATCCCTATCTAGGCATAGCTTCAAGCAGGCCGTGGGAGTCGTCGTCACCAATGGCGTCGGCCTCCCGGATACAAGGAACCACGAGGCCGAACTCCCCGAAGGGGCCGGTTCTCCCTTGCCCTTTTTGGATGAACGCTCCATCGGCACACCCTTGGGAGTGATTATGGACGCGTCCCGTTTTCGAGTGACCTTCTACCGGTCTCTCCGGGCGCGTCTATTCCCGCAGGCTACATAAGCCGGCTACCCACCTGTGGCCGGGGCTCTTGGTTAGGGGGGGCTACGCTCGACGGAGCATTCATCGTTATTTTACTGCTCCCCCTTTTCCGTGATCCTGCCAGTTACGGCAGCGCGGGCCTTTCTCCTGGTGATCCTGTCAATTAAGGCAGCGCCAACCTCATTTCTCGTTTGTTCCGCCTACGGGCGCAAAGCGTGTGGCGTAAGGCCAATAAACACGTTTCTACGGTATCCCTGTGTTTCGTGTGGTCTCCCGTCCACCGGAGCCTAACGGCAGTCAACGGACGGACCCGGCCGTAGCCGCCATAGCAGTGATTTACGGAGTGGCTGTTGCCTCACAGCGATCAGCAAGGTAAATCGAAACCCACTTTATTGCATCGGACGAGTTACGGAGTGGGTATTTGCCTCACTGAGGACTTTGGGGTAAACTACAATCCCACAACTGTTAAAAGGGAGACCGTAAAATTCACGGTCAAATACCAGGCAGCTGATGCTGCCAAACTTGTACAGTAAAGATTACGGTGAACTGTAAATCTGGTTTACGATAAAGTTAAACGGTGACCATAGAAACCTACGGTCGCCGTTTAAATTGACGCTAAAAAGGTTTACAGCGATCCATTATTTTTACGGTGCAATTTAAACGGCGACCGTAGATTTCTGCGGTCTCCGTTTAAATTTGTCGTAAACCAGATTTACACTGCGCCGTTATGTTTACTGTACAAGTTTGGCAGCATAAGCTGCCCGGTATTTGACCGTAAATTTTACGGTCCATTTTTATGCAACCGTAAAACGTTGAAAACTATGGTACTGGAACACACCATTATAGTCATTTGAACAGCGTCAAACGTACAGCGTAAAAAAAAAAAAAAAAGGTCGGCCGAGTATTTTGGGGTTGTTGTGTTGCATTGTTCAACTAACTTTAATCGCGCATACCTGAAGTGAATACGCAGTCATGCACAAACGCTTTCGTCTGCGGCGAGGTCGGCTTCTCTTGCAGCACCCGATGCATTGATATTCGTCACCCGCGCTGTCAAAGCAAAGTAAAAATATGTTATATCTAATTGCATTTCAATTTATCTTCCGACATGTCATCAATTAACTGAAGAACCTTTTTTACACATCTTTTCTTGTTTTTTATTCGGGTTCTTCGATCAGGGTTGTTCTTACGACATCTGTAAGAACAGATATACGACGTAGTTTTTTTGCTACCTAAGCTCAAAATCCGCGTTAAAAATAATTAGACGATATATACCAAAATTGGTCAGTGACTAAAGCTTTTGAAGCACTGATCTTTTAAGTATGCCTAAGTAGCCTGCCACTTAATCTTGGAAATTAATGAGACTCCCTCATATGAATTTGCTAAATTCACATAGACACTTTTTTATCACTCACACAAGGTTAAGGACTGAACAGCCATTCACCTAATTAAATATTTCGATAAGCTGTAAAATGCAAATAAAGAACGAAAGGGAATATATGTAACTTGTCAACTATAGTCTTTTATAAAGCAATATATTATACATTATAACATTTTAAATTTTTAACGGAGGTTATTATGTAGGGAACCGCATTAAAAACTGTGAAATAGATCACTGCTTTTTTTTTTTCTCGTTCTGCAGTAATAAATTGCTCCGAAATTAGTTGTCTTTATGGTAAGCAACTTGCCCATATTGAAATGGACACATTGCTATTATTATGTAACAACGATATTCAATCGAACCACTTTTAACAAGACCTCCACACGTTCGGTTTATAGAAAACGTTAAGGTTAAGAAAATATATCTCTACTGGATCTAAACAGGCAACAGCAGCCCTTAGAACTGATTTGTATTTTTTGTTTTGTAAAAATTAAAAGTGGAAGTAAAAGCCTCGTTATTTTGAATAAACATTTTTAGTCTTTATGAACGAGGACTAGTCGCCGGTGGCGTGCTGAGGCAGGTACAGGCATTACTCAAAGTATATAGCGCATTTTAAGTGAAGGCCGGGTATATTATGTTGTTTGGTATTTTCACCATTCCCGAGACGGGTGTGAGGAACGTTTACATGCATCATTCTATTCTAATTTATCCTGGAAAACAGAGAACCAAGTATTTTCCGGCCTATAGTCTGCGGACTATACAAGTTTAAAAGTTGAAATTTTAGGCTGTTCGGACTATTTACGCGTGCGGGCCCTACAGAAGCTTTGTTTTCCAAGATCGTTCATTTTGATGAGGCGTCACGAATTTTGTAAATGGAGGATTATGTTAATGATGATTTATGTATAATACAAGCTTCTTCGTGGAGTTGCGAAAGCAGACATTTGTCAAGGTGCGCGGTGTATGAGAAGATTTTAGTCTCAACTAAGGACCAGGTGCGGACTATAGACTGGAATATGCGGTGTGTACTCTACGAAACAACAAGGCGACTAAATAAGAGGTCAGGCGAAATGTTGATATTAACTTATTTGCCTCAAAATTGATTACACACAATAATAGTATTAGAAGTCACAAAATCTTGATTTTTGACAAAGTTAATAGATTCTCAATGTTGATCCGAGAGGCTCTAGTGGCAACGCTAAAATATGACATCAAATGTATCAGGGTGGTCATGCAGCTTGTTACCAAAGAATCACAAAGAGTTTTATGTTGCGAAATTATGCTGGGGAAGCTCGCGGAAGAATTTCAAAACAAAACAAAAACTCGAAGAAAGCTTCCTTCCCAGTGCATGACTTTCAAGTTACACAACATGTGACGTCACCGCAGAAAACCACGAAAATATCTGAATGTTGAATTGGACACAACAATTATTGCCTATTTTCAATAGCTCTCTCGAATTTAAAGATAATAAATAGCCTATTGGAAGAGTACTCAAATAAAATATAATTAGTTTCGGTTGCTCTAGAAACCGTCAGAGCCCCCCTTTAAATTTTGTAGGCGGAGTAAAAAAATAACGTGAGAGGAGGGGAAAGTTTAGTCACGTCGTTAATTCGAGTGGCAGAGAGCAGCACGTCGTTTAACTTGGAAATATGTGGTCACCTATACAAGGAAAGGAAATTCCAGTTCCCCGCGAAAAGTGTCGAACTTCGATGAAACATAATGACTGCACTAATTAGTCAAAGATAAAAATAATAAACTTTCCCGACTTTACAATTTATTTATTTTTTGCAAGGTTTGTGTGATTTGTATTTTTATTTTAAAGAAAGTTCTGCATTCTTACAGCCTCACCTTCAGCAAAACGAGGCGAATTTTACACTAAATAGTAACAATATCAATAAAAATCATTACGTTATTATCGGAGCGGTCACTCTGTTCGTTGGAAACTTTAATCAATTTGACCGCGGCGTTCGCTAACGACCGCTGGCTGTCCTCGTCGCGCCGTAAGTTACTTCGTTGCTGTATTTTTGACAGTTTACGTTCTTCCACTGTTATTGAAAGAAGTTTTGAATACTGTTGCTTGTTCTTCGTAATGGTAATAAGATTTTTCAAGACATTTTTCCTTCATAGTTAAATTTTCCTTCATACTTAAGTTAGAATTGGAGCGTGGCGTGTTCGTTCCTCACCAAGTTTAATTTATATTATAACTATGTGAAGCAGGTTCTTCACATTTAGTTTATCATCGCCACTAAAAAATTTGTAGTTATAAAAACAATTTGCTACAAAGTGGGGAACCAACTATTGGTATGATTTTTTGTGTCCACTGTGAATATAATTAAATGAGGAGCAACAGGAAAACCCGTATCTGCCTCGAGTGCTCCTTATTGCAACACGCATTTCTTCAAACATGACGGAGTTAGGTTCTTCCTTCTTTTCTATTTTCAACACTTCGCTCCTCGTTAAAGTTTTATATTAGTTATATTATCTCTCTCATCGGTCTCACAAAATCATGCAGATGTTGGCGGTCTGTTACAAAATTTAAGCAACAGTTACACTGAAGGGGTGGGGTGTCACGGGGTGAAACTCTATTAGTTGGCCGACTGTCATGAACAGCTTTCAGTCTTCTGACGCCAGATGGCTGAAAATAGTTTACGTAAAAGCAGTAAATTATGATTGCTCCCCGGCGGTTGTTCAGACACCACCTCCGCCCCTGAACGTCAGAGTTGTTTCATTGAATTGCGAGGAATGGTTGCCGCCCTGTCTGGTGGCGGACAACCAAAACTCTTAGAAAAAACGGTATGGATAATCCTCCCTTAGCGGAGGAACGGTCTTGTAACCTATGCTCCTTTAGAAAGGGAGAAACTTTCGTCCCTGAAGCAGGGGAGCAATGTTCCTCCGTCGCTTGCATCTCAATATGGCGGCCCCGAAGAGAGCAAATCGAGCCCAATAAGGCTTGACAAGGACGATACGTCTCTTGTACGGGACGAGAGGAGCAGCGAATAAAAGCGTAACACAAGCTTTCCGCGAACTGTGTTTATTTCCGAAGCCAGATTCCCCCCCCCCCCCCCCCCCCCCGACAGGTACAGAAGCTTGCGTTCTCGTCGACAGCACTGCGATGCTAAACGGAGACAACCGACACCCAGTTACTTTGCGCACTTTGCGTCTTACCTTTGGTGTTCCTCGAGTCAAAATTCCTTCGTCAACCGCACATCACGGAGAAGGGCAAAATCAATCCGCGAAACCAAAAGCCGCTCTCGAAAGAACAAACTCGAAACCGCTGTTTATCGCGTAGCGTGAAAGAAGGTTAAATCGCTAGCCACCAGATGGCGGGGTCAAGCAGAGTAATTGCAAGTAGCTAGGCCAGGTGGCGCTAGGTACCGCCCAATTCACGTTCTAGAAAAAATAATTTTGCTCTTTTCAGGCCACTAATGCGCTTAGGGATCCTCTACTATACACACATTACGCTTATTACAAGCATCAGGTGAACATACATTGAGCACATACACGGCACACACAAATATGAATACAAGAGAACACCCCACTAACGCGAACACTACACCCGTGCTCTGCGTTTCCGTCTTTTATACTGGTCGTTTTGAACGCACGGAACTTTTCGGTGGCTCCCAAAGCAATAAAAAATATTCCGAGCATTTTAATTTTTTCCCAGCAATGTCATACCTCTGAGAGTATTTTGAAGGGCTCAGGGGATTAATCTCTTATTAAACAGTAAACGCTTGATCATGCCGTAATTATTTGAAAACCGATAAATCGAGCCGCTGCAATGCGGTTCGAAGCCATGAGTTTGTTTCCCCACATGGCACGTCGTAGCCTGTATTTCTATTTATGCTGTTCGCCCAAAGCTGCAATTGCCGTCTTGAATTAATCTCTGTAGAACGGATATTCACTCAGCTGGAAGTGATGCTTCACGGGCTGAGAAATCGCTTTTCGATCAACTTGAATGCGGTCAAAGCCGCGACTTGCGGCAGGTGTTGAGCGTACGGAGCTACGCGGCTACGCCGTGGCGAGCCCGAAAACCTCTAGCGCTCATCCCAGCGCGCCACTTGGAGTGCGGTTTCTCCGGGAACCGTAGTATATTTAAACAGCAAAATAAAGTGTAGCTTTCTATTTTCTTTTCTTTTCGATTTTACCTACTACTGTTTTTTAATGTCGAAATTCCATACTGTAAACATACGTACTTTCCGTCACGATTTCGTACCGTTCAGTCCTTGCCCAAGAGCGCAATCGCTCTCGGGGACGAGACAATTCCGACAGTCACATCGGCCACTGTACGATAGCAATAGGAGCTTTTACTGTTCAGACCAGCGTTCCAAGATGACTATACGCACGTTGATCGATTGCACGTAATCCCTCAAGTGGTATTAAACTTTTTTATGTAAAGCGGAATGTCAACCTGCGACACCCCGCCCCCTCCGATCACGGCCCGGCCAACGGCATCAATGCCCGACCAGTTTACGATATCATCTTGTTGTTACACCACTGATACGCGAACACACGGTCACATCGGCGATAATTCCAGTCTTCTGTTCACAACCCACAACACTGCCATCACGATGTTGCAGCTATGTTGCTGACACGCACAAATACAGAACCCCGTTGAACTCCGGTTGCACTCGGCATCGGAAAACAGAACCGAACTCAGGACGGAAGGCACCCAGGCAGCCGGCAGCAAAACCTGCCTGTCTTGGACGCAGTTCCTGCGGTTTCCATAACATCGAAAACGTCGACACAGTTCCGCGTGGTTTCGCTACTGTAGTGACTGTAGTTCCGTCGGTTCCGTGCCGCGCGAGTCCCGCAATCCGGAGACGGCCATCCCCCAGTGTACGTGGCGCTGCTGGCACTGCTCGGGAACTTCGCTGTTTCTAGCGGCTGTGTTAGCTCGTTTGATAAAATTAACGATAAAAACGTCAATGCAACCGAAATGTTCTCCACGTTTAGACTAGAAGACGGAATTACAGGCGGCCTTCGCTTCCGCTGAAATTCAATCAACTCAACAGCTATTTATTAAACAACGTGCGCGAACTTATCGAAAAACGAAACCGAAAGAAGTTGAGTTGGGAAGGCGAAAGCTTTCTCTTGTCTGCCTGGAGAAGGAGAAAAACGTTTCGTTCCTCCCCTTTTCTCGTGTCCGCTTGGGGGCGCGTCAGTAGAAGGGAGGAAGACGCGCCGTTGCTACTATTCTCCTCTATTTTTTCTTAGAGTGAACTTTGGAGACTGCGGAGACAGCCGCCTCTGCTGTCTTGCGTTTCGGGTATCTCGGTCATTCGGCGGCAGCCCAATCCTTCGGCGGAGTGTGAAAGCGCGACAGCGTGAAAGCAGAATGCTCATCCGTTCTCTGTGACCCGGACTAGCTATGCCGATAGGGAGAAACTTGGTGCTGCAGGTACTCTTTCTAATTCAAATGGGAACAGTAGAATGATTTTTTTTTTCTAATAAAGTTTTTGATAAGAATCTTCGCGTCGTCTCCTCGCATGTTCGGGCGCGAACGCGTCGAGGAACTCTCTTTTGAAGAGTGCATACCTCTGGCGGGTATGAGATGGCCACCGTTTGCGGGAGCGCCGTAGAAGCGGCCCCCAAGGAGTCATTAATCTCTGCGAGGTTTGCGCCCAGAGTGAAATACCGAGCGCCTTGATGAAGAGAGATTCACGAAGGGCTGACGTGAAAAATGATTTTCTTTTCGCTTGATTCACTTTGCCATACAATAGCGCGAAGAACAGCCGAGCTCTGTACGTCGCAGGACATTGCTCTTGGAGACACCGGAGAAGAAGAGAAGATAGAGGCGGGAGCGGGAGGGGGGAGGGGTGTTCGAAATTATACTCATTTTACTCTAAGCTATCAGCGCTGTGCCCTGTCAGCTTAGCCCTCATTAAACCAATCATGCGTCGATCCTTCGTCACATGATCACGTTCTCGAGCATTCACACGAGCTGAAGGCGGCATGATGTGATGAAGAGGAGGCGATTGATTGTTCCGGCGAGCGTGTAGCTCCAAGTGCACTGTCAGTGTACGAATGAGGGGAGTGCAGTACATGAAAGGTGTTTTCTTCTGGCGTCCTTTTCTTTATTTTTCAAAACTCCATGGCCCTCGTTTTTTTTGTGTTTTTTTTTTTCTATTTGCTGTCCGCCTTGTGTCGAGAATTCGAGCATGTTTTCCTTGGGTTTGCCGCTTATATCTACCGCGGCACATATTTAGAGACAAACATCTGAGAAACATTGGTTTTAGAAGCATAAAAAAATTGAAACATTCCCAAATGATTCTGCATGCAGCGTTCATGTTGTATTGCACTGCTCTTTTGAACGAGAGAGTGATCGCGTAGCCGCGCTAGGTCGCACTCTCGCCATCGCCTTCGCCCTCACAGAACCATGTCATCTATAGCAAAAAAAGCTATCGCTCCTTCTCCCTCCTCCCCCGCCCCCTTTCTTGCTTCCACACTTCCGGGTTCTAAATACTTTTCCGCAGCATTTACAAAAAGAGAAAGTATAAAGATGCGACTTCGGGTGGCGCTAGCCTGTTTCCTCTCGCTCCGCAGACGTGGTTCGGGGCTCTAAATTAGACAGTATGCGTCGATGTAATTTAGACAGTATGTCTAAAGTAGACAGTAAACAGTTGCCAGTGGGGGCGGAGCACCGACTGGCAAGCGCTAAGGACAAGCGTGGCGCCTGGTAATCGCAGTGGTCGGCGATCTCACCGACTTTTTCGCCGGTTGATCAACTTGGATCCCCTGAGCACCTAACCCAGACAGCACACGACGTCGGGCCAGCATTGGTATTTAAGTGGCAAACAATGGTCCAATGTCGGGCCAATGTGGCCATCGTACTACCACTATTGGTGGCACACTGGCATAATACTCCCCAACATTGGCCTGTCTCTGCCAAATGGCTCACAAAAGTTGGCAGTCGACTGGCTTAGGCTGGCCAACATTGGCCTATATCAGCCATGGCTTACCAACGTTCGCAATCGTTTGGCTTAGGCTGCCTGTCTCAGCCAATTGGTTGCATACATTGGCACTCAATTGGCTTAGACTGGCCAACATTGGTCTGTGTTAGCCAATGAGTTGCCAGCATTGCAATCGGTTGGCTTAGGCTGGCCAACAATGATCTGTTTTAGCCAATGGGTTACCAACTTTGGTAATCGATTGACTTAGGCTGGGCAACATTGGCCTGTCTTAGCCAGTGGCTTACCAACGTTGTAATTAATTGGCTTAGTTTATTTTAATGTGCTGATCGCGCACGCTGAGAACAGTCTGTAGCTATGGCTTCGGAGGGGAACGATTTTTATATTCTCTGAATTAGAACGCTGTATGCATTGCGAGCTGTAGCAATTATTGAGGTCTACGAAGAAAAACGCCGCAGTCGGTGACAGTTAAAAGTAAACGCTGGAGAGGAGGTCGGTTCCCCCCGACCCTTCGCTCTGCAAAAGTGGAAAGAGATGGAAGGCGTTTTTACCACCTGTCACCGACTGTAACTAACGCGCGTCATCCCAAAACTGATAGTTATGCTCAGTAAATTCCACACAAAATACAAAATGCACGCTTTCTTCGATTTCTCTGTATGTTTATGAGGCAAAAAGCATATTATCTCTTCTCTTGTACCCATTTAGCGACGCACCTAGGAAACGCTTCCAAGGGTGGGTGGGGAGAGAGGCAGGGTTCAACCGCGAAAGCTCCACCCGCCTCCCCAGTACCTGGGGCACGGGTGTATTGTCAGCTGTATGTTATCTTGAAAATCTCAAAGCAATCCCCTTAGCTGAGCCGCAAAACACGGCCTATAATGTAGACCGAACCGGGCAAATTTAAAAAAAAATAAATAAAAATCATTATTTTTTTAGCGAAAAATAAACACTTAAAACAAATATCCAGCGATTGATCAAGAAATTACATATCTTCATGAATAAAAAATCACGTTGAATTAAGATCTCGAAAACCCTATGTATTGAGGTAGCAAGTGACATACGTTGACACGCATTTCAACCTGCAAACAATATTATCAGGCAACATGTAACAGAAGAAGCTAGGGCATTAGGTGTGCTCTCCGAAAAATGACTTCAAAGTGCGCGCAAAATACGACAACTGCAGTAATGACCACGGCAGTGACAACGCCCGCAGAAATATAAACTGTAATAGAGCCAATGGGTTACCAACGTTGGCAATCAATTGGTTTAAGCTGGCCACCATTTCCCTGTCTTAGCCAGTGGCCTAGGAAAGTTGATAATTGATTGGCTAAGACAGGTCAACAGTGGCCTGTCTTAATCATTGGTAATCGATTGGCTTAGGCTGACCAACGTTGGCCTGTCTTAGCCAATGAGTTATCAACATTGAAAATGTTGAGCTTTAAAAACGAATGAAGTACTCTATGCATGGAAAATCACTTTTGTAAGAAGGCGTCTTGATAAAAAGGCTGCTAAGAAGACGCTGTAATAAATGTCATTCATGATCCACAACTGATTGGCAAACTTTATTGACTACTCATTTCAGGGCAAAGGTGTCAATTGGAAAGTATATTTTGAATAGATTCTTGATGAAGGAGTTTACAACATGGTACACCCCAGGCAGCGTACTTGCTTAGACTAGCTATGGGGCCAAGATTGGGCATTGGCCGCAAAAGACTGGACCGGGACTGCCCAGGGAATTCGGTGAACTGCCAGCATGGCGTCTCACTGTATTTACCGGGCACCGGAATTACACGGAATTGCCAGGGAAGGGATTTTCTTGGCGCCTTTTTGTCTCTTTTTGGTCCGAGCCGACCAGGGTAGACAGGCGGTCGGCCACCAATATGTAAAAATTTTGTGGCGCATCACTATATTTACTGGCACCAGGATTCCACGGAACTACAACGGGGTGGTATCGGGTGTTGTTTATTGACTTCGCAGGATTCAGTGCGGAAGGAACGACTGGCGTCGTGCCGAAGCACACTAGAAAAGCGCCACTCTCAAAAATCAAAAGATCAGTTCATGAGTGTGGAGAGCGAGCCGAATGAACGCAATAATAGTGTCAACATATCGAACCCTCCATGACATTTACAGCATTTATGTCTCAAATCGCCACATCTGAAACTGGAAAACGTGGGAGATAATTTGTCTCTGTTTATTTTTCAACATCACGCATCGTCGCAACGGTTCACGTACTTCGCGGCTACTCTACTTCAACTTAGAATGAACCGCAGCACATGCTACGGGCTCTCTTGGCCTATCAGGGGCCAAAAAAGTTGCGATGCTGCGCAGAGAGATGCGCCAACCACTGGAACGGCTCTGCAGGCGTTTGCAAGGTCTCAACGACAAAGCAGCCTCTTGTAACACCAATGAGCTAAAGATGCTCGGAATCCCCACGCTCACATTTCAGCAGACCGAGGCAGCACCAGGTGTTGGGCCTATATTGGAAGAGCATTGGCAAAAAAAAAAAAAAAGAAACGTCCAATGATGGTCCACTTTAGCCAATCTGCTCCCAACATTGTCTATGCCATTATATAGAATCTTCACTGATGGCCCAGGTTCTCCAATGACCAACCAGTAATGAAAGCACATTGGCATAAAATTGGCAATATGGGCCTGTCAGTTCCATTCGCTTGCGAATTTCGGATGAATACTGGCGCAAACCTGACAATGTTGGCCTTTGAGTACCGTTGGCTTGCTAACATTGGGTGAACACTGGAATAACATGGTCAAGGTTCGGCTGTCCGTGCCGCTGGCATTCCAATATTTGATGGGGACTAGCATAAAATGAACACCGTTGACTTGTCTGTAGCATTGGCTTGCCAATGTTGGATAAACACGAGCTTATAATGGTTACTGTCGTCCTATTAGTACCATTGGCTCATCGTCGTTTCAAGAACAGAGTGGCATATAATGTCGGTGTGTGTTATCTGACGATACCATTGGCTTAATAGTGGAAGCATGTTGGAATAGGCTGGTATAGGCGTGTTCGTTTTACCTCAACAAATTGAAATTGCTCGAGCACTTGTCAATTTTATGTTATTTTGTCAATGCGCGATTCAGGTGCTTTTCTGCAAAGTAGACAAGACAGTAACAAGGTACAGAACTTAATGGCGATGTTTCGCTCCTTCACTGTGCATCTTATCGAGTCGAAAGCGATATGGACTCATCAAGACCGCCAACTGAAAAAAGCAAAACGATGTCCGCATTATAGAGTCAACATAATAGACTATTATGTTCACTCTATAATCTCGACAGGAAAGCTTCGTACCCTAACTACGGGCTTGTGGACTGCACCTCGTGTCAGGTGAAGAACTTCTTTGCGATTGACTCGAACAAGACACTATTCTGAAAAGTGGTTATACAATGACGGCCCTATGACTTTACGGCACTACTGGTGCTACAATAAGAGCCCTAATGCCTCCTACATGGAGCCAAGGCACTGATAGCAGACGACAATGTTGGTCGATTTAGAGTCTAGCCGAATGTCGGTCTTCAAATAGAGTCTAGCTCCCTGTTTCGCATTTGATTTATCATTGTCTCTATTTAATTTTAACGTTAGGCTTCGAGCTGATTTCGGAGCATCCTGTCTGTCAGTCCCTTTTTGTCCTCTTGCTGTAGAGTTCTCATGTCTAAGCAATCTCTACTACATTGGTTTTTTGGAAACCCAGATAGCAAATACCAGCAGAAACAAATGAAAGAACTCGACAAAGAGAGAGAAGTGTGCAGGGGAGGGTCGCGCCGACGGCCTCGAAACGGCTTCGGAAAGGGGAAGAGAGGGTATTGGAGAGAACAGTTCTCCTTCCGTTTTCCCCACGCCGTCACTAATCTCTCGAAGTCTGACAGCCGACAGCGTTGGGGCCCTGGACTAAGGGAACCACCCAGAGACCCATATACAGGCATAATAAAGTTCATTTCTCCTCCTCCTCCTCTCCGAAGTCTCTAATTTATGAACGAAGAGGACTCGGCATCCTTGAGGGAGGTGGACACTGCTCATTCCTAAGCTGACAGTGCCGGGGGAGCTACGCGCCGGCCGTACCAGTCATCACCTGCACCGCTCTCTGCACGTGGTTGCGGGAGAGAGTGTGATCGCGTGATTAAAAACATACCTGCGATTGGTTCACCGAACTTCTTAGCTTCCTCTACGCTCTCAGCTTAGGGGTGATGGAGTGCAGCCCGCGAAACACACGCACACACACGCACACACACACAGAAATTGGGATCGCGTGCACCAAGGCCACACGATAAGGTAGTGAGTTAGTGGAAGACGGTGGGGACGGTCTACTCAATTTCCAACACGCGCATCCGCGAACTGCAAGTGGGCAGATGCGCTTTACACTTTATGCATGTTTACTTTTTTTTGGAATAGATTTTTTCTCCAAGGAACAAGAATAGCAAGATAATCATGCGGATATCAGGACACCGTGGTGTCCGTTTCTAAGTTGTCTGAGTGCATTTGATTGCTTAGCAGACTGTTTTTATCCGGCGAAGCGGCTCGGCATCTCCGCCATCCACGCTACCCTATAGGCCAACTCATATTTACAAATAAACCGGAGCGCCCCTAGCGGGACGCCACCGACACCGCGCATACGCGATGGGGGTGTGGGTAAGAAGCTCGCCGTCACCCATAAACAAACCATTGAAATGCGATGTTGTCTGCGTCGGCGTGAGTCCCCCTACCCTTTTGCGCGTTCGAATTGTTGATTTTACGCCTTCCTGGCGATGTCTGACTATCTTGAGCGGCGTCAGCGAAATTACCGAGGCTCATTACACCGCAAAGCTTTGCGTGAATAGTGTGACATGTGGCGATTCATTCCGCGTGGACGACGCAGTATTTACGATAAAGCCTGATTCGGATGATAAGATTCCGCTCGCAATTTTCAGTCGCGACGCCGCTCGGGATGCAAAAGCGTGAACCGTAGCTAAGATGGTTGACGCCGATACTGAAAATCGCAAGCAGAATCGGATCAAGTGAATAAGGCATAACAAGTCGGTGATGGCCACAGGTAACAATGATCAACATCTCCTTGTATTTACTGTTTACATCGAGCCTGCTTACTAACCTTCAAATTTAAGTCTTTTGAGGCCTGCACTCACTTCTTATCGCAAGTACCGGGCCATCATTTGGTCTACGGGCCGGCGTCGTCTAAGAGAGCAGACGACAAGCAGAAACGTTTGAAGGAGCAGACGACAGTTCGAACGATCAGGCGGCCGTTTGAACTTGAAGACGCATTGAACGTGGTCCAAACAACTGGACAGTTTTCTAACGTTCATGGTGGAACAAAACAAATAAATTTGATGACCACAAGTGTCCGTGAATTCAACCCAAAGTGCTTCCCGCCCAAGCAATCGTCGTCCGACGGCGTCTGCTTTTCCCTTTTCACGGAACAAATCCAGATTTTCGGACGAACCGTGCACGTGAAAACTGACCTTTAAACCTGTCTCGACTCTTTTGGTACGGCCCCAGTGGCGGCCTTTTGACGAGAAGGCAGGTTTTTGTCTGGTTCCTTTCAAAACAACGCAAGAATACACGTCTGGCATGGGGACTTCTGCCCACAGCCCCAGACCGGAAGTCCGACCGACGCGCCATCACCGCGCCGTGGCTTCACAGAGTTGAGTTCGTGTATACTGGAACCGGCAAGAATGGTGGGGTTCTAGAGGTCCGATCACCAGACGCGCATTTCGTCTCATTGCCAAGCACGATCTTCAACATGGTTATTCCAAAGACCATGGATATTCTTTCGGCAGCGCCTACACACCGGTGATCTACCTTTTTGTTGGCATACATGTGACCAGGGATGGGCAGTATTTCAAATACAAGTATTTTAAATACGTATTTCAAATACTTTGTGTATTTTGCATTTGTATTTAATTACAAATTGGGTAATGTATTCGACGTGTGTATTTAAATACTGAAACATGTATATTTCAAATACAATTGTAATTAAATACAAATTTGTGGGCAAAAATACATCCCTCAAATTTATTGTCACGACTCATTTTGCTCATCTGAAGAGGTGTCCAAAGCTGCTCTTTTTTCATCTCAATTCCAACGGCAACAACAAACCAAGAAACTCTTCACCTCTTCATACACCAGTCCTGCGGCAGTTCGCGTCTCACTCACCGCGGGCGCCCGGGCACACCGGGCGCCCGTGGCACTTGCCTCTATTACGTTAAATAAATATTATTGCCAAAGTTACAATTCTAGCTAAAGTTGAAGCCTGGGCGAGGTGGTATGGCATATTTAAAAGGTTAAAACAGCGCAAAAAAAGACGACAGACAGGGTGAAGAAGGACACAGACACAGCAATTGTGCGTGCATACTGCACCGTTGGGTCCAGTAAAAATTTAGTTGCGAGTCAGGGCTCTGTCTGTGTCCTTCTTTACCCTGTCCGTCGTTTTTTGCGCTGTTTTAACCTCTTAATTACAATTCTTGTTTTTATGCATGTGGTTGTAAGATTTAGTCTCCATCCTTTGTTCGGCCGTGGGGCTTTTTTCTTTTTTTTTTTCCTTCGGCTTTATTTTAGAGGCACCGTCCGGAGCAGGAAGAAAACTACTTTCTGCACCGAATGCAGTGTCTCTCAATCAAGCACAAGCGTTTAGTGACTTTCTGATTACGGTGCTAGTTCAGGCCAAGAATAGTGACAAAATCGACGTTCACAGGCAGACTGGCTAAATAAGTGCCTGTGAGAACTTGGATGCTTTCCAGCCTGATTCCCATCCATATTTTTGCCTGGAACATTCTAAATGCGCGGGTCTACCAGATTTTTGTAACTGGTGCGAGTTGCCACAATAAACAATTCTCCAGCTTGTGCTGCGCGTCTTGGTCGTCTCGGTTCTTCGTTGGTCTATACCAAAATGTAATGGACAAAAAAGCTTCTTGAAGCTCTGTACTTTTTTCACCTATTGCGTCCAAGCTGATAACATTTTTTTGTGATTATATTTCTATTACGTTACTCGAGTCTCGCACACTAACTCGCGAGTGTGCGATGCAAAATTAAGATGACATACCCAGAAACCCGTTGCAGGTGTCCTGAAGTCGCTGACGCATATGTTGAGGAATGTATTTGGAAAAGTATTTGGAGGAGACCAAATATATTTGGTTATATTTGTATATTGTACTTAAATGCTTTTCTGGAAATGTATTTAGATTTGTAATTAAATACAATTTTAACCAATTATTTTGTATTTGTATTTCGATACATATTTGCATGTATTTTGCCCATCCCTGCATGTGACCACTAGCACCGACGGACCAAAGACGCGAGAAACCGCCTTCTCTTCCATGTATGCGACAAGGAGAGGTCCTCCTGACCATTGGGGATAGGTATTATTGCTACGCAATGTACGTTTTCTCACTATCCGATGAGTTTGAATCGTGTCGAACTCTGTGCCAGTAATCTCCGACGAGTTCAACGTGTAATCCACAGCGATAGGCCCGAAGAGCCCTGTACAGCGCTATTTGTAAGTGATTTTTATTCTAATAGACCGTGAGAGACGCTCTGATTTGTTATTTTTGTGTTCGAATTCATTTTTATTTAGTAGTTCTTGTTAACACATGGTTCTATTCTTGGCGGTAAATGCGCGCTGTAGTAAAAACTCCTCGCGGTATGTCCAAAGCCGAATACCACAGAGCGTTGAGTAGTCCTTATGTGCCAAGGTTCGGCTTTTTGGGTGCGAGTGGAGTGTCAATTATGTCACCGCGCGCTGCGAGTGAATTTGCCAGTAATTATCTTTACACGACAGGCTATTTTATGCGCGTGATTTATTTTAAATTCTTGATTGATTCAAGCATCAAGTTCTGTTCAACTGTCAGGTTCTTACGTATAACAAGGTATTTGTTGAGCCGTTAATTTACAAGTGCGTTTCACACTGGTTCGCTGAAGAGGGAGGCCAGTGGTTGCATTTATAAATTGTAAATATTATGGAGGCAATATGGGTACATTCATAACTACATGTTTCCGTGCCGCAAATACCGTAAATCTTTAAAACATTTTTTTTTTTTTCAAATCAACGTAGAAATTACGGTATGCACTTAAATGGCGAGATTGTAATTCTTAAGACTTATTAAAGCTAGATGAAAGGTTGAGGAACGTCATAATGTTGCAAGAGTAGAGCTAAGCAATTTATGAAATAACCTTCGTACTATTTGATTAATTTATTTTTTAAATCACAATAAATATTTTAATGTAGATCGATTGAGCTCTGGGTAAGGACAAGTCGGAAGAACAAAACTATAGTAAATGTCTGGGCCGTCTTGCTAGAAACAGCGCCTCAGCTGATACGGGAGGAAAGAAAGCACTGTCAAAGCCAGCGTACGAGCTGAACGGGACTCAAACCTCAACTCAAGACGCTCGCGTGTCCCAGCCTTTACAGTGCTTCCTTTCACCCAGTCTCAGCTGAGACACTGATTCCAGCAAGCCGGTCCCGGTGTCTTACCTGCGCATGGATTTATTTTAGAAGGCACTCCTACGTTTTTTACATAGAAAATAACGAAATTTATTCATTGGAATGAAAGTTTAAAATAAAGAAAAGTAAACATAAAAAAGTCAGTAGGCCTTTCCGAGATTTTAAACTTAGGAGCAACTGAGCCGATTAATCGAATAGTGAATTAAAGGACGGCGATTAATAATGACGCTATGTTTTATTTTGATATCTATTATTGACAAGCGTAAGAGAGAACTGAGAGTCTCTGAAATCCTTCACCTGAATCCAAACCCCCCCTTCTGTCTCTTTCAGAATCCTGTGGCCAGGCCCCTGCGTGGAATCCCTTTGCCCAGCCCTTTGCCCTGTCAACTATCGAGCCTGCTGCCGAGCCTGCGGTCAAGTCTGCTTAGGCCCCCCTGGTTGCACAATTTGTTTTAATCTTTTATTCGATTAAAATAAATTATGAACTGTCAAACGTTATGAACAATTCATTTACATGCTTTAAAAATTTCCAAAGTGTACAAATATGGTAAAATTGCTGCATTTATTAGATTTTAGTATCATAAAAAAAACAGTGCTTGAGGAAAAAGGGCAAAGGACTTGCTTGGTTCTCTGCACTGTTTTTGTGACGCTGGCTGGAACACTCGCTGAAAAATGGCATCTAATAGTGGCATAGACAATGGATACGAAAAATAGCCAGTGTATTAGACTGGATGCGAATATTGGAATAGCCAATATTTAAGCCAATGTTGGAAGAGCCAATGTGTAAGCTGCTGGATGCCAATGTTGGTTCAGCCAACGGTAACCCTCTATGCCAGTATTGGATAAGAAACCGCAAACCACGTTGGTCCAACGTGGGCTAGAACGTTGGCAAACCAGTGGTCCAACATTGGCACCAATGTTGGACCACCATTGGATCGGGTGACGTTTTCGAAAATGCCAACGTCAGACCAATATTGGAAACATTTTTTGCCGACATTGGACCAACAGGAGTCCAAAAGTGGTGTGCTGCTTGGGAAGGTTCACTCCTCGTGGTGAGAGCAAACAACGAGAACGCCTTGCTGAGCGCGGTCGACGGGGGGCCGCAGCGGTACGAGAACAGCGAGAGAGGCAGCCCTTTAACGTTTTTCAATCGGCTCCTAGATCACCTTTCCTAAGACTATGCCCCTAAAAGAAAAGCTCCTAAATCAAACATTCTAAAGGACATTGACTAAAAGCAGAACAAGAAACAACTGCCTCTCTCAACCAAACGACTGTTTCTGTGGTCGCTCGCTATTGTTTGGATCGCACCTCGTGCGTCGCTCGTGCTACTTCTATTGATTACATGGAGTGATTAGGAAGCAGTGTGACAAAACAAACCACGCAGTAAAATAAACAAAAAGCGCTGGATTAATGCAATTTTACCCTGTAAGTGACACTTTCGCGATAGGTTTAGTAGATTTTGCTTTGATTAATCATTTCCTTTTACACTGTACGAAGCGTTGAATGGGCGAGGTGATTTTATAATGTGAAATCAATAATATCCCACACTCTCAGATAAAGAAAAAGTAACGCTTCTTTCTTTTCTTTCTTTCTATCTTTTCACTGCCCGAGTTTAAAGCAGGGCAAGCGAAATACTTATTTTGCATTTTCTTTTTTTTGTATATATATATATATATATATATATATATATATATATATATATATATATATACATATATATATATATATATAGGCCGGACTCCGGCCGAAACGTCGAAGATTAAATCGTCCGTTGTTGCTGTTTTCACTAAGGGTTTTTTTCTTCTAAGTTTTATATATATATATATATATATATATATATTGTGAGACAGAGACAGGTCGGTCAGATGACGGTTTTTTATCAGAGTCTGATAGCTATAGAACGTTTCAAAAAAAGGTGCCACGAATCAGCTGACGATGCCGATCGCGCCACCCACAGCCAAAAGTGACGACGACGATGTCCGTGGGCAGTGCTACGCAGAAGCGCCCTCACAGTTTTCCCCCGGTTGCGGAAAGGTGGCCACCTGGCCACAGAGGGAAGGAAGGGGTGCCGTTGAGCGGGGAGTGAAAGGTTTCAGTCGGGAGACGTGAATCTGTTCGCGGCCGCGGTAGCGGCGATCGGTGGGTGTTTGTACTGGTTCCACGAGAAAGTTGACAAAAGTTGTTTGAGCGATGACGCGGTAGGGGCCGATGTAATGAGGCAGTAACTTTTCAGAGAGGCCGGGCTTGCGTGTTGGCAACGAGACGAGAACAAGGTCTCCAGGTTGAAAGCGGACGTTCTTGTGGATGGAGTAATGTCGGGTTTTCCGTTCCTGTTGGTGTTGAACAGTGCGAAGTCGCGCAAGTTGACGAGAGTCTTCAGCACGGGATACGAGGTCATCGAGGAGAGTTGTATGGGGTTCAGTTGGAGTATACTCAAGTACTGTGTCGAGCAGTGATGTCGGTTGTCTTGCGTGGACGAGCTCAAATGGCGAGTACCCAGTTGTACTTTGAATGGCCGTATTATATGCGTATGATACGAATGGTAAAATTGCATCCCAGTTGGTATGATCTGATGATACGTACGTTGCGATCATGTGCGCAAGGGTACGATGAAAGCGTTCAGTGAGCCCGTTGGTCTGTGGGTGAAAAGCGGATGTTGTTTTGTGGATGACTGCACAAGCAGCTAAGACCTCTTGCACTGTTTGTGACAAGAAGGTATGGCCTCTGTCGCTGAGCAGCACGCGGGGTGCTCCATGCCGGAGCAGTAGCTGGTGGACGAAAAAATCCGCAACCTCGGTGGCGGAGCCATTTGGAAGAGCCGCTGTTTCTGCGTATCGTGTAAGGTGGTCGACAGCTGTTACAACCCATCATTTTCCATTGACTGTGCGTGGTAGTGGTCCAAACAAGTCAATTCCTACGATCTCGAAAGGTTGTGAAGGGCAGCGGGGTGGCAGTAATTGGCCGGTGGGTGCAGATGTGCGACACTATGTTTTTGGCATACGAGACAAGAAGATACATACTTTGTCACCGCGGTGTACATTCCGGGCCAGAAATATCGTTCTCTGACACGACAGTAAGTTTTGAAGAGCCCTAAGTGGCCGGCTGTGGGATCGTCGTGCAGAGATTCAAGGACCAAGGCATGTAAAGTACGGGGAATAACCAAAAGCCAACGATGTCCGTGGGGCAAGTAGTTTCGACGGTACAAAATATCCTTTTGAAGCTGATAATGCAAGAGCTGGCGTCGGAAGCGAGCGTTTGCCGTAGGTGAGGTTCCTTCCATTTGGGCAATGATATTACGTAGCCTGGGGTCTTGGCGTTGTTGGGTGGCGATCCCTATTCCATCAAATAGTTCTGTCGGGGATGGACTCGTCTCAATACTTAATATAGTCTTAATTGTCGAGGGTTGAGGTAGCGGGCATCGTGAGAGGGTGTTGGCATCTTGGTGTTTTCGGCCAGATTTATAAACAATTGTATAATCGTATTCCTGCAGGCGCAACGCCCAGCGTCCGAGACGACCTGAAAGATTTTTTAGGGAGGCTAGCTAACAGAGCGCATGATGACCAGTGAGGACTGAAAAATGACGGCCGTATAAGTAAGGACGAAACTTCGCGATCACCCAAACCACCGCAAGACATTCCTTCTCTGTTATTGTATAATTTTGCTCTGGCTTGCTCAAAGATCGACTCGCATAAGCAATGACGTGCTCTACGCACGAGTCGTCGGGTTGTAGAAGAATTGCTCCAAGGCCGTAGCCGCTAGCGTCTGTGTGGAGAACGGTGGCGGAGTTGTTGTCGAAGTGTCGAAGGACAGGATCGGAAGTCAGGGCTGCTTTTAAGGATGTGAAGGCAGATTCGCACTCAGGAGACCAGGGAAAGGTGGAATTGTTCTTAAGAAGGTTGTTAAGTGGAGCGGCAATGGTTGCAAAGCCGCGAATAAAACGACGGAAGTACGACGACAGACCTAGAAAGCTTCGCAATTCCTTTTGGCGTTGTGGTCGAGGGAAGTCTGAAACCGCTTTTATTTTGTAGGGGTCAGGTCTGATACCATGTTTGCTGATGACATGCCCTAAGATCTTAATTGTTTTTGCCGCAAACGTGAATTTCTTAGTATTAAGCTGGAGGTTGGCGGCAGATGAACAGAACAGGACCTGGGAAAGCCGCTCAAGGTGTTTCTCAAAGTTGGAAGAAAAGATTATAATGTCATCTAAGTAACATAGGCATGTTTTCCATTTTAAGCCTCGAAGGATGTTGTCGATCATGCGTTCGAAAGTCGCTGGCGCGTTGCAGAGTCCGAAGGGCATGACGTTGAACTCATATAAGCCATCCGGTGTGATGAACGCAGTTTTTTCTTTTTCCTCTTTATTAACCGGGATCTGCCAATAACTGGACCGTAAATCAAGAGAGAAAAAATATTCAGCTCCCTGCAAGGAGTCCAGTGCGTCGTCAATGCGTGGCATAGGGTAAAGGTCTTTACGAGTGACTTTGTTCAGTTGGCGGTAATCGATACAAAAGCGAATGCCTCCATCCTTCTTTTTGACCAGGACTACCGGTGACGAGAATGAACTGCGTGAAGGACGAATTACGCCCTTTTTCAGCATATCAGTTACATGGTCCTCGATTATGGAACGCTCTGATGGGGAAACCCTGTACGGACGACGATGAACAATAGCAGAATCTTCAATGTGGATCCGATGCTCTGTCGTGTGGGTTTGACCAAGGGCAGGTGATACGATGTCGAATATTTTTCTGTTCTGCTCTAGCAAAGATAGGAGTTGACGTTTCTTTGATTCGTCAAGATCTTGGCTAATTGCTGTATGCAGAGACAATGTTTAACATTTCCGGGTAAGCAAAGATTTGGTTTGAGGGGCGGATATAGAACACAGAGAAACGGGTGAGTGTGGTGTCGCAGTCACGACAACTGTACCATGTGGAATGAGAACGGACTCAGTACTAACATTAGAGACAGCTATGAGAGCTTTTCCATCGATGAAACGGATAAGTGCGTGCGGTACAACTATGCCTCTCGCGAGAAATGTGCTCGATGGTTGAACGACGACATCGGTTGTGTAAGTGGTTGTCGATACGAGTGGTAATACGTGTGTTGTGAATGGAGAAATAACCGAGTCGGTTTCAACTGATATTTTCGCACTGTGATCAGTAGCTGTATTGCAGACGTCAAGAGTGGTCAAAAATAATTCCGGATGACTACAGTCAATTACTGCCGAGTTAAGTGAGAGGAAGTCCCAGCCAAGGATAAGTGAGTGCGTGCAATTTGGTAAAACAACAAACTCTATGTGATGGCAGGCATCTTGTATTACCACCCTCGCCGTGCACAATGCGGAGGGATATATCAAATTGGTTCCCGCTCCTTGTAAACAAGTACCATGAAAGGGAGTTCGGACTTTTCTTAACGTTTTGCAGACATCTTCGCTTATAACTGAAATTGCGGCGCCGGTATCAACCAGAGCAAGAACATTTAAACCTTCTACACATACGTCAATCAAATTGGATGGGATTGGAGGAGTTGTCTGGTTCCGTTGGTTCGCAGTTCTCTCCGCAAGAACTGCGTTTTTTTAGTTTTCCGCTGGGTATTTAGGGTAGGTTTGGGTAGATGGAATCATCGGAGACCCAGAGCGTGGAAGTGGAGAGGGGGAACGACGCCTAGGATATGTTTGGCTTTCAAATCTCGACCTCTGAGGGGAAATACTTCCTTGGCGGCCGGAGTTGTTCAGACCTACATTGTAGGTCCCTTGATCTCGGCGAAAGTGAGGATGATAAGAGTTGTCGTACCTGTCGTCATCTCTGCGTTTCCTGCAGTAGCCGGCAATGTGACCCCTAATGCCACAGTAATAACATACTGGGCGGTTGGGTGGTCTCCAAGATTGGTACGTCGGGGTGAGGGTGGCTGGAGTAAATGCAGCCAAGGAGGGTGGGGTGTGGAGTTGTTGTAACGAAGCCACTTGAGGGGAAGGCATCCTAGCGGCAATCTCGGCGTAGGTTGGTGGTGCGGGCGTGGGGAGAGGAAGAGTTGCCGAAGGTAGAGCTGCTAACTCGTCTCGGACAAGGAACCGCAAGTCTGGAGAACTTGCTGCCGGTTCAGCGCCGCGGTGTGTTTTGTTGAACATCTCCCGGAGCTCTTCTCGAACGATGTCTCTAATGAGGGTGCGGAGTTCAGAATTTGTCGCTTTTGGTTCTCCGAGATTCTGAGCTGGGCAAAAGACTCTGATGGTCCGCATTTAATCGAGGTGTTGGCAAACAGATGTGATGTCAGCTATCGATTCGGGCTTTCGGACCAGAAAAACATTGAAGGCCGGCTCCGCAATTCCCTTCAGGAGGTTACGTACGCGCTCACTCTTTTGCATTTCGCAGTTGACGCGACGGCAGAGCGCGAGGACGTCTTCAATGTAGGAGGTGTACGTCTCTTCTCCTTGACGTCGAGTCTCGAGTTCCTTTTTCGCGTTCTCTTTGCGGCTAGTTGGAGTGCCGAATATGTCCTTTAGCTTCGTGGCAAAAGCGTTCCAGTCTGGAATTTCTTCTTCGTGGTTCAGAAACCACGTTTCGGCAACATCAGTAAGGTAGAAGACCACGTTAGCGAGTTTAGTGGGATTGTCCCATCTGTTGTAGACGCTCACGCGGTCGTAACTGTCGAGCCAATCCTCAACATCTTCGTCATGAAGACCAGCAAAAACCTTAGGGTCTCTTTGGCGGCTGCGAATCGTCCAACCAGGAGTGGTAGGGCTTGGTTGCGATTGCTGTTCAGTCATCGTGGTGGCTGTAGACGTCGTCGTAGATGGTTGAGACATCGAGGGGGTTTGAGCAGCCGTCGCCGTGATGGTAGCCAGAGTGCGGTTTCGGAGCTCCAGGGTTTTAAGCGGAAGCTCGAAGGGATGGTACGGGGTCTAAAGGCTCACCTCCACCACGTTGTGAGACAGAGACAGGTCGGCCAGATGACGGTTTTTTATCAGAGTCTGATAGCTATAGAACGTTTCAAAAAAAGGTGCCACTAATCAGCTGACGATGCCGATCGCGCCACCCACAGCCAAAAGTGACGACGACGATGTCCGTGGGCAGTGCTACGCAGAAGCGCCCTTACAAGATATATATATATATATATATATATATATATATATATACTTTCAAAACCGTCTTTCAGGGCTGCGGCGTTAACTCAGAAAACTAAGTATTAGTCTAAGCAAAAGCGATTATAGGGCATCGGCCCTTGAGATCAAAAAACGCATCTCGGAGTGTATAGATCTCACGCCTCTTGACCCTAAAGTGGTAAGATGCAAAATATTATAGTTTTAAGCAAACTGATGTGTACTTCTTATATAGGAAAGTCCGACATATGATTCCACAGTTCTCATTTGTTTGTGCGGTCTTCTGCAGTTTTGACAGGACTGTCTTTTTTTTTTTTTTAAGTAGGTTGTTAAGCTCATATATTGATTAAAGTTGGGTGTGTTGAATATATCAAAGGCCGATGAAAAGTAGCTGTGATTTTATAAACAAAACCAATTTAAATTCTGAAGTAAGTGCTCAAAATCGACGGCTGTTTTCTTTCTAAAGCGTCGTCACAATTTGAAAGGATATTCCTTATTTCCTGGTTGTAAAACGTACATTAGGCTTAATATTTTTGTCGTTGCATAATATTTGTTTTTCTTTTCTTCTTTCTTACCGGTGGACGGTTTTGATTGATCCAGACACGAACAGAACCTGATGTCTCTTGTTGACGCCATTAGAGAAATACGCTGATGCTGAACATACCATTATATATGATCTCCGTGGTTAATGATCATCCAGATTTAGTGTTCCGAGAAATTTATTGTATGCATTGCCTTTTCTTTCTTCAGTTTATTCTTTCAACATCAAATTTTCAAACATGACTTAGCAGATGTAATTATTTGTGTCTTTTTTGCGGGCACTTCTCTTGTAGGCTGAAGGAATATCTAAATATTACGAAGTATTCCTATTTGCTTCCTGATACTGCATAAAAGACGACACTTAACAAAATGTCATTCCTTCCTTACATCTGCACCGAGATCTACTAATTCCTCCAAAATAGAAGGAGTAAAAAAACCTGACAATGCTTGAACATTAACACATTACAAACGAAGAAGCACGAGAAAGATTTTACCCCGAAAGCTCGAGCTAGACTTTTTTTTTTTCAAACCAATTAACATTTTATTATTTCCGTGTTCTAGCACTTCATACAATGTTTCCTCCCTCCTGGTTTTTTTTTTTTTTTTTTTTTTTTACCGGAAGGATCGTGTTGCAGTAATATTTTTGTGGCTGATCAACGAATATTTGTGTCTGCGACTAAGACAAACATGCCACATCTTGAAGGAGACACACACAATCTGGGAGGTTGGCTTCCGTATTATACTTTGCGAGACCGGGATGTACTTGTTTCCGAATTGTTTACCGTTCTCAGGCTCATGTGGAATCTCCGCCAGCTCAGTCAAGTCCCCTCTTCATCCAGCAGCGATTAGAAGTTCGAGAGCATCGGGCTTTTTTCGCTCCTTTCGTCTTATATGATTTCCCGGAGCTGAACACCTCTTTTCCTCCAACAGTTGGGAACTTTTGATAGACCCTTTTCCAAAGTCTGTCAAGCAATACTGGCGGTCGCCATTCCTTGCACACGAAGCGTGTGATCTGTTCGAGTCCACGCCGAACGTTGACGCAACACCTGTGTCCAATGCATGCTCGGAGTACCTGCCAAAAGGATGGCCGACTCGAATAATTTGAGCAGCAGCTGCAAGATGACGCGTACTTTTTTAAAAAAAAAGTTGATTTCCGATTTGTTCATCATGCACCAGTCTAATGCCCTAACTAGACTAACGCTCTCAAATTTAATTAAGTTAACGACTTTGGGCATCTCCCAACTGTCATTCAGCTATATTCTGTTGCCCGTTGTTACACGGTACGTAAACCCAGTTGAGATGCGCGTAAAGGGACAAAGTTGAAACCGAAACGAATCCGAAACGTATGACACATTTTCTCCGTTGTTAAAACAAGTGATGCAAATATCATCACTTGTTGCACACTTTTCATTCTTTATAATCGTTAAAGGGAAGCAGAAGCGGTTTTAAATATGAGGACAAAATACCTGAGCCAAGTTAATGAGACCTCAGCCATCAAGAATATCGTACTCGTTTGGCCAATTCCTGCGCAGATTAACCTGAAAAGCACCTTCAGAGTAACGCCGAAGCCACGCCTTTTTGAATCAGAGGGAAGGGGGAGAGAGAAGGGGGAGGAAGCCCGTCAGCCAACGACACAAAAGGACCGGCTGGGGGACCCCGCCGGGACTGACCGCGCTTCCCTCGTAGGCTGCTCTGCTGACTTTTCGAGCCGCCGTCGCCCTGCCGCTGCATAGCACTTGCTTTCATCTGTTCACCGGTTTTATCTGCAGAATTCTCATGGCACCGAACCAACTCACTCCTGCTGTTGCACGATGCGGTACTCATGTGTAGCCGCCAGCTTTCACGAACAGCGCTCGTCGCAGTTGTTCTTCCCGCTTACCGTCTTTTCCACTCCGTCACCGAGATTGTAAAGGGGTGGGAGGGTTTGAGCAAGTACACCGTTTTTTGTTCAAAACGTGTATTTCGGACGGCGCATATGAAAACTATGTACGCATAGGTTTGGGTCTGATAAAGGCTCGCCTGAACCCCATGCTCTGCCTACCATCTTCGAAGTAAGAAGGCGATTCAGCGCCTTTAAAGTTCACAAGTAAAAAGGAAACGCAACTAAACAGAAATTTTTGGTCGACTGTTACGCTGTTAAAAAGTTATTACGTTATTAGAATTGTGCAGCGCAGTAGAAAAGCCGTGATCATGTAGCCAAATAGCGGCTTTCCACCGGCTCTCTTGTGTTAACCGCCTTATATTAGTGTTTTATTGTTAGGTTCTTATATTGCTGAAGTGGCCATCTCTTAGAAATAAAAAAAAACACAATCATCAGTAGCCCACGATTGTTTTCTTTTCGTTCTAATCTACACGGCTACCCAGTCACTTGGGAGGGGAGGACTTGCTCTAATAAGTGGTCATGCAATTCATAATGTGACTTTCACGGTGCCACTTTTTTTAGCTAAATATTTTTTTACAGTTGCTGATATTATCTGAGTTTACATATATTTAAACGTAAACATTAATTTTGTTAATTTTTCCTTCCATAGGTTCAGATTATCTTCAGGAGAGCTTTTTGGAAATACAAAGCATGTAACCTTCTGGTCTAAATTGAGTACTTTTTTTACAGGTTACGCAGTGTTTTCCGTAAAAAACTTGTGTCATGCAATGGGTCTTTGTGCCGTAGAAATGCGATCGGACGATGATAATGCTTGGTGGTGGTGTGGTGCAGTCAACAAATCTTGGCAGAAGTATGCGAATGTAGAGGCCCAGGAAGCTTTCACGAATTCGACATCAAATTAAGGGCTACCGCGAACACATCTCCGCTTTTTCTAAAGCTATAATGGCGTAATAGTTAGTGGCAAACCAATTAAACACAGCAGAGGGTACCGCTATCACAAGGAAGACCTTCTGCGCAGTTATCCGCATAGTGCGCCAGGACATGGCGGTGGCAGAACGGCGACCCTGTCCTATCACCCGTCTCATCTCAGGGGAAGCTCTCCCGTCGCCCGAATTCGATTATACTACCCTTCGAACCACATCAGCCTTAATAAACAATGCAGCCTGCACACTCACGTGTCTAGCAGTTGGCAAGCACGAAGGCCGATGTGTGCAGAATTATTTTCCTCTGACGAACGTCTTTGGAAGGGTCACGCTAATCCGGCTTGACGCGTCCCGTCAATAGCACTCCGTTTATTGTGAATGTTTTACATTACAATAAGTAGCAGTCAGTACGTTCCTGAAGGTATGAAGCCAGCCATGTCGCGTCCCCGCAAGCGGTTCTTCGTGTCCTGCTTTGCCAACGGCTAGAACGCATACTTTGTCACGTCGAGGGTCGTCTGGACACATTCCTCTTTCGGATCCACCTAAAATTTGGAAAAATGAGAAGCCCTGCCCGATTTACAAGAGCAGAAGACTCGGCGCCCAGCTACTTCCTCAAGCGACGGAGCAAACGAGAATCGAGATGGTCCTTTTATGACGTAGTGGGGCGTCACGCGCGTCTAGCCAATGGCTTGCCGCTGCGACTATCGCTTCCGATTTCGTCGCTTTTTTTTCGCGTTTAGGGATTATTTTGGGTCAAACGGCTGCGATATTTGGACTCAGCAGGCACAAACACGTCAGAATCAATCATTAACTAATTTTTTTTCGAAAAGCCCTTCAGCGGCCCCTTAAAGGAAAATAAAGTTAACGTTTTTTTGCTTGTTTTTAGAGTGAAGAAACAATATTCAGAAAGTTTCACACGAATTTATGCAAGAGAGATATAACGACCCAGGCAGCACACCATTGTTGGACCTCCGTTGGCCCAATGTTCGCAAAAAATGGTTCCAATATTGGTCTGAAGTTGGCATTTTTGAAAACGCCACCCGATCCAATGGTGGTCCAACATTGGTGCCAATGTTGGACCACTGGTTTTCCAACGTTCTATCCCACGTTGGACCAACGTGGTTTCCGCTTTTTTATTCACTATTGCCATAGAGGTTTCACCGTTGGCTGAACCAACATTGGCATCCAGCGCCTTACACACTGGCTCTTCCAAAATTGGCTTAAACATTGGCTATTCCAATATTGGCATCCAGTTTAATACACTGGCTATTTGTGCATCCATTGTCTATGCCATTATTGGATGCCATTTTTCAGTCAGTGTTCTAACCAGCGTCACAAAAACAGTGCAGAGAACCAAGCAAGAGTATTGCCCTTTTTCCTCAAGCACTGTTTTCTTTCTGATACTAAAATCTAATAAATGCAGCAATTTTACCGTATTTGGACACTTTAGGTATTATTAAAGCAGGCAAATAAATTGTTCATAACGTTTGACAGTTCATAATTTATTGAAATCGAATAAAAATATGTAAAACATTGAGCTACCAGGGAGGCCTGGGCAGACTCGGTGGCAGGGTCGGCGGCAGGCTCGGTAGTGGACAGGACAGAGGGCTCGGCGAAGGGAATGCGCGCAGGGGCCTGGCCACAGGATTCTGAAAGAAACAGAAGCGAGGCTTTAGATTCAGGTGAAGGGTTTCAGAAGCTCTTAGTTCTCTCTTACGCTTGTCAATAATGAATATTCAAATAAAACATAGCGTCATTTTTAATCGCCGCCCCTTAATTATTCGATTAATCGGCTCAGTTGCTCGTCAAGTATAAAATCTCGGAAAGGACTAACGACTTTTTATGTTTACTATTCCATATTATAAACTTTTTTTTCCAGTGAATTATTTTTTGTTATTTTGTATATTCAAAAAAAAAAACTTAGTACTGCCTTTTAAAATAAACAGATGAGCAGGTAAGCCACCGGGGCCGGCTTGCTGGAATCAGTGTCTCAGCTGAGACTGGGTGAAAGAAAGCACTGTAAAGGCTGGGACACGCGAGCCTCTTGAGTTGAGGTTTGAGTCCCGTTCAGCTCGTACGCTGGCTTTGACAGTGCTTTCTTTCCTCCCGTCTCAGCTGAGGCGCTGTTTCCAGCAAGACGGCCCAGGCGTTTACGACTGTTTTGGTCGTCCGACTTGAGCTTACTCAGAGCTCGATCGATCTAGATTAAGATATTTATACTGTTTTAAAAATGAATCAATTAGTACAAAGGCTATTTCATAAATTGCTTAGCTCTACTCTTCCAACATCATGGCGTCCCTTAACCTTTCATCTAGCTTTAAGAAGTCTTAAGAATTATAATCCCACCATTTAAGTTCACACCGATATTTCAACGTTCACTTGAGAAAAAAAGAACGTTTTTAGGATTAACGGTTTTTAGGGCACGGAATTATGTAATTATAAATGTACCCACATTGCCTCCATAATATTTACAATTTATAAATGTAACCGGTGGCCTCCCTCGTCAGCTGACTAGTGTGAAACGCACTTCTAAATTATCGGCTCAACAAATACCCCGTTATACGTAAGAACCTGACAGTTGAACAGAACTTGATGCTTGAACCAATCAAGAATTTAAAATAAATCACGCGCATAAAATAGCTTGTCGCGTAAAGATAATTACTGGCAATTACACTCGCAGCGCACGGTGGCATAATTGACACTCCACTCGCACCCAACAATGCGAACCTTGGCACATAAGGACTGCTCAACGCTCTGTGGTATTCGGCTTTGGACATAAAGGGAGGACTTTTTACTACAGGACACATCTACCGCCAAGAATACAGCCATATGTTAACAAGAACTACTAAATAAAAATGACTTCAACCACAAAAATAACAAATCAGAACTTCTCTCACGGTCTATTAGAATAAAAATCTCTTACAAATGACGCTGTACAGGTCTTTTCGAGCCGATCACTGTGGATTACACGTTGTACTCGTCGGAGATTACTGGCACAGAGTTCGACACGATTCAAACTCATCGGATAGTGAGAAAACGTGCATTGCGTAGCAAGAATACCTATCCCCAATGGTCAGGAGGACCTCTCCTTGTCACTCACATGGAAGAGAAGGCGGTCCGTCGTGTCTTCGGTCTGTCGAAGCTATAGGGGTCACATGTATGCCCACAACAAAGGAAGACCACCGGTGTGTAGGCGCTGCCGAATGATTATTCATGGCCCTGGCAATCCACATGTTGAGGATCGCACTTGGCACTAAGACAAAAGGCGCTGCTGGTGATTGGAACTGTAGAACCACCGTTCTTGCCAATTTCTGTATAGGGTAGCCTGGATGGCTGAGATGCCGAGCCGCCTTGCCCGACAAAAACAACCTGCTAAGCAATCAAATGCCCTCACACAACTTAAAAACGGACACCTCGGTGTCCTGGTATCCGCATGATTATCTTGCCGTTCTTGTTCCTTGGAGAAAAGACTATTTCTGCAACAAAAAACAAACACAAAATGCGCATAGATTGCGAAGCACCTCTGCCCACTTGCAGTTCGCGGATGCGCGTGTTGGAAATTGAGAAGACCGTCCCTACCGTCTTCCAGTCGCTACTTTATCGTGTGGCCTTGGTGCACGCGATCCCACTTTCTGTGTGCGTGAGTTTCGCGTGTTGGACTCCATCACCCCAAAGCTGAGAGTGTAAAGGAAGCTAAGAAGTTCGGTGAACCAATGACCAGGTCTATTTGTAATCACGTGATCACGCTCTCTCCCGTAACCACGTGCAGAGAGCGGTGCAGGTGATGACTGGTCCGGCCGGCGCGTAGCTCCCACGGCACTGTCACCTTGGGAATGCGCGGTGTCCTCCTCGCTCACGGACGCCGAGTCCTCTTCGCTCACAAACGATTGATTTAATGAGATAAGTGACGGCGTGGGGAAAACGGGGCGGGGGGGGGGGGGGGGGCTGGGGACGACTGTTGTCTTATCACCCTCTCTCGCTCTTTCCGAAGCCGTTCCGAGGCCGTCGGCTACCGACCCTCTCTTGAACACTTCTCTCTCTCGAATTCTTTCATTTGTTTCTGCCGGTATTGGCTATCCGGGTTTCTAAAAAACCATGTAGTAGAGATAGCTTAGACATGATAACTCTACAACAAGAGGAGGAAAAGGAACAGACAGACACTAAGCTCCGAAATCAGCTCGGAGCGTAATGTCAAAATTAAAAAGAGTCAATAATAAATAAAATGCGGAAAAAGGGGGCTAGACTCTAAATCAAGGCCAAAATCCGGCTAGATAATTCAGCTAGACTCTAAATCAAGACCATCATTGTCGTCTGCTATCAGTGCCTTGGCACCATGGAGGAGGCATTAGGGCTCTTATTGTGGCACCAGTAGTGCCACTATAAGAGTCATAGTGCCGTCATTGTATAATCGAGTCAATAGCAAAGAAGTGTTTCACCTTTCACGAGGTGCAGTCCCCAAGCCCGTAGTTGGGGTCCGAAGCTTTTCTGTCAAGATCAGAGTCAACATAATAATCTATTATGTTGACTTTATAACGCAGACATCGTTTTTCGCTTTTTGTTCCAGTTGGCGGTCCTGATTAGCCCATATCGCTGGCGACTCCTTAATATGCATTGTGAAGGAGGAAAATTTCGTTATTGTCTTGTTTACTTTGCAGAAAAGCACCTGGATCGCGCTTTGACAAAAAAAAAATTACAAGAGCTCGAGCAATTTCATCTTCTTGAGGTAAAGCGAACACGCCTTAACTAGTCTAGTCCAATATGCTTCAACTATTAAGCCAATGGTATTGTCAGACTAACACACATTGATCATTATACGCCACTGTGTTCTTGAAATGACGATGAGCCAATGGTACCAACAGGACAACAGTAACCATTGTAAGCTCGTGTTTATCCAACATTGCCAAGCCAATGCTACATACAAGTCAAGTGTCCATTTTATGCCAGTCGCCATCAAATATTGCAATGCCAACGGTACGGACAGGCCAACATTGACCATTTTATACCAGTGTTCATCCAATATTCGCAAGCCAATGGAACCGACAGGCCAACATTGCCCATTTTATGCCAGTGTTCACCCAATATTCACAAGCCAATGGAACTGACAGGCCAACATTGTCGATGTTTTTCCAGCGTTCATGTAATATTCGCAAGCGAATGGAACTGACAGGCCAAGATTGCCCATTTTATGCCAACGTGCTTCCAATATTGGTTGATCATTGGAAAAGCTGGGCCATCACTGAAGATGCTATATAATGGCATAGACAATATTGGGAGCAGATTGGCTGAAGTGGACCATCATTGGACCTTTTTTTGCCAATGCTCTTCCAATATTGGCTCAATACTTTGTGCAGCCTGGGGAAAGTCTTATCGGCACCCACATTACAATAGCCGCCCTCGCCGAGCTTTGGCTTCTGCGACGTGCCTCGTTTGTCCTACCGGCAGCTCTAACCACGAGTCATACTCATACCTCGACTTTTTCACTCACGAGTGCAATCCCTCACGATCACTCACGCTCACTGTCGGATATGATGTGATCGTGAGTGATGACGCGAGTCTCGAAAAATTGTGAGTGTGAGTATTAGTGTGATCGTGAGTATCGTGAACTGATGAGTGTGAGTCCTGAGAACTGATGAGCGTGAGTCTGATCGTAAGTGTGATCGCGAGTTCTGAGAACTCATGAGTGTGAGTGCGAGTGTGAGCCCTGCGAACTCATGAGCGTGAGTTTGATCGTGAGTGTGATCGTGAGTTCTGAAAACTTTTCGGTGTGAGTGTGAACTTGAGCGCTAAGGTGAAGTACTCATCAGTGTGAGTTTTGGGGTCTCTTGAGTGTGATTGTGAGTTTCGAGGCTCACGATCATGAGCCTGAATCAAGACGTGAGTCTTAGGGTGGGTGTGAGTTCGGTGATCGCATTAGTCTACGCGATGACGTGAGTCTGAGGACCATGGTCATGATGAGTCGCGGTGAGCGCTGGTATTATCTTAGCTGGGTTGGTCACGTGGGCTCCCGGGCCGTCTAAGTGGGCGAGGAGACTCTCGCTTCGCAACTAGTGAGCGCGTGGTGTTCAGGCCTTCAGGGTTGGTTTGGGTGTCGCTCGCCTGCTCCTTCGCCATGTAAACGCGCCGCTTCGCAACTAGTGAGTGCGTGGATGGCGGAGGAGGGGGGGGGTGGTGCTTGATCTTGCAGGCTCTTCCTTGCGAGTGCCCTCCGCAATGGGTCTAGGACATTTTGGTGTAGGACGTTTCGGTGTAGGACTTTTCGGTGCGGACTTTTCGGTGCACGGACATTTCGGTGCAAGGACTTTTCAGTGTACGGACTCTTCGGTGTACGGACTTTTCGGTGTACGGACGTTTCTGTGCACGGACTTTTCGGTGCACGGTCTTTTCTGAAACATATTTTTTATAACACCTATGCGAAGCGTCCACACCTTTTCGAAGGCACCAACAGTGAATTGGTCAAAATCCCTTCAAGCCATTAGCAACTTTGAACCCTTACACTAGGGGACACAAAAGGGCAAAACCCTTCCAAGAATTAAACTAGAAAACAAAAAAGAAGGGCGACGGGTACAAACAAAGGACAACGAGGATTATATTTCTAGACTACCCGAGACTAGTGTAAAATAGAGTGGGTTGAAATTAAAGCCAAGAAGATAAGGTACGAAAACAGGGACGTGTCGAACACAGCTACCTCCTTTGTTTTTCTGAACATTATGTAGTTACAGAAACAGTGTGATAAGCGCGAATCTTTTGTTGACATCTAAGTACCTCATACCAACCCCAAACTACACACTCTGTTATCTACGAGGTCCGCTTAGAACCAAAACCTACTGGTGCCCCAGGAACGTTGGTACAGCGCTAACTACTGTCAAAAAACGAGGATAAAAGCGCGGCATCTGCATGTCATCGTCCTATTTCATTTGATGTTGGTTGAGTCGAGGTGGTAGCTTTAGGGTGACGCTCTACTTGCGAAGTAAACGTGGAGGGTCCAAACTTCTGCACGAACGGTTCGAATACGACAAGGAGCACTGCTTCAAAGAGAAGGTGAGTGCTGTTTGCCTAAAGCATTAAATAGCGATACGTTTTTAAATTTGTAAAAAAAGACTGCGAAGTCAATCATTTTGTTTAGCTTATTTTTAGCGTATTTTGTGACCTAATCGTATACGGAATAAAATAATATCACTATAATGGGATATGACTCATAGTTAATTATTATCGAAGAAAACTGAAGCGGTTTTTTATTTGAGGGAAAACACCTAAATCGTCTTCATTTGTCCTCCAGGATCACAAATATCGAGATTATTTTACAATGTGGTTCTGGAGCCTGCAGAAATCAATTTTTAAAGTACGACTGAAGCCCCCCTTCCCGGGGCGGGGCGTCATATTGGGAGTTTTCGGAACCTCCGCTCTCACGTATCTACAACGCCTGTCAAAGCTACGTACGCGCACTCTTGTTTTTTTGCGTTTTTTTTTAGGCCAGAAAGAGACGTTACGACTGGTGTCAGTACGGGGGAATATACCTGGCAAGCTTGGAATTGCACGTGCTGCCCACACGCGAGACACGCGTTTGGCTGCCAAAAGATCCTAGTATGACGTCACGACTGGTCGGAGGTTTTTCGTGTTTTCTTGTGTTTAGTTACATTTTCGGAAACAAACGAAGCTGATATTCAGATTCAAGTGATAAAAATAGCCAAACTTCACCACTCACTCCTTTTCTTTTTCTTAGGAAGTGTTTCAGCTTCCCTTTAACACCAGACAAAAGGCTGATTCACACTGCCCCATTTTTTTTACGTTAAGTTACGACCGAAACATTCCTGCCTCGAATGTCGCGTGTCATGCTTTTCCCTTGAACTGGTAGCCTCACTTAATATGAAGCACAGAAGTCCCGGTGACTTCAACGTAATATTTCATAACGTAACTAAACGTAAGAAAATGGGGCAGTGTGGACAGTCCTTAATGGTCAAGGTCTAAACGACTTCGATTTAATTCACCTTTTATTCCTCGCAGACATATTGGAAATGCAGCAGGAAGCTCGAATGCAAGGCAAGAGCACATACCATTGATAGGGAAGTCGTGCAGCTCATCAACGAACATACTCATGCCACCTGCCAAATAGAACAAGAAGCCAAGTTGGCTTACTCCTCGATGAAGGAGAAAGCCAAAACAACGGAAGAATGCAACCAAGCAGTTGTCGGACGCCTCATCACCGAGATGACGCCGGAAGCGTGTAGCTACCTGCCAGCTCAAGATGCCATCCAGAGAACATTGAGGTAAGCATTTATAGGCTACTATAATTGCTACCCAGTTTGCAAATATAGAGCTTAATAATATATTTTGGGAGGACAAAGTTTAGAAGAGGTATGGAAAATGGCTGTGGGAAACTACTTACTATACTTTCGTTATTTTTACAGTTAAAAAAATGTTTAGACGGGTACTTCTGATAGGCTAGTTTGGTTAAACATCTAGACTGTCAATAAACAAAAAAAGCGCAAACGACTAGGAAAATAAGAGGGGAACAGGACAGGGCGCTTAAATGCATGGCGCTCCGCATAAAAACAGAATAAATAATAAGGCGCGCGCTACAGTTCACGACTATGAGCAGTATTGTCCCCCTCTTACCTCTTTAGTCGTTTGCTATTTTTATTTCAAAGTCTAGAGGTTTTTAGGGCGTAGCCCTCGTATGGTTTAAAATCGTACATGGCACGCATTTCTTATTCACATGAGTCACTGTTTTGAAGCGTGATGCCAACGATATCCTAACTTTTTTACGTGCAGGAGAGTTCGTGCAAAGGAGCAAAGGCGCCCTTACCCCTACCCTTGAGGTTAGAAGACGTTGCCACTCCAGCTAACTACGCGTCGAAGAAAGACGGCTCGAGGTTTCTTGTATTCGATTCCGGTGTGCAAGATCAGGACCGCTTCCTTATTTTCTCCAGTCCGCAGATGATTGCAGTTCTTCAAACATTTAAGAAATGGTTTGCCGACGGTACAGTCAAGGTTGCACCAGACCTGTTCTTTCAAGTCTGCAGCCTACATTGTGAAGTTAGCGGATCTGTTCTGCCCGCGGCTTATATGCTGCTAACCCGCAAAAACTGTCGTACGTACACGCGAGCTCTGAGCGCCCTTATTGGCGAGTGTGGAGGGGTCTGCGAGGCCAAGCACCATAATAGTGGACAACGAACTTGCAGCCATTAACGCTTTCAAGACCGTCTTGCCAACATCCGACATGCGTGGGTGCTTCTTTCATCTATCTCAGTGCGTTTATCGCAAGGTTCATTCTGAAGGACTGCAAGAACTATATGCCTGTGATCCTCAAATTAACTTGGAGGCCCGCATGATACCTGCTCTTTTCATGGTAACCCAGAGTGATGTGGAGGATATCTTCACCGAACTGGCGTACAGCGTACACCCAACTCTGCAACCAGTGATGGATTACTTTGAAGATACCTTCATAGGACGGCCAACGGCTGGGGGAAGGCGAGACGCACAGTTTCCAGTGGAACTCTGGAATCACCATGACACCGTGCTCCAGTGCGACTCCAAGACCACCAACTCGGTGGAAGCATGGCACAGGGGCTTCCAGCCTCGTGTGCAGTGCTCGCACCCGTCCCTTTAGAGGTTCCTGGAGGTTCTACAAAGAGAGGACTGCATGCAGCTTCACCGGCTCACGCAACTTGAGATGGGGCAGCGATTCAAGCAGGCAACAAAGTATGTGAAAGTTTCCGAGCGCCTGCAGACACTCGCTCGAGAGTATGACCGCAACCATGCTCTTCGATTTCTCAGAGACGTTCGTAACGTATCTATCTAAATTTTTGATTGCACTTGTTTTGTGAATAAACGATGTTTCAAGTTAAAATCTTGGGTCTGGCTTCATATGTTATGCTTGCTTCCTACACCGAAAGGCCAGTGCACCGAAAAGTCCGTGCACCGAAAAATCCGTGCACCGAAAAGTCCGTGCACCGAAAAGTCCGTGCACCGAAGCGTCCGTGCACCGAAAAGTCCGCATCGAAAAGTTCTACACCGAAACGTCCTGCACCGAAATGTCCGGATCCCCTCCGCAATGTCTCAACCAGCTCTGGAGGCAGAAGGGGTATGGGGGAGGGGGTGGGTGTTCGCTTTCGTCTCTCCTCGGCGTTCGCTCTTCGCTTCACGGCAGAGGACGAGACGCCAACGGACTGATGGCGCCTCGAGGCGGCGCGGTAACGTCGGAGTTGGAAAAGCGCTCCAAACGGTTAGCGCTCCTCGCTTTGTGGCATAGAAAGGTTCGTGTGGATTTCGGCTCCTGTTGCCAAGTTTCTGCCAGCGGCCACAGAATTTTATGATTGCGTCAACTATAACGTTCGCACGGCTGCGATAAAATTAAGTGACTCGCATGATCCTTATCAGCACCCGGAATTTTATATTTGCGGGCACCTCATCGTACCTTTGGCAAATGAGTCATCACTGAGGAAGTGCAACAAAAGCGGTGTCATGATCGATCGAAGCTTCGAGTGAGGTCTTTCACATTGTGCGATATCATGCTTTTAAGTGTCATTTGGGGCAAGATGGCGCAAGTGCATGATAGACAGCCGGCAACGGCCAGGCGGCGCCACGAGAGTGCTGCATTCAGCGCCACAAGCGGAAGTGTCTCTGTTAATGGGTCGGCGAGTGGCCAGTCTGCCCGTCGGGCCGTGGCGAGCGACGGCGACCCCGATTTCAGCAGTCCCTGTGTGCACGTGCGCGCCATGACTCTAGTTCTTTTATGCGGCTTTTTAAGACCATCGGGAGCCTTGATAGGTCGAAGTGTTTAGAACATAATCTAGAGTTGTCATTTGGACACAAGTTGGAACTGCCTTCGTGCACTTCCGGGGTCGCTCTATAATAATCGCCGCGCGATCGGTCTGTGACTCGCTCGTCTCCTAGGAAGTGACAGAATACAAAGAGAAGGCAGCGAATGGGTTTATTGTACTCCCCGGTTTTCCGTCTTCGAGAGCCGGCAGTCCGGACCCGCCGACCCAAGTTGTCACCTGTCGTTCATAGCTCACAGTCGCAGTCCGTCTCCACGCCTGCGGATCGTTCTTCCCACGTGCTGCGTACGCTAGGTGTTCCGGGCTACCACAGCCAGAGTTTCGCTGTGGAACCACTCCTAAACCGTCATGGCCTATGCCGACAAGCCCAGGCTGGCCGTTTCCGCCGGTCCTGAGGCAAACCTTGCTGGTGGAATGCTCCAAGGATGGCCATGAGCCAGAACAGCCAGAAGGGCTCTATTGTTCCTCCCCGGCCCCAGCCTCGTGCAGCACGCTCTTTCTCTTTCCTCGCCGGCTGGCCCCCCCTCGCGCCTCGCTCGACCGTCCTCTTCTCCCGACGCCCCCACGACACTAGAATGAAATGTGTGTAATTAGAACCAAACTCTGCATGCTAGAGAACAGTGCACAAGCATGGTGTAAAAAGGCGACAGGCTAAAAAGTGGGCGTGTGAGAAGGATATTTAAGCTTCGCTAAAGCTTTCTTGAAAAAAAAAAAAAAAACTTTTGCATCCTGTTTTTTGCACGCCGTCCCAGTTGTTACCAGACTCAGCATTAAAATGGTAGCCGAAATAAACAAAAAATTGTTCTACGAAAATCCACAATTTGAGAACTTCCAGGCCCAAAAGGTTTTGGTTGCGACCGCGCGTGCCGAACGGCGCGCGCTTTCTTAACTAAATGCACGCCTACAACTATGTGAGTGCCGGAACAGGTGGAAGGGCATCTCGCTTGAAGACCTGATCGCCTGATTCTCGACGTCAAAGCGAAGCAACAATCGGCCCGATTTTTCCTACTGTATTTCTCTATATGGCTGTCTGAGAGACTCGTAAAACAACTTGTATAAATACGTTATTTTGCAAAAGGATTTTTTTACAAAAGGAGTTTGTCTGCAAAATGAGTTTGTCTGCAAAAGGAGTTTGTCGGACCACTTTCCGAACCTGCATATCTATTTTCGGCCACTTTAACAATTAGTGTAAAATTCACTTTCTTGATGCATCGTATTGCAGTAATCCACTTTGTCGCCGTGTCGCTTCCCAAGATCTTGAAGGGAAGCGGTAAAGTTTCACGCTTGAGTCACCTTCGCGACTGTGGCAGTCTTTCACGCATCAGAAGCGACGTATATTGTTGGGAGAAACTCTAGGATTAGGCGAGACGTCGCAAGAACCCGGAAAGGCCATAGAGACGTAAAGTTGAGACTTACTTTTACGAAAAACAGTTCCAAAAAGGCTCACGCCGATCCAAACAGCAACGTTCACAAGTGGTTTCTAAATGCGCCCGCCCGCTGTCCTCGCGACCCGGGCCGTCCTGGCCTACCCAATTTGTTTTATTTTTCAGTCGTTAGATGGCGCAACGTGTAGTGCCAAGCTGCATTGGTGGTTGCCTATGGGCACACCAATAAGCCTGCTTAAGTAGGACTTGTAAACTGTGGAAGCTACGACTCAGTGGGCCAATTAGAGCGTCGTATAGAGACATGTGGCATCTAGAATGAACGCCTGTGAGACGCTGTCACGTGTCTCCTTCCAATAAATCTACTGGCTCATCGGGATTCGCAGAAATCTCCGTGTGCCCTGTGCCTTTGATGAGGAACGCGCGGTGGCCGCAACGTCGCGGCGCCTGCCCCACGCCCACGGCCGGGTTGCCGGCGCGCCGGCTGAACGCGACTCCAAGGCGGCAATTGCCCGGGCTTCTCGGGCTTCGTGCATGACGCTGTGCTCCCCTTTGCCCTTGTTTACTCATGTTTCGTTTTTACGTTATTATGGTTAAATGTATAGGTACTCAGAGTGAGGCAAGATTTTCTTGTAAAACAAAAATATTATATGTGATGACCAACTTTGTACAACTCAATTCTGGAACACTCCTTATCGTTGGAAGGCCTATGACACATATCGCGATGATACAAGCTCGTAATGAAATTTTACAATGGTCTAGCAGAAGGCAAGATTGATCATGGATGAAGAAAGAATAAACAATTAAAACAGGGACAACACAACCACATGTTTTAATTGTTTATTCTTTCTTCATATATGACTTCAACCAACACGCTCTTCTACCAAGCAAGATTGATGAGTGGGTCACTGAAGTGCGCTACTGCGTTGAATGAACACTCTCTTAACCGAGCGACAGAGGATCTGTCTCGAACCGATGGTTACAGAAACACCGCGGGTTTGATAATTATGCAACATAAAGTACAATATCTCTTGTGAATGTGCAACTAAATGACTAGAGAAACAGTTTGTCATCATTTCCGCGAGTTATGAAAAGAAAAAAATACCATTGAACTTCAATTTCCCGAATATGCTGCTAATTTTCGGGAAATAAATGCGCTAAATAATGCTAAATATTGGATTTAAAAACACCACCAAGTTCGAATTTGATAGGGGCGGACATTGTGCCGGGAAGACACATTCGATATCTTATTTTACAATTGGAATAGGATTCAGGCAATGTTGACAAAATCATAACCTGTACTGACGCTAGTGAGCCGAACAAATCACTTAATACCCTGCTAGTATTCCTACCCGTGGCGACATCTCGAAAAGGCGAGAAGACCGATTTTTCGGTGACGTTTAAGCGTAACATCAGAGTAGGCTCGTAAAGGCCGGTTCACACATCTGTGTTCCGAGCTACAAGAAGGACAGAAACGACCCGAACGACATGACACCGGGACAACCGTGACACATCATTGATTGACAAAGCTGCTCATTGCATTTTCTGTCACGCTCTGTAATGCGAACAGAATCGACCCAGTGTCATGTCGTTCGTGTTGTTTCTCTCGTTTCTGTCGCTCGAAACGCTGATGTGTCAACCGGGCTTGAGGTAATCGACCGACGTCACCGCCAGTTTCGCAATGCCTCCTCTGGCGCAATGCATTGCGGGAACTGTGGTTTTTCCGCACGAGTGTAAACGCCACTGCAGGCTTGCGCGTGTCGATCACGAGCCGTCTCGTGCACTACCTCTGGCTGCGGCACGCACGCGCTCCAGGCGGTTGGTGAGATCGGTCTATTGGTCAAAGCGAACGGCGAGGTCTCGTCTTCTTTCTTTGTCGGGGGGTGTTTACAGAGATTGCGTTTTTCTGGTTGATAACAATAAACTATTGATATGTTGGACTGAAATATTCACTACAGTACACACGGATGAACACTATCAAAATAGGGTTACGCTTCCAGCGAGAGCTCGCGCGCGTAGAATCGGTCAGCGGCCCTATGGCAAAGAAGACGACGTAGACGATAGATCTCCGCCAGCTCCGACTCTACAAGCTACAACAATGCAAATACCTCGTTCATCGACTTTTAAAGACTACCGAAACCGACAGATCAACCTCTACGTCTTTACCTATTTCGGAGCACTTGCAAGACGAGAATGCAAAACGGTCAGTTTTGGTATTTCGCGTGCATTACTGGGCACAAAATAAGCCTTACGTGATTCTACAAAAAATGAGCGGTATATTAAGCCACCACTGCGTCGAGAATCATCCCTTTTAGAAAAAGTTTGGAACGATGCAGCATCTCGTGAGCTTCAAGTGTGCACGCGGCCAAAATCATGAAAGAAAGCAACAATTACGTCGGGCCGTCTGGCTGCCGAGCGCCGAGCCTCAGCTTCATATAGGGCATGCTCCTTTCGTACACAAATATCCGCTAGACAGGCCGAGTACGCGCCCAAACGGCCATACGTGTGCAAAAGACCGCCGCGCCGCACGCACCACTCCAGCAACGGAAGCGCACAGTACTCTGCATGCGTACGAAGAGTGAGGAGCATTTTCGCTTGCGCCACCTGCGCACTGTTCGAAGCGAACACCGTAGTGCGCTGCGAACACGCAAAGAACGCATAACGTCAAGAATCCAGCGCCTCGTCGATGAAAGAGCGCAAGAGAAATGTCGTCTAGACGTACGAGTAAAACGCAACAAAAAAGAGTGTCAACGAAATGTAGTAATATGGCGGCTGAATAATAAGCTCTGTCGAGCATCGAATGTAGAAGAAACGATCTCCGGATGACACATCGACGAAACAATTGTCGAAGAAACGATCTGCCGATAAAAGATCGCGGTGTCGATGAAAGAATCTGTTTATGAAACCTCGTTCGACGAACTGATTGTCCATTATAAAACTGCGCGCCAAGAATGACGCAGCTTGCCACATGAAAAATGGCGCGCCCTACATGGTCGAGAGCGCGACAAAGAGCCACATGGGGACGGCCCCAAACCCCCAAACCACTCCAAGCCAAACCAAGCAAAGCCATGCCAAAGTCAAACAAATCCAAACGAAATCAATTCAAGGACGGCTGCATGTATCAAGATAATAAATGCTGACTGTATTTTATAAAGGCCGAGATGAATGAAAAACAATGTTGGCCGATGATTCCTTAAATCGCAGCCTACTCCGGAAAGCACGGTCGATCAACAAAAGCAGAAGCAACTCGAGTGAGAAGAAAACTCGGCCTCCGCGGCCTCTGCTCATAGAATAGCATACGACTGACGGACACCACTGTCAACAGGGATTATGGTGAGATCTCAAACAGTCGTCACGGGAAACCACCCTACCTAATATTACCGTCCTCCCAAAACGAAAACAAAACAAAAAATTGGTCGATGCATATGTTTACTATATATACACGCTGCATAAACTTCCGTTAAAGTACGTGTCGATGGCACCAAAAAAGAAGCGGGGGTGATATACGTAGTGATCGTTTATCTGTGTACAAATGAGCGAGGTATGTACAGCGAGGCGATGCTCTAATCACTGCGACGTTGTCTGTGTAACGTGTGGGCAGGCGCGTTTGTGTTTTTCCACCGCCCTTGTCAGCAGGCTAAGTTTAACACACCACCTCTGGTCAGGTGGCATTTAGTTTCTTTTGTAATTCAGGTTATCAAAATTTGGTATAAATGTGCGGAGCATAGACATCAACATAGTACATTTCGTTCAAATTGGATAAAGGGCTCAGATGATCACTGTTTTGGGATAGTTTTCTCGCCGCACGACTCACGCGAAGACAAACCAACGGCCTGAGAGAAACAAAATAAAAACACAAAGAAAGCAACCGGTAAGCGTGATGACCTGTGAGTGTGAGGACTTGTGAGTGTGATGAGCGTGAAGACTTGTGTGAGTGTGAGGACCGTGAGGAGCTGTGAGTGTGAGGACCGTGAGGTACCTGTGAGGTGTGACGAGCGTGATGACGTATGAGTGTGAGGACTGTGAGGATTATAATGCAATTAAATGCAAGCGAGCTGGACAAGAATGACGAAAATAATCCCTGGAGAAGGGGAACAAAGGTACAAAGGACAAACATAAATCTCCAAACACAGCTAGGTGACTGGTGCGCGACCGAAGAAATCCGCCTGGTCCGGGTATTGAACCCGGGACCTCTCCATTAAGGTGGAGCCCTCTACCAACTGAGCTAACCAGGGGTTAGACGTTAGTAGAGCAAACGGGTTTTATCAGCTGCCACCAGTCGTACACCAACAACGGTAAAGCTTGCAATTTAATGTTATGATTATAACGCAATTAAATGCAAAGGTGCAAGCGAGCTGGACAAGAATGACGAAAATAATCCCTGGAGAAAGGGAACAAAGGGACAAAGGACAAACATACATCTCCAAACACTGCTAGGTGACTGGTGCGCGACCGAAGAAATCCGCCTGGTCCGGGTATTGAACCCGGCACCTCTCCATTACAAGTGGAGCGCTCTACCAACTGAGCTAACCAGTGGTTAGACGTTAGTAGAGCAAACGGGTTTTACCAGCTGCCACCAGTCGTACACCAACAAGGGTAAAGCTTGCAATTTAATGTTATGATTATAATGCAATTAAATGCAAAGGTGCAAGCGAGCTGGACAAGAATGACGAAAATAATCCCCGGAGAAAGGGAACAAAGGGACAAAGGACAAACATAAATCTCCAAACACAGCTAGGTGACTGGTGCGCGACCGAAGAAATCCGCCTGGTCCGGGTATTGAACCCGGGACCTCTCCATTACAAGTGGAGCGCTCTACCAACTGAGCTAACCAGGGGTTAGACGTTAGTAGAGCAAGCGGATTTCTTCGGTCGCGTACCAGTCGCCTAGCTGTGTTTGGAGATTTATGTTTGTCCTTTGTCCCTTTGTTCCCCTTCTCCAGGGATTATTTTCGTCATTCTTGTCCAGCTCGCTTGCACCTTTGCATTTAATTGCATTATAATCATAACATTAAATTGCACGCTTTACCCTTGTTGGCGTACGACTGGTGGCAGCTGATAAAACCCGTTTGCTCTACTAACGTCTAACCCCTGGTTAGCTCAGTTGGTAGAGCGCTCCACTTGTAATGGAGAGGTCCCGGGTTCAATACCCGGACCAGGCGGATTTCTTCGGTCGCGCACCAGTCACCTAGCTGTGTTTGGAGATTTATGTTTGTCCTTTGTCCCTTTGTTCCCCTTCCCCAGGGATTATTTTCGACATTCTTGTCCAGCTCGCTTGCACCTTTGCATTTAATTGCATTATAATCATAACATTAAATTGCAAGCTTTACCCTTGTTGGTGTACGTCTGGTGACAGCTGATAAAACCCGTTTGCTCTAGTAACGTCTAAACCCTGGTTAGCTCAGTTGGTAGAGCGCTCCACTTGTAATGGAGAGGTCCCGGGTTCAATACCCGGACCAGGCGGATTTCTTCGGTCGCGCACCAGTCACCTAGCTGTGTTTGGAGATTTATGTTTGTCCTTTGTCCCTTTGTTCCCCTTCCCCAGGGATTATTTTCGACATTCTTGTCCAGCTCGCTTGCACCTTTGCATTTAATTGCATTATAATCATAACATTAAATTGCAAGCTTTACCCTTGTTGGTGTACGACTGGTGACAGCTGATAAAACCCGTTTGCTCTACTAACGTCTAACCCCTGGTTAGCTCAGTTGGTAGAGCGCTCCACTTGTAATGGAGAGGTCCCAGGTTCAATACCCGGACCAGGCGGATTTCTTCGGTCGCGCACCAGTCACCTAGCTGTGTTTGGAGATTTATGTTTGTCCTTTGTCCCTTTGTTCCCCTTCCCCAGGGATTATTTTCGACATTCTTGTCCAGCTCGCTTGCACCTTTGCATTTAATTGCATTATAATCATAACATTAAATTGCAAGCTTTACCCTTGTTGGTGTACGACTGGTGACAGCTGATTAAACCCGTTTGCTCTACTAACGTCTAACCCCTGGTTAGCTCAGTTGGTAGAGCGCTCCACTTGTAATGGAGAGGTCCCGGGTTCAATACCCGGACTAGGCGGATTTCTTCGGTCGCGCACCAGTCACCTAGCTGTGTTTGGAGATTTATGTTTGTTCTTTGTCCTTTTGTTCCCCTTCCCCAGGGATTATTTTCGACATTCTTGTCCAGCTCGCTTGCACCTTTGCATTTAATTGCATTATAATCATAACATTAAATTGCAAGCTTTACCCTTGTTGGTGTACGACTGGTGACAGCTGATAAAACCCGTTTGCTCTACTAACGTCTAACCCCTGGTTAGCTCAGTTGGTAGAGCGCTCCACTTGTAATGGAGAGGTCCCGGGTTCAATACCCGGACCAGGCGGATTTCTTCGGTCGCGCACCAGTCACCTAGTTGTGTTTGGAGATTTATGTTTGTCCTTTGTCCCTTTGTTCCCCTTCTCCAGGGATTATTTTCGTCATCCTTGTCGAGCTCGCTTGCACCTTTGAATTTAATTGCTTTATAATCATAACATTAAATTGCAAGCTTTACCCTTGTTGGTGTACGACTGGTGGCAGCTGATAAAACCGATTTGCTCTACTAACGTCTAACCCCTGGTTAGCTCAGTTGGTAGAGCGCTCCACTTGTAATGGAGAGGTCCCGGGTTCAATACCCGGACCAGGCGGATTTCTTCGGTCGCGCACCAGTCACCTAGCTGTGTTTGGAGATTTATGTTCGTCCTTTGTCCCTTTGTTCCCCTTCCCCAGGGATTATTTTCGTCATTCTTGTCCAGCTCGCTTGCACCTTTGCATTTGATTGCATTATAATCATGACATTACATTGCAAGCTTTACCCTTGTTGGTGTACGACTGGTGGCAGCTGATAAAACCGATTTGCTCTACTAACGTCTAACCCCTGGTTAGCTCAGTTGGTAGAGCGCTCCACTTGTAATGGAGAGGTCCCGGGTTCAATACCCGGACCAGGCGGATTTCTTCGGTCGCGCACCAGTCACCTAGCTGTGTTTGGAGATTTATGTTCGTCCTTTGTCCCTTTGTTCCCCTTCCCCAGGGATTATTTTCGTCATTCTTGTCCAGCTCGCTTGCACCTTTGCATTTGATTGCATTATAATCATGACATTACATTGCAAGCTTTACCCTTGTTGGTGTACGACTGGTGGCAGCTGATAAAACCGATTTGCTCTACTAACGTCTAACCCCTGGTTAGCTCAGTTGGTAGAGCGCTCCACTTGTAATGGAGAGGTCCCGGGTTCAATACCCGGACCAGGCGGATTTCTTCGGTCGCGCACCAGTCACCTAGCTGTGTTTGGAGATTTATGTTCGTCCTTTGTCCCTTTGTTCCCCTTCCCCAGGGATTATTTTCGTCATTCTTGTCCAGCTCGCTTGCACCTTTGCATTTGATTGCATTATAATCATGACATTACATTGCAAGCTTTACCCTTGTTGGTGTACGACTGGTGGCAGCTGATAAAACCGATTTGCTCTACTAACGTCTAACCCCTGGTTAGCTCAGTTGGTAGAGCGCTCCACTTGTAATGGAGAGGTCCCGGGTTCAATACCCGGACCAGGCGGATTTCTTCGGTCGCGCACCAGTCACCTAGCTGTGTTTGGAGATTTATGTTCGTCCTTTGTCCCTTTGTTCCCCTTCCCCAGGGATTATTTTCGTCATCCTTGTCGAGCTCGCTTGCACCTTTGAATTTAATTGCTTTATAATCATGACATTAGATTGCAAGCTTTACCCTTGTTGGTGTACGACTGGTGGCAGCTGATAAAACCGATTTGCTCTACTAACGTCTAACCCCTGGTTAGCTCAGTTGGTAGAGCGCTCCACTTGTAATGGAGAGGTCCCGGGTTCAATACCCGGACCAGGCGGATTTCTTCGGTCGCGCACCAGTCACCTAGCTGTGTTTGGAGATTTATGTTCGTCCTTTGTCCCTTTGTTCCCCTTCGCCAGGGATTATTTTCGTCATTCTTGTCCAGCTCGCTTGCACCTTTGCATTTGATTGCATTATAATCATGACATTAAATTGCAAGCTTTACCCTTGTTGGTGTACGACTGGTGGCAGCTGATGAAACCCGTTTGCTCTACTAACGTCTAACCCCTGGTTAGCTCAGTTGGTAGAGCGCTCCACTTGTAATGGAGAGGTCCCGGGTTCAATACCCGGACCAGGCGGATTTCTTCGGTCGCGCACCAGTCACCTAGCTGTGTTTGGAGATTTATGTTTGTCCTTTGTCCCTTTGTTCCCTTTCTCCAGGGATTATTTTCGTCATTCTTGTCCAGCTCGCTTGCACCTTTGCATTTAATTGCATTATAATCATGACATTAAATTGCAAGCTTTACCCTTGCTGGTGTACGACTGGTGGCAGCTGATAAAACCCGTTTGCTCTACTAACGTCTAACCCCTGGTTAGCTGAGTTGGTAGAGCGCTCCACTTGTAATGGAGAGGTCCCGGGTTCAATACCCGGCATAGGCGGATTTCTTCGGTCGCGCACCAGTCACCTAGCTGTGTTTGGAGATTTATGTTTGTCCTTTGTCCCTTTGTTCCCCTTCTCCAGGGATTATTTTCGTCATCCTTGTCGAGCTCGCTTGCACCTTTGAATTTAATTGCTTTAAAATCATAACATTAAATTGCAAGCTTTACCCTTGTTGGTGTACGACTGGTGGCAGCTGATACAACCGATTTGCTCTACTAACGTCTAACCCCTGGTTAGCTCAGTTGGTCGAGCACTCCACTTGTAATGGAGAGGTCCCGGGCTAAATATCCGGACCAGGCGGATTTCTTCGGTCGCGCACCAGTCACCTAGCTGTGTTTGGAGATTTATGTTTTTCCTTTGTCCCTTTGTTCCCCTTCTCCAGGGATTATTTTCGTCATTCTTGTCCAGCTCGCTTGCACCTTTGCATTTAATTGCATTATAATCATAACATTAAATTGCAAGCTTTACCCTTGTTGGTGTACGACTGGTGGCAGCTGATAAAACCCGTTTGCTCTACTAACGTCTAACCCCTGGTTAGCTCAGTTGGTTGAGCGCTCCACTTGTAATGGAGAGGTCCCGGGTTCAATACCCGGACCAGGCGAATTTCTTCGGTCGCGCACCAGTCACCTAGCTGTGTTTGGAGATTTATGTTTTTCCTTTGTCCCTTTGTTCCCCTTCTCCAGGGATTATTTTCGTCAGACTGTGAGGAGCTGTGAGTTTGAGTGCCGTGAGGAGCGTGATGAACTGTGAGTGTGATGAGCGTGGTGACCTGTGAGTGTGAGGACCGTGAGGATGTGTGAGTGTGATGACCTGTGATTCTGATGATTCGGGGTGACCTGTGAGCGTGATGACCGTGATGATCTGTGAGTGTGACGAGCGTGATGACGACGGCGAGTGAGTTTTGGTTTTGTGTGGAACCGTGAGGGTGAGTCCGGGTAATGACCCTATATTGAATAAATCGTGATCGTTATTGAGCGTGAGTTCTGATTGAGGAAAAATGGTGATTGTGAGTTTGAGTGAGGACAGCTTAAAATGCCGAACTATGGTCATACCTCTTCGGCCAATATTTGCTGTACGATACATTCTAGATACCTCCCCCAAACTTGTGAAATAGTAAGTGCTTCGCTGGCGCTGGACATAGGCGCCGATGCGGCGGACGCCGCTATCTTTAGCCCTATTGGAGCGAACCCCCATCAGTTGACTGAGGTAGGCTAGCTGACTTGAACGCAATGATCGTTAGCGGCGGAATGACAATTGGCGCCGCTGTGGAACTCCGGTCAAGCGCAAATGAGTCAACTGTCGTTGGATTAATGACAGTTAAGAGCGCTAGTGTAACTAGGGTATAATACTCCGACAACGTGCTAGCTGCACACTACCTAGCCAGCAATGAAGGCGGAATTAGAGTCTAATCAGAAAACCGGATTCAAGCACGCGACCGCGTGTGCCATGCTATAGCGTGTGACCGAGAGAGGATTACAGATTGTGGCACTGCGACGGAGCTCTGTAATTAACTGTTTAATGAGCTCCGACGACGTGGGGCCGGGATTCGTCACACGTGGACCAATTGTAGTCCTTTTACCAGGATGTGCTGTTGTTGTACTTGTGTACGCGTGGAAAACGCAGCGCTTTCGTGGTCGCCTCCTGGATGCTGATGGTGCGCTCCTCTGTTGCGGACGTTGGCTGAAAAAGAACGCCACCAGGCCGGAAAGGTCGAAACAGTAGGTCGGGTTATGTTTAGAACAGTTGTTAAATAAAAATCAGGACAATTGCACCTTCTAAGGCGAAATGCCACCATGTTGAAATGTTTGAAGAGACTTCGAAGATATTTAGTAGCTGCGAAACAAGTTGTCGAAGTAAAAATCTTAGAAAGGTCAAATCAAAACTGCACGGTAGCCATATTTCGAATGTTTATATTATTTTTATTTTTATTTACGAGACGCCCATTTCCTGGCAATTTCAATCAAATACCTTTAAGTCAGCGCTTAGGAAAATGTTAGAACAATTACTCGAATGTAAAATTTTGTCTTGTCATTTATATCACGACAGGTCAGCAAATCTAGTAGGGTCGATCCCCCATCATCGTAACTTAAATCTACAAAACCGCAGTCTGTGATACATGCATAACTCCCTGTTGCAAGTTTTAAAGACGAAAAGTGGTTGTTCCACCATTGTGCTTCTACTGCTATGTTTACCATGCCATAAAATTGGTTTCTCGATTTCTGCCTGAAGATGTCATAGAAGTTTCATACGTTAGCCGGCAGGATTCCTGGTGGTGTTACAGCAGCGGTGTCGAATGTGGCGGACGCCTGTTCTGCCGTAGGTCACTTTCCATCTCGAATATTCCACCCAAACGTTTGCAGCCATGAATTGTGGCTACGCGACTCCAGCAGCACTCGAATTCGATTGCATTTTTTTATTGGAACTTATAGCACCAATCTGCAGGATCGCGACATCCTTTAACATGACACTCCGGCATCTGTGACGTGCCTCTTCGGGGCCGCTTTAATGTACAAGAGGAATAAGACGCTAAATGCATCAGTCAAAGACACGTTCTAGACACTGTGTTTCTTAGTGTTAAGCACTCTCTCAAATTTTATATCACTTTATTTCGGTCTATGCTTTGTCTCTTGCCAGGCACCTAATTACGAAGTAAAATACGTCGTGTCAATCAATGAACGTTGTTGCGGCAACAAAGAAACATCGTCATCGGGTGTGCTACGGTTTGCTCAAATAGCTTTAGTTTTGTGCTATAAACTACGACCAGCTACTGCACGTGGAACCACAGAGAATTACAAAATAAAGATGCGAATATGACCTCCGATGTTGTTTAACAAGAATACGTCTGTCCAAGTGTTGAATTGTTCACTTTAATGCTTGAAACTAGATTATAATGTATGTTTATTTGTGACCTCAAATTGTTAAGTTTAATTTTCAGCTTTTACCCCATTATAACCTCGTGAACGCTGTTCGTCATCAATTAAAGAATCCGTTTTTTTTTCTGTTAATCATTTTGCGTAGCGTCGAGGCGAAGGCAGTCAACCGGAACATAATTCTTCTAGCTGCATCGTCCATTACACGACCGTGTGCGTCAATATGTGTCGATGCTCCAAAGAAGAAATTATGAAAGCCAATTTACTTGCTATATAATTTCAATATTATTCCAGATTTATCACCACACAGAATCCATCCCACCGAACCAAAGCCGTGTTCACTGCATCCCTTATCCGTGGACGGCAAAGCACGACAAACCATTCCTTTTTGGCCCTCGGTGCCGCAAGTCGAATTTCCCGCTGCCTTAGCGTCGGCGGAAAGGCGTAGTATATTTCCTCCGGAGCTCGTAAACGAGCGCCGCTAAAGTTAGTGAGGGTATCAAAGGACGGAACGGCCGTTCACGCTTGCACTCGGCGAGGCCGTCCGTACGTTCGTAACGTGACAGTCTCCGGACATCGAACGCGGTACGCAAGGCACCCCGGAGACCGACAGCAACCAGACCGCACTATCAAATGGAATATCCTCGCTTTACGACACTGCTCGGCCACCTATGCTTAACGGTGATCAATGCTTGCCGTTCGTTCTTTGAGGTGTCTTAAGGGACGTTCACATGCCATCTTTCAGCTTCGTCACCAACTTTTCTTCAATCTCTCTTGCCTTCTCTTTTACCCCATTATATGGTTTATCAGCCGAATTCTATAAAAAAGACCGTCGTGAATAACTTTCACGAAGGACGGTGACGTCAGGTGACAACGTGATGTCATTATGACGTCAAAATTTTCTCACAAGAAGTCATCATAACTTTCTGACGTCGCATGTCGACATCATATCACGTTGCGTCAGGAAGTCACTTGACTCTGTGACATTTAGTCACACCATGATGGCACTTGACAACATGGCGGTGTGTGACGTCACAGTTACGTGACTTTATGACGCCACACATCCAGTGCATGGGCCCAGCCCTTTCACGCTACATATTCTGTGCTCTCCGTCTTCGTCAACACGATCAAGCTGATGTACTTTTGTTTTTCTGTTCCCTCGCCTCCTCTTTCAGTGGTAGAGACCCACTGTTTGGCCCTTTGCCTCTTGGTGTGAATCTATTCGAACACTTATTTTTATCCCCGAAGTGTGTTGCCTGCAACGAGCACATGATCGGTATTAGTGTTATAGTTGGTACTACGGGTGAACTAATGTTCCATCTTGAAATAAAACGACTACGGGAGCTAAATCTATTTATTTTCCCACTTGAGATATCAGAAAATTGAGAACTATTACCAGCAGTAATATCCCAGTTGGAATAACTTTTATGCAAGAATAATTCTTGAATGAGTTTCAGTGTGAAGAATAGCGGTTCGTTAAGAAGCATATCTGAAATGTTGCTATAACATAATCAGTGAATGTTACAATCTTTAAACATAAGTTATACCCCATGAATTCATGGGTGCGGTAGGGGCGTTTTTTATTGTTTTTTTCTTACATATTTCTCCTTTACCTCACCGGTGTTTCCGTTTCTAGTTCGTTGAGAAACCAACATTCAGTTGATATTCAGCGCTGTGTCTGCGCACGTTTCGTTTCCTGTTTTTTGCCGACCTCAATAGACCGTCGATACGAATGTTTGTGTTTTGGAACAGCGCCCTAGGATATTATGTGTCAACTCCTTCAGCAGCGGGGTCCCTTTTTCTTTTACCACTTCCGCTGTCTACGACTGGCAAAAGAACGAATAAAAGAAACTCGGGAAAAGGAAGACCGGTGGAGAGGATCTGTGTGCTCCTTTTCTTTTTGTTCCCTCCATCCTTTGCTTTCGAAGACCCGGACAGGACAATAAATGGTCGTCAACTGCGCTCCTTCTAAAAGCTCGAGACAAATAACAATGCCCTTTTCGGTTATAGTGTCTACAACAGTTTTCTAACTTTCAAAACATAATGAGACGCCCCTTTTTCCGCTGAATGAGCTTCAAGACAGAAATCGACTGTCTGAAAATATAATAGAATTGTTATCAACTTTGGGAAATATTAACGTTTATTTAATTTTTTTGCTGCTTTTCGCGTAACCTTATAAAACCTTCAGGTTGCGTACATCCCCGTCACACTCTTCGTGCCTCACTTTTTTTTACAATGTCGAGACACGTCGTTGGTAATATATCGCAACTTCCAGCGATGATGGTGTAGTGGTGTGAGAATCGCGCTCCCTAGAAACTGGATGATCAGTTTCAGAATAAAGGTGCTTGCTTCCACCTTCCAGACGTGGAAGAATGAGGTAAGACTCTTATATAGCTGGTATTTCACAAAGGTAGAGTTACTGCCGTCGCTGTGGGGGGACGCTTCCGTTGCCTTACCTAACATATAGCTGAAAGACTCTGAACTGTGTGTGCTACTTGCGTTTTGGACGGCATTAGGAAAAGGTAGGCACGGCATACGTGCGTATATCGGCTAATTCGGGTGGTCATTTCCCGGCAAAATATTTTGCCATATCTCGGGCAAGGGCGTTCGCGTATTCAAAGGCTGGCCAGTGCGCGCCGTTCGGGTGGCGCTTCTCAGGCGTGTGCCAACAATTTACCGGCACTATTTTTCTCCGAGCTCCAAGAGGTCGGGCAGCTTGTCTGCCAGACTGTATCCGGTATCGTCAAATCCGAATCGGGAAAGGAAACCAAACGAAACAATGCTCGCCATTTTTGAGTAGGGCAGTTCGTCAATTGACCTCTCGACTTCTTATAAAGAGAAAGACTGTGCGAGCTTTTCTTTCTCTTCGTCTGCTAACTACGGGAGGGAGTCAAAACGTTTCCTACACATGGGGATCCTTCCTTCTAAATTTATCTGTCCCAAAAATCTTTTTATAGTAGCGGACAAACGCTTGCTTAATATTAGTTAGGCTGGCGCTTGTAACCCGTTTGTGCTCAATCCCGCTTCTCTCGTTACGCAGCACGAAGTTTTTCTCATCTGCTAAACATGATTTTGTCGGTTGCTCTCCCATCTGATACTTCTCAGTTCGAGCACGGACAGCTGTTCCACGGTAACGCCCCAGGTGGAACTTTTCCAGCCGCTCCTTGGCATTTTATAAATATCTAAGGGCTATGCCGGGCCTATCACATTCTTCTCTAGACAGCGCTTCTAAAGCTTTGTTCAAGTTGCGTTCTTCAATTCGCGCCTCGAACGCTAAAATGGAAAACCATTCAATCACTAGCATCTTTAATTCCTGCTTGATGATCTTTGACATCTAAAAAATATCGCCTCTTGAGATTTCTGAATACGTTTTAAAGAATATATATACTCTTTCAAGAAAAAAATCCTCATCAAATCAAATGAAATCAAATTTATTTGACACCACATCGTACAAGGATGGTGATGTCGGGAGTACAGACAAAAAGCCACTGGAGTGTGGCTTGACGAGGTCTGTGCCCCGATTGATCCAATTAGCGACAGCGGCTATTATACAATAGTAAACGAGGAACAAGTAACAATCTATAGAGCAGTTTGCAAAACAGAGCTTAGCATATGTCAAGCCAACAATGCAGTGAAAGCAAAAACCGGAAAAACAAGGTTGTATAAAAGGAAACATAATAACATCAAAAACACATCTACTTTCTAATGATGTGGGAATTGAGTAATGATAGCAGTGTGTAAAGAATTGATTGAGTACCGTAATTTGTACGTGCAAAGGGTATATTCCACATTTCACTGTGGTGTGTGTTATAGCTGCTAGCGTTTCTTTTTAATTTCGATAATTGCTCAATGAAATTGTTATTTTTTTTCGCATAGTATCGCTTGAGCAGCAAGTCATAAAACCTGTACAGCACAAACATTAAGACACTTAAAAAGTGGTTCTGTGTGAGCATCGTAGGCTGAACCAGAGATAGCCCGAACGGCTTTTTTCTGTAGCAAGAATATTTTTGAAGTGTTTGTCACGTGGTTGTGTTCCGCCAAACTAAATGACAGTAGGTGATGTTCGAGAGAAAAAGTGAGTTGTAAATAATCAATTTTATACTAGTTCGTAGAAAATATCGTAGCCTTGTCAGAACTCCAACAACGCGGGCAAGTTTATTTGCAACAATCTCAATATGTTTGTTCCAAACTAAGTTTTCCTCAAAGAACACTCCCAGGTTTTTTACTGAAGGAACAATATCCACATTTGAGGTGCCAATTGTAAGATTGGTTTCAACACTTAGTTTCTGGTTTCTAGACCTAAAAATGACAGCCTTTGTTTTAGATCTGTTTATGGTTAGGGAATTGTATATGCTCCATTTGTCTAGCTTGCTTAGCACATTATTTGCATGATCAATTAATTCTTTAGTATTTGTAGATTTAAAAAATAAGCTAGTGTCGTCAGCGTAAATAACAAATTGGGTATTATCGTCAATGTAGGTTATACCGTTTATATAAATGTTAAATAACAACGGTCCAAGCATGCTACCTTTGGGTACCTCAGAATGAATGGGTTTAATACCTGACGTTTTATTGTTTATAACAACTTTCTGGAAGCGATACTCAAGATAACTTCTTAATAAATCTAAAAATATTCCCCGAAAACCATAAATTTCGAGTTTTCTTAGAAGGGTCTCGTGGTTTACTCTATCGAACGCCTCCGAAACGTCTATAAATACTCCTAGTGTGAGTAATTTTTGTTCTATTGCAGAGATAATAAGTTCTTTTTGAGTCAGAAGTCCTGCCTCTGTTGAACGACCCTTTCTGAAGCCGAACTGAGAGTCTGTTATTATACTATGTTTTTCTCAAAATGAAGTCATTCTAAGATTAATAATTTTTTCAAGGTACTTTGAAGAAACGGGAAGAATTGATATTGGTCTATAATTTGATAATTCACTTTTGTCACTTCCTTTAAATATGACGCTCACCTTAGCTAACTGGATATGTTTTGGAAATACCCCATGCATAAGCGAAATATTATACACGTGTTCTAAAACAGGGCAAATTATATCTAAGACGTGTTTAACTGGGCAAATTCGCAGATCATCGGCATCACAGCAACTACTGTTTCGGAAGGAAAGAAATATCTGATGAATTTCGTCAGCGTCAGTAGGACTTAGAAACCCGCTTTCACGATTTCTGGATTTTAAGTATTCAAGGCTGAGTGGACTATGTGTGCTGTTTGCGAGTGATACAAAAAAGTTATTGAACGAGTCAACCAGCGGCGTTCCTGATACTGGTAGCCAATTTAATATAAGCTCTTGAACAGACTGTGTATGCTGCTGCTTACGACCAAGTACTGCGTTCAGTCTTTGCCACATAACATCACTACGTTTCATTATTTCGGCGTTGAAAAGGTTATAAAAATAAGTTCTTTTAGCGTGTCTGACGAAACTAGTCACTTTATTTCGAAACACTTTAAATGCATGTAAATCCTCTGAAATTCTTGTCTTCAAAAATTGTTTGAAAAGAACATCTTTTTGTTTTATAAGTATTAATAAATTATTTGTTATCGAAGGCTTTTGCGCCTTTTTATTTCTTGATGTTTTGTAACGAAATAACTTCATATAAGCTGACTTAAATAAAGACAAAAACTTGTCGTAGGCGTCCTCAGGGTTATTTTTGCTATAAACTACTTCCCAGCTAATCTGTGATAGCTCGTTGTAAAATTTTTCTAATGTAAGTGGATTGATATCTTGAAATGTAACGTGGTGCATTTGTTTAGATGATTTTATTATTGAATCCTGATACGTTATAAAAAAAATGGGCAAGTGATCACTAACATCAGCAGCTATTACACCGGAGAGCACTTTCCCAGCATCTATGTTTGTAATAAAAACGTCAAGCAGCGTTGCGGAACCATTCTGAATGCGAGTGGGCGGACTAATGGTGTAATGCAAGCATTTGACTCTAATAATCTTACCAGTTCACACTGTGATGTGGTCGCGTCCAACATGTTAATGTTAATATCGCCATTTAAAACTATATTGAAGTTATTTTGATTAACCCAAGTCAAGAAGTCATCCAGAAACGCCAGAAAAGTAGATACGAGTCTTCCGGGGGGGGGGGGGGGCGGTATGGTACAGCAAATACATTTCAATCGCAAATGACGGTTAAGATTTCAAAATCGTCTGTTATTTTGGTGAAATATTGAACTATGTCGAAGCGTAAAGTATCTTTTATCAACAGTAGTACACCACCACCCCTCTTGACAAAGCGGTTCAGGCAATGGGTATTGTAACCAGGCATCTTAAAAACTTCAGAGTCCTGCTGATACCACGTTTCGGACAGCATCACAACGCCAAAACAAAAACCAAAACAAGAAAACAGTGCCTGCAAGTCATCGCCCTTACTGCGAGCAGACTGTGCGTTCAAATGAAAAAAAGATGTGCACTTTTTCTTAGATCGATAGAGATTCGTTACGTCAGATGGGGATAGCACACTGTCAGACATATCAGGGGCCCTAAACTCGTCAACCACAAAGTTGGAGCCGGAAGTTCACGGGGCGCGCCGATTGGACGTCGGCGACAGAAACGCGAAGTCACCGTCGTGAATGTCCAATCGGTGCACTCCGTCAACTTCGGCCCAAACTTTGTGTTTGACGAGTTTAGGGCCCCAGTTCACCGCATCAAGGACGATGTTTGAGGCCAACATCTATTCAATCTTATCTAGATCCTGAACGCAAGTGACACGTAGTACACGCGATGTGTCTGTTTTCCTTGCAAAGACTTTGCCGTTCCTTGACCAGGCGTACTTCCAGTGTTTCTCGTTCTTTCGTGCGATGGTCTGACCGAGCAGTTTCTTGGGAACAGGGCATAAATGGTCATTTACGTAGACGGGAGACCGGCCTGAGAGGCCTAAGTCAGAGGTAGAAACTCGCTTTTTTCGAGCCTTTTCGATCAACGCGTCCCGTTTTGCTCGCGATAGAAATTGAACGACAAGGTTCGGGTAGCCTCCGTCGTTCCTCGGAACGCGATGGCAAGCGTCGATGTCAGTGTCAGCGACTTGCTCGCAGACGACATCGCCGAGTTTTTTAGGATTTCGGGTAGATTTTTGGTTTCAGCAAGTGGAAAGCCCTAGATCTTAGTCTTTGCTCTAAGCCAACCACTTGTTGCTTGAGCGATGCAGACTCCTCAGAGAGCGCAGTATTTTCCGTAGAAAGTGCAGCGTTTGCTTTCTTTAGTGCCGAGTTTTCCCTCTCGATTTTTGTGCAACGCTTTCACATTTCGTCAAACTGCTCATATACAAGGACTATCGAGCTCTTCAGGTCTTTGTACTCTTTTTTAAGCTCTTTTTCCATTATTGCCTTCATGTCGCGCATTTCTTGCCTGAAGTCCTTTAAAAAGTTTGCGATTTCGGAAGGCATTTCGAAAGCGGACATGTAATTTCACTATGGCAGCAGCAGCGGGAAAACAAGAAAAAGAGAATTACAGCAAGGAGCTAATGCACCAACCTGTGTTGAAGAGTGCAGAGTAAGTACAGCTGTCGACTGCAGCTGCTGCCGCCAAATGAAGACCCGGTGGTTGCGGGCACCGCTTATGAAGCCAGCGCGCTGGTGGATTAGCCAACCAGAGTTCTTGGGACACAGATGTCACCGCACAAGACACGTCAGCAGCCTAGGATGATGGTACACGTGCGGCGAAGCAAACGTAGTCCCGCGGCGACATCTTGATTGACGAAAAGGGTCCTGGCAGGTCCGAAGTTGTATAATCTGTGTTGAAAAGTGCAGAGTAAGTACAGCTGTCGACTGCCGCTGCTGCCGCCAAATGAAGACCCGGTGGTTGCGGGCACCGCTTATGAAGCCGACGCGCTGATGGATTAGCCAACCACAGTTCTTGGGACACAGACGTCACCACACAAGCCACGTCAGCAGCCTAGGATGATGGTACACGTGCGGCGAAGCAAACGTAGTCCCGCGGCGAGATCTTGATTGCCGAAAGGGTCCTGGCAGGTCCGAAGTTGTAGAATCTGTGTTGAAGAGTGCAGAGTAAGTACAGCTGTCGACTGCCGCTGCTGCCAAAAATGAAGACCCGGTGGTTGCGGGCACCGCTTATGAAGCCGGCGCGCTGGTGGATTAGCCAACCACAGTTCTTGGGACACAGACGTCACCGCGCAAGCCACGTCAGCAGCCTAGGATGATGGTACACGTGCGGCGAAGCAAACGTTGATTGATTAATTGATTGAGGGTTTTTGGCACATCACCATCTAAGGCCATAATGCGCCAAGAGTCTGAACTATTGCAGTAGAGGGTTAGAGAGAGGAAAGAGCTATAGTAGCAGGTGATGTGATAGAAATATGGACATGCATTTGTATAAGTGTAAAAGGTATGGTCATGAGATAGGGGTGGAAAATAAAATCACAGTCGGTGTATAAGGCCGATATCAGTGAGAAACTTAAATAAGCAAACATGAGAAATAAGTGGTTCATCACCTAGCAGCAGGGCTAGGTGTAGTGGGACATGTTCTCTATATAGTTGTGAGAAGTGTTTCTGACGGTATTGATCATATGTGCGACATTCAATTAAAATCTGTAAAACGCTTAAGGTTATGTTATAGTATTCACATACTGTCCATCCTCCCCACTCAAAAGGTGCCCATGTGTGAGACGTGTATGACCAATTCGTAACCGACACAGGATTACTTCGTAGAAGCGCTCCCGATGCCGGGCACTCTCCCATTCACTTATGTAAGGTTTTACTGCATGTAATTTGTTGTACATTTCAGTATTCCACTGAAGTTGCCACTTTAACCGAATGCACCGTTTTAGAGACGTGTGATAGTCTTTATAAGGTATTTCACGCAAGTCTATTTGTTTCTTGCTAGCAGAACGTGCTGCAGAATCAGCCGCTTCATTTCCCGGGATGCCAACATTGCTAGGCACCCAGAATAAAGTTATGCGAATGTTCCTGTTTGCGGCTAGAATAACCTTACTCTGCAATTCAGAAACAAGTGGGTTTGTGACCCGTTCCAGCAATAAAACTGCTTTTAAAGAACTCAAAGAGTCAGTGAATACTACTGAGCGAGGAAACCTTTTCTAGGTTATGTAGTCGACCGCCAATAGCAGACCATAGAGCTCTGCCGTGAATATGGTGGCGTTTGAGTTTATTCTCCTTACTCGCTTAACGGATGGTCCAATCATAGCGCATCCCACAGTGGAGTCGTCTTTTGTCCCGTCCGTATAGAAACTTGTATACTCTTGATATTTACATTGAAGTTCCAAAAATTCCTGCTTCATGAGTTCCTTTGGAACATCTTTTTTACTATGTTTCGTTAGTGTGAAGTCGCAGGGAATGTTGCTGTAGTCCCATGGGGCAATATGTGGAGGGTATTGGACTGCTGGGGCCTTTGCATCCATCCCAATAGACTCTGCTGAACTACAATTCCTAATTGAAAAAGGAGGAACTATGGAGGGCTTGTTTTGAAATGTTCTCTGGAACCGAATGTTTTCTATGTTATCTCGGGCAGGATGCTCAGGGACCGAGCGGACCCTAATGGAGTACATGAAACCTAGTGTGAACCTTCTATACTCCAAGGATGGTTCATTAGCTTCTACGTACAGACTAGGTACTGGGGAGGTGCGGAACGCACCAGTAGCTAAACGCAACCCCTGATGGTGAATGGGGTCCAACATCTTCAAAGCCGATGCCCGGGCAGAACCATACACTATGCAACCATAGTCAAGCCGGGAACGAACGACGGAGCGATAGATGCGTAATAGACACAGTCGGTCTGAGCCCCATGCCACATGCGATAAAACTTTAAAAACGATGAGAGATTTCAGACATTTCAGTTTGACACTCTTAATATGTGGAATAAACGTGAGTTTTGAATCAAATATGAGACCAAGAAACTTGTGTTCACTTTTTACGGAAATTGGAGTACCATACATACTTAAAGATGGATCACGGCAAATTCCACGCCGACGAGAAAAACAAGCACAGGCTGTTTTTTCGGGCGAAAATCTAAAACCATTTGTATCAGCCCATTTGATCAAGTTATTAACCGTAAGTTGTACCCGACGTTCACAAATCGACAAGTTACAGGACGAGACAGAGATCTGCAGGCCATCAACATACATAGAATATTGTACTGAAGGTGGTATTACACGGGTAATTGAATTTAACTTAGCTATAAAAAGAGTGACGCTGAGCACGCCTCCCTGGGGGACTCCATTTTCCTGTATGAACTCTCTTGAAAGTGTTGTGCACAGCTTCACGCAAAAAGTACGGTGCTCCAAGTAACTTTGGATGGCAGCTAACATGCGACCTCGAACACCGAAACTGAACAAGTCTTGCAGTATGCCAAAACGCCAAACCGTGTCTTAAGCCTTCTCTAAATCAAAGAAAACAGAAACGCATTGTTGCCTGTTCACAAATGCCTCCCGCACAGCGGTCTCAAAACGAACTAGATGATCAATTGTGGACCGGGCTGAACGGAAACCGCACTGGTACTTATCAAGTAGGTTGTTTCTCTCCAAGTAAAATATAAGTCTCTTATTAATCATTCGCTCCATAGTCTTTGAAAAACAGCTAGTTAAAGCTATGGGCCTAAAGCTAGATGAACTTGAGGGATCCTTGCCTGGCTTTAGCACTGGTACGATGATAGCAACCTTCCAAGAGGACGGAAAGTGACTCTCGAGCCAAACTCTATTAAAAAGGTACAAAATAAGTTCCAGGGTGGACGGGTGGAGATGTTCGAGCATTTTATAATGAATCCCATCGGGTCCAGGTGCAGACTGCTTGGATGAAAGAGCCGACTGAAGTTCGTGTAGTGTGAATGGAGCAATATATGGTTCTCTCATACCCCAAAGGTGGTCACGGTCTTTTTTTCAGCCTGCAACTTGTGTCGCTGAAAATTTCGAGTACAATGCTCGGAAATCGATACAAATTCGAAGTGTTCCCCTAGGATGTCTGCCTGCTCTTTCAGACTCGCAGGGCATATTCCATTTCGACTTAAAAGTGGGACAGAAAATGCCCGGTAAGAACCATCGATTTTATGCACTCGGTCCCAAATTTCTTTCAGGGATGCACTGCTATTAATAGAGGAAGCATATCCTCTAAAGCTTTGCCGCTTAGCGTGCCTTTGGATGTACCTTGCCTGTGCCCTCATTCTTTTGAAATTAATAAGGTTGTTCGGTGTAGGATATCGCCTAAAAATTCCCCACGCTTTGTTTTGTTTCTTTTTAGACTCTCGGCAGTCTCCATTCCACCACGGCTTTGGCCTTTTAGGAAGATGATTGGACGTCATCGGTATGGCAATCATTGCAGCTTCCAGGATGTGCTTTGTGAGATGGTCTGTCGCTTCGTCGATAGAGAGTTGATGTAGAGATGTAACAGCTAAAAGAGATAATTGCTTAAAACGTGCCCAGTCAGCTTTTTCAAACTTCCACCGAGGTGAACGCGATGAAAGAGTGACTTGAGAATGGTTAAAGTCTAAAATGAGTCGGAAGTGGTCACTTCCATATGGATTTTGGATGACCTTCCATGAAAGCAATGGTAATATTAAAGGGTGACAAATGGATAAGTCTATAGAAGTAAAAGTATGAGTGGTAGAACTAAAATAGGTAGCTTCATTCGTGTTAAGTAGGCACAATCCCGAGGAAAGAAGGAAGCGTTCAATAAGAGCCGCTCTAGGATCTCGTCTGCCACTCCCCCACAGAGGATTGTGTGCATTGAAGTCTCCTAAAAGTAAAAAAGGTGGTGGAAGCTGACTAACAAGGTCTTCAAGCTCTTCAAACTTTAGCTGATAACTGGGAGGTATATATAAAGAACAAACTGTAATTATACGATCTAACAAAATGCGGGCGGCCACAGCCTCCAGCGGAGTCTGCAGAGTCACTTCGCTACACGGAGTTGAGCGTTGCACTACAACTGCAACACCTCCAGATGAATGAAGTGCTTGTATCCGGTCCTTGCGAAATACCTGAAAGTACTTTAATATATTGGTGTGGCTGGCTTTTAGATGTGTTTCCTGCAAGCAAAATGCAATGGGGGCATGATCGTCTAGCAGCTGGCTCACATCGTCATAATTCGGAAGGAGGCCTCTACAGTTCCATTGAAGAAAAAGAGACATTGGCATTCTAAAAGGAAGTCAAATCGATATATATCTATATATATACATACCAGAGAAGACTAAGACACAAATTTACGGGGCTTTTGGTGCCTCAACACGTTGGATTGTTTTTTTCCTGGCAGTGTCCTTCGGTCGTCCTACAACCTCAGAGAAGACCAGAGGAAGAGACTCTGTTTCGGGAAGAGACTGGTCGTCTTCAGAGAGCGGTAGGCTCTCGTCCATTTTTTCATCCGGCGAGAGCGTTGGGCACTTGGGCGGTGTAGGTTGTTCTGTCCGCCTGGGCTTTTGGTTGCTGCAGGAAGCACGAGGAGGGAGCCCTCGACCCCTGCCAGAAGGACCAGCTAGGGCCGCTGATGGCGCCCCTGATACCTGGGACGGGGTGGTACCCTCCTTGGAGGGTACAGCACCCTTAGAACATGAAGGTGACTGAGTGTGCGTCACCTTCAAAAGTTCGGAAGGGGACCCCTGTGGAGAGGACAGGTCTTCCAGGGAAGTATGTGTCTCCACAGATGCCGTAGACAGTGGGGGTCCCCTCAACACTGCCTGGGCATAAGAACCCCTTGCCTGAAAGGCAAGCTGTTCTTTGGCTGCTTGGTAGCTCAGGTTATGTTTCACTTTGAAAGTCAAGACGTTTTTTTCCTCTTTCCATTTTGGGCAAGAGCGAAAGAAAGCAGGGTGAGCTCCACTACAGTTTACACATTTCGGTTCATTTTCACAGATGTCCGCTACATGGTCAGTACCACCGCACTTTCCACACGTTTCTCGGCCGCGACAGTTTCGGGAACCATGCCCAAAACGTTGGCAACGGAAACACCGCTGAGGATTCGGAATGAAAGGGCGGACTCTGCAGCTCAAATATCCTGCCTTCACGGTGGGCGGGAGAGCATGGAGTTCAAACGTGAGTATGAGATGTCTGGTTGGTTTTTCTTGTCCATCACGGTTTTGAAGTTATCCGTCGAACGGCAACAACCGCACTCTTGCGCAATCCTTCGAGAATCTCGTCTGCACTGCATTCGAGAAGGTCATCTTCTGAGACACCGCGAACAGTATTCAGGGTACGGTGGGGGGTGACAGTAATTGGGTAGTCTCCCTGGCTTGTCATCTTCAAGAGTGCTGTGCTCTGTGGCATATTTTCTATCTCAACAAGAAGGTCTCCAGCAAGCTTCTTTGCTTTATAACATTTTCCAACCACTTGTTCTAGATGCTTTGCAATGACAAAGAAGAAACTTTTGACAAATGCACAGTGTCACTTGCAGAGTGAACTACAAGGAATCGAGGATATTTTTCTGGCTCATCATCTTTTTCGAAAGTAGGGGGAGCGGGGCGAACCCTTTTCGGGGGTCGCTCTGCTCGGGGTTTAGAAGAGAGGGCCGCCATAAAAAGGCAAAGGGTTTTCGGAATCTGTGGCGCGCCGCCCACCACGGAGCCCAACGAGGGAATAGGTAACACCCCATAACCAATATGGCTTTGCTGGAAGCATTACTCTATTAGCGAAACTATAACCAAGTGTGGATCTGGACGAGAGTATCTGTCACCACCCAAGGTTAGCCCTTGCCGCCAAAGAAGTTGAAAAAAAAGAAAGAAGAGAAATGAGAAGAGTGAAAAGAAGGAGAAGACAAAGGTGAAAGAAAGGAGGGGATAGTAGAAGGAGTGGCGACTAGACTGAATCATCCTGGCCGGGCCTTACCAGGACTCCCGTCTATGAGAAGCGGGGGCCGAAGTGGTGTATTGCCTCGCCCGGGGGGCCCCGAAGGGTCCAAACCTACCCCGGGCTCGGCTAAACCACCAGGATGCCCTTTTCCCCAGACACGGGAAAGCCACGCACAGCCATACGTGGGCGGGCGAACCCGCATGGCTCGGGGTCCGTGGAGACGCCACTCTCCAAACACCTGCTTTCACAGGTGCCCCCTGCGGGGCGAAGCAAACGTTGTCCCGCGGCGAGATCTTGATTGCCGAAAAGGGTCCTGGCAGGTCCGAAGTTGTAGAATCTGTGTTGAAGAGTGCAGAGTAAGTGCAGCTGTCGACTGCCGCTGCTGCCGCCAAATGAAGCATCGAGAAGCTCTGCGTTTAGCTCCCAGAGGTACCAATGAAACTTATCCTTCTTCGGTGCCATATCCCCTATCATGGTTGAAAAAAGGCTATGGTCAGAAGAAAAAAATTACAGACGTGACCTGGCCCCTTCTTAACCTGCTGCCAGGGAAGCCGACAGTTATGTTCGTTCTAAGCGAGCGTGCGATAATGTTTCAAAATGTGTGAAACGGATCTTGCTTGTTTCGTTTTTCACAGTACCAGCGTCGATCAAATCAAAGTCTTTGATAGGTTCACTCAAAATGCTGACACTTCAATCGTTATTCTGCCTCGGGGAATTCTATCGGCTGCCCTAAAGACGCAGTTAGAATCGCCACACGAAACAACCGCTCTGTCGCAATCTAGAAATTGTCGTAATCCGTTGAAAAAGGGAACATGGTCCTTAACCGTACTAGACGCGTAAACGCGAATCAGGCGCTAAATGCTGAGCGAAAGCAAAAATTTACACGTGTTGAAACGTTTTTCCGTGTCGGTGGTAACGTTGAATTCCGACAATAATCGCCGATAGCGGGTTTTGAGTAGAAAACGAAGCCATTGAGACAGAGACCCCTTTGTGATCCGAGAAAATACAGCAAAAACAACGGAGACAAATATCAAATATTTTAAAGGAAGCTTGCACAAGATCAGTTTGCTATGGGACACAGCGTGTCATTACACCACCGTAAAAAGAAAAATGTATTGATAGTGCTCCAGCTCGACACTTGAGCGCGCATTACTATTTGTAAGTTGGCCGCAGTTCTTCAGGAATCCAAAAAAGAATTAATTAAAATTTGTTTACCCACATCTCAGAGTCCGAATATATGTTGCTGATGCCCACAGCGTGCCTATTGCATCATAAAATAATCAAGGAAGAAGTGAACAAGGTTCACGCTTGACCCAGGCAAACGAAAACGCCAGTTGCAAGCACTTTGTGTTCGGGTAAAGAGGGTCACGTGGTGCGCCGCTGGCGCGGTTTTGGCTCCCTGTACCGCCGGCGTGGGCTCGCCGGCAATTTTCCACCCGAATTCGCAATATATTGTCCTTTTAATCGAGATTATATTCTTTTTTCCTGAGGGATCACCTGACGTTTTTGTCGGTTATATATCCTAATAAATCATCCTCTTTTTCACCGACCTCTAAACAAATGACGAGAAAAGTTGAGCTAGTTAGTGATCCATAATTTGGGCGAAACCATCTGAACATACAATTACAACAATTCGTATCCTAAGAAATAACAATGCGGGTTCAACCACTGGACTGTTTAATGAGTCCTCTTCCTCTTCAAGTAGCTTTGCATGCTCTATTTTTCTTCGTTTATTTTTTATGCCTTCTCCTCGATTTTCCACTTGTTAGAAGTGCTGCCACCTTGCAGGAACAATTCCTCTTTTTTTGGATAGAGAGACTGATGTTGAACTAACGCACTAGTCTTCTTTCTCTTCTATGGCCAAGACCTCATACACCTCGCGGGGAAACTGATTTCTGTGGCGCCCCAAGATGGGTGACATGCTGGAGGTTGGCCTTGCACGAGCATGCGTGACAATGTTCGGCTAGGTTCCCTGCCACACATTGTCGCGCATGCTCGCGCAAGAAGCAGGCAATGTAGTGTGTCAGGTATCTTTGAGTGCCTCAATTGAATGGGTGCTCAGCGCTGCGGCAGATATTTTCACTTGGAAACTAGACAAGACGTCCGACCACATCTTCGAGAGCCCTGTTGCTCACGGTAACGAATGTGTGACTTGTGGCGACAATAAACGCTTCTATAACAATTATGTTCATTGTCTTACCCTAGGAGAGTGAGGTAGAAAGTAACGTTGGGAAAGTAACAAATCATTTATTGTGGTAGCAATTACTTTCTTTCATGGAATGGTAATTGTCACTGTAATTAGTTACAATTTAGTCTTGTGCAATTCAAAATGAACTTCCTTACTTTCTTTTAGTAACGCGTACAAGTCTGCCTGACATCATGTCGCTATGGTGGCGCCGCTATCGACAGGACGTATGCGCGGACGTTCCACTTCCCGCCGATTCCTGCGCAAGCCCAGCGCCCACGCCTCGTGTGGAGTTGCTTGTAAACGGCGTGTTGGCATGTACAAGGTGTTTATTAAAAAAAATAAAAAAAATTGGTTCGGGAAAAAAAGAAATTATTCCTGCTCCATATCGTTATCGAACTCGGGGGACGTCAGGGGTATGAAGAGATAATGAATGGTACAGTTTACTCCAATTGGCTTATTACCTTTTCATCTATTTGTGCTGGCGCACCTTAAAAGGCCCCTGAAAATAAAAAATATCTTTTTTTAACAATCTGGTTGGGACACGCGTGTCAAACAAAACATTTTACGCGCAGTTTTATTTTTTTTTAGAGCAATATTGACGACTCGAAACGTGATTTGGTCGGCAGTTAAAGTTTTTACGCTTGTTTTTTCTCTCAGCATTTCGGGCGCGTGGAAGAGAGGTGGATCGGCTTGGCCTTCACGACCGAGATGGTCATTCCGGAATGACCCGTGACGTCATGGACTTCGCTCGCAGAATTTCAAATAAATCTCTCGCCGTCAATATGCTTTAAGACATTTGTTTTACGCGTAAATTTTATTTTTTGACACGCATGTCCCGACCAGACTGCTTAAAAAAACTTTTTTTTCCTTTTTTTCAGGGGCTCTCTAAAGGTGCACTGCAATGAAAGAAAACAGGTCTCTTTTTTTAAAGGTAATATATGAAACACGCATATTTATTTCGTAATATTGCTATAGGAACAACAAAAATTTCGCGCGATATTTACGCCGTTCGACGCACTATAGGGGGAGGTCACGACTTGCTTTAAGCCTCGCGCACAAATTAGTTGCTCCGCCCATTACTGGATCGGCTTTGCTGCTCTGCCGAAGACCCTCACAAACCCAGTGTCTCCGTTTCGCGACATCCTGCGTTTCGCCTGTCGTCTGACAACGGCCGCTGTTCGTGCGAGCAGGGCGCGGCAGCTTGCGACATGGCCTGCTCTTTAACCACAATCGATCGTTGTCAGCCCTGCTCGAAAGACCCGGATATGAACGCTGCCCGTCGGCGTCCGTTTCCGCCTTCGTCCGTCCTCTATTCCGCCCCCCGCCTAAACCCTTTCCCAACAATCGCAAGACTCACCCCTGAAAGCGGCTGTCAAGCGTTCCACCATGCGCGTGCGACAGTCTACAATACCTTTTTGCCGAATTACCCAAGTATCAAAAATAATGCTGTGAAAGTATACGTATACGCGCTGCACACGCTGACGTCTTCAGCTCTAACTGCTTAAAAGCAAAAATCTAAAACAAATGACACTCCGCACGCGCGTTTCACGGATGTTTTATTTGGGTTATTTCCTGGGAACAATTTGAATAGGGAAAGCGATCACGTGCAGCGCGTGCACTTACGTTCCCAACATTCTCGTTGATGCTTGGATAATTTGACGAACGGACCTATTGCTATATTACCCAAGCATCAAGGAGAATGCAGGGATTCGTGTTCCACGCGCCGCACGTGCTGGCCTCAGCAGTAGTAAATTTTCTAAAGCAAAAACCTAAAACAAACTGTATGTTGCACGCGCGTTCGCCGCCGCTTTATTTTGGTTATTTACTTCGAATCTTTTATACGGGGAAACCGTGCGCGTGTGGCACGTGGAACACTAATCCCTGCATTCTCCTTGATGCTTGGCTAATATAGCAAATGGTCTATTGTCTATACAAGCGTATGTCAGCGCCTGTTGATGCGGAATTAAAAGCAACCAAGAGAACTAAAAGAAAGTGGAAGCCGTTTACAAGTCCCTGCGACACCGAATTTGAGCGCAGCTCTTGAGGAGTAGGGAACGGTACTGAGGGGGGGGGGGGGGGGGGGGGGGTTCATGTGACCTCGGGCAGGGGGGTCACGTGACCTCGTGGGGGTGTCACGTGACCCCCAGGTCACCTGACCCCCCAGAGAACTTTTTTTCGCTAGATTTAGTGGGAAAATCTTCCGCTATATTTACTGGGGAAATTTTTTCGCTGAATCTACCGGGGTAATTTTTCCGCTACATTTAGCGGGGAAATTTTTCCGCTAAATTTAGCGGGGAAATTTTTCCGCTAGATCTAGAGGGGAAATGTTTCTGTCAGATCTCGCGGGGAAATTTTTTCGCTAGATTTAGCAGGGAAGTTTTTCCGCTAAATTTAGCGGCGAAAGTTTTCCGCTAGATTTAGCGGGGCAATTTTTCCACTAGATTTGGCGGGAAAATTTTTCCGCTAGATTTAGCGGGGAAATGTTTTGTGGGGTCACGTGACCTGGAGGTCACGTGACCCCCCAGGTCAGGTAGCCTCATAAGAAATTTTTCCGCTAGATTTAGCGGAAAAATGTTTTCGTTAGATTTATCGGGGAGATTTTTTCGCTAGATTTAGCAGGGAAATTTTCCGCTAGATTTAGCGGAAAAACTTTTCCGCTAGATTTCGCGGGGAAATTTTTCCGCTAGATTTGGCGGGGAAATTTTTTCGCTTGATTTAGCGTAGAAATGTTTCCGCTAAATTTAGCGGGGAAATTTACCCATAATACACCACGCGGTAACGCCGACGGCGACGGCGACGCCGAGTCCGAGGCCGACGGCGACGCCGCTCAAGCCGGAAACGGGCGCCTAAAAGCTGCGCTCTAAAAAATGCAGCCGTTCCAGTTTTTTTTTTCTTTTTTTTTTTTTGTCATTGATTGATTTTTTTTTTTTTTTTTTTTGCATAGCATTTGCGAGCAAGGTGAGAAAGGATCAAGACGCGCATGTAAAATGTGTCCTAAAATTTATTCACTTTGGCAGGCCACGTGCACGCAAAACTTGAGAACTGCTTGCGTTTCGAATCAAAATGACTGGAACATACCTGGACAATCATGATACGAGCCGAACGCCCGAATGCCCCCACACAAATGGCTCGCGAATTCTCACCTGTGTAGGTGTCATGTCAGTGTTGAAAACATGGTCCCAATCACGACGGTTGCACGATTAACACAGCATCGGGTCCGCTTTTACAGGAACCAACAACGCCATTCAACATCAACACGCCCCCCCCCCCAAAAAAGAAATGAAGCCAGATCGGTGGAAACGGTGAATGTAGGACGCTAGATTTATTCCAGTCCCTCTACGAAAACAAGGATCCGCACGGCGTTTCCGAAGGCCCGTACTTGCGACAGTTCTTTGCTTTAAAGGATGTCGGTTGATGAGATCTTCCTCTAAATATCACTGCAAGCTCAAAAGGACCCGCACTCTAAAACATTTACGAGCTCAACGAGCTGCGCTCGTTCAGCCGTCCGCAGACACCGGCAGACGCGTTTGTTACCATTTAAAACCGAAGCCAAAAGGCAATCTTGGGATATGTTTGAAATAATAATGACTCTATCTAAATTATTTGTTTCTCAAACATAAAAAAGTCACTTAAAATACGATTACGGCACCGGGATACAAATGCACAACCAACCTTTCATACGTCAATCATCTCTCCAGCCATTGAGAGATGTCAGCACCTTGCAAGTACGAGGCGAGGTTTAGCGGGTTGTAACCTAACCATTCTGCACATAAACTACGTCTATCGACGTTAATCTTGATAATCAATAGTTTTGCTGAATTTTATTTCAATATACGTGTACCTTTAGAAACAAAAACAAAAAAAGTTTCACTGCAGTGTCCCTTTAAAAGAAAATCTTCAGTTAAAATATTTCAACTAATAGTAATCTTTTGAAATTTGATTAGCAAAGCACAACAGCCAATATTTTTTTTTTCGGAGCCGGGGTAACACAGCTCACACATTATACAAAAGACAGTCTCAAAATACGAGTCACCGCAGTATCTGCGGTTCGAATGCCATGTTCCCCAGTTTTCTGCTTGAACCACTGCCATGCAGCATTTGAAGTAAGGATCTCGCGGTGACTTCCCTTCGAATCTGTATGCAAACTGTCTTTGGTGTGATGACAAAGCGGTGTGACCTCGGCTGCATAGTTGTACCATAACGTGCGCCGCGAACTATGACGTTATTCTGCAGAAATAATTTCTTTATTTTCAGTACCTTTTTTTTTTTTTTTGTTTTGAATGTTTATCGCATTACAGAAAATACATGATTTATGTAATGGTAAATTTTATTGTACTGAAATCAAACTCTCACCCTGTTTTTTTGTTTTTCGTTTGCGGTTTCCTACTCTTTGGAGTGCCGTTTTAATTGTCATCTTTAGTTTAGACTTGAGATTTCATATATATAACTTATCGTAAATGCCAGTACATTGTTTTGCGACACCAAGCCCCGAACAATCTCGATGCATACTGTCACAAATGACATGGTGAAAAAAAGATTAACTGGGGAAACTGAAAAGTTTAGTTGGGGCGAACTTGTGCCCAAAAATAAACAACAAAAAAAGGAAACAAGATTACAGCAGAGCGTCGCGGGAGTCGAAGTCGGCGGAAGAGCAGAGTCGAACGTTGGGGCGAAAACTGACTCCGGCTATCTACGCGAAGCCCCTTTTGTATACGAGTGGGCTTCTGGATTAATCGGTGCAGAAAGTTCGGCGCATAGAACATTCGGCCCTCGAACAAGCACCAGGATTCTCGAAATTGCCAGAACACTAAGTTGAAGAAATAAACAAGAGACACGTCGCTCCCAGGAATCGAACCCTGTCTTCTCGCGTGAGAGGCAGGTACGATAACCGTTAGGCCACGCGCGAGCTGCCTACTTGGCCACCAGCACGTGCGGCATTACTCCACTTTTTATAAAGTGCATCGCCCCGATGCAATGCAAAACAAAACAAAATAAAAAAGAACGATAAACTAAGGAGTCATTTGGAACATATTCACAGTCCTATCGAGCGTAGTACGGCTTCAGGCGCACGACGTGGACGATTTCAAGTCGTGGTGGGCGGCGTGATGATGTTCTTGTTCTGTCGGGCATCACCTCATAGTTAAGATCCCCAAGTCGACGAAGTACTTTGTAGGGTCCGAAATACCGTTTTAGAAGCTTCTCTTTCTGAGACCACGCCGGCGAATCGGTTTCCAGACCCATACTCTGTCTCCGGGCTTGTAAGTGGACGTCCCGACGACGAAGGTTGTAGCGGTCCGTGTCGACACATTGCTGGGCTTTAATCCGGTGTCTGGCGTGCTGACGGACTATTTCTGCCCGTTGGGCGACCACCTCGGCGTCGTCGCTTCCGTCGACAGCCGGTTCATGGGGTAACATCGCGTTTAGCATTGTCGCTACTTTGCGACCATGAACGAGCTGAAAGGGTGTCACCCCGGCGGTCTCTTGCACGGCCGTGTTGTAGGCAAATGTGACGTACGGCAACACCGCGTCCCATGTCTTGCGCTCCACGTCGACGTATATAGAGATCATATCGGCGATTGTCTTGTTGAGCCGCTCCGTCAGCCCGCTGGTCCGCGGGTGGTACACAGTGGTACGACGATGGCTGGTGTGACTAAGCCGGAGAATTTGTTGGGTCAGCTGTGCCTTGAACGATGATCCGCGATCTCTAATCAGAACATCGGGAGCGCCGTGCCGGAGGACGATGGACTCGATGAAAAACTTGGCGACTTCAACAGCAGTTCCTGAAGGAAGGGCTTTCGTTTCTGCGTACTTTGAGATAATCTCTGGCGACGACTATCCACCGGTTTCCCAGGGTCGACGGCGGAAAAGGACCAAGTAGATTCATTCCGATCTGCTGGAACGTTGCAGTTGACGAAGGAATTGGCTGCAGGAGACCTGCCGTCTTCGTTGGCGGTTTCTTGCGTCGCTCTCACTCGTGGAAGGATCGGGTGTAGAGGTCGACGGTTTTGGGGAGATTGGGCCAGTAATACTTTTCGCGAATACGGGCCAGTGTCCGGCTGTAACCAAGGTGTCCGGACGTAGGGTCGTCGTGACATGCTTGAAAGACCTCCTCTCGAAGGTCGGCCGGAATTACCAGCAGCCACGGCGAGTTTCTGTCCCCAAAGTTCTTTTTGCAGAGTACACTTTGTCGAATAGCGAAGGCCGGCAGGGTTCGTGAGAAAACACGAGGCACGATACTCGCGCCCCCTTCCAGGTGCTGTATTAACGCGCGCAGCTCAGGATCGTTTCGTTGACGTCGTGCCAGGTTGTCGGTTGTCACTGCTCCTAGGAAGCACTCGTCGTCATTGTCGTCGCTGCTGCCGGAAGGTGTTTCGATAGGGGCCCTGGACAAGCAGTCGTTGTCGCTGTGCTTGTGGCCTGACTTGTAGACTACAGTCATGCTGAACTCCTGTAGTCGGAGACTCCATCGAGCGAGGCGTCCTGAGGGTCCTTGAGGTTCGGAAGCCAGCAGAGTGAGTGATGTTCTGTGACTACGTAGAACGGGCTCCCGTACAAGTACGGACGAAACTTCGTGATAGCCCAGACGACCGCGAGGCATACTTTCTCAGTCGTGGAGTAATTTCTCTCAGCCTTGGACAATGTCCGACTTGCGTAGGCGATGACTCGCTCGGTGCCTTATTGTACTTGAACCAGTACCGCGCCAAGTCCTGCATTACTAGCGTCCGTGTGAAACTCGGTTTCCGCATCCTGATCAGTGTCCTAGGACAGGAGGAGTCTGGAGTCTTCGCTTCAGCTCGTCGAATGCGTTCTGCTGCTCCTCGACCCATTCGAACTTCTCGGCGTCCGTCGTGAGGTTTATGAGCGGTGCGGAAATTCTTGCGAAATCCCGAACGAAGCGTCGATAGTAGGCACAAAGTCCGAGGAATCTTCGCACGGCCTTCTTGCCTTTCGGCGCTGGGAATGCCGCGACGACGCGAGTCTTCTGGGGGCCTGGCCGGACGCCCTCGTTACTAACCACGTGGCCTACGAATTTCAGTTCGTCATAGGCGAACCGGCAATTTGACGCCTTGAGGGTGAGCCAGGCGGCTTGTATGGCTTGGAGAACAGCTCTGAGTCGTCTCACGTGCTTGTCGAAGTTAGTTGAAAACTCTACCACGTCGTCAAGGTAGACGAGGCAGCTCTGCCACTTGAGCCCTGCCAGTACGGTGTCCATGACACGCCGGAATGTTGCTGGCGCCATGCATAGTCCGCAGGGTATTACTTTCAACCCGTACAGTTCATCCGGCGTGACGATGGCTGTCTTTTCTCGGTCTTGTTCGTCGACTTCAATCTGCCAGTAGCCGCTTTTCAGGTCCGTCGATGAGAAATATCGAGAGTGGCGCAGCCGGTCTAGGGTGTCGTCGATGCAGGGGAGCGGGTAGACGTCTTTCTTCGTTACCGCATTCACCTCCCGGTAGTCCACGCGGAACCTAAGCGTTCCGTCCTTCTTCTTAACCAGCACGACTGGAGAGGCCCGCGGACTTTTTGAAGGTTGGATTATGTCGTCTCTCAGCATCTCTTGAACTTGCTCCTGGATTACCTCCCTTTCTTAAACGGAGACTCGGGACGGCGATCGATGCACAGGGCGCGCGTCGTCCTCGGTAACGATGCGGTGCTTCATAACGGCGGTTTGGCGTACCTTCGACGACGTCGCAAAGCAGTCGCGGTATTCGGCGAGGAGGTTAAGCAGCTGCTGTCTTTTCGGGTCTGGAAGCGTAGGCTCAATGTCGAGCTGCGCTGGCGATCGACGTACTGTTTTGCTGAGGCGGCAAGGTTTCGTCAGTAATCACGGAGATTTCGGCGGCGTTTTGAAGTTCCTCGACGTGGCCCACGGCTGCACCTTTCGTGAGGTGTTGCGTTTTATTTCGGAAGTTCGTCACGAGGATCGCTGTCCGCCCATCCTGAAGCTCAGCTAGTCCTCTTGCGATGCCTATTTCTCTTCCCAGGAGCAATTGAAGGTTGCCTTCCAGGACAACTTCGGCACAGGTAGCTGTATCGGCCACGACGGGTACGACAACACTTGATTGCGGCTGCAGGTTGACGTGGTCGGCGGCGACTCGGACGGCGGGTGACGCTGTTTGAGGTTGCTCTGAAGGCGGAACGGGCTTCCGCAGCTGTAATCTGTTCTCACCCAGGTCGACGACGGCGCCGTATTCGCACAGAAAGTCCATGGTGAGAATGACATCTCTGGAACAGTGATATTGTAGTGAGTGCGCAGGCTTTGAAATTTTCCTCTTTTCCTGCCTCAGTCTCAGGCTAACATCAGAATGGTCAGTCTGGAACAGTCTTGCAGAACGACGAATGTCACAGGGCACGTTTCGCCGCGAATTTCGACGCGATTAATGCAACTTCGGACAGGCGTGATAAGTTGGCCTCCGGCGGTTCAAATTTGTGGTCCTCTCCAGGGCGTCGTAACTTTTCGCAGACGGCGAGAGAGCCTCACACTCATGACTGAGTAGTCTGCTCCGGTGTCCACGAGTGCCGATGCGTCGTAGCCGTCGATAACAACACTTAGGTTGTTGGACACCGTTGCAAGGGCTTCGTTGCGATGCGTGGCGTCGGGAGAGTGGGAGTGCTCCAGCGTTTTTGGTGTCTCTTTACTTTGGTCGTCTTCGACAACGCCACCTCCAGGCGTTGCCGCACTTAGTTTTGCCGACGAGATAGGGGGGACAGGCTGTCCCGACTAGAGCGGCGGAAGGGCGAAAGCGCACGTCGAGGCGAAGGCGAACGGGAACCTCGGGGTGGAGTCGGCAACGGAGACAGGGGTCGTCGGAGGTACTCCTCCATGTCTCTTGGTCGCTCCCCAAGACGGAGTCGCGGGTCGCTCGGCGCGAAGCCTCTCAGGGCCACTTGTCGGTACGGGGACCTCCGGTAGATGTGATCGGCGTCGAGGCAGTGATAACACAGCGGTCGTCGATCGGCTTTGCGCCAGACACTTTGCGGATCAGCTGGGGTTGCCCTTCCCGACGTCGGGAAGTGTGCGGCTCTGGTAGGTCACGTCGAGATGGCGTCAAATACTCCCGGGCAGCTGGAGCCGGTCTCCGAGCTACCGCGGCTTAGGTCAGAGGAGGCTCCTCGTGTACTGCTGCGCTGGCAGGAGCCTCATGTTGGCTACGCTGCACGAACATGCGGTACCCCGCACCTCCACCAAAATGTTACGAATGACAAGGTGAAACAAACAATAACTGGGGAAACTGAAAAGTTTACGGGGGGCAAACTTGTGCCCGAAAATAAATAACAAAAGGAAACAGAAGATTACAGCAGAGCGTCCCGGGTGCCGAAGTCGGCGGAAGAGCAGAGTCGAACGCTGGGGCGAAAACTGACTCTGGCTCGCTACGCGAAGCCCCTTATATACACGAGTGGGCTTCTGGAATAATCGGTGCAGAAAGTTCGACGCATACAACATTCGGACCTTGAACAAGCACCAGGATTCTTGAAATTGCCAGAACATTAAGTTGCAGGGATAAACAATATACACGTCGCTCCCAGGAATCGATCCCTGCCTTTTCGCGTGAGAGGCAGGTACGATAACCGTTAGGCCACGCGCGCGCTGCCTACTTGGCAACCGGCGCGCGCGGCAATATTTTGTCCAAAATAATTTACAAAGGAGAGGAAAATAACGCTTCAAGTGTGATAAACAATCACAGGAACACTTGTAAACTTTCCTATTTGATCCAAGACATTGCTCTTCAAACCAGCCAAGGAAAACGCGACATAACGTCGTACAAGTTTTAACACCCGGCAAAAGAACAACGCAAGTCGCATCCCCTTTCAAGAAGTACCGATTTCCACTTTCCTTCGGAAGAAAAGAATGCCGCCGATATTAAATTGTCCATTGCCGCCGCTGGGATTCTTCCACCCTGTCTCCAAGACACGATCTATTCTGTTTGCTTCCCAAAATAAACATATTCGAATTTTTTTTTAAATGCGAGAGCATTAACTGTTTCATGGGCAAACCGGCGTTATCAGCTTTCATAGCCAAGCGCCAAACGGCACTTAAATTTTCCTGTTCCAATGGCATGGATCTTATTAATAGGTTCCCATTGACTGGCGCGCTTCATAGTTGCAAGGAACGCCACCCCATGGCGTTGCGATCTCCGCGCCAGTAAGGTGCCTCTAATAAAACTTTGGTTGGGACTAGTTGGTTCATATCAATTAAACGGTTAAAAAGCGCGAACAAAACAGGACGAAAAAAAAAGACACACGTACGACACGGACATGCGGTGTCCACTCAAAGCCTGGAAAACAGGGAATTGCATCCACCTGCCTACACGCAGCCATCACAAAATACTTCCAGCTTAGATCGCCGGTCAGCTTCGATCACCAGGTTGCACACTTGACGAGTGCCGGTTACCCGAAGAGCGTAGTGACAAGTGTGTGTAAAAGGCTCCTATAGAAAATTAATCAAGAGTGCATTGACAAATTTGGTGAAAAGACAGACAAGATGCCAGTGCAGTGATACCATATTTGCACGAAGTGTCCCACAATCTAAAAAAAAAAAAGAATGAGTGTTAAATACAAAGTTAACGAAGTTTTCCCAACCCGCGCAAACTTTCAAAGATATGCTCCCCGATATCAAAACAAAAGTTTCTAACTTGCTCAAAAAAACATGTAACATGATACACCAAATGCGTGACTAAGGTGGTTTATGAGATTTTTTTTAGTTGCGGCCAAGTTTACATTGGTCTGATCGGACGATGATTTAATGAAAGAGCGCGCGAACACAAGCTTGCCGTACGCAATAATTGGGGTGGGCATCTTGCGGAGCACTACAAACGATGAGGGTGGAACCCTTTGTAGGAGCACACAAGCTTTCTTAAGAAAGGGAATTAGAAGATGGAAAGATAATTAATCGAAGCTTGTTGTATACACAAAGCGGCTGACAGATGCGGAAGCATGCCATCTTTTTATCTACAAAACAAAGAAATTGTGTTTCTTGACGGCTGTGTGTGATGAGCGATAGGAACTTTTATCAGTTGCATGTGTTTAGGCGATTGGGATCGACAGTTTGACGATGAATTGTGTGTTATTAAATCAGTTGGAGGTTGGCCCCTGTCCGTGTCGTGCATTGGTCTTTTTTTGTCCTGTTTTGTTCGCGCCTTTTAACCTTTTAAAGCGCGCCAGCAGTGCACCAACAAAACGAACACGGTGGCGCGCCACTCGGTCGCTTCTACTCCTCTCAACGCCGACGAACATGGCGGCGCTTCAAGCATCTACATCGTCGGCGGCCGCAACCTCGGCAGTAGCGAAACCTGCCCGTCCACGCAAGTAGATCGCAGACTAACTAAGAGAGCGGAATAACGCAGCACAACGAGCGAGGAGGCAGGCAGCGAAATCCACCAGCCTTGTCAAGTTTCCGAGTACACGACGCGCTAGGAGACGGAACAATGCAAGCGCGAGGCGCAAGCGGATCGCGATTCAAAGTGTCTTAGGCAGAAAGAGGATAAGGCCCTTCGGCAACGCGAGGCAGAAGAAATACATTGTAAGCGGCATGCTTTCGCGTTCACAATTCATAGGAAGTGCTTAGGTGTCTTTGGTCTTTTTACAGCAAGGCTATTAATGGCTAGTTTCCCCAGGGTCGTGTGCGGCAGCAAATAAATGTCGACACAATACTCCGGACAGCTACCGCCATCAATGAGCGGCGGCGGCAGCCAGGCAGCCGGCTTGCTGGTTGTCTGGTTGCCGCCGCCATCGCTCATAGATGGCGACAACCTTTCCAACCTTTCCACTCAGGCTTGCCGACTTACGGCCGGCCGTTGCTTCATTGCCACCATAGTACAGCTACGCTGGTCTTCCTTCTTCACCAGAGTGGAAAGGGTAGAAAGGCTGAACGTTTTGTAAATGCGCGTTTACGAACGACGTTTTTCTATGACATACAATAATTCCAGTAGAGAAAAAAGGAAGAGAGTCTCTGAGTGCACAAATTCGCGTCTTGCGGCGCCTCGCAACGAGCGCGAGGCCGGCACGCAGCGAATCCAAGACGGACGCGTCTGCCGCTTTGTGGCGTTTCTCTTCGAGCATCCTCATGTTTGCCGCTTGGGACGGGTCGAAAATCCACGAACGATGACGTCATGTGCAGGCCTTTGTGTTCTAGGTAGTATTGGACAGACCGAGGGAAAGCGCTTTCATCTGCGGCATGTATAATTCAAAGCCCCCCCCCCCCCCTCTCCCCCGCGAGAAAACCAAGGCAGGTCGTGCGCACAGACAGCCTTTCAAACTCTAATGGGTTGGCGATAGTCGCCGTAGTTCGAGACAAAATACTATTTTGGGCCAGGCTCCCATTCAATATTCAGTCCCTCATCCCGGGAATTGCACTCTGAATTTACTGGGTCACGTGGCGACGATCATTCGCTGCCCCTCTCGCCTCAGCGGTGGCAGCTGCGGTGCCACCGACGGTTAGCCCGTCGCGCGTTTTCTGTGGGACCGATGGGCCTTTTGAAATCGGGATTGCGGACGTGTCGGAGACGTATACACGCAGGCGATATGAAGGTGAACGCCGGACCGCCGACCGGTTCGTGCTATCAGCGCCGCGACGCGGCTGCCGTGGCGGCTCACTTTCTTATCGCGCGCTTCACCGAGAATAAGTGCCTGGATCAAGCGCTGTTCTCAGCTCTGCTGCTGCTCCCTGCTGAAAACGCGGAATTGGGTTTCGATTTTGGAATCGCTTATTGTGGTCGCCGTGCCCACGTCATTGCCGGCAAATGATTTGCGTATTGCACGTGAACTAGAGCGGACGTTGTTTGGCATGGTTTATACGTAACTCAACCGCGTTCTTCATTCATGAGCGATCGCTAATAACTGCAACAAATGTGAAATGGGCTGTGATTCAGCAATGAATATTGCCGCCCGCAGGGCCGAGGAAGCAACGCTCAGTCACGGGCTTCTAGAAGATTCGCGTTCATTCTCGCACCAGAAGCAACTTTCCCCCTGCTTTCTTGGTCTCGAAAGTGTCGGGTCATACTCGCCCCGAGCGTGCAACGCTCGAACTTTCTTTGCCGTACTTTCGAGATAGTGACGCACTGTGGAGGCCTGCGGCCTTGTCGGGTCAGTCTCGCTCTAGCTCTCTGTTACGCCGCCGAATTGCCGCCTGCTTTTCTGCTGCCTCGACGCTCTTTCTTTACCTATTTTGTTCGGCACAAGTTCGCCTATTAAACCTTTATTTTTCAGTTCACTGTTCTTCTTCCAGCGATTCAGCAGAAATGCCGCTTTGAGTTCCAAGGGATGAGCTAGGGCGTCCAGATAGTTGTCTTTGCTCAGGAAGGACTTTCACGGCGGAAAATATCGCGCAAACTTGGAAGGCCCGTCAAAACCGTTCAAAAGATTATTGCAGCATTTCGGGATGACGATGGACGCTTGGAAAATGCCCCCCCCCCCCCCCCCCCCCCACCGTCGCCGTCCCCGCGTAACTACAGCAACACAGGACCGTCACATCCTCGAGGACGCATTGGGCGGCCCTTTTAGCGCTGCCAGGGATATCAGGGACGCACGGGAACTCTGGATCAGCGGCACTACTGTTCGCAGACGCCTCTACGATGCTCGCCTACACAGCCGTGCAGCTTGCCAGTCGCCGCTGCTGACGGAAAGGCACAAGCTGCTGCGGATTGTCTTCGCCCATTTTCTTTCGAATTGTACTGTGGAGGGCTGGACCCACGTCATCTTCAGCGACGAGTCTACGTTCTACACTCAGTTGGACCAGCAGAGGCGAGTTTTGAGGAGTAACAACTTCCGGTAAGCTTTATCAGACCTTTAAGCTAATAAACTGTATAGATTTATCTTTCCCCCTGCGACGTCCAAGGCCATTAGTGACCAAGACTTTCTGAAAAATCATCAGTGGTCAGCTATAAGTTTCCCGCACGCTGCTAAAGCCTGAAAACTACAAAAAAATATTAGCCTCACCTGAAGTGATGATAGCCAATTTCAGCGGTGACTAAAAGAGACAAAAACGCGTCCATTGCCTTGCAGATACGACCCTCACTTTATCCAGCAAGTGGCCACCAGTGGTCGTAGGTGCGTGAATGTCTGGGGTGCCATATCACGCCAAGGACTTGGCCCCATCTTCAGGATCGACGGGCGCCTGACGTCGGACGTCTACTCGGACATAATTGACCACGTGTTGTTCCCGTACGTCCTAAATGGGCCCTTTCCGGACGGGGACATTTGGTTTCAACACGACCTGAGTCCCATCGGTACCTCCCGTTCCACCAAGACGCTTCTTGCTGAACGGGAGCTGCCATAGCGTCTGAAAGGCGCCGACGTCAATATCGTCGAAAACGTCAGGGGCCACATAAACTCGAATCTGGCCACTCAAGGGCTTCACAGAGCATCTCCAAATAAACTACAGGAACCCGTTCAACGAGAGTGGAACGACCTGCACAACGACAACCTGGTGCTCCACCTCTACGGAAGTCTGCCGCACAGGATTCAATCTTTAATTCACGGAGAGGGAAACTCCTAGGATACTAAGGCCCCGCTCAATCTGACAAAGATTGTCGGACGTCACACGGGAACTGCCAAGAATGAAGAAAAAAGGGAACGGGGTTCCTGCCTCATGTTTTGCCTAACCGGAAGTCCTAATCTCATTAAAGGAATGGTTGAAATTGCGAGCTGCTCTATGTTTAATGGCGTTCGCGATCGAAGTGTGCTCGTGTGACATAAGGACACATGTTTTAAAATTAATAAAACAATCGTGGCGCCATGATAGCCCTCAGTATGCAGTAACGTGAATCATATGTGGCAAATCATATATACTTAATGGGGGCGGGGGCTTGCATGCACGTTCCAGCAGAGCCCTAACTTATAACAAATTATTTTGGCGTGCACTGCAAAGTGTTAAGCATAAAAAAGGATTAATAATGATGCCCTCTTTGTAATGTGGCTAATATAACATTGTCGCAAGTGCGACGCGGTTGCTGACACATGACACAAATGAAACAAAATTGTGTTCTTTTCAAAAAGCGGAAAGAATAAGTTACCTTTTGATTTGCTCCGCAGCCTTCCGGTTTAGCACATATCACAACAAAAAATCTACTAAATCACATTGTCTACCGATAGCGTCTGAAAGTCTCTTTCCCCGATCCTCGCGCTTTCTTCGGGGAGTAGCAGCAGAGCTGAGAACAGGGATGGACCCAAGCACTTACTCTCGGTGAAGCGCGCGATAAGAAAGCGAGCCACCACAGCAGCCGCGTCATGGCGCTGATAGCACGGACCGGTTGACGGTCCGGCGTTCACCTTCATATCGCCTGCGGGTGTACCCTAGAGCAGCTCAATGACGGAGCCATAATTATATGGAGTTCTTTTTTTCTTTCGCCGCCTACTCCTCCTCATTGGCGGTGAAGGGGTCACATTCGCCAAATATGCCCAAGGCGCTTGTGATGAAGCGGTCTTAGGGAGCGCTGTGTTTGGGGCAGGAAATATTACTCACTCTACGTTCAGGAAAGGTATAGCTCTTGCGCTGCATTGTGACGAGCAGGACAGTTTTTGAGCCTTCGAACCTCGTGTATGCCACTTGGAAAGAAATAATTACGTTATTATCATTCCTTGAGTGCAGTTTGAAAGTGACGACAAGAAAACGACAAGACGATGGCGACACCACAGCTCTCGCGTGAGACGCAAGACGGCCGCCGCACGCACTATATTTTTTTTAATAATGGGCGGCGCATGCGGACACACCGTTCGTTTGCATGCACTGCGCATGCGCGACGCGCATGCACTTTGAATCACCACCTTAGGTCGTTGCGCCCGTTGCGTCTCGTGCAGGAGCATCGGTCTCTTCGCCCGCAATACTTCGAGGCTAAATGTTGAGACCGTTCCGCGGCTCTGCTCTGCAAGCATATGCAGTTGCTCCAGCGTATTTATGCTCGCGGGAACCATGACAACCGTTGCGTTAGCGCGTTGCCGCTGCCCCCCACCCTTCTTTTGTAGCAGTCTGTCATATATGGCTCCAACCCGGTTGCTTGGTGATCCAGGTGAACTGGGAACTCTCACGGGTCACTCGAATGAACAGACGTGTTCGTAATCTCCTGCATACAACCTTGCGCGCATTCCATTCCGGGCTACAGCTCTCTGTATTGTGTAATTGAAATCTGCGTAGGCCCATTCCCAGCGTCAATAAGGCACCATTGACGTGGCTCGGTGTTTGGCAGAAGTGGGACGCGAAGCTCCTTGAGGACGTTTCCGAGCGCAATTCGGACCTAAACACCATGGTGTAAATAAGCCACCACGCCCAGTGCAATTAGCCTTTCAACAAAGATTTCTTCAGGTTCTGAGTTCATCATACTCAGATAAAATAAGTGTAGGATTTTAACCAAAAATAAATCAAGCCAGAAACGTAATGTTATTTCTATTCACAAATAGTGGAACGACAACAAGCCGTCTCGTCGACAATGCTACTCACAAAGAGCACACCATTAAACAAAACCGGGAAAGCTTCCTTGAGATGATCACCCAAAAACAGATCGAGGAGATATGATCTTGGGTGGTACCATTTATGAAACGCAGCGTCAACCAGATTTTTTTTTCATTTTATTTCCTTTGCGTTAAGAAATGAGATTTTTTACAACGTAACTTTTTTATACCTGCATTTATAAATTTTGACCATTGATGAATGTCCCACCAAGGCACCTTGACGATAAGATTTATTACGCTCAAATTATTGGCTTCTTCAAAAAAAATTTTAAGCTCCAATAGCGCTCAGGAACACCCAACTCCGTGTATGATATAAACATGGGAATCATAGTGCCTTGGAGGTCAGGGGGTCCAATCAAGAAACATGGGCGCTGCGGAAGCGCAGAAGTGGGGCAACTTTCTTGTGCCTCAAGCTTCTTGCGGGCCGGCTGGTACTATGTAGTCAGGAAGCTGTCGGTGCCGTGCCGTATAAGCGAGCTTCCTTCGTTGCGCGTATTATTCATTCATTAGTTCCGGTAATGGAATCTTGGGAGTCCCGGCGATGTGCGGACACTAGATTGATGAATGGACTTGAGGATGGCGCTCCTTTCATCTCTCAATCTTCTCGCCAAGATTAGGAGCCAAGTCTTGGGGTCTGGGTCCCCATAGGGGTCCTAAATCAAGTAGCACAGTTCTTTGGACCAATAAAAGCCGGTTTTCGTTGGGCAGCTTAGGGCCCTGAAAGGTCGTAAAAGTCAAACTACAACCAAACTTTGTATCCTTTGACCAGAGACTGGGGATTTTGACTCGAAATTGTCAAACAAATGCCAGAGTTAGGCTCCACTGCCTGGTTCCTTGGTTGTCACCTGGAAACTTTTGGCCTAACCTGCCAAATAAGTGGAAGAATTAGGCTTTAGTAATTTTATCTTCCGGGGGAGCGGGGGGGGGGGGGTTGATATGTGCCATTATTGGCTTATGCCTGGCATGTCAACAAATACGTGGCGAACCAAAGGAAAGTATTAATAAAGTCAAAGAAAAGTAGCAAAGGCAGTGACTGATACATTAGATACAAATCTAAGAAGGGCCAAGTAAGGTCTCTGTTGCCAAAGCAATATGGGCGTTTCATTGGCGTGCTGCCTGGGAAGAGAAGTAGGAAACACTGGGGGAAAGAGCGAATTCCATTTGTCTCAGTATTTTCATCTCTCATTCCTCCGCTGTGTCTGGACATTAAACCCCTTGTCTGCGGGGGGCCCGCAGGTACCTCGTGAGCATGCTACACCACCTATAATAGTAAACGCATGTGCACTAGAATTTCGACGTCATTACTGTGAGATCTAGCGAAGATAGAGATTAAACACGAGTGTTGCATCAGCATTCGGGTGGGCTTCGTGTCTAGTCAATGAGTGGAAGAACGCCCTGCATCGGACTCAGGTTCAATAGTTGAGTTGGCGTCATCCGTTCGATATGACCTTCCATGAAGGAAAAGAAGGGTGATCGAAGGCTTTGATGATTCTAGGTGAGGTTGCAAAATGTCGATAGCTGCCACAAGTGACCCCTTTGAAAAAGAAAACAAAAGCTTCAGAACGTGGACAGAATCAGGCCTAGCGGAATATGCGTTCACGCAGGGGCTGCTGTGGGGAAGAAGAATTGCAACCGAAAGAGCTATTGTGTTCCTTTGCATCATGCATAGATCCTGTGGAGGCTCCCCGCAATGCCGGCAAGCCGGCATTTATAACTTTGTTTACTTTGTTTTGCTTTGTTCCGCTGAATATTCTGAATGACACGACTGCTATGGTGCTTGCTCTTCAAGATGCAAGATCACGTGAGCACCAGCCTCGAGTGACGAAACAGTCTAGCCTTTTGAGAAATAAGAAGAGAGAGGGAATGAAGATTGTCGAGACACTCTTGAAAATGCATCGGGTCACTGATTGGAACTTATGTTTTCAGTGAAGCTATCTTGTAATTCAGTAGATAGAAATGTGGCAATAAAATAAAACTCTATGTTGCGGGGATGTGGCGATGACCACTGGTCGCAACTAGCTGCCGGCTCCGCCTCTATTCTAGACTCGTGCAATAAAAAAAGAAAATAATGGGGAGACATGGGAGTAACTCATGGTAAAGCGGTGCTCATCTGAGAGCTGTTGAAGAAGGACACTTAAGGGCGAACATAGACACACACAGTTCTTTCAATAAGCAACTAAATTTTATGAGATGCACATGACGCTACGACCTTGAACTCCAAAAAATAAAATAAAACGAAAATACTCAAAATTCAAACTAAAATTTAACTAATCACAAATTTTAAAAATACCAAATTAAGATGATGGGAAAATTATGGAAATGAAATGAAGGAAATTAACCTCTGAAAAAGAGGGAAAAAGTAGAAAAAAAAACGAAAGGAAGAGAAGGCAAAATGAATATTTGATAGAAACACGCTTTCTGTGTATTCTGTAGTTTTTCAACGCGCTCTGGCTACGTGTCCTGAAAGTTGTTATTTGACGAAAAAATCCACAGAACCGTTGCAGTGGCCCACACATGGCTTGCCCGATCAGCTACGAGGTTTTGAAGCCGAGGTGAAATAGAAATGAGCTTTAGAGCATCGTAGTTCAATCACGATAGAACTCGGCAGGAAATCGGTAAATTTCGGTAATAAAATCCGCACGTCGTGTCTCTTGCCATGACGAGAATTCGGAACGCGGCAGACACGAGTCATGAATGGTCGCTGCCAAAACTGCACGGTGTCTGCACAGCTGACTTCAGTGCTGCGTCCCCATTCGCTTGCAAATCTTGCAGAAGCTCACGGGGTCCGCGCTTTCAGATATTGTTCTTGTGAGTATTAGCACGTACGAATCGCAGAATAATTTGCATATAAAATCTAGGAATGTTTGGCCACTCCTAAAAAGAAAGGCAGACTTAATTCCAGAGTTTGGACTTTAGTTTCAAGGTGTACCCGGAACCTCAAGTGTGCCCCTCCGCTGCACAAATAAGCAATCAAAACCGAACTACACAAAAAGTTTGCAAACCAGCACAGAAACGAAATATGAACGGAAAAGGTTTTGCATAAATGTGTTGCTATTGATCTCAGAACTTAATATTTTTAAATAAAAACTAAAATGACGCTTTGTAGCGCTGTGTTGCTGTGCGTGCTTCTCGCCGACTTCTGGGACCTATAATTTATTTAAACGACAAAAAAAAAAAAAAACCTCAAACTCGCGAAACACATTTTTTTACACGCTTTTCGGTGGTTAATGGCTCGTGAGATGGCGCCTTTTGTCTCACGGCCTTTTATTGAAACATAGCTTTTTTTCTACTTCCATTAAGCACCACTATCTCATGGTGATTTTTATAGTCGCCGCATTGTTTTGAAACATGTACACGTACACTTTTTGACACTGTTAGCGCGAAAAAGCCATCGCCGACGTCTTTGTTTTTTCTGTCAGCATGGAAGGGCTTTCATCAAAGCAGGAGCGGTGAAAAGTGCCCAGTTGGAGCACGAACCTGTCTGGTAAATGGATGTTTATGTTGTCGCGCAGCGTTCACACACACGCGTATACAAAATCAACCAGGGTCGTCGATAAACTTTTATACTCTTTACTGCCTTGGCTATGATTTAATGTTCAGTGCCTTCACAAGTATTTCAACACTTATTCGGTTTAGCCATGAAGCGTAGACACCGGAAAAGTAGTTATCCCGGCCCTGGAGATATTTTTACAGGGATACCAGTTGGACATAAGCCTACATGGGAGCCGCACAGATTTTGTCCAGATATGTCTCATGGCGCAGTAGTTTCTCTTTAAAGTTTTGAAAAACGCTCACATTAACATCTACTAAATGTCGACGGCCCGTAAATGAAGATTGAGGTTTCGCTTCTTGCGTGCATTTATCAAAATGATGCAATAAAACATTGGTTTCTCCTGTTGATGCGGTCAGTGGGAATTTGACATCGGCCATTTAGCAGATGTTCCTCATACATGTTAATGAAAAACTCAACCTTTTAACGCTTCTTTTCATGCTTTATATCAGCTTTTTTTTGAGCTTCGCCCGATACCATCCACCGGTAAAATGACATGATTGTCTAAAACTGCCAGAGGCGTCGCTTTAGACACCTGGATAATGCAGAGATCTGGAAAGATGTCCTTGAGCGTACCAAAAATCATGTTGATTTCACCGGTCACGATGATTGCCTTGAACACTAACCGGGCCGTGCGAAACGGCCAGTAAGCGAGCATCTTCTGGATTTGGTGGCAACGAGGGAGTCAACATGGCTAATTCACTGCGTCCCGAAATCATCAAAGGTATCACTATTTCTTCGTGTAGTCGTTTTTATTCTGCAGTACAAAAACTGGATTTCTGCATTTATATGTGCATATACGGAAGCACATTTTATCGTGTTGCCATTTAATTTCGAGTATGTTTCCTTTCCCTACATTAGTTACTGACAGTTTAAGAAAGGAAGGGGGTGGCAAGCCCCAAGTATCTCATGATCCCTCCGCACCCAACCAGATTGCGGCACTGACCGATAAAAAAGTCCAAGAACCAATCATCAAGCCCGAAGTGTGATCGCAGTTGGCCACACCTTGCGTTTGTTAAACTTCCAGTGGATATTCGGAGCGCAAGTTTGTCGGCTTCTTTTGCAGCGGATTCTATTGACGCCAGAACGCCGAGCTCTGATTGGTCTGATCGGAAGGATGATTGGTAGAGAACAAGGCAGCTGGCATTGATGTCTTCGCACTATCCTTGCAATCATAGCCAATCAGAGCTCGAGTTCTGGGGTCACCGCCACACCTGCGCGAGAAGCAGACGAACTTGCGCTCCGCATAGCTCACGAAGCATCCTTTACAAAAAAAAGAAAACCGACAAAAACATGAGAATTAAAAAAAAAATCTGTGGATTAGAAATGTAGCATTTCAATGGGTAAACTCTGCTACATTTTTGTTGCTATAACCTTAAGCCCCCCCCCCCCCCCCCTCCCATTTCCCCACACACACAAAAAAATAAAAAATAAAAAAAAAAAACTTGGAGGGGCTATCAAACGCAGCCTTAGAACCCTTTCATTCAATCATTTTTTCCAACTGCAGAGCAAAAAATAAGTAACTAGAAAAGACCAAAAATAAAACATCTAGCTTTATTATTTTTGCCTTTGTTGTTCCGTCTCTCTCCCAACGCTTTTCAATGTTTGATTGCCCGTGAGAATGGTTCCTCTTTTCTAGCGTGTCGTCGCGAAACAAAAGCCTTTTGTTTCCAGTTTGCGATGAGGAATGTGCGCGAATGGAAAGATTTTTAGCTGTGCGCCAAGGCGCTCTGTCGTCAAAGCTCGCATACGCATAAATGAAGAAAAAAAAAAGTTTTTTTAAACATAAGTATGTACGGTTCCGCGTTATAACACGATGTCTGATCTGTGTTTGGTAACGCTTGTTTCAACATCATTTTTTTTATATATCCAGTTTGGGAAGATATAAAATTTTGCAATACTCTGGCTTAAAACATTTTAAAGGTGTGTCTGCCGCGAAGGCGACTGAAATCGAAGAAGTTTTTTTCGACAGATTTGGTTATCATCATGTTTCGTGTCGATTTGCCTTCCTTCGATTAATTGAAAGATTTCCTAATTTCCCTAATTTTTACGAAATTTCGAAAGCATATAAAATAAATACCTCGTTTAGTATACCCTTTCTTTTGACATTGATAACAGTAACCTGACGTTTATAGCTGCCGGTAATAAACGTTCATTCATAAAAGTTGATTCATCTTGACATCGCTTCATATACGCTGAGGTTTCTCGTCTGCAATCTACAAAGCGTGACAGAATGGGCTTGAGCAACAGAATCGCTGGAGCTTACTTTTAAAACTGAGACATTCTATGTTTGTGAGGGTAAAAGCGCTAAAAACAACGGACGAGTAAAAGAAACGAACAACACAGAGCGCTCTGTGTTGTTCGTTTCTTTTACTCGTCCGGTGTTTTTAGCGCTTTTACCCTCACAAACATGGATCACCAACTAGCCCAAGTGCATACCTTTGAGACATTGTAATAAATGCTACATGTTTCGTAGCATATGTTTATTCTGCAACTAAACAGTCGGTACATTCTGTTGTTTGTCGCAGACCTGCTGTCCCAAACTCCAAATAATGGCCGTCCTCATACTCGCGCTAACGCTGTCGTGAGCGTTCTTTCGAGACAGACTTTGAAGCTGGGCTATAAAGTTGAATACTAAACACCTATACGTCACTGAAAAAAGTGCATAAATAAAGTTCCTCGTTACTCACTCAAAAAGTACATAAGTATGTTACTCGTTACTGAGATAAAAATGGAAAGCGTTATTTCATCTCACAAATAGCGTGTTACTTTCTCCTCACTATAGATGTGTCTTACTTCTGCCACATTAGCCGCCTCTTATTCTTTTGTGTCGTTCATAGCGCCTAGCTTTCAAACGCCTTCACCGGTATTCTTTTTTAATTGCCGTTAGGGCTTTTTTGTCGTGAAAGTCACAGGTGCAATCTAGGGTTACAACTAAATTAGTAAGCTTCTGTTTTACATGTTCCTTCCCAGGGGCCCTATTATACAAGGCGGAACCAAGCGGGACAACGGGTCCGGAACTTAGCGGTCGTCTGCAATTGGTCAGCGCCTCGCCATTGACCAATTGCAGACGGCAACGATGTCCCGGGCTCCATTTCCCCCTTGGTCCCACCCAGAGTGCAAGATTGGCAGGGGGGGGGGGGGGGGGGGAGGGGGGCGAGATCTGATTGGGCGACCTGTTCGTGAGACTCCACAAAGATGGCGTCACGCAAACAAGAAACGAAAAACAAAATGTCCTCATTATTTTGCAGGCACCACAAACCACTGCCAATTCGTTTTGTAAACTGCGGATGAACCACGCAAGTTTAATGGAGCCAACTAATAATATATTTAATACATAAGTTCTGATTTGCCCGCAGTTTTACATTGCAAGTTAAAATAATGAAGGGGGCGCGCAGTGCGGCAAAATGAAGGCGAGCTGAGAAGTTATTTAAGGCGTGTCGGGAATACGTCGAAGGCGTCGATTCTACTCTGCCTGCAGATGTGTTCGGCAACATGGATCATTAAAGTTTGCGCTGTTTACGTGCAAGCAAGCTAAGTTTCAGTTTGATCTGATCTGAAGCTGCGGTATGCCGTCGCGCTACACCGTTGTCATACTGTGCCTAACGCGACAGTGTCAACCGAACTCAACATCTTCCGCGGTAAATATCACCGCTGTTTTTTGTTTTTTTTTTGTTTTTTTTCGGGGACGAGATTTGTCTTACAGTTCGGAACACAAAAGTAACGACCCATATCTCAAGATTATTGGGTGTCCCCAGGCGCCAAATCACTGCGAGAAATACCTATTCTGGCTGCTACCGCCAAATTTGTCTGCTAACAGCTGCGACCCCACTAGAGCGACAAGCAACAACACACGACAGCGACACACGACAACGAGCGACAGACAACACCGACGGACAGCCTGTTTATCGGAGTCCGCCGTCCCACCTGGTGGACACGACGCAAAACACGGGACAGGGAAACTTGTTCCCTAGTGGGACAGGAGTTGTCAACAAAACACTTCAAAATACACAGACAAACAAAGTCTGGCGACGCGGTTTTCGTGGTTTGCTCTTTGCGCGTGAAATGCCCCGACAAACAGAGTAAAAGTAGAGACGATTACATTATTTCATGATTAAAGCTTTCGCATGTATTTATTTGCAAATGGCAACTTTCCGCAAACAGTCGTGACAATGACACCAAATGTTTTCGAAATAGAATTTCCGAATCGTACATTTTTTTTGTGTTGTTTGAGGCAATCTAGGTAAGCGCCATGGAATTTCACACCGATTTCGAGGTTGTTTATAACTTTATATCCGAATGATCGAGGAGAGGCGTTTTTTGGGGTATAGTACGGAATCCCGGCGATTACAGAACGTGATGACAAGTCTCTCGTCTGCCGCCATGGCTTACTACGGAACGTCGTGTCCTACTTCGTGGTGAGCGGTTGGTTAGTCCTCCAACATGAATGTCTACATCCTGATACAGGGCATGGACCTCGGCGTCTTGAAGCACCACCTCGCATACCAAGTTTTCGCGAGCAAGACCAGCCAAAGCAAGTTACCTTTCAAAACAAGACCGCCAGCAAGCGAGACGCGCCCGCGACCACTACGAGCATTCGAAGGAACGGAACTGCGGGGACGATCTGTGGCCGCCAAGGACTTCTCTGAGGGTCGAACGGCAGAGCGAGCCACGGGAGAAACGGGCGAAAGGTAGGAAGAGAGGCAGCAGAAGGTACAAGCGTGCAAGGAGGATAAGTTTGTCTCCGAGAGGTGTTCCTCGGTGGGACTGCGTGCTGCGCTTCAAGTCGATCGACAGACAAGACCTCGTCCGTTGTCGATCGTTTGTCGGCACTTGGCGTTTGTCGCGGGTGTTGGTCGTAACAGTGGGATGGCATCAGCGACACGGAACTTTGTGGTGTCACCGGACGAAAATCGGTGTTCGTCGCTTTCGCATCCCGGAAAGCAAACGGACGGATCAGTGCAACAAGAGCTGCAAGCAGATAATCCAGGAGCTTAAGAGACAGAACAGAGAGATGCTGTGAGGGCTGGAGGAAAACGAGAAAAAAGTGCTTGCCAGGGAGCAGGCGTGAAATAAGAAATGGTAGCAGATGGTGGAACACATATAGCAACAGCAGGAGACAGGACTGAAGAAGCAGCAGATGCGGCAGGAAATGAAGGCACGGCAGATGTCAGGGTAGATAAGGCACGTGATGGAGGCGATATAGGCAAAGATTAACACGGTAGTTAGAGCAATGATAGAAAACAGGATTTTTGATCGATGGACGAGGCTATAGATACCAAGATAACAAAGAAAGCACTCGAGTTCTGGCCGATCATAGAGAACCTGGACAGTATGCTAAACCAACGCATTTCGAATTTAGAGAAAAGGGAACAATTCAGGAAGCTGGCAAAGATCAAGACAATTCAGGAAGCTGGCAAAGATTCCACGTGTCCAAAAAGGACACGTGGAAAGCGGAAATTTTTGTGGCCCCCGTTCCGGCGTCCCCCGTTCCGGCGTCTAGAATTCGCGAAATATTGTGGGCACGAATATGTCCTTGCGCGGGATTTGTAAAGAACTGGGCGGCAAAAGCAAAGGGTTTTACATTGATGAACTACAGGGCGCTCCAGATGGCAGCCACGACATTTAAAATAAATCACAACAAATCGGCTTTGTAAGTTACGACAACTTTACCACATAAGTTCGACTAGGTGGTGCATTTAATTTGTAAAAATATAGAAGAAAAGACTTTTTGAAACAAGGGTTATAGCGCAGGCTAGCTGGTGAACGGTCATATTTATAAACTTCGATACACGGGGAGGGGGGGTGGGGGGGGGAAGGGGGACAAACACGACTTTGAGATGTAGCTCAATGTGCATGTTTTTTCTTACAGATACACGAGGTGAGCTGGTTGCTGCTTTGAAAAAGAAGCACGTGGCCATCCCTATGATATTGGACTCAAGGTTCGAGGTATATGTGCGCCTTTAAACTGTTTTTCTTACCTCATTCTTAGACTCTGTTCGGAACCAGCGGCCTTAAGTTCGTCTTTTGGGTTCCTTTTTCAAATCGGCGCCATACTTCACTTCTGTCACCAGTGGGCAGTAATTGTGGGTAAAATTGCACGGTTAGGCTCAGGGATATCTTGCATTTTGTTCGCCTCATCAGTCATTGTGTCCATTCATTATGGCTTGTCAGGACTATTTGTATAGACATTTTTTTTAAATTGCTTGCTATTCTGTTACACAGATCCGGTGGGTAGATACGCTCTATGAAAGTGGACCACAAGCCGCACTTTAACACACAAAGAGCCGCAGCTTGGCCACTCCTGGTCTCGATTGTGCTGTAGCCGAAGTTGTTCCTCTTCAATTTCAAGAGACGCTCTCCTGCTTGTTTCTCGACCGCATTATATCTGATTTTGACCCTCTTCAGTCTTACGAGGCGTCCTCACCTGCTCTAAGTCTCAATCTCGTTGTACTCGAAGGTGCATCTCTTCTCCACTATCGCAAGACGTCCTCGTTTGAATGGCGTCCTGCTTGCGTTGCAGCCAAAGTTTCCTCTTTTGAATCTTTTCATCCGCTTCGATGGTCCTCTTGTTGCTACTTTCGTCTCAAGCTTTCAACAAACATGTTTCATGTTGTTTCGAAGTGCCCTAGGCACTTTGCTGTCGCTGTGCCTCAGCACGCTTGCGTGTATGTTCCTCTGGTGAGACCTGCTTTCGCATACCGACAACGATAGATGATGATCAAGTCTGGTTCACAGAGCTCTCCTCAGATGTGGCTATGCGCGACTGCGGCCAGATGTGACACTCATTGCTATGGCAACAACTGCGTTGAGTCACTGGCACGTGCATCAACGCAGCTCTTGCCTGCACCCAGTAACTCACTCGCAAATGCTTGCCCATGTGCGCTCGTTGTGAAGCGGATACGATGCCCGGCTTAGACCCCAACAGTTGTGGGTTTGAGGCACAGTGCCGGCGGTATGTTTTTCTTTTCTGAATTATGATGTGCCGGCGCATATTGTTTTCAAAATCAGTTACAAATCTTCGGACCAATGGAGGCCTAAAGTGCATAGTGTTTGCTTATAAATGCTATCGTATCTAAAAGTACTGGATTGCAAGTACAAAGTAACTGAGAGTTTACGTACCTCATAGAAAGTACACTGGGTGCAAAGTAGTATAATCATAATTTACTTTCTAGCTGAGAAGTACCTTTTAACAGAATATTTTATCATACTATTTCGCTTACCTATACAGTGTTTTCTGCCAACAGGTACACGTAGCGCAAACAGATACTAGTGTGTAAAGGACGATGTAGCAATTATTTCCTGAAATGACAGTGAATACCGGATATATGTTCATGGGCATGTGGAAGCATTCTTTCAGGGGGAGGGAGCAATCACAGGTATAGGGCTAAAACATACACCTAGAAAATAAAGGGGGGGGGGGGGGGCAATCTAATGTGAGCTATGTGTGTCCGAGTCCTGTGTTAGAAGTTTTGATTAATTGAATATTGAAATGCGTGTACCTTTTTTTTTTCTTTTCCCGAATGAGATGTCGCCATCCCCTGCAGTGGGTGGCAAGTACAAAAAAAAAAAAAAAGACGGAGGACAAGACGTCCACTGTGTCGCTTGTGGAGCATGCCCAACTGGTTGAAAAGCTGCGGTCGGCGAAGAAGAGTAGGGTGACCACCTTCCTGGTAGTGAATTGCGGGACACGCTGACGGGGAGGGGGGGGGGGGGGGCGGGGGGGGAGGTGTCAGAGTCATTGCAATTGCGGCATCTAAGAAAGATACATTAGAGGACATGTTTTATTACGCACACCACTAAATGTGGCTGAAAGCATATTACACACCTGCACACTGTATTGCGGCTATAAAGGCTGAACTCCATGGAGCGAATTATGCGACGAATAACTGGCAAACGCCGCCCGACGGCACGCTTGCTTTTCGCGCGACGTAGCTCTCTGTTTTGATGCCACGCGCAGAGCAAAAGCCGCCGGGCAAAATTCGTCAATTTTTCGCAGCACATTCGTCCCATGGAGTGCAGCCTTTAAGCTGAAATAATTTTCACAACCAGTGATGTATATATATATATTTTTTTTTTTAATTTTAATGACAACTAAGGTATTGAATCTGTCTAAGTTTAAAACATCAAAATTGACAGCAAGAGAGCTCAATGCACCAAAGTAAAGAAGAAACTGTAAACCTTCTTTCGGCTTATTGTTTCCTGTCGATATACTCTTACCAACATACTCTTACTCAAATTTAAAGCGCGATGTTGTTTTTTTTTGTTTTTTTTTTTTAAATTTGGGTTTGGGCGAGTTGGCCCACACTGAATTAAAAAGTTAAAAGCGTGAACAAAACGAGGACAATAAATACACAAAGACAACAAGACAAGCGCTACCTCTTCACTAAAAAACAGTTCCCATTAGCCCTTTCGCATTGACACAGTTTGATTTGAAAATAATTACAATAATTTATATTTTATATTTTGGCTAGCAATTTTCTCTTGTAGTACTTTTGGAGGAGGAGCACAACAGCACATGTGCGTCTATCTCTTGCAAGAACGACGGTCGCTTCCCGCAATGCTAGGATAGTAAATAGCGCCCCATCGGAATTCACACGATTACCAGCGGCCTTCACGCTTACCAGCGCCGCTTTGTTCCGGAGCGCCATGAGAAAAATTCTGATTTTTACGACAGCGCGAAATGCGGGACATTTTGAACATTTCTGGAATATCTTGCGGGACGCGGGACACAAGCCGTCAATGCGGGACAGTCCCGCGAGTCGCGGGACGGGTAGTCACCCTAAAGCAGAGGGTGATGAACCTGGAGCAGGAGCTCCAGATAGAGAGGACGCTATCAAGAAGACTGCAGTAGCAGCTGCTGGCACTACTCGGTAAGCGTGGAGGCACTTTCAGTTGCCCACCTCACACAGGACACATTATGTGCTCACACTTTATCCGAGGGATCAAAAGTAACTTTAATTTTTTTTGGTCGCAAACAGAAGTAAGCATATGCTACTGGGTGGCCTCAATGTATCAATGAGTGTGTGTCTATAATTCTCGTTTCTTCTCTTAGGGTGCAAATGGAACTTTGAGAGTTTGTTCGTCAAACAATCATGTCCATACCAAGACACCATGGTCTGTGCACATAGATGAGGCTTGAAGTAAAAGTTTGTTCTGTCGGTCACAACATCGTAAATATGCACTTTCTGATGAGCCCGGCCAGCGCCCGTCCTTTCGTCATTGGGGAGAAAGGAGTTCTTTTTGCTGAGGAGGAGCGAGTGAGGAAGCTAGTCGTAGGCGTGACCACTGCACCAACAAGGCTGAACTTTAATCGGGCGGCAGATTGTGCCTAGCGACGCAACTGTGCAACTGGTTAAAAGGTGGCCAGACGATCGGCTACAGCATTGGATTTCGTGAGAAAGATTGAGCTTATATCTCGCAAACCGTCGGAAGTGCTAGGTATGAATATTCATTAGCTATTCACCGGTATTTTATTGTAAACACGCTCTCTGCCGCCCACTGCCGGCGAATTTGAGCGCATTTCCTTTTTTGCTCTTTTTCTTTTTGGTTTTGTGTCTCGTCCTTTTTTGTGTGTTCTGCTCGAACCACTTTTCCAGCACCGGTGTGTTACGGAAAAACAAATAGGCACTCTGCAGATAGTCTTCTGTGGCATGAAGTACTATGAAGCCCTCATGCCATCAACGGACCAGGAAAGTGCTGAAGTCCGAATGACCAAGCATGTCCGAATTTTTGGCGTCCGAAAAATATGCCTACTCCTGTACCGTGTCTTGTTTCTAAACAGTGTTTTATTATGTTGCAGTGGACAAAATCCCGTCTGGCAGTGTTGGGTCAGCTCCTCCAGCTTGCCCAGCAGCAGTTCCTGTAGCTGGTGCTCCTGCTCCAGTTCGCGTCGTGCGAGCTGGTGTAGATCACACTCGACCCATACCGGCCGCTGACGCTGCTGTTCCAGCAGCGGATCTTGTAGCAGGCCCACCGGAGGCACCTCCCGAGTGTGTGCCAGTGCTCGCAGAGGTCGATGATGAGGTAAGTTCAAAATTTCATTGAATATTCATTTCTGATATTGGGCAAGTGACTACATTTTATGGTTTCCACAGCTCCTTGAATGAGGTTATATGTATGGTTCCTTAAATTGAACGATCGTCCTGCTTCAAATTGCTGATGAATGTAAAGAGTAAAACCGGGCATTGATAATATATTTCTTTCCAATTAATTCGCGCTTTTCTGAAACGTTTTCTATCTAGTGTCCTCGTTTTATTTCGTGCTTTTTCATTCGTGTACCACGAGCCCAGATTAAAATTATGTTATAATTGGTGCCCTTCTTTCGCTCTTCATCTTTACTCGGAACTCACTTATACGGACTCTTACACCCCCCCCCCCTCCCAAAAAAAAAAAAGTTTCATTTTTTGCCAGGGGATTTATTATGGTGTCGAAAGACTACATAATAAATATTTTGCCACAGAGTCACATATATTTTTATTAAAGCCAGAAAACGCAACTGCTCAGAACCAAAACAGAAACCCATGCACGGAGGTCAGAGAAGTGGAGAGGAGAGAGTAAGTGGTAGAGGTCAGGTGGCTACACCCGACTGTGAGCTTTTCGTTTTCCCTTCCGTGTCCTTTTTTTTTTTGTGTGTGCAGCTGACAACATGCATGGCTGGAACTGTTTGCTATGGGATTCCTTTGCAGTTATTTTTGTTCCGCTCTCTGTTCTGCACTTCAGGGTGAGTTGTTCTGTACATTGAGAAGTTGGAGATGAGTAGTGAGTGCCCGTGGTGAATTTCCGTGATCAGCTCCGAAAAAAAATGCCACCAAGGTGTTGCGTGAAGAGCTGCCTCGCATGTGCTGCGTCCGAAAAAAGTGGCATTGTGCGGCAGACGTCTGCACAAGTTTCCGAAAGATTGAGATTGGGACCAATGGCTGGCTGCATTTCTTGAAGAGCATTTCTATCTATTTCTAGGTTCACCTTGGCCACGGTGTCTTGGTGCAAAAGTACAAACTGTCCTACGTCAGGGGAGCCCGGGGAGACTCCATCTTCGTTAAAGAGGCCACGAAGCTGATCTTCGGTAGGGAGGACCTGCGTGGGCCGAGTGTGAGGGGTGCCATGACGGCGCTTCAAGGGCGCCGTGGCCAAGAGAACCCTGACTCCAGTCAGGTTGGCAGCAGTCAGCAGTAAGTGCCCACTTCTCACAGATGTCTCATACTTGGTGAGATATTCAAGCCCTATGGCTTCCGAAGTTGCAATCTGCTACGGAAAAATGAATGGGATAAAATATTCCAAGGCTTTCAGAACTTTGTGTTATAGGCTGTTGAAGGGTCACAGTTCAACTAGTCGAGCTTTAGGAACGTGAAGCTCCGAGCGCAAAACCGAAATGAAGAAGCCCTAACTCCTTCTTTGTTTTTAATATATGAAGAAAAATAGAGTGACCTTGTCACGGTCATCTAGGTCGCTTGGCGCTTTCTGATGCATTCACACTATGGAGGTTTTACAGCAACATGCTCCGCGTCGCAAATATCTGCTAATCCCTGCAAGTTTTGGAGGAGGTCCATGATATCAGTGGCCTGCTCGCAGGACCTTCTGCTGGTTCCCCGGCGGAGCTGTGAGGCACTTATTTTTTCTTTTGAACGAAAAGCTGGCACTAGCAAAGTTTTGAAACGAGTCTGTTTGTCCACTAGAGCTGCTGCAACCGAACTATGTTTGGCTCTGTCCTTTGAGTACTGCCCATTTTTTCTAAACTACCTTCTCATCGCGGGTATTCCTCCTATCACGTATGAATGGACCATTGAAGGGCCGTGACACGGATATTAAATTTGTCAAATGATTCTTGATGTCAAATCTATGTTGTTAATTTATATACATGCACAGAACAACAATTGCGGCTCAAAATCTTTCTTTCGCACAAAAACCGCCGACCGAAAATTGTGTTTCAATGTCCCTTTCACTCGTTTCCATGGTGACATTGTTGGGCATGAAATGTGTTCGAGGCTCTAGGCAATTGGAGGCTCATGTTCATAATTGAAAATACATATTTGAATTCATTGAACATACTTTCATTTTAGTTAACAGGCAGGCGAGCTGGTTAACGATAGAAGTAGTAACCCGGGAGCGTGGGGACAAAAAGGGACAGACAGACATAAAGATCCGGAGCTTCGTGTCTTTCCGTTCCTTTTTGTCCCCCTGCTCCAGGGTCTATAATTCTTATAGACATTGAAATGCAAGAAACACACTGTTGCAAGCAAACTTTAAGTGCATAGTTGTGGGAAGTCACACTAGGTCTTTTCGATTTGCTTGAACCAGCCGATATAGTTCAAATAGTGTAAGAACTGATGCATTAGATTCAATTGGAAGTTGCTTGGACGCTGAACTGGCCTGTTCGATTTATCAAAGTGCTGCACGAGCTCAGCCTCAGTTCCATAGAATCTTGCGCTGGCTTAAGTCACTTCAGCGTTCTTGCGGTAACAGGTGGCAACTCCTCGGTCTTTCAGAAACCAATTACAGGGTTCTTTGTAACGCTGCAGCTTAACTTCACGCAGCCGCAGCTTGACATGTGCACTGCTTCTGCACTCCTCCGAGCTCGGTCTGAACTGGTTCAAAACTTTCTGGCCGAATCATGCATACCTGCTGTTTTCAGCAGACTGCGTAATCGTAAGAAGTTGCTCTTGGAGTGTACATGGTATCACAAGATATTAACAAAGCATAAATTGTAGTGGAAATTGCTTACTTATAATTGCAGGAAGTAAAAGATCAAAGTTTTCGAGAAACTGTAGATATACATGACTTATTGTTGTATTATTTTCCCCTGCAGATGCCTTCAACGAGTATATATGGAGGCATTCTCAAAAGGCCTTTCCATGGAAGAGGACAGCTCGGGTCAACCTACTGCAGTATGCCAATTTGTTAATATCCTACTGCAGGATATTAACAAGGAGCTTGACTTCTAAGCTTGCTTAGAGGTTAAGGTTCTTGTTGATGTTCTGCAGTATGCCAATTTGCCTTCACTAAATACACATATAACCTGAAATGACCTAGGTCATGCTCATTCTTTGCATGACAAACGCATGCGAATTGTTAAACCTGCAAAGATCCGTACGTCCGTATGCAAACGTTCAACACCATGTTGATTCCTATTTCTGCGTCAGAACGGGTAAACCTGTAAGGATATAGGTTTCTCTATCTGAACAGGTGAGTCTTTATAAATATTTATCCCTATATCTGAATGGGTCAACCTGTAAGGTACGGGTTCCTATAGATCGACACTCGGAGCGACTCTGTTTACCAACACGGCCGGAAGGCCGCGCATACGCGGCAGCTATGTGGGCAAAGCAGCCCGGCTCTCCGTGTTTTCGCCATTGCGTTCTGTGGCGTGCGCTCATTGTTGACGTTGTAGGGACGATTGTATCTTTATTTGTGCGTCGTATTTCCTCACAACCTATGTCGTATGCTATGCCCGACTATTTGAGCTCGCTGCCAGAGCCTGAACGGCAGCGGTATCGAAACAAACTGTGCGCGGACGGCGTTGCCTACGAGGATCCGTACACCGTAAACAAGACCTGCTGGACTTCCGACGTAAAGTTGCTGCCACGGAAGTCGACGGCTCAGGTCGTCGTTTATTTAATTTTTTCGCCAGGCCAGTTCACGGCCGACACGGTGTAGGTGTAGAAGTCTCTCGAGGCCTACGATTACTTCGAGTCGGTTTCCGCACTGCCGGCAGGATAAGCAGGTTGTGGGTCTGCGGAAGTGTATTAATTAATTGATTAAATACACACAGCGTCTTCAAGTTGAGGTATGATCTTTTTCCTACCCTCACGACCACAAGGGATAACAAGCAGTAACGCTTTGTCCGTTCTGCAGTCTTGGCGGTAACACGTTACAAGAAACGGCGTTGTTGGTGACGCGTTCCTTTTTTCAGTAACGTAGTAACCTACTCGTTATGTTTTCGACACAGTAACGGGTAACATACTTACGTTTTTATTTCAAGCAACGTAGTTATGTTACTCGTTACTACTTCCAAAGTCTTAAAGAAATTACACTTCAATTTTTTCCGTGTTTTAGGCGTCAAGCCATGTTGTTCTTTGCGTTTTTTCCCGTCAGTATTTACGTGAAACCGTAAAAAGAGATAAAGTAATCATGTTCAGTTTCTGCATGAACATAATGTTTCTTGATATATGACCTGTATCGTCAAAACCGTAAAATGTGTGAAATCACAATTTAAAAAAGTAACGCAAAAGTAACGTGCGTTACTTTTTATCGGTAGCGCGTTCTTTTTATTTTTAGGTCACGAAGCTCAGTAACGCTACCTTTTCTTTGCAAGTAACGAGTAACGTATTTCGTTACTTTTTTTCGGTAACGCCTATAGGAGAAGGGGATCGGCGACAGAACTGCCGTTCTGTCGCCGATCCCCTTCTCCTCGGTAGCACGGGCGTAGCGAACCTCCGACGAGCGCTTGGCCGATGCTTTGTGCACGAACACCATGGGAACAAAATCCAGGTGGTCTCGATCAGACAACGGTTTCCCTGCGCATAAGCAAGCCTTGGGACGGAGATTGAAATGGAAGCCCCACTTGCCTTCAAGAAAGTGTTTGCCGCACAAACGGTCGTTCGCGCGAGGCGACCATTCTCTTCGATCCACGGATATTATCCACCTTCTATGCCTTTCAGAGTCTGCCGGGAACTTGTGGAAACTCACTCCGCTGCTTTTCTTGTACATTTCGGTGCAATTAACGACAACACAGCTTCGCGGCATGCTGAAATGCTATGACGCCCATGCGAAACGTGCGCGCTTTTGCCCACACCCCCCGGCTCCTGCGCGATCGCAGCGCCACCGCAGCTGCGTGACGTCAAGCCCGCGTGTTAGTCTATATATAAACGGGTCAACCCGTACAGGCACTGTTTCCCTTACCTAAAAGGGTTGACCCGTACAGGTACGGGTCCCGTATCTGAACCGGTCAACCCATACAGGTACGGGTTCCTGTATCTGAATGGGTCAACCTGTACAGGTACGGGTTCCCAGTAACATACGGGAGACCCGTATACCGGGATCCGGACATTTCGGTGCTGGACGTTTCGGTGTAGGACTTTTCGGTGCGGACTTTTCGGTGCACGGACGTTTCGGTGCACGGACTTTTCGGTGCACGGACTTTTCGGTGCACGGATTTTTCGGTGCACGGACTTTTCGGCGCACTGGCCTTTCGGTGTAGGAAGCAAGCATAACATATGAAGCCAGACCCAAGATTTTAACTTGAAACATCGCTTATTCACAAAACAAGTGCAATCAAAAATTTAGGTGGATACGTTACGAACAACGTTTCTGAGAAATCGAAGAACATGGTTGTGGTCATACTCTCGAGCGAGTGTCTGCAGGCGCTCGGAAACTTTCACATACTTTGTTGCCTGGTTGAATCGCTGCCCCATCTCAAGTTGCGCGAGCCGGTGAAGCTCCATGCAGTCCTCTCTTTGTAGAACCTTCAGGAACCTCTAAAGGGACGGGTGCGAGCACTGCACACGAGGCTGGAAGCCCCTGTGCCATGTTTCCACCGAGTTGGTGGTCTTGGAGTCGCACTGGAGCACGGTGTCATGGTGATTCCAGAGTTCCACTGGAAACTGTGCGTCTCGCCTTCCCCCAGCCGTTGGCCGTCCTATGAAGGTATCTTCAAAGTAATCCATCACTGGTTGCAGAGTTGGGTGTACGCTGTACGCCAGTTTGGTGAAGATATCCTCCACATCACTCCGGGTTACCATGGAAAGAGCAGGTATCATGCGGGCCTCCAAGTTGATTTGAGGATCACAGGAATATAGTTCTTGCAGTCCTTCAGATTGAACCTTGCGATAAACGCACTGCGATAGATGCAAGAAGCACCCACGCATGTCGGATGTTGGCAAGACGGTCTTGAAAGCGTTAATGGCTGCAAGTTCGTTGTCCACTATTATGGTGCTTGGCCTCGCAGACCCCTCCACACTTGCCAATAAGGGCGCTCAGAGCTCGCGTGTACGTACGACAGTTTTTGCGGGTTAGCAGCATATAAGCCGCGGGCAGAACAGATCCGCTAACTTCACAATGTAGGCTGCAGACTTGAAAGAACAGGTCTGGTGCAACCTTGACTGTACCGTCGGCAAACCATTTCTTGGATGTTTGAAGAACTGCAATCATCTGCGGACTGCAGAAAATAAGGAAGCGGTCCTGATCTTGCACACCGGAATCAAATACAAGAAACCTCGAGCCGTCTTTCTTCGACGCGTAGTTAGCTGGAATGGCAACGTCTTCTAACCGCAAGGGTAGGGGTATGGGCGCCTTTGCTCCTTTGCACGAACTCTCCTGCACGTAAAAAAGTTGGGATATCGTTGGCATCACGCTTCAAAACAGTGACACATGTGAATAAGATATGCGTGCCATGTACGTTTTTAAACGATACGAGGGGCTACGCCCTAAACACCTCTAGACTGTGAAATAAAAATAGCAAACGACTAAAGAGGTAAAGGGGGGACAATACTGCTCATAGTCGTGAACTGTAGCGCGCGCCTTGTTATTTATTCTGTTTTTATGCGGAGCGCCATGCATTTAAGCGCCCTGTCCTGTTCCCCTCTTATTTTCCTAGTCGTTTGCACTTTTTTTTATTGACAGTCCAGATGTTTAACCAAACTAGCCCATCAGAGGTACGCGTTTAAACACTTTTTTTTAATTGTAAAAATAACGAAAGTATTGTAAGTAGTTTCCCACAGCCATTTTCCACACCTCTTCTAAACTTTTTCCTCCCAAAATATATTATTAAGCTCTATATTTGCAAACTGGGTAGCAATTATAGTAGCCTATTAATGCTTACCTCAATGTTCTCTCGATGGCATCTTGAGCTGGCAGGTAGCTACACGCTTCCGGCGTCATCTCGGTGATGAGGCGTCCGACAACGGCTTGGTTGCATTCTTCCGTTGTTTTGGCTTTCTCCTTCATCGAGGAGTAAGCCAACTTGGCTTCTTGTTCTATTTGGCAGGTGGCATGAGTATGTTCGTTGATGAGCTGCACGACTTCCCCATCAATGGTATGTGCTCTTGCCTTGCATTCGAGCTTCCTGCTGCGTTTCCAATATGTCTGCGAGGAATAAAAGGTGAATTAAATCGAAGTCGTTTAGAGCTTGACCATTAAGGACTGTCCACACTGCCCCATTTTCTTACGTTTAGTTACGTTATGAAATATTACGTTGAAGTCACCGGGACTTCTGTGCTTCATATTAAGTGAGGCTACCAGTTCAAGGGAAAAGCATGACACGCGACATTCGAGGCAGGAATGTTTCGGTCGTAACTTAACGTAAAAAAAATGGGGCAGTGTGAATCAGCCTTTTGTCTGGTGTTAAAGGGAAGCTGAAACACTTCCTAAGAAAAAGAAAAGGAGTGAGTGGTGAAGTCTGGCGTATTTTTATCACTTCAATCTGAATATCAGGTTGGTTTGTTTCCGAAGATGTAACTAAACACAAGAAAACACGAAAAACCTCCGACCAGTCGTGACGTCATACTAGGATCTTTTGGCAGCCAAACGCGTGTCGCGCGTGTGGGCAGCACGTGCAATTCCAAGCTTGCCAGGTATATTCCCCCGTAGTGACACCAGTCGTAACGTCTCTTTCTGGCCTAAAAAGAAACGCAAAAAAACAAGAGTGCGCTACATAGCTTTGACAGGCGTTGTAGATACGTGAGAGCGGAGGTTCCGAAAACTCCCAATATGACGCCCCGCCCCGAGAAGGGGGGCTCCAGTCGTACTTTAAAAATTTATTTCTGCAGGCTCCATGAACCACATTGAAAACTAATCTCGATATTTGTGATCCTGGAGGACACATGAAGGCGATTTAGGTGTTTTCCCTCAAATAAAAAACCGCTTCAGTTTTCTTCGATAATAATTAACTATGAGTCATATCCCATTATAGTGATATTATTTTATTCCGTATACGATTAGGTCACAAAATACGCTAAAAATAAGCTAAACAAAATGATTGACTTCGCAGTCTTTTTTTACAAATTTGAAAACGTATCGCTATTTAATGCTTTAGGCAAACAGCACTCACCTTCTCTTTGAAGCAGTGCTCCTTGTCGTATTCGAACCCTTCGTGCAGAAGTTTGGACCCTCCACGTTTACTTCGCAAGTAGAGCGTCATCCTAAAGCTACCACCTCGACTCAACCAACATCAAATGAAATAGGACGATGACATGCAGATGCCGCGCTTTTATCCTCGTTTTTGGACAGTAGTTAGCGCTGTACCAACGTTCCTGGGGCACCAGTAGGTTTTGGTTCTAAGCGGACCTTGTAGATAACAAAGTGTGTAGTTTGGGGTTGGTACGAGGTACTTAGATGTGAACAAAAGATTCGCGCTGATCACACTGTTTCTGTAACTGCATAATGTTCAGAAAAACAAAGGAGGTAGCTGTGTTCGACACGTCACTGTTTTCGTACCTTATCTTCTCGGCTTTAATTTCAACCCACTCTATTTTACACTAGTCTCGGGTAGTCTAGAAATATAATCCTCGTTGTTCTTTGTTTGTCCCCGTCGCCCTTCTTTTTTGTTTTCTAGTTTAATTCTTGGAAGGGTTTTGCCCTTTTGTGTCCCCTAGTGTAAGGGTTCAAAGTTGCTAATGGCTTGAAGGGATTTTGACCAATTCACTGTTGGTGCCTTCAAAAAGGTGTGGACGCTTCGCATAGGTGTTATAAAAAATATGTTTCAGAAAAGACCGTGCACCGAAAAGTCCGTGCACAGAAACGTCCGTACACCGAAAAGTCCGTACACCGAAAAGTCCGTACACTGAAAAGTCCTTGCACCGAAATGTCGGTGCACCGAAAAGTCCGCACCAAAAAGTCCTACACCGAAACGTCCTACACCAAAATGTCCTAGACCCAGGTAATGTGAGGGCTGGAAAAAAAGTTGTCAAAGCAGCTTGGCTTGCTTCCCTCCCCTCCACCCCCCCCCCCTTTTTCTATAGGCACTCAGCAATGGTGGACAAATTACGACGTTCGTCATGTTTCTGTACGTGCAAATGGTAGGCTTTGTAAATTTTGCTTTTGGTGCTGTTTGATTGATGATATCAGCTCATAGCGTCGTCTGCGTCCCGAATTAAGAGAAAACGAAGAATAGGATAAAATCCTAGAAAAAAATCGTACGGGTGCAGGCGAGCTGGTGAATATTAACCATATTGAATTAACCTAAGAGTGGGGTAGAGAAAACATATCAAAACATAGAAGGGACAGAAAATAGACAGGACGACCGTCTCAAACTCAGCTAACGCATTTATTTAGTCCACCACCTGATATAGCCTCAATCTCAAGGCCATCTCCACCAACACAAAAGGACGAAGTTATACAGATCACGCGCCACAGCCTCCATCACACAATGCAATAATGTTGACAACGTTTACAGGTCGACGCGATAAGGCAACATCCATCCATTCTCAAACTTGAACAAAAGGAACTCTTCCCCTGCTATTCTATTCGCGACTCCAGCAAAACGGACGCCGCCAAGCGGGAAAACCGGGAACCAGCCGTTCCAGGTCGCTCCGCGCCCCTCCGCGTCTCTGGTGGCTTTCGCGGAGACGTGTTGTCGGCGCGGTGGCGAACGATGTAATTTGACGAAGGTCCGAATATTTCTTAAGTTTGCCTGAGTGATCATTAGTGTGGTGAAGCCTCAGTAGATTGTTTTCTTCTATTCCGTGTTTGAAAGCCCGTTTACTCCACAGCACACGGTCGCGTGCTTTCGATTTCTTGGATGGGGAGGAATCACGGAAAACTTTTTGATTTCTTGTCTGTCTCGAATCACATTCAAAGTGACGACTGCTTGGTAACTGGTACTGGAGGGAACATCAATGTTGCAGTCAAGTGAATGGGAAGGTTCGATAGCTGCTTTTCTTGAGTTTGGTTGTGTTCGGTTAGCTTCAAGTTTGAGCCACCCACGCCGGTCGGTCCGTTGGCTATTCATCTTGGCTGCTTTTCGCCGAAAAAGCCTCTGGACCACACTGAAGGAGTTTGGCTGATTTTGCAATTACTTGATTCAGGAAAACTTGCTCACTGCCAATGATGAATGAGGGAAATTATCTGTTTTCAAAAGGTGGGAGACAAGTCTCGCAACGTCAGATGCTGTCACGGCATTTTGACCTATCGCGCCTCCAATATTTATATTACGAGGACGTCGAAGCCAGCAGCAATATACGCGTACATTGGTCAGGTTGACCGGCCACAAAAAAACACTAATTTTTTCCGTTCAATGCAGCGAGGTTCTGCGCGGATCTTCAATGAAGACTCTCATCAGTTTGTCCCCGTGCTGCCGGCTACAGAACCGTTTGGCTAAGTTTAAGTAGTATGTCTCCGTCTGTCAAATATACTTTTATTCAGCAGCTCACCTAATAGCTAGTCAACTAAGCTCATATTTCAACCCGAAGGATATACTAATATCGCTTTAGTGGGACCCCCCCTCCCCCCCCCCCCCCCCATAGTACGTGATATGATACATAACCCGCTCGTCAAAATGACTTCTCGATTGCTACTAAAACCTGAATTGAAATACGAGTATCAGCTGCATAGTGGGGCGCCGGCGGGTTAACATGGTCCTTGGCTCAGGAAGCGGTTGCTTAATTTTCGTAATTTTCCTGCAGCCTGTGTTGTTGGCCGAGCAGACGACTGGAGCTGTTTCGTAAACGCGGATACGCACAAAAGCTCGATTTCGCGGACAGATAAGTCGCATGGTCGAGGCATGCGAGTTAGCTGAAAAGTTACTCTCTGTGGAACAATTCTATAGTCATCGCCGCTTTCCTTAGATGATCAAAACTGATTAGTATATTACCGTCTCTCCGGAGCCCATAGTTTCGGTTTTGAACGAAATCTCCGAAACGAAAGTTTGACACGAAAAGAACACAAAAAAAAACGGCAAAACAAAACTATGCTTTGCAAGCTTATCTGCACCGGCTACACTTAACCGTGTCAGTTCAAATACCTATAAAATTGGGCATTAAACAAAATAAAATCTGTTAAATTGAACGCGCCACCTGTTCAGGCGGCACGGCCGAGCCGCCGCGACCTGGACTCAGCCGCCATGTTTGTTTGGTGGGGGCGCCCCCTATAGGTCGCTGGAGTCGCGAATACACAGTTCATACTTCTGAATCATAACAGCCCTCTCTACAAAAAAAAAAAAAAAAAAAAACACTGAAACGACAGTTGGGCCAAAACACGTGGTAACCCCCACAGAGCAAAAAGCAAAAAAAAAAAAGGTTTTACGGGTTTTTGGAAAATCACAAGCACTTAAAACAACCTAATTAACAAATAAAAAAAATTACATCTTTAGAAAGCTTTTCGAATTGCTTCCAAACTGTAGTGAAGCCTGACTTATGGAGTTGCCTAGAGACTTTATCCGCACGGTCTCCCTTACTACTCTCTTTACATCGTTCCTCTCTTTGTGTATTATTTCCGTCTCCGACCAGAGCGCCGTGCAGTTGTTACATTCTTGAATATGTTTTGCTAATTCTGAGTTTTGTGCATTGTTCTTTTCATTTCTTTTATTTTGTTTAATCTGTCATTTATGCAGCGTGACGTCTGTCCTACATACTTATATCCACACTTTAATGGTATCTCATGCACAACACCAGTCTCGCAACATACCGATTTTTCCCGATGAGTCTTTTTGCACTCGCTTTCAGCTTAAGTAAACTGACGCTATTTCAAACAGGTGTTTGAAATGGCCTCTAACCTCGAACCAAGGAGGCCCCGACGGGGAAGGCGCAGCGGCGAACAAGCCCGTGAACGCCAAGTCAGCCTAACTCTGGTCGCAGTGCACTCTTCGCGATGTGGTTGCCGGTAATCGAGGCATGCGATGCTATGTTATTATGCGGATTAAACAGTATTCCAAGCATATCAGTGGGACTAATACCTTAAACAGCTCACGAAAAGCAGGAATTGGCAAGCTGGGCTGAATGTCACTTAGGCGATTACTCTTGCGTTAGATAGCCAAGAATCCGAGACATTCCGTTTAATTCCATTCCGCGACGACATGTGGCGCCTAAGCCCCGAGCGAAATCACTTTTCCAATTTCCAATGTGCCCTCTGTTTCCGCCCGCACCGCCAATCTGATCTTCGAATCCGGAGAGGAGACATCGTAATGCAGTAAGGGCATAGCACTGATAACACGCTCAAGACAGCTCCGAACCTCGGAACCTCTCAAGGTCACAGCTGGGCGCGCCTAGCGCAGACGTGCAATGTGTAATTGTTTCTCCCGCAGCCAATGTGCATTTTAAAGTGATAAGCTAACGCTCAAGACTATTGCCCCATCGCTAAAAAGCCAAATTTAAACCGAGCAAAGTTAAAGCGATACTTCGTCTCACCTTAGCATGGACTGGCCCCGGACGCTGCTCCAGCGCGAGACGGTAGCCTTCATTGGCGAGGTTTCATCGAAAGCAAATAGCTCGCGATTTTAGCACGCGACCAACAATAGCACATGCTAAGGTTAGACGAAGTATTGAAGCGCGAGCCGAATCCGCTGCGTTTTCCTACCTCGCACCGGCGGTAGTGCATCGGACATAAGGTAAAACGATGCTAAAAGTGCTCTGTTTCAGGCTGGGCTTTCTCTTATCACTGGAGCCTGTTAGAGAGGGTCTTCTGGCTAAGGGCTCATTCACACTGGAAGCGGATCCGCGTTCGCAAAGCGGTTGCGAACGCGGTTGTATAAGGATTCAGTACAATTGCACGCGCACACGATGACATCAAATGCGCGTGCAATTGCACTGGATCTTTATACAACCGCTTTCGCGACCGCTTCGCGAACGCGGATCCGCTTCCAGTGTGAATGGGGGGTTAGGGCGCCTTGGCTCAGGATAAATTTTGTCTCACCTCAGCATGGGCTATTGTTAGCCATGCATGCTAAAGGCGCGAGCCGTTTCCTTTGAATCACTCGTCGGTGGCTGCGCGAGCGCTCGGGCAGAGAGTACTCCAGTCGAGTTTGTCAAGGCTAGCCGCTCGCGCTTGCACAACCTTTTCAGTAGTACTTCGCAGTCTCACGCTAACATGGACTAACCACGGAGGCTGCGCTAGCGTGAGACGGCAGTCCCGACTGCGTAAATTGGCATCCTCGCAGCATGAGTGCTCGCGCAGCTGCCGAGGCGTCACCCAAAGCGATTACCCCGGTCTTTTATTGCGCGTGGTTGCTAAAAAGATACAATTATAGCTTCGGCCGTGATACGGTGGAATATGCACGTCAGCTATTTATTTGTCTGTTTGTAAATAAGCTCACTATGGTGGGTGACAGCTCAAGAGTGCAGTGGAAGCTCCGCCTTCAGCGCGCGCTGCTTGCTTTCCGCCGCGCTTTGGCTGCGCGTGCACACTTGTGCTATCAAGGTCACAAAGCTCGTGCTGGAAACGGAGCTTCCACTGCACTCTTGAGCTGTCACAGACTATAGAGTCCACTATTGGCGAACCCCTGCGCGCTTCCGGATTCGAACTTCTTTCCGTTTTGTTCCACGTAATTTTGCTTCCTGTACAGCTCGCAAGTACAAGGGTCGTTTGATAAGTTTGGTAAATGTATACGATGAGCAATTCAATGGATGACGCCATGGCTGGCAAGTGTCATTCTTCAAACTAACCCAGGCTAGCTTCCAGACGGGAGCGAAGCGCTGTTCATGTTTGACTGACGGCTGAAGCAAACACTGTAGCGCTTGCCACAACACTGGAAAAAAAAACCCAGCCCTGTGCAATGATCAAGCACGTTTGTTTTAAAACTGTTAACGTCCACGCATCAAAACCGAGTTGCATTAAGTTCATGGGGACCCTTATTCAACGTTGAAGGCTGTTTAGCTCTGGGTTCATTGGATTAAACGTGGCAGAACGTTCCCTGAAGATGAAGCGCGCTCCGGACGCCGAGTTGAGGTCACCACGACGGATATTGTTGAATAAATTCATAATATATTAATTGGAGGACAGTCGAGTGAATCTGCACAAGACTGCTGAGACCATAGGCATCTCAAAATAACGTGTACACAAAACCCTCTACAAAAAGCTGTATGCGGGATGGGTACCAGCACCACCTCCTAGATAACAAGGCCGTAGTGCTGATAATTTTTCGCCACAGAAGAAGGCCCATCGCGGGCCGTGATTGGACGCGAGGGCTGCGTCAGCGTCTCGTGTCTAATCAGAGAGACGGACGCAGCGCTCGTAACCAATCACCGCCCGCGATCGGCCTTCTTCTGTGACGAAACATTATCAGCACTACGGCCTTGTGATCTAGGAGGTGTTGGTACCAGATTGTTCATTCACCAAGACAACGCGCTCTCCCACGAATTGACCGTGACAATGGCAAAATTGGAAGAATTGGGCTTCGAGTTGATTCTTCATCCACCCCATTCTTCTGATATGGCGTCGTGTGTTTTATCAGTGTTCCCGAAGTTGAGAAGTCTGACTCTGTCGGAAAAAGTTCTCATCAAATGAGAATGTCATTACTCCCGTCGGTTCATATTTTCTAGCCATTAAGAAAACCTCTTTTTCTGAGAGAAAGAAAATTTAGAAACTCGCTGGACCTAGTGGATAGTCCTCAATGGGGACTATGTTGAGAAACGGCATCAAGTTTTTCTTCTAACAAAGCGTTTAACCAGCGTTTTTTTACCAAACTCATCAAACGACCCTTGTATGCACGTTCATATAAAGGTATAACTCGGAACACAAAGCACGCTTTGCATTAGAGATGGACAAATAAGCGCATTACCAGAAGCCTACTGGGGCACGAACCACCCTGGCGCCCTTGTAATATCAACTCACGCCGAGCGCGATGAATAGCCGTCGTTAGGTGGTACAGATAGAGACGGTACCTACTAATGGTTGGACCACGCCGAGAAGGTCAGCAGGAGAAGCTCCGTCTCCACCTCGCGCTTGTCATTCTTCGTAAGTTGAAGCGTTACCAAACTTAGAGAGCTCGAGCCGGAGTTGGAGCTTCCCCTGCTGACCATATATTGTAACAAACTGTATAATATGCAAGTTTTTGCAAGTCGTGTTTCCAGGTTCAGCAAAAACTCTGCAAGCAGCCTTGAAATTGTGGTAACCCACAAGATTTTAAGCCCGTGTCGAAATTTGACTAAGTTCTCTGATAGTCACAGAAACATCTGTAAGCTCTGCAGTTGGTGATATTGTGCAAGGGAGAGAAAGAGAGATACTATATGGTGCAAATAAATAAATAATTATATGCTAGTTCGCCCATATATTTTATACCTTCAGCGAAGGCGAGGGACCCGCACCATTTCCTGTTTGAGTCCTGGTTTTCTGAGAGTCCCGCACCGAGTGTGCTAGCGCCTGGTAGCTCGGGGCATCTGGAGAGCAGAAAGATCAGGCTACGAAAACCCGGAAGTCCTGGGTTCGTCCCCACCAATCAGGATGAGCATCGTACCGGCACGTGTTTGAGTTGCACAGGCTGAATTTCTCAGGTACAGCGTGAGCCAGTATCAGCACCTCTCAAACGGCACACACATAAAATTTTTATACCCTTATTTGTGTCAATGGCCTGTCCTATATGGAGCACCCTTATTCGTGTAAGAAAACACCCCAGAAAAAGGGTGTAATGTCTCACACCCTCAAATAAGGGTGTTTGGACAAGTACGCGAGTAGCGAAAGCGGCCGATTAAATGCGCGGTTGCGGGCGTCAGTGACAGCATACGACGCATTAGCGTGTGGGCTTCATGTTCTTATCTTACAAAAACGGACTGATGAAAAAAAAAAGCTTCCGTCAGGTGGAGTTGAACTGACAACCCCTCGATAACGGCTCAAGCGTTCAACCCACTACACCACCCTCAAGATGCAGATTTTGTGTTTTACTCCTGCTACTTAAGTCTTCCTAGCACATTTAAACTTCGAGTGTTTTTTTTTTTTATTTTCGTTAATTTCAAATTTTCACGACCATCCCTAGGACTACTTACAGCCCCTTTTGAAGTATACGGGATCGCGGCTCGATCACGTGCACTTTCCAACCTCTACGTCCGGCTTTCGCGCGTAGCAGCGCTTTTCTATTTGGCTGTATCGTCCTACACACGAATTGACATTTCCACGTTTGGTCGCATCAACGTACCGAAATTGAATCGGTCGGACCACCCCGTGCAGTTCATTAGGACTTTCAAACTATACCTGATTGTGACGATCAGTCGAGATGCCTTTATCGCCATTGTTTGTCGTAACAAAGTTCGATTAACTGATGCCATGGGTTAACCCGACATTTCACCGACACACCCCTCTCACACCCTGTAGATATGAGTGTAAAGAGAAAGACGAGCATTCTTTTAACACAATTTACGAACGATATGTACCTGTAGGGTGTGTGAACGGTGTAGGATGGGTGTGAATCGTCCGTACACCGTTGTTACACCCATCAATAATTGAAAATCGTGTAAAAATGTTGCAAGATGGGTGTGTTTTCTAACTCACACCATTCTCACACCCTGTTTACACAATTATGGGTGTTAATATTTTTACTGTGCAGATCTAGCTCATGCGGAAACGCTCACAACGAATGTGGTTGCCTGGTTTAATATTTTGGAAAGCTGCGAGGCCACGTATTTGCTAAACAGGGCTCTTTTTGTAGTATGTAGTTAAAAGAAACGCAATTGGCGACAGCGGGCGATGTTCAGTGATTAAACAATTCTACAGGGTCTCCGGTTTTCCATCCACCTTGATATGGTGGGCTATCTTGTGTGCACTTCTAGATAGTATTTTGAAGTTTATATTTTACTTATTATTTTTCTTTTGGTTCAGCACTCTGCTTCCTCGAAGTTAAACAAGCTCGAACGGACTCTTGTGTCTATCAAACGCTATAAACAACGTGCTTTTCCGAGAGATTCTAAAAGCACCACGATTATATGAGAGAGAAATAAACAAATGTTTATCGAGCGTTTAGCGAGCATGATTTCAGTTTGTTGTTGTGTGGCGATGTTGTGGACGCTGTAAATGAGAAATTTGCCAAGTGGAATATGACCGCTAGCCTGGGGTTTTTAACGTGCACCACGCAGTGGTAATAGACGGACGCGCCCCGGTGCAATGTTCATCCACATCGAAACGGACAGGGGTGGGGATTGAACTCTTGAATCCATAGGCGCTGCGGTGCGACCATTCGATCCTTTATTTATGAACACAAAGCAGGCTAGATGTTGGGCCGACTTGGTACAACCAGGAAGACCAGAAAAGCAGGACAACACGGTGACACGGCGGTCCCAGACAGGGTGGTTCCCGAGAACAGCGCCTGCGCGCCTTCAGATCATTCTATGCTTATGTCCACTTGAATCCTAAATACTTTAACATAAAATGTGCTGGACCCGAGCTTTTCTTGCAAACATTCGGTAAGGAAGGTATATACGTCATGCAGGAGTCCGAAAAAATAAAGAGTACTGGAGAAAGCGTAGACGCTCGGACACTCGGTTTGGATACTGCGTGCCTCTGATTGTGCTTCCGACATTAAAAATACTCACTATTTTTCTTATTGCACTTAGCTAATATTGCATGCGGGATTGCGAGCTTGAAATCTCGCCTTGTGGCAGCGGGCAGGGGGCACGATCGCGCTCATATTATAAGTGAAAGTGTAGGAGGCCAGGACAAGGATTACGCTCACATGCTTCGGAGAAAACCAACAGACGCAATATGCTGGTGTGATACAACTGTGCTACCGTAAGAGACGCGACGTATGCCTTCCACTTACGCTCACGCGTTACTTTCGGCTGGGTTTTGTTTCCTTTGCTCGAAGGCGCTGTTTCCAACAAGCTAACGAAAGGTGCCCCAAATCATGCAGTCTGTCTTACCACTATCTTTGCAATGGTAGTGCGTGAAACAGCATAATGATAAGAAGTGCGACTCCACCTTAAGGACTCACAAAAGTCACGTGTCTGGGAGAGTTGAAAGAAGCATTTGCTTTATTCAACATACAGATGCAAGAAGGGGTTTAGAGGCATCACAAATTCATCACCGGAACCGGCGCATGCTCTTCCTACTCCCCTGCCGAGCCCTAGTAATTGTTGCATGCTCTCTCAGTCCTTAACTCAGTTTATTAACACAAAATATGTTTGTACGCCAGTTTCTATGAAAAACTGTCAGGTTAAGCCCTTATGTTTTACCGCTACATTTGTTACAATGTTATATAAAAAAAGAAAACAGCATAAGCGATCGGGTGGGATTGAACTTGGGAACTAATGATCCGTAACCCGATGCTATATACAGACCGAGCTATGGGGCGAACACGTTTCAAAGCATCAAAGTTAATTTTTGTGGGACCCGATGCTTACAGCGCGCACTCACGGGGCAAATACGAAGAAGGAGCAAGGAACAAAATATAATACCCGAGACCGAAGGAGTTGTATTGTACACTAGCTGTCTCACCAAAAACCGTGAAGTTTAGCGGGAAGCGGCACTAAGCGCTTCCCGCTAAAAACCATCCGTTCAATGGAAGCCTTGTGCCGATATTACAGAGTTTTAGCAGATTGTTTTTATCCCCGATAACGATACCTCCTCTCCCCTCCGGCGGCCTTGGGCATGCATCGTACCGTTATCAGGGCGAAAAAGCGAACTGCTAAAGCTCTCCATTAACTCTGTAGCAAAACTGCCGCCCACCCCAGTTGCAAAATATTGATTATTCGCTCTAAGGTTGCTTCATATCTACTAACTTCGAGGGGCCGTGCGTTCTGAACGTTAGATCGTACTATACTCCGTTCACCCCTAAGCTGACAGTGCGGTGGAAGCTGCGTTTTGCCAGACCAATCAGTGGCCTGCCTCTTATCGCCTGAACTCGCTCTCGGCACGTGGTATGTGGAGATCAGGGTGGTCACGTGGTGCAAGGCCGACAGTTGACTAGTCCAACAAGCACAAAGCTTCCACCGCACTGCCAACTTAGGGGTGAACACGAATCGAACGCGACTCGACGGGCGGACGACGGCTGAGACATCTCTCCCAATATCATCTATAAACCTCCCAACCTTTCTATATTTTCCATCGTTTTCTCCCGACCCCTTCCCTATCGACAGTGTGCGCACTGAGCGGGCAAGCAACTAAGTCAATTTTCTAAAAAAAAGGGGGAAATAAGCATCTCTCTCTCTCTTTCTTACTCAGCTAACAGCTGCTGTGCCATCGTACCTCGGGATATTAGATCTGCAACAACGAACAAAAGGTCCGTAGAAGGAAAGATCCTATCGTCTACATCTTCATTGTTCCTCGAACCTGCTACTTGTTTCGAGTTATACACCTTCCAAACGCTTATCTCTGGTGCGAAAAATTCCGAGCGACTGGACTGTAAACGCAGGTGCGGAGTACGATATTTCGCGGAGAAGAGCTACTGCGCATGATCAAAATGCAGTCCACAGCGAAATAAAGATGGCAACTAACAGAAGATCGAAGGTCTACACCATGCACATTGGCCCCAATGTATATAGGGCCATTCAAATTAGAGCCTTCTGCGAGATACCATCTTTGTTTGCTGGGCTGTGGAACTCCTTCGTATGAGAAACAACCCTCTGCGAAATATCGTACACCTGCCGTTAATATGATGGTAGAGGCCGGTCCGTCGACCGCTCCGTACTATCCGCGTCATGACGCGGCGGGCGTGGCGGCTATCGAGCCTTATCGGCGCTTGGCGCCTCAGCGAAATTAAGCGCTTGGATCGAACACTGTCTTCGCTTTTACTGCTCCGCTCTGCAGAGAGCGTGAAAGTGGATTTCTATTTTGCGACTTTTTGTGGGCGCTGTGCACACGTCATTGACGGCAAATAGTTTGCATTTTGCCCGTGGAAAAGCGCCGACGTTGCTCGGTATAGTTCATCAAAACTCAGATTCTTTCTTTAATTATTCAGTGAACGCTAATAGCGATAAATATTTTTGCAAAAGAAAATATTTCGAGCGTATCATGACAGAAGCCACTTCGACTTTTCAAAAATGAGCGTGGCCGAATGAGCCGAAAGATATGCCGACCGCATTCAAGAAAAAAACAAATCGTTACTTTATCAAGTCACCACAGTGCCTCCTGATAATGTCCGAAAGGCTCCTACCCGATTCTCGCACTTTCTTCTGGGAGCAGCAGCAGAGCTGAGCTGATTCACACGCTGAATCTCGGCGTAGCGCGCGATAAGGTGCGCAAGCCGCCACGGGCCGCAGCATCATGACGCTGATAGTACGGAGCAGTCGGCGGTGCGGCGTTCACATTTATATCGACGACGGGTGTACAGTACGTCGCATTCGCGTCCACAGCCCAGTGACTCGGCAGTTTTCGTCTTTGTCAGAACAGTCGGAAAAGTGTACTTTTCATTATGGATTATCACAGATCGATGGAAACTTGTTTTGTTCCGTACGTTACCAGCAAAAAAGAAAAGGCATACACGAGAAGCGCATGAGCCAGGAGAAAAGCCCACGCGAGTGCACTTTGAAAAAAAAAAAACACAGCATACTAATGCTTGGGCGGTAATATGACTGAAGTATCATCGGTCTAGGCAAGTTCTTGTAAGAAAACCTGAGACTGGGAGTTATTTCACGCGATAGCGTAAGGCTCCCGTTCAGCGGAAAAGCCGGCGTAGTAGTAGTCGGCGTCCGGCGTGACTTCGTAGGCCACTTGACCAGTGTCGAGTAACCCGGGTCACGGCGTCCGGCGTGACCTCGTGGGCGGGCCCCTCCCCTTCCCTGAACACTCGGGTCACGTGACCCGGGTGTTGAATGGGATCCCCTCCCCTTACCCCCCACACCTCCCATCCCCGCCTCCACTACTCCATATGACCCCCACTCCTTTCCCCTGCCCTCCACCCCTTGCCCTCCCTTAGTAGCAGTCGGCGGCGGCGTGACCCCGTGGGAGGGCCCCCTCCCCAGCTCCCCTCCCCTCATCCACCCCCTCCAAGCCCTCCATTCCCCCAACCCCCACCCCCTTCCCTTCCTTCCTCCGCCTCCACTGCCATTCCGCCCTCCTCCACCCCTGCGCTGACGACCCGTCCTTGCGCTATCACGTCATACACTTAAGGCGGAGCCTAACCCCCGAATTCATAGATGTGACTTGCTCTGAAGTCGAGCTTCAACTTGCTCAAGTCCGTCTTGCGACGAGCAAGCGCGCTTCATAAACGCACCTTAACTTGAACCGATCTTGAACGGAGCTTGAAGCGAACTTGAAGTGCCCAAATTTCAAGACTGGGTTGGACCTATCTTGAACGCGACTTCGTAGTCAATTCAACATGGCGGCTTGCTGATGTGATGTCGCATATGGGATCGCCGCGTTCAATATTTGTGTCCTGTAATTGCGGTGTTGCCCTCGGTGACGGGTATTTTTCGCCGAGAGAAGCGGCCATTCCTCCGTGATTGAATGCATCCCACCGGGATATGCGACGACGAACGGCAACGGCGCGGGAGCTGCTCGGCCGTGACTTGACGGTCTGATCCGAACGGTGACAACAGGCGGCTGCCGCTGATACCCAAGCTACAGTTGCTCGTCACGCTGCGAATTTTGCTGGCAAGATGTTTCTAGCTGTCAACATTTCACAACAGACGGCGTGCGGCGCAATCGGGAGAGTGACGCGTCTCACCGTAAGGCATCTGTTGCTCGGACTGCTCGGACTCGTCCACTTCCCCGGCGCTCCCGAAATCATCCGCCTCCTTCGAGTAACCGGGTTCACGCACGCGTGTATCAAGAGCCCGGGCCCCGGTGACGATTATGCGGACATTTATGAGAACTTCAAAGCAGTTGCCTGCATAAACTATCAGGTGGGTTCCCCCGCTTACCGAAAATAAACAAGTCTCCAGAGCTTCTGGCGCGAAGGACCTGAGCAAGCATGTGTGGTGCGCACGCACGTTTGCTGATGCAAGCTCTTGACCCCTAATATGTAACGTTCCCTGTATGCATGCTAGCAGTTGTTAAAAACAAAAAGCGCCGAAAAAATACAAGGACACAGAAAAAGAGAAACAGGACAAGGCGCCTTGTCCTGTTTCCCTTCGTCTGTGTCCCTGCATTTATTCGGCGCTTTGTTTGCAATGGACCAACTGCCCCAAATATCCACTTTATTGCAGCAGTTATTCCCACTTCTTTGTTGTTTGTGCTGGATTACTTGTTTTAAAAAAATGACGTGTAGTATGTACTTGCCCCCTGCGTCAGCAAAATAAATATGAAAAATCAGGAATGCTTTCTAGTTCGGTGTTGCTATGCATTTCAACTTCTCAAGTGATGTGTGAAGGGTCAAATGGCTGCTTAGAACAAAATTGGTCAAATAGCTCCTGAAAACTCACTCGAATCCATTTACAGATGCGACACATTTCAACAAATTTTTTTAACAAGTTTTGATCTGTTGTTTCACTACTGTATTTGTTCAGTAGCTGTTCACCACAAAACATTATACTTCTCGAATTACATCTCGCTTAAAGTTAGTCGAAAGGCTTTGCTGAAAGAAGGCATATCTTCTTTTCTTAAGATTTCTGCAACATTTCACAAGTGGATGTGCCGAAAGCATTGTTTAGTACTATGCTGAGGAGTGTTTACCAACTTTCCACGAAACAATATCTAATGAAACAATAGCCACCGGTTTAATTTTTTGTTTGCTCTAAAAGATTTATTAATATGCACAGGTTTGCACCAAGCTCGATTCGCGGGCACAACACTTTTGCGCCCACTCCACAATCAAAATATTATTGCCTCGTGAAGAAAAATATACATCACAATTCTTCCACTGCAATAAAGGCGAGACAAAGTGAGTTGACCTTTTTTATGATTGTTCACTCGCACTAAACTTCAAACCCATACACATATTATCTGCATGCAACCTCCATAATGAAGATGTTGGGATGATAATTTGTCAAATTCTTGAAAACATCATATATTGTCTCTCTGACTAGTAACATTTATTAACTCATTCAGGTACAACACCGCCCAAATAAAGACTCGCAACACTGCTGAAAGAAAAAGACAATCCCTATGCCTCGTTGGGTAGTTGAAATCATCACTATGTGCGCAGCATCACGTAACCTAGGGCCATCCTTGCTGCTCTGCCAGTCATACTAGCCAGGGGACAATGTTGAGAAGATCAGTGCGACTGCCAGCTGAAAGGGGTAGAAAAACAAGCAGTCTGAAGCCAGAGTGGTACTGTATAGGTATGGTGCCTGGAATGCATCTCCGACTGGTGTGTCTAGAGTGTCCAAAGAAGTGGTCCCTCAATTTCTGCCCGGTGCGTCATACAAGTGTCATACTGTCGCCGGTCGCAATCCTCCCAGCGGCAGTGGTTGATGTGGCAGACGCCTGTTCTGCTGCAGGTCACTCTCCAGTTCGACAGTCCACTGAAGCTCCAGCAGCCGGTGGTTGGGACGCCGTGACAACAGCGACACTCGTGTTCGCCTCGTGGTACTCGCGGCTGCTCTTTAACTTTTCAATGGCCAACCGCCAGGATTGCAACATGCAATAGTGTGACACTTCGGCTTCTGTGACGTCATTCGTTGCCTCTTCGTGACCACTTTTGATGTATGGGCAGTAAAGGAGGCTAAACACATCAGTCGAAGACTCGCTCCAGGCACCATACTCGTCGGGTAGTTGAAATGGTCACTCCGTGCACAGCATCAGGTAACCTAGGGAGAATGAGCCATCCTTGCTGCTCTGCCAGTCATGCCAGCCAGGGGGCAATGTTGGGAAGATCAGTGCAACTGCCACCTGAAAGGGGTGGAAAAACAAGCAGGCTAAATTAAGAGTGGTATTGTATAGGACCCCCCTTTCTCGTGGCACCAATGAAATGGGGATAATACGTATGTTGCACGGTGTGCACATTTTCGAACTTTTGAGCACATAGTGAGCCACAGTTCATTAATCACAATCATTCATATAATCCCTAACTGAAATGCTTTGTTTAACTGATGTTTATGTATATGATGTTTATTACAAATATGATGTGATTTATGCTTTGCTTGGGCATAATGACCTAAACCTAGAACAGTCGAAATAAGATAAAGATGAAGGAAGGTATGCAAAGCGACCATCCATTTCATATGCTCACCTCCTTCCATCTTTGTCTTGTTTGCATTTTTGTGATCTTCTCATTTATTATGGGATCATGCTTTTTTCATTATTTTACAAGTTATTTTCTCTTTGATTTTTGCATTTCTAAGTGGCATGCCTTGTGAATGCTGTGTCCTGCATGTCTCTTTCCCCAGTGAAAATACCCGTTTTCTTTTCTTGATTTTGTTTAGAACTAATGTGAGCCCTGTGCTAAAAATATGGTGGAACGTATTGCTTCCTTTGTTTACGTTTCATTACTCGCTGCACACTTAGAAATGTATGAGCCTCAATATTGCTGTCCCACTTCCGAAATAAAAGAATTTTATTGGCTGCAACCTGTGCATTAGCCTCCTTGTTTGTCTTGTAATCATGAAACACTACCGACATAAAACCTGCAAAAAGGGAATGGCTCAAGCTGTTGACAAACAAGCATACAGACCAGAGCTGCTTATTTAGATACATATCCCAACATGCGGCTCTGACGGGCAAACACAAAATAATTTTCTGGAGGTGGCCCTGCACATCTAGAGGCCCTGAAAGACTCCAAGTTTTGTTTACAGATAGCTGAGACGCTAAATTATAAAAAAAAATCATTCTGTCCAACCTCGTATAGCCTACACCAAATGCTGCACATACATTTGGCAGTTGAGGAAAATAGAAGGAGTGCAAGCTTGTGCTTATATCTAGGAAACAACTGTGCTGGTGAACAATTTATCTCCCGGTGGTCCACAATGAGTGCATTTCAGTCATCAGTTTAAAATTGTGCACAAATAGAAAGGAACAGAGGAGAGAGAAGAGACAAGCACAAACTCGCAATTCAATGTGTTGAAGGAAGAAAAAAGAACAGCCTGTAGCAACAGCTCGAGCCGAGGCCACACCGGCCTCGGCTCGAGCTGTTGCTACAGGCTGTTCTTTTTTCTTCCTTCAACACATTGAATTGCGAGTTTGTGCTTGTCTCTTCTCTCTCCTCTGTTCCTTTCTATTTGTGCACAATTTTAACCATGTTCTATCATTACCAACTCGCCCAACTAACTACCTTAATTCAGTCATCAGGTTTTCTAGTTTATGCAAATTTTCATAGTCACTAAACAGCCTGCTCAGGTTGCTTATATATTTCCAAGCTTAGACGTTGTGCGAGTCGTAAGCTTGTGAATGCAAACTAGTGTGTCACAAGCTTCACATCAAACTTGTGTGGCGCAGAAGAAAAACAATGTGACGAGGACACGAGAGGAGGGCCATGGTCGTAACAAAAACGGCTCGGGTCCTAAATGACTTCCTATTAAACAATTACAGTGGTGCGAGCATTTACTGCCGTAGCCAAAGATGTTCAAGCAGCCAAATAAACACGGCACTGAAGAGTACAGCGACGAACTGATGGTTGTCACTGAACTCGAGAAACGATCAGGGTGTCACAGTTGTCTTGAAACAGTCCGGCATATGTTTTTATGAACAAGTAGAATGTCTGGCCGTACTGAAACATGTCATACCAATTTCTGGAACAGTGTGTCGCATGCAGAATTGGGCAGCCACAACTTTTCAATCAGTGAAGCAACTGCAGCTCTGAGACGTGGTCGCACAGGCGGAAGAGCGATGAGCGGCCTTTCACATCCAGACGACGGTAGGCCATAAAAGCAAATTTCTGCAGTCACGTCAGCCGGAAGAGATGCTTTCTGCTGTTAGTCCACTCGTTTGCAGCATTGCTGACATTGATGTGGTGCTCCCAGGCATCATAGTCACTCATTTATGAGAAGACAATGGGTACCGACCTGTAATGCTTGATAGACATCTAACAGGAAGTCGCCTAAGCCCTAAGGTGCCCTTTTACGAAACCACAGCATGCAGCTGCATTCAACAGCTTGAGCGCTTTACTCATGTCCTCGTTACTTCATCTTTCTCCTGCTCAACAGACGGTTCCCCTTCCTACCAGTGCACCATTGGCTGCAGCAGCACACTGACTCGTAGTAGACAGGGTGCACTCACTGTGCACAGCGGGCACAACATGACCATGCTCATTTACTTGCCTGGAAATTAGGTCCAGCCCAGACCGCATTCACTGGCTGAAAAAGCAGTTCCCTTCCTAAAAAAAAGAAAAGTTTATGTAAGGCACTTACATGAAATATACAAGATGTAACCACAGGGAACGCAACAGAACAGCACACGACAAAACAGCACGCGACAAAACAGCACGGTCAAAACAGCACGCGTCAAAAGAGCACAGCGTCAAAACAGCACGGCGACGAAACAGCACGCGTCAAAATAGCACGCGACAAAACAGCACGGCGTCAAAACGGCACAGCGACAAAAGAGCACGTGCCAAAACAGCACGGCGTCGAAACAGCACAACGACGAAACGGCACGCATGTAAAAAGGCTGTTATAGGTAGCGTTTTATGAAAACAAAAGAGAACGTAAAGAAAACGGGTTGGACATTTCATGGCATTATTTAACAGCCAGTGGAGAAACAATAAAAAAAAAAATGTACGCTGGCGGCGACGGGATCGCACTCAAGTCAGTGTCCCGAGTGCTGCTGCTGTGTGATTACTAAAAACAAATAAAGTTAGCAGTAATTACTACTACTTAACTACGCTAATCTGTGAATAGACTGGGTAGTTAGAGTTGGCTGCGTTGTCTGGTTCATTTTTTAAGTACCAGAGAAAGAGGAAAAGTTATTCGGAAAAATATATCTATAAGTACAAGTTATGAACTGCCTGGTTTGTGGCGGTCCGGTGAGGTTCCGTAGTACTCGTTGTTTCGTAATTACCACCTAAGCGTATACGTCCCCCCCCCCCCCCCCCCCCCAAAAAAAAAAGAAAAAAGCGGGAGATGCGCCGATTACAGATGCATTGATAGAACCTGTAAGATAAGGTGACTTTAATGTGCAGCGTATTCAATGTGCATGCACCATGGGCACCGATTCTGCGGGGTTCATTCGCCGTAGATAAAATCTCCTGGAAACGCGCGGCTAGGGCTTGGAGGCGAGAAGTTGTACGTTTTGAGTTAAATTCACAGATTATTGCCGACGAAGGCCTTGATCGAGTGGAAACCGGTGAAGCAGTAACATGCCGTAGCGTCAATGCTGTGGCCTTACACTGCAGCATGGGCTGAACGCAACGTTGCCGTACACGCCTTCTGTTTTTTTTTTTTTTGTTTTTTTTTTGACAATTAACGACAGCACTTTGCCGTGCGATTGAATTATTTATTGTAGGCGATATCACCAGCAAACTTGCGCGTCCGAATGAGCAAAACTGCTCGAAAAAATTGCGATGGCTTAGCTCGGCTATGCCAGGATATACGTAGTGTGAGCTTATGCGTACAAAATGAGAGGCGCTATCAAGCGGCTCCGGTGCAGCGTCAGACTTGGCTACTGCGCAACGGAGACGCAACGCGGTGGCGCCAGTGTGTCTGCCGCGGCTATGACGTCACTCCTCTGGAATGCGCAGACCCACGAGGCGGGCGCGGCGGCGGCGGCTCCGGCGCGCCAGCTGTGCGCAGTGTGACGTCACTGCTCCTCGCGCATGCGCCGCACGGAGCACGGCTCATTATGCGAACCACGCGAAACTGCTGAACCTCGGCCTGTGTAGCTCACGCCACAAAAAGCCAGAATACGGACCAGCGGGGGCTTCGGTACCTCCCAGGGAATTGTCATACGCGCATCGAGTATACTCCCCACTCCGAACTTGCTTCCAAAAGAACAGATTCGAAACATTGGCCGTCGAAGAGTTGGCTTTCGGCGAATTGGCCTAGAACCTCAATTCCTTTACTGTGCCTTATTTGAGAAATGCATGTTTTAAACTTCAAACGCTATATTTAGGGTTCAGCGTTCTCGGGTTAAACCGAATATAACCCTAAAAGTACGTCGAATTCATTTTTCCACGATCGGTCTTAACTGAAAAAGTTCAGTATTTTCGAGGGCGTTTGGAGTGGTGTGTGTGCGTGGCAGGGGGGGGGGGGATGTGACTCGGAACTACGGTTTCGAGTTTTCGGATAAATTCGGAAAACACCCGCCGGTAAAAGTTTCGTCTATTCCGATTTATCTGATAAACTCTGAATTTCGATGTGCCAATCTCCGCCCCCCCCCCCTCCCCGCCCACACACAAACACACAAATATATTTTACAATTAATAATTTAATCAGCGCGTAGAGTAAATGTCCCGGGAAAATGCCACCATACATATCTTTTGAATTTCGGTCAAGACAACAGGTCATTGTACTATCGGGTCAAGACAAAAGTCACTGTGTATGTTTCCGGTTTGGGCCATACTATTTGTGCCTGAGAGGAAGGAGAGGTTGTGTTTTTGTAACCGCGAAAGCTATGGACCATAGATATTACATAAAGTGGAAAAGAGGACACTTGAAACTTCTCTATTACATCCTTTTCCTCTCTATCTCTTGCAGCCGCGCGGTAGGTTGATGGAATAGCATTGAATGAATACAGGCTTCCCAGCGACTACCTCCAGTAGGTTATTGATTTTAAGGTATTCACGTTTATCGAAATAACACTTGTGTGCCACTTTTGTTCTAGGACAAATTAGTATTGCCAGTAGTAATGGCACCAACGCCAAATCCAACTGAGGAAAATATCAATTGATACAATCGCGTTTTTTTTTTTTTTTTTGCCAAGAATATGTTTACATTTGGATATTATTTGTTTATTATTAATAAGAAACACTGCGAATTTGAGCTCCGAATTTAAGAGAATTCGGAATCAAACAAAAATAAACTCCGATAAACTTCGAATTTTCGGCGAAAAATAAACTCAGAAAAACACCCTCCGCACTTGACGAAAAAACTCCGAAAACACGGAACCTTACTCATTACTGACCACTACCTTTCGCAGTTTTCAGCTTGTCTGCGACGTCAGTTCAACTTTCAACATAAGCTCCGGGGGCGCAGGGGTCTTCAGGACGAAATCTGGGTTTTTCACCTGATAGAGATTTGTGCCGAATTCTTTGTTAAGAGAAGAGAGTTTAATCGTGAAATCAAGCAACGGAAATCAAGAGCGTCCGTAAATGCCGCGCATTGTTAAACACCCCTAGCTTCCGTCTACTAGAGGAGGGCATAAATACGATAATGCTTCACAGCGCACAAGATCAGACACACTTAAAAAGGAAAAGCACGCATACACAGGATGAAAACTCGCACAGCGCTGACTGACAACTCAAATGTATTATGCATCATCTTCATCCTCATTCACTCCGATGCAAATGGCAGTGAAACAAAAAAAAAAAAAAAAAAAAAAAAAAAACAAGGATCCTATGAAAAAGAGAAAAGGCAAGAACAGAAAAAGGATTAAAAATAAAATATAGAAGGAAGAAAACATTGAAGGAAGAAAAATAATGGATTCCCTGTACAGCGGACGTTGCTACTGTGCTTTTGCTATATAGTTCAACTCTTTTTCCGTTAAGTCTAGCGAAGGGGTGCTAACACATATTCTATCTAGCCTTACAATGTTAGCGGTTTCTACTATTTCCCGCGTCGTTTTGTCCCTGCTCTGTCCCAGTATGGTGCATTTGTCTAGGAGGGGAGAACAACCACACTCTCTGCAGTGGAGGCCTAAATGACCCGAGTTGGCATTTATGGAATTGTTGTTGTGCTCACGAAGTCGGTCATTTAGACAGCGACCCGTCTGTCCGATGTAACACTTGCCACATGTGAGGGGGAAGGAATAGATGACTCCCTCATTGCAGGACACGAACTTGTTCAGGTGGTTTTTGATACATCCAACTGGTCGACTAGATGTCCCATTGACTTTCTTGCACAAGCTAGAAAGTCTATTTGGCGCGGAGAAGACAACGTCTACGTTGACTCTATTGGGTATTTTCTTGAGCTTGTGGGATAAGTTGTGGATGTAGGGAACTATGACAGGCCTTGTGGTGCGGTCTCTGGTTCTGCGTGTTATAGCTCCTTCCTGCTTAACCTCCCTGAGTAGGACTTCGGCAACGGAAGTTAATAAAGACGGGGGGTAGCCGGCTAAAACCAACCGAGAAATTTGCATGTTGAAACTCTTAGGGACTGTGTGTTTGCAAGATTTTTCCAGAGAGTTTTTAGGCAGAATTTTACAATGCCTCTTTTTACAAGCTTAGAGTGGGCGGAGCTATGGTTGAGGAGTGGCTTCTTTGCTCGAGGTTCGTACGACCAGCAGGTGTGATTGCTTTCAAAAAAGAGTCGAAGTTCCAAGAATCTTATAGATCGCTCAACCGGAAGCTCATGGGTGAGTTTTAACGGGTGGAGGCAGTCCTTAACGGTGGACAGAACACTGGCCACTAAGTCGGGGAAGGTTTCATTGTTACTGTCAAGTAAAATCAGGTAATCATCCACGTACCAAAACACACGCACTACTTTGGACTGGTCAAGGTTATGCTGCAATAATATGTTATGAAATGCCAGAAAAAGGTCACTGAGTACGGGTGCTATACAAGACCCAATGCATACTCCCGTTTTCTGCAGGTATGTTAAGCCTTCCCAGGTGGCAAAAGTGGATTTCAGGTAGGTGGTTATTAAATCTAGGAAACCCTTGACTGAGACGCCTGACGCGTTTTGAAAGGCTATGACACCAAGGGAGTCAACACTTTCTTCTATGCACCTAAGAAGACGGTCTTGAGGGAGGGCATAATAAAGGTCTTTGACGTCGATGGAAAAGGCGTTGAGACTTCTATCTGTGACATCATGGAGGAATCGCCAGACCTCATCTGAGCCCCTGATCAGGTAGGGATCATTGATGTCTAGAAGGTTTAGTTTGTCTTGGAGGAACACAGCGATGGACTTTTGCCAAGTGCCTCGTTCAGACACAATGACCCTGAGGGGGCCATCAGTCTTGTGTGTTTTTGCACTGGAGAAAATCTCAAGGCTGCATAATTTGCTTCTGTCGATGGATGAACAAAGTTGCTTTAGGTCAAGAGAGCTACATAACTTCTTGGCTTGGCTTTTGATCTTACTTAAGGTGATATCTGGATGGCAATGGAAGACTGACTCAGAGTGGGCGGAGCTATGGTTGAGGAGTGGCTTCTTTGCTCGAGGTTCGTACGACCAGCAGGTGTGATTGCTTTTAAAAAAGAGTCGAAGGTCCTAGAATCTTGGACTTCAATCTTGTGTGCAAAAACACACAAGACTGATTGCCCCGGGTCATTGTGTCTGAACGAGGCACTTGGCAAAAGTCCATCGCAGTGTTCCTCCGAGACAAACTAAACCTTCTTGACATCAATGATCCCTACCTGATCAGGAGCTCAGATGAGGTCTGGCGATTCCTCCATGATGTCACAGATAGAAGTCTCAACGCCTTTTCCATCGACGTCAAAGACCTTTATTATGCCCTCCCTCAAGACCGTCTTCTTAGGTGCATAGAAGAAAGTGTTGACTCCTTTGGTGTCATAGCCTTTCAAAACGCGTCAGACGTCTCAGTCAAGGGTTTCCTAGATTTAATAACCACCTACCTGAAATCCCCTTTTGCCACCTGGGAAGGCTTAACATACCTGCAGAAAACGGGAGTATGCATTGGGTCTTGTATAGCACCCGTACTCAGTGACCTTTTTCTGGCATTTCATAACAGATTATTGCAGCATAACCTTGACTAGTCCAAAGTAGTGCGTGTGTTTCGGTACGTGGATGATTACCTGATTTTACTTGACAGTAACAATGAAACCTTCCCCGACTTAGTGGCCAGTGTTCTGTCCACCTTTAAGGACTGCCTCCACCCGTTAAAACTCACCCATGAGCTTCCGGTTGAGCGATCTATAAGATTCTTGGACCTTCGACTCTTTTTTGAAAGCAAACACACCTGCTGGTCGTACGAACCTCGAGCAAAGAAGCCACTCCTCAACCATAGCTCCGCCCACTCTAAGCTTGTAAAAAGAGGCAGTGTAAAACTCTGCCTAAAAAACTCTCTGGAAAAATCTTGCAAACACACAGACCCTAAGAGTTTCAACATGCAAATTTCTCAGTTGGTTTTAGCGGGCTACCCCCCGTCTTTATTAACTTCCGTTGCCGAAGTCCTACTCAGGGAGGTTAAGCAAGAAGGAGCTATAACACGCAGAACCAGAGACCGCACCACAAGGCCTGTCATAGTTCCCTACATCCACAACTTATCCCACAAGCTCAAGAAAATGGCCAATAGAGTCAACGTAGACGTTGTCTTCTCCGCGCCAAATAGACTTTCTAGCTTGTGCAAGAAAGTCAATGGGACATCTAGTCGACCAGTTGGATGTATCAAAAACCACCTGAACAAGTTCGTGTCCTGCAATGAGGGATTCATCTATTCCTTCCCCCTCACATGTGGCAAGTGTTACATCGGACAGACGGGTCGCTGTCTAAATGACCGACTTCGTGAGCACAACAACAATGCCATAAATGCCAACTCGGGTCATTTAGGCCTCCACTGCAGACAGTGTGGTTGTTCTCCCCTTCTAGACAAATGCACCATACTGGGACAGAGCAGGGACAAAACGACGCGGGAAATAGTAGAAACCGCTAACATTGTAAGGCTAGATAGAATATGTGTTAGCACTCCTTCGCTAGCCTTAACGGAAAAAGAGTTGAACTATATAGCAAAAGCACAGTAGCAACGTCCGCTGTACAGGGAATTCATTATTTTTCTTCCTTTTATATTTTTCTTCCATCTATATTTTCTTTTTAATCCTTTTTCTGTTCTTGACTTTTCTCTTTTTCATATGATCCTTGTTTTTTTTTGTTTCTTTTTTTGTTTCACTGCCATTTGCATCGGAGTGAATTAGGATGAAGATGATGCATAATACATTTGAGTTGTCAGTCAGCGCTGTACGAGTGTTCATCCTGTGTATGCGTGCTTTTCCTTTTTAAGTGTGTCTGATCTTGTGCGCTGTGAAGCATTATCATGAATTACCAACTCGCCCAAGCTGAAGTTCTGACCATAAATACGAGTGTTTTATTGTCGTTTCTGCCGTCGGCGCGAATTTATCACCTCTCGCAGTCGTGAAAATGGGGGAAAACGCACCGAGTACAATGCTTGCTAATTTCTTCATTTTGATATTTGCCTCTCCGACCGAAGTAGTACTGAAGCTCATGCTCGTTCTGTGTACAAATACGAGCACACGACGATGTCAGACACAATAAGGCCCCAGTGCACTTTATAGAACAGGTCGCGACGGCTGCCAAAGACGGCAAAAAATAAGAAGACCAGTAGATGGTACTCAATATACATTTTACACAAACGCTTTTAATTATTGCACTTTCGTTAGTATACTGGTTTTTGTCAATAAATCTAATATAACTGAGAAGTTCTTGAGTCTACAAATATGCACCGACATAAACCGAAAACATTTGTTTGGAATAAAAACCGAAAAAAGTGCGCGGAAGTTCAAATAATACAAACCTAAGACGCTGAATATTTTCAATGTCATGTTTTTGACGCTGTGCTGTTTTGTTGCTGGGCTGTTCTGACGCTGTGCTGTTTTGACGCCGTGCTGTTTTAGCACGTGCTCATCTGTCGCTGTGCCGTTTTGACTCTGTGCTGTTTGGTCGCGTGCTATTTCGACGCGTGCTGTTTTGTCGCCGTGCTGTTTTGACGCTGTGCTGTTTTGACGCGTGCTGTTTTGACCGTGCTGTTTTGTCGCGTGCTGTTATGTCGTGTGCTGTTCTGTCATGGTGCCGTAACCACAAAGCTAATATTTCCTAAGGTGCTACTCCTGCTCCTGGACTTCATCTTTAGGGAAGAGACTTCTGCAAACCGTATAAAATGGTTTGACTTCAATCCACGGCTGTCACAAATGAGAGAGTGGCAGCGTCGAGACAATTAACAGCCGAAATAATCAAATAGAAATTAGAAAAAAACTAAAATTTTAAAGAGAGCTTTTTGATTACAGAAGGTTAACAACCATGCCTCTGCGCACCAAACATCAGTGACAGTTCCACTGCCTCATGCACAACATGTTCTGGGCCAGAGTTTTTGCCCGCGAAAGCCCGACGAGGTAAACATAGCTGCGAAAACTATGATGCACGGTAGCTACTTCCTGGTTTCGATCACCGAAAGCACAGGCACCGCGCCCAACGCTTTATGTAGTGGCGCCCATTAACACAAGCCTTCGTAGAAACATGTAAGCAACACAAAATAACGTTTAAAACAGCCGAAAGAGCGCTTAGGTAAGGCCGCGTAGTTTACAGTTTACATATCCGAGAGTACTACGCCGCATAGTTTGCAGTAAGGAAGTGTTGTAGAACACTTACCTACTTTGAGCACCTCTTCAATTCACAGTCCTTTACCTTCCGCATCAGGAGTTCCAAGCGCTTTTTCGTACTAGAGTCCCGTAGGAAGATCCTATGAGGAACTTTCTCGTTGAGACGTGTGGACGCGGCACCGGAGTCAGGCACTCACTCGAATACCTTTTCATGCTTGTTGAACCCAGATAAGCATTTGTTTCTCGTCTTCAGTGAATCCTAGTTCAAGCTTCTCCCGAGTTTTCATAATGAAGGAGACGTCGAAACTCACTTGACGCCAAATATGTCCACAAGCGAGGGACGCCAACAAGCAAAACGAAAAGAAACAGGCCAGGAGCCATCGTTCAAATGAGCCAACGTTGCTAGACGGAAAAGAACATTTGTCTAGAAAACGCGTACAACGTTAGTTTCGAAACCTGCTAAACAGCATCTTTCACGATTTGCGTTTCGTAAAGACATGCTATGAAGAAAATTTTAAGAAGCAACTTCGTTTTGACGTTTGAAACCCTTTTTAAGAGAAAAATTGCAACCTAACCTCGCTCCCAGGCGGGAAGCAGCGCGAGCGCTCGCGACTTAACGGGACTTGACGAAGGAAGTTCGCGGGAGCGTCTATGAAACGTAAAAGCCAGCTTGAGCGTTTTCAAGTCGAACTTGGTGTTGAGGCGGACTTGAGCAAGTCGAAGTTTGGCTTCAGTTGAAGTCACATCTATGAATTCGGGGGTAAGTGTCCCCCCAATTTTTATTTGTCCTAGTCTCAGGTTTTCTTTCAATGATGTTTCCTAGCCAGCGCGCTCAGGTACTTTCCCTCTTTACAGTTCTTGTAGCTGGACGTACAGTCTCCCGCAATATGAAGGACCCATTCGACCAGGCAGTTCGAGGCTGTTTTGGATTTGCCTATGCCTGGACCATATTTCTTGACGTGAAAGAATGAAATAAACTTTTATCTTTCTTGTCGCTCAAAATAAAGTGCGTCTGGCCAAAGTGGAATAAGCGCCACCCCATAAATTGCATCGGCGAATGGGTCCTTCATATTGCGAGTGACTGTACACGCACTTAGCGCGGGTGTACGGCCTAGGGAGCAGCTCGACATGTGAAATGTCGCGCTCCGTCGGTTCTTCGATGGGGTCTGGACTAGCTCATTTGGCGGCATATGTATAGTCGTCTGGAGGAGATATCAGTCAATCCTGTGACACAGTCTTTACTTTTTAAAACATGAGACATCATCTGCCCACCCGGGTTCTTCCTCACCTTCTACAGATAATTGATTCGGCATTGTGATACACAACCGCCACCGAATGCAAAAAAACTCAGGTAGATACTACTACTGAATCTAAACGTAAAAAAGTCTGCTGGACCTGATGGAATCTCTGGCACAATTTTAAGAAGATATGCAGAGTGGCTCTTGCATTATCTATGTCTAATTTTTGTTGAGTCACTACGATCCTCACGGCTACCGGATGATTGGCGTTGTGCTAAGATTGTCCCGATTCACAAAACAGGAAATAAACACTTAATCACTAAGTACAGACCCATTTCACTGACAAGTACGACATGCAAGTTAATTGAACACATAATATGCAAGGCGATAACTAAACACATAGAAGAAAACAATGTTCTTTATTCACATCAACACGGGTTCCGGGCAAGATTGTCTACGGTAACGCAACTCCTAGAGGTTACTCACGATTTTGCGCTTACTATTAACGATAGACAACAAACTGATGCCATTTTTATAGACCTATCAAAAGCCTTTGACCGTGTGCCCCATCAGAAATTAATAAGTAAGTTGCAGTCAGTTGGAATTAGTCATGCTTTGATTTCCTGGATTTATGGTTACCTTGTCAAACGCAAACAGTATGTTACACTGAACGGTAGTACCTCTGGGATGCTGGATGTGTTTTCCGGAGTGCCACAGGGGTCAGTGCTTGGCCCATTGCTATTTTTGATTTATGTAAATGATTTGCCGGCTTGTGTTGATCCAACTGTGAAAGTGAGACTCTTCGCCGACGATTGCGTCATATATACAACCATAGCTGGACCTGAGAGTCAGATAATTCTTAACAAATCATTGCAAAACCTAAGCCTTTGGTGTAAGAGATGGGGTATGAAAATCAATCACGACAAAACTGCTGTTATCACTATCACTAACAAGAAAAACCCGTTAGACTTCTCATATATGTTAGATAATAAAACTATTAATAAAGTAAATGAAATAAAGTACCTGGGAGTTACAATATCCAGTAACCTTAAGTGGGAGACACATGTCACAAACGTATGCAGTAATGCATTTAAGAAGTTGGGCTTCTCGAGAAGCAAATTAAAAAACTCTACGTCTGCAACTAAACTGTCAGCATACAAGGCACTGGTCAGACCAGTTTTGGAATATGCCAGTATTATCTGGAGTCCGTATCAGGATTACCTTGACAATAAGATGGAAAAAGTTCAAAGGATCGCAGTAAGGTTCATCTATTCTAATTACTCATGGAGGGCTAGCGTTACCGCTATGCTTGCGAACGCAAAGTTAGACACCCTAAAAGATCGAAGAAAAATTGCTAGCCTAAAGTTTTTGTACGCACTGTACCAACAACAAATAAATATAGAACAAGAAAAATACCTCAAGGCCCCCTTTGTGCACTCAAAGCGAACCAACCATAACAAGACGATCAGGCCGTATTCAGCCAAAAACAACACGTTTAAATATTCCTTTTTCCCCCGCGTTATTGATGATTGGAATAAGTTACCAGAAGAAATCGTAAATAGTACATCAGTGCAGTCTTTTGCCGAGACTCTCACTTCTATGCTCTAGCATAACATTCCGCCTATACGTTTTTCTTTTTGTGTTTTTTTTTTTTATCGAATGTCTTATACCGCTGTAGTGCTTCTTGTTTGTACTAATGTCCACTTCTGTATGGGACCTCAATGACCTACAGTATTGATAAATAAATAAATAAATAAATAAGATGTCCATAATAATGTTTGAGTCTTGGTGGAACCTTAGAAAAAAAAAAACTGGATGCGAACTCCCGAGAGTCCTGAAGTATATCATTGCCTGAGGGCCCGGGATTTTTGATGGTAGTCGAATTTTCCGGGCCTTGTGTAATAATAGATACTGAAAATTGCATAATTTGGCATGGAACTACTTCAGGTCATGCAGTTAGTTCACGCCAGATTGTCAGATTTATAACGAACGAAATAATTAAAAGCTCACTAAAACAGCATTAGATGACATATAAAAATACTCTCCCAGACTAGCGTCATGTGTCCATAGTGGAGGCTGGACCTCCTCAGGCAATTTTGTGCTTTCCTGAACCAGGCGCAGCTGCCCCAGGGACATTCGGGCTTAAATCTCTGGAGCGAAAAGACGCGGTTTTCGGTGCCAGGGACGGGAATTTAGAAAAATACAGAAAAATAATTAGTGTAAATATCAAAATGCTCTCCTCGAATATGATACTAGACATACCCAGCTACATTCTAAACGAAAATTCGATATTCTCAGGCGATGTTTGTGGCTTCCTGAGCCGGGCGGAACCGCCAAGAAAAACGTTGGGACATAGTCTCCAGAGCGAAAAGACGCGGGTTTCGGTGCCAGGGATGGGAATTTAGAAAAATACAGAAAACTAATTAGTATAAATATCAAAATGCTCTCCTCGAATATGATACTAGACATACCCAGCTACATTCTAAACGGAAATTCGATATTCTCAGGCGATGTTTGTGGCTTCCTGAGCCGGGCGGAACTGCCAAGAAAAACGTGGGGACCTAGTCTCCAGAGCGAAAAGACGCGGTTTCGGTGGCAGGGACGGGAATTTAGAAAAATACAGAAAAATAATTAGTATAAATATCAAAATGCTCTCCTCGAATATGATACTAGACATACCCAGCTACATTCTAAACGAAAATTCGATATTCTCAGGCGATGTTTGTGGCTTCCTGAGCCGGGCGGAACTGCCAAGAAAAACGTTGGGACTTATCCTCCAGAGCGAAAAGACGCGGGTTTCGGTGCCAGGGATGGGAATTTAGAAAAATAGAGAAAAATAATTAGTATAAATATCAAAATGCTCTCCTCGAATATGATACTAGACATACCCAGCTACATTCTAAACGAAAATTCGATATTCTCAGGCGATGTTTGTGGCTTCCTGAGCCGGGCGGAACTGCCAAGAAAAACGTTGGGACTTAGTCTCCAGAGCGAAAAGACGCGGTTTCGGTGGCAGGGACGGGAATTTAGAAAAATACAGAAAAATAATTAGTATAAATATCAAAATGCTCTCCTCGAATATGATACTAGACATACCCAGCTACATTCTAAACGAAAATTCGATATTCTCAGGCGATGTTTGTGGCTTCCTGAGCCGGGCGGAACTGCCAAGAAAAACGTTGGGACTTAGTCTCCAGAGCGAAAAGACGCGGTTTCGGTGGCAGGGACGGGAATTTAGAAAAATACAGAAAAATAATTAGTATAAATATCAAAATGCTCTCCTCGAATACGATACTAGACATACCCAACTACATTCTAAACGAAAATTCGATATTCTCAGGCGATGTTTGTGGCTTCCTGAGCCGGGCGGAACTGCCAAGAAAAACGTGGGGACTTAGTCTCCAGAGCGAAAAGACGCGGTTTTTGGTGCCAGGGACGGGAATTTAGAAAAATAGAGAAAAATAATTAGTATAAATATCAAAATGCTCTCCTCGAATATGATACTAGACATACCCAGCTACATTCTAAACGAAAATTCGATATTCTCAGGCGATGTTTGTGGCTTCCTGAGCCGGGCGGAACTGCCAAGAAAAACGTGGGGACTTAGTCTCCAGAGCGAAAAGACGCGGTTTCGGTGGCAGGGACGGGAATTTAGAAAAATACAGAAAAATAATTAGTATAAATATCAAAATGCTCTCCTCGAATACGATACTAGACATACCCAACTACATTCTAAACGAAAATTCGATATTCTCAGGCGATGTTTGTGGCTTCCTGAGCCGGGCGGAACTGCCAAGAAAAACGTGGGGACTTAGTCTCCAGAGCGAAAAGACGCGGTTTTTGGTGCCAGGGACGGGAATTTAGAAAAATAGAGAAAAATAATTAGTATAAATATCAAAATGCTCTCCTCGAATATGATACTAGACATACCCAGCTACATTCTAAACGAAAATTCGATATTCTCAGGCGATGTTTGTGGCTTCCTGAGCCGGGCGGAACTGCCAAGAAAAACGTGGGGACTTAGTCTCCAGAGCGAAAAGACGCGGTTTCGGTGGCAGGGACGGGAATTTAGAAAAATACAGAAAAATAATTAGTATAAATATCAAAATGCTCTCCTCGAATACGATACTAGACATACCCAACTACATTCTAAACGAAAATTCGATATTCTCAGGCGATGTTTGTGGCTTCCTGAGCCGGGCGGAACTGCCAAGAAAAACGTGGGGACTTAGTCTCCAGAGCGAAAAGACGCGGTTTTTGGTGCCAGGGACGGGAATTTAGAAAAATAGAGAAAAATAATTAGTATAAATATCAAAATGCTCTCCTCGAATATGATACTAGACATACCCAGCTACATTCTAAACGAAAATTCGATATTCTCAGGCGATGTTTGTGGCTTCCTGAGCCGGGCGGAACTGCCAAGAAAAACGTTGGGACTTAGTCTCCAGAGCGAAAAGACGCGGTTTCGGTGGCAGGGACGGGAATTTAGAAAAATACAGAAAAATAATTAGTATAAATATCAAAATGCTCTCCTCGAATACGATACTAGACATACCCAACTACATTCTAAACGAAAATTCGATATTCTCAGGCGATGTTTGTGGCTTCCTGAGCCGGGCGGAACTGCCAAGAAAAACGTGGGGACTTAGTCTCCAGAGCGAAAAGACGCGGTTTTTGGTGCCAGGGACGGGAATTTAGAAAAATACAGAAAAATAATTAGTTTAAATATCAAAATGCTCTCCTCGAATATGATACTAGACATACCCAGCTACATTCTAAACGAAAATTCGATATTTTCAGGCGATGTTTGTGGCTTCCTAAGCCGGGCGGAACTGCCAAGAAAAACGTGGGGACCTAGTCGCCAGAGCAAAAAGACGCGGTTTTCGCTGCCAGGGACGGGAATTCAGAAAAATACAGAAAAATAATTAGTATAAATATCAAAATGCTCTCCTCTAATATGATACTAGACATACCCAGCTACATTCTAAACGAAAATTCGATATTCTCAGGCGATGTTTGTGGCTTCCTGAGCCGGGCGGAACTGCCAAGAAAAACCTTGGGACTTAGTCTCCAGAGCGAAAAGACGCGGTTTTCGGTGCCAGGGACGGGAATTCAGAAAAATGCAGAAAAATAATTAGTATAAATATCAAAATGCTCTGCTCGAATATGATACTAAACATAGCCAGCTACATTCTAAACGAAAATTCGATATTCTCAGGCGTTTTCTGTGGCTCCCTGAGCCAGGTGGAATAGCCAAAAACGTTCAGACATACTCTCCACAGCGATGAGATGCGCTTTTTTGTGCATGTGATCAGATAAAAAAAAATAATTATTATTATTATCAAAATACCCTCCTGGAATATGATACTAGACATACCGAGATACGTGAAAGATGTAAATTAAATCTCCTTATCAATTTTTGTGGCTTCCTCAGCCGGGGGCAACTGGGCGGAAAAATGATCTGGCATAGTTCCCAGAGCGACAGATGCGATTTTTTTGTGGGAGGGGCGAGATATAAAAAATTGCAGGAAAATAATATTTATGAATATTAAAAATTTTTCGCCGGAGAATGATAGTAGACATGCCCAGCTACATGCCACGTGGAAATTTTACCTCCTCATGCAATTTATTCTATTTTCTTGACCTTATGAAAGAAGCACTGTATCGTCAAAAAGGCGACTAGTAGCCTAACTCGCACTTTTTGCCTACTGCTTTGCCTTTTAACACTCCAGAAGCTTCCTTCAGATTATAAATGCGAACTAGGGTACCTTCATCTCCGCTTTAATCGGGGTGATGACATTTTGTGTAGTACCCGATGCCGACAGCACGTGCTCACAACGAGAATAAAAAGAAATACCTTGAAAAAAAAAGGGTGCCGTAGCACAAGTAAAGCGCGCTCCTACCAAAGAATAAAAAGCACAGCGCCCGTATGAGAAATATTGCACCATTGTTGGTGACATGGTCACGTGACGATAATTTACGGGGGTCACGTGACCATCGTCCGTTGCGCCACATTAACCACGTAACCACTGTGAAAGAGTGGGCCAACGGAAGCCACAAGTTCATGTGACCAAGATCCGTGGGGTCATAAGAACACGGTCCGTGGAGTAACGGGAACATAACGCGCGGGGCCGGGGGGGGGGGGGGGGGGGGGGGGGTTCCTCTCCGCCAGGTCTCCACGCGGGAAATGATATCGCATTTAAGCCTCACAGGTTGTTCAATTGTCCAAGATGACAGCCAACTTTTTGCCGATCACGGGCGAGGGCGGTTCTTCTTGGTGGGCGGCCAACGGACCCCCCCCCCCCCCCCCCCCACCAACCGAAAAGTACAGAGGAAGTACCTAGAGCTCCCAGAAGTGCGTGAGTCAGAAATTGTGTAAAGTCGTCGATTTCTTTACTAGGATTTGGGCATGGTACAGGAACCGAAAATCTCTTATTGGTCCATAATTGCTATCGACATGTATGGCGCTGAAATGAATTCATTTGTCCTCCGAAAAGAAGGATCTTGCTACCATGGTGCAATAATCAGAAATATATATTTCATTCTTTAAAATAGTAAAGATTTGCGAAATATTTTGGGCGTGAGATCTCTGCTGACCCAACCATGTTTTAACGCTATTGCCAGCCCTCGGTTATTAGAGAGCTTTAGACCTAGATAACTCAAAATTGAGCGTGAATTTCAAAATGCTCTCCTGGAATCAATTAAAGCTAAGATTAATAAAGCGATCGCATTTGACCTTAAGCTCCTGTGGCGGCAAGCTTTTCTTCCTGGGAGCTGAATGTCATGGCCTCGTTTTCAATGGGAGTCTATGGGATTCGGTTTGTTGATTCGGGAAGGAAATGTAACGGTCGTGAGGCACTGAAATTCTTCAAATAAGCGGGCTATTAGATCAATATTATGGCCCCCCGAGTGCAATTAATTTTGTGGAGTTTTATCTGAATTACAAAAATAAAACTTTTTTGCCCATTGAGTTAGGCTGGGGCGCTGACGTGACTGCCGAGAGATGGCGTAAGTTGCGAGCGGCGGCCTGTCCCGGATTCTTGGGGTTGAGGTAGACTTTGGGCGGCTGTGCTCAGCCCGTGTGCCAAGCCCGTGCCACGTGCGACGGGGAATTATAGCGAAACGATGCTCAAGAAAAAAAAGTGCAATCTCGAACCCGGAGAGTACCAAAGACAGAGGATGTTTACGAGGCAGAGTCCTCATGAGCTTTCTGCAAATAAAATTCTGGCTTCTAGACGCGAAAAAAAAAATGCCCGATTTATTTTTTTATGTTTTTGTGTGTGTGTGCTTTCTTTGAAGTATAGCTTCGGGTGGGAATGTTTTTAGAGGGAGTACGGGTTCTTTTCTTTCGGTCACCTTGCGCCGTCCGGGTCGCCAGGTCCGGATGGGGTGACGGAATTTGTTGTGGGAAGATGGGCAGGTCTTGCCGGAGGCGGAGTTGCTTCCCTTGGCCGTCAACGACTAATTCCGTTGAACTTGGGAGTTACTTTTCAAGAAAGAATTTAATACATCTGTAGCAAATGAAGATACAAAGATAAACAATACTGCGAAATGACAACTTCCCCTGTACGGGTTACGAAGGAGCTGGTCGGGTGTTAGCTTAGCCAAGCTCGGGAGTTGACTGGCTCGTGGGATTAGGTCCTGATCACGGGGACAGAAGTCCCTCGGAGTCCCACCACCTGACTCGATTACGGAGCGACAGCTCTCGAGCCCCAGCACAAACTAAAACTCACTTGCTGAGTTTCCCATCAAAGTCACTCGTTAGTCCGTCCCTTTTTAGTGGACCGGCGAATCCTCGATGCGTCGTGAGACAGGCGTTTCGCACTGCCAACCAATCGGCTCACTTTCTCGCCACGTGGCAATTGCTCATATTCCCGGGTGGGAACCCACGGTCTGCGTACATCTCACGGTGAAAGGTTGGACTAGTTTGGATGCAAGCAAAACCATTTATCGCGAGGCGAAGCGGACAACCGACCCCAGTGTGGATAGCGCCGACAACGTGAGCCATCCCGTAATTCATTCTGCCAGACGCGGTCTGACGTTGCCGTTCTGCCGCGATCTCGCACACGCGGGCGAGAAAGACTAAAACAATGTAAACGCGCTGTGTAAACAGCGCCGGCCAGAGCCACTGTGTTCTTCCGGCCCAGAACGCACGCTCCGATTCTCTCGGCAGACAACGCGCGTTCCGAACCTCGCGTCGTAAAGTACGCTTGTCTCTCGAGGTCGCCCGCCACGGGAAGTGTTCACACCAACGCTTTCCCCCAGCCAAATCTCCCTGGAGCTAGCGGCCCACCCGCGGAGCCCTCTTCGATCCCTAAGAGAGTGTACAGATGTGTTTTATTTTTATTTGTTTATCGTTAAAACTAGAGCGGGAATTCGAAGTGCAGTAAGTCACGGCATCGTTTTCCGTACCCCGCATGCATAAATAGAACGATTGAGATAGAAGGAAAAGAGACAAGCAGAGCTAATGATCGACAGGTTTTAGAGTCGTATCGTTGTTGAAGTTTGCAAAGTGACTTGAAATGTCTTTATTTATGCTTATGTGTCTGGTATTCAGTGGCCACGTATTTCATTGGAAGTTTGTCCGTGTCATCTGAATGGTTTTGCGGGTCTTTCATTTTTTACTACGACAGAAAACTGTGCGGGTGCGTACACTTCCGAAACATGCTCTAAAGATTCACATTGCATGATCAAATTGTGTGTATTATGATAGTGTTTGATGTTTGTGTGTGTGTTTCCTGTTTTTTTTTTGCATTGTGATCTACCAACAAGACGGCGTGTTGCTCTTAATCATCCTCAATAAATCACCGTGTACATAAGCATAATTATACACATAAACATAAACCTCAACATACTGTGTGACTGTTTCGAAGGAACTACATACCTTCCGGCGAGCATGTTTTGGTCAGATTACTAAAACATATATAGTATCATTTAATGCTATGAAATCAGCTGGCTATTTTTTTAAATGGCGAATCATTCTGGCAGTATTCCGCCCCATAAACTATCCTTATGCTAAGCTGTGTCATACAGCGTGCCCTTAGTCTGCACTTTAAGCATGTTGGCCCTGAATGGACGCTTTATAAAGGCGATTATTACCCAGTGGAATACGATTGCAAAGCTTGTGTTGTTAACGTGAAGCACGCAGTAGTGTTTCAACGACTACACCTGGTGCAATACCCAACAACATTCATGCAGACAGGGCAAGAGTGTAAGCCCAGGACTCTGGATTCAGTAAAGCAAATGTTCACTCATGCAGTCCGAGCTTTTTTTTAATCATATTTAGTGCTCAAGATATTCAAACCGAGCTAAATGAAAGAAAAGTACTGTAGTAGGCAAGTCATGGGCCAGACAGAAGAAGGAAAAAAAAAGGACTGATGTTAATTTTTTAGTGTTCATATTCAAGGTTTTTCTAGATTGAAAATAATAGGCATGGACTGCGAAACGAAGCCAATGACGTGGGTGTTCTTAATCTTGTAATAACTTGATGGGTTTTCGTGGTTACAAACAGCCCTCTCGCTAGATTTTAATTGTCTCGGGAAGCATGAACTTCAGAACGAAACTAATGACGTGGGTGTGCGTAATCGTCTAATAACTTGGTGGGTTTCTGGTGGTTACAAACACCTCACTCGCTAGATTTTAAATGCCTCGGTATGCGGCGAATTCATCTGGAGCTGTTTTTGCCAGAAAGGCGTGTCTTCTAGAGTGAATTGGCATGACATAGTAACCAACAGGACAAGAAGCCCAGGACGTCTCTCTCCGAGGCAGTGCCCCCACCACGCGCTCGTTCGCTTCCGTCGTGCTTTGAGTGCGCGTGCCCGCTCGAAGTTGACAAAGACGCCGCGGTGCTATCGAAGGTGAGAAGCTCGCGCTGGAGTAGGGTCAACTGGGATTCCTCACTGAAGTTTTGGTTCCGTCAATGATACTGAGTACGTCAGAACGCAAAGCTCTGATTGGAAGGATAGTGGGTAGACGGAAAGGTAATCCGACTTTGTTCCTCCTCACTGTTCGAAGGCGTTCGAACGCGAGACGCGGCGCCAGGAGCAGAAGACGTCCTTGTTCGCTCCATTAAAAGGAGAGAGTTGGCAAGAGCAAAGGCAGCTTCGTTTTGCGTTTACCCACTAATCCTTCCAATCAGAGCTCAGCGCTGCGATAATCCTTCGCGTTTTCATCTCCTCCTCTCCCGCAGTTTCTTTCCGTATATTTTTCTTCTCATCTGCAGTTTCTCGATAGACAAATTAAGTACCCTACCCTCGTGCTGTACTTTTGAACTGGAATTGTTGCTCAGACATAGAGACATAAAAAATTTACACGTTGTCCACGCCTCCGTGCGTTACATTGTAATGTAACTGCTTCTCTACTTGAATGTACTGAAAGGGACGTTCGATCTGCGAGTGGCGTCAGAAGAGCGCCTGTTGCGCCGCGCTCAAATCGAACCTGCCTCCGGGAGAAGCTTGACGGCTCTTCTCCGCATATTCGCTCCATGAATTTCAGCCTTTAGTAACCTGATTTTAGATCTACGCTGCCGAGAGCGGGCTCAACAGACCCGTGCTCAATCGTGCTTTATAGTGACGGCACAAGCTCTCACTAACAAAACGTAGCTCTAGAATACGGTCTATTAAAAGTCTCTAAAAGGAACCTTTTTGAAGCCGCACGCTTGAGTTTCACTTTGCTAGTGTGAGCTCGTGCCGTTACTTCGAAACATGGATTGAGGACGCGCCCGCTGGGTCCGCTTCAGGAATCGTACAATCTACAAAAATTATCTATGGAGTTCGAACAACGTGACACGCAAGCAGCGACGGAATTTCTTTGAACTCTTTCTAAACGCTGACATTTCTAGAAGTCGAGAACTTAGCGAAACCGAGTTGGATTACAGCCAACGTTAAGAATGAAGACTGGTTCAGATATCAAAGTCTTCTCACCTTAAGGAAGGTTTACGCAGCACTGTTTTCTACGTTACGAAGCTCACGTATGCTCACGTCAAGACACGGCCGAAAGTTACATGTACATCCGTGCTTCCTATTCTGCGTGCCTTGGTTCTCATGTAACTGGTCAACGTTTCGAACGAAGCACGGGTGTGCCGGTGACATTCCGGTCGCACCTTGAGGTAAACGTATGTAAGCCTCGTAACACAAAAAAAAGTGCGATTTGAACTGAAGTCAGTGAATCCTGGGAAATTAGCGCCAATGCCTTCCCTGCCTACTAGCCGGACACAGATTCTAACCTGCAGACTACAAAACCCCTCAAGGTGATGTGTTGACCGATCTCAGTTGCCATGGCAATCGCCACTTCAGTCCATTCAAATCTTCGAAGTTTCAAAAGGGTCATCCTGAACCAGTCGCGCCAAGATCGCAATCGAGCATCATAGCACTGAAAACGCTCCTCGCGAATGTGTACGCCTGTGGCATTCGGCATGCAAAAAATTTATCGATCACGCTTTTTTCACAGATCTATCACAATGGCATCCTTGTTATTGCGTATGCAACGGCATTGTTTTTCTTGCGTATTATAAGACTGGAAAGTTCTTTCTAATGCCGCCATGCATCGACGCCGAATCTGGTGGCGGTGCGAAAATGTGCGCTTGTTTTTCCGGCATTTGAACGAAAAATCTCGGTATCAGCGACGTGCGCGACCAAGATCGTTTCTTTTATTCGAAGTTTGCGATTTGCCGAAATAATCGGTTTCTGTATTATTATAATGAATGGCCAATCGCCGGTTCACAGCGAAGCAAATCCTTCCAATCACGGCGAGACAGGTGTCAATCCCGCCAATCGCGGCGATGCAAATCCTGGTCCTGACGCGGGGAAAGGAAATCGTAAGAGGGCCCCACCGAACCACCCCGGCGCGAATACAAGAAACGTCTGTAGAAAGCTACCGGGAGCGGACAAAAGAATATTGTTTTCTTTTATTCTTCTGTGGCCTCATATTGAATTATATATGTAAAGATACCTGTGTGCAGTGAATTTACAAAGGCCCTCAAAGAATACAAGAGATCAACGAGAAGCTGCTCTTTTATAATGCAATTAAATGCAAAGGTGCAAGCGAGCTGGACAAGAATGACGAAAATAATCCCTGGAGAAGGGGAACAAGAGGGACAAAGGACGAACACAAATCTCCAAACACAGCTAGGTGACTGGTGCGCGACCGAAAGAGCGCCTGTTGCGCGCTTTCGGTCGCGGAAAGCTGCTATTTCCGTAGACCAAAAAATGGCGTTTACACGGGGAGCTGGGAGCTACTATCCCACGATCCAGTTACTTTAGTTTGAGCTAGCATGTAAATTTATGAGTTGACTTGATAGTAACCGCGGTTAACTAAACGACTTTGATCGTTCGTTTTATTATACAACGTACTTTTTACATATCATAAGTTTTGGTGAAAAAAATACAAGAAAACAAGTTTTTGAGTGGAACTGCGATATATTTATAGTTGTTTTACAATAATCTAAAAGGCAGAGCGGTTTAATATGGCTCTATTAAGCCCACAAAGTATTGCAAAAAACTATACCCAAAAACAAAAACAAATATATGGCGCGACGAGAGTAAGTAATTTAAAAAAAACATGCTGTTACAAACGAGACACGAAGAAAACTTCTGAAGTGTATCTAACATCGGCCAATCGAAGATTTCTACAGAACAACCACAGGCCGTATTAAACCCTGGTATCAAAGTGCACCATAGAATTGAATGTGATTCACCGTTCTGAACTCGAAATTCAGACCTACATTCAAAAGTCAAGGATTTCTATCGACCGGATTGTCACGTTGACTTTTTAGAAGACGTATCTTGAGCACTCGATCTAAAGCAGATGAGGCAGGTAAAAGAATGAAAAATAAAGTGTCTCAGTCTTTCTCCGAGTATTTAGCATGGCATACTTAATCAAATTCAGAATAATTGGTATAAGGAAAACAATTGAAAACTTACTTATAAAGGCCAGCGTGTGAAAGAAATGCAATTAGAAAAATATTCGGGTTATACCTAGCCAAGGGAGTGGGCCCGAAAATAATGGATTTTCTTAATATTAACTTGTGTTTCTTTTATATTTGTTTTATTCTTTTTCTTGTCGTCGGAAAGAGTAGACAAATAAAAAAGATTGCCAAGACCGGACGACGGCGACGATGAGCTTTCAGGCGGCCATTACCTTATTTTGGAGCTCCCAAGTTGCGCAATTACGTGGGTAATAAAACAAACAACGTATGCCGTCGAAAGCGAGAACACGGCTTTTATTTACGACTTCCTTGCAGTCACTCTCTCTACGAGAGGGAACCGCAGGGGGAAAGTTCGGGTGTCCTTACGCTGTGTTTGGCGCGCTTTGATAGCGTGGTTCGCTGAATATACGACATCATCAGGGAAGTTATCGAATCTTTTGTGATAAAAACCTCCGGAGTCAATGTCTCTTCCCCCTCGCTAGCCCTCTGCGATAGAGATAGATTATCTGAGCCAAGAGCTGTCCGGGGTGATTAGACGACCTCGGTGAGCGGCCCGACCCCAACGGTCCACGCACCCAGCCGCTTCTGCCACCCGCCCTTCGTTCCTCTTACTTCCCCCCTCTGCCTCTGGCCTTTCCCCCTTTCCCTAACTCTGCTCAGAGGAACGTGCGTTCGCACTCCATGAAATAAACTTTGTTGTGAGTTGAAAGAATGTACTCGTCTGTGTTTCGTCCTCTCTCTGTTTTATACTTTCTGTTATCTATTACAGTCTTTCTTGACGCCTACACCAAAATTGGCTTAAGCCAATTGTGCACATTCCAAAACTGCGGCCTCTGGAACGAGCGTTTCCGAATCTCTGCATTTTTGATGAATTTAGACAATTTGTCTACTATTCATCTGACAACCTAAGCGTTTACAGCGCCATCTAGTAAGTGGTGAAGCAAATATACATGTAAATAGACAACATGGCAGCGCGCGGGACGGCACCGCCAGGTAAGGCAATTCTAACAATTTTTGCTGACTTTCCTTCTTGTCCCGAGGATATAAAAAAATATGAAAGCTATTTGTAATGCTTTATCCTGTGTATGATCGAAATAATTTCGCCTAAGCGCAAACAGCACCTTGCCAACAGCGCGATTAGTGCATGGTAAAAATTGTGTACAAAGCGTCACAATGGAAGCAAAAAATGACCGCGTGCCAAATGCGCTGCCTAATGTTCCGTATTATGACTTTTTCATTCTTTCTGGAAGTGCCTTGCACATCTTTTTATAAAGCAAAGCCCCATGCTGCGACGAAAGAGTCGGCCGACCGATTACTAGAAAAGATTGCTTCCGGGAACACATCCGCCGTCGGTGAAAGCGATGACGAAGATGACGTTGCTCAAGAAATAATCGATGAGAGCATAACCTCTTTATGCGAAAACGAAGAAAATGCGCACCAGACTCCACTATTGCAAGACAGAGGTCCAGAGCAAAATGTTGTGAAGAACTTTCAGTGGAAAAAGAGAAGGTTCGACCCCCCACCTAATATCGACTTCAGCGGCCACGGCGACTGCCTACCTGAGCCGGACGAAACGTGTACGCCGCACACGTATTTTTCAAGGTACGTGCCAGAATCCATTTTCAAGTGCATGGCTGAACAGACGAATCTTTACAGCGTCCAAGAAACCCACAATAATGTGAACACGACAGCTGAAGAAATAAGGAAGCTTTTTGGTATCCATATTCTGATGGGTGTCACTGCTCTGCCTCGCGTCAGGCTCTACTGGGACCCCATCATGAATGTTCACTTGATCAGCGAGACCATGTCTGAGAAAAGATTCTTCAAGTTCCGCAACACTTTGCATATTGCTGCTGAAGCTCCTGGAGAACAAAATGGCGATCGCCTGTGGAAAGTGCGCCCTTTCTTGGATCAGATAAGGCAGCGGTGCTTGGAGCTTGCCATTGAACAAGAATCGTCAATTGATGAACAGATGATTCCTTTCAAAGGTCAACATTCCATCAAACAGTATGTCAAAGGCAAGCCGACCCCTTGGGGGATCAAAGTATTTGCTCTCTGCGGTAGGAGCGACCTGCTTTACGACTTTGGGGTTTATCAGGGGGAAAACACAATTCCCGCTGAGCTGAAGAATGACTACGGCCTTTGTTCTGGTGTTGTAGTACACCTGTCTAAAATTTTTAAATGGCGGTAATTATCAACTCTACTTTGATAATTATTTTACGTCAGTGCCGCTCCTCCGAAAACTGCGAAACGAAAAGATACTCGCCGCAATACAGTGCGGAGTAACAGGCTGGGCAAGTGTCCCCTTGAAACAGCTAAAGTAATGAAAAAGAAAACGCGAGGATACTCCACTGAGTATGTCACAAGTGACGATATTGTTGCGGTGTCGTGGAAGGACAACAGCAGCGTATGTGTGGCTTCTAACTTCATTGGAATCGGAAACCAACAGCAGGTAAAAAGATGGGACAAGGCCAAGCGTGAACACATCTTTGTAGAGCAGCCGGAAGTAATTACGAAGTACAACCGGAATATGGGAGGCGTCGACAAGATGGACTTCCTGCTTAGCCTGTACCGGATCAAAATCAAATCAATGAAGTGGACGCTAAGAACACTCTTTCATTTTGTTGACATTGCTGTATGCAATGCGTGGCTAGAGTACATACAGGATCACCCGGACATGCGGAGGTGAAGGCTACTGGACCTCATGCATTCCCGCCTGCAGAATGCGGAGGCCCTCATCACGTCTGTGCCAAGCAAGAGAAAGCGTGGGAGGCCATCACAAGAATTTGAAGATGCTCCCATGGATCCTCCGCACAAGAAGGCAGCGCGCATCCAGCGGCCATGCTCGGATAGCCGTTACGATGGCTTGGATCACTGGCCAGAAGCTCGAGATCAAGCAGTCCCATCAAGGTGCAAGTATGAAAGATGCAGAGGAACGTCCCGAATATTCTGTAAGAAGTGCCGCGTCCCGCTTTGTCTGACGAAGGACCGCAACTGCTTTTACAGATTTCATGTTTGAAAGCCCCCTTGTTTCATCCCAGGTAGCACACTTGATTGGTTTAGCTGGGGCCAGGGTTTGCACTCAGTTGTGATAGCTTGGCCACGACTGCCCAGCCATTTACGTCTGTATGCCAGCGTGGCGTTTCACAGTCTTTCCTTGCTCCAGAAAGCCACGTAACTGCCATGGAACGTCTTCCCTGGTTGACCAATCGATTTCCTTGGTCATTGGTGGCCAGTGTAAACAGGCCGCTGCCAGTATTTGATGTACCCTGGCTGTCTATTGACTTTCCTCGGTCAGAAATGGCCAGGGTAGCAATGCCTCTCCCAAGCTTTGGGGTTCGATGGTGGTTCGCAGGAATTCCCTGGTCCGCTCAACACAAGCAACAGCCAATATTCGGGCATGTTGCCAGATCGAAGATAGGGTGAGCCAAGGAATGTCAGGGAATTGCCGCTATGCAATGTTCCGTGGCTCAAGCTCGTATTTTATCGGACCCAGAATGCCCGCTGAAAGCCACTGTTACTCTATGGTTCGTTTAACTTGTTCCATTTTTTTATTTTTAATTCGTATGAGCGTTCTCTTAAAAGGATACTACAACGAAATTTCGGCGCTCATGTTTTGGTCTATATGTGTTCAAAAAAGCACCATCAAATCGAACATACCAATATCGTGTTAAAATGTCACGAAAAGGAATTTTAAAACGAATTAAATGGTTAGCAAAGAGCACCTGGTGGATGTCGCTAACGCCTCGCTTGTAATGCCCGTCTAGCAACCTTGGCCGCTAGTGACGGAGGTTGTCTCGCCTCCGGCCACGACGAGAGAAGAGGGGCAGGAGGAACTCCCTTCTTCCCGAGAATGCCTTTTGTGTGTCACAGAAGTCACTATTATCCCCCTACAAGATTATAGAAGATTAACCCGTCACTCAAAATGTGTACAAAAGCAGCCGCTTCGGTGGCTGGAACGACTAGGCCATCCTCTCGACGTCAGCCTCGCCGTAGCTTTGCTCGTCTTGAGACGACCTACGTCACGACTGCGTTGGATGTCACGTGGTCTCCGCTGGGCCTTCTCCGAGCGCTTGCCAGAGTGCGCCGTTTATAACGAAAAATATAGCCACCAGGCTCAAAATACAAACGTGCGATTGTCATTTACGGATATTGTGGATCATATTGAACCTATTTTTGAACACGACGGGAATATTTCAAATTTCGTTGAAGTATTCCTTTAACATATTTTTGGTGGTTTGTGGCACGAGCCCTCGCACTAGAAAGCGACGTTTGAGTGCAAGAAGTCTGTTTTAGCTAGATACATAAAAAAGGACACGTTTTCCCTATTGAAAAAGAAAAAAAAATCCTATTTGAAAACAGTTTGGATACGAACGGCCTGTTCGTATCCAAACTGTTTTCAAATAGGATTTTTTTTTCTTTTTCAATAGGGAAAACGTGTCCTTTTTTATGTATCTAGCTAAAACAGACTTCCTTTTTTATGTATCTAGCTAAAACAGACACCCGAAATGAACTGGTTGTAGTGGAATTGTACCGGACAAATTCGAAATCAAACTGTCGAAATTGGTCGAACTCGAACTTTATAATTTTCCCGCTTTTTACCGCGGCCTTTATCTACCCTGGCTTGCATGGAGAAGCCGCTTCAAGCGCAAGTGCCCGAGACGGGGAGCCTCTCACGTGATGCTGGAAAAGCGCGGTAAAGATCCCGCATTCTCCAGATGAATCACGCGCCTGGAATAGGCCAGTGCCCCGGGGCCGGAGATGATGCAGTCTCCCTGCGCGCTGCGCGGATGCCTTGAAAGAGGAGAGCTGCTCACGTGCAAGGACAAGGAGCGCGCGGGCCAATCAGCGCGGCCCTCGCGTCCGTTCGAAGCGTCAGTTTTGAGACGGCGGCGGCGCAGTTCCGAAAACCAAAAAAAAAAATAAAACCGAATCTGGCGTTAGTGGCGCGAACTTAGGTCTTCGTTCGCGCTGCTGTTCTGCTTGGGGAGGTTACAATTTGCTGTGTTTGAATAAGATAGTTTGCCGGTGTCTTGAGTGCTGCCTCTGCCGATGGTTCCTGTGGCTGATGACGTCCTCCGCCTGAGTTCCACTCGCTCGTGGGCGAAATGACTGCATCCCAGAACGGCGTGTTCGGAATTCGCTCCGTCCTTATTGCAGCGCGGGCACTGGCTGTCTCTGTCTCGGCGCCAACAAGCCAGGTAAGCAGGCTCGACCATTTGATTCATTTTCATAATTAGGTGCATGTGAAACCGAACCTTTTTGCAACCCAATTTGGAAGAGCCATGCTAGTAATACAACCGCCAGTGTATACATTCAGCTTCAGAGATCCCCTACTGCAGTGGTTAACCTCTGTGGTAGAGGATCCTGCTGTTGCCCCTTCCTGTTTTCCTAGTCTGTCGTCCGCTATGCAACGTAAAGGTTGAACCGCATGTAAGCGATTAAGCGAGCGACGAGAGTCAGCGACGAGCGGCGGAGATTTCGCACGGTCGCTTGTCGCATCGTTTTTGGATTTCTAGAAATCGTCGCTCATCGCCTTGGTTGCTTGCTCCCGTCGCTTTCATGCGGTTTGCCGCGTCGCGCGAGTGACCGAACGACAGAGAAGCGGATCGTCGTCGCTTGTCTCGTCGCTCGTCAAATCGCTTACATGCGGTTTCTACTTAATTGCCGCGAGACTGGCACCATATAACCGATTGGCACACGCTTCCATATTCCCTCTCATACTGTTTATGATAGTGCATATCTTTTTATTAGTGGCATTAGTTACATACGGTTTTAGAACAGACGGGTGCAAATAAATCTGCCATGGTTCTAATTACTGATGTTTATTCTTTTTTCAGATGCCTTGGGGTAATACGTTAGCCGCCACCGGAACCCCGACACCCATGAAGATATGGAGAATCTCGCCAACCACCTGGCACAGATGAATAAAATCATGCCATTTTTTTTTTTGCATTGTACATATGTTTTTGTTTATTTTTGCGGCCTGCAGTATGTATTTTTTTGTGGAAATAAATCGAATTTTATTAATTTACGACGTGTGTTGTCAGTATGACCAGTTAAACTGGTTTAACTGCATGGTGAATGTCTATTTTCTAGCCAAGCTTGGCTGACCACCCGGCCACTAACCTGGCCCATGCTGTATATACAATAAAGAGTCAAGCTTGGGGTACCACGGAGCTTCCTCCCTGGCCCAGGCCATAATTACAGTGGTGTCCAGTCCATGACTACACAGGGAACTGCCGGTGGTCGCCAGACTGGCATACCAGGATGGGGCTGCCTAGCGCCATGGTGCAAAAGAATCTAGGCCCAGTGAAACTTCCCCGGCTACCCAGTCTGGCTCAAGCTTGAGCCGGTCGTAATGTGCTGCTTGGGATGACCTTTGAGACGCTTTGTACACAATTGCGTACATGTCTGTAAAACAAATATATGATTTTCCTGTAAGTTGCACGTGATTTCGTCTGATTTGGTTGTAAATTGATATTTCAGACACAAAAAAAAAATTTCTTTCCGGAAATAACGATTGGCGTCTGAAAGGGTTAAGATAAAACGGTGATGAGAGAAAACGCATATGTAATTCTTCACGAAGGGTTCTGTTTGCGTACGACCACGAGAAAGCGATAAACAGTGGAGACCTTAGAATGCTAGCCTTCCCTCCAATAAGCCTTTATATCCACACAAACAACGTAAGCGGGGTTATATCCGATTAAGTCCAGACGCCCAGAGAACCATTCAGAAGTGGGAAAGAAAACCGCCACCATAAATCCTCAAGGAAAAATTGATCCGTCTCCAAACAGCCGATAAAGAGATTTTTCACGTGTACCTGAGACGACGCGAAAAGGGCTCGGACCGACATTGGCAATGGAACCTTGCTGGTATTCGCGTGGACTGGGCCCTAAGGCGGAGCCTGTTTTTGGACAATTCAATCTGAGAGCCCCGGCGGTCTTTGTCACTAAAGATGCTTTTCTCTCTGGAAAGAAAACTCTCACAGAATCCCATATACTTTGTGCGATCGATTGAGTCTCTCGAATTTGTTTGAGCAGCTCAATGCTGATGGACATTCGCCATCTTCAGGAAAAGGGACTCGATTCCTGCGACATTCGGGGAGAAAGTTGGCGAGATCGCCGACAGTAGCGATTGGCCAGCGCCGAGCTTCGCCTTGGCGTTGGCCATTGGCGATCTCGCCAATGGTGGCGATCTCGCCACTTGCTCGCCAAGGGGCGAGTGGCGATCTCTGCTGCAGGTGGCGATCTCGCCAACTTGCTCGCCGAATGTCCAACTTAGAGCCCCTACGGCCCGATTTTGGTCAACGGGAGTGCGCGAGCCGCGTTATAGGCAGTTAGCGTGCTACATGCTGGACTCAATCGAGCGAAAAAAACTGTACCACAGGGGTGATCATCTATTGACGCGATAGCATTTCTCGTTGGAAACAAGGGCAGGTGTTCCCTGCTAAATTTAGCGGGCAACCTGAATTGGTTCATAGGTCACGTGCTCTCACTTTTTCGCGAAATTCAGCTGGCAGCCTGAATTGGTGCATGTTCCACGTGAAGTCAATTTTGCGTTACATTAAGTGGGAACCCGATTCCGCTAAATTTAACGAGGAGCCTGATTTCGCTAATTTTATGGGGGAACCTGAACTCGTGCATGTGTCACGTGAAGTCAATGGGGAGTTTTTGTATACACTCCGTGCGGGAACTATAGGGGGCGCTTTGAAAAACGCGCGCAGCGCCGCTAGCGGAGGAGCCGGCGTTCGACTGTGAGGCGCGTTCAGCAGCCTGCGACGCCTTTTCGCATGCCAAGCTGTGGCAGCGGAAGCGCGCACGGACGAAACTTTTGCTTTTTGAGCCGATACGTTGAGGGTGACGTTGCATGAGTGCTGGGGCAGAAGGGCAGTTTGCTGTTCTCCACTTGTTATATATTGAGTTTGAGTCGTTATTAGGGGTAATGTCTCTAGTTGCGGCCGAAAAAGGAGTTGGAGCAATTTTCCGAAAAACAAGCCGGCCGCCACCTTAATTGCTCTGAGTGGGAAATTTATTTTGCTCGTCGCTGTAAACATAGGACTGCTGGAACGATGATATTTGGAGGCGAATGAGATGTTCACTAAGTTTGTGCACGAAGAGTGCCAAGTTTTTTTAAGACAGCAGGTGTGAAAGCTAGGTTTCTAACGAATAAAAAAATAAAGCTGTACGGATATGCAATATTGGACCCAAAATGTGGTGTTATAGCGGGCTGTGCAAAGTGCAGATTTGGGCACACAGGTGCTTGGACTTGACAGTAACATGACACAGCACTTATTACACAAACAAAAAAAAAGGTGGCATAGAGAAACTAGGTGAACATTCGGTTTGGGCGGCGTAACTCAATGGGAACCGGTTTTGACCATGAAAAGGCTGTCAAGACAATACCACTGGTCGGGGGAGGTGCAGACTTTAGAGGTAGGAAAGGACTAGTGGACTGTACTTCTAATTGAAACAGCTTTACGAAAGGTGGTTCCAAAGCCGAGGAAACAAAGTTGTCGGCCAAAACACGGTTTGGCCGCCAACGACTTTTGCGGTCAGCTGTTGCGTAATAACCTGTTGTGCGAGGTGCTGATTTACGGCGCACAGGTACTTTGACATGACCGTCACTTGGCACAACACTTATTATAACAAAAAGAGTTGGCATAGCGAAACCAGGTGGAAATTTAGTTTGGGCGCTGTAACTAAATGGGAACCAGTTTTGACCGTCAAAGGCTGTCAAGATAATACCACTCATCGTGGGAGGCGCACACTTTACAGGTAGGAAGGGACCTGTGGACGGTACTTCCAGTTCGAACCACTTTGCAATAGGTGGCTCTAAAGCCGAGAAAAAAAAAATGTTGTCTACAGAACTCGGGGTGTCAGCGTTTCCACATCCAAAAGGAGGCTGATCAAGAAAGAAAGCACACCACATAAACTTCCATACTCAAACGTCGATTCTCCAGTGATTCCGAGTTTCATTGTTGTTTTCTTTAGATTTATATTTGTCACTTTTTTTACCGATCGAATCTTAAAAGTACAGATTGCGTGCAATACTTGTCCGGAAATACCATCGACACGTACGATGGGGACGAAACTTCTTTGGAGGGCATTCCTCCAACGAAATTGGCACTGCATACCCGCGAGTGTGGGACGGCATTTCAGTTCGTCCCATCGGCGCTGACACATGTAGGCGTTACTGGTACGAAAACAAACGCAGAGCGCAAAGCGGAAGTGTAGAATATGTCAGCCGTGCGGACTCAGTGGCAGACATGATCGGGAGACCAAATTTATCGCGTCGTACGGCACGGCTCCATCCTTGTCGCTGTCCCACAAAACATCGGCGAGGTAAAAAATTGTGAAGCTTTGTCTCCACGAGATACGACGCATAACTATTGAAGCACTTAATGACGCAGCACAGGCACCACTTCATGCTGTGAATCCAGCGCAACCGCACCACTCCGACTTCAATGCGTACCAACGTACGCGGCGTGGTTTCGGTTTCGTTTTCTTTGGGGTTCTCACTGCCTACCTTCGGTACCGGCCGCGCGGCGGCGCGCCAGTCGCGTCGCACGGAGTGTATACCGCGTTTCACCCTCCGCTAAGCCCTTCGCAACGAAGAAGCCGCTACTGCGCCTGTGCGCCCATGGCCTTGACTGTAGAGTTTCGGCTATCGTAGCGGGTTGCGGATTTGTTGTTAGAACGTCCTTTATTGGCCTGTTCTATATATATATATACCGGGTGTTTTTGCGAAGACGTTCAGAAATCCTAAAAATTAAGGCGTTTGAAAAAAGAAGAAACTGTCTGCGGGAACAAACTACCAGCCACGGCGGACGTCAGGGATTGCCAAAAACATACTAATTAGCCAGCTAATTAATTAAAATTTGTTAATTAATTTTTAATTAGGGGAAATAGACATATGGTTCCAATTTGAAAGTTGTTGAGCGTTATTGAAAACCACTAAATCAGTCGTTTTCAGAAAGACTTTGAGCACGTGAGAAGCGTAGTAGTGCACTAAAGTTACCGCTCTTTGAGCAGGTACAAAGCTAGCGGTTGCGATGTTGGCCCGCGCTGTTGGCCCGCGCGATTTTTCCGTCTCTTATCTAGCCCCAGCCTTGTACCTGCTCCACGAGTGGTAACTTTAGTACACTACTACGCTTCTCACGCGCCGAAAGTTCTTTTGAAAATGACTGATTTAGTGGTTTTCGATAACGCTCAGCAACTTTCTAATTAGGACCATATGTCTATTTCCATTAACTAAAAAGTTAATTGACAAATTTTATTTAATTAGTTGGCTAATTACTATGTTTTTGGCAATTTCTGACGTCCGCCGTGGCTGGTAATCTGTTCCCGAAGAAAGTTTTTTTTTTTTTTTGACGGTTTAATTTTTAAGATTTTTGAAAGTCTTCGCAGAAACACCCGGTATATATATATATATATATATATATATATATATATATATATATATACACTTATAGTGCACCACTGTCGTCTGCATCACGGCGGTATGGGGGGGGGGGGGGGGGGAGGGAATGTTGGCACGAGCGGCTTCGGTTGCTGCAAAGTCGCCCGCCGGGGCCGTCGTCGTCGTAGACGAACTCCGCCGGCTTTGTCCAGAGCAAGGAGACGATCGCCTTGTCACGACTGGTGGGCAAAATACAATAGACATACGTCGCCGGACGGATCCAGTCGGGGAGTTCCTCCAGCCTTGTTTTCGAATGTGAGCGTGGAGCTCCCACTCCCAGACAACAGGGGCAACCGTCGCGGTCCTGCGGCACCGGCGACACGCCCCCTCCTCGGGGACGTCGCTGAACAACTTATGGTGCAGCGCCAGGGATGGGACAGTGTTGGTCGAGAGGGGGCGGACGAGGGTCTGAGTGCCTCTCGGTCGGTCATTCGGCATCGGAGGAATGGGGCGCAACTACTCGTCCAGGCTTTCCTCTCGTTCCTCACGTAGGGGCCGTAGGGTGCTCCGCTTTCGCTGTTTATCACTTTCCTTGACGGCAGACGGGTTGTCTGGGACGGCTGCTTGCCGGTTCAGTTCTGGAATGCGTTTGGCGCGAATGCCATCTTGCAAACTGCTGCTCGCGCCACGCTGTTGGCCAACTCGTTCCCGTCGATGCCAGCGTGCCGCGCACCTAGGAAACAGAAGCTTGGATGTCGAGCTTGTCTCGAAGTTCTAGGAACGCGGCGAGCAACTCGCCGACTATTCCCGTGTACGTTGAGGGCTCTCACTCGCTCTTCTGCAAGTTTCGTACACGCGGGTCGAGTCGGTGAACAGTGGAACCTTGTTTGGGATGCCTGTTGGAGCAAAATTTTGAAAAACCCTCTGGAATGCTCCGTCGAGTGCCGTGTGTTCCGCTTGAGTAGTGTCGACGTCTTCAGTGGTCGAAAGTTCAGCCGCGTTCGGAATGCCATGGGTGGTGTCGACCCACGCGACCGCCTGGACATGCTTGGGCTCTGTCTTCTCCTTTGCCGTCGTCACCGGCAGTCGACTCCGGCAGTCGACACATGTCAGTGTCGATGATGGTGTGCGTAAGACGGTGAGTTTTGCGCGACGCTACATGTGCGTGCTTTGGCGAAAAGTTTGCGTCGCTTCGAGTTGCTTGGTCAAGGTCCCATATTTTGTGGGAGGGGTTTTCCGTCGGTAAGCGTGACCGGGGCGGCCCACGAAGGGAGCGAATGTGCGTCTGCCGGGCATACGTCCAGACGGGAGCTCTTCCAATATGGAGAGCCCAGGGCCGGTTTGCTCATCTTGCGGCTGCGGTCGCGGCTGCAGCCAGGAGGGATTTTTACGTCACGTGACCAGCTCCTTGGGGACAAGGAAGTACCTAGCGTCCCTGCCTAATGGCGGAGTGATCCGCATCGCTTCAAGCACAAATGCCTAATTTCGCTCGCAGAAACTGATTGCAGGGACTTTCATCTGCAACCTAATTGACCGCCCCTTTATACTGTAGGAGCGGCAAATAAAGTTACGGCCAGGGAGGGTAAATAGGAGCCAAAATAAAGAAAAAACCACACGAGATAAAAGCGGTAGCAGTATATTTATCTACATCCACCGGCGCCGGCGCTTTGCTCCTGATGCTATGGTCGAGAGGTTTAAGCGCCGGTACTTGTCGTCGCGGCGTGAAAGTTCCGGGTTCAAATCGCGCTAGGGACTTCTTTTTTTTTTTTGTATTTTGTGAGCGTCTTACTTTTTAGCTGTGATCCTTTTTAGATATTGTAGTGAGTGCGCAGGCGAGCTGGTGGAAATTAACCATTCTGATGTTAGCCTGAGACTGAGGCAGGAAAAGAGGAAGTTTCAAAGTAGAAGAAAAAGGAACAGTCGAGGATACGTCTCTAATAGAGACGTATCCTCGACTGTTCCTTTTTCTTCTACTTTGAAACTTCCTCTTTTCCTGCCTCAGTCTCAGGCTAACATCAGAATCCTTTTTAGGAAATCATCCACTTGCACTACTGCGCCTTACACGGTTTTTTTTCTGTTAGTCCCACCTGTTCAATCGAAACATCGGGAAGAAAAAAAAAAGATGAACGCAAGTTAACGCGCTAATACAATCATTTCATTCCATTTGTTGATCCAAAGTCATTTTAGGTGTTTGCATTACAGAGAGCGTTTGCGATGTCGACACCTGATTCATTTTTGCATTCGGACGTGATCGTCCGCTAATCTAACTAAAATTCAACAAGTGATGTGGTAATATTACGAAACGATTGCCACAACAAAATGTAAAGAGTATAAATATACTTTTTATCACATTCCATGCAAGTAAAAGTATGATCGCTTTTATTTCGGTTTTACTACTTTCTCAGACGTTTGACCTGCTGCCTTGCCTGTAGGATTTCGCTCAATCAGTGTAACCACAGTTGCTAGTCTTTTTCTTTGTTTTTGTTTAATTGTCACAACTGCAGTTTTTATTAGTCTTAAATAGGCGTCTCTTGTTATTGAAAGGAATCGTAGCAAGAGCGTTGTATATTTAAAAACACATAAAGCTAGTTGCTGGGGAAAGGATGCGTTAATACTGCAGATTGGTCTACTTGCGCTGGTTCGTGATGAAAGGATGCGTGTTTCGGCTCCGTTAGTGTGAAAGCCATGGCGATGCTGTTATCTTGGTTTCCTTTTAATGAACATTATGAAATGATTGTATTAGCGCGTTAACTTGCGTTGATCCTTTTTTTTTTCTTCCTGGTGATTCGATTGAACAGGTGGGACTAACAGTAAAAACCGTGTAAGGCGCAGTAGTGCAAGTGGATGATTTCCTAAAAAGGATCACAGTTAAAAAATAAGACACGTGCAAAATGCAAAAAAAAAAAAGAAGTCCCTAGTGCGATTTGAACCCGGAGCTTTCACGCCGCGACGACAAGTACCGGCGGTTTAACCTCTCGACCATAGCAGAACTTTTTTTTTTTTCTTTATTGTCTCGACCATAGCAGAACGCGGGAGGCGCCGGCGCCGGCGGAGGTAGATAAATATGCTGCTACCGCATTTATCTCGTGTGGTTTTTTCTTTATTTTGGCTCCTATTTACCCTCCCTGGCCGTAACTTTACCTGCCGCTCCTACAGTATAACGGGGCGGTCAATTGGACTCCAGTTGAAACTCCCTGCAATCAGTTCCTGCGAGAGACATTAGGCTTTTGAGCTTGAAGCGATGCGGATCTCTCCGCCATTAGGCAGGGACGCTAGGTACTTTCTTGTCCCCATGGAGCTGGTCACATGGCGTAAAAATCCCTCTTGGCCGCGGCCGCGGCTGCGGCCAAGAGGGATTTTTACGTCACGTGACCAGCTCCATGGGGACAAGAAAGTACCTACCGTCCCAGCCTAATGGCATAAAAATCCGTATCGCTTCAAGCACTGATCTCTATGACAATTTGCTGGATCGCGCTTCCCGCTTCGAGCCCACTGCGCGATTGAAGCCACCGGTCGGCCATCCTACGAGTTCCGCTGAAGCTTTGTCAAGGCGGCGGTCACGTGACTTTTGCCTCTGTTTTCACGTGACCTACACACGGTAACCATGGTAACTGTCTAGGCTTGACAGCGCAAGAGAATATCTCGTAAGAAGGCCGACGGTGGCCTCATTTTCGGTGCGGTGAAGCGCCATCCAGCAATAGTCATAGAGATCAGTGGCTTCAAGCACAAAAGCCTAATTTCGCTCGCGGAAACTGACTGCAGGGACTTTTAACTGGAGTCGAATTGACCGCCCCTTTATACTGTAGGAGCGACAGGGAAAGTTACGGCTAGGGAGGGTAAATAGGAGCCAAAACAAAGAAAAAAAAATACGCGACATAAAAGCGGTGGCAGCATATTTATATACCTTTGCCAGCGTCGCCGACTCGCGCCTTCTGATGTGGTCGAGAGGTTGAAGCGCCGGTACTTCTCGTCGCGACGTGAAAGTTCCTGCTTCAAATCGCGCTAGGGGCTTTTTTTTGTTATTTTGTGCGTGTCTTACTTTTTAACTGTGATCCTTTGTACGAATCATCCACTTGCACTACTGCGCCTTACATGGTTTTTAGTAAAAACCGTTTTTTTTCTTCCCGGTGTTTCGATTGAACAGGTAGGAATAACAGTAAAAACTTTTTACTGTTAGTCCCACCTGTTCAATCGAAACACCGAGAAGAAAAAAATTCAAGGCACGTTAACGCGCTAATACATTCATTTCATAATGTTAATTAAAAGGAAAGCAAGGTAACAGCCTCGGTATGGCTTTCGCACAAACGGAGCCAAAACAAGCATCCTTTCCCCAGCAACTACAATTTTATGTGTTTTTAAGTGTACAATTCTCTTGCTACGACTCCTTTGAATAACAGGAGACGCCTATTTAGTACTAATAAAAACTGCTGTTGTGATAATAAAAAAGCTTTCACAAAATAAGAAAAAAGGAAAAAAGACTACCAGCTGTGGATGCATTGATTGACCGAAATCCTACAGGCAAGGCAGCAAGTCAAACGTCTGAGAAAGTAGTAAAAGCGAAATAAAAGAGATCATACTTTTCCTTGCATGGATTGCGAAAAAAGGTATATTTTTACTCTTTACTTTTTGTTGTGGCAATCGTTTTGTAATATTAGCAGATTACTTGTTGAATTTTAGTTAGAATAGCAGACGATCACGGCCGAATGCAAAAATGAATCAGGCGTCGACATCGCAAACCCTCTCTCTAACGCAAACACCTAAAATGACTTCGGATCAACAAATGGAATTAATTAGACCAGTTGGAAAGCGAAAACAACAAATTCTAGAGAAAGTCAGCAGCACAATTACTTAACGAACGAAGAGACGAGCATGAGAAGATATTGTCAACTTTCCGAGGAGTGTACGGCAGATGCAGGAGACGTGGCGGAAGTTGGTAAAGAAAGATGTATGCGCTCTTTCGGGATCATGAACACCGAACTTATGAGTCAGAACTACCTTCCCAATGATTTTATAGAGCTCATATGGCCTTGTCTACATTCTTAGTGGGAGTGCAGTGAAATACGAAAAGAAAAAAAAATAGAGTGTTTGGCGCGGTTGGAACCCTAGACTTTCACACCGCGACGGCAAGTACCGGCGCTGTAACCTCTCGACCACAGCAGAAGGTGCGAGGCGCCGGCGCTGGCGGAGGTATATAAATATGCTGCCACCACTTTCATCTGGAGTGGTTTTTTCTCTATTTTGGCTCATTTTTACCGTTCCTGGCCGTAACTACCTACCGCTCCTACAGTATAAAGGGGCAGTCAATTGGACTCCGCTTGAAAGTCCCTGCAGTCAGTTTCTGCGAGCGAAATCAGGCTTTTGTGCTTGAAGCGATACGGATTTTTCCGCCATTAGGCAGGGACGTTAGGTACTTCCTTGACCCCATGGAGCTGGTCACGTGACAGAAAAATCCCTCGTAGCCGCAGCCGCGGCCGCGTCCGCAAGATGAGCAAACCGGCCCAGGTGTTTAGCTGCTCAGGGGATCTCTCTCGGCGACGAGCGCCTGTTCGGCGAGTTCTGAAAGGAGGTTCATGTCGGCGTGTGTGTACAGCTCCCGGAAGAGCGTGTACTTAGGCAGTCCGATAGTCATGCGGATGGCTTTGCGACTGAGTTTCTCAAGTTGCTCCGCCTGCCTGGTTTGTGGACGTGATAGGTATAGCCGTAGATGATGCAGGATTCAAGCAGCGCCGTGACGAGCTGGCGCGTTTCTCTCTCCCGCGTGCCCCACTAGAGGCATGTGATTATACGAATAAGGCGGAGGAGGAATCTGTACTGCGAGGCGACTTTCGTCACCCGCGTGGTGTCTTTCCCATCTTGATCTATGTAGGCTCCCTTGATCAAAACGGAAGGTGTTTCCCGTTTCCTTTGGCCGGCATGCTGAGGGCGATTTGGTTTCGGACCGCTTCGGTCTTTCTGTGGGGCCCTTTGAGAACCACGACGTACTCAGTCTTTTCGGCCGAAACGGTCATGCCCGCATTCCGAAGAAAGCCCTGTATGACGTCAAGACCAAACTGAAGCGTGTGCTCCTGTTCGCCCGCCGATCCCGTCGTTGCCCAGATGGTGACACCATCGGCGTGTGAGGCAAAGTGGAGCAACGGAATCGCATCAAGGAGTGGAGGAAGTCTTGCCATGCCAGGTTGAACAGGGTAAGCGAGAGGACCGCGCTTTGCGGTTCCCCGGCACTGTTCAGTCGAGCAGGCCCAATCTAGTCACCGGCTTCGATCTTGTACATTCGGTCATTCAGGAAACACTTAACGAAATTGAGAAGGTGGCCGCACACTCCGGCAAGCTCCGCGCTCGCCGAACGCCTCGTGAGGGACAGTGTCCAACGCCTTTTGAACGTCTACCGCCATCACTGTTCTCATTTGCACTTTCGAGTAGGCGTCAAGGGCTCGGTGGTGTAACATGAGACGAGCGTCTTGCGTGCTCATCCCGTGGCGGAATCCGATTTGATGTGGGTGAAGCAGGGAGTAACTCTCGAGATGCCAAAAATCTCGCTCGAGGACGATACGTTTCGTGAGTTTAGACAGTGTCGCAAAAACCGGCCTGGTCCCGCCAGGCCACGCGTATTGTAAAGGGCGCCCCGTCGGCTGCATGCGGGGCCATGTGGTCACCGCGGGTGTTGTGACACTCCCTGGTTTGGGCTAGTTAGCACCTCGCCGGTCCCGACCGGGACCCTAACTTGACTTGTTTATGACCTCTGCGACTCCTGTTCGGGGGACGCTTTTGCCCGATGCTTGGGCGCGGTACCACTTCGTGGAATTCCGAAATGAGTTTGCCAGATGCCCCAGTTGAGCGTTTTTGGTATTGACTTCGTTTGGATCTGGGGGCAACGCGTGTCTTCCCCGCTGTGACGGTCATTTTTTTTTTCTGTGTGTGTGTGAGTGCATTGCGATTGTAGGGGAGCGGGTGTGCTTTGTTTACTTTATTAAGAAAGAGCGCCGTTCGGCTGAAACTGGGAAACGGCGCGGCAGTCGACTTGGGACGTTCGAGAGCGCAACCCGCTCTTCCTGTCGGTTCCGGGTGTAGCCTGGGGTACCGCGGTAAAGGGGAAGACCCGTCGGGGCACTGAACGTCAGCTACTTTTGTGATCCTAGTCCTTGCGGACTTCCTCTGCCGGACTGCCCCAGTGCGTCGACCGTCCGTGACGCGTCAGCGACTAAAGCCAACGACCACCGCCTCTGGCGCACCGCGGCCACGTCGAGAGGGAATCAACCGCAAGCGACAGACTTCAGGTGCTCCCACGCCTCTGCGAGCCTCGTCGTGCCGGACTGCGCCCAAGTGCGGTATCGTCCCATTCCTCTTGTTATGTATACAGTATACTCTATCTTGCCCATAGCTCCTAAGCTTCTCTTGTATTCTTCCGCCTGATTGAGACTGTCTGTATTACCCTTTTACTTTTGTCACAATCTTACTAGCCTTTTAATAAATGTTTCTACTGCTCTCTTCGTCACGTGCCTTGTCTTTGTCCCCCCGTCCTTGGAGCCCACGTACTGTGGGATAGCGGGCGTCCGAACCCCCGTTGCGGACTACGGCGAGTGCGCTTCCCCTCTCGCTCCGCACCGGACCGTGACACACAGGTTGCTGGCAGTCATGGGCACGTTACCAGTAAAAAGCAACAGTGTTACAGTTACAGTTACCTAGGGGGAAAAAGTAACTCTGTTACAGTTACAGTTATCGGATTAAAAAAGTAACGTGTTACAGTTACAGTTACCGCAGAAAGAGTAACGCCGTTACTTTCTCGTTACAGTACCAAAATTGGACACAAGAAACCATAAACCAAAAAAAATATTTTATTTGTTACACTGTAGTAAGAAGAAAGATGAACTGCTGAGAAATTAGAAAACATTAAAACCGAAGGGTGCTTCTTTTTTGTGTCATTCGTCGTTTCAGAATTTTAACGATTATAACTTATTTGCAATATTTGTTATAACTTAATATCAACTGTTTTTCAAAATTGTCATCGGAGAGCTTCCCTCTCTTGATGGCGAACACATCGCGTCCTTTGCTGAACAGGCGTTCAGCCGGCGCGCTTGACGGAATCCCCGTGTTGAGCCTGATGAAGATCCTCTTTATCATGGGGAACCTTGAGAGCCCGGTCAGATCGGTCGCGGGGTCGCTCACCCACTGTTGCACCTCCGTTGATGATGGTAATGCTTGAGGCAAGTGGAAAAAAAAATCGTCTTCGTCGCCATCCTCTTTGCCTGTTGCGTCCTCACTGCAGTGCTCCTCCAGCGCACGACATTCTTCCTCGAGCAGCCGTACAGTTGCAGCTTTCCGCTCGTTTTCCATGATCCAGGATAGCTTGAACTTGGGGTGTACCGCCGCTGCAAGGGCCAAGTCCTTGTCTTCAAGAACTTCTGAAAACCTGTGACGAGACAAGAAACAAAAAGGAGATTTTTGCACTGCTTGAACCTATAAATCGAAATATGGATGATTGAAACCTACAATGTTAAGTGTAGATAGCTCGCACGGATATGCTACCATGCAAACGCATGTGCAGAGAGGGGTAGCAATATAGTGAACAACAAATATATCGCTCACCTCTTCTTGACTCCCGCCTCAAGGGCGTTGGAAAGTGGGGTGCAGTACTGCATTTGTGACAGGGACCCTTGGTATCGCAAGAGCGAGTGGAGAGTGGGCTGCAGCACACCCATATACATGTACTGCTCGCCTTGCAGGATGTCCAGTGCCTTCGCCACGCCATACATCGTCTGAAAGAGTACGAAAGGTTAGCGCACTGCATAAAGTGAAACAAATACGCTATTACAATACCTTGCAGTATTCGTCGATGAAGGCAAGCTCCTCGTTCTGTAGCTTTGGCAGCGAAAGTCTCTCGAATGTGGCGTCCAGTTTGCCTTTCGAGACCTCATTCAGGAACTTTACAGCGTTATACAAAGAGTTCCATCGCGTCGCGTTTGGGACAGGAAGTTGTCTTCCTAGGGTGATTTTTATGGCTTCAGCGGCTTGAACTGACTGGGCTTGCTTCCTCCAGAGACATTTCAGTTTTGCAAACACATTCTTCGCCATTGCACCGTAAGGTAACTGGTTGCACGCGTTTTCAGCATCCGCGGAGGCAACTAGATTAAGAGTGTGTGCAGCGCACCTCTGGTGCCGAGGCAAGTGGATCTCTGATGTGCAAGCGCCTGGAGCTGTGTCAAGAACCTCTGTGATGCAATTTTGGATGACATCTTCCTCAGGTTCGGTAGCTTCTCCAAATACCCTGCGCCACAAAATAAGTCACACCCGTCAGAACCTTTACCCAGCTGAGCTTGAACGTCGCAAAAGATATGAGATGATAGGTTAGCTACAAATTTAAACAATCGTCTAGTAGTGTTTAATGACTCCGATGGGGAAGTGTCATAAAAATAGGATTACGAAATGAAGCTACGCAACGAGTGTACGTCCGGATATTTTCAATAAAACTGCCTAAACTCGGCCAAATTTCACATGTGGAGCTTCATTAATCGTATAAAAGCAGTAAATGTCCCCCTATTTTAATATGTGCCCCTACACTGCAGATCGCCCCAACAGCATAATAAAAATTGCGAGTGAAACACAATGTACCGCATTTAATATGTAATTCTGGTATACGTTTGGGGTGATATGAAGGTGTCCAGCCGGAGCTCAAAGGGTAAAAAAAAAACAAAAAAACAACAGGAACAAACAAGACCATAAACTTACCTAAAAGCCTTCACAAAGTTCGAACCATTGTCCGTGATCACGACACATATCTTGTGTAATATTTTGTAGTCCACAAACACTGCATGGAGCGCAGAAGCGATCACATCATATGTATGACGGCCTGAAAGCCGATGGCAGGTCAGCGCTGCGGATTTCCTTTCCAGGGATTCCTCATCCAGGAAGTGAACTGTCACTCCGAGAAAGCTCCTAAAAAGATTGGAAAAAAAAAGGAATGACTATTGTTGTTGCTGCGCCCTTCAATGTAGTGACAATGCAATCACGACTAAGCACGATGCTCTTGTATACATGCTTGAAGCTCCTATGGTCACCGCAAAATATTCTAATTGGAATCTTAAATTTCTGCAATTTTCTCGCCAGTCATACTAATTAGTTTAGGAACAACAAAGCTCCGGTTATAACCGTGACACTCATAATATAGCTGATTAATGCGGACTATTTTTATTATGTCTTACCATTTGACGACGAAATTACGAAAATGGCAATATGTTGGAAATCTAATAAGTGAAAATCAAGAGGTCGCTGTTCAGCCGAACAGCAAAATCTCGATTCCAGAGAGGCCTTGAATACTGAACCTGTCAAATTTACTATTCACTATATAAAAAAAAAAAAAGACGCACAGGTCTACTTGCCCACAAGTGATGCGCCAAACACATCGATCAATGGCAGGGGTTACAAATTATTTGGTGCAAAAATGTTATATTTCGTTCCAACATACATCTGAGCGCCGCCAAAAGTTAAATGCGCGTCGAACAGTACAAAACAAAATCTAAAAACCCAAGGAAACAGCGTCCTCCCTGCTTTCATTGAATGAAAAAAAAAAGGACAAACGCCAGAACGGTGCCCTTTCGTAACGGTCTTGAATGGCTGAGCAGCCGCTTAGATTAAACAATTGTTGTGTTTATAATAAGCATGTGTGACACTGTATTACCCCACTCCTGCCTTTGCCCTATATTGGGCTGGCAGTATTGATAAATAAATAAATAAACAAGGTATCGCTGCGCTCGAATGGTGATTCCGTTCAACTTCGGGTTTACTTGCGCGCGGGTGTTTTCTACGGTGTAAACGTATAACGCAAAGGGAAGATAACGTTATATGACTCTAACGCTGCCATAAATAAACGGCTGGATCAGTAACACAGTAGTGGCTTGTGGCTTGACTGGTCACAAACATATTAGCTCCATGCACTTACTGCTCAAGTGCTGATGCAACAGGAGACACTTTTTACAAAAAGACTAGAAAATGGACTACGAGATCTTTGATCTTAAGGCTAGGTTTCTGTTGACAATGTACTACAATATCTGTATATTAATTATTTCAGCTATTCACAAATTACAGGCTTAGATGTGCCGGGTTCTAAAACAAACCGACCTGCGTCTCACTGAGAGTATCGTATAGATAGGGTGCAGTGCATCAAGAACTTACCTGTTTGAGGCTGTCCAGCAGTCTGCTGTGCAGCAGACCCTCGTCGCCTTCTCAAGGGTAGCGATGAGGGACGCTTTTTGTTCTCGGTAGAGGATGTCCAGATGATTCACAAAAGACTTTCGGTTCATCACTGTTGCCGATGGCTGCATTCCGATGATCAAGCGCCGGAAGTGTTCATTTTCAACGACTAAAAAGCACTGCATGTCGCCTACCACAAAGTTTACAATTAGCTTGTCTATCTGACTTTGCGGCACAGCTTTGTGTCGACTCGTTCCTGCAAGATAGAACTCCAGTGTCTGTGTCGAGCCGCCACCCGCATGTCTTTTCTCATTCGAGGGCTGACCAGGTTCGGCTTTCCTTTTCTTAGAGTCGAATTCCTTCAGAGCGACAGGATGTTTCTTCTGCGCAAAAAAAAAAAAAAAAAGAAAGAAAAGAGCACAATTTAATGATATGGATATATTTCCCCATCGTCAGCACAATTCATAACGCCAAATGAGCCATAAGAAACCGGAGTTCCCAAGAATAGAAAGCTTAAACATACCTCTAGATGCTTGCGCAGGTTGGACGAAGACGTCCTGCTTGCTGAGTACTGTTTACTGCAAATGTTGCACAGCACTGTGATGTTTGTCGCAGTCGTTGTCAGAACAGAAAAATATTCGCGATACGAGGGCCAAGGTAACGGCTGCTCCGTGTCGGAAGACATGACTGCCTGTCAGGATGGCTTGAGCGCTATCAAGAATAAACAGGCTGAACGCGCACAGTAACCTCTGCTTGAGATTTCCCAATAAACTGACAAGTGATAGCTGAAGAATGGTGGCCATTTTTGAACCGTCTGGTTAAACTGGCCTCTGCGCAAACCAATCGCATTCCCGCACGTGGCTCAGCCCCCAAAAGTTTTCACCAATAGGCGACAGGGTACAAGCTTTCGGACATACGTTGCGTTAGATGGACCTCCCGCGTCAGTGAACATTTTCGTTTATTTTTCACTCCGAAACCAAAGAGGACACAGATGGTCACATAATTACCTTATGGGATATACTCGAAAGCAGGCTTAAATATAGCAGGTCAAACAGCTTTGGAAGAATATAGGGGGAAAGGAGACAAAGTGAGGCCTTCTGGTGCTCTACGTGTGTACGACGACCACCGCGGCGCCTCTGTCTCAAACGCCAACTGTGGAAGATCAGTCCGCACACGCGCCTCAAAACAGCAATTTCTCTCTCTTAAAAACACGTGTTTTCCGGGTAATCGCTTCAGCTGGAGCACTGCAGAGAATCCACAACAAAACGTCTATTGGAGTATTTCTTGGGGCTGTCAGCGGGAAAGGCAATTTACTCGAGCGGTTCCGAAGAGAAAGAATAAGTTAAACAAGCGCCGACTTTCCGCCTAATATGGGGACGGCTTCCTTGGAAACTCATAGCGAAGAGGGAGCGGCGACCGGCTGGGTGTAAAAGCGACGTACAGCGCGGACATATCTGACAAAGAGGAAGGGAGAGGGGGAAGGGCAGACACAGCCCAGACGGAATACTCGGAGACATGTCGCATGACCACCGACACCCGCAGACGGTCCCCACAGAAGAAGATTGAGCCAAAGTCGGTGAAACACACATTGTTTGCCTCCCCTACCACCGCAGGCGCCGCTTCCTTAATCTCCCGGTTTCGTGCTCGCTCGTCCGTCTCGTCTATGGTCCGTCGTGGGCAAAACGAGGCAATTTTTTTTGTTTGTTCAATTTCTTTTTTTTTTGTCAGCCAGGAATTTTAATTTTATAGTAAAAAGTAACTGTAACGGCCTAAACAGTTACAGTTACCCAATAAAAAAGTAACAGTGTTACAGTTACAAGTTACCAGTATTAAAGAGTAACGCGTTACAGTTAAAAGTTACCGAAAAAAGTAACTAGTTACCGGTAACGCGTTACTAGTAACTAGTTACTGCCCAAGACTGGTTGCTGGTAAGGGAAATTGACTGGAGGTTAGTGAGCTCATTCGGTGGCTTGCCCGGCTTTGGGACCGGTATCACCAGGGATTCGCCCCAGGAGCTCGGGAAGTTGCCCGTTGTCCATATTTCGTTGATCGCGTCAAGGAGAAGTTGAACGTGGGCGAGTCACTTCAATCCGCTAAATTTTGCGGGGAACCTGAATTGATGCAAAGGTCCCGTGAAGTAAATTTTTCCCTAAATTCAGCGGAAAATTAACTAGCCTGGCGCCCTTTGCTCTGCTCGTTGCGTTCCTTTTTTCTTTCCTTCGACTGCCGTCAGCAACACCACGGATCTTGGCCCTGTCATCGTTACGCCACCAAGTTATCCACGGGAGCTGTTTCCACCGCCGCTGCTGTGCACAAGCCATCTGCATTTCCGCACCGTCACTACCCCTGAAGCGGATGTGTCGTCATCGGGCTGCGCAGTGGCCTGCCTACAAATACTGAGCGCCGGCCGTCGTCGCGTCAGTGGGCACGGGAGCTTTTTTGCGAATGCCACGCCTGACCCCACTATGTTCCACTTGTTGCAGCTCCCGCTCGCATGCGTGATCTTCGGCTCCATCTTTCCTTCGACTGCCGTCAGCAACACCACGGATCTTGGCCCTGTCATCGTTACGCCACCAAGTTATCCACGGGAGCTGTTTCCACCGCCGCTGCTGTGCACAAGACATCTGCATTTCCGCACCGTCACTACCCCTGAAGCGGATGTGTCGTCATCGGGCTGCGCAGTGGCCTGCCTACAAATACTGAGCGCCGGCCGTCGTCGCGTCAGTGGGCACGGGAGCTTTTTTGCGAATGCCACGCCTGACCCCACTATGTTCCACTTGTTGCAGCTCCCTCTGGCATGCGTGATCTTCGGCTCCATCTTTCCTTCGACTGCCGTCAGCAACACCACGGATCTTGGCCCTGTCATCGTTACGCCACCAAGTTATGCACGGGAGCTGTTTCCACCGCCGCTGCTGTGCACAAGCCATCTGCATTTCCGCAACGTCACTACCCCTGAAGCGGATGTGTCGTCATCGGGCTGCGCAGTGGCCTGCCTACAAATACTGAGCGCCGGCCGTCGTCGCGTCAGTGGGCACGGGAGCTTTTTTGCGAATGCCACGCCTGACCCTACTATGTTCCACTTGTTGCAGCTCCCGCTCGCATGCGTTATCTTCGGCTCCATCTTTCCTTCGACTGCCGTCAGCAACACCACAGATCTTGGCCCTGTCATCGTTACGCCACCAAGTTATCCACGGGAGCTGTTTCCACCGCCGCTGCTGTGCACAAGCCATCTGCATTTCCGCACCGTCACTACCCCTGAAGCGGATGTGTCGTCATCGGGCTGCGCAGTGGCCTGCCTACAAATACTGAGCGCCGGCCGTCGTCGCGTCAGAGGGCACGGGAGCTTTTTTTGCGAATGCCACGCCTGACCCCACTATGTTCCACTTGTTGCAGGTGCGTAAAGGCTATTCCTTGTATTCTAAGAAATCTAGCAACCTGTGTCTCCTAGTGCTCCCGTGCCCAAGTGTGCTTTGCTGTATAATATGTGACTCTTTGAGCTTGATTCGTGCACTGTTACAGCTCTCTGGCGATGTCGAATCCAATCCAGGCCCAGATACTAAGAAACAACCCCAACTGAACGAAATTCTTGCCATCGTAAAAAAAAATAGAGGCCAATTCTTCTAAACTTGAAGAAGGTCAGAACTCGATTAGGTGCGATGTCAAAACCCTTCTTGAGAAGCAGGCCCAGTTGGAGGGCTCACTTTTTGCCACTAAAACGAAAATTACAGCAATTGAGGCTGAGCTTGAAACCCTTTCCGAGACTAGAGCCGAGGTAACTAGCATTCGGAGTATACTCGCTGATCAAGCCACGGCTACAGAGTCATTGCTATCTCGGAGTAACGACTTGGAAAACCGATCCCGCCGCTGCAATTTGCTTTTTCGCGGCATAACCGACGTCCGAGGAGAGTTATGGGCGATATCTGAACAAAAAGTACTCAAATTCGCCGAAGAGAACCTTGGTATTACTTTACAAACTTCTGACATTGAGCGTGCGCATAAGATTGGCACATTTCAAGAAGGGAGAAACCGACCCATAATAACGTGTTTTTCGTCTTTCAAAACTAAAAGTCAGTTACTACAGAATGGCTCTCGCCTCAAGGGTAGGTTATCTTCTATTTCAGAAGACTTTTGTGAAAATACACGGATCGCGCGCCAAAACCTTGTTATTTTTGCCAAACGTCAGTCTTTACCTTTCAAGCTTCGACTAGATAAGCTTCACATTGGCACTAAGACATTCATATATGATGCCCAGACAGAAACCGTAATAGAAATGTTGAGATAAGGGGACGCGGGGAGTGCTACTGATATCGCGGGTTCCGAAAGTTTAATCAGTGTTTTGTATGCTAACGCACGTAGCGTCATACCCAAACGTGATGATCTGTCGTCTGTTATTACCTCATGTGATGCTAACGTTGTTTTGCTATCAGAAACGTGGCTTCACTCTGACGTCCATGATGGTGAAATAATGCCAGACCATCCCCATTTCAATATTTATCGACATGACAGAGCAAACCGTCGAGTTGGCGGAGTCCTTATCGCTGTAGACAGAAGAATCACAAGTCAAAAGGTTTTGTCTCACAGTGCTCTCGAGATTGTTTGGGTTTCTTTAACTTGTTGTTTTGGGTCCTTTTTGATTGGCGCATGTTACCGTCCTCCCGACGCTTCCCCCGAATTTAGTAACTTGTTTCGTGATGAACTGTCTATGTTGTCACTGAGTCACACCAACAAACCTATTTTTCTTTTGGGTGATTTTAATTTTCCTTGTATAGACTCGAATGCTCAGACTACGAGTTGTTTCGGGGGATCTAGTGTGGACCGCGATTTTATAGACTTGTGTTATTCTTTTAACCTCACCCAGTGGGTTTCCTTCCCTACAAGGATCACTGAAAATAGTTCAAATATTCTGGATTTGGCACTGTCACTGGTCCTTTTCTAGTTAAGGATTTATCTCCACTAGATGGCATTAGCGACCACAAGGCTCTTCATTGTTTTCTCGATATCAAACCGTCAAAGTCGACGTGCATTTCTAAAAAGATACGTTTGTACCACAAGGGGAACTATGACATGATGAACTCCGAGCTCTCCGACTATTTTGTTTCTTTTAATGAAAACTTCGGCTGCCATAACGCTGATGAAAATTGGCAAGCTTTTAAGACCAAATTGTTTGAACTTATTGAAAAATACATACCGTGCGCAACAATTCGAACTACCGCGTCCAAACCGTGGTACAATAATTCCCTTCGTCGTCTATCTAACAAAAAGAAAATATTTTTCAGGAACGCTAAAAAAGCAAATACACCAGAAGCTTGGTCTAAGCATGCCACTTGCTCTTCTGAATATAAAAGTATGTTGAGAGAGTGTAAACGCACATTCTTACAACACACTCTACCTAATGTGTTACTAAACAACCCTAAAAAATTTTGGAGCTTTGTTAATGAAAAACTACACTCATAAATATATCTAATAAATAGCTCTGGTGATAACATATTGAATAGTGAATGTGAAAATATTCTAAACAGGGTATTTTGTGATGCTTTTACCGTTTCTACACCCATTACTGGAATTCCTCCTGTTACAAAAAACTACTTTCCAATGAATCCTGTTATTATAGACTTTCAAGGTGTAATCAGCATTATAGAATTCCTCAAAATGTCTTCATCTTGTGGCATGGACGGTATTAATGCGAAGGTTCTAAGTAACACTAAATTTGCATCCGGCCTTTACCTCACAAAAATATTTCAGCAGTCCCTTGATACAGGTGTGTTACCTTCCGACTGGAAAATCGGTAAGGTCATTCCGGTCCACAAGTCCGGCAGTAAAACATCTCCACTAAATTATCGGCCAATGTCACTCACCTCCATCTCCTGCAAGATCCTCGAGCACGTCATCTACAAGCACCTGATTAACTTCCTGGATTCCTGCAACTTCTTCACCAACGCGCAGCATGGCTTCCGGAAACACCTGTCTTGTGAGACCCAGCTACTTTTTCTCACTAAAGACCTGTTTAAAAATCTTGACACTGGCTATCAAACTAACGCTGTTTTTCTTGATTTCGCCAAAGCTTTTGATAAAGTTCCGTACAACCGCCTTCTCTTTAAACTTAGTTCTCTCAAACTGGACCCTCCTGTTCTTCAATGGATTGAATCATTCCTTACTCATCGCTCTCAATTCGTTTTCGCTAACAGCACGTCCTCCTCTTTCTCTCCCGTTTCTTCCGGTGTTCCACAGGGAACTGTGCTTGGCCCCTTACTCTTCTTAATCTACATTAATGATCTCCCTCTTCACCTATCGTCCTCTGTTCGTCTTTTCGCTGATGACTGAGTTGTTTATAGACTAATAAAAGACCCAAACGACCATATTGCACTCCAGAACGACATTAACAAAATTGCTGAATGGTGCCGCACATGGCAAATGTATCTCAATATTAACAAAAACATGCACCTCTGCTTCACACGTTCCTCCTCCCAGCCCTTAAACTCTTTAACACTCAACGGCATTACCCTTCAGACTGCTGCACAGTAAAAGTATCTTGGCGTCCATCTAACCACTAATATGTCCTGGAATGTTCCTGTAGACAAGACAATATCCTCTGCAAACCGTTCACTTGGCTATATCCGTCGCAATTTCAAGTCTGCTCCTTCTAACCTCAAACGTCTTCTTTACGTCACGCTTGTTCGCCCTAAACTTGAGTATGCTTCAGCTATCTGGCATCCCCATCAGGCTTTCCTAACCAACGCAATCGAATCTGTTCAAAATCGTGCTGCTCGATTTATTCTTTCTGATTACTCTCGCTTTTCTAGTGTCACTGCAATGAAATCTCAATTAACTCTTCCTGACCTTTCCGTTCGTCGCAGAATTTTCCGTCTTTGCCTTATTCATAAAATTTACTACTCTGAACCATTACGACAGTCTCTCCTCAGCCCGCCCAGCTATAGTTCTGCAAGAGTGGATCATTCATGCAAGATCGCCCGTCCCAAGACCACTTCAGCAGCCCATCAACATTCGCTCATACCAGAAGCTATTGTGGACTGGAATGGCCTTCCCGATGACATCGTCACCTTCACCGATAACGCGAAATTTAGAACTGTACTAACCAACCACTGCCCTCTATAATGCCCCTTGGGGCCTTGAGGTTAATTGTAAATAAATAAATAAATAAAAAGAGTGACTGTTGCGCGGCGCACAAAGCAAACACGCCGCCAGGCGAAGTTTGTCGGTTCTTCGTCGCATAACACATAAACAGATAGAAGTTTGTATGTTATGAAGGGTAATTTGCAGACGGAAATAAAAGAAAGTAACACCGTGCGTTGTTGGCTTAAAAAAATAAATAAATTTTATGTTTGCAAAAAGTTTAGCGCCTCGACAAATGTAGAATGGACGCGGGATGAAATGTGATCGTCTGCTATTTAACGTTGAAAGTCACTGACAACCAGCGCTTAGTTTGAAAATCTAAAGTGGTTATGTTACCGTACACAAGCCGAAATTGACCGGTGGATGAAGGAGTCCTAAACACAAGCACATCATATGCCGCCAGACCTCTCTCGCTATTTGTATGTTGGGGAGACGTTCTAACAAAAGATATGGCCCAATTTTTTATTTATTTATTTTCAGTGCCTACCAACGGCCAGAAGCCTCGGACGGTAGAGCACCAGTCACGAACTTGCGAGGGAGTAAAAAATGTCTACTTGTTTAACTACGTGCAAGCTGTGGCGCCACGTTCAATCTGCAGCCGAATGAGTTCTCGCCGTCCACTCGAAAAAGAACGTACCGCAGATGTTAGCGCGTACCTCTCGTTAACCTGACAGGACGCTGTAAGCTATGATCTAGCTGAGCCACTCAAACGCCCACCTTTTATGAGCATCTGCGCTCTAGTGTTACCTGAAAGCGTGATCACGTGGTAAAAAAACAAACAAAAAAAACGGTTTATTTATTTATTTTTATTTATTTATTGTACCCTCAGGGCCCGAGGGCATTACAGAGGGGAGTGGGTTACAAAGTAAAATCACTAAAAAACAAAATGACAACCTAGGAATAGAAACACGAACATAAGAAATTTTAACTTAGAAAAGTGGTTAAACAACGCTTAAACATGATGGCATCTGTTACAGACACAACTGACGATGGAAGGTGGTTCCACGTGATTGTTGTTTTGGGGATGAATGAATTATAAAAAGTAGTGGTTTTACAAACAGGTAGACCGATTTTGTGTTGGTGATCGACGCGTGGCGAGACATATGAGGGAGGGGTTAGTAATTTTTGATGCAAGGAAGAATTGTGATGATAAATTTTATGAAACAGACAAAGACGGGATAACTCACGACGTGAAGAAAGGTTAGGTAGGTTTAAAAACGTTTTCATGGATGTTACGCTTGCACTACGGTGATAGTAAGAATGAAGCGAACAGATCTATTTTGAATAGCTTCGACTGCTGTTGTAAGTAAGTCAGTACCGGGATCCCATATAGGAGAGGCGTATTCCAATTTTGAGCGGACAAGGGTTTTGTATAGTAGTAGCTTGAGAGATACTGGGGCTGATGGAAAATTACGTTTGAGAAAGCCAAGCATGCGGTTAGCATTGTTAGTTATGTAGCGAATATGAGGCTCCCAAGACAGGTTCGATGAAATATGGATCCCCAAGTACTTATACGATGATACACCTTCCAACAAAACACTGTTTAGATAGTAGAAAGTAGAGTGCGAGTTAAGACGAGAAACAGTCAATACTTTACATTTGTTAGTGTTGAGCTGCATGTTCCATTTGTTACACCAATTAGAAACACAATCAAGGTCAGACTGAAGGATAGCAACATCAGAGGTGTTAGTTATTTCTCGGTAAAGAACGCAATCATCTGCATATAAGCTAATAGAGGACGAAACGCAGGAAGGTAAGTCGTTGATAAAAATAAGAAAGAGCAGGGGACCTAACACTGAGCCTTGAGGTACGCCTGATGTCACGGGAGCTGGACTTGAAGAGGTATTATTCACAGACACAAATTGAGATCGGTTATTAAGGAAAGCGCGAATCCATGAAAGCACATCCTGATCAATGTTAAGTTTGCTAAGCTTATGGAGTAGTAGATTATGTGACACCTTATCGAAAGCTTTGGCGAAATCAAGGAAAATACAATCCACCTGGGAACCATGATCAAGAATAAGGTGAAGGTCATGAGTGAAGGTGAGTAGCTGAGTTTCACACGAAAATGATTTACGGAAGCCATGTTGTGCAGGAGCAAAGAATGAATTGGATTCTAGGTGTTGAACGAGATGAGAAAAAATAATATGCTCAAGAATTTTACACGGAATGCTTGTTATGGAAATGGGACGGTAATTGAGAGGAGAATGATGATCACCGGTTTTATGCACAGGCACCACTTTACCCACCTTCCAATCGTCAGGTAAACAGCCTAGAGTAAGTGATTGCTCAAATAATTTAGACAGTATTATAGAAGAATACTCTTTTGTTCTTAGCAAAAATTTAGAATTAATTCCGTCAACTCCCGCGAAGCAGGATATTCTTAGCTGTTCAATTATCTTTATAATTCCACTTGTTTGAATTAAGATGGGATACATGGGCAGAAAAGCGCGTTGTTGAAGTTGAGGTAAAGTTGAAGAAATACAGTTTGAAAATGATTCAACAAAAGTAGAATTGAAAACATTTGCACAGTCATCGGTGGAAACAGGTTCACCTGATAAAGTAAACAGAGACAGTGTGGTGTTTTTATTGCCGTTAATCGCCGTCCAAAACTGTTTGACGTTGTTGGTTAGTAGTGATGGCAGGGTGATTGAAAAATAAACTGACTTTGCATCCGCGATTGCACTTTTATAAGCATTGGCAGCCTCATGATACTCCAGCCATTTAACCTCCGAATTTGTTAACTTTGCTGCACGAAATTTGCGCTTTTTTTTATTGGAAAGTCTTTTTAGAGTGTTATATTGAGCCAAGGGGAATTCGAAACAATTGGGATGTTACGTAGCGGTATATGTTTATTGGTTAGGAGCTCAACCTGCGTCTTAAACAATGTCCAATTTAATTCTAAAGAACGGTCAGAAAGGTGGTCTAAGTAATCGTTAAGAAAAAGGCCAAGGGCACCGTTAATAGAGTCATAGTCACCTCTACTATAGTCTCGTATTTTTTTAAGAGTTCGCTGTGCTGTTTTGGCTGGCACATCAAGTGAAAAATGTAGTAGCGAATGATCGCTGAGAGCCGGCATGAAAGTAACAGAAGAAATAAGTTCAGGTGAAGTTGACAAAATGAGATCTAATACGTTTGCAGTTGTAGCAGTGATTCGAGTAGGAAGAGACACCAGCTGCGAAAAACTGAAGTCATCACATAACTTTATAAAATCTTCCGCATCTGATGAGAAAGGGTTAGAGAAAATATGCGGGTGAGACCATTTTATTTGAGGATAATTGAAATCACCAAGGAGGAGTATAGGAGATGAAGGAAAGCGCACTATTATTGAGTTCAAAACATCATGAAGATTCGAAACAAAAGAAGGGTTAGCTGATGGCGGACGATAACACACGGCTAAGATAACTTTTTGGAAGTTCAAATACAAGCAACAACAAACTATTTCTAAATCACTATTCAAACGCACACAGAAAGAATCAATGTGATCGGCAACTGCCAATAAAACGCCACCTCCATTTCGTGCACCCCTATCACAGCGTTAGACATTAAAACGCTTATCACAACTAAATAATTCACAATTCCGAACATTCGATGACAGCCACGTTTCGGTTAAAGCTACTAAGTCAGCGCTACAAGAATCAATAACTGAACACTATTCATCACGATGACGTAAAATACTCCTTATATTGCTAAAAAGTGCTGACACAATTTGGAAAAAGGAATAGCACCCACGCCCCTTGCCACATGTTATTGTGAAGAAGAAGCTTGATGTGTGTTACGAAGCATGTTAACGTTATCTCCTTCGCGCATATCAGATGAGGGCGTTTGATGCAAGTTAAGGGGAGGCCTGTTGACGTTATCACCTTCACTCCTATCAGGACCAGCACCGAGATCAAACACGTCGTCAGACACTGAGTTATACATATAACACCTCTTGTTAATAAACAGTTTATTGTAGCGTAGTTGAAACACATTTTTAGAGGCTTTTCCAAACTCAGTTAGTTTTTTCCTAGCTTGGCGGGTTGCTGGCGAGAAATCTTCACAGATGTAAATGTCACTACCTTTCAACTTAAAACGCGACGAAAATACACAATTCTTGACTTTATTGGAGGAGAATTTCACTATTGTTGGGCGACAGCGATTGGCACTAAAAGCACCGATGCGGTGTGAGCGCTCAATGCAGTCTGGGGGCACCTGTAACTCAAGAGAGCCAGAAGCAAGCTCGAGAACCTTTCTTTCAGTAACGGACCAAGTTTCGGACGGAGAATCCGCCAAACCATAAATAATTAGATTATCCCTACGTGATCGATCTTCAAGGTCGTTTAGACGGTCATTCAAAGTGGCGTTGTCATAATTTAATTTTTCAGCGAGACATTTCACTGTGTTGAAATCTTGGTCAACCAACTCAAGCGCAGATACTTTATTCTCGACAAGCGTAAGTCGATTACCGATGTCGTTCATTTTTCTTTCGATTGAACTCTGACTTTCTCTTATTTCTTTCACACTGTCTAGTAAACTGTTTTGCCCAACTTCAGATTTCAAAGATCGTTCATTCATATCCCTCACCAGCTGCATCAAATCCGCGAATTGTTTCGCTTGAACGTCGCTCATGGGGCCGGGATTAAGTTCAATGTCGCCCGAAAGTGCTAGTAACGATTTTACCACATCATAACACTCAATGACCGTAACACAAATAACACTTGGGCATGGAAACAGCAGAAGAACGACGTTATTCGTTCGTCTAGTATGTAACGACGGAGAGGAACCCACCTGTACAATGAAGCAGAACGGATTAGAAGACTGCATCCTCAGGCTGTTTCCATGCCCACTGACAGAACTGGCGACGTTCCACGGTTTTGAAGCCTCGTTGATTAGTGTCGATGTCGATGGGGTAGCTTCCTTGTGCCGGGTAAAGGCATACTGCGGCCAGTACGCGAGTACGCCAAAACGTACGTTGGATTTATCTTGAAAAACTGGAAATCCTTCCGTGGCCAGCGTTGTTGTGACGATGACTTGAGAGAACGGCGATGCCCAGACAGGCGCTGAACACAGGCAAAGCAGGATCTGTACAATGAAGCAGAACGGATTAGAAGACTGTATCCTCAGGCTGTTTCCATGCCCACTCTGTTTCCATGCCCACTCTTGATTGGTTGGTTGGTTGGTTGATTGGTTGATTGGTCAGATGGAGATGCCTCGATCTTCCACCTACCTGTCACGACAGAAATGAACGGAATAAACAGGAAATTTTTTAAAATGTATCCTGGACTTGCTGCGCCAGGACGGTTGGCGCCTAGATGTATGCCTTGCAGTGTGCGGCGTTCTCTGTGTTTTAATATGCGAGAAACAAATACAGAGGGGTGTGAAATGTGTTTTTTTCGACAACTGCCATCTGGCCGTATCTGCAAACATTATACACGATCAAGCACTCATGGTCACATAGTTATAGCCGTATTCCCACGATACTAATTACACATATAAAAACTCTTTTATGAACATCCTCCAAAACGTGTGTTCGTAACCAGGGTGGAGAAAAAAATTAGTCGGATTTGTAATCTGATTTAGATCACAATTTAAATCGTGAATTAAATCAGACTAGTTTCACTATGAAGATTTAATTAAAACATATCCCAGAAAAATAACCCAGAAAGTACTTGTATATACTGAATTTATTATATTTGATGCTTTCTATGTTCGCTTTGTTTATATATAGATTGAAGAATCATTAAGCAAAAAAGATTTGTATAAAGCTGCACACTGAAAAAAAGATTGTAAAATTGTACTGGATTTCTACTTTCCACTTTGTACGTCAGCTACAATTTTATTTCAACAAAATCAAAACGCAAAACACCGAAAGAATTTTTTTAAATCTAATGCACTTTTTCAAATAAGTTAAAACTCGAAAGCAAAATTCATTGTAATTTGTAACTATAGAATCAGGTTATGTTTGTTTCTAGTGTGGAAAGAATTACAGCAATAGAATATTGTTAACCAAACTGTGCTTCAAATTTGCGGTAATTCTTTCTCCCGCATTGCTGTTTTTGTGATACGACAGATTAATCAGTGAACCTGCCATGTTAAAAAACAAAATTTAGTGGCAAATATTTACTATTTTAGCTAGATTAATTTTAATAATATAATTTAATTTAATTCAAGTAAATCTGAGTTAAATCAAATAAGCCTGATCTAAGTTACTAAAAAACGTTATTCAGCCTCGTGTTCACAACACCACCTCTGTGTGCTATGCCTCAACAAGTTCATCTATTCATTACAGAAGCCAAGATCATATATTTCAGTACACCCACTAGGAACACTACCCTGTCACAACATCTTGTTTATCATTCTTTATAACTTCCGTATCTTCTGTATCTTTGTGCCTCATCAATAGTTTATATTCAGGATATAGGAAAAAATAAAGACACTAGTTCTAGGTCCTTCTTTAGAACGTTTGTCACGCTTTGTCATTAGAGAGCAAGGAAGAACCACGAAATTGCATTAGGCTGAAACACAACAGCGTTGTCTGAGAGGACACAAAAACAAAAGCTCTCAGACTCTACAGGAGCGCTGTTCTTCGATCAGAGTACTCCATTAATTCCGCGTTCGCTTCATAAACAAACCTTTTGTCGGTGACAAACTATGAGGCAGTTTGACTTGAAGTCGCTCAGCCATCCTGCACTCCTCACTTGCCATTATGAGACCAATGGTACGAAATTTTAGAGGAATGAACAAGAACAAATGAGCGGTACAAAACGCGTTCAATGCAGCAAACAGACGATACGCGCAAGGGCCGCACGTCCGTAACGGCGGTTGCATCCTAAAAAAATATATATATATATATGTAAAAGAAAAAACAAACTGACGAGCGAGCTTTGAACACGCGAACCGCCTTATATGCCTGGGACCGTAAACTCGGCCAACACAAAGTTGGAGCCAGAAGGTGGCGGAGCGCGCCGATTGGACGTCGGCGAATAAAGCGCCAAGTCACTGCCGTGATGGGCCAATCGGTGCGCTCCGTCAACTTCAGCCCGAACTTTGTGTTTGACGAGTTTAGAGGCCCAGGGGCCCTAAACTCGTGAAACACGAAGTTGGGGCCGAAGTTGACGGAGCGCACCCATTGGCCTATCACGACGATGACTTGGCGCTTTTGTCGCCAACATCCAATCGGTGCGCTCCGCGAACTTTCGGCCCGAACTTTGTGTTTCACGAGTTTAGGGCTCCTGGGGCCCTAAACTCGTCAAACACAAAGTTTGGGCCGAAGTTGACGGAACGCACCGATTGGACAACCACGACGATGACTTCGCGTTTTTGTCGCCGACGTCCAATCAGCGCGCTCCGTGAACTTTCGGCTCCAACTTTGTGTTTGACGAGTTTAGGGCTCCTGGGGCCCTAAACTCGTCAGATACAAAGTTGTAGCCGAAAGTTCGCGGACCGCGCCGATTGGACATCGGCGAAAAAAGCACGAAGTCATTGTCGTGATTGTCCAATCGGCGCGCTCCGTCAACTTTGCCTCCAACTTTGTATTTGACGAGTTTAGGGCCCCAGGACTGCGTTTCACCAAAAGTTCGAAAGCAAACAAAGACTGGAGTACCGTATTTACTCGAGCAATAGCCGCACTGCTTATGAAGAAAACCTCAGGGTTCGCTTTTCCGCGGAGCACGCAGATTGCCAATCATCGCGATCGACAGCATGATTCCAGCTGTTCCCTATTGAAAAAGGCCAATATGAACTCGGCTTATTGGAAATATTGTATTCCAATGAAGTTGATGGAAACCAATAAAAACCTATTGTTATCCGATTAACCCAATACGCACGATGGGAACTCATATCGGAGGACAATATCCCGATATAGTATGCGGTTATTGGTATACAACAGGATATTCGAGCACAATATCCCGATGTAACTTGCGGTTATTGGTATACAGCACGATATTGGAGCACAATATCCCGATAGAACTTGTGCTTATTTGTATACAACGCCATATTGGAGCACAATACCCCGAGATAATGCGTGGTTATTGGAATAGAATACGACATCACGTGCAAATTTATGACCGACATGGACATACTGTACGGCCACACGATATATAAATATCGGTCGTCATTCACGGGCCCAAAGGAGAATACAATATTATATCGCGTGCATATTTGTCAGAACGGATACCAACCCAGGTAGCACACTTGCTTGGTTTAGTTGGGGCCAGGATTGGCACTTAGCTGTGATAGCTTGGCCACGACTGCCGAGCCATTTACGTCTGTATGCCAGCCTGGCGTTTCACAGTCTTTCCTTGCCCCAGAAAGCCACGGAACTACCAGGGAACGTCTTTCCTGGTTGGCCAATTAATTTCCTGGGTCATTGATGGCCAGGGTAAACAGGCCGCTGCCAGTATTTGATGTAGCCTGGCTGTCTATTGATTTTCCTCGGTCAGAGATGGCCAAGGTAGCAATGCCTCTGCAAAGCTTTGAGGTTCCATGGTGGTTCATCAAAATTCCCTGGTCCACTCAATACAAGCAACAGCCAGTGTTCGGGCATGTTGCCAGATCGAAGATAGGGTGAGACAAGGAATGGCAGGGAATTGCCGCTATGCAATGTTCCTTGGCTCAAGCTCGTATTTAATTGGACCCAGAATGCCCGCTGAAAGCCACTGTTACTCTATAGTTCGTTCAACTTTTTTATTTTTTTTAAAAATTCGTATGAGCGTTCTGTTAACATATATTTGGTGCTTTGTGGCACGAGCCCTCGCACTAGAAAGCGACGTTTCAGTACGAGAAGTCTGTTTTAGCTAGAGACATAAAAAGAACACGTTTAACCAAATAAAAAAAAAAAACTATTTGAAAACAGTTTGGATATGAACAGGCCAAACCCGAAATGAACTGGTTCGAGTGGAATTGTACCGGACAAATTGGAAATGAAACTGTCGAAATTGGTCGAACTCGAACTCTATAATTTTCCCGCTTTTTACCGCGGCCTTTATCTACCCTGGCTTGCACGGAGAAGCCGCTTCCAGCGCTAGTGCCCGAGGCGGGAAGCCTCCCACGTGATGTTGGAAAAGCGCGGTAAAACTCCCGCACCCCAGATGAATCAAGCGCCTGGAATGCGCCAGTGCCCCGGGACCGGAGCAATGCAGTGTCCCCGCGCGCAGCGCTGATGCCTTAAAAGAGGAGAGCTCCTCACGTGCCAAGAGAGGAAGCACGCGGGCCAATCAGCGCGGCCCTCGCGTCCGCTCGAAGCACCAGTTTTCAGTCAGAAGAAAAGAAAACCGGATCTGGCGTTAGTGGCGCGAACTTGAGTCTTTGTTCGCGCTGCTGTTGCTGTGTTTGTATAAGATAGTTTGCCTGTGCATTGAGTGTTGCCTCTGCCGATGGTTCCTGTGGCTGATGACGTCCTCCGCCTGAGTTCCACTCGCTCGTGGGCGGAAAGGCTGCATTTCAGAACGGCGTGGTCGGAACTCGCTCTGTCCTCATTGCAACGCGGGCAATGAGGACAGAGCGAATCTGCTGTCGGCTGCGCTGAGCACATAGTGTAAAAACAAACAAACGCTTTTTTTTAATTTTTCCGTCGGCCATGTTTCACCTCAATCAACGCAAAGGGAATCCCGGCTCTACGTCGGTTGACTCATTACTGTACACTGCAACGGAGCCTTTTTGATGTGATCTTATTCTGATATCGTTATATCTTGCGTTTTCATCTCGGCTGCATACTTCTAGACGACCTTCTGCTCATTGCACTCCTTGTCGACATGTCGCGGGACTAATTGGAAGTCACTGTTTGCTCACTCCTTAATGCACATATTTCATGTTCAACATCAGTTATCTGAAGGAGGCACCATGAAACCCTAACATTCGTTCAGAGATACCTCAACATACTGTATTAGAGTGCTGTTTTGTGTGTTGTAGTTTCGTACAAAACCAAATTGCACTTCAATCAATCAATCAATAATTTTATTTTTTCAAGTCAAATACAAATTCGACTTGAACGGTCCGCTGGCACAAAAGGCAAACAGGTTGCCTGACGAGGTGCCAGCGGCCGGCAAGGACGGCAAAATCCAGCGGCAAATACAAAAAAAGCAAAAAGCAAAAAAAAAAAAAAAAAGAATCAGCGCATGCAGAAACCCACAGTAACACAACATCGTGATAACACCCAGACATCATACAAGGCAAAAAAAAATACATATGTGTACAAACAACACCAGGAAGCACAATAAATCACACCGCCCGCCATTAGACATTGTTAGGGAGTGATAGAGAGGAAACACAATATGTAAATAAAACAGAAAAAAAAAAAGAAAAGGCCTATAAAGTATACTATGTAAAAATGAGTATACGCATGAATTACATAGTACAAAGTACATAGTGTAAAAAATAAGTATAATGCTTGTGTATGGAAAGCATTCCACGATTAAAAAGTACCATATATTTTACGGTCGTCAGTCAAAAAGAAAATCTAAAACAGTGACAAATAAAAAATGGTCAGGAAAAAAACTCCTTTCCCATAATTCACCTTTAAAACAATAAAAACATTTGTAATATACCCTATAACTATTCAGTACAATTAAAGTTGCAATGAAACATTGGCCACGAGAGGTAACTCGGCCAACGTGGCCGAAAATTTCCTCGCATAATTTTCTCCATGGGTCATTTTGGACGTTGACAAATTTTATTGTGTATAATAAGTGTTATGCACATATGTTTCTTCTCATTTTCGTACAGGTACTTAGTTAAATAAGCCCCAGCAAAGGCAGCAAGACAGTCTCATGGGGTCACACCAAGGATAACTGCATTCCTGCTCGAGTCCCGAGTCATGTCACCGAACTTCACTGAACATTATGGTATATTCCCTTTCCTTACTTTCCCCTCTATAATGTGTTTTTCTGTTATTGTTGTTTTTGTTAAAAGGGTAGTACAACGTTTAAACACCCGAACATTCCTATATGGTCTCTGTACCAGACAAAAGGGTGTTTTAGGCCCGCTTCAGACGGGGCAACTTTTCCAGCAATTTCAGGGTTGCTGGTAGGTTGTTCCATAGCTTTCCCTAGATCGACACGAATTGCTGAGATCTGGTCCGGCTCGAAACGGACGAGCAACTCGGACAACTCGGAGACGTTTGAAGCGGCAGCAGCCAATCGGGAATGTAATATTTTCACGTGAAACCCCTGTGGTGGTGATGATGACGACTGAACTTGCCATCATCATCATGAAATTTGATTTTCCTTGCACTATTTAGGTGCACAATTATATAAAAAAAAACATGTTTTTATATATTTTAATTCTGTTTAGAATACTAACTCATATTTTTGAAACGGTTTATTTCCAAAAACGATCCACTTCATACCAGAACCAAGTCTTCAGCGGTCATTGTCACCACCACAGGGATGTCACGTGAAAATATCGCATTCCTGATTGGCTGCTGCCGCTTCACACTTCTCCTAGATGCCCAAGTTGCTCGTCCGTTTCGAGCCGAACCCAATCTCAGCAATTCGTGTTGACTTGCGAAAACATAGGAAAAAACCCGCCAGCAACCTCAAAAATCAAGGGCAGTTGAGCTCTAAGTTCAAGTCCATGTGGAGAATTTTTTTTGCCTTTTCTTAGTAAACACACACACACACACACACACACACACACACACACACACACACACACACACACACACACACACACACACACACACACACACACACACACACACACACACACACACACACACACACACACACACACACACACACACACACACACACACACACACACACACACACACACACACACACACACACACACACACACACACACACACACACACACACACACACACACACACACACACACACACACACACACACACACACACACACACACACACACACACACACACACACACACACACACACACACACACACACACACACACACACACACACACACACACACACACACACACACACACACACACACACACACACACACACACACACACACACACACACACACACACACACACACACACACACACACACACACACACACACACACACACACACACACACACACACACACACACACACACACACACACACACACACACACACACACACACACACACACACACACACACACACACACACACACACACACACACACACACACACACACACACACACACACACACACACACACACACACACACACACACACACACACACACACACACACACACACACACATATATATATAATTTGTTTAGAGGTTTAACGTATAGACGCATAATTGGCACACTAATTGACATTTAGAAGTGCTTTTATTCACACTCTGTGGCTCCCTAGTGTTTGCAATAGCTTCTTGTGAGCTATCGCGAACTCCGCAAAGGGAGGGGCATTTTCCCACCCTTTGGGGGCGGTAAAGCTGTAGCGCATAGCTCTAGCAGGTCGCACCTCGCGCACTGGCTCCATCACGAAGCATAGGTGCTGCATGCTCAAGGACGGAGAGGATCAGCTCTCCAACGAGCCAGCTGCAGACAAAACAGCCTTCCCCTACTTTCGTTAATGCCTTGGTTGAAGGCATTAAACCTATAAATGAAATACGATTGTTTTTGCTCTCTTTCAATTTTTGTGCTGAAGCCTGATTCCAAAATTGCAAAAGAAATGTGCTTGATTGAGTGATTAGAAAGAAACAGGTTCTTTGAGAGCGGAATGTCTGGGAGCGTTTGTGCGAGGCATTTGTGGTTGTTAAAGTGTAGTCTGAAAGCCAGGTTAGTCTGTCCGATGTACTGTTTGTTACAGACATTACAGTGCAGGAGATAAATCACGTTTGACGTGCTGCAATCGTAGCTACCCCTTATGTTCCGCGTGAACTCTGAATGTGTGCTGATGGCGTCTTTGTTTCCGACATGTGCTTGCATACTTTACACTTGGGCTTTCGGCATGGTCTGAAACCTAGGCTTGCTAGAGTGGTAGTTCTTGATTTTACTAAGACGTCCCGGAGATTCCTGCCGCGTCGATAGACGACCAGAGGAGCGGCGGGAAAGATTTCTCTGAGGCGGTCGCTCTGTGGCAGAAGATTGTAATTTTTGCTCAGTATGTCGTTGAGGTCTGGAAGATTGCCTGTATACATTAGAATGAGGTTAGTCTGTCTGATGTCTTAAGGACGCTCTATTAGGTTGCCAATGATGTCTGAGCGGTCGAGGTTTCTTGCCTTGCTTATAGCTAGGGTGTGTATTTTCCGGTTTTAACCGAAAAACACCGATAAACATCCGTCCGTGACGAAGATACAAAATCGGTTAAAACCGAAAAACACCGGTGGTTGGAGATTTTCGCCCTGCTTAAAACCGAAAAACACCGGTCGTTGCACGTTTCCGACCTAGCGAAACTTTTTCCCCGTAGAGGTTCGTCAAACATGTTATCTCGTGGATCCTGCATTCTTCCAGTGTGTATACATGGCTTGCACGTGGCGTCAGTCCGCCCTCCTTTCTGAGGGTCAAAAGCGTCTAGTTAACGCCGGGGAAGATAAGCTCTCACACGCCTTTCCCCCATTGTGTCGCCCATGGCCCCCTTTTGTGGAAAAATTAACGCAGTGGAAGGTACGCTCTCACGTGCCCTTTCCCCATTTTGTCTGGCCAAGTAATGTGGTGCAAGCCATGTATTCAGAGGTTGCTGTGGTTCCTGGAAGACACTGCCAACATCCGTGTCGTCGTACAGGGCCACTGACCTTTCAGAACTGAGATGCGTTCCTTGTTATCTGCTTAGTTTCCAAGGGCTTTTGGGCAAACGGAAAAAGGGTTTTGTTGGCGGGGGAGTGTTTGAGAAGGCGCGTCCGTCCCGCGTCTGTGGGTTTCCTCAACGTGAGACTTGCTTTTCTCGTCGTCACGTGGAATAGAAGGCCACCAGGATGGGAAGTAAGCGGAAAGCTCAGGATGGACTACGCTACAGATTTCATGGATGAATCTTCGTTCTGGTTCCGCGTGTCAATTGTTAATCCGTGCATAAACGTGGAGCTGCCAGAGGGATTTGTGCCTTATGAAAGTGTCTATGGGCTGGTCCTCCAAGACGAGAGCTAGCTGAGTGACTTACAATCAGAGTTTTTTTGTTACCGCCAATATGCTGTAACTAGCACCGTTGATCCAGTGTTATTTTGGAAACTTCATTTACCTGACTGTCCACTACTGACCCAAGACTCGCTGGACATTTTGGGATTTCCTGTGTCCAGCGCAAATGTGGAGCGTGCGTTTTCGAAATTGCGGGTTGTGAACCACAAGGAACGTGCTGCCATGACGGATGCAAGCCTCTCGAAGTATGCTTGCATCTACTATAATAACCAAGTGTGAGAAATAGATGCTTCCTCGAGAAGCGTATGAAATATGTGAATAAAATTGGAACTCTATGTCTGTGATCAATCGCATTTTTTTCCACCGATAATCACTGATTTTAGCCTCGTCGTTAGACGTTCCACCGAAATACACCGGTGTTTCGAAAATAAATAAACACCGAAAAACATCCGCCGATTTTTCTCACAAATAAACACCGGAAAGTACACACCCTACTTATAGCGTCATCGATTACGTTTGTTGGACACCTCTGCTGGGTTACTACGCGTTTCAGTTTTTGAGCGTTTTGTTCAAAGTCGTTGTTGTCTGATCATAAGCGCTTAAATCTGTGCACCTGAGACTAGGGCCGACTAGTCTTACAGTGTCGAATATGGCAGCTGTTGAAATGGAGGTATTGTTCTCTATCGGTAGCTTTTCTGTAAAGATTCGTACTTAATTAGTTATTAGCGAGATTCACAGTTACATCCAGGAAGTTTATGTACTTTTGTGATACGGAGTGGGTAAATTTTATCGATGGGTGTGCTAAATTGAAGGCGGCGATAAATTTCAGGAGTTCGTCTTCAGTACCGGCCCAGATCATGAATATGTCGTCCATGTATCTTGTGTAAAACAGCGGTTGAGTGGGGCGTTCGGCCAGAAAGGTGGTTTCCAGCTGTGACATGAATATGCTAGCGTGATTTGCCGCCATCTTAGTTCCCATAGCGGTTCCGTTGGTCTGCAGGAAGTGCCTACACTCAAATTCAAAGTGATTGTTCTAAAAAAAAAAACAGTTTCATCAGAATCGAAAGGACGTCCCCCTTGATGTCAAGTGTGTGATGAGCGGGTTCTTACGCTTCGATCACTGTCGCAATTCCGTCTCTGTGGAGTATATTTGTATATAGGGAAGACACATCAAGGGTTACGAGAAAAGCGTCACCCGAAATGTCTAGTGGGGCAATTTTCTGCACGAAGTGGCGGGTGTTCTTTACAAACGAAGGGAAGTTTGGAGGAATGTCTTTGATCAGTGTATCGACAAGACTCGAGATGCGTCCGGTGACTGTACCTAGTCCTGACCATATGGGTCGCCCGGGGTTGTTGATCTTGTGTATTTTAGGAAGGAGCTAAAACCCAAGCAGCACATAAACTTGAAGAAAACGTCGAAAGAACGTGGAAGACGTCTTTAACGTGACGTCGTAAAACGTCGAAGGTCCGGACGTTACCTTCCTTCGACGTCGATGAAACCTTTAAATGTCCGCGAGAAAAGGTGCACAGAAAGTCGAGAGGACGTTCCAAATGACGTTTGTTGCACGTCACATGCATGTCTCAGTGGGCCGTTGCGTCCTCCCTCGACGTTTATGATACGTGTGTTTACGATATCCGGACTGCCAACGACGTTCACAGAACGTCGAGAAACCTTTCCAAATTACGTTCCCTAGCCGTCGTGGGAAAACGTTGTGTTCCCCCCCCCCCTTCCCCCCCCCCCCCAAAAAAAAAGAAAAGAAAAAGAAAAGTAATTTTTTAGTAATATTGCGAAGGCAAGTTGCTATCATGCAAGTACGAAGGAAGTAACTAAAACAAAGGTTTGGTACGAACTGTTTATTTCAGCATTGTCAGACACGAGATGCAATACGGAGCGCCTCCAAAAGACGTCCCTGGATGTGCCAGCCTCAAAGATATAAAAAAAAAAAATTCACGTAAATAAATGAACAAGAGACGATGTCACGCAGCGCGGAATGTTCCACCGCTTACCTCGTTCTGCTTCTGATAAATGCGCTGACGCGCGTGCTTTAGCCTCACCATCGCACATAGCTGGTACTCTCGCTGCGTGCACGGGAATAATTTCAGAAGCGGGATCCCGTCCGCTGGGCGTTCTTGATTGAGATCGTCGAAGGCGTCTGAAGGGCCTTGACCGGAGACTGGACTTGACGCGCCGTTATGTGCACTGCCACTTGTTTTCTGGGGGGCGTCATTCACATCCTCACAGGCACCTTGATCCGAGCAGTAGTACGATTCAACGTGTGAAGCGTTATGACCTTGGAAAAGGTCCTCGAGCCGTGACTGAATACGACGGCGTTTTTGGCGATCACCGACTTCTTCATAGGGGCGACTTGAACGACTCATCCAACCGCAACACTCACACTGTATGCAGACTCGAAAAAAAAAAAAAAATCACGGCGACATAGCAGCCTGCCTCGTAGACCCGTAGACGTGACGGCCGGTGCTAGTGACTGGCTTTCGGAAAAAGCTGGACCGGGTCCCAGAGCTGTTCTCTCTGGGCTAATTCGAAGAACAGAACATTCAGTGAAATATTTTTGGAACGACTGAGAAAATACGTGGAGTTGGAACCTACGCTTGTCAATTGTTCGTCGTCGCTATCTTCCCCCACTTTTCGCTCGCCCTCTTCTAGCCGAGTTTCCCGACGCATCGCATGGGGCTCTATGGAGTTGCCACTAGCATCTCCTCTGCCTACCTTTCCCCCTCTCTCTCGCGCCGTGCCGGCTGATTTTTTTTTTATTTTTTTCTTCCTTTTTTTTTTCGGCACGTAGGTGCGGCCTGGTCTTGAACGCTTTTTGGACCGTCATCTGAGCCATTCAGGGGTTGGCATTATGAATGTCAATTTCCACAAACCGTTGACAGTATCTACCAAATTTCGTCATTGCCGGACATTTTATTTGTTTTTAGTCAACTCCAAAAATGCGCAAACGTGCAGTGAAGTTGTGCTCTCATATAGTGTGTGCTGGCATGTGATTTTCGTTTGGGTACGTCACCAGTGGCAACGAAAGCCAGATCTGTACTGACAGTCACGTGACAGGACTTTACGCCCTGATCTACCGAAAGCGCTAAGGCGCTGGAAGTTGGTGTTATGGATGAACTGTGATGTTGGTGCGAATTTTTTGGTTGTGCGCAGGTGAGCATCGGTTAGAAAATACGAAGAGAAATTGACGAACCTTAAAACAATCTCGGGTGGTCGCGGAGCAGTATGAATGCTCCTAGGAAAGGATGCAGCCTGCAGGCCTGAAATCACTTGGACAGGAGATAGTGTAGCGCCGCCCCTGAGGTGCGTGCCAGGGCCTAGGGCCCATGGAAGACGACAACGCGCGTGCGTGAAGCAAATTGGGTTACGGGGATATTTATACAGCGTGTAGTTGGCCAGCCATTGAAAGTTGCGACGAGTCACTCGCTGTAGATGAGCAATTTAGCCAGTGCAGTACAACCGCTAGCCTCGGGTCTTTAACGTGCACCACGCAGTAATGATACAAAATGCAATAATTGCACAATTCGATCCGTTCTAGACGCTCCGTTCTAGTCGCAAATTAAACCCGTAACAATATTTTTAACAAACCAAAATTATAACATGCACATCTAAAAGGAATGATATTCCCAACATGCTTTCATAATTTTTTCTTCTTCCGTGTACATTGAACAAAAAATAGTCAGAGTGCAGGCGAGCTGGTGTAAGTTGAACATGATTGTAAAATTGTAAAATTGAGACGTTGCCTCCTCTTTTACTACCTTCTGTTGTGTTCTCTTTCTGCCCCAGTCTCAGGTTTACAATCGTGTACATTGAGTTTTGTAAATGCCCTGCCTAGCGCCATCGATGTGCAATTAATAGCATTTTGAAATACGCAAATTAATGTATAAATAATTAAATTCCTCAACCTCTCAAAAATCAAGTTCTGTTTGGGGCTCTTGAGCACTGATACCTTGACCACAGTGATTCTGCGGCTGGAAATGGAGCTGGAAAATCTAAAAACGTCCAACAAAACGTGAGTGGTCGACGTTGCCAGCACGTCTTATATGACGTCTACAACATTTAGGTGTGAACGCGACGTCGCTGAAACGTCACTGACGGGGCAATAATGTAACGTCACCCTGGACTTATTTTAACTTCGAAGAAACGTGAGTGTACGACGTTACTAAAACGTCTTGTCTTGACGTCGTGGCGACGATGACGACGTTAAAGTTGAAACGTGACGTCGCCAGCACGTCACGGACAACACGATAAAGGAATGTCATTTATGAACTTGAGTTCAGCGTCAAAGAAACGTGAGTGTTGGACGTTGTGAGAACGTCGTGCATCAACGTCGAGGGAACGTTGACGACGTTTGAGTTGATATACAACGTCGTCACAACGTCACTGATTGGACTCTAATGGAACGTTATATAAGGACGTCACCTCAACATCGAAAAAACGTGATCGAAGTGATGCGGGACGTCACGGACGTCCGGGACTTTTTCTCGACGTTTCCACGACGTTTTGTGCTGCATGGGAAGCGAGCGTGTTAGGATTGGGATGATTTTACGGCGTTAAGGGCCTCCTTAATTATTTTTCCACTTTTCTTTACATTTACTAAATTCTTAATGATTGCCGTTTCAAGATTTTGTTTGGGGTCTGTCGGTAGTTCGTGGTTAAATGATGCGTCATTCAGTTTCCGAAAGCCCTCGTCAAGATATTCTTGTTTGTTCGTAACAACTATGGAGCCGCCCTTGTCTGCAGGTTTAATAATTAAATCTGCTCTGGCACTGAGTCTTTTCAGCAGTGTTGTACACGTTCCTCAAGAAATGAAACAAAAGCTCGTTCCTCGTTCGTTCTGATATTTGTAACGCGTTGCCGTTACAAGTTCCATCTGTGAAAAAGGAACTCGTCCCTGTTAACGTCTAAAAAAATGGAACGTATTGTTACATTTACGTTACATTCACAGCACTTGCAGCGTACAAGTCCGGTTTGCAGGATCCCGTACATTGCCGATGTTGGTCAAGTCGTTGTGAAACCGCAGCCGGTCACAATTTCTACATCTACACCCTAACTCTGGGTCCAGAAAGTCATTTTTTTTAATTTAGCGTATCTTCTATTAAGGTTGTTCAAATTGGCAGCATGGCAGCTGTGTCTTTGTGATGCGCTCGCCGCCCCGCGATGTTCGTCATCTTGTCTGTTTTGCCGCATGCGCTTGGCGTTTTGTTCACGGTCTTCATCGGTGGTGTTTGCCGCCCGCCGCCGCCGTTGACGTTCTCGTTGCCGTTCCCGCCGTTGCTCTTTGGAGGCGCGTTACCCTTCGGGAGTCCGGACTATATGCGGCCTCGCCATTACGACGAAAGAAGTGCAATTGAAAATGAAAAACGGCAACTTGTCGCCCTGTTTTTTTATATATATACATTCGCGTGGACGACTATCACTGCGCCAAGGAGTTGAAGGAAACTAGACACGCGCGAAGGGACCGCCACCCGGCGGAAAGTAGACACGCGCGACGGGACCGCCACCTCGGAAGTGCGGAAAGAAAATAGGCACGCAAGCTCTTGGAACGACGACAAGGCGCTGTGAGTTTTTGGTGAGGCACATAAAAAATCAACGCAACCCTAGCCATAAACAGGTCTGCTGTAAAAGAATCAATGTCCCCAAGCTCTACTGCATCCGACTGCTACCAAGCGAGTACCACACAAAATAAATCCCAAGACAAGCAACTAAAAAGTTAACGAGATCCTGCTCTTCGTAAATATATTGGTTTTATACTTTTAGTTAGAATTTCCCTCTTAGAAATAAAGGAAAATTTACCAGACTGGGCGAAAAAAAATAGGAACGCCGTTCCTTTTTTCGTTCCAGTAGAGATGTAACGAGTTCCCGTTCCAGTTCCATCAATGCGAAATAAAACGGCGGCGTTCTTTCATTCCGCCTAAAAAGAACGCGTTCCAGAAACGCTGTTCCTTGAAACACCGTTCCGTACAACACTGCTTTTCAGGAACTCATTCTCTGACCTAGAAAGGTTATATTTTGTCGGTCTTTGCCTCTTCACAGCGGAAATGATATCGCGTTGCGTGATATCAATGTACATGTCGAGATACTTATCTCTTCGTGGATTAGGCGTTCATTGCTTTTCTGGGTTGGTCAAAATCGTCTGGTTAGGATTCGGTTAGCGGTCGTGAAAGTACTCGCGGAGCCTCATGTTTCGTGCAAACTTGTCCGAATCTTGGTACAATTGAAACTTGTTGTAGTGGCCAGTTGAGGGGCAGAAGGTGAATCCTGTAGTGAGCATGTTGGTTTTTTCCGCATTAACACTGCGTCCGATAAATTTACTATGTTGCCTTTGTTCGGTGTTTTTCTCGCAGTGTCCCGGGAACGCGCTGCGACTTGCGGCCGGCAGCTAATCGTGTTTACAGCGGCGGAGTTGTTTGAAGCCAGCGGCGCTCCCGCGTCTGCGACCCGTGTAGACCCTGGCGGTGGAGAGTGGGCATGGAGAGTTGCTTTGACTGCTATCGAATTAGCACACATCATGAGCGTCGGTTGGGGACATGCGTCAGATAGTTTGTCACGCTCGAGTTTTCTCTTTTTCGTTATCCACAGCTCGTGGCGTCTTTTCTGCTCATATAGCTCTATTTCGGCGTTTGCCTCGCAGCTTAGTGCCCCTTCGTTACTGATCTTAATTTCGGTATGTGATAGCTCGGCCGCCTTCCCTCTGTGGTGTTGTTCTGTGATTCTGACTAGTTTTAGTGAGGCCTCAAGAGTGACTTCATTCCACTGTTTATGCTCAATGTGGTTAAAGCAATCCGATGATGATTTCAGGCATAGACGGAGACCTTTGGGGAGGAGGTTTGTTTTTTTAGTAAAGAGGGAGTGTCTCTGCGTGCATGGTGTGCTTGACGCGCTTTTTAACGGCTTTACGTACATTAAGGAATGCTCTGGATTTAGGATAGTCGGGCGTCAGAGTACATTTTTCTGTGTAGAGTCACTTGTGCTGCGTGGGATTGCTGCGGACAGCATCGGAAAAGGTACAAAAGGTACCCCGCCGGAGGTAAGGGCTTCTTGCCTCCGCCGGGGGTGCTCCGCCGTCGGGAGCTTGCCGTGGGCGGCCGTGAATCCAGGGACATCGTGTTTGTTGGCTGAGTGCCACCACGCTCTGTGTTGGGCGAAGCAGGGGTTCCTGAAACAGCTGACTCTGGGGTTCTGGTGGCTCGCGGGGTGTCGCTCCATCCGGTTGGCCCTTGTCCTTGCCTTGCATGATGATGTTCTGGAGGTTGAGTGCCAGGAGGGCTAAACCCTCGAAGCTTGGGTGTAGTCCATCAGCTGCGAGAACGCGCCGCGCTGTCATCTCCGAGAATGCATGGCAAATGAAGGTGCCCGAGGATCGGCGGCAGAGTTTGCTTGCCTCGATGTTGAAAGTGCTGACTTGGCCGTATAACCACCTTACGAATCGGTGGTTGGAGAAGCGCAGGCGGCGGTTTACACTCCGGGTTAAGATGAGGCTGAGGTAGATACGCTTGATCTCTGGCCTCGCGGATCGGATGTGGCCCAGGACCTCGCGGAGTCGTTCCGGGCTTGCTTGGGCGCCGTCCTCGGCCAGATCGTGGGTTCCGACGTGCAGGATGAGGGTGACGACCGTTTGCGGAATGTATTCTGGTAGCTGCATCACATCCGAGAAGCAGGCGCCGTTGTAGGTTACAAAAGCGGGGCATTGCAGGAGTGGGCATTGAAGTGCTGGTACAAGTACTTCGCTGGGGAGTCTCCAATGATGGCGGTCTTGATCGTGCGTTGGGGGTACTTCGATAGATGCTCCGCAGTACGGAAGCCGGTAGCCATTGTTAAATGTAGGTGAAGTAAGGTAAATATAAGAACAATGAACCGGGAATAGTTAATAAGTCAAAGATGCGTACTGTCGGAGTTACTAATTCGCAGTTTATTACGAAGTTTCGAGCGGGGGCCGCTCTTCATCAGGTGACGAGTGTACCACCTGTGAATGTTTATATACGCCTAAGAAGAAATTATAGGGGGTAAAGAACAATAAGAAATGGAAATAACATTGTCAAATCAGATAGTAGTTCACACAGAGGGGAAAGAAAGCCAAAACTTGAAAAATGCTAAATAGGAACGGTTGGCGGAGAGATTATCCACGCTCTCACAACAAAAAGCGCAAAAAACTGAGAAGTTTTGAAGCAAAAGAAGGAACATACACGCGCACACACACACACACACACACACACACACACACACACACAAAAAGACAAAGGTGTGTCCGAAAGTTTCTGGTTGAGAAGGGGTGGCTCATCTTCAAAGCAGATATACGTCGTATGTGACGTCCTACGAGACCTAATCCCGAGACATTTGTTTGTGCTAGAAGATCGAAGTTTGAGGTGGATTAAAACTTTGGGGAATTTTTTCTTGAATAAGGATTAATAGGATATGTAACAGTCTATGCCTGCCTGAGATTAACCGCTTGAGCCGCATTTTTTCGTTTTGGAGGTTCTCTTCGTACTTAAACGTATTAGAATGTGGTTTAAATATTGATTGTTAAATTTGAAGATTTCCTGGTGTCTTCAGCTTGTGTATCGCCAGAAGCTCAACGACGGAGAGGATCAGCTTTCCAACGAGCCAGCGGCAAACTAAACAGCCTTCCCCGACTTTCATTAATGCCCTAGTTGAAGGTATCAAACTTATAAATAAAATACGATTATTTTTTCTCTCTTTCAATTTTTGTGCTGAAGCCTGATTCCAAAATTACGAAAGAAATGTGATTGATTGAGTGATACGGAAGAAAAAGTTCTTTGAGAGCGGAAGGTCTGTGAGCATTTGTGCGTGGCATTTGTGGTTGTTAAAGCGTAGTACGAAAGCCAGATTAGTCTGTCCGATGTACTGTTTGTTACAGACATTGAAGTGCAGAGATAAATCACGTTTGACGTGCCGCAATCGTAGCTACCCCTTATGTTCCACGTGAACTCTGAATGTGTGCTGATGGCGTTCTTTGTTTCTGACATGTGCTTGCATACTTTACACTTGGGCTTTCGGCATGGTCTGAAACCTAGGCTTGCTAGAGTGGTAGTTCTTGATTTTACTAAGACGTCCCGGAGATTCCTGCCGCGTCGATAGACGACCAGAAGAGCGGCGGGAAAGATTTCTTTGAGGCGGTCGCTCTGTGACAGAAGATTGTAATTTTTGCTGAGTATGTTGTTGAGGTCTGGAAGATTGCCTGTATACATTAGAATGAGGTTAGACTGTCTGATTTCTTGAGGACGCTCTATTCGGTTGCCAATGATGTCTGAGCGGTCGAGGTTTCTTGCCTTGCTTATGGCGTCATCGATTACGTTTGTTGGATACCTCTGCTAAGTTTGTACGCGTTTCAGTTTCTGAGCGTTTTGTTCAAAGTCGTTGTTGTCTGAGCATAAGCGCTTAAATCTGTGCACCTGAGCAGGATTGACTTGTCTTACAGTATCGAGGTTGGCAGCTGTTAAAATGGAGGTATTGTTGCCTATCGGTATGTTTTCTATAAAGTTTCGTACTTAATTTGTTATTAGCGATTTCCACAGTAACATCCAGGAAGTTTGTGTACTTTTGTGATACACAGTGGGTGAATTTTATCGATGGGCGAGCTAAATTGAAGGCGGCAATGAATTTCGTGAGTTCGTCTTCAGTACCGGCCCAGATCATGAATATGTCGTCCATGTATATTGTGTAAAACAGCGGTTGAGTGGGGCGTTCGGCCAGAAAGGTGGTTTCCAGTTGTGACATGAATATGCTAGCGTGATTTGGCGCTATCTTAGTTCCCATAGCGGTTCCACTGGTCTGCAGGAAGTGCCTATTCTCAAGTTCAAGGTGATTGCTCTCCAAAACCAGTTTCATCTGAGTCGAAAGGACGTCCCCCTCGATGTCAAGTGTGTGATGAGCGTGTTCATACGTTTCGGTCACTGCCGCAATTCCGTTCGGTTCCACCATATGTGAGAGTGACCTCTCGTCGGAGGTCACATATGACATTTATCTGCTTCGAAGACGAACCACATCTTCGCAACCAGAAACTTTCGGACACATATTTTTTTTTTTTCGTTTTGTGTGTGTGTGCGTGTTTCTTTTTTGCTTCAAAACTTTTCACTTTTTTGCGTTTTTTTTTTCTTTTTTTTTGCTGTACAAGCGTGGATAATCTCGCCGCCAACCGCTTTTTTTTAGCATTTTTCAAGTTTTGGTATCCTTTCCCCCCTGTGTGAACTACTATGTGATTTCACAATGTTATTTCCATTTCCTATTGCCCTTGACCCCGTCTAGTTTCTTCTTATGGGTATATAAACAGTCACGGGGTGTATACTCGTCACCTGATGAAGAGCGGTCCCCGCTCGAAACGTCGTAGTAAACTTCGAATTAGTAACTCCGACGGTGCGCATCTTTGACTCATATGTATATATATATATATATATATATATATATATATATATATATATATATATATATATAAACATAAAAACTTATGGTTGGATTCCTTCGTTTCTTACTTACACGTGGCAGCGCATTCTTGATAAGTTTAGCATGCAGATGGAGTATATTTTTGCGCGACTGTAAAGCTTTTCTCTTTTTGGTCAGGGGACTTTTGAGACGGAAAGTTAACCAAGAGCGCTCAATACATGTCCTAATATGATCTCTAGAAACGAATGTATGCAAGGCGTATATTAACGCAGTCTTAATAAGATTATAATTCTTGTCCACATTTCTATATCAAAGCCTTAAAAAAAAGGTTAGCATGAAACTTACAAGGTAAGAAAGTAGGGCTTTTTGCTCGGCACGTGGGTAGTTGAACACTGTCTTAACTAAAGGGCTAAGCTTTAGAGTCGGTATGTTTAATTGGACGAGAATATTCAGATAATACTTAGGTGGCTCTAGGAGTTCAACACTCATGAATCACTTGGGGTTTGTAGTAAGAAAAACGTTTAGTGTGGCAGATCTCCGAGTTTATTCCTTAATCATTTGTGAGAGTGAGTACGAGTTGCACATGTCAACAAAACAACACGCATGAGCGTGAAAACAATGCCACAATTTACACGGCATGCAAGCAGGTACAACAGGACACAGAATTTCGGTATATTTAAAGTCACGACAATCCTAACAACGATGATCAATATCTGGAACAAGGAATTCGTCAGGCATTTTGTTCAGATGGTTTTCTTAATATCACAACATTATTAAACGAGTAAGGGTTCCTCTATGTATTATGATGAAAGAACCGTAAACTTCTTTCGTGTGCAGGTAAACGGTTCAACGTGGTCAATAAGATATGAATGCCGTTCAGATGTGCCATAATAACCGATTAATCAAATGTTAGCAATTGTGGATCGGTTAGCCGCACGAATAATGTAAAAACCTAAACTGATATTGAAAACAAGAACTAAAAGTGCCTTTTTCTTAAAATACCTTTCCCAGATATAAAAACGCGTTACCGTGGGCCGAGCAATAACAAATAGTTTGACTTCCAGCTGGTAAGAGCAGCCATGGTGTTTATAGCACCTTGAAAGTCGAAAGACGGCACAATCTTGCAATGAAAGGCCCGCTCACACCTTTACCACACCGCTAGCTCATCGCTATAAATACGGCACTAGCGTTTCGCCCCTTCAGAGCTGTATCCGCGCTATGCTGCGTGAGACAGGTTTTTTCCTGGTCACACAAAGTGCAGCGCCAGATGGCCGCCAAATCATCGCTCTTTCAGGGCTGGGACGGCTCTGTAAACAGGCCCTATGTGAAAAAAAAAACCGTAATCGACTTAAGTAGTTGCGTTGAAAGGCAATTTTTTTTTAGGGCTCGGAAATCCATCGATTAAGCTTCCAATTAGTTCAGTAATGCTTTAATCACGATCATCTTTTTATGGAAATTGCTTAATTTGTATAACTTAAAACCGGTAAACCAAGTCCAAAACAAACATTATTTCTTGTGTGTTTTTTTAATTACGTGCTTTCCATCTTCAAAACGAAAACGTTATTCTCTTCGTCGCCGAGAAACTGACATATACCGTCATTACTTATCATGGTTAAGCCAGGGATAGTTCCAACTCTAAGGCGCGCGCCATCCAGAGTGAACGCTCCTCAAGTACAGTGCGTTCTCTGCACGCGAAAATTCACCCAGATTGACAAAATGCCTGAGCCCGCGGCTTAGTTCCACTTACGGCGCGCCCAGTTAGGGGCACACCTGTCAGAGTTTAGGACTTCTTCCTCGCTAATCTGGCATTGACGGCCGCCGACACCTCCTTCATAATACCTCGTTGAGTTCAGTTCTATCATGATGACTCTAGTCAAGTGTTTGATGCTACCGACGTTGTCACTCCTCTCAAAGGAGCCGACTTTCATAGCTCCAGCCGCTCCTCGCGCAGCTCAGCGGCGACGGGACGCGGTGTTGAATGGTCAGCGGAAAAACCTGCGTGTGTCGCTGTATCTAGTGCCACTAAATAAGGTACGCTTCAAAGACACGACATTTCCCCTCTTGTGGCTTAAAATCATTGTTGCCAGTTATCTGAAGCTTTATCTGAAATCACAGGAAACGCTTTTCCGCCCTCCACAAATTTTAAACAGCTAGCTCGCGGAAGAGAAAAACAATATTACATGAGCTTTCTAACGCCGAGTCTAATGCCGAGGAAGTCGCAGTTTTGAATAATGACGGTCGTCAGTTGCGTCTACTCTGCAGAAGCACCAAGATGACGGAGCCTACACCAATGTCGGGGTACAAAGTGCCAATACTTTGAGCGTAGCTCATTTAGTGGCTCAGAAGGTATCGTTCCCTGGCAGACGTGACGAACGGTGAACTGTGGGGACGATCCCAGCGCTTTCTCGTTCCTCAAATAGCTTTTATCGCAAAAAAAAAAAAAAAAATGAGTGCCTCTCTTTTTTAATACGTATCCCGAGTGCCTGTCTACATGCAGCAAGGATGATTGGGAAGACGCAAAAAGCTCCCTCATGTCGAAGGATAGCAGGAACCTCCTGCGCCTTCGCAGCTGGAATAATATCATGCGAGTGTTTCTTTTCACCTTACTCAACCGATGATGCTGCAGTTGAGTAAGGTGCTGAAAATGTACATTGCTTCGTTTATCAGGTAAAAACAAAAACATGAAAGTACACTTTTACTTTCTGGCGATATTATGCCTGGAAACCAAGGTCACAGATTAATTTATTTATTAATCAATTAAAGGGTGGCGATTGAGCGGGTTAAACAATTGAACCGACGTCTAGCCCCAAATTTATTACACGACTTTAAGCCAGTTCATGAAAATCCGAGACCACAACCTACCGTCGTTATTTCCCTTAGGAGAAATCAAGAGACGATGCCCTGGCACTGCTAATTTTAGGTGATCCAGGCGTTCACAAAATCACCGTTCTTGAATGCAGCTGTTACGTTAAGCTTTCGCAAGCTCTAAACTAGAGACTGAGTCTGTAAAAGATTAAATATTTATGGCTTCCGAAGATTGTAACGTCGCAGTTTAAACTGCGTATAAGTAATACGAACCAATTACTGCGGCGTCAAGTTCGGTGTGCATCGAGCAGCCTACAAAGCCGACGTCCCGAATCGGCAAAGTCGGACTTAAGCCAGACAGATGGCCCACTTCGCAGCAAGTGCACACGTTTATTTCTTAGGACAAAGTCGCAGAACATAATCGGAATTCTTTTAGGACAAAGCTGCATGTTGATAATGCTCCGGAATAAAAAATCTTTGATGCTCAGCCAATTTTTCGAAGAATATTTCAAACACTTTCGTGACTTAAACAGTCAAAAATAAAATAAAACAACACTTGGCACTCTCGCGAATTTAAAGCGAACTCATTAATCTTGACGAAAATAATCCCTGGAGAAGGGGAACAAGAGGGACGAAGGAGAAACACAAATCTACAAACACGGCTATAGGTGACGTGGTGCGCGACCGAAAAAATCCGCCTAGTCCGGGTATCGAACCCGGGACCTCTCCATTTCCAGTGGAACGCTCTACCAACTGAGCTAGCCAGGTTTTTTTTTTTTTTTTTCTTTTATTGTCTTTGTGTAAATGATTATATATACAGAAGAGTGACAATGCAAAAAAAAAATGCACACACAAAAAAAACAGAGTGACTAATGAAATGTCCAAACCACCCTCGGCAGGGCGCGACCGCCTAAAACCTTTTCATGATCCTTAAGGATTCTACGATTGGAATCCACTTTGGCACGCACACTTGTGCCTTATGCGTTTCAACCAAAGAAGCAATACTTTCGCGGAAATAGTGCCCCGCCTCGCGCGCGTCAATATTGGCATGGCGCATAGCCATCCGACACCTCCAAATGCTGTGCAGGCCCAATAACATTAGCATATCAAAGGGCACCCCGTCCTTGGAAAGATACCTGATGCCGTGTACGTCTAACGGAAAGTCTTTCTTCAGAGTGCGTTGGAGGACGTCCCATAGGAAGACGCCGTCCCAGCACTCCAGAAAGACGTACTCGATTGTTTCAGGTTTCTTTTAGAGCAAACAATGGTCACCCCAGGGGACAAAGATTCCTTTAATCGTCATCCACGTCTTTACAGTTAGCGTGCCGGTGTGCAATTTAAAAAAAAAAGAAAGCCTTTACACCCGGCGGAACCATCATTCTCTTAACATGTTTTAAGACGACTTGTCTGGGCCTGCACAATACACAGCTCTATACATAGGAACTGGAAGTACAGCATCACAAAGGTCTCTGCACAGCCTTTTACGCGACACTTCACTTAAGTAATCCAAAAAAAAAAGCGCTGCCAAAAATCGACATGAACCAACGACTTCTTTAAGGTAACCATGAACACCGCCTGGCTCACTTGACGCGGAAGCAATAAACTCGGGTAGGGTACTACTCAGTCTGACTTGACAAACAGTGCGTAAAAAGTGGTCACTGACGTCACGAAAGAAAAGGAAACGATTAACAATCTGCCGTAAAAACAAATGTGAGAGTCCTAGTCCGCCGTCGCGTACGCGCCGGAACAATATCATACGACTCGTAGGTTCCCATGTCGAGCCCCAAATAAAAACGGCAAAAACGCGGTGTAATTTCTGAACGTTAACTCGTGAACACTGTACAGCTTGTAGCACGTACCACAGTTTGCTAACAAAAAACAAATTGCAAACTGTGGCATGGGCGAAAATTGAAAAATCCCAACCTCTGAACTTCTCTGCCTTCTCCCGGAGCTCTGCGACCTGACCACGCCAGTAAGGCTTGCTGTCCCTGTAGTTCTCAAGTGGAACACCCAAATACTTAACAGGAGTGGTTAACCACCTTACATTTTCAAAAGCGTTGGGGAAGGAAGGCCAATTGCCATGCCATAAACCCAAGCATTTACTACAATTGACGGCGCTACCAGGAACAAAACAAAAACGTTTGACAGTGCTCAGTATTTCAACTATGCTTTCCTGGTTTACGCAAAAGGTTGCAATGTCGTCCGCGTAAGCTAATATGCGCACCTCGGACGAATTAAGTTTGAACCCACAGATAGCATTGTTTCTGATTATGCTAAGACAAAATGACTCAATGTAAAAACAAAAAAGAAGAGGGGAAAGGGGACATCCTTGGCGGACAGAACGTTGCACTTTGATACGGCTTGCTACCGACTTATTAACTATGAGATTAGTCGTACACCCGCTATAAGCCATCCGCACGCCTTCGTGTATAACGGAGCCGACCATCACGTGATCTCAAATAGCTAAAAGAACATCATGGGGCACCCGATCGAAATCTTTTTCAAGATCGATTTGAAGCATTGCCACTCCGCTATTCATTACATCGCAGTACTCCAGCACGCTACGGGCTTTTTGAATGTTTGTGACAATGGTTCTCCCCTTTATCCCACACGTTTGGTGGGGTCCTACCAGTTCTGTTATGACAAATTGCAACCTTCTAGCCAATATTTTCATAAATATTTTATAATCGACGTTTGTAAGGCTAATGGGCAGGTGCAATTAATTTAACGGCGTCCTCTGTCTTAGGGATAAGTACAGTGTGTGACGTCAAAAAAGATGGCGGAAGAACGTTAAGTTCATAAGCATCGTTAAACAACTGAGCTAGCTAGGGTATTCTTTTTTCTGTACTGTGAACTGAGCTAGCCAGTGGTTAGACGTCAGTAGAGCAGACAGGTGTTATCAACTGGCACCAGTCTAAAACCAACAAGGGTGAAAGCTTGCGATCTCCAAGATTATTTTCGTCATTCTTGTCCAGCTCGCTTGCATTTTTGCATTTAATTGCAATATCATATTAACCTTAAAAAATGAAAGCTTTCACCCTTGTTGGTGTTAGACTGGTGGCAGCTGATAAAACCCGTTTGCTCTACTGACGGCTAACCCCTGAATAGCTCAGTTGGTAGAGCGCTCCACTTGAAATGGAGAGGTCCCGGGTTCGATACCTGGACGAGGCGGATTTTTTCGGTCGCGCACCAGGCACCTAGCTTTGTTGGGAGATTTGTGTTTTTGTTCCCTTCTCCAGAAATTATTTTCGTCATTCTTGTCCAGCTCGCTGGTACATTGGCATTTAATTGCATTATAATAATAATCATTAATCTTTTCCTTTTAAATCATTGAATGGTTCAGTGCCGAGTCACGCCAAGCCTTTCTAATGATCGTCCAAGCTTCGCAGCATTGTCTCTACCGATAGTTTTTGGAATAATCCGTCGTTTGTCTTTATCCAGTTCTTTCAGTTTGGAAACCTAAAACTTCATTCTACATATTCGAATTTCATTCTATGCCTTCTGGAGGCCATTTTAACCTAAAGGTTTTGCCATGCGCTTCAGGCAAATCTCAAATCACTCACGTAGATAGTTTGAAAGTGGAGCAAGAATAGCTCGTAAAAGAAGTATTAGGGGAGAATTTTCCGAGGGCTGTCACCTTAGACTTAAAAATATCGAGCATTGTTCCTCACCTCTCACTGCCAGAGCAAAGCAGTTCAGTGAAGCCGCTCGCTTCATTATACTGACTGTGATTGATCTTTTTTTATAAAACAACCGCCATAAATTCCGGATCCGCCGAGAGTGTAGCGCTGCACAAAACTTCCCCGGGCTGCCTCGTAAGATCTGCGCGTTCGAACGTTTCTCAGGTTCTCCGAGTTTTCATGGGACGCTGCGGGTATGTGTGCATGGAAGTCAACAATGTCTGCGCCAGCAAATAGCAAAAAAGTCCGCTTTGTATGTGCAGGCACACCTATGCACCAGCTCGACTCTCTGACGTCACGCCGCTACGGTGGCGCTGCTGTCGGTACTGCGCATACGCAGATGCGCCGTCTCTCGCGAATCTGGTTTCTGCGCAAGCGAGTGCCCACACTAGGTGTGGGGGAACGCTGGCTTGTTTGTAAACAGTGGGTTGGTCTGCATCTTGCGAAGTCTAACCCCATTTAATACAGGCACTGCTTTACACTCAGTTTCATACGAAGTCCAACCGCGCAGCCGAAGCTCCGGCCTGGGGTCCTAATCTGGACACTCGCGAAAAAGTCGGTAAGAAATACGGCGACAAGGCGGCACACCGTTTCCACGTCAAGGTGGGACCCAGCATCGGCCCACATGACGAAGGCGTCGTCGTGCATCATCGGTAGGCTCGTGAGGCGGGGCGAGCATGCAACAACTGTGATGAGTTCGGAACATCGCGACGTAGACGTCCCTTCTGTTTAATGGCAGAGTACAGCATTGTTATTACAGTATCTGTCTCTCACCTTTATCCCTTTTCACAACCAGAATACGTTTCCTAAGCGTTTCTAATAAGAATAGAGTCCCTTACGATATGACCATGTAATTAGGTTCGTACAGCATTTGGAGGTAACTCAGGGAGGTCCGACATGCTGGACTTAATGCGAAAGACGTGCGGGATTTTCATAATTTGTTCAGTCTGGTAAAAAAAAAAAAAAAATTGATAACATATGGTAATCACGAACCGGAATCTAAACCGTAGTCGCTCGCGTTTCGAATGCACTCCTTGAAATGCGCAACTCTTAGTATGCTGTTCTGTGTATTGTAAAGCCTTTTAAAATGACATTCTTCTCTTCCATGAAATAAAAAAAGAAACATCTGGCGCGGCCGAGTAGTCTGATTTCACGGCTTTCTGTCTCGATTTCGTGCAGGGTGTTGTGGGTTCTAATGAAACCCTGGAACTATGTTTCAAAGCAGAATGTGTGTGGGCTGGATTTTATAGAAAGAGTGTAACGAGAGACTGTGACGAAGAAGCGCTTAACGCGGGCTAAGGCAAAATAAAGAATCCATAGCCCGAACCTTGCAAATCATATGCATCCATAGCATATAGAAAGCACAATGCGTCATAACAATTTATACGTCATCATAAATAGGGAAAAAAAATCGCGATCAGAAAGATTTTCCAAGCAGCTGAGCGTAAATCGAGCCAGACTCCGCGAACCACAGTCCGACATTTTTGCGCAACACCGAAAGTAGTTTTTTTATTTTTTTTTTTTTGCTGCGTTACAAGTAGGAATTGACCAAGAGCGCAAGCAACTGGACAAAGTATGACCTGCCGCCGACGATTGCCTGCGGTAGCACGCGACTTTCCGCAATTGGTGATACTTATTGCAGCGTACTTAGCACGCAGTCGACCGTCGGTGCCGAGCAATATTTATGAGTGGGTCAGACGGCCAGATTGAAGGCCTTCGAAACGAGCTTCATTAAATATACGAATACATAAAAGGATAAAACATCGAGGACGGGGGCGAGTCGTACTTTGTCCACCATATTTAGTTCGTCCGCGACAGTTAGCTGTAAGGCATACTTTGTCCAACATACTTTTGCTATCGGCGGTGAGCCATACTTGTCCATCATACTTAGTACACAGACAACCGTCGACCGTAGGTCATACCAAGTCCAACATAATTGTACTTAAATTCGATCACAGTCTGCGCTAGGGTCTGACGGAGCCAAGCAAATAGTGCAAAAAGTGCATCGTCATGGCGCTCGTCTTTTCTGGAAGTTCGCAATGGCCGGCTACATCAATCACGCAAGAGGAAAGCGCAGCATCACGGCACCCTCATTGCGCGTAATTGGTCTAGTCGGTAACAGCAGACGTGCACAGACGACGAGTGCCGTGACCATGCACTGCTTGAATTGCCCTCATCGAATCGTAGCGTAGGCTTAAATCGAACTGAAAGTGTAAAGGAACAAAGTCCGCAGGCGGCAGTCGGCGCTTGCAGCTGGATACCGATGAGGCGTAACTCCTCATGTGGACTCACGCATCACGTGGTGAATCATAAAATAACGCGCCAAGAGGACAGTGGGTGCACGACGTCAGACCTTCGGACAAAACTCGATTAATAAAGTAAAGGGCTCAATAAACCTACTTCCTTCCCATATATTTCAGCTACCAGAATTGTCACAATTCAAGAGCATGAAGAATTCGAGGCCCCAACACGCACCCACCAAATACGCGAATGTCGTGGAAAACTTGTTGAAGCATGCTCCTAACGCACTCTACTCCCGGAGAAGAAGTTTAAATTCTGCTCATTCTGATAAACCCGGAGATCACAAGATTGCGTTGTGTGTGCGACGTATCCAAATCGACGCAAAACCTCACTGAAAACAAACATAGCAAATCATAACGGGCTCATAATACATGCGCAAAACATTCTGTGTTCTTCGGGTTTATCAAAATGATCAAGGTAAGTTTCTTTTGTTTGTTTTTTTTCTGCTACAGGAGAGACAGCGCACCTCCCTTCCGTACACCAATCGTAGCTCGGGTTTTCACTGAGGCGTGAGGAAGGCTTGTGCTTGAGCAGTACTCTTTTCGCTAACACACCGGGACAGGGACATGCAAGTGTAGAGGGTTCACTCAGAAATGATGTCGCATATTAAAGTGACAGCATCATGATCACAACACAAATCTTCGCTGTGCAAAACACCAAAGCAATGTTGCGGAATAAAAAGAAATAAACGAATAGGCAGAGTTGTGTAAATTCACAGTACAGTCACAGCGTTAGCTGCCACACCTCTCGACAAAGTCGTTTGGGCATCGGGCTCACGTTCACGCGCCGAGGAGTGCCTGAGTAAAAGCGTTCGGAACAAAATAAACATATGACCATTTCTTTCCAAACACTAAACGCCTTTGACTTTTTTTTTTTTTTCAGGGTACACGTGAAACCGCGTTTTTCAGTACGGGCCTTTGGTATTGGAAACTTTCAAAACTTTCAACAAACCGTTACCGTTCCGTGTACAGCACTACAGGAGACTGAAGCATGCTTTCTAGCGCCTTCGGCTGACACCATGAGCGCGGGAAGGATCCGGTAGTGCGGTATGTGGAACACGGTAACGGTTCGCTAAAAGTCTCTATTGACAGTGCTACAACGGCATTTTTTTTATCGTTTATTTCTTTTTTTTTTCAGAGAGCGTGTGCACGAGTTTTGGGCACAACACAAACCCTAAGTAAAAGCGGGTTATTAACACTCTGGCGTAGCTCTGTGGAAACGACTCCGCCTCGCACGCAGTGGACCCAGGGTCGATTGTCGCGGACGGCGGGCGATCTCTTTGAAGGATATGGCAACACCGAGGAGGGACGCTTTACTTCACCAACTAGCAACATCCACAAACACATCAACAAGTCACGTCATTTCCAGTGGTGGGAAGAGCCCATAGCAGCCACGGCTGTAAAACTCACCGACAACGACGAATTGGACGGTGGTATTCCGCGTGTTCCCGGTGTCTAAGGAGGCCGAGCAGACGTAGAGAACCGCGTCGGCGGCCTCCATGTCGCCGATCATGAGCAGCGCCGGTTCGTCGGCCGGCGAGAAGTAGGCCCTGTCGGACCACACGTGTCCCGGCTGGTGCGCGGTCTGCAGGAAGTTGCCCGACCGCGAGCCCATGTCGACCGAGTACAAAAAGTGCCGGCTGTCCCCGCTTGAACCACGTGACGGCCGAGGGCAACGAGTCCTGCATCCCGTGGCGTAGGTCGCAGGGCAGCGCGACGTCGCCTCCCTCGCGGCTGGTGATGACGAACACTGCTGAAGGGTCTGCAAAAGTATAGGAAAGGGCTTACGTGAGATGCATTTGTATACTGAGACACTACAGCGAATGAGGGTAACCATGATCATGTGCAATCGCACCAATATAGAACGCAAGGTGTCCTTTTAAAATAGCCAATTTACTAAAGGTACACTGAGTTCGCCACTTCATAGCACAAAAAGTATACTTATGTCGGAATGCATTTGGCGGCTTTTCCTTTGTGATAAGCCACTTGCGGCCAAGCAAAGAACGTTGACCGCATATTAATCCTTTCTTTGCTGAGCCGCTGCGTTGTTAATAGAAGTAACTAGCTGCCTACTTTGTCACACATGAATAAAAAAAAACACAACGAAAAATAGATATACAAGTATGAGGACAAGGATTAATCAGCGTTTCATGGACAAGAAGGAAGGAAGGAATATACTTCTTTCCTTTTGTCTTTACTTTTTGTTGATGTTTTTTTGTTTTTTTTTTCTCTCACTTGTTTTACCGTATTCAACGTCAGTTGTCAGTCAGCGGTTGTCGCGTCTTTAAGGGAGGGGGGGGGGGGGGGAGGGGGTTTGTTAGTGTATAGCAGCTAGGCGGCGTCGTGTGGAGTGAAACTGCAGAACACAGTGGCCCTGGGTTCAATATCCACCCCGTTCCAACCAGGATGAGCATCGTTCCGGCGTGCGGTCGTGTATCACTACTGCGTGGTGCACTTTAAAGACCGCAGGCTGGTGGTTGTACAGAACTGGCAAAATTTATCATCAACAGCTGAGATACAAGTCGCTCATTAAGGCACACTTACTTCCGGCTGTCTAAACTTACATAAAACACAATTACATCTCCCGGCTTCCCCTTTCAAATGTCTTTTTCTTTCGAGACGTGTTTTTTTTTTTTTTTTGTGTGTTATTTTTCTAGGCGGTTAGCAGCAAGGGAAACCCAACAACGTCCTTTGTTCAAACGTTAAGAGCCTGCATATTAAAGCTTCAGACTCTCAGGTTGTAAATCCTCCGGGTGCCAATGTTGTCAGTGTCGCAGGCTGGTGGCCAACGCTATTACCAACGCGTCGTTATGCACTTGAGTTCGCAAATGAATGAAAAATGGTTATTTTTGTTTAATTAATAATTATAAAGACAAAATCATTTTAATCGATATGATTTTCTTCCTGTCTTTCTTCATAATCTCCGAGACCACTGTCTCATTGTAAATGTAGAAGAAGAGAAGAGTATCTTATAATGTTATTCTTTAAAGTACTATAATCGCCAAATGAGCGTAGAACATATTTATAAGGTAACACATCGGAAACAACCTAGTCTGCTTTATGATTTAAATATGAGACGTTACTGAAGTCCCAGGCCTTAGGAAAACCGATTAAAATGTTGCGCCTAGGTCGCGTTTTTCAAGTCCCATAGAAAGTAGAAAGTGAGCTAGGCATCTGCCAGGCGCGTTAGGAGCAAACTTCACACAGCCTGGTACAGTGATTATACAACTCCGCTACCCGGTAATGTTTGAAACAAACCTTGGTCTGTTTGACAACGAAGTCTCAAGGTCCTACTTACTGTCAACTTCTATCCCTGTGCAGCACAGAAGAAACGAAAGAGACTTTTGAGCTTTCGCTTGGGGGTCACGGATTTCTCGAATATTGTAAAGATATCCAATGGCCCGGGGTTGTATCGTGATACAAGAAATACAGCATCGATGCATTTCAATACTGAAATACAGATACTGATCGAAAACTTGTATCGCGATAAAAAATATGAATACTATAATTATTTCTGAAATACTATCGCGATACATTCGTATTGCGATACTGCCGAACACTGCCACCCAAGCGATGTTGCTAAAGGCTCTGGTAAACTCCGACGTAACGCGTGCGCGCGTGCGAGCGCGTCACAGCCACGTCACGTCGGCGAAAACCCGACGCTCTATACTCCGCCGTCGTGGCGTAACCGACGTGACCGGCGGCGTTCGACGCAGCCTGACTGCTTCGACGCCAAAATGGAGCATGCGGTATTCCGCGCCGGCCGCGCCGGCGACGACGGACCAGGATGCATCACGCGCTGGCTCCCGGCAGCCCTCGCGCGGGAAGCGCGGCGAATACGAGCAATAGCAGACGACAGGAGCACCTCCGTGTGGCGTCATGTTTGAAGAATCGGACTCGGTCGGTCGAGAAGCTGATCGAGGGAATTCGTCCTCACCCGTGTGCCTACGACACGAGGAAGCTTGAGTAACGTAGACCGGGCGCTTGTCAAGGATGTACCGTATGTACATTGACCGCCTACGCTTACGGCGCAGGTGGTGCACCAACAGTGCAAGCGCTAGTTTCCGTCGTGCAAGGTACGTCCACGCCATCGCTGGAACTTGGCCTGACTTGGCGCTCAAGAAGCGCGAAAAGGAACCGGAAGTGGCGCACTCTCGCAGCAAACGTACCCTCGAAGTCACATTCTGCGCATGCGCCGCGCCGGCGGCCCACCGACGGGCGCCGCGGGAGCCGCCGGGGCCGCCGGAGTATAAAGAGGGCGAATTTTTGACGCGCGCGGCGTGACTGACGTGACGTAGCCGACTTCGGCCAGCGTTCAATTGCGCGCGTGTTACGTCGGAGTATAACAGAGCCTTAAGTTTCATTATAGCATATTTTCCCATTAAAAAAAATGCGAAAGCCGCGACACTCTACTAATCGTAACAAAGACGATCTTGCTTTTTTTGTTTGTTTATTCAAACATTTTTGTAACATGTGCCGGTGTCGAGTATAGGACAAAAAAAAAAAAAACAGGGATGCCTGGTTGCCCCTTACTCTTATACACTTAAATATACGACATGCGTTGGCATCGGTATTTAAATATGACACTACTGAAAAAAACATACAGGGAAACATTATGAGAATCAAACTCAAACTAGATCCCATTAAAAAAAAAAAAAAAAAAAAACATCAGAAGAGGCAAGAAGCATTTAAACATAGTGTACTCCAGAAACCAAGGACCAGGGCGATCGGTCAATTCAGATGGGTATACGAGCGGTGCTTTACACCTTCGCCACGGTCGAACAAAGAAGCTACTTAAACCGTGTAGTGTTCCTGTTACAGACAACAACAGAAGACGGACGTGGAAAATCTATCAGAAGGCGAGCGTGGCTTAGTGCACTTTCTCCCTGCACAAAGCGACACACTCAGGACAAGGCCAATATATAGCAGCCCAAGTAGTGCCATTTTTGGAGACAAAAGTTTATTTTGCTTTTTGCCTGGCAATGTAAGGCCCCGAAAGCTAAAGAAAAAGTAGAGCGATCACGAAACTTAAAATTATTTGATTAGAGTCTGAGTATATTGGCCTAAATTCCCTGAAAAATGACAGAATTCGGCGTTCTCTGCCTTGTTACTAAGTTGTTATCCGTGTTCTTTTTTGGGGGGAAGGGGGTGTCTGTGTGTGGGGGGGGGGGGGGCTTCATTTCTTGAAAAAATTGCCATAATTAGTCCATCTGATTAGTCTTGAGCCTTGCTACACTGAACCCAAATTTCCAAGCAAGTGCTAAAATTAGGCTTCACTCCTGGTTGTTCCGTCGACGCGTGGAATCTTTGGCTGATGTTTGGCACTTTGGCAATTATGTGGCGAACTGGAGAAAAGCCACATAAAAGCCCTTCCAAAAAGTAGTTTGTCATTAACTGTCACCTTGGAGGGAAACCTTATAAGGCTTAAGTTAGGCCCTTAGGACTGCCAGATTTGAACCCGTGGGCGTTGTTCTGGCGCGCTGTCTGGATGTAGTACCATACCCATAGTCTGGATCTAGTACCATACCCATAGTCTGGATCTAGTACCATAGATGTAGTACCGCGTAGTACCATAGCGAAGGATCGCTGATAGCTTGCGGAAGTTCAGGACAAACAGTGCTCATAAAAAACAACACATAAATCAGTCGCCCATAATCAGATCGCTTGGCAAAGAGGGTAGAGCAATGTGCCTAGTACGCAACGCATGGCGCCCTGGCGTTGAGCAGGAGGCGTCCGCCGTTAAATTACAAAACGCTCTCCGTGGTTTAAGTTGAACTTTCTATTAAACCTAAGCTTTCTAATGCAGAGCAGTCACTCCCAACTAAATGTTCGGAAGCAAACCCATAAAAAAACAGATGGTCTGCAAAACAAAAAAAAAGAAAATCAGTGTGGTCAAATTTAGGCGAACCGATAATCCGTTTTTTTTTTTTTTTTTCGTTATTGCAGAAGAAAAAAAAGGCAAAATGGAAAAAATAGTAGAAATTGTACAATGAAAAAAGGCCGAGATAGTACAACGAAGAATTATAAAATATAGCTAGTAGAAATGGTGGCAGACAAAAAGTGTTTGAACGGTATTTTTAAGGATGCGGTTCGTACCATGATATCTCCTGTACTCTTGGTTTTCCCAAATCTCTCGCTGAAAGGAAGTTCGAGTATCAGGAATCTGGTTAGTGTAGAAAGCAAACCCCCCTCCGTCAACTCAAGCCAGGCAGCTTTGCGTTTCATCGAATATATGACTAGAGACAAAACGAAATATCGGCTTCTTTTCGTTTTCTATCTCCGTTTAAATAAAAGAAAAGCGCGTTTTTACTTGTTTCCCTTGTGAGCTGACAAGCGCGACACGTTACACCCGTTTTGCGAAAAAAAGAAAACAAAAAGGAGGGCACAACAGAGTCTGCAGGAAAAAGAGTCATCTCCGGTAAGAACATGCAGAGCTGCGGTGACTTCTAGACGTCATTCCACAAAAAGAGTCGCAAAAAGTCTTCAGAGTCTAACCAAGAAGATTTGAAGAGTCTAAATTCGTTGTTTCCGTTTTCATTTTTGTCAATCGGTAAATTTCTTGTGTAAGAAAAAAGTTCAAGGAAAAGTGGGAAAGTTCAAATGTCTAAAGGAAGACATAAAACATCTCGCTAAAAAAAAAATGTGGTAATAAAGAAAAAAAAAACGGAAGAATGGGTTGCGGAAGCCTAAGCAAGAAACGTTGTGCTATCTTTTACGGGAGCACGGGGTAAGAGCCCTCGGGGTAGATGGTTGGTGCTGCGTAGCAGAGATAGGCTTTCCCAGAGCCTGTTTATATTTTTTTTAAACGTGTTTACGCTCCGCATCATTAGTCGGCCTTCGATTTGCTTACAAACTTCCTGGGCAGACTCTCATGACTGGTTCGGTATACGCGAGGATTTTAGATTCTACTTTATATTTTTACTGAGAATGCAGACGCTCCACTTTTGCCTCTGGCATGCACTTTGAGGCATACGGCAGGTGTGGTGAGTCTCCGTTCTACATATTTAGATTTCTATAAAGTTGAAACAAGAAACAGCACAAAATAATTGGCCAGAGTGGAACTTGTCACACTATATGCATATGATTTCAGAACATGCCTGCTTTGTAGTGCGGTGTAGTATCACCTAAACAAGCCGCCCATTTTTGCGTTCTGCTGCTCGTTGAAGCAGCGTCTACGGGCACTTCCGTAACTGAGCTAATGTGTAACCGATGACCGGATAAGAATTCAGGGGAAGCTCCTTCCACCCCTTTCAACTTCAGCAGATAGAACGCTGCAGAGGGGACGGCCTCCACTCTAGCGCTTTCTTCGCTAAAGGTTCTCTCTGCTAAAGTTAGAAGGGGTGAATGGAGTTTCATCTGAATCTTAACTTGTTATTGTATATTAACATTGACTCTGGTCAAAACCCACTGGAGGAGCTGGTTTTACCAGATCCCATAGGACCCTTTGGCAGCCATAATCTATGTTGACCGGCATAGCTTAATATCTGATTTAGTGCCCCCAAGAATTTTTAAGATCATGAAGCTGTCAAAGAAAAAGCTAATACGATAATCGTTTGAAAACTATCGCTCAGCCCGCTATGCAATATTCGCACTCTGCTGGAAATGTGTTGTTCACGTAACGCGCTGCTCTAGATTCTTGGCGACTGGCGGTGAACGTTAGTTTTGAGCGTGAGCTCTGAGACTCGCTTTAAAAAGCATAATTAAAGCGCTGGTCAAAAACGTTAATGCTGAATTTCCTCAAGATAATGCCATGGCAAAAAAAAAAGAATTACAGGATATAAGCATTCTTTCGTTTATTTATTTGATTACCATTAAAGCAATCACCTGATAAATGCTTCACTAAGGCATTGCAGGAGCTCACGTGAACGCGAAAGAGACGTTGTATAAAAATATAACAAAGATGCATAATGGTGCAAGAAAATCTACACATTTTCGAATAATAATAATAATAATAATTAACTTCTTAATAAGATATATATATATATATATAAATCTTTGCTGATACGGATCCCCATACCAATACATTTCTTAACTTCAAACACCATCTCGTGCATACTTGTACAACAGTAGCTTTGAAAGCCTGTAATGCTTCCTTGGATAATTATGCATATAATCATTCGGCTTGCTGTGCATATCAGTGAGCGTTTTTTGTATAGTTCACGAGCAGAATTTTCAAGAATGTATCGCAAATGGTCTATTCTGATCGCGTGCCGAGGCTTTGGTAGACAGCCTTGCGGCAGCTGGTAAAAAGGCACAACAGGAGCCTTTCCCAATGTTGACGCGTAATTTGGGAAACAACAGTACATCATTGGGCCACGAGAAACAAAACCCTTTGAGCAGCAAGTTTTACAGGGTGGAACAGGTAGAATGATAGGATGCAAACGCTCCAATACAGAAAAGTGTGCATGCTTTTTGTGACGGAAAATGCACTATAAAAATGAGGCGCAGAAATCAAATATGTCCGTGAAAATATACCCACACCTTATTGTTCCAAAGCTGGCGTACAGGTCGGTTAATATATCTTAAGTCAACTTAATGAGAACACTTTAAGAGCAATAAGGTTCAATAAATGAAGACTGGCAAAAAATAACCCGCAGATAGTGAAACAATGGAAGCAACTGGAAATGACGTTTGGCGAGAAAAACTTTACAAAAGAAAAATAGTATCTGCAATCTTATATAAGTGCAGTTACTCCAAGAAGGTGAAAGGCTTCGACCAGTTCTTTAATTCCCACAAACGAACACGAAAATTCGACAAAACAAAAGGACAGTCTAGTGTTCGATAAATGTACGCCATATTTTTAATCCGGACAAAATAATAGGCGCGGGAGCAAGAAAGGAACGGCAGATACAAGAAAGAGAGAAGGACTTGTTTCATAATAAAGGACTCAAACGGAGACAAAAGGGCAAATAAAGACAGACTCGAAAGCTTCAAAGAACACAAAGTTCAGGACTAAACCCTTATATAGGTCGACCTGTACCGAACACGTTCGGACAGCAAAAAAAATGGTTGATGGTTTTTAATGGGAGAAACAAATACAAGCGGCAGTAAAGTGCGGCAGAAAAAAAGAGAGGACACGATAGAACTCAAGAAAGCCTCAGAGCAAGGAGTGTGCAAGAGCGGAAAAAGTGGAAGGTGAGAAATAGGGAAAGGTAGCCCCGTGAGTTGCAGGACCGGGCAACTCTAGCTTAGGACACGGCGAGCGAAAACAAATGAACCCCAGGCCAAAAAGACAATCACCGAAAAAAAAAAGCGGAAACACACCGTCCGTGCCGAACATTTGTTCGTCCCATTCACCATTCTCTTTCGCTGTTTTCTTCGTTTTTGTTGCCATGGTCATCTTTGAATTTCCATTTATAAGCGATAAATTTGTTCTCTGCTGCTTTCATCGAGGTTTCTAAGGTTGGCTTTATATTTATCGGCCGAGCTGTAAGTAACCCAGTTGAAAACTTCTGTAAAACGAGCTTTATTTTTCTCCCTTTCTTGCAGCTCATGGCAGTCACGTCTTTGGCTACTACGTGTAAAATTACAAGTGATCGAAATCCTCTTTTGCTCAGAAAGTTGGTGACAGCGAAGTAACCGCCGTACCAGCAAAAAATTAACGAGTCAAAATCAGCGCTGCGTCGCAGTTTATTTCCAGGTCAGAGGAGTATAGAAAGTTCAAGAATATCGTACAGATTTTCGCGTTATCACTGCTTACGACGACCAGAAGCGCCCAAAGCGCATCAAAGCGCTACTTTTAATTCAGTGTAACGCACACATATATGAAAGCAGCTACAGCGCCATCAAGATGTGCATATGCAAACTGCTCTAAGCAATCTAAGGCCGGTCTGAGGTCAATCTGAGAAAGTATCGCACTCTACGCACGCAGAGGGCTGCGTGCGTACACGCAGTGGGCTGCTGTGAAAACACACGAATACTTTCCAGCTAGCGTACGTTCGCAAAGCTCGATACGTTGCCTGCGTATGGCTCATGCGCAATGCGGAGAAGGAAGCGTTGACGTAAACGCGCAGTGTTTGCGTTTTCTCAAAAACGAAATGCGAAAACTCTCTATTGTTTTAAATGCTGGTTCATGCGCTTACGTTTTGTTCCAAATGAATGTGAGCTGTGGAGCCTTGAGCTCTCTTGTGACCTTTTACCACGAGAGAAGACGCTGGCACTCTGGAGCACTCTATGACGTGGTGCTGAAACTGCACTTCACTTTAGTGAAGATTTTGCACTACTTTCGAAGTAAAATGTACGTACTCTCTGCGAGAAATCATTGTTTATAACATTGTAAAAAACAATTTCCAAGCTCAAAATGAAAGAGAAGTGCGCGAAAAAGAAACATACAGATATCAATAAACTCCTCCGCTTCTGCTACTAAAAGGTTTTCACGACTCGTGTCTTTACTTTAAGCTTCCTTCATGTTTAAATTTCCAAATATATTCTAAGGAAAAAAAACGAGTATACATATATCTGTTTTGCTGCATCGAAATATATTGCGATATTTGGTTAGAAATGACGGCGTACCATCATATTTTGCTTGAACTGCATGTCTGAATTGAGTGAAAAATGTGTGGCGTTTTTGTGTTCCATTGCGTGCCCAAAAACAGTCAATCTTTGATAATGACTCAAGACTGGAAACAGCATACATCGAAGAGATAATTCCGGGACATTAAAAATAGTGCTTAGACAGCACCATGTCAAGGCATGCGAGTTTCATCTTGCTAAAAATCTGTCGCCTGAAAGAAAGAAATGCTGTATAAAGAGAGTGCTTAGAATGCTCTTTTTAAAGGGGCAGGAAAGCGAAATTTCAGCGCTCATTTTCTAGCTTAAATGTGTTGCATGTTGCACCCTAATCTCAAAAACACCAGTCTTCCGTTGAAAGGCACAAGAAAACTAATTTTAAAGCTAGATAAGCGATATTTCAATGTGCACCTGGGCCGGTTTGCTGAACTTGCGGCGGCGGCTGCGGATAAGAGGAATTTTTCTGTCACGTGACCAGCTTCATGGGGACAAGGAAGTACCTAGCGTCCCTGCCTAATGGCGGAGAAATCCGTATCGCTTCAAGCACAAAAGCCTAATTTAGCTGGCAGAAACTGACTTCAGGGACTTTCAAATGGAATCAAATTGACCGCCTCCTTATACTGTAGGAGCGGCAGATAAAGTTACGGCCAGGAAGGGTAAAAATGAGCCAAGATAAAGGAAAAACCACTCGAGATGAAAGCGGTGGCAGAATATTTATATACCTCCGCCAGCGCCGGCGTCTCGCTCCTTCAACAGTGGCCGAGAGGTTAGAGCGCCAGTGTTTGCCGTCGCGGCGTCAAAGTCCCTAGTTCTAATCGCGCCAGTAACTCTCTTTTTTTTTTTCTATTTGACTGCACTTCCACTAAGAATATAGACAAGGCCATATGAGCTCTATAAAATCATTGGCCGAATAGTTCTGACTCCCCAGTTCGTTGTTCATGACCTCGGAAGAGCGCATACATGTCTCTGGCTTCCTTTACCAACTTCCGCCACGCCTCCTGCATCTGCCGTACACTCCTCGGAAAGTTGACAATATCTTCCTATGCTTCTCTCTTCGTTCGCCAGGTAACTGTGCTGCTGAATTTCTCTAGAATTTGTTGTTTTCGTTTTCCAACTGCTCTGACGATTTCCATTTGTTGATCCAAGGTCATTTTAGGTGTTTGCGTTAGAGAGAGGGTTTGCGATGTCGACGCCTGATTCATTTTTGCATTCGGTTGCGATCGTCTGCTATTCTAACTAAAATTCAACAAGTAATGCGCTAATATTACCAAAACGATTGCCACAACAAAATGTAAGGGGTAAAAATATACTTTTTATCACATTCCATGCAAGTAAAAGTATGATCTCTTTTATTTCTGTTTTACTACTTTCTCAGACGTTTGACTTGCTGCATTGCCTGAAGGATTTCGCTCAATCAATGCATCTACAGCTGCTAGTTTTTTTTTTTCTTTTGCTTATTTTGTGAAAGTATTTTGTTTAATTGTTACAACTGCAGTTTTTATTAGTACTAAACGGGCGTCTCCTGTTATTGAAAGGAGTTGTAGCAAGAGCGTTGTATATTTAAAAACACATAAAATTTTAGTTGCTGGGGAAACGATGCTTTTTTGGCTCCGTTTGTGTGAAAGCCATACCGATGCTGTTACCTTGGTTTCCTTTTAATGAACATTTTGAAATGATTGTATTAGCTCGTTAACTTGCCTCGATCTTTTTTTTTTTTTGTGTTGTTATCTTCTTCTTCTTCTTCTTTATTAAACGGAGGGTTTTGTGGAGATGATTTTTGTTATCGATGTTTCGATTGAACAGGTGGGACTAACAGTAAACACCGTGTAAGGCGCAGTAGTGCAAGTGGATGATTCCTAAAAAGGATCACAGTTAAAAAGTAAGACACACGCGAAATACAAAAAAAAAAAAATTCCTAGCGCGATTTGCTTGAAACTTTCACGCCGTGACGTTAAGTACCGGCGCTCTAACCTCTCGACCACAGTAGAAGGCGCGGGACGCCGGCGCTGGCGGAGGTATATAAATATTCTGCCACCGCTTTCATCTCGAGTGGTTTTTCCTTTATCTTGGCTCATTTTTACCCTTCCTGGCTATAACTTTATCTGCCGCTCCTACAGTACAAGGGTGCGGTCAATTGGACTCCAGTTGAAAGTCCCTGCAGTCAGTTTCTGCGAGCGAAATTAGGCTTTTGTGCTTGAAGCGATACGGATTTCTCCGCCATTAGGCAGGCACGCTAGGTACTTCCTTGACCCCATGGAGCTGGTCACGCGACAGAAAAACCCCTCTTGGCCGCAGCCGCGTCCGCGGCCGCAAGATCAGCAAACCGGCCCTGGTGGATGCACGCGGAGCCTATCTGGGAGGTAATCTAGCAACGTTAGGGAACTTGCTACGTAGTCGTGACGTAGCAGATTCCTTCGCAGGAGCGTCGCCCTTTGGAATTTCAACATTTTCCTTCTGAGCTTTCCTCATAGCTCAACTCACAAATTGCGCATTGTACCAAACGGCCCAAGAAGACGGAAAGGAAGGACTCCCCTCTTTCTTGAACCCTCGTTCGTGCAACCGGACACAGCCATTCTACCCCTAGAAGATTAGCCCGTCGCTCAAAACTCGAACAAAAGTTGCTTTCCCCACCCCGTTCAGCCCTAAGCTGACGTTGTTGCGGAAGCTACGTGATCCTTGGGCTAGTCGCACGCTCGTCACCCCACGGGTACTTCGAACGGCTCGGTTGTAACGCGCTGCCGCTATTGACACGACCACAACGCTGACAACGCCACCAAGGGCAAAGCTCATAACCACGCCAGCCTTGCTACGTCACGAATGCGGGGAATCTTTTTTTTCTGTTTTTGTTTGCGGCGGATATCCCATGACGCATCGCGCTCTCTGTTCGCTTCTCTCCGAGCGCTTGCTCGAGTGCACCGTTTGGAGAAAAAAAGATACAGCGAGTCGTTCAAAATACAAACGTGCGATTACCATTTACGGTTATTATCCGTCTTGCTTGACTCATTTCCGAACGAAATTTGATTATTTCAATTTTTGTTTCCGTACCCCTTTAAAGCGAAAGCAATAACTGTCCCAAGGAGCGAAGCCGGCATTGCCTGTAACCGTCCGTAGTAGCAAAACGGCAGTTAAATTCTCATTGGTCACAAGAACAGACACGCAGATGCTTCGTCACGCAAGACGGCGGGGAGCTCTAGATCAAAGCAGATGAGCCTCAAAAATAATACACAAAGAAAAGAGCAGCAACGCAGGTGCATCGTCATGGAAGACAGGTAGCCGGCGGGGTTCGCAGTGCCTGCGCAGTGGGGAGGGGGGGGGGGGGGCGTGATGTCGCCGCCGGAGCGACGTGTGCGATAGAAAGACTTGACCCGCTGCTTGTAGAAATGCGCTCTGTATAGGAATGTTTGCATTCCAACACGTAACCAGTCTTAAGTGTCCTCCTGTTATTGTTTTTTTTTCTTTTAATTGTAATCCGAGGCTTGGATTTTATCGAACCCCAATTGGAAAAACGTACAAGAAACAAACCTGCTGCTTGTACAGTTCTGGTATGACACCAACGTAATTTCTTTGTGTTATGATGCAGCCAGTTTGTTTTGGCGTTCTGCATAACTGGAGATACCGGCACCGCTATGGCTCCGGGTCTGTCTATACTGGCAGCCACTTTGCTTGCCGATATGATTCGGTGTGGCAGGTATGATTTTGCGTCCGATGACGTAGGCGACTGCCGTCTTTCCAACAAAACGCTTATACCACAGGACTACCGGTATAACCAAATCATACATACAGAAAGACGACAGCCATATTCCACCAAAAACGTCCATCGTTCACCACCGCTATCGTTACATACACCATACATGTCGAAAAAGAACATAAGCCACGTTTACACGAATGCGACTTAGTCGCATTGAATCCAGTTGCCGCATTCAATATGCGGTCATGTAAACGGCATAATGCGCAAAGCGCATCGCATTTTGGAACGGGGAGGATTATCGGAAGGCGCTCGCTGCGGGAGCGAGTGAATAGCTGAGAACATGGCGGCGGCCAACCTCGTCGGCGGCGCGGAGAGCGGTCCCGCAATTTTTTTCGCGAGAACGCAAGCTTTTATTGCGATCGTAAGTAAGCGGAATATAGCGGAGCTGCTCGGTGAGGGCGGCCCCGTCCAAACCTTTGCGAAGTACGACCTGCGCGTCCGAAGGGGTCACAAAGGCTTCGGTGCAAGCACGAATGACACCGAGAGCTCCGAGCACTGTAGAGCACTGCATGGTAGCGCAGAACGAGCAGCTCCTACCTCGGTGCAGTTCCTGGCCCCGCAAGAGCCTCTCGGACTCGGGGTCCGGTTGGTCCGGTCGCGATCGGCGAGGTCTAGCGCGGCGAAACGCGGAGGCTTCCTCAAAGCGTGCACACACACGTCGCCTCTCGTTCAGAGTGAACCGGCGGCCCGGCCTGGAGTCCTAAACGCCTTCCGTCTCCCAACTTCTTCCACAGCACCGAAGACAGCGGGCACGATCTTTACGTTCACTGAATGCGTCGAAGGGCCTCCACGTGCGATGCACCGGAAAACGTGGTGCGGCTGGTGCCGGAACGGAACTGCATAACTTCGAGCTTTGAGTCAACGTGCACGGCAACAAACCGATCGTGACACCAAGCCGCGGATACCGCATCGCCGGTCGACAGCGGCAAACGGCCCGTTGCTCGTATCGTGGGCCGTGACTCGTACTCGGCCAACTTGGAGTCTTTTCGTGGCCCCTCGCGGCGTCGCAACCAGCCACAAACCCGACAAACCCACCAGCCCGAAACCGTAGCGACCGTAGCCTGCGTTGGAGAAAAGCGAAACCGAAACTTAAAGCTTCCACCCAGTGGCTTCCGCTGCCGCGGCTTTTCTAACTTCGCGGCTTCCACTTGAGGTCGTCGCGGAGATGGCGAAGATAGAGCGGTGTGGAGGCTCGTTGGCTCGTTTACGGTTACGGGAGAGATGTTTTGCGGTCCGTTTCTACTCCGTCTCTGGCTCTCAACTGGACGGCGCCTCTCATAGTTCAACCAGGCGTGGTCAGCCTGCGTCAGGCCGGCTCGACTCGTCCGATCGCCGGACGGCAGGCGACTTCCAAGTACGGCCGTTAGGCGTAGGATCCGAAGGCTAGGATCCGCGAAGCGGTAAGCGAATCTCGTCCCGTTTTCGTTCTACTTTTAAATTACGTTAGGTGCGCTACAGTATAAGCATGCGTGCCAAGTGTTCGTGACAATTTTGAACTAGAATAATTGTGCTTCATTGCGGTCATTTGCCGAAAATGTAAATCGAGCAATGATCGAGGAGCCATGCTTGAAAACGGTGTATGTACGATGTTAACTTCTACCTGGCCGGCTAAAAAAAAAAAAAAGCCAAGACTGGTTACGGTTGGATGCGAGGCTGGTCCCAATGCAATGGTAAGCACTTAGAGCGCCTTTCTGAATGGCATGTTAGCAATATAGCGATCAACGAGACGAGCGACGGCGAGAAGCTACGAGAGCCGGCGCCGAGCGCCGAAGATTTCTCACTCTCGCTGCTTGCGCCGCTCGGTTCTTGGGCTTCTAGAAAACGTCGCTCATCGCATTGGTCGCTCGCACCAATCGCTTTCATAATGTGTGTCTCGTCGCGCGGCTGACTGCCGTGTTTATTCAAATATAAGTCGAACTTTTTTTTTTTTTTTCGGAAATTGTGACTAAAGAATTTCGACACCTACATTCGCGACCAAATTTTGCGACCTAACCGGAGGCATGAAGCTATCGAGTCACCGAGCCGGCGTTGCCGTAGAGCCGCGCCGCTTCTTGTTTCAAAAAGCTTTTGGTTGCCGAAATGGCTCGCCGCCCGCGGTGGCCGGTGCCGCTATCGCGCGCACCCCTCCGGCGTCGGATTTCGACATCGCGCCTCTAGCGTTCCCCTTGCTGGGCAACGGGTAAGGAGAGGAACCCGATGCGCCATGCACTTTACCCTCCATGCTTGCAAACGCGCACAAAAAAAAAAAAAAAAATGTTATTTTTGTTAGTTGCTTGAGGCGGCTCGGCTCGCGTGTTGCTCATGGCGACACGGCGGCTTTGCTTGCGTCTTTGTAGTTTGTCTTCCGTCGCTTCGCACCTTTTTTCGTTTCTTGTCGTCATTTTACAACGGTGTCAGTGAAGTATTGCTGCGAATTTGCGAGGATGTCTACCCAGCTGACGAAGCTTCGGACGATGATAACATGTCCAGAAGTTCTGACGGTGATAAAGTTTTTGGCATCGCCCCGTGATTTAGCTGAGAGTGATGTAAATAAAGGTTTTTTTCTTTCTTTTGCCCAAAATTTCCCCTGTTCTTAAAAATAAAAAAAAGGTCGACCTATATTAGATTTTTTTTTTAGTCTTGGTGGATCCAATAAATAGGGTTCGACCTATTTTCGAGTAAATACGGTAACTTTAATTTTTATTTTGGGTTACGGCGGACGCAACTCGAATGCTTGACAGTTACGTTGGGCGTAACTTTAATTTTTATTTCGGGTTCCGTCGGACGTAACGTTAGACACTCCCTTACACTTAAGGAAAATAGGGGCTGCACGTTCATCATATAAAGCAACCATTTGTGTTTAATTAAAACGCATCACTTGCCTAAAAAAAATACTGCTATCCTATAGGAATGTAGCGCTTCAGATGAATTTGTTAATTTTTACTTTTAGTCCCTGCCCCCTCCAGATACAACATCTGGCCTAAAGCAGTGTTCCGGATCTCCTTCCAAGACCTCAGGGGGGTCGTCATGCAATCCATGAGTCGGCGACGTCTCATGGGCGTGTTGCTGGTGTTACTGGATGGTGCTACCGAGGGAGAAGTGGTCATGCTTGGGAAAGGCAAGTATGGCCGCCGCAAGTATACATATTGTCTTTACCTTTGCTCGAATCCACTTTTAAGGAATGCACAGTTCGCATGTGTGCATCTCTCAATGTTTCCACAGTCGGCTGTTGTTTTTCTTGTTTTTTTTGAGTGCTCCAACTCTGTCAGCGCTAGTTTCTCTAGATTATGCAAATGGGATGCAACACTAAACCACATATGCTTTCGCAACAAACAGTGCTGTGCAGAAGCACAGTGGAATTTACTCTAGCTTAATAATGCAGCACAAAATAGTTGACTCCAAGTATAGCTACTTTTGTGACTCTGTTTCACCAAAAGCTCTGTCGAAACAAACTTGCCGCCTTAAGCGCGATCCAAACCAACGCTTCTTTTTGCGCCTGTAGGTCGTGCGGCTGCGAATATGACGCATTTCGTGGCGTTTTTGCAGTTTCCGGGCGCGCTTTCTGAGTCAGAACCGTGCGCTTTAGTTTGGACGGGCAAAACTTCGGCACGAGCGCACAAGCAAAGTGCAACTGCGACAGACTGGCCGGCCAGACGGCGAGGGAAAGAGAGAGAGAGAGATCGCGTTGTCATGTTTGAAGAGAATAAAAGGGAGGGAGGAGAGGGCAGCCAGACGGCGAAGAAACGCGGAGCCGGAACTAGCTTGCCCTCCACCGATTGGCCGGGACACAGGAGCGCCCTATACGTCACCGCGCGTTTTTTGTGCGCGTTGAGAAAGAAGTTGAAATCAACCAACTTTCTTGTGCGCGCCCGGAAGGAGCGAAGAAGCGGCGCGACGTCACGAAAATACGTCACATCCGCAGCCGCACGACCTACAGGCGCAAAAAGAAGCGTTGGTTTGGATCGCGCTTTATAGGTAGTGCAAAAGAACCTCGCGTGCCTAACCTGGAGAAGGGCATTTCTTTTCATAGGTCAATTTTTTCTTAAACCAATACCTTCAGCCTCCTTGAAATGTTAACATCATGTGACACACGGAAGAGCAGTAAACTCTTTAATGTTGGCGAACCTTTAATTTTCGCGGCCTTTAATTTTGCAGAATTCAGTGGCTGCGATTATGTCCTTTGTGACCGATTCGAGAAGAAATAGGGGCCACGAAGATAAGGGGGTTTTACTGTACATCGGAGGAAAGAGGAAGTCACTTATGTTTGTATGCAGGAGTAAAATTAACAACAACAATCATGGTGTCGTCACTTTGTACGCCTATCTGTGTCTATTGAATGATATCAATTTTGTTTTAGTTCGTTAACATTGTTGCCTGTACATTGTGGGATGTCGTCTTCAACACGAGCAGTGGTTTTCTTCTCAAGCAGGCAGCATGGACGCGTGCCGCAGCACAACATAGTTCATTTGCAGGTGGTACCGCAGGTTGAAGGATGGTTGGCACAATATGGGGGAATCACAATTCAATGTTCTACCTCGGGCGTAGACAAGATTTGCTTATTCTAAATCATTTTGTCTAAAAATCTGGGATTTGCGATGAATGTACCCGCATGGTTGGAAGGGCCAGACAAGCCTTGTGAGTGCTTCATTTTCTAGCGTCTCAGTCCTGAACCCACTAACGCACCACATGTGTAGATGTTCCGATAGGTGGGAGCACTTATTTGGAAAATGGTGAATAGCAACTGTTATCTTTATCAGACTTTTGTATTATGGTCAAAGTTGGACTGCATATTTGCAATACTTTTTTCACTTAAAAATATGTCATACTAAAATATGTAGAATAGCCGATGACAAAAGGAGAATGGCTGGGCGTCCTCCAGCACGTGCTTGTGCTTTTCACCCCACTTTGGACAGATGTGCTTGCTCCAGGCTCATGAGGCGCTGAAACGTCATCGAAGGTAGCAGACGGGCTGGTGGTGGAACAACGGAGACTTCTCCCTGCCTTTCTCATGCTGTCAGTGAGCGTGTACCTCTATACTCTAACTTAGCTTAACCTGCACAGAGCTGAGGAGAATAGGCTTGGCGAGTGCCCTTACTGCATATGCATTTGTACAGCTGAGGCACTTTCTGGATCAAGAACATTGTGGATCTTACCTTCAAAAACACATCATTTTGGGGGTGCAAAAGGAATTGTAAGGCATATCTTTGTTTGTATTGTCCTATTACGCATCGCAGGCACGTAGCCAGGGGGAGGCCTATGAGGCCCCCCCCACCCCCCGATATCTTCCATTTTGCATGGTTCCTCCTCTCCCCCCTCCCCCTCATACAGCGTTTTGTTATGAGGGGACCCCCCTGAAACAAAATCCTGGCTACGTGCCTGACGCATCGACTCCAACTTAATGCGGAGTCGACCCACCCTGTTGATAAATTTAATGCCTGCCAGGTAATTTGTTTTGCATTCAGTTAATATATCAATATTCAGTTAGGTATCCCAAGTCATTAGTCGTTGAGATGCAGTCTCTCTGCATGTCAGTCATGTTTAACATTCATAAAACTGCTTGTCAAATAATGGCACTGTCGAGGACATGTACTCGGCTCGAGCAATCGCTGTGCACAAGCTGGTCGTGTGACTGCAGACAGCAAACATCCCGGTTGAAACGTCCTTCCTCGCAATGTAGCTCAAGACTAGGTCAGGGCCCCACTCACAAACATCTATACTTTGCATCTCTTTAAGCTGGACCACTTTTGACACTACAAGCCATTGCAGCAAAAACAGTGTGAGACATGATTATAAGCTCGACGTACCATGGCATCCAACTAGAAGGTCACATGGCTTGCAGCTTCTGCTGTGGTTAACTTTAAACTGAGATAGTTTGGAATAATGCTCTCGGTTTTTAGTGTTGTCCGGCACGGTTAACAATTTGGCGATATAGTGCTGCATTGAAAAATCTGCATTCGTGACTGTATCACCTTATGAATGCATACTATACTCCGCGACAACTTTTCTTGGCAATGCAGTGGAAGGTACGTCCCGCGTCCCCTCTCCCATTCCGAGTGTACGCAGGCTCTCCTCCTCTCCCCGGAAATGGGGGAGGAGGAAAGCCTGCGTACACTCAAAATGGGAGAGGGGACGCGGAACGTACCTTCCACTGCATTGCCAAGAAAAGTTGTCGCGGAGTATAGCTATTAAACTCTCCATTCTGCAGAGAAATGAAATGCACTTTGCTTCCAATTGCAGCTACTTCTGGAACTTCATGGTATGAAGCACCTTATGGCTGCAAGCTCTGACCGATCTTGTTTTCTGGTCTGCGCAGGCCCATTGCAGGGAGTCACTCCGAGAGCCTCACCAGAGGTTCCTGCCCGTGGTCCTTCTAAATTTGTTTGTTGTAGGTATGCATCCTTTCTGTCTTTCCCTAATGTACTCAGGCGTTTTCTTTTCATTGTCGCAGATTTGCCTCAAAATTGGTTCAGCATAAAAATGGATGCTGTACAACTGTATCCCGCATGTTTTGTTCAAGATAACTTTTCTTTGCGAAAGTTAGATTTTTTTTATGAAGGTTAGTCTTTTTTGTTTTTATTCACAAATTTATTTGAGTTTCCATGGGCAACACTAAAATGTTATGCCAAGGGCAAGGACAAGTTCACTGCTCTAACTTGTTCTCAACTGATTGCAAGAAATTTTGTTAATGTCGTGAAACCTCTTTCCAGCACTTGCTTTGCAGCATGGAAACAAATTATACATGGGACATACTCTTCTTTAGACTGCTTGTTCATTCTGCAGGTCTGCCTTCTATAGATGTCGTGCTACTGGAGAGCAGGCGAATTCGATTGTTGGTTTTGCCATTGCTTTTTTTTAGCCGTTGTCTTAATAGTTCTTGTAAATTTAAAAATTTTCCTAAAAAGCAAGTCGGCAAGAATATCTATTTTGACTAGTTAGCTAAAAATAATGATCTAGTACCCTTTAATCAGTAAAATAGATAGTGTGTGCCGCTGTTAGTGTCAAGTAGAGATGCACGCTTTTTAGGCATTTTACGCAGAGTGGTACCCATTTTTATTGGTTAGCCTCTTGGTGCGCCAACTAAACTCTTTCTATCCAGACCCCTGCCCTTTGCTTTTATTTGGCAGGCTTTGGCAATAAAATAATATAGTGTTGTTCCTCGGTGGCTTAAAAATCTAAAGAAAGAAGTTTCTCCATGTTTAAACGCAAACTTTTATAAAGGCCAAAATGAATTAAGCGAGTAGCAGACGACACATAGCCTCAGCAGTGCTCCGCGCCAACAGCGTTGCGTCAAAATAGCGGTCGTCTCCTTTTTGCTGCCTTCTCTCTCTTTCCTTCGGCGCTCTCCTCCCTTTCCTCCTCTCCGGCACCTTTGTCACCACACCCACTGGCTAAACTCTCCCACTATACGGCTCTGCATTGCAGTATTAGGTTTTTTTATAGTCTTTAGAGTTAAATGTGAATATTTGACAGAAATCTCCCAGGTTGGGGTGAAAAAGGGTTAAATGAATGCATTTGATCATTCGCCTTAATTCGGTACCCATCATTTCAAGGCCTGTGTGGCCTTGTCCTGGGGTGTGTCTATGACTGTGGCTGTGAAGGAGCAGTTTTTTAATAGGTACAAGTACAAAGTATAAAAACAAAAGGATCTATGTGCTGATCATGAAAGAATATGCTAGCCATTCTAATGTAGCTCTTGCAAGTACTTGATTGTGATTTGTTTTTATTTCCAGCGACTTGGTTGCCTCAAGATCTGGAGATCCTAGTGGCCACAAGCTTGAACTCAATCTTCTTCTGTGGTCCGGTCAGGACCATGGGGGAGGTAATCCCAGCAACAAGAGCATCACAGTATCTCCCTGCCTGTGACTTTCGATTAGGATCACGACAAGGGAGTCCTCATGCAACCAAGTGTTAGGTATGCTACTCGAAATAAGCATTCTTACCTATTCTTGAAGTGAAACAGCAAAAGCACTACTAAGCCTAATATGCAAAAAAACATCCAAATCTCGGGTTGGATGGAGTTCCAATTACAAAAAGGCGTCTGCAGACATGATTCACATGTGAACTTAAAGCCCACGGATGTAGGTTCGACGGAGTCACAGAAATAACTTCCCGCAGATGGCTTCGCTAGTGCCATACCCAAACAAATTCCTAAAATAATCATTGTGTTACATTGGTGTCATTAATCTTATGTACCTACCCTACCCAGCAGTCGGGAGATGTGAAATATAAAAAAATGGGAACTTGCACATTGTCAGCTCTGCAAAGATAATATATTGAACCGATCATAGCACGTTCAACTTAAGAAAGCAATTCAGTGCAGGCCTAGTTTTAAGCTTCACATATTTGTTATTGCCCTTCATAATGAAGTAAAAACTGCTTAAGTTGTGGCCCACTACAGGCTTTCTATTAGTGTAAAAAAGTGTTATGGCAGTTTAAACAGCTCGCTCCAAATATTTTCTTGAAATGCATAGGTTTATGGAAATTATTATGTGGATGTTTGCAGACAGGCATGGTGAGACCAATCTTTAGTGCCAAGTGTTCCACTTATTCAGAGTTGGTTGAGTCTGTAAATATTGTAGGTGGCAAATTAAATTTTTATGGTATGCAATGGGCACAATCATCCGTAATGACTAGCTCTACCTAGGGGAACTTTATAGGTTTACTACGGCAAGATGGTTTCACAAAACTAAGTATTTAGTTTATTTAACTCCAGCACTAACCGTATCTCTAGAAACTTTTTATATTCTTTACGATGCTGAGTTAGGATTCTGGAAGTAGTTTTTCTAGAACTACGCTAGACATTTCCAGTTCATAATTTTTCTCGCAAAGAATTCGAGAGAGCCAAACCCTGTAATATAAGAATGGAACTCGCAGAATGATACCACTGGCAGTTTGAAACATTCGGCACTGTAACAGTAACAATGACATGTCACTTGCCTATGTAATGTTCATTGTCGCAGATCAAACTGCTTTTTCCGTCTGCACTCATTTTCACTGGACTCATTCAGCGAACTCGCACCTGAGACTGCAGCGCTGGGTTCTGTGAAGTAATTTGCATGAATATAGATGCAACAGGTTTCTTTGAGTGTGCGTCTAACACGTATTCTTCATATTGAATCTGCTACTGTATTCATGACCATGTCCTTAATTGCATCCACATTCCAGCTTATTTTTATTTTGACGTTTGAGTTTTCTTCAGTACTTTTCTCAACATCTGTGCTTGTTGAGCCGTACTCAAGACCATTAATCTTGTCTTTCACTATTACATTAATATATAAAACTGTTGATGCCGAGTGAGAATTCAAGGTCCCGAATCTGTCGTGCGAGTTAAATAAGAACCAATAAAAAGCTCTACAAAGGAAATTTTGTTAAAGGAGGCTGTATAAGCATTAAAATAGCACATGCCATGCTAAAAAAATAAAATTCTTGTTAGGTATGCAAGGATGACACTGCTGTTTCTGATGTGTCACAAAAAAAATCAGTGCCATACCTTATGGAAGTACAAACTGTCGAATTCAAAGCCCAGAAGTTTTATTCAAGAATGTTCCTCATTACAAATGTATTTAGAGATCTGAGCCACTGACTCATACACGACTATGTGGCGAACATTCATTTTCATGTGCATTGTAGTTTACAAGGTCTAGTCTGCATTGATTTATTGCATTCATGCTGAAACTGGGAGGGGTTCTCTGGTATGAATAAAGATATAAACATTTCTTGAAATCAAAACATTTGAGAACGGACAAAAGGAAGGATCTGAGAACGGTATCTTAGATTCTCTTCTCTTTTTCTTATCTCTAATTTTCACCTTATTTCACCTGATGCATTTAGTTTTTTTAGCGCAGCTCTTAGCACCCGTTTCCGCGTTTCGCGGCGTCGCCCTCGGCGTAACCGCCAAACTAAACTTGGCAGGAAATTGAATTAATGTTGCGGTCATGTGACGTTAATATTTCCGCTAAGTCTAGCTGAGAAACAGAATTTTTTTATGGTTGACATGACACGGTCGTGCAACGTCATTTTCCCCGCTACTTTTAGAGGGAAAACTGCATTTGTGTTGAGGTCATGTGACATCAATTTCCGCGCTAAATTTTGTGGAAAACTTAACCCGCTAAATTTAGTGGGCAAATTTTCCCGCTAAATTCAGGAAAATTTTTCGCTAAATGGGAGGGAGCAGAAGAGTAGGAGGGTTAGGGGGTGGGGGGTCATACCCTCCCATCCTCCTCTTCAAGATCTGTGCTCTAATTTCACATTACAGAGAATTGTAAACGTCTCATATTTCATCTCATGTTTATTCAACTTTTATATTGCAGGTGCGGTGGCAGCACAAATCTGGGTTGTGCTGATCCTCTACGCACAAGTTAGGAATTCCTGAGTGGCAAGACTGGGAGTTTGGTCTGACAGCTCAAGGGACACTATTGTTCAGTATTGAATTTTAATTATCTTCTTTTGAGCAAAGTTAAGCTTTGCTGCTTGCAGTTCTTCTAAAAATAAATACCTGCAACTAAATTTACCACGTCACGACATTTTGCCTCTGCTCTTAGTGCTCCTGGTGAGCCTCGGAAAAGAGCTTACTGGTGTGCAAACATCATGCTTGTTTGAAACCACTCACTGATGTAGACTCGCTGACATCCAGCATTCCAATGAAACGCTGGATGTCCACAGGTCTTTCTTGAACAATGCAAGCGGGAAAGGAACCATACAATCGTATCGTATTGGGGGACATTCTAGAGAGTGTTTTTTTGTATGTTTAAAATTTTTTTTTTTTAAAAAGCCGTAAAAGCTACATTAACGCGGTCTGTGCACGTGAGTTATATCGCCAGGGCGGCATAGTATAAAAGGCTAATTTGTAATGATCAGTCAGCTTATTACAGAGATGTGCCAGTCTTCTTTCAGAAAACTAGATGGAGGTTCATTCTTGCATAGTTTTATCTCGCGAGTCCGAATATCCCGTTCGTTTTCCACAAAGCTATAACTAAACGTGAGAAAACAAAAAAACATCCAACGAATAGTGATATCGTAAGAAGACCTATCGGCCGCCAAGCGTGTCGCTTAAGGGCCGCGCGTCCAATCTCAAGTTTTCTAGGTATATTCTCCCGCATCGGCACCAGTCGTGACACATTTTTCTGCGCTTTTAAAGAATAGCACGTGCGTGCATAGCTTTGATAGGTGCTGAAGATGCATGCGCAAAGATTTCGAAAGCCACTTTTGTGACGTCGCTCTCCAGGGAAGTGCTTTCACAGCGCTTTAAAAATGACTCTATGCAGCCTCGATTTATAGAATTACCAAATATTTTGATATTTGAGATTCTGGAGGTCATATGAAGAAGATTTACAAGTGTTTTCTCAAATACAAAACCGCTTCAGCCTCTCTCTAAGTATAGTATGTTCCTGAAATTTTTAATCAGTGAAAATAGACCCATGGTTCCAATTAGAAACTTGCTAAGCATCATCAAAACACACTAAATCAACTTTCTTTGTGAAGATATAAAACAAGAGCAGCATTTTATGGCGTTCTAAAAAAATGGTCAATTTGGACGCGTTTCCAGACTTTGGTTTCTTACCAGAGCGCATCTTTGCACCTGCGGTCCTGCTGCCCGGTTGTCGCAGTGCGAAGCCGCCCCCTCGCCTCCCTCGTAGGATGGAGGGAAGCAAGGCGCACGTGCGTTGGGTGTCTAAGGGGGAACAGGACCTTGGGCGCAGAGATGAACTCTGATAAGAAACTGAAACCTAGAAACTCGTCCAAATAAAGCGTTTTTACAGAACGCGTAAAAGGCTACCCCTGCATTATATCCTTCTAAAAAGAGTTGATTTTGTTGTTTTCAATGACTAAGCAAGTTTCTAATTGAAACCATATTTTCATTTTCACTAATTAAAAAGTTAATTAACAAATTGTATTTATTATCTGACTGATTGTTACGATTGGGTCCCTATACTACGTACGCTTGGCCTTATAACTCGCCTGCACAAACCGCATTAATTTAGCTTTCACGACCTTTCTAAACATATATGTAAAGCTTAAAACTAAATCGCCCTGTCCAACAGTGAAAAGGCGAAACCAGCATGTTGGAGCCACATGGCTCCACCGTGCTGGTATCGCCTTTTCGCTGGTATAGGTTGTCCCATATTACGTTATGCATGTATGGTTCCACATGGTTCCGCCAGATTCCACTACGCTGGTATAGGATGTCCCATAATCCGACACGCTTGTATGGTTCCGCCTACCTGTATCGTTCCGCCGTAATCCACTATACTGGATACGCCGATTCGCTTGTATAGGATGTCCCATATTACGGTTACGCTTGTATGAGCCTTTTCCGTCGTCTTTCCATCATCGAAATTTTTCAACAGGGACCGTGTACAAACTCTGCTGACAATTACATTACCCACATTATAAAAAAAAAATAAAAAATACGGAAACAGTCGTAGAAACAATTTCGCGTTTTTGAGCAGGCAAGAAATGCCGACGCACATCTTACACAGTGTAAAGTGCAACAATCGATGAATGCGGGGATAAATAATATTAATAAAATGCGGCATCAAACGTAAAATTTTCGTACTTCAGTTTCAATAGGGAGGTCGTGGGAGCAACAGCTGCTAGAAAAGGTAATACCAGTTTAGCAGTGGACACGCTATTTAATTTGGCTGATCTGCTGCCGGGGTCCTCTGCCGGCAGCTTAAACATTTGCGTTTATTGAGGGCAGTGTTCGTGGTAGCGCGGTACAAGTAACGGCGTTACCGGTAACACGTTCCTTTTATCAGTAATGTAGTAACGTACTCGTTACTGTGTCAAAAGAGTAACAGGTAACGTACTTACGTTACTTAAGTTACAGGTGCAGTTGTTAGGTTACTTGTTACTTTTCTTCCCGAAACACGAAAAAAAGTAGACAAATTTTTTTCGTGTCTATATACTTTGTTTTAGCCTAAGTCCAGACGAAGCCGACGCTACGAGCTCATAAGGTTAATCAGACAGCGTCAAAGGGGCACCATCGCGCTTCCGGCCTGAATATCCATCGAGACGGAAGATTCAAGAAGTCGAAAGATCCGATTGGTCACGTGACAGGCGAGACGGAATATCCATCGAGACGAAATGTCCAATTGAGACGGAATGTCCAACGAGTCCGGATGTCCAACGAGACGGAAGATCCAACCAGGCCTGAATGTCCACTGCGACTGAATGTCCATCGAGATGGAAGATCCAACCAGGCCTGAATGTCCACTGCGACTGAATATCCAACGAGACGGAATATCCAACCAGGCCTGAATGTCCACTGAGGCTAGATATCCACTGTTCCATGTTCATTTCATTCCTGTAATTTATTGATTATACTGGTCCCAAATAAATAATGATAAGCTAAGACCTTTTTTCGTTCATCGCGCGTTTTTGTACCTTACGTGAAAGGGCTTGCTGGAATGCTCCAAATTATATTTAACAACAATAACACATAAGATGCGTGATCTCCGAGGACAAAATAAGAAAATAGTTATTTTTTGTCTTTTTTCTTAGATTACGAAGGAATGGAAAACGCTGCCTAGGGAAATTGTTTTGGCCACAACTGCCGAAAACATTTTTCTTAATATTTATTCGCCCTCTGCGATAATGCCTGCTACTGGCGCCGCAGGCTCAAAGTAAATAAATATAGAGATTAAAAATAACAGAAGCAACCAAAGTCAACACCGAAGCTTTGCAGTCAAATGCACTCCAAGATATATTTTAATAAGGAAAAAAAAAAAAAGAAAACCCGCCGCAAACAGAAACCAAAGGGATGCGAAAAACAAAAAGTCTTCAACGCAGCGAAGCATCGTGAACTTGCTAAACAGGGTTCTACACAGAGTATAGAAAACAAAAGCGACTGTTCCCTCCGAAACCAAAAAGTAGGCGTACAACAAAAAGGTCTTCGAAACTTTATCTTCAACACATGCACGTCCCATGTCACTCCCTTTCCGGTTTTGGACCAAAGTTCTTTTGTATTGTAGTGACCTCAAATCACCTGCCAGGTTAGAAAGGTTCAATATTTCCAAAAACTCAAGACGGAAGCTACAAAGACGGGACAAACACAACGCGTCTCGTCTTGTGTTTGTTTTCTTTTTGTAGCGTCCGTCTTGGGTTTTAGAAGTGTTTAACTTTAACCAGCTCGCCTGCCTTCTTACGTTATCTTAGGAAGGTTCGCCCTTGCTCTTGGTTCGATATAACAATGGTACAACACGACCTGACTGGGCTCAAACCTTAGACCGCAGACAAACGAAACCATCCACTTACAAACAATGCTTGTTGCGGGTCGACATTTCACATGGCTATATAAAGGACTGCTATTTCGCCCCTTCCCTCTGTCAGAACCCTGAGATTCGTCTTCTCCAAATCACTGAAACGCAAATACGGTGAGTGTTGTTTTTATCGGTCGATTATTAATGTGTATCTACTGCGACACCGAACTACTGTAATTGCATCTAAAATATTGTAGTTATTACGGCTATGTACTTGGAGCTGTATACAAATAATTACTTAGCTATTTATGCAGAGAAGTAAGTTCTTGGAATTTGAAAATTTCAAGACACATGACAGGCTCAAGTTTCTCAAGTGCAATTCGAAGTTTCAAGTGCCCCTCGTGAGATTGTATGTTTCGCGTTTTGATTACAGGCTGCAGCGTACTCGCTGAGCCAACAAGATCAATCCTGGGCACCTGAGTGCCCCAACGTTCGTGCCTTCTCACAAGCGCTCAAACAAGCCAGTCATTCAGTACAAAAGCCGTCGCTGGCCCAACGCGGTTCTTGAATTTTCGTTCAAGAGTGCCAACCCAAAAAATCCTAGCATCGAGTACTATCGATGCATCAAATGCTTTCATCTCAGCAAGCACATGGTGACCGGGAAAAAATGTACAGTAGCGCACCTCACGCTTAACAGCGGAGCTATGGTGTCCGATCCTGGTAATCCCATGACTCCACACAGCTGCAGCCCAGACGAGGACTCCGTTGCGCCGGCAGTGCCTGCGAAGCGATTCATGTACGAAGTCTGTACGGATGTACGTACCAGCCGCAAGAGGCCCCGTGAGGCATTCGACGAAGCTGTGACTTCCGTCCAGGAAAGGTTTCGTGAGTACGGAGATGAAGTCCAAGATGGCATACAAGCCAGCATGAACAGTGCATATGGATTTACGTCCAAGAGACGAGCCCTCTCACGCAATCGCCATCACAACAGACTTAAGGGCAACGCATTGGACGCTATTCTCCCGGAGCTTCGCGCCACCAACGACTTTAAAGAGTTCTTGCAACTGGAAGTCAAGACGGAAGGGAGACGGCTACTGTTTTTTTATGCTGAAAAAGACCTATAAGTGATTCTCATTGTTGAATTCATTCTGGGGGACGGCGATTTTAAATATAACCCCAGTGAATTTCACAGCCCAGGGCAATTCTACTCTCTACATGCCATTGTTAAAGGGGAAGCGCATCCCATCGTTTATGCTCTGATGCAGTCATGCGACGTTCAGGCCTACGAGGTTGTTTTCGGCACCTTAAAGACTTCACTTGAGACCAAGTTCGGGGGAGTCGGTGGCCTCTCAACCTCCACCACGTGGCACTTCGACTACGAGTCCGCAGCTATCCAGGCTGTGATGAACGTCTTCAAGACCACCGCAGGATTTCCGAAGGTAAGAAAATTTCTGAAGTATTGTTTTTGAGTAAGTAAACGACTTAAGTATGGCGTTTTTATCTATAAAAGATAAATGAAGCCAAATCTGGCAGAGTACTATATCTAGGATTCAGTTACGCGCCTGTTGCAACTGTGACCACACGTGTGGGCTCCAGTAGATGTTTTCGCTCGTTTTACTCCCAGGTACGTGGCTTCACATTTCACTTTACGAAAGCCATTAACACCAAGCGCGACGAACTGGGGCTCAGGGCTCTTTGCCGTGACGACCCTGAGGTGAACAAATGGTTCATCAGAATTCGTCACCTGCCTTTCGTTCCGGACCACTGCCGCCTGCTGTTTTCAAGTGACCTTCTTGCAGCGAAACCAAATCTACCCCAGCTGAATGCCCCTCGCCTGGACCAGTTCATCCGGTACTTCAGGAACTTCTGGCTATCCCATAGCATTACCAGAGAGATTTGGGGACAGTTTGGAAATCGGGGTCCAAGGACGGCGAACGTACTTGAGGGATGGCACAACGGCCTGCATAGTCGCCTTTCAAGTCGCCATCCCGACCTGACTGAATTTGTTCAGTTCCTTCAGGTTGCGCAGCATGCCGCACATAATCAAATTCAAGCTCTTCTGCTTGACCCGCTCGCTGTGGCAAGACCTACATCGAGCTCCGTCTCGGCAAGAAACGAGAGGCTCCACGCAGAAATGGATGCCTTTGCCTCATTTACCAGCGGCAATGCTGCCACCTACCAGGACGTCTGCAATTACGTGGACAGAATCGCAAGTACTGGTGTGCTCCCAGAGGCTACTTCACAGTTTTTCAGTGGTCATTTAGTGACGCATGATGTGAATAAATGTATAATTGTTTCCGCTGACCAAGTTTTCCTCTTTCGAAGTCGTCGAGAAAGGTGTCGAAAGCGGAAACCTTCTCCGTAACGTTTTTTTCTAAACAGTTGGTCTGGTGTGCACCAATCACTGATTGTTGTATGTGATTACATTTATTCTTGAAGTCAAATTACTGCCATAGCCTTTTCTTGCTTTTGCCAATAAATCTATTAATAAAGCAATAACCTACTTACAACATGCTTCTAAAATAAATATTAGGATTCTTTTGCAGTTAAGGCTACGCGAAGTTCTGCGTTTTTTTTTTCTTCATATTTTTCAGCAGTTCAGTTTAAGATGTATCGCAAAATTAGCGAAAGTATCCGAAAGATGCAAAAACAAAAATAATATATAAATTTGTTTGGTCCTGCTGACACGTTACTACGGTGGTAGACTTTTCAATGACCGGAGCGGTCACGTTTAATTGAAAGCGCAACAACGGCGATACTTTACATCAGAACTAGAACGCCCCTCGGATATTTTGGTCCCCAGTCCCCCAGATCGAATCTTCTTTCCCGCCCAGTCGCGCGACAATAAAGTTCTCGCCTCCTCTCCTTCTGGGGCGGCCAATCAATCATTTTGAAATCTATCGGAGTCACGGGATGTCACGGGACAATCGGAGTCCGATTGTCGACTGGGGGCCGCCCAACACGCTCATTAATACGGATTATATTTCCAACGGACACGGGGTGATACGCCCGTAACTTCGGCAGCACAAACGGCCGTAGCCTACTCGGCGCCACGCCAAGCCCATTCACGAAAATTGTTTCGCAGCTTCGTAGTTTCGCTTTGCCACTCTATATTCCGTTTACTCCAAACTTGAGACTGCGGTGGAAGCCACGTGCTCTCTCTAAGTCACCACGTCATCACGCTCCCACTCATACCAACGCAGAGGGCCGGGTGAGGTAATAAGAGGGAGGCGGCTGATTGGTCCGGCGGCCACGCAGCTCCCACTACAGTCTCAGCCGCCGTCTCAACCAAGCACCCAGCCAAGGTGCCTCTGCAAATGCCGAAAATGGTCGGAGGAGGAGGAACAGGGGAATAGAAAGTTTTCGTAGGCCGCGTTTCCCCTTCCGCTAAGCCCTCCGCAATGAAGAAGCCGCTACAGCGCCTGCGTGCCGACGGCCTTGACAATAGCGTTCCGGTTGTCGTGGCGGGTTGCGGAGAGCATTGCGGGACGGCAAAAACGTTCTACGAAAACTCCCTAATAATGGCACCCGAATTCCTTGGACAACCCCAAAGAGCAGACCCCGGCGGGAACAAGCTATGTACCCCCCGAGACGCGCGTAAGCCGGCGAAGGCCACACGCATCCCTCTCCCAAATGAACAATGGCCAGCGGTTCCTTCAAATAAGACGGCCCACATAAGAATAAACAAGTTAAAACAGGCACGAATATGTATAAACCGTTAGGCAATTCAAAATGGTGTCGATCTTAACAGCCAGGTTTAACCAACCTGCATCCGCCTGAGCAACCAGCATTCTTTTTAAAAATTTGAAGGTCTACCAGCTCGAAATATGTAAAGAATGCGAAAAGCGTTGCTCAAATCAGGTATCTACTTGGTTACATGTCGGGCGAGACTGATATCCATCGAAAGTAATGTCCAACTGAGACGGAATGTCCAACGAGTCTGAATATCCAACGAGACGGAAGATCCAACCAGGCCGGAATGTCCACCGTGAATGAACATCCATCGAGACGGAATATCCATTTGACACTGAATGTCCAACGAGTCTGAATGTCCAAAGAGACGAAAGATCCAACCAGGCCTGAATGTCCAACGTGTCTGAATATCCAACGAGCCTGAATATCCACTAGTGGATCTTTCGTCTCGTTGGATCTTTTGACTCGTTGGATATTCAGGCTCTGAATCGCTGGTGTTCGTCATATTTCTGTACGTGGTCTATTATCGCTTAGCCAATAAACAAAAAGGACCTGCGCTTTCGATGTTGTGTGATTGGTCCCATTAACTCGTAACGTCGGCTGCGTTTGGACTTAAGCTGTAGTGAAGTATAGGCGCCAAGTCATTAATCATTGAACTCATTCCACATACCTTCAAAAGTTGGCCTGTCTTTTCACCCCCGAAAACGTCTCACTTTAGAAAAACCCCAACGCTCACGCACTTTGTTCAGTGCCAAAAAACGCGTTCGCCAAAAAAAACAAACGTTGTTACCGTCAAGTTATAAAATGGTAACGGAAAAGTAGCGTGCGTTACTTTTAATAGTTAACGCTGATGCGTTAAATTTATTTTCAGGTGAGGTAGGTCGGTCACGCGTTTCTTTGTTTTGCTAGTAACGAGTAAAGTATTTTGTTACTTTTTTCAGTAACGCCTACAAAACTGATTGAGGGTGACTGTTAATGTTGTGGCAGGCGCAGTCCCTCCTTGATATCTTGAGTAGGACTAGGTTAAGCGTGAAAGAGGTGATTCGTTCGGAAGGAAATAGAAGCAAGTAACGCGGTTTTACTTACTTTCCAACAAACTTACAGCCGAGGACTGATATCAAATTTCCATAATTACTCCAGTTGCACAAAATGCTAAAATCGCCTCTTCTTATGTAAATCAAACGCTCTAGATTCCTCCTAACATTTGAGCGGATAAATAAAAATATGGACTCTTAAAAACATCAGGAGAGGCTAGCAGCCGTAAGCCCCGTTCAAATCACGCATCCTCTCGGAGTCACCCCAAATCATTTGGGTTTCGTACCAATCCGGCTGCAGGGTCCATTAGGCTGAGGGTCGATTCGGCTTAAAGTTTCGATTCGGCTGGGCGCTCCAATTCGGCTGGATACCCACTTCGGCTTAAAGTTTCAATTCGTCTAGACGCTTCAACTCGGCTGCATGCCCAGTTTGGCAGGATGTTTCAATTCGGCTGAGTGCTCCAATTCGGCTCGGTAACTAGTTCGGCTGGACATTTCATCTCGGCTCGACGTTCTCAATTCGGCTTAATTCTCGGTTCGACTGAAGCACCTCAATATGGATATGGCTTGTTTGTGTAGTCCTTCTTTGCCTTGGCAGAGTAAAGCACCATGTCAATACACTTATCCAAGCTAGTCGAACTGCCCGTGTTCATTTACCATCTACCAGACCAGCCGAATCGAAGCGTCCAGCCGAATTGAAACTTTAAGCGGAACTGGGTATCCAGCCGAATTGGAGCATCCATCCTAATAAACACTTCAGGCCAAATTGACCCGTCGGCCAAATAGACACCTCAGCCGAATCGATATGACGCCAACCATTTTAAGGCGGACAACGTGGAAGCATTTTTATTTGACGGAGACAAATTCCAAGTCTTCTTCCCGGCATGTATATGTCAGAAGGCCGGGATTACTACAGCAGATACAACAAAAATAAAAAAAAACGCCCCCAAATATCGCCGAAAAGAATGCTTTAAACGCAACACAGAACCTTTCCGAGTCAAAGGAATTGTGCGAGAGAAGAAACAAGAACCTCGTCAGCTGCAGATAACGTTTTTGTTCCGCATATTTCAATTTTATTCCGACCTTCCCGGCCAACCTGCCGTAGAGCAACGGAGGGTCTCTTTTGTTGGTTGAAAATACCTCGCATTCCTGAAAGCCAACAAAGAAAAGCAGTTTCGGACGCTCAATGTATATCTCAAGGACTCTTGTACAGACGACGACAGAACACCGCTCCAATTTGCTGGTTACGTAGCGAGTCGGCTGAAGTGTCTATTCGGCCGACGGATCGATTCGGCTTAAAGTTTCGATTCGGCTGGACGCTCCAATTAGGCCGGATACCGAGTTCGGCTTAAAGTTTTAATTCGGCTGGACGCTTCAATTCGGCTGTATACCCAGTTCGACTGGATGTTTCAATTCAGCTCGACGTTCTCAATTCGGCTTAATTCTCGGTTCGACTGAAGCACCTCAATCTGTATATGGCTTGTTTGTGTAGTCCTTCTTTGCCTTGGCAGAGTAAAGTTCCAAGTAAATACACTTATTAAAGCTAGTCGAACTTCCCGTGTTCATTTACCATCTACCAGATCAGCCGAAATGAAGCGTCCAGCCGAATTGAAACTTTAAGCGGAACTGGGTATCCAGCCGAATTGGAGCATCCATCCTAATAAACACTTCAGGCCAAATTGACCCGTCGGCCGAATAGACACCTCAGCCGAATCGATATGACGCCAACCATTTTAAGGCGGACTACGTGGAAGCATTTTTATTTCACGGAGACAAATTCCAAGTCTTCTTCCTGGCGTGTACATGTCAGAAGGCCGCGATTACTAAAGCAGATAAAACAAAAATAAAAAAACGTCCCCAAATATCGCCGAAAAGAAAGCTTTAAACGCAACACACAACCTTTCTTAGTCAAAGGAATTGTGCGAGAGAAGAAACAAGAATCTCGTCAGCTGCAGATAATGATAATAATAATAATAATATTTAATAACTAATTCTTAGAGCCCGGATCAAGTTTCAGGTCTTGTCGCAGCCTCAAGGGCTTATGGGACTAGACCCAGCAGTTGCAGCAAGCTTATTGAAAATGTTCACATTGTCACGTACACACACTCACACGCACACACGCACAAACACGAATCACACACCTATGACATCTTCTGCTCAAGGCGCAAGTTCACATTTCTGTCGGTCTTGAAAAAGAACAGGAAAACACGTTGTCGCATCAGAAAAGAAACGCACACATACGCACATGCAGTAGCCCGAGAATACAATGAAGACCGTAGTCGTATTGGAAGCAGGAGCGAACTGCCAAGGCCAACTTACTTCCTCAAAAAAAAAAAAAAGGACGAGCGCGTTTTTTTGCAGAGTTGCTTTTCTTAAGGAAAAAAGATGCTTTTTATACTTTCCAAAAAGAAAAGAATGAAAGATATGCGCAGTCACAGTTACTCTTAAAAATTACTTACACGATTACTTTCATAAAAAAAAAGTTTTTCATGTTTTCTTTTTCATTATTTCATCAAGAAAAAAATAAAAAAATATTTCTAGTAAGGTACAAAATATTTCTACCAATCTTGACGTTTTTGTTCCGCATATTTCAATTTTATACCGACCTTCCCGGGTAACCTGCCGTATAGCAACGGAGGGTCTCTTTTGTTGCTTGAAAATACTTCGCATTCCTGAAAGCCAACGAAGAAAAGCAGTAGCGGACGCTCAATGGAGACCTCAACGTCTCTTGTACAGACGACGACAGAACACCGCTCCGATTTGCTGGTTACGTACCGATTCGGCTGAAGTGTCGATTCGGCGGACGGATCAATTCGGCTTAAAGTTTCGATTCGGCTCGACGCTCCAATTCGGCTGGATACCGAGTTCGGCTTAAAGTTTCAATTCGGCTGGACGCTTCAGCTTGGCTTTATACCCAGTTCGGCTGGATGTTTCAACTCGGCTGGACGCTCCATTCGGCTGGGTACCCAGTTCGGCTGGATGTTTCAATTCGGCTCGACGTTCTCAATTCGGCTTAATTCTCGGCTAAGATGAAGATCCTCACTCTGCCCTTAACGAAAACTAAGATATTCGAAATATACTACATTCTATTTTGCCTGTATTTCAAGAACAGGTCATATTTCTATGTACACAAAGATACGCCAAAATATAAAATTATTTTTCTTATTTAGTACTAAATATATTTCTGACATTCTTTTAAAGATAGCTTTATTTAAACTACAGTTGAAGTACTTTTCATGCATTATGATATACGTAAATACTAAATTATTAGGCAGAAAATACCATTCACAAAGGTTTCTTAACATACTAATTTATCTAATGTATTTCATGCAAAATATATTCCCACCCCAATAAAATACAGCGACCAAACATATATGCAGAATACACTTAAAACAAGCTGGAAATCGTAAATACTGTTGCGTTTCACTCTAAATATTTCTTGGGTGCAACTACATGCATAGAGGATAAATTTACTTAAACTGCCAAAGTATTGAAAACTCGCCTATCAGAAGTAAACTACAAGCAGGTGCGGAGTGCACTGAAGTGCCTAAATTCAGCATTTAATTAGTTTGTCAATTGAGTTTTGCAGCATCTCACTGATAAGTCAGCCCGGTTTATGTTATTGTTTGCTTTATATTTTTTATCAAGAACGCACCTGATGAGTTTCTTGCATACCAACCACACACGGGATTCAGGAATTGCAACCACAACACTTGCTGATGCTGCAAAGCTTCAGCAAGTGCTGTGTGCAGATATGTTTGGCGTGGTTGTATTAGCACAATGTTCGTTCACTGAATGTGTATACCCCCCATTGTACATGATGTGAGTCGTGACTTTAATATAGTGACTTTAATGACTTAGTGACTTTATGACCATATTAAATAGTCAACTAGTAAAGAAAAGCGAAATAACTATTTAAAAGTAGAAAAAAGGCCTTGACTCGCTTCGTCCTGAGTGGTGCTATGCGGATAAGCGATAACATTTCTTAATGGAGCCGTTTTTTTGGATATTGTTTTAGCGACTGCGCCGAATTATTATTAATCGTCCCAATGCCTTTTGGTAAGATATATCGTCCACGAAGTTCAAGACACTGTTCTGCCTTTGACAGACTCACGAGGAGACGATCGAATAATTGGAACCCTGATAAGTGCAGAGGTGGTCATCGGCCAAATGATTACCTTCTATATGCAAGCTATATGAGGCTCTGGAGTAGTCAATGGGGCTGTGAATCAGGTGTGCTGTGCTTCATGCTGTTTGTTTGTGTTTGTTTCTAATGTGTAGTTGTGGGATGTATATAGTCCCTGTTGGAAAATCTGGATGATGGAAAGACGATGGAAAAGGCTTATACAAGCGTAACCGTAATATGGGACATCCTATACAAGCGAAAAGGCGGCTCCAGTATAGTGGATTAAGCGGAACGATACAGGTGGGTGCAACCATACAAGCGTGTCGTATTATGGGACATCCTATACCAGCGAAGTGGATTATGGCAGAACCATGTAGGCGGACGGAACCATATATGCGTAACGTAATATTGGACATCCCATACCAGCGAAAAGGCGATACCACCATGGTGGAGCCGCATGGCTTCACCATGCTGGTATCGCCTTTTCACGTACAGGGCGATTTAGTTTTAAGCTTTACATATACGTGCAGAAAGGTCGTGAAAGCTAAATTAATGCGGCTTGTGCAGGCGAGTTGTACGGCCAGGCGTACGAAGTATAGGGACCTAACCGTAACGATCAGTCGGATAATTAAGTACAATTTGTGAATTAACTCTTTAATTACTAAAAACGAACAGACGGTTTCAATTAGAAACTTGCCGAGAGTCATCGAAAACCACTAAATTAACTCTTTTTAGAAGGATATAACGCAGGGGTAGCATTTTATACGTTCTGTAAAAACGCTTTATTTGGATCCATTTCTAGGTTTCGGTTTCTTATCGGAGGGCATCTCTGCGCCCACGGCCCTGTTCCCCAAGAGTTTAGTTGTGCAACACATGTGCGCCTTGCTTTCCTCCATCCTACGAGGAAGGCGAGGGGGTGGCTTTGCACTGCGGCCACCGGGCAGCAGGATCGCAGGCGCAAAGATGCGCTCAGGTAAAAAATCGAAGTCTGGAAACGCGTTCAAATTGACTATTGTTTTTAGAACGCCGTAAAATGCTGCTCTTGTCTTATATCTTCACAAATAAAATTGATTTTGTGTGTTTTGATGATACTTAGCAAGTTTCTGATTGAAACCATGGATCTATTTTCACAAATTTAAATTTTAAGAAATATATTATACTTAAAGGAAAGCTGAAGCGGTTTTTATTTGAGGAAACACATTAAAATATCACTTTTGACCTCTAGGGTATCAAATATCAAAATTACTTCACAATTTGGTTAATCGAGGCTGCATAGAATCATTTTTAAAGTACTGCTGGAGGCACTTCCCTGGAGAGCGACGTCACAAAAGCAGCTTTCGAAATCTTTGCTCACGCATCTTCAGCACCTATCAAAGCTATCCACGCACATGCTATTTTTTAAAAGGGCAGAAAAATATGTCACGTCTGGTGCCAGTGCGGGAGAATATACCTAGAAAACTTGCGATTGGACTCGCGGCCCTTAAGCGACACACGCTTGGCGGCCGAAAGGTCTTCTTACGATGTCACTATTGGTAGGATGTTTTTTTGTGTGTTTTCTCACGTTTAATTATATCTTTGTGGAAAACGAACGGGTTATTCAGATTTGCGGGATAAAACAACACTAGAATGAACCTCCATCTAGTTTTCTGAATGAAGTGAGGACTTCTCTGTAATAAGCCGACTGATCATTACAAATTAGCCTTTTATATTACGAAAATTAAAAAGCGCAAAAGACAAGGACAAGAGGGAGACAACACAGGACAAGCGCTTACTCGCAACTGACGGTTTAATTCGGAAGATGATCTTCCGAATTAAACCGTCAGTTGCGAGTAAGCGCTTGTCCTGTGTTGTCTCCCTCTTGTCCGTGTCTTTTGCGCATTTTAATTTTCGTAATGTTTAACCAACTAGGCCAACAAATCATTTTGCTACAGTAGCCTTTTATACTATGCCACCCTGGCCATATAACTCACGTACAAAGACCGCGTAAATGTCGCTTTTATGGCATTTTTAGAAAAATCTGTAAAATATACAAAAAAGCACCCTGTAGAATGCCCCCAATACAATACGATCGTATGGTTCCTTCCACGCTTGTACAGTTCAAGAAAGACTTGCGGACATCCAGCCTTTCATTGGAATGCTGGATGTCAGCGAGTCTCTACACCAGTGAGTGGTTTCAAACAAGCATGATGTTTGCACACCAGTAAGCTCTTATCCGAGGCTCTCCAGGAGCACTAAAAGCAAAGGCGAAATGTAGTAACCTGCTAAATTTGGTTGCAGGTATTTATTTTTAGAAGAATCGCATGCAGCAAAGTTTAACTTTGCTAAAAAGAAGATAATTATAAATTCAATACTGAACAATGGTGTCCCTTGAGCTGTCAGACCAAACTCCCACCCTTGCCACTCAGGAGTTCCTAACTTGTGCGTTGAGGATCAGCAGAACCCAGATTTGTGCTGCGAGCGCACCTGCAATATAAAAGTTGAATAAACATGAGATGAAATATGAGACGTTTACAATTCTCTGTAATGTGAAATTAGAGCACAGATCTTGAAGAGGAGGATGGAAGGGTATGCCCCTCCTCCCCCTCCCCTCCTCCTCTTCTGCTCCCTCCCATTTAGCGAAAAATTTTCCTGAATTTAGCGGGAAAATTTGCCCACTAAATTTAGCGGGTTAAGTTTTCCACAAAATTTAGCGCGGAAATTGATGTCACATGACCTCAACACAAATGCAGTTTTCCCTCTAAAAGTAGCGGGGAAAATGACGTTGCACGACCGTGTCATGTCATCCATAAAAAAATTCTGTTTCTCAGCTAGACTTAGCGGAAATATTAACGTCACATGACCACAACATTAATTCAATTTACTGCCAAGTTCAGTGGGGCGGTTATGCCGACAGCGACACCGCGAAATACGGAAACAGATGCCTAAGAGTTGCGCTCATAAAACTAAATGCCTCAGGTGAAATAAAGTGAAAATTAGAGATAACACAAAGAAAAGAGAATCTAAGATGCCGTTCTCAGATCTTTCCTTTTGTCCGTTCTCAATTGTTTTGATTTCAAGAAATGTTTATATCTTTATTCATACCAGAGAACCCCTCCCAGTTTCAGCATGAATGCAATAAATCAATGCAGACTAGACCTTGTGAACTATAATGCACATAAAAATGAATGTTTGCCACATAGTCATGCATGAGTCGGTGGCTCAGATCTATAAATACATTTGTAGTGAGGAACATTCTTGAATAAAGCTTCTAGCCTTCAAATTCAACAGTTTGAACTTTCATAGGGAACACTGTATGGCAGATTTTTTTTTTGTGAGACATCAGAGACGGTACAGCACTCATGCTTGCATACCTAACAAGAATTTGCATTTTTTTAGCATGGCATGTGCTATTCTAATGCCCATACAACCCCTTTTTTTAAAAAATTCATTTGTAGAGCTTTTTATTGGTTCTTACTTAACTCGCACGACAGATTCGGTACCTTGAATTCTCACTCGCCATCAACAGTTTTATATATTGATGTAATAGCGAAAGACAAGATGTATGAGCTTGAGTACGGCTGAAAAAGCACGGATGATTGAAAAAAGTACTGTCGAAAACTCAAATGTCAAAATAAAAATTAGGTAGCGTGTGGATACAATTATGGGTATGGTCATGAATACAGTTAGCTGATCCAATATAAAGAGTATGTGTTAGACGCACTCTCAAAGAAACCTGTTGCATCTATATTCATTAAAATTACTTCGCAGAACCCTGCGCTACACTCTCAAGTGGGAGTTCGCTGAATGAGTCTACCGAAAACGAGTCTAGACGGAAAAAGCAGTTTGATCTGCGACAATAAGCATTACATAAGTGACATGTCAATATTACTGTTACAGTGCCGAATGTTTCAAACTGTCAGTCGCGTCATTCTGTGAGTTCCCTCCGTACATTACAGGGTTTGGCTCTCTCGAATACTTTGCGAGAATGTTGATGAACTGGAAATATCTAGAGCAGTTCTAGAAAAACTATTTCCAGAGTCTTATCTCAGCATCGTAAAGAATATAAAAAGTTTATATAGACAAGGTTAGTGCAGGGGTTGAATGAACTAAATACTTCGTTTTGCGAAACCATCTTGCGGTAGTAAACGTATAAAGTTCCCCTAGGTAGAGCTAGTCATTACGGATGATTGTGCCCATTGCGTACCATAAAAAATTAATTTGCGACCTACAATATTTACGGGCTCAACCAACTCTGAATAAGTGGACCACTTGGCATTTAAGATTGGTCTCACCTTGAGTGTCTGCAAACATCTGCAGAATAATTTCCATGAACCTATGTATTTCAAGAAAATATTTGGTGCCAGCTGCTAAAAACACAATAGCACTTTTTAACACTAATAAAAAGCCTGTACTGGGCCACAACTTGAGCAGTTTTCACTTCATTATTAAGAGCAATTACACATATGTGAACCAGGAATATAGGCCTGCACTGAATTGTTTTCTTAAGTTGAACGTGCTATGGTCTGTTTACTATATAAATCTTTGCAGAGCTGACAATGTGCAAGTTCCTGTTTTTTTATATTTCACATCTTCCGACTGCTGGGTGTGGTAGGTACATAAGATTCATGACACCAACGTAACACAATGATTATTTTAAGAATTTTTTTGGGTATAGCACGAGCAAAGCGATCTGCGGGAAGTTATTTCTGTGACACCGTTGAACCTACATCCGCGGGTTTTAGGTTCACATGTTAATCATGTCTGCAGGCTCCTTTTTGTAATTGGAACTCCATCCAACCCGATTTGAATATGTCTTTTGCATTTTAGGCTTAGTAGTGCTTTTGCTGTTCTATTATTAGGTGAGAAGAATGCTTATTTCAAGTGGCATACCTAACACCTGGTGGCATGAGGACTCCCCTGTCGTGACGCTGATTGATAGTCACAGGCAGGGAGATACTGCGATGCTCTTGTTGCTGGGATTACCTCCCCCATGGTCCTGGCCAGACCACAAAAGAAGATTGAGTCCAAGCTTGTGGCCACTAGGGTCTCCAGATCTTGGGGCACCCAAGTAGCTGAAAATAAAAACAAATCACAATGAAGTACTTGGCAGAGCTACATTAGAATGGCTAGCATATTCTTTCGTGATCAGCAGATAGATCCTTTTATTTTAGTCATCGGCACCCCCCAGGACAAGGCCACGTCGGCCTTAAAATGATGGGTACCGAATTAAGGCGAATGATCAAATGCATTCATTTAACCCTCTTTCGCCCCAACCTGAGAGATTTCTATCAAATATTCACATTCAACTCTGAAGGCTATAAAAAAAAACTACAACTGCAATGCAGAGCCGTATAGTGGGTGAGTTTAGCCAGTGGGTGTGGCGACGAAGGCGCCGGAGAGGAGGAAAGGGAGAACGCCGAAGGAGGGAAAGAGAAGGCAGCAAAGAGGTTAAGAGGAGACAAACGCCATTTTGACGCGAAGCTGTCGACACGGACCACTGTTGAGGGTACGCGTTGTCTGCTACAGGCTTATTTCTCTTTTTTTTGCCTGAATAAAAGTTTGCGTTCAAATATGGAGGAACTTTTTTCTTTAGGTTTTTAAGCCACCGAGGTATAACACTATATCATTTTATTTCCTCAGCCTGCCCAATAAAAGGAAAGAACCGAAATTTGGATATCGATCCCATGCCGGGCGAATGAATGAAAATAGCGGCCCTCCCCGCTCAGCTGGGAGCAGCCTAGGGTTCACCCGCATGCGCTTACGCCTCTCGCTCTGTGCCGCGGGCTGATTAGCTCACTCGGAAGGGAGACGTTACGGCAGGGAAATCATAGACTGGCAGACTCACCCCATATCTGGCTCTGCTGCAATGTAAAGCTTTTCATACCCTCGTGCTCAGCGAGTGTCGACTGGGGATACAACTCCAGTTCATACACTCGCTGAACATGAGGGTAGAGTGTACCAGCAGAGGGCAGGTGTCTGGACAGAAAGAGTTTAGTTGGCGCATTAAGAGGCTAACGAATAAAAATGGGTACAACTCTGAGCAAAATGCCAAAAAAGCGTGGATCTCGGCTTGACACTAACAGTGGCACACAGTATCTATTTTACTAACAAAGGGGTACAAAATCAATATTTTCAGCTGCCTAATCAAACTAAATATTCTTCCCGGCTTGCTTTTTGGCAAAATCTCTAAATTTGCAAGAACTATTAAGACAACGGCTAAAAAAAAGCAATGGCAAAACCAACAATCGAATTCGCCTGCTCTCCAGTAGCACCACATTTATGGCAGGCAGGCCAGCAGAATGAGCAAGCAGTTTAAAAAAAAGAGTATCTCCTATGTATAATTTGTTTGCATGCTGCAAAGCAAGCGCTGGAAGGAGGTTTCACGACATTAACGACATTTCTTGCAATCAGTTGAGAACAAGTTAGAGCAGTGAACTTCTCCTTGCCCCTGGCATAACGTTTTAGTGTTGCCCAAGGAAACTCACATAAATTTGCAAATAAAAACAAAAAAGGCTAACCTTCATAAAAAAATCTGTAAGTTTGGCAAAGAGAAGTTACCTTGAACAAAATATGTGCTGTACAGTTGTACAGCGTCCATTTGTGTGCTTAACCAATTTTTAGGCAAATCGGTGACAATGAAAAGAAGACGTTTGAGTACAATTAAGGGAAAGACAGAAAGGATGCATACCTACAACAAAAAAAAATTTAGAACGACCACGGGCAGGAAACTCTGGTGAGGCTCTCGCAGCGACTCCCTGCAATGGGCCAGCGCAGACCACAGAACAAGATCGGTCAGAGCTTGCAGCAATAAGGTGCTTCATACCATGAAGTTACAGAAGCAGGTGCAATTGGAAGCAAACTGCACTTCATTTCTCTGCAGAACAAAGAGCTTAATAGGTAGTATGCATTCATAAGGTGATACAGTCATGAATGCACAGACTTTTCAATGCAGCACTATATCACCAACTTGTTAACTATGCCGAGCAACACTAAAAACCGAGAGCATTATTCGAAACTACCTCAACTTCAACTTAACCATGACAGAAGCTTCAAGCCATCCTTGCAAATTTAGTGCACAAAGTAAGCCATGTGTCCTTCTAGTTGGACGCCATGGTACGTCGAGCTTATATTCATGTGTTATGCTGTTTTTGCTGCAATGGCTTGTAGTGTCAAAAGTGGTCCAGCTTAAAGAGACGCAAAGTATATACGTTTGTGAGTGAGGCCCTCACCTTGTCTGCAGCTACATTGCGAAATAGGACGTTCCAACCGGGATTTTCGGTGCCTGTAACCACATGACCAGCTTGTGCCCAGCGGTTGTTCGAGCTGAGTACATGTCCTTGACAGTGCCATTATTTGACAAGCATTTTTATGAATGTTAAACATGACTGACTTACAGAGAGACTGCACCTCAACGACTAATGACTTGGGATACCTAACTGAATAGTGATATATCAACTAAATGCAAAACAATTACCTTGCAGGCATTAAATTTTTCAAGAGGCTGCGTCGACTCCGCATTAAGTTGAAGGAGTCGATGCGTAATAAGAAATACAAACAAATATATGCCTTAGAATTCCTTTTGCACCCCCAAAATGATGTGTTTTTGAAGGTAAGATACATGATGTTCTTGATTCAGAAAGTGCCTCAGCTGTACAAATGCATATGCAATAAGGGCACTCACCAAGCCTATTCTACTCAGCTCTGTGCAGGTTAAGCTAAGTTAGGGTATAGAAGTACACGGTCACTGTCACCATGCGAAAGGCTGGGAGAAGTCTCCGTTGTTCCACCTCCAGCCCGTCTGCAACCTTCGATGATATTTCAGCGCCTCATGAGCCTGGAGCGAGCACATCTGTCCAAAGCGGGGTGAAAAGCACAAGCACGTGCTGGAGGACGCCCAGCCATTCTCTTTTTGTCATCGGCTATACTACATATTTTTAGTAAGACATTTTTTAATGAGAAAAAGTATTGCAAATATGCAGTCCACCTTAAAGATAACAACAGTTGCCATTCACCATTTTCCAAATAATTGCTCCCACCTATCGGAACATCTACACATGTGGTGCGTGAGTGGGTTCAGGACTGAAAGGCTAGAAAACAAAGCGCCCACAAGGCTTGTCTGGCCCTTCCAACCGTACGGGTGCATTCGTCGCAAATCTCCGATTTCTAGACAAAATGATTTACAATGAGCGAATCTTGTCTACGCCCGAGGTAGAACATTGAATTGTGATTCCCCCATATTGTGCGAACGATCCTTCAAACTGCGGTACCACCTGCAAATGCACTATGATTCGCTGCGGCACGCGTTCATGCTGCCTGCTTCAGAGGAAAACCACTGCTTGTGTTGAAGACGACATCCCGCAATGTACAGGCAACAATGTTTAACAAACTAAAATAAAATTGATTACATTCAATAGACACAGATAGGCCCACAAAGTGTCGACACCATGATTGTTGTTGTTGGTTTTACTCTTGCATACAAACAAAAGTGACCTCCTCTTTCCTCCGATGTACAGTAAAACCCCCTTACCTTCGTGGCCCCTATTTCTTCCCGGATCGGTCACAGAGGACATAATCGCAGCCACTGAATTCCGCAAAATTAAAGGCTGCGAAAATTAAAGGTTCGCCAACATTAAGGGGTTTGCTGTTCTTCCGTGTGTCACATGATGTTAACATTTCAAGGAGGCTGAAGGTATTGGTTTAAGAAAAAATTGACCTATGAAAAAAAAATGCCCTTCTCCAGGTTAGGCACGCGAGGTTCTTTTGCACTACCTATAAAGAGGCAAATTTGTTTCGGCAGAGCTTTTGGTAAAACGGAGTCACAAAAGTAGCTATACTTGGCGTCAACTATTTTGTGCTGCATTATAAAGCTTGAGTAGATTCCAGAGTGCTTCAGCACAGCACTGTTTGTTGCGAGAGCATATGTGGTTTAGTGTTGCATCCCATTTGCATGATCTAGAGAAACTAGCGCTGACAGAGTTTGGAGCACTCCAAATAATAACAGCCGACTGTACAAGCATTGAGAGATGCACATATGCGAACTGTGCATTTCTTTGAAGTGAATTCGAGCAAAGGTAAAAACTATATGTATACTTACGGCGGCCATACTTGCCTTTCCCAAGCATGACCACTTTTCCCTCGGTAGCACCATCCAGTAAGAAGCACCAGCAACACGCCCATGAGACGCCGCCGACTCCTGGATTGAATGACCACCCGCCTGAGGTCTTGGAAGGATATCCGGAACACTGCTTTAGGCCAGATGTTGTATATGGTGGGGCAGGGACTAAAAGTAAAAATTAACAAATTTATCTGAAGCGTGATGCGTTTTAATTAAACACAAATGGTTGGTTTATATGATGAACCAGCGGCCCCTATTTTGCTTAAGTGTAACGCAGTGTATAACATTACGTCCGACGAAACCCGAAATAAAAATTAGTTACGCCCAACGTAACTGTCAAGCATTCGAGTTACGTCCGACGTAACTCAAGATAAAAATTAAAGTTACCGTATTTACTCGAAAATAGGTCGAACCCTATTTGTTGGACCCACCTAAAATAAAAAAAAATAATTCAAATGTAAGCCGACCTTTTTTTATCTTTAAGAACAGGGGAAATTTTGGGGAAAAGAAACAAACCTTTATTTACATAACTCTCAGCTAAATCACGGGGCGATGCCAAAAACTTTATCACCGCCAGAACTTCTCGACGTGTCATCGTCGTCCGAAGCTTCGTCAGCTTGGTAGACATCCTCGCAAATTCGCAACAATACTTCACTCACACCGTTGTAGAATGACAACAAGAAACGAAAGAAGGTGCGACGCGACGAAAGACGAACTGCAAAGACGCAAGCAAAGCCGCCGTGTCGCCATGAGCAACACGCGAGCCGAGCGTTGGCCGAGCCGCCTCAAACAACAAACAAAAGTAACTTTTTTTTTTTTTGTGCGCGTTTGCGAGGATGGAGGTCAAAGTGCATGGCGCATCGCGTTCCTCTCCTTCCCCGTTCCCCAGCAAGGGGAACGCTACTGGCTAGAGGCGCGATGGCGAAACCCGATGCCCGAGAGGTGCGCGCGATAGCGGCACCGGCCACCACGGGCGGGCCATTTCGGTTGTTTTCGTGCACGTGCACCAAAAGCTTTTTGAAACAAGAAGCGGCGCGGCTCTACGGCAATGCCGGCTCGGTTACTCGATAGCTCCGTGCCTCCGGTAGGGTCGCAAAATTTGGTCGCGAATGTAGGTCGAAATTCTTTGGTCACGATTTCCGAAAAGAAAAAAAAAGATTGACTTATATTCGAATAAACACGGTAGTCAGCCGCGCGACGTGACACATATTAAGAAAGTGATTGGTGCGAGCGACCAAGGCGATTAGCGACGTTTTCTAGAAGCCCAAGAACCGAGCGGCGCAAGCAGCGAGAGTGAGAAATCTTCGTCGCTCGGCGCCGGCACTCATAGCTTCTCGCCGTTGCTCGTCTCGTTGACCGCTATATTGCTAACATGCCGTTCAGAAAGGCGCTCTAAGTGCTTACGATTGCATTGGGACCAGCCTCGCATCTTACCGTAACCAGTCTTGACTTTTGTTTTTTACATACATCGTTTTCAAGCATGGCTCCTCGTTCATTGCTCGACTTACATTTTCGGTAAATGAGAAACCGCAATGAAGCACAATTATTCTAGTTCAAAATTGTCACGAACACTTGGCACGCATGCTTCCACTGTAGCGCACCTAACGTAATTTAAAAATATAACGAAAACGGGACGAGATTCGCTTACCGCTCCACGGAGACACACGCCTTCGGATCCTAGGCCTAACGGCCGAACTTGGAAGTAGCCTGCGGTCCGGTGATCGGACGAGTCAAGCCGGCCGCGCTGCGCTGACCACGCCTGGTTGAACTATGAGAGGCGCCGTCGAGTTGAGAGCCAGAGACGCAGTAGAAACGGACCGCAAAACATCTGTCCCGTAAAACGCAGAACGAGCCAGCAACGCCAAACCCGCTACGTCGCCATCTCCGCGACGACCGGAAACGTGGAAGCCGGGAAGTTAGAAAAGGCGCGGCAGCGGAAGCCACTGGGCGGAAGCTTTACGTTTCGGTTTCGCTTTTCTCCGACGCCGGCTACGGCTGCGGGCTGGTGGGTTTGCGGCTGGTTGCGACGACGCGAGGGGCCACGAAAAGACGCCGAGTTGGCCGAGTACGAGTCACGGCCCACGACACGAGCAACGGGCCGTTTGCCGCTGTCGACCGGCGATGCAGTATCCGCGGCTTGTTGTCACGATCGGTTTGTTGCCGTGCACGTTGACTCAAAGCTCGAAGTTGTGAAGTTCCGTTCCGGCACCAGCCGCACCACGTTTTCCGGTGCATCGCACGTGGAGGCCTTTCGACGCATTCAGTGACCGTAAAGATCGTGCCCGCTTTCTTCGGTACTGTGGAAGAAGTTGGGAGACGGAAGGCGTTTAGGACTCCAGGCCGGGCCGCCGGTTCGTTCTGAACGAGAGGCGACGTGTGTGCGCACGCTTTGAGGAAGCCTCCGCGTTTCGCCGCGCCAGAAGTCGCCGATCGCGACCGGACCAACCGGACCCCGAGTCCGAGAGGCTCTTGCGCAGCCAGGAACGGCACCGAGGTAGGAGCTGCTCGTTCTGCGCTACCATGCAATGCTCTACAGTGCTCGGGGCTCTCGGTGTGGTTCGTGCCTGCACCGAAGCCCTTGTGACCCCTTCGGACGCGCAAGTCGTACTTCACAAAGGTTTGGACGGGGCCGCCCTCACCGAGCAGCTCCGCTATATTCCGCTTACTTATGATCGCAATAAAAGCTTGCGTTTGTTCTCGGGAAAAAAATTGCGGGACCGCTCTCCGCGTCGCCGACGAGGTTGGCCGCCGCCATGTTCTCAATGTTCACTCGCTCAGGCAGCGAGCGAGCGCTTTCCGATAATCCTCCCCGTTCCAAAATACGATGCGACATCCGTTTACATGGGCTAAATGTAATGCGCACTCGCCATCTCGATTCACCTTTCTCTAGCGAGTTAAATGCGATGCGCTTTCTTTGCGCATTATGCCGTTTACATGACCACATATTGAATGCGGCAACTGGATTCAATGCGACTAAGTCGCATTCATGTAAACGCGGCTTATGTTTTTTTCCACATGTATGTTGCATGTAACGGTACCGGTGGCAAACGATGTCCGTTTTAGTTGGAAGATGTCGGTCGTCTTTCTGCATGTATGATTTGGTTATACCGGTGATCCTGTGGTATCAGCGTTTTGTTGGAAATATGGCGGTCGCCTACGGTCATCGGACGCAAAATCATACTAGCCACACCGAATCATATCGGCAAGCAAACTGGCTACCAGTATACACACCCGGAGTCATAGCGGTGCCGGTATCTCCAGTTATGCAGAACGCCAAACCAAACTAGTTGCATCCATAATAACAAGAAATTATGGGGGTGTCATGTCAGAACTGTACAAGCAGCAGGTTTGTTCCTTGTACGTTTTTCCAATAGGGAGTAGTACCTTGACATATTACAGGGACGACATTTACTAACAAAGTCCAAAAAAAAAAAAAATAAAAAATAAAAAAAATCGGGTAGCCGGTCTTTAATACACAGATGTCGTCTTGAGGGTGAAGGAATCATATTTTTAGTATATTTGAAAAATTTTTGAATGATATTTATAATATACTTTGAGTGCCTTACGTGCAAATTTCGAGAGTGGACAAGATGATACAGAATGAATACAAAATTAATATGCATATTCAATATATGTCAACTATGTTTCAAGAATAGCCTCTTTTTGCTAAGGGCGGCTATGGCTGGCGTGAGTAGTCCATATTTACCTTCGCAGACTAAATTTTCACAGCCCCCAGCTCAGGAAAAACCCACACAAACACACATGGTAAATAAACACGGGTAGTTCGACTAGCTTGCAGTAATGCATTGATTAAAAACGTTAATATGCCAAGGCAAATGAGGACTACTCAAGTCAGCCATAGCCAGATTGAAATGCTTCAGCTGAACCGAGAATTAAGCCGGATTGACAACGTCAAGCCGAATTGGGACGTCCAGCCGAACTGGGCACCCAGCCGAATTCGAGCGTCCAGCCGAATTGAAACATCCAGCCGAACTGGGTATACAGCCGAATTAAAGCGTCCAGCTAAATTGAAACTTTAAGCCGAACTCGGTACCCAGCCGAATTGGAGCGTCCACCCGAATCGAAACTTTAAGCCCAATCGGGGCTTCAGTCCAATGGACACCTCAGCCGAATCGAGATGACACCGATTTGCTAAGGGTTTTCTCTTTCGCGTCAGGACAGCTACGTCTACGATACTTGTGCACGGCGGCTTAATAATTATAATAATAATAATAGTAATAATAATAATAATAATAATAATAATAATAATAAGATATTTATTTATTGGTGCTTATAATTTCTCAAGTCGAGGCACGGGTTTGTCAGAGCCAGTAAAGGCTTGTTTGACAGCACCCTACTGGTTATAATCACAATATCCCCCCACACAAAAAGTCAAGCTCACCTTGCAGCATATACGCTGTAATGCAATAAAATATGATGAAAAAAAAACATCCACGTAGTATCAATAACTACACTGTGATGCAATAAATAATCATGTAAACATATAGAAAAAAAAAGTTCAGTTTTCCCACTTTCGTGAAGAAGGAAGCTGTACTCGATACACTGTGTGCTTCCTCTTCGTCGTCGTCGTCTGTTTTTCGCGCTGTTTCCCTCGATGAATTCCCACCAACGTGCCCAACTATCCATTCTTCTATTGTAGCTGGAAAGGTTGCCGCCATCGACGAGCCACGGTGGAAGCCATACTGGTTGTGTGCTTGCCGCCGTCGCTTATAGATGGCGGTAGCTGTCCAGGTAGGTTTCTGTCGACAGACATGGACACGATCCTGGGGAACCTAGCCCTTAACAGCCTCCGCTGTAAAAACCCCCACACACGCGCGCACACAATCGCGCATAGTTATGTTGTTACGTTGAAATGTTGGAGCACTTGTTTGAGTTTTTTCAGAGAGTCCACACCATATACGTTTTCCGGCAGGTCATTGAAGATCGAAGGCACAGAGTAAAGCGCGAGACACATGCGCGAAAAATCCATCCGATCCGACGTCCGATCCGGCAGTACGACTGCCTGATCCGAAAAATTTGGTCGCTTCAGACGTCGGATCGGCGATCCGACGTGCGTCCAACGCGCCAGATAGTTTCGCACGGCGGACGGATTGTCGGATGCGTCTAGCCAATGACAGCACAGCTAGTGCGAACGTCATGATGACGTATTGGGTCTGGCGGGACGAAGCGAACACGATAACGGGACGGGCGAGGGGAAGTCGGACGCGTGAATCCCGCTGACCCATTCGAGAAAGATGGCCCCAGCAAAGAATGCACGCGCTAGCGAGAACCAGTTCCAAACTTCGCTCGTGCGAGCTGAACCGTCAATCTGGGACCAGAGATCTATGAACGCGGACCTCCGCTGAAGTGCTTGGATCTCCTGGGCGGAGCCGAACGGATCGTCGTGTCGCGTGCAAAGTCGGAAGCGTGTGTCTCAAACTGTCGCGTGCGGCGATTCGGAGCGGCGTTCGGACTGTCGGATCGGACGTCGGATCGGACGATTCTGCCGTCCATGTGTCTCGCGCTTAATTGCGAAATCTTTTTCCATAGTTCGTGGTGATAGAAGGCACTTTATAACGTTCGGTTTGACGAAGTGATCTAGATACTATATGGAGTTTTTTATAGCCATCGTCCCAAAAATATCTCAGTACAACAGTTTGCACCAATAAAGCATTGAAGAGTGGCAAACCTAAAGTTTTTAGTTTTTCTTCAGTTTCCGACGATGAACCATAGATAATACTGTTAAACATTCCTTTCAAAAATAGGAGGTAAAAGCGCTAAAAAACGACGGACAAGTAGAAGAATGACGAACACCACAGAGCGCTAACTTGCAACTGAAGTTTATTACTGAAAAACACGTACACATATATACACCGTGACATCAAAAAGACAAGTGGCAATAATGCCGCTTCATCTATCTAAGGTTAATCTATGAATTGTTTACTCTTTCGAATGATTTCAAATATGCCACCTCAGAGCTATACAGGTTTACTGAGGGAGCGCTGACACACTTGCCCTGATCGTACTTCAAAATAAAAAACGCCTCCGATATCTCTCTCGTTTTTTTGTCTCTATTCCGAGTTAAGATAACGGTGTTGTCAAGCCGTGGGACACACCCACATCTGTTACAGTGTACAGCCAGATTGCCCGAGGGTGATGATCTAACTGACAGGGCATGTTCCCTGAGTCTGTCGTTTATGCACCGACCCGATTGCCCGATGTACACCTTTCCGCATGATAAAGGAATTTTATACACCACTTGTTCCTTACACTCTACGTATCTTGTTTTATGATCCTTATGGCATACGCCTACGCGCTCATCACCACGTGCCACCCTTCCACATAGCTTACTCAATTTTTGAGGGGCTGATAAGAGTACAGGGACCCCATGCTTTTCCCCCACTTTCTTTATTCTATGGCTCACCTTATGCACATAAGGTATCACCGCTGGTCTAGACTTTGGCTTGTCTCTCACGCCACATTCCCCTCCCCCCCGAATGTGGCGTGAGAGACAAGCCAAAGTCTAGACCAGCGGTGATACCTTATGTGCATAAGGTGAGCCATAGAATAAAGAAAGTGGGGGAAAAGCATGGGGTCCCTGTACTCTTATCAGCCCCTCAAAAATTGAGTAAGCTATGTGGAAGGGTGGCACGTGGTGATGAGCGCGTAGGCGTATGCCATAAGGATCATAAAACAAGATACGTAGAGTGTAAGGAACAAGTGGTGTATAAAATTCCTTTATCATGCGGAAAGGTGTACATCGGGCAATCGGGTCGGTGCATAAACGACAGACTCAGGGAACATGCCCTGTCAGTTAGATCATCACCCTCGGGCAATCTGGCTGTACACTGTAACAGATGTGGGTGTGTCCCACGGCTTGACAACACCGTTATCTTAACTCGGAATAGAGACAAAAAAACGAGAGAGATATCGGAGGCGTTTTTTATTTTGAAGTACGATCAGGGCAAGTGTGTCAGCGCTCCCTCAGTAAACCTGTATAGCTCTGAGGTGGCATATTTGAAATCATTCGAAAGAGTAAACAATTCATAGATTAACCTTAGATAGATGAAGCGGCATTATTGCCACTTGTCTTTTTGATGTCACGGTGTATATATGTGTACGTGTTTTTCAGTAATAAACTTCAGTTGCAAGTTAGCGCTCTGTGGTGTTCGTCATTCTTCTACTTGTCCGTCGTTTTTTAGCGCTTTTACCTCCTATTCATGAATAACCAACTAGCCCAAGTACACACCCTTCTACATTCCTTTCAAAGCTGAATCATTTTTTTGGCACCATATTACAGACCCATGCGCAAAACTTGTTATGCCATACCTTAAAACACTGTACGCTAACGCTTGAGTTATCATCCTTTTGGTGGATTTAGAAATTAATGATCTTTTATTATACAGTAAGCATGACACCTTTCTCAGTTTTTTTAGAAATATAAGACATAAAAATTTCATGAGAAACTCAATTCCTAAATACTTAACCTGATCTGCATAAGACACTGGGCAGCAGTTGCTGTCTGCACAGTCACAAGTATGCATGTAAAGTGGATGATCAAATGTTATATTTCTTAGCGGATTATGAAAGCAGACAAGTTTATTTTTCGATATATTAACCTCAAGATAATTTCCTTTAAACCAATAAAGTAAGAAGGAAGTGCCTTTTTGGAGTAGTGTCATTGCTGGAACATAATCAAGATGGAGCGAGAGCAGTACCGAGTCGTCAGCGGATTGGAATAGTTTACATGTGGAGACAGCGTTAGAAATATCAGTGACAAACACGTTGAAAAGTTGACGGGACAAAATGGCTCACTGGGAGACTCCAGCTTTTAAAATTACTTTGGAATTTCGGCTTTTGTTTATACAAACTACTTGTGTACAGCCGCTCAAAAAGTTCTGAAGCAGAGAAGGAATGGGCCGCGGAATCGAATTTTATGCAATTTTCTTAAGTAGGATGCTATGTTTGAACGCGTCAAATGCTTTCGCCACGTCAATAAAAGGAGCACACGCGACTTGATGCCTTTAAAAAGCAAGATGCAGTTTATCAGCAAAATCTTTCAGAAGTGGCTGGATCCACCGGCCACTGACGAGCCCATATTGCCTAGACGATACTATATCAAAGCTATCTCGATACGACGTCATAGTATTAAGAATATGCTTTTCCAAAATTTGCACTATACAAGGTAAGATTGAAATTGGGAAGGTAATTGTTAAGTTTTTTTACGCTCTCCACTTTTGAATAAAGGCTTTACTAAGGCACTCTTTAAATCATCCGGGATTTTCCCACGGGAAATGAAACCATTTAACATATAAAAGATCACGTGTTTTAAAAAATCATAATTTCTCCACAGGTCTTCTGCACTGATGCTACCTATACCAGGGGCCTTGTTTGATTTGAAACTAAAACACGTAGTTTTTACATCAAGCCCCGTCACCTGGGGAAGGTAAGCCTAGGAAACATTTGAGTGTAGAGTCCCAGCTGAAAACAGAGCATCATCACGGGCTACTGTGGAGAATTTAGCGAAGAACTTATTAAGGCCACGGTCCCACTGATAGTGGCAGTTTAGGTACTTTTTGGCAGGTCATTACTCATCTCCTTTTAAATACTGTTTTGAGGGATTAATGTCATTCGAAAGGCAATGCAATTCTCTTTCATTTGATATTGTGCATGTGTTGGTTTTTACTGTTCATGCGCGTTTGTAGCGTTGCGAATATGATGGCGCAGATCCTCACTTGCTCCGCTAGTTCATGTTTTACGAGCGATTCATTAAAGATAGCGAGGTTCCAATATAGCAGTTTTGTTAAGATGATGTCGGAGCAGAATGTAACGATACACTTTTTTGGTATTTGCACTACTTTGTTTTTTTCATCCCTCCAAATATTGCCCTAAAATTGACATTTTTCAGCACAAATATGTTTTTAAGGACAAGCGCTAGGGCAATGAAATTAGCTACAGATGTAGTGCTTATAATTGGTAATATTCAGAAAAATATTTTAAGTTGTGTAAAACTTTTTTGTTTAGATATTTTATATCAAATGTAGCACTTTTTTTTGTGCTTCGAGTCATGGTACTTCAAATGCCGCTGAGGAAATAATTAAGCTATGATAAAATCTTTGATAACATTTAGAGCTACAATGGTTGCCCAAGAGGTGGACGATGGCTTTTTTCATTTTCAAAGTCATAACGCTCAAGGAGTCCTTCAAAGTTACCTGTTTTTGATGCATATCTTTTTTGGACATCAAACAGATTTATTGGCATCTCATAGCAATATTGTTAGGAATAGATATACATTACGATGTATTACATTTTCACGATGATCTAACTTTGGTTTCTTCATAGGTGTAAAGCTTAGCTAATTTTGAAAACATTTAAAAACTGTTTGAGTGTTTGGTTGCGCTACCTGGCGGATGGAAGACAAACTGCTGATTTCTAGTGTTCAAAAAATTTCCGAGGGCGGCGTTGGCGTCTGTATCATCATCAATCTCCGTGTCTTTTTACCTTCACATTTGAAAAGTATATTGGAAGATTTACTATCGATAAATGAATGGTTTAAGTACTGGGTCCGATTAATCTAAGACAAATAATTACACACGTGTAGCGTGATATAATGTGTTCATTATTCGATATGATTGAAATCAATAAATAATAAAGACGAAGAGGAAAAAAATACACCCGAGTTCACTTCATGTCTAGAGTAACTAAATGAGCTTTAAAGTATCGGCATTCCGTTCCCCAAAATTGTTTTGGGCGCCGCCATTTTGGGTCTTGTTGAGAGCAAACGCAACTGCCGATCGTCATGATTCAAAAGTACGACTTCCCCAGCATTAGATGCGGTGCTAGGAAGCTTATGCAATATTGCAATGCTCTGTCGCGGGTTGTTTAAACATTTGTGGGGTACGGAAGAGCGTTTCCTGTGATTTTAGATAAAGCTTCAGGTAACTGGCAACCATGATTTTAAGCCACAATATGGCCAAGTGTCGTTACTCTGAACCGTAGCTAATTTATACCCCTGTTACACGAGAACCCTTAACCGTGGTTAACTCAGCTTTAACTGCTGTTACGTGGCACCACAGTTACCGCACTATACTCTCGGACAGCTATTTCAGAAGTGGAGAGCACTCGTGCACTGCTTCGATGTGTGCTCAAGATGCTCAAGCGCACGTTCGCCCATAGCTTTGACTGCATAGCCAGAGAATGTTGTCGGCCAGTATTGTGCGCTAATTGTGGCTTAGCGTAAGTGCAGTTAAGTGCGCCCGTGTAACAAGGGTATTACTGGCACAAGTGGGAACAATGAGGAAGAGGCAGGTGTCAAAAGGTAGTGGCTTGTGGAATCCACGGGGCTTACGTCATGGCACCTCCAGGTATTACAAGCCTCTTGAACAAGAGCATGAATAGTGTCATTAAATAACCTACGCGTCAGAGTAGCGACACTTGGCCATATTGTGGCTTAAAATCATGTTTGCCAGTTATTTGAAGCTTTATCTGATATCACAAGGAACGCTTTTCCGTCCTCAACTTTAAACAGTGTGCGACAAAGCAAAGCAACATTACATGAGCTAATGCTGAGGATGCCGCACTTTTAAATCATGACGATCGGCAGTTGCGCCTGCTCTGCACAAGCACCAGAATGGCGGCGTTCACAACACTGACGGGGAAGAGAGTGCCGATACTCTAAGCGCAGCTCATTTATTTGCTCTAGTTCCCGCAAAACTCCTTCTCCCTGACTGAACTGAAAGTAAATATGAATAATACACTATTATTATAGCTTATTTAGTTATAACCAACTACACAATATGAGAGAAGGAAGCGGCCGGGTAGGAGAAACGCGGGTTTTATGTGCGACCGTCCTAACCGTCTCAAAAGAGAGAACGCGCGAGCTTGCGCTGGTTTAAAAAGAGGAATCCAAAGAAAGAGGCGGCACGCTCTGCTCTTTGTTATTAGGCGTCTAATTGCAAATTGTTGTGTGTATGTTTATGCAGCCGGAAGTTAGTCCGCCTTAGTGGGCGTCTGACTCTCAGCTGTAGATGAGCAATTTAGCCAGTGCGGTACAACCGCAAACCTGGGGTCTTTAACGTGCACCACGCAGTAGTGATACACACAACCGCACGCCGGTACGCTGCTCTTCCAGATCAAAACGGGCAGGGGCGGGGTGGCTTCTGCAGCGCGAGCTTTCGCTCCAAGTGCTCGGAGCTGGTGTGCGCTAGACGATGCACTCGGCCACCAACCCCCCTTGTGCGTCTAATTTATATACAGGTATAGGTATTTGAAGATCGACGATGGACGTCGATCGTCTCGAGGCGATGTAACGTAATAACATTATATAGATAATAAACTTGTTGAAGGACTGAACAACTCAATTTTTCAATTCTTGAATTGTAATATGGCGATAGCCTATTGTACGTACTTACTGTTGATGAAGAGCAATATGAGGTGACGATGTAATGATTAAATGATGAGGCTCTATAAGGACGACGACATTAGTGGGTGTCGAACCACAACGTACAGTGCCAGACTTGTTTCAAGTATCGTGTACCCAAAGACTTTCTTCACCCGCAACAGAATATGGTAGAATCAATGAGGATGCTGCTTTACAACTGTACGTGGAACAGGAAAACTGCACTGTGCAGAAGTGCGGCTTATTCGTTAATATGAGGGACGGATTTCTAGCAGAATTCCCTGATTGACTACTTGGAACAAATGGCCTCGTTGACGTAAAGTGTCCCCGTTCCAAAAGGTTCTTGAAGCATACTTAAACCGCAAAGGAGTATGAGGCGAAAAATAAGGAAAAGGAGCCTGGTTTCGAAAGGTACAAATCACCACCATACCTTCTACTATCAAATACAAGGGCAGTTACACAATACACAAAGAAAGTTTTGTGATTTAGTTATATTTACACTCAAGGGCATTGATATCCAACGTATTCAGAGAAATGACAACTTCTGCATGGTCAACCAACATAGAGCCTTTTCACCTCAAGTTTTACATGGAAGGCCCAACTTCCGCTGAAATTCCTTACGTAGACGAGTTGTCCGACCGAATAAACTGCAATTACTCCCGATCTGGGAATCTCTCGATCTTCGTTCGTAAGCCATAGTATCACAAGATCGAGGGGTGTGGCTCTTCGTCCGCTGAATATTGCTTCGGCGGGTGCTTTTACTGTGTAAGATGAGACCGCCGCGTGCTGCTGGAACAACAACCTGGCGATTCTTCACTGAGCTGCTTCTTCCGGAGGCTTCAAAGGGGCGTTTTTTTTTCTTTCGCACACCATCTGTTCTGCATGCCCGTTAGTTGCAGGATGGTATGGTGCACTAATGTGATGCCTGATGCCGGTTTGTTTTCTTCAAAAACTTGTTTATTTTGTTTGAAGTAAGATTTGGCGCGTTATCAGAGAAAAGTATTTTCGGTAGTGCAAAAGTAGGTAAAAGAGACCGTAGAACACCAATGACGTGTTTGGACGTCGTGGCAGGCATCGTGTAAACTTCCAGCCACTTAGAGTACGCATCGTCCATGACTCCGCAGATGCGGATACGTTTCGCCGCCCACCGAATGAATAGTGGATCGTTTTCAGTTACTGTTCATGATGGCGTTGGACTCAAGGAAGACTTCGAGTCTTTCCAGAAAGTTAGCCCAGGTGCCAGGACTTTTGTCGAAAGCGGTAAGTGTTCGAAACGTCGACAACGTCGGTAGCCACGTGTTGTGCTTGACACTGGACACTTACCATTCGCTGAGAAAAAAACTTGCTTGTTCGTCTGCCACGAGTCGTCCGATATCAGGTCATCACCGCAACACCATCTCCCGACAAAAACACATGCCCATAGTTAGCAATCACGTGAACCTATAAATTCCCGAACGCTCATAACTTGCCGTCGCTAAACGCCGTTCATTCATAGCGTCATCATTGCAAATAAACGTCTTCCCATTTCTTCTGATGGTTTTCATCATATTCCTCCCAAGCTGTACTTACAACATTATGTGTGTCGGTACTTCCGAAAATACTGCAACGGCGTTTGTTTTCTGGGAACTATAATGTAACAACCTTTACTACAACTTCCGGACCCCGCGAAACACAATATTTCGTGACGTTATTTTAGTCGTCGTTAAAATGGTGAGGTAAGCACCGTAAATCACGACTTCACGTCCGCTTCCACTGGTGTCTTGGAAGATTGAGTCTACTGAGCGTGCATTCCTGCAGAATAAATTTTCATTGATAAAATATTAAGACGTCAATCACCATTTGATTCCTTCTTGGTAAGATTTGTTGCGAAAGCCCGTTACAACCGCCGAACCGCATCTCCGCATACATGGGTTTGCTGGGCCACGCTACTTGAGCTAGCTGAGCACAGCTAGCAGCGGCGCGAGCATGGCCACGAGGGGAACGTGATGGTGCTCGAGCCATCCCACTGTGAACCAATGTTTCGGCCACCCCACGGGTGCGTGTCGCCATCTATTGGTTGAACTAACGACTTGTTCAAGATGGCTGCCGTGGGACCGCAGCCTTAAAATCCTCAACCAGTTGCGTTGTATCGCGACCGTATGCTTTCTCGAGTCTTTGACCAATTGATCTATTAATCCCCTTGCCTCGTAGTTGATTCACCAAACGCCAAGTATGTGCTGTACTTTACCTTTTTTTTAAAAAAAATTAATCTCGAAAGTATTTTCGTTTTGCCGAACGTATCTTCGATTTTGTGTACTGCGGAATTCTGTCTTCAACTCAGAATTATTTAAAGAATGTCCTCATTATACCCAAAGGGCATCTTTAGACCTAATTTCGAGCATAATAATAATAATAATAATAATAAATTTATTTGTACATTATGGGTGCAGTGATGAAGCAAAGCCGGTTCGTCAAAGCCTTCAAGGGCTTGTGTGACTGAACCATGGTAGCACTGGTGACGAAATATTCTAAAAAAAAAAAGAAAACAGTGGAGGATTTGAGCAAAATGACGTCAGTTGTCACGGTAAAAAAAGAAGAATCACAAAATTATTAATAATAATAATAATAATAATAATAATAATAATAGTAATATTAATATTATTAATAATAATAAAACTTTATTTTTTATGTGCCCAAATAAGACCCGGAGGTCTTCACTTTGGCGTACAAGTCAATGCTAAAATCGAAGAGAAAAAAAGTAATACAATAAAAGCAAATAAATCACAGGTCAAAGGTGTGTTGGAAGCACTTCCAATTGCTTGCGGTAAACAGATATATCACTGAATATATCAATAGTTGTATCATTAAGGCGATTATATAGAGATTGTATACGTGACAGGGGCGAGGGTCTACACATGGTATTGACGTAAAAAGCAGCATGGTTTCTAGTTACCCGAGAAGGGACATGCATGTTAATTCTAGATAAAAGCATACCGTTATCTATCATCCCATTTACTACCTTGCGTAGAAATATTAAGTCACGCTCGGCCATTCTCTCGGACAATGGCCTCAAAGAAATCTTATCAACGAGAAAGTAATAATCATACTAGAAACGACGTTGCAAATAGCGGTCATAAACAATACGTACGAAACGCTTTTGCACCAGGTTCAATTTTCCCTGACTGCGTTCCAAATTTGAGTTCCATGCTACAGATGCGAATTCAAGCCGTGATCTTACTTGTGAAGCACCACCGACGAAAGCAATATTACCCCTATTAGGGAAAGACAAGCGCCTCAAGCGATTGCGTCACTCACGTCAATCCGAGATTGCAATAAGTGAACTTGACCAGCACCGCCGCTGTTCTCTTTTTGTTCTCGTGTGGCTTTTGAGTTATTTGGGTTGGATTAATTATTTTCACGTTTTTCGTGGGAAGCTCGTTTCATTTAGGTTATTTTAGGACAATTATAGCGCCTTGTTGATATCTCAAACAAGGTAAAGAGGGCGTAGTCGCTTGTTTTGTTGTTTTAATTACGAGTAAGCGCTTCTGTGTATTCTTTTGGTCATGTAGCAACGGCAGCCAAACCGTCTTTGCTGACATGCACTGTCATGGGGTACACGCGGACGCACGGACTGACGGACAGATAGCCTTCGAGGGGGAGGATATTCCGTTAAGTTATAAAGCATGCGATGCTTTAGAATCTAGAACACAATTTTCATGTAGTACTCGCTTTGTGACGCCGCAACAAAATGAGGCCACTAGTCACAACCGCGCAATAAAATAATCAAGTGCTCGTAGTTGCAGGTTTATATCGCAAGGCCCATTCACTTTCCCTGGCCATCCTCAGAACGTCGTCTCGCCAACCTGTTGTATTAATTGAACCACCATCACTAGCGGAGGATAGTGTGGCGCTTGAGTCCAGTCGTTCCTCCCACACCACGGAAAGTACGTTGACATTTTGTGATCGGTGAAGAGGGTAGACGTTCCTAGGGTTTTTCAAATTGACATGCCTGCGTCTCTCGCTTATTTTCGCCAATGATAATAATGATGTACAAACTTCGTCTAAATGAAATAATCATGTTTTAACGAATATCAGTGTCGTCGAATTGTTTATTTTAGGGTTGTTAAACGAGATCTTTATTCTACCATACACTTCAGGAATTCAAAAATAATTGATAAGATGAAAAACAATTTTGATTGTTCAAAAGTGGTTTTGTCTATGGCGTTGAAGACTTAACTTCAGTCACTGAAAGCACGGTGTCTCATTGACGACCTGTACTGAACAAATGTAAATAAAACTGTCTAAAAGCAATATTACTAAAGCCCAGCTTCTTGCTCAGTATTTCTTGTGGACCTTCTTTCCGTCTTTTTATGTTTTCGCTTCCTAAAGTGAGGGAGATTGAGAACCAGTAAAATGCCGAACTGTGTTTTCAACTGCGTTTTCTCATATTAGAATAAAAATATTTTCTAGGTAAACCGCAGATATTGCAAAAAATAATTAATAATGTTACTTAGTAAATGCAAACACGACGTCAGAAGAAAGATAAACTTATCTCTTAATGTTTTCTTCACTTCTGTCATTATTCCATGAAGCCTGAATGCATGAAGCTATGGCAAACAAAGGAATACGTCAAATGCCTTTTATATGCAGTAATTTTGCATCGCGAACGCTATCGCAATTTCAGCAAACATTTTCCTCGGTAGTCCTCGAAATTAAATAAATTTGATGAGCCTCCAGATAAGACCGATGAGCTAATTAATAAATAGTTGATTAAACGTCAACAATTAATAGGTTAAAATTATTATTCGGTTAAAGCCCTATAATTTCCAACACTTTTCGCAGCGCGCTTGGGGGACAGTGAAGTTTGTTGGTGCCATAAACACGATGTTTAAGACGAAACACTACTGCTACGAAGTGAACTCATTTTGTCCAAAAAAAGTGTCAATCTTTTTTAAGGTAAGGGCTTGGGGGTGTTTTGACCGAGCGGGGTCCGTGGTGGTGGAGGGGCGACTCGAGCCAGGCACCGGGCTAGAGCTCAGCGGGAACAACGCTGAGCCGCGATCTCTCTCGAAAAGTACAGTGTTTATTTACATGATGTACAGTTGGTTCTAGACCAGAGAAGATATTTGCTCGTCAAAGTTCGCTCATTTTAAACACTTCGTTCTACCTAGGCCCCTAGGTAGGGACGCCTATATCGGCGGATAGTCGGCCAATCACAGAAAGGTGTCTCGTTGAAATACCGCCCCACATTCCATTATTACGCACACTCAGCCGCCGTAAACACTTCACCGTCGGTCTAGACGGCGCCGAGAGTCTCACCAAAACACCGGCTCGTTGGAATTCACGCAGCTCGTCAAAACACCGTCCGGGGCCGAGACGTGACGTGCCGACATTCGCCTCTTCGTGTCTACGCGTTGAATGAAGGCGTCCTGATGATTTCATCCGGATCTTGCCTGGTGTTTCGGTCGTGAAACCCGAGACGTTGTTTTCCCTCTTCGGAGGCTATATCCAGACCTGTACAGGGTAAAGTATGACTATATCACGGCGCCCGTCTGGTGCGTCCGCGGCCGCTGGCGTGCTTCCGAAGCGATGCTTGCACCAGGCTCGCTGAGTCAGATGACCTTGAACGCGCGGGAGGCGCTCGACGAAAACAAACGGCCAGATGTAGACATTGTGAACATGGTCCGGGGGCCATTCATAACAGCTCTCCACCGACGGGGAGACGGTCTAGAGGTTGAGCGGTCTGCAGCTGCTCTGCCGAAAGCCGTAGAACTGGTGCCGTCTCCTGCACTCTAAAAAAAGCCCGTAAGTCTGCTTGCCCGCACAACACCTGGGGAGCCAATCAGCGCAACTTACGGAGGCAGCTCAGCGAATGACGATGCCGAAACATATCTTTAGACCAAAAAACGCAGTCTGAGTTGTGACATTAAGCAATGCAAGCGTGACGTTTTGCATTGCTTAATGTCACAACTCAGATTGCGTTTTTCGGTCTAAACATATGTTTCGGCATTGTCATCGGTGAGCTGCCTCCGTAAGTTACGGTGATTGGCCCTCCGAGTATTGTGCGTGAAAGTAGACGCACAAACATTTTTTACAGTGTGAGATCCCAGCTCTTGCGCTGCAACTTGGGTCACTTTTCCACCACGTGGTTAGCTTGCGACTCCCAGAATCACAAAACACGAAATACGGGAAGCAAGCGAGCGTCCACCCCACCCGAAAATTCGCCAAGTAAAAAAAAAAAGAACATTGGCACTAATGTATTTGTCTAACGTGAGTGCGTCACGATCAAGGTAGGACAATACTGAATTATAACTTCATACGAGAAATGAGCCTCCATAAAAATTCAGGTTAAGGTACAATAAAACGTAATGAAACCGGACTCCTGTGAAAATAAATCCACCAACTGTTACTGAAGTAACACCGCGTCTCCTATAATGAACACATAAAGAAAAAAACAGCAACCGTGTTACAAAAAAAAACAACTGGCTTGCACACAAAACGGTCTGAAGCTGTAAAAAACGGTATTATCAAGAAAAGGGAAAGAAAAGCCAAACGCATCTTAAATATCTTAACTTAACTCCACTTTTCTGTCTGCTGAGTGCGGGTGGCATTCGAAGCAAGGCCCAAAACTCAAAATCAATACAATCACTGGAAACTCTACAAGCTCTTTTAAGAACGCTTTTAGTACATGCGACTTAGGGTGTCGGCGTTAGAATTCAGCTTTCCTCGCTTGTAAGTTACGCGTAAGTTAAATTCTTGCAACGCTAAACTCGACCGCAGGAGCCATCCGTTTTCGAGTGACATCTGCTGCAGCCATGTCAGAGGACTGTGGTCCGTTTCGAAGGTGAACGTAGCACCTGCCAGGTAACAGGACAACTTTTGCGTGGCCCAGACCAAACAAGCACACTCCTTTTCTGAGTCCCTATACGCCTCCTCCCGTGTGGTTAGCTTGCGGCTCGCGTAGAGGATGGGGTGTTCCTCGTCCTTGATTTTCTGGCACAAAACCACACCCAGTCCCCGGTCGCTCGCGTCGCACAGCACGGAAAATGGCTGAGCATAGTCAGGTGCTCTTAGCACCGGTCGCCTTGTGAGCGCGGTCTTTAGGTTCCAGAAAGCCTGCTCCATTTTCTAGTCCCAGATGACTTGTTGGGCTCATGCTTTCTGAGAGCATCTGTGAGTGGGCTAGCTGTCTGAGAATAATTTGCGATATATCGCTGGTAGTATCCCGTCAGGCCTAAAAACGAGCGGATCTGCTTTCTTGTTTCGGGTCTCGGGAAACCGTCAACGACCGCTACCTTAATCTCCGAGGGTCGTCGGCGCCCTTGTCCAATGATGTGACCTAGGTAGGTCACCTCAGCACGCCCCAGCTGACATTTTTCGGCTTTTACCGTAAGGCCTGCTTCACGTAGCCTACCAAACACTTGACGCCAATGCGAAACGTGTTCTTGCCATGTCTCCGAAAAGATCGCGATATCGTCGAGATATGGCAGTGCGAACCCCTCCATCCTGCGGACGCTGTCCATGAGTTTTGAAAAACAAAATGGGGCGTTCTTCAGCCCGAAACTGAGCATCAGTGGACGCAACGTTCCGATTGGTGAAATAAATGCCGCGTAGCGGCCTGCCCGTTCCGTCAGGGGCACCTGCCAATACCCGCGAATCAGATCCAATGTGGAAATGTACCTGGCTGCACTTACCCGCTCCACCCTCTCCTCTATGTTAGGGATAGGGTACGTTTGGTCTCTGGTGATCGCGTTTAGTCTCCGATAATCGATGCACGGGCGAGGATCTTTGCCCGGCACTTCCACGAGTTTGAGGGGAGAAGTGTAGTCACTTTCGGCGGCCTCTATAACTCCGAGCTCAAGCATACGTCTGATCTCTTCGGCTAGGATGTCACGTTGTCTTGGAGAGACCCTGTACGCTTTCGATCGAACTGGGGTGCCGCCTGTGAGCTCGATTTTATGGCACACCAGATCAGTACGACCAGGTCGATCGGAAAACACTTTATCGTATTCTTTGATCACATCGCGCAGGTCGCTCACCTGATCTTCAGTAAGAACTTCGGTTTTTACTGCCTTGGCCACTACCGTATCTACATCGTACAGTCCCCTTTTCCCCTCCCATCTAGGAATATTCGTGGGAACTTCCTCCGGTGTGTTTCAAGCAAGGCTAACCTTCTCTTTCCTCCCCACGTAGGGTTTCATCAAGTTAAAGTGGTAAATCGTTACCTTCTTTCTCGTCCCTCCTGATTCTACAGCGTAGTTCGTGTCAGAGACCTTTTGGAGCACTTTGGCTGGGCCTTCCCATTCCACCTCCAATTTGTTTTTCTTTGAAGCTCTCAGCAACAATACCTGATCTCCAACTTCATACTTTTAGGACCTGGCCCCTTGTCATAGTAGAGTTTCGCCTTGAGTTGCGCCCTCTGCATGTTTGCCTCTACTACTTCCTGCGTCTCATACAAGCGATCTAGCAGCTTTAGCACATACTCCACCACCGTCGGGTCTTCCCCTTGGCCCTCCCATGATTCGCGAAGCATGCGCAATGGTGAGCGCAGCGAACGCCCATACACGAGCTCGGCCGGACTGAAACCCGTGGCCTCGTGTGGCACGGTCCGAAGTGCAAACATGGTGGCCGGCAGACAAGCCTCCCAATCTGTTTTCTGCACGAACATCAAAGCGCGAATAACTCGCTTAAAGACGGAATGCCATTTCTCTACAGAGTTTGATTGGGCGTGGTACACTGAACTGTAGACCACGCGAATGCCACATTTCTCCAAGAAAGTGCCCGTGAGAGTGCTACTGAACACGCTGCCCTGGTCCGATTGAATTTCAGCGGGAAATCCGATTTGCGCAAAGACAGACAGCAAGGCGTCCACTATCTCCGCCGAACTCAACTCTTTGAGAGGACATGCCTCCGGGAACTTTGTCGCGGGGCACAGTAGTGTGAGCAGATACCAGCACCCCAATTTGCTCATGGGCAGTGGACCACCGTGTCTATGACCAGCCGGCGAAAAGGCTCAGTGATCAGCGGGACGAGCCTCATTGGTGCTTTTTTCTTATCGTGCGGCTTCCCTACCCGCTGGCACGTGTCACATCATCTTACAAAGTTTTCCGCGTCGCGAAAACATCCTGGCCAGTAGTATTCCTGAAGAAGCCTGTCTTTGGTTTTCTTTATGCCAAGGTGGCCCTACCAAGAGCTCCCGTTACACAACTCCAAGAGATCCGAGCGGTATTTCTGAGGCACGACCAATTGGTCGAGGTTCCTTCCTTTACGATCTTTGTAAAGGCGATAGAGTACTCCAGCCCTCGTCTGATACGAGATGTTCCGCTTACTGATTCACTCTTTCGCGGTGTCATAAAGTACAGTAAGGCTCGGATCACTCTTTCGTTGCTCCATCAGAACCCCTCGGTCTACCTGAAGCAGGGTCTGAAAACTACGCGAGGAAGGGGAAAGCAGAAGCCCCCTGTCGTCCCCCGTTTCGCAGTCCGCCCCAGCGTCTCCGTCTAGCCCCTCCGTGTTTTGGCTTTGCGGGGGTTCCCCGGCCGCACCTCCGCGTTCCGTCGGCATCGTTTCAGTTTTGTTGGCAGAAGTAATCTCCTCGGTTGTCAGAGGGAGAGGGACCGCCCGAGGTCGATCTACACCTCGGTGACAATTCCTCCTCTCCCGGACTCACCACCTCTGCGGCTATTTGGCGTGCTTTTGCCCTCGTGAGTGCCTGCACCGCCCTTTCGCTAAAAACGAGGCACCTCTTTCGCAGTATCTGATCTGATTTGTTCGAAAAGAAATAGGGGCAACTGAGGGAGAGATTCCGAGAAACTGCTGCTTCGGTCTCTAGTTTCCCAAAGGGACCCTCTACACTGACGCGAGCAGTGGGGAGGCAGACTTTCTGGTCTCCGACTGCCTGCTTAATCCAGGCACACTCCCCCGTGTAGTCCCCGGGCCTAACCAATGACGGGTGCATTACATCTATGGTTGCCGCGCTGTCACGAAGAACCCGGCAAGGGCTTCCATTTACTCTCATGTCATGCACGTAGGGCTCCAAAAGCCTCATGTTCTCATCGTCATCGGCGTAATAAAAGACGACTTTTGGTTTCCGGCAACCCGCCGGGATATGGCCACCTTCTTGGCAGTTACAGCATACAGGCGGCTTGCGCTTTTCAAACGCCTTTTTTTCCTCGGGTTTTCCCTTCTCATTGAGCCTGGGCTCTTTAGAGCCGTCCTCATTTGGAGGCTTTCCTCCGTGTTGCCTACTTTCCCCACAGCTGTCTTTGCCGTCCTTTGCCGCTTGCCATTAGCCGGTTCCATAGGGCTTATTAGGCTCTCCTCTAACTTCCCTATTGAGCGGGCGCTCCTCTCCCGCTTTTCTGCGTGAAGCGTACTCCTCGGCCAGCTCCCCCACCCTCTCGACGGTGTTCACGTCAGGCTTGTCCTGCAGCCAGAACCTCACAGCGTCCGGGAGGCAACGGTAGAACTGCTCGAGGGCCACGCATTCTACAACCTTATCGTGCTGCCCGTAAACGTCTACGCTTTTTAGCCACTCAATCAGAGTTGCACGCAGGTCATATGCGAGCTCCCGATATCCCTGCTCTGGTTTCTTTCGCATGGTACGGAATCGCTGGCGAAAAACCTCTGTTGTGAGGCGGTACTTGCGGAGCAGACTCGCCTTTACCTTTTTCGTACTCTTCGGCGTCCTCCCTGCTCAATCGCGCAACCACGTCTGCGGCCTCGCACGGGAGGAGCGTCAGCAGTCTTTGCGGCCAAGTTTCTCGCCCGAAACCCATTTTCTCGCAAATACGCTCAAAGTTCACCAGAAAGAGACCAATGTCCTCTTCTACTTTAAAAGGCTGCATAAGCTTCGATATTTTGAAACTTTCAACTTTCCCTTGACTTGAGCGCTCTGAGCTAGCCCGCCGCTGTCGAGTTTTTTTTTGCGTTACCTCAAGTTTTTGACGCTCAATCTCGATCTCCTTTTCTTTCACGTCCTGTTCCTGCTTATTGAAATCGAGTTGCTGTTGTTGTTTGATTGCTCTTTTCTCGACCTCTTCCCAGCTCTCCAAGATCTCCTCATTTTCAAAACCTAATCCACGAATCTTATCATTGAGCTGCTGCTTTTTGGTTGTTTTTGCTACTTGAAGTCCCAATTCCTCTGATAGCTGGAACAATTCCGGTTTCTTTAATTTTTCCCACTCCATGCCTGCCATGAATGCCACTCACGCTTGGGATACCTTTATACTGAGAAGTATTATCAAACACTCTTCTCTAGTAGCCCCCTAAATTCGCCAAAACGTCACTGACATATTTCTAGGTAAGGAACGACACTTGGCGAACCCCCGAACGAAATGAACACTCACCGACCTCCAATGTCCAATGCTCGTGAGACCATCTCCACCGCTGCCAACCAGTTGTTTTGACCGAGCGGGGTCCGTGGTGGTGGAGGGGCGACTCGAGCCAGGCACCGGGCTAGAGCTCAACGGGAACAACGATGAGCCGCGATCTCTCTCGAAAAGTACACTGTTTATTTACATGATGTACAGTTGGTTCAAGACCAGAGAAGACATTTGCTTGTCAAAGTTCGCTCATTTTAAACACTTCGTTCTCCCTAGGTCCCTAGGTAGGGACCCCTTCATCGGCGGATAGTCGGCCAATCACAGAAAGGTGTCTCGTTGAAGCACCGCCCCACATTCCATTATCACGCACACTCAGCCGCCGTAAACACTTCACCGTCGGTCTAGACGGCGCCGAGAGTCTCTCCAAAACACCGGCTCGTTGGAATTCACGCAGCTGGTCAAAACACCGTCCGGGCCGAGACGTGACGTGCCGACATTCGACTCTTCGTTTCTACGCGTTGAATGAAGGCGTCCTGATGATTTCATCGCCCCGGATCTTGCCCTGGTGTTTCGGTCGTAAAACCTGAGACGTTGTTCTCCCTCTTCGGAGGCTATATCCAGACCTGTACACGGTAAAGTCTGACTATATCACGGCGACCGTCTGGTGCGTCCGCGGGGCAGGCGTGCTTCCGAAGCGATGCTTGCGCCAGGCTCGCCGAGTCCGATGACCCTGAACCCGCGGGAGGCGCTCGACGAAAACAAGCGGCCAGATGTAGACATTGCGAACATGGTCCGGGGCCATTCATAACAGGGGGCATGCAGTAAATGACGCGATATAGGGTCTTAGACATCGACTTCAGCCGGCGGAAATATTGGTGCATTTAGAGAAGAATACATCACGTACGATTTTGAATCAGTTCAGAGCAGTACTTCGCTTTGTATAAAAAGGTCCACACTAAACAGAGAAATCGAAAAAAAAAGAAAACTTTAAAAAGTTGAAGGTAGAATTAATATAGAAACGATATAATTCAAGAAGATAGGGATCATAGAACATTATACGCTAGATAAACAGAACCTGACAAAACCGCTAAACAAATGGCGTTACCAAAATAACAAAACCAAACAACACGCTCAACGAAACATCATCAAAAATAGAAGAAGTAAAAAAAAAGGGGGTTAGCACTACAGTAGAGATTTGTGACGCCTATTTGCCAACCGAAAAGCGCTTTCCACCTTTCAATTCCTCCTCGCGGCGTTTATGACAGGTGGCATAAACGTCGACTGAACGGAGGTACGAAGGACGCGAATAAGGAGCGATTCCGATCGTATCACTCGGTCCGCTATAATCTACCTCTCTCCTTCTCGCCGCTTTTTTTCTTTTTCTCACAATAAATCCAAGGGAAACGCCCAACAAAATAAAAAAAAAAAAGACCGAAAACGAACGTGCACATTTCTCGAGAAATGTGTTACGACAAAATCGAGATCTCGTGTTAGGACACGGAGCATTACGCTGATTTTCGACAATTTTATTTTAGTTTATGTTGTTTGTTTTAAGAACATTCCATCGATGTTTTCTAAAACGCCCGCGTGCGATACGTGCAGAAACGAATAACATAAATATATTCTCGCAGTTTGTTTTGAAGCCCTTCTTCTGGCTTCGAGCAATGGTGCGGATGGTAGAACGCTGGAAATAAGATGTCATGGTGGCGATATTCATCTACTTTGGTACTGAAACTTCGGGTTTCTGTGACGGGGCCACGCATGCAGCAATGTCGAGTATGCATTTTGTCTTGTTTTCTTCAAGTTTCTTTTGCGCTTAGTTCCGGAAATACGGAGCCCTGGGAGCTCCAACTTCAAAAACAAGAGAAAGAGAGAGAGAGACATCGCAAGATGCACACGACATCGGAAGACTCAATCTTTCTTAATCAAAATCGAGTGAAGCCGATCGTAGATCTTAGTTACCTTTTATTGGATAATTTAAGATTCTGTTCATAAGCGACCGGCGGGAACGCGAGGTATACCGCTGAGGACAAGGGCATCTTGAATCAGAAGGGTTTGGATTTGGGCTAGTTGGTTGAACATGTTCAGGGGTTAAAAGCGCTAAAAACGACGGAGGAGTAGGGGAGACACACACCACAGAGCGCTACTTGCAACTGGTTTATTATTGGAAAAACAACACGCACCGCGAAACCAACAAGACACACATCCGATTCAGTTCCAACCGTCGCTTATCACAATTCTTACTCTTACACCATGCATGATCGTAAAAACGATAACTCCGATTCAAACAGTGTTATCGATGGGGAACTTACACACGTACCCTCGTCACATTCTGAAATAAAAAACGCTTCCGTTATTTCCCTTGTCTTCCTATTTTTGTTTCGTGCCAAGATGACGGTGTTGTCTAAATAGGGTAAACCCTCAACCTACTGCAATGCACTGCGAGATTGCCAGAGGGGGTCGACCACAATGACAGGGCGTGTTCCCTCAGTCTTTCGTTCACGCATCGCCCCGACTGCCCCACGTATACCCTCCCACAAGACAGAGGAATTCTGTAACCCACCCCCACTCTCCATCCTACGTATTTTGTTGCGTGCTTTTTCTGACTAGTATCCAACCGTGTGTCACCCCGTTCCACCCTCCCACATAGCTTGCTTAATTTTTGTGGAGCTGAAAGGAGAGCCGAAATTTCATGCTTTTCCCCCACCTTTTTGATGTTATGGCTAACGTTATGTATATACGGTATCACCACTGGTCTTTTATCTGGCTCGCCCCTCTCTTCCCCCTTCCCTCCTCCACGAAAATCTTTTACCAAGCCCTCTACAACTCCCTTAATGATCTCACAGCTAAAGCCTCCCTTTTCCAGCCTCCCCACTTGTATCACGAAGCTTTCGGCTACGCTGTGCTGACAAGACTTTGTTAAGGCCGCGTTCAGGCAAGTTGTGGCGATCCCTTTCTTGATAATCTTGGAGTGGTTAGAGTCATAGGGCAAAACACCTTTTTTCGCCCTAGGACAGTAAGTCCAACATACATGCGACGGGAGAAGGGCCAACTTCAGATCCAAAAACTGCAAACCACCCTCCACCGGGTTCTCACTTGTGAAATTCAAGCCCGAGGCGCTAGTTCTAAAAATCACCAACATGTCTGACACAAACGCCGCCCTTTCTGACTCCCCTTTTTTTCCGGAACAGAACAAGGTAGTCGTCCACAAATCTGAATACATGGACGACTCCTGCCTCCAATCCATTCTTAATGTCCCTATCACACTTTGCTAAGTACAAATCACTTGACACTGGAGCCAGACTCGCACCAATACACACACCTTGCTTCTGCACGAGCTGTACGTCTTCAAAAACAATATATGTGGATTCCAAATAAAAGCCCAGCAACTCTAGAAAACCTTCCGCGGCAACCCCACATTGATTTTGGAACTTTGACCTCTCCAAACACCTCAATGGCCTCACGAATAGATACAAAAAGACCGTCATGTGGTATAGAATAAAACAGGTTTTCAACATCAAATAATACCGCATCACAGGCACCCGGGTTACAATGTGACAGAAACTCCACCACACTTTCTGAATTGTTCACCCTGAAAGGATCGTTCAAGTGAAGCTGGGAAAGGTGACGCTCAAGGTACGATGACATTTGCATCTGCCACGACCCCTTCTGTGTCACAACAGCCCTAAACGGCATGTCCATTTTATGAGTCTTCACCATAAAAAATAAACCTTTAGGTTCAGATCCTTAGCCCGTACGATCGACGCTTTTAAACTGTCCAGACTCAAGTTCTGGCACAGTTCAACAGCCCTCTTTTTTACCCTCGCGAGAGAAACCTTCTTTGCTTCCTTAAAACTCTTCTCTATTGACTGCTTGCCCTTACTTAAAAAATCCTTCTCAGTAACAAGGACGAACCCGCCCTCCTTGTCTGCTACCAGTAGCTTGAGATTGAGATGTTCGTTCGCACAAAAAGACTACAACCGTACCAACTTTAGGCCCACTGCAGGACACGCCCCCTCTTCGTCGGGTAAGGCTATCGACTCCATCTAAAATGCATCTATCTCTCTTAGCTTGATCCACTCTGTCTCCCACATCTCGCACCAGTGTCAAGAGCTCCTGAGGCTTGACGGTTGCTTTACAGGCAAACTTGGGTCAATTCTCTAAAATCCTTACTATCTCCTCCGGAGCCTTAGCGTCACCAAGCATAGCCACCTCACACACGCCCCTCTTCATCTTGACGGGCCTCGATAGCGATGGCAGTACCTGTTGCCATAAAAACTCCGTATTCCTTTCGGCTTGGCGTCTACACTCCTTGAACTTCCCATTCCGCCAACCCCCCCCCCCCCCCCCCCCATCCCTATAAACCGTGTGGCACCAAACCTTCAGACCATCTTGAAGTAGTCTTACTTGCCTCCAGGTTTCTGCACGTAGAATCTTTGTAATCCTTTTCGTTTGTCCGGTCGATGGCGGTATCTGGAAGAGGTTCAGGACTTATGATGGGTAGCACCCGTTCCTTATGGCGTACGCACAGTGTCTCGCCTTGACAGACGTAACAGCGATGGCACTGATGAAGTATATGTCTTGTTGATAACACGGTGTACAGTTAAAAGAGGCCCATGTAGAAGAAAGGTATTGCAGAAGGGTTTGGATTTGGGCTAGTTTGTTGAACATGTTTAGGGGTTAAAAGTGCTAAAAAACAACGGACGAGTAGGAGAGACACAGACCACAGAGCGCTACTTGCAACTGGTTTATTATTGGAAAGACCACACGCACCGCGAAACCAACAAAACACACATCCGAATCAGTTCCAACCGTCGCTTATCACAATTCTTCCTCTTACACCATGCATGATCGGAAAAACGACAACTCCGATTCAAACAGTGTTATCGATGGGGCACTCACACACGTACCCTCGTCACATTCCGAAATAAAAAAAACGCTTCCGTTATTTCCCTTGTCTTCCTATTTTTGTTTCGTGCCAAGATGACGGTGTTGTCTAATTAGGGTAAACACTCACACCTACTGCAACGCACTGCGAGATTGCCAGAAAGGGTTGACCTCAATGATGGGGCGTGTTCCCTCAGTCTTTCGATCACGCATCGCCCCGACTGCCCCACGTATACCCTCCCACAAGAAAGAGGAATTCTGTAAACCACCCCCACTCTTCATCCTACGTATTTTGTTGCTTGCTTTTTCTGACAAATATCCAACCGTGTGTCACCCCGTTCCACCCTCCCACATAGCTTGCTTAATTCTGTGGAGCTGAAAGGAGAACCGAAAGTCCATGATTTTCCCCCACCTTTTTGATGTTACGGCTAACGTATACTTCCAATAATAAACCAGTTGCAAGTAGCGCTCTGTGGTGTGTGTCTCCTACCCGACCGTCGTTTATTAGCGCTTGTAACCCCTAAACATGTTCAACCAACTAGCCCAAATCCAAACCCTTCTGCAATACCTTTCTTCCTCATGGGCCTCTTTTAACTGTTCACCGTGTCATCAACAAGACATATACTTCATCAATGCCATCGCTGTTACGTCTGTCAAGGCGAGACACTGTGCGTACGCCATAAGGAACAGGTGCTACCCATCGGAAGTCCTGAACCTCTTCAAGATACTGCCATCGACCGGACATGCGAAAAGGATTACAAAGATTCTACGTGCAGAAACCTGGAGGCAAGTAAGACTACTTCAAGATGGTCTGAAGGTTTGTTGCCACACGGTTTATAGGGATGGGGGGTTGGCGGAATGAAAGTTCAGGGAGTGTAGACGCCAAGCCGAAAGGAATACGGAGTTTTTATGGCAACGGGTACTGGCATCGCTACCGAGGCCCGTCAAGATGATGAGGGGCGTGTGTGAGGTGGTGATGCCTGGTGACGCTAAGGCTCCGGAGGAGATAGTAAGGATTTTAGAGAAAGGACCCAAGTTTGCCGGTAAAGCAAGCGTCAAGCCTCAGGAACTCTTGACACTGGTGCGAGATGTGGGAGACAGAGTGGATCAAGCTAAGAGAGATAGATGCATTTTAGATGGAGTCGCTACCCTTCCCCGACAAAGAGGGGGCGTGTCCTTCAGTGGGCCTAAAGTTGGACGGGTTGTGTCTTTTTGTGTGAACGAACATCTCAAGCTACAGGTAGCAGACAAGGAGGGCGGGTTCGTCCTTGTTACTGAGAAGGATTTTTTAAGTAAGGGCAAGCAGTCAATAGAGAATAATTTTAAGGAAGCAAAGAAGGTTTCCCTCACGAGGGTAAAAAACAGGGCTGTTGAACTGTGCCAAAACGTGAGTCTGGACAGTTTGAAAGCGTCGATCGTACTGGCTAAGGATCTGAACCTAAAGGTTTTTTTTTATGGTGAAGACTCATTAAGTGGACATGCCGTTTAGGGCTGTTGTGACACAGAAGGGGTCGTGGCAGATGCAAATGTCATCGTACCTTGAGCGTCACCTTTCCCACCTTCACTTGAACGATCCTTCAGGGTGAACAATTCAGAAAGTGTGGTGGAGTTTCTGACACATTGTAACCCAGGTGCCTGTGATGCGGTATCATTAGACGTTGAAAACCTGTATTATTCTATACCACATGACGGTCTTTTTGTATCTATTCGTGAGGCCATTGAGGTGTTTGGAGAGGTCAAGTTCCAAAATCAATGTGGGGTTGCCGCGGAAGGTTTTCTAGAGTTGCTGGGCTTTTATTTGAAATCCACATATATTGTTTTTAAAGACGTACAGCTCGTGCAGAAGCAAGGTTTGCGTATTAATGCGAGTGTGGCTCCAGTGTCAAGTGATTTGTACTTAGCAAAGTGTGATAGGGACATTAAGAATAGATTGGAGGCAGGAGTCGTCCATGTATTCAGATTTGTGGACGACTACCTTGTTCTGTTCCGGAAAAAAGGGGAGTCAGAAAGGACGGTGCTTGTGTCAGACATGTTGGTGATTTTCAGAACTAGCACCTCGCCCTTACAAAATTTTTTAATGAATTTCATTTGACAGTTTATGGAGTCTACTCATTATATCTTTTCGAGTCTCAATAGAAATGCGAACGAGTTTTGTAACGAGTCCGTAAGGAGTTTACGAAAACTATTGGCCACCGCGTTCCAATTGATGTTTCGACAAAGCTACCGCATAAAGTTTCCAATGTATTTCATATGAATATAATATGAAAGTCTATTGACACCGTTTCGAGTCTGTGTTGAAAAACAATGGATTTTTTGTAACGAGTCCCTAAGGAGTTTACGAAAACTATTGGCCACCGCGTTTCAATTGAGGTTCAGCCGTGCCACCTCATAAGAATTTCTAATAGATCTTATTTGAAAGTCTAGATAGACTGCTTTGAGTCTGTGTTGAAAATCAAATATTTTTTTCTACCACGTTGTACTTGAGGTTTTGACGTGCCATCTCATTAGGTATATTCCGACGAGTCGGAATATACCAAATGAGATGGCCCATCAAAACCTGAATTGCAACGCTGTAGAAAATAACATTTGATTTTCAACAGAGACTCAAAGCAGTGTATCTAGTCTTTCAAATGAAATGTATTAGAAATTATACTCCTAGCATGGGTTTCTAGATAGACGGCTCCAAGGGGGAAGACGGCAATAGGTTGCATAACATGTGGTCCGGATCTAACCGTTGTTTTGAGGGAAGGGGAAAGTGAGTGCAAGTGTTACTTATATGTATGCCTATATACGCATGCAAGGTTCGGAAAATGCCTGCATAAAACCGTGGGAAGGAGTAATAACTGGTTTATTAAAAATGCAAAATTCGAGTATACGGTACACTGCCTTCGTGTTCATGGGGGACCTTGTACTGCCTTCGTGTCCATGGGAGACCTTGTACTGTCTTCGTGTCCATGGGAGACCTTGTACTGCCTTCGTGTCCATGGGAGACCCTGTACTGCCTTCATGTCCATGGGAGGCCTTGTACTGGTAACCTATAAAGAAAAAAGATGCACAGTTACACGTTGATCTGCTTATCTAAACTTCAATGTCCGCGCAAGGTATCCTGATCACAGCGCAGCACTACCTCAGCGCTGAATCAGTATTACAAACCGGGACATCAGTCCTTTATGAAAGTAGGACCCTCAGAACACACGATACAGGCCATGGAAGTAGCAGTGACTCGTTGCCTTAACAGGACTGAGTTAGCGCTGCACTGTATGTGTGAACCAGCCTTAAATGCAGAAAGTCACTTTCAAAATTCCTACATTTTTGCTCACCCAGGCACTTAATTTACACACTATCTTGATAGTTTAATGAGTGGCACTGATAACACTGTCAGGGGCACCATAATGCAAAAGTATATTTTGCCCCCGAGTCTGCAAGAATCAATCGCTCACTGTTTTGCCGCCGCATTGCACTGTTTATTTCGGCTTTTGAAAAGGTCTACCAAAGATAAGCCAGCAGATGTTGCCGCTTATGAAGTTTACCAAATTCGAACATAGAGAAGCTAAGACTTATAAGCATCTCGCAGAATTAATATGGCAATTCGAGCCCATTGATCCATGACCGTAGACAAGCGCCGCAAAAAACACATGGACAATAAGTGGTGGTAAACACTGGCGCCAGTGTTTTATGCCCACAATTGTTGTCCCTGTGTATTTTTATTTACTTTTTTGTGTTTGTTTACTATCTTGAAGAAGTATTTTTAATCACAACGGACACGAAGGAAAGGGTAATAGGGTTCTATGGTGTTGGTTCTATACGGATCATAAAGCCATGCTCCGAATGGGTAACAACTGCAGCTCTCACAACAGTGGCGGATCCAAAGGGCCCCCCCCCCCCCCCCTTACAAAGTTGACCCCCCTCGCTCCCACCTTCTCGGAGGGCAATTTGATATGAGTGGACCCCCCTTGCACAAGAAAGAATGGGAGAATAGTATCCTTAAAAATTTTCCGCCCACACCAAAACGGAGGTCTGGATCCGCCACACGAAGTTTGAATTATTGAGAGGATCGAGACATCAGAGGCCGAATTCAAAAAAGCAAACTTACGATAAAAAATTACGTATGACAAAACCCGAGAACAAATCCTTATTAACAAAAAAAAATTGTCGCAACTTTTGTGTGACTTACAACGAAATATTACGACATTATCCAAAGTGTCTCACAAACTTTTTAGGGCAAACATGGCCGCACATCACTTGGCTATTTCGCCGCGACCAGCAATTAATATAGAAGCGTGGGCAAGAGGCATGTGTTTTGCGCACTGTTCACATGCATCCCTACTTGAAGCAGCCTAAGGACAATGCTAAACTACACACGGAGGATTCAGCCGACCAGTCTGCCCAGCTGTCCATCCTGCCCGTTAGAGCTAACGAGTTGCAGGACTGCGATTAACGGCGAGATGCGCCAATGAATCAACGAAAGAAAATGCCACACAAATCTTCAGTGCACCCAAAAGGATCCTTCACCTATGAATGGCGTGAACCTGATTTGATGATCACTAGCGCCCTCTCGTACTTCAGTAGTGATTTTCAAAGTGGTGAGCAGCTGTGCGACTCTACCACACTAAAAGGCATATTCCTGACTGGATGTGCCTTTTTAATGCGAAAGCATTACATGTCCATGGAGCGGAAAATCCGAGCTGTACCAAACGTTAACAGAGGAATAAAAGAAAGAATAAAATGTGCTTCCACGGCTGAGATTTGAACCCAGTGCTGCTGTGTGAGAGCCGGGCATGCTAGCTGCTCTGCTATCTCAGCCGCTTCGAAATGCGACATTACTCTCCCCTCAAAAAGAAGCTTGTTCCTTTACAGCAAAAGACGGCATGTCTTTACCCGCTCTTCGTCCCTGTTTTTCCGAGGCTGTTTTTTTTTATCATGTTTGACGGCATTGGCGTTGATGTGCCCGAAAGATGGTCATAAAAATATGTCCTCGGTTCGATGACATCACATTCCACGTGACGACATGACGTACCACGATGTGTGACGCCGCATGATGTAATGTAAAACAAATATTAGAGGGGCACTTAGGTATCCCTACGTGGATTGAATGCGAAAGCATTGCCATTCCTAACAATAGAGGGGAAAAAGAAGGAAGTGTCGTTAGGAATGGCAATGCTTTTGCTTTCAATCCACAAAGGGATACCTAAGTGCCCCTCTAATATTTTGTGTGGAGAAGGGACCAAATAAACGCCGTACGGTGCAGTATATCCACGATTAAGTTGCTGCTAGTCGTGAGGCTTAATGTTTTGCACCAACAATACCATAGTTTTTCCTCGGTTGCGACGAAGCGCCGCTGCGCTACGAACTTGCTAGAAATTTCTGCATATGCGACCGCTTTCTTTTGGAAACCTATGGTGATTTGCCACTCACTTTTGGCCAAAGAACAGTGAAAATACCAGATGTGAAAACAGCCATAACAAGCATTAAAGAAATCAAGATGGGGGTCATAGCATTAGCTTCCCAACGTGGCGAGACTAGCACAGGATTTCTGTTACTCGCCGTTTAAGACAGGAGTCGACTTTTTCCGGTCTGATCTTGAAAACAAAGTTTGGTTCAGTTAATTTTGTAGCAGAAGGCCCGTGCTTTCCCATTTGTAGGGTCATTTTCTCGGTTCAAAATATGACACCGAGTCCTCCCCATAAAAATGCATGGGTGCCCGCTAGGACTCTTCGAAATGGTTAAATTAACTGAGGTCATGCTATACTCTGTTGCCACTCTAGAATAGCAAAGCCCCTCCCACAAAGCCCTTCACTCTTTTTAATAAGCACACACTAGAGAGGAGGAAAGCCAAGAGGACACCGCCAATCATGGCGAGCAAAGGGAATTGTGGGAGGGGCTTGTGCTACTCTATAGTTGCAACGGACTATAACAAAAGTTTACAGTACCATGAAAACAAAAAGACCAAGTATGCACAGAAATTTGCAGGAAGTGTAGCAGGGAAAGAATAGAAAAAACTGCAGCTGCAATATTTACCCTTTAAATTTCCCTCGACAGCAGAGGAGAGACGACATGCTGGTCGTCAGAGCCTGGAAGGCCACCCCTTTGTACTGGGAGCACATGTAGTCTGAAACGAACAACAGACAAAAAATTAAATGCATGGACAATCCGCACATGCTGTTATTTCGCTTCATTGGCCGCTTCAGAGAAAGCAAGCATGCACACGGTTGTCCAACCATGTCAACTGCTAGCCGAATCTTCCTGCCGCCAGGATTAAGATATTGCTTGCGCTATAAAAAAAAAAACAATTACACACTACCCAGCTGGCACGCTGAAAGTTCAAACATTGAAGAAACTAACTCATAAAACTTCAATGCACCAGCTACGCCTCGTGGACAATACACAAAAGTATGTTCAGTGTAAACCTTGGTGCACTGCAAGGCTGCTTTACCTCAGCCAGTTTGGAACATCTGCAGTTTCATTCTTTTCAAGATATTATGCCTGAAAATTTGTGAAAAATTAACTGGGTTAAAAGTTTTTAATCGACACCCGGCCCAAATATTTAGGAAGTATACTAGTGGGATAATTTCTAATTTACCATAATTATTTTCGGCATCCTGAAGGCGTCGCTTCAGGGTCCAGTTTTCATATTGGATCCACCTCACCCTCACAGCTGCAACCACACTGAAATGATTGCAAAGTTTCAGGCAGGGTAATTAAACGTCTGCAGTTTCTCTCGAACACCGCTGTCACAAATTTTGTCTTTTTTTGTCATTTTGTTCTGTTTAAGGGTGGTTTGGGGGAGGGTAAATTGCGATTCTCGCACATGTTTACCTGAGCGCCAAAGGCATGAGCTCGGATGAGACTATACTCCCTTTCATACTTAGGGTGCAACGCTGTCAAAGCTACTGGTGCGAGCGTGGGGCTTGATCTCGTTGATCATTTGCACGCCTTCTCGCGCAAGCAAAACCGTAGATAAAGCCACGCACCCGCGCCAGTAGCTTTGACAGCGTTGCACGCTAAGTATGAAACAGAGTATAATGCCGGCCGAACTTCAAACCAATGGGAAGAGGAAGACAAGAAGAAGGAAGTGGGACTTGGAGCGTTTCAGGTTGACCAACCACGAACCTGTGACAACCGCATGGGTCATTCAACACACGTCCCATACCACTTAAACACTGTGTCAAACTGCATTTTGAAGTCAGTCCCAATTCTAACGGTGTATGAATAAAGGCATTCATTTCGTGGCATGCCTTGAAATGAATCGAAGTGACGCAAGCTGGGAACACACTGCTGCTGCTTCATTTGGGAATAACTGAGGCCCTCGGCTTTATCACACCACAATTGCAAAATGAAAGAGAAAAAAAAAAGGCAAAAGGAACAACTGCTTTATCAATCTAACCGACAAATGTAAACCCAGTTCAATTCTAGAAAGCCAGGGGACCGAAGTTTGTCCTAACAGTACAATCCAGTCCACTTCCATAACTTCAAAACAAAAGATGGATATACTCTTCAACCATTTTGACTGAAAAGGAATATTGGCTCTGCATGAAGCGAATTCCAAGGAAGTCTAACTTCTGAAATGTAATGAAGTATTATCAGTGTAATCAATTTATAGTTGAACGACATCAGTACACTGCTAAACAAATAAGACATTTTCTAAAGCAACGGACTGAAAGTAGCATTAGGAATTGAATACATGCTCTGTTGACATAAGCTACAATTTCTTGGACCATACACAGAATGAGTGGCAACTTTTCATTACGCTACACATAGGTCCAAACATTAGGACAAATAAAGCCAACCCAACTAGTTAAAAAAAGAAAAAAAAAATTCTAGCTTAACGAGAAAACGTGTGCCGAGAAAATAGGGAGTTTTAGAATATCGGGCGCTACTTTACCGCGCGTTACGGACGGCAAAATAGCGAGGATTGCGGCGAAGAGTTTTAGAATAGCGTTTCTCTGCCGGGGACCCCCCAAAACGCAAGCATCTCGCGCTTAAAACGCCACCAAGATGTCGCGACAGCTTTTATTTGGAAGTTAGAACGTTTAATCTTGAAAATTAAACAAGCTTTTTGTCCAGAGTAACATTTTTATAGTTGTTTTATACTCAATGCCGCATGTTTTGTTTTTGTCACTGCCAAGCTGCTCTGTTGTACCAGAGCATTGAAGGACTCTGGTTGTACAGCTGCAACGGAAAAAGATTAGCACAAGTGACCGAGGACCGGAGCGGCAAAATCGCGACCCGGGGCGCTCTTGTTCCCGAGCGCGCCGATAGCGAGAGTGCCAGTCACGTTGTATATCTCAACCTGGGAGTGGCCGGCCGAAAATTGAGGGATAAGATAGGATTTAAAATGCGGGCTTTAGGACGGGCTGCTTTCTGCCGGCCGCCCCCGCGTTGGGGCATGGAACGTGACTGTCACTCTCGCTATCGGCGCGCTGGGGAACAAGAGCGCCGCGTGTCGCGATTTGCTCTCCGGTCATCGGTCACTTGTACTACACTTTTTCCGTTGCAGCTGTACTTACGAAGCCCAGACGATCTACTACCCAGGCATGCTTACATGTCTGCCACGATCGTAAGTACACGCGCCTCGATAGCTTTGCGCCTCGATAGCTCTGAGCTGTGAATCCAGCGATCCGTGGCGCTTTCAATACGCTTCGACCATACCGACCGCGGGCGCCGAGTGCGACTCACGCAGTTCCCGAGCGGGCGACGGCGTCGAAGACGCGATCAACGGAGATGTCGTGGGCGCCGCCTTTGCGGTACCCACGCCATTATCGAGAAATAACGGGCCCCAAAGCTCGAGGCCGAAGCTTGTTTTGGGTCTGCGCATGCACAGCAGCATCGAGATTACTCTATAACTCCATAATGTTCACTTCTCGTTCAACGCGTACAATGCAAACAAAGAAGTATGCTTACCAACTGCGTTGAGTTGCTCGTTCTGTCGCGTCGTCGGTCTTCCGTGCTCTTCTTGAACATATTCATCACAAGAAAAAACTTCACAGATAGATCAACTTGATTAAATTAGCACATTTCCATGTCTAAAGGCATTTCCATCCCACGACACACAAGTACCCAACGGCCCAAACCCAACGGTCGCAAAACTGGCGAAACCATGCCGAAGAGAGAAACAAAAACAGAAAAACTGGTGTCGCTACCGATGGGGCGTCGAAGACGCGATCCTTAAAATAAGAAAACGAAACCAGTAAAAGTTAGAATCCTGAAACCGAAACTGACCAAATCGCGATAGAGGGGCGCCGTAAATATGAGGTCTATTCACATGATGCATCTTGTTGGCGAATCTTGTGTCGCGAAACTAGGTTTCGGGAAGCAGATTTCCCGTCTGAACGCGACCGAAAAAGTAGCGCGCCTCCGAAACAAGTGGTGCGTGTTTCTCGCTTCTGGAGCAATTTTTCGCTGAAACCTCACCGACGCCCATCAATCACCCGAAGGAGAAACGCGGACGCTGCCAATGGCCGCTCGACTTCGCTATGACGTCTGACCTTCGAGGAGGAGCGAGCTTTTGGAGGAGTCTGAATTTTGGCCGATCCCGTATCCGAGCTTTGCCGAAAGAAAACAAACAAACATTGCGAGCGACAAGCCCCCCTATGCGACAAGCGAAGAAGCGGTGCGTACGGGCGATGAGTCTTGGTCCTACTCGGTTGCAGGTGTGTGAACGGCGCCTACAGTACGGATTGGGGGCACAGTGCAGATTCGTCAGCAGTCGTGGCGGGTGCAAGCACCGTATATAAACATGATGACTGGGGATAACGTTTTTTATTAGCGGTGTAAAAATGTCTAAAATGCTTCGAGATCATCTCGCGGGTTTTCCCGGGTTTGGCAGGACTAGTAAACCCAGTGAGCCGAATCTGACGAAATTCATTGAGTGGCATTAATAAAACAGGCTGTCCCTTCACACCGTGCGTACTTCATATCATTTTGATGCGAAACGCTTGGTATTCCCGGTGCAGATGACAAGGTTTGGCGGAATTCTCGTGAGTCAATACGTCACAGGTTTCGCGCGTCAAGCTCCACGTGTGAACAGGCCGATTTCGCGAAATCTTGGTTTCGCTAAACTGTGGCGCGTTGAAGAGATGCATCGTGTGAATAAGCCTTTAGGAGTAAAAGAGGGTGAATACGGTTATTATTTTAAGCACAGGAAATAAATCTGTATATCAGAACTAGCACCGACGCGCTATTTGTTTCGGGTGCAATGCAGTAGGGAGTAGATTTATTGATTTTTTTTTGATAACACTCATTTCAATGTGTAATAGACCCTTTACGAAAGTCAGTCTACCCACCTTGTGCAGAGCCAGACCCGACGCTCTAATGGCGGAACTACACTGTTTCTCCACACCAGAAAAATCGAACGTCTTCGAAAGCATAGAACAGAAAAAGGAAAAGATGTTGGTCCTTTCAGGTCAGCTTCGATGCACGGAATCGAGGGTGTTTGATTTTGATTTAGCCGCGCATGATCTCCTATCACCGCCATTAGAGCGGCAATAATGGAGCTTTTTATACTGCCACAAGAGGACTCTGACTTTTGAAAAGGGTCTATTAGGAAACTCAAAAGAATTGCTTTTGATTGGGTAACGATAAACCTCACTTGAATTTGTAATGAGTAAATTCAAAAGAATTGATACGGAGTGGCTAATGATAAAACTCATTTAATGATGAGTTTCTTATACGTTTCATTTGACTCTATAAAAACACATTAGAAGCTCAATCGAAACTCATTGTTCATTTTTGTAAGGGCGGGCTTGAATTTCACAAGTGAGAACCCGGTGGAGGGTGGTTTGCAGTTTTTGGATCTGAAGTTGGCCCTTCTCCCGTCGCATGTATGTTGGACTTACTGTCCTAGGGCGAAAAAAGGTGTTTTGCCCTATGACTCGAACCACTCCAAGATTATCAAGAGGGAAATCGCCACGACTTGCCTGAACGCGGTGTTAACAAAGTCTTGTCCTCACAGCGCAGCCGAAAGCTTCGGGTTACAAGTGAGGAGGCTGGAGGAGGGAGGCTTTCCCTGTGAGATCATTAAGGGGGTGGTAGAGGGCTTGATAAAAAAGTTTCGTGGAGGAGGGAAGAGGGAAGAGAGGGGCAAGCCAGATAAAAGACCAGTGGTGATACCGTATATACATAACGTTAGCCATAACATCAAAAATGTGGGGGAAAAGCATGGAATTTCGGTTCTCCTTTCAGCTCCACAGAAATTAAGCAAGCTATGTGGGAGGGTGGAACGGGGTAACACACGGTTGGATACTTGTCAGAAAAAGCACGCAACAAAATACGTAGGATGCAGAGTGGGGTTGGTTCACAGAATTCCTCTGTCTTGTGGGAGGGTATACGTGGGGCAGTTGGGGCGATGCGTGAACGAAAGACTGAGGGAACATGCCCTGTCATTGAGGTCTACCCCCTCTAGCAATCTCGCAGTGCATTGCAGTAGGTTGAGTGCTTACCCTATTTAGACAACACCGTCATCTTGGCACGAAACAAAAATACGAAGACAAGAGAGATAACGGAAGCTTTTTTTATTTCAGAATGTGACGAGGGTACGTGTGTAAGTGCTTCATCGATAACACTGTTTGAATCGGAGTTATCGTTTTTACGATCATGCATGGTGTAAGAGTAAGAATTGTGATAAGCGAAGGTTGGAACTGAATCGGATGTGTGTCCTGTTGGTTTCGCGGTGCGTGTGGTTTTTCCAATAATAAACCAGTTGAAAGTAGCGCTCTGTGGTGTGTGTCTCTCCTGCTCCGCCGTCGTTTTTTTAGCGCTTTTAACCCCTAAGCGTCTTGAATCACAGCATTTCCGTTTCCTGCTCGCTCTTTTTTTTTTATAGACATTGAAATAAACTTTGTGAAATCAAAATAAATTGCAACACTCTATTATTGCCAAACACTGTAAGGCAGTTTCACGTAACTCATTTCCAGTTCCGGTAAGCCGCGTTCTGCCATGTTCATGAACTGCATCAACCACGTTACCCCAACTAATCGTTTGCCGGCAGATTATTAGTTATTGGCGTCGCTTTCGGCGTTGGTGAAACACACGAGTATGGCGTTTCTCTAACTCTGTCGACAACATAACTTAGTACGTGCGACCAGGGACGCATGTTTGGACCGCGTAAACCCATGCTTACCCCCATTCTTCTAACGAGAAACGTACTTTGGCTAGGTACGGCGTTTCCTGAAACCGAAATGTGAAGCCTGGATAAAAGCCTGGACGCGAGGCTCGGCACTGGTTGGTTGACGGGTGGGAAACAAGGATTAAGGTACTCGACGCTGATTAGTTAACAGGGAGGTCATGTGACCAGATGTGGAATGAGGACGAAAGGTGGTCGAGAAGGTAAGGCGGATGACGAGGATTCGATCAGAAGTTTCTGGATGATCAGCAGGCTTATCAATTCAAGTTTACACATCCCACGCGTTAAATTATCTGACGAAGAGTGCCGTGAATGTAAGCGTCTGGCTGAACAGGCTAGACACGGTGCTGAACGATTATATAAACGTTTGTGATGCTAGAACGTTACACATATGCAAGACAGTTGCCTACCAATTTGCAATACATCTTTTTTTTAAGTCGAAGTTTGTTCGACTTTTCCGTAAATGCCGCCGGGGAGACTTCGAAAAGAACAAAACAAATCAAGACCTCTCAACGTCTACAGGTCACCGTCGACTTGTCGACTTCTCTATCGCCGGCTCGTCTGCCGTCCGAATGAAGACTGCTTTGCATAAAATACCAGTCTAGCCGAAGCTCTTTTTTGTTCCATGCTGCCCTGACTGGAGCACTTGATCGCAAGGCGGAAGAACTCGGACGATCTGAAAAACACTGCATCCGCATATGGAAAGAACATAAGACGAAGGTTCTTCCACGTAGCGTCGGGCGATGTTTTGGGGCGCAAGTATGTAACGTGAAACAACCTTAGAGGAATGCAGCGAAGGCTATACGCGCCCTAACGAGTCTTTTTGGTACGTGCTCCTGCTTTGAGACTATTTGCGCGGCCAATTCCCTCCATTAAAAGTGAAGCTCGGGCATGTCCCCTTTATGCAGTACGTTCGTTATAAAATAACATTGTATATCTATAATCCCTAAAATGTTACAGTTACAGATTCATAAAAAAATATTATGACTTCTATGCTTTTCTCTTTTTTGACAAAACACGTAAATGCATTTAATCCATGTGTGCCTTACTAACCTACTAGATCAGTGTGTCTTGCTCTTTCTCTTCACTTGCCATATTCTCTAACTTCCCGTTTAAGCTTCTCTGTGGTCGGATGCAAAATGTCCTTGTCTGTTCAGTGTTGTGTTTGTGTACGCTACCGTAAGATTTAGTGAAGTGTTTTGTAGCGTTACCTACACTGGCCAGGGTTGAGCAGATTCGCGTGGCTCCCAAAGAGCCGTGGTGCGCAAGCGCGAGGAGCAGTGACGTCACACGGCGCACAGCTAGCGCGCCGGAGACGCCGCCGCCGCGCGCTCCGCCGCCACCGCGCGCGCCTCGCCGGTCTGCACATTCCAGAGGAGTGACGTCATAGCCGCAGCAGACGCACTGGCGCCGCCGCGTGCCCAGCTGTGCGCCTCCGTTACACGGTAGTCAAGTCTGACGCTGCACCGGAGCCGCTTCATAGCACCTCTCATTTTGTGCGCATAAGCTCACGTTAGTATATCCTGGCATAGCCAAGCTAAGCCACCGCGATTTTTATTATATTTTCCAATATTTTTTATATTCAATGTAAATTTTTTTTCGACTACGAAGACAACATATTCTGTGCAAGAACTGCGATATGCATGCTGCATTTCTTGTTCGTCATCATTGAGATAGAGGGGAGTAGAGTGATAAACTATCAGCTGAAAGTGACTCCCACCCGGCCGCCGCCATATTGCATATTTTTTTACCACTAGACACGTGACCTTATAGTTTTACGTCTAGCGTTTAACAAATACCGGGCGAAAATAATTTATTTTTGATCCTTAATAACACTAGCGATTAAATAAGTTTTGTTTCGTTTGTTTTAAGTCCAATTTGGATTTTACGACTAATATTTTTACGACCTCACCTATTTGAGCACGTCTAAGTTCAATTCGAAACAATACACTTAAGACTGCTTACGTTTAGGAGTGCGAATGCATTCGTACACGCTGCGCATTCCTACAAGCAGCGCGCCCCGCTGTCTGCGGCGCGGAGGAAAGCGGGCTGAGCTGCGTTTGAGATTTTGTTGTGTTCGTCCGTTTTTTTATCGTTCCCCATCTCAGGGTTTACAAGATGACGAGCGTTCCCGCTCTTCTGCGGGTGAGGACAGCGGGTAACGCGCCCCACTCCTTTGCGGCGCGACACGGCTGAAAGCAGAGCGTAGAACGCCTGAGGAAAGGAAATTTTCAGCTCCCCCTTCCATCCACCCACCCCCACCGGGACCGTGCCTGACACGTGACCCAAGCGGGAGATCAAAGCGGCTGCGAGCGCCCGCCACCCTCTCTTTAGTTGATCATGTCATAAAACACCCGAGGCTGTGGTGGAAGAAAATGAACACATCTTACTAGAAGGCACAGAAACAGAACGGGACGTCTCAGGTGTTATATAAGATGATTATACTCCGTTTTACACTTTGCGTGCAACGCTGTCAAAGCTACTGGCGCGAGCGCGTGGCTTCATCGATGGTTTTGTTTGCGCGAGAACGCGTGCAAATGATCAACGAGATCAAGCGCCATGCTCGCGCCAAAAGCTTTCACAGGGTTGCACACTATGTATGAAACAGAGTATAGCTATCCCTAGCTCGCCTGCAAACTCTGTCTTTTCTCTTTAGTTGCTCGTTTTTCGCGGTCACAGAAAACATTGGCGGTGCCGCATACGACGGGGGCAGCTTCGCAATGCCTCCGCTCGATGACGTGAGCCGCGTTGCTGTATCTTGGGTTTTTATCGGAGCTAGACACTGATCTCTGGGGTGAACAGTATCGAAAGATAGTACATAACAGGGAGTTTCAGCAGACCGTGTTTTTCCCCTCCGCTAAGCCCCTCCGCTACCCGGAACTATGCCTCCAAGGCCATCGGCACGCAGGCGCAGTGGCGGTTTCTTCGTTGCGGAGGGCTTAGCGGAGGGGAAATACACGGTCTACTAAAACTCCCTAATGTCTTTTTAAAGCGATCGCAATACGAATTTCGGTTCAGTTTTACGTAAAAGCCCCAGGATTTTGTACGGTCCCGTGTCTTCTGGTCAAAGTCGTACAACATGGCGGCATCCAGCACTAGTCAGCACAAGCTGTCTCGTACACGGGCGCCTGCTTCTTATGAACTATATTTATGGCGGCGCCACGCATGTGTGATACCTTAGAAAAATCGGTGTAGTGTTTACAAAGAAAAAAAAAAAACGTATGTGATAATGTTTTTTCTTCTTCTTTACAATGGACCTTGTCAAAAATACAGTGCCATATAGTGGCTCAAATATATTTTTAGATGTTTTCACGCTCATGGCATCTAAAATCTAGAACCTATTCGTCAACAGCAGACGTGCGAAATTTCCGGTGTTCTTCGCTCTAGAGTTGTTTCTCTTTTAGTTTCAGTTTCGATGGTGTCAAGAAACTGCCACTGTGTCCAAGGCGCTTAGTTGAGTAAAACTAAGTAAAACTAGTTATAACATTTTCCACGTTTTATTGCGACGCTCTGACTAGGGCGTGCCGAAGCCAAGCACTTGAAGAATTTACATGATACTTTCAAAGCAGTAGTCCATAGAAGCTTCTAAAGGCTGAACTCCATGGAGCGAATTATGCGACGAATAACTGACGCACGCCGCCCGACGGTACGCTGACTTTGCGCGTGACCTAGCACCCCCTGTGCTGATGCCATGCGCAGAGCAAAAACCGCCGGGCAAAATTCGTCGATTTTTCGCAGCATATTCGTCCCATGGTGTGCAGCCTTAAGTCTCGTCATGGTGACATCGAACAACAGCCAACTAACGTCTGGAGTATTGACTCCCTATTGGTGCGTGAGCTCCAATTGTTTCTACACCAGCCATGAAAAGGCCGCGATTAGCATGTTTATGATATATACTTAGGTGACGAGAGTTATGAAAGTGGCCAGACTGAATTTCGGAAAGTGTCAATCAGGGGTCCAGAAGATACTAGAATGTAATTTTTAATAAACTGCTGTTTTTAGTTTTGAGCGGTTCGTGTATGTAGTGATGCTTGACACGTGTCGGAACTATTTATAGCTGAGGCTATAAATAGTTCCGGCACGTGTTGTGTCAGTGTGGCGTCGATTGACTTGGCGGATAAGGAGTTAGCGTACTTGCGGTCAGTGGCGGGGCCACGGATTGGTTGAGATGTGGTGCGGTGACGCAGTGTGTTTCTACGCTGAGGTTCTTGAATTAAATCAGTTGAAAGTTAGCGCTCTGTGGTGTCTGCTCTTCCTATGTCCCTGTCTTCAAAGCGCAGTCATGTTTTTTAACGTACCATACCAACTTGCCCAACAATCAGTACTTGCCAGTGTTGTAGGCGTTACTAAAAGAAAGTCAAGAAATACGTTACTCGTGTCTCGAAAATAAAAGGAACGCGTTACCGTTACCGACAAAAAGTAACGCACGTTACTTTTTCGTTCCTTTTAAGTTATGAATTAACACGTTTTCCTTTTTTGACGTTACAAAAATGCGTGTCATATTGCAAGAAACATTATGTTCATGCCCAAACTGAACATAATTACATTATGTGTTTTACCGCTTCACTAAAGTACTCAAAAGGAGAACACAAAGACAGACGCAAAAAAACTTATAACCTCACCTGGTTTGGCGCCGAAAAAAAAAATAGATGTATAATTTTGTAGGCCTTGGGGAAAAATGCGTAACGAGTAACGTAACTACGTTACCTGTTTCTCGAAGTAAGTAATGTTAGTACGTTTCCCGTTAGTATTTTAAAAATGTAGCAAGTACGTTACTACGTTTCCGAAAAAATCATAGTCATGAGCCATACCAGTCTGTGGAGGTGGGTGACCAGCGAAGTTGTTCAGCACACGACACAGACGTGCCACAGAATTTCGAACAATGGTACGAACACGTTTATGGCCTTGATCGGTGTTCATTGTGACCAAAGGTACGGGCAGACATGTCGAGGCCTGTCGCTGCCCCGAGGAGCCGGAGGAAACTAGACACGCGCAACGGGACCGGCACCCGGCGTAAAGAAAGGAAATCAGGCACGCAAGCGCTTGGAACGATGATAAACAGAGGGTGGTACTCGCGCCCTCTGAGTGTTTGTTGAGGCATAGAAAAAATCCACGGACCTAAGCACTTCTTATGAGTTGCGAATGTGAAAGCATCAATGTCGTTCTTCCTCTCCCTTAGTTCGTCTGCGGTGTACTGGCATGGAGAGCCACGTGTCGCTACTGCCGACGCTGCGGCCGTCGACGACGTAGATGCCTCAGGCGGCGCTATGTTCCTCGGCGCCGACAGGTGCAGGGCCGACTTGCTAGAAACAGCGTCTCAGCTGAAACTGGAGGAAAGAAAGAGCTGCGATAGCCAGCGCACGAGCTGAGCGGGACTCTTGCCATGTTTCAAACGCTCGCGCGCCCCAGCCTTTGCAGTGCTTTCTTTCACCCAGTCTCAGCTGAGACGCTGATCTAGCAAGCCGTCCCAGAAGTAGCCGAAAGCCGGCTCCCCCTCCGGCAAGGCATTACCGCAGAGCGGCGGCAGAGCGTGCGCCCTCGCGAAACGGCCGCCAATGGCTATTTGGGAGCCGTTTTGCTCCGCCGATGAAACAATAAACATTTCGTTCGCTTTTTTTTTTTTTGTGGTTACAGACGTTCTTTTTTTGTTGTTTTTTTTTTGCTTTATGAGATTTGTGAGGAGATCGAACTGTCGCGCCTCTAGGGGTACGCTGCAGCTGTGGGGACAACAGACCGTACTTTGTCCTTTGTTCTTCATCCGAGAAATCAAGGAGGACGATTCAAAAGTAACTCCTGGCGCGACTAAAGTACTGGTCAGAGCGAAGCGTTCGTGTCCAGACCGGGCTAGGCGAGATTCAATTTCTTTGTTATTCTCTGTTGGTAGACACCGGGCTGTGGGGACAATATGCTTGATAAAGTGGCCCTTATAGTTCGATCTCGTGCCTAATAGTTAATGCTTTCGCATTAAAAGTAACGCGTTACTGGTAACGCCGTTACACGTAACGCATTACTGCCAACATTGCTCGTGGCTGCCCGCGGTCCTTTTAACGAAGCTTGACCCGCGGCCCGCTTCCAGCAAGCCCGCTGCTACCGGCGCAACACTGCGCAATAAAGAAACGGCGCCGCAACATAAACAAAGATAAAAAAATTGCACCTAGAGAAAAGTGTTTGTAGTAATGGGTGTCTTTTCTTCATACTATTAATTTAACATTGTCATTACCAGCATTACCATTCTGATCCTCTCTTTTATATCATTTTAACAATGTGTGGTAATAGTCCTTCGCGTTCCAACGTATATTGCGCTTACAGTCTTTTGTCCTTATGTATTGCGTATTCGCAGGAACAGTTCTATTATCCTCAGTGGTCTTCTGTCGTGTGTGAACGTGTCAAAGTTTATATGAGCTCTGCTTTATGTCTGGTGCACTTTCTGTGACGCATTTATTATTTTTTCACAATAAAAAAAGTATATACATTCATTCTTTTTTTTTTCAATTTTTACTCAAACATTTATTGTTTATTCACATGCATAATTATAGTCGCTTACAAGTCAAGAAGGTAGGAGAAGCTCCTCCCACAAGCGTAATGCGTCCGTTTCAAATCCATCCGCAGTGGAAAGAATAGTTCACGGGAAACGCCCCCTGTTCTGCTTCGATTAATAGATAATGTCTACACAGTGATGCCAACTTGTCACCGACCCCCACGTTTTAAGAAAGCGACCTTTGTATTCATAGGAGAGGGAACCGTGCCCCTGAAAGTTGCCTTTGTATCCATCGGAGGGGGAACCAAGCCCCTTACCCTCGTATTTGTTTTCATCGGAGGGGAACAACTCTAACTTCCTCTCGTGGCTTCTACAACGCACTGTCAAAGTCGAAAGATAAAACAAATATTTACAGGAATGCAAGATTCTCCTTCCATGTTGGCCACGACGTCAAGGAAACGATGGGAAGCTATTGGATGCGGAGGTGGCGGAGGGATATACGATTCCCTTTGAGGGGCATTTTCCGCTACCTTCTTGACCTGAAACTTACTATAGGGTAATTCATTTCGCTATTCCTCATTTATAATTACTGACTTATTTACCGGCCCTCGAGACAGTGGAGAAAGTTCCCCGATCAGGACACCTTAGCAAAAAACGTTTGGGAGACCCCTGCTCGAGATGAACCAATCGTAAGTGCTTAATAACCAAAAGACACGTTGCAGATACCAAAATACACAGACTTTAAGCGATGCAGAGCTTCTAGTACCACCTTATACGATAAATTTTCCGCTGGCATATTGAAACAATCCTCTGTTACACTGAAAGTTCGACCCCAGTCGACGCTACCATATTCGATGGAGCCCATCTAGCAGCTCTGAAAATGTGCATCGTCACGGCGCTCAAGCTGTTTGTGCGTTTGCGATGCCGGCTATACTAATCACGCATAGTGAAATCTCTCATAAGCTACGCTTTTATTTTTTTTTTCTGGTGCGCGATTAAACAAAAAAATAAAAACAAACACACAAAAAACAAGAACAAAAAAAGCGAGCGCCGTGTTGATGAACTTTTGGCGCTGCGATTGGCTTCGCCTGATTGTAGGATCGGCTGCATCCCTAGAAGCCACTCGCACACCCAAAGATACGCTGTATCGTTATTGGCCAACCATCGTGTAAACTAATGAACAACTTAGGCACAATAAATAAAATTAAAAAAAAAAAGTAAAATCTTTGTACAACGCAACAAAATGTAATGAGACCGCTGAAACCCGTCCAATCCTGTCAAGCGGAAACAAATCACCTACAAAGCCGTTCCTCGGGAATCCAACCTTTTCATATATCGTTTTTTTTTCCGTTTTTTTTTTCCTTCTTCATAGGATGAGGCCTGCTTCCGTGTCTTATTGTAAGTTTTCTTATAACCCTGTCAGACGGGAAAGTAAATGTCATTTTGATCGAATGTCATTCACCGCTTAGAAAGGGTAAAAGCACAGGCGAGCTGGTGAAGAACTTCCATCGTAAACCGGAGACACGGAAAAATAAAAAAACGGACAAAACAACAACAAGTCTCAAACACAGCTTCTAGTTTATTTGAACACCTCCGCTCTTATATATACACAACAACCCTCCTCTCCAAAGGTCGACACACCTCCTCTCCACTCCATCAACGACATCTCAAACAGAACCAATGACACATGCTACCTCCCTTCCTTTCCTACCAACCAAAAACTGACCCCTTTCCAATCCATGAAACAGGCACTCAAACCCTGCTAACAATGAAAACACCCCCCCCCCCCCCCAAAAAAAAAAGAAAAAAAAAAAAAAGATATATTTCTTCGGACCCGACCAGCCACAACTGATAACAGGCCTATCGAACAGACACGGTGTTAACATTCAAACACACCTAAAAAAAAAAAAAATTTAGAGACATAGAAAGCGTTTCAGTTCACTTCCGAAACCCAAGGACGGTGTGCTGACACAATTGCCACGCTCCAAAATACATAAAGTCTCTCTCACAACTCTCCTACCATTTTCTTTCTCTTTATGCAATACCTGGGTATCCCCCCACTCAGGCTGACAGTGATTGCAGTCTACAACATGTTTAGCTATTTCTGAATTCTGCGCATTGTCTTTTACCGCCCTTTTATGTTCCAGCAAAAACAGCGACCAGTTTGGCCTACATAAGACAATCCACACCGCAACGGAATGTCGTATACAACTCCTACTTGACAAGTTAAATCAGGGTTTTGGTGTTTCTTTAGGCAACCCTGACGACCACCCGAAAAGGGGGTTAAGCTTTCCAATTTATGTTGTGCCTTGAAAACTAAATTTACTCCGAACCTCTTGGCCACTGACTTCAAATTGTGAGATATTCCATGATAGTAAGGCACACAGACCACATTTTTCACAACCGGTTTTTCTACCGGAGCCGAACTGAACTTTCTTAACACCTTGAGCATAACGCTAGAAATCACATCCTGGTGATGGCCCCCTTCCAAAAGACGCAACTTTTGCAACCCTATTGCCTCTCCAACGTGATGTACACATGACTTTTTACACGCGTTATCTACCACAGATGCGATTACACCCCTCTTGACTAACTTCGAGTGACAGCTGTCAGCAGCCAACAAGGGTTTTGCCGATTCCTTACCAAACCTCCAACACAAGCCCTTTTGTGTGTGTAGTAGGAGGTCTAGATACTGAATTTTGCCCTGAAGAGTGCTTCCTTCCGTGAACGTCAAATCGTGGCACTTTTCTATTATACACTTCTTAACCGTCCCTGCTAACCCTTCCTCAAAAGAACAAATCAAAATGTCGTCTACATAGCGACGAACTACAACAGCTCCACTCGGCAAAGACCGCACAAACGCGTCGACATAAACATCCATTTCATTAAAAAAAATCTCTGATAACACTGGCGCAATTGAAGACCCAATACACACTCCCTCTTTTTGGATAAAAAGAGCACCTTCAAAGTCTATAACAGTGGACCCCAAATAAAACTCCAGAATGCTCATAAAGCTATCCACATCAATTCCAGAGGAAGACTGAAATTTTACTAGATGGTCATCAACACCACCTCCTGACCCTCCTCAAAAGCTCCGACTTATTCATAGAATAATAAAGATCCTTGATGTCTAAAGTTATTACTTCGCAGCTTCTCCTGTGATGGGGATTCAGTATTTCTATTAATTGCTCAGAGTTTCTCAATGATAACGGGCTATCGACCTCCACTCCGGTTAGACACTTTTGTATAAAAACCGACAACACCCTCTGCCAAGCACCATTTTCGTTCACAACTACTCTCAACGGGAAGCCAGCCTTGTGGTCCTTCAACAAAAATTTCAGTCTTAAGGTAGCCTGTGAAACCTCCCCTAGCCTCTTTACCACCGTCTGAAAGTCACACTCCTTAAGTACAGCTACCACATTCCTTTTCGCTTTCTTGAGGTCCCCAACATACGGCTTAAAAAGTTTATCAACCGCTTCAGCTGCCTTTGCTCTAAACATGTCATTTCCTAGGACAGCAAACCTGCCTGATTTGTCTGTCTGAAGTAAAGTAAGCTCTTTCTGTTCTAGGTCCTTCTTTACATCCCGGAACATCTTACAGGATACCTTATCCCTCGAAAAAGTCTGATCCACTATCCTTGAGACCTTCCTTATTGATTCATCAATAAAAACTTTTTTCTTGTCCTGATCAGAAATTTTCTTCGTGATTTCAAGCACATCAGATACTATATCCACCTTAGATGGCTTCACGTTAACGGAGAACTTCGGTCCCTTCCCCAGACATGCTTCTGTCTTTTTATCTAGCTGCTTTCCCGACAAGTTGAAAGGCATTCCTTGGCGATTAATTCTAACCTTCGTTGCCTCACATGCAGTTCGCTTTGACACGGAAATTATAGCTTTCCTTCTGCTCCCACTCCATAGCGCCTCCCTTTTTGATGACAACAATCGCAGCCAGGTTGAATACTCAATAGTATTGCCATAACTTTCCCCACGTGTTAATGTCCAAATAGTGTCACACACCTTCCAAGCTTGCTTGAGTTGGTCCTGTAGAGAGTTCCTGTAGGCCGTCAGAACTTTTTTCTTGGTCGTCCAATCACAAGTCAATGAAGAGAGGTAGGGCCATCTTGAGTCTTCGATGTACCTTTCTCTTGAGCAGAAGCCCAGAAAACACCAATCCGCCTCAAGCTCCGCCATCCGCTGTCCCAACTTGCAAAGAACTAGGAGGCTGTATACTTCCACAGAAGACGAGGGCAGTGACGATAAAAACAGAGACGAACACACTTCTAGGCCTGCATCAGGGAGAATTAACGAAGAAAGGGTAAAAGCACAGGCGAGCTGGTGAAGAACTTCCATCGTAAACCGGAGACACGGAAAAATAAAAAAACGGACAAAACAACAACAAGTCTCAAACACAGCTTCTAGTTTATTTGAACACCTCCGCTCTTATATATACACAACAACCCTCCTCTCCAAAGGTCGACACACCTCCTCTCCACTCCATCAACGACAACTCAAACTGAACCAATGACACATGCTACCTCCCTTCCTTTCCTACCAACCAAAAACTGACCCCTTTCCAATCCATGAAACAGGCACTCAAACCCTGCTAACAATGAAAACACCCCCCCCCCCCCCCCCCAAAAAAAAAAAAAAAGAAAAAGGAAGTGAACTGAAACGCTTTCTATGTCTCTAAATTTTTTTTTTTTTGAGGGGTGTTTGAATGTTAACACCGTGTCTGTTCGATAGGCCTGTTATCAGTTGTGGCTGGTCGGGTCCGAAGAAATCTATCTTTTTTTTTTTTTTTTTTTTCTTTTTTTTTTGGGGGGGGAGGGTGTTTTCATTGTTAGCAGGGTTTGAGTGCCTGTTTCATGGATTGGAAAGGGGTCAGTTTTTGGTTGGTAGGAAAGGAAGGGAGGTAGCATGTGTCATTGGTTCAGTTTGAGATGTCGTTGATGGAGTGGAGAGGAGGTGTGTCGACCTTTGGAGAGGAGGGTTGTTGTGTATATATAAGAGTGGAGGTGTTCAAATAAACTAGAAGCTGTGTTTGAGACTTGTTGTTGTTTTGTCCGTTTTTTTATTTTTCCGTGTCTCCGGTTTACGATTCACCGCTTGGCAAATCGGCTCGTGATGCTCGCTCTGCACGTGGCGGGTGCACGCGCAGCGTGGCGTATTAAACACGCGGATTGGCCGAGCTATAATGTCATTTTTCTAAAAGGAGCTATGCAATAATTTTTGTAGTGTGCACAAATACCGCTTAAAACGGATCCCTAACGTTAATGACCTATGAAACACGCGTTCGTTTTTCACCCCACGCAATAGAAGTCCCAGAAAAAAAATTAAGAAAAACGAGCAGCGTTCACCCCCTCAATTCGCAGCCAGAACAAGCGGCCACGTGATCTGGAGCCGATTATATGCCACCAGTGTTGATCATAGGGGATTTGCGAAGCGCAGGACACGCGCTGAGTTCCAGACATTGTTATGGCTCGGCTGTTGTCGTCATTGCAGCGATTGGATACGGGTCACTACCCGAATGCTTCTCGAGCTAGTAATTATCACGAGCCCAAGTCGAGTGCCCACGCAATGCTCGGGTCCAATCTATGAACCGCATTCAAATATCGTCACTTGGGTGTACTGCGCTCCCCGGGTTACGTCATCAAATTTTGCAAAGGAGAGATTGAGTGAAAATGATCGCTTTTGTCCTTGAAATTACACCGCAACAAAGGAGTTTCTTGGCCAATGGCGTTGCGTGTGAGTATCCTTGAGTCCCAGGTGTGCCAGTAAGCCCGTGTAGAGAGAAAAACATTCCAATTGAATATCGTTGCACCGCTCCTTTAAATGCCATTTAACGTGCCCGTCTGACGGGGGTATTAAAGTACTAAAGGATTTCCATTATCCCAACGTTTCCAGTTCGATTTTCTGCTTCGACCCCAAGACTTTTTCCAATCTTCTCTGCTCTGTTAACAAGCTGTCGCCCATGCTTCCTAATCTCAATTTGAGAGGTTCGTTAAACAAACGTTCTGCGGGATCGAGATAAAGCGAACGTCTCGAACACGGCATGAATTGCATTCCCAGTACTTTACGGTTGTTTTTTTATTTCATGCGTTCCCCCCCATCCTACCCTCTCCCTTACTCTCTCTCATGTCCAAACTAAGCTCATTCTGCGAGGCGATATTACGTGAACCAGGTCTGAATCGTCCTATCGGCAATCTTAATGCGCGAATACCGTACTATAGTTAGGCCGTAGATTTGCCGGTTTTATCAGAAAGAAAAACACCCATAGACACCCGACTGTGCAAGAAATAAAAAAATCAGTTGAAACCTAAAATCACGGTGAACATCAGCTGGTGTCAAAAGTACAATATTGGTTCAAACGGGAAAAACACCGGTGTCTGGAAAGTTTTCTTCTCCAGCGTGAACTGATTTTTGTCGAACGCTCTGAATTTTTCGTGAGACTATGCTACCAACAATCACCGTTTTAAACGCTCGTCTGAAACAGATAACAGAATTACACTGAACTTGGAGAAATAAATAAACACCGAAAACATTGTCTTTTTTTAGAAATAAACACCGAACATCGACGTGCTGACTGTTGTTCGCACTCATATTACAGTCAGAGGGGCACATTTCGGTTGCAAACAAATGTTTCATCTTGGTGCGCGGTGCATCGAAACCTAATACCTTGTCCGCACGTCAAAACGCACTCACAGCACACCTTGACAAATGCAAGTTCCATTTGCACACAAAAAACCGGTGTAATACGCACCTTGCAATTAAAATACTCGGCCATGCGCGAAATTTGTCACGCCTCGTCATAACAATAAATCTAGAAAAAGAAAACGAATTCGTATATATTCTGCACCTGTAAACAGCCCGCACCGCATAAGAAAAAAAAAACACTCTAAAACACTTGCTGCGTTCCCCCGACTACAGTGCGGAAAACAGGGTATGTGAATCTCTACGCATGGGTTAAAGGGATACTACAACGAAATTTCGGCGCTCATTTTTTGGTCTATATGTGTTCAAAAAAGCACCATCAAATCGAACATACCAATATCTTGTTAAAAATGTCACGTAAAGAAATTTTAAAACGAATTAAACGATTAGCAAAGAGCACCTGGTGGATGTCGCTAACGCCTCGCTTGTAATGCCCGTCTAGCAACCTTGGCAGCTAGTGACGGAGGTTGTCTCGCCTCCGGCCACGACGAGAGAAGAGGGGCAGGAGGAACTCTCCTCTTCTCGAGAATGCCTTTTGTGTGTCACAGAAGTCGCTATTGTCCCCCTACAAGATTATAGAAGATTAACCCGTCACTCAAAATTTGTAAAAAAGCAGCCGCTTCGGTGGCTGGAACGACTAGGCCATCCTCTCGACGTCAGCCTCGCCGTAGCTTTGCGCGTCTTGAGACGACCTACGTCACGATTGCGTTGGATGTCACGTGGTCTCCGCTGGGCCTTCTCCGAGCGCTTTCCAGAGTGGGCCGTTTATAACGAAAAATACAGCCACCAGGCTCAAAATACAAACATGCGATTGTCATTTACGGATATTGTGGATCATATTCAACCTATTTTTGAACACGACGGGAATATTTCAAATTTCGTTGAAGTATCCCTTTAAGGTTTCCGGATCAAAAGATACACAAATGAAATCAAAGAATTCCCTCTGCCACGACCATACACTATTGGGTGCTCCATGAAATACATTTATAACGTGCACATAGCTCCACTCACTTCTTTTTGTTTCCTTTATTTTCGTTCATAACAATTGGGTTCAGCAAAAGCTTTACGCGCCTCTCTTGAAATATGCAAAGACCTCTGATTTCGGTCACATTTCCAGCCGCTTCGCCCTGTTCGTGCGGACAAAATTCCACTTTTGTGATCGAAGCGAGAACTCAATTTCAGCACGTTGTTTAGCAATTGTATAGGGACCCGACTGGACTGATCGGAAATCAATTTAGTTTCTTAAAACTCCCAAATATTTTCCCCTCTTTTCATTCCAACCACAACGCAAGAGTACTTACCTAGAAAACATACCTCCCAAAAAATGTTTTCCATTGCCCAAATAGGAATCATGCGTGGCCAAATAATTTCAATCTAACACGTTTAGCGGAATGTTTATGCCTCAAGGCGGAATCCTTGTTGGTAGTAGCGCCAATCTAGGCTTTTCACATTAGCAATGGTGCTTTAAGTGCGCACGGCAATGAGTGGGCACGGCGATCTAGATGGGATGATGCGACTCACGAATCCGTTCGTTTATATAATCCAGGTCTCGCTGATCGGTTCCTTCTTGGTGCCTTCGTTTGCTGGGACGGATTGCAACAGCAGCTGCACTGACGTCGAGCCAACGCAAGTGACGTTTCTCTGGCAAGCACCTTTACCTCGTGGAAATGACGTATCAACCAGGCAAGCGGCCTTCCTATCGACGAGCATCTGCGAAGCACCAGCGTCAGCAACGACAGGAGGGCGGCACCCGCCGCACACTCTATCTTCAAGCGACAACCGGGCACGCGCCAGTGGGCACGGCGATCTAGCTGGGATGATGCGGCTCACGAATCCGCTCGTTTATGTCATCCAGGTAAGAGATGAACATCCTGAACGCACATATCGTAGCAACAACCTCTTTTTATTCATTGTGCCGTGCCCACGGCTAGTGCTTGCATTTCTGTCTGTTTGCTTTGACATTGTTAGTATATTGCTGTCCGAGTGTGGGATATCGACCATGGATGAAATCTTTATGCAGATACAGTCGGTGGCCCGCGATATCAAGGATATAAAATAAAGTACGTTCAAAACAGACAAATCACTGTCTGAAACAAATGTGAGACTAACCTCGATTGAGCAAAACATCGGCATCATGCAGGTCACCGTACGAGAATTCCAAAAAAAGATTGCATCCCTGGAAAAGACTGTTGACGGGCTGCTCATTAAGGTTGACGATTTAGAAAACAGAAGCAGACGTAGTAATGTGATTGTGGACGGGGTGAAAGAATCTATAAGGGAGGACAGCGCGTCGCTCAAAAAGTTTTTTTGGCAAACCATATTTACAAATACTCCGTCCGCGTTCATGATGTGGCTATTGAAAGAATTCACAGGCTAGGCAGGAAAACTGATAATAAATGCCGACCAATTATTCTGAAGTTGTTGAATGGCAGAGATAAAGACGAAATTCTTAAGAGCTGCAGGCATCTAAAGGGTACACCTTTCAGCATATCGGAAGATTTATCGCCTAGAGTGCAACATATACAGAAAAAGCTGTGGGATAGCACGATTGGCCAAAGGAAAAGGGGAGATAAGGTGTTCTTGTCATTTTACAAAGTAAATATAAACGGCGGAAACCTTTATTTGGGATGAGTCTGCTAATATGAGGGTGCCTTTGCGGAGGCCCTGACAGGAGCATCAGCTAGCTCCAGAGGTTGGCCCATTCGTAAATGTGATTTCTGCAAACCCAAGTAAACCCCCATGCACTTCAGCTCCCCTCCTAATCTTGACTGTGAATGCAAGAAGTGTTGTAACTAACGTTTCCGTGTTAGAAGGTATTTTAGTGTGTTATGATCCGGACTTAGCTTGTGGTGGCTGCGGAAGAAGAAGAAAACGTCTTCCTCGAGCCCTCGGGACAATGATCGTCACGAGGAGACACGGGTTAGAATGACTACAACGCTCACTGCCGTCTCCACGATTAAATTGTGATATATATAATATTGAGTCACATCAAGTGGTGACCCGGACAAAGAACACAAACCATGCAAGCTGCCGGTGAGCCCCCTTCAGCCATTACTGCCGTGACGGTCAAGCTCTCGTCCTTTTGGCCAGCAGATCCAGGTCTCTGGTTTGCGCACATTGAGTCTCTTTTCGCAACACGCAACATATCACGACAAGAGACAAAATTTCATTACGTAATCAGCGCCCTCCAACCAAGTGAAGCTGGAGAAGTACGGGATATTATTATGAACCTCCCAGCCACTCACCCATATGACAAGATCAAAGAAGAGCTCATAAAGCGCACGACGGCATCAGAGCAACGACGTCTTCAACAACTTCTTACAACTGAAGAGTTAGGGGACCGCAAGTCATTTCAATTGCTAAGATCAATGCGGCAACTTCTCGGAGATCGGGCAGCTTCCTTCGACGACACCATACTGCGAGAACTCTTTCTGCAACGAATCCCGAGTAACGCGCGCATGATTTTGGCGACGTCCAGCGACATTTCTTTGGATTGCTTAGCCGAGCTCGCGGACAAAATTTTGGATATTGCTGTACCTTCTGTGGCCACTACCGCACTGGTTCCAGTCAGCACTCAAACGTCAGAAGTTCAGCAACTCCGAGAGGAAGTACGCCACCTCACTCATTTGGTTGAGACAACTCTGCGACTGCCACGCTCACAGAGCCGTCGCAGCACAAACCAGCATCAGACAGATAATTTCTCGACTCGACGAGACAGCCGATCGCCTCGTAGAAATTTCTCTCGCGGCAGCCCACGAACATCGTCTCCGAACAGTCAAATATGCTGGTACCATTGCAAGTTTGGTAACTATGCACGCCAGTGCCAGAACCCCTGCTTTTTTGAGGGAAACACCCGGACCAACCACTGACGGCGGCCAGTTCAGTCGGCTCGTCCTCCGGCCGCTCACGCTCTTCTTCGTTTCTGATCGCCAAACACATGTCCGATTTCTAATTGATACAGGAGCAGAAGTCAGTGTTATTCCTGCCACCTCAGAAGACCGCAAAATCGAAACTACTACTAACGCTCTGCTAGCAGCCAATGGAACTGCCATCACCACCTACGGTGAGAAATCAGTAACTGTAGATTTCGGACTACGACGTTCGCTCCGATGGGTCTTTATGTTCAATATCCCATCATTGGAGCTGATTTTCGAACTCATTTCGGTCTGCTGGTGGACATGATGCGCCACAAACTGTTAGACTCCACCACTCAAATTGGCGTGCGCGGTGTCGTGTCTAATCCACCACTGCTGAGTCCTACACTCTTCCGTCTGAGGACAAAGACAAACTACGACACCATCATTGGAAACTTCCCCAGCCTGACACAACCATGCAACACGGAGCGACCAGTCAAACACGATGTGCAACACTTCATCACAACCACCGGGCCTCCCGTGCATGCCCACGCCCGTCGCCTAGCTCCCGAAAAACTGCAAGTGGCACGTCAAGAATTTCAGCACACGATCGACTTGGGACTGATACGACCTTTCTCTAGCAACTGGGCATCTCCGTTACACCTAGTACCGAAGAAAAGTGGTGACTGGAGACCATGCGGAGATTACCGTGCCCTCAACAACAACACAATCTCTGACCGGTACCAATCCTCATCTCCAAGACTTTTCTGCAAATCTTTATGGTATGTCGGTATTTTCAAAAATAGATCTTGTCAGAGCATACCATCAAGTACCCATCGCACCTGACAATATTCCAAAAAACAGCAATTGTAACTCCATTTAGCCTCTTCGAATTCGTTTGGATGCCGCTTGGGTTACGTAATGCTGCCCAGACCTTCCAACGGTTTATTGACCAAGTTCTTAGAGGACTCGACTTCTGCTTCGCTTATCTTGATGATATTCTAGTGGCCAGCGCATCCAACGAAAAACACGAACGACACCTATATCAACTATTCAAACGTTTAGATGAGCATGGCGTCGTTATTAATATCGCAAAATGTGAATTCGGGGTACCAACTCTTGAGTTTTTAGGCCACCGTGTTGACAATCAGGGGCTTCGACCACTCGACAACAAGGTGAAAGCTATTCGCGACTATCCACCACCGTCCAGCATACGGCAGCTGAGAGAGTTTCTGGGACTGGTAAATTTTTACCGTCGCTTTATGCCCGGTTGCGCGGAAATCGTCCAACCGCTGAAGAGATTCCAAACCTCCATTCACGTGGTCTGATTCAGAATCAGCTGCATTCAGCACCATTAAGACTGTGATTGCCAACGCCACCTTGCTAGTGTACCCTAAGCCTGAAGCACCGACCAATATTATGGTAGATGCTGCTGGTACAGCCGTCGGAGCAGTACTACAACAATACATGAGTGGACAATGGAAACCTCTCGCTTTCTTCTCAAAAAAATTAACTGCGACAGAAACCCGCTACAGCGCATTTGGGCGTGAACTTCTTGCCACTTACCTCAGCGTCAAACATTTCCCGTTATTTCGTTGAAGGTCGCACATTTTTTATCCTCACGGATCACAAGCCACTGACATTTGCCATAACGTCGAACGGCAATGCTTATACACCTAGAGAACAAAGGCAGTTGGCATTCATCAGTGAATTCACGACCGACATCCGGCACATCAAAGGGAAGCACAACATGGTTGCTGATGCGTTATCACGAGTGGATACTGCTTTGAAGCTACCGGGCGTCGAACAGATTGATTTTCCGGCTATTGCAAAACACCAACTCCAGGACACTGGGTACCAAGGTACATCTCTGCACCTAAAGAAAACAAACATACCGTACACAGATATTTCGCTCCTGTGTGATTTTGCAACGGGAACAGCACGACCCTATATTCCACCCGCATTTTGCAAGAAAATCTTCGATGCCCTACACGGACTGTCCCATCCCGGAATACGAGCTATGCAGAAACTTATCAGCACCCGTTTTGTCTGGCCAAAGATGAATGCAGATATCTGAACGTGGTCAAGATCATGTACAACTTGTCAAAAATCAAAGGTCCATCGTCATACCATAAAGCCATCGCGAAATTTCCACAAGTTACGGGACTTTTGAGCATGTTCATCTAGATTTGGTCGGTACATTACCTCATTCCAACGGCTTCACATACCTCTTAACATGTGTGGATCGTTTTACACGGTGGCCCGAAGCAGTCCCGATTCCCGACATGACAGCTGCAACAGTTGCCCAAGCTTTCGTCACAGGGTGGATTGCCCGTTTTGGAGTACCATCAATAGTCACTACGGACCGCGGACGACAGTTCGAGTCGTACCTTTTTGCTGAACTGATGCGACTCCTTGGCATCAAACGCCTTCGCACAACGGCGTACCATCCCACCGCAAACGGAATGGTTGAACGATTTCACCGCCAACTAAAATCATCACTGCGTGCTCACAGCTTTATCCCCTGGACTGAAGCGCTACCCATTGTTCTACTAGGAATTCGTTCCACGCTCAAAGTGGACATTGGGGTCTCTACTGCTGAGTTTGTCTACGGCACTACGCTACGTCTAACTGGCGAATTTCTTCACAACACGTCACCTGATGTGCCCACGATTTTACAAACTATGCTCACCGTCTCAGACAACATTTCAGGCAACTTCGCCCATGTGCACCACGAGAGATTAAGAACCGCCCTTCCTTCATCAGCCCCGACCTCGACACCTGCACTCATGTGTTTGTTCGCATCGATAGAACGAAGAAGCCACTTGAACAGCCATACTAAGGTCCATTCAAGGTCCTCAACCGAAAGTCGGAGTTCTTCACCATTGACATGGGCGACCATCATGAAACCTTCCCGACTGATAGATTGAAACCTGCTTATACAGACGAATACAGCTACAAAAAATACTTTAACACAAACAAACCAGCAAGTCGGTTACAACCATCGCATTCGGTGAAACGCAACTTGCATGTGCATTGAGATTAACACTTAAGAATTTCACTAGCGGTGTAAATAATTGTACATATTCCTTATGGCAGTGTCCAGTGCCAAAACATTTAGTTGCAATGTATGTGCCTAGCATATAACTTCGTTTCTACCGAGGGGAGTATCTGTGGTGGCTGCGGAAGAACAAGAAAACGTCTTCCTCGAGCCCTCGGGACAATGATCATCACGAGGAGACACGGGTTAGAACGACTACAACGCTCACTGCCGTCTCCACGATTAAATTGTGATATATATAATATTGAGTCACATCAAGCTATTATCACGGAAACGTGGCTACACGACAAGGTATCAGATGACGAAGTAATTCCTGACAATCATGACATTGTTCGGAAAGACCGGGGTTCTAAGGGAGGAGGGTAGCCATTGTAATAAGAAATTGTATTGTATTTTCCGTGATAGAAGATTCTAGTTTCGCCGAAATGGTTTGAATTAATCTTACTTCCGGTTCTTCTAAGATGTTGGTAGGTGCCATGTATCGGCCACCGAATGCAAGTACCAAACATATGTATGCACTTCATAGCTTCCTCTGCGAGCAATCGAAACACTTTTTGAACATCATTCTCGGCGGGGATTTTAACCTATCAAACATCGATTGGGATACTATGTGCTCAACAACCGACTGTTGTCATTCCGAGGCACCCCTTGACACATCGTTTGCTTATAATCTCACACAAATAGTACACGAACCCACCAGAGTAACTAAAGAAGTCAGTTCAATTCTTGATCTTATCTTTGTATCCCAGAAAATAACTCTGTCTGAAAATCTTTGTGAGATCGTACCGAGAATATCAGACCATCATATGATTTGGCTGAAGTGTTCCTCCGTTCCGCGCCCAAGCGTGCAAGCGCCTGTTAGATAGTTTTGAGATTTTAGCAGGGCGCAGGACGGGGACATTTTGGACTTACCAGACCAATCTTACAATGAATTCGTCAACATGGGGGAGGGTGGGGGGGGGGGGGGAGTGACGAAAGTGATGTGAATATAACCGACTTCTGGGATTTTTTCAAGCAATTAGCACCTACCTGCATCAACAAATTTGTGCTTCTCCGCAAAAAGACAACACGCAGGGAGAGTCCGTGGATAAGTAGAGAAATACTGCAGTTAAAACGTCGAGTTCAGCGTATGTGTAAAAATAACAAAATAGAACAAGTGCAAAAGTGCCGCTTTTGACGCTTAGAAGACAGCTGCGGTCGATGATAAAAAAAAATGCCAGATACCGTTTTTTTCAATGTGACGATGGACAGCTTTTTACGAAGCGACCCTCAAAAATCTTGGCGCTATCTATCTCGTGGGAAACGTATCGTAAAAAATATAAAGATAAACGACAAGGAAATATCTGATAATTATTCTATCTCAAAGGCATTCAATGATTATTTTAGTTTGGCATTTACGAAACACGATAGTAGTATCACTGCGTTTGAACCTAACCAGATGGTTTTTGAAAATCTAATAAATAACAGAGTACGAAATTTTCTAACATCTTTCTCGGCACTCTCGCCAGCACAGTACGGGTTTCAAAAAGGCAAATCAACTGAGCATGCACTATTGCACATCAAAGATAAGATTCTAAATAATTTTGAAAACAAGTTGCTTAAACTTGGAGTATACTTGGATTTCCGAAAAGCGTTCGATAGCATCAATCATGACGTCTTATTACACAAACTGCCTCACTATGGCATTAGGGGAAAGGCCCTAGATTTAATAAGTAGCTTTCTGCAAAATCGCAAACAATATGTACAAATCAATGGTATTTGTTCCTACCACATGACACTTAAGTATGGGGTTCCGCAGGGTTCCATTTTAGGACCGTTACTTTTTATTATCTACCTTAACGACATAGTCAACATCGCAAACTCTCCAAGTTTAATTAAGTACGCAGATGATACCAGTCTTTTTTTTTCTGGCACTACTATTGACGTCATTGAACGCGATGCAAATAATTATTTACGAACTTTAAAGAGCTGGCTGGAGGCAAATAAAATGCAACTAAACACTAAGAAGACAAAATATATGCTATTCAGGGCAAAAAATAAAAAGATTGCCAGACAGCCACGCTTGAAAATAAATGACTGCACTATAGAACAAACATCTGACTGCAAGTTTTTAGGTGTATGGTTCAATGACCAATTATCCTGGACTACCCAGACCATGAACATCAAGAAAGAGTTATCTAGAGCTATAGGAGCCATTTATAAAACAAGGGATATCTTGCCTACCTGGCTAAAAGTACAACTATATTATACTTTGTTTTATCAAAAACTGTATTATTGCTTTCTAGTATGGGGTACCACTTGCAAAACAAACTATAATGGGCTCATTCGTTTACAACAACGCATAATACGAATTGTAGCCAGCGCAAAATACGATAGCAATGCCAATGAATTACTTGAAAAACTTAACATCTTACCGCTCAATAGGCTATACCACTATAAATTTGGACAGCTAGTTCATGCAAAAGGAATAAATAGCTTTGATTTAATTCCCTCAAATCTAACGGACTATAACCTAAGGGCAAAGTCAGCTTACAAACTACCACGAACTAGGACGAATTACGGCAACCAAAAGATCAACTTCCAAATACCCCAACTCTTAAACGCTCTAGGCAACAACGTATTGCTTGCCGGCACCACAGGGGCTTTTAAAAAACAGCTTCGCTCCTTCTTGGTCGAACATGAGATACGTATTGTGTAAATATAAATATACTAATGGTTTTTACTTTTGCCTGTGTTTTTATTGTTTTAAAGGTGAATTATGGGAAAGGAGTTTTTTTCCTGACCATTTTTTATTTGTCACTGTTTTAGATTGTCTTTTTGACTGACGACCGTAAAATATATGGTACTTTTTAATCGTGGAATGCTTTCCATACACAAGCATTATACTTATTTTTTACACTATGTACTTTGTACTATGTAATTCATGCGTATACTCATTTTTACGTAGTATACTTTATAAGCCTTTTTTTTTTGCTGTCTTATTTACGTATTGTGTTTCTTCTCTATCACTCCCTAACAATGTCTAATGGCGGGCGGTGTGATTTATTGTGCTTCCTGGTGTTGTTTGTACGCATATGTATTTTTTTTTGCCTTGTATGATGTCTGGGTGTTATCACGATGTTGTGTTACTGTGGGTTTCTGCATGCGCGGATTCTTTTTTTTTTTTTTTGCTTTTTGCTTTTTTTGTATTTGCCGCTGGATTTTGCCGTCCTTGCCGGCCGCTGGCACCACGTCAGGCAACCTATTTGCCTTTTATGCCAGCGGACCGTTCAAGTCGAATTTGTATTTGACTTGAAAAAATAAAATGATTGATTGATTGATTGATTGATTGACCATCCCTGATGTTGCCTTGTCTGAGGCAGGCATACTTGAGGCGCTCCTATCTTTAAATGCCAAGAAAGCGTGCGGGCCAGATGGTATACCAGATGGTATATGTGTATGTCGCTATGCCAAGTGGTGCGCGAAATTTCTACGAACAATATACGACCGTAGCCTAAAACAAGGAAGAGTTCCAGAGGTGAACGACAGCGAAAGCTGTCCCAGCTTACAAATCCGGGGACAAACTAAGTGTTACAAACTATCGCCTAATCTCGCTATTTCGCTCGAGTGGGAAGATACTGGAACATTTTCTTTTTAAACACCTATCCATGCACCTCGAGGACAATATTTCTCTGTGTGAAGAACAGCACAGATTTCGTCAAGTCTTTTTGACAGTGACTCAGCAGCTCCATACTCTAAATGATTTTGCAACGGTTATGAATAGAGGGGGACACACTGACGTAATTTTTTTAGACTTTGCGAAAGCTTTTGATTGTGTCTCGCATCCAAAGCTGCTTTACAAATTAAGACAGTTGCTCAAAAATGAAAAGATTCTACGGTGGTTGGACTCCTACTTGTCTCAATGTCAACAATTCGTTCACATAGACGATGTTTCATCCCCCAAAGGTCCAGTTTTATCATGAGTGCCGCAGGCTCAGTACTCGGTCCGTTGCTATTTTTGGTATTCATAAATGACCTGACAACATGTCTGCCTATTCAGTGCCGGCTTCTCGCAGACGATTGTATTTGTTTTAAGATATAGGTAGTGTTGAAAACAAAAAATTCTTAACAACTCTCTTGCTTGTATTTATGACTGGTGTTGCAGCTGGCAAATGACACTGAACTGTAAAAAGTGTGTGCAAATGACTATTACCAGAAAAAAAAACCTAGGCCCATTTCATACTCCGTGAATGGTGTTCCCTTGGAAGCACTTAGAGAATACAGGTACCTTGGTATTGTTATTGTGTCAGATCTAACGTGGAACGCGCACGTAAACTACATAGTTGCCAAAGCGTCACAGAAACTGTGGTTTTTAAGAAGAAAACTAACCTACTGTACACCCAAAACAAAGTTAACAGCATAAACAACTTTAATTAGGCCAATACTAGAATACGCTGACTTGTTATGGGACCCATACACAGCAACAAACATACAGCAGCTAGAACGAATTCAGACCAAAGCATTGCGTATTGTTTATAACCGTTATGACAGGCCGACTTACGTCTCTACACTGTATACATTGTCAAGGATACCCGAGCTCGAAACACGCAGGAAAACTAATCGCCTTAAGTTTCTTTATAACATAGTCAATGGCAATGTTAAAGTTCCATTCGAAAAATACACGCAATACAATACATTGAGACAGACACGCGACAAACACGAGAAAACCATTATAGTGCGAGAATCTAAAAGGGACTCTTTTAAATACACCTTCATACCGCGCACTCTTGATGAATGAAATAAGGTACCTATAACCGTTATTAATCAACTTACATCTTGCTTTCGCGGCAGTTACTAATCATTTATTATCATAGAATAAGTTTGCTTTTTGTGTTTAGAATATCTTCGAGTGTGGCTGGGCTTTTTCTTCAATATTTGTACTCTCTTGTCATTTTGCGTTGCGTTGCCGATTTAGCTTATTGTTGTTATGTTATTCTTTTTGTGTCTACATTGTACAGTGTACTTGCTGTACCGCGCTCACCTTCCCTTTGACACCGTCTAGGTGTCTGGCAATATTTCCAAATAAATAAATAAGTAAAATAAGGTTGATTCACACTGCCCACTTTTTCGTTACGTTAAGCTACTTCATAAAATATTACGTTCAAGTCACCGGGGCAGCTGTGCTTTATATCAAGCGAGATTACCAGTTCGAGGAGAAAGCACGACACGCGACATTTGAGACATGAATATTTCGGTGACTTATATATGTGGCTTTGAAAGTAGTTTGCATAGCACGAGCCCGTGTGCTTGGCAGGGAACGTGAATGCCCGGAGCTCGCTCTTGTAGCTTTTACTACACTTACTCAAGTGAAACGGAGTATAGTTTTGAAGACACCTATCCTTGCAACAAGGTGTAAAGTTGGGCGAGTTGGTTGATGGTCATATTGAATGGGTTAAAACAGCGCAAAAAAGACGAAGGACCAGTAAAAGGAAACATCCCGAATGAAAAATCCATCAATGTAACCCTGATGGTAGTCAATGCTTTCTAGTGGACCGCTGACTGTGCCTGACTACGTCAAGCATGTCTGATTGGCCAACAAGTTACTCTGACCGACAGTCAAGCTCCAGTCAGACTCCGCTTGTGGGCTTTCTGATGGTTTCCTGGTGGCAGTCGGCCGCCGCGAAATGCCATCAAGATGTCTTGGTGGCGATTCTGATTGTACATCGACTGTCTCTGACTGTACGTCAAAAAGCTTTGACGTGTTGACAGACGTAAGGTCAAAGGTCGCACAGTTCGTTCGGATACCACTATTTCGTCAAATCTATGAATATGAAAAATAATCCATGCACGAGAAAACGATTTCGGGACGTTAGCCCATAAAACCGCTGATGTTAGAGATATTACACGCAACCGACCGACAACCTTGATTAGAAGCCCGCCGAAACGCCGAACACGCCACTTTCGCTTCGCCCATAGAGGCTTCGCCGAGCTTCCATGAACGATCGCTCTCGACTCGTTTTGTTTGCTCGCTTGCTCCAACCTGTCGAACCTGCCCGGGCTCTACAATGTCTTATGTTTTAGTAGAATTTCTACTCGAGAAGACTCAGGCTGTGGTGAGTTCCGATGATGTAAGGGACTTTTGCGCTGTAGTTGAAGACGACAAGGTGTACCAGGTCTACTGGGCCGGAGACGCGCGAACAAAAAGATCGTTTGACGACGCGAAAGTACTCTACATGGCAGGTGAGTAGAACTGAAGTATGGCGAGTGATTTACGAGTGCTTTGCATAACATGCTGAAGGCTTAATTGCATATGCAGTCGAAGCATTCTTTAGAGTGATGCGCTCATTGTCGAAATCTCGCGCTGCAATACTAAAATGCTCCTGACTCGGTCCGAGAGGCTTGGGCCAGAAAGTTTATACCTTTCTATCTGGCATGGGCTCTTGGCCTTGCCGCTGTGTCGGGGCTGCTCGCGTTCGTCCGTGGAAGAAAGGGCTGTCCGTCGTAGCATGCATGCTTGCTCTCTAGCTTCAACGGAGTCGCATAGGTTTTGTGAATTAAAGTGTATACGGTCGTCCCGAAAGGTTCAAACACCGAGGGCGTTTCTTTGAAACATGCTTACGGCGCATGTGGTCCCGTTTGTAAACGAATGTCCCTTTTGCCCAAAAAAGCAAAATTCAAAAGGGGAGAAAAAACAAAGGACGGGTACACACTTTTTCTGATTTTTGATGCCATTAATTACATTAATTTATAAGGATTTGCGAACCATATCAAAGCCATGCAAGATAGCCACCTCGGCTTGTGAACCGCTTCATAGCCATCTAAGATTGCCACCTCGGAATTCGAGCTTTATATAAAGAGTAAAGCTATATGCAGTCCGGACTGCACTTCGGACGGAAATAGTTATACGTACTCCGCTAAACTCGTATAAAACGAATATCCAAATCGAGTTTCCTAAGCGATGGCATAGCATAGGGGTTAAGGTGTCCGATTTGTACGCAAGTGGATGCGGTTTCCATCCTCCGTGGACCTTCTTTTTTTTCTTTTTTTTTTTCTAGAACATTTTGTTTTGTCGAGGCATTTGGCGATATTTATGAGTGCGTATGGCTTTACTCTTATATAAATGCTGCCCTTGTTGATGAAATTCCCATGGCAGTGGCAGTCAGACGTCATCTCATGGACCATCAGGGCACGTTCCACCAAGGCTGCTGACTGGCAGTCAGTGTCCCAAATTACGTATCTTGATGGAATTTTCAATAGGGATAAAAACACAGCCCTGACTTACTACTGAAAGTTTTACTTCTGCGCCATTCAGCAAGTAAACTTGAAACGAGACAAACATAGAATCAATCGCCCCGATAAAATGTCATCCTCCAATCAAGCCGACATGTGGCTACACGTATTTACCCGCCTTTCTGATAAAATTCATCTCATCACTAACCAGGGCAGGTGACGGAACACTTAAGCACATACCGGCGCCATGGTTGGCAATAAAAAAAGCTTCGTCAATCTCCCGAGCATACTTAGTTTTAGGTCACACTAAAATCTTGTTTTCATTAAACATTGCAGGGCATGCACATCTGTCACAGTGGACCGCTAAGTTGCCAGACGGGGAGGAGCGTAAGGACAGAGAATGTTCCCTCTCCCCGTCATTAACACATCTCCCCGACCGCCCAATGTACACCTTTCTACAGGACAACGAAATTAGATGCACCACCCCACATGGGCAGGCGATAAACGGGTTCCGGTGCTTAATTCGACATTGTGTACTCGCGCGGCCACCTCGATCCACGGCTGCGCACAGCCGCCCTAACTTAGCTGGAGCCGAAAACACAACTGGCACGTTGTACCTACCAGTGTTGCGGAGTTGCCACTCCGGAGTTGGAATGATTCCGGAATCATTCCGCATTTTCGCGACCACGGAATGGAATGGGAATGGAATGGCGGCAACGTTCAGGGGACTGGAATGGGAATGGAATTAGATGCCTTTGATCCGGAATGGGAATGGAATGGGCCAGGTTCTTTATATATATATATATTTTTTTTTACGTTCAGCTATACCGAGCAGGTCAGGGAGTCGGTTGTTCAGAAATAAAATGAGCGGGAAACTGCGAATCCGCGTAAGGCCCTAGCAGACTTATACGCAAAAAATGCAATACAAAAAAACAGGCGTCAAAGCAAAGAACAGACGGGGGAGGGGGGGGGGCTGCGGTGACGCCTTTCACCAGTGAAGTTCAGCACGTATCCGAATGCGTCTGCGCCTGTAATATTACACGGCTCAAGGGTACATCATCAGCCAATGTGAACGTAACCCGCTGCTCTGGTGATCCGATACCCAGGAAGGAGGCCAGATGTGGCCTCGCTGTGCGGACCCAGACTTCGTACGCCTGCGACTCGTCTCGAGCGCGCTGTTTCTCGGAGAGCTCGCACCTTTGCCGGCCTTCTCAGGTCGCAATTCACGAGGTCTCTGTTTGAATAATGCTAGGCAAAAGTTGAATACTGCCATTCATGCGTTGGAGGCGGAGAGTTGGCAGGAAGGACCGTCACAACAGGGATGCCACCGTATCGGTTTTTCAACCGTAACAGAAGATAAGACATGTGCTTCTGGATGCTTGAGGTGGCTCACTTTTCTCGAAAATTTCAAATGCAACTGCCTGTATCGTCTTCAACAAGGTCACCTACAACGAAAGTACGTATTGTCCTTTCATACAGCAGCGTGGGTAATGTTTCACGTTCAAGGCAACACCTACAGATTTAAGAATACTAGTTCATCCCACCGTGACGTCATGTGTTCAGTGCTGACAGTGGCGCCGTATTGGGCAGGGAAGTGGTGTTGTTTTGGTGGAATTTATTTAGAGGTCGAAGTCTTTTCGCATCACTGGTCAGTCGGACAGGATGCCAGGGAAGGGACCACGGTCAGTCCTTGATGGAACGTTTTTTTAAACCCATTGAGGACACTTCGTCCGGCACCACTACCTTCAAGGCGAAGTGCCAAGCCTGCGGAAAAGTATTTTCGGGACCAAAGAAAAAAAAAAAAAACTAACCCTCCAAACTTAAACCCTCATTTCAGTTGGTGTCTCAAAGAAATTTGAAAAATGTATTGCATTATCAGATTTATATTTCTGCCCTCTCTAAAATGTTTTCTTGTATTTGTATTTCCAAAGACTTTTTGCCTCTTTTAAAGTGTATTTCTGATACGTACTCCGATACATTTTTACAGATATATTTGAGACTTGAGAATCAGTATCTCAGCAACAATTTTCATCTATTCCAGTACTTGTATTTCCAAATACATTTTTGAATATTTCTGCCCAACCCTGCAACGTAATGCAGCTGTCAAGTGACACTTTTAACGTTTAGGAATTAGAGGAATGGAATGGAACGATTCGGCCATTCCAGGAGTGGGAATAGGCCCAGTGTCTGCATTCCTTGGAGTTGAAAGGAATGGAATTATCGAAAACTTTAATTCTCCGGAATGGAATTGGAATGGAATGGGGGTGCCCATTCCGCAACGCTGGTACCTACTGGCAACCTCTTGACACCATGAGCCACCTTGTGCATAACGGCAAAACCACAGGTCTTACCGTTGGTTTTTGTCTTGCGTCAGTACTAGCAGACCCTCTAAACACCTTAACCAAGGATTCCACGACGCCCATGACAACTCCCAAAGGGAAACCTGCAGTTGACAACCTTTTGACTTGCAACAAAAAACTGTCACCACACCCATGGTGGCATTACTTAAACAAGGCGGTGCGGGGACTGGACAGCGGAATGGCTCTCTTCACTGTCTTAGAGTGTACGGATTCATATACTAAGAGCCCCTTCTTAGACCTAGGCTCATGGGCCTAACACAAATGCGAGGGCTCACATCGAAGATTGATATCTAAAAATTGTAGGGCACCCTCGTAAGTGATATCAGCCTTAAACTTTAGTCCCGGAGAACAATCCGTCAGCACATGTAACATCGAGGCAATCACACATTCAATGTCTGTGTTTTCGCTGCCTTTCAGCACAATCAGGTAGTCATCAACATACTACCTCAACACTTTGACCACCCTATCGACCAGCCGCTCTGCAATTTCCCTATTTAACTTAGCCAAATAACTGTCACTGAGAACGAGCACAACGTTCGACCCAATGCATATGCCGCTCTTCTGAAAAAACGTGTCGCCTTCGAATGTAACAAAGGTGGACGCGAGGTAAAAATGCAGTAGCTCGAGGAATGAGTCACTCGCAATCCCAAAGGAACGTATCAATGCATTCCTCTACGGCCTGCATGAGTTCATAATGGGGAATTGCATGTAACAAATCTTCCAGATTAAACCAAATCACCTGACAGGACCCAGGATTATCTTCCCGTAGGTAATTGACCAAGGCCTCTGGAGTCCGAACAACAAAATTGTCATTAAGCATAAGTGACGACAAATGGCGCAGCAGAAGGCTTGACGCATGCACCGGCCATGAACCTTTCTGAGTGACAATGGCTCTTAAAGGCATCAACTCTTTGTGGGTCTTAACCGTGAAGAACGCCACCAGACTAAGACCTTCTGCTGCCGACACAGACTTTCTTAGCGAATCCAGCCTCATGTTAGAGCATATCTGCACAGCAGGCGCCTTAACCTTTTTCAAATCAACCCCCAACACTGGCCTAAAATTCTTCAACAGCGCCTCCCCGGCCTTCTCAAAGAACAATCCCTCAGCCGCCACGAGAAAACCCTCGTCTTTATCGGATACCAGCAACTTTAACCGCGAGTCATTGAAAAAAGATACAATAGCCCCCAGATTCATTCCTCTCCGTTGGTCATGTGGCCGCTTTTTCTCTCTGCGAATTTGAAAGTAAACGGTGCTCGTCTTTTTTTTTTTTATATATATTTGCTGCAACTGACATTGCGTATGGGAAAAAAGGAAAAAAAGGTGTGTTTCATAGATTACAGGCATCAAGAAATAATTCTAAGCTGTATTTACCTGCTGTAGGTTTCGTAGTAATTTAATCGGCAGGATATATCTTTCATAAAAAAAGAGCAATGTTATATTTAGCCGCCGTTGTCTGCAGTGGAGTGCCGTAGGAACACAAATGCGTTCCCCTCGACCAAGAAAAGGATAATCGGTGAGAAAAGCACCAAATCTGTGGCGGAAAATAACTAAAAAAACAATTGCGTTAGAAGTTGAAAGAAAGGTAATCTCCGAAAACACGTAAACTTAGTTCTATGCGGAGTGAAACTGAGAAAGAGAGAGAGAGAGAAAGGAGGAAAAGAATGCGCGGGGAGTTCAAAGTGCCGAGGTCTGACTGGAAATATTAGCGGGCAGGACCAAAAGCTAGCTTTCTTTGTCTCTGCACACCATCTCCATCCAAACAGAGCAAGCAAGAGGGTCGTATGCCCATCGCACAGGGTCAATTTATTTACTTATTTACCCTAAAGTAAAGATCCTTCGGGCATTACAGGGGGGAGGGTCATAAAACAATATTGATCATCCACGAAAATAACAAAACAAAAAAGGTAGTTGGCAGATAACAAAACAAAACAACAAAACAACACACAAAAAATTATGTAACAATAAAACACTAATGTGTACATTGTTATGCATTAGTTATTGAAGTGATGCCCATTTAGACAAACGTGATCAAAGCAATATTGCTGGGTAAGCTGTTGCATTCGGAGATGGTGACAAGAAGTGAAGAGTTTTTTTTAATAGTTTGGTGCGGGCAAAGATGGGACGTACTTTGAAGGATGGCCGACGCGAGATAAAACATCATGAGGCGGATGGATATGCGCGTGACTGAATGGAGAAGAGTCGTGATAGAGCTTCTGATAAGAGGACATGCGGGCAATGCGTCTTCGACGAAAAAAGGGCGAGAGGTTGAGATAAAGGTTTGTGTTAGTAGCCCTTGAAGTTCGAGAGTAATTCTTATTGGTGTGCCTGGCAGCTGAATTTCGGAGTGCCTGGATATTATTGGTTAAATACATCTGATGAGGTTGCCGAACAATGGATGCATATTCCAACGGCGACCTTACGAGCGAGGTGTACGCTAGAAGCTTGGTTTCTTTATTAGCCTGAAATAATGAACGTTTGAGAAATCCTAGAGTTCTAGACGCTTTGCTAATCACCGGCTGAATATGAAGGTTCAAGATAGATTAGAAGAAACGTGTACGCCAAGATATTTTATTGATGTTACATTTTCGGTCTCATCTCTACCAATTGTATACGTGTGGCGGACGACATCTAGTTTGGTGCTGAAAGTTACAGGCTTAGTTTTATTAATATTAATTTACGTCAGCCAAGTGCTACACCAAATATTTACGGTTTCAAGGTCGCATTGAAGTATGCACACATCCTGAGAACTGGAAATGTGGCGATAAATAACACAATCGTCAGCGAAAAGACGTATGGTTGAATTTATGTTGGAAGGAGTGTCATTTATACAGAGAAGGAACAACGACGGACCATGAACGTGGAATGGCAGATTTTACTAGTATAGGAGATGAAACATAATTTGTAATCACAAAAGACTTATGCTGATTTGATAAGAAGCTCGCTATCCATTTATTGACAAATCCGTTTACATTCTAGACACTTAATATGTGTGACAATCTATTATGGGGATATTATTATCTATCCGAACACTCCGGCGTACAGCATTCCAAGGCTTTTCAATAAGGGTTAGAGACAAAGGCAGCCAGCTTAAGCGTCTACCTACTATACTTCCAATCAGAGATCGGCGCTCGGACGTCCCTGCAATCTCTCATCTCCTCTTTTTTCTCACCTCTTTTTCATTTACTTTACTTCTCTCTTTCACTCTTTCTTTGACTCTTTTTCTGTCTTTGTTAATCTTCATTGTTAATGCCCTGGCATGGGTACTTTCTCCCCATACTCTCTGTCACCTCAAGAAAAAGCTAGTTTCGTGCATTGTACATGCGCCGGACGAGGTAGTTCTTACGTGTAAGTCTGGGTTGGGTAATATATACCAAAATACACGTCCGTCTATCTGTATTCCCCAAATAAAGTTTTCCTTTCGTTTTGTCGAAACTAGCTTCGTGGAATTAAGTTTCTTAAACAACTTTCCATGGACACGTGTTTCATGGAAACAGATTTCGTTGACACTAAGGCTTCATCGAGATTCGTGACGCGAATTACACGCTCAAGAAAACTTTCGTAGAGCGTCTATCACTGGGGTGCGTATAAACCCATCCGGCCCCCCTGTTTAAGCCGCTTCGTGGTGGCGCTCTGAGGCAGCTCATCACAATAATGTAAACCCACCTTACCCACCCGTACACGCCGAGTCCCGGCGACAGTCACATTAAGCTTATTAAAAAAAAAAACCTAATGTGAGCTTTGTCGACACGATTTGTTGATGAAAATATGGCAACGAAACATCGCATGTCGATGAAACAATCTGTCGACAAAACGTCGTTCGATGAACTGATTGCCTCCGGTATGGTCTCCCTGGCTCAACTAGTTTTACTTCTCTGGTGCCTAAGCCTCTCAAAGAGCTCGAAGAATTAATGCAAAATATCAACCGCAAGTCGAACAAAATTCAGTGTGTAAAAATAATTTTCTAAACGTGTTCTGATTCTTTTTTTTTTTTGTTTCCTAACCAAGGGCATTTATTACAAGTAAATTGCATATTTGGTTAAGGTGACAGCAGCCTTGTAAATGCTATTCAAAAAAACATCGAATTCAAGTTATAGAGTACCAACTTGCAAAGTAATTGGGTAGGGTACTATAAATACTCAAATCCGAAAACTATCCGATTAGAGTACTAAATTCTCTAAAATTGTAACTCGCTACTTTTAAGACAATTTTAAGTTACAATTTACTCTAATTTGTTGTTAAACAACAAAATAATAAATAAGCGAAGATAAAAAAAAAACATTAAAGAAAAACACATTATCGACTCGCAGAAACAGCTGTTTTTCGACATTTGCTTCCGACAACTGGCCCCTGCTTTTTTAAACACATGTCCTGCGACGATAAACAGACTCTTCAATGATGCGCTCGAAAAAAAATGGAAGGAAAAGCGTGGAGATCCTTTGTTTCACCAACACATTCAAACATTTCCCGTCAATGCTGAACGAAAGCGCACGAAACCCGTTGAAGAAAGGACAGGTACGAATCATAATCAAAACTTTTCCTGGAAATTCGGGCATAGTTCATGTTCAGTTGGATCCTTATTTTGTGCAGCTTTGTTGTTTACTCCTGTCTGAAAAAAGCAGCGTCTGCCGAGGGGGAATTTCTTCAGGCACCACTCGGATTGGCTTGTCTTCCAAGGGATCATGTTGTGTCTGTCTGGTGGAGTCTTTTATTATTACATTACGCACAGGGCGAGAACCTTGAGTACAGTCCGCCATGCGGCATCTCTGCTCCCTCACATCCGCCCTCTGAATGCGTGTGGCTTTGCACGTACGCCATGTGGGCTCTTTTGACTGAAAAGGGAGAGCACTGGCTCGTATACAAATTCACCAGTAAATTCTGCGTAACTTGCCAAGTGAGTACAAGTTCCTTGTGAAAGTTAATTTAAGTTATACTACTAAATGATCACATTCAACAGTATGTGTAATATACCAAATTACTCAAAAAGAAATATTTAAGATACGGAAGCTTGTGTAGATTATTAAAGTTACATACATACAAGTCTGGAACACAATGGAGATATTCAATGCTATTTCCTCTTAATAATATAATAATATAAATACCAACGTCGGGATAATTAAAACATTAAATGCAACTCTTTTCTTCTATGTCGAACTTCGTGCGGTTTTCGTCTGATTCTTCGCTTTATCCCCCGGCCTTCAAATGACTTTTCGACCTCGTGGTTTTTTTTACTACTGTTTACACGAAAGTACTGTTCTTGTTTTATGTGCTTTTCAATGCGAATTGGAAATAGCTACACGCGCACTTCGAGAGTGCAACCCGTTGCTGCAATTTCAATAACGCGGTACGTACAGCAGTAAAACAACTTCTGCACACAAGTGACTGCTTTTTTCACACTTTTTTACTATTCCCGTAATGCAAAAAATGTCATATGCAGGCTGACCATTCATTATAAGAAAAACAATATCGTATATTCCCATTTTGTTAGTTCCCTTTTTATTACGAGTCTGTATCTTGAAATCTGGCTGAATAGCGCCGTCGCCATGATGAAACCTTTTCTTTTGGTAATCTTCCAACGCAGAGGTGCGTTTGAAACATCGATCTATATTAGCTCTACTCCTAGAGCCTGATTCGAATGGTGCAATTTTACTTGCGATTTGGCAGCTGCGACGTCGCTCGCTTAGAAAAAGAGCCTTGGGGAAGCTGCAGAGCCCGACGTCCCAGCTGCGAATTTGCAAGCAAAATGGCACTATGTGAATCCGTTTCAATAAATATTTTACGACCGTATGTACAGCGAAAATAATAGATGTGCTGATATTTTTTTTTTCTAAGATATTATGTGCTGACTTTTAGTCCCTTCCGATAATGGGCGCCCTCTAGCAACAGAACGGTCACCCGAGTAATGCGTAGAGTTTGGAAAAAACTCGTTTTCTTTTCCACCGAAGAGGTATTTTTGCCCCTAGTTTAAAACGCATTGAGCTATGATTTGTCTGTAATACAGAAAAGGTGAGAGGATCCGGAGAAAGGCTGAAATGGAGCAAAACGACGCTCTTGATATAGCCTTGTATTTTGTTCCTCCCTCTCTGTTTTCTATTTTATCTTATAAAATTTTTTTTTTTGCATATTTCGTGAATTTACGGTGAGAAGTGACACTTTCGGTTTGCTCGGAACCAAAGACGCGACAAGTCCGGATGTGTTGTTTCTTTTTTTATTTATTTTTTTTTTATTTATTTGATTCGTCGGCATTTCTTGGTTTGTTTCTCTCGTATCTTTTTTTTTTTTCAGTCGGTAAAAAATAGAATAGGAACAGTTGACGGGCGTAGAATAAAAACAGAATAGCAATACTTGATATGCGTAGAATAAATAGGTAAACTGCTCAATTGCATCACGACGGCGACACATCGCCCATGTTTCCGAAAGCGAAACACGCCTTAGGAGAAGAAACGCCTGCTGCACTCCGTGGTAAAGCTATTCCAAAGATGTTTTTCTAACGGAGGACATCGCAGGTGGTCTATTTGTTGTCCCACACGTGATGCATTAAAGAGGGCAACATATGCACACAATAAAAAAGAAGAAACAGAATTACGAAATATTTATTTCTTTACGGCGCCTACTTATTTAAACGAGGGTCAAACGTTAAGTTTGGCTGTGACTGACTTATTCATTCACTCATGCAAATAACTAATGTTGCCAGATTTGTTTATTTACGGCCAAATTGGGGCACCATCTTGTTTCGGCATCAAAATGTTGTGGCATCCTATGTGGATAATTTGGGGCTATTTATAATTATTGCTTGGCTGCGGCAGCAAAAACACCCTAGATCTATTTCAGTTTGCAGAACTCCTAGCATGTCACCGTTTCGAAAGCAAAACATTTAGGCGGTAAAATAAAGCCTACGGAGGAGTGGTGGATGTTTTATGACGTTTTATCTTTACGGTCCCGACAACCCTTTTTGTCTTATATTGTACGTATTGATTTTAGTGTTTTGAAAGTTCCAGACAGGACTACTAAGGGTATTTTGTGGGAAAAGAGTTCAGTCTCTTGAAGTACGGCTTTTGTTTAGATAGGGGACAGTTTATCTTTGGGGCTGCATTGTTCTAGAACCCCAAGTTTCCAGTTCACACGGGGCTTCACCGTTTAGGGTTCAAGTGGGTTCATTTAAGGTTGATTTAATGGTTCAAACTACATAACAAAGGTTGAGTGAAATCAGTGACCAAAAATGGTTCTGCGACGTTGGTAGTCGCAGGTATGTGTGTTGCTAGGTTTTTGACAAAATAAACACAGTCGCTGAGTGTGAGACGCACCTTTCGTGTTCCTTTTTAATTCGATAACATAGTTTAGCTGCTTCACCCGGTTTTCCGAGATGCGCTCTCTGCCCTCGGATGCGCCGTGTGTACGCGCAGCGCCCCCGAGGTGCGCGTCAATTCTACAACCAGGTTATGCCTCTAAAGAAAATTGAAAATGTTAAATAAATCTCTTCAGTTTTTTAGGCAACATTGTGTTCCAATTCACCTCGTTTTCCATTGTTCCCCTTGACTTTCCGCCTACACCCAGGGCTAAAAAAGATACCCTAACACCGACTAACTTTTTCAAATATTTTTTTTTTAAATAAGAAGTCACCCTGTGCATCTAGCATAAACAAACTTTCTCTGTACAAGTGCAGTCGAGGTTCATGTGGTCTAGAAGAAAGTGGGACAAACAAAAAAAGAAAGTGCCAGAAATTCATCATTTTAAAAACAAGTTGCTGACTGAATTCGGTGCTATATTAATCTCCCCGCCGCTCTTACAAACAGCTAACCTCCGAGTCGAGTATCCAGGCAATTTATTTGGAGACGTCTTCATTAGGAGGAGGGTCACCGCCATAAACCACGAGTTTACTAAAAAGTTTGTCACGACAACCTGCCTCCGGACAATATTCTAGCACTCCTCGAACACTCATCGGCACGTATAAAATATCTGCTTCGTTTGAAGCCCCTCTATGATGCATCTAAAGGAGTAGCTCTCGTTGCGGCGGAATTAAAATCATCCGGGTGTTCTTTGACGAAGAAGACCTTTAGTGTCTTTAGACTTTCAAAACATTCCACGCACGTGGAAGTAGGACGCCGAAAATAAATGCATAAATGAAGCTTATGCGCTTTCAAAGAAAACGCGGCGTGTGATGAAGAAACTCGAAATTCCCAAAAGCCGTTGACGTTCCGTGAAAATGAATAGATACCAAATGCCGCATTGCCTCAGGAGAGTGATTGCATTTTTATTAATATATTCTGGCGTTTTCAGAGATGATCCACGAGGCACGGATGGAGATCACTCAAACATTAAGCATTAAGTTATAACATCAGATTTGTAATTTTGTTTTAGAGCGCAGCTCTTAGGCGCCCGTTTCCGGCTTGAGCGACGTCGGCGTCGCCGTCGGCGTAACCAAGGTCGCCCCAAAGTCACGTGACCCCCCAAGGTCACCCCAAGGTCACGTGACCCCCAGGCCATGTGATACCCCAAGGTCACGTGACCCCCAAGACCACGTGACCCCTTCCCAATGTCACCCAAAGGTCCCGTGACCCCCAAGGTCACGTGACCGCTCCCAAGGTCACCTCAAGTTCACGTGACCCCCCAGGCGACCCCCACGTGACCCCCCAAGGTCACGCGACCCCCCGAAGTCACGTGGCCCCCCTCCTCGAGGTCACGTGACCCTCTCCCCCAAGTCACGTGACACCCCCCCCTGAGGTCACGTGACCCCCTGCCCCCGAGGTCAGGTGACCCCCGGAGCATATTAAAGAATGAGGGGAGGAGGAGGAGGAGGAGAAGGAGGGGTCTACCCTCGCCTCAGTACCCTTCCCTCTTCCTCCTCAAGAGCTGCGCTCCAATTTAGCGTTGCAGGGAGTTGTAAACGACTTTCAATTTTTCCTTTCGCAGTCTATTGGCAACGAAATACCTTAGTGGAGCCCCTTATGGCTCGTATTCGTGACGTCACCAACAGGATTATTTGGTGCGAACGCTATGTTTAACGGTGTAGGTAGAAAGTACGACGGAAGCCTGAGATCACCATCAGCATAAAAAGGTCCTGCAATAATATTTAAGCTTTCACTCTTTTCTGGTTTCTAGATCCATGGGAGTTGGAACAAGCCAGGCAATACCACCCTATAAAATAAATTAGAAAAAACGTGGCTACAGCGCCTTCTCATTCCTCCTACTGACAGATCCCCAGGCGGACACGAGAAGAAAAGAAAAAAGAGACGTTTTTCTCCTCCTGCTGTGAGACGGGAGGTAATTCCCGCCTTCCCGCCTCATCTTCCTTCGGTTTCGTTTCTCGGGCACGTCGCACGCGTTGTTTAAATAAACGTGAAGGCTGCTTGTAATACAGTCTACCAGTCCATATACGCAGAGCGCTTTGGTTGCATTGTCATTTTCACCGCTGACTTTGTCAAACGAGCAAAAGAAGCCTTTAGGAGTAGTGACGTTCCGGAGCAGTGCCAGCAGTGCTACCCACACTGTCGTACCCGTTACTTCGCGTCTTAGTCGTGCACATTTTGGCACTGAGTGCCTGAGCGTCTTGTGCACTACGTTTGGTTTTGTTTCCTGCTACCAAGGGCCATCCAACCAACAACGTGGTTTTCTATTTCAGTGAATCACCAACATCGCCACGGCAGTGTTGTGCGTTGTGAATATGATGCCTGGAACGCGTCTCCGACTGGTGTATTTACCGCGGCCAAAAAAGTGGTCCCTCGATTTCCGCCTGATGACATCATAAAAGTGTCATGTTGTCGCCGGTGGCGACCCTGGCGGCGTTTCAACAGTTGTGGAAGATATGGCAGACGCCTGTTCTGCTGCAGGTCGCTCTTTACTGTGACAGTTCACGGAAGCTGGACCAGCCGGAAGATGGGACGCCGTGACGACAGCGACAATCGCGTTCGCTTGTGCTTTTGGCCAGCATTTCTACGGCCAACCGTCAGAATCGCGACAGGCAACAGCATGACACTGCGACTTTGGTGACGTCATTTGTTGCCACTTTGGGACCCCTTTCGATGTATGGGCGGGATAGGACGCTAAATACACCAGTCAAAGACGCGATCCAGGCACCATAGTTATGAACGAAGTCTGGAATCGGCGTTGATGTCAGCCTATGTTTCCCGTATCAGTGATATAACAACGATATGAGATGATGTATATGGCTCGCAAGTTGACATTCTGATTTTCAGAATAGAGTTTAGGAAGACCACTTTGTCACGATCTTTCTAGAACGTGGACGAAGGGGGCCGAAGCGCCCGCCGAGAAGAGACGACACGCCAGGGTGTCGAACCGAAATTTTTATCGGATCGGTTCCGGTTCGGGTTCACGGCTTTCGGTTCGGTTCCGGTTCAGTTCCGGGAAGCAAAAATACCGGTACAAACCGGTTCGAATCGGTTTGAACCACTAAATTGAGAATATATGTTCCGCGTTGTACTGGAAATATACACTATTTACGCCGTGAAGCGATTAACTATATCATTTCTTCGATCGTCCGCGCAATTTACTTTTGTTTTTAGGTACCAAAAATATTAATTTCAGTTATTTAATTTGCACGTAAGAGTAGAAGAAAATCTACATTAACATACATAACGTCGTGTTCATACATCCCTTTGTTTACGAGTAAAATATATTTTACCTGAATCGAAATGTTTAAGTACAAGAGTAAAACGTTGAGCTTGTTGGTACATACCTGTAAATAGATCAGCTTCGAATTTAGAACTATACGGTATTTTCTTTCATTTCTTTGTGTTTAAGTAAAATTCTAAAGTTCAAGCTGATCTATTTACACGGTATAAAATGTGGTCGCGAAGTAAGGTAGGTCGTCTGAAATACCCGTGATTGGTACCACTTTGTGTCGCAGTATTAAAAGTGAAACCGTGTCCTTGAACTAAGGAATTAATTACATCGCATAAAATTATGAAATGAGCACCTCGTGGCCATATATATCATAAAATAAAGTTTACGAAATATACTTCACAATATATATGTATATGATGACGACCCTAGTGAGCTAAAAGCAATGTAACAAAAGTTTTAGGATAATTTCTTTCAGTCTACTTTTTATAGAAACACCGAGCGGCAATCCAAATGCCTGTTGCTCTAACCAAACATTGTTTAGTCTCAGCACCGTATGCATGCGACTAATCATGCAGCAAGAAGTAATCGCAATTGTTCACTCTAATCTATACGCACCTTCGAACTCAGATCAAAGCTGGCCCAAAATAGCGCTTGCCTCTAGTGAACATTTCCATATACAAAAAAAGGCTGGCATAGCCTGCCTGTTGAGGCTTAAGCCTCAACAGGCAGGCCGGCAGCTTGTCAAGAACAATTGCTCTTGACAAGATGCCGGATAATTTAATTTGCAAATGAGCATCACCCTTGGTAATTGATGATTTTTACACGATAGCGTTAAGGAGCTCATGTCGCAGGAAATACGATGCCGGTGGCGTGACTAGAAAATCTATATTGATCGATAGGTTCATGAAGTCAGAGCTACATATCCTCGCGCAAGATTTTTAAACAACCCACACTGCTTACGTGAAACGTGACATCACGCGTGGAATGAGTGATTAAAACATGACATGTAATGTGAATTAAAGGTCGCCGTATGTTTCAAATGATTTTACTTTTGAAAATGATTCCTTTGCCTTAAAGAAAAAAAGAATAAGAAATTTAGGCAGGATTCGAACCCACGACCCTTTAGTCGCGAGTTAGACGCCACGCGAGGCACGCTTGCGGGGCAAATGAGAATGCGATGCAGACGAGACCCGTTGACGCTATCGCGTTCCACTTTTAAAGACGAAGCTTAAGCGTCCTTTAAGATTCTTTTTTGATAAGTAAAACGAAGTACTATATCCCGTTCTACTCGACATGGCAGCTACTTAATTGGACGCTTTCTGACGGTTTGCGTGCGTAATCGTCATAGTTCCGACGCGCGCCCCTGTTTACTTTGTTTTTGTCCAGCCCACAGACCCATAAAAGTAATGTTCACCACATAAAAGAGGCAATAACAAACTTCTATATGTTTGAGAATTTATATGTGTGAGGAACACATAGTTATTTAAATTAGCTTCAAAATCAGAAATGTATGTAAGGCCGCCCCATATCACTTACAACGTGCCTGTCGAGGATAAAAACACCGGAAAAGATTGGCGGAACACCTTTCAAATAATTTGGGGGGCATTGCTTTAGAGTGGTTGGCGCTCTGCTTATGTTGTCAAATTTTCAGTTAGTAATTAAAGATATTTTATATTGATCAATAAATTTAACTTTATAACGTTCTCATAACCGCTTGAGACCGACGCTGAAGGATGATACTCGAAACAAAGCGAGCTGTGGAGTCTGCGTAAAAGTGTTTTTCTGCTTGGCTGATTGGCAGTTGTAAAACATCGGATAGCAGGGTTCGCTAAAAAGGACCCTGTGCTCACACAATGGATTGGAAGTCACATACACGAAATGCTCAAAAAGAGAGAGATAATTAATGTTATTTTTTCCCAAATAATTCCTTGCAGAACGCCTCACTGCAAAAAGAGATGCGGAAAGATGCGCGCAATGAAATTCATGATTTTGCATAAATTCGCGAAGGACAGACAAAGATTCTTAAAATCTTACTATAAATCACATTTAATCAGCTTGCATGAGCTCGAAACTTTGCAAAATACTGCTTCGGGAGGCTAATGTTATATTCGGTTTTACCTGCACTCGTTTTGGGCCCTCACTTTACAACACTATGCTAGAGTAGTCATGCGCTCTAACATTTCTCTAGGCTGCCGGATATCATCGCGAACTGCTATAAATACTGCACAACTTTACAATTAGGACATCTATTGCTAGTGTTGCGAGCATCACATTTCAACAGAAAGCTGAACTGTTTAGCATGGTATGCACGTGACGTCATCGCAGTATAGGCTAGTGGTCATTGCGAGTTCTTCTTGCTGAGAAAATCGAATTCGACGGTGCAAAAGGCACGGTGCAGGAGGTTCAAGCTCAGTGAACGCCAAGTATTTGAAAGGCACGTATTATTATTCGTAGTGCATCGTCGTGAGGAACGGCGCTAGCGTCCGGCACGACAAAAACGTGCTTTTTGGCAAGAGCGCTTTTGCAAACAAAGTAGTTTCCGGGGTCACGCTTTTTGGTCTGCGCCAAAGATGCAGGGAAGAGGAACATTTACAAAACAGTATGCTTTTAAACCCCCCCCCCCCCCACACACAAACATACACACACAGACGCACTTCTTAATACAGCGGTGCTGTTAAGGGCTAGTTTCCCAGTGTCGTGTCCGTCAACGAACAAACGATGACACTAAACTCCGCCATCAATAAATGACGACGACAACCAGACAACCGGCTTGCCGGTTGTCTGGTTTTCGCCGTTGTTCGTAGAGGGTGGCAACCCCTCCAGCCTTTCCACTCTGGCTTACCGACTTGCGGCCGGCCATTACTTCATTCCCACCATAGTACAGCTTTATTGATCGTCAACAGAGTGGAAAGACAGAAAGTATTCCTGAGGAATTACCTCCTTCGTTTGTGGCTGTTAATTTGACAATTTTATTTGACACTTGTTAACCGCAACCCTTCATTGCTTTTATTTTGCACCCTGTGAAGTTCCAAGGGGTCATATGAAACGATATCGGGTTGGAATGTTCATGACCTTTCCGAGGCGTACTGTCCTCTGGCCCAAGTGTACTCGCACAGGCCGCCACTGATTCAGAAGCTTCTTGGTCGTGGTGAAATCAATCAATCAAATCAATCAATCAATTTTATTTACATCATCATCAAATAGTGATGTGGGCTGCAGAGGCAAAAAGTCAAAACAGTTTTGACTTGACAAGGCCTCTGCAGCCTTACAATTGGCATACGGTAACAAACAACAGCAACCAGGGGAAAACAAGCAGACAGCGACATGGGAAAAAAATGAAGCACTTATATATTCTATTTGCTGCTAGAGGAAGGATTTGACCTCTTACACAAAGAACGAAAAGAAACGACAGCATCTAGTGACTGGATGTATACTGGAAACAAAAATATATAAACCGGATGCATTTACAGCTCACAAAGACAATTTATTTTTTATTTGTGAAAACAAAGTTCTCGAATTTCATTTAGATGTAGCTTTTCAATGTTTGACAAATTTTGTTTTTCAACTTTATTTAGGACAAGTGGAAGATTATAGCTTAACATTTGAAACCCGTAGTTCGTGCGATTAAATGGAATTTTCCAGCGCTCCCTTTCCCTAACGTCATAAGGTTTAGAAAAGGGAGTTAATTTGAAATACAAGTAAAAAATGGTTCATTACATCGGAGGGTGGATCTATATCGTGTGAGGAGAGTAAATTCATATGAATCAAGAATAGATGTTAGATGCAGCTCTTTAAACACAGGACGAGTGTGTGTGTCAAAAGACACATTTCGTATAATGTGGACAGCCTTTTTTTGAAGAATATGTAATTTATTTAGGTTGGACTGGCTTGTAGTGCTCCACAGCAAGCTACAGTAATTTAGAATAGGTTCAAAAAGAGCTTTATATATGAGCAATTTTAAACGACAAGGCAGTATATTTTTAAACTGGTACAATTTTCCCAGCACTTTCGAAAGTGTTTTAGCTATATTGATATGATCATTCTAAGACAGGTGGTTGTTAAAATAAACTCCAAGCGTTTTCACATTTTGAACGAGTTCAATTTGAGAGAGGCCAAGAACAATATTAAAATTAGAACTAACATTTCTATTCTTAGGTCTGAAAAGGACCGCCTTGCTTTTGCTCATATTAATTTCTAACGAGTTTACTACACTCCATTCATGTAGCTTCTGTAGTGTGGTGTTAGTTTCATACACCAGTTCCTCTCTTTCAGTGCCTGAAAAAATAAACTAGTATCATCAGCATAAATGATGAAAGAGGGGGTTCTACTGATGTTAACACTATCAATTATATACAAGTTAAATAAAAGAGGACCCAAGATGCTACCTTGTGGTACTCCTGATCTGATAGGTTGAACGGTAGAACTTTGACCATTTATTACAACACTTTGCCGCCGAAAATTAAGATATGATTTTATAATATCAAGTGTTACACCACCGACTCCATAACATTCGAGTTTTTTTATGAGAGTAATATGATAGATACGTTCAAACGCTTTAGAATAATCTATAAAAATACCCAAAATTATTTTTTTTCTTCGAAAGACTTCAAAATTAGCTCCTTCTGTTGTAACAATGCCAATTCCGTTGATCGGCCTTTGCGAAAACCGAACTGAGAGTCTGTAATTATTGAAATGTTTTTACAGAAACTTGTTAATCTATTATGAATGATTTTTTCAAGGCATTTAGAAAACACAGGTAATATAGATTTAGGTCTTTAATTTGAAAATTCGTTTTTTTTCCACCTTTAAACAAAACAATAACTTTTGCAATCTGCATTTTTGTAGGAAATACGCAACTATACAATGAAGCATTCACAATATGTGTTAAAACTGGTGCCAATACATCTAATACATACTTAATTGGTTTGATCTGAAAATCATCTATATCAGAGGAGTTACTGTTTTTAAACGATAACATTGTGGACGATACTTCTTGTTCGTCCGTTAGAAAGAAAAAGGCATTGTGTTGATTTCTATGTTTCATAAAGGCCATTGATAACGGATTATGTATGCTACTTCCAAGATTTATTAGATACGTATTAAAAGCTTCTGCGAGAGCTTTTCCTTTTAATGTTACACCTTCTTTAGTTACTTCTTGTACAGCTGACTCAAAGGGGCTATGTTTTAACACTTGGGTTAGCTGTTTCCATACAAGATCTGTTCTCTTCATACATGTCTCATTAAATAAATTATGAAGATATGTTTGTTTACACTGGCTAAGAACCTTATTCACTGTATTTCTGCATTTTTTGAAAAGAGCAAGATCTTCTGGAGTTCTTGTTTTAAGAAACGTACTAGACAGTTTATTTTTTTTTTATTAATCAATTTTAGGCATTTTCTAGTTACCCATGGCTTGCGGTTCTTTTAACTTGTTTCAATTGCCTATAAGGAAAAGAGTTTCCATATATCTTCTTAAAAATAGCTAAAAATTCATTATACACTTCATCAGCAGATGTAGCGGAAAAAACCGGGTCCCCATTTGTATTTGAACAAGTTTCACGAAATTTTTCTAAAGTGGCGGAATTTATGCTTCGCATCCAAATAGTCCTTCTGTTTTCATTCTCACTCTCAATTTTCTGGTACGTTATATTATTTATCAACATAAATATGGGTAGATGATCACTTAAACTATATTCCAGAACGCCCGCACTAATCGAGCTTACTTCTTGATTAGTCACAAAAACATCAAGCAATGTGGACGATGACGATGTGACACGAGGGGGAGAATTTATAAAATTACAAAAGTTATTTGATGTAAGTAGAATAAGAAAGTCATCTTTGACACTCGATTCTTCGAGTATGTTTATATTTAGGTCTCCACCAAGAAAAAGTTTACATCTCTCCTCATTTGCAAAACAAAAAAGTTCTTCTAAAAAGTAAAAAAGAAATTGAAACATTTCCACCTGGTGGACGATAAAAAACCGAGTAAATGCAGTCTTTTCTTCTAACACAGAGTATCTCATAGTCGCGAGTCATGATGGTGTAATCCGGAACAACCTCAAGGTCAGAAAAATTACTTTGTAACGAGACACCTCCACCTCGTCCGTAATCTCGATTTAAATAAAAATGATTATATCCAGGTAGTACAAAAAAATCACTGTCATCAATATACCATGTTTCCGTTAGCATAATAATATTAAATGAAGTTTGAAAAGAATCACAAAGCAACATTAGGCTGTCTCCTTTATTCCTAGCAGATTGCACGTTTAGATGAAAAAAACTTATCTTAGTTTTGTGACCCTCACTCAAAAAAAGATTCAACTGATCAAGCGTTACAGCACCAAGGTCTTCTGCCATGACAAGGCATACACAGAAAAAAAAATAGAAAAACAACGATGTTTAACAAATCAGCCTCAAGTCATCCTCATGTGATACTGAAATAACAGGAGTGTCAACAGATTTTTTCGCAGTATCTTGCCGTTTGGGACCCACACAAACCGCCAAAGATGTTCACGTTTCTTAGACACCGTCATTCCGAGCAGTTTTTTCAAATACGGGCACAATTGCTCGTTCACAAATACTGGAGCATCCGACGGCAGATCTAGGTCGCTACACGAAATTCGCTTTTTCTTAGCCTTATCAAGGACACTGTCTCGCTTATTTCGGTGCATGAAACGGACAATGATGTTGCTTTTGTCGCTATCTTTAGTCGGCACCCAGTGACATGCCTCGACGTCTGCTTTGGTTATCGGTTCACCGATGACATCTGCGAGTTTCATTATCAACTGTTCTGCATTTACGGTTTCGTCTTTTAGAATACCTTTGACCACGATGTTGTTGTTTCGCGAGTACTGCTCGCAGTTCACTAGCCTATTTTCAGCTTCTTTTAATGCCTTGTTCAGCACAATCATTTCCGCTCTCATTTCGGTGTTTTCCTTTTTCAGGACAGAGTTTTCGGTTACAAGTACAGTCATTTTCACTTTGAAAGTCTCAAATTCCTTATTTATAAAGTTCATGCTGTCCTTTATTTCACTTATTTCTTTTAAACCGTTACGTATTTCCCGTAACTCTGTCCTGAGATCTCTTTCAAAGTGTCCCTGAAACCCTTCAGCTCCTGTCTAATGTCTTCTTTAAAGTCACTTAACAACTTGGCTATATCCTTGGTCATATCGAAGAGCAGTATTCAGAGAAAACAAAGAACCAACAGGAAAAAAAGACACGAGAAAGCAGGAAACACTTGGCAGCAGCGACGACAAAGCAACAGCAACACAATTTCAAGTCAACAAGGGAGGTTAAAACCAACCTGCAAATTTAGGAGGATTCAGTACGTTGTTCCGTTGCCGCCGCCGCCGCCAAGAGAGATCCCGATGAAGCGTGTTGTCTTTTAAAGACGAGTTTGCGCACGGCCCTGGCAGCAGTTGACCAATCCAGAGCAGGCAGCAACTGACGCGTGGACAGGACGTATTCCACTGAAGAAATGGCAGCTCCCGCCGTCAGGTCGATCCTTGTACTTAGATAAAGCAACGAGTCTTTTTCGCTGCCTCAGCCTGCAAATTTACGAGGATTCAGTACGTTGTTCCGTTGCCGCCGCCGCCGCCAAGAGAGATCCCGATGAAGCGTGTTGTCTTTTAAAGACGAGTTTGCGCACGGCCCTGGCAGCAGTTGACCAATCCAGAGCAGGCAGCAACTGACGCGTGGACAGGACGTATTCCACTGAAGAAATGGCAGCTCCCGCCGTCAGGTCGATCCTTGTACTTAGATAAAGCAACGAGTCTTTTTCGCTGCCTCAGCCTGCAAATTTACGAGGATTCAGTACGTTGTTCCGTTGCCGCCGCCGCCGCCAAGAGAGATCCCGATGAAGCGTGTTGTCTTTTAAAGACGAGTTTGCGCACGGCCCTGGCAGCAGATGACCAATACAGAGCAGGCAGCAACTGACGCGTGGACAGGACGTATTCCACTGAAGAAATGGCAGCTCCCGCTGTCAAGGTCGATCCATGTACTTAGATAAAGCAACGAGTCTTTTTCGCTGCCTCAGCCTGCAAATTTACGAGGATTTAGTACGTTGTTCCGTTGTCGCCGCCGCCGCCAAGAGCGAAGATTAAACGAGATTATTTATTTTAGTCTTGCCGTTCAAAGATTGATGACGTAATTGTGGGATTGAAACCACTCGCCCGTCGACAGTCGAGCGCGGCTCATGGATTGGACACGAGAACTGCGTCAGCACTTGACATCGGCTCGTAACAATCAATGCCTCGGTGGACACTCGGGCAGTGGCTCGTGTTCCAACCACTGCGGTGATGAGAATAGCCCAACTCTAACCACGGCCGGACTGGAAGCGCGCGATCTCTTCCTCTTCTTACGGCCTTTGCAATTGGGGCAATCGCCACCTCCCGCCGCAATTCGCGGGGGGCGCTGTCACCTCACCCCTGGCCTACCCTTCGCCGTTTGCACAGAGCGCGTCTGACATGCAGTGTATCTCAGCGCTGTCGCAACTTGCGGCCGTGATTTTTATAGCCTTTGACACCTGATCCTTACGTTTAGACCCTCAGCCACTATCTAATGCGTTTCCGATGAGCCCAAAGCGGTAAATATTTGATGCACATCTCCGAGAGATTCGGGAGTAAAAAGTTGTAAGTAGAGGCAGCGAATGCAATTGCGGAAAAACTATGCTTGTCTTTACCTCCAGGACTTCTGTTGCAACTCAAGAACAGGAGGAGACGGACCCCTTCTACGGAGAGTAACTTTAAATGATAAATAATTCGTGCACTCTCGTGAAATGTAAGCAGGCCCAATCTATCTAATGCCGTGGTCTGCATTATCATTTCACAGGCCGCCTATGACGTCGGTCAGCTGATCTGGACGAGGGTGTAGTAGTCTGTACAATTTTCGCGCAGTGCACACTACAGCCTAAAGTGCTTCCTCGAGGGATTGTACACATATGCAGCTGATTTTTCGTTTCTGTCCATGACCGTCTTTGCATGGTTAATCAGAAGTAGTCTGAGCAACTTCTTGCAAATTAAACCAACCAAGCGCTTTGAGTGACTGTTGTCAGTGCCTCCTGGGCAACATAGGATTGGCGCGTCTTCAAGATAGGGTGCAATGAGTAGTTGTAGAACTTCGTGCACATTTCTACGCGGAGGTGCATTAAAGCTTTAAGAGGGCGCGGTACCTCTATGTTTTCGTCCGTGTCAGACACCAGATGGCGCGCGGCTCGTGAAGTGGTTGAACGCGCGACTTCTAGATGGCGCCAGTATCGAAGTGTGAAAAGGCCCGCGTTATCCGCTGCGTGAAATAGATCACCGAAATCTGCCGTGTTCTTGCGGCGGAGGAAGTTTCTCCCTCCCTCGCGCGCGCTTGGTATGTCTCCGGCCTCTGCGCTGGGTGATGCAGTGGGTGGCGCTCGTTTCTGTTCTGAGGTAGGAATAAAAATGTTGGTCCCCTTTTTTACGACGCTCGTTTCTATAGCTTGGGTTTTTATCTCGAGTGACGGGCAGTACCGTGTTTTCTAAATCGTATTTTGCCGTGAGCGATTGAGAGACAGGTTAGCATTTTATTTTTGTCAGCACTACACGTTCAATAAAGACCTCGGGCGGCGATGTAAATATGTGTTGCTCCCCAAAGTGTGTCCAAGGTGCGCAGTGACAATTGGAAAGGGTATTGAAGGCGCGCGACCGTCGGTTGGGAAAATACGTGCGTTAGATTCACTTATTCAGTGTAATCATTTTTGCCAACGTCTTTTATTTGTTTCGACAAATGACATGGTTGAGTCTATTGATAACCTTAGGCAGACTGAACGTACGGAGTGTACAGGCTTTAAATATATTTGCTTCGTTTATCTGAATGAAAAACTGTTTTTTTTTTCTTTTCCGTGCTCGGTGCTATGCAAAAATCGCTTAGATGTTATGGTAGCGTAGTGTGGCGGCGTTTTGCACGCTGACTTGCTATTGCGTTCGCTGTGCACAATATGTGTTCAGATGGAATGTGTCAAATCGTATTTCCGATCGATATGATGGATTTACTTTGCTACCGTGTTAATTATATTTTCCTGATTTAAACTGGTTCGTCCCTGATCTTAGCCTAAGTTGAAATTCAAAGGTACAGAGAGACTTAGCGTCGTAACAGCCATAATGCGCAGAAAGAAATTAGTACCATGAAAGAAAAACAAAAGAATACGAGGCGGCTCGGTGTTATAGAAGTAATGAGTGCACAAAGAATGAAATCGTACGTTTTTTTTTGTTTTTTTTTTTTTGATGAACGCTCCTCATCGCTGGAAAACGCTCAACGTACAAGCAAAGACAACGAGCTGGCGTAAAATATCCATCGAGCGGAAAACGAGCGTCACTTTCATCATGCGCTTTCATTTCGATATGGTGCAAAATGCGCGCGAAATAATAACAGCTTACGTAAGGCAACAAGATTTAGATGTTAGGTCTCAAACACCGCCAGACTTAGCCGCGTCGGGGGCATCTCTCGCGAGTCAATACGTCAAAGGTATTGCGCGTCGAACTGTACGTGTGAGTTATCCATTTCAGCGAAACCTCGATATTGCAAAACTATTGGGCGTTAGAGATATCCATTGTGTTAATCAGCTATGACTATACCCTATCTCACTAGTTGCGCGCAGTGCTTGGGAGCCACGAGCGAGAAATAAGTGACCGTTTATTTTGTAGGACAATCGCGACGTGGAAACCCATAAAAGAGAGTCCCGATAAAAAGAGAGCTTCCCCGTCCCCTTCTCTTCAAGTGCATGGGTTACGCTCTCAATCCTGCACCCGTTGTAACACTGCAGGCTCCTAAAATCGTCTTCCCTGAAGGACACAGTGGCCTTCAGAATAGACTCTTTCCGGAATTCAGACTGGCAACTTTGATCACTATCATCATCTGGAAAATGGCATAGGTGCTATACTAATGGCGGCCTTCTGTTTAGTGATGAAAGAAGGAGTTGAAGATGCTCCTAAGCCGGTAATGCGGTGCCTATACATTCTAGTAGTTAGCGCAACGTGAAGCCGAAATTGGATGCAAGAGCTGCGTAAGCTTTCATTTCTAACTCGGGCATTGTCAATCTGTTAGCAGCCCACACTCGGCTTCAAAGCCCCTTGATGTATAGAATTTTTTCAAGGCGTCTATGTAGGCTGGCGCTTCGCTCTGACTGGTTACATATCTTTTTCGCCATCGACGCTGAAAGATATTTAAAAAGAGCTGGTCAGTGACGCGCGCATTCTCATTTACCGTTGATTTGCGAAAGTGACGGTGCCCTATACATTACTGCAGACCACAGGTTTATCGCCGCCATTAGTACGGTAAAAGTTAAAATGCCATTTGAGTCACCAGATGGCACTGAATTCCGGAAAGGGTCTATTGAGGGGTGCTACGCGAAAGCCAGCGACACGTCACGGGAACGAAGGCGAGGTGCTCCGGGCTTTGAAAACGCTCATGATCGCAACAAGAACTTCTTAGTTTTTTTTTTTTTTTTTTTTTTTTTGTCCAGGCATATTTTTTTTCTTTTCGTCTACCTTGATACCCCATCAGCGCAAAAACTAACATAAACTGAAACAAAACAAAAAAAAGATAGTGGAGATGCAACGACAACGCACCCACTGGGACCCGAGTCAGTGCAAGAACAACTAACTACTAAAAGGGAAAAAAATCATGTCGCATACACAGACAGAACGCCTCCATCGAAATAAATTAATCATGCGCTTCCTCTGCCGGTCTCGTTGTGCGTCTGTCAAAAGCCACAAAGGAGGAAGACAATTAGCGCCTAAACAATCCCCTTCTCCCCCCCCCCCCCCCCCCTAAAGAAAAAGAAGAAACGAAAGGTTTTTTTTTTTGGGCGCCTGTGGTCGCGCAAGCGACGACCTTGGAAGGGTCTGCGATTGCAGCACGTTTGTCCCCCGGCTGTTCCCCTGTCTGAAGTGCCACGGTCTGTTTCCCCCAGGTACCAAAGTCCCCGTCTTATCTTCCCCGAGTATCAACTCCGCAGTTATCCTGAGTCATTCCGATGCTTTCCAACGTTACAAAAGTGTTACACGTATATTTGCACACAAGTATTAGCCCCGAGAGCGAACACAAGCGTCGCTGCGGTCGCCGCGCCCTGATTGGGTGAGGTGTACCGTGATGTCAGGGGAAGGGTAGGATACGAGGTGCCACAATGTTATGGAAGTAATGAATGTACGACGGATGCCATCGAACATTTTTCACTTGTTGGACGTTTTACAAGCAGAACGTCGCGTTTATATGCGGTTGAAAATAATAAAGCATAGACAAGGCTTCTAGATCTATTCAAGGAGCTTTTTCAGAAGACCTGATGCTGCTGCAAAAGCGCGAACGCTCCCAATTTGTGGTGTTTGACGAGCTCTGTGGTTGTACAGAGCCAGGCGGGAAACAAAAGTTGGACTTTGCATGGATGGCTCTTACGAGCATCGCGATGGTCTACATCGAACATAGAGATAATATAATAATATGGAGGAAAAGGCCCAGCGTCTTCCCATGCTTTGCAGTCGCCTCGAAATGGTAATGCACAGAAGCAGACATTGTTGGTCCCGGTGAGACAAAATAGCAAGTTTTCTCTGTCATAAACGCAAAAGCTGGTTTTGCGTTTATGATTTTCAACGCCCGGAACGTTTGGCCGCCGTTTCCTCTGCGTGACGTTACCAGTCAGCTTTGGAGATAGCGAGATTTAGCAGGCCGCTTTTCTCCTCCGTATCGGTATCCCCAAAGAAGCCGCCGCAACTGAGCATGCACGCCTGCAGTCTTTTCTGCATAGTTCAAGGTCTCGTGGCGGACGACGCAGAGCTAAACTGGCGCTTAGCGGGTTTCGGAAACGATCTGCTGAAACTCCCTATTCTCCTCATTCTATTCTTCCGAACTACCTTTCCCTTCCCGGCTCTTTCATTCTCCCTTCTTTCTTGCCCTCGTCCAGTTTGCCTTACAAAAATACGTTTTGAAGTCGAAGTAAATAAATATTGTTGCAGTTCAGGGTTGCCTTCCGGCGCTTTGGCCTTTTAGCAACTTCATTATCCGGTGTTCAGAGTTTCGATGTTTGTAATTTTGATAATGCGAAGTTTTGAACTCAACCAATCACCTCTATTCACCAAGAAAAAAAAAAAACACATAATTTTCAGGACAAACTTTATTATTCTGAGTTGATAAACATCCGCCGGTGACGAAAATACTAAATTGGTTACAACCGAAAAACGCAGGTGATTCGAAATATTCTATTCGGCCTGAATAAAACCAAAACACTCCAGTCGGTGACTGTTCCCACCCTAGCCACGGCTAGTTTCTTCGAAACGCCCCCTTTGTGGAAGTTTTAAAACATTTCATTTCGTCGATCCTCCATCCTTCCAGTGCCTATTCATAGGTCGGTGTGGTTCTTGGAAGACAACGTCAACAACATTAGTGTCGTCCGGAACCATTGACCTTAGAAACGCGCCTCTTCGCTTGGGGAACTGAGATGCGTTCATTGTTATTTGTTTCTTTTGCCTGCTACAGACCATTCAAAAACTCGCCTTCTGGGTGCCACCAACTTCGCCTACTGGGCTGTGAAGCGCGTTCGAGCGTGTGCAATAGCTCTCTAGGCCAAAAGATTGTACACTGATTATGCGGTCACAGCTACATGACTTAGGCATTTTTCGCCGGGATAGATGCTCCCACGAGACGAGCGTATGAGATATGTGAATAGAATTGGAAATTTGAAATGTTCTTGTCCAATCGCATTTTTCTTCCTCGGTTATCAACGCTTTTTAGCGTCATCACGAGACGTTCAATCATAATAAACTGATGTTTAAAAAAATGAGCACCGAAAAACATGCACCGACATTTTGCTCAAAAATAAACACCGGAAAAAACATACCCTAATTATTACCCATGTCACCATTTTGGGCAAGTTGTGAATTTCCAGAAGACCAGCGAGTAATCATTCTCCCCTAGGAATACCCTGACTACAGAGCAGGCGACCCGCTTTTCCCCGCGTCAGATTGCGGTGGCCACGAACCGTACGGAGCTCACAGAACGTCCGGGAAAAATATAAAGGAGGAAAAGAACGATCTCTCTGTGCGCGTTTCATCCCCGACTTCCACGACCCCAAGGCGGAAGGACGTTTCAGTGAAAGATAACAACAAAATAAAACTTTTCGTCAGAAAAAAAAGGTACAAACAAGCACAACGCATTGACGGACCACGAGGTTGTGGAATACCTCGCGGTCAGCTTGCCATAGGACGGTTGTCTTCGACGCATAGCTCCAAGGTGAATTTGCCACGTGCGAAAACACGGAGACCTATCCAGCGAGAAGCAGGAAAGCGAGACACGCACACTGACGCCTCGGCGTGCACAATGAAACAGGATACGGGCGCGGAATACGGCCGCAGCAGAAAACCTTACGGCGAGCCTCGCACGGTCGCGGCTTGAGGACCACCTTCGCTCCTCTCGCTAACAAAACCATCCTGGCTGGAACCCGATGGCTCGATCTCACCAGGAACCTCAACGTGCGAAGCTTCCACACACTGTCGCTTACGGGTATTCTCAATCAGGGACTTCTTTAGCTTTCGCTTGCCGTAGGAAGCCTGCTTTCGACTCATGACGCCGGAGGCGAACGCAACACTTCCGAACGGCAAAAATTCGAACGCAGCAAACGCCAAGCGCCGCAGCGTTGAACTGAACCGCGTTCGCTATCGTTCGAACAAAAAAAGATCGCGTATGAATACAAAAAAAAAAAAAAGATGTGTGCACCGAACTACGCAAACTACGGACAGAGACCGCCATCTAGCGGCAGAAGAACAAAATGCAGAACACACCAAAAATTTTTTTGTTTTCTTTTCCGAAAGAAACTTGTTTTCGGAAACATCGCTGTAGTTCCGAAACAGATTAACCTACACTAATTATTTTGATACCAATCGGTTCCGTATTAAATTTTAGAGGCACTTGCGCGAACACAACTGTTTTCTAAAAATTGGTAGATTATGTAAACCATCATTAAACCCAAAAGTGTCCAAACTTCCGTTTTGAGTCAATTTCACGATTCAAAAATACATATTTGTACTAAATACTGAGAGATATGATTTGCGCCAATGAAACAATTAAGTATTAATCTCTTTATCGTAAAAGATTCAAGCAAATACAAATAGCAGTTCTCATGAAGGAATGTTTTGAAAACGTCAAAAATCTACAAGTATTCTCCATGGCGCTTGGAGGTACTATGCCCTCTTAAAAGAAAAATCAACAATGTTGTCCAGAAGTGCGAAGAACCTAGGATTAGGATAATGAAGTCCGCGTTTATCCTGGCCTTGCAATAAGACGAACAGAGGACCACCTCTGTTACTCGTAGTCAACAGCATAACACAGAAGTCGCACCCACCCTATTGAAAATCGCTCTGAGGGGACTTCAGGAATTCTTAGAGGGTGTGAAGGGGACTTCAGGAATTCTTGTGATGTTTGAAAGGTGCACTGATATTTCCTGGTGGGTTCATTGGCCCCGTCAGAGGCTCTCCTGAAATGTCTGAAGTCCCCTTTACAATGCCTTGAAATGTCTTAAAGCCTGTCAAGGACTTTTCTATTGGGGTCGGGAAAACTTCCAGGCTTCTTGAGATGTCTGTGGGGACGCGGCCTATGGGGAGAAAATACATGTCGCAGAATTAGAACATAACTACGTATTGTTCGCAAAGGGAAAACAAATAATTATCTGGAGAATGTCGATCGTATGTGTGTACGGTCAGTTTTTTATTACTGCTCTTCTATCAAACACAACTGGGCTCCTCAACCCGTCTGTCACTGGCCGGGCGTTCGGTCGCCAAGGGGGCTACGGGTTCGATCGCCCCATGTGGAGAATTGACAAGGCGTGGGCCGAGTTTTGTTGGCCGAGCGGCGTTTTGAGGCGAACAAGCTTTACTTGTTGCACTAATAATAATAAAAAAGGGCAAGCCGAGAGCAGCGCGTTGCCCAAATTCAGGGACGCTGGGGAGATTCCGAGGGCGAAGCGGCAGCGACTCGTGCCGGGACCCGGTTTCCCCGCGGGGGACGGTCCCCAAAAAGGAAAAAAAAAAAATAAACAAAACCATTTTGCTTTTCACCAGAGTCGGAAGTCCTTTCTTTTTCGTCGTCGCCAAAAACACGAACAGGCAACTCAAATCCCCCCCGTTTTACAATGCCTTCACACACACACTGCGCTTCTCTCCGCCCGGCAATGGGGAGAGGGTGCAATACCGCCAGCTCCGGACAGCACGCTTCTCCAATGGTCGGCGGGAGAGAGTGGTGTGAGGAAGCCGAAGAAGTCAGGAGGCCGCTATAGCCATTTTCTTTCCGCTCGTGGGCGGTTTGTTTCTCACCGCCATGGAGATCTTGAACGGACCGGTTTCCTACATCCAGAAAGGTAAGCACTGTTTTGAGGGCTCGCCCCTTGGTCTGTTTTTTATCCGTGCCGTTTCTTCCTTGGTTCCGCAGGTGAACCCCAGTTCGGCGTTGGCCGCCTTCAGCACCGCTCGAGCGCCATCGTGTTCAGCGCATTCAAGGAGATGGTGGCCGGTGTTGGCCTACTCGCAGTGCCTGCGCACCGGGATCATAGCACTGTGGGTCCTGGGATCCTGGGACGGTGGATGACGGCCGCTGTCCCGCCTTGTTCCTTGCGCCTCTTCGTCCGACCGGCCTCAGAAGCATCCAGCGAGCGAAAAATACGCAGAAGACGAAACCCCGACGACATCGTGGACGAAACCGTGACAGTGCTCGGAATTTCTCAACGGTGACGGGATCTGCTTGCGAGTTCGTGGTTTTCGCTAAACGTGCTTACTGAGACTGTGTATGTGTACGTGAGGTGCACCTGCTCCGTCTTATTAGCTGAACTACCGTACATCAGGAATTTACCCAACTGAATTGTGAGTACTTTTAAAGATATTTTTCGTTGTGTTAATGAAGTTAGTTGTTCCTGTTTGATATGATCTCTTTCGTCGACAGCTGCTTGCGCCCGGGTTTGAACAAGCGTTGGTTTTTATCGCTTTTTGAGTTTTAATGCGCATGTAAAACTCAATATCCGCAATAAATTTTCAATAACCTTTTGAACTGAATTTTTGTCTATGGTTCACAGTCATTTGGGCGTCTAAAGGGTTGATGGGCTAAGGGGTTTGGGTTAAAGGGCTGTGGGGCTGGAGGGTTTTTCCTGAAGGGTATACCTGAAGGGTATTTTTGAAGGGTTTTGAAGGCCTGTACGGTCTTATTATCCTTCAAGGCTGATGGGCCCTTTAGAATTATTTTCAATAGGGCAAACTCACTAATGAGTTTCACCAGATAGCCACCGACGTACACCAGACCAGAGTATGTCACGAATGGAGATGGAGCGCAAGGCTCTTTTAGATTTTTCAGGTCAGTGGTAACCGAGTCGGGCACAGCCACTGCCAACTGCTCAGAATCAGTGTCTGACATATGTATTTGCTTAGAAGGGGCCTTTTCTTTGACTATGACCGCGCTTTCCGAACAACGGCGTGCCAGGGGTCAGAGAAGTACGGAAGTCCATGTCGTAGGGGAACGCAGTTTGCTGACGACACTGCCTGTCGGCAGAGTGACTTAAATCGGAGCGAAGTTCAATAAATCGTTGCCAAAACAACAACCTTTGAAGCTCGAACACCAGCGAAAAGCAGCTCGAAGGGACTCTCCGAATGGGGTGAAGTGGGGTGAGGTGATTGCGCTCCTGGCGGCGAGCAAGTGAACTACATACGGAGAAAAAATGCCATTGACTCCCGGCGATTGCAAAGGCCGTAAGAAGAGAAAGAGAGCGCGGGCGCTTTCTTCCTTTAAAACCCCAGCGCGGCGGTATGATCAATGTTGGCGGCATAAGATAGGCACCAGGCCACGGGGCCGCTTCTAGCTCCGAGTTGAGGGGGTGAACGATGCTCATGTTTCTCTAACTGTTTGGCGACTGCCATTGCCTAGACAAATAAGCAAAGTCAAGTTAAATCAGTTATTAGCGTTAGGGAGTGATCCTGAGTAGTATTTAGTAATGTATAGAAATATTGGTTTAGCTCATTTAAGCAAAATACAGAGGGGGTCGAAACTTTGGCAATATCTTTAGAACAACGCTCGTGTGAGATTTACCGAGACTGCCAACCTTCGGCTGTTCCTCTGAGGTCGCTAAAATATATATATTTTTTAGGTATTCCTTCCGTAGACACGTGTAGTTCTATGTAACGTGATATTAATAAGTCGCATTTAGTCATTTTAGAACTTCTATTCTCAAGGACATTTCTCGGATGCAGTTCAGCAACAACGAAAAAATGTTTCGGTGCCTCAATATTGTAAAATTGGTCTTGCAACATTTTTTCTGTACTTTCAATAAATAGTGTTAAGAAATAACCCCTGACGTTGATAGCTTGCGGAAACATCCATTAGTTTTCCCCTAATAACAGATGCAGAAAAATAAAGGACAGAGACAGCTGTCGATATCTCCTCAACTCGCAATTTGAACAAGCGGCCACGTGATCTGACACTAATTATACACCACCAGTGTTTGTCACAGTCATGCCCTCGGTGGCTAGGGTTTGGAAAGCAAAAGCATGGGCAGAGCTTCAGATATTGTTACAGTTGGGCTATTAATTATCATATTTAATTGACATGAGCCGTTGCCCAAATGTTTGGCGACGCTGATTGTCATGAACCCGAGCACTCGCCTAGGGGTTTTGAAAATCGCTTACGTCACGGTGTCACGTGACCCTCGGTGCGAAATCGTGATGTCATGTTACGTCATGCTGTCAACAAGGTTAATACATCCAATGACTTCTTTAAATTAAATCGAGTCGATGCAGCGAGTCACGTGACATTACTTGACAACATGTATTGACACCATGACGTCACGTGACAACGTGACACTTGGTTAATCATAGTGCCAATAGAAAGGTGCCACGAAAACCCACAATTTCATACATTGGAATTCTGTATATGATGATTTGATCAATAGATAGGAATACAGCCGCCAATTTTTTATTCCCATAGGTTCATTTTGTGATACTAACAAAAAAGAAAGAAAAAAAAAAGAAATATTACCTTGAATCGTTTTTAACCGGTTACCGCTATCTTCTTTTTTTTGGTTCGGTTCCGGTTCAGTTCCAAGATGGCGGCGAAGATTTCGGTTCGGTTCAGTTCCGGTTCGGCTAAAACTAATGGTTCTGTTCCGGTTTTCGGTTCGGTTCGGTTCCGGTTCGACACCCTGCGACACGCAGCCTGGTTGTGAGGATGGACGATGACTGCCCGGGTAGGCGTACGCTCCACGGTGTTTATTTGTGCGGTGACCAATGTTGCCCGCCGAGCCTGACGGTCATCGACGGGTGCACGGGAGAGGGCGCTACATGGTTGTCACAAAATTGAGGAAATATAGTGGAATCGATCGTCTTCCGGATAATCATGTTGGAGCGTTGGTCTAATCCGTAACCTGCTATCGTGCAGTGCACAAGTTAACCGTTTTCTGCAATGCCCTGTTGTCCACTCCCCGAAAGCGATTACGTTGTCCGGGAAGGCAGAGCAGGCGTGAGAGATATGAAGAACTTAAAACTTTTACGTATATTGAGTTTGGAATAATGTCATTAGACGAAATCAAACAGAAATCCCAACGATGTGCTAGAAAGATTTGCTTTGTGTTATAGCCGGATAGCTTCTAGTCAACAGTCGTCTTGTGGCCGAGTCCACAAAACGTACCTGCCACCGTTCTGGCTTTCTTTGTTATTTATTTTCGTATTTAACCTCTCAAAAATCGACACGTCGCTTTCAAATGGCTCATGTATTAACTGCCTCCGGATGTTCAGCCACATCCTTAGAGCAAAATTTCTCTCGTGCTACTTATGTAAATCACATTGAACCCTGAAATGTTAAAATTAGTCTATATGTGCGCTTCAGTTTCGAATGTGCACTTTAGTCATCTGTCCTCTCGTCAATGCCATGAGCTTACAACGAATATTGGTAACCTTAAAAAGAATTCACTGGTCATCGGTCAAAAAGTGATGACTTCGGAACACTGAGTGCTCCTCGTCTATTTCGCAGTGGATTTGCGAGAAACACTCGGAGCAGTAACCCGTCGATATATGGTTTGTTTCTTTCGTCGACTATGCATCCTAGGGTAAGAGATAGTTACTTATTTACGCAAATCCCCCCCTGGTTTGCATGCTTTCGAACGCGGCAGGCGTAGTTAACCACACACCACCTGCAGCCGATCGAGCTTTGGAACGCATTTTTGTTGGCTGAAAAGCTATTTCTATGCCCGAGAGGCATAGCTTTCCGCTGAGTGGGTAACCCCTTTACAGAGGTTCACTCAAGACGACCAATGTAGGCGTACACGAGCAGCGTGAAAACAAAAACAACGATAGAAAAACTGACGGTCCTCGCGCTATTCCACAACGTGCTTTCCGAGGAAGCAAACACATGGATCGCCTTAGCAAATAGAGGCCGTACTTGAAACGAAGTTAAAATGTATTGAATATGAATATTCATTTTGTATTCATTATGTATTATCTTGTCCACATTGTAAATACGCGTGTAAAGTGTTCAAAATAGATCGGAAATATTAGTCAGAAAATATAGATATACCAAAAATATTATTCCTTCCCCCTCAAGATGTCATTTGCATATTAAAAACCAACAAGAAAAATGTTTTGATTTTTTTTTTTTGGATTTTGTTATACTCTGTTTCCTACTTAGTGTGCAACGCTCTCAAAGCTTTTGGCGCGATCTTGTTGATCATTTAAACGCGTTCTCGCGCAAACAAAACCATAGATGAAGCCACGCGCTCGCGCCAGTAGCTTTGACAGCGTTGCACGCGAAGTGCGAAACGGAGTATAGTGAATGGTGTCCTTGTGGTATTTGAAAGCACTTCTAAATATATCCCACAATTACATATTAGAAACGAACACAAACAAAAACATAATAAACGCACTGAACATATGAATCACAGTCCTGTTGACTGCTGTAGAGCCTTATATGGCCTATACATTCAAGGTAATCATATGGCCGGTGACCAGCTCTGCACTTATTAATGTTCCAAATATTCGATCTTCTCCTCGGGAGTCCTTCAAAAGGGAAACAGTGTTTCGAACTTCGTGGACGATATCTCTTACTTTTAGAAAAGCATTGGTAGAAGTAATAATAATTCGGCGCAGTCGCTAAAACAATACTCACAAAAAACGTCTCCTAGAAGAAATGTTATTGCTTTGCTGCATAGCACCACACAGGACGAAGCGAGTCAAGGCAGTTTCTTCAATTTAAAAGTTTTTTTTCTTTTCATTACTAGTTGACTATTTAATATGGTCATTAACATCACTATATTAGTCACTCACCTCACGCACAGGGGTGAGTATACACATTCACAGAACTAACATTGTGCTAACACAACCACACCAAACATATCTGCTCACAGCACTTGCTGAAGATTTCCAGCATCAGCAAGTGTTGTAGTTGTAGTTCCCGAACCCCGTTTGTGATTGGTGTGCAAAAAACTTATCAGGTGTGTTCTTGATAGAAAAAAAGAAACAAACAATAGCATAAACTGGGCTGATTTATCAGTGCGATGCTGCAGAACTCAATTGACAAACTAATCAAATGTTGTATTTAGGCACTTCAGTGTAGTCCATATCTGCTTGAAGTGCACTTGTGATAGGCGAGCTTTTCAAAACTTTGGCAGTTTAAGTCAGACTACAAAAGTATTGCAGTCAAACGATACTTAGAGTAAAACACAACAGTATTTACGATTTCCATGTATTGAAAGAGTATTCTGCACATATTTTTTATCGCGGCATTTTTATTAGGGTTGGAGTATATTTTGCATGAAATAAATAAATATTTTAAGAAATCTATGTGAAAGGTATTTTCTGCGTACTAATTTAGTATTTACATATTTCAGAACGAATGAAGGGAAGTTCAAATGTAGTTTAAATAGAGGTATTTTAGAAATATTTTTAGAAATATATTTTTGTACTGAGTAAAAAAAAAAGGAGGGTGCCTTTTCTGTCTGTTTTTTTGCACTTACAATTATGAAGTGTACTGCAAATACACTGAAATTAGAATGTGGTATATTTCAAACGTATTAGTTTTCGCTAAGGGCATGATCACAGCCGCAATGACGCGGGTTGCTTTATCGGTCGTCGCAAATAATTGCAGCGTGAAATTTTACGTTTTACAGAAACATTCTTCCTTTGGGTCGTTCAAAATACCTTCTGAGGGATGACATTACTGAGAAAACGTAATTATACAGGTAATGTCCTTTATTGCTTAGGTGATCACGAAAGAAATCCGTGCTTTCAAAACAACGACGATAAAAGCGGAAGCGCAGCGCATGTAGTCGCTGATTGAGTTACTGTGAGTTCATGTTGATGCTTTTATGCACAGTGGATGTCTATATTGTCTCCTTGTGTCTGTGAACTGCTCAGCTATCATATGTAGTGTCACGCGGAATATGTATATTATAAAGATGCCTAAAGCGTAATAACTGAGCAAGCATATATTTTGTGACCTATCAATGTGACCTAGCACTATTTAGCCTAGACATTTACAACTGCCCTGCTTGAACCTGCCATTTTTTAGCGAGAAATTTTACCTTCGTTCACTGCTTCGCGATATTTTTTGAACAGTGCAATGAGCCAAATAGCTCTTTCGGGAACAACTATTATTTTAGCGAATGGTTTACCGCTCCTTCATGATGTGCTCTTCTAACGAAGAAACTATGCCGCGGGGAATAGCAAAGGAGAACCTTCACGAGCGGACACTGTTTGGGTTTTGGTGTCTCCGTTTAACATCGCATTTTCGAAAACGAGCTCAAGACTGAGGGACTGTGTTCGAAATGCAAGTTTCCTTAACTGCGGAGGAAGCCGGCTTCGGCAATAAACACAGTTCATGAAAGCTCGTGTTATGTATTCATTTGCTGCAGCTCTCGCTCTGAAAGCTGTGACTTGATTGGATGGGTGCGAAGTGGCTTACGGCTTTCTTTGCTATAGCTGCTTACCAGGCACTGGAGGGGAGAAGGGGAGGGGGGCGCAGGTGGCACGATGGATTTGCCTGTTCGAAAACTATATGTTATATTCAAGGCCGGGGGGCGTATATCTGGCAGAAAACCTTATTCCGAGGAGACACACTGATAGCCTGAAAGCCGACAAACCCGAACACCGTATTGATGCTCAATGTTTATTGTCGGGTGTGGGAAAGGCTTGACTACCCTAAACTGAAAATAAAGGTTTCATCGAAGTTAATACAAATACGCACGCGAGCTGGTTAAGGACCGAGATTGTAACCCTGGAGCGAGAGGGCAAAAAAGAACGGAAAGACACAAAACTTCGTCTCTGACCGTCGTTTCTTGACCCCTCACTCTAGGGTTACCATATCTGGCCGAAAAATTAATGAGCGAGCTTTGCAAGAAACGAAACGAAAAATGAAAGACGTTTACACTTCCCTGAAATTCCGAATTAGAGCACAGCTCTAGAGGAGCAGGAGGAGAGGGTACGGAGAGGAGTATATTCTCCCCTCCTCCTCCGTACCCTCTACTCCTCTTTCCCTTCTCCCCCTCCCTCCTTCTCCTCTCCTCTTCCCTCCCACTCCTCTCGATCTCCTACTCCTCCCCATTGTCCTCCCCCTTCTAAATCCTTCTAAAGCGCCAGTGTTTGACTTCCATCTTTACTTCTTTTTAGCGCTTTTAAGCATGGTTTAATACATATTAAATCCTTCTCCTCCCCTCCTCCTCCCTCACCCTCCTCTCCTTCCTCCTCCCTCTCATTTTCCTCCACTTCTTCCTTCCTCGTGACGTCACACGTGGCGTCACTCGTGACCCTCGTGACCTTTGTCGAGGCCTTCAGGAGCAACCTTCGTGACGTCACTCGTGACGTCCTGCAGGTCACTCATGAAGGCCTCTTGATGCTCACTGCGAAGGTCGTGACCTTCGGCTTGACCTTCACGAATGACCTTCGTGACGTCACTCGTACCCTAGTGACCCTCTTGACGTCACTCGCGAACCTCGTGACATCACACGTGAAGTCACGTGCGACGTCTTTATGGAAACGTCGCATAATGCAACGCGCGGTTACGCCGACGGCGACGTCGCTCAAGCCGGAAACGGGCGTCTAAGAGCTGCGCTCCATAAAATAATGAGCGTCCAAACAGCAGCAGCGAATGTCGCGGCATCAGCGTGACTGCTGGCTGGAGTTAGACTGCAAAAGAGAGGGATTCGGCAAGGATACGCTCGGCTCCATATCTAGTACAAACGGCATCTTGAATATTCGACCCAGAATGTTCGAGAGTGACCTAGAACGAAACTGACTCGGTTAATCCATGTTGGCTTCCTTATCTTTTAAACTCTCGGTACGAGTAAACTCGAATCTTTTAGAATACGGAAAGCTGTTCCTTCTCGGTCATTCACGTCGCAATACACATATAAGACACGACTCATGCATGCAGATAAAACGCTTCCTCCCTAATTACCATTAGGAACTTCGTACCAGGCGGTCGTCAGTGTTTAGTGCTCATTCTTACGACAATTCCGGAGGAGCTCTACTGGTTGACACCGGAATGGGAGGACGTGCAAGCTGTGCAGGGAGATCACTGCTGTGGTTCTTAGCAGCAGGTGTAACGACCAGGTCCGAAGAGTGCGGCATGTCTAACTCAAGACTGCCTTTCATTGCTACGAAGAGTCAATAAAAGGCCGCCGCAAATAATTAGCGTGCACTAGCCAAACTTTGTTTCCCCCTTTTCCCAGATATGGGGATGGCTACTTCACCTCAATCGATTTACCTAGTAACCATTTTAGCACATCGCAAAGCACAAACACACGGTAACCCCCTCCCCCCCCCCCCCCCTTTCCTTAAGAATAAAAAGGCCAAATGATATCGGCCCAGATCTAGAACTCGTTTATCGGCAGACATTCTTACCTCACCTGTTTTTTTTTTTTTTTTTTTTTAGTCATCACACATTTTTGTCTGGTCGTAGCAACGATAGCGAGTTCGCAGTTTCTATCTTGGGAATGGTTCTGCGGGAGCCTTTCCCATGGACGTATGTGGCGTCATTCGATAATAAAATGCAAAATTGTCAATTCGATGCTGCTGTGTCTTTGCACTGTCTTTCTCTGTGTCATCCAGAATCTGCTTCAGCAGTGCATATTTTTTTTGGTTCCTATTTCTCGCTTATTTCGAGCCGGACCCGATCTCAGCAATGCGTGTCGATCTAAGGAAAACTAGGGAACAACCCGCCCGCAACACCAAAATGGCTGAGAAAGTTGTCTCCTTCACGCCCCTCGCGCCCTTCGCGCACTCTTTGTCCGTCACACCCCTCACGCACTCGCCACCCTCACGGCCCTCGCACCCCTCACGCCCCTCACTCACTAATGCCACTGACCGCCCTTACGCAACACCTCCTAGAAGACAAGGCCGTAGAGCTCTCCTCGTGACGTTGCAAAGGAAGGCCATCGGGGGCGCGCGTCGAAGCGAATGCAATGCGCGTAGATCGACCGTCGTAACGCGTTTTTAGTCAGATACGCGTGTCATATTAGCTGAAATGAAAGCTGCACATAGCAACAGGTCTAGAAAACATTTTATTACACGAGCAAAATATTACACCGCTAAATAATCGGTACGAAATGGCACGAGGTATGCGTACAAGACGTCTATAGAAAAATGTGATTGGTTTAAGTCGAAAGCATTGAGTCATGCAATTATTGTTGTAGGAATGCATATTTTATACAGAAATACTTCGACAAAATGGCGAGACACGCAGTGATTTGGAAACAGCAAAACAGAACAGTTAAAAATCAGGTAGACGTGGTCAACGCGGACAACGCAAGACAAGTGTTTCTCACGATCATGTAAGCGACGTTATTGCGTGCAGTCACTGAATTCTTGCATCATACCCCGGCCACATGGCAAAATTAATGCAATTTCGATCGAATGACATTGTGGGGTCGACAAATCCGCTTGCGGCGCTCGTATAACCACTCAAGACCGCGAGCTCATTAAATCCTATATCACTGAATGAAAATATATTAACTTTTCCGTGTGGCAGGGGTACTAAACTTACTACTTAGCCTACTAATTTACTTCTCCCTATGGGGCTCGAGCTGCCTTAGAACAACACATAACTTATTTTGTATATAATAATACTATTGCCTTAATACAGTTAAGATTCTAGTATAAACGCGGAAAAGGCAATAAAATAACTTTAGTATAAATAAACACAGAACCACGAACAACGTACTTTCAATAATCACACAAACTTGTTTTTCCCTTTCCAGTGAAAACAAGATTAGCGCGCATATTTACAAATGTCGACGAAACTGCACGCGAATCATGACAAAAAACAAAATTGCAATCTATCATGCGATTAAAAAAAAAAACACAAAAAAAACGATTGCAGCATCTTACTTGCGTCCTACATGACCAAGAAAGCCCGTAAATAAGTTGTTTTTCACCTGTCGATCGTATCCATACGTCCCACAATATCCGTGACGTACACATTTGAACACGAACTCCAAGAAGCCTCTCTCTGTCGAGAGAGGTCTATCGATTAATCGACCAGTCTTCGTTGGCTAGTTGTTACACATGTCACTCACACCGAAGCAGGACTTGTTTCACGAATCCGCGCATAAATGCCGTAGTATCAAGCGAACACAAAAAAAAACTACCCGAGACTACTGTGATGACAGAAATACGACGGGAAACAAGTCTCAAAAGTACCACGAGAGCAGCGGCGACGAAAGGCTTGACGTTGTCGACCCATCTCTTGCTCGTGTGCGCTCCCTGCGACAATGACTGGATTTCTTTTCGGTTTCCTTCCCTTCTGAGATGTCTCAGCGTTCGTTTTCAGACAGTCAGCAGCTCACACACAACGCAAATTTACCAGAATCGGAGCCATGTGGCATCGGCAGCATCGCAGCCGGTCCTTTCGAAAAGTGTGGGGTGCTGCGGAACTGCAGGTAGTCCCGCGGTTACGGGGAAACTCAGAAATATAAATTTGGTACTCTCAACCTTGGTAACGCGTTGTATATTACATTTTTATTATATATATAATAAATTGTACAAGACTGCGCCTTTAAAACGTATATTAATGCCGGATAAACGCGCATGAACACCACCGCGCCGAGGTACATTTTTTTCACGTCGATAGCGTATTCTCACGTAGTTGCGCCATGGACTTCCTTCCTCCGCCATTGTGACGTAACCTCTCAGAGCGCTCTGGCCTTCTTCTCTAGGAGGTGTTGCCTTACGCCCCTCACGCATTCATGGCCCTCACACCCCTCACGCGCTCATGGCCCTCACGCCAATCACCGCCCTCACGCCCCCCAAGCACTGATGGCCCTCGCACCCCTCGCGCACTAACCGCCCTCACGGCCCTCACCCACTCACGGTCCTCACAAGCCTCACAGCCCTAAAGGGCTTCACTCACCCTCTCACTCTTGAATTTTCCTGGTTCAGAAACTCACTCACCCTCACCTCACCCGTGAAGATGAGGGTGAGTGAGGGTGAGTGAGGGCCCTCACGAGTGAGGTTTGCCGAGGTGTGCGCCTGACCAGTGCGTTCATATTTGCCAGTGCGTTCATATTTATTACTCCAAGATGTTTGTGAAACAAACCTAGAACAACATCCTGAAGGCGTTTTGGTATGGCAATTCTCTTTGTCCAGAGAATGTTACCGTCGCAGGTGAGAAGTTCAAACGACGTGTCTTAAAGGGCTCCAGTACGCCAGACACAGTTTTAGGCCACTCATGCCATAGCCATACCATGTTTCGAACAACCCTTAACTTGTCGTCCCGTGCTCTTTTAGACTCAATGTCTATAGCTGTAGTGGAATATCACTGCCCGGAGAAACATTTAGAAAATATATCTTCCAAATTATGTCAATCAGCACCTAGAACTGTGATTCAGAAAAGGAAAACGAAAGCTTTTCGTTGAAGGAACAGACCAGAAGGTAACGTTTCCTCTTCTGTGTCTCTTTTTGAACTCATTTTTTTTTCCTTTACTGCATCACAGTTTTAGGTGTTGAACGACATGATTAGCTACTACTAGCTGGTCTACGCACTCACAGTCCTTTTATCTTCCGAATATTTCTCAGTGTCCTCTAGTGGAATTCAAGCAAAAGCATCGGCGTGGCTGATAGCTGTTCTTGGTTTATGCGTAACCTTGTATGAGTAATGGCTAAGAACGTCAGCCATTGATGAACTGTAGCCGTAGCAACAGTGTTTTCTTTTCTCTTCAAGTCAAACAGTATTATCAGTGGTTGGTGATATGTAATCGTGTTAAAGTTTCGCCCGTAAAGGTACTTATGAAACTACTTTACGTGAAACACAATGATAAAGGCTTATTTTTTTTTTACCTCACTGTATTTACGCTGAGATGTTGACAGCGATCTAGACGCGAACACTACTGGTGTTTCTTCACCGTTCACAATGTAAGTCAACACAGCCAAAGGCTATATTCTAACGCGTCACACATTAGAGTGTTTTAGTAGACCGTTTTCATCTTCCGCTCCGCTCTGAGGGTGCCAAACTGCGCATGCGCGGCCCGCTTCGCCGGAATGGAAAGCGGAGGTCCGAAAACGCGTTTTAGTAGAGCGTTTTTTTTCAGCTTAAGAGCGTTTTGAGCGGGTTCGAAAAATTTGCTTGCGTAGCCCCACAAGTGAACGTTTATAGTACTAGTAAGACAAAAAACCTAAGCGTTAACACCAAGAGTGTAAAAGGGAGCGTGATTGTAGAGGTAGTAAAAACGAAGGCGACAATTATGAACACAAAAGAGTAGGCACACACCTGAAGAAATATTAAGCTATAAAATATAAATATAATCGTTCCACCTTGTGTGCGAGTGAAGCCGAAGGTATAAGCATGAGCATGTTGCTCTAAACGGTACTTGCACTGCACGAGCGCGCGTGCTTATCAAGGACGCTGAAAGGCCGGCACTCGCTCTTGTAGCTTCTGCTCCACTCGAATTAAAACTGAAACAGATTTACTTATTCGAAGTAGAAAAATAAAAGAAAAGGACGAAGTTTGCGCATTTCGAGTACATCCTTTTGCGTAGTACGAGTACAGTGTTGCTCAAGGCTAGCAAGGCATCTGCACGATCAATCCCCGCTGTTCTCAAGTAAGGAGACTTCTACTAACGAGATTAAGCTGGCGAGACATCGAATCTATGATTCGTATCCCTCGTGCCATCAAGCGCCAAAGCTTCCTTTCCGAACGCGGTTTGCTGGATATTTCGAACTTAGAAAATTAACCCTTTAGGAAGCTATCCTGCTTAAAGGAGGACCTGACTGTTCTGCATGCGGGCCTCCAAATACCAGCACCCGACAGATCGGCGCAGGGTGTTGCCAATCTGGCGAGACGCTTTGCATGGTTCTTCCTCGACTGGCCTATCCCAACCGTCTGTTCGTACTTGGATGAGCGTTTGGACGGAACGTGTCGGTGTTCTTCAGTTCTGTGAACCTCATCGCGGGTCACATCAACGAGAGGTTCGGCCACCTGCTCGCTGACATGAACAAACATAGGTGGTTGACCCTGGCGAAACTAGAGCTGTGCTCACAGGTGAGACCCTGCATGGTTTGTGTAAATTTCGAGTTTCCATTGTTTCTAGCACAGCTGCTCTGTCTGGTGAAAAGTTACTTTTTTCTATACGCCAAAGGTGTACATGGGCAGTGTCACGACAAGTCACGACGAGCGCGTTCGTAATCTATGAGTACTAGTAGGCCACTTATATGAGCTCTCTTTGCTCCACTTTACGCTCTGCGAGAAGCATCGTCCCCACCGCGCATGCGTGGCCCGCTCTGAGTTGGAGCGTATAGTTAGCGGAGTGAGCGTGCGCTCCGCTTCACAAGTTGTAGAGCGGACTGCCCTCAGCGTCCTTAGCGTGATCACTTAGATCTCAAGACGGCTGCACTTACTCAATACGCGTCGATGTTTTTGACCGTGACCTCAGCTTGAAAGAGGTCGAATCAAGAAGTAAAGCGTACGCCACGCGCGTAAAAAGTAAACCATTCGATTTGAGTTCTATGTAACACAAAACAGCATAATCAAACGAAGTGAACGAGTATCACTTTGCAACCAGCACGGCGTCGGTAAAGTCGTCCCGTTTTGTGGACGTCCTATGGCTATGCAGTCAGATGTACGGGTGCGCGTGCTTGAAAGCCGATTATATCTGTGCATGCGCCCTCCTGTCGAAAATGCCACTGAAAGCTGACCACGAGCATAGCGCTCGCAAGCTGCACCAAAGAAACCATTCCCCTTTCTCAGCTTTATTTATTCACACTCGTTCGCAACTTTTGAATTGTTTAACTTTCCTCAAGAAATGTTTGCATTGGATTTCCTTGGTAGATTTAGAAAATAATAGAAACTTGAATGCAGCCTTTTTAAAAGTGCAACCCATGGTGCAGATAGTCTTCGAGGCCGCCTTATTTTGGCCAAGTGTCTAGGGTGCAAGAGAGCTACGTCATTGTTTGTCGCGGATGCGAGTCTAAATGTATTAGACACGAATGCTGCGTCAATACTGAATATGAAATGGGTTCTAGTCACAAGTCTCGCACTAAAAGCGACGCCCAAAATATGGTGGCCGAATATGTTACCCGGTGGTGTTTTGAAAATAGTTACCAATAACGGTCGAAAGAACATTCCACGTCAATTTTTTGTCTGGTGAAAACCAGACAGGCATAAACAATGCAAGATTTAGCAAACACAACCCTGAACTTCTAAGCAATAGTGGTAGATTAGAACAGTTTTCAGAAATTTCGTTTTGAATTCCGGCGTAGCGGGCCTCGCATGCACAGTTTAACGGCCTCAAACCTTATCAGAATTAAGGAACAACTATATATATATATATATAAACTATACACATATATAAACTATACATAAACTATATACAACTATATATATATATATATATATATATATATATATATATATATATATATATATATATATATATATATATAGAAATATATATTAATTTACGATACCCAGTTTTTTACAACCCTACAATCCCATATCAGATGTTTTGGTAGTGTTTAAATACTGCCGTGTTGTAAGAGTGTTTCTCTTTGTCTTTTTTATTAGGCCATCAAGGACAATGGAACACCCCTGAACAACTGTTGGGGTTTTGTTGACCGCACAGCATGCCCATATGCCGTCCATCAAAAAAATTAGAAGAAGACCACAAGAGGGTGCTCGTCGTGAAGCACCAGGCAGTGATGTGCGCAGACGGCATAATTTGACGGCTGGACGAAACCTACAAAGACCATGGGCATTTTGTTGTTTGTTTAATATTAGAATGCATAAAATTATCACAGTAAATCATGTTCAAGCTTTTGTACTGAGCGAAATGCCTGTCCAACTGGGCTGAAAGGCATCTAGAAATATTTTAATAAAAAACGTTTACGAACGACTCCCATTTTACTTCTCAGATGTGCGTGTGAATATTGCATCTAACCAAATTACAGTGTTACTGTTGAATTCAGCATTGTAAGAGTAGACTATGTTGCGTGGCCTTCTATTGCAAGAAAAGACCGTAGCACAAGTGAGGCAGAAACTGGGCAGGAGCTTAAGCTGAAAAACGCACTTTCATATACACACAAAAGAAATAAAAAGAAGTGTATAGTCAAGCAAAGTGGTTTCATGTCACCCCCCAAGGCAGATACATACACTGCGCTCCAGTGTTAATACGAACACGAAATAAATCGCTTTTATTTGCAGTTTATTTTTTGACAGCTATTGAAAAAGGTGAAAATTTGTCGCTCAGCTTAGTGCCCCAAACGAGCGCTTTATTTCACACGAATAGGCAAATGTCAGCCCCTCGAATTTAAGGTGAAAAATGAAAACAGGATATTGAATGCTCCCGCTAACAGTGTCGCGCAGTGTACATAAACACCAAGGCACCATATCACAAACCGAAGCATACGAAGAAGAAAAGACTCATTTCATTGGGAAAAAAGAGTAGAGACATAAATGAAGCACTCGCTTTCGCTAATTTTCACTGCCTTGCTGCCTGAAGTAACCAAACAAAATATCTGTCCGTTTGCCGACTGCTTTACTCTTTGGTCTCTTCTATCGTTCGTGCAATTTACTTTTGTTTTTAGGTACCAAAATATGAAATTCAGTTTTAATTTTGACGCAAGGGTAGAAGAAAATCTTCTTTGTGTACATAACGTCGTGTTCATGTGACTCGACATCCCTTTGTTTACCAGTAACATATATTTTACCTGATTCAAAATGTTTAAGTACAAGAGTGAAGAGTTGAGCTTGTTGATACATACCTGTAAATAGATCAGCTTGAAATTTAGAACTATACTTTATTTTCTTGTCCTTTCTTCGTGTTTAAGTAAAATTCTTAAGTTCAAGCTGATTTATTTACACGGTATGAAATATTGTCGCGAATTGTGGTAGGTCGCCCAAAATACCCGTAATTGGTACAACTTTTGTCGCAGTATTAAAAGTAAAATCGTGATTCTGTCCTTGAACCATGAATTGATTACATCACATAAAATTATGAAAGGAGTGTCTTGTGGCCATATATATCACAAAATGTGGTTTACGAAATATGCTCCACAATATATATGTATACGATGACGACAAAACTGAGCTTAAAGGGGCGATGCAACGATTTTTGTATTTTGCGCAAATACCGCTTAGAACAAATCCCTGACATTAGTGACCTGTGAAATACCCGTTCGTTTTTCACTACACGCAATCGAAGTCGCAGAAAAAAATAAAGGAAAAACGAGCAGAATTCATCCCCTCAACTCGCAGCCAAAACAAGCGGCCACGTGATCTGGAGCCGATTATATGCCGTCAGTGTTGATCATAGCCATGCGCTGGGGTTGGCAAGGCACAGGACACGCGCAAATAAGAGTTTCTTGGTCAGTGGCTTTGCGTGCGAGTATCCTTGAGTCCCATTAGTGCCAGTAAGCTCGTGTAAAGTGAAAAATATTCCAATTGAATATTGTTGCACCGCCCCTTTAAACTTTAAACTTTAAACGCAAACTGACATTGTGCACAGAGAACGCAACAACACTAAGAGGCTTATAAGAGAGACAGTTCGTATCAAATCCATCGGCAATTGTATCAGCAATGCTTCGATGCAACTCGGAAGAAGTTCCAAGAAATTTTCTTAAAATGTAAAATTTTTTTTTTTTTTGTCATAGTTGTAATTGAACGTGTGATTGGCCATTTTGGGGGCAGGGGTTCAGTCGGAAGTCTTATCAGTTCTCGGTTAGATATTGCACAGCCTTTCCAGACTCCGGTTGGAAAGGAACTTGTTCCGTGTGCTTGTTTTGTTTTGGTTGTTTTGTTCAAGGTCCTAAACTTTCAGTTGGGATTGAGGTCACCGTGTACGGTGGAGGTGAAAACCAGTGTGGGTAGGATTGTATAGAGAACAAAGGATGACCTTGTGACGTCGGTGGTCGATGGTGAGATTGTGGGTATATAAGACTTTGAGGAAATAAACGCAGTAGCTGGGTTTAAGACGTTCTTTTCCCCTGTCTTTCGTCTTCGACTCCGTTTCCTTGCTTTTACCACAGTCTCGGGTTTTCTACATTATGATCGAGAATCAGACTCCTTCAAAAGCTCGCTCCTCCTCGAAGGTCAGACGTCATAGCGAAGTCGAGTGGCCATTGGCAGCGTCTGCGTTTCTCCTTCGGGTGATTGACGGGCGTCGGTGAGGTTTGAGCGAAAAACTGCTCAAGAAGCGAGAAACACGCACCACTTGTTTCGGAGGCGCGCTACTTTTTCGGTCGCGTTCAGACGGGGAATCTGCTTCCCGAAACCTAGTTTCGCGACACAAGATTCGCCAACAAGATGCATCATGTGAATAGACCTCATATTTACGGCGCCCCTCTATCGCGATTTGGTCAGTTTCGGTTTCAGGATTCTAACTTTTACTGGTTTCGTTTTCTTATTTTAAGGATCGCGTCTTCGACGCCCCATCGGTAGCGACACCAGTTTTTCTGTTCTTTTTTTCTCTCTTCGGCATGGTTTCGCCAGTTTTGCGACCGTTGGGTTTGGGCCGTTGGGTACTTGTGTGTCGTGGGATGGAAATGCCTTTAGACATGGAAATGCGCTAATTTAATCAAGTTGATCTATCTGTGAAGTTTTTTCTTGTGATGAATATGTTCAAGAAGAGTACGGAAGACCGACGACGCGACAGAACGAGCAACTCAACGCAGTTGGTAAGTATACTTCTTTGTTTGCATTATACGCGTTGAACGAGAAGTGAACATTAGGGGGTTTTAGAATAATCTCGTGGCTGCTGTGCATGCGCAGACCCAAAACAAGCTTCGGACTCGATCTTTGGGGCCCATTATTTCTCGATAATAGCGTGGGTATCGCAAAAGGCGGCGCCCACGACATCTCCGTTGATCGCGTCTTCGACGACGCCGCCCGCTCGGAGAACTGCGTGAGTCGCACTCGGCGACCGCGGTCGGTATGGTCGAAGCGTATTGAAAACGCCTCGGATCGCTGGATTCACAGCTCAAAGGTATCGAGGCGCGTGTACTAACGGTCGCTGCAGACATGTAAGCATGTCTGGGTAGTGGATCGTCTGGGCTTCGTAAGTACAACAGACCAGCTTGGCCGTGACAAAAACAAAGCATGCGGCACTCAGTATAGAACACCTATAAAAATGTTAATCTCGACAAAAAGCTTGTTTAATTTTCAAGATAACACGTTTTAACTTTGAAATAAAAGCTGTCGCGACATCTTGGTGGCGTTTTAAGCGCGAGATGCTTGCGTTTTGGGGGGTCCTAAAACTCTTCGCCGCAATCCTCGCTATTTTGCCGTCCGTAACGCGCGGTAAAGTAGCGCCCGATATTCTAAAACTCCCTATTTTCTCGGCACACGTTTTCTCGTTAAGCTAAAATGTTTTTTTTTTTTTTTTTTTTTTTTTTTTAACTAGTTGGGTTTGTTTTATCTGTCCTAATGTTTGGATCTATGCGTAGCATAATGAAAAGTTGCCACTCATTCTGTGTATGATCCGAGGAAGTGTAGCTTATTTCAACAGAGCAGTATTTAATTCCTAATGCTACTTTCGGTCCGTTGCTTTAGAAAATGTCTTATTGGTCTACCAGCGTACTGATGTCGTTCAAATATAAATTAATTACATTGATCATACTTCATTACATTTCAGAAGTTAGACTTCCTTGGAATTCGGTTCATGCAGAGCCAATATTCCTTTTCAGTCAAAATGGTTGAAGAGGATATTCATCTTTTGTTTTGAAGTTATGGAAGTGGACTGGATTTTGCTGTTAGGACAAACTTCGGTCCCCTGACTTTCTAGAATTGAACTGGGTTTACATTTGTCGGTTAGAACTTTTGATAAAGCAGTTTTTCTTTTTCGCCTCTTTTTTTTTCTCTCTTTCATTTTGAAGCAGCAGCAGCGTGTTCCCAGCTTGCGTCACTTCGATTCATTTCAAGGCATGCCACGAAAAAAAATGCCCCTGTTCATACACCGTTGGAATTGGGACTGACTTCAAGATGCAGTTCGACACAGTGTTAAAGCGGTAGGAAACGTTTGTTGAATGACCTATGCGGTTGTCACAGGTTCGTGGTTGATGAACCCGAAACGCTCCAAGTCCCAGTTCCTTCTTCTTGTCTTCCTCTTCCCATTGGTTTGAAGCTCGGCCGGCATTATCCTCTGTTTCATACTTAGCGTGCAACGCTGTCAAAGCTACTGGCGCGAGTGCGTGGCTTCATCTACGGTTTTGTTTGCGCGAGAAGGCGTGCAAATGATCAACGAGATCAAGCCCCACGCTCGCGCCAGTAGCTTTAACAGCGTTGCACCCTAAGTATGAAAGGGAGTATAGTCTCATCCGAGCTCATGCCTTTGGCGCTCAGGTAAACATGTGCGAGAATTGCAATTGACCCCCCCCCCCCCCCCCCCTATCCCCTCAAACCACCCTTAAACAGAACAAAATGACGAAAAAGAAAAAATTGTGACAGCGGTGTTCGAGAGAAAATGTTGACTTTTAATTACCCTGCCTGAAACTTTGCAAACATTTCAGTGTGGTTGCAGCTGTGAGGGTGAGGTGGATGCGAGATGAAAACTGGACCCTGAAGCGACGCCTTCAGGATGCCGAAAATAATTATGGTAAGTTAGAAATTAACCAACTAGTATACTTCCGAAAACTTTGGGCCGGGTGTTGATTAAATAATTTTAACCCAGTTAATTTGTCACAAATTTTCAGGCATAATATCTTGAAAAGAGTGAAACTGCAGATGTTCCTAACTGGCTGAGGTAAAGCAACCTTGCAGTGCACCAAGGTTTACACTGAACACAAATTTATGTATTGTCCACGAGGTGTAGCTTTTGCATTGAAGTTTCATGAGTTAGTTTCTTCAATGTTTGAACTCTCAGCGTGCCAGCTGGGTAGTGTGTAATTGTTTGTTTGTTTTTTGTAGCAGAAGCAATATCTTAATCGTGGCGGCAGGAAGTTTCGGCTAGCAGTTGACATGGTTGGACAACGGTGTGCATGCTTGCTTTCTCTGAAGCGGCCAATGAAGCGAAATAACAGCATGTGCGGATTGTCCAGGTTTTTAATTTTTTGTTTGTTGTTCGTTTCAGACTACATGTGCTCGCAGTACAAGGGGGTGGCCCTCCAGGTGCTTGCGACCAGCATGTCGTCTCTGCTGTGCTGTCGAGGGAAATTTAAAGGGTAAATATCGCAGCTGCAGTTTTTTCTATTCTGTCCCTGCTACACTTCCTGCGAATTTCTCTGCATGCTTGGTCTTTTTGTTTTCATGGTACTGTAAAGTTTTGCTATAGTCCGTTGCACCTATAGAATAGCACAAGCCCCTCCCACAACTCCCTTGGCTCGCCATGATTGGCGGCGTCCTCTCGGCTCTCCTCCTCTCTAGTGTTTGCTAATTAAAAAGAGTGAAGGGCTTTGCGGGAGTGGCTTCTGCTATTCTAGAGTGGCAACCAAGTATAGCGCGACCTCAGCTAATTGAATCATTTCTATGACTCCTAGCAGGCACCCATGCATTTCTATGGGAAGGACTCTGCATCATATTTTGAACCGAGAAAATGACCCCACAAACGGGAAAGCACGGGCCTTCTGCTACAAAATTAACTGAACCAAACTTTGTTTTCAAGATCACACCGGAAAAAGTCGACTCCTGTCTTAAAAATGGCGAGTAACAGAAATCCTGCGCTAGTCTCGCCACGTTGGGAAGCTAATGCTATGACCCCCATCTTGATTTCTTTAATGCTTGTTATGGCTGTTTTCACATCTGGTATTTTTTATGTTCTATGGCCAAAAGTGAGTGGCAGGTCACCATAGGTTTCCAAAAGAAAGCGGTCGCATATGCAGAAATTTCTGGCAAGTTCGTAGCGCAGTAGTGCTTCGTCGCAACCGAGAAAAAATCTCTACGGTATTGTTGGTGCAAAACATTAAGCCTCATGACTAGCAGCAACTTAATCGTGGATATACTGCACCGTACGGCGTTTATTTGAGCTCTACTTTACACAAAATATTCCAGCGGCACTTAGGTATCCCTTTGTGGATTGAATGCGAAAGCATTGCCATTCCTAACGACACTTTCTTTTTTTCCTCTATTGTTAGAAATGGCAACGCTTTCGCATTCAATCCACGTAGGAATACCTAAGTGCCCCTCTAATATTTTTTTAACGTTACATCATACAGCGTCACACATCATGGTATGTCATGACGTCACGTGAAGTGTGATGTCATCGAACTGAGGACATATTTTGATGACCATCTTTCGGGCACATCAACGCCGATGCCGTATTTTGCCGTAATGGGACAAGCTTTTTGAGGGGAGAGTAATGCAGCATTCCGAAGCGGCTGAGATAGCACAGCAGCTAGCATGCCCGGCTCTCACACAGCAGCACCGGGTTCAAATCTCAGCCGTGGAAGCACATTTTATTCTTTCTTTTATTCCTCTGTTAACATTTGGTACCACTCGGTTATTGCGGCCGGACGCCGGATTTTCCGCTCCATGGACATATAATGCTTTCGGATTAAAAAGGCACATCCAGTCAGGAATGTGCCTTTTCGTGTGGTGGAGTCGCACAGCTGCCCACCACTTTGAAAATCACTACTGAAGTACGAGGGGGCGCTAATGATCACCAAATGAGGTTCACGCCATTCATAGCTGAAGGATCCTTTTTTTGGGTGCACTGAAGGTTTGTGTGGCATTTTCTTTCGTTGATTCATTGGCGCATCTCGCCGTTGAATGCAGTCATGCACCTCGTTAGCTCTAACGGGCAGGATGGACAGCTCGGCAGACTCGTCGGTTGAATCCTCCGTGTGTGGTTTAGCATTGTCCTTATGCTGCTTCAAGTAGGGATGCATGTGAACAGTGCGCAAAACACATGCCTCTTGCCCACGCTTCTATATTCATTGCTGGTCGCGGCGAAATAACCAGGCGATGTGCGGCCATGTTTGCCTTAAGAAGTTTGTGAGACACTTTGGATAATGTCGTAATATTTCATTGTAAGTCACACCAAAGTTGCGACAATTTTGTTTTGTTAATACGGATTTCTTCTCGGGTTTGTCATACGCAATTTTTTATCGTAACTTTGCTTTTTGAATTCGGCCTGCGATGTCTCGATCCTCCCAATAATTCAAACTTAGTGTATTGCATCGATTGTGAAACAGGGGCGGATCCAGACCTCCGTTTTGGGGTGGGCGGAAAGTTTTTAAGGATACTATTCTCCTATTCTTTCTTGTGCAAGGGGGTCCACTCATGTCAAATTGCCCTCCGAGAGGGAGGAGAGAGGGGGGTCGACTTTGTTTGGTGGAGGCGGCCTCTTCCCCCCCCCCCCCCCCCCTTGGATCCGCCACTGTTGTGAAAGCTGCACTTGACACTCACCCAATCGGAGCATGGCTTTATGATCCGTATAGAACCAACACCTCCTAGAAGACAAGGCCATAGCGCTCTGAGAGGTTACGTCACAATGGCGGAGGAAGGAAGTCCATGGCGCAACTACGTGAGAATACGCTATCGACGTGAAAAAAATGATCCTTGACAAGCGGCGCGGTTGTGTTCGTTCATGGGCGTTTATCCGACATTAATATACGTTTTAGAGGCGCAGACTTGTACAATTTATTTTATATATAATACAAACGTAATCTACAACACGCTTCCAAGGTTGAGAGTACCAAATTTATATTTATGAATATCCCCGTAACCGCGGGACTACGTGCAGTTCCGCAGCACCCCACACTTTTCGAAAGGACCGACTGCGATGCTGCCGATTCCACATGGCTCCGATTCTGGTAAATTTACGTTGTGTGTGAGCTGCTGACTGTCTGAAAAAGAACGCTGAGACATCTCAGAAAGGAAGGAAATCGAAAAGAAATCCAGTCATTGTCGCAGGAACCGCACACCAGCAAGAGATGGATCGACAACGTTAAGCCTTTCGTCGCCGCTGCTCTCGTGTATGCTACTTTTGAGACTTGTTTCCCGTCGTATTTCTGTCATCACCGTAGTCTCGGGTAGGTTTGTTTTGTTTTGTGTTCGCTTGGATACTACGGCATTTACGTGGATTCGTGAAGCAAGTCCTGGCTACGGTTTGAGTGACGTGTGACAACTAGCCAACGAAGACTCTGGTCGATTAATCGATAGACCTCTCTCGACAGAGAGAGGCTTCTTTGGCTTCGTGTTCAAATGTGTTCGTCACGGATATTGTGGGACGTATGGATACGATCGACAGGTGAGAAACAACTTATTTACGGGCTTTCTTGGTCATGTAGGACGCAAGTAGAATGCTGCAATTGTTTGTTTAATCGCATGATAGATTGCAATTTTGTTCTTTGTCGTTATTCGTATGCAGTTGCGTCGACATTTGTAAATATGCGCGGTAATCTAGTTTTCACTGGAAGGTGAAAAACAAGTTTGTGTGATTATTGAAGGTGCGTTGTTTCTGGTTCTGTGTTTATTTATACTAAGGTTATTGTATTGCCTTTACCGCGTTTATACTAGAATCTTAACTATTAAAGTAATAGTATTATTATATACAAAATAAGTTATGTTTTGTTCTAAGACAGCTCGAGCCCATAGGGAGAGGTAAATTAGTAGACTAAGTAGTACGTTTAGTACCCCTGCCACACGGAATAGTTAATATATTTTCATTCAGTCATATAGGATTTAATCAGCTGATGGTCTTGAGTGATTATACCAGCGCCGCAAGCGGATTTGTCGACCCCATGATGTCATTCGATCGAAATTGCATTAATTTTGCCATGTGGCCGGGGTATGATGCAAGAATTCAGTGACTGCACGCGATAACGTCGCTTACATGATCGTGAGAAACACTTGTCTTGCCTTGTCCGCGTTGACTACGTCTACCTGATTTTTAACTGTTCTGTTTTGCTCTTTCCAAATCACTGCGTGTCTCGCCATTTTATCGAAGTATTTCTATATAAAATATGCATTCCTACAACAATAATTGCATGACTCAATGTTTTCGACTTAAAACAATCCCATTTTTCTATAGACGTCTTATACGCATACCTCGTGCCATTTCGTACCGATTATTTAGCGGTGTAATATTTTGCTCGTGTAATAAAATGTTTTCTATACCCGTTGCTATGTGCACCTTTCATTTTAGCTTATATGACACGCGCATGTGACTAAAAACGCGTTACGACGGTCGATCCACGCGCGTTGCCTTCGCTTCGACGCGCGCCCCGGATGGCCTTCTTTTGCGACGTCACGAGAAGAGCGCTACGGCCTTGTCTTCTAGGAGGTGTTGATAGAACCCTATTACCGTTTCCCTCCTGTCCGTTGTGATTAAAAATACTTCTTCAAGATAGTAAAAAACACAAAAAAGTAAATAAAACACACAGGGAGAAGAAGTGGACATACAACACTGGTGCCAGTGTTTACCACCACTTATTGTCCATGTGTTTTTTGCGGCTCTTGCATACGATCATGAATCAATTGGCCCGAATCGCCATATTAATTCTGCGAGATGCTTATAAGTCTTAGCTTCTCTGTGTTCAAATTTGGTAAACTTCATAAGCTACAACATCTGCTCGCTTATCTTTGGTAGACCTTTTCAAAAGCCGAAATAAAAGAGTGCAATGCGGCGGCAAAAACAGTGAGTGATTGGTTCTCGCAAACTCGGGGGCAAAATATAATTTTGCATTATGGTGCCCCTGACAATGTTATTAGTGCCACTCATTAAACTATCAAGGTAGTGTGTAAATTAACTGCCTGGGTGAGCAAAAATGTAGGAATTTTAAATGTGACTTTCCGCATTTAAGTCTGGTTCACAAATACAGGGCAGCGCTAACTCAGTCCTCTTAAGGCAACGAGTCACTGCTACTTCCATGGCTTGTATCGTGTGTTCTGAGTGTCTTTCTTTCATAAAGGACTGATGTCCCGGTTTGTAATACTGATTCAGCGCTGAGGTAGAGCTGCGCTGTGAACAGGATACCTTGCTCGGACATTGAAGTTTAGATAAGCAGATCAACGTGTAACTGTGCATATTTTTTCTTTATAGGTTACTAGTACAAAGTCTCCCATGGACACGAAGGCAGTACAAGGTCTCCCATGGACACGAAGGCAGTGTACCGTATACTCAAATTTAGAATTTTTAATAAACCAGTTATTACTTCTTCCCAGGGTTTTATGCAGGCATTTTACGAACCCTGCATGCGTATATAGGCATACATATAAGTGACACTTGCACTCACTTTCGCCTTCCCTCAAAACAACGGTTACATCCGGACCACATGTCATGCAACCTATTGCCGTCTTCCCTTTTAGAGCTCTCTTTGTAGAAACCCATGCTAGGAGGATAATTTTTAATACATTTCATTTGAAAGTCTAGATACACTGCTTTGAGTTTTTGTTGAAAATAAAATGTTTTGTCTAGTGCGTTGCAATTCAAGTTTTGACGTGCCATCTCATTAGGTATATTCCGACTCGTCGGAATATACCTAATGTGATGGCATGTCGAAACCTCAAGTACAACGCGGTTGAAAAAACATTTGATTTTCAACAGAGACTCAAAGCAGTGCATCTAGACTTTCAAATGAAATATATTAGAAATTCTTATGAGGTGGCACGGCTAAACCTTAATTGAAACGCGGTGGCCGATAGTTTTCCTAAACTCCTTAGGGGCTCGTTACAAAATATCTATTGTTTTTTCAACACAGACTCGAAACAGTGTCAATATACTTTCAAATTATATTCATATGAAATACATTAGGAACTTTATGCGGTAGCACGTCGAAACTTCAATTTGAACGCGGTGGCCATAAGTTTTGGTAAACTCCTTACGGATTCGTTACAAAACTTATTTGCATTTCTATTGAGACTCGAAAAGATCCGATGAGTAGACTCCATAAACTTTCAAATGAAACTCATTAAAAAACTTTGTAAGGGTGGCCGTCCTTAAAGAACCCCACGGATTTGAAGAGTGGGTTATTCGCTAAAGCTAATAACGCACGCTGATACAATATCTGCTGGAATTTTAGCGACTTGTCCCACAGTAGATCTCATCGGGTGTTTCATCGAGTCGAGTACCAAATGGACTCGAATCACAAGGTTGCGGACACACTTTCTCGAGCACACCGAAATAGCGGTTCGGAGGAAGGGATGGAACTGGGGGGGGTGACGAGGAGTGAGGGTAAGATGTACGAAAGTCGTCTTCGGAGGCGCAGGAGAGGCACCGCAGGTTCGCTGGAAGGCAGGATAACGGCCTGCAGGAGGTGAAACAACCAGGACCCGTGGTAGATTTAGAACGCTGCACGAGGGGACCAAAGATCGTGGCGGGTGGGGAAGTGGCGAGCAAGAAAGAGCTGGTCGAGTCCCGGGGAGCAGATGGGTTTCTGCCAGCGGGTGTCAGAAATATTTTGGCAGTAGCCTCTGGGACCGGGAACTCTGGCGGACGAGCTAATGAGCACTATGATTCGTATCTGCTCGGCCAAGATGGCGTTTTGCTTGGCGTCATCCCCGCGAACGACGAAGGGCAGACGGACGACACTCCCTTCAGGGCAGTGGTTTCTAGAAAGCTATAGAGGTGATTAATGGGATGCTTTTTCGAGTTCACTCTAGCTGGTCGTGGCAGTGAAAGCAAGACTTTTCATTAGTTATGTCGCGTAACGACTTGGCCGGGGATGACGTGGGAGACATTCCGGTGATGTTGTAGCTGTCCAGCCTGCCTTGAGGCGCGAACAGTTCAAGCAGGATTGCTCGCTGACCTGCCGCGCCCTCCGAGGGTCAGTGAGTCCCTAAGCGCCGAATGCGCATGCACTGGACGGAACACTGACGCTTACACCGAGTCGCACTATGTAGACGCGGTTGTTGCGGAACGCGGTAATGATAAGGCTATCCCGCCGCAGGCTTTTAATCTCTTCGTTTGCGTAACACTTCGACTAGGTTTTCGCACTCGTTACCTAGTCCTAAAGAAAACTCAGCCTCTGAGCAACGGATAGAGTGGTTTGGCCGCACCGTTCGCTTCGGGGTGAAAGCTTACTCGACTTTTAGGCATACTCGACGAGATATAAACGAGGAGTCTGGCCAATACCACCCAGAAGACAAGGTCTGCGCATGTCGTTTTGTTAGTAGATCTTCGACCAGCCCCAAGCGGAAAACACCCCGAATCTTGACGAGAGTAGGGGCTCCCGGCGGAGCGCGGGCGAAAGGTGATCGCAGAGTCCCTGGCAAGCTCGGAGCCTCTAGACGAATTCTCCGCAACGCATCAGTAGGGAGTTTTCGTAGATCGTTTTCGCCGTCCCGCAACGCCCTCCGCAACCCACTACGATACCCGGAACTCTACAGTCAAAGCTATCGGCGCGCAGGCGCAGTAGAAACTTCTTCGTTGCAGAGGGCTTAGCGGAGGGTTAAACGCGGTCTACGAAAACTCCCTTGTTTCGCCTATTTCCGTGCGAGGTGACCAATGAAAAAAATTGTCACAGGTATTCCCTGCTTTGAATGTATAAAAAAAAAGGGTGCCACCTCATACGTGAAGGACACTTTCTTCGCGTGGGAAGGATGTTAGAGCTTTCAGTTTGTGATTTCGGGGCTCTCCTGAAGAAAACACTCTGTCACAACTTATGCAAGCGAGACAAAACACGAATGTACCTCTGCATTCACTTTTGAAAAAAGGGCAATGTACAGAATCTTGAGAACGTAGCTGCGTCTCAAGTTTACTGTTCTTATCAATCAATTTGTTTCGTTGTTGCAGTTCCCATTTCTTATGAATGTCTTGCTTATAACCGTTTTATCGAATAGACGAATAGGATGAAGAAGCAAAAGGCAATTTGAACTACGCACGTTATTGCAATATCAGTATGCTCTGGAAGAAGTCGATTGTGCACATGCAAATCTGACGCTATTACTGAAATTAATAAAAGCGGAGTAACAAGAAAAGGAGACTTCTTAAATGACAAAAAAAAAAAACACGAGGAGAGCGTTGTAGTCCAAAAAAAAGTGATTTCGGTCACGTTATATACGGTAAACAAATTTCGATTATTAGCGCCCGGACGACTAACGTCTTCGTCACCTTCTAGGATAAAAGGCGGCACCCTTTGGACGGCCGTCAGCAACTCTTTTCATTTTTCAGTCCACTTCATTTTATTTATTTATCTTTTTTTTGAGGAGGAGCTACAACGTCGTATTCTGTCTTCCTCCTGTTTTTATGTTTTTTTTTTTTTTTTTTTTTGGTTTTGGGGTGTGTGTGTGTTCCGTTTACTTGATGTTCGGACCACCGCGCATTTTGTTTTGCTTTGCTTTGCTTTGACCTAGTTTTTGCTCTCTTTCCTTCACTTCGGCGCTTACTACCGCCAGTCCGTCTGCTACGCTGTGCCCGGACGTTTTGAGGGCCGTCTCATAACTTCGTTGTTGTCTTCTTCTACTGTCGTCTGCGATAACCTCCTATTTTTGTTTTCGATTAAGTTTCTAATCCGAAATCTTCATACGTGCTTTTTGGTATTTCTTACATATATTAAAGAGTGCAAGCTCGTTATACATTTCTATTCGAATTTTATTTGTCTACGCCTGAACGCAGTGGCGTACCAACTTGTTTTTGAGTGGGGGGGGGGGGGGGGGGGGGGAGCAAACGACACTTTCCCCCCCCCCCCCCCCCCCCCCCCCCTGAGTCGCGTATTTTTACAAGTGATGGGCCGAACTTATGCCGAATCGAGAATTCGACGCAACTTTTGCCAAACTTTTCGAAAGATTTGGCAATGATTCGGCAAAAATACAATGTTACCAGACTTAACATTCATATTTATTTTTTCTCACAAAAATGTTTTTTTGCTTTTTATTCTTAAAATAAATACAACATGTAGAGCCTATTGAAACAGTTATGACTAAATAAGGTGATATTCTACAAGATAATTGTATCGATGTCGCTTTTGTGTGTTTACTGGCAATATTAGTGTTTGCTTGCAGAAAGTGGAGTGACAACGAGGTTGGGTAGTAGCCGGCGCAGTCACGAATCACGCTACGAGAGTTTTGATTTTGAGGCTTCATCAGCGCACGCGTGCAAGTGTGTTTACGTTGTTAAAATAAAGGCAATCACTGCGTTCTTACTTTCTCTGGGAGTCACTGTTTCGTGCGTGAAAACGAATGCAGTGGTTGCTGAGCCTTCACCAGAAGAGATAACAATATTGTAAATATGCATGTTTTTCGATTTGTGTCATTTGACGTCAGCTTTGCATGAAAGTGTGCCTTCTATATTCGCAACGTGCCATTTTTAACCTTTAAAATTCCGGTTTCTTGTGTGAGGACCCACACGGACGTTTAGGAAGATAGGGAGAGTTAGGAATGTCAGATGTGCAACGTCGAGGGCATGATAGTTCTGTGTTTAACGAATACTTTTCATCAGTGTTTAGAAGCGAGTGCTTGAACTCTGTCCCCACTCTCCCTGATGAGCTTTACGAGGCGAGCGCATGCATCCTATTAACGTCAACTCCGCCGGTATTAAAAAATTGATTGATAAACTAAAACTTACTTCGTCCGCTAAGACCGATAACATCAACTCTAAAATTTAAAAAAAAATACAGGTGTTATCTCCAGTGACTATTTGAAACTCATCTTTAATCAGTCCTTATCTCAAAGCTGCCTTCCATCTGACTGGAAGGTGGGAAGGGTAATCCCAGTCTTTAAACGTGGCAGCCGCTCTTCCGCATCTAATTTTCGCCCTATTTCTTTGACATCAATTTCTAGCAAACTACTTGAGCATATCCTCTACTCCAACATCATGAGGCACCTAGCATCACATTATTTTTTTCTTTAAACAGCAGCCTGGTTTTCAAAAGGGACTTTCCTGCGAAACACAGCTCTGCGACTTCATCCATGACTTACACACTAACCTCGAACGCCGTGTCCAGACTGACGCAGTTTTTCTTGATTTTTCCAAAGCGTTTGACCGTGTCCCCCATTACCGCCCTCTTTCTAAACTATCATGTCTTTGCCTCGACCAATTAACGTTTGCATGAATTCGTGACTTTCTTTTTTCCCGTGTAGAATTCATGTCCATTAATGATCATGAATCTTCCTTAATAGATGTATCTTCTGGTGTCTCCCAGGGGCCCGTACTTGGGCCCTTACACTTTTTATTATTTATCAATGACATTCCCATTGGGATTTGTTCAAAAATACGCCTTTTCGCCGTAATCTGTGTAATCTGTGACAAAGTAACTTGTGTGCAAAATATAAGCAGCTTCAGGAAGATCTAGATAAAATTTACAATTGGTGCAAATATGGGATGATGTTTTTAAACATGTGTAAATGCAAACTAATTCACTTCACCAGGAAAAAAAAAACACCCTGTCATTCAATTACTTCTTGGAGTTCAATCTGACTGAGACCGCTGCTGTGTATAAATACCTTTGTGTAAGACTAACATCTGACCTTTCCTTTAATAACCACATCGGAGCCATTACTGCCGATTCATCTAGAACTCTTGGACTAATCAGACGTAACTTAAAATGCGCTCCACCCTTTGTCCGTAAGCTGGCCTTTGACACGTACGTCGGACCAAAATTAGAATATGCCTCAACCATCTGAAATCTCCATCAACTGTACCTCATCAATACCCCCGAGGCAGTTCAGAACAGAGCTGCTCGCTTCATTTCAACAACTTATGACTTTTCTTTCAGTGTCTCAGCGTCTCAGCGCCAAAAACTCAACGAACCATGTTCTCTTTGCAGCTTCGCATGAAAGTCTCTCAGCTGTGCCTTATTCATAAACTCTACTACCACATTCCCGACCTCAAAACCACTTTGTTATGACCCCCCGACCGAACATCTCGCCTCAAGAACGTCTGAATCATCGGACGCATTTCTGGCTCTACTAACGCTTTCAATCGGTCATTATTCCTCAAGCCATCAGCGACTGGAACAGTCTCCCATCCTCCATTGTCACCATCTTGGACCCTGCTGATTTCTCCTCCGCAGTAAAACTACACCTTTCTTGCCATTAGCTTCAATTTTGTATAATTTCTTCGAGCTCCCAGATTGTATCATACTTGTGTTTTGGCTTTTTTATTGTTCGAATTCTGATACGCCCCTCTCCCTTTATGTAATGCCCTTAACGGGTCCTTAAGGTGAAATAAATGAATAAATGAATGAATGAATGCATACATGAAAATCGCGAATTAACGCGAACTAAGAAGCAATATTATTCTTTTTTGGCACAAACTACTTGTGAGCCGAAAAAAGGATTGTTATCATTATAATAATAATAATAATAATAATAATAATAATAATAATAATAATAATAATAATAATAATAATAGTTTTATTTGGACATACTGGAAGGGGCGCATCTGGTGGTGTGCGGGGCTAGGTAGATAAGTGAAAACCCTTACGCAGAGCGCTTGCCAGCCAGACTTGTACATAGTTCAACTGCTTTACTCAAGTTGCTGTAGTTTAACTACTTTTCTGGGTAGTTTAGTAACTTTCAATTACATTTATATTTTGGTAATTTGTAGTTTACTTTAACCACTTTTCCGAGTTACTTCCACTCAAATTACAATTTACTTTCGAATTTCAGTGGTTGTTTTGCCTATCAACAGAGATAAGATGTTGGAAGATCAGCTGATATTTGCAGAGGGGGAAGCATGTGGCGTAGAAAAGGGGGGGGGGGGAGGAAGAAAGTTATTTGGATAGTCCAAAACCCCCAAAATTTTAACGAGCCCCCCAGTGCAACAACACTGCTACTAGGCGCGGGGAGCGAAGAGACACGACGCAAGAGAGGCCGAGTAACTGTGGGATTAGCGCCGAATACTGGCCTTTCTTTGTATCCCGAAGCTCAAGGAGACTTGACGCATTTGAAGAAAGGTCTTGTCCCCTCTTCTCCCCAATGTAGGAATTCTTGCCCAATACAGGAAATATACACACTACATCCTCACACTTATGTTCATCTGGTGCTCCTGTATAGCTTGTGCTATCTTTCGAGATGTCATTTGGTCATTTCTCAGAGTGAAGAAAGGGCGGCTATAAGACCGCTACAAATAAGTGCCTGATAAGTCGATTGCGTAAATGGTTTGTCAGCGAGAATAAAGCAATTACTCCATGGCGTATCAGTTGCCGTCATCTCCAAAAACAAAGAAAAACTGATGCACCTCCGATTTAGCCGCCCTTCCCGCAAAGAACTGATGCACCACCGATTTCACCTAAAACAATGCATACCGGCAAAAAGAAAAAAAAAACGCTGTAGGAATGAAAGGGCATTCGGAAAGCGTGTGTCAAAAAGAACTTCTACTTTAGTTTGGAAGTTCATTGTATTTATAGTATGTTCCTTAAAGTACATTGCGCCCGGTGTACTTACTACTTTACTTGAAGTACATAACCTTTCATTTACTTTGAACTTCCAAATAGTTTTTAGACGTGCTTTACGCAACACTGTAAGCAATCAAACACTGTCTGCAAAATCAAGCTCAGGGAGCGCTAAACCTCAAAGGTGAAATGATAGATCCGCAGTGCATCCTTGACCAAAAAGAAGTACGGAACAATTAGGCATGCAGAAGCAGAACCAGCTTTTAAAGCATACCTGTGAAAACACAAGCCGCTTTATATTCGTCTAGCAGAATTTCGCTACCGCATTAAAACCTATGTAAGTACTTCTTTGTTAGCATAGAAAAAATATAAAAGTAACTTCAAAAGTAATTCGCTACTTTTTACGATAATTAGTAGTTTACTGAATTAATTTCCATTTTAGAAATTTCTACTCTACTCAAATTACTTTTGAAACTAATACTCAGTAACTTAACCTAATTACTTTTTTTTAGTAGCTTGTACATGTCTGCTGCCATCCCGCCACCACATATGAAAAAACAAAACAGACAAATAAAAGTACAGAATATACACACAACAAAATGTATGTAAAAAGGAAAGAAACGAAGGGAGAAAACATGTATCACAATATGACGAGGATGCCAGCTGCATCCCATACATTCTAGCAAGCTCTCGTGACACTGCTCCGTTTGTCGGCAGTGGGCTGCGCACACTGAGCGCAGTTGTGAGTTGTCAGTCAATGTTTCAACTACCTCGTTGCATCAATGATGAGGTCAAATGAAAATCACGTTATCCAGACTGTACCGCATCATTTGTCACTTGCGCAGTGGAGTGCGTAAATTAGTGGTCGATCTTCTGTTCTTGAGGCCGAAAATATTGAAGAGAACCACACACGCAAACGCTCACAAGCGCACAGTTACCGTGTAGCCTACTCCAGACCTCGCCGTAACCGCTGGTTGTACTAAACTGTGTAATGGTAACCGCGCGACTGCGCGGCGTCGATTTGCGATTCATATCCCCGTCGCGTTCGTGCGCGTGCGCAGAGATTTGCCAAATTTTTGCCGAATCTTTGCCGAACTTTCCTTCAAAATATCAGCATGTGCGGAACTTTGCCGAATCTGAAGTTCGGCAAATTCGGTCCATCACTAACTTTTACGGCGTGTGTGTGTGTAGGCGTAGTAAAAGAGTGTGTGTGAGTGGGGGGGGGGGGGGGGGAGGAAAGGGCCGATTGTGTATGCGCACCGGGCGCCTTGGTCGCTGGCTCCTTTTACGGCGCAGGCGATAGACCCCCCTAGCACCGACGCTCACGCCGGATTGGCTGCTCGGCAACGCGCGCGAATTTCAATTTCGGATTCGGACGGCGCGTGCATCACTCGAAGGCGTTAACCCAAGCTCCGTGCCTGCCTTCACGCCGCTTCGCGGCGACAGTGTGCGGCTGCTAATTTTAAATCTATTAACCCGCTTAGCGCCCCCCCCCCCCCCCCCCCCCTCCGTACACGCCGCTTTGCGGCGTTCAGTCGGCAAGCCAAGCCCCGCTGTCCCCCATGCACTTCCGAAAATGGAGTCAGATACGATTTGGTTCAGCGATGCTCCGTCAACACCATTCGTTTTTTTTTTCAGTGTTAATCGTAAAAAAGAAATGTCGCAAATATCGCCAAATGCCTCTACGAAACAAAATGTTCGAAGAAAAAAAAATAAAAGAAGTAACCCCACACCATGAATAGAACCCGGGTCTGATATGTATGAAGCAGACATCTTACCACTACGTTACGCTACCTCTTCGGAAACTCGCATTGTATGCGCTGCCTACACTGTTAGCAAGTCCTGTGTATTTGGCGAATATTTGGGGTGAAAAACACGCTATTTACACAAATTACCATAAATTTACACGATGAGTAACGGATAATTCGTTCAGAAATCATGCGAGGTTGTAAAAAACGTGTTTTAGTTCGGTCATACACGCATAACCGTGTAGCCGACCTCGATAACACGCATCGCCCCCCGGCGACGACCGCGGCATTGCCGGCTATCGAAGCACCGGAATGCTTGGGGACACACTTAGAAAGGACCGCCGAGACAAATGCCGCGGAAAGAAACATGTCTCGGAGACAGATATGCTCCAAAAGCAATTGCGCCATGTCGCAGGACGTTGGCGAAACCCGCGCTTACCGTGCTCGCCGCCATCTTCTGGTCGATGGTAATGCGGCTTCCCTCATGTCGCCCATGTTCGTATTTAGTTTAGGGGTCCTGATAACAGTTTCTTAGACACCACAAATAAAGTCATGGGTCTAATTATTCGTTCCAAACAGTTAAAATGGATATAAAAAGCGTGTCCTCGATGTGAACACGTGACATTGCAGTTGGTTTCGTTTTTGCTTCAACCTTCAACTGCAAGCGATCTGGCCACGGCGCAAGCGCATCGCCGATGTACGCTGGAAGCAAGCGCCGGTTGGCTTTCGTTGTTTTTGTTTGACCGGAGAAAGTCTGGCAAGTACGCATGGCGCCGCTACTGTTTTGGTTTGACGGGATGCGAGAAGCTTCGCATAGAGCTTCGGAGTTTGCGAGCACATAGAGAAAACGTGACCGGAGAAGTGCCCCTGTGATGTTCCTGGAAGACGGAAAGTAGCATTCGTAATCGTCGTGTGTGCTTTGAAAGCGAAGGGAGTCACAGGGTCCACGAGTTCGCAACCACAAGCCAAGGTTCACGACAGCGCGGTGTTGACTTCGGCGATCTCGTTCTGTTTGGCGAAAAAGAGCTGAAACATTCGTCGTGTGTGGTGCGGTGCTTTGTATTCCGGGTCTGTTTGAACCACGCTTTTAACACGGAGCGCAAATTGTTTGTTGCGTGGTGGAGGTTCAACGGGTACAGTCCCGTCGTCGTCAGCTGATCCGGTCCAGCTGGTCCGGGAGGACGCAGCGAGCGTTTTTAAAAGTAAATCTTCCTTCGTTCCGTTTCAAACTGTGGAAGTACCCCCACACATACCGTGAGTAAGAAGCAGCGAGCGTTTTCAACAAAATTACGTTGTTTTAATTGAATTATGGACACCGGATTGTTGTCTTAAATCTGCCGTTTTTTATGCTTCGTGTTGGACTGCGTTTGCATAGCGACACACACCGCTCGAGTAGATAATTCGGTTCTGCAACGAGTTTGTTGCGCCAATCATGCGGCGTGAATAAATTAGGGCAAGGTTTCCTACCTGCCCTCAGATGCATGTACTGAGACCATTTTTTATGTTGTGAACGTAGTGCTCTTTCTTTATTTTGGAAGACGCGTTGGTGCATTTATTATGGTACAATCACTCGAGAGTTGAGAAATTGGAGAGCGAGCAAGCTTTGCCAACTTTGTCTCTTTCTCTCTGGCACTGCCCTGTTTCAGTAGGCATATCTACTAGCAGGTACAGACTGCTCTAAAGCAGGTAAAAAACGGGAAGCTTAGGACAGTGCGGACTCCGTGTTTCATGCTTTTCGCAAGGTGTCAGGGTAAATACTTTTGTGAGATATGCGGAATATATGCAAGCGATTTTGTTATGCCCGTCGTTTGCGTCTCTCCAGCAAAATGAATAAGATGATCTACTACAAAGGCGCAATCACAAGCCAAGATTTAAGATAGCAGTCGTTTGCTTCGGTGATCCGTGTAGCTGTATTTTACCCTGCTGTCTGCAACACCGTGTCATGACGAAGAGCTGGAACGGTCACGGTTTCTGCTGGCCTCCCGGTTGACAGAAACCCGCGTCGCCCGCATCGGCACCGAGTGCGCTTGGGCTGTTGATGCTCAAGCCTTTCATCCGAGGCTTGTCGCCAGCTCATCCTGCTGCTCAACGGTGAAGAAGCGGCGAGAGTAACCTCGGAAGTGAATGCAAATCCTCGTTCATTCAGTTATCCGGTGTCAAAGTGTGGAAGATGTCCAACGTGTACTGAGGGCGGGAACTACGAGCGTTTTGCCTTGCTTTTATTACCGAAACCAGACCAACGAGATAACTGCCTTGCGTACCCTAAAATGACGGAAGCAATAAGCTTCAACAGGTCGAGTACGTCACCGGGGATGTAGCCGAGACGGTGCACACTGTTTAAACGCTTGCAGTATCCACGAGTGGTACCAGGAAAGCGACGTCAACAGAGAAGGAGCGCGCGATTCAGCATAATGCACCGCTACGGGCCCGTGTATCTTTAAAGTTCGGGGTGGTGGCAGTATAAAAAAAAGACGCATCAGCGCCCCACACCAGTGTTCACGAATAACACCGGTCACAAACTCGCAAGCCCCACCGCTCTTCTCGACACCGACACGACATACGACAACAAACTGCATCAAAACGCCCCAAAAGTGAAGGCGTCTGCTCCCGTACTGCAACTGCTGCAACTAGCGGAAGTGAAGTGTTGGGCGGATGTCCGGAGGTCCTTCACAAAAATGTATAAAAAATGCTTTGCGCAAGGATCATTTTCATTTATTATTGTATACGTAATGACAAAATCCCAATAATTTGTTTTCCTATCTGATTCAAGCTAGTCGGACTGCTCATAACACTGGTCAAGCAAGAAAATAACAAAAATTTGAACTTTTTCATGGCCGGTTTAAGATTTATTGTTAACATATCGTTATTAATTGCAACGGTCTAACATTATAGATTTTGCCTCCATACTTTTTAAATGCAAACAGTTCTAACACACGGCTGTCCATTGCGCCGTGTTTTGTGTATTCTTCTATAAATCTGTAATGGTCAACGACCAAAGAGCTCACCCGCACATGTCAAGCTTATATGCACCGCGGGGAGGAATGGATATGGAGTAGGAAGTGTCGGGCGTAGTGTCGATTGTTGTGTTTGTGTACATGTCGGTGCTGTGTAGCTGTGTGCTGTGTTGCCTGCGTTGTATGGAGGGTTTCTGTGTGCGCTGTGTAGTCGTGGTCGTTCGCAGTGTTAACAGACTCGTCTTTTTCTTTTAAAAACAGGCTGCTAGAAATCTGGATAGGTGGCGCAAGTTACCGCCGGATTCTAAATAGTTTGCTCAAGTTATTTATCCATGTAAGTTCGGCATTCGTTTTCTCTTTTTTTTTTTTTGTCTAATGGCTCGTTGAAGCTACCGACGCCGCCGACAACGCACGTACGTACCTTTGCAAGTAGCTACGTCCGCCGCTTGGAGACTTTCTGTGTATAAAAGACATCGAACGAGAACTAACGCGTCCTGTGTGCTTTCAATTCGGCTGAAAGGCGCGCGGCTCGCTGGGCTCGTCTCTCGCCTGTTCTCGGCCGCTGGCCGCCATGTTTCATAAGGAACACGCTCGAAACGGTTTTGCGGAAGGCAGACACGGTGTAGCGTGTTAAGTTTACACAGTACCTCATGTGTAGACGAAAAACACAGATGGCCTCGTGTAAAACGAACACGTTTCGACGTGTCCGCTATGGGACAACGGTTTACACGTCTGGGCGTGTTATTTTTGCTAACAGTGTATGTTGACGGCGGCAGCGCCTATCTCCACGAACCAGCCAATCCGGCGTGGCGCCGTTGCTACGGTTTGTATCGCCTGCGAGTTAAAAATAGGGAGTTTTCGTAGACCGCGCTGCCCCCCTCCGCTGAGCGTTCCGCAACGAAGAAGTTGCTACTGCGCCTGCGCGCCGATAGCCTTGACTGTGGAGTTCCCGCTATCGTAGCGGGTTGCGGAGGGCCCTCGCGGGCGGCGAAAACTATCTACGAAAACTCCCTAATATACCCGCGCGGGTCGGGGGGGCGGTTCCCTTGGTATTCCTTGGGCGCCGCCGGCCAGTGTTTGCCCTGCCCAATGGCGGCCGTTTCAGGGAGGGGGGGGGGGGGGGGGGCAAAACAGATGTCTTGCCCCCCCCCCCACTCTGAGAACTGGTGGGGCAAGCGCCCCCCCTTCCCCCCCCCCCCCTCCCCCCCCCCCCCCCCCCCCCGGTTGGTACGCCCATGCCGGTACGTGTGCTATGGGACACCTATTGTTGATCAACCGGCCGCCTTCGGGCGTACACCAGCGCATACTTGGAGATGGCAGGCATTGCAGGCATGTCTTGTCTTGCCTATACCACTGCAAAAACTAGTTTTTGCGATGTGTTAGAAAATCCTTCTTCTGCTTCCCGAAGAGCGAACAAACGTGAGTAATTGAGTTGATGCAACATTAAAATTAAGCTAAAAGAAACCACTAAAAAGAAAAGAAAAAAGTGAAAGCCGTTTGCAACTCCCTGTAACGCCGAATTGGAGCGCAGCTCTTGAGGAGGAGGAGTGAAGGGTACTGAGGGGAGGGTAGACTTCTCCTCCTTCTTCTCCTCCTTCCCTCATTCTTTAATATGCTCCGGGGGGTCACGTGACCTCGGGAAGGGGTAGTCACGTGACTTCGGGAAGGGGGGGGTCACGCGACCTCGGGGAGGCGTGATCTAGGGGTCACGAGACCTTGGGGGTCACGTGACCTTGGGAGGGGTCACGCGACCTCGGGGGGTCACGTGACCTGGGGTGGCCTTGGGGATCACGTGGGGGTCACCTTGGGGGTCACATGACCTTGGTGACTTTGGGAGGAGTCACGTGACCTCGGGGGGTCACGTGACCTTGGGGAGGGGGCCACGTGACCTTGGAGGGGTCACGTGACCTTGGGGTGACCTTGGGGTCACGTGACCTTCCGGGGGGTCACGTGGGGGTCACCTTGGGGGTCACGGGACCTTGAGGCGACCTCGGGGGGGTCACGTGACCTTGGGGGTCCCGTGACCTTGAGATGACCTTGGTTACGCCTACGGCGACGGCGACGGCGACGCCGACGACGACGGCGACGCCGACGCCGCTCAAGCCGGAAACGGGCCCCTAAGAGCTGCGCTCTAAAATTGAAGCTCTTTTTTGATGCTGCTGCTTTCTATTTTTCCCCCCTAAGCGCCGCAAAGATCGTCGTCGTTGAAGGAGTTTCTTTGCTGGGTGATTTGTATCTTTCTATGGTCTGCTAACGTTTTGTTTTATTCGCCGTTGTTTGCAACCTGTTTTCATTTCTCTTTATTTTCGCCTGAGAAGGGGAACCCATCTTAGGTAGCACACTTGCTTAGTTTAGCTGGGGCCAGGATTGGCACTTAGCTGTGATAGCTTGGCCACGACTGCCCAGCCATTTACATCTGTATGCCAGCCTGGCGTTTCACAGTCTTTCCTTGCCCCAGAAAGCCACGGAACTAGCAGGGAACGTCTTTCCTGGTTGACCAATCAATTTCCTTGGTCATTGATGGCCAGGGTAAACAGGCCACTGCCAGTATTTGATGTAGCCTGGCTGTCTATCGATTTTCCTCGGTCAGAGATGGCCAAGGTAGCAATGCCTCTGCCAAGCTTTGAGGTTCCATGGTGGTTCATCAAAATTCCCTGGTCCACTCAATACAAGCAACAGCCAGTGTTCGGGCATGTTGCCAGATCGAAGATAGGGTGAGACAAGGAATGCCACGGAATTGCCGCTATGCAATGTTCCTTGGCTCAAGCTCGTATTTCATTGGACCCAGAATGCCCGCTGAAAGCCACTGTTAAACGTGTTTCCTATAGTTCGTTCAACTTTTTTACTTTTAGAGCGCAGCTCTTAGGGGCCCGGTTCCAGCCTGAGCGGCGTCGGCGTCGCCGTCGCCGTCGGCGTAACCGCGCGTTGCATGGAACAGGTTGCATGCAACCTGTTGCATCCTGTGCAACCTGCTGCATGCAACCTGTTGCATCCTGTGCAACCTGTTGCATGCAGCTAAGAGAAGATGAAACAGGATGCATGCAACAAATTGCATGCAATCTGTTGCATCCTGTGCAACTTGTTGCATATAGCTCAGAGAAGATGAGCAGGTTGCATGCAACCTGTTGCATCTTTCATAAAAGCCGCAACGTCGGCGTCGGCGTAACCAAGGTCACCCCAAGGTCACGTGACCCCCAAGATTACCACAAGGTCACGTGACCCCCAAGGTCACCCTAAGGTCACGTGACCCCCCAAGGTTACGTGACCCCCAAGGTCACCCCAAGGCCACGTGATTTCCCGAGGTCACGTGACCCCTCCCCCAGGGTCACATGACCCCCAAGGTCACGTGACCCTGGGGCGTTACGCGTTACGTCACGTGCCCCCAAGGTCACGTGACACCCAAAGTCACGTGACTCCCCAAGTCACGTGACCCCCCGATGACGTCATCAGTGACGTCACTGATGACGTCACCGGCATCCGCATCGTCATCATCCCTGATGATGTCACCGGCATCCGCATCGTCATCGTCATCATCACTGATGACGTCATCAGTGACGTTACTGATAACGTCATCGGTATCCACATCGTCATCGTTACTGATGACGTCATCGTAATCGTCATCGTCACGTGACCCCCAAGTCACATGACCCCCCCCCCCCAAGGTCACTTGACCCCCCTCAGTACCCTTCCCTCCTCCTCCTCAAGAGCTGCGCTCTAATCCGGCGTTACAGGGAGTTGTAAACGGCTTTCACTTTTTTTTTAATTCGTATGAGCGTTCTGTTAACATATTTTTGGTGCTTTGTGGCACGAGCCCTCGCACTAGAAAGCCACCTTTCAGTGCAAGGAGTCTGTTTTAGCTAGAGACATAAAAAAGGACACGTTTTCCCCATTGAAAAAGGAAAAAAAAAACTATTTGACAATAGTTTGGATATGAACAGGCCCAACCCGAAATGAACTGGTTGGAGTGGAATTGTACCGGACAAATTGGAAATCAAACTGTCGAAATCGGTCGAACTCGAACTCTATAACTTTCCCGTTTTTTACCGCGGCCTTTATCTACCCTGGCTTGCACGGAGAAGCCGCTTCCAGCGCAAGTGCCCGAGGCGGGGAGCCTCCCACGTGATGTTGGAAAAGCACGGGAAAACTCCCGCACCCCCAGATGAATCAAGCGCCTGGCATCAGTGTTGCCATTTTAGCGATTTTCTATACATTTAGCGACTGATTTTTTAATTTAGCGGCTAGCGACTTTTTTAGCGACTTTGGTGTTCAACCCTAATCTTATTATTTTGAACAATTTTAGAGATGCTCGCGGGCTAAACCTTTTGGTTCTCTAGCCGAGTTTGCTTCGGATATATGCTCAATTTAGCGGCGCGCTTTAAAAAGATGTCACACTGTCAACACTGCAGACCATCTCTCCCACGCCCACGTACCTACGTGCTCTCCGTCAAACGTCGTCCTGACTATAACCCAGGTAGCACAGTTGCTTGGTTTAGCTGGGGCCAGGGTTGGCACTTAGTTGTTATAGCTTGGCCACGACTGCCCAGCCATTTACGTCTGTATGCCAGCCTGGCGTTTCACAGTCTTTCCTTGCTCCAGAAAGCCACGGAACCGCCAAGGAACGTTTTCCCTCTTTGACCAATCAATTTCCTTGGTCATTGATGGTCGGTGTAAACAGGCCGCTGCCAGTATTTGATGTACCCTGGCTGTCTATTGATTTTCCTCAGTCAGAGATGGCCAGGGTAGCAATGCCTCTGCCCAGCTTTGGGGTTCCATGGTAGTTCGCAGGAATTCCCTGGTCCGCTCAACACAAGCAACAGCCAATATTCGGGCATGTTGCCAGATCGAAGATAGGGTGAGCCAAGGAATGCCAGGGAATTGCCGCTATGCAATGTTCCGTGGCTCAAGCTCGTATTTTATCGGGCCCAGAATGCCCGCTGAAAGCCACTGTTACTCTATAGTTCGTCTAACTATACGCAATCCCGATGTGACACCATCGGGATGGCGCACTCACCGTCACTGTACTTACAGATCCTGTTCCTGATCACAACCCCTACCTTTGATGCGGCTCCACCACCGACAGTACCAGCGACGCCTGACGTTCTTCGCCAACAGCAAGCAGCGGAGGATTACCCGACACACCCGCCAAAACTGGACTCATCGCTACCTTTTCACTGGCAACCTACGGCCACAGCGTCGGCAACAGGCAGCCTATATAACGAGGACCCACGCGCCTATCTATTGGGGCGTGACACCATCGGGATGGCGCACTCACCGTCGCTGTACTTACAGATCCTGTTCCTGGTCACAACCCATATATCTTTGATGCGGCTCCACCACCGACAGTACCAGCGACGAATGACGTTCTTCGCCAACAGCAAGCAGCGGAGGATTACCCGACACACCCGCCAAAACTTAACTGATCGCTACCTTTTCACTGGCAACCTACGGCCACAGCGTCGGCAACAGGCAGCCTATATAACGAGGACCCACGCGCCTATCTATTGGGGCGTTACACCATCGGGATGGCGCACTCACCGTCACTGTACTTACAGGTTAGTTATTAAGACCACTGCACTACCTATCCGTCGAGCGACTATTGTTTGTTCGCGGTGTCATGCTCCTTTGACCACCAAAGTATTGGAAAGAGAATTCGCGCGTGCTTTGTATCTTTTTTCCCTTCCTGCTTATCACGTCTAAGGCTTCTTGTGGCAGGAAATGTTGAATCGAACCCTGGCCCGGAAACCCGAAGCGCTGATGTTCAAACAACAATCCTAGCAACTGTGCAAAGAATTGAAGAAGGCCAAACACAAATTCTAAGTGAAGTGAGACTACTGAAAGATAAACAGAAAACCACAGATACTAAACTGCAACAGTTATCGGACAAGGTGACAGCAATAGAAGTTGAGCTTGCGCAGTTGAAGTCCCAATCTCCCTCTCTCTTACCCGCTGAAACCATCCCGTCATTGGAATCTAAAATTAGTCATGTACAGGCTAGATGCGACGATGCAGAAAACAGACTTTGCCGTTGTAACATTTTGTTTTACGGTATCGAGGATTCTGAAAACGAAACGTTGACCATGAGCGAGGGAATCATTTTAGAATTCTCCATGCAAAAACTTAAACAGACCGTAAGCTCCGATTGTGTTGAGAGGGCCCATCGCCTGGGATGTTTTTCAGCGGAAAGAAATCGGCCAATAATCGTAAAGTTTTCCCGATTCAAGGAGAAAGATCGCATCTTAATGTCCGGTCCATTGCTTAAGGGGACACCTTTTGCCGTAGGGGAAGACTTTTCTTTGGATGTTCGTATTGCTAGAAGAAAACTTCTCCATTTTCCAAAACAAAGAAATATGTCTTACAAGCTGACGTTTAATAAGCTGAAAATGGAGAACAGGATATTTGTTTACAATCCCCTATCAGATAGTGTAGAACAACTGACAGCATAACAGCGAATGAAACAAAAACCTAAGCCCTCCTGTCCTAATCGGGTCTTATCAAGAATCTCGGATAAAACGTGTAATGTTTCATTTATGTTCACTAACATCCGCAGTGTAATCCCTAAACATGATTTACTATCATCATATTTGTACGATAACGATACCGACGTTGTAATCCTAACAGAGACTTGGCTTAAACCTGGTATACTTGATAAGGAAATATTTGACACTTGCGCAGACTTCAACATTTATCGCCGTGACAGATGTATCAGGAGGGGAGGAGGTATCTTGATAGCTGTCAAAAAAGACATTCCCTCGTGCATAATAAAAATTGATAAAGACATCGAGATGCTATGGATCTGTCTTCATACTTCATTCAAGAAAACCATAATTGGCGTCTGTTATCGAACCCCCAACAGTGACTCATCATTCTGCGATTCGTTTCACGATAACTTAAACCTGATTCATTGCGACCATCCGAAAGCCGACGTATTTGTATTTGGTGACTTTAACTTTCCATTTATCGACTGGTCGACACTATCATCCCAAGATAATACTGAAACAAATTTCGTGGATATATGCCTCACTTTCAACCTCGTACAAGTCGTATCCGCCAGCACGCGCGGCAACAACATTCTCGACTTAGTACTAGCATCAGCACCAGACGTAATCACTTCCTTGACCTGCTGCGACGGTTTCAGTGATCATAAAATTGTGGATCTCAAATTAAACTTATCTACCTCCCAAAAGCTGCATACTGTTAAGCTGATAAGAGATTACAGCAAGGCTGACTATGACTCAATTAATAAAAGCCTCCTGCGTTTTTGTTCTTCATTCACTGCCGGCTTTCACACTCGTACAGTAGAAAATAATTGGAATATGTTTAAAAATAAATTATCTGCGCTCATTGATGCTCATATTCCCCTTGTTTCAATCCGTTCCGACGTCAGTCAGCCCTGGTTTAATAAAGTACTAAAAACGCTTCGTAATAGAAAGAAAAGACTATTCCAAAAGGCAAAACAACCCAATTCTGATGCATTGTGGGCGAGGTACTCTAGCTGCGAAAAAGAATATATTACCTGTCTAGAAAACTCTAAGAAAAAGTACTTTAATTACGATTCACTTGCTTTACTTAAAAACAATCCAACTAAATTTTGGAAAAATTTATCGCCTACCGAGTCTCATGATAAGATATCCCTTATTAGCGGCTCTGGCCAACTCGTACCCGACGCGAGCTGCCCAACAGTTCTCAATACTTACTTTACGTCTGTTTTTACAACCGAGGACCTAAGTAATATTCCGTTTGTACCAGACCTAGACTGCCGTTTTATGGAACCCATTTCAATATCGCCTGCAGGAATTCTAAAACTCATCAATAACCTTAAAATCTCAACATCCGCGGGCACCGACATGATTAACTCTAAAATATTACGTAACACTGCTGAGGTATCATCAAATATACTTTGCTTACTTTTTGAACAATCATTATCTACCGGATCCATCCCTTCTGACTGGAAGATCGGGAAGATCGTTCCAGTTTTTAAAAGTGGCAATAAAAACTCACCAAATAATTACCGACCCAGTGTTGTCTCAAAGCTATTGGAACATGTTATTTTCTCGAATGTGATGTCCCATCTTGACCAAAACAACTTTTTTTACAAACACCAGCACGGATTTCGTAAGGGGTTCTCATGCGACAACCAACTCCTTGAATTCACTCACGACATACATAGTAACATGGACCTAAACACCCAGACCGACGCCATTTTCTAAGACTTCTCTAAAGCGTTCGACCGCGTGCCGCACTGCTGTCTAATATCTAAACTCTCCTCACTTCGCATTGACGACTTAACTCTTTCCTGGATCCGAAACTTCCTCTCCTTAAAACAGCAGTTCACCACAGTAGGTGATTTTTACTCGGAGCTTTCCGACGTAACCTCCGGGGTGCCGCAAGGTACTGTCCTTGGCCCTCTTCTATTTCTAATATACATTAATGATCTCCCGCAGTCGCTAACATCCTCCGTACGTCTTTTTGCCGATGATTGTGTACTGTACAGAAAGATTAACAACCCTGACGACCACTTACATCTCCAAACTGATATTGATCGAGTAGTTAGTTACCTGGTACCACAAATGGCAAATGACCCTTAACACAGCAAAATGTAAACTTGTTTCTTTTACCCGTAAACGCACAAATTCAGACTTCAAATATTTACTCAACAATTCGCCCATCATCGCTGCTTCCGCTTATCAGTACCTCGGTGTCGAACTAACTTCTAATCTTTCTTGGGTTTCTCACATTAACACGATAACCGCTAAAGCATCCCGTACCCTCGGTTACTTGAAACGCAATCTTAAATCTGCGCCCTCTCACCTCCGCAAATTATCCTATGAAACCTATGTTCGCCCGAAATTAGAGTACGCCTCCGCTATCTGGGCTCCTTACCAAACCTACCTTATTTATCAAATCGAATCCATTCAAAACCGTGCAGCCCGCTTCATTTCTTCATCATATTCGCGTTTCGACAGCGTGTCACTAATAAAGCAAAATTATTCTATCTGTCTACTCGAAACTCGACGTAACATTTCACTCCTATGCTTAATTCACCGATTATGCCACAGCCCCGCTGGGACTTGGTTCTTGCATCTGGAACACCTGAAAAAGGAATCACGTAATTTTAACACTAAGAGTTTTGAGCGCATCTTTGGGACATCATTGTCATTCAATAATTCTTCCCTGCCACGTGCCATCAAGCTCTGGAGTGATCTTCCCCAGGCTGTTGTTTCAGTTTCCGACCCAGCACTTTTTCGTTCAGAATTAACCACATATATGTTAGCCAATTAAAAATGTGTAACGATGTTATTTTCTTGCAAACTGGTCACAGCATCTATATTTTTACTCGAGATGTTGACGGATGTGTGTATTATTATTATTCTTTATTTCATTATGTGCTTTATGTTACCCAGCTGTGCAAATATTTAGTTTATTCTGTCGCGCGCAGATGTGTATTGATGTTTGTATAGAGTCGGCGTGCTCCCTGCCATTCCTTCTTTGTGTTAACCAGATTATATAACCCCCCCTCATGTAATGCCGACAGGCCTTTGAGGTACTTTGAATAAATAAATAAATAAATAAATAAACTTCTTCCATTTTTTTTAAATTCGTATGAGCGTTCTCTTAACATATTTTTGGTGCTTTGTGGCAAAAGCCCTCGCACTAGAAAGCGACGTTTGAGTGCATGAAGTCTGCTTTAGCTAGAGACGTAAAAAAGGACACGTTTTCCCCATTGAAAAAAAAAAAAAAAAAAAACTATTTGAAAACAGTTTGGATAAAGACAGGCCAAACCCGAAATGAACTGGTTCTAGTGGAATTGAACCGGACAAATTTGAAATAAAACTATCGAAATTCGTCGAACTCGAACTTTATCATTTTCCCGGTTTTTACCGCGGCCGTTATCTACCCCGGCTTGCACGGAGAAGCCGCTTCAAGCGCAAGTGCCCGAGGCGGGGTGCCTCCCACGTGAAGTTGGAAAAGCGCGGGAAAGATCCCGCACCCTCCAGATGAATTACGCGCCTGGGAGGCGCCAGTACCCTGGGACCATGGAGAATAGAAGGGACCGGAGATGATGCGGTCTCCCCGCGCGCAGCGCGGATGCCTTGAAAGAGGAAAGCTGCTTACGTGCAAGGACAGCGAGTGCGCGGGCCAATCAGCGCGGCCCTCGCGTCTGCTCGAAGCGCCAGTTTTGAAACGGCGGCAACGCAATTCCCAAAAAAAAAAAAAAAAAAAAAAAACCGGATTTGGCGTTAATGGCACGAACTCTGCTGTTCTGCTTGGGGAGGTTAGAAATTGCTGTGTTTGAATAAGATAGTTTGCCGGTGCCTTGAGTGCTGCCTCTGCCGATGGTTACTGTGGCTGATGACGTCCTCCGCCTGAGTTCCCCTCACTCGTGGGCGAAATGGCTGCATCCCAGAACGGCGTGTTCGGAATTCGCTCCGTCCTCATTGCAGCGCGGGCACTGGCTGTCTCTGTCGCTGCGCCAGCGAGCCAGGTAAGCAGGCTCGACCATTTGGATTCATTTTCATAATCAGGATCATGTGAAACCGAACCTTTTTGCAACCCCATTTGGAACATCCATGCTAGTAATACAACCGCCAGTGTATACATTCAGCTTCAGAGATCCTCTACCGCAGTGGTTAACCACTGTGATAGAGGATCCTGCTGTTGTTGCCCCTTGCTGCCTTCCTAGTCTGTCAACCGCTATGCAACGCAAAGGCTGAACGAACCGCATGTAAGCGATTAAGCGAGCGACGAGAGTCAGCGATGAGCGGCGGAGATTTCCCACGGTAGCTTGTAGCATCGCTCGGTTTTGGGATTTCTAGAAATCGTCGCTCATCCCCTGGGTCGCTTGCTCCCGTCGCTTTCATGCGGTTTGCCGCGTTGCGCGAGTGACCGAACGACAGTGAAGCGGATCGTCGTCGCTTGTCTCGTGGCTCGTCAAATCGCTTACATGCGGTTTCTACTTAACTGCCGCGAGACTGGCACCACATGTACAATTGGCACACGCTTCCATATTCCCTCTCATACTGTTTATGATAGTGCATATTTTTTTTGGCATTAGTTACATTCCGTTTTAGAACAGACGGGTGCAAGTAAATCTACCATGGTTCTAATTACTGATGTTTATTCTTTTTTCAGATGCCTTGGGGTAATATGTTAGCCACCACTGGAACCCCAACACTCCAGAAGATGTGGAGAATTTCGCCAACCGCCTGGGACACATGAATAATATCATGCCACTTTTTTTGCATAGTACATATGTTTTTATGTTTATTTTTGCAGCCTGCACGATATATTTTTTGTGGAAATAAATTGAATTTTATTAATTTACGACGTGTGTTGTCAATATGACCAGTTAAACTGGTTTAACTGGATGGTGAATGTCTATTTTCTAGCCAAGCTTGGCTGACCACCCGGCCACTAACCTGGCCCATGCTGTATATACAATAAAGAGCCAAGCTTGGGGTACCACGGAGCTTCCCCCCTGGCCCAGGCCATAATTACAGTGGTGTCCAGTCCATGGCTACACAGGGAACTGCCGGTGGTCGCCAGACTGGCATAGCAGGATGGGGCTGCCTAGCGCCATGGTGCAAAACAATCTAGGCCCAGTGAAACTTCCCTGGCTATCCAGTCTGGCTCAAGCTTGAGCCGGTCGTAATGTGCTGCTTGGGATCTTTCCTGCAAAGTTTGGAAAACGTTTGCACGGTCATTTTCTCGTTACTTTTTTGTTTCTGCCATGCTGCAGCGGCTGGTTCGCTTGCTCTGGTAATCTTAACATCTTGTTTGCGCACGTTTTAATGATCACCTATTTAGGTAAGAAACTGTGACAACGCAGTTTGCATTGGATCAACAGTAACCTCTTACGACGTAGTTCGAGCAGCTAAACGCCTTTGTTCCACTTTTCAGATGCGCTCCAAATTTGTGTGATTCCCTGAGAGGTGTTTGACACCTCTAAATAGACTGCTTTATTTTTTGTTTATGCGGGCGTTGTTATTTGATTGTCGTTGCAGTTCCGATCAGTGGATTCCGCTTCGCAAGTGGACTGACCGTAATGAATTGTTTCAGCTTTTCGGGTGACGAAACGGGGCTCGCAAAGCGTCAGCTTACGTAGACTCCGAGTCCTCTCGAGGCGTTCGCCGCCTCTCCCGTGGGTTTTCGGAGGAACTACGCCGCATTTACTGGCGACCACTGCTAAGTGAGCGACTGCTTATCGCGAGCTAATAACGAGCTGCCACAGTTCACTTGCAACGTGCATGCGAGACCATCAAAATCGCCGGTCTTAGTAATGCGAGCTCGTTCTGAGCACGACCACTGAAGCCGGCGATGGAGCAAACATTGTAGCAGACGATGGTGCTCATCCGGGCTACCTAGGGGGCGCTGAGGGGATCTACTAGTGATGACGCTTAGAAGAGGAAACGCGCAGGCCTCGTGTTCTAGGTGGTATTGGTCTCGCCCGGTTCACATTGCTGCATTGAAGGAATACTACAGTCGCGATGGGGAAGATTATGAACATGGGGTTGCGGTAATGCACGGGAAGTCCCCTCTTCCTGGCGACCCAGGAGCGAGCTCCAGAATGCAAAATCGCCGAGTTAGCCACACGGTACACAGCTACGTGGACAAGCAATTTGGCTATTACCGCTGCCACAATTTCCAGTAGGGTGTTTATTCGATGTGTATGGTTTTAACACTTTGTTCTGAGTAGAATAGACGGCGTCGCCCACGGAGTCTATCGGGAGGAAATACGTGACCATCGGTTTTCCAAAGTGCCCAGAGTAACTGAAACTGGTTCGGCCTGGCAGAAATCCGGGGTAGCCGTTTATGAAGATGACGGCACCGGCGGTCATTAACCGGCGTAAGGGAGAAAACCGAACGGGCTTCGTTGGCTCTGTGAGCCCGACGGACGCAGGTAGATCTACGCCCACGGTGACATCCATGCGGAAGAAGGGAGGTCCGCCGGCGTGGAGGGCCAGCTAGGAGCAGGCACCCTGTTGCATCGTGGTGAATGCTACAGGAAGCGTGGGACAGGAAACTGTCGACGCTGCCTGCCGAGGTTTCGTTAGAAGAGCCAGCTGAAACCGACACCAAGAAAGACCGACGCCGAGGTTCTCACCATCACCCGTGCCACATTCTGACGCTACAAAGTAGCCACCCCTGCAACACCAATAGCAGCCGTCTCTCCCGACACCTCAGACAGGCCTATCAACAGCGCACAGCTCTGACTCCCCAGTCCATGGATGAATACACCATGGCTGACGTGGAAGAACTCCTCTCTAAGGCCCATGAGATCCCGAGTTACGGAAGTCCTTTAAAAAACTTCTGGTACTCGGGGTCATACTTTTACTTTTATTTTAAAATGTACTTCAGAGAATTCTGCAAGCCCGATATCATGGGCTTGATAGTTGCTCGTGCTGCTATGGTGCGTACTTAAAAACAGAGTTTGGGTTTGTATCCTTTAACACTCTACATCTGCGTGAAAGTAATCACAAACGTAAAGGCTCGTTCACATAGTTGTGTTTGACCACGTTTGTCTGCGTTAAGAGTGCTTGCGTCAAGTTGTTACGGCGACCCTTACGAAGAGCCAATGAGGAGGCGCTGTGCTGTACGTCGCAACGCAGCCCAAGGCGGTCGACGCACCTGTGTGAACGAGGCTAAAATCAGAGGGAAGGTGCCACCCACCATCAGAATATTTGAGGCACAGACAAGGGCATCCGGACTCTGAAAAGCCTGCTTCCCCACTTAAGAGGTTGAACTAAGGAGAAGGCCACCTCTTGAAGGCTTAGTAGACGCAGTGAAGTACTTCGACACCATTCCTGTCAATGGTCTTTGCCATCATACCATTGAAGGGTTTCAGCTAAACATAGCAAAAGGAGTGCAAGATGCACTTCCCAATGCGAGATAGAGGATGAAGTAGAGTCTCAACCAGTATGAAGCACCCAGTCGGAGCACGTGGTCGAGATCGTGACTGGTGGAGGCGCGGCGCGCATTGTGGTCATTTCCTTATCGCTCTGAGGGAAGCGAAACTCGATAAAGGAGCCAGTGCACTAAACAATTAAGCGCCTTCCCTTCCATAGGTGGGACATGGAATCGCCCACAAGCGCGAGCAGTGCCCCTACTAGCCACCGTCTCGGCTACGCACTTCGAGTGGGTCTTTTGCACTGGTGGAGACTATAGCGAAAAGATTCTAACGACAAAGGATGTAGACGAGACTCGGAAGAAGATGGGCAATTTGTATTCAAGGCAGAAACAAGTTACGGATAATGTGAAATAAGGCAGCAATTGGAAAATTTTCGAGGAACAGTCGGGTTTTATCCAGATCGTGTCAATTTGAAGATTCAACGCAATGGTGTGCCGTCATTATTTTCGTGACCGTGATATAGTATCCTGGACAAGTGATGGTGATCAGTGCACCGTGCTCGGGTGAGGATGCGAGCTGGGTTATGGTGGAGCGTCAAGTTGCACGGGCGTTCTGGCACGCCGTTCGGTATTAGACCGATCGAAGACTGTAGCATGCCGGAGACTTCTAGCCAGAAAATCAGAGCGGCGAGCAGGTGTTCATTGTTGCTTACGACCTCGGTGTCCCGTCCTTGTCTGAGGCGGCTCTCATGTGCTCAGTCCTGGCTGCCGGCTGCTGGCAGTTCCTTGCTTACTCTTTTCCGCGTGTTTCTTCGTTCGTTTTTTGTGAAATGTTTTGCGAGTTATTTTGTTTTTTTCTTTACATTGCTACAGTGACTGTATTTAACGGAAAATATTGTAAATCTTTGTTCCCAAATGCTGCTTTGCACGCCGGCGAGGCACTCGCTTAGATAAGACGGTGCGAGGCGTGTGAGAAAGAGAGACCCCAGATAGGGAGAGGAAGGGAAATAGAGATGGTAAATAAATCGGAATAAAACAGTTCGCGCAGAAATCGAGAAGGCCGGAGGAGTCTTTTTGCGCGCGCATAATGGCGGCGTTTCATTGCCTGCTTTCTCCCCGAGGTTCTTTGAGCAGATTGAACCCAAAGGAAACGAGGAAAGCCGGCTTGCTGAATGAAAAGCTAAAGCTCCGACCGAGTCGGGCGATTTTCCGTTGTTTTGCATTTGTTATGACTAGACTGTGGAATTTTTGTGTTTATTTCTAGAACAAACTCAGGGATGTTTTTTGGTGTTTACTTATTAATCAAATATCGGTGTATTTATGTGATTTGTTTCGGATAGACGATAAAACGTCAATTGCTTCTAAAATATTATTAAAAAACTAAAAATTTAAGTATAAGAGGGGAGGGTTCCGACAAAAACCATTGTAACTGGAGAAAACGTTTCCAGAAATCGGTACTTTTCAGTTGCATCCAATTCTGTGCTAGCGGTGCTTTTCTGTTTAAACAGATTTTTTTTTCAAACACCAACAGATGTTTATTTGTGTTCTTTAGTTAAAACGGTGCAGTCTATGGCCTATTCACGGAGCTTCGGTTTTCGTAACATACTCTTCCCATTTTGGTTCTCGCCGATTCGACATGATTCATCAAATAAACAACGACGTGTTTTGCCAATTCCTTCGTACAGGCGCCTGTAAGCGACATATCGGATGATAGGGTATTTTCGTCCTGGAAACGAATGTCGCACTCCTACAATATAGCAAGGGTTTCCGTGTTTCCGGGGTATACCGATAAACCCCAAGAGTAATCGCCGGAACTAGTTTTGAATAAGGAAAACCTCAAATATAAAAACAACATTGAATAAGAAGAACCCACGACTCACTAGAAGAAATCTTAAACTGCTACTTCATTTGGTGTTGAAGCCGGAACAAAGCACGCGCCGAACTTCCTGAGAGTTTATTATGAAGCTAGTAAACAGGCCAGCTGCTTTGGGTGTCACATCGTTAAGATCGAAGACAACGGAAAGAATGGGTACAGGAGTGCTGCGACGCGACTTCTTGCCGCGGGGGCCTCACCCCGGTGGTCCCGCTTCCTTCCCTTATACGTACCGGGGCAAATTTCAGGCATTCGGGCCAGGCGCATGTCCTTTGGAGGCTGGGGGACTGCATGACGTGCGCCATTTTCTTCAAATTAAATACCGAGAAGTGTCGATTTCTGTAAGACACTGAAAATCAAGCCTATATAAACATCGAATCTGAGAGGAAAATATAGACCCTGAACCATACAACCCCAAATGTTTTCAAGACAAATAGACGTCGAAAACACGGAACCATAATTTTACCTCAGAAGAATTTTCTATTCAAAACAATATGAATTAGTTCCTGGACGCAAAGGAAAAGTTTGCATATTTATGCCGACTTTTGGCCACTCTGAGATGACCCGCGGCCGGAGTCATTTAACCTGGTCTCGAGCCCTAAACTCCCCGTGCCGAACTCTGACGAATTGCCCGGGTACAATCGGCCGTTGATTAGACCTCTCCAAAGTTGCCCTCACTGGCCACAACGCGCGCTGACTAGCACCTGAGCCGCTTGAGACGCCTTTATACCACTGCATTCGTGCTTCGACGCAGGAGAACCCGGATCTAAATACGAACTTACGCACTTTCCGTTGAGCATGTGGATAGTACAGACATTCTACAGGAACCTTCCAAATATGAATTATATACATTTTTATGTACTTTCAGAAGCCAAAATGAAGTGACAACAAAAAATACTCCCCCCCCTCCCCCCGAGTTCCTTCCCACTTACTCCAGCTACGAAGCATAGAATGCGTCTCAGACTTGTGCGTTCACCGCATTCCGACAAGCGGTTCCTCCATTTCCGCCTGATAACGTCACAGAAGCGTCGTGTTGTCGCCTGCCGCGATCCTTGCGGTGTCACAGCAGCGGTGGAGGATGTGTGCCAGACGCCTCTCTTGCTGCCGGTTGCTCTTCAGCTGGAGAGTCTACAAAAGCTTCATCAGTCAGGAGTTGGGACTCTGCTACGACAGCGGCACTCCCTTTCACTCGCACATCTTTTCAGGACTTCAAGCGGCAACCGTCGGGATCCTGATATCCGACAGCACGGCACGTTAGTTTTTGTGACGTCACACGTCCGGAATAGGACGCTAAACGCAGAAGTTGTATGCGGGTTCGAGGCATTGTAGGTTTCTACGACGCAAAAGAAAGCAGCCCATTAGATTGCTCGCGAATAATGCGAATCAGCCCTTCGATTATAGTTTTCCGCACAAGTTTTCATAACCACAATCCTTCGCCCAGTCCGTTCTAAAATGTCTTCTCCCTCCTCCTACGCGATTCACCGTCCTATCCGTGACCACGTGATACGTGACCCCTGCTTCCTGCCGTCGGTCTTCGCCATTGATTTCCCTTCGTGAGAGAGAAACAAAGCGATCGAATTCGTTTAACTGGACGCGAAGTGCAGGTGAGGGGAAACGCCCGCCCGAACGATTCCCACGAGTCCCGCAACAAAACACCGCCTGCAGCCAAGTCGCCCCCTATGAATGCTAGAATGGTCACGTTTGCGCAAGCGCAGACAGGCAGATAGACCCAGATACCGAACCACACTTATAACCAAAAAAAAACAAAAAGAAAAACATACTGCTTATATCATAATTCACGCATGCACGAATGTTGCAGGCATGACCGGGCGAATTAATCGACCAATCGGCCATTTTTTAAAAAAATATTAAAACACATAGAAAACACGAGATTAGAAACAAACGATAAGAAAAAAAAAAGGAAAAACTATTTCCGGGATTATTTTTGCGGCAACAATTTAACTTCATTGACTGCAATCAAACTTGTCTCATTTCTATTTTCTATTCCGCTTACCATACATCTATGAGCCTCGTGACGTAAATATTGCGCTCAACGATTTTGTTTTTGTGCATTTTTATTTTAGATCAGGAGAGTCCTCAAAACACAATTACCGTCATTAATTGGTAATCGACTAGAAACATTTTTGCTTGACAGCAAGCGAGGTCCTCACCTTCTAAATTTATTTCCACCCACTCATCTGTTGTAATCTAGTTCCAGAGTTTCCAAAGGCTACCCTTCTTCCAATTAAGCAGCATGAAGCGCGACATCCTTGCCTTCGTACTGTGTCGTAATGGCATTATCAGACACAATCTGATTATTTTTGTGTGTGTGTAGCTAGGCGGCGTACATGACTGCGACATTCCTTAAGTGATAGGATGCGAGAAAACGTAAGTAAATTTAGATACCATGGACAAGGGCGAGACTTTGAACTTTATTTTCAGCAACACCATGCCGAGGACACCGGACAAAAAGCTAACAGAAGCTAGCTTGACTGGGTCCGGCGCCCTTGCATGTACAGGGAACGCAATCATATCCAAACAATCCTAAATATCTCTTACAATACTCAAATCAAACAATCCAAAATGTTCCAATAAAAACTTTAAAATCACCGACATTAGAGAACATTTTTTTTTCTTAATTTAACAACACAAAAAAGTACGCAATGTTTTCTTAGTTATACAATGAATATCGATGCGGTTCATAACAATGTTGTTAAGCAATGTAGGTAGATTATGAGCAAGAGACTGCAGTGCATAATTTGTACGGAAATGGGGAACCTTCCAGAATTCTCTACGACGAACATCGAAGACTGATTCACGCTCAGTCAGGTTTGCTAGCTGTGACAAAAAAGCAATAAACTCCAAAGTTGAAAAGGCGTAAGAAAATAGCAAACGATAGTCATAAATACAAGAAACTTTCATGATATTGTAGCTCAAATATAATGGTTCAGCATGTGTGTCGTACGGAACATTAGCAATGAAACGAATAATTTTTTTCTGAAGAGTTATTAGTTTGTTGACGTTACTCTTGGTCGTTGTGCCCCAAACTAAATGGCAGTAGTTGATTTGTGAGCCGAACAGAGCATGATAAATTTGAATCTTAACTTTTGTAGGCAAAAGAGAGCGACAGTGACCGATGATGCCAGCTACCTTTGCCAGTTTGTGAGTTAGAAATTCTATATGATGATCCCATTGCATAAACTCTGAAAAAATTATGCCTAGCGTTTTATGATGGCTTAGTATTTCAATTTCCTTGTTTCCAATCTTAAGAGCATAACTAGCATCAATATGTTTATTTACAGGTCTAAAAACAATCGCTTTTGTTTTGGTAGTATTTATTTCGAGGCCATTTCTTTCTGACCATAAGAGAAACTTTTCTAAGATAACATTACCTTTAATAATCAGTTCATCGATATTCGTCGCAGAAATAAAAATACTAGAATCATCTGCATACATTATAAAACGTGAGTGTTGACAAATGTTGACGATGTCATTTATGTACACATTGAACAGAAGTGGGCCAAGTATGCTGCCCTGCGGAACACCAGACTTCAATAGTTGCAAAGATGAGGTATAACGATTTATTGATACACACTGTTTGCGATGTTGTAGATATGACTGAATGAGTGCCAAAGACGTGCCCCGTACACCATAACAGGAAAGTTTATCAAGAAGCGTTGCATGGTTAAGAGAGTCGAAAGCTTTGCTAAAGTCAATAAAAAGTCCCAGTGTCATCTGTCGTTGCTCTATATTTTTTAATATTAGTTCCTTCTGCGTTAACAAGGCGCATTCCGTAGACTTTCCCTTACGGAAGCCAAACTGGAAGTCAGTCAGCACTGAATGTTTATCAAAAAAGTTATCTAAACGACGCAAAATAATTTTTTCTAGCCCTTTGGAAAATATGGGTAAAACAGATATTGGCCTATAATTTGTAATTACATCTTTATCGCCTCCCTTATGTAAAACGGAAACTTTCGCGAGTTTCATGTTATCTGGGAACTTGCCAGTTGACAAGGCCAAGTTAAATATATATACTAACATTGGGGCAATTATATCAATCACAAATTTGACGGGCTTTATTTGTATGTCATCAATGTCGTGACTTCTGCTATTATTAAGTTTCATAAATACATTAAACACTTCTGACTCGTCAGTAGGGGCCAGGAAAACAGATTCGTCTACTCGACTCGAGATAGACGAGGAAGCACACGCATTGTGAGTGCGGGTAGGTAAGTTTGTAAAATGGCGATTAAAATAATCAGAGAGCGGTATTCCCGATACGTTTTCACCAGATATCGAAAGCGTACCTATTGATTGTTTTTTATTGTTACGTTGAAGTACAGTGTTTATGGACTGCCATACAATGGCGGGGCTCTTTTTGTGCGCGGCATGAAAGAGACGTTTGTGATAATCTGACTTAGCCTTTTTTAGTGTAGATGTAAGTTGATTGCGATATTTCTTGAACACAGTATTATCATCGTTATCTCTTGACGAGAGGTAGGTCTGATACAATCGATTTTTTCCCGTATCATTGCTAAAATAAACGGGGTAACCCATGGTTTTCTTATTCGCGTTTTAGTCGTGACAGTCTTGTATGGAAAAGATGCGACGTAAATTGACGTGAATGTACTTATGAACTCATCATACGCGCTGTTCACGCACTTTCTCAAGAATACAGGGCTCCAGTTAGTTTCCATGACTGTGCTTCGAAAACACCGCAGTTGGCGGTCTGTAACAGGTTGAAAGGTAAAATGTTTACTAGCGCCGCTGGATAATTGGTGAGTTTTAAAACATAAAAATATAGGTGCACTGCATGCAGATTGGCGAAACGGGGCTTACCTGGAAAGATAATTCAGAAGGAAGAAGAAAGTGTTGCGGAACGGGTGCTGAAGAAATGACGAGAAGCGATTATTATTTGCTAACACGGACTCGTTAGCTGTAGTCAACGAGGACTTAAGAAAAACGAGCAACGTGGCGAGTTGATAGCATCTCATTGTAGCTCTACAGCCAATGAGGATGCGGCGTTAGCCGATACGGACGCCAAAGAACCAATCACGAAGCAGAACCGCGATAAGCACCGCCCTTCGTGTATGCTCCACAGCCAATAAGAATTACGACATTAGCCGACAGGGACGCTGAAGAACCAATCACGAAGCAAAAAGATAATAAGCCCAGCCCTGCGTGTACGCTCTACGACTAATGAGATCGTGGCCGTATCCGATACGGACGCCGATGAGCCAATCATCAATCGAGACCACAATAAGCCCCGCCCAGCGTGTGCGCTTCACAGCCAATGATATTTTGACATTAGCCAACACTGACGCTTAAGAACATATGACGAAGCAAGAAGCGTGATTATAATAGGACAGACAATGCGTTTCTCGTGCTCTCGGTGACTGCACTATTTGGCACTGTAAGGAACGCTATTCCTTCAGCCGGGTGCGAATATCAGGGTTGAGAAAATATCTAATTAGTTTATCTCGAATTTATGAATATGACCAAATAGGAAATATAAAATTGAAAGTTTGTGTTCAAATATCTCTGAGCTGCAGAATTCATCTGTGGATAACATTTCGAATTAATTTAATTCATTTTTATTTTACAGCGTAACGTTGGAGCCGCCAGACATTTTTTTTCTTTCTCTTCCATAAGAAGAATAAACGGTAGTAAAAATAAAATCGCAATGAGTTGAGAACATTCTTGATTGAAAATATATAGTCCAAAAAACACATTAAAATATCAAAAGTCAGCTTCGTTTTAAAGAACCGACTTTTCCTAGAAAAGAGATATTTGCGAGCATAACGTGTTTTAAATTCCAATTTGGGGCTGCACTCGGCTCCGTTTGAAGAAAAAATTTAAGCACTCTATATGGGAAACACCGAAGAGACAAAAAAAAGTACGTTAAACCCTTCAGGCTCAACAGCAATAAAAATCAATTGCAAATTGGCACTAACGCAAGAAAGACAAGAATGAGTTTTCCTTCCAAAGCATGTTTGCACGACGACGTCGGCCTTCGCTCAGGGTGAGATTAAAAATTAATATCCGCTTTTGCGCCGTCTAGTGGGCCGTCGGGGTTCCAAACTGGGAATTTCTAAGAAGTTGTCATACACAAACATACGTGTATTTACATGCCCGCAACAACGCACACATGCACGCACATAAACAGACAACTATGTTAATTACATGCAGTTAGTATATATACGTTTATTGCGTATACTTAAAAATACACACGCTTTAGCATGCACACACCGTGACACTGTTAGCGCGAACAAGTCATCGTCGACTTTCTTTGTTTTCTTTCTCAGTATTGAAAGACTTTCATTAAAACTTTTATAGTGATGGAAAGTGTTCAGTTGGGGTAGTAATCTAAGCAATAAATTATTTTGCCCGCCCGTATTCTCGTGAAATAAAGTGCAAAAATGGGATAAACTCAAGTATCGCGCAGCTTATATGTTTGTCAAAATTGAATTTATTATCCTCAACTTCTTCGTTAAAACCGCTTAAACGTTTTCTCCATTGCATAAAGAGTAGATCATCACTCTAAAAAAAGCCCGTGCATCGACTTTTTCGCACAACGCTCGGAGAGCCAATCAGCGCAACTTACGGGGGAAGCTCTGCGAAAGACGATGCCGAATCATATGTTTAGACCAAAAAACGCAGTCTGAGTTGTGACATTAAGCAATGCAAAACGTCACTTTTGCATTGCTTAATGTCACAACTCAGACTGCGTTTTTTGGTCTAAACGTATGATTCGGCATTGTCATTCGCAGAGCTTCCCCCGTAAGCTGCGCTGATTGGCTCTCCGAGTGTTGTGCGGGAAAGTAGATTCACGGGCTTTTTTTAGACTGTAGACCCTAAGGTTCAGATGAAATTTTCTGTAATAATAAAGACGGGCTTTCTTATTCTCTAGCTTTCGAAATGCTACACTGACTAGCCTAAATCTTGGCTGTAGGACATCTCGTTAGCACGGACTCGTAGAGGCGTGCAGGTTGAAAAATCAGGTTCATACCATAAGGAATGCAACTGAAGTGGTTTCCACAGTCGGCAAGTAAACTTAAAATACTGCAAACACCTTAATTCTACCTGAAGAATTAGATTTACGCAGAATGTCTTTTTGCTCACGCTGTATGTGCGAGTGCAGATGTTTGTTAAATTTGTCTCGAATCTTTCGCATGTATACACGCACATGTGTACACGCTAAGTAATATCTGAATTTCACCGCGAAATTCAATGGCTTTTATTATCTTTGTAAAGAAAATTCTGCTCAAGAGGGGAACGCAAACACTAAAGCACATTTGACGTTCAACGGTAGGTTGGGTTTGCGCTCTAACCGGTATACAACGCAGCTAAGCAAAATGGAATCCCTGAAAGCGCTTACACGCGTAAATTTTCATCGCACTCGGTCTCAAAAAAGAAAACAAAAATACATTTTTTTTAATTGTTAAAATAAGGTGCGAAGTCCACACCTTTCCAAACCTTGTGCCAGAGTAAGCCAGAAAGCCTCGTAGCCCTTCCTTGCCTTGCTGCCTCGTCCACGTTTCTCGCTATTCTCCCTTTTTTCTCAAATCAAGGCAAGCGCTGCCCCAGCGCCATTTCCAGCAGCGATTCCGTGGGCGCACCGCACATGTATCCCTACACCTCCAGGCGGACTCAAGTGCAGGCTACGCTACCCGGCAGATCCAGACACGAAACTTTCATTCCCCGAGCTCCGAGCTCAACTCGGAGCTCGAGGAATGAAAGCTCTTACTGAAGAACTCAAAGATCGTGGTTTCAGTCCTCACCCCTGCCCGTTTCAACCTGGACAACAATCTTACCGATGTGCGGTTCTGTTGTAACTGCACAATGCACATTAAAAAAAATAAATAGCGTGAACTGCATTGGTTAAATGTCACGTCCACAACGTAAACCAGTGTCGTCATGCATCAAAGGCAACCCGAATTTACGCTGTATAAACACAAATGTTAAATTTGATTTTGGATTTGAACGTCCTTGCTCTTTTTGGGCAGATCAACCTCTCAACTACCAATAGGCCCTGTTATCTGTCACAGCAATGCCGGCTTCACCAGACCACTTAAGCGTAGTGATTAGTGCGCAAAGCAACGCTTCGTTCATGGTCTGCCTAATCGACCTGCAGGCTTCAACTTAGATCAGTCACAATGTAAAAAAGCTCTACGGCGTTCCTCACTTGCAAATCCTGAGAATTAAAGCCGGTGAGGTGCCTAGCGGCTCGGCCTGCAGGACGGTTGAGGAAAGGCACTCGGTTCAAACCCGATGGAATCGCCTCTATGAAGCGTAGCTGTATGAGGCTTTTAAGCTGAAGGAAAGTGGTGGGCAAATTTTAATATGAAAGGGCGTCCGAAAGCAAAATATACCGGTGCACCTGTGTCGTATTTTTTAGTCGCACACAATCTTAATTTGTGCCCTTCTATCATTGTGTCTATGCGCTTATTACGCTGCTGCGAGGCGAGGTTTGATGGCCCATTTAATCTTTAGGCATTCAACCAAGATGTGTGCAAGAATAGCAAAGAGGAGCAGTTCACTGAGCTCGCGTGTTTGAGGAGGGAAATAAAAAGGCATAAGCGCGGTAACTGTGGGAAATAATCTCTGTTATACTCATCTGATTCCATTTGTTCTTGTTCCGAAAGCGCGCATCTAAGCACTACTTTTTATTGGGTTGTTTACCTATGGCGGGCCATGCTACTGTGCATGCTGCTTGATATTATATATTTATTATTAAGCAAGATGTTCTCCAAAATATTAAAAAAGTGGTTGTATGAAGTGTGTGTTTGGAATAAAAATAAAGTATTGAAGTAGGCGATTTCTAAAGGATTTTAAAGGAATAGCTACTCACTTGAGGTAGTACACGTAACTTCCATTAAAAATATATGTCTCAATTTACCAAGGCCAATGTACCCTCTCTTGCATTGTTTTAGCGTGCCTCTCTTTTTTCACCTCCCAAAACGAATAAACAATGTAAAAAAAAAGATAGTAAGAAATAATGAATGAAAGAGTGGGCACATGTGTTGCTGGTGAACATCAGAATTTCTCTCAAGCCGATCTTCGTCGCTTCTCCTCGAGTTTTTCGAGGATACCTGGCCTTCAAACGTTTGGCGTACCGTCGTAGGGCACTGTTATTTGGATTATTAAAGTAACATTGCCACCTGTCAAACGGTTAAGAGGAAGTTCGCCACTCTTTTTTATGTGTATTTTCCTTCTTACTTTCAGGTATGGAGCACGATGACGATCGATAGGCATTAGGGAGGTTCTGTCAATCGTGTTTCCCCCTCTGCTAATCACTCCACTACAAAGAAGCCGCTAGTGTGCGTGCGCGCCGATGACCTTTACTGTAGAGTTCTGGGCATCGTAAGAGGTTGCGGACTCTGTTGCGGGACGGTGAAAACGATCTATGAAATGGGGGTGTCCATTGCGCAATACAGTGAACAAATATTCAAATGACGTTGCGTTGATTTAGAGTCCACACGTTGTTGATGAATAAATGATTTTAAGGTAGTGATCTGTTTTCCCGTTACATTTAACGGGGAAACTGAGTTGGAACCAACGTTACTAAAACACTCAGTTGGGAAACTCGCCGTCGAACCCTGGGCCGCTGGCGTCCACCGAGACCGAGCTAAATGCGACAACAGCGCCACTCTTTATCATTTGTCTGTACTGTGGTCACCTCGAGCGTTTTGAAAGCCTGTTTTTTGCGTAAAAACAAACGGAAAAGACTCTTTTTGTATGAAATTTATTGGAGTTTAGTACCAAATGATGGGCGCGTGATGTTTTTATCATCTTTAGTTCGCAAGGTTTTGCGGAACAATTAATATTGTTTTTATAAAACCATGCCTCAGCGGGCCTTTCAGGTAGTGCGTCCAGACCTAGGTCCATTTTAACTTCAGTACTTCAACGCGGCGCGTCCGCTGGAGAGACGGCGGTTCACCGCTGTCAAAGCCAAAAATAGAAGTCACGTGCAGTTTCTCGAGTGGCCGCTGCGGGAGAAATGGTGGCGTTGTATTCCTCATTAGCTCGGTGCTCGGAGACAGATTGGGGCCATATTTTTAGGGCTGTCTCTATGGGAGTTTCCCAACTGAGTGTTTTAGTAACGTTGGTTGGAACAAAGGTCACATGACGCCAATTTTTCTGCTAAATTTAGCTGGGAAAACTAGAGGCGTTTATGCTCACGCCGTCACGAAATCGGGGAACGGGAAACTAATAACTGTCGCCGTAAAATAAAAAAAAATGGTTTCAGGCAATTGTTGGTTGTCTATGAATTGCGATAGCATGCTTCATGAGACTCACGACGCAGCTCACTATGAACACGACAGCGTAAGTTTTAAATAAACACTTTATTTCATTAATGCTTCACGACGCAATCATTGACGTCAGTGAGACTAAAGAGCGCCGCTTCGAAATTTAGTGATTGCTTCGTCGCCGTGAGATCGTTTAATATTTTGTGTCTGTGCAATTATTTAATGTTCAAGCTGCTTTATTACTGTCATTGACCATATACCGACTAGACCAATTCAAGCCGATAATAGCTTCGTAAACTGGGTGCAAGTGTGGGTACTGCCGCTCTGTGTGTGCAAGGATTTATCTGCTTGCTAGAACAACACCCAAGAGGACGACGTCAAAGCAACGTCTAGGATGACCTCTAGCACGACCCTAGGGTGATCTCAAGGACGATGTCTAGGACAACGTCAAGTACGCCATCTAGGGCGACGTCGAGGACGACGTCCTAGAGGACGAAGTCAAAAACGTCTAGAAAGACCTATAGGGCGACTTCAAGGGAGATCTCAAGGACGACCTCTATAATCGCCTCCAAGACGACCTCAAGGGCGATCTCATGGAGAAAGTCTAGAATGGCCTCTAAGACGACCTCAAGTACGACTTCTAAAACGACCTCTCGGACGACTTTAAGGACGACCGCAAGGACGACGTCGTCCTCGACGTCCGCATACGCGCGGCGCCTGCGTATGCGGACGTCATACGTATGCAGAGGCGCGCATGCGCGCAGCTCGCATACGCACAGCTCGTATACGCACGGCGCATTCGAGTCCATACAACGTATCCCGAAAACCGGGTGAAGTAGCCAAAGAATGCCATTGCACTAAAACAAAAAACAAAAAGTCCTACGGTTTCTTGCCGTGGTTGCAGATGAACTGCGGCGTTATGAACACGTACTAAACATAGTGATATTGCAGAAAACCATTTCACGTTAGCGGAAAAGATTCCTCGCAAAATATAGTGTCGTGATGGGGCGACAAACCAAGCATTTGTCTTGTATATTTAGCGGGAAAACGCCTGCGCTAGAGGTCGCGGTGTCACCTGCCGTCACTTTGTCACGTGACAATGTGACGTCGCTTGGCACCGCAACGCCTCGTGATGCCATGACGTCACGTCGTGACACCGGGACGTCAGATGAAGCCACAACGTCACATGGCACTGGGACGTCGCGTGGCATCGTGACGTCAGCGGTCACCGCAACGTCTCGTGACGCCATCACGTCATGGGTCAGTGTGACGTCACATGACACCATCACGTCACCTGACAATGTAACGACAGATGAAACTGTTATGTCACGTGACACTGTAATGTCACGTGACACTGTAATGTCACGTGACACTGTGACGTCACGTGACACCTAGACGTCACGTGACAACCATATGTCAAGTTACACCATGACGTCACGTCACACTGTGACATTAGGTGACACTGCAACGTCACGTGAGATTGTCACATCGGGTGCTATGACGACCTCACATGAAACAGGCACGGGGATTCGCCGCTAAATCTTTTTAATAGCTTTGTCGCCGTGTAAAAAGATGGCAAATTACTCGACATTGTTTATCTTTTTCTTTTTGTTTGTTTGAAGATTCACTGAAATAAAAATAAACGAGGATCCCTTCGCTCAATAAAGTTTCCCAGAACATGTGTACGCGGATTCTTCGTCGCCGCGAACCCCTAAAAAGCAAAAATGGTAACAAAAAAAAAAAAAAAAAACTAAAAGGGGATAAAATCAATATTCGTTTTTTGTTTAAAGAGGTGAGTACAACGTCCCAGGTCCCACCCAGCATATTCTCATTTCTTCTCGAGAGTCCATGAAATCGGGATTACTTCGCGATTCGCCCAAAGGGTATCTAGTGTTATGACGATTACTGTTTTCGTGGAGGTGAATGGAAGCACAGAATTTCAAAGATGCGCTGCAGCTAGATCGCAGAAAGGATTCCAAAGAAGCAAAACAACTTTTCTTTCAGGTCCCGAAATGCCGACCACCTGTTCATGCAACAATAACAGCCTCAGGCTTATAATTCCTCTATTCAAAGCAGCGAGATGAGTTCCTCGATTTCTTTAAGGGTCATCGCACGTTTAGTTGTATTAACTTTCATATGTTTATAATGTTTGTTTTATTTAAGACATAAAGATAAATAATTTTAGTTTTACATTAATGTTTTACAAGTCTTTCTTTTCTTCGGGGGTATACAAAAAACTTTAGTAACTGAAAACAAACAATAAAAATATTTCGATGTTCGCCCCTATTTTTAGTGTCAATGAAGACGAAATCAATAGTCCTTTCTTTCTGACGCTGTGAAGTTTGTTTGGGCTGCATTACTCTCCTTACGAAACACATTCCTTGCGGAGTGATGCTGTCTTCATTTGTCGACACAGGAGGTGCCAATTACTTTTCGTTAATTTCTATTTTCCATCAGAAAAATGGTGGGGGATTGATTAAAACAAAAGAGTACGAAACATCTTGACGAGTTTAAAGGCCCCTGCAATAAAGCAGCAGAAAACCCGCACAAGTAACCAGCTGTATTTTTAATCTGGAAATGTAGACTTTGTTGTATATGGGTCGACTAATATAAAACCTGTGCTTTTCAGTAAGGATACATCTGCAGGTCTTTATTGTTTAGCGGGGAACCTTGTGAAAAAAAAATTGCCTGCACATCCTAAGATATAGTGTGATGTCATAACCGGCAAAATAATTTCTTAAATAAAAAAAGCAGCCTTACGCAAATTGACAGTCTTCCCTATTACTGCTTGTTCGCAAAAAGAAATCAGTTCCAACTATTTACAAGCCGCATCACCCTGAGTGTATTAGTGAGCCGTGTTTCTTGCGGATGGTTGGCCCTTTGTTTTACTTTTTTTTCTCGAAAAACTTAATTTAGATTAAAATTGTAGAATTGGCAGCGCCACTAAAAACAAGGGCGAAGCGAGCGGCACGCAATCGTTTACAGATCATTTCTAAATGCGAGTATCTTAACTTATGGCCTAAACAGCCCCTTTAATGAGGCTGTTGGTCCGCTTTACAGCGATACCTTTTATGGGTTTCACCTCTCCCCCCTCCTCATAATGATATAAGGCAATGAAGGGCAACCATCGTCGATATTAAAAAATGTTTGAAAGAAAAGAACTCAAAAACCCGCCGCCGCAGTCAGGATTCGATCCCGAGTTCACTGAGTGTGAAACAAACGCGTTACTTTGTTTCAACGTAAGTCCAGACGTAGCCGACGCTACGAGGTAAGGGGACCAATCAACCAGCGTCAGGGGTGCTTAGTCAGAAGGCCATTTTCTGTTTATGATTGGCTCATTGGCAATAGAACACGTGCATAAACATGACGAACAACATGATGGTGCGGTTTCGACTCTGTAAATGGTCTCGACCGCGCGTAGCTTCGACTGCCTCTGGTATGAAGCTGAAACCAAATATACAAAACTACGCTTTGTTTTCTTGTTTGTTCTAGGGGGTGTGGGTTTTCAACGTTTTGTCTAATACTTCAAAACCCTAAATGCTCGCAAGCTACTGCAGTTCGCGAATTTCGTGACTCCTAAAATCCGCAACCTTTCAGTGAGGGCGATTTTTCTATTGTCTGTACCGGCGAATTCCAGCCTTTCGAATTCGGAAAATGTTTTCGCGAATATAAGCCAGCTCACCAATTCGCGAAAAATTGGGGTCACGAAAATAAAGGGTTTTGGCAGTAGTTGCATGTGTCGAGAAATCCTGCGCACAAGAGTCTTGTGCGGGGCTCGCTGGATAGCCACAGGTGCGATAACGTCGCCTCACGCCATCTGAGTCTCACGTCGCGTCCGCTAGAGAGAGTGCATAATATAAATGCGTGTGTAACTCTCCGAGGGGACGTCGGCAATTGTTTCTCGACGTTTCCGTTTGCGGCAGAATAAGCGGAGCGCCAAGCCAGATCTGCTGCTGCAGGGAGGGACCGTCTCGGGCTCGTCAGACCGAAGAAGCGTCGCTAGCAGCAGCTCGCCGTCTTTGCTTATAATTGTTTATAATAACGAGACACATGTATTTATCCAGTACTCCCCTAAAAATATGGCCCTATATAGCACGCAATTCATACGAACCACATTAACCTGACATGATTGTGTATATAAGCGTCTCTTCAACCACCTAGACTGCACTCTCGTTCAGATAAGGTTCACCAGTCCAACCCTATAGTCTAACAACATCACGTAGATAATGCATAACCAATTCTATCTATCCACACTGGCCTCGCGACACGTCACTTCCTACTCCGCTAAGAGAAACGTGTACGGAACGAGACAACGTGGCGGAAAGACGACCCTCCATTGGTCCAGCCAGATAGTGGACCGCATTCCATACTCTGCCCTGCGGCGAGCTCAGACTACACTAGTAAACGCATTCTCCGGCAAACAACCTGAACGCTCCTCGCCAAACACGGCGCTCTGAGATCCGCCCCAAGTTTCCACATGAACCTGGCGCTGCGGCTGGCTGCACGGGTGCAAAGGCAGCATTCCCGAGTTCAGTGGCCCGAGTCGGGGGTTGGCGCGCCCCGTTTTCCATTCGCTCCCAAGAGGTCCATTAAATGCGAGTCCATGATCTCGCCGGTGGCACACCTCGCGCAAGAAGGTCCGTGTCTCCGTTCTGTACGTCGCGTTATTAGGGCGTTTTAGAATGCGTACGCAAAGAAAAAGCTGCGCAAGTCTGAAACGCAGGTTCGGCTCGGCGCATGCACAGTATCGACTGCGCCACTTGTTACTTGCACAAATCTTGTGCATAGACTATTCTAAAACGCACTATTGCATTTGGCTCTTGTGCGTGTGAACGTCTTGGTGTCTGTTAGTTCGTATACATTATGTATTAAGTCGTATACAAATGTGCGCGTCGATAGTAATGCGCGTCCGTGCGTGTGTCTCCAATAGCCGGCGACAGTTCAATTGTTCGAGGGAAGCTCTTTCCACTTTAGCGGAGCGAACGCCGAGGAGGCTCATTTGTCGAAGGACAGGCGCTCCGCTACTCGAGTTTTATTTGTTCCCGATAATACGTGCAAGCATATTTCCTCACATACGAAGCTGCGCACCAGTGCGTCTGTCTTCCTATTGCATGTATTATCGGAATCAAATAAAACGCGGGTAGCGAAGCGCCTGTCCTTCGACAAATGAGCCTCCTCGGCGTTCGCTCTGATAAAGTGGGAAGAGTTAGAAGGAGCTTACCCCGAACTATTAATCTGTCACCGGCTATTGGAGAATACATCCTCATTACATTATTTGCGTTAGACAGAGCGCCTACAGCTCCAAATCCTCGCTGAGCGGCGGGGGAACCCGGCGTCCTAGAGAACGCATGCTCATCGCGCTGCCCAAACTCTCCCGCTTTCGCGCTGCGCCGAGGGAGAAGGATCCCGTCGACGCACCGAGATACCAGATTCGCCGAGACAGCAGAAACGGCTCTCTCCGCTGTCTCGAGGGGTTTCCACGACGATAGATGGCCGACGACAACCACATACCTACACCTCCCAATTTAAAAGGAAAAACCCAGACGCTGTGCTCGCCCAACCGCTCTAAAGGCTCTGTTATACTCCGACGTAACGCGCGCGCAGGCGAACGCTGGCCGAAGTCGGCTACGTCACGTCAGTCACGCCGCGCGCGTCAAAAATTCGCCCTCTTTATACTCCGGCGGCCGTGGCGACTCCCGCGGCTGTGCGTCGGTGGGCCGCCGGCGTGGCGCATGCGCAGAATCTGACTACGAGGGCACGTTTCCTGTGAGAGTGCGCCACTTCCGGTTCTTTTTCGTTTCGAATAGCAGACGACAATGCTCGCGCTTCTTGAGCGCCAAGTTCGAGCGATGGCGTGGACGTACCTTGCACGACGAAAACTCGCGCTTGCACTGTTGGTGCACCACCTGCGCCGCAAGCGTAGGCGGTCAATGTACATACGGTACATCTTTGACAAGCGTACGGACTTCGGTACTCAAGCTTCTTCGTGTCGTAGACACACGGGTGAGGACGAGTTCCCTCGATGAGCTTCTCGACCGACCGAATCCGATTCTTCAAACACGACGCCACACGGAGTGGTGCTGCTGTCGTCTGCCATTGCTCGCATTCGCCGCGCTTCCCGCGCGACGCCTGTCGGGAGCCAGCGCGTGATGCATCCTGGTCCGGCGTCGCCGGCGCGGCCGGCGCGGAATACCGCATGCTCCATTTTGGCGTCGAAGCAGTCAGGCTGCGTCGAACGCCGCCGGTCGCGTCGGTTACGCCACGACGCCAGAGTATAGAGCGTCGGGTTTTCGCCGACGTGACGTCGCTGTGACGCGCTCGCACGCGCGCACGCGTTACGTCGGAGTATAACAGAGCCTTAACTGCGCAAACGCCGGCGGCGCCACGGTCATTCAATTTGTGCGGAGCAAAGGGTAATCACTTGTCCCGTATTTTGGCATACCCTCGCAGCCACCCTTTCCACTTCGAAGTTTTATGAGCCCCTAGGAATCGCAACATCTAAGAACGCCGCGTGCTCAGTCGTTTGCTTTCTTCCATTTCCGATAGTATTTGCGAATAATTGTTAAAAAAAACAGACATTGTTAACGTCTCTTTTCCTTTCAGAATTTAATTTATACGCATATTTTTCTTCATTCTTGCGAGCGTGCGTGGCTACCCGTGCTCGTCCACGTCACGTGCCCATGGTTTTTGCTAAGCTCTAATCATGGGGTTGTGCTGCTTTCTCTGCCTCCTCTACATGAGTGTTAAAAAGTCTGTCTGTCGGGCAGCATGTTTGCCTGCTTGTGCCGTACCGTAGGCACACGTTTAGGCCAGAACTTCATTACCTGCGGGAATTCGTTGGGATGAAAAACGTTGGGGTCTGTTCCGGAGGTAATCTCGATAAATATGTCCCGGTAAAGTAATGGACGGAACAACTTCCGCCAGCACGCCTCCCCCGTTGGCTCTTCGAGAACTCTTCCTTTCCGCCCCATCCAGTGCCCTCGCCTTAAGACTCCCGTTAATATTCGACCTGGAAACCCACTCCGCGATCGGTTTCCGCTGACAGCATTATTTTGCCACATTTTTTTCGGGAATACTCGACTTTCGCGGGAAAGGATTGGGCCTGGACAAATGCTACCGCCGCTGTTCGATTTGCTGGCGCTTGGGATTCTGGTAATTTGTACTTGTTTTCTTTCGTTTTATTTTGTTTTATTATATCTGGCTTTTTTTGTATTTACGATCATTATTCCTATGTGCGTGGGTGTAATCCGACGGCTTTGAATATATCGTTATTTGTGTATTTCACTAGTCCTATTTTCACCTGTCTGCCGTATGGCGTTTTTGCCTCTCGTTTCAAAATGAGCTTGTTCGCGAGAGCTTCTATTATTTCTATTTCATTTTTTTTTTCTTTTTTTCATTTTTCTTATAGATTCTCATTTCGTACCTCATGTCACTTGTTCAAGTCTCGGTCGAATGGTTTCTGCTCTGAAAGTTCTCGAGATGTGGTCTTAGCGTATGAAAGAAGTTAACCTGAGTACGATAAAACAAATAACGCCAAGCGGACACTCGAAAATAAACAACACCGACCGGCGAAAAAAACGCAACGGTTCGGACTGGGGTCGGAAGGGCTCAAGGTTGCAAATGGGATTGTGCCTTTCAACATCAGTTTTTTAATTTATTATAGTAGATATGTTTTCTTGGCCACTTCGGTCCGCAAGGTTCTAGCTTTAAAATTAATGGACATTTTGTTTTAGCGTTTTATGTTTTCAGACAAAAGAGCAGATGTCAACTTACTTAATTTGCGTAAAGCTAGAGTCACACTCCCCATACATCATTCAAAGACAGTCTGCGAACACGAGTTATCGTAATATCCGAGGTTCGAATGCCGTGTGCCAAGTTTTCTACTCGAACTCATTGCCATGCGGCACTCGAAGCAGGGATCATGCGCTGACTCGCGTTCGAATCTGCAGACTGCCGTTTGTATGATGTATAAGCAGTGTGACCACGGCTTAAGGTTATTCTTATTGTTAATTGTGCCCTCTGTGCCGCCTCGATTATTTCGAGACAATTGCGATCCCCAGTTGCAAAGTTGGAATTCCGACCGAGGTGCCCGATATATGACGAAGGCTCACTGCGAACAAGGCGCCGAGTAACCGAGATTTCAGATGTGCATGAATAGATTCCAGGAAGTTCAATACTCTTCACTCTTTCGCTGGGGCATGCCAGATCTCCTTCGTTGGTCTGACACTTAAACCACTAAACTTACGTAAATATTAAAATTCAATAATTGAGGTTTTCGGGGGTTTTTTTTGTTTCTTTCTTAAGGGAAGGGTGTTTTTTAGTTTATTTTTTTAATGTTGATGTTTTCCGGGCGTCAATATGTGATGCGGGCTAAACACAAATCGGTGTTTATCGGAGCTTTTGAAGAAAATGGGACATGGGCATAAGGCTCCACAACCTCAAAGAACGTTACGCGTAAGCCATAACGCGCGCATTTTAGTGTGGGTTGTGTTTCCGTTGAAAACAAATGAAGCAGCGTATTAATGTTTTCTTTCCGTAAAGCCTTTTTATGACAGTTTCCAATCGGAGGCTTTCAGTTTTCTTCAACTTTAATATAGCAAAATCGGGGGTTACTTTTCGAGTTGTGTCGGTATCTATAGAAAACATAGAATTCTAGTGATCATATAAGTTAGAGTTGCCAAAACGTAAGCTGACAGTCAGTGTAAATAAATATACGAATAATGAAGGCATAAAGGAACTGACTACTCCCGCTGCAAACTCGCAGTGCTTGTCGATTCCAGACAACGGTATTTAAACCTTGAGAAAGTTTCGTGTTTCCACTTAACTATCATATAGGTATTGTCGCACCTCTCGAAGGACTTACGCAAACACAAAGAAACAAGAAAAGAAATAAAAACGAGAACGCGTTTCTTCCTGTCTCCACAAAGAAAGCAGACAAAAGTGAAACACGTGCGTGGCCTCGGGGCCATTCCCACTCGATGATATAGACGCCTCCACGGCAATACAAAGGCACGTCGAAAAATGCCTCGTTGGCAATATTTCAGCATCGCAGTACGAGCACGCCTGTCTCAGGGAGAGGGTGGCGAATCACATGCCCAGCGTCAATCTCTTCCGTCTTAATGAAGACAGCCCGAGTTACAAAAGGGCTGACTGCCAGGAAGTAGCATGACCATTGGTTTGGTAGCCGCACGAAGAAGAACCAGTGTGACGAGAGAAAAATAAAATGGAGCACGTGTCGAACGTACTTCTGGCACTGGTAGGATTAATTGAAAAACGTCGCCGACGAAATGCACTCGAAACGTCGTCACATGTGAGCGTTATTCTCCGCTGCTTATCGGGCGCTGCCACAAAACGCCATTCCACTTCCGGTAAGCCGCGTTCTGCCATGTTGATGACCGCCATCCGCCGCTTTCGCCCTTTGTTTGCGTGCAAGCGCTTACTTATTGGCGCCGTTTCTGGTACTGGTGAAATGCCGAAGCCTGACGAGTATTCTGTCGACGACAGAACGATGTAAGAACTATAGGAGAAGTATCTGAGTTGCATAAAACGGAGTTCATTACGCATTGTTTTCTTTCGTAGCCGCCCCGAAAGGCATATACTACCGGGGCCTTTATGGCTCCCGACGAATCAACTTTTCCATCCCCGGATCGTTTTAATTTAAAAAAAGACCTCCATTTTATAAAACTAGTGTGCCAGATAATGTTACTTCCTGTTGCCGTGTAGGCCGGCAAGTGTAGTCAGTCATGACGCAAAAAAAAAAAAAAAAGAACGCGACCGAGCTGGAAAACACTGCCTCCGCGAATCGAAAGACATATCCGAAAAGTTCTCCCAGCAAAATTTCCTGCTTGAGGTACGTCACGTTAAAGCGCCCGATATTTTATCCCCCCTAATTATCACAAGAAAAAAAAAAATATAGTAAACTATAAAATCACAAAAAAACAAAAAACATAAACGCCAGCCTACTTACAAGAGCTTGCTTTTCGCACCTTGCCAACGACGAGGCTAACGTCTCGTCGTCTTTCCATATTTGCCGTCAGCTGATCAACCAATTACGCACAACAAATACGCCGCGATCTTCGCTTTTGTGAGTGCGTGTGTATTAGAGAGAGAGAGAGAGTTCTAAATAGGGTTAACGAATGCGCAAAAACGATAAGCAATATGACGATGCAATTTTCGGCTCCGCTTGATTTGCTCTATCGTATCATACACTCTAAAAACTGTCACGCTGAACCTCACGCTAACTGCGAGTTTCAAGCGTGGAACCGACGTCAATACGACGGGAATGACGTTTTAAGCACCACGTGATCGAGAATAAACGTTTGTTTTCTGTGTCCAAGCCTTAGAGCAGTCTGAGGAATACCGCTCGGCCTTTTTTCCGGACGTGATCAACAGCGTTAGCGTGACGACCGCAAAACACACGCTTAGATTTTTGGAGAAACGCGCGCGCCTCCATAGATCGTCACGCGAATATATATCCGAATGGGTTGAACCTCCTGAAGATGCACCAGCGCGTGCTTTTTTGTTGATTTTTTGTTGACGTGAGCTTTTTTTTTTTTTTTCTGGAAGCACAGAGGGCGCATGCGTCCTCTTTTTGGCGGGAAAAGCGAGAAAGCCGTTGCGCTGTTCCCGTTGCTCCTTGGCTCGCTCATTTAGTTCCCGACACGCCTTGTTTGTGGCTGGGGCTGGTGGCTGGACCAGCTTGACTGACTGCGACTTGCGAGATTTAGCGGGAGACGGCGCGTGAGTTCGGGTGCCATGTTTACCGGACTTGACGTGCGTGGAGTGCCACGAAGTCGCTGCAAACATAGCGAGTGCGAGTGCCCCGAATTCATGCGGGAGACGCATCTGAATGCCAGCCAAGGAAAGGGCTTCCCATTTGGCTGGTGCCTTTACTGCTGCCATTCGCCAGTTATTCATGAAAGACTGCAATATTTGGGTAAGAATCCTGTTTTCGTTTGTCCCTCATCAGTGTCTTAATCCGCTGTTTTTTTTGTTTTTTTTTTTCTTTTGTTGTGAAAGCGCAAGTATCAAGTAGTACAATCTCCACCGTGTTGCTTTTCTCGAACTTTCAGCATAACTGCCATATCTAGGAAACAGTTTTTGCTGCTTGTGATTGAGCGCAGAATTGAAACAAATGTTGTTTATTCGGAAAGGTGAAGGAATGAACCGTGCATGTTGGGGCGTAGTTGAGGTAGTCAGGCGGGTTTGTTCTCTGGTGTATATAGAGACTGCAGCACATAAATAAGCTTGTTATTCCAACTGTTGCATTGCTGTCGCAAAAACTTCAAAAGCATACTTTGCCGTAAGTCCCGCGTCTGCGTCGGTCTCCCGTGTTAAAAGTTAAAGGCCCGTTCCCACTCTTGCAACCAAGTACGACCGAGTGAGACCAGACCGGTTTTTAAGCCTCTTGCGATCTCTTAGGACCAGCTCCGCTGCAGCCCATCCGGTCCTAAGAAGTCGCAAAAGGCTTAAAAACCGGTCTGGTCTCTCTCGATCTTACTCGGTCGCAGGGGTGTGAACGGCGCTTTACGGTTCGGAATCGACGAACACCCAGAATATGGGTGGAGGAGAGAATGGGTGAGGCTGAGTAACATCAGAGGCAGCCGCGTCAATCTTTGCATATTCCGATGCTTGCAGGCATGTTTGATTTTGGTTTTAATCTGCCTCAACCCAATCGTTTCTTTGAGATAAAGCTTTGCAAAAATATCGAGTTGGCTTGAGCGGCGTCGCCGTCGGCGCAACCATAACGCGTCGGCGTAACGCTTTTTCGTGACGCTAGCAAAAAAACGCACTGATTTCAGCGGCGAGTAGAGCACTTTCGCAATAGAGAGAATACTCCAAGCACGCTCATAGCGCACTTAATGTCACACAGCTTTACAAACTAAGAACAGCCTGTTATGAGCGCTTCAGTTAGTGCAACGTGGACAATGTTAACGTTCAAGTGTTTATACTCATTTTTGTAATACTAAGCCTTTTAGGCCATAATATCTTAATCTTATTGTTAACAGGTTGCATCGGCGGATGTTCTGAGACCCTGCATTGTGTGGGGCGAAACGAGACGGCTAGTCTGCGGCAACGAACCACGAAATGAAATCGATCTGCAACCAGAGACGTCTCTCGAGAAAGGGCTGGTGCTATGCCTCTGTGTTTACTACTTAAAGAACGTAACATACCCAGCAGCATTTGTGCAGATGCTTGGTTTTGTATAGAGTAGTGAAACCAGCAAGCAGGTCTGAGGTTGCGTTGGCCCAGAAAAGGTTGCGTGATCTTCTCTCAAAGTTGCACTTTCTCGCACATGGATTTTATTTTTTCATATTTGTTTTTGAGGCATGGTTGGAGGGGAGTTATGTACGTCAATATATTAATAGGTCTAGTCAAGTGAACGAAAGGGCCCGTGATAATGAAAAATCTAAGATATGTAGAAAAATATTTCAAGTGCCACGTGGTCGAATGCTCCAAAACTAAATCTAGTCATTACGCCAATTCAATTTTTGCTAGCAAATGTTGACTTTCCTAACAAAGTCAACACTTTGCTCATTTGAACTCATTTAATATTTATGCCAGTTTTACCTTTGTTAGCAAAGTGTTGACGTTGTTTAAACTGGTTGTGTTTTGTTACGAACCATTTTTAGAAGGAAAGACCTCCTTCTTATCTTGCGGTTAATTTCTTTTACAAAATCACAAACTTGCCACCAAATACAATTTTTCTAATATACCAATTGTTGTATGTTGTAGAAAATGAACCGCAAAGAAGTATGACACGACACAATTATCACTGTACCTGAAAAACATATGGTAACGAATCATATATTGATATTTTTACTAACATTTACTGAAAAATATCCTGATTCAAACCCGCTAAAAATTCATAATATTGACATTCGTTCATAGTTGTTTTATGATACTCATAGTTGTTGCAGTTCTTAGGAGTTAGTGGGCTTTATACTTTTTAACGGCTTATTTGTGCAAAAAAAAAAAAGATTTTCTAATAAAGAGTTTAGCCCCGAAGCTGAAATTTGTTTGCCTTTCTCTATTTAGTTCCTTTTGGACTGTTCCTTCTTGTAACTGGAGCCTAACGAGATCTCTCTCTCTCTCTCTTTCTTTGGGTTTTTAGACGCCAAAGATAAATTTCCTAAAATCTTCAAACAAGTTGCACAGCTGTGAACAGCTTGCAGATACTTAGCGCGATGTACCAGGCGCAACATGATTCACAACTGCCATTCGTATATGTTGCGTAATTATACATGAAGCAGCACGTTGATCTTTCTTGCACTACTAAATTCGCCCAAAGGAGTACTTGGAGAGATTTAGTAGATTGTTTTGTAGCTCCTATAACGATATCCGATAACAAAGCATGGGGGCCCGTGTGTTCATACGCTTATTACGGCGTGCGTTTTCTTCACTCTCAAAGAATGACGCCTTCTAGGCGCGTGAAATGTGCGTCGTGGTGTAAACCTCTGGCGGCTGACATTGGGCTTTCTCGCATTTAGTATATCGTCCCAATAATCTTAGTTATTGGGACGATATACTAAATGCGAGAAAGCCCAATGCCCACGGCCAGAGGTCTCCACCGCGACGCACATTTCACACGCCTAGGAGGCACCATTATCTAAGCGTGGAGAAAACGCACGCCGTATAAGCGTGTAAACACAAGGGCCCCGTCACGCCTGCCAAGCGTTAAACCATAGCACGGTTCACGCTTAGGGAGCGTGAATTCTAAGCGTTGAAAAACAGCACGCTTAGAACAAGCGTGTAAAAAATCGCTTTGCGTCACGCCTGCAAGCGTTAAACCTATGCTCAGTTCATGCTTAGGGAGCGTGAATTCTAAGCGTTGAAAAACACCACGCTTAGAACAAGCGTGCAAAAAATCGCTTTGCGTCACGCTTGCTCTGCGTGACCATTTTTAGAGTGTAGTGTAGACTGTGGTCGGACTTAGCGTGAAAAGTAACTTTATAATTTATAGCAAAAGGTAATACTTTTTAAAGTAATTTAAATTATTTAATCCTGAATAAAATAAAATAAATTTGATTATATTTTTTTTTTCAAAACAAATTTGATATTTTTTCTTTCTGTGTCTAATTTAAGAAAGACAGAGCACATCTGTTGCAGTCTGATGATTGAGCATGGGTGGCAGACGCGATAAGGTGAGTAGAAAAGAATGAGGGGAAGGAAAAAAATTATCGATTTTCTAAAAGCGAGTGAGCCCCGTAATCACCGACCCCGTCGTTGAAAAGATCGCAACCTGCTGAATTGAAAATGCAGGAGTTGGAAGTTCGGTAGCTGGGACAGCCAGCGAGACAGGGGCGGCGCTCTCTCGTTAGGCCTAACGGCGATCGCTCACCAGCGTTTGATTCGCCCGAGGCAGGCAACGACGGGAACTGAGGCGGATGAAAGGTCGGCAACTTCGGAACTCGCCTCTTGTTCTCAGTGAACGCGAGAAGCGCTTGCGGGGAAACCTTGTTTCCTGGCGCGAAGCTCAGATGCCTGGAACTTATCTCCAACTGGTGCGTTTTCCGCGCCCTCAAATGTGATCCGTGTATTTCCGCCTGATGAGAGCATAGAAGTCTAGTGTGGTAGTTGAGCAGTGTCACAGCAGCGGTAGGGGGATGTAGCAGACGCCTGTTCAACTCATCTAGGTAGGGTGGCCTAGGGCGATAAACTGGTACCTTGTTCACCAGGCAAAAGTGGCTGCCACCATGTTGGCTGGCGCTATGTTGTACAATTTTGACCACTAGACACGTGACCATACCAAATTCTGAGGCGTTTACCTCAGGTTGCGCCTCAGAATTGAGGTTGCGACCCTGTCCGAGTTTTTGCCGTAAAAGTACATTTTGGACCTAAAAGAAACAAAACAAAACTTACCCTTGTAGGTGCTGTTAATAAACATCAATACGCAATTATTTGTGTCCGGTACTTCGTAAAAATCTAGACATAAAAGTACAAGCTCGCGATTCTAGTGGTAAGACAAAATGCAACATGGCGGCGGTCAATTGGGTGTCCCTTTCAGCTGCCAGTTCATCGTTTAAGGCCCTCTACGTCGTTGGTTAAACTGCACGTCGCGTTCTAGCTTGACCATTTACAAAAACTTCAGCAGCCAAAAGTTTGGAGTTAGTGTGCCCTCATTGCAGAGTGTTCCCAATCACTCGACAGAGGGCACGTCGTTTATGGGTGCGTCTGCAAGACGTGCTTCGTGGAGGGGAATTAAGAAAGCGTTGGTCGTCTGCTAACGTCCCTGCTTGTCCACCCACTTTCCTTCCGCGCACGCTGCAACGCAACGCGTGCGCACTGGCAATCAGGCCTCCCAGACGGCTTCCGCCATTGAATGGACAAAACGCTCCTTATAGTATAAGATGGACCCTCTCCTAAGTATACGCTCTTCATGTGGACTCGGCGACGACAGCGACCCTTTCGTCCACTGGCGCTCTTTGTCAGGACTTCTAGCACCAACCGCCCGGATTATGAAAACTCGCAGAATGACACTCCGCGTTCTGTGACGTAAATTGCTGCCATTTCGGGACAAGTTTTTTTTTTATGTGTAAACCGGACAAAACGCTAAACAGACCAGTCAAAACGCGCTCAGCTGCGGTAGTACCACCAACGTGGTTTTGAAGATGTAGATAAGAATTTTTCGTCTACACTATTGCGACCAACTACCCATTAAAAACAATAACTGACGATGCATTTTTGGTATTGCGTAACGCGTGTCACGGCGACAGCAGCTGGGTGCTCGCAAAACCCGCTATCATTGTGGTGATGTCGTTTCTGTGTCGCCTTCTGTTCTGGATTGTGACGATTTTTACGCCATTCTTTGCTCCAGCTCTAGATTCCACTCCCGTGCCTGGTCTGTCCTCCGTCTACGACGAGCCTCCTCAGCTCCCTGTAAATCAGAGTATCGCTCTTCGGACCCACTACGAACATTTCGGGGCCAAGCCACACGGCGTGCAATTTCTTCTGCTTAGATGGTCCTGCGCATGCTCAAATGGTGTCTGTGGTCGACACCTAACGGAGTGTCGACCACGGACACCTTCAAACTGAAAACGGCAGAGGCGTATTTTTTGAACGCTTGGCCCCCAGCATGCGCTTTTTGCTTATTTTCGAACTCCTAGGCTTGAGAACGCGTTGTTGCTTTATTTTGTGTGTGAGCGTTTTTTTTGTTTTTTTTTTGAACGCTGTCTTTGAGCGCGCGTTCGTTTCTCTACGACTCATGCTCTGGCCGCACGTGCATGTCCGAAGCATGACTCTATGGTCCAAAGCACCTGGAAGATTTCGCGAAAGACGACCACGCAATTCCCCAGGTAGGTTCCCTCTAAAGGCTTGTTCACACTGCCCCATTTTCTTATGTTAAGTTACGTTACGATTGATTACGTTGAGGTTACCGGGATCTCTGTGATTCGTATTAAGCGAGGCTACCAGTTCAAGGAGAAAGCATAACACGCGACTTTCGATACAGGAATGTTTCGGTGACTTATACGTAACGTAACTTAACGTAAGAAAATGGAGCAGTGTGAATGAGCTTTAGCAGCTTTCGCTGTAAAATAATAACTTCGAAGAGTCGGGATTTTTTTGTAAAAAAAAATGCAGCATCCGTGGTCCTAAAAAGCGCTCCGGTGGGTGATAAGCCGCCGATATATTTTCGACTAGGAAAGGAGTGTCATGCACTGCTTAACATAAGTAACGTGCGCCAACCTTTACGTTGTTATCGCAAGTTGGTTATCTACAGTCGGGAGCAAAAGTTTGCGGGGCACGGGAGCGCGTGCCAAAATGCATCGCCGCGCCGTGCAACGGCGCGCCACCGCAATAAAAAGCCACGCTTTGCGCATGCGCGCCCTTCGTGCTGGCAATCATGTCTCTTTCTCTCGTTTCTGTCCGACTCCCTCCTGATAACCGGAGTCGGCGCCAGGGGCGCAAGTTGCCGTTTCGCTGGCTGTCATGCCCCACGTCCTCTTCAGCTGCCTCAGCAGCCGCGAGCTCCGTGACAAAGCGCGGTGACTGAGACGTCTGAAGCAGACGCGCAGCAGACAGCCAGCGAAACGCTAACTCACGCCCCTGGCGCCGACTCCTGTTATCAGGAGCGCGTCGAAAAGAAACGAGCGAAAACGACGTGATTGCGAGCACGAAAGGCGCGCTTGCGCAAAACGTGTGTCTTTAATGCGCCGGCGCGTCGTTGGACGGCGCGGCGATGCATTTCGGCACGCGCTCCCGTGCCCCGCAAACTTTTGCTCCCGACTGTACCTGACACGCATAAGCGGTTAATATCACAATATTTTACGCTTTAGCGATGCCAAAAATAAATGTATATTGCGGCATGCATGGCTGAAAGGAAACTTTTTTTCCGCACTCCTAGATGATTCGTGATGACTCTTTACACGAGTGGAATAGATAAGGAACCGAGAATGACCTTGCCGAGTCAGTCTCCCCAGTGTTCGATGCTCGAACATTCTAGACGGGATGTTTGAGATACCGAGTGTAGTAGATAAGGAGCCGAGCACGACCACGCCGCGTCCCTCTCGCACTCTCGCGCTATCCAGCTGTCACGCCGACTTCTAGACTCTGGCGGCTGCTTCCTCGACGCTCGTTATTCTTTTTCCATTTTTGGCACTAGTTTGTTGATAAAGTTTTCATTCTCAGGTGGGCGATTGTCGAGTCTTTCGAATTCGTGACAATATTATAGACGCAGAAAGTAAAAGCAGCAAAGAATAGACATAAGCCTCTAACATTGTTTTAACAGCACTCCCAGGGAAAAAACTAAAGTCGGCATAATATTGCCCCTAGAACCCTCATACATTACGAGTTCCATATTGTGTATTGTCGAAAGTTTTTGTAACCGTTAGCAGTTCTTATTTAAATTTTACAAAATGCATAGGTTCGACTTCGCCTCCATTAAATTTCCAGTTTAGATAAAAAGAGTATATTGTAATGAAGCAGCTTTTCCTAGATTTTCTGTCCTTGAATTTCTTTCGTTACTTACATTATTTTCTTCTCCTTTTTAACATTTACTTCCCGTCTTACTTAAAACACAGAAAACAAAATATATGGCTGTCAAAAGACACATAGTGGCCCGATCCGTTGGAATATCTAAACCTCATATTTGTTTCGTTTTGTCTAAAACAAAATGCAGCGAAAAAAAGAAAAAAAAAGGGGGACAGAAAGTGGTCCGTTTCTTTTTTATCCAGAGCAAGAACTAGCATCATATTTGCGAGTGAAAACAAGGTGGTCTCTTTTGCGAAAAATCTTCCGTCAAGCCAAGACAGTGAATTTCGCTACTTAAAATAAGATAACTTTCAGGGCGCCGAAAATACACAAGGACAAGATACAAGAAAGGAGACGTGAACAAGGCGCACTCGCAACTAGCGTTTTAACGCTAGTTGCGAGTGCGCCTTGTTCACGTCTCCTTTCTTGTATCTTGTCCTTGTGTTAGTTGCGAGTGCGCCTTGTTCACGTCTCCTTTCTTGTATCTTGTCCTTGTGTATTTTCGGCGCCCTGAAAGTTATCATGAACCAACTAGCCCAGATTGCCATTAAAATAAGACTTCCAAAAATTTTTTTTTTTAAATCTTATTTCTGGAGTAGCGTGGCTGCATTAACAACCAATTTCAATCACACACAAGAACCAAAACGTAGCAAGCACTATGAGATAAAAAGAAATTTATGGTGCAGTAAAAAAAAAAAAAAAAAGAGGAGGGAGGGAGAGAAAGGATAATAAATAACATGAACCTTTTGCCTCGAAATTCCGGGGTCAAAGTCAGAGGGTCCACGGGAGGTTAGAGTCGCCCTCCATTTTTCTTCATCATATTTGATGCAAAATTTAATTAGTAACATCAATTTTCAATATTTCTAGGAAGCCCCAAAGTTTTACGCCTACACCAGTGAATCCTTTATGCCGGTGTCACACTGCAAATACATCGTGAAAAAAGACAGTGTGCGTACAGATGCGAACGCGAGTCACCGCGAGATCCGTGCTTCGAATGCCGGATGGCAATGTGTTCAAGGAGAAATTTAGGCACGCGGCATTCGAACCACAGATATTGCGGCGACTCGTGCCTGCAGGCTGTCTTTTGTATGAGGCATTAATAGTGTCACCCCGGCTTTACGCTTTCCCTCTTGCTATTTCCCGCATACTCTCCTGCACCGAGCGACGAGAAGACAAGGTTTGAACTTGAAAATACAGTTTTCATGCTTAAAAGATAATCGTTATCTTAAAAAATTATGTATAATTTTCCAATATTTATATAGCAAGAAGGGCCCGTTTCCGGGTGTTGACGCCATTGACCTTTGTGTATTACAGGGCTTCGTCTAGCTTCCATTTTTCTACTAAAACTTTACGAGAATCGCTTTAGCTTTTGAACCACCTAACGCTATAAAATAATGGGTGCCTCAAATAAAGATTCCACCAACGTTACTAGAACAAACTCAGTTTCACAGCTCCCCTTCAAACGTGGGCTCCGCGGCGGTCGGAAAATTATTGCAGCTGCAGTCGAGTATGCGGAGAGCAAGTCGTCTGCATCTTTTGCAGGCGTAGCCATGACGTCATAACGACGTCGCACTCTGATTGACTCTCATTAAATAAGAGAGGGTAAACCTCAAAACAGCTTTCTTGGATGTCTACTTACTATCCTTCAATCAGAGTGAATCAGTGCACGGTGTCGTCCTGACGTCACCGCTACCCCTGCAAAAGAAGCAGACGAACTTGTTCTCCGCATTGGTTCTGGGTCCTCGAGCCGGTCCTCTGAGTATGCGATGGACGCTAGCTTCGCTTCTCTTGTTCTGCTTCGTTTGCGTGTTTTGCGCTGTCTTCGCGATTTACTTTGTCTTGCGAGCTTTCTGAATTATGTGTTTTGTATTGCTTAGTTTCAATTCTGATAGGGCGTGCCATGCCGACCTGTTTTGCACCGGGGTGCAAGAGCGGTTACCGGAAAGATGCCTCGGCTCAGCGCAATCTTTATCTGGGCCGCCGAGTTACCCTTCACTTTAGAAGGAGGGAACACGCTCTGCACAGAAACGACGGGGAGCTTACTGCAAAATTTAAAGATGGTGACGTGCATTTCGCAGACGAAGGTTTGATCGAGCCCTACCATCACGTTATCGGCGGTAAAGAGGTGCATGACAGCAACCCCGTGTTCGGGTGCCTCTCCTGGCATGTTCTGGGGAAACTGGAGGCATCGCCATTGCCTTCTTTAGGTTGTACCGCTCATCAATGGGAAGTGACAGAGAGTGTAGTAAAGTTGAACACTATTATAAAAATGTACTCCTTTTGCAAAAAGAAAAATCGTGAAATGGAAATTTCTGAAAAGGTTAGGATTGTAAGGAAAATGGGAAAGCTGTTTTAATTTTAGTACGCAATTACTGATGGCGTACAGAGCGGAGATCGCGTAAAACATGTTTCCATAATGTAAATTTTGCAGAAATATATGAGCTTTAATTGTGTGAATAAAACAAAAAGCGTGTGATTTGTTTATTGTCTGTCTTATTTGTGTGCAGAATGGAACCTGATGTAGAAACTAAATTTTAGTAAACAAAATTTGCTCATAAGGTGAAGAGTTGCTATCCTAGAGGTAGAGACCACCGAGCTACCAATCATACTTTAGCTTACTGTATCGCACGGCGTGTTAGGCAGGCGCTGCGCGTCTCTGCGGGAGACTTTCAACATCTAGCATACAATTATGCTAGCGGTTTTAGAAAACAATAATTTTGATGGGATGTAAACAATTCTTAGATGAGCACCTTTAGAAAGCTCGTAACAGTTTCTGTATAACTTGGCCACGCATCGAGTGCGTTTAATTTCATTTTCCCGACAAGAAGGAGCACTGGAGATGTGCGTGGCTGGCAGAAAGGAGAAAACGTAACCCTACGCGGGAGCCTTTACGAGCCAACCTTATCTGAACCTATAGGCAACAAAACGGAAAGAAACGGAAACAAAGATAGACACGGAGACTATAAAAAAAACCGCACGAACCAGTGACGCCACGGAGCTCAAGGGCCGTAGCCATGGGAGGGCGCATGTGCACCAAAGGAACAAAATCCCGCATATATCAATTGATCGTTTATAGTTGAATCGAAAACCGTGAATAATTGATCATGCAGCATTTCGTCGCACAGCGAAAGAGCGAGCGTAAAGACTAAGTCATACGGGGCACACCAATCTGTCACTCTGTGCTGCAGCAGACGACGCGCGGGACGGAAGGCGCAAGACTCGATTGCAGCGCCGTTAGTTTTTGCGACCGCCACGTGCGCCACTTCTGTCCATAGCCTGTAATAGGGAGCTGCAAAGCTGAATCGCTTCAGGTGACGTATCCATGATTTAAACTCGAGTCATTCTATCGGAGTCTCCACTAAACGGTCCTTCAGAGCACCTTCGGATGCAGTTCGGGCCCTCTAAGTGAATTTTCGGTTGTTTTTTTTCCTTTTCACTTTCTTAGGGAACATTGAAAGATGGCTTGCACGCCGACAAAGTGGAACTACGGTGGCAAAACACAGAAGACGCTAATCTGACGCTGCTGCTGCTCAAGCTTCTGTCGTTATTGACTATGGAAGTAATATAAAGTCCTATGCGTCACGCGTTTCCTTAAAAACCGCACACACTTCTGCTGTCTGACTCTAATGGCGTCTTTGAGTTTTTGTAGCGAGAGCATTTCTTAATTTATACGTTTTTCGCACTTATTTTAAAGTCATCACCCGTGGCGATATTTTGTAAAATTTGAATTGATTATGTTACTCTCGCGCAGGGAATAATGTTAAAGCAATTAGTCATTCGAATACCCGAAAACCCATTAAATGGCCCACAGCCATTATTGCACCTGAAAATTATTTGAGCGAAAAGGCAGCAAGAACGCAGAAATATCAGCATTGATACTTTTCAACAAATACAACCTACTTTGTTACCTCTAAGGTATACTAAAAATCCTGTCTTTGAAGGGACACTGAACTCTCTAAACTACTTAATGTGCTTGGAACGGACACGCATGCAACCAAATAAAGATTCAGCGAACAACATCTTTAGCTCAGTGATTCCGCTGTGAGACACATCTTGAGTTATGAATGTGAAATTAGCACCTATACCAAGAAATAAAATCCAAAATACAGATTATTTTCGGATTTGTTTTAAAATTAAAACGTGCCTCCTGGCATAACAATTACGGTAAACACCGTTTCTGTTTTCAGGATAAAAAGGTGACCAGCGGTCATAACGCCGTAGCTTCCCCGTATACGTAGGAATAATTTGTGTCACTCAGTGAAGCCAGCACACAAGACAGGCTCCGCAACTGGTGTGCCGGCACGCATCTGCCACCCTCACTACAACCGACATTTTGAAAAACGAGTGGCGCCACTTATTGTGAATATATTTTAGGGGACACCCTATATTTAACGCTCGTTTTCTCATGCTGTCAACGAGATCATTTTGTAGCCTGCTACCCTTGTCAGTATCGTTTTAAACACGAGAACTAAATCTCCTCTCTTCAATTTCACTATTATCTCTGTGTATTCGTTCCGGTCTTTTGTGGCAGTGAAGTAAAACTAAATTGAACCCGTCAAAGGGACAGGGTTGAAACGGACCAACTTTTGTGCCCTTGGGCCTAACGATTCTAAACTTTTTCAAGTGCAGCTTATGTTCACGCCAGCCGTAAAGATTGTTTTTTGTTAAACCATATGTCCGGTCATAGTCGTACTACGCAGCCTGCAAACTAGCGCTTTTAAGGCACTTTAAACGGCCTAAAAATCGGTTTCTCAACGTATCACGTTCCGATTTACTACAGCAGGTGGTCGGGATCTTTACAGTGAAAAAAAATTGAGAAATAAGCTTACCTCGTTCAAAAGAAATAAAAAAAACAAAACACGAAACGTGTTCTGTTCAATCTACCCCACCACTTCGCGGACGTTGCACGCGTAGTGAGAAGTGCTGCCGGTGCTTCCTCGACACGACGTTCGTCGTGTCGAGGAAGCACCGGCCGATTCAGGTTTCTTTGCGTGATTGTCTGCTATCCTTACCCGAATCGGCGGGCACTCCCTCGAAGTGGCGTAGGCCATCTGTCGGCAGCACTTCTCACTACGCGTGCATCGTCTGCGAAGTGGCGGCGTAGATTCCGGAAACAGGTTTGAGTTATCTTTTGTTCTTTTGAACGTTGTAAGTTTATTTCTTGATTTTTTTTTTCATATTAAACATCCACCACTTGTTTGCACCACTGTAGTAAATTGCAACACAATACGTTCAGAAAACGATTCTTGCGGGCCGTTTAAAGTGCCTAAAAAAACTTAGTTTACATGCTATAGTTTTAAAAGTAAACATTTGACAGAAGTCTGTCTGGTTGGGGAAATGATTATTAAAATACGACGACCAACCAATCCCTAAATCAGGGGCCCAACGTTTCGAAGCCGGTTTGGCTTCTTCTTCAGGGGCGACTATGGAGGAAAGGAGCCGCAATCTTCCTTTTCCTCTATTCGCCTCCGTCATAGAGGGAAAGGAAGATTGCGGCTCCTTTCCTCCATAGTCGCCCCTGAACAAGAAGCCGAACCGGCTTCAAAACGTTGGGCCCCTGATTTAGGGATTGGTTGGTCGTCGTATTTTAATAATGCTATAGTTGCAGGTAAACTCTCCAGACACGCTCTACTCATTCCTGAAACACCAATGAGAGAGGAGCGGCTTTCCCACATTAGCAATGCTACTGCAGTGAAGCACACTTGTAGTGCTCGTAGATTGAGGCATTTTGCTGCGAAGGTTACCAAATAACGTTTATTTTACCATTAAAATACACCTATTGCCTCGCTATTTGTTGCTGAATGTAATTAAGCAATACAAAATATCGATATCAACACAGTTTAAACTTTATTTACCACTCTCGGTAACATGCGTAGCACAATTTGTGCCGTGCATGAATTGTGTAAGTGTTAGAATTGCGTGTAGTTGTTCTTGGTTATGGAATGCTTTAGCTGATTTCGGATCCGTTGCAAGTACGGCACACTCACTGATGTAATACTTGTGATTATCAAAATAATAAATACAATTTTAGCTGTTTTTATCATTTTCTTTTTTTCAATTTATGGCAGAGCCGTATATGTAGAGTTTGGCCATTCGTTGGGAAGTATAGGAGACAAATGTGGAGGCGCGATATTCCAGGACGTCTTCACAAATTCAAATGTGGCCAACCAGAAGCCAGAAATAATACCCTGGCGGTGGTCGCGAGAAACAAACTTAATAAGGGCGTCGGAGTAACTCTCGGTGACTGAAAATATGGTGCACGTGATGTTTCAATCGCGGTCATGCAAAATCATGGTGGAAGAGTGTAACTAGCGGTACGATCGAAATAATCCGTATGGCAAGCGCCGAGGGCCGGGAACCTGCCGTCCGAGCGATCACACTCTGTCCGAGCAAAAGAGAGTTCGAGCGGCGCATTCGTTTCATACGTCTTCCTGCATGATCATGGTCGAAACATCACGTGCATCCTAATTTCAACCATTAAGGGTTTCTATACTTCACTCTTACGCGCTTATTAAAACCATTTACCAACATATACCTTGGACCAAAACAGTTTCTCGCTACCCCCGCTGGGGGATACTTTTAGGCTTCTGGTTAGCAAAGAGAGCATGTCAAGCCCACTTTCTGCGTCTGGTGCTCGCTCTGGCTCTGCCCGCAACTCCCATTATCAAACTCTCTGTATACATGGCTCTGATTTATGGCAATTTATGACAATAGTGATTATACGTGACTGTAGAGGAAATGTGGAAGCTTCGCTTCGTCATTCGAAAGCCAGCAGCGCGCGCAGACATTCGCCAACAAGTGCAGGCTCCCTTGAGCCGCACCTAGTACAGCTTCTTCTGCTGCTGCTCGCTTCCTTCTGGTGTCCCCGAAAAAAAGGCGCAGGTTTGCGGATAACACGGTTCTGGATTCGACTACCACGGTACCGAAGGGGTAAATGAAGGTGTTCACTATAAGGTGCTATTGATTACGACTAAGTAGCCTTTTATATGTTTTGTATGCGGATGCATTGCCTACTATACGCAATATATGCAAGATATTGCCTTGGCGCTCTTTTGATATTTTTCCTTTAGTTTCAAGAGTAACCCGTTCCCCGGAAAAACCCAGACCACCGAAACATTCTGCTTTGAAACTTTCTAAGGCAGTCACAGGCGTTCGTACAAGCGTTTAGGCTTCTCAGATATTTACAGACGCCGTCACCACAAACCCTCCAGATGGCGTTCGTTTTCTATATTTTATCTATGGGTGATTTCAGATAAGATCGACCAAAGGGTGGCTCGTCGACATTTTTAAATCAACTGATGTTTTTATATGACATTGTCTAGTGTCTGGTATAAACGAATCCACACTTAGTTTTGACCAGAAAAAAAATTTGGAGACAAGAAAAATCGTAAGGCAGGGAGAGGTGGACAGTTGCAATAACGCGCACTGATGGAGGGGGCAAGTTTGAAAGTGAATAATTAAAACAATAAAATTAGGAGAATTTTAAAACTTTTTACAAACAAACTATGGGTACAACTTGCTTGTAATATAAAGTAGTAATATTTATTAAAAATTTATTTAGTTTTCTGAAAATTGCCAAACATGCCTGCTCGAACGACAAATGGCAAACTTTGGAAATCTGTATCTCATGAAATAATTTAATCATTACTACATAACTTGCAGACATTATTTTACTAATATATGGCTATTATTGAAAAAATAAATAAGGTATCTGAGTGACACAATAGTTACAATATATTTAGGCAAACATGGGAAAAAAATCCAACAAAGAAAAATTCCAATGCGAATAAAAAAAAAACACCACCTTCGATTTTTTTAAAATTTGGGTACCCTGTTATACTCTATTTCGGCATTCATTTCTATTAAAAACATGTTGCATCATTGCACTCTGAAAGAAGAAACAACTCCCAAAGTAGGGTCCTTTTTCAAAGCCTACACTTAGCAGTGTCCTATACAAGAAGTGACTCTGAGTTCCAGTTTCCTGAAACTTGCACAAATCTTTTATATACATTTATTCAGATGAGGTCATTGATAAAAAGAGCGATCGGTCACACAGTAAAAGGGAGGAGAAACTATATACAGCATTTTACATAAGCGTACAAAGTGGTATCATATTAGAGACTAATGATTTGAGAAAAGATGATGCAGTGTGAAGTTGTACCTTCCGGTATATTTTACATCTAGAGTAAAATAAATAACTTTACTTCCACACACAGAAACAAAGATATAATAGTAAGATATTTAGGTTGGCTGTGTATTTACGATTACAAACAATTTCAGGTGACGGATGCCATAGTGCCTAACTGGAGCAGCTTCGATGCTCTCGGTGTATGAATGAATCGTGGCAAGCCGATATATTTTATCCTGCTCGAGGATAACATTTTGGGATTTTTTTTTATAGTGATCAGATAAAACTTATTAGTAACCACCAACAAAAACAGTAGGTTAAATACCCCGTGAAGAAAAATGTGATAAATAAGATGTCCCTGCATTCAAAATGAGCAGTCCTTGGGAAATCAAATTCGGCACTTTACGCTAAGGTTTTCCTCGCTGTACCCATTTAATAAAGTTGCTTCCAAGCATATCCGACTGTCCGTGCTACTTATACGTCACAGCTTCCTTCTGTTGATGACTTGCTGAGCCGCCACGCGTGCCAAGACTGAATGCCAGGGAAGGCGCGCACCGTCAGCCACTCTTCTTTTTTTTGTTCACGATACCGAACAACCTCATTTTCGTCCAGATATACAAGATGCACGCCTTTCAGTTTCTTTGATAGAACGCTCACCATTGTCCTGGCCGTCTGAGTTGCGCTTACTGAACGTTCTCTCAGGTTGTTCAGCGTGGCCTGGTGCTTCACGAGTCCGCCAACTCCGTCACATGCATTTTTCCCATGTCCAGATGCAGAAAATAACCACTGGGCTTGTGGGCAATCGTCCTTTGCAAATTGGTGAAGCTGGTAGCGATTCTTGAAATGACTGGCGGCGCCGTCACTTACGTACGTCACGTACGAGTATACCGCAACGTTGTCTTCAACCCACTCCTTCACTTTTTCTAGAGCCAAGCAAGCGTGAGCGGCGTCGTGACACATGTCCTCACTGATGATGGCAAAGCTGTTTGTAGATTTTCTTGTCGTCACTACACATGTAAATATCGAAACTTTTTTTTTTTTTCCAGTGATATGCTTGCACTTCGTCAGGAAGCACGATGGTCCAGTTTTCAGCAAAGTCAAAATGAAAGACAATGCTCCCGCGTTGCATGCACTGTTTTTCATCGTAGACCGCTTTACCTTGCGTTTGCCGGATATGGTTGTGAAGTACCCAACTTCCAACCGTCACTTGGATGACTTTTAGGAAAGTCTCAGGTTCCAAAGTTTTTTTCACAAGGTCGCCGGACTCCCATGTTGCAAGCACAATCTCTTCATCCTTCGGGGTATCAAGTTCCTGGAGTGTAAGAAACTGGCCTTTTGGGCAGTGATCACAGTCTCCTTGAAGGCACAGTTCTGTTGCTGGGTCGCACAGAAATGCCGAGTTCATTTCACTAGTGTTGAATGTTGGGCCTGTAACGTTCTCCAGAGCGGCAATACAAAGATAATAATTGGCACAGCGCACACAAACGCACACTTCCTGGTGTGGAATACATTGGACCCATCTAGGGCGCAACGAATAAAATTTCGTTAGCCCAACGCCGGAATCGGGATGCTTGTCTTTGTATATACGGAAGGCCTCTCGTATCGAGCGTGTCATGAAGCGCTTTGGCACGAACGTTTTCTCTCCGTTGAGCATGACAGAGATGACGTCCTTCTGGTTGGGACTTTGGCGCGAACATTGTAGCTCGTCTTTCGTGAAGTACTCTCGGGCAGCAGACAGGTTCTCAGGGCTCACTTTGCACCTCGTGTAAGGATCCGGCTCATACCACACGCCATGCTTTTCCTTGAGTTTTCGGGATTTACTTATGAGGTACATTGAGGCCTGTGGAATCATCTTTTGAACCTCATTCTTCGTCAGTGTTGACGGCAGTAGTGTAAGCAGTTGACAACGTTCCCGGAGAGAGGTGGCGGTTTCAAAGGCCTGCCGAAAGTTGTCCACCCACTCAGTGCATGTGGAGCATGTTGGTTCGGACGACCCCGATGGTGCGTCCCTGTCGTACGCAATACGTAGCCTTGAGCGTATATTCTTGGCAGCAACCTGCTCCAGTTCTGTCTGCTTTCTCTTGACATAGGCAGGCCTGTCCCGACTTCTTACGACGCTTGGTTGTCTCAGCGGCGACACATCTGTAGGTAGTATGCTCCGATTTAGATCTTCAATTGCTTCTTCAGCTGGCACAAATATGTCAGGGCACTGCTCTGAGCTTCGCATCGAGATCTCCTTAGTGATGTGCATGAAGCAATGGTAGCACAGGTAGTCCATCGCACTCACTTTGGTGGAACAGTCAGGCGGAAGAATTTGCTTCAACGAGTTTAGGTCCAACTCGCCAACACTTCGAAAATTCCGCTGCTTTGGTATAGTCTTTTTGTGTTTGCAAAAGTAATCTGCACAAAACACTCGTTCGGAGCTCCAGGACGTCTTCATAATGTATACATAAATAATAGAAATTAAACCCCAACTGATGGCATATAATTGCCAGGTGAAAGAACTACTGGGTGCACAAGTGACAAGTCCGAGGCTGAGGAGCTCACTCTCTGCAAACGTACATTTGAAAAGAGAGGTCACAACTGAGGCTGTCGGCGAAGCTTGATCCACGTCAAAGGAAGAAAGAGGGAAAGTCTCCAGCAGACAAAAAATTGTGGTCAGCGGCCTTCGGAAAAGACTTTCCGGAATCGCACTCTCGTCCCTCCACGCGCTGATATGAAAGCACCCGAGCTTCTACCACGTGGTTCATGACACAGCCTGAGCCATGTCGGCGACCGGTTCGCGAGGGGTTGGCGGTGGGGTTACGTTGATGGTCACTCGGATTAGCCCTTGCTGTACTGAGCTACCGCCTGCAGTGCCTTATCGCCGGCTGGTGTCAACAACGAGAACACACACACCCTGTCTACACCAAAACTACAAGCGTTCACCGCACACGCGTCGCCGCCGCTTTTAAGCTTTTGTGAAATTGCTTTCTTTTGCCGCGGAGAACCGCCTTATCTTAACTACGCGCCTGAAATCCTTCCAGGCGGGCGTACACAATATCAAGCGTTTCGAGAAATGCCCGTGGAGTAGAACTATGGGAAAATTCGGAGCCCGCGATGTCGATATCGTCGCCGTTGTGTTAGTACGCCGTCGCGTACTGCAGTCCCCCGTTGGGGGAGGGGGGGGGGGGCGGTCTTACTACGATAACATGGCGACAGCGTTTACACTCTATGTATCTACGCGAGGCTCGAGTATTTGGGGATAATGCTGCCGGTTGGTGTGCCCCTTTGTGCCCGATATTATCGCCCGTGACGCCAGCGAGTGAGATGGCGACAGGCATGACTGCTCAGTAAACAGGCGTTGGCGGTCATGTTTTGCTGGTTGAAGCGAACCCCCTTGTCCTTGACAGCGAGCGGGGAAATGCGAAAAAAAGATTGTATCGGCCGTTTTGCCAGAACTAGCGACGAGTGTCGTCTGCGGTTTCCGGCAACTATTTTGCCATAATCGTGAGGTTAGCGAGGAAATGATTTTTGCTAGCCACAGAACACTACCACGCAGAAAGGGAATGCTTGAACATGTTTTTGCTCTGGATATATATCAGGGATATATATGAGAGAGAGAGATGAAGGTAGAGCGGAAGAGGGAATAGCATATAGTGTCGCAGGAGAATAAAGTAAACAAAGTTCCTAGTGGCCGATGGCTGCATGATCTTTTCTCGGATCACTAGTCCGTAATATGATACCTCTTTGTACACAGTATTTTTCTCCTTAATTTAAGTGTGTGAACGATTTCTTTAGTTATCATTGGCCTCATCTGAATAAAAATATATAAAAGATGTGTGTTGGTTTCATGAAACTGGAACTCAGAGTCAGTTCTTGTATAAAACACTGCTAAGTGTAGGCTTTGAAAAAGGACCCTACTTTGGGGAGTTGTATCTTCTTTCTCAATAAAATGATGCAACATGTTTTTAATGGAAATGAATGCCGAAATAGAGTATAACAGGTTACCTAAATTTAAAAAAAATCGAGGGTGGTGTTTTTTTTTTATTCGCATCGGAATTTTTCTTTGGAAAATTCCGATTTTCCAAAGAATTTGGATTTTTTTTCATGTTTGACTAAATATATCCTAACTATTGTATCACACAGATACCTTAGTTATTTTTTTAAATATTAGCTATATATTAGTAGAATAATATCTGCAAATTATGTCATAATGATTAAATTATTTCATGAGATACAGACCTCCAAATTTTGCCATTTGTCGTTCGAGCAGGCATGTTTGTCAATTTTTAGAAAAATAAATAAATTTTAAATAAATATTATTACTTTATATTACAAGCAAGCTATACCCATAGTTTGCGCCTAAAACGTATTAGAGTTCTCCTAATGTTATCGCTTTAGTTATTCACTCTCAAACGGGCCCCCTCCATCAGTGCGCGTTAATGCAACTGTCCACCACCTCATGCCTTACGATTTTTCCTGTCCCCAAGTATTTTTTCTAGTCAAAACTAAGTTTGGATTCGTTCATACCAGACACTAGAAAATAACATATAAAAACATCACTTGATTTGAAAATGTCGACTAGCCATCCTTTGGTCGATCTTATCTGAAATCACCCCTATATTTTTTGCGAAGTATCTGTACGCACGAGATATGGAAAGGTAAAAGTAACTGGCAATGCATATATCACTCGACGAAAGGCACGCACGGCTGCAGATTTGTTGTAGTTTTGTACTTCAAGGTCAGCATGTACTCCCGTTTGCAAATGCTAATAGAGCGGACAAAGGCGAATTAAGATGGTCCTCAACCTAACGCGCAAAAAGGAAATGCTAAATCGGAATGACGCAACGCCGTCCAACACCAACCCTCATCGCTTCAAATGGATCCCAGCATTGGGAAGCTAGCTGAGGGGCCAAACCTCCCTCACTACGGTCGAATCTCCGAGATTCTTTCAGCTCGCACGTGCAACCGGAAGAAAAGCAAAAAAAAAGGGGGGCTGGGAGGAGAAAAAAGAGTTCCAATATAAGACAATGAATGAATGAATAAACTTATTCCATCAGGATGGCTTTCTGGCCTATATGGGAGGGGGGAAGGACGGTGGGGGCAGTCTGCAGTTTATGTTCTGCAGACAAGGTAGGCCTCCTTGGCAAAGTCCCACAATGCAAGCAGCGTTGCGTTGGCGTGGTCGTTGGGATATATCTATTCTCGAAGTGTCTGGGCTCCTGGTGGCTTGTGCTTGTTGCGAATGACTGCTAGAGCCGGGCAGGACCATAGTAGATGACTGACCGTTGTCGGTTCTTGTCGACACTGCCTACAAAGTAGTAGAGCCGAGGGGATCCGCGTGGTTTTGTGTTGCTTATAGTATTCCCATCTTGTGATGATGTCTTCAGTAAGGGCAAATCCGAAACCGGCCTTGGTAAGGAGGACTTGTGCCCCTCTGGGAATGTTCCGGGGTATGGGCCGTTGCAGTGGGGGAATGGTGTTTTGTAGTTTCTCCTTGTTTTCGTATTTTGTTACCATTCGTTGCTCCTCTGGAGGTGGCTTGTATTGGAGGGTGGGCATTGACGACTCCGAGGGGTGATTGAGAAGAGTCTCCCTTGCGAGTCTCTGTGCCTCCTCGTAGCCCGCGGGAGGGTGCGTGGAGAACACGAGCGAAAGGGCTGAAAAGAAGATGCTTTACACGGTACAAAAATGAAGAAACCGAGAGGGGCGGAGAGAGGCACAGTCGATGGAGGACGTTACAAACGAACTCAAGAGCAAAAAGCTGTTTCGAAAAATGGAGCTGGGAACAGGAAAGAAAAAAAAAGCGCCCCATGAAGTAGAGCCGAAAAGGAGCACCGGGAGAAACAGACAGCTCAATAGTCGCTCAAGGTTTGGTGCTCGAACACCGGACGTCGGCGTTCGAGCGCCGTTCGTTTCGGAAGGTGATATTCACCGCTGTCGGGCACGCTTGGTGAAAATTTGAGCCACTGTCGTGCACGTGCGGATTCTGTCGGAGTGTTTTACATCCTGTTATTGTGAACTATATGCACAATGCGAAGCACATAATCCTGAGTTCAAAGGTGACAAAATCCCCACCAGTGAAATCAGTGCCTTGAGGGAGTCGAGGCTTTCTAGAGAACTTGGAAAGGCAATATATATATATTCGTATATATATTTTTTTTTACTTTCAACCTAGGCCTTGTTTTAATTCAGAAGTCTAATCCCGGCTTTACTCCTTTTTGTTCATTTCACTATTTTTGATCAGATCAAAACGCTACGACCTGATGGAGGCAATCGAGCAGAGAAAAAAAGTGCAGTGTCATGGCGCTCGTCGTTTTTGCGCGCTTAATTCATATATAGTCGTTTAAACAAACCACGCACAGAAACAACCGCAGGATCACGCCGCATCTACAATGCGTGCTTGGTGCAGATGGTGTATACGGCACCGCACGTGTATACACTCAATTATATGTATACCCGCAACAAAAAAACAAAACAAACATTTTTATCGTCCGCCACGAAACAGATTATTGACATGTCTACATGTGCATAAATTATCGTAAAATAATTGTAGGTGCCGGGGATACTTCGGATATAGCAAATCGATATTGAAGGCTCGAGAACTTCCGAGAGTTACTGCATGCTACACAAAGGTGTTTTTTCCGTTGGCTATGGTTCCTGAATATTTTTACTCGGTAAAGTACATCCCTTATCGTCCTTCCCAGTAATAATGTTCATCTTCCAAAATGTTCATTATTATCACCTTTCAAGGTCTAAAGCCAGCACGTCCACCTTCTCAGTGATAAGTTTCTTATTCCTAGATCTTCATCATCTTCGTCTTTGAAGATCTTCGATCAAAATGTTAATCTTCCGACTCAAAATCCTCACATTGTAACATCTTCATGGTCTTCATTTTCCAAGCTCTTGATTGATCCTGCTCATCTTCCGACATCTTCATCATCTTCCTATTTCAAGATATTAATTCATCATGTTCACCTTCCGAACTGTTCATTCATCTTCCAAGCCCTGCGTATGTTTTTTTTTTTTTTTTTTTGTCTCTTACCTAGCGGCCGAAGTCCATATTCGCAACAAAGGACGCAGGGAGAGAAGATATAGCAGACAAAACTTTCACTCGCATCCCAGCTGTCGGCACATAATTTACACAATCGTGAGCCGTTCGCCTGTGGACACAACTTGCGTTTGCTCCACTTGAAACAAACAATGCGACCTTTTTAGAAGTTTGAACTCATGCAGAAAGATGCCGACGGTATGCTGAAAAGGTTCCCGAGGTGATATGGACGGGCAGCTGCTGCATTCTGAGTTTGTAAGTTTATTATGTAACGTTTATTAATAGGCGTAAGACGGGACGCGTAAGAGGCTTTGGGGTCCTTACTTCAGAAGTACAAAGGACTGGACCGGAGCCTTATTTTCTAGTCGATTATGTTTAGGGATGATAATGCCTCTATAATGCGAGTCTCAAATTTATGAATGTTTATTGTTCTATTCTGTTTTCTACAAAATGACAGTAACTCTTCTTGGTATGTATTAGTATTTCCTACTACACGTACTTACTGTGAAGGTTCTGCGGGTGATACATACCTTTCATTGGTTAGGTTGTTATTTAAGCGCAGTATTCATAACTTTCGAGCTCGTGTTTAAAAAAAATCATACCCCGGCGAGTTTTTGTTCCGGATTACAATAAAAGTGGTTAGTCGTTTGTCCGGGTCTCTGAAAAATTCGAGGAGTTTTTGTCCTTTGAGATTTGACTGGCGACTTTTCGTCCAGCCAAAATGTTTACAAATTTCGCCATTTCCTTTCTCTTAAAAAAGAAATCAACCGTGCGCACCTTACCTAGTTGTCTCGAGACCGACACATCGAGCTCAATAAATTCCACGAGTTGCTGCTGCCTCCTTTTTTTTTCCGCCGCAGGCCCCCGTCGTCCTGATGGAAGGAGCCCGCGAATGTCCCACTGCAATCCGCCCGTCGCCCCATCGCCCCGCTTTGGCCAGTGATGGACTCCGGTTAATCATCCAAGCCACGCGGCTGGGCCTCGGCCATCCGTCAACCGAGGACGACGCCAGCGCGACAGGGAGCCGGACAGCTCCAAGTGGCGTAGGGTTTCGTTTTGGTGGCGTAGGACGGCCACTTCCGTTGTTGACGGGTGCGCGCCTGGGGCTTATGGCTTGCTGGACGCTAGCAGGACCGGCGATGCGAAGAAGCGAAAAATTAGAATGTCATCCGTGTTTTCGCAACGCCCACTTTGCGCCGGCTGCACGACTGGTAACTTCGACGCACCGCCACGCTTCCCGCATGCTTCAAGTCGTCCTACAATTTACTCATAGAAACTTGCTCAGCGATGACGCGCAGCGAGTTTCTAATACTACTATTGCTAAATTACCCAGTGTCGACACGAATGCTGGGAATGTAGGTTCACGCGCCGTACGTGCTTGGCTTTCCCCGTATAAAAGATTCGAAGTAAATAACTAAAATACGACATTGACGAACGCGCGTGCAAAATTCCTTTTGTTTTAGACTCTTGCTTTAGAACAGTTATTGCTGCGGACTCCAGCACGTGCAGCGCGTGTAACTACACACGCAGCATGCTCTTGGTGTTTGAGTAATTAAGTAAAAGGTCTATTGAAACCATATGTTTTTTTAGAGCGCTGCTCTTGGGCGTCCGTTTCCGGCTTGAGCGGCGTCGGCGTAACCGCGCCGTGCATTATGGGAAACGTTCCATCAATGCACCTCGGTGACGGTTCGCCATGGTGTTGTTTCGGCACCGCGCGTTGCATTAGCGAGTTTTAGTAGACCGTGTTTCCCCCTCCGTTAACCCTCCGCAACGAAGAAACAACCACTGCGCCTGCGTGCCGATAGCCTTGGATGTAGAATTCCGGGTAGTGGAGGGGCTTAGTGGAGGGGAAAACACGGTCTACTAAAACTCTCTATTATGGGACGCTTCCCAAAATGCACCGCGCGGGAGGGAGGAAGAGGAGGAGGGAGGAGGGAGGAGGAGGAGAAGGGAGGGAGAAGGAGGAGAAAGAGGGGGAGGAGGCGAAATGCAAGGAAGTAGATGAGGAGGCAGGAGGAGAGGTATGGATGAGGAACCTCTTCTGGTCAAGAGATCCAACAAGTCAAAAGATCCAACGAGTCAAAAGGTCCAATAATGGATCTTATGACTCGTTGGATCTTTTGACTCGCCAGACACGGGTCAAAAGATCAAATGTGGGTCAACAGGTCCAACAAGCCAAAAGATCCAACGAGTCAAAAGGTCCACGGTGAGTCAAGAGGTCCAACGAGTCAAAGGATCCAACGAGTCAGGAGGTCCAATAATGGACCTTTTACGCGTTGGATCTCTTGACTCGGCAGACACGAGCCAAGAGATCCATTGCGGGTCAAAGTTTCAATTACTCGAGAACTGCGGCTTCATATTGCAAAGGAGTCACGGAAAGCCCCTCACCGCTCCTTCCCTAGTCGCCGGGAGGCGTTGTACAGTAGGAATCAGTTCAGTAGGTCCTTGAGCCAAATGCACGGGGGCTCAGCATATTGCTCAGCACCCCCTAGAAAATGTCAGCAGGTGCTTAAGCCCCTGTTGCCCCCCCCCCCCCCCCCCCCTCCCCCCCGGTTCCTGGGTCCCTGACGCATTAGATTCTTTGAACATTAAAATCATTTCACGACGCCTTTACAAAGGGGTCATGAAACGTTATCGGGTTGGAACGTTCATGACTTTGCCGGTTTGAACTGGTTCCAGCCTGGCATAAGTATAATCGCACAGACCGCCACTGATTCAGAAACTTCTTTGTCGCGGTGAAATTGTGAAATCGCCAAGAAAAAAAGGGACTATTTCTTTCAGTCTTGCCTTTGCAAAGCTGAATGACGTGATATTGGAATTGAAATCACCCGACTGATGACAGTCGAGCGCGGCTCATGCATAGATTGGGCACGAGAGCTACGTGAGCACTCGCCTTCTAATCGTAACACTCGATGCCTCGGCGGACACTCAGGTAGTGGCTCCTGTCCAACCACAGCGGTGTTGAGAACAGCCCAACGCCAACAATGTCTGAGCTGAGCACACGTTCTCTGCTTTGTCAAACCCAGCACGTGGGTATGATTAACGTTAAATGTATTGGATAGGCGCCGGACCACGTGGTCGCTTGTCCTGGCTCCGAGTTGAGGGAAAGAACGATGCTTATATTTCTCAAATTTATTTGGCAAGTGTGCTTAGAAAGAAAAACTAATGCAAGTTTATTCAGTGATTAACGTAAGGGAGTGACTCTAACTAGCATTCAGCAAAAGTAGAAAAATCGTTTCAAGGTTCCCTTAGGACGCGCCTTAGATCGCCACTTTGAAGAAAGGAACTCCCGATAATTCACCGGTTCTTTTCGTGCAGGTAAGATATCGAACTTGGCCAATCGGAAGGCAATTCGCGAAAAATAATTCAAAATAGTAATTTAAAATGTCTGTATTTCTTTAAAGGCGGGCTGATATTAATGGCAAACTTTTCATTTTTAATAAACTTTCAGGTTCGACACAAGATATAACGAAATTTAAATTGGCATTTGATAAGCGGTCGCTGTAATGGATCATGGGATGCACTCAAACCTAACCGGTCAGACTGGTATTTGGACTGGTCATTCTGGTCTAATAGAAAATCAAACTGGTGTAACTGGTATCCAGACTGGTCTAATTGGTAACCATATTGATTTAACTGGTAACCCTATTGATCTAACTGTTCACCAGATTGCCTTCTAACCGGTCACCAGATTGGCCTTACTGGTCACCATATATGCCTAACTGGTCACCAGATTGGCCGAACTGGTCACCAGATTGGCCGAACTGGTCACCAGATTAGCCGAACTGGTCAGCGAATTGGCCGAACTGGTCACCAGACGCCAAACTGGTAGAACTGGTAAACAGATTGACCAAACTGGTTACCAGTTTGACCCCTCTTTCTCACTTTCTTTATTGGCTTTCTCACTTTAATTTATTGGCTTTCAAATGATTACGGCATGATCAAGCGTTTACTTTTTACTAAGAGATTAATCCCCTGAGCCGTTTAAAATACTCTTGAGGTACGTATGACATTGCTGAAAAAAAATCAACATGCTTGGAATATTTTTTATTGCTTAGGCGGTCACCGAGAAATTTCGTACGTTAAAAACGACCAGTATAAAACACGGAAACGTAGAGCTGGATAGTAGTGATCAGGAATTAGTGTGCTGTTGTATTGATGTTTGTATGTGCTGTGTATGTGTATGCGCTCAATGTATGTTTAGCTGATGCTTATAGTAGGTGTATTGGGTCTACACTTGTGTATAATAAAGATTTACGAAACGCAGTGGTGGCGTAAACAAACAAAACTATTTTTTACCGAACCAGTGTGACCAGCTCAACCACCATGACCAGTTCAACCATCATGGCGAGTCACTAGTATGACCAGTTCAACCGCCATAACCAGTAAACTAGTGTGACCAGTTCGAACCACCTTGACCAGTTCAACCATTCTGAAACTGGTCAAACTGGAGCAATAACGAAGTTTGAAACTGGTACCAGTTTGAACTGGTCTTTCCAATAGGTTTTTTTTCTCGGCTTTATTACGTGCGAATAAAATAATTCAGTTTGCACAAACAAAATTGACTAGGTGCCGTACATTAAAAGTATAAGTAATATAAAACTTCCGTGATTATGCAAAAAAAAATACACACACAATATATATATATATATATATATATATACATATATATATATATATATATATATACATATATATGTATATATATATATATATAGAGAGAGAGAGAGAGAGAGAGAGAGAGAGAGATATCGGTACTATCGCGATACGTCAAAAGACTAATAAAACTGTGCATGGCTTTTGATCAATGCTGCTCAATCTGAAAACGAGCCAGTGAAGCGTGTGTATGCACAGCAAGACAAGTGGTACTAGGGTCCTTCTCCAACTCTGAAATGCCTCGAACACAAAGGTGTTCAAGGCGTCGCGCTCTCGGCTTCTAGCATATGCTGCGGCCCATCCTTTGGTGAAACGGATTATAGCCTGGGGTCTTTAGGTGCACCACGCAGTAGTGATTACACGAACGTAAGCCGATTCTGGTTCTTCGTATAGCGTGGTGCAAGTCAGCAGTCATGCTGCACTGGCCGGCAAGATACTGCGACATGTTGACCCTCTGGATGACTGCCAAACATTATACTGTTGAAATTATCCACATAACCCTTCCTCCCGGTTGAGCTCATGCTGCGTATAGACCAACGCGCAGCTTCCATACAAGCCCTCACAAGGTGTGGGAAAAGGCGCAATTTCCGCACGAGGTATGGCCACTGCATGTGCGCTGGGAACGCGTCAAGTGGACCGTCTGCGCGTGCGCAATGCCGATAGCAGCACCACCGCAGGGGCGGGATATCGCACCGCGTGTTGGTCTATACGCGCCTCGTAATTCAGTCACCAATTAACTGTTCGGTGATTTCTAAATTCGAGAAACACCCTACGTCCCCACTACCGTGCAGCGTGCACAACTCTCGGGAAATCCCTGCGTTAGTCAAGCATACCGCACGAAGAGATGACGTTAGTCACCATCCGATTAAACTGTAAAACGCAAAGCGCCGTGACACAGCCAGCCATTCAGTATCCCAAAATCTGTCGTCCCCGGGGCCACCTGTATCCTCTTCTCTCATCTCCCTCTTTTTTGTTGCTTTGTTATTAGACGGGGGATCCCACCCTACTTCAGTGCAGTGAGCGTCACTCCCCTCCTTGCCACCCTGAAGCCGTCATTCATCGTAGTTTTGCCTTTCTTTCTTTTCCTGCTCTTCTTCAAAAGCCCTTTCCCTCTGCCCCGGTGATCGGGCAGAGAGTCAAGAGGTCCAACGAGTCAAAAGGTCCAATAACAGATATTTTCACTCGTTGGATCTTTTGACTCGCCAAACACGAGTCAAGAGATCCAATGTGGGTCAAGAGGTCCAACGAGTCAAGAGATCCAACGAGTCGGAAGATCCACGGCGAGTCAAGAGGTCCAACGAGTCAAAAGATCCAACGAGTCAGAAGGTCCAATACTGGATATTTTGACGCGTTGGATCTTTTGACTCGTTGGACCTCTTGACTCGGAATCGATGGGGAGGAGGGGCATACCGTCCCCTCCGTACCCTCCCCTCCTCCTCCTCAAGGGCTCTCGAAGGAGGGCTAAGAGGCTCGCAACATGACTGAAAGGGGGCATACCGCGGTTTTTAGCTGCGGCTTGTACTTGTGCGATTGTAACATGCACGTGTAACTACACATCCAGTATGCTCTTGATGTTCGAGTTATTTAGCGAAACTTCGTTTAGCTTTCCTACATTTGGCTACGGCTGTTTCTGCGTCCTGCCGATTGAGTCAACACAATACACTAAGATTGTTTTCGCACGATCTAGCTAGAAGAAGGCTTGCATCTAGGTTGCAAATCCTGAGAGTAGAAGAGGAAGAAGTAGGGCTTCAATACAGTTGATGTCCAGCAGTTCAACGTGTATTTTTATATTTCCTCGACTGGTTCCCCCCAAAGATATGAACCAACTAGCTGAGCTCCAACGCGTCGTAATTTACTAAAACTGGCGAGGACGACATAAAAAAATTTACTAAAACCGTCAGACGACGACATAAAAAAAAAAATTAAGCGAGATCACCGCTCATGCTTTGAGATTTAAGCGAGGTAAGGCAAAGCGAAAGCGTACTGCACCGTTCGTTGCCGCTGACATTGCCTAATACTGCAGCGCTTCCATTGGTTGTACGTAAGCGGTCGTAAGAATTTCGACAAAAAGCTGAGCCAAGCCGTACTCCTTGCATTACGTTACGACTCGCGTTGAGTCGCTAGTTGCCACGGTCACGGGCGGTCGTAGCTTGTCGTAAGCGTTCGTAGCGTTACTTAACGTCAGGGAATGGCACAGTGTGCACCGACCTTAACATTGTCAACCGATACCCGCAGCTAGGGCGAAGTGGTAATGAGAGGACACGTGATTTCAGCACGCTGCGCGCTGAGCTTCGCACCCCCGTCGCCGCTGCATCACCCAGCGGCGGAGCAGTCACCAGTGAGCCAGGGATGCTTTCGCATTCACAACTCATAAGAAGGGTTTAGGTGTCCTCGAAATGCTTTTGCTCTCAATACTTGGATCTACTTTTATCATAATGATTTAATGCGTCTACTTCCGTTTTTTCTCAGGCAACTTCGGTGTCTTTGCTATTGGTATGCACTTTTTTTTTGTGTAGCTGTTGTTGGTCAAGCCACTCAAAGGGCCGTACTTTCATTGCTTCTCAGCGCCAAGTCGCGTGGCATCGCTCTGAATCAGCTCTGACTAAAATAATCAGAGCCTGTGCAGTGCGACGTCGTCACATCCAAAGAAGGCACAGATTGGACACGAGCACTGCGCCGGAATTTGGCTGGGCCTCGTGTCCAACCAACGTGTCGAAGCACGCTCCACACCCGACTCGGGTTCAATAGGCCTCTCCCAGGATCCAAGCGATCCTAGCACGTAATGCCGCGCACGGAATCTTGGGTGATGGTTGGCCACAATGTTTCGGTTTAGATTTTTTCTACCTTCATTCACAACAGCCTATCGCGACCCAATACGCTGTTTGTATTTTCGGTTTTGGGTCTATCCTTTCAATTTGTAATACTGTAGATGTCGCCTTCTGATAGGGATAGAGTGCCGGGGCAAGTTTTTTTGGGGGGGCCTGCCGGAGTTTGGGGGCAGGTAAACACAACACGACAATGGCACATAGTCGAGGACGTATGCTAAATAATGTGGATGCTTGGGCAAGCTCGTAATTCATACTTGGATGGAACAGCACGGATGAACAGTCATAGTCACATGCACACAAGAAGGAGACAGACTCGCAGCGTTGACTTACAACACAGTCCTCTATTTCTACTTCCTCAAATCTTCAACTTCTTCACCTTTGCCGTTAATGAGAACAATTTAAATTTTGACACACCAGAGACCAAATAGCCAATAAACATTAATAAATAACTAATAATTAAATAAATAAAAGACAACTAAAAATAATATTAAAAAATTAAGTTAAAATTAGAAATTAAGCGAAAAATTTATCATCGCTATTTGTGCTTTGGTGATATCTCTAGATAATCCAATTCTTTTTTTGACAAAGCTAAGGATGATACACTAACACATTGGTTGCCCAACCTAGCTAGGTTGGACAACCATTGTCTTTTATTTAGTTGTCTTTTATTTGCTTATTTATTCATTCATTTATTCATTTACATACCCTCAAGGCCCTGGTGGCGTTACAGAGGGGAGTGAGTGAAAAAAAAAAAAAAAAACAACAAACAGTAATAGAAGACATTATAAGTCACGGGTCACATTCGCAAAAATAATTAGTAACAGCACTTTTAAACATATATAACGAGGGTAATAATATTAATGACGCCGGAAGGTGGTTCCACTCTGATGATGTCCTAGGAATGAAAGAATCGTGATAGGGTGAGGTTCGAGAATGAGGAACGCCGACTTTGTACTGATGATCATGCGTGGAGAAACGTAAGGTGGGACGAGGAAGAGCTTCTCTTAAAGAATGGGGTTAGAATTGTATATTTTATAGAAAAGACATAGACGAAAACACTTACGGCGCGAAGAAAGCAGTGGCAAGGAGACAAGAAATTTCATGGATGATACACTAGCTGTCCGGTGATAATTATTAAGTATGAAACGAGCGCCGCGGTTCTGAACTGACTCGAGATGAGAAGTAAGCGTCGTCTGACCAGGATCCCATATTGAAGCTGGATACTCTAATTTTGAGTGAACCAAAGATTTGAATAATATTAGTTTGAGGGAAACTGGCGCTAGAGAAAAGTTACGTTTTAGGTAGCCTAACATAGAATTGGCATTAGCAATGATGTGGTTAATATGAATATGCAAGGAGAGGTTAGAAGTAATATGGACACCGAGGAACGTTATCAAGATGATAGATAAAAGGCGAAGTGTAACGGCGAGACACTTTCATTGTTTTACATTTTTAGTGTTAAGTTTCATGGACCACAGCTTGCACCAATCAAGAACAGCATTTAAGTCGTTTTGAACAAGGAGAGAGTCAGAATCATTAGTAAGCTTACGATAAATAACGCAGTCATCCGCGAACAAACTAAGCGATGATGAGACACACAATGGCAAATCATTGATGTAAATGAGGAATAACAAAGGACCTAGAACGGAGCCTTGAGGGACTCCAGAAGTAACAGAAGACACCGAAGAATTAGAGTTATTTACATGAACAAACTGTGAACGATTAGTAAGAAAACACTCAATCCAAGTTAGTATCTGAGGGTCAAGATTGAGTTTGCTAAGCTTAAAGAGTAGTAGTTGGTGAGAAACTTTATCAAATGCTTTGCAGAAATCAAGAAAAATACAGTCAACCTGGGATTCATTATCAAGTGATGAAAATAAATCGTTAGTAAAAACAAGAAGTTGTGTTTCACAAGAAAGAAATTTACGAAAGCCATGCTGTGAGGACGAGAAAAAAAGAGTTGGATTCGAGATATTTAACAAAATGTAAATAAATAATATGCTCTAACATTTTACAAGGCGCACTGGTTATGGAAATGGGTCTATAATTGTAGGGGCAGTGTTTGTCACCTGATTTATGAAGTGGAACCACCTTGCCAGTTTTCCAATCTTCAGGAAGGACACCAGTAAGAATAGATTGCTCAAAAATCTTAGTAAGAAAAATTGCACTGTCAATTTTAGTATTCTTTAGAAACTTAGTGTTAATGTTATCAATACCACATGATGAAGACACCTTTGAGGTTGTCAATCAGCTTAACAATCCCATCAAAATCAAACACAAGTGGTTCCATAGGAAAGAAATCATAATTAGGGTAAGTGACAATGGAACAGCTTGCATTCCTAGAAAACGATTGTACAAAAAACCTCATTGAAGACTTTTGCAGAGTCATCGTTAGACATAACAATGCCATCAGAGTCATAATGCAAAATATCCTTGTCTTTCTTGCCATTAATAACGCTCCAAAACATTTTGACACCAGTTGATAACAGACGGGGCAAGGTTTGGCTGAAGAAAGTTTGTTTAGCGTCCTTTGTTGCATTTCTGTATACATTTTCAGCGTTGTAATAAGCCGCCCACCGCTCAGCAGTGTCTGCACTCTTAGCAGTGCGTAACAGGTGTTTTTTTTTTATTTGAAAATCTTTTCAAGGCACTATTAAACCATGGGGACGTGCAGCTATTAGTAAGAAAGCGACGTAACACTATTTGGTCTCTGGTGTGTAAAAATTTAAATTGTTCTCATTAACGGCAAAAGTGATGAAGTTGAAGATTTGAGGAAGAAGAAATATAGGACTGAGTTGTTAGTCAGCGCTGCGAGTTTGTCTCCTTCTTGTGTGCATGTGAGCGTGACTGTTCATCCGCGCTGCTCCATCCAAACACGTATGCTGGGCTTGTCGTCCTCTTCCATCGGCTTCTCAATGTCCTTGGCTTCTTAAATTAACAGTGAGCCGTGAGGGTCATTCTGCACTACGCAGTTGTAGCCAGGCCGCCCGAAAGCTATGGAAAATCCTAGGCAGGCCCTTTCGGCCTCGGGAGGACCGTGTTACAACGACGGGCCTCGCGAATATAAATGGGAGCAAATTAGCTGACTTTATTTTAATTTAATGCAGAGATGCACCACTTTTTCAACGAAAATATTCAAACCGAAACCATACTGCTCCTCTCCGTGGCCAACTAGGTCCCATAATACAACGCGCGCATTGTTGACTGCTAGAAGTTTTGGGAGTAGCCAATTGCTGTGCTGGCACCATCCGACTGTGGTGACATAACTAGTTAAACAAACATTAAAAGAGAATAATAGTTTTAAATTGTTTGCAATTCATTTTTTTTTGTATTCCAGTAGGAAAAATCTAAACAAGAAGACAACTTCCTCGTCGTCAAGACAAACAAAGACGAGGGGCGAGACCAAGCGGAACAGCAATTAATAACTTCATACCAAAGAAAAAAAAAAGGAACGCAAATACTTATAAATGCTTGCAAGATTTTTTCATTTCGTTCTAATGCCAAGGTTTAGCTGTCTCCCTTTCTAAATTTTGATTGGCCTCAAGAACTAAAGAATGTTTGGTTAATTACGGACCTCATTTCTAATTTTAAGTTGGATTAAACTTGTTGTACCGTCAGGTGGTACAGGTAGAAAGAAGCAGTTTATTTCCTTTATTTCTAGCTTTCACTTAGAAATTGTAATTTTAAATGCGATGACCTTCTATCTAGGGTGAGAGGGATGCTTCCAGGTCTTGATAATCCTAGGTGGCGTCGCTCTGAAGAGTGGCAAGTGCTTTACATGACGAACTCCTTTCTTTCTTTTTTTTGCTCACCGATCAGGGTTGTACTGCTTTCGGGTCCTTGTTGTGAATCAGATTGTTGTTGTCACCGACGTTATTAAATCACGAGTTCAGATTGTGTTCCTTTTCTTTTTATGCGTCATGGAATTTTTACCGCTCTTGGGTTCAGTTTGCCTTCGTGAACTTTATACCAAACCAAATCAAAATTCGGCTGTCCGACAGCATGGAAACATAAAAAGCATTTTTAGTGAGGTAGTAGTCCTTGGTATTTTATGTTAAATGTTTGAAATTGCTGATATGATATATGTCGCATGAGACCTTGAAGATAGTTTTCACGCTTTTGTTTTCTTGGGTCTTCACTTTATTAACAGAGACCAGGGTAAAAGTCTCTGTATACTTTGTCGGCTTCTATTCCTCTTCTTTTTTTTTTTTTGCTAATAAAAAGGGATACGGCCAGGATTTGTGTATTACATGTTGCCTACAAATCGCGATGGACATAACATCATTGGCGGGAATCTAACTTATCGCGCTCACGCAATTTTGCGACCCCTTTTTTGTTTTCCTTTACGGTTCCTTTGGGGTTTGCATTGTTTCTTTACGCAAAAAAGTTTCCATCTTGAAGTAAAAAAAAATACAAACGAGATATAAACCGCGTAATTCGTTCACGCGCAGGAAAAGCCAAAAGTGGAGTAAATGGAACAAACATTGATGTTTTTGTCTTGTTCTTTTTTTATATTTTGTCTACCTGTGATATGTGTTTTTCAAGGTTCGCAATATGCGGGGATCATGGAGTTATTAAAATATACGCTATAGGTCCAACTGTCGCCAGTGTACTGCTTCAAATAGCCCCTTTTCGAAACCCAGTAAGGCCACTTTGATCAGTATCATCACATGAGATATGGCATATGTGTCGCATTAATGGCGGACTTGTGGTTACTGATTATGGAAGAATTTAAAAAGGCTTCGACGTGGATGATGCCAAACCAATACATTCGAGACGCTAGTACGATCCGACGCACAAAATTGAATACGAAAGCTGCGGAAGCGTTCATTTTTAACTCGGGTCCAGTCAGTCTGTTGGCAGCACATAATCGGATCTAAAGACCCTTCATGTATAAAATTTCATCACGGCATAAATGTAGCTTTGTGGATCTTTCTAAACCTCTTTCTTTATTTGTAGTATCGAAACTGAGAGATCCAGAAAGAATTGTAAGGCAAAGAGCACATTCTCGCATGCTGTTGACTAGCGAAAGTGATGGTGACCGGCAAAAGACTAGAGAATGAAGGGCGATTCCCGCCATTTTAACGACAAAAAAGTAGACTGCCATGTGAGGCACCAGATGGCACTCCATTACGAATAGGGGCTGTTGAAGCAGTAGCAGCCAGTCTGAAATTGACTTCCGGTAATGCATTTCTCTGGAAAAAGTTAGTGTATTTTCTCCCTGCACTTGATTATAAGAGCAAATGTCACGAATAATTGTCACGTCTTGGAACAATTCTCACTCACGGAGACAAAAATATTAATCAGTTACGGCGTTTCTTTTTTTTTTTTGTTTCTTTCGTTAAATTTATGACATAAAAATGGTGCTTTAAATGGCTTCGTAAATGCATTTATCAAGGAGCGTCGTATTCATGTACACTATCCGACACTGTTAGCGCGAACACGACATCTGAGCTTTTCTCCGGACGGGTTTACTTGCCAAAGCAATGAATCTCGGAAATCATAAGAGTCGTTAAGATCTACTCAATATCACTGGGTCATTACTCACTTGCGTATGTAAACGATCAAGATAAAATAAAAACGAGTAATGAGTGCGATTTGAAATAAATAGTATTCGTTTTATTCGCTCAGCTGCTGATGTATGGGCATATAAACTCATATGCGTGTAGTACCAAAAATGGGAAAAGCCATAAAACACTTACAGCCCGTTAAAGTCACTGCAATAATAAGAATAGAAACACCTTTCATAGTGCGTGCATTTTTTGCTGGTTTTACGTGTTTTAACAGCCCGTCTATCGGTGTCAATTTAGTGACATAAATCTCGCAGATTAACAATATTAGCATCATCGGGATGTTGACGCTCCTTGAACAAGTCTTGCGTTCTTTTCGACTGTCATTCTTGCTTAGATTCGTCGTTTGTCTTTACACATTTATCGTGGAACATAGGACTGGACGCGGAATACTGAGAACTTAAACGTCGTTCACTGATCGGGAAAATACTGTAACTAAACCAACTTAACATTTACGTTAATAAGACAACCTAAAGCTTACAAACTCATACAGGTGTCTAGGAGTGATCCTAATCTCAGATGTTTCCTGGAATTTACATATTAATAATGAGACTAACAACGCAAACCGCGTGCTTGGTTATCTTAAACGATTTTTTTCTTGTCCCTTCATCGTTAGAAGTATTTCTTTATAAAACGTTAGTTAGGTCAAAGCCTAAATATACAACCCCCATCTGTGGTCCCCCTGTCGCCTACCTCACTAGCTCACTTATGTTAATTCAAAAAAGATCCTCGCGTTTTAGTATGGCTGATTTATAATCGCACCGCTAGCTAAAATTATTGAAAAACACTTTATATTTTACTCAGTTTCCCACATCTCCGCCAAATTTCTAGGGTTTGTCTTTTTCACAAATATTTTCTACCACAACGGTATACTCAAGAACCAACTGATAACACCACCATTACTTGTTTCCTCAAGCCTGGATCACCGTCGCAAAGTAGGCGTTTATTTTCCATTCTAACAACTGTGCTGCATCATTTATCCCAGTTTCGAATGAATGGAATCATCTACCTGCATCACTTACATCAATTCTTGATCGGGTTCTTTTTTCTCCAATAGTTCTAAACCATGCATTCGCTGTTGATTAACTATGCTCTATTCTTCTTTCTTAGAGCGCAGCTCTTAGGCGCCCGTTTCCGGCTTTGAGCGGCGTCGGCGTCGTCGTCGCCGTCGGCGTATAGCCTAGTTCACATGCAGCGGTTTTGGCCCTAGAGCGGCGCGATTTCTGCCGTCGCGGCGCTCTAGCCAGCACCAGCAATTCAGCGGCACGAGCGCCGCGACGGCAGAAATCGCGCCGCTCTAGGGCCGAAATCGCTGCATGTGAAACCCGCTTAACCGCGCGGTGCATTATGGGTAAATTTCCCCGCTAAATCTAGCGGAAAAATTTCCCCGCTAAATCTAGCGGAATAATTTCCGCGCCAAATCTAGCGGAAAAATTTCCCCGCTAAATCTAGCGGAAAAATGTCCCCGCTAAATCTAGCGGAATAATTTCCCCGCTAAATCTAGCGGAAAAATTTCCCCGCTGAATCTAGCGGAATAATTTGCCCGCTAAGTCTAGCGAAAAAATTTCCCCGCTAAATCTAGCGGAATATTTTCCCCGCTAAATCTAGCGGAAAAATTTCCCCGCTAAATCTAGCGGAATAATTTCCCCGCTAAATCTAGCGGAAAAATTTCCCCGCTAAATCTAGCGGAATAATTTCCCCGCTAAATCTAGCGGAAAAATTTCCCCGCTAAATCTAGCGGAAAAATTTCCCCGCTAAATCTAGCGGAATATTTTCCCAGCTAAATCTAGCGGGAAAATTTTCCCGCTAAATCTAGCGGAAAAATTTCCCCGCTAAATCTAGCGGAATAATTTCCCCGCTAAATCTAGCGGAAAAATTCCCCCGCTAAATCTAGCGGAATAATTTCCCCGCTAAATCTAGCGGAAAAATTTTCCCGCTAAATCCAGCGGAAAAATTTCTCGGCTAAATCTAGTGGAAACATTTCCCCGCTAAATCTAGCGAAAAAATTCCCCCGCTAAACCTAACGGAAAAATTTCCCCGCTAAATCTAGCAGAAAAATTTCCCCGCTAAATCTAGCTGAAAAATTTCTCTTGAGGTCACGTGACCCCCCGAGGTCACGTGACCCCCGTGGTCACGTGACACCCCCAGGCCACGTGACCCCCAAGTGACCTTGGCGAGGAGGTCATCTGACCTCTCCAAGGTCGTGTGACCACCCCTCCCCCCCCGATAACATGTGAACCTCAGTACCCTTCCCTCCTCCTTCTCAAGAGCTGCGCTCTAATTCGGCGTTACAGGGAGTTGTAAACGGCTTTCATTTTTTATATTGTTTCTTCTCTCACTACTACCCTCCGTAATGCCTCTGGCCCCTGAGGGTAAAATATATATACATAAATAATGTTACTAAAGTTACCTACTGTTCGCTAAGAGCCAAGTAACGAGGGTATTTCCTGTTATTCTCCGTCGAAGAGACAAAATGCAGGCGCGTTTTCCCATAGGAGTGCACAGGAGCACCGCAAAAGTAAACTGGATGCTTTCTGCTTCAATTTGAAACCTGAAGTCCGATAGACACTAGCGCTAGTTGAACGTCTAGCGTTCGTCGAATAACTCTTGTCGGGGCATGGGCCAATTATGATTAAAATGCCGTGGCTTCCGAGATTCTTTGCACGCAAAGCTCTCGTCCAGCCCTTCCAAACGCTCGTTTGCCCATAAGAAGGAGCGTCTTACTAAGCTTCTCCAGAACTCCGCAAGACGGTACTGATACATGGCCATTTATAATAGTGATAGTGATATTTATTTTAGCTCACGAGAGCCGCGGTGTCGCAGAAAGGCAAGTCACCCATACCATGAAGGCCTGCGGTACCACGTATAATGTTAATGTAATGGTATTGTACAGATAAAAGCAAAATCGTGATTATGATTCAAGAGGAGCTTGTGGGGCGAGGATGAGGGACGATAATGACGACGATGACAAGAAGTTATACTGGGTTAGCTCGGAGGTACTTTACAATCTTTGTACATGAATGCCCTTGGGGCGGCAACCGTGTACTTCGACTGGTCCACCTCCTGCTGCCCGCTGCCTTCACCAAAGTGAGCGATCACACCAGCAGACCGACCACACTGCCTGGCCATTGTCATCTGAAACCTCTATTGAAGAGCCCGCAAGGTTACCTCGTGTCGCTGACTGACTTGCCTGAACCATCTCCAAAGTTCCAAAACTTAAACAGCGGTTTTCGCGACGATCCGAACACGTCGTCCTCAACTAGTGTATTATATCGTTACATAATAAGCATTATCTATACGCGGCTGTACGGGCTTCCATGGTGCAGCCATTTGCCTTTCTGTAGAGCCGGGGCTCTGCTTAGCCAAGAAATATGAGTATTATCAAGGTCAAAAATACTTCAGACGTTAAGTGCGTGCACGCGGTATAGAGCTTTCATTTTAGTTAACGCGACTCAAGGGCCGCTTAGATGGTGGGCTGTCTCCGCAGTGCTTTCCCTCACACAGCCTTGTCTAAGGCGCATTTTCTTTAGCAAACCGGCCCTGATCAACATTAAACAGTAAGAGAGAATGTCGCACAAAATTCCACTGCGGCGAAAGGGTCACAGCAGTGAAAGCCTTGTCGATGGCGAAATCCTGGCTAGAAGGCGTCCCCGGGGCAATCGAGAAAAACGCAAAAAAATACCGAACTAATGCGATGAGTAGAGTTAAACGATGATATCACGAAAGAAACAATTTAATTTTAAGTATTATGTAAATCACGAGATCGAAGAACACGAACCAATTTTGCTTCCTATTCAGTGAAGCGATCTGCGAAGCAATTTTTTGTCTGAGATTTCGCCTGCTCGAACTCACAAAGAAAATGACACTTTTATGCCAGTAACTTTATTGGAAGTGGCTATAGACTCGGGACAATTTTTTAGTGTAAAGTGATTGGGTGCACAGTTCGTATGAAAACCACCAGGCGTTTATTTATTCTATATCATTTTGCGGTTTTGAAATATGTAACAATCAAATTTTAACCCACCGCTCCGCGGAAAAAGTAATGTGCGTTGTGGTGAGAAGCAACGACTATAATTCGGGAAGATAAGCCCCTTTTTTATCCGGGCAGCTAGCCAAGCAAGGTAATGATGATAATTTCCGGGACCTGTACCTAGCGCCACCGCTCACGGAAAAGTCGCAAACCATTTTTGTCTCTCTATCTCAGTTTCTCCCGACGAACGGAGGAGACCTTTGCGCGCCAAGAATCTCGAAAGCCATGCACATGCGTGATTATATAAAAATATATACATATATATGATTTCTTTTTTTATTTAGCCCCTACGGCAATGCGTTTTTGTTGTTCAATCAAAATTTATTTGTGATGAAATAATTACCTAACGAAACCTAAAAATAAAATTATTAATTAGGTCGTATGTATGTTATTACAGTAAGAAGTTATTCAGCCTGATGTCTCATATGTAGATGACAAATTTAGCCAGTGCACTAAAACTGCAAGCCTGGGGCCTTACACATGTCCCGCGCAGTAGTGATACACGACCGCAGCAACCCCACACCGGTACGATGCTCATCCAAATCGAAACTGGCAGTGGCGGGAATTAAACCCGGCATCCCTGTGTTCTGCAGTGCGAGCTTTCAATCCGCGTGCTCTTAACTTAGGTGAGATAACTGAATATCTCTAATGGATTGTATTCTTACCTGCTGTCGGACTCAGAGTGGAAGAAGGTAGAGGCAAGTTCGTTTGAGCCGACGGCGTTAGGCTCAAAGGCCACGGTCCGGGGCTCATTACAATGCAAGCAGCGAGCTTTGGTGAATTCGTGATGGAATTGATAGCCCGTCAACTATAGTCAAGTAACAAAGAGTACCACTTAAAATGGCGGATCCACGTCTATCAAAACTCCGACTTAATAAAAGAACCGTCTAAACCAGGAAATGAACAGTGAAAGGCTACATTCTCTGAAGTAGGAAGGCACTACGCCGTTTATTTATTTATTCTTTTTTTATAAAGACACGAAACTGAAAACAAGGTTAATAGGCAGGCCAGCTAGGTGGTAACCACAAACTAAAACCCGAAACGGGTTTTAGTTGATGATCGGCTCAGCGTTTAATATGTCGACTTGGAACTGGACAACTGTCTTTTTAGCGTGAAGCGTTCTTTGGCCGGTTGCTCTGCCTTTTGTGAAGCCCAAAAAGTGAAGCGACCGCGATGCTCGACGCTGACTGGTTGACGGGGAGAAAAGAGGAACGAGGGAAGCTCAATGCCGAATGGTTACCGAGGGAAGTCACGTGGCTAGAGGCGGGTGAGGAGGGGGTGTTCACGTGATTCAGTGAGCGCACCTTGACGGAGGGGTGATTATAGCATATCCAGACTTGTACGGAACGGGTCAGAATTAACTGATTACTTGTATTCAATCACATTTTATTATAACTTTATAACGCTCCTCTTACTTTTGTAGCAACGTTGGCTGAAATTCAATATGTTTCCGAAAAAGCTAAAATTATTGGGTTAAGATATATGAAAAAAAATCGCTGCCTGCACATGCGTCACTCGTCCATGTTGCACCAATGTTAGACACTTTCTTTTACCCCTAAGCAACTAAAAAAACATACCAAGATAACAAAAGGATTAGAATGTCAACCCGATCAGCGACGCTTCGACTGTCCAGCTGTCGAGATCACCTCTCCACAGTGAAGCGCTTCGCTTCCTAGAGAGTTCAGGAACGTCTGTCGAAGCACTGTTCAACCACGAACTGGAACGCAAAGTGTTTGTGCGCTACACCACCGCTCTTCCCTCAAGCGCATTCGTCGAGACGGTCGTCAGCGTCACGGCCGATATCTTCACCAGGAAACGTTGGAAGATGACTGAGGAGAACTTCGAACAACAACTGCTGCTGAAGCTTAGGAAGGTATGAATGACAAAAACGAAACAAAATGTAACCACTTTGAACATTTGTATGATTTTTTTATTTCGTAATGGAAAGTTTAAAAAGTAGCCTGAAAAATAATCAATTACTTCCTCGTAATTTTCAAATACTTTTGTCATACAGTAACTGCATCTCTAACCATGTATTTTTTCAATAAAGTGATTGTAATTGTAATCGGTTACTTTTTTCAGTAACGCGTACAAGACAGCCTATCGCGCCATTCCAGGAATTGCTATAAGTGGGTATGGTACGCGTTAAGTTATCTCACGAAGGATGCCGGGAACGTAGGCGTTTAGCGGCGAGGAATCTCAGTGATGAACAGCGTGAGCAAGGATGTTAGTCACCCAAGTTTGAGGACTAGCAACTAAACCCACACTACACAGACTACCACCAACGTGATTGTCTATGAAGTGTAATCGCTAAGCGTTCAAAGGGGCCCTGCAAGGACTTTTTTACTGTTTTTTAATTTTCACCGAACCAGAGCGCACTGAACGTAGTAACCTAGTGAAACTTTTCGCGAATTTCGCTTTGTTTTAAAAGTTATAGGCAAATTAAAATTACAAAAACAAACAAAAAATGACCTCCTTCACGACGTCCTTCGTTGCTTGAGTGACCGTGAACTAGAGGAGGGATAGTGTGCTCAGCGAGCGCTCACGGACGCCGCAATCCGTGTCGACGGCGCGAGAGGGCGCCACTAAAGTTTGTTCTGAATAAACTGTATGCAGCGGGCAGTCAGAATGGCTCCCAATGCATTTGCTGCGCGATTAAACACTAATTCGGCGTGACACTTCATTGGCCACAAAGGACAGCAAACACGGGGTAAAGATCAGGTCAGAATGAGAGCAACTTTGCGCTGCCATACCGCGAAACGGAGAAACCGCAAGACAACGCTGCTTGCCGAAGGCCTTCGGAACGCTCGGAGCCGGTCGGATCCTCCAGTCGATACGACCGCAAAGCTGCCGCGTACATCCGGGACCTTTCGGTGTCGGCGCCTGATCCCACTCCAACTTTCTTGTATGCGCCGCCTTTTCCACCGCTTGGTGGCGGGTATGTCGACGGGTCAATTTTGTTTCCGTACTTTATAAACTGCATTTCTTTCTTTTCTGATCTAAAATACTGAGCAAAATCTACTTTTTAAATTGAACTTGAATTAATTGAAGCGGTTCGTGCCTCTTTTATTTTGTATTTCGACTAAAAAGAAGCTTTTAGCGGCTCTGGCCAGTAGTAAGCGCTAAGCGCAGGACCAAAGACGTCACATTTTGCGCCCTTTTGGTACCGCGGGTCGCCCCCGTAGGTGGAGGAGGTTTCCGCGTCATCCGGTTAAAATATTACGGACTGATATTTAGTTACTCTCTCTGTGCCCACTGGCTTGCCCGAACCCCAAGAGAGGTGGAAAGGTGGAAACCGCAAAAAAGGTAGACGCTTAGATATGATTGCAGGGCCCCTCTAAGCCAGAAGGTTATACGCATGCCAGATAATTGCATATCAATATGCCATACAGTTTTTGTTTCTGATTTCTGCACGCCACATGGTATTGTGGCATTGTTAACACAGAATTTGTTTAATCATCAGATTTTCTCGGATTTCTGTGACGTTTAGCCGTAGCGCCCGGCCGTACCGACATTGAAAAGCATTTCGCACATAATAAACCATATGGAAAAAGAAAATCTTGAATCTTTCTGCAGGAGCTGATCTCATCCCTTCCAGTGTTTGAGGCACGTACTTTGCCGATTGGCCTATCCATGGGGTGGTGCTATAGACCACGCATTCGCCAGGCTCGTAAATGAGCTCGCGCGCTTTCTGGCCTTTCTCTAGACATTTAGCGCCATCTCACGGCATGTCTAACAAATGAAAGCGAATCTTCGGTAGGCGTTGCCGTTCAGATGTCCTTCTCTTCTTCCCTGGAAGATCCTTCACACATTCTGTGCTCACCAGTCCCCGTGAACATAATCAAGCTCCAATCTGTTTATATTTTTGCGTTTTTACGGAGGGTTTAATGTTATTAATTGGTTGGTACTTAGTTTACTTGACCTCTATGTCGCCGCACAAATATTAGATGTAGAGCTTTTTTTCTTTGTTTTTAAACAAAGCAGTAAGTACGGAGAATATGCCTTTCCGGGACACCCAAATTGATAATAATAATATTATTCACGGTGTATAACCGGTGGCAGGCGAGGAAAAACAATGTACGAGCAGGCGAATATTGTTCAGTCGACACAAAAAAAAGGATATGGCTTTGTTTAGAATTTTTTGAAAAATGTATTTAATTTAAAAACCCTAGTATGCAACATCGTCAGTCCCGATTTTCTGGGCGCCAAGCCTGTGATTGGATTCCAGTCGTCAAAGAGCGTTGAGGCTGTACTCAGTTTGGATACAAGCTTAGCCGAATTCAGGCCAAACGCTGAGTCAGCCCCCGTGTCCACTACCTGCTGAAATTACGAGCCCACGCGTAATTAGCGTAGAACCTTCTAGACGGCGCCCACTTTTGAAAAAGGGTGTTTTATATAGAATATTAAAAAAATAATTGTGAGCATACTTGTTTTAGTAAGTTATATTCACCATTGCCGACTTCGTGAACTTATATTTGGAGACTGACGTTGCCTTGTATCTTAAAAAAAATAATATCTTTAGCTCACTTAAATGTGTCAACATGTCTGGCTAAGACAAAACAATTTAAAAATGGCAAACGCCAAGGGAAGAAAAAATCATTTTCCGGTGGATCAGGTCGAGCATTGTGCTCTCCTGTGGCTTGTGCGTTTTTCGCGGAACCTAATAACGCAGCAGACCGGCAAAATATCCGTGAGACTTCGTAGCAGCACTACGAAAAGAAACACAAAAAGAGCAACTGTTAAAGCTATTTTCAAACCATCTTCAGACCGCCTTAGCTGGGTCAACCTACTCTTCTTTCGGTTCGGATCCTTTCAACTCTAGTCCTGTCTTGTTTATCTCTCAGTTCTTTCTCTAAGACGCTCTCCCTTCTTCTTCCCGACAGCTTATCGATTACATTACACCCGTGGTTTCGGGCGGTCGGGGAGTGTACAGCAATGCCCGGAAGAACGATTAAACCGGAAAACCCGATTAGCACCCCTGGTACTCCGGTATTTTTAATGTGCGTGTTTTTATGCGGCGTATTACGGTGATTTAAAAGAGTTTGCGAACAAATAAATAATTAAAAGCATGTTTAGTTTTTTTTTTTTTTTGTTTAACCAAGGAATCGCCTGTCTTGTTCGAGTTGTAGTCAAGCAGCGGTAACACTAGAACTACATCATAAAAAAGACAATCTGCACACAGGTTTGAACGCGAGTCATCGTGAGATGCGTGCTTCGAATGCCACACGGCATTTGAAGCTCAAGAAGGAAACTTGACAGGCGGCACTCGAACCACAGACATTACGGTGACTGGTGTTTACACACTGTCTTTTCTGTACAACGTATGTGCAGTGTGTCTACAACTCGAGGCAAGAGCGGTGGAGTTAAAGGTCTGTATTTGGGTTGGGGTAGGTGATGACGTCGACACTGGGCCAGGTGATCTGGGTCCCCGATATTTTGCGGTAATCCACTCGTGAGCCTATGATGAGTTTCCTATGTTCTGGTGAGCCCTTAGGTCTGACCCATTTGTCTAACGTCCTCGGTCGGTCACCTTCTCAGAACGATTAAATCGCTTCCTTTTTTTGTCTTTTTGTACCTTCGCAGTTCTAGATTACGTGCTGCAGGGCTGTCATTTTGTTCGCGGTGCAGGTCTTACATTGACCTCTCTGGGATCCAGTTGTCCGAAGCTCGCCAGCTTCGCCTCCGTGAGTGCCGTCTTTGTACTTCAAATTAAAGGGGATGGCAGAACCAATCATACCACTTCGGCGTCACAAACAAAAAGAAAACTTGCAGTTTTTATATCTTTAACTCACCGTCATCTGCATAAATGTGTTTTATGAGAAACGCAGCCAACGCTTCTATTAACGCGACGCCGTGTCTATAGTGTATACCTACGTAGTATCTTAGAGTGTTCTCTAACGCCTCTTGTGTTTTTCTGTCTCTTCTTTGTTGGCGTTTCTTTTATTACGCACGCGCAAAACTATAAACGCCAACAAAGAAGAGAAAGAAAAAGTTCACGACGCATGCATGTGTCGTCGACTTGTCTGGTTTTATATTGTTGGAGAAGCGCTAAGTAGATTCACTCACCCTCAAACTCACACTCACACTCACACCAGAAAAACGGTCATTCACGTCGCGCTGACTTTCAACTCAAATTGTATTTTCGTCTTCTTTCGTTTTTCTTTTACCTGTTTCAAAATTGTGATCCACTTCGTTCTCTTCTATACAAAACAATTAGCAATGTCTATCGCACATTACCTTCGAGAATCAAGAAAAAACAATTCTTTTTCCGTTAGCGTTATGGATGGACTGCTAACACAGGTGTCACTTCTTTTTATGATGTGAGCTGCCTCTATTATCTCTCGTGTTAACTGATGATGGTTCTTTGCGATTATGGTGCTATTTTCGAAGTCCGCGGCGCACCCACAGTCGCGGCAGTGAATGCCCAAAAGTCCTGAGTTAGCTAATCGGGTGTTGTTGTTGTGTTCCCTTAATCTGTCGTTAATACATCTTCCAGTTTGTCCTATGTACTGTTTGCCGCATGATAGGGGAAAGGAATAAATCACTCCTTCTGAGCAAGGTATGTATGGGGTTTTATGCTTTTTAGTGCAGACGGTATTAGTTTTTGGTGTGGCGTTAACTTTTTTACAAAGGACTGATAGTTTGATGGGGGCGGAAAAAACTACGTCGATGTTTGCGCGATTCCCAATCTTCTTCAGGTTATGAGAAATGTTATGAATGTAGGGGATGACTACCGGTCTCTGGTTACTGAATCTTTTGCGGGGCTTGCGGGATGTGATTTGACCTTTTTTAATCTGTTTAAGGAGACTTTCGGCGACTGAAGTTAATATATGTGAAGGATATCCCGCACTTACTATCCTAGATACTTGTCCTGTGAAGCTTGTTAGGCCTGAATGTGGGCAGGACTTGAAAATAGAGTTTTTGAAGCACTGATTAACTATGCCTCTCTTTACCAGTTTGGAATGCGCCGAATTATAATTGAGGAGTGGTTTTTTCCCTCTTGGCTCATACGACCAACAGACATGACGGGGCTGAAAAGACAATCTTAGGTCCAGAAATCTTAAGGAACCTAGCTCTGGAAGCTCGTGCGTAATCTCCATAGGGTTTAAGCATGTTTTAAACTTGACGAGCACATTCGGCACATGAATCGGGAGGTCTTTTTCGTTGGTGTCCAGGAGTATCAAATAGTCATCAACGTAGCGGAACACTTTCACAACAGTCGAGGAATCTAAGCTCTTTTGAAGCAGTCTGTCGTGGTGTGCTAGGAATAAATCACTGAGAATTGGCGCTATACAGGATCCAATGCAGACTCCCTTTTTTTGAAGGTATGTGTTACCGTTCCAAGTCACGAAGGTAGACCTGAGGTAAAACCTGAGCAAATCAAGAAAGTTGCTTTGGGAAAGTCCTGAGGTATTCTGGAAAGCTATGGCACCATACGAGTCAATGCTGTCTTCAATGCACTCTAAAAGGCGTACCTGAGGTAAAGCATAGTATAAGTCTTTGATGTCAATTGAGAAGGCCTGGTATTGGTTGGCGCTGTGTTCTTGTAAAAAGCTTATGACCTCAAATGAGTTTTTTTACCAAAAAGGGGTCATCAACTGTTAATAAATTAAGTCTTTTTTGTAAAAATATAGCCAAAGATTTTTGCCAGGTGTCTCTTTCTGACACAATAACTCGCAAGGGACACTCAACCTTGTGCGTCTTGGCGCTGAAAAAGATTTCCAAGCTGAGGTGTTTGCTTTTTTCAAAAGAAGGGCAAGGCTCTTTTATATTTAGGTCCTGAAGGAGCCTTTTAGCTTCACATTTTACTTTTGTTAATGAGATGCCGTCGTGACGTTGGAACACAGATTCGATTGCTAAAGGGGCTTTTACCCCGAACTCCTCTTTGGGCATGACAACAAAACCTCCTTCTTTGACTGCTGGTGTTAAGGTTAAGGAATTCTCCTTCAAGTAATCTTCAACCTTTTTGATTGGCAGATGTCTTACAGAAGGTTTATATCGTGATAAAATGTCTACGCCCTCTGAAGTGCATCTATCACACTCAGATAAGGAAGCCCTTCTTGACACTTGCCTTACTAGAGACAGTAGCTCAGGTGCCGATTTTCTGGGTTCTACGGCGAACTTGGGTCCCATACTGAGAACGTGCTGCACATGTTGCGGTAACTGTACGTCTCCGATGATGTGTACAAGATTGCAGGGACTCGTGGTTTTCTTTGGTGTGATCGCGCGAAGATGGTTTAGGGTGAGACGCCAGAGAAACTCCGTCGTTCTTTCAGTAGTGTACGAAATCTCTCGCCATCTCTTTTTTCCCGTCGAAGGACTTGCACTGTCACAGAGTTTAAAGTGAAGGCAATCACGGTAATGTCTTGTTTGCCTATGCCACTCGGATTGTAAGATCTTGCATACTCTCCTCCCGTGACCTACAGAGGGGGTAAAGCCCCCAAACAGCTCCTTGACTTCGGGGGGTAATATTTTCACCCGGAGACAGTAACCGTAGGTCCTCGCTTGACAAGTGGAGATGGCAATCATGGTTGTGAGGAAGGACGTGCTCAAAGATGTTCTTGCGAATGGGCCCGAAGTACTAGAAATGAAGCTTCTTAGAATGGATGCTCGGGCGAGTTGGTTATTCATATTGTTGGAGAAGCGCTAAGTAGATTCACTCACCCTCAAACTCACACTCACACTCACACCAGAAAAACGGTCATTCACGTCGCGCTGACTTTCAACTCAAATTGTATTTTCGTCTTCTTTCGTTTTTCTTTTACCTGTTTCAAAATTGTGATCCACTTCGTTCTCTTCTATACAAAACAATTAGCAATGTCTATCGCACATTACCTTCGAGAATCAAGAAAAAACAATTCTTTTTCCGTTAGCGTTATGGATGGACTGCTAACACAGGTGTCACTTCTTTTTATGATGTGAGCTGCCTCTATTATCTCTCGTGTTAACTGATGATGGTTCTTTGCGATTATGGTGCTATTTTCGAAGTCCGCGGCGCACCCACAGTCGCGGCAGTGAATGCCCAAAAGTCCTGAGTTAGCTAATCGGGTGTTGTTGTTGTGTTCCCTTAATCTGTCGTTAATACATCTTCCAGTTTGTCCTATGTACTGTTTGCCGCATGATAGGAGAAAGGAATAAATCACTCCTTCTGAGCAAGGTATGTATGGGGTTTTATGCTTTTCAGTGCAGACGGTATTAGTTTTTGCTGTGGCGTTACCTTTTTTACAAAGGCCTGATAGTTTGATGGGGGCGGAAAAAACTACGTCGATGTTTGCGCGATTCCCAATCTTCTTCAGGTTATGAGAAATGTTATGAATGTAGGGGATGACTACCGGTCTCTGGTTACTGAATCTTTCGCGGGGCTTGCGGGATGTGATTTGACCTTTTTTAATCTGTTTAAGGAGACTTTCGGCGACTGAAGTTAATACATGTGAAGGATATCCCGCACTTACTATCCTAGATACTTGTCCTGTGAAGCTTGTTAGGCCTGAACGTGGGCAGGACTTGAAAATAGAGTTTTTGAAGCACTGATTAACTATGCCTCTCTTTACCAGTTTGGAATGCGCCGAATTATAATTGAGGAGTGGTTTTTTCCCTCTTGGCTCATACGACCAACAGACATGACGGGGCTGAAAAGACAATCTTAGGTCCAGAAATCTTAAGGAACCTAGCTCTGGAAGCTCGTGCGTAATCTCCATAGGGTTTAAGCATGTTTTAAACTTGACGAGCACATTCGGCACATGAATCGGGAGGTCTTTTTCGTTGGTGTCCAGGAGTATCAAATAGTCATCAACGTAGCGGAACACTTTCACAACAGTCGAGGAATCTAAGCTCTTTTGAAGCAGTCTGTCGTGGTGTGCTAGGAATAAACCACTGAGAATTGGCGCTATACAGGATCCAATGCAGACTCCCTTTTTTTGAAGGTATGTGTTACCGTTCCAAGTCACGAAGGTAGACCTGAGGTAAAACCTGAGCAAATCAAGAAAGTTGCTTTGGGAAAGTCCTGAGGTATTCTGGAAAGCTATGGCACCATACGAGTCAATGCTGTCTTCAATGCACTCTAAAAGGCGTACCTGAGGTAAAGCATAGTATAAGTCTTTGATGTCAATTGAGAAGGCCTGGTATTGGTTGGCGCTGTGTTCTTGTAAAAAGCTTATGACCTCAAATGAGTTTTTTACCAAAAAGGGGTCATCAACTGTTAATAAATTAAGTCTTTTTTGTAAAAATATAGCCAAAGATTTGGTTTCCCGCATGCGCTTGGCGTTTTTTGCGCGATCTTCATCGGTGGTGTTTGCCGCCCGGAGCCAGAGCTGACATTCCAAGTGCCGTTCCCGCCATTGCTCTTCGTACGCGCGTAGATCTGTTCGGGAGTTCGTACTATACGCGGCCTACCCATAACGACGAGAGAAGTGAAATCAACCTATTGCTAAATTACACAAGGATAAAGGAGAATGCAGGGAATGGGGTTCCTCGCGCCGCACTGTCGACGTGTGGAAAGCCTAAAACAAATGGCATCTTGCAAGCGTGTTTGTCAACGCTTCGTTTCGGTTATTTACTTCGAATATTTTGTACCGTTAAGACGTGCCCGTGCGGCGCCTGTGGCGGTGAAAGCGAAAAGATTTTGGTCACGCAAGCGAAAAATCCACGGAACCCTAGCCATAAACAGCTTCGTTGTAAAATAAACCTGACCGCTGCTAAATTAAGGTGCATTTTACAGACTCAAAATGGATCAATTGAAGAACTCGCACCACTGTACGTCCAAAATTAGCACCCTTTCGTTATCATAGATGTATCGTCGCTATAAGTTGAGTTCAGTTTTAATGTCATGTGGTCCCACCAATATCCGCTTCTGACGCCAAGAGACATTGGTCTAAGGTTTGGTTCTCTAGGCCAAACATAACATTATCGATTACTTATTTTTTAGCGTTGTGAAGGTGTTCGTTACGATACTTTAGCAAATGTATGCAAATGCGTTCGCGAATAAAACACTGTTTTTTTATAATTCATGATTGAACACTATTGAATTATTTTGTTTGAACTTGGACATGTTCTACGTTCAATGTTGGATGACGACGGCGCCGACGGAGGCTATCCCAGAAGCCCTCGCGCGAATTCCCCATTCGGGAATCCGGTTGTCGGGGCGTCGAGGCCAGTCAGAGTGTGCGAGATGCTCATTCTGGGATCTGAACCTGTCATTCTTGCCGCGTGTTGTGTGCTGTTGTCGTATTCCCGTGTTGGTGTGCGTATTTAACGTTCGTGCGCTTGAGTGGGCGAGTCTGTTCGTGCCGCGGACCGGGCCCAGGATGCGCTACCCTCGATTCCTGATAGGCCTATTGACCCAACGAGCCGGTGCTGGTGCGCCGTGGTGTTGGGGTGGCGTCAAAAGCTGGAAGCTCGATGACGCGCGAACGGTAGGGTTAATTAGAATTAAGGATGATCTAATGTGTGTGCTATTTATAATCATGTGCTAGTCGCGGTCAACGGCAGTCGTTGCCGATCGGAAAAGCGTCGTTGAATGCACGGGAACAGCGGACACAGTGAAACCTCTGAACTATTTAGCCGGCCAGAAATTTTCAGCTCGACTGTCTCAGCATGTAAACGACAGTAGTGGTACGCAATGACAATTGGACTGAATCCTGTATTGTTTGTATAGGCTTTGTAAAGTGCGTTACAATCTCGAAGGCGTACATTGCGTAATTTAGGCATCGTCCGCTCTCTTCCGTGTCCGTCCCTAAAGTGAGCGTGAAATTTTACTATGATGATAACACAACGGCTATCTGTCAGAAAGAGGTCTCAGTGGAACATCGATTTCATCGATGCATTCCGGCAATACCGCCAGAGTCGCTTCGCACGACTCCGGCGAACCGGAGAAGGAGCTAGGTTCGGAGGACGCGATATCGGGCTTTTTTTTTTCGTTCACATTTGTGTTCAATTTACGAGAAAATAAATGCTGGTTTGCAGTCGTTATCACCATCATTTGCTTGTTTTTAACTGCTAACCGCTATCCCGGATGCTTTTTTTGAGGCGTGACATGACAACACGAGGACGAACCACACTGACCGATTGCATCTAGACTAGGTGGCGCAAGCTACCACCCATAAATGACCCGTAGAAACTATGCGGTTGCGACAGAGACGCGCATGCGCAAAGTGAGGCAGTTCGTAGGGTCGTGCTGGGCCAGCGTTGATCTACAGTAGGCTGTAAATACCATCGTTCGGGCGCTTCTTGGCGCGGCGTAGTGGCCGACGAACGTCAGTCTGCGCCAGCGCATGTTGCGTTTGTCGACGTTGGAGTATAAACAGCCCTTTAGCCTGTCAGTAACTATAGTTTGAATGGGTGTACGAGCGCTTCCTTGGAAGTTTTCTCCTGTTTGAATTGGGAGAGGTGGCTGCCACCATCTCTCATCGTCGAAAAGCTTTCGAGACAGCGGATATGGCTCGTCTGCATGCTGTCCTGGACAGTCCTGTATTTCGATGCGTTAGCGACAGCCCTCTCCCCTAGCGCTGCGCCAAAGTGGAACAGCATACGCGATGCGCATGCGTTTCATTGGACGAAGAGTTTCTCCGTCGCTCGACGAGAATTCGACGCCGTATATGCGCCCTGTGTAATGCTAACGAGTTGAGTAGAATCTATTTTTCTAGTTAATTATTTACTTTTCATCACTTTCGCTCAGAAACAGGAATGACACGACCTACAAGACGCGCCATAATAATCCTCGCATAACTCGGGCCCGGTCGGGCGCCAAATATAATACCCACTTTGCAGTTATAACTCCAACGCTCGGTGTTGTATAACGCTATGCTGGGTGATTCAAGGAGCGGCCAGGCTCCTTAAATCGACCGCAAAATTCAGTTTCTTAACCTATTGCGCTACGACTTTGTGCAGCGGTGCCCACAGATGGTGCATTTTGTTTTGCTTTTTTTTGTAAAATTTGCAAAGAGCGAACTTTCCCGAGGAAAAAGTAAATAAAGAAAAAGGCTTAGCACCTATGGAAACACACCGAAGCCACCGGTCTTCAAACAATACGGCGCCGCTTCCCACGGGAGAAAAGAGGTGGCGCAAGCGGTCGCGATGCCAACTGCCGCCAACGAACGAGCATACATCGCCGAGAGCCGGCGTCTTTAGCAGACGATCGTTTCGACTCAAAAGCGGCGCGAGCTTTTCTGATATCAGTTGCCAATGCATTATTTTATCATCCTTACTAATCAACCATATGGAATGGACAGATAATCCATTAAAAAAATGGTTTCTCGGGATATTTTGACTGTTTTCTTCGGGGTACTGATGTTGTCTGCTTTGCAGTTCCTTGTTGTTACCGCGCCTGTTCTTGTTCCTGCGACTGTCGCCACCTGCGTAACGCGCGTCGCTTTTGAGTCGAAACGATCGTCTGCTAAAGACGCCGGCTCTCGGCGACGTATGCTCCTTCGTTGGCAGCAGCCGGCGTTGCTACCGCTTGCGCCATCTCTTGTCTCCCATGCGAAACAGCGCCGTATGGTTTGAACACCGGTGGCTTTGTTGCGTTTTCATAGGAACTAAGCTATTTTCGTTTTTTTACTTTTTCCTGAAATAAATTCGCTCTTTGCAAATTAAAAAAAAAGCACTATCTGTGGGCAACGCTGCGCGAAATTGTAGCGCGATAGGATAAGAAGCCAAATTTTTCGGTCTATTTAAAGAGCCTGGCCGCTCCTTGTGTCACACAGTAGATGTACATAAAAAGGAGATTTGAATAACACGTTTGTGGTTATAGAGATTTTATCGTCTCATACACGCGTTCCTCTTTTTCTTTCGTTTTATAACGATTTCGTGTTATTGTTGTTGTTTTGTTTTATAAGGAATAAAAAATGTACTATTTACGGTACTACAAAAACAAATAGATTTTTTTTTTGTAACGCTAGTAGTGCGAAAACGCCAATGGTAAGAATTTCATTCGCATTTCCGCACCGCTAGCGTTGTGCCTGTCGCACGAGTGGTAACTCTGGTGCGCCCCAGCGCTTCCCACTTGCTTCAAGCAATTTTAAGATTGACTGAATTAAGGGGTTTAATTGACGCTGAGCAAGATTCTAATTGAAGTCGCACGTTTAGTTTCTTTAATTATACTGTTTATGAACATATTTTAGACAATGAACTGACTTAACGTGAATCATAACTTCTTATAGTATGTCACGCTGGCCGTATAACTCACCTGCGCAAAATGAATTATCGTACCTGTATCGTTTCAATTTTTTTTTATAAATATGAATGAAATAAAATTGAGCACCAGGCAGAACCCGCACCGCGAAATATTTTAATTGCTAAACTTTTATAATCTGCGAAATAAAGTTCAGGAAAAACGCTAGATCTGAACGCAGTCACAGGAAGCCAGTCAGCGCCCAACCGCAGTTTGGGTTCCCATTTTCACGGCGCATTTAAGACTTCTAGGGCCGTTTTTTTCGAGGGTCAAACGCCGGGGGCGGTCGGAGTAAGCGCCGTCATCTAGCAATTCCGGAGCAAAAGGTAAAAAAAGAAAAAAAGAAATGGGAGGAACGTGAGGGAAGTGCCGCGGAAAGGGTACGCCCCTGCGCTCCAAAGGCACAGGAATCCACGCCATTTTGGACAGTCCCTTTAATTGCTCTCTTGACCGCTCTGGCATCAATCATGTTCAAGAGAGCCATTTCGCTCACACGATCCGCCGCAGTAAAGTTCGGTTCTCATCGCCGCCCCCGCACTCTTTAACGATATTTTCATGGGCAGATACTGTATTTTGTGCAATATTGTCGGCGAACTATACATGTGTAAGAGCTAAAATTTGACGCGGTGAGGACTGTACACAGATTTGTTCTCTTAAGATTATTATACTGAAACGTCGAGAGTCTCGTGAATGACAGGTAATACTAATGACACTCTAGGTACGGTAAAACGCGTTTTGTGCGCGAAGAGAGTAGACGTTTTTTCAAGTTGTGATAAATGTACACCTTAAGAAAAGCCCGTGCGTCTACTTTTCCGCACAACACTCGAAGAGCTAATCGCCGCAACTTACGGAGGCAGCTCAGCGAATGACGACGCCGAAACGTATCTTTAGACCAAAAGACGCAGACTGAGTTGTGACATTAAGCAATGGAAGCGTGAGGTTTTGCATTACTTGATGTCACAACTCAGACTGCGTTTTTTTGTCTAAACCTATGTTTCGGCATCGTCATTTGCCGAGCTGCCTCCGTTAGTTGCGGTGATTGGTTCTCCGAGTGTTGTGCGGAAAAGTAGACACACGGGCTTTCTTCATGTTGCATTCGATTGCGGCGCACTGCACCGCACCGCGCTGCACCGACGGACGCGTCGCGTTCAGATGGTCGTGTCGGTGCGCATGAACTACGTTCATTTGGGACTTGGTGCGGCCATAGAGTTATTATAATGTACGCTAGAGGTTCAAGTGGCGCTAGTGTGCTGCTGCAAATTGAAGCAGACAGCAACCAGTAGGAAATTGACTTCCGGTAATGCATTTCTATGGAAAAAAGCGAGTGCATTTTCTCGCTGCGCTCTATTATAAGAGCAAATATCACAAATATTTCGTATGTAATGGTAGCTTAGAACATTTCTCAGTCACGCAGACGAAATATTGGGCCAGTTACGGCGCTTTTATTTGAAATTCGTGGCATGAAAAACGGTCCTAAAACCGCTTCGTACGTGTATTTATGCGCACTGTCGGACACTGTTAGCGGGAACACGACGTCGACGCTTTCCAGCATGGGGGATATATCCGTGTCAAACGAACGAAGGACATGTGGAAAACCAAGAGAGACGGCAAGAACTACGCATTAACACTAGATAAGTAACTCCTTGTGCATGCAGGCGATCAAAATGAATTGAAAGCCACGTAATATAGTCCGATTTGCAATAAATAACTTCTGCTTTATTCTTTCTGCTCATGAATATGCGCGAAGATGCTGGTTCTGGGTTCAAATCATCACCCGCACGCTCCAAATCTTTACAAATAGGGACAAGCCAGAGAGCAGGTGCCCGAAAAAAACTGCCCGACATAGGAAATAATAAAAAGACACACCTTTCGTAGCTCACGTGCTTTATTTTTTGCTTTGGAATGTTTTTTTTAACCGTCGTAAAGATGCACGACGTCATTTTCATGCTGTGACAGGACGGGCATATTAGCAATATATAAGCGCCACCGCAATGCTAGCGAACCTTGAACACACTCTACATTCTTTTCGATCGTTAGTTTGCTTAGAATCGTCGCTCGTTTTTACATGCCTGCCATGGAACATAGGTTCGGGCCTGATATATAGGGAAGCTTAACATCGTTCAGTGGTAAATAAAAATGCTGTAATTAAAGCAATTACACTTTTACAATATTAATAAAAGTACATACTATCCGGTACAACCGAAATAATAAAAGTTATTCATGTTATTTTCCGGCGACGAGACAAAATTCACGCGCGTTTTTCCATAGGAATGCATGGGAACACCGCAAAAGTAGACTGGTTGCTGTCTGCTTCAATTTGCTCCCCGGAAGTCGCATAGACACTAGCACTAGTTGAACCTCTAGCGTGCATTATAATAACTCTAAGGCTGCGGCGGACGGCGCAGTCGCGTTGCTGGACCAGCTGCACCGTCTAAAGGAGACCGTGCAGCTTCGCGCACTGCAGGCCGGTGCGGCCTTGGGGTAACGCTCGCCGCCTCCTTCGGCCCCTTCTTTCCCTCGCTTTGTCTTCCTCGTCTCGGTAAACATGGCGGCTCGTTAGACTAGGGAGGCGGGGGTCTTGGCTGTGCTCACTTCCTTTCCTCGAGACGGCTGCTCGAGCTACGACTCCAGCAGTGACGACGAAAGTGAATCCCGCGCGTGCGCCTGCATTTCGGAAAAGTTGTTTCCGCCACCAACAAAACGGCCAAAGATCGTCGGATACATCGAGGACGTCGTCCACAAATATTCAGACGAGGAGGTACGTACTTTGTCGGAACTCTGGGAGGCGTCTCATTTGATTCTCTGCTTTTCCTACGGCGTGCGGGGTCGATCTTCATGTCGTACGCTTTCTGCAGTTCCGAAGGAACTTCAGGCTGTCACGGCCTGCGTGCTACGACCTGATATCAGATTTTTAAGAGTCATCGTTTTACCCGGACTCGTTCTCCAGAGGAAGAATTCCACCAAAGACGCCCCCGAAGAGCACATGCTGTTATTTGAAGCGAAAAATAGGGACTCTAACCAAACACTTTAATGAACATTTACCCGACGTTTCGCAACCAGTTCGGTCCCTTGTTCACGAGCGAGTCACCCGTGAACAAGGGACCGAACTGGCCTCGAAACTTCAGGTAAATATTTATTAAATTTCTGGTTATAGTCCCTAGTTTTTCGCTTCATGGCTATTCCTAACAACACACAGGGCTGCCGAACGTTTACATCCTGTCGTTTCTGTTGTACTAACAACATTTCTCTTTTTTTTTTCGTAATAACTGCAACAGTGTGCTTTTCACAGGCCACCATTTTATTTGACAACATAGCGTTTTTTCAACCGCGAGAAGCAACACCTGGGCCGGCATGCTCGAACAAAAGTCTCAGCTGAGACTGGGTGAAAGAAAGCCCAGCCAAGGCTACTGCACGAGCTGAGCGGAACGCTGAGTCCAGACTCAAGCGCTGGCGAGCCCAGGCTTGACAGGATTTCTTTCACCCTGTCTCTGTTGAGACGCTTGTTCGAGCAAGCCGTCCCTTGTAACGGGAGAGAGGCAGAGAAAGGATAGGGGCGTCCTATCGGCTGTTGTGGAAAAGCCGAACAGGGAAACAAGTGAGCGCAGATGGAAGGCAGGAGCACTGACAGTCTGCTTTTCATAGGATGCAGGACCAGTGGCAGTCTACTTTTATAGGATCATATAGCCTATGAAAATGGTACTGTTCCTGCCTTCCATCTGCGCCCACTTGTTTCCCTGCTCTGCTTTTTCGTTATTCATATATTCCTGGAAACAAAAATACTGCGAGTGGCCACAAATTTTCTATCGGCCATAGATTTCTGATTGCTTCTGTGCGAAAGCTGGGGCCTCGTGATGCTGTACCCGTTGCAGCTTTCCTCCGCTGTCACGTTTCTCATAGAAAAAAAAAAGGCAGTTGGTTCATAGAATCCTTGCCAAAGGAGCCAAGTAGATTGAACTAAATGTGCCCCCCCCCCCCCCCCCGCCCCCCAGAGGCTAACAACTCACTACTCAGAAAAGTATATAAAATATTGTGGGAGAACATGTTTTTTTTTTACCAGCAAGAAAGTTCTTTGCTCCACGTGCGCAGCAAACGTGTGCTGCATCCGGGATGTCACAGACCGCTTCAATCGCAGCGAGGGCGGCTTCCATAATATGAAGGTGCGGGTTGTCAACAATCTGCTGGCCATCGCCCCAAGTGTTATAAGGTTTCCGACGGACTTGGAGAGCCTTGCTTCAGACTTCGAAGAGGTATGCACATTTCGCTTTAAATCAGAGCAGAAGAAAAAGGCCACCTCTCGGAACAGTGCGGTGTTTACTTCTTCGCTTGAATTATGTGATTCCGTAGACGGACTCTTCGAAACGACCGGTTGAGTGCACGCCAAATGAAGACACAACTTGTTTCAGCAATGTTAAACACCGACGACCAGATTGCGCTTCGCCTTCCCCCTCTCCCTCCTTCTAGCCTTTTGCTTCCCTCCGTTCGAACACTTGGAGAGGATTGAAGCGTTGCGAAATCTCGAGTTTTGTCGTCCGCCTTTAAGCAATTTCTAGGTAATTTAGTGCTTCATTCGATGCCACATCAAATTTGACAAAAAAATCTACTGGGCAGCATTGTGCTGTCAGTGCCTATACAAATAACCAAAAAGACAGTGTCAGATATAGTTGGGCAAGTTAAGAACACAATATCTGCTCTGCCAACAGGCATGTTGCACTTGCTTTACTAAAATAGTGACTCATTCTCCTTGACATTAACCACTGGCTTTAATGCGGGGGGGGGGGGGGGGGGGCGGGGGGATGCTGGCCTGATTGAGTGAGATAATGTCGTGGAAAGGGGGCCAAGATGCTAGCACGACTCCGGAATTACTACCTTGCGTCGTTGAAGTGTAGGGCAAGACGCAATTATAATCTCGGTCGCCAGCCTGTTCATCGTGGTTGTCTGGTACAAAGAGACAGTCATTGCGACCAATCTGAACGAGCTGAGAAAGATGCGATGTCTCAAAGATTAATAGGAAGTGGATTGATAATGTCACTTTAATAGGAATTTTCAATATTTTTTTTATAGAATTCCCCTTCCCGGCCAACGTTTTCACATTAACGAATGCCAGCTCTGATTTAACTGCTTATGTTTTACTCATTGTGTTGGTGTGGGGGGCCCAAACAGCAGGGTTTAACCAGACCCGGTGTTACCGAGGGGTCCGACTGTCCATATGACTTGCCGTGGTCCGGTTAATTTGTAGTAAGAGCCAAGCTCTTTTGGCTGCCCTTTTTTGTTACTTGAGGCTACACGATGTGAGGCAAAGGGAATTAGGAAAACGGGAAATCCGGAATTTCGGGAAAGAGTTCCCACGTAATAAATCTAAAAATAAAGACGTGCAGACGAACTTCTGTGAGGCTTTGGCATCACCCAAACGTCACATGCAGTGTAGCACATCCATAAGGATGACTGAGGCATTCCATTGCTCCACGGACATTTATTGCAAAAAAACACAGTTTCAATATTTTGCGAGGTAACTTGAGTTAGTCAGGGGCCTGCAGCAGGGAAACGAAGAGAAGCCACCGCCGGTGCCAGCAGGGTTTGTCTTGGGAGATTCTGGAGGATCCAGTAATCCCGTACTCATCTGATCAAGCTATTAAGCACGCACTCAGGCGCGACGCACCCATTTGATTCTCAGTGGCATGATGTCCAACAGAAACAACCACAAAGCACAAATGATGTTAACCTCACAACTTTTATTTAACTTACGCAGTCAAAGGCGAGCAGCACATGAATGAAAGAGGAGCCACCGGCTCCTTTTTTATTTTTGAGAAACGAAACCTTTGATTAAATCGTTTATCTTGTTATGTAAAGTCGGCGCAGTTTCTCCGATCATCGGCTCTTGACGGTCGCTTGGTCTCACCGGCCATAAACTCCATGAACAAAACAATGTTAGATACTAGCTGCGCTTTGGAACTTATTACTTCAAAATGCCAGCGTGCGTCGCGCACTGCAGAAGAGGTTGCCTGGCTCACCGCCATATCGAAAAAAAACTTCCATTGTAAAGCCATGATTTCAGTAATGTCACGGAAAGTAAAAGAAGCGATTGACTGACAGAGTAATATATATCCGTTTGGGGGCATTTTCCCCTTTATTCTTAGCCTGTAACTCGCGGTATAGATGCCTGAACACTAAGACAAGCAGCCTATGCCGCCAAAAAGAATTAATGTGGTTCCAGTATGTTACACCATTTCCCCGTCGATCCAGAACCACAGAGTCCGTGACCGTTAAATAAAACAAACAAGACATTGCAGTGTCAAAAAGCCTCATCTGCTCACAGTATTCATGTGCGGCTCGCAATGGCCAGCCAATGCTTAGGCTGGGACAGCAGCCAAAGTGCAAGTAGAGCGCAGCTTATGCCTTAAACAAAGCCGTTTCATGTCACCTGTATCACTGGTTTAATCGATTCATGTCTCTTTGCGGAAGAATTAGCATGCAACAGAATGTGTCGAGAAAGTGGACCGCCCATTTTGAAGCATCAAGAATGCACAGTCCGAGCATCGCTGGAGCTTCTCTCTCACATTGTTTCTTTAGCATCAGTACATCAGTGTGAGGGGTTGAATGCTTGAATATTTTATAATGAATGGAAAACCGAACACATCATCGATGAGCCGCTTGCGCCGATATCGGCCAGCAATCAGTAACTACCGTTTTATGTTCTCTGAACAAGGTAAGCTGCAGTGAACGCCACGGTTAAGTAATATTTTGTTATGATTAAGACATTTAATGTGACCAAATCTTGAGTTTCTGGCAGACGTTCTTGTTCAACTGATAGACACAAGTGAAAGAGGTACTAGCAGCTATGTAGATAGGTTGAAAAGAAGGTGAAGCTATTACAAGAGCCAGCACACCTTCCTTTGTTGTGAAGTATCACCCTTTGTTTTTGTTTTCTCTTTTTTTTCAGCGTGCCGTATTTACTCGAATCTAACGGGCCCTCGATTGTTACAATCGAGGGCCCATTTTTCGAGGTCAAAAAAAAAAAAAAAAAAGCGCGATGATCTTGATTGTTACGCGCACCAGATTTTGTAGGTTGGATACAGAAATGAAACTTTGTCTCACTTGGAACAACGAAGGTTTCTTCTAAATGCTTCAATCTTGCGATGAAATGAACGGCGCTGTCTCTCGCCGGCAAGATCGTCATCACGACGCCGGTTTGGGACAGCGCCCGTAGGGCGATGTGCATCACTCTTCATCGCTGTCGGACGGCATTCTCTGCAAGTGGGTCTTCTATATCGAAGAATCGGCCCTTCTTGGGTCCACTGAATTCCTTCTGCGTTGAGTTACTGGCCAAAATCCATTCTTTCTGCTTGCGCCAGTCCCGCACACAAGTTTCTGGAACACTAAACGCACACGATGCGGCCAGATTTCCTTCGCTCTCCGCGCACAATATCACTTTGCTTTTGCATCCAGTATCATGGTGAACGCGGCATGCATTTGCAGTGGGAACTTCCATGTTGGTACGAACGGAAGAAACACACGACTGTGCTAAGCGCTGGCTACGCTCTAAGTAACGTTGGCTCTAAGCCTCTCAGTCTCAGCGCGCATTGGAGCGGCCATTTTGAAATGTTGATGGCGATATGGTAGCGCAGTTTTGGGTAACACTCGATTCCAGCGCGCATGCGATTTTCGGACCTATTTTCCCAGAAAAAAAGGTGCGCGTTAAATTCGAGTAAATACGGTAAGTGTTGGTTCATAACAACTATTGCTCTCTTATTTTAGAGCGCAGCTCCTAGGGGCCCGTTTCCGGCTTGAGCGGCGTCGGCGTCGCCGTTGGCGTCGGTGTAACCGTGAGGTCACGTGACCCCCCCCCGAGGTCACGTGACCCCCTGAAGCCACGTGACCCCCTTGAGGTCACGTGACCCCCAAAAGTCACGTGACCGCCTTGAGGTCACGTGACCCCCTAAGGTCACGTGACCCCCTGAAGTCACGTGACTTCTGGGATCACGTGACCCCCTAAGGTCATGTGACCCTTCAGGTCACGTGACCCCCGGGGTCACGTGACCCCCAAAGGTCACGTGAGCCCCTGAGGTCACGTGACCCCAAGAGGTCACGTGACCTCGTGGGGTCACGTCACCTGACCCCCGGAGGTCACGTGATCCCCCGAAGTCACCTGACCCCCTTGAGGTCACGTGACCTCAAGGAGTCACCTATCCCTCAGTACGCTTCCATCTTCCTCCTCAAGAGCTGCGCTCTAACCGGCGTTACAGGGAATTGTAAACGGCTTTCATTTTTTCGAGCAAGGTTTCTGGAATCCCCGGCGTCATCAAATGCATCTACGCAACATACATCAATGTCCGTTGTCCAGACGAGAAGATCCCCGCAACGCACGTGAACCGGCACGAGGCTCTGTCAATAACCTTGCAAGGGGTATGTGATGACAAGCGCCGCTTCATCTATGCTTTTACGTGAGTTTCCAGTCGGATCCATGACGCCAGGGTTTTCGACCTGTCAGACCTCTCCGAAAGGCTTCTCACTCTCTGTAGGAGAGGGAAGTTCCACATTCTAAGGGATGCGGCATACCCCATCAGGGAATACCTAGTGACACCTTTTAAGGACTACGGCAAGGTGACCCGTGAACAGAGAGATTTTAACAGAGACTTCTCTGCCACACGGGTGACAATAGAAAACTCCTTTCAGGTACTGAAGCGCCGCTTCATGCAGCTGTCCTACCTTGGGTTTGCGGAGGTTGACACAGCTAGTAAATTTATTATGTCGGTTTGTGCGCTTCATAACCTCTGCATTCAGTCAGGAGATATAGAAATTGAATGCGTAGAAGCGACAAGTGATAGTTTGCCAGATGACGACGACATAATTGAGGAGACGCGCCCTGTTCTACGAAGCAGAAGAATTGCGAAACGAGAGAGACTTTGTGATTATGTTAATCGGCCTTGATCATTGCACAAAATAATGTTCTGTATCCAGTATTGTTATACAGCCATGTCTGATTAATACGGACCCCATTAATATGAACACCCAACAATATGGACGAAATATTTAGGAACCGTTAACATAGAAACCTGCAGTCCGGACTGTGTACAGCTATTTTGTGGACCAAGAGGGTAAATACAGGCTTTTTGGTTACTATAAATGTGAATCCTCGTACTGAAAAAAAAATCAATTCTTAAACCGTAGAGGCCAGAGTGTGTACCAGAAATTCACTATTGTCCCCTGCCTGTCTCAAGATAAGAGCTGCACACCTAAAGTATAGTAGGGTTTTTCGGGCTTTTAAGTCAAAAGGTAATTAGGTATGTGCAATTAAAAAGTAGCAGACACGCTCCACATTCGTGACATTAAAGTAAGATTCAGTCTAACTATAAGTACAAGCCTACATTTCCTCATTTCATGGCTAAATAACCATTATTTCCTTTTCGCTATGATTCTTATATATGACCCTGTTTTTTTTTTCCTTGACCTTTTATTATGAACGATTTTTCATGGGATTGCAGGCATCCATGTTAACACGACATGGCTGTGTGAGGCTGTAACCTTTGCTTGAGTAAAAACTGGAAGAAACTGGAAGATCATTTTTGTAATCCAGAATCCCGAGGCCAAAAATATGACAAAGTTGACCTATTTTTGTTTTCTCGGTTATGTTAAGTGTGTGTACTGTGTTGACTGGCACCATCCTTTTGGTTCTGTTGGTCCGTTTCAGATGTGCCTTCCATTACTCTTGAATATATGTTTTGCAAAAGTAACAAATATTCTTATTTTTGTTGTAGCTAGCCAGGTACATTGGCTGTCATTGAGTTGAATGCCTGTTACCTTTCCTATTTTCATATTGGCTGCTTGTGTCTTGAATTCCAGTTTTCGTGACTATTATCGTGTTGTAATTCTTTTGCAAGTAGTAAACAACTATTAATGGAAACACGTGGTTTGCCTATTGCCTTATATTTTATAGAAAAAAGCTACAACATTGAAGGAGTCATGGGAGGGAAAATACAACGGATGGGTTGCACTCTTATATTGCTTTGGGGAACACTTGAATAAAAGTAGGCAATAAATAGAAGGATGCACTGAGATTTTTTTTTATTATTCACATAGGGGGCCAGTGATAGAAATACATAAAAGTTACAGCAGCGAACCGTTTTGCTGCAGTGCGTCTCTGACTTGTTTTAGTAGTTCCATGTACTGCTTGTCCACTTCCAAGTGCTTTTTGTGCCTTCTTTTTTTGTTCTCCTTCTCCTCGTGGAGCTCTCTCATCTGTGAGAAAAACTCAGCCATTTGTTGCTGCCTTGTGGTAGTGCTGCTCACACGGTTAGCCCGCCGCCTTCTCCTCCGTGCCTCTGCAGAGGTCTCGGTACGATGCTGATCTGGAGGAGATGTTGGTGACATCTGCTCCACCACTGCTGCTGAGCTTGTGGGGCTGTCAGTCTCTGCGACTGCAGCGGTGCAGCCTGTTTCCTTATGTATGACTGAGCTTACTCCATGCGTCACCTCAGGTTGAAGGCTGTCGTCCATGCTTCTGATTCTCGAAAACTGTTCCTTGATCTCAACAGTGTAGCGTGAACTTCCCGATGTGCTGCCCACTTTTTGTGAGTTTTTTTTTTTTTTTCCCTTCAAAAGCGACTTGAATCTGTTGTCGCACTGGTGTGCTGTCCGTGATATGCCCAAAACTGATTGCAGGACAAGGGCGATTTGTTCGAACATTGCCTTCTTTGTTTCGAACTTCTTCATTGGCCCTATCTCAAAATAATATTTGGTGTAGTAGTGAAGAAGCAGTTTCAACACCCTTGCAGTCCACTCTGCTGAAAAACGAAAAGTTTAGTAAAACTTCTGTCTCGCAACATATAATATGGCGCCATACCTCCTTGCATTTTTCTTGCGACAGGCTCTGGGTCTGTGGGTCTGCCAAGCAGTCTGTATCGGCATTTAAACACAGGGTGAATTTACAACACTTTGGTCGACAGCTTTATTGTGCAGGTACTAAACAGGTACATGAAGATGCAGAGATATGGTGGTCTAAAGCACATTCCTCATGTGTACCATTCAGGTAGGAACTAAAATGCAAGCGCTTAGTAAGCAAACAAAAAACGGCGTAAATCCATCTCGCTTTACAAAAAGGAGAAATTGTCTGTTTGGCACCTGGGTAGATAAACTGCCCTCAAGCAAAAGTACTATGTTCAGATTCAATATTGCAAAACATGCTTTAAGAGAAGCGTCATTGAGTTATTGCTACCTCACAGGAGCGGCATGAGCATGTGCGCTAGAGGGTAGGACACTTCAACAAGAAAAATTTAAAGCTTACTTAATAAACAAGCTGATTGTTAGTTACCTTTACAGGTAAACCAATTTGGGACAATACACAAAGATATAGACTGTTTCCTCAGCTTGTTGGAAAGATGAAAGAAAATTTACATGCAAGCTTACCGTCTTCATTATCGTTCAGCTTCCCGTAAAGCAATCCCTTGGGCGATGCGAGGCAGCAATCCCGGACAAGCCAAACGAGGGAATGAAAGAGCAGATCGGGAGGTCCCGTTTCAACGCTGATTGAGGGATCCGGGAGAGCAATTCCCATCGCACACACCATAGATATCACGCTACGATTATTGTCAATATCATCGCACATGTACAACAAAACGCATTCTTCTGTATCTTATGCGTTACTTCTACGCTTTTGATGGAATCTTGGAGGTAACAAATACATGCTTTAATCAACCGCCTAAAGCGCAATTTGTTAGTAACATATTTTGCTAGGTGGCTCGCGCCACTGATGAGCGCAATAACCGACATCAAAATTGTGCTGATCGTGAAAAGTCGTCCATCAATTTTAATTTTAATTTTGCGTTCTTACAAAAGGTTCAGCTGGCAGAAAGTTAGTTTCCTTTCTTTCTGCTTACGGTCCGAAACGAAGTATTTTACTATACCTCTCTTTCTTTCTCTCCCACTCTCTTGATGTACCACGAACTTGTTTTAGACTTTCTACGGCATCTACACTTTTCAGCTTCACGTCCAACACTTTCCTCTGACTAAAAAGGCAGCCCGTTACGGTATGCAAATAAAATTTGAAAGAGACACTTAGGGCTGCTTGCGTTTAGGAATGCGAAAGCATTCTTACATGCAGCGTATTCCTACAAGCAGCGCGCCACGTCTTCCTTTCGCACACGCCGCTCCGGCGGTGACGTCACGCTCCCTCACTGCGCAGGCGCGGCGAATCCCGCCGGCTCTACGCCTTCCGTTACGATGCATGTGCGTTGCTGGGCTTTTTTTTCTGTTTTATTGGGAAGGTGTCAAGTCATTGGTCCAGTTTATAGACTCCTTGCACTGACGTAACATCCCGTACTTGTGATCACCATGTAAAAGGAGAAGGAAGCTGCTTTTGTAAGAATTTTGAGTGACGGGTTAATCGTCAATCAATCAATCAATCATTTTATTTTTTCAAGTCAAATACAAATTCGACTTGAACGGTCTGCTGGCACAAAAGGCAAACAGGTTGCCTGACGAGGTGCCAGCGGCCGGTAAGGACGGCAAAATCCAGCCGCAAATACATAAAAAAAAAATCCGCGCATGCAGAAACTTACAGCAACACAATATCGTAATAACACTCAAACATCATACACGGCAAAAAAAAAATATACATATCCGTACAAATAAAACCAGGAAGCACAATAAATCACACCGCCCGCCATTAGACGTTGTCAGGGAGTGAGAGAGAAGAAACACGATCTGGAAATAAGACATAAAAAATGGCCTATAAAGTTTACACCAACTCAACTCTCCTACGTCACGCCGCGGTGCAGGCGCGCCGGACGCACTTCCGGTCTAGGGCGGTGGGCAGAAGTCGCCGTGCCAGACATGCTTTCCTGTGTTCCTTTGGAAGAAAGGAGACAAAAAACCTGCCTTTTTGTAAAAATACTGCGACGAGGGCTGTACCAAGAGAGTCTGGAAAGGTTTGAAGATCAGTTTTCATGTGTTTTTGCCCCCTCCGTTCGTCCGAGAACGTGGATAGTAGCCGTGAAAAGGGCAAACCAGGCGCTGTCGAACTACGAATGCGTGTTGTGGGCAACACTTTGTGGTCCCCAGATGTATTTGCTTTGTTCCAACATGAACGAGAGAAAACCGCCAAGTTGTCCAAACCGCCCGCGGGTTCAGTGCGTCTTCAAATTCACACGGCCGCCTGATCGTTCGAAATCTCGTCTGCTCTTTCAAACTTGTCTGCTTTTTGTCGTCTGCTCGTTCAAACAAAAGCGGCCCGTAGAACAAACTTTGACCCGGTGATTACAATAAGAAGTAATTGCAGGCCACAAAAGACTTAAGTAGGCTCGGTGTAAACAGTAGATACAAGATGTTGATCATTGGTACCTGTGGCCATCACCGACTTGTTACGCTTGGTCTGTTCCCGCTTCCGACTTTCAGTATTGACGTCGATCATCGCCCTACCTTCTACACTTTTGCAGCACGAGCGACGTCGCTACCTAAAATAACTAGAAGAATCTCATCATGGTTTTGGCGTCCATTCTGCGGCGTTGATGCGAATGAATCGCCGCACGTCAAATTATTTACGGAATGTTTTGCGGCGTAACGAGCCTTGATAATTTCGCTCAGGTGATTAAAGTGGCAAGACATTGCGATGAGGACGTAGAATCGATAATTCCAACACGAAAAAGAGTATGCAGACTCACACAGACGCCGACAACGTGACATTCCAATGGTGTGTTGACGCGGGACGCGGTGCTTCTTGCCCGTACTCCATTACGCATGCGTTCGAACTGTCGTCTGCTCTTTCAAACTTGTCTACTCTTTGTCGTCAGCTCATTCAAACGACAGTGGCCCGTAAACCAAAGGTTGACCCGGTAATTGCGATACGAACTAAGTGCAGGCCTCAAAACACTTTTGAAGTTTGGTTAAGGTAAGTGCTAAGTGTAAACAGATACAAGAAGATGTTGATCATTATTGTTACGAGTGGCCATCACCGATTTGTAATGCCCGATTCTACTTGCGGTTTTTAGTATCGACGTCCATCATCTCAGCTACTGTCCACGCTTTTGCAGCCCGAGCGACGTCGCGACTGAAAATAACGAGCAGAATCTCATCGTGGGAGTCAGGTTTAGCGCCCATTCTGCGGCGTCCACGTGAAATGAATCGCCGCGCGTCACACTATTCACGCAAAGTTTTGCCTCATTAGTTTTGCTGAAGCCGCTCAAATAGTCAGACATTGTTAGGAGGACGTAGAAGCAACAATTCCAACGCGAGAAAGAGCACGGGGACTCCCACCGACGCCGACAACAACGCAATTCAATGGTTTGTTTATGGGCGACGGCGGGCTTCTTGCCCACCATCCACCGCGCATGCGCGGCGCCGGTGGCGTCCGCTAGGGGCGCTCCGGTTTGTTTGTAAACATGAGTTGGTGTATGCTATGTAAAAATGAGTATAAACATGAATTACATTGTATAAAGTACATAGTGTAAAAATTAGTATAATGCTTGTGTATGGAAAGCATTACACGACTAAAAAAATACCATATATTCTACAGTCGTCAGTCAAAAAGACAATCTAAAACAGTGACAAGTAAAAAATGGCCGGGAATAAAACTCCTTGCCCATATTTCACCTTTAAAACAATAAGAACAGCATATGCAGTCAAAAGTAAAAACCAATAATTCATTTACATAATACGTATCTCATGTTAGACCTAGAACGAGCGAAGCTGTTTTTTAAAAGCCGCTGTGGTGCCGGCAAGCGATACGTTGTTGCCTAAAACATTTAAGAGCTGAATACTTGGAAGTTCATCTTTTGGTTTCCATAATTCGTTCTAGTTCGTGGTAGTTTATAAGCTGACTTTGCCTTAGGTTATAGTCCGTTAGATTTGAGGGAGTTAAATCGAATCAACTTATTTTTTTGCATGAACTAGCTGTCCAAGTTTATAGTGGTATAGCGTGTTGAGCGGTAAGTTGTTAAGCTTTTCAAGTAATTGATTGGCATTACTATCGTAATTTGCGTTTGCTAGAATTCGTATCATGCGCTGTTGTAAACAAACGAGCCCATTATAGTTTGTTTGCAAGTTGCACCCTATACTAAGAAGCAATAATACAGTTTTTAATAAAACAAAGTTTATTATAGTTGTACTTTTAGCCAGGTAGGCAAGAGATCCCTTGCCTTATAAATTGCTCCTATAGCTCTAGATAACTCTTTCTTGATGTTGATGGCTTGTGTAGTCCAAGCCATACATCTAAAAACGTGCATTCAGATATTTGTTCTATAGTGCAGTCATTTATTTTCAAGCATGGTAATCTGACAATTTTTTTTGCTCTGAATAGCATATATTTGGTCTTCTTAGTGTTTAGTTGCATTTTATTTGACTCCGGCCAGCTATTTAAAGTTCGTAAATAATTATTTGCATCGCGTTCAATGACGTAAATAGTAGTGCCAGAAAAAAAAAAGACTAATGTCATCGGCGTACATAATTAACCCTCTCATGCATCACGTCCACACATGAGGACAGATGTTTTTTTTTTTTTTTTTCTCTACAGAATATGTTCTGATGCCTTGCCTTCCTGCAAGGTGTCCTCAAATGAGGCCAGAAAAAGCTTTCCTAGACGGCCAACAGATGGCAGCACTTGCCGGATCTCACACAGAGGGCATCGTACCTCGTCTTCATTCATGGAGAAGCCATATGCAACAGTTCGCAAAATTAACTATTTTTTACTAGCAAAATTTTGTATGAAAATTGCAAGGAAAATTGTTTTTAGATTGTTCTAGACACAGTTTATGTATTAGCAATGAAAGGTTTGAGATAGTTTCTCCCGATTTTTCTTTTTGATGCCCGTTACATCTGTCCTCAAATGGGGACACCATGCAGGAAGACTGCATTGCTCTCATTCTGCTTCGCGGGCTTTCCGGCATTTGCGCGCGAAAAACTTCGAGCTACGCTTGCATATTTTTTCTTACTAACTCTTCAGTGTCTTAAGCAGAATGAAAATGTCTCGGCAGAAGTCCTCTCCTCTGCAGCCGGTGCAAAAACGGGCCAAGCATGACGTGCCACTTGAGAAGAGTCTTGACGGTGGTGCAGATTACCCCAGAAAAATGACTCTGAAGAATGCGCAGCGCTGTCGCAGTAAAGACTGTCGCAGCAAGGCGCGGTACACCTGTGGGCGTTGCGGTGTTCCTCTCTGCCTGAGCGCTTTGAGGAGTTTCAAGCCTCGTGAGAGGTTCACTTTCGTCTTTTATAGCTGAGAGCTGCTTGTTTAGCAATGTGGAACAAAAATGAAACAGTATAAACGTTTCTAGCCCGAATATACTCATCATTTTGGTTAAAATAACCATTGCACAAATACCAGAAATTGAATGACTTGACCACTGGAATGCACGTTGTCCTCAAATGAGGACATGTAAGTTCTGCTATTGTAAATAGGGTGGAATTGTTTTACGCAATTTTTTACATCATTGGCGGTTCACATGAATGCCACAACACGGTATAAAATTTTTCTGACATAGTGATTATAATTCATGCATCAGAGCGTTAAACTTGGAGGGTTTGTGATGTTGACTATGTTGTTCAGGTAGATAATAAAAAGTAACGGTCCTAAAATGAAACCCTGCGGTACCCCATACTTAAGTGTCATGTGGTCGGAACAAATACCATTGATTTGTACATATTGTTCACGATTTTGCAGAAAGCTACCTATTAAATGTAGGGCCTGTCACCTAATGTCATAGTGAGGCAATTTATGTAGTAAGGCGTCATGATTGATGCTATCGAACGCTTTCCGGAAATCCAAGTATACGCCAAGTGCAAGCAACTTGATTTCAAAATTATTTAGAACCTTATCTTTGACGTGTAACAGTGCATACTCGGTTGATTGGCCTTTTTGAAACCCGTGCTGTGATGGCGAGAGTGCCGAAAACGATGTTAGAACTTTTTGTATTCTATTATTTATCAGACTCAAAAACCTTGGACAGTATTGGGAGTATAGAAATCGGACGATAGTTACTAATGTTATCTTTGTTGCCACTTTTATGTATTACAGTAACTCTCGCAGTTTTTAACGGACTTGGGAGAGTACCACTTTCAAATATGAGGCTTGCTATGCGTTCTAGAGGCTTACTTGTCAATGTAGACACATGTTTAATTGGTGCAACTTTTATATTATCATCTCAACAAGAGCCTTTATTTTTCAGTGTCCTTATTATCGCTTAGACTTCAGTGGAAGTAGCAGGATATAGCATAATTGTATGCTCCAGGTGCGTTTGCGCGAGGGTCTAGGTCCGATAGTATTGTGACCATTGTGGGCACTAACGTTTATAAAATATTCATTTATTGCAGTAGCCATGTCACGTCCTCTGTAGACTTCGGACCCCATTCGGGCAGTTTATTTATGGTCGCAGACTTAGAATTTGGAATTATGATAGATTTTAGAGCCCTCCAGGTACGTTTTGGATCATGTCGAAGATTGTCGAATTTACTAATATGGTACTGCCCTTTCGCCTTCTTAATTTCACGGTTCAGTGCATTCCTGTACTGCTTATATTCTTTAAGTATGCTGTTATTACGGGTCTTCTGAAATTTTTGAAAGATCTTACTTTTTTTTATTTATGCGTTTTACTATCGACAACCATGGTTTCCTGCATTTTTTGCGTCCTACTCTAAATTTTTGCAAAGGTAATGCTGCATCATAGCACTTTTGCAGTTCTACAAGGAAAATAGCATAAGATGCTTCGACATTTTGACAAGACATCAGGTCTTCCCAGTTTGCTTCAGATATTAGATTATAAAAAGTTTCTAAACTGTGGTGATCAATTTAAAAAAAAAATTAATACTTGATTGGGGTAAACTGCGAGAGGACTTAACGTGCGAGAGGAAGCGGAACAAAGGAAAATGGTCACTCATATCCACCAAGAACACCCCAGGAACAGCGTCCAGTGGGTTTATATTTGTAATGCAGACATATATAAGGGTGCTACTCTGTGACGTCACTCTTGTTGAAATACTTATCAAGTTCGCACAGCCGTAGGACTGTATTAGGTCGTGGAATCACTGCTGATTAGTTGTGTCACAAAGTAGATCGATGTTGATGTCTCCCATTATTACAATATTTTCGTTTTTATACAAAAGGTTCGTTAGCATAGTTTTAAGATAGGACAAAAACTTTCTAAATTTTCGGATGGGGGGCGGTATAAGACTACAAAGAAAGTGTCACGGTGCTGGGCAACAAGGCATTCAACACCACTAGTTACTACCGAGCGCCTCTCGATTACAGTCATTGAAAGTTCATATTCGTGATAGATAGCTACGCCACCTCCAGGTTTGCTAGTTCTATCAATATGCAAGCACGTATATTCTGGAAATCGTATTAATGATGCCTTGGCTGAATACCATGTTTCTGTGAACATTAACACATCAAATTTTGTGTTTAAAGGTGTAAGAAATATTCCTCAGTCATCTCTTATTTTGAAGACTCCTTGCGTTCATATGAAAAACCGAAAATATATGAAAAACCGAAAATCCAGGTTTGGCAACCACATCAAGTTTGTTAAAGGTATCAGCGTTATAATATAAACAGGGAACCTCCGGTTCAGGAATGGTGAATCTTGTTTCTGCCATGATAGTTTACACGATTTTTTCTATGTCTGAAATGCTTTGTATGTTTACGACCCTAGAGTTTTTGGTTTTCCTGGCGTACACTTTTCCATTCTTCGTCCACACAAACTTCCAACTTTTGCCTTTCTTTGCCTTGATTGTTTCACTTAGGAGCAGCTTGTTCGACCAAGGTGAGATGCTCATTAACAATCACAGGAGACGTTTGTCTGGGGATGCCGATCATTCTAGTGGTTAGTCGCTTCTTCTTGGACGCGTACACGACCGTGTCTCTCTCTTGGCGTGCTGTAAACTGCACAATAATGTGCGGTAGACTGGGCTGTTTAGTCGGTACCCTATGACAAACGTCTACGTCTTGTATCTCGAGAGGTACCGACAGTGTTTCGGTTACCTGTTTTATAACATCTTGTACGTTTTCGTCGGTGCTGGCAGGGACGCCTTTTATTTCTAAGTTCTTTAGCCTGCTGCATTGCTCCAATTCAGCAATTCGGTTCATCGAATCTTCTAGGCTGCTGCGCAGTTCTTTATTCTCACTCCTCAACTGCTTATTTGCAGCATTCAGCTGGCCTAGTTGTGCCTTGAAATCTTTAAATTTTTCAGGGCAGTCTTGAACTCTTCGACTGACCTTGAACAGAAATCCGTGCTCTTTTTTAGCTCAGCAACTTCAGACTTTAGTTTCTTCTTTAGTTCTTCAATAGCGGACAGTACCGGGAGCGTGTTCGTTTTCAGGTTTCGGCTATAATGCTTTCTCCAACTATGAATTACAACAAATATGCATAAACAAGCAATGAAAAGAAAACAACAATAGTGAAATGGTTTGCTGTAGTTGTGCAGTCCAGCGGTTACATAAATAAGGCCATAGAACATTCATGGCACTTCTACATACCTGACAAAAAAGTGCAGTGTTAGGCCTGCTGCACGGGCCGCTGGACTGCACCGTTCCGTCCCTGAGTAGCCGCTTATATGCCGCAGTTGCTAGCAGATGTTGTTCCGGTCGGGCACATGTGTGTTGGCCGTGCCCTTCATAGTCGATGAGTCACGCTGCGTTGGCAGAGATGGGCCACGTCAGCTCTTGCCTGTGATGATCAGACAGGAACGGGCCGTGCGTTGTGTCCTGACAAAAAAGTGCAGTGCTAGCCCTGCTGCGCGGGCCGCTGGACTGCCGCTTATTATCTGGCAGGAGAATAGCGTCGCCTGAGGGTGCAAATCCGGGAGGCACAAAGGAGGATCCTGATAAGAGGGGAGCTCCTTTTTTCCCTTTTCTCTGGAGGTCATCGGATATGACGTCATGTGCAAGCCACGTATTGGCAATGGGGATTTAGCTGCCGTTTCGTTCAGTCAATGGGATTTAGGTGCCGTTTTTCGCTTCTACAGACACCGGCTAGGAGAAACCCCGGCTCCGCTCCATGGAACAGTTGATGCTTTCGCAATAATAATAATAATAATAAAAAAAAAAACATTCATGTTTTTGTTTGAAAGCGAAACGTGTAACCTACCTACTTAGTATATGTGTTTGTAAAAAACTACCGTAATTACTGTAGTCACTTTTCAAAACGTTTACCTGTTCATGACTGTTTTGATCGAGGAAACGGCCAATATACTTACTGTCTCCTCAAGGGAAAAAAAAGAATAGCTTCCGCATTGTTCTTACGCCACGGTAATTAGTTCGTACGAGATTTGGTTGTCGGAGAAAGAAGCGATGCTTTTGGCCTTTGAAACGTGAGCGCCTTGATAAGATAGCAGACACAGCGATGCCTCGTTAGTAGGATCCCCTATATTAACATGGATACCCCGCTGCATAGGCATAATTTTCGAGGACAAAATGGGTAAACACATAACTGTTTGCCTCGTCCTGACAAGCTTTTTTTAGGGGGAAACGGAGATTTCCGTACTGACGGCACATGATTGTGGTATAATCTTAAACGCACCTATATAGATCTTAATTTTCCAGATAAAGGGCGAAAATTCGCAATTCTCCGCGATCAGCAGGACATTTTTTCAAGAAGTCCATCAAGCAACGTTGGAGGTCGCTTTTTTTCAATTACAAAGACAGTCATTGAATCCGAGTCCCAGGCGAACGCTGATTCAGCCTTTGTGTCCAATACATTCCTAGGAGCATGTGTCCAAACAATGGCAGAATAGGGTGATTGACACAGCAGCTATTACGTTGCGTGCACTTTTGAATAAGGGTCTGTTACCTGAGTGACTGGAACAAGAGAGAGTTAATACGAATGAGTAATCGATATGCTGGATGCAGGAACGCTAGTAATATTAGTCTTTTCTTTAAGTACTACAGTTTTGCACTGCTTGCAAAGTGCGGCCAGCGTCTTCGTGAAGGCGGGTCTTCTAACTCGCGAGTGCTGATCAATTAAATACCGCATTACCCTAAGAAAGGCTTTGGAAGGATGCCACAGTGCCGAAACACCAGAAAGTTCCAAAATTTATCCACTCTCATGAAAACTTGCGCGAATATTCGATGTCTTATTTTAGAAACCACGATCTTCTGAGTGAAATGAAGAGTCTGAGGAATCATGGACGTTTCAATCTAAGGTATAAAACCGCTCGATACAATTTAGGACTTGGGTTTTGTATCCGGAAAGACAGCCTTCCAATTTGAGCCTACTTAAAGGTTATTGTCTGAAAGAAGAAATAGTTTCTTCATACTTAAGTGGGGCGTGGCTCCGTTTTTTGGAGGATGTACGTTGCACGCTCCACTTGCGTTGTTGGAATTATTGTTTATTCTACAGTCATCGACAGTTTGAAAATCGCAGGGCGTGGAGAGTCCCAGTCATATGACTATTGCTACACCCCTCAGAGACTGCGGATTTAACCTGGGAAGCCTTGGCGCTTCGGCAACCACTCCAGCCAACGTCCGTTGCGCAAGTGTTTGGCATCTGGCTTGCGGAAACCCTTTCCCGCGGTGTTCAGCTCCGCCCTTCCTCTCTTCTACAAAAGCGCGCGTTTGAACGCAATATTTTCTAAAGAAATAAGCGACAGATGATTCATCGTTCCTTCGCAGAGGCCCCGATTTAAGAGCAATCCCGCCTGGGCCATTTATCTCGCGTTTGCAAACCAAATCTTTTCTTTTTTGTTTTTTTAAACCTTGGCTTGAGTATAGTTCACGTTCATAGAACCAGCTTCTTCCCTGTAATCTACGTGTGGAGGAGAGAGGTACATAACGCTACGGCGCTATCGCTTGCGGAGAGTTGCTATGCGCGCCATGAAAACTTAAAGCCACAATGGATGATTTGGGCGTAAACGTTCTCTTAAACGTGTTTCTCTATGATACCGAGAGTTTCGTATGTTTATCTTAACGTCGAGACGCTTCCGCAGAGATTCATTGCTTGTCCGATTTGAGTGTTGAATACCGTAATTACAGTATTTTCCGGACTATAGTCCCCACCCCGTGCAAAGTTCACAGAGGCAAATTTTTCGGTGAAAAATGAAAGTGTTGGCTTAGATAGTCAGCACCCGGGTTGTAAATTACCTCGGTAAAAGTAACTGGAAATCAGTATCAAGATACGTTTGGTGTATCTAAAGTACACACTTGGTACTTTCCTTTCTCGGTATCTGTATTTGTATCTCAAGTACATTTTTCAGTAACTCGTAACTAAGTGAAGTTACCTTTTTACAGGTACTTCTCTATTCAGTTCGTCGAGATAGTAGGAGCTATAAGTCTTGAAGTATTAACACATTACCATGTGCCGTGATTAGCGTTGAGTTGGTTACGACCTGAGAGGCACTGACTTGATCGAACGACGTTTTAGCGAACGAAGCCCTGCCCATGATGTTTCATCGAACGACACTTTAGCGAATGGAGGTGTTCATTTGAGCGAACGGTGCATTAGCGATGCTGTTCTGACAACACCATTTTATCGAATTGCTTCGGAACTCTGTGTGGAGGAAATAGCCACCTGCTTCCTTCATATCCAATCGAAATCGACTTCATTGCATATTTGGAGCTCCGCTGACACCTATACAAGGAGGAGGTAACTTGAAAGATGTGCGCAGTTTCTGTCGCCTGTATATTGTCCTGGTGGTGGCTCTTTTCTGCCATAAAGACAATAGACAATATAATTGGAAATAAGTTCCGAAAGAAAAAAGAAAAAGGCTTATTTTTCTTCCTACTAACAAAAGGAAACAAAAAAAAGACGAGAAAGTTCCAAGCTTTTTGCTTGTCGTCGTGAAGGTTAGCTGCATATGCACTCGACTTAGACGTTTCTTCATGCGGCCGAAGTCTTCTGTGCCCGTCGACGTCAGCACCGGCTCATGGGAATTCGGCTTTCCTTACTTTTCGCATTGGCACCAATAAAACACATTTATCTAACTCGGCTTTGTGCGTATCTTAGTGTAAAAAGCTTTACTTTCAATACATTTTGACGAATTTGGGGAAAATAAATAAAGCATTTTTGAGGTAACTGTACCTGTACCTGGGTATATTTTTAAGCGAGTATCTAGGTACGTACGTGGGTAATTTTTTAGGTACATTTGTGAGGTAACTTTTGCAACCCTTGTCAACACCCGGTGCATGATCCGCGCTTAGTGCCTGGTCCGAACGTAGAACATATCATACGCAGCACACCTTGACAAATGCTTGCTGTATTATCTCACAAAGAAGCTTGTATCATACTTAAATTCACATTAATATACTACGCTAATTATAAAATCCTTCAAGTTCTGTCACAGCGAACAATCTTGAAAAAACTAATCCTTGTGTCCTTACCTCTAGATAGTCCGGATCGGGTGATATTTCAACTTTTAAACATGCATCGTGAACAAACTGTAGTCCAGAACACACAGTAATCGAATAGTGGACGCACTATTTAAAAGCAAGCCCGTCACTTCTACTTTTTTGCAGAACACATATACAGCCTATCATTGCGTTCTCCATACGATACGTAACGAGCAACAAAATGGACAAAGTCATTTCCCGTAAAAAAAAGCAATCTGCAAAGATATTTTCGCTTGAGAACGTTATCTCCGTCCCTTAGATAGCTGGCCTGTTTCTGTGAATTGCGGCGATTGGCTATGTGCGGGCTTAACAGAAAGGCGGACCCACAGACTTCGCTTGTGAACAGTGCTCCTATTGCTCGAGTAAATAAACAATGCTCGAACAGTTTAAAACATTCCACGGACGGATGCACACTTTGAGGGGGGGGGGGGGGTCAATTTAACAACGGGCAACCCGCCACTGTTGAACACGCTTTCCCACGGGAGCTGAAAGCTTTGAAAATTACCACGTACAGCGTTTTTTTTTTATGCGTCTATTGATATTTTTAGGGTAAATCGTTGCCAGATTTGAATTGACGGGAGAAGAACTCGCTAGGATTTCCATCAAAGTAAATTATTTATTATTTATTTATTTATTTATTTATTGAAATAACCCCACAGCGCCCGTGAGGGCATTTAGTGGGGGAGGGGCAAACACAAAATGAACATGACGACAAAGAACACTTAATTGCTTAAACAGTCAAAACTAAAAAGGTGACTTACCCGGAGAAATTAACATGAAAATAAAACAAACGAAAAGCTAAACCAGCGTAAAGCTAGACACATGCGCTCGTGAACATATACAGACAAAGCTGAAGTTTGTAGGAATAACAAGTTTCCAGAATCTGACAATGCGTCAAAAATTTTAGAGCTTACATTTGTTGAGACAATCTCTTCAGATAACTGGTTCCAGTTGAGTATTGTGCGAGGAAAAAATGAGTATTTGTAAATTTCTGTTTTGCTGGTAAAAGGGCTAATTTTTCTGCTGTGATCCAGGTGCCGAGAAATGAAGTGAGGTGGAAGTAAATATTGGGTTTTGTCGATTCCACAGTGATCGTGATATATGCTGTGAAGGAGTTTTAGGCGGAAGCATTTACGACGATTCAGTAGAGACTGCCAGTTAAGTTCACGTTTCATGGCAGCTACACTTTGACCACGCGAGTATGCATTAAGGACAAAACTGGCGGCTCTGTTTTGTATCAGTTCTATATTATTTGTCAGGTACTGCTCGTGGGGATCCCAAACTTCTGAAGCGTACTCTAGAATGGGCCGAATATTTGTGAGATACAGAGTATTTCTGACTTCTTGAGGAGAATTTTTGAAATTAGGTTTGATGAAGACTAGCATCCGATCAGCTTTAGCAGTCATATACTCACTGTGAAAGCGCCATGACAAATCATGGGAAAAGAAAACGCCTAAATATTTTACTTGTAGTGACACGTTGATGGGGATGTCGTTAATCTGGTACATGTTGGTGATAGGGTTACGCTTTTTAGTTACACGGACGAAGTGACATTTGTTAATGTTCAAATCCGTTCCCCAAGTGCTACACCAATTTGCTATGCGGTCAAGGTCGGCCTGCAGAGTGATACAATCATTGAAAGAACTTACTGCTCGATAAATTACACAATCGTCAGCATACAGGCGTATGCTAGGCACAACGTCTACAACAATATCATTAATAAATATTAAAAATAAAAGCGGCCCCAACATCGAGCCCTGGGATACACCAGAGGTGATGGAAATAAAATCAGATGACTTGCCATTAATTAACACTGCTTGAGTCTTGCCACTTAGGTAATCTGCTAACCACCCAAGAACTTTACCATCTATTTTTGAAAACTTCATTTTATGCAGAATAAATTTATGTGACACGAGATCAAAAGCTTTCCGGAAATCAAGAAAAATAGCATCTGTTTGAAGGCCTTTATCGTATCCGTATGCTAAGTCATGATAGAATTCCACTAGCTGAATTGTGCATGACAAGCCTGGGCGGAACCCATGCTGGGATGGAGTGAAAAAATTATTTGACTGTAAATGTTGAGCGATACTTGTGTAGATCACATGTTCCATAAGTTTAGAAGACGTGCTTAGCAACGATATGGGCCTGTAATTTTCAACTTAGTTTTTGGGGCCGCTTTTATGCACAGGCACAACATGAGCTTTCTTTCAGTCAGAAGGCGAAATACTATCTGATAGAGATCTGGTAAACAGGGCGTGCAAGAACATAGCGAGTATACATGCACATTCCTTAAAAATCATTTTAGGAATGACATCAGGGCCTGGAGACTTATCAGGTATTAGTGACCCCAGAAGTTTAACCAGTCCGTCCGAGTGAAATTCAATTTCCGGCATGTCACGCAACTGGTTTACTGCGCTAGGCAGAGGCAAGTGCACCGCAGTTACCGGGAGAAAAAACTGATTGGAAGTATCTACTAAAGCACGTAGCTTTTGCTTGGTCATCGTGTATGGTCTGTTCAAGTTCCTCAATTGATGGTATGCCTACCTGGTCCTTCTTGTTGCTTTTTACCAGTGTCCAGAATTTTTTAGGGCTCCTTTTAAGACGATCACATAAAGCGCCCTGAAAAACGTTTTTAGCTAATTTGAGTTTCATCTTGTAGAGTTTACTTAGGTCGCCTAACCGAGTAATGGACGCGGCAATCGAAGTCCTGCGGAAAGTTAAGTATGCACGCTTCTTTTTCCTCAAAATTTGCCGTAACTCTTTATTTATCCAAGGTTTTCTCTTTTTTGCTTTCTTGGAGAGATTAGCTGGTGTGGGACGTACGTATCGATTAAGGCAGTAAGCTTAGTTTTAAAAATATTCCACAGGGTTTGAACGTCTATCTCATAGCTGTGCATTTAAAAAAAAATGGCAAAAACGTTACAAATTCGTCAGAAAGGCTAGCGTAATTGCCCTGATCGTGAAAATAAATCCTGCGCGGGGACTGCCGAGCGGATAGCGGACGTTTACACTGTATACTTGCTGTAATTATGTCGTGATCGCTAATCCCCGGAAGGTGTGTGACTGCAGAAATAGCTGTTCTGGAACCGCAAAGGAGGTCTATTGTACTTGCTCTATTGAAGTCCACTCTGGTTGGTTCAGTGACGTATTGAGATAATTCAAAGCTTGAAACAAAGTGAGAAAATGTCGCGTATAATATCGACGAGCCGGTAGTTAACATTTGCTTATCATGTCATGTTATGTCAGTCAGGTTAAAGTCACCCCAAGTACAAGATAATCACTTGATATGGAAGACAGCTCGTCAGATAGGGATAACAGTGATTCATGTGTTGCGCTGGGAGGCCGATAGTATGATCCGATAGCTAAGGTTTCCCCGGAATTTAGATAAATCTTACACCAAACCGATTCACACGATGAACAAGGAACATTTATTTCCGAACTCTGAAGGTTGTTTGCGATTAGTAAAAAAACGCCACCACCATGCGTAGTTCTATCCTCTAAATAGGCAGAATAATTGGAAGGGAAAATTTCTTCGTCAGCTATCTCTTCAGTTAGCCAAGATTCCGTACCAATTACAATGCCAGGTTGCGTCGTAGCGACAAGTTCAGCAAAGTCATCAATTTTATTTTTTATGCTGCGACAGTTAATGAGTAGTGCCTCAAGTTTCGACACAGATGCTAGTGACACAACATGCTTCCGTGGTAGTAGCTATGATTCACTCTTTTGGGTGGGAACTGAGCTTGATAATTTCATTCGTTGGTGCGTTGACTCGTCCCAGGTATATAGCTCGCTGTTTACTATTAATTTATCGTAACGTAAAGATACTTTGTCATCTGGCTTTCGAGTATGTTTTATGCTGTTCCAGAGTTCTTTCCGTACTAGCTGGATCCTACGTGAGAAGTCTTCAGACATTAACACTTGCGACCCCTTCAGTTTACGAAGGATATCTAGCTTTTCAATGAAATCGTACAGACGCAGAATTACGGGCCTCGGTTTACCTTGCATCAATCGCCCCAGTCTATGTATCCTCTCAACACTGGCAACGGTAACACCTAGCTTCTCTTTGAAAATGCTTTGAAGCACCAGTTCTTTTAACTCCGTTGTACTTTCATTTTTTACCTCTTTTATTCCGTGAATAATTAAATTATTACGCCTTCCTCTGTTTTCTAGGTCGTGTACTTTCTCTGTTAAAAATGTTACTTTGTCGGATAGGCGCTTTAGGTTTTGCTCACACCGCTCTACCTTTGGGTGGAGCCTTTGATAATTCTTTAATTGTTGACTCTATTGCTGTTAGGCGTTCGTTAGTGCCAGACGTGTGTAGCTAGAGTTTTGTTTGCATTGACTTTATGTCAGCCGGTAAACTTTGCTGGTTGGCTAAAATTGCCGCAAGTTGTTCCACCACAATAGGCCCAGGGTTGAGTTCTATATCGCCGCTTAGGATCAGTATCAGCATACACAGAGAATCAAATGAACCAGTAAGACTCTCGCACACTGTTCTTGGGCCGGGCAGCACAGCAAGACACAGGCAATCAATTGCTCTTGAGCGTGGACACCAGAATAGCTTTACCAACCTGTATTAAAAATAGTAACGGGTTCATGGACGTCCGCCTCGTTGCTTCGCTGCACTGCCCACTGACGATAACAGGCCTTGGGGGTGCGGATCCAAGATGTAGTTGATGACGATGATGGTGGAGCATCCCGTTCCGCACGAGGAACAAAGTCTGCCGTTGTAAACCAAGAATCGGAGACGGGCTCGAAGTGGTTGAAGCTTGAGTTGGTGACCAAAGTTGTTCGCGCTGAACAGGTAATGCTTGTAGGCGCTGGCCCAGGCCGAGGGCAGCGTTGCGACGCCGGGTCGACACTCCAGGCAAGCACCTGTTGCAAGAATTTGTTTTTAATACCATCTTAATTTTCTTCTTATAGACGTCAAAGAAGCCTACAGCGGATATGGGTGGCAGCATCATGTCCCTCATCTATGTAAAATCATTATATTACCATTAGTGAAAAGACGGTGAGAGTGCAGGCGAGCTGGTGGTAGCTAATCATGTCGTATTACACCTGAGACTGCGGTGGAAGAAATCGGAAGAACTTTCAGTAGAAGGAACAGACACAGAGAACGTCTCAAACTCAGCTAACTGGTTTATTTCTCAAACAGCCTTTAAGTACCCACGGAACTTTTTTCCAACCACACTCTACAGAAAAACTCCTTTGTTGCAGACATTTCAAACCGGATGGATACAAAAGATACAAAAAACCCACACATGGGACGAGGACTTAACAATGGGACACTGCGGATCATCGCAGTGACCTTGACAGAGATATGTCCCGAATTATCCTAACTGTCGCGTCAAAGCGCACAAAAAAAAAAAAAACACACACACACAGGTGGTCTCTAAACCGTGGAAACGCACCCAGACAAAAAAAAAAATTACAACTAACACTTTTTTTTTTCCCCTTTTTTCCCCTTTCCTTTCTCTGGGAAAACACACCAAAGTGATCTCGAAATCGCGATCACAAGCACATTTAAAAAAAAAAGAAATTTTTTTAGATGTATATACACATATACATTGTCTCTCCCCCACCTTCTTCTCGTAAACCGAATGCATTCGTTCAAAGTCTGAGAAACTTTTTGGAGTTGCGTTTAAGTTGCATCGATGCTTGGCTTATGCAGTTTCCGATAGAACTTATTCTTATTGTTTCTTTAACGACCCTCTTAATGTCATTTCGCTCTTTATGCAGAACTTCTGTCTCTGACCAATGCGCATTACAATTATTGCATTCCTCTATGTGCTTTGCTATTTCGGAGTTCGGCGCATGCGTGCGTACATTTCTCTGGTGTTCTAGTAACCTGTCATTAAGGCATCTTGAAGTTTGTCCCACGTACTTAAATCCACATGTCAACGGAATCTCATATACTACACTCTCTTTGCAAGGAACTGAAGGTTCCCGATGGGCCTTCTGACAACCCTTGTGGTCCGACTGAAAGGGCGTCAACCTGCTCAATTTTAAATCTGAAGAAAAAACTACGTCCACGCCGAACTTTTTTGCGAGAGCCTTTAGGTTGTGGGAAATCCCGTGGAAATACGGGATTACTGCTATCTTCTTTCTTGCTTTCTTTTCCCGTGGTTCGTTGTTAAATTTCAGTTCTAATTGTCTTTTAATGAATTCTTCTTCATAACCGGCAGATTCTAGCCTCCTCCACTGTTCTTTCACAGCACTACTCATAAAACGAGCGCATGATTTACCCAACGCGTTTGTTACTAAGGACTTAACTACCCCTGCTTTAACCGACTTGGCGTGACAACGCTTTCTACTTAACACAGGTTTTCCGGCTTTTTTCACGTATTCCCAACAAAGACCTTCTTCGACATGTACGCGTAAATCTAGAAACTGCAGGATCCCATTTTCAGGTTTTTCAGTTGTAAACCTAAGCTCCGGAGCTGCTGTTTTTATAATCGATTCCAAAACCTGAGCCTCATTCTCTCGAAAAGCGCAAATAAAAATATCATCCACGTACCTTTTAACAATGCACCCATTCAAGTTATTATCTTTAAGTGTTTCACTTACGCTACTATCTAAGGTGTTAAGATAGATTTCTGCTAACATCGGAGCCACCGAAGATCCAATGCATACACCATCTTTTTGAACATATTTCTGCCCATTATATTCAACAACTGTTGCTTGAAGGTACTGCAGTAGGTGTCGCCGGTCCTTCCCGGGCGGGGTCTGCGGGTGGCGCTGGTGCTGTTGCGTCAGGCGTCGGCGTCGTACCAGCCGCGTCTGGAGGTGGCGCCGCTAGCGTCGGTGCCTTCGCACTGGGTGGTGCTGACGGCACCTGGGCTGGAAAGCTCGTGGGTGGCGGTATCGATGGATCGTCATCCACAGTCGTACGGCCCGGTCTCACGATGGGTTCCGCATGTCGAGGACGCAGGTGGTCAGCGTGCGTGAAGCGAAGCTGGTTGAGCACTTTCACAACGTAGGTCGCAGCACTGACAACCTGACACACGATTCCTTCTTCCCAGGAGACACACTCACCGCGCACTGTTTTCACAAAAACACGGTCGCCCACGTTGAACACACGTTCAGCACCTCGCGACACATCGCGTTGTTCCTTCACATGTTCTTGCTTGCGTTGCATGGCGCCGGCAAAGTCGGGTTTAAGCAGGGAAAGTTTTGTGCGTGGCTGGCGCCTTAGGAATAGTTCGGCGGGCGTTTTCCCAGTCACGCTGTTTGGTGTGTTGCGATAACAGATCAGAAAACTGTCAACATTTTCCTGAAGAGAACACTGCCGACCGGTTGCTTCGCCTTCGAGCACCTGCTTGAGCAATGCTCGTTTCACAGTTTGAACCGTGCGCTCTGCGGCACCGTTAGAGGCTGCGTGGTAAGGCGGGGTGCGAATGTGTTTCACGCCGTTGGCGTTCATGAAGTCAGCAAACTCAGCTGACGTGAACTGCGGACCGTTGTCGCTCACTAGTACCTCGGGCAAACCGTAAGCAGAAAAGGCTCCTCGAAGTTTTTCCAATGTTTTAGTGGTGGATGTAGAAGACATCACCCAAACCTCGATCCATTTCGAAAATGAATCGATGAGCACCAGAAACTCATGGGCACCCTTTGAAGCGAAATCCACGTGCACACGCGACCAGCACCGGGCAGGGTAGCTCCAGGGATGCAGTGGTACCGGACGGGCGGCGGGCTGAACTGCTTGGCAGATTTGGCATTTCTGTACGTGATGCTCGATAGCCGCATCAATTCCAGGCCACCATACAAAACTTCGTGCCAGCATCTTCATGCGGCTGGCGCCTGGATGCTCCTCATGCAGCAAGTTCAGCACGCGGTCCCTTAGCTGTTCCGGGATCACTACACGGACACCCCATGTTACACAACCTTGTTCAAGTGAAAGCTCGTCGCGGCGCACGTAATAAGGCCCAAGTTCTTGCGCGTGCGGTCTTGGCCAACCATTTAGAGTAAACTCAGCAACACGGGACAATGTAAGGCTTCGTTTTGAATACTTTGCAATCTCCTCTACGTTCAATGGGAGGCACTGAAACACTGAGAGGCACTCAACAGGTTCTTCCTCAGCGGGCACCGCCTGAGGCAATCTCGACAGAGCATCAGCCACTTCCATGTTTTTCCCTCGGCGATACTTCAGCCGATATTTATAAGCTGCCAGCACCATGGCCCAACGCTGCATTCGTGCGGCAGCCAGTGTCGGTACAGGCCTTTCCTGACCTAAAATGCCTAGTAGCGGCTGATGATCAGTGTAGATTGTGAACTCTCTGCCAAAAAGATAGCGATGAAACTTTTTGAGACCAAAGATTAACGCCAAAGCTTCGCGCTCGCACTGAGCATACTTTTTCTCGGCTGGCGTTAACGTTCTCGAGGCAAACGCGATAGGCCTCTCTTCGCCGTCAGCAGTCTCGTGAAAGATAACTGCTCCTACGCCATACGAGGACGCGTCACAGAGCATTCCGATCGGCTTATCGACGTCATAGAATGTCAGCACCTGGCTGCTAGTCAGCAACTTTTTCGTATTAGCAAACGCCTCGCTGCATTCCTTCGTCCATGACCATTTCTGATCCTTCTTCAAAAGCCGATAAAGCGGCTCTGCGACTGTTGAACCATTCTTTAAAAACTTCGAATAGAAGTTCAACATGCCCAGATATGCCTTCAATTCTGTGACGGTGGTGGGCTCAGGTGCTGCCAAGATCGCTCTTTTCTTGGCCTCTGTAGGGTAAATCCCATCTGCGGTCACCGTGTGACCCAGATACGTCACGGATTCTTGGAAGAAACGGCACTTGTCCGCGTTGAGCGTGATGTTGTACTCACGCAACCTTCCCAAGACACGTTCGAGAGTCTTTTGGCAGTCTGCCGTGTCAGATCCTGCCACGATTACATCGTCAATGTAGCATCCGACGTGCGGAATGCCTTTTAGCACCTCATCCATCATTGACTGAAATATTGCTGGTGCACTAGCCACACCGTAGGGAAGGCGTTGGAATTCAAAAAGACCCAAGCTAGTGTTAACTGTCAAAAATGGTCTGGACTCTGGAGTGAGTGGCACCTGCTGATACGCCGCAGAGAGGTCAAGTACGCAAAAAACCTTGCCTCCTGCGAGGACAGAATACAGGTCCTCCGGCCTGGGCAGCGGATAGTGATCGGTTTTCAAAACAGGGTTTATCGTTACCTTGTAGTCTCCACAGAGTCTGAGACTACCGTCCTTTTTTGGGACAACGACAAGTGGTGTTGCCCAGTCACTGCGCGCTACTTGTCGAAGCATGCCCGTTTCTACCATGCTGCGCAGCTGGGTTTCTACCTGCTCTCGCAAAGCAAAGGGAACAGGTCTAGCACGGCTAAACACAGGGACCGAACCAGACTTCAGCAAGATCGTCGCTTCGAACTTCTGTATGGTGCCCAGTGTTTTTGAGAACACGGAAGGGTATTTCCTTTGTAGTGCTTGAGCCCTATCTTCCGTTGTGACTTGGCCAATCTCATGCCAATCCAGCCTTAAACGCTGGAGCCAGTTCCGTCCAAGCAGCACTGGAAGCCTCCTTCCATTGTCTTTGACAATTACTACGGGCAACGTCATACTTTGACCCTTGTACACAACAGCGACATCACACTGTCCTTTGAGCTGCAGATGTTCTCCAGTGTACGTGCGAAGTGACATTTTAGCCGGACCACATTTTACATGTGGAAAAACAGAGTCGTACACGCTCTCAGGAACAATTGTGACTGCCGCTCCTGTGTCAATTTGCATGATTAAGGGTTTCCCTTCAACTTGAACACTCACTTCGTAACACGATTGAGTCGTATTTATAAAATGGTACACGTCATGCTCAGTGTCTTCGTCAGAACATTCCAGAGCATTCGTGTTCTTCGGCACCCTTGTGTTTGGACACATTTTCTGCAAATGTCCTACTCTCGAGCACTTGCGGCAGACAAAGCTCTTGTACCAACAAACATTCGATGCATGACTCCTACCACATCTTTCACACCTTTCCTTTTTAGGCCCTTGAATATCTTTAGGTTTCGAGCCCTTTGATCGTCCCTTTTGTCGACTCTTTATAGCGTTTAACGATGCCTCTTTGTCTCTCGATTGCATGAGTGCAGTGTCTCGAGCCGCCAGTTCTCGATCGAGCGCAATCTTGCAAGCGCCTTCAAACGTTAAGTTTTCCTCGGCAAACAAGGCACGCTGGCTCTCTTCATTACGTATGCCTGCTACTAGCCTGTCCCGAAGGGCGTCTTGCAAGAAGTTGCCGCAGTCGCGATAACTCAATCCGCACGCTACAACAGGTACAAATCAAGAAGTGAAAGGAAACTGTCGACGGCGATGCCCGTCCTGGACTGAAAGTTTACCAGGTTTAACTCTAGCACTTGCCGAACTCTTTGCACCAAGCGCACTTTCTCAAGCGAATAGTATAGATCCTTAATGTCCATTGACATTACAGTGCATTGTCTTCCATGAAAGCCCTCTAGAACATCAATTAGTGCCTCTGAATTTCTCAGTGAAAGACTCCCCTCCAGTTGAATTACATTCAACCCTCTTTGCAAAAATTTCGAGACGCTACACTGCCACGTTCCGAGTTCGTTGATTACTGTGCGAAAAAGCATATCCGGTTTGTGATCTTTCAAAAAAAATTTTAGACTTAACGAAGACCTTGTTTGGTTAACTACTTGTTTTGCCAAATTATCCATCTCATCTTCCTTGAAGATTTCAACAATATTCTTCTTAATTTTCTTAATGTTCCCTTTCCACTCAATGAAGAGTGCGCCGAGGGCTTCGTCTGCCTTTCTTCTGAACACTGTCTCGGGAAGGACACCGAACATACCACTTTTGTCAGTCTGCAGCAGACGCAGCGATCCCCTTTCTAGTTCCTTCACGGCAGCGCTTATGACACGAAAATCTCTCTTTTCAGTTCGAAAGCTATCATTCATCAGTTTGTCCATTCTATCAACAGCACAATCCACGAACGTGGCTCTTTCATCATGACCCGTCACTTTCGAAATAGTCTGAATTGCGGAAAACACATCTACCCTTGAAGGTTTCACGTTCATGCAAAACTTTGGGCCATTCCCCAGTGTTTGTTCCGTCTTTCTAGAAATGGACACCTCGCATGGGTTCACCACGTGCGGTATAGTCAGATTGGACTGATTGTTGATGTCTGGTAGTCTTCCACATGCTGTCGCCTGATTGTTCCTTTGGATGCTCCTTAACACTGTTCTTCACTTTACGCTCCAAAGACTGTCAAAAAGTACCTTTTCCTCGTCCCATGTGTGGGTTGTTTTGTATCTTTTGTATCCATCCGGTTTGAAATGTCTGCAACAAAGGAGTTTATCTGTAGAGTGTGGTTGGGAAAAAGTTCCGTGGGTACTTAAAGGCTGTTTGAGAAATAAACCAGTTAGCTGAGTTTGAGACGTTCTCTGTGTCTGTTCCTTCTACTGAAAGTTCTTCCGATTTCTTCCACCGCAGTCTCAGGTGTAATACGACATGATTAGCTACCACCAGCTCGCCTGCACTCTCACCGTCTTTTCACTAATAGTTCCGGAAGCAGGCTTATTTCCCTTCAACCATGGCCCCGCAGCTGTACCCCAACCAACCCCGCTGCTCCTTCAAGCATTCACGGTACTCGACAACCTGGGACGACGTTTGGCTGAATTGGAAGCGGAGGTCGCTTTCCTGGGCATCAGTTTGAGAAAGAGGTATGTGGATCCGAACCTCTTCAAACATCTATCATCCTCAAGATTCCCATGGAGCTCCAAAAAGAAGATTATCAAGGCATACAGACAAGGTGCGACCAAGAGAATTGATGAACTACGACGGGCCTGTGAGCGCATCTGGACCATCCTTCGGGGCCAGCAATACAAGCACGATCAGGACTTCCAACGCTGGAACGCAGGAAAAAAGGTACTTTTTGACAGTCTTTGGAGCGTAAAGCGAAGAACAGTGTTAAGGAGCATCCAAAGGAAATCCGACGACAGCATGTGGAAGACTACCAGACATCAACAATCAGTCCAATCTGACTATACCGCACGTGGTGAACCCATGCGAGGTGTCCATTTCTAGAAAGACGGAACAAACACTGGGGAATGGCCCAAAGTTTTGCATGAACGTGAAACCTTCAAGGGTAGATGTGTTTTCCGCAATTCAGACTATTTCGAAAGTGACGGGTCATGATGAAAGAGCCACGTTCGTGGATTGTGCTGTTGATAGAATGGACAAACTGATGAATGATAGCTTTCGAACTGAAAAGAGAGATTTTCGTGTCATAAGCGCTGCCGTGAAGGAACTAGAAAGGGGATCGCTGCGTCTGCTGCAGACTGACAAAAGTGGTATGTTCGGTGTCCTTCCCGAGACAGTGTTCAGAAGAAAGGCAGACGAAGCCCTCGGCGCACTCTTCATTGAGTGGAAAGGGAACATTAAGAAAATTAAGAAGAATATTGTTGAAATCTTCAAGGAAGATGAGATGGATAATTTGGCAAAACAAGTAGTTAACCAAACAAGGTCTTCGTTAAGTCTAAAATTTTTTTTGAAAGATCACAAACCGGATATGCCTTTTCGCACAGTAATCAACGAACTCGGAACGTGGCAGTGTAGCGTCTCGAAATTTTTGCAAAGAGGGTTGAATGTAATTCAACTGGAGGGGAGTCTTTCACTGAGAAATTCAGAGGCCCTAATTGATGTTCTAGAGGGCTTTCATGGAAGACAATGCACTGTAATGTCAATGGACATTAAGGATCTATACTATTCGCTTGAGAAAGTGCGCTTGATGCAAAGAGTTCGGCAAGTGCTAGAGTTAAACCTGGTAAACTTTCAGTCCAGGACGGGCATCGCCGTCGACAGTTTCCTTTCACTTCTTGATTTGTACCTTCAAGCAACAGTTGTTGAATATAATGGGCAGAAATATGTTCAAAAAGATGGTGTATGCATTGGATCTTCGGTGGCTCCGATGTTAGCAGAAATCTATCTTAACACCTTAGATAGTAGTGTAAGTGAAACACTTAAAGAAAATAACTTGAATGGGTGCATTGTTAAAAGGTACGTGGATGATATTTTTATTTGCGCTTTTCGAGGGAATGAGGCTCAGGTTTTGGAATCGATTATAAAAACAGCAGCTCCGGAGCTTAGGTTTACAACTGAAAAACCTGAAAATGGGATCCTGCAGTTTCTAGATTTACGCGTACATGTCGAACGTCTTTGTTGGGAATACGGGAAAAAAGCCGGAAAACCTGGGTTAAGTAAAAAGAGTTGTCACGCCAAGTCGATTAAAGCAGGGGTAGTTAAGTCCTTAGTAACAAACGCGTTGGGTAAATCATGCGCTCGTTTTATGAGTAGTGCTGTGAAAGAACAGTCGAGGAGGCTAGAATCTGCCGGTTATGAAGAAGAATTCATTAAAAGACAATTAGAACTGAAATTTAACAACGAACCACGGGAAAAGGAAGCAAGAAAGAAGATAGCAGTAATCCCGTATTTCCACGGGATTTCCCACAACCTAAAGGCTCTCGCAAAAAAGTTCGGCGTGGACGTAGTTTTTTCTTCAGATTTAAAATTGAGCAGGTTGACGCCCTTTCAGTCGGACCACAAGGGTTGCCAGAAGGCCCATCGGGAACCTTCAGTTCCTTGCAAAGAGAGTGTAGTATATGAGATTCCGTTGACATGTGGATTTAAGTACGTGGGACAAACTTCAAGATGCTTTAATGACAGGTTACTAGAACACCAGAGAAATGTACGCACGCATGCGCCGAACTCCGAAATAGCAAAGCACATAGAGGAATGCAATAATTGTAATGCGCATTGGTCAGAGACAGAAGTTCTGCATAAAGAGCGAAATGACATTAAGAGGGTCGTTAAAGAAACAATAAGAATAAGTTCTATCGGAAACTGCATAAGCCAAGCATCGATGCAACTTGGACGCAACTGCAAAAAGTTCCTCAGACTTTGAACGAACGCATTCGGTTTACGAGAAGAAGGTGGGGGAGAGGCAATGTATATGTGTATATACATCTAAAAATTTTTTTTTTTTTTTTTAAATGTGCTTGTGATCGCGATTTCGAGATCACTTGGGTGTGTTTTCCTAAAGAAAGGAAAGGGGGAAAAAGGGGAAAAAAAAAGTGTTAGTTGTGGTTTTTTTTTTTTTTTTTTTTGTCTGGGTGCGTTGCCACGGTTTAAAGACCACCTGTGTGTGGTTTTTTTTTTTTTTTTTTTTTTTTTTGTGCGCTTTGACGCGACTGTTAGGATAATTCGGGACATATCTCTGTCAAGGTCACTGCGATGATCCGCAGTGTCCCATTGTTAAGTCCTCGTCCCATGTGTGGGTTGTTTTGTATCTTTTGTATCCATCCGGTTTGAAATGTCTGGAACAAAGGAGTTTATCTGTAGAGTGTGGTTGGGAAAAAGTTCCGTGGGTACTTAAAGGCTATTTGAGAAATAAACCAGTTAGCTGAGTTTGAGACGTTCTCTGTGTCTGTTCCTTCTACTGAAAGTTCTTCCGATTTCTTCCACCGCAGTCTCAGGTGTAATACGACATGATTATATTACCAGTACTTTAAAATAATGTGCTTCAATCACTCCGGAACAATAGGCTGCTTTAAAAATGACGCGCATCAATCGTCTCATTTGTAATAGCCCCCCTCCCCGCCAAAAGAAAAAAAGTATTTAGGTCAAATTTGAACTGTTACCGAAGAGTGTTGGTCGCGAACTTTTCACTCTAGCTCGATGAACGTCTCAAAACATTATTTAGGACCGCGTAGAAGCTATCTCTAGATTATTACAAACACTAAAACAATACAACACTCGTTAACGATACCGTAAAGATTGGGGGGTCACAGTGCTCATAATACATCATACAAGAGACAGTCTGCAAACACGAATCACCGCAATATCTGGGGTCCGAATAGCCGCGTGTCAAGTTTTCTCCATGACCTTATTGCCACACGTCATTCGAAGCACGGATCTCGCGGTGACTCGCGTTCGAAACTGCATGCAGACTGTGTTCTGTGTGATTTATGACCTTTGAGACCCCGACTTAAGTAAATTTTCAAAACATTTTATTCAAACTAACGGCCGCCATTCTTGTTACCATTTCATAGTGACTGACTGCGAGGCGAGTCGCCAACATCTTAGTGTGCAGTGGTGGATTCAGAAGGAGGGGGGGGGGGGGGGGGGGGTCCGTTTGCTGTGACCTTTCTCTTTAATTCTGCGTGTGTAAAAATTGTTTATAGTGAAGTTGGAAGCTGAGCTAGTTGCTGGTTGTTATACATAGTGAACAAAAACAGCGCACAAGACAAGGACAAAAGAGCAGCATACACGACAGTAGTTGGTCTTTAGTTCTTTAAACAGCGGGAGGTTAGTCTGGATGAGCATGGCGACATCGTTACCCACTATAGATGAGAGGCAGTGCAGCACAACTGCAGTGCACTAGAATAAAAGTCTAGTATTTGGACCGGCAAGGCGCGGCAATGGGAGCATGTGAGGCTGCGCGAGTAAACCATAATCACGGCGCTGGAGTCGACAGGGCAGCAGAAAATAACTGCAGGCCGCATGTGGAGCCGCGCTTGCTCGCGCGCGCGGAGCACGCGCACAATCAGCATCATATATACTGACCTTACTGCCGATGCGCCGGTGTCGACATGTATCGCGATCAGAGATGGGCAAAATACATGCAAATATGTATCGAAATACAAATACAAAATACTTCGTCAAAAATGTATTTAATTACAAATCTAATTACATTTCCAAAAAAGCATTTATGTACAACATACAAATACAACCAAATGTATTTGGTATCCTCCAAATACTTTTCCAACCTCTTTCCTCAAAATTTGCGTCAGCGACTTCAAAGCACCTGCAACGGGTTTCTGGGTATCTCATTTTAGTTTTGCATCGCACACTCGGGAGTTAGTGTGCGAGGCTCTAGTAACGTAATAGAAATATAATAAAAAAATGTAATCAGCTTGGATGTAATAGGTTAAAAATGACAGAGCTTCAAGCAGCTTTTTTTTGTCGATTGCATTTTGGTATAGACCAACGAAGAGCTGAGACGACCAAGACGCGTAGCACTAGCCAGAGAATTTTTTATTGTTGCAACTCGCACCAGTTACGAAAATGTGGACGACCCGCCCATTTAGAATGTTCCAGGCAAAAATATCGATAGAAATCAGGCTGGAAAGCATCACAAGTTGTCACAGGCACTTATTTAGCCAGTCTGCCTGTGAACGTCGATTTCGTCACTATTCTTGCCCTGGACTAGCACCGTAATCACAAAGTCACTAAACGCTTGTGCTTGATTGAGAGACACTGCATTCGGTGCAGAACGTAGTTTTCTTTCTGCTCTTGACACGTCTTACGATGAGCAAAATGAGTCGTGACAATCAATTTGAGGGACGTATTTTCGCCCCCAAAATTGTATTTAATTACAATTGTATTTGAAATACCCACGTTTTAGTATTTAGATACACACGTCAAATACATTACCCAATTTTTAATTATATACAAATGCAAAATACACAAAGTATTTTAAGTACGTATTTCAAATACTTGTATTTGAAATACTGCCCATCCCTGATCACGATCTACACCACACGCCTCACGCGAGTATGGTGGTGCTTGTGCGCGTGCTCCGCGTGCACGTGCACGCGCGGCTGCACGTGCCGGCTGCAGTGACTTTCTGCTGCGCTCTTGACTGCAGCTTCGCGATTATTGGCTACAGGCGTATCCTCAGAAGCTCCCATTGCCGAGCCGCGCCTGTCCCAACCTTACCCCGTATTCTAGTACATTGAGGTACAATTGTATCACTATGCAGTAGTGATACATAAGACAGCACGCCGGTACGATGCACATCCAGATCTAAATGATCAGGGGTGAAGATGCCTGGATTCTGGAGAGCGACGACAGGACAAGCGCTGACTCGTAACTACTCGCTTTTCCGAGTGATCGCTATGACTATTTGCTGAATCGCGCTTGCCCGCCCCGCGTATGCGGCCGTGGTCAGTCTCCATGGCAGAGAGCGTTGTGGCAGTTGTGGAAGCCGTGGTGACAGATTGCCATAAAAATAGCCGTGGGTAATATTTCGTGCTTGATTGAAGTGGTTTGACAAAACAACAACCACGACGACGATTACGACGACAGTCGCATCCACTTGTTTCAAGAATCCGGTTTGTCAAGCGATTTTATTCAAGCACGAAATATCTCCCACGGTGCAGTGCACTTGACCCGCGGCTATTTTTATGTCAGCCTGCCGCCACAGCGCTGCCGACCATATTACTATAATGGCTAGAGATATTACAACTCTACCAAAAAGATGGCAGACCGTGGCCACATTCCTGTGCATAGGCGGAGCTAAGCAAACGCGATCCAGCAAAGAGGCATACATATCAGGGTTTTTTACTAATAGAAAAGAAGACAAAAACACGCAACGCACACATTCACACGTGAATCTTCCACCCATGATAGCTGCTCACTACAGCACGCGCTGGCCCTTCATTGTCATCTTAAGGGATTCCAGCCCGACCCTAGACAACACGACTGACGCCAAGCCTCTGCAGTTTTCTCTCCCACTGTGGATGTGAAATGCCTCTTGCACTTCGCGTGTCACCTTTTTTCTTGTGCCGTCCTAGAATGGCGGTAGGACTAAGTGGCGGTTCTCACAGACACTCTATGCTGCGGGAACTGTCCTCCCACAGTGGATTCTAGAGAATACATGAGTTTTCGAAGCTCACCGTTCAGGCAGCGTCCACCTACCAAACATAGGTGAGGCCACACGAGAGTGGAATTCTTTACACTACTCAATACTCTTCCCTTGCTATTTTTTTTTTGCGATAAACCTGGCCTATTTTACCTGACAAAAAAAAAAAAAAAAGACTACAAGGATTCTATAACGGCTGAAAGTATTTTCTTTTAATTCGTCTGAAATCCTTCGTAAATATGGGTTGACGACTGGTCTCTTCTTTTCTAGAACACGTTTGGTAGACCTACAGCCCTTAATCATATTTAGCAGTATTCTTGACACGTATGAAATTAGTGCCGATAGATTGCCAACTTTGTTTAGCCAGTGAGCTTGTGTTTTAAAGCTGTCTCAGAGTGTGGAGGCATGATTTTTTTAGGGCTGAGGATAGACATGGCATACCAGTGCCCCTCTCTACATTTTCTGAGTGGGCCGACATGTAGTGCAAATTACCCTTCTTTGATTTTGGGCAATAAGTTAAGGGAATATGGCAATCTTCTAGAAAGGTAGAGAGAAGTGCAGGTACTGGAGTACTCTTTCTTTTGGAACCTCAAAGATAAATATGAGGCTTCCCCCGAGAGCTCTGTAAATGTATCCACCACTTTGTCCACTTGCGTTTCCGATTATCCATCTCCTTCGAGAAAACACAAAAAAGTCGTTTATGTAGCAGACTGCGTTGGTAACACTTGCCCCACCAAGCGCTCTTTCGATTGCCCAATCCACCTCATTGAAGTAAATGTCACTTAAATAGGAGGGTACACAGGACCCAATACGCACCCCTGACTGTTGCCGGTAGCATCCATCCCGCCACCCGAATATTATTGACAGCAGGTGGAACAGCAACAACTCAATAAAGCTTTTCAGGGTTACACTTTTAGAACGTCTGAACGCCATCTGTTCATTAACTTCAATACACCCTTTCACTGATGTAAACGATTGATAATGTGGTGAGGAGTAAACGTCTTCCACATCTATACTAAAGTATCACTCTTTCCCAAATTGTTGAGTGAGATACTCCACTGTCTCCTCCGAGTTGAAGGTCCCTAAAATTGACCTTGATGTTTCAAGATGACAGCTTTTTGGAGTTAGGGCGCAACTTGTCTTTTCCTCAACCCCCTTTCCGTCATACTGGTTCGAAAAGGAAACACAGTGAGGTTATTGCCAGGAGATAGAACAACTGAAGCATAGTATATGGCTGGGCTCTCAAACACGCGGCACGCGGGCTGCAGGAGACCTGAGACTCCCAGGGACACGGCCAGTGTGCGTCCCGTGGCTTCGAGCCTCATTGCTCCGCCTTCAATCCTACAGGCGCAAAAAACAAGTTTAATATCATGGATTCATTTCTTCAGAAAATAGAGCTCTGCTCATATAACATGTTCATACATTTTGCATTACTCTGTTTTATTTTAAGCTGAGTATTACCTCGTGAGAATATCTGATTCTCAGCCCTTTCAAATGTTAGTCAACCGGCACGGCAGTACAACTACTTGATGTTGATGTTAATGTTTTTACGTGCCAAAAAAGCACCCTGAAAATTTTGACATTGGTGCACAGCCGAAGTAACTTCCACATACAAAAAGAATTATCATGCAAAGCCATGAAACTCATAAATACCCCGTTAGAAAGTTTGTCATAATAATGAACTTACCCGTTCATAACGCTATTTAAAGTCAAAATGAGGCATGGAAAAAATGATCTGAACATGGCTATTGCAAAAAATCTGATTTCGATGTAAATGGTGATCCTTCAAATTGCGGGCAGGGGAATTCACGCGTAAACCCTTCGCGTTCACGCGTGAATTTTGCTGGGATGCGTAGCCTTATGCTGCTCAAATGATTCGGTACATCAGTATGACGTTGGATAAGTTTTTGTAAAAACACTACATCTTGGCAATCCCTACGACCACCTATTAGGGTGGTTACCGTTTCGACTCCTTCCCATCTCAACCTTCCCGTTTGTACCTTTCCGTTCCAACCCGGCTCAAGACGACCTAATCGTATCATCTTTTTCCCATTTCGCCCTATCGCGAGACAACCTTCCCCCTTCGACCACCGCTGGCTATCAGTTGGGTCGGTTCTAGCGTCCAGCGTATGTCCTCCTTGGAGACTTAATTTTGCCCTCTCCCGAAACAACCTCGGAGAGTTGATCATGAGAAATTACTTTTTGCACGCTTTTCTGGTGTTTTTGCTGCCTGCAGTGCTGCGAACGAGCATTGCAGTCACCGCGGTCACCTGGACGGGATGTCTCCGCTCGCGCTTGACTATTTTGATGGCACCCGAGGAATGACCCTTTTTCCGTTTAACGGTGGAACGGCCACAGAAACCGAGGTCCACGGACCAAAAACCGCACGGAGTCCTGGCACCGTAAGATAAACGCTGTGTGAGGCGCGGTCCATCCGAACATTTACAGCTTCGTCGATCTCATCAAACGGGATGAGGCCTTGACAAGGATATCTTTTCAGCGGCTTGCAAACGGTTGTGCCGCGTGGACCAAGGGCTTAAGGGAGTCATCAGAGACCGCAAACTATCAAAATTGGAGTGTTAGCTTTTTGATGGCAAAATTCCCCCGTTGACTTCCTAAACAAGGCGAAAGCATTTTGTGCTCAATGATATTTTTCTGTATGCGTAAGGATTCAGTTTTCGAAATTGCAAAAAAAATAAAAATAAAGACGCTATTGTACGCCTGTCAACCTGTCTGACGTATCGCTCTCCAAAATATTTAGTGCACTATTAGAATGCTTCAGCATAACGTACTCGAGCGCGTTGGATACTCGAAAAATAGCGTCGCAATCTGAAAACCTGTCCTTCCTTCCCCCCCCCCCCCCCCCCCCGCGTCGTTAAAATTTTAGCTTACTCAAAGCACCTGAGTACGTTATTCTAGGATGCCTAATAGACCCTTTCCGAAATTCAGTCTGGCCACTTTGATCACTATCATCATCAGTGGAACGGCATCTGTGCCATACCAATGGCGGCCTTCTAGTGACTGATAAAAAAAGACGTTGAAGATGCTCCTAAGCGGATCTTGCGAGGCCTCTACATTCGGGGGGTCAGTACGACGTGACGCAGGAATGGAACGCAAGAGTACGTAAGCGTTTATTTCTAATAATTCAGATTCAGTCAACCTGTGTGCGGCACACAATCTCCTTTAAAGCAATTTAGTGTATAAAATTTTCTCGAGGCATCTGAGTGAGTAGGAGCTTTGTTCTGAATGCAGGTTCTTGGTCACCGTCGAACTGAAAGTGATCGAGAAAGAACTCACTGAACAATTCCTCGCGTGCTGTTGACTTGCGAAAGTGACGGTGCCGAGACAAGTTCATTTCCCCCATTGATATGGCAAAACCTAAACTGCTTTACAAACCATCAGATGGCACTGAATTTCGGAAAGGGTCTATTCTACAGAAAGCGAAACTGTTAACGCGGACAAGCGACCGTCGGTTTTTGCTGTTTATCTCATGGAATCGAAACGCTGCCATCAAAACTATTAGTGTCTTTGGAAGTGTTTATCTGAGCCACAAACCTAAGCGCTAAAATTTGGTTTCTACTGATACCAATTTGAAATAAAATTTAAAAAAAGCGACAAAAACGCGGTCGGGGTAACACTAGCCGGCTTTACATTAATGCGATCGTAGCGCACCGAATCGAGCAGGGACCAATCACACGCACCCTGTTTTTTTTCTCCTTCCTCTTCTACCCCAATCGAAATAGTCAAATCGATTCGATGCGCTAAGGTCGCATTAATGTAAATGCAGCCAGTGTTGCGCAGTGTACATAGTCCTTTTCGCGGTTGCACGTTGTAATGACCATATTGAAAAAATAAAATAAAATAAAATGTTTTGAGTGGTTGAAGTATGAATATATTACGTTGAAACTTGTCTCAAATGGTCGTATATTTTAAGAATACGTTGACATGAAAAATATTTCAGTATATATTCCTAAACAAAAAACGCGCGCAGACTGGGGTTAGAACGATTGAAACTTTTGGCTAAGAGGTTGAGATGCGCAGTGCCTTATACAAATGGGTTGAAACGGGACGGGTTCAAACGCAAAGGTGGTTCGAGTACGGATTCAAATAAGAAGGGAGTTTTGAGAACGGGCTCAAAAGGGATGTATACAAATGGCAAGGAGAAAACAGGGCAGGTCCAAACGGGAAGGTAGTCTCGGAAATGGGTCAAAACGGGAAAACTCAAACGCAAGGTCGTTTCGTAAGTGGGTCGAAACGGGAAGGGTTCAAACGGGAATTGGTTGTTTCGGGCTACACCCACGTAATTCGCTGAGATTCAAAAGCCTAACAAGAGAATGGTATACGGATGATAGTCTCCCGTGAAAATGCATATCATAAACTGCGCGATTCAAGCGCCTTCTTACCACTTTAATACGCTTACATTCACTTTCCAATAAACTGTTCTACAAGGCGGAAGCAAATTCAAGACGGGGCCCATACAATGCAAAATAAACGTAACACGGCACCGGGTGCTCGAATTTTTCGAGCCATACGTGAAATTGTACGAAGCAACTTAAAACCGGTGCTACAAATGTTATTATCATGGGATTCGACCGATAGTTGGCAAAGTACTAACACACAAACGACCCTGATGAAATTAGCTCGTGTAATAGTACTGTTTTTTAACTTATACTTTATGTGTAAATGATATCTACGCCTTAAAAACGTACAAAGTTTGTTTTGTTTGTGTTCATTGGCAATCGGTTCAACGAGCACCACTTTCAAATACTCAAAATGGCAGACTGCAGCGCTTCTCATTCGTTTCCGGAACAGACATGTGAGAATACCTTTAAGTCATCTGCACTTAAGAGCACCTTAGAAAATCTTATACAGTTTAAAACATCGTTTATAAATACGAGGAACAACAACGAACCAATGCAAAAATAACGGTTGTGGCGCAGAATAGCTTGCGCACGTTCATACATTAAAAAGAACTGAGACTGGGGAAAAGAAAGGGACAAACACACTGAAACATTAAAAACAGCTGCAAAGTTTATACACCGGAACAGCTCCTTATAAATTTGGAAGTCACCCCGCCTTGAGCCAACAAAACAAGAAAAGTGGGACGACCCATCACCTCAAAAAGGTGACCCAGCCAAAACATTTTTTTTTGTTTTTGTTAGTACAGATAATAACTCATCCTCGCTTTGAAAACGACAACTGTCAGCCCCACACACACAAAAAAAAAAAAAATAAAACCGACTTAACACGATAAAAAAATTGTACAATTAGGAAAACCCTTGTCTCCTTGTCCAAGGATATTGAGGGCTAGCTAATGCAATATCCAACGGCCGTGGCCCGCAGAGCCTCGCTTATCAGCGTCTTAAACGGATTCCTTTCTCTTCTAAGTTCCGATGTGTGCATCCATTGAGGGAAAGAATTCTTATATTCTTTCACGTGTTTAGCGAGTTCAGAATTTGGCAAATAATCCTTGACAGCTCTTTTGTGTTCTAGAATCCTTATAATGCAATTAAATGCAAAGGTGCGAGCGAGCTGGACAAGAATGACGAAAATAATCCCTGGAGAAGGGGAACGAGAGGGACAAAGGACAAACACAAATCTCCAAACACAGCTAGGTGACTGGTGCGCGACCGAAAAAATCCGCCTGGTCCGGGTATTGAACCCGGGACCTCTCCATTACAGGTGGAGCGCTCTACCAATTGAGCTAGCCAGGGGTTAGACATCAGTAGAGCAAACGGGTCTTATCAGCCGCCACCAGTCTAACACCAACAATGGCGAAGCTTGCAATTCAAGGTAATAATTATAATGCAATTAAATGCAAAGGTGCGAGCGAGCTGGACAAGAATGAGGAAAATAATCCCTGGAGAAGGGGAACGAGAGGGACAAAGGACAAACACAAATCTCCAAACACAGCTAGGTGACTGGTGCGCGACCGAAAAAATCCGCCTGGTCCGGGTATTGAACCCGGGACCTCTCCATTACAGGTGGAGCGCTCTACCAATTGAGCTAGCCAGGGGTTAGACATCAGTAGAGCAAACGTGTCTTATCAGCCGCCACCAGTCTAACACCAACAATGGCGAAGCTTGCAATTCAAGGTAATAATTATAATGCAATTAAATGCAAAGGTGCGAGCGAGCTGGACAAGAATGACGAAAATAATCCCTGGAGAAGGGGAACGAGAGGGACAAAGGACAAACACAAATCTCCAAACACAGCTAGGTGACTGGTGCGCGACCGAAAAAATCCGCCTGGTCCGGGTATTGAACCCGGGACCTCTCCATTACAGGTGGAGCGCTCTACCAATTGAGCTAGCCAGGGGTTAGACATCAGTAGAGCAAACGGGTCTTATCAGCCGCCACCAGTCTAACACCAACAATGGCGAAGCTTGCAATTCATGGTAATAATTATAATGCAATTAAATGCAAAGGTGCGAGCGAGCTGGACAAGAATGACGAAAATAATCCCTGGAGAAGGGGAACGAGAGGGACAAAGGACAAACACAAATCTCCAAACACAGCTAGGTGACTGGTGCGCGACCGAAAAAATCCGCCTGGTCCGGGTATTGAACCCGGGACCTCTCCATTACAGGTGGAGCGCTCTACCAATTGAGCTAGCCAGGGGTTAGACATCAGTAGAGCAAACGGGTCTTATCAGCCGCCACCAGTCTAACACCAACAATGGCGAAGCTTGCAATTCAAGGTAATAATTATAATGCAATTAAATGCAAAGGTGCGAGCGAGCTGGACAAGAATGACGAAAATAATCCCTGGAGAAGGGGAACGAGAGGCACAAAGGACAAACACAAATCTCCAAACACAGCTAGGTGACTGGTGCGCGACCGAAAAAATCCGCCTGGTGCGGGTATTGAACCCGGGACCTCTCCATTACAGGTGGAGCGCTCTACCAATTGAGCTAGCCAGGGGTTAGACATCAGTAGAGCAAACGGGTCTTATCAGCCGCCACCAGTCTAACACCAACAATGGCGAAGCTTGCAATTCAAGGTAATAATTATAATGCAATTAAATGCAAAGGTGCGAGCGAGCTGGACAAGAATGACGAAAATAATCCCTGGAGAAGGGGAACGAGAGGGACAAAGGACAAACACAAATCTCCAAACACAGCTAGGTGACTGGTGCGCGACCGAAAAAATCCGCCTGGTCCGGGTATTGAACCCGGGACCTCTCCATTACAGCTGGAGCGCTCTACCAATTGAGCTAGCCAGGGGTTAGACATCAGTAGAGCAAACGGGTCTTATCAGCCGCCACCAGTCTAACACCAACAATGGCGAAGCTTGCAATTCAAGGTAATAATTATAATGCAATTAAATGCAAAGGTGCGAGCGAGCTGGACAAGAATGACGAAAATAATCCCTGGAGAAGGGGAACGAGAGGGACAAAGGACAAACACAAATCTCCAAACACAGCTAGGTGACTGGTGCGCGACCGAAAAAATCCGCCTGGTCCGGGTATTGAACCCGGGACCTCTCCATTACAGGTGGAGCGCTCTACCAATTGAGCTAGCCAGGGGTTAGACATCAGTAGAGAAAACGGGTCTTATCAGCCGCCACCAGTCTAACACCAACAAGGGTGAAGCTTGCAATTCAAGGTAATGATTATAATGCAATTAAATGCAAAGGTGCGAGCGAGCTGGACAAGAATGACGAAAATAATCCCTGGAGAAGGGGAACGAGAGGGACAGAGGACAAACACAAATCTCCAAACACAGCTAGGTGACTGGTGCGCGACCGAAAAAATCCGCCTGGTCCGGATATTGAACCCGGGACCTCTCCATTACAGGTGGAGCGCTCTACCAATTGAGCTAGCCAGGGGTTAGACATCAGTAGAGCAAACGGGTCTTATCAGCCGCCACCAGTCTAACACCAACAATGGCGAAGCTTGCAATTCAAGGTAATAATTATAATGCAATTAAATGCAAAGGTGCGAGCTAGCTGGACAAGAATGACGAAAATAATCCCTGGAGAAGGGGAACGAGAGGGACAAAGGACAAACACAAATCTCCAAACACAGCTAGGTGACTGGTGCGCGACCGAAAAAATCCGCCTGGTCCGGGTATTGAACCCGGGACCTCTCCATTACAGGTGGAGCGCTCTACCAATTGAGCCAGCCAGGGGTTAGACATCAGTAGAGCAAACGGGTCTTATCAGCCGCCACCAGTCTAACACCAACAATGGCGAAGCTTGCAATTCAAGGTAATAATTATAATGCAATTAAATGCAAAGGTGCGAGCGAGCTGGACAAGAATGACGAAAATAATCCCTGGAGAAGGGGAACGAGAGGGACAAAGGACAAACACAAATCTCCAAACACAGCTAGGTGACTGGTGCGCGACCGAAAAAATCCGCCTGGTCCGGGTATTGAACCCGGGACCTCTCCATTACAGGTGGAGCGCTCTACCAATTGAGCCAGCCAGGGGTTAGACATCAGTAGAGCAAACGGGTCTTATCAGCCGCCACCAGTCTAACACCAACAATGGCGAAGCTTGCAATTCAAGGTAATAATTATAATGCAATTAAATGCAAAGGTGCGAGCTAGCTGGACAAGAATGACGAAAATAATCCCTGGAGAAGGGGAACGAGAGGGACAAAGGACAAACACAAATCTCCAAACACAGCTAGGTGACTGGTGCGCGACCGAAAAAATCCGCCTGGTCCGGGTATTGAACCCGGGACCTCTCCATTACAGGTGGAGCGCTCTACCAATTGAGCCAGCCAGGGGTTAGACATCAGTAGAGCAAACGGGTCTTATCAGCCGCCACCAGTCTAACACCAACAACGGCGAAGCTTGCAATTCAAGGTAATAATTATAATGCAATTAAATGCAAAGGTGCGAGCGAGCTGGACAAGAATGACGAAAATAATCCCTGGAGAAGGGGAACGAGAGGGACAAAGGACAAACACAAATCTCCAAACACAGCTAGGTGACTGGTGCGCGACCGAAAAAATCCGCCTGGTCCGGATATTGAACCCGGGACCTCTCCATTACAGGTGGAGCGCTCTACCAATTGAGCTAGCCAGGGGTTAGACATCAGTAGAGCAAACGGGTCTTATCAGCCGCCACCAGTCTAACACCAACAATGGCGAAGCTTGCAATTCAAGGTAATAATTATAATGCAATTAAATGCAAAGGTGCGAGCGAGCTGGACAAGAATGACGACAATAATCCCTGGAGAAGGGGAACGAGTAGGACAAAGGACAAACACAAATCTCCAAACACAGCTAGGTGACTGGTGCGCGACCGAAAAAATCCGCCTGGTCCGGGTATTGAACCCGGGACCTCTCCATTACAGGTGGAGCGCTCTACCAATTGAGCCAGCCAGGGGTTAGACATCAGTAGAGCAAACGGGTCTTATCAGCCGCCACCAGTCTAACACCAACAATGGCGAAGCTTGCAATTCAAGGTAATAATTATAATGCAATTAAATGCAAAGGTGCGAGCGAGCTGGACAAGAATGACGAAAATAATCCCTGGAGAAGGGGAACGAGAGGGACAAAGGACAAACACAAATCTCCAAACACAGCTAGGTGACTGGTGCGCGACCGAAAAAATCCGCCTGGTCCGGGTATTGAACCCGGGACCTCTCGATTACAGGTGGAGCGCTCTACCAATTGAGCTAGCCAGGGGTTAGACATCAGTAGAGAAAACGGGTCTTATCAGCCGCCACCAGTCTAACACCAACAAGGGTGAAGCTTGCAATTCAAGGTAATGATTATAATGCAATTAAATGCAAAGGTGCGAGCCAGCTGGACAAGAATGACGAAAATAATCCCTGGAGAAGGGGAACGAGAGGGACAGAGGACAAACACAAATCTCCAAACACAGCTAGGTGACTGGTGCGCGACCGAAAAAATCCGCCTGGTCCGGATATTGAACCCGGGACCTCTCCATTACAGGTGGAGCGCTCTACCAATTGAGCTAGCCAGGGGTTAGACATCAGTAGAGCAAACGGGTCTTATCAGCCGCCACAAGTCTAACACCAACAATGGCGAAGCTTGCAATTCAAGGTAATAATTATAATGCAATTAAATGCAAAGGTGCGAGCGAGCTGGACAAGAATGACGAAAATAATCCCTGGAGAAGGGGAACGAGAGGAACAAAGGACAAACACAAATCTCCAAACACAGCTAGGTGACTGGTGCGCGACCGAAAAAATCCGCCTGGTCCGGATATTGAACCCGGGACCTCTCCATTACAGGTGGAGCGCTCTGCCAATTGAGCTAGCCAGGGGTTAGACATCAGTAGAGCAAACGGGTCTTATCAGCCGCCACCAGTCTAACACCAACAAGGGTGAAGCTTGCAATTCAAGGTAATAATTATAATGCAATTAAATGCAAAGGTGCGAGCGAGCTGGACAAGAATGACGAAAATAATCCCTGGAGAAGGGGAACGAGACGGACAGAGGACAAACACAAATCTCCAAACACAGCTAGGTGACTGGTGCGCGACCGAAAAAATCCGCCTGGTCCGGATATTGAACCCGGGACCTCTCCATTACAGGTGGAGCGCTCTACCAATTGAGCTAGCCAGGGGTTAGACATCAGTAGAGCAAACGGGTCTTATCAGCCGCCACCAGTCTAACACCAACAATGGCGAAGCTTGCAATTCAAGGTAATAATTATAATGCAATTAAATGCAAAGGTGCGACCGAGCTGGACAAGAATGACGAAAATAATCCCTGGAGAAGGGGAACGAGAGGGACAAAGGACAAACACAAATCTCCAAACACAGCTAGGTGACTGGTGCGCGACCGGAAAAATCCGCCTGGTCCGGGTATCGAACCCGGGACCTCTCCATTACAGGTGGAGCGCTCTACCAATTGAGCTAGCCAGGGGTTAGACATCAGTAGAGCAAACGGGTCTTATCAGCCGCCACCAGTCTAACACCAACAATGGCGAAGCTTGCAATTCAAGGTAATAATTATAATGCAATTAAATGCAAAGGTGCGAGCGAGCTGGACAAGAATGACGAAAATAATCCCTGGAGAAGGGGAACGAGAGGGACAAAGGACAAACACAAATCTCCAAACACAGCTAGGTGACTGGTGCGCGACCGAAAAAATCCGCCTGGTCCGGGTATTGAACCCGGGACCTCTCCATTACAGGTGGAGCGCTCTACCAATTGAGCTAGCCAGGGGTTAGACATCAGTAGAGAAAACGGGTCTTGTCAGCCGCCACCAGTCTAACACCAACAAGGGTGAAGCTTGCAATTCAAGGTAATGATTATAATGCAATTAAATGCAAAGGTGCGAGCCAGCTGGACAAGAATGACGAAAATAATCCCTGGAGAAGGGGAACGAGAGGGACAAAGGACAAACACAAATCTCCAAACACAGCTAGGTGACTGGTGCGCGACCGAAAAAATCCGCCTGGTCCGGGTATTGAACCCGGGACCTCTCCATTAGAGGTGGAGCGCTCTACCAATTGAGCTAGCCAGGGGTTAGACATCAGTAGAGAAAACGGGTCTTATCAGCCGCCACCAGTCTAACACCAACAAGGGTGAAGCTTGCAATTCAAGGTAATGATTATAATGCAATTAAATGCAAAGGTGCGAGCCAGCTGGACAAGAATGACGAAAATAATCCCTGGAGAAGGGGAACGAGAGGGACAAAAGACAAACACAAATCTCCAAACACAGCTAGGTGACTGGTGCGCGACCGAAAAAATCCGCCTGGTCCGGATATTGAACCCGGGACCTCTCCATTACAGGTGGAGCGCTCTACCAATTGAGCTAGCCAGGGGTTAGACATCAGTAGAGCAAACGGGTCTTATCAGCCGCCACCAGTCTAACACCAACAATGGCGAAGCTTGCAATTCAAGGTAATAATTATAATGCAATTAAATGCAAAGGTGCGAGCGAGCTGGACAAGAATGACGAAAATAATCCCTGGAGAAGGGGAACGAGAGGGACAAAGGACAAACACAAATATCCAAACACAGCTAGGTGACTGGTGCGCGACCGAAAAAATCCGCCTGGTCCGGGTATTGAACCCGGGACCTCTCCATTACAGGTGGAGCGCTCTACCAATTGAGCTAGCCAGGGGTTAGACATCAGTAGAGAAAACGGGTCTTATATGCCGCCACCAGTCTAACACCAACAAGGGTGAAGCTTGCAATTCAAGGTAATGATTATAATGCAATTAAATGCAAAGGTGCTAGCCAGCTGGACAAGAATGACGAAAATAATCCCTGGAGAAGGGGAACGAGAGGGACAAAGGACAAACACAAATCTCCAAACACAGCTAGGTGACTGGTGCGCGACCGAAAAAATCCGCCTGGTCCGGGTATTGAACCCGGGACCTCTCCATTACAGGTGGAGCGCTCTACCAATTGAGCTAGCCAGGGGTTAGACATCAGTAGAGAAAACGGGTCTTATCGGCCGCCACCAGTCTAACACCAAAAAGGGTGAAGCTTGCAATTCAAGGTAATGATTATAATGCAATTAAATGCAAAGGTGCGAGCCAGCTGGACAAGAATGACGAAAATAATCCCTGGAGAAGGGGAACGAGAGGGACAAAGGACAAACACAAATCTCCAAACACAGCTAGGTGACTGGTGCGCGACCGAAAAAATCCGCCTGGTCCGGGTATTGAACCCGGGACCTCTCCATTACAGGTGGAGCGCTCTACCAATTGAGCTAGCCAGGGGTTAGACATCAGTAGAGAAAACGGGTCTTATCAGCCGCCACCAGTCTAACACCAACAAGGGTGAAGCTTGCAATTCAAGGTAATGATTATAATGCAATTAAATGCAAAGGTGCGAGCCAGCTGGACAAGAATGACGAAAATAATCCCTGGAGAAGGGGAACGAGAGGGACAAAGGACAAACACAAATCTCCAAACACAGCTAGGTGACTGGTGCGCGACCGAAAAAATCCGCATGGTCCGGGTATTGAACCCGGGACCTCTCCATTACAAGTGGAGCGCTCTACCAATTGAGCTAGCCAGGGGTTAGACATCAGTAGAGCAAACGGGTCTTATCAGCCGCCACCAGTCTAACACCAACAAGGGTGAAGCTTGCAATTCAAGGTAATGATTATAATGCAATTAAATGCAAAGGTGCGAGCGAGCTGGACAAGAATGACGAAAATAATCCCTGGAGAAGGGGAACGAGAGGGACAGAGGACAAACACAAATCTCCAAACACAGCTAGGTGACTGGTGCGCGACCGAAAAAATCCGCCTGGTCCGGGTATTGAACCCGGGACCTCTCCATTACAGGTGGAGTGCTCTACCAATTGAGCTAGCCAGGGGTTAGACATCAGTAGAGCAAACGGGTCTTATCAGCCGCCACCAGTCTAACACCAACAAGGGTGAAGCTTGGAATTCAAGGTAATGATTATAATGCAATTAAATGCAAAGGTGCGAGCGAGCTGACAACAATGACGAAAATAATCCCTGGAGAAGGGGAACGAGAGGGACAGAGGACAAACACAATTCTCCAAACACAGCTAGGTGACTGGTGCGCGACCGAAAAAATCCGCCTGGTCCGGATATTGAACCCGAGACCTCTCCATTACAGGTGGAGCGCTCTACCAATGGAGCTAGCCAGGGGTTAGACATCAGTAGAGCAAACGGGTCTTATCAGCCGCCACCAGTCTAACACCAACAAGGGTGAAACTTGCAATTCAAGGTAATGATTATAATGCAATTAAATGCAAAGGTGCGAGCGAGCTGGACAAGAATGACGAAAATAATCCCTGGAGAAGGGGAACGAGAGGGACAAAGGACAAACACAAATCTCCAAGCACAGCTAGGTGACTGGTGCGCGACCGAAAAAATCCGCCTGGTCCGGGTATCGAACCCGGGACCTCTCCATTACAGGTGGAGCGTTCTACCAATTGAGCTAGCCAGGGGTTAGACATCAGTAGAGCAAACGGGTCTTATCAGCCGCCACCAGTCTAACACCAACAAGGGTGAAGCTTGCAATTCAAGGTAATGATTATAATGCAATTAAATGCAAAGGTGCGAGCGAGCTGGACAAGAATGACGAAAATAATCTCTGGAGAAGGGGAACGAGAGGGACAAAGGACAAACACAAATCTCCAAACACAGCTAGGTGACTGGTGCGGGACCGAAAAAATCCGCCTGGTCCGGGTATTGAACCCGGGACCTCTCCGCTACAGGTGGAGCGCTCTACCAATTGAGCTAGCCAGGGGTTAGACATCAGTAGAGCAAACGGGTCTTATCAGCCGCCACCAGTCTAACACCAACAAGGGTGAAGCTTGCAATTCAAGGTAATGATTATAATGCAATTAAATGCAAACGTGCGAGCGAGCTGGACAAGATAGACGAAAATAATCCCTGGAGAAGGGGAACGAGAGGGACAAAGGACAAACACAAATCTCCAAACACAGCTAGGTGACTGGTGCGCGACCGAAAAAATCCGCCTGGTCTGGGTATCGAACCCGGGACCTCTCCATTACAGGTGGAGCGATCTACCAATTGAGCTAGCCAGGGGTTAGACATCAGTAGAGCAAACGGGTCTTATCAGCCGCCACCAGTCTAACACCAACAAGGGTGAAGCTTGCAATTCAAGGTAATGATTATAATGCAATTAAATGCAAAGGTGCGAGCGAGCTGGACAAGAATGACGAAAATAATCTCTGGAGAAGGGGAACGAGAGGGACAAAGGACAAACACAAATCTCCAAACACAGCTAGGTGACTGGTGCGCGACCGAAAAAATCCGCCTGGTCCGGGTATTGAACCCGGGACCTCTCCATTACAGGTGGAGCGCTCTACCAATTGAGCTAGCCAGGGGTTAGACATCAGTAGAGCAAACGGGTCTTATCAGCCGCCACCAGTCTAACACCAACAAGGCTGAAGCTTGCAATTCAAGGTAATGATTATAATGCAATTAAATGCAAAGGTGCGAGCGAGGTGGACAAGAATGACGAAAATAATTCCTGGAGAAGGGGAGCGAGAGGGACAAAGGACAAACACAAATCTCCAAGCACAGCTAGGTGACTGGTGCGGGACGGAAAAAATCCGCCTGGTCCGGGTATCGAACCCGGGACCTCTCCATTACTGGTGGAGCGCTCTACCAATTGAGCTAGCCAGGGGTTAGACATCAGTAGAGCAAACGGGTCTTATCAGCCGCCACCAGTCTAACACCAACAAGGGTGAAGCTTGCAATTCAAGGTAATGATTATAATGCAATTAAATGCAAAGGTGCGAGCGAGCTGGACAAGAATGACGAAAATAATCCCTGGAGAAGGGGAACGAGAGGGACGAAGGACAAACACAAATCTCCAAACACAGCTAGGTGACTGGTGCGCGACCGAAAAAATCCGCCTGGTCCGGGTATTGAACCCGGGACCTCTTCATTACAGGTGGAGCGCTCTACCAATTGAGCTAGCCAGGGGTTAGACATCAGTAGAGCAAACGGGTCTTTTCAGCCGCCACCAGTCTAACACCAACAAGGGTGAAGCTTGCAATTCAAGGTAATGATTATAATGCAATTAAATGCAAAGGTGCGAGCGAGCTGTACAAGAATGACGAAAATAATCCCTGGAGAAGGGGAACGAGAGGGACAAAGGACAAACACAAATCTCCAAACACAGCTAGGTGACTGGTGCGCGACCGAAGAAATCCGCCTGGTCCGGGTATTGAACCCGGGACCTCTCCATTACAGGTGGAGCGCTCTACCAATTGAGCTAGCCAGGGGTTAGGCATCAGTAGAGCAAACGGGTCTTATCAGCCGCCACCAGTCTAACACCAACAAGGGTGAAGCTTGCAATTCAAGGTAATGATTATAATGCAATTAAATGCAAAGGTGCGAGCGAGCTGGACAAGAATGACGAAAATAATCCCTGGAGAAGGGGAACGAGAGGGACAAAGGACAAACACAAATCTCCAAACACAGCTAGGTGACTGGTGCGCGACCGAAAAAAAATCCGCCTGGTCCGGGTATTGAACCCGGGACCTCTCCATTACAGGTGGAGCGCTCTACCAATTGAGCTAGCCAGGGGTTAGACATCAGTAGATGAAACAGGTCTTATCAGCCGCCACCAGTCTAACACCAACAAGGGTGAAGCTTGCAATTCAAGGTAATGATTATAATGCAATTAAATGCAAAGGTGCGAGCGAGCTGGACAAGAATGACGAAATTTATCCCTGGAGAAGGGGAACGAGAGGGACAAAGGACAAACACAAATCTCCAAGCACAGCTAGGTGACTAGTGCGCGACCGCAAAAAACCGCCTGGTCCGGGTATCGAACCCGGGACCTCTCCATTACAGGTGGAGCGCTCTACCAATTGAGCTAACCAGGGGTTAGACATCAGTAGAGCAAACGGGTCTTATCAGCCGCCACCAGTCTAACACCAACAAGGGTGAAGCTTGCAATTCAAGGTAATAACTATAATGCAATTAAATGCAAAGGTGCGAGCGAGCTGGACAAGAATGACGAAAATAATCCCTGGAGAAGGGGAACGAGAGGGACAAAGGACAAACACAAATCTCCAAGCACAGCTAGGTGACTGGTGCGCGACCGAAAAAATCCGCCTCGTCCGGGTATCGAACCCGGGACCTCTCCATTACAGGTGGAGCGCTTTACCAATTGAGCTAGCCAGGGGTTAGACATCAGTAGAGCAAAGGGGTCTTATCAGCCGCCACCAGTCTAACACCAACAAGGGTGAAGCTTGGAATTCAAGGTAATGATTATAATGCAATTAAATGCAAAGGTGCGAGCGAGCTGGACAAGAATGACGAAAATAATCCCTGGAGAAGGGGAACGAGAGGGACAGAGGACAAACACAATTCTCCAAACACAGCTAGGTGACTGGTGCGCGACCGAAAAAATCCGCCTGGTCCGGATATTGAACCCGAGACCTCTCCATTACAGGTGGAGCGCTCTACCAATTGAGCTAGCCAGGGGTTAGACATCAGTAGAGCAAACGGGTCTTTTCAGCCGCCACCATTCTAACACCAACAAGGGTGAAGCTTGCAATTCAAGGTAATGATTATAATGCAATTAAATGCAAAGGTGCGAGCGAGCTGGACAAGAATGACGAAAATAATCCCTGGAGAAGGGGAACGAGAGGGACAAAGGACAAACACAAATCTCCAAACACAGCTAGGTGACTGGTGCGCGACCGATAAAATCCGCCTGGTCCGGGTATCGAACCCGGGACCTCTCCATTACAGGTGGAGCGCTCTACCAATTGAGCTAGCCAGGGGTTAGACATCAGTAGAGCAAACGGGTCTTATCAGCCGCCACCAGTCTAACACCAACAAGGGTGAAGCTTGCAATTCAAGGTAATGATTATAATGCAATTAAATGCAAAGGTGCGAGCGAGGTGGACAAGAATGACGAAAATAATCCCTGGAGAAGGGGAACGAGAGGGACAAAGGACAAACACAAATCTCCAAACACAGCTAGGTGACTGGTGCGCGACCGAAAAAATCCACCTGGTCCGGGTATCGAACCCGGGACCTCTCCATTACAGGTGGAGCGCTCTACCAATTGAGCTAGCCAGGGGTTAGACATCAGTAGAGCAAACGGGTCTTATCAGCCGCCACCAGTCTAACACCAACAAGGGTGAAGCTTGCAATTCAAGGTAATGATTATAATGCAATTAAATGCAAAGGTGCGAGCGAGCTGGACAAGAATGACGAAAATAATCCCTGGAGAAGGGGAACGAGAGGGACAAAGGAAAAACACAAATCTCCAAACACAGCTAGGTGACTGGTGCGCGACCGAAAAAATCCACCTGGTCCGGGTATCGAACCCGGGACCTCTCCATTACAGGTGGAGCGCTCTACCAATTGAGCTAGCCAGGGGTTAGACATCAGTAGAGCAAACGGGTCTTATCAGCCGCCACCAGTCTAACACCAACAAGGGTGAAGCTTGCAATTCAAGGTAATGATTATAATGCAATTAAATGCAAAGGTGCGAGCGAGGTGGACAAGAATGACGAAAATAATCCCTGGAGAAGGGGAACGAGAGGGACAAAGGACAAACACAAATCTCCAAACACAGCTAGGTGACTGGTGCGCGATCGAAAAAATCCGCCTGGATCGGGTATCGAACCCGGGACCTCTCCATTACAGGTGGAGCGCTCTACCAATTGAGCTAGCCAGGGGTTAGACATCAGTAGAGCAAACGGGTCTTATCAGCCGCCACCAGTCTAACACCAACAAGGGTGAAGCTTGCAATTCAAGGTAATGATTATAATGCAATTAAATGCAAAGGTGCGAGCGAGCTGGACAAGAATGACGAAAATAATCCCTGGAGAAGGGGAACGAGAGGGACAAAGGACAAACACAAATCTCCAAACACAGCTAGGTGACTGGTGCGCGACCGAAAAAATCCGCCTGGTCCGGGTATCGCACCCGGGACCTCTCCATTACAGGTGGAGCGCTCTACCGATTGAGCTAACCAGGGGTTAGACATCAGTAGAGCAAAAGGGTCTTATCAGCCGCCACCAGTGTAACACCAACAAGGGTGAAGCTTGCAATTCAAGGTAATGATTAAAATGCAATTAAATGCAAAGGTGCGAGCGAGCTGGACAAGAATGACGAAAATAATCCCTGGAGAAGGGGAACGAGAGGGACAAAGGACAAACACAAATCTCCAAACACAGCTAGGTGACTGGTGCGCGACCGAAAAAATCCGCCTGGTCCGGGTATCGAACCCGGGACCTCTCCATTACAGGTGGAGCGCTCTACCAATTGAGCTAACCAGGGGTTAGACATCAGTAGAGCAAACGGCCAGACTGGCTGTTTAGACAACGGCCAGTCTGGCCCACATTAGAATAAGCGCAAGTAAAAAAAAATATCGCACACTACTGATTCCTCACAGGCAGTTGCCGGATCTCTATGCGTCTTTTACACTCTTGGTGACATCTCGAAAACAGCGTGAGCCTACTCAACCTGAAATCATATTTAAATTCCATTTCTTCCTCGTGCTTTTCCGCCAGTTCTTTCGAACTGTGCGAGAAGGCGTGAAAGAAAGTTAAACACACACATGTATCCAACTTTTTCCGCTCTACAACGCGTTGCACTAGGCTAAAGAGATGTTTTCGTATTACTCTGGTGATAAGGTTCAAACAGTACCACGAATCGGACAACCTGCACATGATGAGAACACGATCTGCCTAAGGCTTTCTTGACGAGCACATTACCACTCCCCGGTTTAACGCCTAAAGCTCGATCGAAACCAAGGCTTCTTTTTGCGCCTGTAGGTCGTGCGGCTGCGGATGTGACGCATTTTCTGACTTTTTTCTGTTTCCTGGCGCGCTTTCTGAGTCAGAACCGTGCGCTTTGGTTTGGACGGGCCAGCTTCGGGCGAGCGCGCACGCGCGCAACAGACTGGCCGGCCAGGCCATTCTGTCGCAGCCAGAAGGCGGCGAGAGAGAGAGAGAGAGATCGCGTTGTCAACACCTCCTAGAAGACAAGGCCGTAGCGCTCTACTCGTGACGTAGCGAGGGAAGGCCATCGGGTGCGCGCGGCGAAGCGAAGACAACGCGCGTGGATCGATCGCCGTAACGTGCTTTTAGTCACATAAGCGTGTCTTATTAGCTAAATTGAAAGCTGCACATAGCAATGGGTCTCGAAAACATTTCATTACAGGGTGAAAATATTACACCGCTAAGTGATCGGTATGAAATGGTACCAGGAAGGCGTGTAAGAGAAAACATTGATTCACGCAATTATTGCTGCAGGAATGCATATTTTACAGAGAAATACTTCGACAAAATGGCAAGACACCCAGTGATTGGACACAGCAAAACAGGTCACATTGAAAAATCAGGTAGACGTAGTCAACGCGGACACGGCTAGAGGAATGGCACTTACGATCATGTAAGCGATGTTATCGCGTGACGTCACTGAATTCTTGCATCATACCCCGGCCACATGGCAAAAGTAATGTAATTTCGATCGAATGAAAATATGGGGCCGACTAATCAGCTTGCGACCCTCATATAATCGCTCAAAACAGCGAGCTGATTAAATCCCGTATTATTTAATCAAAATATATTAACTTTTCCGTGTGGCAGGGATACTAAACTCACTATTTACAGTCAACTAATTTAATTCTCCCCATGGGCTCGAGGTGCCTAAAAACAAGATATAACCTATTTTGTATACAATAATACTATTACGTTAATACAGTTAAGATTCTAGTATAAATGCGGTAAAGGCAGCAAAATAACATTAGTATAAGTAAACACATAAGCACGAACAACGCCCTTTCAATAATCACACAAACTTGTTATTTACCTTCCAGTAAAAACTAGAATATTACTACGTATAATTATAAATTCCGACGCGATAGCAAACGGATAATGACGAAGGACAAAACTCCATTCTATCACGATATTAAAAAAAAATCGACTGCAGCACTTTATTTGCGTCTTACATGACCAAAAAAGCCCGTAAATAAGTTGTTCCTCACCTGTCGATCGTATTCATACGTCCCCACACGATCCATCACGAAAAACTTTTAACACGAACTTCAAAAAGTCTCTCTCTGTCGAGAGAGGTCATCGGCCAGTGTCATCGGCCAGTGTCATCGGCCAGTGTCATCGGCCAGTGTCATAGTTGCCCCACACGTCAGCCGAACCGTAGCAGGACTTGTTTCGCGAATCCACGTAAATGCCGTAGTATCAAGCGAACACACACAAAAAAAGCGAAAATCTACCCGAAACGGCGGTGACGAAAAAAAAAAAAAACGATGGGTAGGACAAAACCACACACACACACGATAGCAGCACCAGTCGACCCATCTCTTCCTCGTGTGCGCTCCCTCCCAGCGGCGATGAATGGATTTTTTTTTTTTCGGTTCCTTTCCCTTCTGAAATGTCTCAGCGTACCTTTGCATGCAGTCAGCAGCTCACGCGCAACGTAAATTTACCAGAATCAGAGCCCGTACGAGGGAAGATGTCCCATCGGATATTCGGAGCCGGTTCATTCGAAAAGAGTGGGGAGCTGCGGGACTGCGCTTAGTTCCGCGATTACGGGGTTAATCAAAAATATAAATTTGGTACTTTCAACCTTGGTAACGCGTTGTATATTACGTTTATATTATATATATAATAAATTGTACAAGACTGCGCTTTTAAAACGTGTATTAATGTCGGATAAACGCGCACGAACATTAATGCGCCGATACGCGTCGACAGTGCATTTTCTCACGTAGTTGCGCCATGGCCTTCCTTCCTCCGCCATTGTGACGTGCCCACTCGGAGCGCTATGGCCTTCTCTTCTAGGAGGTGTTGGCGTTGTCATGTTGGAAAAGAATAAAAGTGGGGGGAGGAGAGGGGCCAATTGTGGATGCGCACCGGGCGCTTTTGTCACTTGCTCTGAGAAGGCGGCGAAGAAACGCGGAGCCGGAACTAGCTTGCCCTCCACCGATTGGCCGGGACACAGGAGCGCCCTATACGTCACCGCGCGTTTTTGTGCGCGTTGAGAAGGAAGTTGAAATTATCCAACTTTTTTGTGCGCGCCCGGAAGGAGCGAAGAAGTGGCGCGACGTCACGAAAATACGTCACATCCGCAGCCGCACGACTTACAGGCGGAAAAAGAAGCGTTGGTTTGGATCGCGCTTTAAGCGCGATCCAAACCAACGCGTCTTTATGTGGCTGTAGGTCGTGCGCCTTGCGGATGTGACGTAGTTCGTGACGTTTTTGCTGTTTCCTGTGCGCTTTCTGAATCAGAGGCCAGATTCACGAAACGATCTTACGCCAAAAATGTGCGTAAGACAAAACTTAAGAACAAATCCGTATTCATGAAACGAAATTTTCGTAAGTTTTCCGCAGGTTACGACGGAATCCTACGACAGCTCCGAAGCTGTCTTACGCACTTCTTACGATCAAATCAGTATGGCCGACAGCGTCGCTCAGTTGGTCGCGACAACCAACGGAAGTTTATTTTTCTACGCGCGCTTCCCACGCGTCCCGACTTCAAGCAGCAAGAAACAAGTAAAAAGTACTTGAAACAGACCACGACGAACGAACAAGAACGCTGGATCCACAGACACCCGGGAAAAACTCCAAGGGCCACGAGTACGGCCTCCGACCGATCGGCAGACAGGCCTAGCAGCCACTCCGACTCGGCGCAGCGATGATCTGACGGTCCTTGGCGAAGACCGTCTGCCCACGACCGGCTGGCGTGCTGAATGGAATATGCTCGCGCGACCCTTGTGAACCCTTCTCGTATTATAGTTTGATCGCTGACCTCAATTCTAGATTAAGAGGTCAATCTCTTCCTCTTGTCATCTCTTTGTTTTCCGAGGCAACGGTGACGAACGCTGTCGTCGAAAAGGGGCTCTCTTCGATTCTATCTCTGTTTTGTGTGATATCAAGCTCAAATAAACGCCGCATGGATTACCTTCGCAACATGGTAAGTACACTTTGTTATTAGTATTCCATTTTATTCTAACACGACTGCACCTCACTGTCGATCGCTGTAACAGTTCGTGGGTCTCCATTCCGGTCCAACCTTTCTTCGCCGGGTGTCACGTCAGCATCGAGTTGCAATTGTAGAGGATCGGTCCCGAAGCGCTTATCAATTCGCGGTCCAACAGCGCAAATCCAGCACTTCGATCAAACGCGCGCGTCCGCTCCGTAGTGTGAACAGGCATTCACGTGGCTCTTGCTTACACTGTCGTAGTTCAAACGTATCTTTTTTAACGCCGGCTCGCTCCTGCATCTCCAAGGCCGCAAAAAACGCCGCGGCAATTTGTTCCCATCTACGTCGCTTTGCAAACGACTGCGGGCCGTCTTTTACCAACGATGACAGTTGACTTGGTAGCGATCGAGTTCGTAGCAGTCAATGGGGGTGGTTACGCATCCCGGCCTCGGCATTCGGGCGAGTTTAAATCGTATTAGCGTCGACATATCACCGCACGGATACGAACCCCAGACAAGACGTGGCAGAAAGGCCGCCTGTGTTTGTTATGAAAAATCCACGTGCTCCGAACGGCTCCGAACGGCTCCGAACAAATGCCGAGCTCTCCGATTGGTTGTTCGTGCTGCCGAAGACGCCGTCGCCATAGCAACAGCACCGGTAAGTTTTAGTTTTTCCGTACGACAACGTCGCTTTCCTCCTCTCACTTAAGAACGCGTTCGTGAATACCGATTTCTCCTCTTCTTACGATGTTCTTAACTTACAAACTTCTTAGCTAAGTTGTCGTAAACTAAGAAGCTCTTCGTGAATCTGGCCTCAGAACCGTGCGCTTTGGTTTGGACGGGGCAGCTTCGACGAGCGCGAACTCGCGCATGCTTGCACGAGCGCACTCTGGCGCTGGAGGGACGACCAATCGAAATGCAGCTTTGGTCCTGAGCGAGCGTCCAATGAAAATTAATCTGTGGGATCGTTGCGCTGGTTGCGCCGTCGCACCGTCCAACGTTACTGGAGCAAGCTCATTTTCACAGCTCGGCCTGCGACGTGGGCTCAGTGGCGGTCACGAGAACTAGCAGCGCTGTAGTCGAGCCTTGGTTCCGGATTGTCTAGCCCGCCAAGTTTGAATAGCAATACTTGAGCTTGGACGAGTTGTTGATTCATACTAACATTTCACAGCGCAAGGAAACAGACGCACACAAAAATAAATGTCAAACACTCAAAGAAGGAACACCCACAATGACTTTGATCTCCGTGGTGTATTACACTTCATCTTCATCGTCTTTTGTTTTGCTATTATACACATGGAAGTAACAAAAATGAAGAAAAGAAAAAAAAAAAGGAAGCTCTCAACGCGGTGGTAGCATACGACGCGCGAGACAGGGAAGCAAGATCCGACTGCAGCGCCGCTAGTTCTCGTGACCGCCACCTGGGCCACTCGCCTCTGCAGGCGAGGATAAGGATTACTAGAATGGAAAGTTGGGCTAGTAGGTATGAATCCATATTGTGTTATTCGCGCTGTTTTCCATGATGGAGACTAGGGAGCTGCGAAACTGAGCTTCCTTTAGTAACGTTGGCGCCGTCTTCATTCCTTTGCTTCCGTGATGGGGTTTCGTGTGGATCCCACGTACGAAGCTGGCATTGCTCAGCTAATGAACCTTTGTGTGGTAAGGCACTACGTCAGCGATGCAAGAACCGTCCAGATGACTCGGCTGACTGCCTTCGTGGCTGCATGTGAGCGGTACTTGAGTATCAAGAAAAAGAAGCGAAGGGCCATCTGCACGCTTTTGAGGTCTAGAAAAACGCTCGGCGAGTACGCCACCACTGTGCGACAGATGTACCAGGACCCCGACGACCGGGACTTCTTCGAGTCCTTCCGTATGTCAAGAACCAAGTAAGTTAAGCTAGCCTTTATTTGGTATGTTTAGTATATTTTTCATCATATGTACCAGCGCATAAATATAAACGTGAAGCGTGCACCATCTCAGTGAAATAAGGTACTGCACTTTCGCGATACGGCAAATTCACAAGGTTTAGTTTTGTAACACTAAAGTCGAAACGCTTGGCTGACTACATGAAGGTACTCTGCTTACCCCTGCCCCCGCTCTCGCGATCGCGTGCGAGACAAAAACAAACGCTGTCTTTGCCTTTAGCGGCGTTTACTACCATAGGTACTTTCACGTGGGTTTAAAGGCTGCTTGCATGTGAACACCGCAGGTATACTCGCTACGCTAGCTGTGTGGCATGTCTTGTACAGGTGAATAATCACAATCAGAGATCACAACTTTTGATACATTAAATGCAAACGACTGAATTTTCGTGAATTGGTCCCAGAAGCTTTTGCCCAATGGGACAGGTCGCTTTGAGAAATTCGTCAAATATCGAGCTATTGCAAATAGTCCTTTATAGTATTTGTTCAGGTGCAACCCTTTCAGTGCATCTAACGATGTGTAAGAATTGGTAATTTTTTTTCACTTTTTCTAGTGCTGTACGTCAAAAGTTCGTGTGTGTATAGATGATTTCCTGAGTCCCATCTGTTCAATAGTGCATGTAGCCAGTTCTTTTTTGTATTTTCAAGGTTTGAGCATATCCTGTCCCTCGTTGCTCCACTGCTGACCCAGCAGACTACGAGCGCCGAAAATATCTCTGCAGGAGAAAGGCTATGTGTATTCCTACTGTAAAGGGTCGTTCCATATTCCACCTAAATCACAAATTTTAAGGATCTTTGTTCAGAAGCCAAGCTTTGTCATAGGTCATAGGCATGCCCTCTTTCCTGTTACCTGCATATAGCATCCTCAGATGCAATAAAAGTGTGTAGGAGCGTATGGTCCTTGCAGTACACGGAGAGATATATCCACATGCTCTGTCAAATACCCTATAGCTAGCACTTGAGAAGCCGAAGCGACTAATATTTAGCTAACACTTCCGAAGCCAGCCAGGGTTGTACAAATGTTCCATGTGAACCCCGAGTGAGGTGGACATACTTTCTGCAGCAACACCAGTGTGGGTTCCGGATCCCACCCCGACACAGTTTAGAAGGTCCACGTTGTGCTAACTGCTCTCTCCTCCTCTTTCTTACTTACAGGCGTTTGCTTGAAGTGCATGTTCCGATTGTCAGACATTCAACCTGCTTTCACTGCATGATAACTTTCGTCCATGGACTGTATGCAGTATCTGTTGCTTGCTGCCCAAGGTGTTCTTTTTTGACTGCATAACACCTGCTGGCCAGGGCACTGTGCGGTCCACGCTCACAGCTGTTTTGAGCCAATGGCATGCTTGCTTTTCTAACCGCGTGTTTTGGTTCTGGGTCTGAGGGTGCTTGCAGGTAAGTTAGGTATGATGTTTGTTCTGCACGTGTTCAAAGACATTGCGAGCTTCCTTGTGAGTGTCGTGTCGACAGCTTCAGATCAGTTTTTTTTTCTTTGTGCTCATTCTTTATCTTGCCCAGGTACTGTGTTATTCGGAGATTCGTGTGCTGCAGCGCGACAGGGATCTTGCTTGATCACAGCTGTATCGGGCCTGAGTGTTTGCCTTAAAATGCATGCACTCATGTTCTCTTACTATGTCTAGGCACTTTAGTTGCAGCCGTTTCTTGGTAGCAGCATGGGTTTAGTCAGCTTGGGTTACTCTTGCCGAGTAAACGAGTGAGAGAACTGAGCACTTTGCCGACTGCTCAGTTCCGTATTGTGTGTCCAATGCTTGCTTTTCTTTGTTTCTCTTTGTGTGAAGTTTGCAGGTACGGCCCTGGGGCTCTCGGCAGAGCCCGACTGCAAGAAAACGTGCCTCCTGCTTGGTAGATAGGAGTTGTTTATCCCAATCCAGATCCATCTTTATCGAGCATCATTGGTGCACACACTGTGGCCAAGAATTTGTTTCCTTGACTAAAAGTTAGCAGTGCGAGAAATGTTTGCCGCACAACAAATGAACCGGAACTCTCTTTTGGTAGACTTGGTGCTCGCACCAATAAACGACCAGGCATGCAGCTTCTGCTAGAAGTTTCGCCGCGACGCCACTGTGATCCCCGCTTGCAAAAGAAAAATTGTGCCCCCCCTCTTCCCCCCAACACCAGCACGGAATAGAGACCTTTCCCAGGCAGCACCGAGTTCTGGGCCAAAACTTGGCTTGCGTCTGGCAGTTTAGGGCATTAAAAAGCCCGAAGAGGCCAAAGTAGTGCCAAACCTGACCTCCTTTGGCAACAGTCTGGGTATCTTGGCCCTAATTCGCCAAACAAGTGCCAAACTTAGGCTTCGCTGCCGGGTAGTTCGGTTATTATCTGGCATCTTTGGGCCTAAATCGCCTAACAAATGCCAAATTTAGGGTTACTGCCCGTTAGTTCGGCAGATCTTTGGCATTTTTGGGCCAAAATCGCCAAACTAATGCCAAAGTTAGGCTTCACTTTTTGATAGTTCGGCTATCACCTGGCACATTCGGGCCAAAATCGCCACAGATGTGCCAGAGTTAGGCTTACTACCTTGTAGTTCGGCAGAGCTTTGGCATTTTCGGGCCAAAATCGCCAAACTAATGCCAAAGTTAGGCTTCACTTTTTGACAGTTCGGCTGTCACCAGGCACATTCGGGCCAAAATCGCCACAGATGTGCCAGAGTTAGGCTTACTACCTTGTAGTTCGGCAGAGCTTTGGCATTTTCGGGCCAAAATCGCCAAACTAATGCCAAAGTTAGGCTTTACTTTTTGACAGTTCGGCTGTCACCTAGCACATTCGGGCCAAAATCGCCACAAATGTGCCAGAGTTAGGCTTACTACCTTGTAGTTCGGTTGAGATCTGGCATCTTTGGGCCCAAGTCGCCAAGCGAGTGCCCAGGTTAGGCTTCGCTTCCCGATAGTTTGGCTGTGATCTGCCAGCGACGGGCCAAAGGTGCCAAACAAGTGCCAGAACTAGGCTTACTGCCTTGGAGTTCGGCTGATGAGGTATTTGATGCACGCGGGTGGTCTTCATCTTAATTAAATAGAAATCAAGTTTTATTCGGCTGGCAACTTTATCTTATTTTGGTTGTCTCTTGATTTCTGCAGTCCAAAGGTTAGCTGAATGTTTTGACGCGGCTGGAGCGGGCTTTTCAAACGCAAATTGTGCCAGATGTTTTACTCGCGCGTAGGTACACGAGCCAATATCGGGACGCGCCGTGAGACTGGTTCGACATTATGGCGCGTTCACACCGGCGATGCGATCTAGTCGCGCCATAACTTTCATCGCAAAAGCGACCATCGCGGGCAAAAAGTGACGGGTTTTGAGCAGTCGCTTGCTGACCCGACGTTTTGCGATGCACTCTAGTCGCGGAGAGGCCGAGCCAACCAACGGCGTTCGGAGCGAGAGTTTTTGAGACGCGACTCGCCAACGAAGGCATTGGACTCGCTCATCGCGCACGCCAAATTGACAAACTAATTACTTTTTTTTTTTTTTTTTTTTTTGCGATGCGATTTAGCTGGATCGCGCGACTGCTATCCCCGGTGTGAATCCGCCTTTACAGAAAGTGCTGCCATTGAGCTAACACTGCGCAAGACGGATGTGCGCACGTCTCAACAAGATATATCATTATTAAGGGGTGTCCAAACAGGACACTACAAAACGCACGACTCCTACAAATCGTGAAAATTGAAGCGGACGCGCCCGCTTCAAGCCCGCTTCAATTTTCACGATTTGTCGGAGTCGTGTCCTGTTTGGACACCCCTTTATGCGGCGCATTGCAAAAGCGAGCGTGGCTCTGTGCGTGTCTTGCATTGTTATTGAGCACTGTCAAATCCTAGCGATAACAAAGTGCGGAAACGACCGTGGCCCTATGGCGCGGTTCCCGCATCACACTTGGGGGATGAAAATAAAATCCCGGAAATTGTACTATTTTAGCGTGTTGATACTTTTTAAACATTAAAAAGTGGAGACACAAAAGGCACGATAAAGACAGGACAATCTCTGAACTTTAAAGCCGCTGTACAAACGGGACGTTCTGCAGAAAAGGACCTTCTCTCCCGAAGCTGGGGGACGGGGAGGGAAAGGTCAAGCGTTGGATGGAAAGGTTTAGAGAATGGGATTAGCCACGGGGCGAGCCATCCTCTCGAGAGGGCGTAGGGACGGAACAAAGCTGGCCGTGGAGGTTCCGGCTACCAGGTGGAAGAAAGTTAAGCTTGTCAAACGGCGACCTCGGATCCGAGGACGGGCACGCCAGAGAATTTGAAAATAGCTGCTTGATTAGCCGGACGACCCAGTGCGGTCTACTGGTTCTAGAAGGTGACTCGGATGACGAAAACTCGTTTTGGTCGAAAACTCTAAAAGCATTCTGGACGTGAACCCTTGCCACAAATAAAAATAACACATGCATGAAAAACTGCGAAGGCACCTAAGCTTTCGCCTATGATGTGGGAATGCGTGAGCATTACAGGCAGAGTTATGTTGGCGCAACTTGCAATAAAGAAAGAAAAAAAAAAAAAAGTTAGGTTGGCGCAACGGATAGCGCGCTAGTTTCACGATCAAGAGGACCTAGCTTCGAAACCGGGCAGGGGATGGTTTTTTTTTCTCGTTATTTTTTTTTCGTTTGTTTTTTGTTTGGTCACGTGGCTAGAAAAATCACATGAACAGAATTTTTTTTGCCAAGTCACCAGAGATTTTTTTTTTTCTAATTTCTCCTTTTCTTGAGTCTTTCTTTTTTTTTCTTTTTTTTCCTTTTTTTCGGTTTACGCTTCCTATAGCAAAACTCTTTGCACCTATTTCGCGTTACATTGGCGTTAGCCAAATCATTTTATTTATGGCAGGGAATTCTGCCTTACGTATCTTATGCTACTATTACCAACCCTGGATTTCGTCCGGACACCAGTTTGGGAATGACGACGCCAAATTTCTGTTATAATTTCTTTGAGGTCTAAGGCCTCGTTATCCGTCGGTCTCTAAGATTGGCTCTTCAAGTATCTTTTGGGAAAGAGTTGACGACAGGCATTTTTAAGGAGCACGTGTGTCGACCAGAGTGAACATTGCTGAAGCGCCTCTAGTGTGATTTTGGCCGTAAATAACTGGAGGCCCCGGGCAAACCAACCCAATGGAGAAAAGTATCTACCTTTCTGGTTTCACAGAGAGCTATGAAAGTCAGAAGGGACGAATCCCAGCCGAGTCAAACTACCGGCTTGCAAACGCAACCGTGTTGATAATAGCGCAAAGGAGTTTGTATGACTCTCTCTGGCGGTGCGCAGAGGGTAAAGGCACGGATGTAATATATGCTTTTGCCCAGTCACCTCGCGAACGGTTGGGTATTGGCTGCAGAGATCCATTTCGCGTTGTTTTATTACGGGATTATATCTTGATTTCTTTGTTCCTAGTTTCACAGACAGAACGAAATCGCTTTTCTCGTGTGGTGTCACGGCGGGAAGACAGAAAACAATCAGAGTACCGAAATTCGACGCTTGTGCTCGTTCTATAGCGCTTCTAAAAACCGTGCGATCACGGCTGTGTATCGTCAACATTGCATAAACTGCCGTTACTTGTACTCGTATTGCATCGTGAGGGAACGACTATGACTGGGTAAACAGAAATAGGGAGAATGGGTGCGTGTGATTTGTTGAAGTTCGAATCAACAAATCGAGCTTCAACGAATGCGATAGTATTGCATTCACTCAACCAGCTATATGAGTTTTCAGATCCTTTCAAGTATGCTATTCGTGTTCTGCCAGTGGTACCTCAGTTAGATTAAAAAACGAAATCCACGTTAAAAAAAAAAAAAAAAAAAATTACGGTGACTCGAGTTGCTCCCGCGCCGAATCATGTTTCACGTAAGCGTAATTTTGGGTTCGATGCACGACGAGGGGTCTTCAATTATAAAAATATTTTGATTACGATTATTTGCGGCGCTAAAAATTTGAAAGCCCAGCAGTGAAGACGATGGTGTTCTTATAAATATTATATACATTTTATTTTACACTGTTTGAATACGCTGCCGACGTTATGTCCTTGAATTATTGGCTAGCTTGAGGCGGACAGGGAAGTCTTGCAGGACCATTATGATAGGAGGGTAGGACCTACACTAAACCTGCCGTGCTTCGAAAAATGTTAGTCCAATGCATACCAGCTTGTTCAAGGCGGACGTAGCATTACGCATCCGGCAAAGCGCATTAAATCGCTGCCCGCGACGTTTTTTCTTTTTTCTTTTTTTTTATTTATTATTTTTTTTTTTTTTTGTGCAGCGAGATAATCTTTAGTCAAGCAGCACGCCCCCTCTACGGCGGGTTATGCCGGATTAACGGAGGCGTCTCCTAATCCATTCTCCGTGTTGGCCCCTCGGGGGAGGGCGGTGAAGGGAGGAAAGGAGGGCAGGAGAGGAGGAAACGCAAAAAAAAAAGTGGAAAGAGCGAAATTTATTTTCGGCTTCAACCTCAAAACCCGCCCGCTCCGTGGGAGTACCGGAAAGAGAAATCTTGGCGGAAGGAGAGGAAGCGAAGGAAGTGTACGCGATCCCCCTGTCCTGCGGGACCAGGTACATCGGGCAAACGGGGCGATGCCTCAACGACCGACTCCGAGAACGTCAAATGGACGCCGAAAGAGCTGCTTCGGAGTCCAAGCACCCGATCGTCATTCACGGGAGAAAATGTCCCGGTTGCGCTCCTAATTTATGTAATAACAAAAACGGCTTGACATAACAAAAATAACAATTTAATTAAACGTTGCGCCTCCAATGCGGGAGGACTCTTCAGTAGAGCACAGAGCGAGTGAGAGTCGCACAAAAAAGTTCGGCTATTTAGGCATAAAGTTTGTGTACACGTCCGGCAGGGGGCCACGGTTCTTGTTTACCAGCGATGAATCACTTCCGCATTTGTCGTTCTGGATGAACCAAGATTCCAGCAGCTTCCTCGGTCCCCACCTTATATCTCTCGCCAAGGTCGATGCCTTGCCAAAGTCAAATTGGTGTCCTCACGTCCATGCGTGGTCAACGAGATCGGACTTGAAGCGGGTGGCGTTCGTGGAATTGGCGACATCCCGTGCGTGTTCTTTTAGTCTTGTTATTCTTTTTCGTCCCGTCTCTCCAATGTAGGAAGCGTCACATTCCTTGCAGTGCACCTGGTAGATCACGCCCCTTTTTGCGTCTGGCGCGGTCGGGTCTTTTGGCATGGAGATAACATTGACAATTGTTCTTTCGTACGCCCAACGGCCTAAGGGCGCGTCCCGATGCCTCCGGGATGCACACGACGTCACGTGTTCGTTCGGCTCGATCCGGGCGCCGACGGGACATTTGTTTCTTAACGCGATTGACAAACCAGTCGGGGTAGTTACGTTTTTTCAAAGCCTCCCGCACATGGCTAAGTTCTTGAATGCTAAGTGTTGACTTAGATGGGACAGTTTCTGAACGATGAAGTAACGATCTTACAACTGAGCTTTTGTGTTGAGTAGGGTGATGAGAGTGGTAGTCAAGAAAGTTTTGTCTGTCACATGGTTTACGATATACGGATGTCTCCATCTTAAAAAAAGGTTCACTAGTTCTATGGACACGTACATCTATACACGGCAAGGTACTATCGGTTTCATGTTCGCAGGTGAACTGAATTGAGGGGTGGACACTATTCAAATTGCGGTGAAAATCAGTTACGTTCTCTCTGTTAACCATTACAAAAGTGTCATCGACATAACGACGGTAGAACTTCACGGGGAAATCAATGCCAGACATTACCTTTCCTCAACATATTCCATGACGAGATTCGAGACGGTTACGGAAACTGAGCTCCCCATAGGGCATCCGCTGACCTGATGATATATGTCCCCATTAAAACTAAGATTACACTGGTTGAGACAAAAACGCAAAAGGAGTATAACGTCTTCAACAAGGAGGGTTGTGCGAGTGGACAACGACTGGTCTGCCAACAACCGGTCACGGGCGACATCAACCGCCAGGGCGTTGGGGACATTCGTAAATAATGAAATCACATCAAAGGATACCATAGCCTCGTCCGGTAGCAGGGTCTGAGCGCGTATAAGTTCAACAAAGTCATGGGAATTCCGGACGCTAAACTCATTTTTTCTTGTAAGAGGGCTCAGAATCATAACCAGATATTTGGAAAGGCTGTAAGTGGATGAACTAATAAAATATACAATCGGGCGTAGGGGGCAACCCGGTTTGTGAATTTTGGGGAGTCCATACATCTTGGGTGTCGCGGCGTCAAAGGAGAAGAGACGACGGTATAGGTCGTCACTGATGCGTCCTTTCTTTTTCAGCTCTCCAAGGTGGTCAACTAACTCTCTTTCGGACTTAGCTGCGGGATCTCTTGATAGCCTCACGAAATAGTGACTGTCGTTTATAACTTCATACATCTTCTTCATGTAGTCATCCCTATCAAGCACAACGGTTCTTTTTCCTTTGTCGGCCTTTAAAATCATGATGGAGCTGTTTGACTTCAACTCATTAAGAGCAATGCGTTCTTGTTGACCAAAAATCAAATGTCCCATCGGCGCCTGGATCGAGCCGAACGAACACGTTACGTTAAGGGTTTCGGAGGCATTGGGAAGCGGCCTTAGGCCGTTGGGGGTACGAACTGTATACAAACCCTACAGAACAATCGCCAATGTTATCTCCAAGCCAAAAGATCCGACCCCGCCAGAGGCAGAAAGGGTCGTGATTTACCAGGTACAGTGCAAGGAATGTGACCCTTCCTACATTGGAGCGACGGGACGAAAAAGAAAAACAAGACTAAAAGAACACGCACGGGACCGCCACCCGCTTCATGACCGAACTCGTCGACCACGCATGGACGTCTGGACACCAATTTGACTTTGACAAGGCATCGACCTTGGAGGGGGATAAAAGGTGGGAACCGAGGAAGCTGCTGGAATCTTGGTTCATCCAGAACGACAAACGCGGAAGTGATTCATCGCTGGTAAACAAGAACCGTGGCCCCCTGTCGGACGTGTACACAAACTTTATGCCTAAATAACCGAACGTTTTTGTGCGACTGTCACTCGCTCTGCGCTCTACTGAAGATGCCTCCCGCATGGGAGGCGAAACGTTTAATTAAATTGTTATTTTTGTTATGTCAAGCCGTTTTTGTTATTACATTTATACGTTTTCGCCCGGCTTGTGGAGTATTTTTGCGCTCCTAATTTCACCGGCACGACAGCCATGGGAGGCCACTGCGAGCACATGGGGAGAGAAATAATTGAGGCCTATCGGATGGCGACAAGCCCGGAAAACATAACCACCCCGTCCATTTCGCTCTCAAGAAAGGAGATTATCTTTCTGAGGCCCTTAAAGGGCCCATGAAACGATTTTTGGGTTGGGATAAATCATTTTAGATTGGGATTTCACTAATAGCACATCGTTCAGTGGACCAAAAGAAAAAGGTAGAAAGTCAAAAGCCTGACTTTCTAAAACAGAGCGGACTATTTCGTACCTCCTCCCCTTCGCAACCTCTCTGCCTTTCCACTGTGATACAACCGCGGTCCCAAAAGCGCGTTATCGGGTCCAAACTGACGTCACCCGCAACCGGACCTCACTTATTCCCTTCACCCCTAAGCTGACATTGTGGTGGAAGCTACGCGCTTGCCGGACCAATCAGCCGCCTCCCTTTCATCACCTGACTTCATTCTCCGCAGCCACATTTGCCACGCTCACGTGGCAAGTGTGGCTGGCCCAACGAGCACGTAACTTCAACAGCACTGTCAGCTTCGGAATGAACGGGGTGGGGAAAGCAACTTTTGTCTGAATTTTGAGCGACGGGCTAATCTTCTAAAGGGAGAATGGATGTGTCCGGGATTACACAAACAAGAGTGCGAGCAAGAGGGGACTCCCCCTTTTCGTCTTCTTTAACTGCTTGGTGGAATGCGCGATTTATGAGTTGAGGAGGAAAGCGAAACAGGAAAAAGTTGGAAAAGCGTTTCATGAGCCCTTTAATGGAAGCCGAACGCTGACAGACTAGGCAAGGCGACAAGGTCACCGGCAGAAGCGGCCTTTCCTTTTATGCGTTGTTGATGCACTTTCGACCTCGCCTTTTGCAAATACTCCCCACCTGCTTTTGCGTCTTCGTGTGGCTGTCAGCGAGCGCGACAGCCGCTTTAAGCAAATCAAAAGGATGAAGCGAAACGCGTGACTCAGCGTGACCTCTCTACATAGGACGCGTAGGACAAAAACGTTTGGACGAAAATTTGTCACGTGACTTTGTCTGTCACGCTGATGGGATCTCTGGGGCTGTCGTTTTCGCCGTTTGCCTAGTTATAGAAATAAGCAGGCCACGTAGGTCCGGTTTTCGAACTGGGCTATTCAGTGTTCTGTTGCTTTCGTGCGTTGCAGACGCGGCCGTGTTTTTTCGTCGGAAACGGTCGGAATACGTCCATGCCAATTTTTCGGTAACAGTCATTTTTTTGCACCGGAGTTCGTGGAATACTTGTGATGTGTTTGTTGAACACGCTTCGACAAAAACTGCTCTTCGCCGACGACGAGACGTCAGTTGAATGTGCGCAACCTTCTTCCTCGAATGTGTTTGTGGGGTGCCTGAGTTGGATTATGCATCTATCAAGGATTACATGATATCGCTCTTTTATTAGTAAGTGCACTGCAAGCATGATTCTGATAGTCGTCCTGCTTTCCTTTCATTCTCCGCGGTTTTACGTGTGATGAATTTTGCTTGGCATGAGGACAGTGTTAATTGTATTTTATAATTTGCTTTTCGTTTTACAGAGAAGTGTGACCTTTGTAAATATGTTGAGAATACACTGTGTGTAATGATAGTTGTTTAATAAACTTCTGGGAGCGATCGAAAAAATTTGTTTGTCCGTATAAGTGATTGGATACGCAACAAATGACATGCAACGTACACATACTTGCACGACGTTCGGGCAATACGAAGCAGACGCATCGTAGAGTTTTCGCACAATATTACGCGAACGCTAGGCCGGGGCGAAACAGCTGTACGGCAATACCTGCCGGGTGTCAAACGGTGGTGCAAAACTGGACAGTTGAGCGATATTGGAACCGACTTTCGGCCGGCACTGGCACGATACTGCAAAGTATTGCCGTGCTGCTTGGGAACGGAGGTGATGACATCTTACTATCGTGCTTCCAACGCTTATTTATTTTATTTCTCTTCTGGGACGCGTAAAAGAGCACTTCTGTGACACACCAGAGATATTCGAAACTTGGGCTGGCCTCTCGGCTTTCTTTGCCACTTTTGGCACTTATTTGGCACTTCAGTGGGTAGCCAGAAAAGAGCCAAACTTCGGCATGCCCCGAATCGACAAATTAAGATTTACTGCGGCAGTTATGGCTCAAGTCTGGCACTTACTTTGGCACAACTGTGGCGGACCAGAGAAAAGCCAACCTCGGCGAGACTGAAATACCGATATTAGGCGTTGCTTTGGTAGTTATGGCTCAAGTATGGCACACTTCGGCACTCCTGTGGCGTATCAGAGAAACGCCCAATTTTGGCGTGTCCGAAATACCCAAATTAGGCGTTGCTCTGGCAGTTATGGCTGAATTATTGCATCAACTTTGGCGCTCCTCTGGCGGACCAGAGAAACGCCAAACCTTAGCACGTCCCAAATACCGAAATGAGGCGTTGCTCTGGCAGCTATGGCTGAAGTATGGCACCAACTTTGGCGCTCCTCTGGCGGACCAGAGAAACGCCAAACCTTGGCACGTCCCAAATACCGAAATTAGGCGTTGCTCTGGCAGTTATGGCTGAAGTATGGCACCAACTTTGGCGCTCCTCTGGCGGACCAGAGAAACGCCAAACCTTGGCATGCCCCGAATTCCCAGTTTAGGTTTTATTATGGCAGTTATGGCTCAAATCTGGCACCAACTTTAGCGCTCCTCTGGCGGACCAGAGCAACGCCAAACTTTTGCATGTCCAAAATACCCAAATTGGGCATTGCTGTGGCAGTAATAGCTCTAGTATTGCACTACTTCGGCAATCCTGTGGCGGACCCGAGAAAAGCCAAACTTCGGCACGTCCCAAATACCGAAATTAGGCGTTGCTCTGGCAGCTATGGCTGAAGTATGGCACCAACTTTGGCGCTCCTCTGGCGGACCAGAGAAACGCCAAACCTTGGCACGCCCCAAATACCGAAATTAGGCGTTGCTCTGGCAGTTATGGCTGAAGTATGGCACCAACTTTGGCGCTCCTCTGGCAGACCAGAGAAATGCCAAACCTTGGCATGCCCCGAATTCCCAGATTAGGATTTACTATGGCAGTTATGGCTCAAGTATGGCACCAACTTTGGCACTCCTCTGGCGTACCGGAGAAGAGCGAAACTTTGGCATGCCATAGGATCGCCCAAGTAAGGCTATAGTTAGGCACCGTACTTTGGCACTGATGAATGCCATGGTGCAAAAACCTAACTGCGCCGAAGTTGGGCCCTTATGTTTGCCAGACCTTTGCCCAAGTTGGGCATTCCTCTGGCGTGCTACCTGGGTTCCATACAGTTACTTTCTGATTTGTTTATTTTGCCTCGACTTTTCGGTGCATGTAATGATGGAAGTGCCAGCATTTCTTGGAGGCTAGAAAGACTGCACACAAACTTGTCCCGGGCAGCCGCAATGCTTCTCTATTCACTATAAAATAGGTTGACGCGTGATTAAAATTAGTGACATGTGTTTCTATGTTTATATTATAGGCACATTTTATATTTCAATGACATCTTGGGCTTAAAAATTGCGCTTTCAACGTAATAAATGGTAAAGTTTGTACCTCTCTAACTTCGGTGTTTTCTGTCTTAACTTAAAGGCTCCTAAAAGTTTGTAGCATCCCCAACTAAAAGATGTTATGATTTCTGTGGTTACACCACTACGCAGATTGTTCTGCAAAGGTAGTGCACAGTGAAAGTGATGCTATGCAGATCTTGGCATATTCCAGGTAATCTGGACACTTTTTTAACGGTTTCAACTATAAAGTCTCCGAGACACGGGAGGCAGCTTCCACGAGTGGGCATCTCGAAAACGGATATGGTTGGCCTTTAAAAAAGCTGTTTGAGAAGGTTTTGCCAGTGCTGTCAGAGTTGTTGACTATGAATGATAAGTAACATTAGCATCATAGAGGACGTGCAACACAAGGCTTGCAGAACAATGTACAGCAACGGGGCTGCCATGTACTGTCCAGCAGTTTTGTGTATCACATCTATGCTAATATTGTTACAAACCTTCCCCAGTCACTCTATCGAGCAGGTCCGGCACCGCAAGAATTGCGTCGTTGGCGGGCAGTGGATGGCTTGTTGGCTGTAGGAAACGTTTACGTACCATCACGGGCGGAGGGGTACTGCGTCGAACTACTGAACGAAAGGTTGCTGGTTCGACGCAAGCCGAGGGACGTGGCTAAAAGTCCTTTTGGAAGAATATTAATATCTTCAGATGTCACGTAAACGTTTTGGTGCCTTTCGTATTGTAGACGTGTTTGTTCTCAAGGACTGAACGATGAGACATATAAGGTCTTTGCCTTAATAAAGATTGCACATAGTGTATCTTATATTTCAAGGAGCCACAACGTTTATGCAGTCTTCGAGATTGGATTGTTTACTTGGTGTACACTTCGGGTACCGCCGCATCCGTAAATCATGTGTCTGTTTTTAATGCACCGGCGCTTGGGCCCTTAAGTCGTCTTGGGGATAACATTAAAGACCGTGTGTTTTTTTTAGCTAAATGCAGTTTGGCGTAGCTAACCAGGGTTACTGGTGGCGAATGAAGTTCAGGCACAACCACAACTTGCGGCCTCTTGTCCGGTAGTGGCTGCACAAGTGTGCAGTGCCTGCACGAGTGGATCTCTGGTAGCTCAGCCAGTGCCTGACACCAATCCACTGTGCTCCGAGCTTCTTCGTGACCTGGAGCTTGATGAGCTTGCTCATCTTGCGGACCCCAAAGATACGGTGGAGGTGATACCCATCTTCCGCGAAGTATTCCCTCCTTGGCTTCCCGGTCTACCCAGCACCTTGGTAGCAACTTAAACACCAAAATGCTGCAAAGTACACACAAAATGAAAGAAAGAAAAGCAAGCATTAGACAAACAATACGGAACTGAGCAGTCCGCAAAGTGCTCAGTTCTCTTACTTGGTTACTCGGCAAGAGTAACCTAAGCTGACTAAACCCATGCTGCCACCAAGAAACGGCTGCAACTGAAGTACCTAGACATTCTCAGGGAACATGAGTGCATGCATTTTAAGGCAAACACTCAGGCCCAATACAGCTGTGATCAATAAAGATCCATATCGCGCTGCAGCACACGAATCTCTGAATAACACAGTGCCTCAGCCAGATGAGGATCTGGGGGGCTGTCTGCAAACCTCAGGTTAGCAGCGGCTGCTCTCAAGACCTGTTCCACTGGTGTGTTTCCACCATCCATGGACCTGTTTCGAATACTGGCTGAACACCAGCACGCTGAGGCACATGCCGGGGTGCAGCAGGGGGCTCGGTCACTTCCTCCACTTCCGCAGGGGTTGGCCTTGGTGGATGCGCACTTTCTGCTCTCGCTGCGCAGCCAAGAAAGCAGCCGAGACCTCGAAGGTAGATGTTGGGTCCTGGAAATGCACTTGCCACTTTCAATATAAGCTAAGCAGTCTAGATCAGGACTCAGCAACCGTTTGAAGCAGCTAACGGAGGAGACGCGAAGTGAATGTGGGGTCGGGCCAGACGGGAAACAGGTGTGTGTGTGTGTGTCTGTGGGGGTAAGCTGACACACGCTCAAAAGTGTCTGCGATTATGAGGAAAAAAATATGTAAGCCTACAGAACCTTTGAGCCCCTTCTCAATACACATCTTATAGTTCAATATCGCTCGCCAATATGCCAGCATGCAAGTTTAATCTACTGAGTAAAAGTCACGCAGAGGTGTAGAGCTCTTTATCCGTCATTGTCAATTGCAAAAGCATGTGTGACTATATCTGCTTCATCCTCGAAAAGATATGTTTACGCAGAGAACATCAGTGTACAACTTAGATTTGAAAACACCAACATAGGAAGCCAATGTGAAAATTAACTGAACGAGTCCTCGTACTCATCATCAGAAAACACTACGAACAAGTCCTCCAACTCATAATCCACTTAAAGATGAGCAAGCCCCACTGGATAAAAATCATGAACTTGCCAGAAGTCTGTCTGATCTTATTCATGAAATAGAGAGATGTTGCTCGAATCCTTCTCCCTCAAATAACGTAATACTCGAAGTTTGAAGAGTCTTTGTTACGGGTGTCTTTGCAACAAGAAAATTGAGTGATTGAACTCATCACAATCCATTTCAACATAACTTTGCTAAACAGTTAAATCAATTGCCCGGTTTGCCAATGACTGTCAGAGTGAGGCATGCGACTGGATACTGTCCGAGGTTGCAATCATCTTGCGGAGGGCTGTCACATACCTTGTTCTGTTGCTCTTATTGCCTCACGAAAGATGCAGCTCTTACCATTTTTGAAGTTATGCTGAAATGAAGTATACTGCAGTGTCAGAGTAGTTAAGATAAAGCTCCAAAGCTTTTCCATCTGCGAGATTCCCAGGTTCGAGTTCGAGGTGAAATATCAACCAGCAGTATCAGACGGAACCAAAATCAGAGAGCTATGATGGCTTTCTTTGTACGAAAAGCACGTCCAAAAAAGCATCTGTTCGGCCCAGCGACCGCACATGCACACTGTGCAGGGGCTGACCCCTTATTTTAGGTGGTTAGCCAGTGCGTTTAGTATTTAAGAGATAAGGGTCATTCAAAAAGCAGGAATTAGGGGGGGGGGTGCTGTAGACAGCTGTAACGCCAAAGGAAGTGCCACAATGTAAAACACTGTATAGAGGAACTCAAGAAAACGAAACGAAATAGCTTTTGTAAGCTACAGCCCATGCTCATTAGTCTGAAAGACCGGAAAGAAAGTCAAGACGCGCAAATAATCATAACGGTATGTTGGTCATCAGTTGGCTTGATTGTATCTGCGGTGCAGCCAGGTGACTGACTTAATAATGGAGTCACTCCTATAATTCACCAGAAGAGTTCAAGTTTCATCGCATATGACAGCACTAGCGAAAGACACATGGAAACGTGACTATAAGCCCACTAACATAAAGACGAGAAGACATTGCAATTCATTCCATGCTATCTTACCTCCAGTTTGAGTACTGGACTGGCTTTTTGATGTTCCTGTAGCTTCAGACATGCATAATTGACAAAAAGGACCGTGTTGTTGCATACGAATGAGAAATACGAAAAGTGTACTTTCGCACAGCAGCGGAGGTGCCAGTCACGAAGCGCAAGCTGCCAAAGTATATCCACTTTGGCTTGTAGACGTCCGAGGTTCCATAGCCGCTGCGCTTTGTCCCTGCCACCTTGGCCTCCTTCTTGGCGTACTTGTCCCTCAGGCACTTCCACTATCTCTTTCAGATGTCGTCTGGAGAGAAAAATGTCCATTATAGTGTGGGAAAAGCCTGACAGACTTGATGTACTCATGCAGAAATGTGAAAAAGACGACAAAATGCCATAGGCAATTGTAATGCTTCGAGGGCTGCGAACAGCGCACACAAAACGCACGTCGAAAGCACTTGCGGAACAAATTTAGTCCCACACTTAAAAATGACTCGCCAAGCTTTCAAGCAAACGACTGTAGTATGTTCATTTCCAGGCTGACAGGGCGGTAGAAGCTACATGCTCCTAGGAACAATCAACGATAGGACGGCGCATGCATACAACGTGGTCATACTCTCCGAGTAGTCAGGGGCATAGAATGGATCAGGAACTGAACGGCAGGTGACTGACTGACTTAGAGACAGAGAGTACATAGCTTTCACTGCCCATGAACTTAGCAGTGAATTAAGTACAGACATTTAGTACCGATTTCGCTTACATCTGCTATATGTACGATGCTAACATACTTTGTTGGCCAATTGAAACAAATGTATAAAACTAAAATCATAAACTTTGTTTCGGGCGGTATGGTACTGTAATTTGTCATTTTGTTTCGAGAAGTATTTTAAAAATGCTTGGCTCAATCGAAAGCTCTAATTAAATAGGATTGAGTGTCTAAAGGACACAAATGAAGTTCATCTTTTTCCATACAACCGAGACAACACTTTCTCGTGGGCTGAACAAAAAGAGGAATAAAGGCGACGCAGTGATTATCTTCCTTCTTATTTTGGTTTAAATAACCGTCAAAACAACGCAAAAACGCGAAGACAAAAAAGCATTTGGGTATTTACAAATACTATCGTCTTCGTCTGTCGATTTTTGAATGAATCTTTTCGCATTATTGTTACAAAAACAATTCAACACCATCACATATCAAGTAAACCATGCGTGCAACACAACATGCGAAAAAACGATGTGAGGGGTTGCAAAACCGTACTTACAGCGCACGATGCCCAACAGACGGGCGATCTCCTTCGAGACGTTCTCCCGTTTCGGGTTGTCTTTGTCGTCGCGCCTAAGCTTCCCGTACAACAGAGGGTAGTTCTGGACGAGCTCGAGCAACTGAAAGCACTTGCTTTGGTCATCAACGACAGCAGCTTCTGCGGCCTTCTGCTCAGCTTCTTCTTGCCTCTGCGAGTCCGCAGCAGCCTTCTTTTCGGTCGCCTTGCTCGCGTCGAAAACAGGGGGAAAGTTCATAGATGTAGCCATACGGGCCATACTTGCAGGCAACTGCAAAGATAATTTGCTGCGGCTGCGGCGGCTGCGGCTGCGCCAGACCAGCGGCCAGCCCAGCCAGACGGCCAGACGGTAAAGAAACGCGGAGCAGTGCCCCCCACCGATTGGCCGGGAGACAGGAGCGCTCTACTACGTCACAGCGCGCTTTCGTGCGCGTTCAGAAAGAAGTTGAAATTATCCAACTTTCTTATGCGCGCCCCGCGAAGGAGCAACGAATCGGCGCGGCGTCACGAAATACGTCAGATCCGGGGCACGCACGACCTACAGGCGCAAAAAGACGCGTTGGATTAGATCGCTCTTTAGAGTGGCAGCTGCTGTAAGGCGAACCCGGCTTAGCCGCATCCTTGCCTGGTCCCCAGCTCCAGCCCTCGGGATTGAAAAAAACTAATATCTAGTGACTGAATACACCCTGTATTACATCTTAGAAGTGAAAGGGAGTTTTGATGTCTGCCCTTTGATGAAGGAAATCCAGTCATTCCCATCCGGGCCTTCGAACACACAAACAGCACGAACTTAAACACTCATCTAAATCTTCGATAAGATTGGGGCCAAAAAGGATCCAATACAAACACCTTAGTTTTGTTTAACCCGAGACTGGGGTATTTCGGAAAAGGGACGAGAAGAAAAGAGGCCACAAGGAGGCGACGTCTCAAATTTTGAGACGTCGCCTCCTTGTGGCCTCTTTTCTTCTCGTCCCTTTTCCGAAATACCCCAGTCTCGGGTTAAACAAAACTATAGTGGTTAACTTCCAGCAGCTCGCCTGCACCCTTACAATTTTTTTACTAACAAGCACCTTATTTTTGTGTGAAAAGAGTGCCTTTAATCTCTATCGCTGTCGGTTTTAGGTACAATTCAAGCGGGCACATGAAACTGTCGACATTAATACCCGAAGCCGCCTGGAATTTAATTAAATGATCTTGTATAACCTGACGCAACCTGTCAATTAGTACAGCTTTATCTAAAATCTAGTATAGGTCGTTGATGTATAAGAAAGCAAGGTTGCAAGGTTTGAGTGGAGGGGTTTATTAGAGCAACCAATGCGTTCGAATTTCTCAGTGTCAACACGTTACAAAGGAGAATAACTTTTAGATTTGATTGCAAGAAACACGAGAGTACTCGCTGCCACGTCCCATTCTCATTTATGGCAATGCGGAGGGGAGCTTGTGGCTTATGGTTGTTTACCAAGAATTTAAGTGTTGAATCTGCCGCCTTTGTGCTAGTGACTTTGTTCGCAATCGTTTTCAGCTCACATTTCGTTAGGACGTCAATAGCACCCTTTCGAAGACTCAAAATGTTCTCTTCACAAGGCTTGAACAAGACACTCAGGGCACTGTAAAAGTTCTCCTTAAAAGAAACAAGTGACAAAACAGCGAATTTCAGTCTTATTCGTTTCCAACAACACAAAATTCTTCTATTTCATTTCAAGTTCTACCAGCTTTATTTTCGAAAAGTACTTCATATCAAAGACAAAAGACCCATCAACCAATCTCGACAAAAGCGTAACTGCCTGAGCCTGAAATGTGAAATTTTCGTTCTTATCCCCATTTATACTACAAATGGTCTGTACCGAAGGCACGAGATACAGCATTATATATTTATATATAATTATATATTATATATAATTATATATATAATTATATTTGGAAAAAAACTTAGGCCCACCGAAAAGCACAGCCTCAAGAATATCGAACAGGAATTTGCGGGTCAAGTTTACAGCATCGCATTGATCTCGCAAAATAGAGTTTATGTTGTGCTTGACTCCGACCACAGCTCTTGACATCAACCAACTGCTGTCCGATGCCCGCTTTTGTACTGCCCATACATTTTTAAGGTGTAGAAAGTAGAACCCCAACGAAACGGCAGATTCAAAGGAACTCTTGAACTGTTTGCCTCGAAAGATCGTCCAAACTATGTCATACACCTGTTGTAAGTCCTTGAAATGTTGTGCGACCACATTCTTGTCGGATTTAAGAACTTTCTATTTTGAAGACCAAGGCGAGTGCAGAAAGGAAAGGTACTTTAACTAGTCGCCATCGATAAATTTTTCCTGAGGCACCAAAAGATGAGGCGAGCTTTTGACTTCAGTTGGCAAACCATAAGGCCCAACTTGCTCAGAAGAATCCAGACGTGCGCATTCAACGGCGCTTTGGAGAGCTCTGCGATAAAGGAAGCTGAACATGACTCAAACCCTGCATTAGGCAGGATTACAGAAATGAGGGTTGTGGCACAGGCTAGCTGGTGAACGTTCGTACTTAAAAAAAACAGATAGGACAAAAGGAAAGGACAAACACAACAAAGTCTCAAAACGCAGCTGCAAAATTCATTCAAGGAACAACCTCTTATATTGACGTAACTTATCCCCGTCTTTAAAACGACAATCGTCAGCCCCACAAACAAGAATAGTGGGATGACCCATGACGTTAAAAATGTGACCCCAAAAATTTTTTTTTAACAATATACACCTTTTTAGGAAACACTCAACCCCAGGGGCAACAAACCGTTTTTCAGCATTGGGTTTGAGGCTAGACTCTCGCCGGTGCCCCGGCTAACCCTAGCCGAGTGGACTGTGATTTCGATAGGCGCAGCCTGGGTAGGCGCAGTTTCAAACACTGCTGGCGTCTAAACTATCGTCTTGTCCCGCTGTATTTTGTGTTTCATGTTGTATTTATTTTCCCAAGGACCCTGAAAAAGCATTGCGCACATCTTAAAAAAAATTTAAACTATTTTTGTTGGGTACACGCGCGACAGAACGAATGCAACTGGAATGTTAATTGCCGATTTTTTTTGTATGATACGTTTTGACGGCGCTGCTTGCTTAGCTGCGTGTCAAACGACAAAGCGCTTAGCTGGCGATAAAATAACAAAAAAAAACAGAAGATAGCCGAAAGCATGCATTTTTCACGCTTTGCGTTTGAAGTGGTTTGGTGGAAGGGGATTTGATTCGGGGTTACTGGATTTCTTTACTTGGCGATTTCATTCTTTCTTGTGCATCCGCATAGCTTCAACCGGGTCGTACGTTGTATCGGCAGTTTCACTGTTATTCGATGAGGGGTCTAAGTCTCTGGTGCCTCACGAGGGGTGAGGACTCTTAAGGTCCCTCGCGGCCGCGTCATGAGCCGCCTCGTTGCCGTGGATGCCCGTGTTTCGGGATCCACCAGACGATGTCCTTTGTTTCGTGTGTACGGTCCACAGCCTTGTACAAACGGTGCACAGCCTTGTACAAAATGTGTTTGATGGTTCTGCAAGTCGTGGCTCCGTTTCTTTGGCGTTTTCGAATGACGTGCAGCGAATCCGTAACTATGTATAGCTAATTTGTGTCGTGCTGTCTTTCTGTCCCGTCCATTCGTCTTAAGTTGCTCTTTATAGAGAAGAGCACTGCTTTGGCTTCCGCGAGTTCGGGAGAGTAAGAATCGGCTCCTCGTGCTTTGGTTGTGGTCGATATGAATGCCCCCATTGGGTTGTCTTTAGAATAGTTGATGGTGGCGGCTATCGTGGCAGTCTCTGGGCCGGCGATTTTGATCACCACGGCTGTGTACGCGACCCTGATGGACGGGTCCGCCAGAAACGTTCGGACATCGACTGCGCGGTTTAGGGCGTAGTGTTCCCTTCGTTTAGCGTGTTTCTTCGCGTCCATGTTGCGCGAGGTCGGCTGGGACTGTGTAAGGCCGATGAGGATAAGAGTGCGGGTGGTGGGATGCCTCCTGCGTCATACTGGCCCTCTGGGTTGAAAAGCTTGGTGACCTTTGTGCCGTGCTCCGTGTGTTTCAGTCGGGCGTTGTGCGTGGCCACTTGTTTCTCGAGGTCTACTCCCCAATCGGTGAGCTATACGCATTGCTTAGTTGGTTCAATGTTGGCAAACCTTGGCAGTCCAAGTATGATTGACTGTGCATCGTTGTATAACAACTCAAGGTTTTTCTTGTATCGGTGCGTGAGCTTGTAGAACTGAACACCGTACAATATTTTGGGTGCGGGGACTGATTGTACGAGCGTCTTTAGGGTTTTCTCTCCCGCCCCACCGATTCTGTGAGATATGCGATGGATAAGTTGCAGGCCTTTCTTCCACGTTCGTGTGATAGTGTTTATGAAATTGTTTGCCATGGTGCTGGCTGTTTTCAAAGTGCACACCAAGTAGATAGCCAGCAAGTAGATAACCTGTGTGTCCTTACGGTAACGTCGTCCGCATATATTGTTGCCTTCGGCTGTGGCATGTCGCATAATTTTTATAGGAATGGAGACATTACGATGTTAAATAGCGTCGGCGATAATACCGCTCCTTGTGGGACGCCTATACTGTTGGGCTTCGTTTGACTTCCTTCGTCGTTCCTGTCTGCCTTAAAGGAGCACTGACACCCCAAAATCGAATTTTTTTTATTGTCTAAAACGATGCAAGTTGCAGTCATAGACACGCAAAAAAAAAAAACGCATCGCGAAAAAAAAAAAATCTTTCCGCGCGCGCGCGCCTTTTTATTTTTGGCTTTTGATTCTCCCGCCTCTCGCCTCCTCGCTTCTTTTGATTCGTGACGTCAAGAATCATGAAATTTAGAAGCTTTGTATGCGACATCTCTATAACATTTAATAACGGCAATCCTAAAACATGTTTTTTTAACGCAACTGCGAACGCATTACTGCCCTTCTTTTTGAAATACCAAAAATCGGGAGTTCGTTGTGGTGCCGTCTCCTGTATTTGTATCCTCCCACGGAAAACAGGCGACACCGCTGAAAACCGGTCCGCCGGCGCTGGCTCCTTTACTCCTCGCTTTGGGTCGCCATGGCAACAGCAGGGAGTCGTGAAAGAAAGTGGACCCTCATGACTCCGCAATATTTGACGTCAACGCACCGGCGTGGATTGCGCGGGAACTTCGAATTCGGCATTTGGAAATTGTTTTTTTACTTCACAAATACTGAATTCCCAAATTCCGAATTTTGAGGGTAATGTCCCGGCATCGTTTTCAATCGTTTCGAATAATAAAACAACTATGATTTTGATGTGTCAGTGCCCCTTTAATTGTGAATCACCAGTTCAACAAAAAGGATTTCACATAATTTAGTGGATTGCCGTATATGCCTCGGTTTCTCATCGCGTCGACCACTGCCCTGTGTGGAACCAGGTCGAAAGCCTTTTGTACGTCTACCGTCATAAGGAGTGGCATTTGTTTGCGGCGCGGGTGGTAGTCGGTGACATCTTTGTGGATGAGCGCTAGACTGTCGTGTGTACCCAAGTTTTTTTCGAAAACCGGTTTGTGCGGGGTGCAAAATTCCTTTCGTCTCGATTAGCTACTGAGTGCGTGCTACGACTAGTCGTTGACGTAAGTGAGAGAGGTCGTACGTTCGTTGGGTCCGTCGGTGGCTTACCCGCTTCCGGGATAGGTGAGACACAAGACATTTTCCATTTGTCCGGGATTTTACTGGTTCCCCAGATATCGCTAAACAATTGCAGCATTTCTTAGGTTGCTAGTAGTGACGCCGTCCTGCCCCGGAGCACTCTTGGAATTGCATTAGGTGATGGCGGTGTCTAGCTTCCGGATTGTCACTGGATCTATCGGACTGTCTGGAAGACCGTCCCATAGATCCTGTGAGTAAGCACCGATGCTGAGTGGGTTCGAAGGCCGCGGGAAGAATAGTGAACCCAATCTTTCAAAGATTTACTTCATGCTCTTATTGGCCAGTAAGGCAAGGACGGGAACCGTGTGCCCCTGTTTTCTTTTGCCAAACATGGCGTTGGAGGTGTTCCACACTTTGTTGAGCTGCCTGCTCTTGTCAAACGATTTTCAATGCCATAACCAGTGTTCTGTCTTGATATCCCGGGCATGGTTGCTTGCTTGCTTTGTAAGGTTGTCTACTTCAATGAGCGTGCTACGTTATTTGTCCTTTCGGTATTCGGTTAGAAGCGTGGTTCTTTCTACCCATAGCGAGAGAAGGTGGGTATCTGGGTGTTGGAGTGTCTCCGCTCACCTGTCGTTTCTCCGTGGCTGCTTCTTTTGCCTTCGTCAAGAGTTTGATAGGTCCTGGTATTCCATTTGGTCGATGTTTTCCCTGACGTAGCGTCTAAAGTTGTCCCATATCACAGTACGGATTGTGCGCCTGGTTCGTTTGTGGGAGTCAAGGGTGAGTGCCATCGCAATTGGGAAGTGGTCGCCACCCCAGGCGTCTCCTCGGACGATCGTGTTTGGTCAGGCCCAAGTGATTGAAAAAAATGGAGGTATTTTCATCACCTTACAGGGCTGACGTCCTCCCAGGCACCTCGCATATAACAGACGAGGCATGCCCGCCGCCCCATATCGACCAACAGCCATGGTATGTCGGCGGTGCAACAGACTGGGACATGAACTCATCTGGAACGATGCAACGATTGCGGATACATTCACAAAGACGAGCCCTCGTGTACACGTATCATGTACGTTAACTGCCGATCAAACAAACACTTGGCAACCAATTCACGCTGTCCGGCGAAATTAGAAGTAGACCAGCAACTACAAGAAAATCCCAGCACGCACAGAGTGGGAAACTCCCTACACAACGGCAGAACGAACGGAAACTACGTGGAAACCGCTCACGAAGCCGAAGGTGTCACTGCACACAAAAAGACACTCTCCGAAACCACTCACCATTCCGTGTCAAGGTAAAGGAATTCCCAACACTCTTCGAAACCAAAAACCACTACACCCTCCTCTCCGAAGAGAAAGACAAGCGCTGGAGAAGCACAAACCACCGCAGGATTCCTAGCCGCTTAAAGGGAGGCAACAGCCAAAGCTCCAAACCGTAAAAAATTGATAGAAATCCAGATCCGTAGGGCGACAGGAGAACCAAAGACGTGACTCCTGTCGCAAGCCCCAGAGGCAGGTCTGGAAGCCCACATATGCACACGCCAATATGGAGCGACCGGAGACTCGCTACTTCCCGGACCGCGATGCTGAAGCAAAAGCGTGTTGCAATGAACTTCGTTTCATCGGCGAGGCAAGCAAGCTAGCAAGGGAGAGGCTCAAACAAGACGAGGACGACCTGAGAAGGCTTGGAACCAAGATTCAGGCACGTAGAAATCAACACAAAGAAAACGACCGGATTAGATAGGCAAGAGAGGCCGACTTGCGTCAACGCATAAAGCCACACTGCAAAAGGGGCGCTAGAGTACAGAAGGAGCACTGCCAGCTACAACGCCAGCAACAAAGGAGACCCTCGCCGACCCATCCAACTGTGGGAGGGACGAACAAAACGAGACAGAATCAGCTGTTACAACAAAGGCAACCCATCACATTGCGCCAACGACTAGCGAACTTGATTCAACACCAAGAATTACCATACAAATCTTGCAGCAAATATTATGCTAATCTAACATACCACGCAGTAAATTATTCAACAGAAAATACCACAACTTCACAGGCAACACAACTAACAAATGCAGGAGATGAATAACGCGAGCATCAACGGAGCATCGCCCGCACCATCGACCCCTTCGGGTAGCCACGATCGATAACTCATCGAATGAGCAGAGAGTGCGGATCGTGCAGTGGAACTATCGGGGCTTCGAAGTAGGCGCGACATTGTCCCAATTCCTTTCACCGAGCCAGAAATACACGACGTGCTTCTACTGCGGGGACACGGGCCGACACAATTGAACTACGTGGGATTGCCAAGCATTTCACACCGACCATCGTACACAAGAAGAGACGAAACCACAAGTACGACAACACTGACGGAAAACAAAGACAAGTAGAAGCGCAGGCCGGTGTCTACGTCAAGAGAAAAATTTCAAATGTGCAAATTAACACCAAACAGGGGTGCAGCACAACACACGAGGTGGTCACAGTCCGCATCGAACTCCGGAGGCAGTGGCAATAAACAACTCATGATCGTCTCGCCATACTACAGTCCCGACACGGGACACCGTTGTTCGACTGACTCTCAGAAATCTCTGAAGTCTCAGAGAGACTCTGAATCTCAGAAATAAATACCACAGAAGAGCGTGTAGTGTTCCACTACACGCTCTTTTGTGGAGATTTTCACGTGATGCACGCGGCATGGCGCCCAAACAAGACCTCGAGGAGGGATACCAAACTGTACGACACGCCAGAGCAAGCGGACATGACACTCGTCAAAGATATGAAAATTCCGACATGGCACGGAATCAGCGCCAGAGAACAAGACACAGTACTTGACTTGGCTTGGGCCTCATCAAACTGAAAATAAAGGTTTAATCAGCTAACTTGCGCCGAACATGATAGAGAACGAGCATCGAGACTGCAAAAACGATGGCGGCATTTTGGCGGCGTAACAGCAAGCGAGAGTGAGACTGACTCGACAAAGTCGCGGGTAGCTCCTTGTCTATTGTGCGTCACTATCTCGAAAATTTGGCAAAGAAGGTTTGAGCGTCGCGCGCTCGGAGCGGCAATGAACTGGCACTTCGGAGAAGAAGAAAGCTGGAAATAATGACAAAAGTTACGTCCGGAGCAATAATAAACGCAAATCGTCTAGGTGCTTTTAAAGTTTCCAGCTGAACGTAGAAGAAAAAAAAAAAAAAAAAACAGGGGAGAAAAAGAGACACACGCTGCTGGGGCCCTAAACTCGTCAAACCCAAAGTTGAAGTAAAACGTTCGCGGAGCGCGCCGATTGGACGTTGGCGACAAAAGCGCAAAGTCGTTGTCGTGATAGTCCAACCGGTGCTCTTTGTTAACTTCGGCCATAACTTAGTCTTTGACGAGTTTAGAGGCCCTGGACTATAAACCTTTTACTCAAAATCTACTTTATCATTTATACTTATGAATTATATGGCTGCGTTCCCAGGGTAACTTCTTTTTCGGTGTGATGTTTGATGGATAGTGTTCACATGTTCTCGACTTGGTTGCTCACATGGGGCGCTTTCTGAAGTTAAAGCTTTTTTGAGGGGAAATAGCGTAATGGACGCGGCACTTACACAGTCGTCAACATTCGCCTCAATGGCCAGAAACCCCACGATCTGCAGTAACGTTTGAAGGTGCTCTAGTCGATGGTGCATTGTAAGCAATGCACTACATGAACATATATGTAACATAAATTATATGTAAACATATAATTGAAACAGCGCAAACGAACACAAATACAACTAGAAGAAGGGACACAGACACAGCGCTGACTCACACCCTCACTCACTCAAAGACAGCATTCTCACTCACTCCCTCCTCTGTCTCTGAGGCCTTCACCTTCAGGCCACCTATCCGTTCATTTTGATCGGTGCGGCTCTTCACCTCGGTTTGGTGATATTAAAATTTTGGCTAAACAATAAAAAAAAATGGCCAGGGAAATCCATGAAGCATGTTTCGTTCGGCAACGCGGTCCCTATCCATGCGTAAATTCAGAGTCAGCAGCGTTATCCAGTGAAGAGTTCGAGTTTGTTCAGAGTTTGGGCACGTTTGTTTAATGGTACTTTCTGCTATAAATGTTTCGGATGGCACATGGCAGTGAAGATGTCCTAAAAAGCGGGACTCTTCTTCTACTTCTTTTTCCTTCTTTGTCTTTTTATGTTGATGTGTTTTAAGAAGGCGAAAAAGAGAGTAAGTAGTTTGCAACCGCTGTGTCTGTGTCCCTTCTCCTACTTGTCCTTGTGTTCGTTCGCGCTGTTTTAATTATATGTTTACTCGAGGATCTCCCTTGCAAGCTGGTTTTCGTGTCTTGTTTCCATGTGAGCAAACAAGTTGGGAACATGTGAACGCTATCCATCTAAGATCACACCAAAGAAGGAGACGTTACCCCTGGGAACGCAACAGTATAATTCATTTAAGAGTATAACCTTCAGAAACATGTCAAACTGACCAGCTCAGTTCCAGGCAGTCTCAAATTATATTCTAGAAGTTCATGACCGTGCGTTGCTTTCTCAACCTTGCGGGCGGCAGTATACGCCGAGCGCTTGAAATGGACAAGGAAATGAGCGAAGGTAGGTGTAAATTTACATAAACTCCAGTATACCCGGCCGCGCTTTATCCTAACCAACGTCATAATAAGCCATTTCATATTGAAATGGGCGACGATCTTTTTTCTTCCTCAAGTTGATTTGCTAGGCGAAAAGTTTAGTTTATTCGAAAACGTAACCGTGTTTATTTATTTGTCTTTTTTTCTTTTTCTTACGAAAAATAAATATTACAAAAATTCTCTACTGCTAATGGCAATCATTTTGGTTTAATTTCTGTAAACTCTTACCTATTTATTAGTCGTGTTTTGTGAAAACACACCACAAAGATTAAAACTCGGTGTCGTTCTTTCCACTGTTGTTTATCAATGTTTTAAATTCATTTCTGAAAAAAAATCCAACATTGCTATTACACTAAAGAATAAAAGTTACAGACGGGAAAACACTGTTCTTAAAAAACCGGCAACATTGGGAGACGCGCACGCCTAGAAATTAGGTTAATTTAATGACCTAGCTGATTGCGATCTTAATCGTTTTAGTTAGTTGTTAATTGCAGTACACGTTCGAAGATGACAAACGTGTACCGTTGCTACATGAACGTTGCTAAAGGAAACGCGACCATTTCAGAACCAACAAAAAACCGTTAAGCAGGAGATCAATTAAAGCGCCCTCAAGTTTAATTCCCACAAGTTCAAATTAACAAACGTTTAAAAATTAAGCAGCTAACAGTTTGACATCATCGAATATACGAGGCGAAAGAGTAAAGTGACAAACAAGAAGAATAAGCTCCTGACAAAGAACCGCCCCTCTCTCCCCCGCCCCCTGCCCCATCTTTCTTTCAGGCAGCCCCATTTAAAGCTAATTATTAAGCGCTCGACCGCACCTGAGGTCCCGCGCAATCAAGCTGTCGGCTGGTAAATTATTAACAGTACGCAAGACAATTATGAGAACTAATTTATTATCACCGAAGCCTCGACTTGGTAGTAGGTGTGCCAGCAGGTACTCGCTTTGGTCTTTGTAAATGGAAAGCCGAATGACATAATGCAAGAAAAAATAAAAGTTATTATGCAAGTGTGGTAGTTACAAATTGCGGTGAAATTATCTGAATATACAAAAAAAAAGAAAGAACGTGTCCAACAACTTTGCGACGATACAGGGTAGAAAACAAAGATCCTATTAAGGCATTCAAAACAAGGACATATTACCAAATACGATATAGCTTCGCCAATACTGGAAACTCCTCCGAAAACACATAGGAGCGGCGGCGAACGTGACAGTGGCGCCTCTAGCGGACTCGGAGTCTACAGAAGCAGTCGTCGCAATGGAAAAGTATAGGCTCCGCGACGTCCTCGAGCTTTACAAGCCCCGTATCGTCACCCTAACAGCGAAAACAATTTATTACGGTCAGTTCGCTTGCAAAGCGGAATCCACTGATCGCAACTGCAACGACAATCGAATAACAACGCGCGCATAAACAAAGATAGAGCAGTTTATTTAGCGGTCTCAAACGCCTCTCAGGGGATCACACGCGTTTGAAACGCGTCTGGGAAGCGGAAAAAAGGCGTTCAGCTACTCGAACTACGTCGTAATCGTTAAAACATGCAAAAACGACATGTTAATATTATCAGAGCAAGCGCACGAGCTGCTGGAGCATAAAAACAAAACAAAAAGGTAAGCATAAAAATGAACGAGCAAACACTTACCGAACTTTGCAGAAAAAATGGTGTCGCCATTCCCGACGAAAATAAGAAGAAACGGGAAAGAGAAGCGAACAACGGCGAATAAAACAAAGAAGCTAGCAAAAAACTATTTCAACGACGACGATCGTTGCGGCGCTTGTAGAAAAAAAAGAAAGAAAAATGTAAAGCAGCAAATGAATAGCTGGTGGTCGCCACCGGTGTTGAGTTCACGACAAACAAAGCGGAAGCAACAGACGAAACTAATGAAAAAAGAAGAAAGCGTCCCTTTTTTTCAGCTGCTTGTTGTACATTTCTTTATTTGCTTTCGCGGCGTAGGTACGAACTAAAAACAAAACAGGGGAAATAAATAACGTAGTGCAGCTCACACTGCCCGGTAAAAAAGAGTCGCACAAATGTTTGGTCGCAGGCAGCAATCTTCTGTATGTGCTAGCAGTGAGTAACCTTTTTTTGCTTTCGAATTTCTTTTTCCAGTGACTTTGGCGGGTTGTTCGTTCGCTCGCCTGACGAAGCAGTTTAAAAGTGCATTCAAGTACTTGTTGACGTAGGTGTCCGTAGGTTGACGTAGGAAGCCGAAGAAAGATTTTCCACCACATCGCACAAACTTGTTCTTGCAATGGTAGGCACCACATCGCACAAACGTGTTCTTCAATGCGGCCGGTTGATCAACAAACGATGACCCGTAGCAGACGTGCCGGCCGGAGTACACAAATAAAATTCGAATAAAAATGGGTAACGAGCTTACACTTCTTATATATTTAATAAATATCAAAAAGCACGTATGACGATTTTAGATTAGAAACTCAATCGAAGGCGAAAATAGGAGGTTATCGGAGACGACAGTGGAAGAAAATACAACAACAACAGCAAAGTTGCAGACGGCCCTCAAAATGCCCGGGCCTAGCGCAGACGAACCAGGGGTAGTAAGCGCCGAAGCGAAGGAAAGGGAGTAAAAACTAAGCCAAACAAAACAAGGATACGCGATTGTTTACACGTCGGGTAATAAAAACAAAAAAAGAGCAAAAAACAAACAAAAAAATATACACAGCAACATATAAGCAGGGGGAAGAAATAACACGGCAGAGTGGCGTCGCCTGAAAACTATAAAAGAAAGACTCAAAAATGGAAAGAGTGGAGACGGTTCAACTAATGTCCCTCGATGTTTTTTTCCCAGGGACGTTAGGTTCAACGGGTGTAGGCCTTTATCGTAGAAGTAAAGAAGCAGCGAAGCAGAAGATGTTGGTCGTCCCCGCGCTAACAATCGGAATTTGTGCACTGTAAATAACGTGACTGAAATCATCTTTTTTCGCGGGGCTACGACGCTCTCCCCTTCTTTCTTTGCAAGCGCGAGAAGTCTGCTTTTTTCGTAACTCCGCTTTTGTTAATCTATGATCGCGTCAGATTTGCCTATGCACAACGCCTTCTTTCGGAGCATACTGACATCGCCGTAACGTACATGGTTCGAAATTGACTTCTGCTTCTTCATCCGGAGACGATCTTAACGGGATTAGCCAGCTCGCCTGCTCGACGAAACGGTTATAAGCAAGACACTCATGAGAAATGGGAATTGCAACGACAAAACGAATTGACTGATAAGAACAATAAAGTTGAAACGAAGCTATGTTCTGAAATGTTTGTACATTTCCCTTTTTCACGAAACAGCGCGAAGGCATACATTCGTGTTTTTCTTGGCTTACATAAGTTGTGACAGAATGTTTTCTTCGGGAGAACTCCGAAATTGCACCCAGAAAGCTCTAACATCTTTCCCACGCGAAGCGAATGTCTTTTACTCATGAGCTGGCACCCATTTTTTAACTTTCAAAGCAGCGAATGTCCGTGACAATTTTTTTTCGTTGGTCACCTCGCACGGAGATAGGCAAAACCAATGCATTTCGGAGAATTTGTCTGCCAGCGGAGACTCAAAGCTCGCCAGGGGCGCTGCAATCACTTTTCGCCCGTTTTCCGCGGGAGTTGCCAGTATTGGCTTCCACGGTATTTGATATTACATATAAACTCTACTGTTGTGCCGGAAAAAAAAATTAAATATAACTAGGAGATTGTAAGTCAAGGTTCATGGTCGTTTAAATGCCAGCCATTAGAGTTTTTAAATGAACATAGGACACACGAATTCAATCCGAAGCATTGTTGGAGATGACTCTAGAAGTGTTCTGGAAGAAAAGCAGACGCTTAAATTACAGTGTAATAAGCAAGAGTCATTACCCTGAATAAAAGAGAAGCGAATGTAAGAACGATATAAACATGCTATTTTTTCCCATATTGACTTCATTTCTCGTACAAGGTTGCTAGGTGTACTTACATATATGTGTTCTTTTTGTTTTTGATTTTAACATAAATCTTTGCATTACCTGTACTTATTTTTAACTTCGTCGAAAGGCGGGTTTTCTTAGAAACAACCTTCCCAAATTTTATTATTTAACACAAAATCACGAATTATCTTTGTTGCACAATTAACCTCTCAAATCTGGGCCATTGGAAAGGGTTTTTATAGACATTATTTTCATCGCTGTCCCACGCAACACCAAGAGATGAGGAAAAGTCCAACGCACGAACATTAATGGCTTATGTGAACGGAGAAAAAAGAATAAGTGTATTTAAATTAAATATCACGGCGTTTTTCTTTTTTTAAATTACGTCATTTTATGATTTCATTAACTACATTAAGTGAAGTTAATAAAATGATGCGAAAAACTGATTAAGAACTTACTTTTTTGTTGTTTAACGGAGAGGGGTAAAAACCCTAGAGTGTTTCTCCCCTCTCCAGGGATAAAAAGGTCGACAAAAGAAAGTGTTTTTCCCTACTAGATGTTCTTTTAAAATAACAAATTAATTGATGAATTTGTCTGGCCATTAAATAGACTGCTGAAGTTAGAATCACTGTATGTTTAAAAGATTAAATTATAGATTAAATTATAACGTTTTAAGGATGGAAACCCCAATTAAAACGAGATCAGCTTTATTGTGTTTTTTTTTCTGAAATTGATTTTTTTATTATTTTAATGTATACTGATTTCATTGCAATAAGTGTACTTTATTCTTTTTCTTGCTTTGTATTTTTTGCGTTCTAATGTGCTTGAAAGGAGATGTTACGCAACTGATAAACGAAGTGGACGTTAGAAATTGCGCCCAACGGTCTGATTTGCTCAAAAGAGCAGCGTTTTTACACGTCTTCAGCTTGATATAAATATCATTACTTGATGAATTTCATTCAAATACGAAACAGACGCACATAGAAAACATTAAACGATTGAAAAACGGTTTATGAAAAAAAAATATGTTGCGAGTTACTTTTGGTGGAAAGGTTTGGTTTAAATATTTATCATATGTTATAACCTAGACCTTAAATTCTGAAACTTTAAGCATCTGAAAGAATGAAGATTACGTTATGTTTCATAGTATTTATTGTATCGTTCTAAAAAGGTACACAGGCATCAATATATGCAGGCTCGTCGCAACACCACCCTGTATGGGTAACATTTCGTGCATTCCATGTGGGATTTTTACCGCTTAGAGGCCCTAATCTTGACACCTAGTGAAAAAGTCGGCGAGAAATCTGGCGGCTGTTATTGGCCGGCGCCAAGGTCACGTGCGGCGTTGGCCCATCATGGCGGACAGATTTCTCGCCGACTTTTTTGCAAAGTTTTAAGATTAGGGACCAAAAGCGGTAAAAATCCCCCATGAGATTTTTCATTCACTCACTCGGATCGTGGCGTCGGCTGTGGTCTCGGTGATAGCAAACCTCCGAAAGCAACGCGCTAACTGGTGACGCATTTTTGGCGCCGTTCAAATGACTCACTGGGATCGTGGCGTCAGCTGTGATCTTGGTGATGGCAAACCTCCGAAGAGAGTGCGCTCTCTAACGACACTTTTTTGGAGCCGTTTCATTGACTCACTCGGATCGAGGCGTCGGCTGTGGTCTCGGTGATAGCAAACCTCCGAAAGCAACGCGCTCTCTGGTGACGCATTTTTGGCGCCGTTCAAGTGACTAAATCGGATCGTGGCGTCGGCTTAATCTTGGTGATGGCAAACCTCCGAAGAGAGTGCGCTCTCTAACGACGCTTTTTTGGAGCCGTTTCATTGACTCACTCGGATCGTGGCGTCGGCTGTGGTCGTGGTGATAGAAAACCTCCGAAGAGAGCGCGCTCTCTGGCGACGCTTTTTTGGAGCCGTTTCATTGACTCACTCGGGTCGTGGCGTTGGCTGTGGTTTCGGTGATGGCAAACCTCTGAAGACGACGCTCTATGGCGACGCTTCTTTGGAGCCGTTCCATTGACTCACCGGATCGTCGCGTCGGCTGTGGTCTTAGTGATAGCTAAACTTCGAAGACAGCGCGCTCTCTGGCGACGCTTTTTTGGAGCCGTTTCATTTACTCACTCGGATCGAGGCGTCGGCTGTGGTCTCGGCGATAGCAAACCTCCGAAAGCAACGCGCTCTCTAGTGACGCATTTTTGGCGCCGTTCAAGTGACTAAATCGGATCGTGGCGTCGGCTTAATCTTGGTGATGGCAAACCTCCGAAGAGAGTGCGCTATCTAACGACGCTTTTTTGGAGCCGTTTCATTGACTCACTCGGATCGTGGCGTCGGCTGTGGTCGTGGTGATAGAAAACCTCCGAAGAGAGCGCGCTCTCTGGCGACGCTTTTTTGGAGCCGTTTCATTGACTCACTCGGGTCGTGGCGTTGGCTGTGGTTTCGGTGATGGCAAACCTCTGAAGACTACGCTCTATGGCGACGCTTCTTTGGAGCCGTTCCATTGACTCACCGGATCGTCGCGTCGGCTGTGGTCTTAGTGATAGCTAAACTTCGAAGACAGCGCGCTCTCTGGCGACGCTTTTTTGGTGCCGTTTCATTTACTCACTCGGATCGAGGCGTCGGCTGTGGTCTCGGTGATAGCAAACCTCCGAAAGCAACGCGCTCTCTGGTGACGCATTTTTGGCGCCGGTCAAATGACTAAATCGGATCGTGGCGTCGGCTGTGATCTTGGTGATGGCAAACCTCCGAAGAGAGTGCGCTCTCTAACGACGCTTTTTTGGAGCCGTTTCTATGACTCACTCGGACCGTGGCGTCGGCTGTGGTCGTGGTGATAGAAAACCTCCGAAGAGAGCGCGCTCTCTGGCGACGCTTTTTTGGAGCCGTTTCATTGACTCACTCGGGTCGTGGCGTTGGCTGTGGTTTCGGTGATGGCAAACCTCTGAAGACTACGCTCTATGGCGACGCTTCTTTGGAGCCGTTCCATTGACTCACCGGATCGTCGCGTCGGCTGTGGTCTTAGTGATAGCTAAACTTCGAAGACAGCGCGCTCTCTTGCGACGCTTTTTTGGAGCCGTTTCATTTACTCACTCGGATCGAGGCGTCGGCTGTGGTCTCGGTGATAGCAAAGCTCCGAAAGCAACGCGCTCTCTGGTGACGCATTTTTGGCGCCGTTCAAGTGACTAAATCGGATCGTGGCGTCGGCTTAATCTTGGTGATGGCAAACCTCCGAAGAGAGTGCTCTCTCTAACGACGCTTTTTTGGAGCCGTTTCATTGACTCACTCGGATCGTGGCGTCGGCTGTGGTCGTGGTGATAGAAAACCTCCGAAGACAGCGCGCTCTCTGGCGACGCTTTTTTGGAGCCGTTTCATTGACTCACTCGGGTCGTGGCGTTGGCTGTGGTTTCAGTGATGGCAAACCTCTGAAGACTACGCTCTATGGCGACGCTTCTTTGGAGCCGTTCCATTAACTCACCGGATCGTCGCGTCGGCTGTGGTCTTGGTGATGGCAAACCACCGAAGAGGGTGCGCTCTCTGGTGACGCTATTTTGGAGCCGTTTCATTGACTCACACGGATCGTTGCGTCGGCAGTGGTCTTCGTGATGGCAAGCATCCGAAGACAGCGCGCTCTCTGGCGACGCTTCTTTGGAGCCGTTTCATTGACTCACTCGAATCGTGGTGTCGGCTGTGGTCTTGGTGATGGCAAACCTCCGAAGATAGCGCGCTCTCTGGCGACGCTTCTTTGGAGCCGTTTCATTGACTCACTCGAATCGTGGTGTCGGCTGTGGTCTTGGTGATGGCAAACATCCGAAGACAGCGCGCTCTCTGGCGACGCTTCTTTGGAGCCGTTTCATTGACTCACTCGGATCGTGGCGTCGGCTGTGGTCTTGGTGACGGTAATCCTCCGAAGAGAGCGCGCTCTTTGGCGACGCTTTTTTGGAGCTGTTTAATTGCCTAACTCGGATCGTGGCGTCGGCTGTGGTCTCGGTGATAGGAAACCTCCAAAAAGAGCGCACTCTCTGGCGACGCTTTTTTGGAGCCGTTTCATTCCCTAACTTGGATCGTGGCGTCGGCTGTGGTTTTGGTGATAGGAAACCTCCGAAGAGAGCGCGCTCTCTGGCGACGCTTTTTTCGGGCCGTTTCATTGACTCACTCGGATCGTGGCGTCGGCTGTGGTCTTGGTGATGGCAAACCTCCGAAGATAGCGCGCTCTCTGGCGATGCTTTTTGGAGCCGTTTCATTGACTCACTCGTATCGTGGCGGCCGCTGTCGTCTTGGTGACGGTAATCCTCCGAAGAGAGCGCGCTCTTTGGCGACGCTTTTTTGGAGCTGTTTAATTGCCTAACTCGGATCGTGGCGTCGGCTGTGGTCTCGGTGATAGGAAACCTCCGAAGAGAGCGCGCTTTCTGGCGACGCTTCTTTCATAATGGAACAGCGCGAATTTTTGCAAGGACAGAAGAAGGAACTGGACAGGACGAGCGCTGACTAACAACTGAAAGGTTTATTCTCAGGAAACCACGAAGAAAAACACATAACACGACTCTCTAATCACGATGGAAGTTCGCATGCGCCTCACAAAATTGGGTGCTATCAGTTACACAATGTTGCATGCGTCATCCCCGATCTAAAAATTCGACCTCATTGTCCAGCAAAATCAAGGAAGCCTGACTCACGCAGGCTGACCCCTCCTTCTTTATTCTATGAGCTTCAACAATCTCTCGAGCTTTTTGGTCCCGGTGTTTATACAAAACAACGGCTTTTTCCAGTAACGGGGTGCAGGCGCAGTCCCTGCAGTGTAACGCCAAGTGGGAGCTTGCCGAACCTGTTGAAGAACTACGGTGTTCCCGCAGGCGAATGTTGAGGCACCGCCCCGTTTGTCCGATGTATACCTTCCCGCAGGTGAAGGGTATCTTGTATACTACACCCAAGGTGCATGGCACGAACTCAATGCGGTGTTTTATGCCGCACGGGCTCTCCCCCTGTTTCTCTACCTTGTTAACGCACTTTTCCACTGCAGAGCAAATACTGCTTAGCTTGTTACGTGCCGAGAATACAACATCTACCCCGAACTTCGAGGCTGCTCTCTTAAAGCCGTGTGACATGTGGTGCACATACGGGATGACTGTGACCTGCTTTTTTACTTTTGTTGCTTTCTCTTTATTGACTTTCTCGCTACTAGTGGGCTACGCGCACTTGTGTCCGATAAGGAAGGCTTCTTCGTCATCATGCCGGAGGACATGTTCGCTGAGAAGGCGACCTGTGCTGTGCAGAAGAACTTCAAGGCGGTCCTAGAAAGACCAGCGAAGGTTAAGGAAAGAGCCGTGGAGCTTTTGGAAAGATTGAGCCTTAAGCAGGTGTGTGCAGGGGTAAAAAGGGAAAACAACCTCACTTTGGAAGTTTTCTTCGCGGCCAAGACGCATAAGGCGGAAATTCCGTTTCGCACCATTGTGTCTGAGCGTGGCACCTGGTTGCGTGTTGTGTCTGGGTACCTCAAAAAGCACTTGGACACGTTAAATGCCGAGGACCTTTTCGTGATACCTAGCTCAAATGCCGTTGTTTCCTATCTCTCGGATAGTAACCCTGCGGGTTGTACAGCGTTCAGCATAGACGTTGAAGATCTGTATTACTCTATGCCCCACGATGACCTCATGCGTTGCATAAAAGAATGCATTACTGACCTCAACGATGAAGTTGCGTTTAGGTCCCAATGCGGGATTCCGGTCGAAGGGTTTCTAGAAGTGTTGTCATTTTATTTGAGGGCTACCTTTATCGGGTGGCATGACAAGGTGTATGTGCAAAAGTCGGGGGTGTGCATAGGGTCCAGGGTAGCACCCGTGCTGAGTAACAACTTCCTTGCAAAGGTTGACAGGGCACTTGACGGTCTGTTGAAGGCCCCCGCTAAAAAGATTTTTAGGTATGTCGACGATTATTTAGTTTTCGTCGACAAAGGTAACTTTAGTCGGACCCTTGATTTCGCGCTAAAAACGTTCAAGGAGCAGGGTTTGGGCCTGAGGTTCACTTTTGAGACCCCAAAAGACCAGACAATCCAGTTTTTGGATCTGAGCGTAGATGTGAGCCAGAGCCACGTTTGTTGGTGGCATCATCCCAGGACCACCAAGAATCTCCTTGATTTTAGATCGGGGCATTCCAAGCTCGTCAAAAGAGGCATTGCAAAATCATGTATCCTGTCCGCAGTAACAAAGTCTTGCTACCACAGAGTGGGACAAAGCCTTGCCGCCCAGGTAGGTAGACTAGAAGACGCCGGTTTCCCGGAATCGGTTATCGCCTCGGCGGCGGAAGCAACAGTGAAAAACATTAAGGGTGAGGCGCGGGGAAAAGTAGCAACAAAAGTAAAAAAGCAGGTCACAGTCATCCCGTATGTGCACCACATGTCACACGGCTTTAAGAGAGCAGCCTCGAAGTTCGGGGTAGATGTTGTGTTCTCGGCACGTAACAAGCTAAGCAGTATTTGCTCTGCAGTGGAAAAGCGCGTTAACAAGGTAGAGAAACAGGGGGAGAGCCCGTGCGGCATAAAACACCGCATTGAGTTCGTGCCATGCACCTTGGGTGTAGTATACAAGATACCCTTCACCTGCGGGAAGGTGTACATCGGACAAACGGGGCGGTGCCTCAACATTCGCCTGCGGGAACACCGTAGTTCTTTAACAGGTACGGCAAGCTCCCACTTGGCGTTACACTGCAGGGACTGCGCCTGCACCCCGTTACTGGAAAAAGCCGTTGTTTTGTATAAACACCGGGACCAAAAAGCTCGAGAGATTGTTGAAGCTCATAGAATAAAGAAGGAGGGGTCAGCCTGCGTGAGTCAGGCTTCCTTGATTTTGCTGGACAATGAGGTCGAATTTTTAGATCGGGGATGACGCATGTAACATTGTGTAACTGATAGCACCCGATTTTGTGAGGCGCATGCGCACTTCCATCGTGATTAGAGAGTCGTGTTATGTGTTTTTCTTCGTGGTTTCCTGAGAATAAACCTTTCAGTTGTTAGTCAGCGCTCGTCCTGTCCAGTTCCTTCTTCTGTCCTTGCAAAAATTCGCGCTGTTCCATTATGAATCCATACCAACTCGCCCAGTTATCCTGTTTACTATGACGCTTCTTTGGGGCCGTTTCATTGACTCACTCGGATCGTGGCGTCGGCAGTGGTCTTCGTGATGGCAAACATCCGAAGACAGCGCACTCTCTGGCGACGCTTTTTTGGAGCCGTTTCAGTGCCTAACTCGGATCGTGGCGTCGGCTGTGGTTTTGGTGATAGGAAACCTCCGAAGAGAGCGCGCTCTCTGGCGACGCTTTTTTCGGGCCGTTTCATTGACTCACTCGGATCGTGGCGTCGGCTGTGGTCTTGGTGATGGCAAACCTCCGAAGATAACGCGCTCTCTAGAGATGCTTTTTGGAGCCGTTTCATTGACTCACTCGTATCGTGGCGTCCGCTGTCGTCTTGGTGACGGTAATCCTCCGAAGAGAGCGCGCTCTTTGGCGACGCTTTTTTGGAGCTGTTTAATTGCCTAACTCGGATCGTGGCGTCGGCTGTAGGTCTCGGTGATAGGAAACCTCCGAAGAGAGCGCGCTTTCTGGCGACGCTTCTTTGGGGCCGTTTCATTGACTCACTCGGATCGTGGCGTCGGCAGTGGTCTTCGTGATGGCAAACATCCGAAGACAGCGCACTCTCTGGCGACGCTTTTTTGGAGCCGTTTCATTGCCTAACTCGGATCGTGGCGTCGGCTGTGGTTTTGGTGATAGGAAACCTCCGAAGAGAGCGCGCTCTCTGGCGACGCTTTTTTCGGGCCGTTTCATTGACTCACTCGGATCGTGGCGTCGGCTGTGGTCTTGGTGATGGCAAACCTCCGAAGATAGCGCGCTCTCTGGCGATGCTTTTTGGAGCCGTTTCATTGACTCACTCGTATCGTGGCGTCCGCTGTTGTCTTGGTGACGGTAATCCTCCGAAGAGAGCGCGCTCTTTGGCGACGCTTTTTTGGAGCTGTTTAATTGCCTAACTCGGATCGTTTCGTCGGCTGTGGTCTCGGTGATAGGAAACCTCCGAAGAGAGCGCGCTTTCTGGCGACGCATCTTTGGGGCCGTTTCATTGACTCACTTGGATCGTGGCGTCGGCAGTGGTCTTCGTGATGGCAAACATCCGAAGACAGCGCGCTCTCTGGCGACGCTTTTTTGGAGCCGTTTCATTGACTCACTCGTATCGTGGCGTCCGCTGTCGTCTTGGTGACGGTAATCCTCCGAAGAGAGCGCGCTCTTTGGCGACGCTTTTTTGGAGCTGTTTAATTGCCTAACTCGGATCGTGGCGTCGGCTGTGGTCTCGGTGATAGGAAACCTCCGAAGAGAGCGCGCTTTCTGGCGACGCATCTTTGGGGCCGTTTCATTGACTCACTCGGATCGTGGCGTCGGCTGTGGTCTTCGTGATGGCAAACATCCGAAGACAGCCCACTCTCTGGCGACGCTTTTTTGGAGCCGTTTCATTGCCTAACTCGGATCGTGGCGTCGGCTGTGGTTTTGGTGATAGGAAACCTCCGAAGAGAGCGCGCTTTCTGGCGACGCTTCTTTGGCGCCGTTTCATTGACTCACTCGGATCGTGGCGTCGGCTGTGGTCTTCGTGATGGCAAACATCCGAAGATAGCGCGCTCTCTGGCGATGCTTTTTGGAGCCGTTTCATTGACTCACTCGTATCGTGGCGTCCGCTGTCGTCTTGGTGACGGTAATCCACCGAAGAGAGCGCGCTCTTTGGCGACGCTTTTTTGGAGCTGTTTAATTGTCTAACCCGGATCGTGGCGTCGGCTGTGGTCTTGGAGATAGGAAACCTCCGAAGAGAGCGCACTCTCTGGCGACGCTTTTTTCGGGCCGTTTCATTGACTCACTCGGATCGTGGCGTCGGCTGTGGTCTTGGTGATAGCAAACCTCCGAAAAGAGCGCACTCTCTGGCGACGCTTTTTCGGAGCCGTTTCATTGACTCACTCGGATCGTGGCGTCGGCTGAGGTCTTGGTGATGGCAAACCTCCGAAGACAGCGCGCTCTCTGGCGACGATTCTTGGAGCCGTTTCATTCACTCACTCGGATCGTGGCGTCGGCTGTTGTCTTGGTGATAGCAAACCTCCGAAAAGAGCGCGCTCTCTGGCGACGCTTTTTTGGAGCCGTTTCATTGACTCACCCGGATCGTGGCGTCGGCTGTGGTCTTGGCGATGGCAAACCTAAGACAGCGCACTCTCTGGCGACGCTTCTTTCTAGCCGTTTCATTGACTCACTCGGATCATGGCGTTGGCTGTCGTCTTGGTAATGACTAAACTTCAAGTAGAGCGCGCTCTCTGGCGACGCTTTTTGGGAGCCGTATCATCGACTCACTCGGATCGTGGCGTCGGCTGTGGTCTTGGTGATAGGAAACCTCTGAAGAGAGCGCGCTCTTTGGCGACACTTCTTTGGGGCCGTTTCATTGATTCACTCAGATCGTAGCGTCGGCTGTGGTCTTAGTGATGGCTGAACTTCAAAGACATCGCGCTCTCTGGCTACGCTTTTTTTGGAGCCGTTTCTTTGACTCACACGGATCGTGGCGTCGGCTGTGGTCTTGGTGATGACAAACCTCCGAAGACAGCACGCTCTCTGGCGATGCTTTTTTGGAGCCGTTTTATTGACTCGCTCAGATCGTGGCGTCGGCTGTGGTCTTGGTGATGACAAACCTCCGAAGACAGCAAGCTCTCTGGCGACGCTTTTTTGGAGCCGTTTCATTGACCCACTCGAATCGTGGCGTCGGCTGTGGTCTTGGTGATGACAAACCTCCGAAGAGAGCAAGCTCTCTGGCGCCGCTTCTTTGGAGCCATTTCATTGACTCCCTCGGATCGTGGCGTCGGCTGTGGTCTTGGTGATGGCTAAACTTCGAAGACAGCGCGCTCTCTGGCGACGCTTGTTTGGAGCCGTTTCATTTACTCACTCGGATCGTGGCGTCGGCTGTGGTTGTGATGATGGCAAACGTCCGAAGACAGCGCGCTCTCTGGCGACGCTTCTTTGGAGCCGTTTCATTGACTCACTTGGATCTTGGCGTCGGCTGTGGTCTTGGTGATAGCAAATCTCCGAAGAGAGCGCGGTCTCTCGCGACGCTTGTTTGCAGCCGTTTCATTTACTCACTCGGATCGTGGCGTTGGCTGTGGTCGTGATGATGGCAAACGTCCGAAGACAGCGCGCTCTCTGGTGACGCTTCTTTGGAGCCGTTTCATTGACTCACCGGATCGTCGCGTCGGCTGTATTCTTAGTGATAGCTAAACTTCGAAGACAGCGCTCTCTGGCGACGCTTTTTTGGAGCCGTTTCATTGACTCACTCGAATCGTGGCGTCGGCTGTGGTCTTGGTGATAGCAAACCTCCGAAGACAGCGCGCTCTCTGGCGATGCTCCTTGGAGTCGCTTCATTGACTCACTCGGATCGTGGCGTCGGCTGTGGTCTTGGTGATAGCAAACCTCCGAAGAGAGCGTGCTCTCTGGCGACGCTTTTTTGGAGCCGTTTCATTGAATTACCTGGATCGTGGCGTCGGCTGTGGTCTTGGCGATGGCAAACCTCCGAAGACAGCGCGCTCTCTGGCGATGCTCCTTGGAGTCGTTTCATTCACTCACTCGGATCGTGGCGTCGGCTGTGGTCATGGTGATAGCAAACCTCCGAAGAGAGCGTGCTCTCTGGCGACGCTTTTTTGGAGCCGTTTCATTGAATTACCTGGATCGTGGCGTCGGCTGTGGTCTTGGCGATGGCAAATCTCCTAAGAGAGCGCGCTCTCTGGCGACGCTTCTTTCAAGCCGTTTCATTGACTCACTCGGATCGTGGCGTCGGCTGTGGTCTTGGTGATGGCAAACCTCCGAAGACAGCGCGCTCTCTGGCGATGCTCCTTGGAGTCGTTTCATTGACTCACTCGGATCGTGGCGTCGGCTGTGGTCTTGGTGATAGCAAACGTCCTAAGAGAGCGCGCTCTCTGGCGACGCTTCTTTCAAGCCGTTTCATTGACTCACTCGGATCGTGGCGTCGGCTGTGGTCTTGGTGATGGCAAACCTCCGAAGACAGCGCGCTCTCTGGCGATGCTCCTTGGAGTCGTTTCATTGACTCACTCGGATCGTGGCGTCGGCTGTGGTCTTGGTGATAGCAAACGTCCGAAGACAGCGCGCTCTCTGGCGATGCTCATTGGAGTCGTTTCATTGACTCACTCGGATCGTGGCGTCGGCTGTGGTCTTGGTGATAGCAAACCTCCGAAGAGAGCGTGCTCTCTAGCGACGCTTTTTTGGAGCCGTTTCATCGAATTACCTGGATCGTGGCGTCGGCTGTGGTCTTGGCGATGGCAAACCTCCGAAGACAGCGCGCTCTCTGGCGATGCTCCTTGGAGTCGTTTCATTCACTCACTCGGATCGTGGCGTCGGCTGTGGTCTTGGTGATAGCGAACCTCCGAAGAGAGCGTGCTCCCTGGCGACGCTTTTTTGGAGCCGTTTCATTGAATTACCTGGATCGTGGCGTCGGCTGTGGTCTTGGCGATGGCAAACCTCCTAAGAGAGCGCGCTCTCTGGCGACGCTTCTTTCAAGCCGTTTCATTGACTCACTCGGATCGTGGCGTCGGCTGTGGTCTTGGTGATGGCAAACCTCCGAAGACAGCGCGCTCTCTGGCGATGCTTCTTTCAAGCCGTTTCATTGACTCACTCGGATCGTGGCGTCGGCTGTGGTCTTGGTGACGGCAAACATCCGAAGACAGCGCGCTCTCTGGCGATGCTCCTTGGAGTCGTTTCATTCACTCACTCGGATCGTGGCGTCGGCTGTGGTCTTGGTGATAGCAAACGTCCGAAGACAGCGCGCTCTCTGGCGATGCCCCTTGGAGTCGTTTCATTCACTCACTCGGATCGTGGCGTCGGCTGTGGTCTTGGTGATAGCAAACCTCCGAAGAGAGCGTGCGCTCTGGCGACGCTTCTTTCAAGCCGTTTCATTGACTCACTCGGATCGTGGCGTCGGCTGTGGTCTTGGTGATGGCAAACCTCCGAAGACAGCGCGCTCTCTGGCGATGCTCCTTGGAGTCATTTCATTGAATCACTCGGATCGTGGCGTCGGCTGTGGTCTTGGTGATAGCAAACGTCCGAAGACAGCGCGCTGTCTGGTGATGCTTTTTGGAGCCGTTTCATTGACTCACTCGGATCGTGGCGTCGGCTTTGGTCTTGGTGATGGCAAACCTTCGAAGACAGCGCGCTCTCTGGCGACGCTTCTTTCAAGCCGTTTCATTGACTCACTCGGAACGTGGCGTCGGCTGTGGTCTTGGTGATAGGAAACCTCCGAAGGGAGCGCGCTCTCTGGCGACGCTTTTTGGAGCCGTTTCATTGACTCACTCGGATCGTGGCGTCGGCTGTGGTCTTGGTGATAGCAAACCCCCGAAAACAGCGCACTCTCTGGCGACGCTTTTTCGAAGCCGTTTTATTCACTCACTCGGATCGTGGCGTCGGCTGTGGTCTTGGTGATAGCAAACCTCCGAAGGGAGCGCGCTCTCTGGCGACGCTTTTTGGAGCCGTTTCATTGACTCACTCGGATCGTGGCGTCGGCTGTGGTCTTGGTGATAGGAAACCTCCGAAGGGAGCGCGCTCTCTGGCGACGCTTTTTGGAGCCGTTTCATTGACTCACTCGGATCGTGGCGTCGGCTGTGGTCTTGGTGATAGCAAACCTCCGAAAAAAGCGCACTCTCTGGCGACGCTTTTTTGGAGCCGTTTCATTGCCTAACTCGGATCGTGGCGTCGGCTGTGGTCTTGGTGATAGGAAACCTCCGAAGGGAGCGCGCTCTCTGGCGACGCTTCTTTGGGGCCGTTTCATTGACTCACTCGGATCGTGGCGTCGGCTGTGGTCTTGGTCTTGGTGATAGCAAACCTCCGAAAAAAGCGCACTCTCTGGCGACGCTTTTTCGAAGCCGTTTTATTCACTCACTCGGATCGTGGCGTCGGCTGTTGTCTTGGTGATAGCAAACCTCCGAAGAGAGCTCGCTCTCTGGCGACGCTTTTTTGGTGCCGTTTCATTGACTCACCCGGATCGTGGCGTCGGCTGTGGTCTTGGTGATGACAAACCTCCGAAGAGAGCGCGCTCTCTGGCGACGCTTCTTTGGAGCCGTTTCATTGACTCCCTTGGATCGTGGCGTCGGCTGTAGTCTTGGTGATGGCTAAACTTCGAAGACAGCGCGCTCTCTGGCAACCCTTTTTTGGGGCCGTTTGAATTGAATTGAATTGAAGTTTATTTGGCATATGAAATGCCGGGGAGGGAGGAGCAAAATGTTGCCGAAGCTACCTGACGAGGCTCCATTCCCCTTTTCGGCGCTACAGCAGTCGCAGCAGCAGTGTGGAAGTCGTAATAAAATTCAAGGTGAAAATATTTTCACAGAAACGGTTTTGACATAAATTAAACACAAACAAAACACAAATTAAACAGAAACTAAACACAAACCAGACACAAACTGGGATGATTTGCCTTAAATCGATTCATAAATGAGTGCATAAAATAGTAATCATCTGAATCTGGAGAGCAAGAAGCAGCGGCCCAATATTTAAGCCGAGAGCGTAAAAATGTACTCTTTTATTTCCTTTTTAAAGCTCCGCAAAGAAGAACAGCAATTTATAAAATCTAATACTTCTGAAAATTTGTTTAAATATTCCGAAATCAAAAAGCTCAATTTCTGTGACCCGTAATTTGTGCGAATTCTCTCCTGAAGGAATAACTCATGCCGTAAATTATATGTCGTAATTTTCCTTGGATACAAATCTATAGACAAGGACCCGCTGTTTTTTATCTATTTATAAATTAATAAGGCTAATTTGAAGTTATATTGTTGCTGAATTGTAAAAATCTTGTGTTTGGAGAAAGAAGGAGCGGTGTGGGCGCAAAAATCTAAATTGTCTATGCATCGAATCGCTTTCTTTTGTAGAACAAGTAACCTGTTAAAATTTGTAGTTCCTGTTGTACCCCATATAAGTAAACGATAGTTTAGGTGAGAGTATAACAATGCGTAATATAATTGACGTTTTAACCAACATGAAAGAAGCAATCTAAGCCTGCGTAATATGCCAATAGATTGTGAAAGTTTCGAGCAGAGGTGTTCAACATGACCCGACCAAGTCAAACTTTCATCAAACAAGACACCAAGAAATTTATGTGAGCTCACGTTTTCTATAATAGTTCCTTCAAATGTGATACTCATGTTATAACTAACCGGTTTATTTTTTGGTTTAAAAAGAATATATTTTGTTTTACCAGTGTTAAGCTGAAGTTTATTAGACCGCAACCATAGTGATGAATTGTTTAGCCACTCATTCGACAAGAATTCTAGTTCCATCAAGTTCAAATGAGAAAAAAATACATTTGTATCGTCTGCGTACATGATAATGTCGGGTGTTTGTGGCAGATTAACAATGTCATTTATGTAGAGAAGAAATAACAGGGGACCTAAGATAGATCCCTGAGGTACACCATACTCAATAGTTTCAAGCTTGGACTGCACTCCGTTTATTACCGTATACTGTGACCGTTCCGTTAGATAACTTCGAATTAGCTCCAACGCTGTACCTCTTATACCGTATTTTGGCAATTTTTTAAAAAGAATATCATGCTTGATCGAGTCAAAAGCTTTTCTAAAATCTAAAAAAATTCCGAGTGTAAAGATTTTATTTTCAATATTGCTGATTATCTTATCTTTTACTTTCAATAACGCCATTTCGGTTGATTTGTCCTTTTGAAACCCATATTGCTGGCTTACGATCAAAGTATTGGCTGTAAGGAAGCTGGTAAGTCTTGCGTTTACGAGTCTCTCTAATATTTTTGAAAACAATGGTAAAACCGATATTGGTCGATAATTATTTAGATTATTTGGTGCTCCCCCTTTATGCAACACGCACACCCTAGCAATTTTCATTCTCTCTGGGAAAATCGCTTTGCTTAATACGGCGTTAAAAATGTGAGCGAGTGGCGCTGAAATTAAATTAGACACCGCTTTAATTGGTTCAGCTTTTATTTCATCCTCGCCAGCTGCGGTACTGTTAGCCAAAGCATTGATCATAGTAAATATTTCCTCCTCACATGTAGGAGACAGAAAAATTGAGGCAGGTACATTTTTGCTTACGTAAGATTCCACTCCATCGTGGTCCATCGAGAATGGTGATGCACCAGAGGCTACAAAGTGGGAATTAAACTTATTTGCTAATGATTCACCAGAGAACAGGACACCATCATTTGTTAATTGGTCCGGAAATCTATGTACATCTTTCGAGCTAAAGCTTGATACTGTTTCCCAAATCTTCTTCGGATTGCCTTGAATGCTCAAAAACTTATGCTTGTAATATTCCAGTCGTGCTTTCTTAATCTCACAATTAACCTTATTTCTCATCCTTTTATACTCTGCCAGAACACATTTGTCTCTGTTCTTTATGAATCTGTCATATAACTTGATACGGTCACTAATCCGTTTATAGAGCGCTTGCGTTATCCAGGGCTTCCTAGCCTTCTTGTGCGTTCGTAATTTCAGCAACGGAAATGATAAGTGGTAACAGTCGAGCAGCTTTTGTAAGAAGATATCGTACGCTTGACTCGGGTTTTGTTCATGATATACATCATCCCAGTTTATGTCAGACATGACTAGGCAAAATGAATTAATTTTCTCGTGGTTGATAGATCTATACAACATTTCAGTTTTTGTACATTTTCTGGATGTTGAACATGGCAATATACAAAATATAGGCAGATTGTCGCTTAGGTCGCACGACGAAACACCAGAGATTACATTATTCACTTGTGAACTAATAACACCTAGATCAATCAACGTTTCAGTTTCTTGTGTAATTCTTGTTGGTACATCAATCACATTTTTACAGTTGTAGGATTCAATGACATCAAGAAACTGTCGACACGCTGGGCTAGAACATAATAGATCAATATTCATATCTCCAATGACAACCATAGGCAAGTTTAGAAACGAAATTCTATCAATGAGGTCATCCATATAAAGCAAAAAGTCATTAATTGAACCAGAAGGCGGACGGTAAACAAGGACTATGAGAGTGCCACAGCATTTTACAACGAGCGATTCGCAATGAGTGCTTAATACCGATAGCTCAGGCATAACGTCAAAGGCAATATTGTCCCGGAAATAAAGCGCTATTCCTCCCCCACGTTTGTTCTCTCGATACCTTCCTTCATATTTGTAGCCATCAAAATTAACCACGTCACTTCTAGAAGTATACCAGGTTTCGGTAAAAGCCAGCACATCAAACCTAAAATCCAGGGAGCCCAAGTACACATCAATTTCATCGCTTTTGTTTCTCCTGCTTCTTGCATTTAAGTGAAATAAGGAGAGGTTGCCCTTAATTAGGCCCTGACAAACCTGCAAAAGGTCAACAAACAACGTGTTATCATAGTATTGTTTCGTTTTCGCCAAGCTTGCCATAAAGCGAAGGAAAAAAAAAGATAAACCAATACTTTATGTGAAATCCCTCTCAAATTTGATAACTCGGTCACCCTGTCTTTTTCGAACAAACATTTTTACTTCTTTCTGCCAAGCGAACTGATAATCGTTTTCCTTCGCTCGAGTTCTGACCAACCAAAGAAGCCTCTTGTTTTGCGCAGTCAAGTTGTCGAAAAAAAGTACCTCTGATCCGGCCTCTTTAAGCTTCAGTTTTTTTTTCCATCCATTGGTCCCTTTTCACTCGAGAAGAAAAACGCACCATCACAGCTGGGATTTTGTTCGGTCTAGCTGGCAACCGTTTAACACTTTCTAAGTCATTGTCAGCTAGCTCATCCAGTTCCAACTTTCTCGCAAGGTCATTTAGTTTAGGTAGTAAGTGCTCGTTCTCAGTTTGCGGCAGCCCATGAACCTCCAAGTTTTGTCTCAGACTGTACTGCTCAAGATTATTTGCCTCTGCTTTTAGCTTTTTTACTTCATTCTCACTGCTCATGGCCTCAACTAGGTCGAGTCGTTTCTTTATGGCATTTATTTCTTTGGCCTGTCTGCTCAACTCTTTCAGCTCGTCGTCATACTTGTCCGACATTTGCTGGATCGAGATCTCGATATTGCTTACTGTAGTTTTAACTGTCATCAACATATCCAACTTTTCTGTTATCTCCACGATTCCAGTTAGTATCCCATTAATCCTGAGTAGCTCCTTCGATACGTCAGATTGAGGCATATCTTTGCAGTCATCTGACCTTACCCTTGCCTCAGGCTTAAGCTCGCTGCACCTATTACATTCCCACGCCTTTTTGGCCGCCTTACTTTATTTGCCATATTCTTCCTCAGTCACACCGGAGCAAGAACCAATATGAAAACCAGTGATACATCTTGAACACCTCAAGAATCTGCCGCCATCAGGGAGCGATTTATTACAAGAAGGACATAAACCTTTGGTAGCCATAGCCGTTCTCTCGTTCATACACGCAAGCAGACCCTAGAAAACAACTAGGACTAGAACAAGCTCAGCAGCAGCAGCAGCAGCAGCAGCAATTTTCATTAGTAAGAAGATACACGTACTGACCTGCAAAAACGTAGAAACTTGGGTCAGATACCTGTAGACCACTTTGCTGCTGCAGCTGCTGAGCGCTTCTGACAGCGGCCTTCCAGGCGTTCTTCTTTTAACGGTGACAGACTTGTGACGTCGCGGGCAGTCCGGCTTGTGGACCAAATACCGAACTGCTTCGTTTGACGAAGATACTGGCGTCCACTTGACGAAATCTCGCAGCTTGTTCTTGCTGCGTTGTCGCAAACTGCAAAAACGTAGAAACTTGGGTCAGATACCGGTAGACCACTTTGCTGCTGCAGCTGCTGAGCGCTTCTGACAGCGGCCTTCCAGGCGTTTTTCTTTTAACGGTGACAGACTTGTGACGTGGCGGGCAGTCCGGCTTGTGGACCAATTACCGAACTGCTTCGTTTGACGAAGATACTGGCGTCCACTTGACGAAATCTCGCAGCTTGTTCTTGCTCCGTTGTCGCAAACTGCAAAAACGTAGAAACTTGGGTCAGATACCGGTAGACCGCTTTGCTGCTGCAGCTGTTGAGCACTTTTCATTGACTCACTCGGATCGTGGCGTCGGCTGTGGTCTTGGTGATGGCAAACCTCCGAAGAGAGCGCGCTCTCTGGCGACGCTTCTTTGAAGCCATTTTATTGACTCACTCGGATCGTGGCGTCGGCTGTGGTCTTGGTGATAGCATGCCTCCGAAGAGAGCGCGCTCTCTGTCGAAGCTTTTTTGGAGCCGTTTCACTTACTTACTCGGATTGTGGCGTTGGCTGTGGTCGCGATGATGGCAAACGTCCGAAGACAGCGCGCTCTCTGGTGACGCTTCTTTGGAACCGTTTCATTGACTCACTCGGATCGGGGCGTCGGCTGTGATCTTGGTGATAGCTAATCTCCGAAGACAGCGCGGTCTCTGGCGACGCTTGTTTGGAGCCGTTTCATTTACTCACTCGGATTGTGGTTTTGGCTGTCGTCGTGATGACGGCAAACGTCCGAAGACAGCGCGCTCTCTGGTGACGCTTCTTTGGAGCCGTTTCATTGACTCACCGGATCGTCGCGTCGGCTACGTTCTTAGTGATAGCTAAACTTCGAAGACAGCGCTCTCTGGCAACCCTTTTTTGGGGCCGTTTCATTGACTCACTCGGATCGTGGCGTCGGCTGTGGTCTTGGTGATGGCAAACCTCCGAAGAGAGCGCGCTCTCTGGCGACGCTTCTCTGGAGCCGTTTCATCGACTCACTCGGATCGTGGCGTCGGCTGTGGTCTTGGTGATAGCAAACCTCCGAAGAGAGCGCGCTCTCTGGCGACGCTTTTTTTGGAGCATTTTCATTTACTCACTCGGATCGTGGCGTTGGCTGTGGTCGTGATGATGGCAAACATCCGAAGGCAGCGCGCTCTCTGGTGACGCTTCTTTGGAGCCGTTTCATTGACTCACTCGGATTGTGGCGTCGGCTGTGGTCTTGGTGATAGCAAATCTCCGAAGAGAGCGCGGTCTCTGGCGACGCTTGTTTGGAGCCGTTTCATTTACTCACTCGGATCGTGGCGTCGGCTGTGGTCGTGATGATGGCAAACGTCCGAAGACAGCGCGCTCTCTGGCGACGCTTCTTTGGAGCCGTTTCATTGACTCACTCGGATCTTGGCGTCGGCTGTGGTCTTGATGATAGCAAATCACCGAAGAGAGCGCGGTCTCTGGCGACGCTTGTTTGGAGCCGTTTCATTTACTCACACGGATCGTGGCGTTGGCTGTGGTCGTGGTGATGGCAAACGTCCGAAGACAGCGCGCTCTCTGGTGACACTTCTTTGGAGCCGTTTCATAGACTCACCGGATCGTCGCGTCGGCTGTGGTCTTGGTGATGGCAAACCTCCGAAGACAGCGCGCTCTCTGGCGATGCTTCTTTGGAGCCGTTTCATTGACCCACTAGGGTCGTGGCGTCGGCTGTGGTCTCGGTGATGGCAAACATCTGAAGAGAGCGCGCTCTCTGGCGACGCTTTTTGGGAGCCGTTTCATTGACTCACTCGGATCGCGGCGTCGGCTATGGTATCGGTGATGGCAAACCTCCGAAGACAGCGCGCTCTCTGGCGATGCTTCTTTGGAGCCGTTTTATTGACTCACTCGGGTCGTGGCGCCGGCTGTGGTCTTGATGATGGCAAACGTCCGAAGACAGCGCGCTCTCTGGCGGCGCTTCTTTCAAGCCGTTTCATTGACTCACTCGGATCGTGGCGTCGGCTGTAGTCTTGGTGACGGCAAACATCCGAAGAGAGCGCGCTCTTTGGCGACGCTTTTTTGGAGCCGTTTCATTGCCTAACTCGGATCGTGGCGTCGGCTGTGGTCTTGGTGATAGCAAACCTCCGAAGAAAGCGCGCTTTCTGTCGACGCTTCTTTGGAGCCGTTTCATCGACTCACTCTAATCGTGGCGTTGGTTGTGGTCTTGGTGATAGGAAATCTACGAAGATAGCGCGCTCTCTGGCGACGCTTCTTTGGGGCCGCTTCATTGACTCACTTGGATCGTGGCGTCGGCTGTGGTCTTGGTGATAGCAAACCTCCGAAAAAAGCGCACTCTCTGGCGACGATTTTTTGGAGCCGTTTCATTGACTCATTCGGATCGGGGCGTCGACTGTGGTCTTGGTGATGGCAAACCTTCAAAGACAGCGCGCTCTCTGGCGATGCTCCTTGGAGTCGTTTCATTCACTCACTCGGATCGTGGCGTCGGCTGTGGTCTTGGCGATGGCGAACCTCCTAAGAGAGCGCGCACTCTGGCGACGCTTCTTTGGAGCCGTTACATCGACTCACTCGGATCGTGGCGCCGGCTGTGGTTTTGGTGATAGGAAACCTCCGAAGAGAGCGCGCTCTCTGGCGACGCTTCTTTGGGGCCGTTTCATTGATTCACTCAGATCGTATCGTCGGCTGTAGTCTTAGTGATGGCTGAACTTCGAAGACAGCGCGCTCTCTGGCTACGATTTTTTTGGAGCCGTTTCTTTGAGTCACACGGATCGTGGAGTCGGCTGTGGTCTTGGTGATAGCAAATCTCCGAAGAGGGCCCGCTCTCTGGCGACGCTTCTTTGAAGCCATTTTATTGACTCACTCGGATCGTGGCGTCGGCTGTGGTCTTGGTGATATCAAACCTCCGAAGAGACCGCGCTCTCTGGCGACGCTTTTTTGGAGCCGTTTCATTGACTGACTCAAATCGTAGCGTCGGCTGTGGTCTTTATTACGGTAAACGTTTCGAAGACAGCGCGCTCTCTGGCGTCGCTTCTTCGGAGCCGTTTCATTGACTCCCTCGGATTGTGGCGTCGGCTGTTCGTCTTGGTGATGGCTAAACTTCGAAGACAGCGCGCTCTGGTGACGCTTCTTTGGAGAGGTTTCATTGACTCACTCGGATCGTGGCGTCGGCTGTGGTCTTGCTGATAGCAAATCTCCGAAGAGAGCGCGGTCTCTGGCGACGCTTGTTTGGAGCCCTTTTCATTTACTCACTCGGATCGTGGCGTTGGCTGTGGTCGTGATGACGGCAAACGTGCGAAGACAGCGTGCTCTCTGGCGACACTTCTTTGGAGCCGTTTCCTTGACTCGCTCGGATCGTGGCGTCGGCTGTGGTCTTGGTGATGGCAAACCTGCGAAAAAAGCGAGCCCCCTGGCGAACATTTTTTGAAGCCGTTTCATTGACTCACTCCAATCGTGGCGTCGGCTGTGGTCTTGGTGATAGCAAACCTCCGAAGAGAGCGCGCTCTCTGGCGACGCTTTTTTGGAGCTGTTTCATTGACTCACTCGGATCGTGGCGTTGGCTGTGCTCTCGGTGATGGCAAACCTCCGAATACAGCGCGCCCCCTGGCGAACCTTTTTTGGAGCCGTTTCATTGACTAACTCAAATCGTGGCGTCGGCTGTGATCTTGGTGGTAGCAAACCTCCGAAGACAGCGCGCTCTCTGGCGATGCTTTTTTTGGAGCTGTTTCATTGACTCACTGGGATCTTGGCGTCCACAGCGGTAGTGATGATGGCAAACGTCCGAAGAGAGCGCGCTCTCTGGCGACGCTTTTTTGGAGCCGTTTCATTTACTCACTCGGATCGTGTCGCTGGCTGTGGTCGTGATGATGGCAAACGTCCGAAGACAGCGCGCTCTCTGGCGACGCTACTTTGGAGCCGTTTCATTGACTCACTCGGATCGTGGCGTCGGCTCTGGTCTTGGTGATAGCAATCCTCCGAAGAGAGCGCGGTCTCTGGCGACGCTTGTTTGGAGCCGTTTCATTTACTCACTCGGATCGTGGCGTTGGCTGTGGTCGTCATGATGGCAAACGTCCGAAGACAGCGCGCTCTCTAGTGATGCTTCTTTGGAGCCGTTTCATTGACTCACTCGGATTGTGGCGTTGGCTGTGGTCGTGATGATGGCAAACGTTCGAAGACAGCGCGCTCTCTGGCAACGCTTGTTTGGAGCCGTTTCATTTACTTACTCGGATCGTGTCGCTGGCTGTGGTCGTGATGATGGCAAACGTCCGAAGACAGCGCGCTCTCTGGCGACGCTACTTTGGAGCCGTTCCATTGACTCACTCGGATTGTGGCGTCGGCTGTGGTCTTGGTGATAGCAATCCTCCGAAGAGAGCGCGCTCTCTGGCGACGCTTTTTTGGAGCCGTTTCATTTACTCACTCGGATCGTGTCGCTGGCTGTGGTCGTGATGATGGCAAACGTCCGAAGAGAGCGCGCTCTCTGGCGACGCTACTTTGGAGCCGTTTCATTGACTCACTCGGATTGTGGCGTCGGCTGTGGTCTTGGTGATAGCAATCCTCCGAAGAGAGCGCGGTCTCTGGCGACGCTTGTTTGGAGCCGTTTCATTTACTCACTCGGATCGTGGCGTTGGCTGTGGTCGTCATGATGGCAAACGTCCGAAGACAGCGCGCTCTCTAGTGATGCTTCTTTGGAGCCGTTTCATTGACTCACTCGGATCGTGGCGTTGGCTGTGGTCGTGATGATGGCAAACGTTCGAAGACAGCGCGCTCTCTGGCAACGCTTGTTTGGAGCCGTTTCATTTACTTACTCGGATTGTGGCGTTGGCTGTGGTCGTTATGATGGCAAACGTCCGAAAACAGAGCGCTATCTGGTGACGCTTCTTTGGAGCCGTTTCATTGACTCACTGGGATCGTGGCGCTGGCTGTGCTCTCGGTGATGGCAAACCTCGGAAGACAGCGCGCCCCCTGGCGAACCTTTTTTGGAGCCGTTTCATTGACTCACTCAAATCGTGGCGTCGGCTGTGATCTTGGTGGTAGCAAACCTCCGAAGACAGCGCGCTCTCTGGCGATGCTTTTTTGAAGCCGTTTCATTGACTCACTCAAATCGTGGCGTCGGCTGTGGTCTTGGTGATAGCAAACCTCCGAAGAGAGCGCACTCTCTGGCAAAGCTTTTTTCAAGCCGTTTCATTGCCTAACTCGGATCGTGGCGTGGGCTGTGGTCTTGTGGATAGCAAACCTCCGAAGAGAGCGCGCTCTCTGGCGACGCTTTTTTCGTGCCGTTTCATTGATTCACCCGGATCGTGGCGTCGGCTGTGGTCTTGGTGATGACAAACCGCCGAACACAGCGCGCTCTCTGGCGATGCTTTTTTTGGAACTTTTTCATTGACTCACTGGGATCTTGGCGTCGGCTGTGGTAGTGATGATGGCAAACGTCCGAAGAGAGCGTGCTCTCTGGCGACGCTTTTTTGGAGCCGTTTCATTTACTCACTCGGATCGTGGCGTTGGCTGTGGTCGTGATGATGGCAAACGTCCGAAGACAGCGCGCTCTCTGGCGACGCTACTTTGGAGGCGTTTCATTGACTTACTCGGATCGTGGCGTCGGCTGTGGTCGTGATGATGGCAAACGTCCGAAGACAGCGCGCTCTCTGGCGACGCTTGTTTGGAGCTGTTTCATTTACTCACTCGGATTGTGGCGTTGGCTGTGGTCGTGATGATAGCATACGTCCGAAAACACAGCGCTATCTGGTGACGCTTCTTTGGAGCCGTTTCATTGACTCACTCGGATCGTGGCGTTGGCTGTGCTCTCGGTGATGGCAAACCTCTGAAGACAGCGCGCCCCCTGGCGAACCTTTTTTGGAGCCGTTTCATTGACTCACTCAAATCGTGGCGTCGGCTGTGATTTTGGTGGTATCAAACCTCCGAAGACAGCGCGCTCTCTGGCGATGCTTTTTTGAAGCCGTTTCATTGACTCACTTAAATCGTGGCGTCGGCTGTGGTCTTGGTGATAGCAAACCTCCGAAGAGAGCGCGCTCTCTGGCGACGCCTTTTTGGAGCTGTTTCATTGACTCACTCGGATCGTGGCGTCGGCTGTGGTCTTGGTGATGAGAAACCTCCGAAGACAGCGCGCTCTCTGACGACGCTTTTTTTTAGAGTTGTTTCATTGACTCACTGCGATCTTGGCATCGGCTGTGGTCCCGGTGACAGTGAACCTCCGAAGACAGCGTGCTCTTTGACGACGTACATTCTACGCACTTCTGGCGTATTTTTGTCGTTTTGGTGTCGTCGACATGCCTTTGCTGAAGGCGAGTGAAGGTCAACTGAAAGATGAGACATACAAGGCTTTCTCCTTATTATTGTCTTCACCGATTCACGGCTTATTGATAAAAAAAATACTTACCCTCCCCCGTACATGAAACGGCGGCCCCACCCTATTGGAAAACCCCGTTATAAACGGCGTATTATGGATATTGGTAAACAATATATTTTTATTGTATTGCAATACAATATAGACAGTGTATTGGAAAACATTATATTTATTGTATTGTATTACAATAAGGATTTGTTATGGGATTCCAATATCCATAATACGCTGAAAATATTGGAATCCAATACCGTATAAACCCTTATTGGATCCCCATGTGTCGTATGGGGATCCAATAAGTGTTTACGATTCCAATATACTCAGCGTATTATGGATATTGGAATCCAATATATTATATCGGCTACCAATAAAACTATGTACGAGTTGGAATATTACGTTCAGCGCAACATTTCTCTGCAACGCAGTCTCTTCTTGTGTGTATTTCTGAGTGATAAATTTAAAAAATGTTGCTGTTGTGAAATTGTGAATAAAGAAGCAAAACACTGGACTTGTTCATACCAAATATATTTAACGTATTCCTGAACTGGAGGATCTAGCATTTACTGCAAAAGAAAGTTAATTGTTTAGGACTCTCATTCAAAAACTTGATGTTTGAAAACAGAATGTGAAATCCTCACCTTAATGAAAACAGCACCTGCTAGCTGTACTTATATGGAAACTGCAAAATAAAAAATTGTGATTAGTTCGCAACAAGTAGCAATCCTTCACCAAGCGGGTAGATTCAAAATTATGTCTGCGTTTGATTGTGGAAAAATAAGCTTCAATGCCACTGCCACAGGTCATTCTGAGTTCGGTCAATTAAATATACGCATCCGCTCGTCTGGCTTCACTATTCCTGCTTCGAACCTAACTAGAGTATCTGGAATGCTCACCTTTGAGGAAAAACGAACTGGTGCTTGCTTGCTTGTAGGCCGTGGAAACTGGAAGAGAGATTTGCGGTTAGTTGCGTCCAAGTAGCAGTTACTTTGAGTAGCCACGTAAAGCACACTAAGTCTAAAAGATTCAAAATTACATGCACGGACATAGATATCCTCTTGCGACGTAACTGGGCACGTGTCAATGTCGCCCGCTTGTATTACAGAAAAGTAAGCTTCAATGCAGGAGCTCCCAGTCGTTCTGAGCTCCGTCAATTAAAAATGCTGTACCGGTCGTATGGCTTCAGTATTCCTACTTCGGGAGTCTGGAATTCTCACCTTTGAAGAAAAGCAAACTGGGACCTGCTGGCTCTTAGGCTGTGGAAACTGCCAGAAAGATTTGCGATTAGCTGCGTCTAAGTATCAATTTCTTTGATCAGCCACCTACAGCACACTAAGTCGGATAAATTCAAAATTACATGTGCGTGACATAATATGCCTCTTGTGACAAAAGTGGGCACACGTTTTGTCGCCTACAGCAACACTGACGCCAGACAGACAAGAGGTACGGAACCTTTAATTGACGGAGCTCAGAACGAGTAGGGACGCTTTCACTGAAGCTTGTTTTGCTGCAATACACACGTGTATTGCAGCAAAACAAGCTTCAGTGAAAGCGTCCCCAGTCGTTCTGTCAATTAAATATGCCGTACCGCTTGTCTGGCTTCAGTATTGCTGCTTCAAAGCAATCTAGAAAATCTAGAATCCTCACCTTTGAACGAGAACGAACTGGCGCCGGCTGGCTTGTGGGCCATGGAAACTGCAAGAGAGGTTTGCGATTAGTTACGTCCAAGTAACAATTTTTTCGGGTAGCCACCTACAGCACACTCAAAATTACATGCACGGGACACAGATGCCTCATGCGACGGAACTCCCTTCATCCTTGTTTTCTGTTAACTCTGCACACCTTCACCTCTCGCCTCCGATTTCAGCGCTACTTCTTTAATCTCGATTCCCTGGTTCCCAAAGCCCATGCCGTGGCTTTGCGCCAGTCACGGATCTGTCAGCTCTGCGACTAGCGCTATTGTGGCAAAGACGCCACAGCACCTGTCGCTTGATGTGCTCTTTCAATATTTTGACCACGGCTCAAAACAGGTGGATGGGTGTCTGGTATGCCCTTTGCTCATTTGCGGATCGCTCCGAATCATAGGATAGGCGCTTCTGCGACCTGGGCGCATGCTCGGTATTTTACAATAGTTGAAGCCGAACTCTGCAGGAATCTTGAAACTTAACAAATATAGTGTGCACGCCAAAAGGCATAGCAAATGAAACACCCACCATCTATCTATTTTCGTTTCTTGTCCGCAAGAAGCTGTCGTATATGTAGCCTCCCTTGCTTAAGCCGTTCCTCCCTAGTGTCCCGGTTGGGTCTCGTCCTGATGAATCGTCGGTGGAGACCTGAGGAGCGGTCAACATCAGATTAGACCTTTTTGAGACAGAACCGTATACTTGCTGAGAAGAAGTACACCCAAACGAATCTCAGGCATGTCATTTATAGTGTGTTTTAAATTGAAACGAATGATGTAAAATGAGACGTCAATACTGACGCACCCCTTTTGCGAACCCAAAATTTCGAAAATTTCATCCACATGCCGGGATTCATGTGCCTTGTCCCCCTAGCGAGGGGGACAAGGTACATGAATCCCGGCATGTGTATGAAATTTTTACCTTAACATCCCGAGTCAATGCCCATCCCCAATTATTCGACCACCACACTTTTAGAAAAAAAAATATTTTTTTTAGAAAACACCGAGTCATGTACCACCCCTACAAACGCCTGAACCAAGCATACTCGTACCGTGGCTTGTTTGCTCAGTGCCGCCCCCGAGTTAATTTGGGCTGACAATGTTGATTTTTTTTTTTTTTTTTTTTTCAAATGGAACCCACATTTTTAGTTTTGGTTTGTCTTGTAGAAGCAGGGGGATACTTTTATAAAGCTTCCTCCCTATGCGCTTCCGAGTCAACATTTTTGCAATGGCCAACCCCCGGGCTTTGATTTTGCGCTCCTTGATGAATGCTGAAACTCATATAGGCGGGCAATAGCTCGCCTTGAAAATACTTGCTTTTGGTGGCCAAGAACAAACTCGTGTTCCTGATTGGCAGCCACTTGCTGCCAAGAATTGCTGCACATATCCTAAAGATTAGTCTAACGCAGATGCTTTGGCCGGACAGAGACACAAAAAGCCTGAAACAAGGCCACTATACAGACAGAAAATAGAGTGTCTGTGAGGAATGAAACAAACAACTAAGATAGGCATCAATCACTCACCTTGAAAACACTTGCCATGCGCGACAAAAAACAAACTTCTGGCCTTGATTGGCTGGTTCTTGCCACCAAGACCTGCATGTATAAGAAAGAATCCGGTCTTAATTAAACTTGGGTGCTTTTGCAGAAGAGAGACAACAAAATACTAGTGCAAGACCACTACACATAGGAAGTGGCATCCAAAAGGAATGAAACACAAAACTGATATTGGTGGGCAATAGCTCACCTTGAAAATACTTGCTCTTAGTGACCGAGAACAAACACGTGTTCCTGGTTGGCAGCCATTTGCTGCAAAGAATACCTGCAGATATCCTAAAGAACTGAGTCTTAGTCTAACACAGATGCTTTGACCGGACAGAGACACAAAAGCCTGACACAAGACCACTATAAAGACAGGACATAGAGTGTCTGTGAGGAATGAAACGCACAACTCAGATAGGCGTCAATCACTCACCTTGAAAACACCTGCCATGCGCGGCAAAGAGCAAACTTCTGGCCTTGATTGGCTGGTGCGTGCCACGAAGACCTGCATGTATAAGAAAGAACCCGGTCTTAGTCAAACTTGGGTGTTTTTGCAGAAGAGAGACAATAAAATACTAATGCAAGACCACTACACATAAGTTATGGCATTCAAGAGGAATGAAATACAAAACTCATATAGGCGGGCAATAGCTCACCTTGAAAATACTTGCTCTCGGTGGCCGAGAACGAACTCGTGTTCCTGATTGGAAGCCATTTGCTGCGAAGAATACCTGTAGATACCCTAAAGACCCCAGTCTTAATGTAACACAGATGCTTTGGCCGGACAGAATACAAAAGTCTGATACAAACCACAAAAAGCAGGAAATAGTGTCTGCGAGAGATGAAAAAAGACCCAAGTGGAGAGGCTTGTTCTGTTTCACGTTAGTCAAATAGTGTAGCTCATTTTGCTAAAACGATGCATATTTGCTAAAAAAAGTATGTATATTTTGCCCGATTTAGCAGAGTTTACTGCCAAGGGTACCTGCACACCAGAATAAGTCAGAATTAGTCAGTTTTTTTTTTCTTCTTTTGATGAGCGACAACAGAATCCTAAACAGATGATGAAACAAAATATGAACCCAGCAAGACAGTCTAGTTTGCCTTGATGCAAGCACAGTGCCTCGGCCAACCAAATGAGGTTTTATTCTTTATCACTTGTCATATTGGTGGGAATAGTAAAGTAAATGAAAATAAGGCAATCGCTCTTGCAGCCGACAGCTGCAAACAAAATTCATATACCTCGATGAACGACGTGGAAATGAAATTGGGTGGTAGCCAAGTGGTTTAAGGTGTCAAATTTCAAACTTACAGACTGTAGTTTTGGTTTAAGTACTCCTGGTGTATATTTTTATCCTTATAACTATACTTACATTGTTTTTTTGTATTTTTGAGGCACAAGTACTTAATTTATACGCTAATTCACCTTTAGAAGCTTTTTAATTACACTCCATGCCTTTCTAGTGCTCGTAATTGATTCTTGGTGAAAGCTGTCTTAAATTTTTCTTTTCTTGCTGTCGCTGCTGCTTGCTTTCTCGCCTTTAGAATGCTGACAACTCGACACAAAAGTAATGAAAAATGTGTTTAAAATGTCATGAAGATCAGCATTTCCAAGCTGTACCCCTGCTTCATGCCCCAACCATGCCACCCTACCATAGCTGAGTGCAGCGACAAATGGTCCCAGGTTTGTCGCCCGACCGTATATGGGCTTACGGTTTGGCGTGACTCATGCAGCACCTATGCTTCGCGATGGAGCCAGTGAGCGAGGTGTGACACACTAGAGCTGTGCAAGCCACAGCTTTACAGCCTGCAAAGCGTGGGAAGATCCCTCTCCCTTTGCAGAGCTGGCATTAGCTAACCGAGAAGCTATTGCAAGCACTAGAAAGCCACGGAGTGTGAATAAAAGCGCTTCTGAAAATGAATTGGTGTGTAAATTATGCATCTATATGTTAAAACTTAAAAAAAAGTATATATGTATATATATATATATATATATATATATATATATATATATATATTTCAATACTAAAAAAGGCAAAAAAGAAAAAAATGTTTCCAGGTGGGCTTGCACCCAGAGCTCCACGGCCCTTGAATTCAGTTCCCTAAAGCTCGCTTCAGACGGAACAATCTCGCCCAGCAACTTCATGTCGCAACACCAGCAACACGGGCCGCCCGCGTCCACATGCAGCAACCGAATTGTTACAACTTGCCATCATCATCATGAAATTTTATTTTTCTTAAAGTATTTAGACGCACAGTTATATCCTAAAAACATGTTTTTATATCTTTAAATTGCGCTGAGAATACTAACTCATGTTTTTGAAACAGTTTATTTTCAAAAATGATCCATTTCAAACCAGAACTAAGTCCTCAGTTCTCATCATCACGACCACAGGGGTGTCACGTGAAAATATTGCATTCTTGATTGGCTGCTGCCGCTTCAAACATCTCCGAGTAGTCAGAGTTGCTCGTCCACTTCGAGCCGGACCCGATCTCAGCAATTTGTGTAGATCTAGGGAAAGCTAGGGAACAACCCGCAGCAGCCCCAAAATTGCTGGAAAGGTTGCCCCGTCTGAAGCGATCCTATACTCCGTTTCATACATAGAGTGCAACGCAGTCAAAGCTAGCGCACCGGTTTGCATTGCTGACCGTGCCTACGTTCGCCCCATAAGATAGTGCGTCCCCTGCAAAATATTTTAAAAAGTCGGAAAATCTGCTTCCTCGGGGCTAGTAACTGATAGTGGCGTTATGATTTCAACAGAGCACAAATGTTTTTCAAGAAAAAGGAAAAGATAATGTAAACCACCTTAAATTGTTTTCGTGTTCGTCCGTGTGGCAGCCGCTGTGGGCTTTCGAGTTGTGTGGCATTGACTGGTTTTGAGAAGATGGCGTCTTGCGCAGCAAGCTCAAGTACCTCTCCTGCTCGGATGTTTTTGAAGATTCGTTGTGAGAAAATCTTGAAAGAGTGCAAGCAGATGATCGCCAATGTGTACGGGAGTATAAGAACACACTCCCCGGAGAATTTGGTCGTGAAGTCCAGGAGACGGCCAGTAACGACACTGAAGTGTGCCCTGTACTGTCGCGAAGTGCAAGCCGCAGTGCCTATCTGACAAGGTGGCGTCCCCGAAGCAAAGACCTCGCAACGTGAAAGTTTCGAGCACGGGGACCGTCAAGCATGACGAGATCACACAGAACGCCATTCGCCTGAAGGTGCATCGCAAGTGCTCCGAGAGGGAGATTCCTACCCTTGACTGCTATTTCAAAATAAGCTGCACAGGCCACAACTATTGTCGATTAACGTCATATTATAAATTTTGGGACAAGGCCGCTATCAGGGCAATTCCTCATTCCACGCTGCACGAAAAAAACATATAACTCGGTCAGTGATGTTATTGGCCAAAGCCGTTTTGGAGCACCTTTTGGAGCAGCCAATACGGTGTTTTGGAGCAGCAAAAATCGCCTTTGGAGCAGGTAAAACAGTGTTTTGGAGCAACAAAAGTTACTTTTGGAGCAGCCAAAACAGTGTTTCGGAGCAGCAAAAGTGGCTTTTGGAGCAGATATTCTTAGAAAAATAAACATATTTGTTTTAAGTGCTGGACGAACGAAGGACACTTCGCTCGCCGCAATAGACAAATATGGTCAAGTTCGGCCACCTGGAAGTCTTTCAACATGTAACTGAAACGCCAATGACATGACACATTTCACAATGCTTCAGTTAAATTATACATATATATATGTGCCTTTATAGATAAATTAGAACGAAACTGCACATATTAAAATTTATTTGAAAATGACCAGCTTATTAGTAGATATCACAGCATTAGGTTCACTACAGTAGCTATATAATATAATAAATGGAAGCTGTCTCCGACTGATGAAACACGGAACTACTGCACTGCAATGCGAAATTGTATACAAGAAAAAAGGTGCATTAAGACTACCGGGCGCTTTTCTTTTTGCTTTTCAAAACTTTCTACAAAGCTGCTGCAAGCCTCGCTTTGCCTTTGGCTAGTAATGAATTACCACTTTCAATGTCTCCAAAGAAACATTGAGACATCCCACAAGTGAACAGTGCTGTGGCCGTTGCCGAGCAATTCCAAAAAACCGCTCGCCACCATTTTACTGGTTCCCGACGTGCCAGATTTTCGTCAAAAGTAAGCAAACGTAAAAAAATGGGTTGCAAGCGTCCCGACTGGTGCCTCTGTCGTGCAGTCATGTTCGCATGCACATGAGGGCAACTTCGGCAGCTTGCATTTGCACGTACTTCGTCGCGCGAGCGTAGATGGCTGTTCGATCGAAACATACACCATGCCACTCCGCCCCGTCGCCAACTGGTTCCCAAAATTGTATGCAAAATGTATTTGTCCAGCATACGAAAAAAAAACAGTCCAGCGGCAAGTGCTTGACCGGCCAGCAGGCGAGGTACAAGCTAAACACACAGAAAAAAAAAAACCTGATCGAGTCAGGTCAAAACAAGACATCGCGAGTCAGGGTCAAATATGTGCTTGGAGCGCCTTGTACGACGACTGAACCACTGAAGCGTCAACACACGCCCACGTCTATCGTTGAAATAGTTTTTAAAAAGACGCGAGACGAGACAAAGGAACGACGAGAGCGTGAAACGAGAGGTGGTGAGAAAAACTATGCAAGACCGGATAGACGATTGATACAGGGTACTTTCTGCTGGGCGGCCGCTTGTGCTACCTAGCTCATGCATGCTCAATTACGGTACTCAGTTTAGTTTCGGTTTTGAAAGACGACCAAAATTGGTCTTTTGGCTCAGGCTTGGCGCAGATTACCCATATTTTGGCAAAATGTAGCAGGATGTAACAGGGTTCGCCTCTTGGCGCAGTTTGACGCAATTGGCGTAGCAATCACATCACTGCTCGGTGCTGGAGGCAAATAACACTTGCAAAGCGGCAGACCAGATGGTAGAAATCTGGCCTCTCGGCGACTTATAAATAAAAATCAAGAAGGAGGAACTGAAATATGCACTTCGTCAATGCGCACAATCTTCCACAAAAAGTATGTCTAAAAAAGAAAAAAAAAAAAAAAAAAACGTTGCGCTTTAAATGGGTTCGAACCACGGCCAAGACGTCAGTATCGCCAGAGCAACGCCTTCTATCACTCGTCTTTTTTTTTTTTTGCCGACTTGGTTTTTTTATTGTTTATGTAAAACAAGGGTTATTTACATGGTTAAAATACACTTGGGCAAAGACAGCGCACGATGTGGTCATTTAAACAACACTGGTTCGTGTACCCAGTCACATTCATACAGTGGCTTCGAAGTTCCGCACTTATCTCCTCGATTTCAAGGCGTTTTTGGCATTTTAAGGCGCGCTTCCAATTCAGCCCAGCCAGCCATTTCGGGGTTTCCCACCTCAGCAATGAGGCTACTCGCAATCATGAAACCTTCTTCAAAGTGACGCCATGCTGGTTTGCCTTCTTCGAGAACCAGGAGGTGATCTGTGCGGGACTTCCATATTGCGTGCAGTTCAAGCAATGCCAATACCTCCAGACATCTGCTGTCAGGGCCTGTGCCAAACTCAAGGAGCTTTGCGCTGCGCCAATCCATGTACAATTCAACCTGTAATCTACAGCGGAGTTCCGCCCAGAATAACTCCGCGTTGGGGCAAAAAAGAAAAACATGCTGTAGAGTTTCCGGTGTGGGTCACAGCACACAGTTCAAATTCCACGGAACAAAGAAGCCTTTCTTTTCCTGCCACGTCTTTACTGGCAGCACTTCGGTGTGAAAAGAAATAAAGAAGTCGATTGCGGCTTTGCGAACGGGGTAGCTGCGGAGGCGCTTGAAAACCGTGGATTCTACATCAGTTCCAAGAAAGGAGCGATAGAGCGGCGGAGGAAAGACCGTGTCGACTGTATCCCAATACAGGGTTTTTCTTTTCACCTTGCTAAGATACTGCCGAGAAAAACGTGCTTCGAAAAATTTGATGGCAGCAGCGATTTCTTTATAAAACCTCAGTATAGCCGCTGACGTAACTCCTTCCTGGGTTTCAACGAGCCATGGTGCTAACAGCCGGCCGCCAAGTTTAACAAACGACTGCACAATAACAGAGTTCCTCTGGTCGCGGAAAAATAAAAACCTCTGAACTTTGAGTTTAATTTCTAGGTTTGCAACACCAAATCCTCCTTTGGCTTGGTTAACAAAAATGTTAGTGCGCCTCATCCGCTCAAAGCTGGAATTCCAAATGAAGGTTGCGCAAAAGCGGTGCATTTTATGGATTTCGCTTGCGTGACATGGCACAAGTTGAGCTGCATACCATACAGTGGAGAAGAATACTGAGTTGCATACGAAGGCGCGATTTAGAATGGAAAGGTTCCGACCGCGCCAGTCTTGCACTTTTGCCCTCAAACTGTTGAGGTGAATGCCCCCTTTACCACTTCTGAGCGAATAGGGGTCCAAGCTGACCCCAAGATAATTCGTAAGAGTAGAGCTCCAATCAATATTAATAAAGCGCTGTGGTTTCACGTCCCAGTCTCCGAGATATGCGCCTGCGGACTTAGCGTGGTTCATTTGGGCACCGGATACTTCGCAGAAATCAGCAAAGTGCTGCACCGCAAGAACAATTTCTAATCTGGTGGCGGCAACAACAGTGACATCATCGGCATATGCTAGCATTTTTGTGGCATTCCTGGCAAGGGGGACGCCCTGAATCCTGGTGTCGCTTATAATTCTTCTACAGACAGGCTCCAAATATAGCGAGAACAGTATAGGCGAGAGGGGGCAGCCTTGCCTGACCGAGCCCTGAACTGAGATTTTTCTGTTACGCTCCCATTAACCAGTAATCGTGTCGATATATCTTTGTAACATAGTTTAATATATTTCGCGATTCTTTTGCCAACACCACACGCTTCCAGCATATTGAATAGAAAGGCATGCGATACCCGGTCAAAAGCTTTACTGAGGTCAATCTGCAGAACTGCTGCGGAGAGTCCGGTTGTTTCAGCTGTTTCGGAAAGAATCCGGAGCGTGTGAACGTTTGAGGTAATAGATCTCCCCTTGAACCCGTAGGTCTGATGGTCGCCCACTACGAACTTAAGGCCCATCTCCAATCGTTTTTCCAGTATCCTGGCCAGCAGCTTATAATCTGTCGTTAGAAGGCTGATAGGCCTTAATCTATCTGATGTTAAGACGCTAGAGCCCGTGCTTTTTTTTGGAATTAGCACAGTTAGTGCCTGTCGCATAGAGGGTGGTAGTAGGTCCCTCCGGAGAATGTCAGCAAAGGCGTAATATAATACAGGAACAAGAACGTCGGCGAACTTTTTATAGAACGCTGATCCTAAACCATCTACTCCAGGGGATTTCCGTGGTGGTAGTTCTTTTATTGCTTTAGCAATCTCAGATTTAGTGATTGTTTTGTTCATGCGTTTTTGAATACTTATAGGAATTTTGGGGAGCGCATTCACCCATTCATCTAGCGCCCTGTTGATCCCTTCGTCTTTGCTGGTGAATAGTTCTCGGAACTCTCTCACGAGTTCCTCTTCTATATCTTTCTGTTCTGTTGAAACTTGGTCACCGAGCTGAAGGGAGTCTATTCTGTTGTGCTGAGCTCGCATTCTTTCCTTTGTTTTAAAAATTTTACAGGGGTCTTCTTCTTTTTCTAACGCTCTGAGCCTGCTGCGAACCATTGCTCCTCTGTATTCACTCTCCATGAGACCAAGCAATTGCGCCTTGCAGGCACGGATATCATCGGTGAAAACGCCCGGGGTTTTGTTTTTTTCGGCGATTAAAGTTTGCAAGGCTTGTAGTAATGCATTCTTTGTTTCCCGCGCCTTTTTGGCCTTTTCTTTGCTGTGGTCATAACAGAGTAGCTTAATCTTTTCTTTAATTTCTTCCCATGCTACAGCATCAACATCCCCCTTCTGTGTTGCTTCCGATATAGTGTTTTTTATCTGAGAACAGAGGGCCTCGTCGTCGAGGAGACTCTCATTAAGCTTCCAAGAGCTCCAGCAGAATGGTTTTCTTGTGGTTTTGTTCACCTTTCCTACCCGCAGCGCAACCATTGCGTGGTCAGAGAAGGCCACCGGAGACACCTGGTACGCGGTGACTGCCCTGATGAGTTCGCTCGACATATAAACGCCATCTAGCCGGGCGTGGCAGCAGCCTTGCCAATGAGTGTAGCTAGGACGTGATCCCTGAGACGCTTCGATCGCATCCACGAGGTCAAAGTCTCGCAGTAGTTTATCAAGTTCTGACCGGCTAGAGTCTGATTGCAAGTTGCGTGAGCAATCCTGCGTGTTTAAAACACAGTTAAAATCTCCTGCGATAATCGTCTTTACAGGACTGTCAAGATACTTCCGGAGATTGGTAAAGAAAGCCTTGCGGTCGGCCGCGTCGCAGGGGGCGTGTACTGATATTATTTTTACCGACTCCTGATACCTAATCACTTCCACCGAGCAAACCCGGCCGTTCCTATCTGTTTCCCATTCAGGGTAGATCACAAATCCTCTGTCTTTTCTTATCAAAATTCCGCTGCCGCCACTGTGCCCGACCGCCCTTGAGTGAAAAGAGTGATAATATTTTTCGAAAAAAAAGTTCATGTCATTCACATGTGTTTCGGAAGAAAGTTTGGTTTCCTGAAGACAAATTATATCGACATTTTCTTTCAAAAGCAAATTTAGAAGCCACTGTTTTCTTATTCTAGAAATTAAACTGACCGAGTTAAACGTGGCGATCTTAAGTTGCTTAATTTTGAGGGGCGTGATTTGAGGAGATAAACTGCGGAAAAATGAATAAAAAAAGATCACCGCTTTGCATACGCTTCTTGGCGCCTCGGATTTTCGGCGGCGTCACTGTCTACGCTGGGTCTTGTCGCCGGCGGTCTTCAGGTGGGATACGAGGCATTGGGTTGAAGCGTCCTTTCTTGGTCAAACCACCCTTCCACTTTTGTCCTACCTTGTGTGGCCTGTCCGGAGAAGGGCTGAGAGAGAACGGGTCGAAGGTTTGCAAGGCTGGGAAGTCGTCAGTCAGAGGTGCGTCGTCGGTGTCGATCTTAGTTTCTTCTTGACGCTCCTTGCTCAGCGGAGTGTCGGAGGTCTCTGCGGCTTGTTCAGTCAATTTGACAGGTGTTCCAACCCTGGATACCTGTCCCTTGAGCTTTGGGTTCTGGCTCAGCGTTGGAGTCGGGGGGACCGGTAGCAGAACTTGACGTTCCGGAATTCTCCTGTTTGCTCGTTGGTGGAACGGGCGGTGGTCGCTGAGATTCGCTCCGAGCCGTATCTTCTGCTTCCTCCTCGTCCATCTCGAGGTCTTGCACATCATCCGTTGAACGATCCCCGGTGACGGTGGCGTACGTACGCACGCATTCTTCAGGTGCATGCCCAACCCTGCGGCACTGCTGACACCAGGGTGCCCTGCAATCTTTCCGGATGTGTCCTCGCGATTTGCACCGCAAACACAGGGGTGCGCGTCCGGGAACCACGACCAGGACACCTCCGCCGCAGACTTTGAGCTGGTGAGGCAGGCTATCAATGGTGACGCCCTGCTTCAGGCTAAGGCGCACCATCCTCGTGGACGACTGTATGCCCTGAAAGCCTTCCGTCCTCCAGGTTTCGCGAGTGACCTCCTGAACCTTCCCGTACCGCTCAAAAGCTCGGAAGAGAGCCTCGTCCGGAACGTGGAATGGCACCCAGTGCACTTTTAACCGGACTTCGGAGTTGTCCGGGTCAAGCACTAAGCACTTCTTTTCTTTCACAGAGAGTTCTCGTGCCTCCACTAACCTCTGTTTGGCTCTTGCGGTGTGAAGTGTCAGCATCCACAGGTGGTTCATTTGGTAGGCACCAATCGCCGCTATCTCCTTCATCACGCCAAGGCGTTCCAGCTCGGCCCTGAAGTGGTCTACCCGGTAAGGGCGACCGGTCACGTCGCAATGAAGGAAGACGGTGTTCACAGCAAAAATTCCTGCTGGCAGGGGTGGGAGAACAACACGATAATCGTTCGTCGAAGAAAGAACACATAAACCGCGGCCCGAGTTGACCGTTATCACTGCTCCGTGGGAGCCAGCCATTCTGCGTCCGAGCATACGAACGCCAGATGCAGAATGCCTTCTACCACTCGTCCACGAAACGCGCGGAGTAACACTTTTTCTATTTTTTCATGCGCACCACTTTAGTACTTTTGACAGCGTTGCACGCTAGGTGTGAAACAGAGTATAAGACACCCTATTGTCTGGTACAGAGACCGTTTATGAACACTTGGGTGTTTAAACGATGTACTACACATTTTACAAAAAGAAAAAAACAAACATTGGGTGTTTAAACGTTGTACTACCCTTTTTTCAATAGAAAAAAAGCAACAACAACAACAATAAAAAAACACATTTCAAAAGAAAAAGTTAAGGAAACGGAATGTACCATTATGTTTAGTGAAGTTTGGTGACAAGACTCGGGACTCGAGCAGGAATGCAGTTATCCTTGGTGTGACCCCATGAGACTGTCTTGCTGCCTTTGCTGGGGTTTATCTAACTGAAGTACCTGTACGAAAAGTAGAACACATGTGCATAACACTCATTATTCACAAGAAAATTTGTCAACGTCCAAAATGACCCATGAAGAAAATTATGTGAGGAATTTTCAGGCTGCGTTGGCCGAGTCACCTCTCGTGGCCAATGTTTCATAGCAACTTTAATTGTAGTGAACAGTTATAGGGTATATTACGAACAAAGTGCAATTTGGTTTTGTAGGAAACTAACACACAAAACAACGCTTGAACACAGTATGTTGAGGTACCTCTAAACAAACTCCTGGGTTTCATGGCACCTCCTTCAGATACCTGATGTTGAACATGAAATATGTGCACCAAGGAGTGAGCAAACAGCGACTTCAGATTTGTCTCCAACACCAGCGACATGTCGACAAGGAGTGTAACGTGTAGAAGGTCGTCTAGAAGTATGCCAAGATGAAAAAGCAAGATGTAACGATATCAGAATAAGATCACACCAAAGAGGCACCATTGTGGTGAGACAATCTACGATGTAGAGACAGTAATCGGGAGTCAACCGACGTACGGCCGCGATTTACTTTGCGTTAACTAAAATGAAACATGGCAAAAAAAAAATTTGAAATTTAGAAAACGCGTTTTTTTTTTTTTTTTTTACATTATTCGTTGAGCGCAGCCGGTAGCAGAGCAGTTGGGCGGCGTCACGAAAATCTGACAGACTCGCTAGCTTTTCTCAACTTCGTACGGCGCCAGTCGGCACCAGATGAATGGTCGGCACTCTTAGTCTACCAGGGAAGAAAAAAGTACGAGCTCAGAGCCCAGCGTCAATCGCGACTTTCGTAAAGAGAAGCTCCGGTGACACTTCGGCGACTCGTGAGCGTTAAACAACGCCTCTTCGAACGAGCCCACGAATCCAACACGTCGAACGGTTTGCGCCGGTAAGCACGCTGGGAGCCAGGGGGCTGGAGGTTGAATATCCGAAAGAGACGAGGCGCTGGTTTCTACGTCTATTTCGCACATGAGATAACAAGATAGCGAAGCTAGCCGAGTGTAAACACTGACTGACGTTACATCAGAGTACACGCAGTCCAAATGACGTCTGCAAAAGAGCACAGCCAGACGCTTTCAGCAGGGGACGCATGCGTTCAAATAAGCTGCGATTTCGAAACATCATGTCTCCCTTCTGTTCTTCAGTGTTCACTTTGATCTGTGTATACCAAAGCACTCAATGCTGCAAGTAATAAAGTCGTCTATACGTACCTTTCGAAGCGATTGAAAGTGCGTTGCTTTCACTTGGAGCCCACAAGCAAAGTGCGCGACGAACTTGACGAGCTGTCATCCGTCGGTCCCGCCGTCGCCGCCGTCTCGCCGGGTTGGCGCGGTCGCGGTCGCTGCGCAATGGCGCAATCTCGGCGGCTTGGCTAGGCCTGGCTAGGCTTGACTGGGCCGATGGGCTCGGCCACTCGGCGGCTCGCTCAGCCGCTCGTCTGGCAGCGCATGCGCGCAGGCGCGCCGGCTCGCAGGGCTCGGCTCCCTTCGGAGTTCGAACTGCCTCCGAAGCTCGAGTGCTCGAGCTTTCGCGCGCGCGGGTTGACGATGGAAACTTTTATCATAAAACGAGTCTGTAACGTATCGTTTGATGGCACAAATACACGTATTTTTCCCGTCGTTTTTTACAGTGTGTGAATCTTGCGAAACAGGCGACGAAGAGTGGTGGGTGAAATGTGCTCGTGTGTGGTTGTGGATTTTGTGTACGACGTAGGATTACCCAGAAGGGTGGGTCAATATCGATAATTGTGCGGGTAAGAAGCACGTGACCTATCAAGCCCATTAATCCTCATTATTTTATCGTGCGAACTGACACTGTCACGTATCGCGTTCGATTCGGGTTCCAACATCGGTAACCTCACTTTTGTTGCATTAAAACTGCAATAAACATTTGTTTGAAAACGATCACTCCAATGAGCACGTCGTTATTGGGCTTTCTCATTGAAAGGTAGGTCGCGGGTGTCCCAGCTAGTTATTCTGAATGGTTTGGTGGTTGTCAAGGCATTTCAAGCGCTCGAGGCTGTGTGTACTGTGCGCCGTACGTACACTTGCGCTTTCGATCAATGTGAATGTGTTTGCAACGCGGAACGTTTGTGTTCTGTGTGTATCCACCTCCAATATCGTTCTCTCTCGTATTGCCGTATGGTAACTCCTGCTGTTCTACGATATCATTCACGCGATGTCGTATATGTGGGCGTACCGATATCCACATGTTGCTTCACGGGCGATCAATATTGTGTTACGTATCATCTTAGTCCGCGGTATATGCCGACGTAATTCATGTTGGTAACTTGGAATTCGTTCTGAGATTTATCCACGCGATATTGTATTCTCCTTTGGGCCCGTGATCGACGACCCATATTTATATATCGTGCGGCCGCACAGTATGTCCATGTCGGCCACCAATATGCACGCAGTGAAGTATTCTATTCCAATAACCGTAAGTTCAGTCGGGATATTGTGCTTCGATATCGTGTTGTATACCAATAACCGCAAGCTATATCGGGATATTGTGCTCCAATATCCTGTTGTATACCAATAACCGCATACTATATCGGGATACTGTGCTCCGATATGAATTCCCATCGTGCGTATTGGGTTAATCGGATAACAATAAGTTTTTATTGGTTTCCATCAACTTCATTGGAATACAATATTTCCAATAAGCCGAGTTCATATTGGCGTTTTTCAATAGGGCAGTCCGCTCCATCCTCTCTTCCAACAACGTATCGCATCAGGTGCACGCCAAAAATGATTTTTACTGCTCCGGCCGGTATTCCGTTGAGTCACCTTAGATTTATGTCCACGCTACATGGCAGAAAGTAGTTGACTGCAAAAATTTGCTTTGTTAAAATTTTGTGGAACAACCAGAAAAGTCAGTTAATTTTGTATCTTGCTTGTCTGTTTCCGTATTTCACACTTTTAATTACTTAAATAGCAGCCGACTTGACGTCAGTGTAGGAGAGGTGGTTTATGGATTATGTTATGTCCTTTCTTTAGCTGTGCACTAAGCCCTTGGCATTCGAACATAGTTCGTATAAACTAAAACCTGCAACGACGTATTAAAAACAACTGTCTCTAGATTTTTGAAGCTGTGACGATTCCAGTAAATCTGATGCAGTATGCATAAAATAGTAAATAAATTTTATCATTCATTTTTATACACCTCAGAGATGTAATGATTGACAAATTATTTCATAACTTTATTTTAATGAATTAAAAGGTTCATTATATTAGTCACTCCGTAGTCCTACTTATAAGAAATACTTTGCCAGAAATGCTGTGACATGTTGAAATATAATACGCATGAAGCTGAAAATAAAACAAACCTGAAACATTTTTTTGATAAATTTTGGCGAAATTATTAGCCTTTTAAAATGCCAAAGATAAAAGAAAAGTGTGCTACGTAGGCGTACCTAAGCATCACAAGGTCTAATGAAAAAATAATATTAATAACATACTATAAATAAATTTAGGAAACAATTTATGGTTTTCGGTGATATAGCGAGCATTAGGTCAAAACAATTGATCTGGGCAACGTCGCGTTCTTGGTTTAACCTCCCTGCAGACCCCCCCCCCCCCCCCAACAAGCCAAATGCTCACCCCCCCCACCCCCCTCCCACCCGAAACCACCCATAAATCGGCCTAAGCCTCACGCATAAATGAGCTCCTTGTGTTTCAGACGCGAAAAATACTAGATACGGGGTGTTGAGAAGATGGAAAGCTACGTATGATCTTTACAAACGTTGGACGGCAACTGGCGGTGCGGCCGGGTCAGAAGCATACAAATCTTTTCCGTCAGCTTCTTCTACTTCTTGACACTGGCGCTAACAAGTAAATAAATTGAGTCTATTAGTGTCACAAATAACAGCTTGCGCGGTTCTGGAACCATACACTTTTTTCAGTTTTTCTCGGCACAGGACAGTGGGAAGCCAGGAGATGAAGACTGAGTGGAGACTGAGGCTTTGCAACCACCCAGTAACTATTCCAGTCAGAGCTCGGCGTTTTGAAGTCCCCGCGCGCTCTCGCCTCCTCCTCACTTTCAACTTCTAGTCGTATAGACAATAGGGTGACTTTGAGACACATTTTGCCGCTGTGACATTATACGCTTTTTCAATCGACAATCTAGTACTCACAACGAGACAAAATGCAAATACCTGCATTTTGTCTCCTTATTATGAACGACTGACATTATGAACGATTTCCGTGCGACGCGTAGCTTTTACACAAAACCTGTGGCCAATATACTCCGAAACTCTTGTTTCTTTAGTTGTAACCACTGCACGTCTGACTTGTTTTGTCTTGTTTTGGTGGTGTTATGTTTTTCGACAAGTTATCTCGCTGAAATGTATTCTATAATAAAATTGTTCCGATTGCACAGCAGCAAACGTGTCGGCTGTTCCAATAAACATAGCTTCAGTGAACTCTACAGGAAAGCAACCCAAGATTCGCCTTAGTGCAAAATTAAAAGTCTCTCTCCCGAATCGGTTGAATCGCTAATGGAGTTTAATTTACAACAACCAAAACCGCGCTGTCAACCCCCCTGTTTATCCGTTGAGCAGCGTTTTTCGCAGAAAACGTCCTCAAACATCGTCAGATCACGGTCGAACGAGGCTTCCCAACGTCCTGTACAAGCCAGAAAAAGGTAGAGCCAATAAAACAGGAAACCGCTAAAACGGGAAAAGACGCCCGTAAGCATGTTATCGGATGTCGACCTCCTCCGTACTCTGCGTCGAAAGCGTTGGCGTGAAATCCAAATAGAAAGTGCGGCTGCGCAAGTTGGATTCAATTTGCATAGAGCCCGTGCATCTCGAAAAGACTACGCTTTCTCTCGAAAAATTTAACGAGATGCAACATCGGTAAGCCACGAAGAGTTCGGTGTTAGTTCCCAATTAACAAAAGTTGTCTCTGCAGAAGTTCCAAAGTTTTAGTAGGCCGCCTTGGTAGAATTTGCAAATTTTTATTTAGCAGTCCTTTCTATTTCGTTCCTTTCTTCTTGCTCCTTGCTGATATTGCAGTAGCTACCAATGGAAGCTTTAATCAATGCAAGATACGGCCCTTTTGAGTTCATTAGCAAACTGAGCGAAAGCGCTGACGGCATTCCCGTTCCATAGGGTTCGGAAGTGAACCAAAAGTTACTTAAACCTAAAGCGACTAATTAAGCATAGCCAGTCCCAAAAGAGTACCAAAATTGTTACAAAACGAGATACTGTAAACTTTAAAGTGGCCTAAGTTTTGGGCAGAAATGTTTCTTATTCAGTAGAGCTTGTCGGATTTTATGAACCTCAACAAACCTCTCAATCAACCCACCACCATAAAATTCTCGGCTGACTTAAAAAACCTGATATTTTGTTTTCTATTTCTCTTAACGCTAATTTTAGACCAAGTACCCTCAGCAGACTGACGCAGTTCTTATGAATATATCCCCGCTTAAGTTGACGGTGCAGAAATTTTATAAGGCTGACGACACCGGGAATGATTAATAATAAATCAAGCTTTAGATCAGATTTGATCGTGTTCACATTTGACTCCCTGGACAAGCATTTGTGTTCTTCTGAATTTCTTTGATGGAATGCAGGTTCTTATATTCTGGGACGAGTAAACAGTTAAACTCAAATAATGAACGGGCTGTATAACGACAATTCCGCAATTTGTACAAAATAAATAATGACTTGAAATACTACATATAGCCGTCACAAGAACCAAACAATAAGACATTGATTGACCGAGACATATGCACAATCAATTGCAAGAATACAGATAGTGCTATACAAGAAGGAATAAACGTCAAGCTAAGCGTTAAAAGATTATTACTTTTTGCACTATTATTTTACTTTATATCTGATCGCTTTTTGAGTATCATTTAAAAATTAACTTCTTAAAACTGGTGCATGCTTCTGTTTTTTTTTTTTTTAAAGTCAGGCCATGGATTTAAAGCTTTGGCTAAAGAGAGCGAGCTACTGTCCAGTATCCTTAGCCTAACCCATAATTGACTTTGCCACCGAACGTGTGTAGGCCAGTTCATATTGATGTGTCAAACATCTATCACATAATGACCGCACGTGCAATTCGGTGTCTCCACCTGTCGAATCCTGTAGAGAAAGCTGCCAGTGTATGCGGCTTAAAGCACCGCTTCTCAGAGCGGTGGTTTAAAGAAGGAATATTCGAAATACCCCAATTAACTCTTAAGACCATTCCGCGCAGAATAACGCGGTGAATTTCAATGAAACTCCGAATATACTTTTAGTGTCATTTCATTGATATTTTTTTTTTGTGCTGTCTTAGCCTTTTCGTCACTTTCCTAAAACTATTTTCGTTCCCTACGCAAAAACGACTTGGACAAAGCATTCCCATATAAATATTAAGCGAAGGTAGTGTCACTTCAGCGATGCCACGTTGAAATGGTCAAGTTACTGTAGGAATAACTTAATTTATTGAAATAAAATAAAATCATTTTAATGTTTCATTTATATTTCAACGGAGCGATTACAAAATTCAACACCTCTTCCTGTATCTCTTATTTCCTCCGGCAGGTTCTATTAAAGTAATCACATTCTGTCACTGACTTGTAAATTTGAATATAATTATCGCCCCTTAGCTTCTGGTATAGGCCTATCAAGAGATCCAGATATACGTGGAGTACACGTTTTAAATATATCCGAAAGAGGGACACTTCACTGCACAGGTTTTAGTCGGCACTTCGCGTAAAACGGACAGCTTAGCAAAGAGTCTTTCACATTGACAAAACTTGAAGAAAAAATAAAAAAAAAATACAGAGAAAACGTCACCTGAGCTGAGCACAGTCTAGTGGAACAAAATATGTCAAAAGCTGCCAACCGCAATTGGATACGCGTCCTCTTTTTCTTACTTCCCAATCCGTTTGAGGGACCGGAATGTAAGTAATATTTTAGCAATGTTGTGCCGAGGGCACCAGACAAAAGCTACCATGAGGTATCTTCTCCGGGTCTGGTGCCCCTGCACTTACAGGGCATGGTAAAAACTACTACTATTCTCTACGCCTTGTGTAAATAAAGCAAATGCGTAGATCCTTTTTTGTTAAAAAGTGAATCTCATTGTGGTCTATAATGAACTTGCTAAGTAATGTAAGCAGGTTATGCGGAATCGATTGCAGTGAATAATTTGTACGAAAATAAGACACATTCTAGAACTCTCTGCGTCTGACAAGGATGGAAGATTCACGTTTTGTCAGGTGCGATATATTACACAAAAAATAAATAAACTCAACGGCCGAAAACAAATAAGAACATAACAAACGGTACTTGTATACACTGGCAATCCTCATGGCGTTTAATATAAAAATAATGGTTCCGTATGAGTGTCGGAAGGTACTTTGGGATGAAAACGCTGCATTTTTTGTAGGATCCTAAGTTTGTTAATATTAGATTTAACTATTGCGACCCAAATCAAATGGCAATAGTTAATTTGTGAGCTTAGCAAAGCGTTATCAATTTGCATATTAATATTTACAGGCAACAAGGAGCGCCAGTGACATACTATTCCTACAACTTTTGACAGTTCCTTAACTAAGTATTCGATGTGATTATCCCATTGCATATGATTTGAAAAAATGGCACCTAGCGTTTTATGCTGTTTAACTATTTCACACTGGCCGGTGCCATTCGCTCGAGCATAATTACTAATAACGTGCTTAATTACAAATCTAAACAAAATCGCTTTAGACTTTACAGTGTTTATTTTAAGACCATTTATTGTTAACCACGAAAGAAACGTTTCCAGAACTAAGTTTCCCATGAATATAAGGTCGTTCATATTCGATGCAGATAGAAATACACTTGTGTCGTCTGCATACATTATGAAACGTGCTTGGTTGCAAATATTGACTAGATTGTTTATATACACACTGAACAGCAGAGGGCCAAATATGCTGCATTAGAGAACACCAATCTTCAAGATTTGCAAAGAGGAAACATGATCATTAACTGATAACCATTGCTTACGATGTTCTAAATATGAATATATAAGTATCAAATGCGTGCCACGTATTCCATAACACGGAAGTTTATCAAGGAGCGTTGAATGCCTAAGACAGTCAAAAGCTCTATTAAGATCAATAAATATTTCTAGTGACAGCCGTTTGTATTCTATATTGTGTAATATTATTTCTTTCTGTAATATTAAAACGCTTTTAGTGGATTTTTCCTTCCGAAACCCTAACTGGGAGTCAATTAGCACTGATTTCAAAGCAAAAAAACTTGTCTAAATGATATAATATAGTTTTTTTCAGCCCTTGGAAAGATATTGGAAGAACAGAGATGGGTCTGTAATTTTTAACTAAATTTTTGTCTCCATCTTTATGCAGAACTGAAACTTTCGCAAGTTTTCTGTTATTCGGAAATCGGCCACTCGACAATGCTAAGTTAAATATATATACTAAAAGTGCCCTACTGAAAAAAAAACATTTGGCGCCTATATAAAAATAAACGGGTCCATACTGGTAACAGTTTAACCATACCGGTCACCAGTTTGTCAAAGGGGTCGCCCGTATGGCTCGAAGGGGCCCCCCGTGAGCCATAACGGTCACCTATTTAGACAAACAGGTCACTCCTTTGTCAAACGGGTCGCTCGTCTGGGTAAATGGGTCGCTCGTCTGGGCAAATGGGCGACTCGTTTGGGCAAAGTTGTCGCACGTTTGCTCAAACCGGAGACCATGTTGCAAACTGTACCGGTTTAATCAAACGGCTCTCCGGAGCCCGTTTGATACTGAACGTACAGATCGGCGGCTTGGGCACGCCTAGCGTTTCAGCCGTCCCTACTGAAAAAAACCATTTCAAATTCAAACGGATGGCAAACTGGTAAATCAAACGGGTGCAAACTTGTCGACCCGTTTGGATCAAACGTGATTATGGGATACGGGTAGCCGTTTGAAACGGTACCCGCTCGAAACGGTACCCATTTGATACAGGTGCCCGTTTGATACGGGTGCCCGTTTGATACAGGTGCCCGTTCGACCTTGCACGTGACCACACGTTTGAATGTGCCATTCGAATCGGGAAATTATGCGCTAGCCCTAAACGGGGATCGTCTGGTAGGTTGGTTATCTTAAACTTATTTAAGACGTTCCGAAACTCATAAAACTATTTATAACATGGAGGAAACACGTAGAACAAATGTACTCACGTAGGTGCTTGCAAATGGACAGGAAAACAGACACAAAAGATTGTTTTCAATTCTCCTCAAAGTTTATTACGTCTTCTGTAGACGAGTAAAACGTGCTAGCGATCTGTGAAATGTCAGGCACTCTAAGCTTTTATACAACTGAGAAGATAGCAAACCAAACAAGAACCGAGGTAATTCTAGACTATGAAGGTAGACTTTTGGGAAATTATTCGCCCGGCTGCCGCGAGAATAGTGGCTGCATAATTATAATGATAATCTGGAAGAGTACGAGTAGAAGAACGGTCAATCGTTGCCAAGAAGTAGGTTGCAGTGCACTTACCATAAAAATAGCGGACTTGAAAGATCTAATCCGTGATATTTGTCGACACGGTGAAAGCAGGACAACCACACAAACACAAATGAGAGGGAACGGCTTCTTGGAAGTTTCAACATGATGTGGCGCACAAGCTGTCAGTTGCCAAACCCAACCAAACCGCAAGAATTCCCAACTTCTTTGAAGAATTGCTTGTTGCCGATATAGACGTAGGACTTTTCGAACACTGATAGCTTTGGTGCACATCCAATACGTTGTCGAGAGACGTCCTAATAAGACCGCAGGGTTAGGCGACAGATCGAAGCAGGTGGACGCGCGAAGTTCGAGCTGGAACTGACAACAAGCAGAAAAAGAAAAAAGCGGCTGCCAGGCGCACCCTTCCGGATCTGGATGCTTATCAGCGTGTAGCTCGCGCGCGGCTTTTCGGGTGACAAGAGAGGAGGGAGGGAGCGAGCACCACAGGGACAGCCCCTCTCCCTCTCCCCAGGCGTTCCAGAAAGATGTGCTTTTGTCACCTCGAAATAAAAAAAAAAAACACGCGCGCGCGCGCGCGCGCATTTTAGCGCGTTTGAATATTGGAAATGGCGGCGGGGCGGCCAGAAGCTCGGCTTGCGCCCGAGCGAAGAAAGTACTCAGCGTGAGCTCGTAGTTTGACTGCTGCAACGGCGGGCGTGCTCTCGCAATGCTCGATGTTCTTGCAGCCGCGTGTACGCGTGCTACATTCGCTGCGTCTTGAATTAAAGTGAAACGGAGTCTAGACGTACATTCTTTCACGCGGTTGCGTCTTCTCCGAGAGAGATTTGAGCTGAATAAGTAAGTTGAGGCAACAAAGATGGACAAAGCTTTAAAGTTCTGTCAAAAATATCGGCTCACCAACGTCGCGCGTTCACGTAAAAAAAGAAAAAGAAGTGTTAGTTTTAATGGCAGTATAAGCGAACATCAGCGCAATTGAAATATAAATACAATTACTTGCATTACGCGGACGATCTGAAATCGATGAGCCGGCGCTCCCAGTTTTCCGGAAACATTGGCTGCCACGGCTGAAACGCTAGGCGTGCCTACGCCGCCGATCTGTACGTTCAGTATCAAACGGGCTCCGGAGAGCCGTTTGATTAATCCGATGCAGTTTGCTACATGGTCACCGGTTTGAGCAAATGTGCGACAACTTTGCCCAAGCGAGGCGCCCATTTGCCCAAATGAGCGACCCATTTGCCCAGACGAGCGACCCGTTTGCCAAAGGAGTGATCTGTTTGTCCAAATAGGTGACCGTTATGGCTCATACGGGGGACCCCTTTGAGCCATACGGGCGACCCCTTTGACAAACTGGTGACTGGTATGGTTAAACTGTTACCGGTATGGACCCGTTTGTTTTCATATAGGCGCCAAATGGTTTTTTTTTCAGTAGGGGTGGCAGCCAATGTTTCCGGAAGGCTGAGAGCGCCGGTTCATCGATTTCAGATTTTCCGCGTAATGCAAGTAATTATATTTATATTTCAATTGCGCTGATCTTTTCTTATACTGCAACTAAAACTAACACCTTTTTTTATTGTTGTTGTTTTACGTAAATGCGCGACGTTGGTGAGCCGATATTTTTGACAGGACTTTAAAACTTTTTCCATCTTTGATGCCCCAATTTACCTATTCAGCTCGATTCACTCTCGCAGAAGACGCGACCGCGTGAAAGAATGTACGTCTAGACTCCGTTTCACTTTAATTCAAGACGCCGCGAAGGTAGCACGCGTACACGCGGCTGCAAGAACATCGAGCATTGCGAGAGCACGCCCGCCGTTGCAGCAGTCAAACTACGAGCTCACGCAGAGTACTTTCTTCGCTCGGGCGCAAGCCGAGCTTCTGGCCGCCCCGCCGCCATTTCCAAGGTTCGGGCGTGCTAAAATGCGCGCGCGCGTGTTTTTTATTTTCTTTTGGAGGTTACAAAAACACGTCTCACTGGAATGCCTGGGGAGAGGGAGAGGGACTGTCCCTGTGGTCCTCGCCCCCTCCCTCCTCTCTTGTCACCCGTCAAGTGACTCGCAGCCACGCGCGAGCTACACGATGATAAGCATCGAGATCCGGAAGGGTGCGCCTAGCAGCCGCTTTTTTCTTTGCCTGCTTGTTGTCACTTCCACCTCGAACTTCGCGCGTCCACCTGCTTCGATCTGTCGCCTAACCCTGCGGTCTTATTAGGATGTCTCTCGACAACGTATTGGATGTGCACCAAAGCTATCAGTCTTCTAAAAGTCCTGCGTCTATATCGGCAACAAGTGATTATTCAAAGAAGTCAGGAATTATTGTGGTTTGGTTGGGTTCGGCAACTGACAGCTTGTGCGCCACATCGTGTTGAAACGTCCAAGAAGCCGTTCTTTCTCATTTGTGTTTGTGTGGTTGTCCTGCTTTGACCGTGTCGACAAATATCACGGATTACATCTTTCAAGTCCGCTATTTTTATGGTAAGTGCACTGCAACCTACTTCTTCGCAACGATTGACCGTTCTTCTACTCGTACCCTTTCAGATTATCTATATAATTATGCAGCCACTATTCTCGCGGTAGCCGGGCGAATAATTTCCCGAAAGTCTACCTTCATAGTCTAGAATTACCTCGGTTCTTGTTTGGTTTGCTATCTTCTCAGTTTTATAAAAGCTTAGAGTGCCTCTCACATTTCACAGATCGCTTGCACGTTTGTACTTGTCTACAACTGGCGTAATAAACTTTGAGGAGAATTGAAAACAATCTTTTGTGTCTGTTTTCCTGTCCATTTGCAAGCACCTACGTGAGTACATGTGTTCTACGTGTTTCCTCCATGTTATAAATAGTTTTATGAGTTTCGGAACGTCTTAAATAAGTTTAAGATAACCAACCTACCAGACGATCCCCGTTTAGGGCTAGCGCATAATTTCCCGATTCGAATGGCACATTCAAACGTGTGGTCACGTGCAAGGTCGAACGGGCACCTGTATCAAACGGGCACCCGTATCAAACGGGCACCTGTATCAAATGGGTACCGTTTCGAGCGGGTACCGTTCCAAACGGCTACCCGTATCCCATAATCACGTTCGATCCAAACGGGTTGACAAGTTTGCACCCGTTTGATTTACCAGTTTGCCACCCGTTTCAATTTCAAATGTTTTTTTTTCAGTAGGGTGGGGCTACCACATCGATTACGAATTTAACTGGCTTTATTTATATATCGTCTATGTCATGGCCTTTACTGTTATTCAATCACATAAATACACGGATCACTTCCAATTCGTCTGTAGGTTGTAGGGAAATGGTGACTGCTACACTGTGGGAGAAAACAAGGAAGCATCCTCATAGGGCGCGCTCGAATGGAAGTTAGTAAAATGTTTGTTAAAGACCTCAAATAGTTGTATTCCGGACACGCCTTCACCAGAAGGAAAAAGTTCACCCTATTTAATTTTTCTGCTTGCTGCGTTTAAGCACTCCGTTTATTGACTGCCAAACAATTGCAGGACGCTTTTTGTGAGAGTCTTGAAAGAGACGTCTGTGATATTCTGTTTTCTTTTTATTTTTAGCGCAGATGTAAGTTGATTGTGATACTTCTTGAAAACTGCATGGTCACCGTCATCTTTTGAACAGAGGTATGCGTGATATAAGCGATTCTTTTCCTTATCATTGTTAAAATAGGTGGCGCGACCCATAATAGTTTTAGTAATTTTTAGCAGTGTCTGTATTATATAGAACAGATCGATGCGATGTATTGCCGCGCGTAGGGCCGGAAAACAGCGCTCGTTCACGGGCTTCTAGAAGGTTCTCGTTTATTCTTGCTGCGAACGTAACTTCTATCATTTATTCCTGCTTTCCTGTTCTAGAAAGTGCGTAGTCATTCTCGCCCTGAGCTTGAGCCTTTTTTGCCGAATCTTCGAGATAGTGACGCACTCTAGATAAGAACTAGCCTTGGAGCGAGACCGACACGACCTTGTCGAGTCGGTCTCGCTCCAAAGTTCGACTCTGCTCTTACGCCGACCTCGACACCCGCGACGCTCTGCTGTTGTTAATTATGTTTCCTTTTTATTTTGGGGCACAAGTTCTCCCCATTAAACGTTCAGTTTACTCAGTCATTCGCCGCCTCATCACTTGTCTTTCGTGACATTTTGGTGGAGGTGCGGGGTAACACATGTCCTTGCAGCGAACCCCTCCGAGGTCCCGCAGTGAAAATCCGACACTAATTCTACAAAGACCGAACGATGACACCACCGAGACCCGAGCAAGCTGTCGCGTTCAGGGCCTGCCCTCAGAGTTTTGCCAAGTGCCAGAACCATCGAAGAAAGCCCGGTGGACGATGAACTGCCCGTCGGCGCAGACCAAGATCACCCCACCCGTCCCCTACCTGCCCGCGGCCCAACGAACCCCGACGACCTTCCATAGCGAGGCCTGCTCGGATGTAGAGGACTGGCTTCAACGCCATGAACGTGTAGCCCGCCATGATGAATGGACCAGGGAGTACCGCCCCAAGACGCATACTTCTCTATGGACGGCACCGCGAGGAGGTGGTTCGAAAACCTACGAGGGTTCGTTCCCGTCGTGGGATATCTTTGGGACCGAGCTGCAGCGGACCTTCGCCACCCAACACCGACGGGAGGGGGCAGAGGATCTTCTCCGGAATTGAACCCAGGGACCTAACGAAAGCGCCACGAGTTTCGTGGAAGATGTCCTGCGCATTAACGCCCCTGCCATCCCACTAGCCTCGAACGACAAAAGCTGCGGTTCTTATGCGGGTACACACTTAACATTTTTACACCCTTATTCGTGTAAATGGCTCGTCCTCTGGCTAACGCCTTTATTCGTGTAAGGGTGTTAGCCACCGGAGGTGGTGAAAATCGTGTTAACTGCTAACACCCTAAAAACAATATGGCGGCCAGTATGCGACAGGCGATACGAGCCTGGCGAGCCGTACGCGGCTTCTCGCCGGAGCAAGAGCATACGGCTCGCACGCTCGTTTGGTGTCATCTGTAGGCGCAAAAAACTTTCCAAACTATGTCCAAGCGCCAACACCGCAAATAATACGAGTAAGGCCGAAACCGCTGGAGAATGAACAGCCAAGACTGTCGCCGAAGTCTCGCTCGGCCTGCTCAATGCCGGTCGCATTTTCATCGCATCAGAAGCGCTTATAAAGAAAGGATAGCTTTACAAAACACTGACAGGCTGGCTTTATTGAACAAAACGCCCACTTGCCGTGGACGACAAGTTGACAACGAATCGCTCCGACACCCTCTGTCGACAGCGGCTAGGAGGTATCGCACTCGCGCTCCGTGTGCCTCTCGATTAACTATTCCCTGTGCTCACCTCTGTTACGTGCGTTATCCACTCATGAACGTTTGTGTGTGAACAGCGGTATTCAGCACTTAGAACACGCGCTGGGGAAGCCGCCTAACCTCCTTTTGTTGCAATCAGGCAGCATAACACGACGACGCAGCTACCAGCGAAACCGAACAACTCGGAGCGATCAACACGACGGATGGACTAATGGCACTAATGGCATCCAGCCCTCTAATAGTTATAGATCACCAACCGCCACACTTTTCAAATTGGGCGGCGACAACCCCCATCTAGCGACGAAAAAAAAAATGATCAACATTTGAAAAAAAAAAAACGGCAGTTTTTTTGCTGCCCACCGCGCGGTTACATTCACATAGGACATGGACATACATACATACAACACTGTACATACATACGGACATACAAGCACTGATCAATTGCACAATACACAACAAATAGTACATACATCCTACTTATACAAACCGACAAGTGCCCCGAGCGGTATATAAGCCCTCCTTTTTCGCGCATCGGTCAGCCCAGTGACCACGCTAGTCTTAATCAAGATATGAAAAGATTACGCCAATTTTATTTTTCAATAATATTTTTTCTGCATTTGTCTTAGGTAGGTACACATATCCCTTAATAACTTCTTACAGCATAATGTATTATAATGATACGCGCCTAACTTCTAGTAACTCAACGTGAGTGACGAGAAAAAAAAATCGTGTGAATTCTGTCTGGCAACCACACTCGCGGCGTGGTTGCTATGGCGACGCTGTCGGTACGCGCGCCGGCAGCTGTCCAGCTGGTTCGGCCGTTCGGCTACGGCCGAGTGCGCGAGTCCACGGTGAACGCCGCGAACGCAATCGAGAAAACAAAGCGTCGACTACTGAAGCTGTACGTAATCGAGTTTCCGCCCGTTCGCTGCCGAATTCTTCGTAGTCTTCTTCCGCCCGCTCGAAAGGGAGCAGCCTACCAGTCCGATTACCGCCGTGGCTTCAGTGGCTTCATCTTCGGAGGGAACTGTCAACTGAATTTGTTCCAAAACGCGGGTTCATCAGGCAGCGCAACGTGGCGCGGTCCACGCACAAAGTCGGTAAGTAAACAAAACACTCAATGCCGTTCCATTCTTTTCTTTCTTTTTTATCTACGGGGGCGCGCGGTGTTTCTGGGTGGCTCAAGGTATGGGAAAGCAACCGGAAAAATCGGCGCCTTATCGACCATGGGGTGAAAATTTCAAGGCGTATCGTATGCAAACGACAGCGTTTGCCAGCGGAAGACTCGGTCGTCCGTGGCGAACGCATTTTTAGTATTTTTAAGGATGTTCTAGCTGCAAAAGAAAGGAGCGCCTTAAAATTTCACAAGGTAAAATACACTGCTGAGGAAACGACGCCCCTTTGCGTGCAGGCGCCGATCTTTCCGGCAGAGTTTAGCGCGCTGTGAAATGCAGTGTGCATTTAGGGAGAGTTTTGGCATAATATAATGTTGCTCATTGGAAATAAAAAAAGAAATGCTGGCATCATATGTTTACACACTCTTAATTATTTTTGGAATCTTAAGTACCCTTTTTGTGGCAGGTATTGGACGCCAGCACATTTTACGTAGGAACGAAGAGTGGAATCCGGCCAATTCCCTTCCACATTAACATCAAATGAGTGCTGTGAAAGCAAAGAAGAAAGTGAGGGTGAAACAGTTCCTGCAGTAGTAAGTGCCAGAAACAAGAAAAGTGCCCCGAAGTGGAAAATATACACCCTTGAAAAGGATCCAAAAGAAATAGAGGTTATCAGGTATACCGCCGAGCGTCACAGACCTGGACACTCCATTTCAGTTTTTTAAATGCCCATGCCCTGATGAGCTGTTTACAGCGATATTTGAGGGGACCATCCTGTATTGAACTCAATGCCGCCATGAACACCATTTTCGGGTTCTGGTCACACCTCCACGCAGGATGTCCTGCTTCAGATCAAGGAGGATATCTTGACAGAATCTCCTGTACGACAACGCGGGCGGTCCTGGCCCTGGATATAAAGGGGCGCCTTTGACGTCAGTCACACGCTGGTGTTCGAGAACTTGGCCTCAACTGGGTGCGGGCCCCGGATGTATGATTTTGTGCGGGACTTCCTGAGCAACTGGATGGCCACCATCGGAATCGAGTCCATCCGCACAAGCACCATCCCGATACCGAGCAAGGACAATCGGCAAGGCTCGGTCCTGTCACCCACCTTGTTACCTGGCGATGTGCAAGCCGCCTCCTCTACTGGAACGGATTCCCCGGATGAAGCATACACTCTATGCCACTCTATGTGGACGACCTGACGATTTGGGCTACGTCGGGATCGGACAGCGGGAGGCAAGACTTCCTCGAAGAAGTCATTGAGACGGTGCAGAACTACCTCGAGGCCGGCAACCTCCAGCGCGCCCCCGATAAGTCTCAGCTGCTGCTCCTCCGCGCGGGCAAGCCAATTCCCGAAGAAGAAGAAGGCGGACATCCGCCTCACGTTAAAGGATGGTACCCCCGTGCCGGTGGTGAAGCGGGTTCGGATCCTGGGGCCTTCACCTCCAGCGGGACGGCGGAGCCAAGTACACGGTCGACCGACTCGTCAAGACAACCACGCAAGTCATGCGCATGGTTAGAAGGATAACAAGTTACAGACACGGGCTCGAGGAGTCGGACCTGATCCGGCTGACCCAACTACTCGTCGTGAGCCACATCGCCTGCCCAAATCCGTATCTCAACCTGCTGTCGAGAGGTAAGGGCAAGCTGGACGTGATTATTCACAAGGGGTACTAGCTTGCACTGGGGGTGCTGCCGTACGCGTCGAACGCCAAGCTCCGGCGGCTAAGTGTAAACAACACCTTCCAGGAACTCATCAACATGCACCTAGCCAGTCAGTGGGAGCACCTGGCCCTCACACTGAGTGGGCGGCATGCCCCGAGCTCGCTCGGCATCCCCATCCCCGCATCGCAATGCGAGGCTATCCAGCTGCTGCTGGCCCTTTGGGACAAGATCCAGGTGGCACCAATCCCGTGGAAGCTGAACCCATCTTTGCATCCAGGTCGCTGGATGGCTCCCGGTCCCTTGATTCCGCTTGGTCCCGTCGTGTAGCATAGGGCCCCTGGTAGCAATTGGTTGCTAGCCCAGCATTTAAGCATACTCCAGCCTTTTTGTATGTAAAGCAAAACAATTACTGCAACTGAATACTTCTTACCTGACAATAATCGTAGTTTGCACTGCTCAATGCCCTTCTGTTTTATCTAAAATACCGCAACTAAATACTCCGAGTACTGGTCTGAGCACTGCGGTGCAGGTGAAGTTTCTACTTCACCTGTTGCCCTTCTCTTTTGTCTAAAGTACCGCAACTAAGTACTCCGAGTACCGGTCGGAGCTCGGCGGTGCCAGGTGAAGTTTCTGCTTATAAAAAAGTGTCTGCCCAAAAGCTTGCTTCGGTACCACGAGCTGCAACAGGAAGCCTGATGCAGAGGCTTTAAGAGCAAGCTCCATGCTTTGAATGTTGCTAAGCATGCGCACTTGTGCAGTGCAACTGTCGTTCAGGACAACATGCTCATTCTTGGCATTTCAGTTTCACTTGCACTTAAAGGGATGTTGAACCGAAATCTGGATTCCATAAAACACGGCGGCAAAAGCGTGTAACAAGATGCTACAAACACCAAAACATCACTCATACAGCGATATTTCGAAAGGATGACCTTATTTTTAAAAATAGGAGGCGCATTTGACAGATTTGTTTGTCTTGTTTCTCCGAGTAGGAAAGGGAACGACCTTGCGTCTTCTCCACCTCGCCGCCTTGAGGGGGCGAAGCAGAGAGAGGAGAAAACGAGATATCTCGACGTCACGCGCCTCATCGGCCTCGTTCAATCTCAACCTCTTTCTCCAAAAATATGGCCGTCCATTCGAGATATCGCCTTGTGACTACGAGTAGTGTTTTAGGGATTGTAGCGTCCCGCCTACGGCTTCTGCATCATTTTCTGAAATCCAAATTTCGGTTCACCAGCCCTTTAAAGTGAAACGGAGTGTGGCAGCGATGGGATGATTTCTTGTGTCAGCCGGAGTTGCCTACCATTACCACTGTAGGGCAGCAAAGGCTACAGGCATGCAAGAGCGACTTTGAGAAGCGCTTTCGCAGAACAAGAGCTTGCGATAGAGCGTGTACTAGCTCGCACTTGTCGCCTTCGACCGCGCTGTCACCCTGGCAAGCCTTCGGCAACACCTTCAGAATGCCCGCATTCTTCAAGAAAGCCACAATGTTATGAATATACCACAACAATGCCTGGCTTTTATTTTTTTCTAAAAAAGAGCATTTATGAAACTTTGAAAATGCAGCAGTGCACGCTTATTACCTTCGGTACTGTTTAGTACGTGCTCACTCATGCTCACCTTATCCAGGCTGAAAAGCTTGTGCTCGGACGGCGCATATTGAACACTGGTGGTGTCTTTTGACTGAAGTAATATACAAAGTATGAACAGGAGTGATAAAGAAACACAACATTTAATGCCGGTCATCTCCACTTTTAAAAAGTATCTCAACGTGAGATTAATTTGACATTTCGTAGTAAGGGTGATGAATTCCAGACAGGGTGACACAAACCGTTTTGATAAAAACGTAAAAACAAAATGTAACTACTCCATACAGGTGCCTAATACCTAGTTTGATGACTAGGAAACAACACGGAGGACTAGAGAAATGTGATGAACATAAACGAATAAAGCTGGTCATGAATTGAAGCATACTTAGGTATGTGAGCCACACAACTTGCAGCTGCCATCTCAAGAAAAACAAACAAAGCCTTTAATGATTTCGAAAATCGGAACAATCCTGGCAGGAGTTTCACAGACTTTGGCGATTGCACTATGTGATCAGCAATCAGGCTGCAGGTGTTTTCTTGATTGTATTAATCACCTTGATTGCAACTGGCCGTAGCTGTGAGTAGATTAGAATAAGACAAAGCCTCTCAAGAAGGCAGCTCGTATTGTACGTCTTCTGGCAATGGGCGAAGCCGAAAAGCCAGTAGGCCGCCATGACCACAGTAGAGCCTTCAAAAAGCCAAACTGTATCAACGTGCATGTTCATGCTCTTCGCTGCCTCCACATCGTACCCCGAGAAGGCAACGCAGGGTGCCGTCGAAATGGTTCCCTCCTGCATATAAAAGCAGAATTGATTCAGTCAGAGAATAATAAAGGCCGCACTGATGAGTATGATTTTAAGCATGAAATGCTTTTAGCTCCAGGCCACCAAACTGATGAAGTATCTTTTCGGGAATTAACGCCAAAAATCACTTCAAAACATCCCAGGTTTCGAAGTTGACTTTTGCGTTGGTTTTCTTATTTGAAACCAGCTTTGAAACCTACTGGGTCTCGAAATCAGTTTTGGATCAGAAAGGTGTGCACTAGCAGGGTTCAAAATTTGCTGTCAAAATTTTGTTTCCTTGAGACAAGGAAACAAAAAGGAACATACACACCACCGTCTCAAAACCAGCACAGCATACAGCTGTCATTTAATTCCACAAGTCTTCTTCCTTGTCATCCCACACGCTACACTTGCTATGGAACCTATTCCTATACACACTATGAAACCTATTAATTCCGAACTACAGCTTTAAAAAAATTATCCAACATTCAAATTACTTTTTTGTATGACATCTCACTACCGAATTCTAAACCAAGAGCGCATCATTCGTTTAAACCGTTTGAAGCAATCGCCTGACGAGGAGCCCGTTGTCGTCACGCTTTGACGGCGCACTTTAGTTCACCTTTCTGCCGCCGTCTTGGGGGGGGGTCTCAGGCATCGTCCCCGCGCGAATATTACCACAACTGTTTAATTGATTGGTGCGGCACACAAACTTCTGTTCGGGCTGGAACTTGGTCAACAGTGTCTGAGATGAGCCCGACGCCCATTTCAGACGTCAAATAAACTTTCGAAATTGCTTTTATAATCTCTTTAAGAGTTTGAATGCAGGCGTCTATAATTCGCAAAATTTAGTGGCCGCGATTATGTCCTCTGTGACCGATTTGCAAAAATAAATGGTTTTACAGTAATGATTCAGATTGTGATTTATTGGGAATTAACCAGTGCTGTTAATAACATGCTCTGTATTGTCCGCTCTGCTGGTGTTTTTTCTGCCATCATTGCATCCACGCAGCTTGAAAGTGCACTGCTTTATGCGACAGGTGGCACGCACACACCGTGGCACTCCACTTCATAGCGTGGCATGTGGTGGCAGCAAAAGCCTCTGCCAAAAACATGCTAAGCACAGCATTTGTGGCGGCAGAAAAGATACAAGGCTATTATCTTGTTCCCGAGAGTATAGTACGTTGCAGGTTAAGACGGTACGGTGAGGGGAAGAAGCTCCGTCTACATTCTTTCCACTTTTGCAGAAAGGATACTATAGAGAAAAGAAGGAAACCGCCAATCGTGGCAAGCAAACCCTTTTTGGATTGGCAGAAGTGATGGGAGACGCCAGGTAGTGCAAAAAAAGGGGAAGGGGGGGGGGGGTAGACTGCAAACGTGTTTACCAAGAATAAAAAGGGGGATGACTGGAAAGAGGTATTCTTCTGTAGATTCCTTTTTCTCCCGGAGCTGTGAATGTGCCATGGCCGGACTTGGCTCAACTCAATGCCCCAAATCATATTTAAAAAAAAAATTATTGCCGGCAGAGTTTTGCGGACTCCTAAAATGCCTTTACGGAGAGGTTCCCCAAACCCTCTTTCCAGAACCGTTGGCCTAGATTGCGGGCATGGGCATCTGCAGTACGTTTTGCAGGAAAAGGAGGGGGAGGGGGGCAAACCTTGTTTTCTTTCAAAGTTATAGGTTTGAAAGCTAAACCCCTTCAGAATAATCCCCCCCCCCTTTTCTGCCACTTTGCTGATGCCCATGATTGTGGGCACCTCATCACTTACAAAATGTTTCCTAGGACCCATGTGTAGAAAGTAGGAGCCACCATTCAAGCCCCTGTCATGACTACAGTGCAGACATATCACAATAGCAGGGAAGCACAATAAATAATAATGGACAGTCTGACCCGAAACAATATTGGTACAGTTTCAGACTCGCTGCTCAGCTTGCCAGCTGAGCCAGGTTAGAACAACGAAATTGGCAAAGTGAATGAGTTGCGAGTATAAAGATGCAACAACAAAACCCTACTGGCGTTCTTAAAACATGTTGGGGCCTTCTTGTCAATGGAAAAGGCACTCAGTAATTAAATCCAATACTCTTTCGGATAGTGAGATTGATATTGTGGTAAGGAGGGTGCTTGTCCCAAGCTCTTGTTTTAGCACCAGTGGCTGTCAAGTTACACACAGCCAGAAAACAAATCAGCATAGCCAAACGAAGCACAGGACAATTGCATCCGTAAAATAGCCGATGTTCCATATTTCAATTAGTTTTTGATCTCACTCTGCACAGCACACAATTCATAGCAGACGATTGTCCCTTTTTGGCTCTGTTCGCAGATGACTTGCCAGTCTGTTCGTCGTTTTGTTTCTGTCAGAGAATGATACCTACCTAGTAGCAAACAAACCCATTATTATTCCCTCATGTTAGCAGACGATGCGTCTGGTAGCGGTATTTTATAGCGAGTTCGTTTCACACGCACTGGCACCGTTCGAGTTCTCTCCCAGAATGCATCGCACTCGCAGAGTGTTGCCCTGAGAACTGGACTCAAACGCATTCGCCAAATGCACCAAGTGCGGAAGACTGATGCTGCCGCCATCTATGTTGTAGAAAGAATACCGACCTCAAACCGAAACTGGGGCCTTGCTGTTCGAGTGATGGGTGGGAATGCGAGAGTACAGTCGCTACCAACGTTTATCTACAAACGTTGGTCGCTGCAGCCTTTAGTTTATAGTTGCGATGACTTCAAGCAACACGGCTGTCATAGGGATAGTTACAGACGGCGTAAATTTCTGCAACCAGCTGTCTACAAAGCAGCTGGTTGCAATCTTTCAATTCTCATAACCGTTTACACTGAAGAAAATGGATGATGCTGTCCGAGCAGAAGCTTGATCCATTTCAGCATGGCATTATGCGTGGACCACTGAAAGGGTACGCCTTAAAACTAGTCTGCTGGAATACCCAGCAAAACTTTTCGATTTCGATCGTCATTACAGGTGGATCAGATATTAGCTTTGGTGAGGGCGTCGAGAACGAGAGCTTTCTCGAACAAAATATGACGGGGCAAGTTAGCTGAAGTAGGTAAATGTTAAACATGATGATGTTGCCCAAGCCTCGGGTAAAATCACTAAATTTAGCTTTCTCTGATGCTTATTGGGCAGTCAAAGTTTCTGCTGGGGCAGTTTTGTCGACAAATGTTCAATTTTTCACCCGCACACGGATGAGGATAAACATCTCGGGGGCCGCTGATGCATTTGTTCTGAGGATTTCTTTACACACTGGTATATTTCAGCGTTTTTATGGCAACAGAGCAACTTAAAACCTCCAAATAAAGCACAGTTTGTCAACTGCTTCCTTCATGAAATAGGAGACGCTCACAGTTCAAGCTCGCGTTTGATTCTGTTGCCCGCGGGACGCAATTTCTATCAGAAAATCTACTTTTTTTCCTTTCAGTTCTGCGACACATCGTAGCAGACAAACTTTCGTCATCTGCTCCAGCACCTTGCCGGCCTAGCCGGAGCGAGGCACGACGGGATTGCATTTTGGCGCAATCTCGATTTTCTCAGTGCAGCGAGTGCATGCACGCGTGGGGTGTCAGCAATGAAACGAACTCGGAGAGTGCAACCACTTGTGGAGTGCCGGCTGAAACGAACCCGCTCCACCCTGCGAGTGGACACGCGTGGGCACGAGTGCCGTGAAACGAACTCGCTAATACTTCTTCAGTGCAAGCCGGTTGAGACCTCAATGACCAAAATCGGGCTCTCGGTGAGATGGAATGGCAAACTGAGAATTATTTTATGACCAGGGGCCAAACAAATACCAGGTGCATTGTATGGTGAGAGTATTAGCACCGAGAAGTTTGGGTGGCGACCTTTTACAGCGAGCCGGGGTGACGTCCTGCTGAGGACAAAATTTACCCCCTTACTCGCCCTACAAAGGCCGAGACGGCGTTAGCTGTCGGCATATTACTTTCGGTTTTTTTTTTGTTTTTTTTTTGTGCACATTTTACATAGGAAATGAGAATTATTATAATTCACATATATTATTATATATGTGAATTATTATATTATATTATTATATTATATATTATTGAGGTATGGTCTGTAGCTGCAGTCGAAACTTCAACCAACATTCCGAGCATGGTTTCCAGGGCAGACAGTGCATGAATCACAGATGGTATATGAAAAGGAAGAAATGCCACCACACTTGCAGGAGCATTGCAATATATTTACATCCCACACAATCAACGCTGCTGATGATTTGAATAAATTAAGAGGTTTTTTTCAACTTCGCTTCTAAACAAAAACGTCTCAGCGAAAAAGCTGCACTCTGCTCGAGCAACATGTTAAATATATTCTGGGCCATGGGGAGAAAATTACAAGTGAGACCGCCCAAAGGCCTTTGACTTAAATGCCATTTGTATGCCCGCAAAGCGGGGTCTGATGTTCTCCTAAAGCGCGAGACAAATGGACGGCAGAATCGTCCGATCCAACAGTCCGAACGCCGCTCCGAATTGAGACACACGCACACACTTCCGATCTTGCAAGCGACACAACGATCCGTTCGGCTCCGCCCAGGAGATCCAACTTCCAAGCACTCCAGCGGAGGTCCGCAATCATAGATCTCTGGTTCCAGATTGATGGTTTAGCTCGCACGAGCGAAGCTAGGAGCTCGTTCTTCTTAGCGCGTGCATTCTTTGCCGGGGCCATCTTTCTCGAATGGATCAGCGGGATCCACGCATCCGGCTTCCCGTCGCCCGTCCCGTTTTCTTATTCGTCCCGACAGACCAAGTATGTCATCATGACGTTCGCGCTAGCTGTGCTGTCATTGGCTAGACGCATCCGACAATCCGTCCGCCGTGCAAAACTATCTGGCGCGTTTGACGCATGTCGGATCGCCAATCTGACGCCTGAAGCGACCAAACTTTTCGGATCAGGTAGTCGTACTGTCGGATCGGACGTCAGATCGGATGGATTTTTCGTGCATGTGTCTCATGCTTAACTCATGAATCTGCAAAGAACAGAATTTCAGTGTCTGAAACACTTACACCGCCGCTTCCACAACCCCTTGCACAACCGCCTTATATCGTGTGGAGGGGGCGGGGCGGGTTCATCGACGGAGTTGCCTCCACCGATAGCTTTCCATACTTATAACCCAATTATAAGGGTAAACGTGACAAACACGGTTGGAAAAGCTATGAAAATTCTGTCGGCATAAGTCTCACCCAGCGCCTTTTACACTGGGTAAACGAAGCCCCGCTTCTCAACGTGCTTACAGCTCACAACGGCCAATGTTGACGGTGCCTTTCCCATCCTTAGTCTGACTGACCATGCTCTCTTTAATCTCAAAGTTTTCGGGTGGTAGAATATGATACCAGCTTCTTTTTGGAAATTGCATTGCAGCGCTGAACAGTAGGTCAGAATGATCACAAACCTCCGATCGTGAGGAAACGGGCGCAGGGAAGCCAGCCAGATGCCAGAACGCGAAGCGGAGTCCGTCACCAGACGTCACGGTACACCTGACCCAATCAAGACGTGGCGACCGCAGCGACACTTGTGTTTGCTCTGAAGACTAATAGTACACTGTGCAAGCAATACCATTGATCTCCACGACAATTTGCTGGATCGCGTGTCTCCGCTTGGTCGTTGCAGCTCAGGTGCGGCCACCGGATGGCCACCTTGGGACAAAGATTATCAGTCAACCTTTTGGAGTGTTGCGGAGGCTGGGCGGCAGTAAGCTGAAGACATGTTTTCTGCTCGTTCGTTGTCATTTACCGAAGAAGTTTGTTAAAACCCCGAACGGTGAGAATTGTGTTTGAGAACACGTGGAAATTTTTACGAAAGCTCAGCACCGCAAGAAAAAGGGGCAACTCGTCTAACGCAAGTCTTACTGTTCTGGCGGCATGATAAAAGCTTCCTTGCCATGCCAAAGTGCTGCATCTTTGTCTTCGCACACTTGAATACCGATCAAGAATTAACGCTGTGTGGATTTGTTTCGTGAGTGCAAAGAGCATGAAGATGCATGTGCCTCTGCAGCAGCATTTTACTTTACTCTTACGACTGTATTTGTAACTTGCGGCACTTGCAGTCCAGAAGCGGGCATGATCCAGTGGCGACAAAGGAGGGGTAGGAGGCTATGGCGACGACGACAGATTGCACACATCCATATGGACGGGCCACGTTTGAAAAACTTCAGATATCGCCGCTTCATACTTTTGCCTTCGAAAACCTACCTTCTTCCACAGCATTGCTCTATTTGTGCTGTCATGTGATCCATTTGAGCAGATTTGGAACATAGCCATGGTTAATCCATAATAGCAACCACCGATTTCGTTTCCTATTGATAGCGACTCGCTGGAACAGCTGGGTGATAGAGAAGACGCCTATGTGCGACATACCTTCAAAGCTCTGCCATGGCATCGATTCTTGAGAAGTATCCAAGCGTGAAAAGGCACAGAGACGCAGCAGTTTGGCAGGCCAAGGAAGCTTTGATCACGCCGCAAGACCGGCGAGACTCGACGTTCGACAAGTTGTGCCTTTTTCTTGCAGTGCCGCGCTGTTGCAAAAACTTTTATGCGATTTCAAAGGAAATTTTTATTGTTTACACATTGCGAGCGTTTGGCGCTCCTTTCACTAAACAGAGGGGAGCGCCGCCGGAGTCTGACACTCGAGCGTGCTCTTCGTGCTCCGAGCATTTCTTGGAGCACAAGTGACTTCTTTGCGCTCCGTGATGTCACGTCCACAAACAAGATAACTGTGCCATTGTTGAGATTGTTGAAACAAAAGGCGTAGCCGGACAGCTGCTCCTTTTCAGTCATTAGTGGTTAATCCAGCAGGTAAAAACAATTTGATTTGAAAGCCAAGACAGCAATTAGCATTCTGGAAAAGGTTTGTTCATGTGCCTTGCCTGAAAACAGAGTGATCTATCGAACGAGCGTGCTGATAGCTCGGCGACAGAAAAGTTGCCGAGAAGACAGTGGGACGGCTGCCCTTTTTAAACTCTTAGTCCAGCTGCAGCGAATAAAGATACTTAGATTGGAAAGCCGAAGCATCAGTTAGCATTGCGGGAAAGGTTTGTTCGTGCATCTCGCCTGAAAACGAATTCATCTATTGAACGGAAGGTTACCGACAGCACAGCGACAGAAAAGTTGTTGAGATGAGAAGACAGTCGGAGCGCTGCCCTTTCTAGGATGCTTTGCCCAGAGAATCAAGATACTTCGAATGGAAAGCCGAAACATCATGTTCATGTCTGGCCTGAAACGAATTGACGTGCTATCTATTGAACGACAGTGTTCCGGTATCGGCATAGCACATCAACAGCTTCCATCGCATTCCGTCTCGCTGCAATACGGAACCACGAAATATCTGGCAAGTGTGAGGGTTTCGTGCGTCGACAAACGGGTTCAAGAATGTTGTCTTCAATTCAAATATAAACAGCTTGCACGGTCAATAAATAGATCAGCCAAGGTGCCTTTCCCCGCATGTGCTCGAAGCGAGTCTCCAAACCTCTCAGAAATACTTAAACGTTCGTAGAAACTTCATAACGTCGCCGTCTCTTTTACTTTGTACCCTGCCGCTCTACACTGGCTTTAATTAATTTACCACTGAAATAATTTTGGCTTCTCCCACCCGTATCCACGGGATGCCAGGTTCGTCATAACCGTGCGGTTGGAAGGAGCTTGCGCGGCTTGTCAATAGATTCGGTGTGTCGCGCTCCTGTACGCCATGCGCCGTTTAGTTGCTGTGCCTGGAGTATGAAACTCGGAGCGTCAGAGTAGGAGTAAAGGAGTGTGGACTTAAAGGGGAGCTGCAATCATACTTAAGCGTCTACCTCTTTTGCGGTTTCCACGTCTCTTTGGGTTCGGGTAAGCCAGCGGGCACGGAGAGAATAACTAAATATCAGTGAGTCATATTTTAACCGGACGACGCGGAAACCTCCTCCACCTACGAGGGCGACCCGCGTTGCCGAAAGCGCGGAATATGTGACGTCTTTGGTCCTGGGCTTACTACTGGTCAGAGCCGCTAAAAGCTTTTTCTTTTAGTCGATACAAAATATAAGTGTCGCGAACCGTTTCAATTATGTATGAAAGTAGTTTTTGTTCAGTATTTTAGATCAGAAAAGAAACAAATGCAGTTTATAAAGTACGGAAACAAGAAAAGACCCGTCGACAAACCCGCCACCAAGCGGTGAAAAAAACGGCGCATACAGTAAAACCTCGTTATAACAAAGTTGAAGGAGCGGTCGTAATTATTTCGTTATAACCATTAGTTTGTTATAGCCAATGTCCATTTCTTCCCACTATTAGCAAGCAAGAGGAATTATGATTGCTTTGTTATATCCCGTTTTGTTATAACGAGGTTTTACTGTACTAGAAAGGCGTAGTGGGATGAGGCTCCGACGAACAATGGGCTTAGAAAGGTCCCGGATGTACGCGGTGGCGCTGCGGTCGTATTCGCCTCGAGATCGAACCGTGTCGCCACCGTGCGGCCGAAATTGGAAACGTGCGAAAGCGGGGATCCCGCCGTGCGTCGTCTGCTACGGGCGCACGCTCAGAAGCATGGATCTCGACGACGCAAGCCCGTTTCAGGCTGAGCTTGACATTCCTTATTAAATGTTTTATGCTTTTGTTTCCGTTTCTTTTTACTAAAGGTTGTGTTGTATCGTTTCCCAAGCGTAGAAATTCAGCAAAGCGATTACTATTAAGTCGGAAGCTTCCATAATCTTAGTGTGTTGGTTTGTATACAATCGCCGGTCCCACGTGTTTTTTGTTATCTCGCACAAACCGTGGCTTTCATAAAGCATCGAATGTTTAGTGGGTCTGTGGTTTGATTAGAAAAGTAACCCGACTGATCACTATCCTTTAATAGACTAATCAATCAATAAATCCGTATGTTGATTAACGTCTTTCACTTATATTGAGTGAAAGACGTTAAAACTACACATTTTTTTGCTGGTTTTACTATATGCCATAAATGACATATTGCATTCCCATTCTAAACTTCACGTTGTGAGTCCTACATAAATATGAACACGGGAAGCCTTTTAAAATGAAGTTTTTTTTTAAAGTTATTATTTAAACAATATAATCACCCTCGGCGAAATGACAAGCACGCTGAAGTAGTTTACCGTGCAAGCCTGTGTCACAAAAGAAATAGAGACGTGAAAAATATTAAAGGGATACTACAACAAAATTTCGGCGCTCATTTTTTGGTCTACAAGTGTTCAAAAAAGCAGCATCACATCGAACATACCAATATCTTGTTAAAAAAGTCACAAAAAGGAATTTTAAAACGAATTAAACGATTAGCAAAGAGCACCTGGTAGATGTCGCTAACGCCTCGCTTGTAATGCCCGTCTAGGAACCTTGGCAGCTAGTGACGGAGGTAGTCTCGTCTCCGGCCACGACGAGAGAAGAGGGGCAGGAGGAACTCCCCTCTTCCCGAGAATGCCTTTTGTGTGTCGCAGAAGTCGCTATTGTCCCTCTACAAGATTACAGAAGATTAACCCGTCACTCAAAATTCGTACAAAAGCAGCCGCTTCGGTGGCTGGAACGACTAGGCCATCCTCTCGACGTCAGCCTCGTTGTAGCTTTGCTCGTCTTGAGACGACCTACGTCACGATTGCGTTGGATGTCACGTGGTCTCCGCTGGGCCTTCTCCGAGCGCTTGCCAGAGTGGGCCGTTTATAACGAAAAATACAGCCACCAGGCTCAAAATACAAATGTGCGATCGGGATTTCCGGATATTGTGGATCATATTCAACCTATTTTTGAACACGACAGGAATATTTCAAATTTCGTTGAAGTACCCTTTAATGCAGGCATTTTTTACTCCTTGTTGACTTTCTCCAGCACAAGACTCCAATTAACTGGCAAAAAAATGCAATTAAAGTATTACTTGAATAATTTGAAAGTTAATCGATGAACTGTCCAGTCCCGATGTACGTTAGGTGAGGGCGGAGGGTGATCGGAAAGTCTCGTGAAGGTCGCTAGCCCTCATCAATAAAAGAGTATCACTGCGATTGATGCTGTCGGTGCTGTGGTGCGCGTCGTGTGTTTGGGTTGCAAAGTCTACCGTGTTTAATACAAGATTATTTAGCCAGATATTTATAGTATTAGCCTTTTGACATCCGCGGCTCTCACCAAGAAAATTCAAGCGTATGAACCCACACTATCGAGAAAAGCATTTAATAATAGGAACATTGCTGCGTTGCTCGGTTACACTCTTTTATTCCAGTCTCGGCAGATATATTAGAACAGTTTGTTTCAGTTGTCCTGCCAACTGTGCAGCTTGCAGATCTTAACTAGAAGAGACATTCTCTCCTCATCGCAACGCATTCGATTTTTCAGACACCAAAGAACTTACCCACACTATGGCACAGTAAAGGGGCAAAGGCCCTTAATAGCATGGTAATTTCCATTACAGCGCTAACTTATCTTCATTCTAGATTATTATATTACTGCAAAAGCTAGAAGTTAAAAAAACAAAGTACAGAGGCTGCGATTTCACAGCCCACAACACCAGTATTTTGTTATCTGGGTTGGAATTTATTATTTTTTTTAATTCCCATGTTGATGAACCGATACGTACATTTTAAAAGAAACAAATATTTAACATAAATATTCCAGTTCAGCCGGAGACAGGCATCAGTCGTGGTGATCCATGCTTTTTAACGTCTGCCTAGAGCAGACGACGCACACACAGAAGCGATTATACAAATTTAGGCCGCACGCTGGCAACACGATTTGATCTTCACTGAAGCACCGAACAGTACCGCATCCTTTTCCGCTAGAATTGTTTTGCCACCGATAGTATGCGACAAAATAAACGCAAGAATCTACGCCGTCTCGCGCGCGAACGTAGAGAGCCTATGGGGCGGCCGTTCTCCTATCCCCGCTTTGATGATGATGATAGCGCGACCGTAGCGCCACCTCTAGGTCGATCTCGAGGCCAATACCGGTTCGAGGATCCGACCGGTTCCGAGCGTTCCTAAGGCTTTCGGCGCGGGCTTGGCTGGCGATTTGACCCTTTGGCGGTATGGCAGCGCGAAGTGGCTCCCGTTCTGAACTGATCTTTACCCCGTGTTTACCGTCGTTTGTGGCCAATGAAGTGTTATGCCGAATTAGTCTTTAATCGCGCGGCAAATGCAATGCGAGCTGCCCTGGCCGCCCACTTCATACAGCCTAGTCAACACGTGCTTTAGTGGCACCCTCTCGAGCCGTCGACACTGAGTGCGGCAGCCGTGAGCGCTCGTTGAGCTCACTACTTTACGGCCACTCAAACCAGGACCTACGACGTCACGAAGGATGTTATATTTTGCTTGTTTTTGTAAGTCTAATTTGCCCATAACTTTTAAAATAAAGCGAAATTTGAGAAAAGTTTCTTTAAATTACTACGTTCAGTGCGCTCAGGTTCGGTCCAAATTAAAAACCAGTCAAAAAGTTATTGCAGGGCTACTTCAATGCTCCCAATGACGACAAACGAGCAAAAAACATGTCTGCAACACGCTGCCGGCCAGCCTCTGCAACGCTCCAAAAGGTTAATTTTCCGTGTCCCAAGATGGTCGTCCGGCAGCCGCAATCACGGAGCGGGGAAGCGCAATTTAGCAATTGTTGTAGGGATCAGTAAAAAAATATGGAATGCATACCCTCCTAGCATCCATCAGGTAGGGATAAGCATTCTGTGCAGTCTATATGCCCATCAATATCAATGCATGTAGCCATTTGCAGGCAGTCGCATCCTTTCGAAGATCAATCTGGCCTTCGTCAGGCACCAGCTTTCGCTCTCAGCACACAGCCACTGTTGGTGGGCTTCGAGGCTGCTCGCATCTTCACCCTCCACAGGTGGGGCAGCCCCGGTCTGTAATTGTAGAATATGAATATGGCAGGTATTATAACACTTTATGTTTTGGCCGTGTAAAGAAAATCTGCATTCCATTTTCTAACATATCTGTTATGAAATAACAAGGTCAGGTGGAACGGCTCGAGTTCGCTGACTGAAAGACAGAGGGCTTAGCCTGAACCAATATCCTAGCAGCCTTCGATATTGGTGTGGGGGGAGAGAAGGCTGAACCTCTAAAAATGTCTTCAAATGATTCTCTAATTGCTTAACTCCAAAGTTTCAGGCTGCTCCACTTCAACGTTCTGAACTTTTTCCAAGATATTTGCGCTGTCGCTAACCATGTTCCATTTGCCAATTTTTTACACGCCCCTTCTCCTCCAATCAGAACAGCACGAGAGTCCGCCGTGAACAGACTTGGCATCATCGTGTGTCATATATCCCCGATGATTGCCTTCCCCACTAAGATGCATTAAAGCCAAGGCTCGAGCACAAGCTCATAGCATCGCTAGATGGTCGCACTGCACGAACCCTCGTGCAGCCTGAGTATCTACTAGTACTGGTAAAAGCGAGCGAGTTGAAAATGAATACTTAAAATCGAAAGAATAAAGCGCGAGGGACAAGCCCAGGACAACCACGTAAAGCCTGGTTCAAACAGTTGCGTTTGACCGCGTTGCGGCTGCGAGAAACCAGGACATCCCTGCTGCTTATATCGCGTGCCAAGATGATTCTTTGAATTGGAATCCACGCTTCATACGAAGCACACATGTGCCGGTGACTCGTTTTCGGTTCTAAACGCAACGCAGACAAACACACTCAAACGCAAGTGTCAGAACCGACCTTTACGGTACAGGCTCACAGTAAAGCTGTGAGCCCGAACCGTCTCGCACGTCTAGCCTTCGCTTTAGTACATCTCAGGATGAGACGGAATGTATCATAATAGAACCGATGTGGTCTCACCATTCTGAGCAGAAGTCCGTGAGTAACCGATGCTATTTTCGTGGTCGCTTGCACGTAAACAACCAAGGAGCTTGTACACAACGCCGGCATTCATCTGGCTTGAAAACAACTTGAGCGTTGGCTTGGCTTGGATGTCAGCTGCCCATTCTGCTTACTTGAACTTCACGAAATCCTCTAAATTGGGGAGGCTGCTTCTTGACTTCTGCTGTCGGCGCGTATATCTGCAATTCGGCGGTTTCCGAGTTCGACGATTCGGAAATCATGGGTGTACCACCGCAACACCCTCTTAACACGATTTCGGTAGCCGTAGGGTGTAAAAAGGATGTACGAAGGGTGTAGGCCTTTCCGTACACCCTTGAATATTCAAAAATCATGTAAAAATGGTGTAGGAAGGGTGTGAGCTCGGAAAAACACCCTTTTAACACGAACATGGGTGTTGAAATTTTTAGTGTGTAGTGAGAGTCGACATCCTCGGAGGCCTCGTCTGCAAACCACCGGCAACCGTCGACGCCTTCGTCACTGAAACAACCAACATCGAGCGCGCGCTTCTAGCGCGCATCCAGGCGTCGCTGCACCTACGCTGCTTAACCGCGAAAACACTCCGGGTACGCCGGACATCCGGGACATTATCCGATAGGTCGTTCGGGAGGAACGGCGAAGGTTGCTGCCAGCCTCCAGTGGTCCACCAACCCTTTCCATCAGCGGGGCTGTCCGAGAAGAACTGCATCGAGCTTTAACCAAAGGTTCCCGTCACCACGGTTTCACGGGAGGAACCAACGTTGAGCTACGCCGCCATGGCCCAACAACCGCCGCAAGCTCCCCGCCAAGCCACGGCGCCACCCCAAAGAGACGCCCCGACGCCGCAGTACCCCCGACGCCAAAAAGATCAGGCGCACGTTCACCCAGAGCAACCTGAGCCGAGGAAAACAGATGACTGGAGGACAGCCTACCGACGCCCGTTGTGTCGTCACTGCGGGGAAGTTGACAATGTGTACTGCCGATGCCCAGTCCGACAACTCGCGATGCGCGGGTTCCACCCGAACGACCCGCGCCCCCGTTACGGTGAACGCACTCGGGAGATCAACGAGTACCTGCGACGATCTCAGTCCCTCGAGCCTGCGTACCACCGAGAGTCCCGGTCAACGTCGCCCCGAAGTTCAGCTTCGCCGATGCACCGACCCCGACGTGAATGCCTGTCGTTCCTCGCTCCTTGCCGGGGACAATAGGCGCGGCAACCCCTGAAGGTGGAGTAGGCGGAGACGACCGACACCGAGATTCTCCCCGTATGTCGGAGGGCCCCCACTCAAACACCACCAGATACCAAAAAGACGCTCCTGCAACGGTAAAGAATAACCTGAATGTCGTTATCAACGGCCCGTACAGACTACTCCGTCCTGAATGGGAGGCTTACCCAACGCCTTCTGAAAGTAACGACGCCGTGGGATGGCCCACAGATACGGACCGCTGGGGGACATCTCATCACGCCAGTCGGAAGGTGCACTGCTCACGTCAAAATTCATGGCGAGATGTGTCCGTTAAAGTTCGTCGCTCTACGAGACTGTGCGAGAGATGTTATACTCGGAATGGACTTCTGGTTCACCGACCTAGAAGCCAACGAGTTGAAACTGCGGATACCTGTCGTAAGGTCCGAGGATCACAAAACTACGGCAGCCACGTCAGCTACAGTGCGCGCACTCTCCAAACACGTGAACTTGCCACCACGCTCGAGTGTACTTGCACCTGTCGCAACCGAGAAAAGGCATCTGCGGTGAAGCTTTGGTGGAAGGTAGCATCCAACTGCTCCTAGGAAGAGGAATCGGCGTCGAAAGAGGCATGGCGGAGCTCGAAGACCGACGTACTGTTGCACTCGTAACGAACTTCCAACAGGAGGCTCAGCACCTTACGAAAGGCACTGCCGTGGGTCACGCCGAGGAACTCCCCGACTCAGCCGCAATCAGCGGAGTATCAGAAGACTGCTCTTCGTGGCCACACGAGACAACGCCGCCTTCGCAGTTCGACATCGATCCAACCCTGCCTAGTCCGCAACGGCGACAACTCGGTGACCTACTCGCCGAGTTAAGTCAGTGCTTCTCCTCGTCTTATAAGTACGCCAAACGACGGTTGCAAAACATCGAATCGTTACTGATGACGACGCGCTTCCTGGTCATCGGTCGCCGTACCGTGTCTCGGTGAAGGAGAGAGATGTCGTCTAGAAGCAAGTTGAAGAAATGCTCGACGACAACATCATCCAGCCCTCAAACTGTCCGTGGGCTTCGCCGGTAGTCCTGGTAAAAACAGAAAGACCACGCAGCTCTTTGGCTCTGCGTGGACTATCGTCGACTTAACGCCGTAACAAAAAAGGAGGTTTACCCGCTGCCATACATCGACGACGCCCTCGACTGGCTGCGCCACGCCCGATACTTGTCGTCGATGGACCTGAAGAGTGGCTACTGGCAGATCGAGAGGGACGAAAGGATCGTGAGAAGACTGCATTTCTCACGCCGGACGGGCTGTAAGAATTTAAAGTGATGCTGTTAGGACTGTGCACAGCACCGGCGACGTTCCAGCGCGTAATGGATACCGTCCTTTCAGGCTTGAAATGGCAAAGCTGCCTTGTCTACCTCAATGACGTCGTGGTATTCGCAAGAGACTTCGACGAGCACCTGAGACGTCCGCGAGCCGCGCTATAGGCTATCCAGAATGCTAGAGTGACACTCAACCCTTCAAAATGTCAGTTCACTTACGGCGAGCTCAAATTACTGGACCATGTCGTGAGTGCTCAGGGCGCAAGCCTTGACCCTGCAAAGACATCCGCTGTCGCCGCATTCCCGAAGCCATCAGACAAGAAAGCCGTACGACGATATCTTGGGCTTTGCGCATTCTACAGACGTTTGGTTCGCTATTTTGCCAGGATTTCTGCTCCGCACACGAATCTGACGAAGGACAACGTGAACTTCCACGGAGGGGGAGGAGCAAGAGCAGGCGTTCAACGAAGTGAAGGAAAGACTCCAGTTGCCCCCTGTCCTCGGAGACTTCGATTCATCAGCAAAAATGAAAGTTCACACGGGCGCCAGCAACACCAGACTCGGCGCGGTACTCGTCCAAAGACTAGACGGAGTAGAGAGAGTGATCACTTACGCAAGGCGGGCACTGTCCAAAACAGAGCAAAACTACTCAACGACCGACAAGGAATGTTTTGCTGTTGTTTGGGCGTTAACCGAATTCCGCCCGTACCTGTATGGGATCCCATTCCGCGTTGTCACGGACCACCACGCTCTCTGTTGGCTCGCCAACCTCAAGGACCCGTGAGGATGCTTCGCTCACTGGAGTCCTCGACTGCAAGAATTCGACGTAACAATTGTGCGCAAGTCTGGCCACAACCATAATGACGCCGACTGTTTTTCTAGGGTCCCAGTCGAATCGACATGGTAGCACTTCACCGAGATGACCCGGAACTTCGCGCCGTGATCGACCATTTCGAAGGTCAAAAAAACTTCCGTTCTGCGAGTCATGGGCCGAGACTTGCCAAGCTTCGTTCTGCGGCGAGGAGTGCTCTTCAAGAACAACCTCGGAACTAGCCACCCTGCCTGGCTGCTGGCTGTTCCTGCGAGCCTGCGAGAAGAAATCTTTCAAGCGTGCCATGGCGACCCAACGGCTGGGCGCCTTGTCTACAGCAGGACGCCGGCCCGGATTCGTGACAAGTACTACTGGCCGAGACTCCCGAAAACCGTCCATCTGTACACGCGGTCGTGCCATGAGTGCCAACGAGGTAAGAAGCCTCAGACGAAGCTAGCAGGACTGCTGCAGCCGGTATATGCGCCGAGTGCGCCATTCCAGCAGTGGAAATGAATTTACTTGCAAGCAAACCGGTGGATTATCGTCGTGACCGATTATCTTACACGATACGCAGTGTCGAAAGCCCTTCCATCGGGCACAGCGGTAGAAGTGGGCTACTTTTTCATGGAGTCCATTTTCTTTTGAGACGGCGCACCTGCACTGCTGATAACACATCGAGGGTCATCTTTCCTACCACAGCTGACTCAAGAGGTTCTTCGGTTCCGTCACACCAGCCATCGATGAACCACCGTTTATCATCCACAGACCAACGGGCTAACGGAGCGGCTCAACAAGACGATCGCCGACATGATCTCCATGCACGTCTAAGTAGAACACAAGACGTGGGACGACCCCTTACCAAAAAGGGGCAGTATTTGAAATGAAGTTAAAATATATTGAATATAAATATTCATTTTGTATTTATTCTGTTTCATTGTGTCCACATTCGAAATACGAGTGTAAGGTATTCAAAATATATCATAAATATTAATCAGAAATAATTTAAATATACCAAAAATATAATTTCCTCCCCACTCAAGATGCCATTCGTGTATTAAAAACTGGCTACACATTTTTTTTATTTCGGATTTTGTTAGTAATTGCTGTCCCTGTGGTATTTAAAGGCACTACTAAATACATCACACAACTACACATTAGGTACGAACACAAACACCATGACGCACGGAACACCAGAATCACAGTCCCGTTGACTGCTCTGGAGCCTTATATAGCCTACATATCGAAGGTAATCATTTCGCCGGTGACCACCTCTGCACTTACTAACGTTACAAGTATTCGATCTTTTCCTCGGGAGTCTGTCCAAGGGGAAACAGTGTTTTGAAGTTCGTGGATTACTAAAATCCATTGGTACAAGTAATAATAATTCGCCACAGTCGCTAAAACAATATCCACAAGGACGGCTTCTAGAAGGAATGTTATTGCTTCTCTGCATAGCACCACTCATGATGAAGCGAGTCAAGGCAGTTTTTTCGCTTTAAAATGGTTATTTTACTTTTTTTTACTAGTTGTCTATTTAATACGGTCGTTAACGTCACTATATCAAAGTCACTACTCACGTGACGTACAATGGTGAGCATACACATTCAGTGAACTCAAATTGTGATTACACCACCATGCCGAACATATCTGCTCACAGCACTTGCTGAAGCTTTCCAGCATCAGAAGTGTTCTGGTTGTAGTTCCCGAACGCCGTTTGTGATTGGTGTTCAAGAAACTCATCAAGTGTGTTCTAGATAGAAAAATGAAAACAATAACATAAATTCGGCTGATTTATCAGTGCGATGCTGCACAACTCAATTGGCAAACTAATCAAATGTTGTATTTAGGCACTTCGTTGTATTCTACATCTGCTTGAAGTGAACTTCTGATAAGCGAGCTTTTCAATACTTTGGTAGTTTCAGTCAGACTACCAAAGTATTGCAGTCAAAAGATACTTAGAGTATAACAGAACAGTATTTATGATTTCCTGGTATTTTAAGAGTATTCTGCCTATATTTTTGATTGCTGCATTTTTATTAATGTTGGAGTTGCATAAAATAAATAAATATTTTAAGAAATCTATGTGAAAGGTATTTTGTGCCTACTAATTACCTATTTCAGAAAGAATAAAAAGAACTCCAAATGTAGTTTAAATAAAGGTATTTTAAAAAAGATTTTTCAGAAGTACATTTATGTATTAAGTAAAAACAAAAATAAATGTATATTTTCGGTCTATTATTCGTGTATTTACAATTGTGAACTGTAGTTCAAATATACTCAAATTAACATTTGGTATATTTCAAACATATTAGTTTTCGCTAAGGGACGTGCTGCCGTACGTTATGTTTGCGTAGAATACAGCGGTTCAAGAAACCAAGCAAATGACGCCGTGCCAACCAGTACACGGCCGGACGGTTACCACGATGTTTGACGCCATGCTGCCTCACGGGCCAACCGACGATGGCAACGACGACGCTCGACTGATCTCTCAAAGCGCGGAGGAATCTCGTCAACTGGCAAGAGTCAAGATTCAAAACCAACAGCGAGTCGACGCGCGGCGGTATAACCTTCGTGGCCGGGACGTCCACTTTAAGGTCGGAGACCGGGTATGGCTGTGGACACCGATACGGCGTTGCGGTCTCAGCGAGAAGCTTCTCAAGTGCTACTTTGGGCCCTACAAGGTTCTTCGCGGACTCAGGGACTCTACGAGGTGCTTCCCGACGGAACTCGGCCATCAAGACGATGTCATCCGCGATCCGAAGTAGTCAACGTCGTGCGCCTCAAGCCGTATTACGAACGATAGAACTTTGGACTCTCGTCAAACTGAAATTTAGTTCGCGGTTCTGCTGTCCTTTCGTTCTTGATTTGTGTTTTCGGTTTGTGTTGCATCGGGAGAATGCGTGTTTAAATAGGCGGATGATGCCGCGCGCAGGGCCGAGAAAACAACTCTCGGTCAAGGGCTTCTAGAAGATTCTCGTTTATTGCGTGTTCAGTCTAGCCCCGAGCTCGAGTCTTCTTTGCCGAATCTTCAAGGTACTGACGCACGCTAGATGAGAGGCCACCGCGACCTTGTCGAGTCAGTCTCGCTCTAGCGTTCGACTCTGCCCTTACGCCGACTTCAATGCCCGCGAGGCTCTGCTGTTATCTTCTGTTTCCTTTTTTTTATTTTTGTGCAGAAGTTCGCTCCATTAAACATTCGGCTCAGTTTACTCAGTCATTCGCCTCCTCAACACTCGTCATTCGTGACAGTATATAGCCTTAAAATATTTATAAAATCATCATAGGCTTCGTTCACGCAGTGCTTTCAGAAGACAGAAGTCCAATTTGTTTGCATGACTTTGCTTTTAAAGGACCGCAGTTGGCAATCGGTTATCGTTTGGAAAGTTGAGTCTAATGAACCTACCCAATAGATCACGGGTTTGAAAAACAAATTGGTATTTGATTGTTTATGTCACTACTAATAGTACCTGCAGCGCGAACTGTAGTATTTATATTCGCAATAAAAATTCGATACAACCTGCCGTGGAACGGGTAATTCGTGTGGCGTACACAATCACATTGCGAAAAGCACTACTACTGAGTGTACTAGTCAGTCATAATGAAAGAGAAGAGTTTTCCGAACTATTTACATTTAAGTCACCACCCAGAACAAGTGAGTAGTTCTTCAAGGACATGAATTGAAGGTACCTCTCAAGAAAAGACAAACAAAAATAATAAAGTGACCAGCTGGCGGTCGACACGTAACAAAAAGCAGCTGACGTCCGTGCTTTACAGTTACGATTTCGTAGTCGTCTGTGGTTTAGTTAAAGCATCGAGTATGTGGCATCTAATATCCTGTCTAACATAAATACAAACACCTCCCCCTCGTTTTCCGCTTCGATTCAACAAGAAGTGATTGTAATCCGACACGACAAGAACATGGTCATCTGTTACTTACCGTGTTTCGAAGTGCATCATCGCTTGAAACGAAACACAAAGTTGACCTAAAAAAGTTATAAAATTATCCCTTTTACATTTCCAAGAGCGTATATTGAAATGCGAGATCGTGGACGGGTCTTTGATTCATGCATGTTGCTTTAGTTTAATGAGCAATAGAAGTTAATGGTATTTGGGCAAGAGGCTAGAGGTTAAAAATGCAGCGAAAAATCATGCATTTCGTTTCAGTAGCAGCAGACTCAACGTTGCGTTCTGCACTATCGAAGTGCCGTGACGCAGGAAGTGGTCCAAAATATTGCCTGAAGATGCAGCCTTTTGGCCAGACAGACACGCTGTTCATCGCTTCAAATACTTAGTTTTCACCGAGAATGTGAAAGACGCATAGAAGGAAGTTTGGTTTTCAATTTCGTTCATACAAAAGTTTTACCTTGCAAAACAGCAGCGACCAAATCCTCAACGTCTTTCGTACTTGTTTCCGGGGACAGTCTTGACCCAAACAGGGCACTTTGTTGTGGAGCACGTTGACTCACGACTCTCTTTGATGCTTTTGAAATTCTGACAGAGGGTTTTACGGGCTTACGGCGGGTGACAAGGGTGAAGCCATCACCATCCTCGGTGCTTCGCGGAACGGAGTCTCGTTTGGCTGTAGACGTTGCAGGTGGAAGGGGCCCAGTTAGTCCGATGGTATTCGCGAAGTGTCAGCTGGCGGCGCTTTTCGAGGTCTCGGTAGGCTCTGCTGTCGGGAGCTCAAGGCAGAAACTTTTGGAATGGCAGAGGCGTAAGACAGCGGATGAGAACAGTCAGTTCTGTCCGAAATATTCGTGGAGCGTTGACTCACGAACAAAGAAAGGAAGAGAGAATGGGTAAGTCGATTTCACAATCCCCCAATGGTTAAGGCGATTTCACAATCCCCCAATCGGCGGCTTTCAGTGGTTTTATCTCTAAATGCGCAGGTCATATTCGATTCCAGGCGCAATCGAGACCACAGGTATAGACGGAAAGGAATAAAAAAAAGTGTTGGAGTTAGCGCCACGAGTCTTTCAAGATTAGCTCATCCGATTCTGGTCCACGGCTGCGCGCTTTCAGTGGGTTTTCTTTGTTTCTCTTTATAAGCGAAGAGCGCGCTTTAGGAGAATTCCTTTTTGTTCGTTTTTTGTTGTTTACTATATAACCGAACCGCGTGTACATCGCTTATTTAAAGTTGCTGGCTCGCCAGAGGACGTGAACGTGAAGCCTAACACCACGATAGCTCCCTGCCACATCTTTATATTGAAGGGCATGCAAGCATATGAAATCTTATTAAATTCGTCAATAGCTGAGGATGACCAAGAGACTCTCACCGTTTTCTTATATTTACATATTATCGTTCAACTCCGGCTAACTCTGCACACGCTGCGACTATTTTGCGTCTCGCCACGTGTCTAAGAGTTAGAATTCCATAGTTTTGTGCACACACAAAACGCCGTCAGTGCCCCGAAAATAAGTGAATGTGAACGTTGTGAAACCTAAAATTCCACTTTGATTTGCACCGGACAAAGGTACTGGATTGCAGAATTCGCCAAGGAAGTTACATACGTCAAAAATTTTTTAGACGTATGTTACGTCTAAAGGTTTCTTAAATTTCACGTTTTTTGTTGTTTGTTTTCCGAGGAGTAACAATAGTGTAACGAGGATTCGTCTGCTTGTTGCTAGCGTAGCGGTTAAGGTCCAACCACATGGGAGGCTTTTTCACGCGCTTCGCCCGCATCAGTGTCACCTCGTGGCGACGTGTGGCGATCATTGCCGATATCATTCCCGGCAAGATCTCGGCGTCAGACACTGTATAGCATTGTTGTGGGTGACCTTGAGTGACGCGCGCCGACGCTGAGGCTGGTGAAGGGCGTGAAAATACGCCCCTTGTGGTTAGGGCTTTAGATCGAATGTTTTGCGATCAAAGGCTACATTAAAATTGGTGTACGAAGGAACCCCCAGTCAAACTGGTGCGTGCCTACCAAGCTCTTTCTTCATTTGGCAGACTAGGTTTCCCGCTAAATTTAGTGGGAAAAGTCAATGGTCGAAGGGCCAAGGACAGTCGAACTGTCACGTCGTGTAACCTTTCATGGAGACTTCTTGTCGATGCCAAAAATCGTTAAAATTAGAGAGGATAATATCATTTAACCGATAGAGGAGCAAGTTTGTGCGATCAACGTATCCTATCTGTTTATAGCACTCCTAGGCTTGACAATAAGGCACGTTAAATTTCTGCAAAATATTTATTGGTGAACCGGTCAAAGACATTTCATGCCAAATAGGTACAATGCAAAGCGACTGAACATGTTCCGGATTTTTTCTCTGAAGGCGCACTATTTGATATGAGACCAGTCAGCGATAATAGCTTGACGAATTGGAGCGCGCTGGTAAGTTACAGGGATAAATGAAAATGTACGGCAAGGCAGAACGAAGCCGCTGGCTGTCAAAAAACACTTTAGGCACATCGCGCACGCTAGCTCATAAAATTTACTGCTATATTAAAACAACAAGAAACGTGTCACTTCATTCTGGATTTTATTTCGACAGTTAACTGCATCCGGGGCTTCCGGCATGGCAGTTTAGCTGCCGCGGACGGAATGCCGCTGTGCCTTTTGATATTGCAGCCCCATGAAGTTCGTGCTGCGTGTTTTTCTTAAGATTTAGGAGCTCGGCTGCTCAAACACGTATATACTGACAAAATAAGAGGAAAAAAAAAGGATAATTTCAAAGCGACATATTTGTAAAAAAAGCACAGCACAAAAAGATGCTGTTCTCTTTGCAATTTACACAGCAAATGGTTGTTTAAAATTGTTCATCCAGCACCTTCAGAGAAAATTTGGTGACGGATGTGTCAGCTTGGACTCAAATCGACACCTACTGCCAAACCACCCTAGCGAGCGAAGCAACCGTAAGTAGCACAACCGCACACTCTTCGAACTCTCCGTTCACGTTCACTTAATTTTTCAATGCCTAATTGCTTTGAAAGCGTTTAAGGACGCTTTATTTATTAATTAATTTATTTATTTTACCCTCAGGGCGTGAGCATTACAGAGGGGGAAGTGGTTGCATGAGATATCGAAAAAACACGGACACAGTTACACAGGAAATACAATCAGTGTAGATTAGAAAAAAATATGTTCCGAGGCTTTTTTTTTAAAGGACGTGATCAATGATCAAGACTATGGGTGCATCCAGGTGGTTCCGGTCAAAGGATGTAGACGGTATGAAGGAATGGTGAAAGACGTTGGTGCGAGCATATGGGATGCCAACTATGTGTTGATGATCAAGTCTAGGTGAAACGTAAAGAGGAGGTATGATCAGCTTATTACGCATTCGTCTCATTAGGGAAATACATTTTATGAAACAAACTTAGACGGACTACTACGAGTTGATAATTCAGGGAGAGAAAGATTAGACTTCATAGTGCTTACGCTGGCTGTCCGATGGTAACTTGAAATTATAAATCTAACAGAACGATTTTGGACGGCTTCAGTCACATTAATTAGTACATACTGACTTGTTTAAATTATGAACGACATTTCATAAAGAAATATGATTACGACTATAACTGTCGACTGATTAAATGGCTGTGGACGCAGTTTCGGAAAAACAAAGATCTAAGTGATGTGTTATTTTTTTCACAAACTTTTAAACAACAACGTGTCACGCTCAAGTTTCTTATCCACCGGAATATTTTGTTTGTCTTCTTGGACTTTGAGGTTAATGGGAATATTTTATGTTGGTGGGCGCTGCCAGCTTCCTTCTGTCCCCGAAATGGACGCTTTGTTTCATAGAGTTTCGTTACATTTTTTCGACATAATCATGCTTTTAAGCTGTTAAAAAGAAACTTAGAAATGTCAGAACAATGGTAGGACATGCAATTTCGTTTTATGATTTTCTTAGGTTCTGTACTTTTGTGTGCATAACGTCAGTGTGTGTATGTGTGTGTGTGTGTGTGTGTTTGTGTGTGTGTGTCTGCGTGTGTGTGTGTTTTCCACATGCGTTCTCATGCATCAGCGGGATGGCATGTTGCTGTTGGTGGGAATAAATGAATACATAAACATATACACGTGATAGAAATGAAGAACCAAAGAAACACGAGCAATTAGTAAAGTAGTAGTGAAAAGGAGTGCAAGTGCACTCTTGGGGATTGCTACTTACTTTAGCTAACAAAGCACACAACCTAAAGCCACCCCCTCCCCACCCCCCTCCCGCCCCCCACATAAATGGGAAAAATAAATAAAGATATACAGATAGAGGATGACAGTAGAGAGAGACGGCTGCTTGCAGGTGGCCGGAAAAACGTTTCCCGTTCGACAAACTTTACGGGTTACAGGAAACCCCAGGCACGAGCAACCCACCATCGACACTGTCCCACACTTTGTGTCACCTTACGATAAAAAGCAGAGGACGCTACTAGCCATGCCAGCCGATCAAGAGCAGCTTGCGTAACAAGTGGCCGCGAACCCCGCACGTAGCTTCCTCCCTCCAGAAGCTCACGGGAAGCTCACACGGCATAGGACTGGCTTAAATTAAAGCAACTGGACCCTGGAAAAATAGCGCCAAGCTCCCCGTACGGTCGCCATTTCAGTTGAGAAATTTCTCTTTCATCACTCTATTTTGGTTGAGCCGATCTAAATTCGCTGGTAACGGGTGGCTCTGTAACGACGTTTTCTGTATGCCGAGATTTCGCTATCCACACACCAGCGAAACAAGCGTATACATCCTCGTACCGCCACCCCATGCGGCGTCGATGCTTCGAGGCATTAAAAATACGTTCGCTGCTTTCAAATACGCGAGAAGAGCAAAATCACTGTGTAAGATTGGTTGAGATACGTGTGATTTATAAGTTGATTGCGCGCACAGTGCCAAAGACTTTTATATTGACTAGAAACGAATTCGATAAGATGGTGCACTATAACGATCTTGGCGCGACTGGTTCAGAACGACTCGTTCCAAGCTTCCAAGTTTTGAATTTACCGATGTTCCGATTGCCATGTCGACTGAAACATAACTGCCAATTACCTTGCGCTTTTTTTCGTATTTAGCCTTGGTATTAGTTTCCATCCAGATAGCAGGCAGGGAAGGCAATAGCGCTACTTTCCCAGAATCGACTGACTAACTTCGGTGGCTCGTAGTATCGTATGAGCACCATCGTAAGCAGAAAGAGAGTATAACTTATGGGGGTTGAACACACGCGCACCACTATTCATGCAGCGTTGGTGTTGTTCCTCGCTAAACGAAGCCGAGTGGGGAGGGAAAGGGGAAAGATACTCTCTGCCGCCGTCGTATATTTTTCAACGGCCGTGTACAATCGATGTTGGCCTTAACACCGTTGCCTGGTTCATGGGCGTTGCAGCGATGGCAAACATGCCACCAGGCTAAATCGTAAATTAACGGCCAGGTCCTAGCAGGCAAGTCATCATCCGTGTGATCGTCGGTGCAATCTGTCATGCACGATCAAACGACTGTGTCTAGCGTGCTTTTCAGAACAATTCTCCGATTTTTTTTCTCCTAGTACGTTTACAGCAGTACTACGAACTAGTATTAACTCGGTGCTCCTATCTCAGTTGTCGGATACTCAATTATAGTAAAATTGCGGCGCTAGCTTTGGCCACTCTTTTAAAGGGTGTTTCAATCTTTTGGGGAGAGAAATACGTGTACACAGAAAGAGAGAAAATCACGTGAATGAAAAAATCTTCACAAAAATGCGGTGCTTTATTTCCAAATAAGCTTATTTTAGGAGAAAGAACCAGTTATGTAAAAACATTTTGATTATTTACTTCACAAAGAAACTGAGAAAATGAGCGACGTCTATAGACAGACATGCGGGCTTGACGTCACGGAGCTGCGGCGGCGCTGCGATCGCGACGGAGCCGCGTGATATTGGCAGAAGGGCGCACGTTTCGCATGGGCGTCATAGCATTTTAGCATACCGCCAAGCTGTGTCGCCGTTAATTGCACCGAAAGATACAAAAAAAGTAGCGGAGTGAGCTTCCAACAATTTCCCGGCAGAACCTGAAAAGTACAGAAGGTGAATAATATCTGTGGATCGAAAAGAATGGTCGCCTCACGCGTGTGACCATTTGTGCGGCAAGCACTTTCTTGAAGGCAAGCGCGGCTTCCATCTCAATCTCCGTCCCGAGGCTTGCTTATGTGCAAGGAAACCGTCGTCTGTTCAAGACTACTCAGATTTTGTTTCCCGGTGTCCGCGCATAGAGCACTAGCCAAGCGCTCGTCGGAGGCTCGCTACGCCCGTGCTACGAAAGGGGGATCGGCGACAGAACCGCAGTGCTGTAGGCGTTACCAAAAATAGGTAACGAAATACGTTACCCGTTACTTGCAAATAAAATGTACGCGTTACCGAGCTACGTTACCTAAAATAAAACGAACGCGTTAACGCTACCGATAAAAAGTAGTGCACGTTAGTTCTGCGCTACTTTTTTTAAATTATAATTTAACACGTTTTACTGGTATGACGATACAGGTATGCATAGGATCGTACATCAAGAAACATTATGTTCATGCAGAGACTGAACATAATTACTTAATGTCGTTTTATGGTTTCACCTAAATACTCACGAGAAAAAGCGCAAAGAAAAACGCAGAAAACTCAGAAATTCCCATGTCCTGACGCCTAAAAACACAGAAAAACTTTAAGTATAAATTCTTTAAGACTCGGAAAGTAGTAACGAGTAAATTAACTACGTAACATGAAATAGCAACGTAAGTACGTTACGTGTTTGTGGATCGCAGAAGTAATGCATACGTTACTACGTTACTAAAAAAGTAACGGGTTCCTGGTAACGCATTACTTAGTAACGCAACCTGTAACGTGTAACCGCCAAGACATCAGAACGGAGAAAGCGTTTCTGCTTGTCATGCCTTGTGGTCATGGGAGTAAGAACATATACCTTGACTTGAAGACGCTGTGGGTGTTTAATCAATTAATAACTACACTTTCGCAGACCCCACAGTCTGCTGATCCCGACGGCAGTGCGGAAACCGATTCAAAGCAATCGTAGCCTGGAGAGACTTGTACGCCTGCACCGTGTCGGCCGTGAAATGGCTTGGCAAAAAAAGGAAATAAACGATGACGTGAGGCGCCGACTTTGGTGGCAGCAACTTCACGTCTGAAGTCCAGCAGGCCTTGTTTGCGGCGCACGGATCCGCGAAGGCAACGCCGAACACGCACAGTTTGTTTCGATAGCGCTGCCGTTCAGGCTCGGGTAGCGAGCTCAAATAGTCGGGCATAGCATACGACATACGTTGGCAGAAAGTACGACGAACAAATAAAGCTAGAAGCGTCCTTACAATGTCAACAACAAGCGTACGCTACACAACGCAATGGCGAAAACACGGAGAGCGGGTCGCATTTGCCCACATAGCTTCCGCGCATGCGGGGCTTTCCGGCCGTGTTGTTAAACAGAGCCGCTCCGCGTGTCGGTCGATATGGTTATCTAATCAAGGCAAATACACGTGTCAGGAAGCCCTTTTGCTTTTAGAGCCTAAGGGAAGGGGGAGGAGGTGATTCGGGGGTGTAATAATGTGACACCAACAGTTTGTGTCATCACGAGTCAAATCCCTCTTCCCAAATAAAATTTAAAAAAAACCAGACGAGGGTTAGGAGGAACGAGAAATAATTAAAAAGATACTCTGTCTACAATCACAGTTATGCAGAATAGGTAATTGAAAAGTGACTCGCTCGTTCTGTGTAAGCCAATAAGAATAGATATTTTGTACTAGGAACCCTTGAAGATATCCTCACACATAAAAGGACTATGCGGGAAAGGAGGAAAAAAAATGCGGCATAGTACCACATTGTTTAAACTGAAATGCTGCTGTAAAAGCGTATCTCAAGATAAAAAAAGAGACCACGTACAAACGTAAAACAAATGTAGGCAAAAATGAACAAAAAAAAGAAATTAAAAGAGAAATGAAATATAACCGCAGTAGTCTACGTGAATCCTTTTCCCTTGACCTTCTCTCCAAACGGAGACCGTGTCACCTCCATTACATCGCGGTAGACATCGGACGCAGTCACCCACAAAACCCGACGGGCCATTTATCAAACGAGAGCGGTAGCGGCGGTAGAAGGTTCCAAGGAAGTACAACAAAAAAATAAACAAAACCCCTATTTTCCCGCACCAGATTAAAGGAACTCGCTGTCGGCCAACGACAGGGCGGAAGAGAAATAACGAAAATTCGAGAAGCGTATACCACATTCCAGGTCGAATCAGAAGAAGAAAAAAAAACAAGCTGGCGCAACAGCTTCCTTTCCTTTGCACCCCACACACACGCGAACACACAGGCAGCCAGCACCAAATGTCAACAACCAAGCAAAAAGTGCAAGAAAGCGGCAGCAGTGGGTTTGATATGTGGTACGGGAGGGAGCAATGTTCCCCTGTGCCTTTAACGTGAGTCTTTCCCGATATCGCCGAAGGTACGGGAGACGCCCGGTCGCTTTATCAATGGTTCTCGTCCTGATTATGATTCTCCTTGATGTACTATCGATTGTATCTCTATACATTCACGCTTGTGGATCAAAGGCTTCTGTGTCTCTATGTTCCTATGACAACATTTTCATCCCTAATGTGTTGCTTTGATTGTTGGTTCCTTCACGCGTAGCATCGTAGTGCCCAGTGCTGGTGCTTACGTTGGTATCGACGCAACGGATGGATGGAAGGCGGTTTTCGTCGGTTTCGGGGAGGGCATGGGGGAAGGAAACCACGCAGCGCCGGCGATTTATCATCGCTGAAGTCAAATGTTCCCTGTGTCTTAATAGGACTTGTTTAAGCGAGCTCGGTTGGAAACGCCTTTCTTCTCCCTCTCTCTGTCTATTTGAGCCAAGAGTAGCGATGGTGGTCATGGTGGCAGCAGGTGGACGGGCAAAATAGCTTATCCCGTGAACCGAGGCCTTTATAAATTACGTGGAGCCTGGTTAAACAATTTGATGGAGCCGTCAGGATTAGCTTGCGCGTGTCCGACAAAATGTATAAAAGATGTTGTCGACTACCGGGGAATTTAAGGTGATCAGGGATGGGCAAAATACATGCAAATATGTATCGAAATACAAATACAAAATACTTCGTCAAAATGTATTTAATTACAAAATCTAATTACATTTCCAAAAAAAGCATTTAAGTACAAGCTACAAATACAACCAAATGTATTTGATCTCCTCCAAATACTTTTCCAAATACATTCCTCGAAATTGGCGTCAGCGACTTCAGGGCACCTGCAACAGGTTTCTGGGTACCTCATTTTAATTTTGCATCGCACACTCGGAAGTTAGTGTGCGAGGCTAGTAACGTAATAGAAATATAATCACAAAAAAACGTAATCGACTTGGACGTAATAGGTGAAAAAAGCACAGAGCTTCACGCAGCTTTTTTTTCGATTACATTTTGGTATAGACCAACAAAGAACCGAGACGACCAAGACGTGCAAAACTAGCCAGAGATTTTTTTATTATTGCAACTCGCACCAGTTATGAAAATCTGGACGGCCCTCACATTTCGACTGTTCCAGGCAAAATATGGATGGAAATCAGGCTGGAAAGCACCACAAGTTGTCACAGGCACTTATTTAGCCATTCTGCCTGTAAACGTCGATTTCGTCACTGTTCTTGCCCTGGACTAGCACGGTAATCACAAAGTCACTAAACGCTTGTGCTTGATTGAGAGACACTGCATTCGGTGCAGAACGTAGTTTTCTTCCTGCTATGGACACGTCTTGAAATGAGCAAAATGAGTCGTGACAATAAATTTGAGGGATGTATTTTCGCCCACAACATTGTATTTTATTACAATTGTATTTGAAATACCCATGATTTAGTATTTAAATACACACGTCGAGTACATTACCCAATTTGTATTTAAATACAAACGAAAAATACACAAAGTATGTGAAATACTGCCTATCCCTGAAGGTGATTAACCTTTTATAGTTACTGGCTCATTGTCGGTTGTCACGCGTATTCGGATTATTGGGTCCAAATATAGTGCGATTACTGAACATTTTTTACATGTCAGCACCTTTTTTGGTTTAATTACTTCAGTGCGTAGGCGCGCATAAACTGTAGGAACCTCTGGTAGTCGTCTATTGTCACGTTCAAGAAAACTTTTATTTACACTATCTACAAACTGTAAGCGATGCCATCTGACGTGTCCTTCCCATGTTGTTTTGGCACACGTGCTCTCAATCCTCTCTTTTTCACTTCGTCGTCTTCAAACTCCTCGCGCCAGGGATATGGCTTATTACGAACCCCTTAAACGTTTCAAAACACTCCCCACCGAATGGATGGGAGTCCATTCTAAACTTCCGTTAACTCCAACGGATACACAAGCTGCACTGGCCTTCGCCAAATGGTGCCGCGATGCACTTGAATCTCACACGACCGGATCCGGGAATCCCGGCCGTGAAACACTCTTTCTACTCGCCCGAGCTTCCATAGCTGGCGTGGAAGCGGCTCTTTTAACAGAACAATTTGACCCTCTCTGATGGGCGCAGACTGCCCGTTCTGAGTGGCGTATGCTGATCTGAGTTCTCGAAGATACTCTTCCCTCCATGTTCCCCCAAATCGGTTAAGCAGTTGTTTTCGCTGCCGCCAGAGCACGCCAAGTGCCTCCGGTGTGGAAGCGAGCGTGTCCCCACCCGTCGGCAGAAGTGTCGTTAGCCGCCTTTCAACCACTGGCCGGCGTGAGCGGGGTTCCCTCTCCGACCCCGTCGTGCACAAACGTTCATGGCCGCGAATTCAACACGGCCTCTACCTCCATCAGAATGGTGGTCAATTCCTCTGTGTCCAGACAGTTTCTTCCCATAACCTTTCTGAAAGACACTTTTACCGAGCGCACAAGCCTCTCGTAAAATCCTCCCCACCATGGCGCTCTCTCGACAATAAACCTCCACTGGATACCCGCGTTCGCAAAGTGGTTGACCACGTCCGGGTGGCGCACCGTCTTCCACAGTTCCGTGAGTTCCTTCCACGGAATAAATTACGCGGCACAGCCCTCGGCGTGACACAAATCGATGGATGGCAAAGACAAAGCTCCGGGCCGACAGGTCTGGAACAAACTCCAGGTGTACAGCCCGCGTGACTGCACAGGTGAACAGCACCACGTAGGATTTGCATGTGAGGTCCTTGCCCTTGACATTGAGGGGGCCGCAAAGTCCGTGCCGACTACCTCGAAAGGGTCCGCTCGGGTTGTCCGGGCATCCGGCAAGGGTCCCGCGGGGACACTCGCGGGGGTCGCGCTAAAGCGCTGACAGGTCACGCAGGCACGCACCACTTTCTTCACCAGCTCTCGGCCCCGCAGAATCTAATACTGGTTACGGAGCTGCACGAGAGTATCTCTGACTCCCGCGTGCAGCAGCTCTCGGTGCGCGTCGATTGCCAGCAAGGTTGAATATCGATGCTGCTTGGGCAGGACGATCGGGTTTCGTTCGTCATATGTCATGTTGACGGACTGGAGGCGACTTCGAATGCGAACACGAATTCCTGCTGATCGATGAAAGTGGTGAAGTCTTGGAGGGGAGAACCCGGCGGGGTCTTCGTAGGATTGGTCGCGCAGCGAAGCTCGGTAGCGAACGCCGAGCGTTGCGCCTCTTTTATCCAGTGAGTTCGCGCTGCCTCGATCTCCTCGGCTGTCAGTGGTCCCGTTCGTCTTTCAGTTGACCTGACGTTGTGGAGGAATCGAAAAATCCAAGCCGTTGTTCTGTTGATCCTTGAAGCAGAGCCGAATCGTGAGATATCGTTCAACTATGGGATGGGCGTTACTGTGACTTCAAACACTTCACTCTCGATCTTCTCTCCTCGAAGGCGTCTCGACGGAGATCTCCGCACATTTCCTTGGGCCATTCTGTCGCTGGCAGTGGCAACCAACTCGCCCCCGACCACCACAATCAACTGGAGACCAACTGGGATGCAATCAGACCTCGTGTCATGAGGTCAGCGGGATTTTTTTTTCCCGGGCAGTGGTGCCACGTCGCGACTTCACAATTGCTCTTGATCTCTTGCACTCGATTTCTGACGAACAGCTTCCATCGGAAGGCCTCTCCCCTGATCCAGTAAAGCGTGATCATTGAATTCGTCCAGAAGTGAAGGTCCTTCACCTCAAACTCAAGGCAGGTTTGAACGTATTTAGACAACCTTGAGGTGATCAAGCTGGCCATCAGTTCCAGTCTCGCCAGCGTGACAGTTTCGAGGGGAACAACTCGTCCTTTTGCAAGCAATAACGTCGTCGTCGTCGCTCCTGTGTCGTCGGTAGTGCGAAAGTAGACCAATGCTCCGTAGGCAGCGGTGCTGGCGTCGGCGAAGATATGCAGTCATCGGTGGGTCACCTTGCCGTGCAATCCGTCGTCGCAAAACTTTGGGATCTTGACCCTTTCTAGCTCAACAAGTTCGCTGCACCACCCGGTCCACTCGTCTTGCAGGTGATCGGGTAGCACATCGTCCCAGTCCAGGTTTAGTTTCCAGATTTCCTGAAACAGGATCTTGGCTCTCACGACGAAGGGTGCCAAGAATCCCACAGGGTCGTAAAGGCGAGCTGTCGTTTGCAGCACGAAGCGCTTCGTATTTTCTTGGTGGCGAGGAGTCTCCATCACGTGCTCCGGCGAAAACATGAGACTGTCCTCTTTGGGTTCCCTAGTCACTCCGAGCACCTTGAGCACGCTCGCGACTTGTCGGAGTAATTTTTGGACTGCGCCGTCCTCCTCGAACATCTCCGCTAGTGATGCGCTATTTGAACCCCGCTTGTGGAGTCTCATACCGGCCTGCCTAAACACCTCGTTCGTCTCGGCGTACAACTTCTTAGCCTCGTCTTCGTTGCTCGCTCCGGTCAACAGGTCATCAACATACACGAACTTTCTTAATTGTTCGGCCGTTGTTGGGTATGTGTTCTCCATCGCCGCGAACTGGTGCCGCAGGGTAGCCGCCAAAAAGAACGGGCTTGGCGTTGCACCGAAAGTCATCCTCGTCATTCGCCAGGTCTCTACCTCTGGTACCAGTTGATTTTGGATCGGCGGTTGCTTGTACCAGAGGAACAGCAGTACGTCACGATCCTCCGCCTTGACTCCGATCTGCAGGAAAGCCTTCTCCACATCCGCCAGTAACGGTACTGGATGCGTCCTATACCTCAGAAGTAGGGCGACGGGATCTGGATTCATTTTCGGTCCACTCTCCAAGTTTTCGTTCAGGGATTTACAGTTTGCGCCATGAGAGGAAGCGTCAAACACAATCCTAAGTTTGGTGGTGCAGCTGTTCTCGCGGATAACAGCCTGGTGGGGCATGTAATACACCCTTGCTGCACCTTCGTTCTCTGTTTCTTCATCGACCCTCTCCGCCATGTAGTTTTCTTGGTATTGCCGAATCACTTCGTCATACTTCTGTAGGAGATCGGGATTTTTGGTCAACTTCTTACGTAGATTCTCCAACCTCCTTCTTGCCACCTCCATGTTGTCTGCCAACCTTACGTCCGATTTCCATGGAAGGCCCACTTCGTGTCTACCCGCGGTCTTCGTAATGTTGGCTTCGAACTCTCGTCTCACGGTGCTGTCCGAGGGATCCTCTACTGGCGGGTCGGTAACTCCCACGCTTTCTAGCTCCCAGAAATGTCGGAGAACCCATGTGATTTCTAGATCCTGCAATGTTGCTATTAGCACGGTCGCCTGGGAGCAACTCACGATGGTCGATTCCGCGCCTGTCCGTCCCTGGACCGCCCAACCGAATGCAGTTTCTACTGCAGTCAGGCATCCGCTCAGTCGGTGAATTCTTCCTGTGATGCACCCCCAATAGTGGTCTGATCCCAGCAATATGTCTACGCCACGTTGCTCCAGTCCGGTCATGTTGTCTCCCACGGGACAGCCAAGTTCCTCTAATGTTGCCACAATGGCTTCATCTGGGCTCGGAAGGTCCTGCTCACATATGGTAGGTGTCTCGAGAGCGTCGATGTCATGTCTTTTGTTGTAGAGTTGGTCTCGCAAAGTCACTTGAACCCCGCGAAACGTACGCTCAGTGCTTTCGCCCCCGAACACGCCTATTGAGAGGATCTCTGTCCCGAGCAATTTGGAGTCCAGTCGCTGAGACAGTTCTTCAGTTATGAAGGAGCGCTGACTGCCGCTGTCGAAAATAATGCGGGCAAGCTTCCTTCTGTTTGTACCTTCTGCCCACGCAGTAACCGTTTGTAGGAGCACTGCCGGATTGCTGTTCCTACCACGTACATGCATAGCGACCGGTGCCGGTTCCTTCGGTTCCGTCTCATTCGATCTGGTGGACGTTTTTCCCGGCGCGTAATTTGGGTCGCACATGGTGGACGCGTGCCTGCCTTGACATTTGCCACAGCTGGGTGCTCCTCGACATAATCTTGCCATGTGACTGGCCTTTGTGCAGCGGAAGCACCTCTCCGGTCTGCTTGCAACCTACGCTTCTTCTCCGCTAGCCCGATTCTTGCGTTACAATCCGGTATTCCGTGCGCTTTTGATTTGCAAAGGAAGCACTCTAAGCCGTCCACGCTGCCGTGCAATGCCACCGCGGTAGAGCTGCGAGTCTGAGCGTGGATCGTTGACCTCTTCACAGAGCCATGCGTCAGAGAAGGAGGTCTGGGCTTACCGACGACGTCTTCCAGCTGGTGTTTTGATGTCCTTTCGCGGCTCTCCACCTCGATGCGTAGAAAGTCGAGGAGAAACCGCAGAGCCCTCAGGTGGACTTGCTGTGGGGCGGATTCCAAACTGGCGTCCGTCATTGATACCCTTGCGGCGTTGGCATTCCCGGTCTCCTCCGCCGACATCTTCCGGTTGAAATCGAGAGTGATATCTTTCGGTAGCACTCGCAAAAGAACTGTGTAGAGCATAGCCCCATACGCCTCTTCGCCCACCCTTAACGCTCTAAGGCCTCCGATGTGCGCCTGTAGAGTGTCGTATAAACGCCGTAGGGCTCGGGTGTTCCGTTGTGATGGCACTGGCTGTATGTTCATGAGACCTTCCATGTGGTCCTGGATAAGCGTCTCTTGCTTCCCGAACCGCTGCTGCAGGAGCTCGATGGCGTCCGCGTAACACTCAGCGGTCGGCTGCAATCCACCGATGGCGGCTGCTCCATCGCCGGTCAGCGCTGATCGCAGATAGTTGAACTTTTCTAATGGCGTGAGTTCCTGATTTTGATGAATGGCGGTATCGACTTGCTGCCAGAAGGGTTGCCAGTCCTTTAGGTGCCCGTTGAATTGTATTTGTTTCAATTTTGGGAGTTTGATTTCGATATCACCGAGGATCCTCCGTTCCGATCTCCGTTTCATGGTCCCCTTGCTGGGTGGCTGCCCTCCGCGCTCTTCATCTTTTGTTTGAGTCTGGTGAGGTACGTGACGATCTTGTCCGAATACTCCATCGCATGAGTGAACTCTGCTTCTGCATCTTGCCCCGTATTCAGATGTTCGATCGCCGCGTCGACGTCATTCAGTTGGTCGCGGGCCAGATGAGTGCGCTCCATTAGAACCTCGAGGTCGTTGACGCTTGGCGTAGCTAAGAGTAGTAACGCATCGGCCTCACCAACTAGTCGTGCCACTTGTATCCGATGCGTCTTCCGTTTCTTCTTGAGGACGTCCATGATCGTTGATCGTTCTGGCTTGGCTTGATGAAAAGTTGCTGTAAACCACCAGGTTCCCTTCGTTCAGTCGTTCGTCCCGGGTTTCGGCACCAATTTAGGAACCTCCGGTAGTCGTCGATGCTCACGTACAAGCAAACTTTTATTTACACGATCTACAAGCTGTAAGCGATGCAATCTGACGTGTCGTGCCCATGTTGATTCGACGCACGTGCTCTAAATCCTCTCTTTTAGACTTCGTCGTCTTCGATCTCCTCGCGCCAGGGATATGCCCTATTACGAACCACTTAAACATTTCAACATAAACGTCATGAGAGCGTTGGAACCTGGAGAGTAATTTAAAGGAAAAAAAAACTTAAATGCGGAAGAGAGTGTGAGGAAGATACAAAATAAAAAAATGAAAGCCGTTAACAACTCCCTGTAACGCCGGATTAGAGCGCAGCTCTTGAGGAGGAAGAGGGAAGTATACTGAGGGGAAGGTATATCCGTCCTCCCTCCTCCTCACCTCCTAAACCTCTCTGCTACTCCTCCCTCCGAGTAACGTTGCCGTTGTCTCACGAGGGTCACGTGACCTCACGGGGGTCAGGGGGTCAGGTGACCCCTGTGAAGTCATGTGACGATGACGATGACGTCATCAGTGACGTCACTGATTACGTCATCAGTGACGATACCGATGACTTTATCAGTGATGTCACTGATGACGTCATTAAGGATAATGACGATGACGATGCAGATGGCGTCATCGGTGACGATGTCAATGCCAATGACGTCATCAGTGACGTCACTGATGACGTCATCAGGGATGATGACGATGACGATGCCGATGACGACACTAATGACGTGTCATCACTGATGTCACGGGTCCCATAATGCACCGCGTGGTTACGCCAACGACGACGGCGACGCCAACGCCGACGGCAACGGCAACGCCGCTCAAGCCGGGAACGGGCACCTTAGATCTGCTCTCTAACATACAGCGAACTCCTAAGATATACACTTAATAAATAATCAACCGCGTTAATTCTTTCTTAAAACGTTCAATCGGGAGTGTTTTGAAGCAAGATGTATAGAGAAGACAGCCCCATGTTAGAAGCTAGGCACATTTGGATACTAATTTAGCTTCAAATTTTATTGTTCATCGCCCGGGGGCATAACGTAGCGTGGGATGGCTTACAAAAACAATATTACTTCTAGTAGAGAACTGAATGTCCTGACCTTTGGTGACGAAAGATAATATTCGAACATTTATGCACGTATCGCGGGCACCCAATCTGCGCTTTGCAACGGCCAACTAAGATTTATTACTGCAAACATTATTCCCTCGATAGGCTGAGGTTAACAAAACTGTTACGTGCCCATATTTATCCTACGCATTTTCAGCGCAATCTTTTCGACAGCCGGTCGGGATGCGCCAATGAAACACCGAAATAATACTTTTCCTGATATGATTACAGTTTTATTTTTACATTAATTGAATGAAAACTTACAGAACATTATGTTTGCCCACCTATGAGAGTGCAGTGTGTAGTCATGTCGGTAACCGACTCCTTTGGAGAGAGCTACCCCAAATGTAAAACTATGTTTTGCCAAAAACGAAAAGAAAAAAACTATACTTCGTTTTACCTTAAAGACGCACTGACCCTAGAATAATTTTTTGCCTACCTGGTTAGGACAGGCATGTTTCATAAATAACGTTTGTTGAAAAAGAAACAAAAAAAAACATTATTTTCTAATATTAATCATACAACACGAATTTTCCGCTTTTTTGTGGCTGAAACCAAAACTATACCCCTGTGGGATGATGATGGTGGGGTTTGCACCGCACTAGTGTGTGCTTCGAGTCCGCTGAACCTCAGTGTTACCTCAGAGCGCACTCTAGTTGGGTACAAAAGCTATCATCATCTAACAGGGGTACAGTTTTCGTTTCGCCGGCCAATTGAAAATTTCGTACTGTAACGTAAATATTTGGCAAAGAATATTTTTTTACAAAAATTATTTTTAGACATGGCTGTCCTAACCAGGTAGAAAAATTAATTTTTCTAGGTTCAGTGCTTTTTTAAGGTTCAGACGCCGGCGACACTACGAGCTGAAGGGACGAATCAGACAGCGTCAAAAGCGCACGATCATGGTGTTTCTGTACGTGCTCTTTTTTCGCTTCTCCAATCATAAACAAATTCCCAATGACTTGCATTTTTTACGATGCTCGATTGGTCCTATTAGCTCGTGGCGTTGGCCACGTCCGCACTTGGATGGAAAAAGGTGCAGATCAGAACGCGTTTTTGGTGCAACTTGTAACGTTCTACAGCATTTGAGGCCTTCATACCGAGATCCTTATTTTACTATTTTCATATTGGCTAAAAGCGACAGCTAGATGTACAGAACCCTCAGTGAAACCGCTACCGGTTCTGCGACTGTGCCGAAAGGTACTATCGTGGACACTGTTAGCTATAACACCGCAGCGGCGGCCGTCCCGTACCCCCAGCGCCTCATAGCAGGCGCCGTCCGAAACTCCGCGCATGCGCCGTGTGGCGGACTCGCTCTTCCCGTTTGCGAGCACACCCTCGCTTTGTCGTTTGCTAGGCGCAGAGCAGGCGATGCCGCAGTACTGCTCGTCTGGTACCCTGGCCCTAGCGAACTGGTCTCAAACTCATTTTAAACCGGCGATTTTGATTGGGGGAGATTGCAGAGTCGTTAAGGCATTAACCCTGTCTACGTTTCTTCTTTTTTTTTTTTGCTTTTTTTAGAAACAGGATTTTGCAATGCATCTTTCACAATATGCGCTCGCAAACCAGTATGAGCGCAGCAGGTGTGATACAGAAATAGACTTATACTCCGTTTCACCTAAATTCCGAATGCAGCGTACGCTACAAAACGACATAGCCAATCAAATAGCGGCAAAGGTGCAATGTCACAGAGTGCATCACCGGGGGACACAATAAGGTGCAAAAAGTGAGCTTTTGTCGCTTTTGGTTGGCCCTATTGTTTCGTAGCGCCCGCTGCGCTTAGACCTAAGTGAAACGGAGTATAACTGCAAGTTTGTCTCATAAAAAAAACGAAGAAAAGTAGTCTACCGTGATATTCCAATTAGTGGCGATGATTATCCTTAGCCAGCGGAGTCAGGGAATCAAGCGTGGACACCTCTTATACGGTGGTTTGCTGAACCATGTTCAGGGAAAATTGGCAAGCGCTGTGGCGTCGTCCGCTCTGTGCCTAGCAGACGACAAAGCGAGGGTGTGCTCGCAGGCGGGAAGAGCGAGTCCGCCACACGGCGCATGCGTGGGGTTTCGGACGGCGTCTGCTATGAGGCGCTGGGGGTACGGGACGGCAGCCGCTGCCGTGTTATAGCTAACAGTGTCCACGATAGTACATGATTAAAATAGCGCACATTTGACAAGGACAAAAAGAAGGCACACGTAGAACAGGACTTTTTGTCCTTGTCAAATTTGCGCTATGTTAATCATGTCTAGTAAGAACCAACTAGCCCAAACAAAAGTCGTTTTATACCACGATAGTACGTCGTACGTATCCGGAACGCGGAGTCTAAAGGTACGTCAGACGTATCCGAAACAAGGAGTCTAAAGGGCTTCCTATACTCCGTCGTAACGTTACCGACCGCACGCGCTGGTTCACACACGAAGCGTGAACGAGCGCGTAGTTCGTCCGTGAAACCTGCGAAGCAGCTAGGTTCAACGTAAGCAATATCGGGCCTTTTTTTCGTTTTTTGCTTTTGTTGACAATTGTGTGACATATAAGAGAAAATAAATGCGGGTTTGCACTCGTTATTCCTATCATTTGCTTGTTTTTTGAACTGCTAACCGCTACCCCGAATGGTTGATTTGAAGCGTGACATGACAACACGAGTACGAACCACACTGACCGATTGCATCTAGGCTAGGTGGCGCATACTACCGCCCATCGATAACGCATAGAAACAATGTGGTTGTTACGGAGACGCGCATGCGCAACGTGGGAGAGTTCGTCCGGGCACGCTGAACCAGCGTTGGTCTACGCTGGACTGTAAACCCCATCGTTCGGGCGCTTCTCAGCGCTGTGTAGTGGCCGACGAAAGTTGGTCTGCGCCGCCGCGTGTTGTGTTCGTCGACGTTTGTGTATAAAAAGCCCTTAAAGTACGTCGGACGTATCCGAAACGAGAAGTATAAAAGTACGTCGGACCTATCCGGAACAAAAAGCCTAAAGATACAGTGGTCATACCCGAAACCCGGAGGCTTCAAATACATGTTGGACGTGCGCGGAACCGGAAGATGCGTCGTACGTAGCCGCGATGGGGAAGAGTCGTATCACAGCGGGTCATAGCGTGCCTTACTGAGGCCCCACTGACAATTTTCATGCCTTCTTTATTTCTTATTGCTACTGTAATTAGTCCATTCTAGGCACTTCTTTCTTTTGACACCCGCGATGTTCAAGGCGGAGGGCGGGGGGGAGGTTTGCGGGTGTTTTTATTGTGCAATTTGTGCAAGAAATATCAATGTATTATAGAAAATTCATAAGATAAATGCCACAAGAAACTAATTCAATCCTGGAGAGAATTAGCCTGCTCTCCGTCAATTCTCACCGCGCACCATGATCAAACAGTTGCTCTCACTATGACTCGACGAGTTCTTAGTGGCCGCATCCAGTTAGCTGCATACAAGCTCACGGATATTCTTGTCGAGTTTCTGATGTCGTCTTTTGCATTATTGTGCGGTCCCGTTCACAATTTACGGGTCACGGCACCCTTGAATACCTACTCCCGCTCTCTTCTCTACCGTATCACACGGTATCGCAGATGCTCTGCAAAGCCGTGGTTCCCGTTGTCTTCAGCGTACGTTATCACCCTTCGCTCTAACTTCACTGTGTACAAAGTCCTCTTCGCACTCATGGTGGACGCATAGTTATGAACGCATGAACAAATGGACTGAACCACGCAAACAAAAAAGGGGCGCGCTTGCAAGTTCAACGACGGAGTCGAACGAACGGTGACGAATTAGAAACGGAACACACAACGCCTTACTTCTGCCTATATTCTAAATCGCTTTCGCGGTAGCGCAAGAGCCGTTGTGTGCCGCCATCTACGAAATAATGATGAAACCGAGTGCTAGAGACCGAAGGTCGTGTGCTGCCGGCACGTGAAGGCGGGCACAAAAAAAAAAGCCTGATAAGACGTGAAAAGAGAAGGGGAAAGGAATCAAGCGACGTTTCGGGCGCTCAGCCTTGATGGAGAACAGACATCGCATGTCTCCGATCTCAAAATGTGTTGTACAGAATCGGGGTCTTAAAATATGTACGCCGTATCTTAATGTTGTATTCGCACGACGGAGTTTCTTCCCGAGGAAAGAATTAAGCGTCATCGAGTTTCGAGGTCACGTGCTACGCGTCAGGGATGTTTGCTACTCCTCCCAGTTCGCGGAGTGCCGAGGAGAACCTGAGAGAGGCCCACAGAATATCCGATATTCCGTCGGAGCGACCGGCCCCTCTCCTTTTCCTACCTGCTTTTGAAGGAGCATAATGATAAACAGCTTTGAAGTAGGGAGTGAATTTTCCTTATTATTTTTCCCTGCCTTTTGAACAATGACGTGCCGAAAGTCGCCAGCCTGTTTGAGAAAAGAAAGACTCCGGCGACTCAACTACATGCGACTCCGACGTGCGAGTGCTCGTTTGGATTTTCTGCACTGCCTCCTCCGTCTCGTTTCGCGTTTTTCTTGCAGCTCCATGACGTACTCGTTTTCCTCCGGAGATAAAGCTCTGTTGTGGAAGAACACCATTAGACTCGACATTTCGGGTATGTCCGACGCACCCTTAGACGTTCGGGTACGTCCAACGTATCTTTACACTCTGCGTTCCCGATACGTCCGATGCTTCTTTATACTTCTCGTTCCGGGTACATCCGACGCAACTTTAGACGTTCCGGGTACGTCCGACGTACCTTTAGACTCCGCGTTCCAGATACGTCCGACGTACCATTAGACTTCTCGTTCCGGGTACGTCCGACGTCCCTTTAACCGTTGCGGGTACGTCTGATGCACCTTTAGGCGTTCCGGGTACGTCCGACGCACCTTTAGGTGTTCCGGGTACGTCCAACGCACCTTTAGGTGTTCCGGGTACGTCCGACGCACCTTTAGACTTCTCGTTTCGATACGTGTGACACACCTTTAGACGCTACGTCGGACGCACCTTTAGACGTTCCGGGTACGTCCGATGCACCTTTAGGCGTTCCCGGTACGTCCAAGTACCTTTAGTCTCCGCGCTCCGGATACGTCCGACGTACCGCTAGACTTCTCGTTCTGGGTACGTTCGAAGCACCTTTAGACGTTCCAGGTACGTCCGACGTACCTTTAGACTCCGCGTTCCAGATACGTCCGACGTACCATTAGACTTCTCGTTCCGGGTACGTCCGACGTGCCTTTAGCCGTTGCGGGTACGTCTGATGCACCTTTAGGCGTTCCGGGTACGTCCGACGCACCTTTAGGTGTTCGGGGTACGTCCAACGCACCTTTAGGTGTTCCGGGTACGTCCGACGCACCTTTAGACTTCTCGTTTCGGTACGTGTGACGCACCTTTAGACGTTGCGGCTACCTCCGATGTGCCTTTAAACGTCTCGTTCCGGTTACGTCCGACGCACCTTTAGACCCTGCGGTCCGGATACGTCCGACTTACCTTTAGACTTATCGTTCCGGATACGCCCGCCGTACCTTTAGACGTTCCGGGTAAGTCCGACGTACCTTTAGACTACTCGTTTCGGGTACGTCCGACGCCACCTTTAGACTCCGCGTTCCGGATACGTCCGATGTACCTTTAGACTTCTCCTTCCGGGTACTTCTTAGACATCTTTAGATGTTCAGGGTACGTCCGACGCACCTTTAGGCGTTCCGGGTGTGTCCGATGTACCTTTAGAATCCGCGTTCCGGATATGTCCGACGAACTTTTAGACTTCTCGTTTCGGGTATGTCTGACATACCTTTAGACGTTCCGGGTACGTCTGACGCACCTTTAGACGTTCCGGGTACGTCCGACATACCTTCAGACTCCGCGTTCCGGACACGTCCGACGTGCCGTTAAACTTGTCGTTCTGGGTCGTCCGACGCACCTTTAGATGTTCCAGGTACGTCCGACGTACCGTTAGACTTCGCGTTCTGGATACGTCCGACGTGCCTTTAAACTTCTCGTTCCGGGTACGTCCGACGCCACATTTAGACCCCGCGTTCCGGATACACCCGACGTACCTTTAGACTTCTCGTTCCGGATACGGCCGCCGTACCTTTAGACGTTCCGGGTACTTCCAACGTACCTTTAGACTTCTCGTTCCGGGTACGTCCGACGCACCTTTCAACTCCGTGTTCCAGATACGTCCGATGTACCTTCAGACTTCTCGTTCCGGGTACCACTGACACACCTATAGATGTTCCGGGTACATCCGACGCACCTTTAGACGTTCCGGGTACGTCCAACGTACTTTTAGACTAGGCGTTCCGGATACGTCCGACGTACCTTTAGACTTCTCGTTCCGGGTACGTTCGACGCACCTTTAGACGTTCAGGGTACGTCCGACACACCTTTAGACGTTCCGGGTGCGTCCGACGTAAGTTTAAACTTCTCGTTTCGGGTACGTCTGACGCACCTTTAAACCGGGTGCGTCCGATGTACCTTTAGATTCCGCGTTCTGGATACGTCCGACGTACCTTTAGACTTCTCCTTCCGGTACGTCCGACACACCTTTAGACGTTCCGGGTACGCCCGACGTACCTTTAGACTCTGCGTTCCGGATACGTCCAACTTACCTTTGGACATATCGTTTCGGGTATGTCCGACACACCTTTTGGTGTTCCAGGTACGTCCGACGTACCTTTAGACGTTCCTTGTACGTGCGCCGTACCTTTAGACACCGCGTTCCAGATACGTCCGACGTATCTTTAAAATTTCTCCTTCCGGGTAGAACCGACGCACCTTGAGACGTTCCGGGTACAACCGACGTACCTTTAAACTGCGCGTTCCGGATACGTCAGACGTACAATTAGACTTCTCGTTTGGGTACGTCCGACGCACCTTTAGACGTTCCAGGTGCGTCCGACGTACCTTTAGACTCCGCGTTCCGGATACGTCCGACGTGCCTTTAAACTTCTCGTTTTGGGTACGTCCGACGCACCTTTAGACCCCGCGTTCCGGATACGTCCGACTTCTCGTTCTGCATACGTCCGCCATATGTTTAGACGTTCCGGGTACGTCCGACGAACCTTTAGGCTTCTCGTTCCGGGTACGTCCGACGCACCTTTAGACTCCGCATTCCAGATACGTACGATGGATCTTTAGACTTTTCGTTTCTGGTACGTCTGACGCACCTATAGATGTTCCGGGTACGTCCGACACACCTTTAGACTTTCCGGGTACGTCCAACGTACCTTTAGGCTCCGCGTTCCGGATACGTCCGACGTACCTTTAGACTTCTCGTTCCGGGTACGTTTGACACACCTTTAGACGTTCTGTGTACGTCCGAAGCACCTTTAGACGTTCCGGGTGCATCCGACGTACCTTTAAACTTCTTGTTTCGGGTACGTCTGATGCACCTTTAGACGTTCCGGGTACGTCTGACGGACCTTTAGACGTTCCGGGTACGTCCGACGTACCTTTAGACTTCGCGTTCCAGATACGTGTGAAGTGCCTTCAAACTTCTCGTTCCGGGTATGTCTGACACACCTATAGATGTTCCGGCTACGTCCGACGCACATTTAGACATTCCGGGTACGTCCAACGTACCTTTAGGCTCCGCGTTCGGGATACGTCCGACGTACGTTTAGACTTTTCCTTCCGGGTACGTTCGACGCACCTTTAGACGTTCAGGGTACGTCCGACGCACCTTTAGATGTTCCGGGTGCGTCCGACGTACCTCTAAACTTCTCGTTTCGGGTTCGTCTGACGCACCTTTAGACGTAGCGGGTACGTCTGACGCACTTTTAGCTGTTCCGGGTACGTCCGATGTACCTTTAGACTCTGCGTTGTGGATACATCCGACGTACCTTTAGACTTCTCGTTCCGGGTATGTCTGACACACCTTTAGACGTTCCAGGTACGTCTGACCCACCTTTAGACGTTCCGGGTACGTCCGACGTGCCTTTAGACTCCGCATTTCATAAACGTCCGACGTACCTTTAGACTTCTCGTTCCGGTACGTCCGACGCACCCTTAGACGTTCCGGGTACGCCGGACGTACCTTTAGACTTCGCGTTCCAGATACGTCCGGCTTACTTTTAGACATCTCGTTCCGGGTATGTCCGACACATCTTTAGACTCCGCGTACTGATACGTCCGACGAGCCTTTAGACTTCTCCTTCCAGACACGTCTGACGCACCTTTAGACGTTCCGGGTACGTCCAACGCACCTTTAGACGTTCCGGGTGCGTCCGAAGTACCTTTAGACTTCTAGTTCCGGGTCCGTCCGGCGCACATTTAAACGTTCCGGGTACGTCCGACACACCTTTCAGCGCTCCGGGTTTGTCCGACGCACCTTTAGATGTTCCGCGTACGTCCGACATAACTTTAGACTCCGCGTTCCGGAAAGGTCCGACTTACCTTTAGACATCTCGTTCCGGGTACGTCCGACGCACCTTTAGACGTTCCGGGTACGTCCGACGCACCTTTAGACGTTCCGGGTACGTCCGACGCACCTTTAGGTGTTCCGGGTACGTCCAACACACCTTTAGACTTCTCGTTCTGGGTACGTCCGACGCACCTTTAGGCGTTCCGGGTACGTCCGACATACCTTTAGACTGCGCATTCCGGATACGTCCGACGTACCTTTAGACTTCTCGTTCCGGGTACGTCTGACGCACCTTTAGACGTTCCGGGTACGTCCGACATACCTTTAGACTCCAAGTTCCGGATACGTCCGACGTGTCTTTAAACTTCTCGTTCCGGGTATGTCCGACGCACCTTTAGACTCCACGTTCCGGATACGTCCGACGTACATTTAGACTTCTCGTTCCGGATACGTCCAAAGTAAATTTAGACGTTCCGGGTACGTCGGACGCACCTTTAGACTTCTCATTCCGGGTACGTCCGACGCACCTACAGACGTTACGGGTACGTCCGACGCACCTTTAGACGTTCCGGGTACGTCCAACATAGCTTTAGACTCCGCGTTCCGGATACGTCCGACGTACCTTTAGACTTCTCGTTCCGGGTGCGGCCGACACACCTTTAGACTTTCCGGGTATGTCCGACGCACCTTTACATGTTCCGGGTAGGTCCGACGTAAATTTAGACACCGCGTTCCGGATACGTCCGACGTACCTTTAGACTTTTCCTTCCGGGTACGTCCGACACACCTTGAGACGTTTCGGGAACGTCCGACGAACCTTTAGACTCCGCGTTCCGGATACGTTCGACGTACCTTTAGACTTCTCGTTCCGGCTACGTTCGACGCACCTTTAGACGTTCAGATTACGTCCGACGTACCTTAAGACATTCCGGGTGCGTCTGACGTACCTTTAGACTCCGCGTTCCGGATACGTCCGACGTACCTTTAGACTTCTCATTCCGGGTACGTCTGACGCACCTTTAGAAGTTCCGGGTACGTCCGACGCACCTTTAGACGTTCCGGGTACGTCCGACATACCTTTGGACTCCGTGTTCCGGAAACGTCTGACGTACCTTTATACTTCTCGTTCCGTGTACGTCCGACGCACCTCGAAACATTCCGTGTACGTCCGACGTTCCTTTAGACTCCGCGTTTCGGATACCTCCAACGTACCTTAGACTTCTCGTTCCGGGTACATCCAACGTGCCTTAGACTTCTCGTTCCGGGTATATCCAACGTACAATTAGGTGCTTCGGGTACGTCCGACGCACCTTGAGACGTTCCAGGCACGTCCGACGTACCTTTAGACTCCGTGTTCCGGTTACACCTCACGTACCGTTAGACGTCTCGTTCCGGGTACGTCTGACGTACCTTTAGACGTTCCGGATACGTCCGACGTACCTTTAGACTCCGGCTTCCTGATGTATCCGACATACCTTTAGACACAGCGATATATAAAACAGGACAACAATATTTTCCTATGAGCCAATGCGCACCTAAGCCTAATATTTGCCAAGCCAAATTAGTACATTGCCAGTGCCTCTAGCATTTCTTTTAGTAAACAACACTCGTCAGTGAGAAAGGCTATATTGTTTTCATTTTGCTGAACTGTGTGTTCACTGAAATCAATTCCACAGATGCCCACAATGTCACTTCTTGTTTTGACAAATACCAAGCTAAAGTGGGTCTCGGTTCATAAAAAAAGATTGCTTTTTTGTAACTTTTGATTTACTTTTGAGTAACTTTTGAATGTCAATTGTTCTGAAAATTTCGCATCATCTCACTAGCGCTCGCGTGACATTGTTACATATCCACAGAAACCTGCACCATCGAGTGCTTGTGTCATGCTTCTTCATAAATATACGGCAACACTGTCGTAGAAGCCCATGTATTTATTATAAAAAGATGACAATAGCACCTTGACTTTGCCCTTTGAAACATTTACCATGCCGTGGCTTTAATATATGATATACCGCAATACTTTTGCCAAATTGCCAAGATGTCCGCGTATAAACTTCAAGTACCCCATTCGAAAAAAAGGAAAATTTTGAGACAGATAGTGTCTAAGTTAATCGAAGTGTATAATTTCTTCTTCGACATGAAAAGACGACATAATATATATTATTTTAACAGGTTTCTGGTTTTGTGCCAAACGTTTTGGTTTCTGAGATGTTTTTACACATATAAAAAGCATTTTCGGAGGCACCACTCGCCAAAACATTTTACAAACAGCCAAATTTATACGCCCGAATTTTCAAAACTCGATCGAATATAGGATTTTCCATTTAAATATGGTAATCCAGAATAATTAGTACCGTGTTGGGGATATTATAATTTTTTCAAAGTTATTCGCTGGGATTCTCGATACTCATTGGCCAAATCAGGTGCGTTCATCCTCGTTCAGCCGGACGTTTAGAATCATTTTTTTTTTAAATTATAGTACTAGTATCTATAAAGTAGCAAAAAAAGTCATTTTACCGTGATAAAATTTTTACACCAGAAATTTGTTTTTGACATGTTAATAGTTTTTTTTTTTGTTCGGAACAAAGTTAGTTGAATGTATGGAAATTAAGATCATTGTGGTGTATAAAGGTGTTAAAGATGCTGATAGCTTTTATGAATTTAATTCTTATGCACAAAAAGCGTAAACTTAACCATATATTAATATATGGAAATAAAATTCATAATCGCTATTGGGAACCAGGCCAGCAGAAAAAAAAATATTGTGAGAAAAATGTTTTTAAGGAGGAAAATATGTTACTTCACATATTGTCACGAATGACAATTGATGAGGCAACTAATGAGTGACGGAGACTAAACGTGTAATGATGCGAACTTGTGCCCCCGAAAAAATAGAAACAGGATGCATCACAGGTGTTGATGGAGGCGTAGAAGCAGTATCGAGAGCTGGGTCGAGGCTGACTCCGGCCCACAGCAAAAGTCCACGCATGTACGTAAGGGGCTGCCCCTTATGTACATGCGTGGATTTCTCAAACAATCGGCGTAGAATGTTCGGCGCATGCAACATTCGAACCTCGAGCAATTAGCAGGGTTCTCTAATTTACCAGAACGCGACATTTGCAGAAACCATTAAAAAGTGCATCTGCGGCCAGACATCGAACTTCGGTCTTTTGCGTGGGAGCCAAGCACGATAACCAATAAGCCACGGGCATTTTCTTTTTTTTTTTCAACATAACATTTATTTACACTTCAGGTACACAATACACAGATTATGTCGTATGTGGGAGAATAAAAAGTTGTTGCATACAATAAAGAAAAAGATGAAAGGGAGCCTAGAACTTCTTTTGCAAAAGCGAGTACCGACTGTGATTAAAGCGACGGAAACACTTGCACAAATCATCTAAAAAATAAAAAAAATCATGTTAAGATTTTGAGAAGTTACTGGAGCAGCCGAGATCTAGAAAGGTCCCACCCCGTTTTCGGGCGTGGAATATTTACTCCGCCATGCGTCCCCGGGTCAGGGTGTCCCCACGGTCGTTACAACGCTATTATCTCTTAAGAATCTTATGGACCATCCTAACTTTTTCAAAGAATGTATCCATGCAGGTTTTGGTAATAACACATATTCCACCACGTCCACTTGGGTTCGCCACAGAGCCTGCCGTCCCAGCACGGCAATCACTTAACCAGGATGAACCTGAGAACTCTCAGGCCAATCCTTGACACAACCAGTCTGACCCGGATGAAGGTCTGTGCCTCGTCCCAAAAGAGGGCGGCGTTGACACACTCGATGAAGCCGGGGTTATGAGTTTCTGCAGTTGGCGAACCATGGCACGAGGAAACCCATGGCCTCCTGCCTCACTTTAACGTGAAGCACCCGTGCATGAAAGCGGAAGAAGTCCTTCGGTGCTGTTGGAAGTAGACGTCTCTTGACACGCCGCAGCATGTCGGTTTCGATTTGGCCACACGAGGGGTCAGAGCAAAAAGGAAGGAGGCAAAATCGCTGCCACGAAGTCCAGTAGAGCGTCTATCTTCTCACCGTGTTCAGGTAAACCCATAAGCAGAGGCCCTCCGGGGTCAACACAGCGGACGCAATGTGCTTATAAAATGTTCCCACCAGGGTATCACCTGTAAAGGCGGTCCCTGTGACCTACCTCTTTGAAAGGAAACCGCTTTCCAAATGGTGAGAAGCAGCCCAGATGACCGGGTCACTGTGATCTCAAGAATAAAAAAAAGACGCCGGATGGTCTATTTGGGGGCGACGTTTACCATGCACAGACCGCCCCGCTTTACGCTCCGGTGCAAGTTTGGCCCCCGCATAACTTCCAGCTTGGACCGCCCCACAAACATCGCCCATACTCAGTGTTACCTGTGGGCCATATAGAGGTCGGGAAAGGCATTTCCTGGGTTGTGTAAAGAACTGCAGGAAAAAGAGCGCTCCACACAGGTAGCTTAATGTCACTCTCACCAGCGGATCAGGCTTCAAATTTCATCCTGGTGGAACAAATGAGAGCCAAATTGTCGGCATTCATTCAGGACCTTAATGTGGCACATAAGAGCCACAGTCCGTTAATAGAGCCACTCTGAAGTATCATGCAACAGGCTGTTTTTAAGTAGAGATAAAATAGGGAAGAGCGGACATTCCTGACGCACCAAGCGGTGGAGAGTGATGAACGCTCCGACAATGACGTTAATGGCCAGTTTCATGCTGTTAACTTTGTAGCATTCTGCCATCCAATCCTCCCAATATTCACCCACTCCGCAGCTCCGCAGCAGTGAGAAAAGGCAGCTTTTATCCACCCTATCTGCTGCGAAACCCAGGGTTTTTGCGTTCAATCTCTACCCCAGCCTACTTAAATTTAGTTGAACATAGTATCAGTGTGCGGTCGTCTATCACTACTGTGCAATGCACGATAAGAATGATGCACAGCAACGGATGCTACTAGCAACCATAATCAATACCTTGTCACTTTACGGTTGCATTTCACGTGAACTTCCAGCTGGTTGGAACGACAGGCGAGCGTGAAGGCATGTGATACGCGTCGTGCGCTGGACTGCCTCACCTAGCTCGAAGCGGATCCATTATAGGGCACAACATCGTAAAGTGAATTGGGGTATACCAGTTATACCGCACCCTCTCAATTTATCATTTATTCCATGAGCCAGTGTTATCATTCTATGGCAGGCACACCTGACACTGCTAGACAACTGACGTCCAATTTGATTTCGCTTGCATCGACATGGTCGACAGTCAACTTGTCCAGAATTACAAAACAGGTCATAATAACCCACCACTATATAAAACGCATTCTCGAACAAACAATAACAATATACATATAAATATATATATATATATGTAGTAACTCAACTGTACGCATCTTTGACTTATTAACTTTTCCCGGTCCATTGTTTTTATACTTACCTTAATTTAGCTATATATATATATATATATATATTGTCAGGAAGGTGAAGACGACGGCGGGGCAGTGGCGCGCACGACCATCTCGCGCCAGGCCCCACGGTCCGGCTTGGCCTCGATAAATCCTTTGTGTGTCCTATCATCGTGTACTGTACTGTCCTTTCTGCTGCAGACAGCATCACCCTAACAATATATATATATATATAAAGTCAAAGATGCGTACTGTCGAAGTTACTCATTCGAAATTTATTACGACGTTTCGAGCGGGGACCGCTCTTCATCAGATAGCGAGTGTACAGCCCGTGATTGTTTAAATCATATATGTATATATCGGCAGCAAAACAAGAACACCGCATACATTACGGGAGAGTGTAAAAATGTACAGAAATAACCAGCAGCAGGAAAACGAAAAACACCGCATCAACAAGTATAATTTGCAATCATATTACAAAAACAACATTATTAAACTAGCAAACGGCATGCAACACTCAATAGTAACAATGAACAAACTAGTTCTGCAAGCGCTTCAAATTATTTAAAAAGTCTGTAGCGGAACTTGAGTTTACAATTTCCTGCGGTAGAATGTTACATATATCTATTGTTTTAGGAAAGAGAGAACAGTGAAATACAATGGGAGAGCGCCTTTAGAGCGCGCGACACCAGAGCGCCGACGTTAGAGCGCGCGACACGAGGGCGCTGCGACAGTAGCGCGCTTCACACTAGAGCGCGCGTCACGAGAGCGCATGACCAGTTGAGCGCGCGACACGAGAGCGCACGGCCAGTTGAGCGAACACCGCAGAATATGTGATGCAGCTGCGGCTCCACAGACAGAACAAAATTGTGCGACTCTCCTTATCGGAGCGTTGGTGACTTTTGATTGATTGAATACGGCTTTAATAAAAAATAAAAATCAAACGGGTACGACTTTTTCTATCCAATTCTTTGTTGACATCGGAAAGAAAAGGGGACAGGGGAGTGGGCTTGGGCATAAAGGTACCGGGACTATCTGCAGTTGGGTTTACGTTTTGTTATATTTGGTCTATTCTTGACGAGCATTTGGGCTCCGATCTTAATGGTGGCTGTATAAACGTCTCTCACATAATTTTAAATAGTATTGTGACGTTCATAACCGTTATGAAGAAAGCTCACCGCCAAAAAATTCTCAGTAAAAAACTCATCGAAGGAAAGCTCAACGCAAGTCTACCGGATGCAGAGCTTTTTAGCCTTTTCACGGACACTGGGAAACCTTCCCTGCGAATCTGCGAAATATATTTAAGAACATTTTTCCAAAATCTTAATTCGGTGACGCGTCGAGTACGGTGGCGACGTCACTTTTTGTTGTTGATAGAACACAAAGAGACATGCCCGTTCTGCGTGTCTCAGAAAAGAGTCTGCGAAGAAAAAAGACTTGTCTATCGCTTTGTACGTTCTTTGCATTCTACAGAACCGTAGCTTCTCCACCTTTGTTCTTAGAAAGTAGAACAATCTTTTAGGGCGGAACCAAAGTGCTTTGATTCAGATATATTCGAATACCAAAGATTTCAGGAAGTTATTAAATATAAAAAAAAAAAACCAGCACAGAGAGAAATAACAACTCGAACATAAAAGTTTTAGACATGATTAGACACCGAACATCTGCACGGGGATAGTGCCGCGGGTAGTAAATTTAAAGGATTGATTGTATAGGATTCGTAGGTCACCTTTTGTCCGGAAAAAACGTCTCCAGAGACCATTTTTAGACCACCTGAAACTGGGTGGACGAAACACGACGACGTGTTTCTTCCACCCAGTCTCAGGTGGTCTAAAAATGGCAAACTTACACCATCTCGCCTGCGCCCTGTTTTTTCATGTCTCCAGAGACACAGCACCAATGCGTCAAGATCTATCGCAAATTTGCAAAGACTGTGAGTGTGCAGAAAATAACATTTCAGCTGACCTAATGTTATTTTCTGCGCAAATAAAGGGTACAAATATATATATATATATATATATATATATATATATATATATATATATATTTGTAGCGTTTATTTGCGCAGAAAATAACATTGCAGCTCACCTAGCTTCATTAGTTATTTGATTATAATTCATAAAGTTAGACAAATAAATAAATATATATATATATATATATATATACATATATAACGGGCATGGTGGTGGGAGGCCGAAGGCGTGGGTATAAAACTGAGAAGAAAAAAACCCTTAGTGAAAAACAGCAACAACGGACGATTTAATCTTCGACGTTTCGGCCGGAGTCCGGCCTTCGTCAGGAAGAACCTGACGAAGGCCGGACTCCGGCCGAAACGTCGAAGATTAAATCGTCCGTTGTTGCTGTTTTTCACTAAGGGTTTTTTCTTCTCAATTTTATATATATATATATATTCTTTTTTGCTGTCAGCTTTTTTCAACACTTCTTGCTTGTCACACGCAAATATTTCGTCGACTCATTTCGCAATGTCGTTGTTTAATGCCGCGGTAAAACACACGATGTCCGAACAAGTGGTCGGTCCGGTCAGGCCGCTCGCGTTGGACTGGTTGTGCGCTCTCGTGACGGGCGCTCTAATGACACGCGCGCAAATGTCGCTGCGCTCTCGAGACGCGCGCTCCAACGTCGCTGCGCTTTTCTGTCAGCGCTCTAATGTCGGCGCTCTAGTGTCGTGCGCTCTAGTGTTTTACAGCCAAATACAATAAATCTACTTCGAAAAGGCTGGATCACTTTAGAATGGCTATTTCTTAGAATGCGAGTTATCCGGGGTTTCAAATACAGGGTGTAGTCAATGTTAAAAAAAATCACGATACATCATAAAAATATACTTTAGTCTAGCATTTTTCCGCCGCTCACAAAGAAGCTGTTTTAACATGCCAGTGACAGAGTCGGTTTTTCTTTATCTGGAGAGTATATACCGAGCTAAAAGTCTTTGTACGCTCTCTAATTTGTGAATGTGATTTTTTTTATTAGGGTCCCATATTACATTTGCGTACTCTAATACTGGTCGTATGACTGTTTTGTAGACAATCAGCTTGGCACTCATAGCCGCATATCTAAACTTCCTTTTCAGGTATCCTAATGTACGCTTAGCTGAACAGCAGATGTTGTTAACGTGGCTCCCCCATATATGTATATATCGGGCGAGAGAGAGGAAGAGAAAGAGAAAGAGAGAAACTTTACTACTAGTTTCTTGGTTAACTGACAAACATATTTAATTTGATGATTCATGCGAAGCGCATATCCAAGGAGCCATTCTCGTTTGTCAGTGTCTTCGGAATAGCCAAAGACCAAGAAATATTTAAGAAAGACTGAAAATAAAATAATTAGATTCACTTCTTTTCACAGAAAAAATGGGTTCACACAAACCTTTAGTTGTCCTAACGCTCCATATCTGTCGTTGGGGAAAAAATGGGATCTTGCTGCGCTTCTCAATTCCGTCGAACATCCATCGCTCTCAATGCAAGATGAAGCGATGTGAAGGCGCATTCGCACATCACAATCTAAGACGTAAGCGTCATTGTTAATTCACAGTCCCTGATTGGCTCAATCACCTGCATATCGCTGTCACATAGTACACTCCCGGCAGCTGATTGGTTCAACCGGTCGACGGGAACTACTACTACGTAAGACATTTGTGACACATGATTGGTTGAGCTGGTTCGTAGCCTCAACTTCGGTGCATCATGAGAAAAAGAAGCCTTCGCGATTTCGACGGTTTTTTTCTACGCTCAAGTGAAAGGCAGATGTTGGAAGTGTTTTACTTTGCGAAGCACGTATAACGTTTTCCTTTTTAAAATACAATGGGCTGAGCCTAAATAGAAAAAAAAAGAAAAATGTGGACTTAGATGGAGTAAGACCGGACATGCTCCCCGGACAGAGATAGAGCTTGGGCCGGCAGCGGGGCTTCCAATGATTGATGACGAGAAATCCGATCGCATCTCGTGAACCGTGCCACGGCGTGGATCTCGAGGCTCTCCAACGCAATTTACGAATTGACTTCCGAGACGCGGAAGCGCTACTATACCCTGTTTCACATTAGAAAGTTTTATTTAAGCGTTTTTGCATATCCGGTGCGGTATGATTAGCTCTTTGCAACGAACTGCGCACGAGGGCACATTGTACCGTATCGGATGTGCCAAAGCGGTTCCCTAAAAACTCTACATCAAGTCCGACCGCAGCCGATGTTATGATCTGACGCCAGCAGCTTAAAAAGTGCATCGTCACGCCGCTCGTAGTCTGCTTGATGGGTTCAATGAGACAGTAGCGTCCTACGGTCAAACTCGAAAGTGGTACAAGGTTAAAATTTGTCGTCAACTAAGTCAACGCGTGAGATTTTTAACATGCATTGCGCAGTGGTTTATACAAAACCTCACGTCGGTATGATGTTCATCATACAAGTTAACCAAGGAGCTAAACAAATATAATTTACGACAAAAAGCCAAGCGGATTTGTGGCGTGTCTAATATATTTTAGTTTTCATCTTTGAGCAAACCCGTTAAAATCGTTTGTCATTTTTCTTAGATGAATACAAGAAACAGGCCACGGTAATATTAGGCGTCATTTGTTTAGACTTCGAACAAAACTTTGTTTTATGAAAAAAACGAACACCTGTAGGCAGTGCCCTATTTCGGGCAGCGCTGAAGGAAACCAATGTATCCCGCTAGAGTACAGGTCTCGTGCAAAGCGGCTAGGGTCGAGCGGTTGGGGCGGGCTTTTGCCCTCCGCTTCGAGACCGATTTCTCCCTACCGCTTTCGTGAACCGGCAACCAATCGCAACGCGACACGGGTAGCTTTCGAAACAAGATGGCATCTGTCGCTGGTGTGTTGTCGAAGGCGCTGTATAGCCCTATGCTGCAGCAGACAAATCACCCAAGAAACGTGATGTTCACGTCCGTCTCTTGGATCCGCCGAGAAAATAACTCGCTCGTAATCTTAGGGCGCTCCGCTGGTATGGCTCGGGTAAGCTAGTTAGTTTATTATTTGAAGTGACAATTAAAGCTCGTCCCTGCGGTGCCTTGCTGGTCATTTCCCCTGAAACATTGGAATCCAATTCCAATCGACCGAAATGACGGCTTTTGTATCCACTAAGCCAGTCGCGTGAACTATTAAAGCTTTCGACACCGTGAACGACCGCCAGGAAGAGCGATAGAGGCGTCGTGAGCCTAATTGCGTAGCCTACACACTACTGCGGAGGTGGAATGGTACCCGCTCTAGTGATGTTTCTTCTGCCAAGAGGAATAAAAGAAACCTATTCAATAAATAAAGCGTGCGTACAAGAAGATGCTGAGTTAATCCAAAGGGCGTTTATATGAGCTAAATGTCAAACAACCCGCAGACGCGATAGACATGCGAGTGAGGAAAGGAGGGTCCGCTGCCAACGAAGCCACGACCGGCTAGCACTAAACATATTCTTCGCATCACGGTCCACCAGTGACGCTCACTACACCAAATATGATAAGAGCGAACAACGCGGAATGAAAACTGGCCCTCTATTTCGGAAACAAGATCAGCTACCCCTACGGGAAAGGTTCAGTTCGAAGAAAGGGTCGGGTGAATCCTCTTCTGACTCACAAATGCGCGCCTAGCTGGGCTTTGCTTCTGTGCCGAATTGAGGGAATCGTAGGCGGGTTTTGGGGGTTTTGCGGGTCCACGTTACTTTTTCCGCTGTCTGAACTTGTGATCCGCGCGAGCATCCCGAAGAAAAACGTTCGGCATCAAAGTAGCTATTTTTTGGATGTGAGTCGTGGATTAAACTGCATATTGAAGTGTAAAACGAAGTTGACAAACGTAAGCTTTAAAAGGTCACGCGTAATCGCCAAAAAATCGCCAACAGCATCTCAGTGTGTCTGAGCAGGGCCGCTGGTGAACCGCATCCGCAACCGCTTCGCAAACGGAGCTCAGCAGCCAGTGTGAAACAATGACTCTACATTTTTCCTTCCTCCTCTGTGCAGGTCGTCCACGTGTCGCATTTCGGGTTCGAGCCGTTGACTTTTCTAGTTTTCATAAAAATATAGTTACTTTGCAGGGAAATGTTGATTGCGTAGACATCTCACACCATATTGAATTTGCGCGCAGTCAACTTTTCACGTGGTTTCCCAAGGACGAGGGTATGCACGAGTGCAACAACGCCACCAGAGGCGGCCTACCGCCGCAACCGACGAGTGGTTGCGGTTAAGTGTTCGCAGCTAGGCTTAACGGGGTTAGCGGAACCTCTCCCAAACGTCATCTCCTGGATGGGAACCGGAGCGCCGGGGTTGGGGAACTTTTGTACCCGTTTAGCCGGTGGGTGTCCAACGGTGGGCTTCGAACTGACCACCTCCCGTAGCCGAGGCGGACCCTCCGTGCCACTAGGTTACGGCTACGGTTTTAATTGCTTGGCCAAATAAAATAGAAGGCGGGTTCAGTGTTCCTTTAAGGTAAAACGGAGTATTGCATCGTCCTGCGTAATCTACGCGCGCAAACCTTCATGTCCGTTTGCTAAACCCGCTTATTAAACTCGGAGCGTACTAACTGTCAACGGTTGCTGCGGGATTAGAGGTTAGAAAGAGAGATGGCAAAGCTGCGACGCTTGCCGTCTCGTTGTTCTGAAAAGAAATCGACAAGAATTTTGGCGATTAGCGGGGTCTAAACGGGAAGGGACACCCCGGGATTACCAAAACTTCGATTGAAAAACACCACTCGAAAAAAAAAAAAGCCTGGGTGCGAAGTTTTGAGCATGGCTCGAAACTTCTGTGACAGACGCACTCTAAATTGAGAAGCTGTGCAACTGATTTTGCGAGAAAAAAAAACTAAAAACGAAAGAATGAATTCTGAATTGGTGCTTTGCGAACTCACGGTAGATGTCGAGGGTGACCGACGAAGCAACGGTGTAGGCCCGGTTGTGTTCGAACGCCCTGCTGTGAGGCTGGCGTTCAGGTCTTGAGCGTGCACCTGCGTTACTTCCAGCTCGAATGAGTCACGCCGTGGGAAGATCTGTCCACCCTGCTAGGGAGCTTCTCGGTCGAGTTGCGCCACCACGTGATGAATGGCTCCGGCACGCCTGCGTTGTCGGGGACAGAAATGGGACGGACGCAAAGAACGAAGTTCCGAAGAGTAGCAGGAAATTTAGTTGATCGTGTTATTCTGAAATAATAATGGCATATCAAGAACTAAACCTACGAATTTTACATAAAAAAGGACAATATGCATCGAACGAGCATCAAAGCTCTATATACTTTGTTTGACATTAAGTCCAGATGTAGCCGACGCTACGAGCTGAGGGAACCAATTAGACAGCCTCAAACGCACACCATTATTATGTTCGTCATATTTACGCACGCGTTCTATTATCGCGGAACCTATCATAAACAGAAGAGGTCCAGGTATTTGCAGTTTTGAGGCGACTCGATTGGGTCTCATTAACTTGTAGTGTCGGCTGCGCCACTACTTAAGCTGAGACGAAGTATATAATGAAACAGTTATCTATGATAAAATGTCATGCGACGAATATCACTTAATTTATAAAATATAAATACAGAAATAAACAAATAAATAAATAAAAACGCGCGAAACAGGTTTGAAACCTTCGAACAACATACGAAACGAGCTGACGAGCCGGGGAATCTGCGGCGCTGTCTGATCTTTCTCCTTCCCGCCATGTCGCAAACGATGATGACGATAGCTGGAGAAGCGCACCCTGTAGTTCGCGCACGCCTCCAATATAGAAGGGCGTGAGTGGGGTTCCATTTTGGGTTAGCAAAATAAAACTCTGGATAGAGAAGATTCGTCACTTAAAACTGAAATCTTTTTGTTTATCGTGGAATTCGAACTGCATTTTTCATTTTTTATTTAATTGTGATAAATTTATGTCCGAGGGTTAGTTTTCGATGTTTATCGGTATTTACCAGAAGCACGAAATCCTAGATATAAGGAGTGCCTTTCCGTAGCATTATTTCGGAAAACGGGTGCTGGCACAAGCCCTTGCCGATGTTCTTACAAAAACATCTCGGAACCTTGGACCTTCCTCAACCTTTCCGACTAAAGAATCCAGAAGACCTAGCCCAGCGTTAGAGAAGTTACACGCCGGTATTGGAACTGTTGGACTGTTTTTTTTCTTAATCTAGTAGATTTGTATTATATTCGCATTGTTTAAACTCTTTTGGGGTTCGTGTCTGGTGCACCTCAGAGGCGTTATAGATTTTCAAAATTCTTGTGGCATCTCAGTCTCAGCATGTCTAGAGTTGATTCGCCTGTATCTTCAGTCCATTCATGTCGAACACAAGGGCGAAGTGTTCCTTAAGAAATCCGTCGTGTGCACAGGGTCGTGCCTAGCGCCCTTCCAAAGCGAAATCTTTAGGTTTCACGTTGACACCAAGGTTAAATCAAACCTTGAGCAGGAATTTCCCGAAGCCAGGGTTTGTCGCTACGTAGATGATTACCTTATCCCTCATTGCACTACTTTAGATACCGCAGCGATTGAAAGCGTTTTCCATAAGAACTCCGTCAGGCTCACGTTCACAAAAGAGACCCCGTCATCTAAAGGATTACAGCTCCTTGATCTGAGATTGGTCCCCACCAGTGTCGGGATCTGCTTGTTCAATCAGCAGAGATCTGCGAAGCCTGTTCTGCGTTCCAGCAGCTCGCCCTCAAAAAACGTAAAAAACTGGCATTGTTCGAAACCGTAATGCTGCTGCCGAATTCATGTCGTGTCATCACCTTACCACAACTAGTCTGTCCAATCAGATAGGCCGCCTTCTCAAGGCAGGTTACCCAAACGACTTGATCGAGCTTACCATCAAAAGACTTGCCACGGTGCCTCAATCCAAAAAGCCGCCCCTTTGAAGTCCCGCTTCGCGTGCATCGCGTACATTCATAACATTTCGCATCGACTGAAATCAATAGCGCACGAGTTCAACACCAACGTGGTTTTCTTGTGCAAGTTTAAATTGGCATCTATTTGCAAAAAAAAGTCAACAGCCCCGGACCTGCACCCCCTTGCCAAAAAAATTACAAAACCTGTTACGTTCCTAGTCGCAAAGAGTGTGTTTACTCAATCCCTATGTCTCGTGGTGCCCGATACATTAACCAAACAGGGCGCTGCTTAAACGACCGCCTGAGAGGGTACGCAAACGAGGTTAAGAAAGCGGTCTCCAATGGTTCAGAGGTTAGACACCACCCGATCCCCAAACACGGATCGGAATGTACTTCCTGCTCAGCCGAGCTTCTCTCTACTAGAAGAGTCGGGGTCATACCTCGAGGTATGGTCGGGAGATAATAGAAGCCTTCGCCATGTGTCGATCCAAGGCCAACATCGGCTCCCCCTCCATTGCCCTTTCGGAGAAATAGATAGTATTCCTTAGTTCAGATCTTTCTCACCCCCATCTCCCGGACAGGAGATACCCTCGACGGCATAGTGCTACTTCTTTCCACTTTTTTTTCACTCTCTCTTTTTTCTGTATATAAGCAAACTTTTGGTGTCAATAAATGTTGTTAGTTGGAGCTGGAAGTTTGTGGTCGTCCGTCCTTCTCGTTTTTTCTTTTTTTTTTTCTCAAGTTTATTTAAACCTAGAAATAAATAGGTACGGCCGACACATTATTCATGACTCTGCAGGCCAAGGGGAAACCAAACAAACGTCATGAAACATGTATTTGGACACGAGGTTTGCGTAACCGTTCGGCATGAACTCGGCGCATCTTGTATCGAAAACGACTGCTGCGTCAACGTTCGGCGAGGACTCGGGAGCCAATCACACGCCTCACGCCCCATGGATGGATGGATGAATGTTAATGGCTATATCCGTTGTAACGGGCGGCAGCTTGCGCCACCTAGCGTAAGTCTAAGAAGACAAACATATGATTCCTCCCGCCATTCTAAGCCAATGTTCTCCCTTTATCTCTCACCAGGCGGTGATAGCTAACTATTACCAGGTAGCGACAGTTACTAACATTGGCGGTAGCCGAAAATGGCGATTGTAAACTTGCTTAATGGTGTTTTTGAAAAGGGTTCATTACGGCGGGTAAATGAGCCATATTTTAGCATTAGACTCCGATCCTGCTGACGCCGAGCTTGACAAATTATTGGACGAGTTCTTGGCGACCCTAAGGGCGACGCTAACGTCACCTTGAACGTTCGTCGAACTCCGCATCACGTTTAAAACCGAGAGAAGCGACACGTTGAGGGTGGGAGGAAGAAGGGTCCGTGGGAATAATTGAGATTAATGACCGCGGGCGTCTGGCGTCCAGAATTGCGCTACCGGCGTTTCCTCGTCTTTGTTTGCTTCAATGTACGGAGGACGCACGTCTAAAAATGTATAGACATTATAAACAGTGGATGCGGAGTTCATAAATACTCTACTGCTTTAAGAAGCTCTGAAAATCCTTAATGTACTTCACTTCATTCTAGGAGATTACAAAAAAACAACCAAAATATCTACAAGGAATGGGGATTTATATGCAACCGAATAAAATTGCTTCGCAAATTGTAACACTTGTCTGCACTTGGTAAAATACGATCAAATGTTTTTTTTTTTTTTTTTGCATTTCTGAACATAAAGTGTAACATAACTAATTATATTGAGTAACTATACGAAACCTGAGTAGATATCGAACTGCTTCGTAAGTTCTAAGTTACAAACATGTTTTACTAAAATGTAATGTTCTTTTGTTTGTATATTGTGTTTTAATATTACAATATATATACAAAATGTTCCTTCTGAGACAAAAAGAAATATGTATTCTTTGTGATTGGACACCGGAAATGCAAAAAAAAAAGATCACTTCGAGATAACTTTATCTATTGGAGAGAACGCTGGGCTATGAGGATGAAATTATAATGAGCAAATTACTTACCTCAAACCCACTGATAAACTTCCTATATATTCGCTCGAGTTGGCACATTTAAAATATAAGTTTGTTGCCTGTGGTCCAGATATAATATATTACGCATTAGAATTCAGACGACTCAATTTCGCTCAGCGCTATACACCAACTCAACCCTGCATACAGCATGCAGGGGTAGTGACGCTTTGGGCATACTTCCGGTTTGGGGCAGTGGGTTGAAGCAGTCTGTGCACGTAACTAAAAAAAAAAACGAATGATCGATTACAAATTTAATTACTCTCTGCTAAAATGTATTTCATTAGATTACGCGATTACGTGAAGAAAACAAAAGTAATTGGGCGATACTTGAAAAAGTAACCGTTACTTTCCCGACGACTTCAGGTTTTCGAAACGCCAGACTTTTCAGTTTTCAGCCGTTTTGAAAACTGGCCTTTCGTAGTGTCCATTACTGGATAAATATCAACTAATTATAAATGGCTTGTTTTCTTAGTCTGCCAGGTTTGGCAAACCATCTTTCTGTCGGACGCTTGGTTCGAGGATTCCATGGTAGCAAACTTGTACAAACAACGCGCGTCATTAGGACGGGGACGGGAAAACAGTAATGGTTTCAAGTAATTTTGGTACTTCTAAATGTAATCTGATTTATTTTTGTGTTCAGTTCCCAATAAAAGTATTCAAATGATTAAAACATTATTCGAAAAAGGTATTGATTTCAAGTAATTCTATTACTTTTAGTGCGTACCATACGTGTGTGGTCGGAAGTCGCCATGCGGAGCGGGCGTTCGGGGGTTAATTGTTTTGGAAGAAACCAGATTAAAACCTGCCTTCCCGTCAAAACGCCGCGACTGGGGCTGCCCAAAAAAGAGCGAGGAAAAAGGTTTCAAGATTTGTTTTCATGTTTTTTGTCCGTCTGCACTCTTCGTCTGGGAGCATTGATGGGTGCTGTGAAAAGTAAAACTAGACGCCGTTGGAACCACGATTGCTTGTGCTGAGAGCACTTGGGGTTGAATTCATGGATATACATGTGGTCATCAGATTTGTTTGTTTTGTTCGAACTTGAACTCAGGTAATCCCTCAAGTTTTCCGAAGAACCCGTACACCGTGTTCAGTGCCTTTTCTCGTTCAAACTGTCGTCTGATCGTTCAAACTACCTTGCTCTTTCAACCGCGTTCAAACTGTCGTCTGCTCGTTCTAACGATAGCGGCCAGTGAACTGAACGTTGCGATACGAAGTGCGGGTATCAAAAGACATCTAGGCTCCAAGCTTGTTTGGGGCAAATAGGCTCGCTGTAAACAGTAGATACAACTATACAGGCACGTAGCCAGGGGGGGGGGGGGCATGAGGCCCGGCCCCCCCCCCCCCTTCCCGAGATCCTCCATTTTGCTGGGTCCTCCTCACCCCCCTTCGCCTCATACAACATTTTTTTCATGGGCGGCCCCCCCGAAACAAAATCCTCCCTTCGTGCCTGCAACGATATATTGATCATTGGTGCCAGTTGCGATCACCGACTTTTTATGCCAGATTAGATTGATCCGATTCTGCTTGCGATTTTGAGTAGGGACGTCCAGCATTGCAGGTATACCAATACGCGCTTGAAGCCCGAGCGACGTCGCGACTGAAACTACCGAGGACGATCTTATCATGCAAATCAGGCTTCATAGTGTCCATTCAGCGGCGTTCACGCGCAATGAATCCCCGCTCGCCACAATATTTCCACGAAGGTCTGCGGTGCAACGAGCTTTGTTAATTTAACTTATGCCACTAAAGTAGTCAGACATTTCTACGACGACGTACAATTAATAATTCTAACGCGAAAAAGAGCACTGGGACTTGCACTTGCACCGACATCACATTCCAATGGCTTGTTGATGCGGGGCGTGGCACTCTTTGCCCACACGTCATCGCGCATGGGCGGAGCCGGTGACATGCCGCTAAAAAGCTCCGTCCGTTTTTTTTTTTGTTTTTTTTTGCATACATGAGTTTATGCTTATTTTGGCCAACTTAAAGGGATTGTCCGGTGATATCCGGAAGTTACTAAGTTTTTCGCTGGTCACGAGGAGAGAACTTCAATCTTGTCATATGTGATATTTATTTTATTTAAAGACTCGCCAGCATTCGTTTGATCATATAATAATATTCAGTACGAAACTTTACGCCAAATTTCGCAACTATGCATGTCAGGCAACGTTACTAGATTACCTCAGTTGTGGAACCCCCCCTCACTCACTTCGATCCGCCTGCCGTCGTTCGAAGCGCCATCTAGATTTTCGTTTCATAAGTATACGTTCCCGAAACCACAGCTGAAGCGACTTCTGATGGCGAACCTGCCGCATGCGCAGAAACGTCTTAGGGTTCGAGAGTACAACGACCTGCTCCAAAACAATGTTCAGACGGCTGATTTGAGTAGCTGGGGTTCGTTTTTCTCGCGATTCTGCATTCTCTCGTCTGCTTTGACGCTCTTCCTTCGCGTGCCCACCACGTCTGCTTGGTCGGTGTTTCCCTTTTGTGCGTCCTTACCTACGTCTGCTTCGGGTTCCGTCGCGTTACTCCGAGGTGAATTAAGACGAGGTGCCCGCGTCGGCTGGCGGTCGTAGGGGACATTTTGGCGTCCGCTTGGCGTTTTCGGGTTGTCGGTGCTGTTTCTTGACGTCGCGTTTCTCCGAGGGGAACGTCGTCGAAGTTCTCGCGTCGGCAAGCAGACGTAAGAGGTTTTTAGGAGTCCGCTTCGGCGTTTCCGGCTTGTTGGCGCTCTTTCCTGACGTCGCGTACGTCTCTCCGAAGGGAATGTCGTCGAAGTGCTGGCGTCGGTCAGCGGTTGCAGGGAACATTGTGGCGTCCGCTTCGGCGTTTTCGGCTTGTCGGTGCTGTTTCTCGACGTCGCACCCTTCTGAGGAGAATGTCGTCGAAGCTCTCGCGTCGGCAAGCAGACGTAAGAGGCTTTTTGGAGTCCGCTTCGGCGTTTTCGGCTTGTCGGTGCTCTTTCCTGACGTCGCGTACGTGTCTCCGAAGGGAATGTCGTCGAAGTGCTCGTGTAGGCTAGCGGTCATAGGAGGTTTTTTGTAGTCCGCTTCGGCGTTTTCGGCTTGTCGGCCCTCTTTCCTGACGTCGCGTACGTCTCTCCGAAGGGAATGTCATCGAAGTGCTGGCGTCGGCCTGCGGTCGTAGAGGACCTTCAGGCGTCCGCTTTGGCGTTTTCGGCTTGTCGGCGCTCTTTCCTGACGTCGCGTACGTCTCTCCGAAGGGAATGTCGTCGAAGTGCTGGCGTTGGCCAGCGGTCGCAGGGGACATTGTGGCGTCCGCTTCGGCGTTTTCGGCTTGTTGGTGCTGTTTCTCGACGTCGCATCTCTCTGAGGGGAATGTCGTCAAAGTTCTCGCGTTGGCAAGTGGTCGTAAAGGCTCTGTTATACTCCGACGTCACGCGCGCGCAAGCGAACGCTGGCCGAAGTCGGCTACGTCACGTCGGTCACGCCGCGCGCGTCAAAAATTCGCCCTCTTTATACTCCGGCGGCCCTGGCGACTCCCGCGGCTGTGCGTCGGTGGGCCGCCGGCAAGGCGCATGCGCAGAATCTGACTACGAGGGCACGTTTCCTGCGAGAGTGGGCCACTTCCGGTTATTTTTTGTTTCAAATAGCAGACAAAAATGCTCGCGCTTCTTGGGCGCCAAGTTCGAGCGAAGGCGTCGACGTACCTTGCACGACGAAAACTCGCGCTTGCACTGTTGGTGCACCACCTGCGCCGCAAGCGTAGGCGGTCAATGTACATAGGGTACATCTTTGACAAGCGCACGGTCTACGGTACTCAAGCTTCCTCGTGTCGTAGACACACGGGTGAGGACGAATTCCCTCGATCAGATTCTCGACGACCGAGTCCGATCCTTCAAACATGACGCCATACGGAGTGGTGCTCCTGTCGTCTGCTTTGCTCGTATTTGCCGCGCTGCCCGCGCGAGGGCTACTGGGAGCCAGCGCGTGATGCATCCTGGTCCGGCGTCGCTGACGCGGCCGGCGCGGAATAGGGCATGCTCCATTTTGGCGCCGAGGCGGTTATGCTGCGTCGAACGCCGCCGGTCGCGTCGGTTACGCCAAGACGCCGGAGTATAGAGCGTCGGGTTTTCGCCGACGTGGCGTCGCTGTGACGCGCTCGCACGCGCGCACGCGTTACGTCGGAGTATAACAGAGCCTTAAGAGGCGTTTTGGAGTCCGCTTCGGCGTTTTCGGCTTGTCGGCCTTCTTTCCTGACGTCGCGTACGTCTCTCCAAAGGGAATGTCATCAAAGTGCTGGCGTCGGCCAGCGGTCGTAGAGGACCTTCTGGCGTCCGCTTCGGCGTTTTGGGCTTGTCGGCGCTCTTTCCTGACGTCGCGTACGTCTCTCCGAAGAGAATGTCGTCGAAGTGCTGGCGTCTGTCAGCGATCGCAGGGGACCTTCTTGCGTCGGCTAAGGCGTTTTCGGCTTGTCGGTGCTGTTTCTCTACGTCACGTCTCTCCGAAGGGAATGTCGTTGAAGTGGTCGCGACGGCTAGCGGTCATAGGGGACCTTCTGGCGTCCGCTTCGGCGTTTTCGGCTTGTCGGCGCTGTTTCCTGATGTCGCATCTCTCTGTGCGGAATGCCGCCGAAGTGCTCGCGTCGGCTAGCGGTCGCACCGGCCCTTTGGCGTCCGGTTCGGAGGTTTCGGCATAAAGGCGTTGTTTCCTCTCAGACGGAAATGTAATGGAAGTAATTGCGTCGGCTAGCGGTCGCACCGGACTTTTTGCTGTCCGCTTCGGCGTTTTCAGCTAATCGGCGATGTTTCTTGATGTCGCGTCTCTCCGAGGTGACTGTCATCAGTGACCCCCGTCGGCTAGTTGTCGTAGGGGACTTTTTGGCGTCCACTTCGGCGTTTTCGGCTCGTCGGTGTTATGTTTGTTTACGACATGTATCTCCAAGTGGAATGCCGTTGAAGTGCTCGCGACGGCTACAGGCCATAGCGGTCTTCGTCACGTCTCCTTCGGCATTTTCGGCTCGTCGGCGTATTTCTTGACGTCGCTTCCCTCCGAGGGTAATTTCGTCGAAGTGCTCGCATCGCCTAGAGGTCCGAGTGGTCTTCGCGAAGTCCGCTTCGGTGTTTTTGGGATGGTGGCACTGTATACAATGACGTCTTTTTCCTCCAAGGCGAATGTCGTCAACGTGCTCGTGCTGTCTTTCTTCCCCGTCTCTGTGTTTGCGTTCCGCTGGCAGCCTCGTCCCTCCACGCAGAACTTGTGAAGTGTAGGAACTCAAAGAAATTGCGAGACAGGTTTAGAACCGCTAGTAAAATGTATTCAAAAAACGTGAAAAAGGAAATGCACGTTGAGAGCGTCCCCTGGTTCCTTTATATAATAAACGCACACGTGAAACTCTATATTTCACTCACGCAGTAGTTAGCAGCGTCATTAGATACGCTAGATACAAATTTTATCACGTATTAGCGTATAGTGCGTGGCTAAATACAAATACATAACTGTTTAAACTCCCGTGCTCTTTATTTTGATACATCTCAGAAGTTGCGTGCACCGTCGTGGAAGCCACAAATGTCCTAAACAAGGAGGACGTCCCTATGTCAAAAAAAAAAAATTAAAAACAGCGCACAGACACTTTCTGTGCTATTTGTCGGGCTGACGTTACATTATTTATACTCGATGATTGCACAAATAAACTTTAGTTGTATGTCAGCGCTGTTGTTAGTCTACCTTCTCGTTATTGTCCGTGTCTTTGAGCAGTTCTTTTTAATTTTTTTAACCATGAAATACCAATCATCTCAGATGTCAAGGCTAGTCAACTTCAGTCCCCGAAATTATTTTCCTCCGCGCGTTGTCGTCTGCTTGCGCAACCCGGACACACAGTCTTGTAATTGGAGCGTCTACGCCAAAAACGGATCCGGAACTTCCGTTTTTTTTTTTTTTTTTGATGGGGGGGGGGGGAAGTGTGGACAATTTGTAGGGATACTATTTTCCCATCTTGCTTATGCACCGGGGGGGGGGGGGGGGGCAGGGGGTTCATCCATGTCAAATTGCCCTCCGAAAAGGGGGAAAGGGCGGGAAGGGGGGGGGGGGGGCGGCCGCCCCCGTCCCCTCCTTCCCTTCGATCCGCCTCTGGTCTACGCACACCTGTTAGTTGTACCGCATCTTGAATGACGCTCCTCGTGCACCGGATTTTTCCCACTCCTTCATCAAAGCTCCTAACACATGCATAGCAATTTGCTTTGCCTGTTGAGGATAATACGAGGTTTGGAGGTTGCTGGGACCGCGTGGTTGCCCGGGGACTTTGGGTACGGCAGGGAGCCGTGCCAGGGCAGGAACACATGTGGTAGCCGGAATCAGGGAGGACCAGGGAGCAGGAGGGGTGTCTCTTATATAATATAACTCTTTATATATACATATGAACAGGTTACATCATCTCAAGAACACATTCGAGAACACGGTCGAGAGCACCAGAGAACACACACCAGCAGCCGCCTGCTGCTGGTTTTATAGCCTCACTTTTCGCCACATCCCTAGCAGGGAATCCCCAGGGTTCAGTGTTCGTAATGTCCAAGCACGCCATTTCCCTCTACCTGGCACTGCCACACGCGACACACACACGGAAGGGCCAGACAACCTTGGCCGCGGTGTCGCCGGTCAATCTCGACGGACAATGGTGCCATCAAAGAAGAGGACTGAAGATATCCACAATTTCAGGCGTCCTGGCTTCCGTGTGCTAGGGGATAATCCCATGGGCGATCTAAGCTGGGGAAATTGAGTAATGCCCCCCCCCCCCCTTTGTCGAGGACGTCCCAAGGCTGTCAGGTCGCCATGCGTCGAGGTGAGGCCGAAGAAGCAAGGAGAGGGACCGGACGGCAAAGTACGCCAGAGGACACTGGCATGGGTCAACCCGATGATCCTTCGGAGAAGGTCACGTCGTCCCCGCAAACCAAGGTTCGTTGGCGACTCGAAGGCGCCTCTCGCTCTGTTTCCGGGCGCAGCTGACCGTAGCCACCTGGCGACGATGCTCCAGGGCGTGCACCCGTGCTGGTCGGTCTGGAAGGGCAAAGTCGTCTCCTGGGGCCTTTCGCAACAGCTCCTCCGCCGCCAGGAAGAGTGTCTGGAGGGGGAACAGTCCACACTGGTCCCTTGAAAGACGCGGTCTCGCGGCTAGGCTGGCGACTGAGGTCCAGGCCGGAGTCCACACTGGGAAGGGGCAGTAACCACAACACCGAACCACACTCCGCGCAGGCAAGCGCCCAGCACCCGATTTCTACAATCCGCCAGAACAAAACAACAACAAAAAAAAATGCCTCGCGAAAATTCCGTACTACTGTATCAACGAAAAGAACTTTTGCAGACTGATAAATACCCTTTAAGTCTCAACCGAAAATAAAGCGGACTCCCGTGAAAAAAAAAAACACATTACAAACCGTAACGTAACTCACAGTCACTCACATAGGGCGTGTCCCTATTAAATACGAAAACGTCCTCTTATAATGCAAAATCTACTGATGAGGAAACCGCTTTAAAGGAACAACGCTACCACAACAAGCTAAAGCAGAATGAAACGCAAAACTCGGACTCCCGGAAAAAGAAAAGCTAATAACCCTGTCGAATTACCTTGTCGACCCAATTACACTAAAAAAACCACGTTTAGCCCTCCCTTTTTCCCTCAAAAGTCCTTCTTTGCATCTAACCCACGCCCTCTTTCTTCTTGGCTTCACTCGGACTGTTCAAGTTCTTCTCCTTGGACTTGCGTGCAGGCGCGACGCTGCCGTCCCGGTGATCTTCCTTGGCTTCCCCGTCCGACGTGATCCTGGCTGAACCACGGGCGATGAGCAGTGACTCCGTCTCGAACCCCGTTAAGTCATTCCAGGCTCGTTGTTGCCTTCTCCAGGCTCCTGGCTCGTACTTGAGCTGTGGGTCCGTGGCTCGTTGAGATGGGGGTCCTGGAGTTTTTCCCCTCCCAGCCTCGAGGACCGCTTCTTCTTCTTGAAGTGCCGCTCGTCGCGCTTCCCGGGACGCTTTTTGCATGGAGCGTCGCTGCCATATCGTACGACGTTGATCCGGCGCTGCCGCTTCCTCTTGGGTCTCGGTCGCTGGCCCGTGACGACATCCAAGTTCTTGGTGTCAGGTCCACCTTGCCGCAGACACGACGATGTCCTCAGGTGCACTTGTGTCGGGTCTGCTTTGTCCAACCTGGGCTCCTTCGTGTCCCAGGTGGGTCCCTTGCCCGCGCAGCCGCCGCCGGTTGCAGGTCCCTCGGATGGCCGGCCTGGGTTCTCCCGTCCTCCAACCTCGATGACGACTCGCTGCAAGACGCGTACTCGTCGACGTCCTCCTTGCGGCTGGACTCCGTGAATGGTCTGAGTCGGGGTTCCCCAACCGCACCAGGCACGACTGACTCATCTTCTCGAACGAAAACTCAATCACCTCCCTCCTGGTAAGCCGCTTAGACTCCTGTGATGGCACCGTGGGCTCGGTCATGAAGCCGCACGGGTGCCGATCAGAGCGATCAGGATCCCGGCTTGTTTGCTGGACCGCTATCTCCAGCATCTTGGCGCTGGTCTCCATGAGCTGACTGGACTTCCCCGGCGTCAAGGGGATGGCCACGTGCTTCTTTTCGAAGCAGCAACAAGCTCACCTCGTGTCTCTATAAGACAAAACATGCACATTGAGCTACATCTCAAAGTCGTGTTTCTCCCCCTTCCCCCCCCCCCCCCCACCTTGTATCGAAGTTTATAAATATGACCGTTCACCAGCTAGCCTGCACTATAACCCTTGTTTCAACAAGTCTTTTCTTCTATATTTTTACAAAATAAATGCACCACCTAATCGAAGTTATGTGGTAAAGTTGTCGTAGCTTACAAAGCCGATTCGTTGTGATTTTAAATGTCGTGGCTGCCATCTGGAGCGCCCTGTAGTTCAACAATGTAAAACCCTTTGCTCTTGCAGCCCAGTTCGTTACAAATCCGGCGAAAGGACATATTGGTGCCCACCACATTTCGCGAATTCTAGACGCCGGAACGGGGGACGCCGGAACGGGTGCCCACCAAATTTCCGCTTTCCACGTGTCCTTAAATTTCGCTAATTCTTGGACGTGCAGAATTTGCCAAAAATTAGGGTTTCGCGAACATTAGGGAGTTTTCGTAGACCGCGTTTCGCCCTCCGCTAATCTTTCCGCAACGAAGAAGTTACTACTGCGCCTGCACGCCGATAGCCTTGACGGTAGAGTTCCAGGTATATAGCGAGTTGCGGAGGGCGTTCCGGGACGGCGAAAACGATCTACGAAAACTCCCTATTAACGGTTTGCAGTAAACGTTGTGCTTCGAGCCCCTCATGCGTAGAAAACAACTTACTATTTCCCGGGCGCGCTCCGACAGCCACCCAGTAGACGCTTTTCGGCACGTCGGGGTCGACTTCTTGATACGGTTCACGCTGAATATTGCCTTCGCGCCGTCAACATAAATCACGTACGCTTAGTACATATCGACACCGATACACACCGATCGAGATAGTCCTAACGTCAATGCGGCCTTGGTTCAGAGCACTGGCTGGCACTGGCCAGCTGGCCAGCAGCGCGGGTACATAAGGATTGGATTGGAGTGAAGAAATATACTGCCTTAGTTTATATTAGTACTATTATTACTCAAGATAGTTTTAAAACATTTAAAAGCATAAAAACTTACCGTGTTAAGTTTATTTCTTGTTAAGAAAGACATTGTTTGTCCGTCGTTGGTTGTTTTTCTGCACTCCGGCTTGCAGCTACGAAATCCAATCCGATGTCAATAAACCGAAACCAAAACTACCGCGGTACAGGGCTCAAAGCTATGAAGCAAACTCTCGTTTATCTCGGCCTCGCTTCCCATGGATTTGGTTGTCGCATTTTATTACCTTAAATATGCATGTCATAAAGTGGTTGAGTTTGGTAGCTGAAACTGTTCAATTTAAGTGACCTAATATGTGATTTTCTGATTAAAATTCTTTATTGAAAAGAATATCACAGTTTAGTTTCGCGGTGCGCGCGTTCCCGTCGAGGTCTGATAATTTCTGGTCGCGTTAAATAGACCGATCTCACCGGCCAGTTTGACTACGCCACCGCTGCCGCTATGCAGCCAGGGAACTTTAGTCTTTGGGCACGTGCGGCAACCTCGCTGGAGCTCTTCGCGTGTAGAGCACGAGAAGGCACGAGCCCTCGCGTGCACAGTCGTCTGCCTCCTGTGAACTAAAGTTATGGCGGCTTTACGCATGCGCCCAACGCTTAGTGAGATCGGTCTATTGTGTATACCGGTAGAGCCTGTACAAGGTTACCGACCGCCGGTTTAAGTACCGGCGCCGGTAAGGCGTTACCGGTCGCTTCGATACGTGGTTGCTGTTAGCCGCGGAACGATTACTGGCCACCGGTACGGTGCGTTATTACGGCCCACCAGTGTGGCGTACCGGCTTCGCCTGTACGTGTTCACTCGCCGCCTGTACATGATATAAGCAACCGCTACGGCGTATCGGCTTCGCCGGTACGTGGTTACCGGTTACCGGTGTGGCCTACCGGCGGTGGCCGTACGTGTTTACCGGCCGCCTGTACATGGTATGGGCAGCCGGTACGGCGTATCGGCTTCGCCTGTACGTGGTTACAGGTCGCCGGTACAGAGCTACCGGTTACCGATATGAGAATACAGGACTCCGGTGTGAACCGGTATAGGCCGGTATACATTTGTACAGGTTTTTTTTCAGTAGGGAAGCCTTTTGAACGCAGAAAATAATCTAGCCCAAACGAACAAAAAGCGAACTTACTTCGATCCCGTGCCATGATCTTGGCTGTTGAGCAGATTTGACGTAGTTCCACGTCCCACAGTCGATTCCGTCTTTGTCGGACACATTTGAAACCAAGGCAAACCCCACGCATCACCACTAATCGGGTAATTGGACCGTTAGCCGGTCGTGGACACAGGGATTCAAACGCACACGGCCGGCGAAACGTGCGAAACATAGGCCGTTGATTCCGTGAAATTGTATTCGCATCTTCAACAGGTTTGAAATAAAACGATCAGCAAACCGCATTATAGAACTCATAAAAGATACAGCAATAATAAATTATTGGTCACGTCACTATCGCCACAATATTATGAATAAGTCCTGAACATGTTGCAAAATAATAAATACGAAGCTAAGCCTACGATGGTTCAAAACAAATTCAGCAGACGTGCAACCTTTTAAAAAGCGAGCAAAGACCAGCCGAGCGGCGGTAGCGTAGGTTGTTGACGCTCTGGTTTGCCTAGCTTGTGGTCGTTGCTTTGAATCGCGGTAAACGCTTTTTGTTTTTGTTTTTTACATTTGTTTTCATTTTAAATGTTTTTTTTTCACCTTTTTGTATTAGTTTTTATTATTTTAAATATTTTTTCTCACCTTTTTGTATTCGTTTTTATTTTTTTAATTTTTCTCACCTTTTGTATTACTTTTATTATTTTAAATATTTTTTCACACCTCTTTGTATTATTTTTTATTTTAAATATTTTTTTCTCATCTTTTTGCATTACTTTTTATTAATTTAAACATTTCTCTTTCACCTTTTCGAATTCGTTTTTTATTATTTTAAAACTCTTCTCACCTATTTGTATCATTTTTTGTTATTTTAAATATTTTCTAAGTTTATGGTGTCGTCGGCACCGTTCTTCAAGGGGCACTGACACATCAAAATCATATTTTTTATTATTATCCGAAACGATTGAAAACGATGCCGGGACATTACCCTCAAAATTTGAAATTTGGGAATTCAGTATTTGTGAAGTAAAAAACCAATTTCCAAATGCCGAATTCGAAGTTCCCGCGCGATCGGCGCCGGTGCCTTGACGTCAAAAATCGCGGAGACCTGAGAGTCGACTTTCTTTCACCACTCCCTGCTGTTGCCATGGCGACCCAAAGCGAGGAGGAAAGGAGTGAGCGGCGGCGTTACGGCGGACCGGTTTTGAGCGGTGTCGCCTGTTTTCCGTTGGAGGATACAAATCCAGTAGACGGCTCCACAACGAACTCCCGATTTTTGGTATTTCAAAAAGAAGGGCCGTAGTGCGTTCGCAATTGCGTTAAAAAACATGTTTTACGATTGCCGTTATTAAATGTTATAGAGATGTCGCCTACAAAGCTTCTAAATTTCCTGATTTTTGACGTCATTTTTCAAAAGAAGCGAGGAGGCGAGAGGCGGGAAAATCAAACGCCAAAAATAAAAAGGCGCGCGCGCGCGCGGGAAAATTTTTTTTCGCGATGCGGTTTTTTTTGCGTGTCTATGACTGCAACTTGCATCGTTTTAGACAATAAAAATAAATACGACCTTTGGGGTGTCAGTGCCCCTTTCAGGGTAACAATTACGCAGAAGGTGAAAATAAAAAGTGCGAGCCCACATTTGAATTGATGCGATTCAGAAACCCTGGCCCTCTTGTTTTGCCGGGATGATTCGCTCCCTCCGTGCTAATAGGTGGGTCAGTGTAGTAGGCAAACAGCGCAGGTCCTTTCAACGAAGAAATAAAAATAATAATAATGGGTACATTGAGAGCAAAATGAGAAAATGTGTAAGTGGTAAAACTGCCACAGTGATGAAGCCAAAGTTTCTCATGAAAGCTGTCATCTTCATCCACTATTGAAACAAAAATACCGCCATTTTAAGGCAGTAATTTAGTTGAGCTCATAGCGCTCTACGTATTAAGCACATATCTTAATTTTCTGACTTCCGGAAAATAGTATTTAATTTTGTTCTGGTAGATGAGCGCTATCCCCCGCGTGCCGCCCGGTCTTACTCATACAGGTTGCGCTCCGCAGTTTTACTTATTGTTAGGTCTAAACACTTTTTTATTCCTGAGATTCAAGTACAGCGCGGATAATTAAACTAGCTTTCAGAAATGCTATCGTTCGGAATTGTAACATTTATTTTACGTAGTCTCAAGGGGTCACATTCACAAACCCAGCAGTGTGCACATCCACAACGCATTGGTGTTTCTCGCTTTTTCCAGTAAAGAAAAAAAAGCTTTTGTATTCGCGTTCATCTGGTACGGTATGTCGTATAACATCAGATATCAAAGAGGCAAATGTCTTTTAGCTATGTGAAAATTTAAAATATTTCTCTTAGAAGATCTTAACTATCACATAGAACAGTCGATTCCTGCCTGAAATAGCGTATTTTCACACTAGATTAAAATCACCACTAAAATGATCTCTCAGGAGATTTATGTGCCTCTCGTAGCGTCATAAGCAATAAACAGATCTTTTACTTTTCTAGTTTCTGGAAAGTAATGTTTACTATTGTTTTTGTAACTCAAAGCGCGTGCTCGATAATGCCACGTCTTTTTTCATTTTTTTTTTTCATTCGAGGCTCTGCTATACTGTTTTTATTTTTCATCAGAGCCAAATACGTCCATATAACGCCGGACCTTAAGTATACTAAATAAATTAAACTAACTTCATGAAAAAGTATCGTTCGGTGTTGTAAAATTTGATTTTCGTGGCGTAGGGGGTCAGCTCCTCAAATCCTGGACTGCAAACTTTCCTCACTGCATTGTTTTTTTTTCGCGTTTTCGCGATAAAACACGTCAGCCTTGCCATGGTGGGATCAAATACGCCAGCGTCGGCAGTCATTTACGAAGGATTGATCAACGCAAACATTTCCACTCGCTATTGATGAATTGCCGCAGTTCGTCGGAATCTCAATGACTTGACTGTATAGTGAAAAAGGCAAAAAAATAAAACGATGCCGGTCAGGAAAAGGACGTTCCCGGGGCTCGCCAGCCTTCGAGCAGCAAAGCGCCGATGCCGGCCAGTCACTGAACTTCCATGTAAATACTGGCCATCAAAGACAGCAAAATACCGATGCCGGCCAGTTACTGGACTTCCGTAAATACCGGCCATCAAAGACAGCAAAATACTTATACAGGTTGCGCTCCGCAGTTTTACTTTTTTATTAGACCTAAACATGATTTTATTCCTTAGATTCAAGTACATTAAACTAATTAATGTTCGGATAATTAATGTAACGTAAACTAATTATTGTAACGGATAATTAAACTAGCTTTCAGAAATGGTATCGTTTGGCGTTGTAACATTTATTTTTCATAGCCGTCAAGGGGTCACATTCACAAATCCGGCAATGTGAACATCCACAACGCATTGGTGCTTCTCGCTTTTTTGCGTTAAAAAGAAAAGTTTTTATTTTCGCGTATTTCTGGTATGGTATGTCGTATAACATAAGCTATCAAAGAGACAGATATCGTTTGGCTATGTGAACACTTTAAATATTTTTGTTGGGTGATCGTAACTACCACAGAAAACAGTCGATTCCTGACAAAAATAGCATATTTTCAACCTCCATTTCACACTATTGTAGCGTCATAAGCAATAAGCACGTCTCTTACTTTTCTAGCTCCCGGAAAGTGATGTTTATTATTGTTTAGGAACCTCAAGGCGTGTGCTCAATCATGCCACGTGTTTTTTTGTGTGTGTTTTTTTTCATTTTGAGCTTCGCTATATTTTTTTTTTATCACAGCGTTCAAGTATAGTACATCAAATTAAACTAGCTTCCTGAAAAAAAAGTACCACTCGGTGTTGTAAAATTTATTTTTCGTGGCGTAGGCGGTAACATTTTCAAATCCTGGACAGCAACTTCTCCTCACCAAATTGTTTTTTCTCGCGTTTTCACGATAAAACAAGTCAGCCTTGCCATGCTGGGATCAAATAAGCCAGCGTCGGTAGTCATTTAGGTAGGATTGATCAACGCAAAGATTTCCGCTCGCTATTCATGAATTGCCACAGTTCGTCAGAATGTCAATGATTTGACTGCATAGTGAAAAAGGCAAAAAATAAAATAAAACGATGCAGGTCAGTAAACGGAACTGCGATGACGGGGCTCTCCTGTTTGAACAGCAAACCGCCGATGCCGGCCAGTCACTGAACTTCCATGTAAATACTGGCCATCAAAGGATACATTAGCTTTTACTTCACAAAATACTTTTAATTTTTGTGATTGTTTTCTGTTCAGATAAATTCTGGATCACGATAATGTGAAGCATACACTTTGATGCAATTTAAGCCTTTTAAAATTGCATTTGCTAAGGTGTTTTGAAGGTTTCAGGAATTGATCTATGCTCAGTTGAATATGGTCCATCATCTTAAATTAAAACACTAGCTCATTAGAATAGTTGATTCAGATCAAAATGCATCTTTAGTATCATTTTGGTGATAATTCGCAAAACAAGTTTTAAATGATCGCAAGCATTTATAAGTTGTTTTGCAATCTTCAAAGAACTTGCACATGCACAAATTAATACATAGTACACACCTGACCGAGAAATAATCTTTGCTAAGATTTTTTAAATGCGCCAAACAAAAAATATGTGAATCACTGTTAAATCACTCTGTAAACAGCGTTTCTCTTCAGAAAATATTGATGAAGTATCGGATTGGAAAAGAAAACTAAATAAAATAAATTATTTGCAGATTCAAATTCAGAATCTAGAAGTGGCAATCTTTTCATAAAAAATGTGTCCGTGTAAAAGAAAAGGGAGATATTTTTTATATATATACGGAGACAAGCGCGTGCCATATATAGGCTGCATCCGGTCGTATAAGGCAAAATATGGCAAATGCACGCCATTTAAGGGGCTATATATAGCCATATATGACAATAATTTGCACGATATATGATTATATCCGTCACTATACCTAACCATATATGGTGCCCTCTAGCCATATATGCCCCTATTTGCTTCCTTATCTGGCAGTATACTGCCTTATTTACGTCCTTATACGATTATATATGGCCGTATATAAAATATATCTGGCCCATATATGCCATTTTTGTAAGGGTACTTTCAGAGGCGCACCTGAATTTTACTACTAAATTACTTAGTGTCGCGTGTAGGCACCATTTGTTTCAATTACAACTTGCATACGTCTTGGAAGTGACTCGTACAAATTGCGTACGAGTGTGTCCCGGAAGTGCCACAGCCGATCCCATTCTTCTCTGATGGCTGACTCCTGGGTCCCCATAGAGGAGTCGACGAGATTCCTCCGAGACAAACGCTTCTTGAGGATTCCCCAGACATTTTCGATTATGTTCAAGTCAACGCCTCCGGGTGGCCACGGGAGTACGTTGATCGCACGCTGCTCCAGGATTCTCTTCACGGTGCCAACCTGGTGCACAGGACTACGGTCAAGTTGCAGCAAAAAAAAAAGCCGCCTGGGTAAGGTCCGTCCAGCAGCAAAGGCAGCAACACATGATCAATAGTGTTCGTGTACTGCAGTGCGTTGAAACTGTCCACCAGTCTGTGGAGAGGACCCAGTCCTGCGCTTACACCCCGCATGCTTACGGTGCATCTACTGCTTGCCGCTACTGGCTGCACATACTTGGCATGATATCTGCAAATATTTATAACTATGGTGGGTACACACAAAAATAGTAATAATAAAATGACTTTTTAATGTATTGAGGTAGCAAATAGAATTCAGTTAAAACCACTACCTGCAATAGGCCGGCCGCCAGGCGCGCAGTTGTTGATCCCATCGGCTGCGAAAGCTCACTTCATCGGTGAACACCACCTGGCTCCATTCTTCATTTCCCCAAGACGAGTGGGCCTGAGCGAATGCAAGGCGGGCTTGGCGGTGACGCTCGTATAAACCTGGCTTTTTGTCTGCGATTCTGCAGTGGAGTCCTGCCTCGTGTAGGCGCCGTTCGATGGTGGGCCTTGAAGCCCTTACGTTTAGGATACTTTTGAGCTCCGGAACTGTGAGGGACGGGTCGTCAGAAATGGGGGCTACGATGAGTAGATACCCCTCAGTTGACGTCGCCGGCGCTCGTGTTCCTCTTGGAGCATCGTCTACACGCTATTCATCCCGATACGCCCCGATTATTCTTCCCCCTATTTTCCGGCCAACGCCTGTCGCAGACGAAATTTGGCGTTGGGAATGTCCGGCCTCGCAGAGACCTATTACCTTCCATCTTACCGGCTTCGATATGCGAGGCGGCATAGCAGGTAAAAGAAGGAACTGTATAGGAGTGATTCGCAAGGGGGCTCAAGTGATAATGATTTCTTAAAGCAACTAGCCTTCCTGAACGGAAGGAAAATGCCTAGACGGTCCAAAGATACGGGCACGTTGGCGTCAGTAAATTTTATTGATAACAAAGCAATTTTGAAAATGCATCGTGGAGGAGGAAGCTTGAAGGCGCTGCTGTACTTCGTTTCACCTCAAGTCCAAACGCGGCCGACGTGATGAGCTCATGAATCAATCAGACACCGTCAAAGCGCACCATCATGGTGTTAGCCATGTTTCTGTACGTGTTCTATCATCGCTGCACCAATCGTAAACGCAAAAGACCCAGCGACTTCCGCTTTTGACGCTCCTTGATTTGTCCCAATACCTCGTACCATCGGCTGCGAGGTATTGGGTACTTAAGCTAAAACGAAATATAGATTGCAGACAAAGCGCACAAAAAGCAACGCGATTCCGACGATATAATCTGTGATTCGCAGAGTCAGGCGCCCTTAGTGGCGGCCCTGCTAACTCCCCTTTTTTCAGTTCGGAGATTGAGATGCTTTCACGTGACCAACTAGTTGAAACGGCTGCCGCCAGGATAGCGCCGCTCCGCGAAAGTCGGGCGTTCGAGTGGCGGCGTTAAGTTTGAGGCGCACGTACGTCGACGTGGAGCACAAGAAGTGGGACGAGGTCTTACCCTACATCGTGGTTGCCTACAACACGGCAGTTCACTGGAGTTACACCTTTCCAGCTGATACATGGTCGGAAACTTACACCCATACAGGATGCAATGATGCCCCACGAGCCAGCTGACGATTGGAGCGACGACGCCCAGATGGTTGGTCAGCGGGCCAAAAAAGTCCGCCAGGTCGCCCGACTCCGGATTCAAGGCCAGCAGCGTGTCGTAGGACGTTCACTTCCAGCCGGGAGATAGGTTGTGGGTTGGGACACCCATTCGTCGCCGCGGTCTCAGCGAAAAACTGTTGAAATGGTACTTCGGACTGTACAAGGTATTTTGTCGACTCGGGAGCACAACTACAAAGCGGTGTTTGGCGTAACGCATGCATCAGCACGAGGCCCACGACGTCCCGAGGTGGTTCACCTCGTTCGGCTGAAGCCGTTCTGCGCTGGGTACGACAGTGGCCTTTTGGTGTTCTAGAGAACTTCTTTAGCGTACGATTATTTTGTTTTGTTTTGTGCTGCATCGGGGCGATGCGCTTTTAAAAGGGAGGGTAATGCGTCGTGCAGTATCGAGATCTTTTCTTAACAAGCTATGATCCATCGTGTATGATTAGTGGAGTTTTGAGTTGTCCAATTACTGACCATATGCCTGTTTGTTTGTCAGTTCGAACAACCCCCCTTGAAAAGGAAAAAGCTAATACTAACGTAACATTCCAGCTTATTAACGAAAAGACCTTAAGCGAGTTTCAGAAAGAGCTTAAGGATATGTGTTGGGACGAAGTTTTTCAACAAGGAGATGCCAATATAGCTTATAATATTTTCCTCAGCACATTTGTTGCAGCATATAAGAAGCACTTTATCAATAAGGAGCGCAAATTCAATAAGAAATTTCGGAAACCTTGGTTAACAAAAGAGCTCTTAAGGAAAATTAAGAAGCGGGAGAGGCTTTATTTAACATTTATTAAGAAAAGGATCCCTTCAGACTTGGAAACGTTTAAGGTCTATCGTAATAAACTAACTAAAGAGTTAAGGAATGCCAAGGAAGCTTACTACATGAACCTCTTTTCTAGCTGTGCAGGGGGCACAGATAAGCTATGGAGCAAGCTAAGTGTAGTCATGAAACGAAAACAGAATGTTGAAACAATAGAAAGAATTTCTCTCAATGGACGCGTACTGACAGGAGTTGAACTAGTGAATGCGTTTAACCACTATTTTGTCCATAGAGAACCTGAACTGTGTTCAAATGAGTCTTGTAGTTACTCCCTGTCCGGAAACGAAAGCAGTATTTTTTTACATGCAACCGACAGTGTAGAGGTATGTTCAACCTTTCTTGGACTCAAGAACTCTTGCAGCCGTGATGCTGACGGTATTCAGATAAGACCTGTCAAGTACGTAATTAATGAAATCGTCCATGTCTTGGTTCATATATACAACTTATGTATTTCCACAGGAACCTTTCCAGACAAAATGAAAGTTGCCAAAGTTACAGCACTATATAAAAAAGGTGATAGGTTAGACATAAAGAACTATCGCCCAATTTCTATCCTTCCAATTTTCTCGAAATGCTTAGAAAAAGTTATTTTAAATCAAATATCGTCATTTTGTGCAAAATATCAGCTAATAACTAAAGCTCAGTATGGATTCCAAAAAAATAAGTCTGTGGAGCTGGCTCTTCTTGAGCAAAAAGAATATATTTTACAAAACTTCGAGCAGAAGCTTCTGACTTTGGGCATTTTTGTTGATTTTACCCAGGCCTTTGATCATATTGATCACAATATTCTAGTTAAAAAGCTTGAGCGGTATGGCATAAGGGGTCTGCCACTTGAGTTCATAAAATCCTATCTCGGCAGAAGGCGACAATTCGTTTTTCTGAATGGCTTAACATCTAAAAGCAAAGAAATAATCTCTGGTGTGCCTCAGGGTAGCATTCTTGGCCCGTTGCTTTTTAACTTATACGTCAATGATATCGTACATATATGTCAACAGGCGAAGTTTATAATCTATGCGGACGATACTAGCATATTTCTATCGTCCAGCTCCTACGCCGAGATAACCAATATGGCAAATGATGTTCTACGTAAATTAAACTCTTGGTCAAAACAGAACCGTTTAAAAGTTAATTCTAATAAAACTAAAGCCGTTTTCTTCTATACAAGAGGAACGCCTATCCCATTGCATCATAACATAGCGTTTCATCACACAAACATCGAAGTTTTGGACACTATAAAAGTGCTTGGCACGTACTTCTCCAGTAACATGCAATGGGACGAGCATGTTAACTTTGTACTAGTCAAACTTAGTCAAATAGCTGGTATACTGAATCGAAATTGGTATATTCTTCCGGAATCAGTTAAATTATTAATCTACAATACGCTATTTGTATCTCATATTAACTATTGCCATCTTGTATGGGGCACAACAACAGAATCTAACCTCCATAAATTACACTTAATGCAAAAGAGAATGATACGCGTTATTGCCAATGTCTCATACACCGAACATACTGACTACCTTTTCAAGAAATATAACATTCCAAAAGTTCATGACATATACCGAAGGAGGCTTATGCGAGATTTTTATTACAGCATTAGGAAAAATACCTCTACACTCTTAGAAATAGGAAACTTAGAAAAAAGGCAACCTTCGCATAAAACACGAACTCCAGAACCATGGATAGTTCCTCGTTCTCGGACAAATTATGGTGACCAAATGCTTAGGAATACTTTGCCTCGACTACTAAATTCATTTGAGGAGGCTGGCACCGATATATCCTCTATAACCCCTTCTGAACTGAGATATCTTTTATGTTCATTTTCTGATACCGGTGCCCTTAGAACTGCCTGAGATGAAAACGAGCTATTTCCTAGAATTGTTTTGTGTTCCTTACCCGACCTAATCATGTTAAATTGCAACTGTATACTAATGTGTGGAGCTGTATCGAATGAGTGAATCTGATTGACCAGGAAGTGTTTTGTTACTGTGTGTGAGTGTTTTATGAGTCCGATGCTGCCATCATTTAAAGGGGGCCGAGGGCCCCACAAGCTGCGTTTGTAGCTTTTTTCCTCGGCCTCCTCCATTCTGTATGAAATGGAAAATCAATAAAGAAAGAAAGAAAGAAAGAAAGATTGCTTCTCCGTTCATCTGGAAGATTCTCGTATACTCTTACCCCGACCATAAAAGCTAAGGAGGCCAGAATCACCTTGTCTAGTAACCCTCGCCCGAGCTCTTTCCCGACCATTTTAGGTAGGGTTGTGCTCTAACCGGGTCGAATCGAATAAATAGCAGTGCGTCATTCACAGCCCTCAAAGTGGAAGGGAAAACCACAACAACAGGGATGATACTGCGCTATTCGATTCGAACCAGTATTCGCACACCCCTAATATTTGGTCGAATAATCAAGATGAAAAACATTGTAGTTAAGGAGCCGCGCGCCGTATTGCCGATTCATTCACTGATTCTCTGTCGCGATAACCAGCTGTTACGCCGACGCACCGTCGCTTGCCGCTGTTGCCACCGACGCTCGCCGCTGCTTTCTCAAAGTGTGCTGTTCTTTTTCGTTTCTGGCACAATTTCGCCTTTCTTAAATCAATCAATCATTTTATTTTTCTTTCACCAGGAAAGATGGTAGCTGGGGCAAAATACTGCAACAGGTGCAGCTTGACAAGGCCCCAGCTCCAAGACAGCAGCGCGCGTACAGGGCTTTGTTCAAAAAAATCAAATCTTAAATGAAAACATACTTTAAGTTCAGAAAAACACACAAAAGAAAACAACAAGATTCCAATTTAACATATGATGTATAAATTGACGCAGTACACATACAACATGAAGCCCCAAGTTCACAACCTCGAAAGTATCAACATTAAAGCTTCAAATGGTAACCCTATGGCTGAAATGTATTTCAACACTCAGCTTGTTCAAAAAGGTGTATGTAAGTATGTAACCGATGTATTTTGTCCGGGGGGAGGTACCCTACACTCTTCACCTCGCCGTGTGTTATTAACACTAGTAATTTTTTCTTTAATTTGCTCTTTGTAGACAACAACTGTGTTTATTTTTTGTGCTGTTTTATAAGATATTAGAAGGCGGTAGTGATGTAGGTGTGTTATTCTGACAACATTAAAACAAGCAAAAAGAGCATCTGTATGGTAAAAATAGGACACATTTGCAACCACTCTATAGATTTTTTTGCAGAGTGAGAGGTTTGTTTATATTTCAACTGGTAGTGGTACCCCATACCAGGCGACCATATTGAAGATATGACTGCACGAGGCCGTGAAAAATTATTAACTTAACAAATGAGGTGAAAATTTACGGTACCGGGATAGCGTACCAACAGCTTTTGTGTCTTTTTATGCATGCATTTTATGTGCTCATCCCATGATTAATTATCTGAAAGGATTACACCTAATATTTTGAACGACTTTATACCATCTCGACTCCCTCCCCGGCTTTGGTGATATTTGGGTTCGAATGAACGGTCACCTTTTAGCTCGAAACAGCATGCACTTAGGTTTGCTTATGTTATTACGTAATTTATTTATTTCTGTCCAACTATGTTGCTGCATGAGCATATGATTCGCCCTTTTTTCAATATCGTCACAATTAGTGCCTTTTAAAAATAATGTACTGTCATCGGCGTAAGCTATTACTGTGCAATCTGGAACACTGTGCTCATTGTCATTAGAAAAAAAATAATAGAGGATCTAAAACACTTCCTTGAGGTACTCTTGTAGGCATTGTTTTTATAGTTGAAACTGAATTATTGATTTTAACAAATTGTCTCCGTTCAGCCAGATATGACGAATAAAATGAGTACACAACTCCGAATACCATAACATTGCAACATTTGTAATTGTATACTGTGGTTAACCAAGTCAAATGCCTTAGAAAAGTCGATGTGTATGGCTAATGTCGGTAGTTTACCTGCTATATTATTTATGATGACTTCTTTTTGAGCCAATAGAGCGGATTCAGTAGACCTTCCTTTTCTGAAGCCGTGTTGACTGTTCGTTAACAAGGAAAAATGCTCTAAATATTTGGGCCGTTTTCTATGCAGTATTTTTTTCGAATCCCTTAGAAAAATTGGAAAGTATTGATATTGGCATCTGATTCCCCAACAAGCTAATATCGCCACCCTTAAATTACAAAACAACCTTAGCAATTTGCATAAGTATAGGTAATACGCCTAAAGACATTGAATGATTAAATATAAATGTGAGTGGTGTAGCCAAAATGTCAAACACAAATTTAATTAATTTAATATTCAAGTCATTTACACCATCTCCTTTGCTACTTTTATGCTTTGAAACGCCAACATTACCTCATTTACATCAGTTGGGCTTAAAAAAAAAGAAAAGAATGCGCGTGTTCCTTAATATAACCACATGGGTCTTCAGTATTTGTTATATTAGGAGGGCTGGTGGCTAAGTTTACCAAGAAATCATTGAAAGTATTTCCGAGTGACGTGCCAGATTGCTTTTGCCCAGAGAACAATTTCTGTTAACGCGTCTTTATGATCATGAGGCTTTAATACCCGGTTAATATTTTTCCAGTATGTCCGGCTCATTTTTTATAATGTTACAAAATAGATTGCAATATTATTCTTGCTTGGTTTTTCATCAACGTATTCAGTTTGTTTCTATATTTCTTAAATCTCACTAAATCATGATTGTCTTTAAAATTTATAAACTTATGATATAAGGTATTTTTTACCGAATTTGATTTGATAAATCATGACAAACCCATGGTTTCTTTGCTCTTTGCTAGGCGTTATGTACTTATAAGGAAAGCATTTGTTATAAATGTCTTCGAACGTTTCCAAAAATGCTTCATATGCTGCATCAGGTGACTTATTGGCTTAAACAGTGTCTCAATTAGCGGTACCAATGGAGTCCCCAAATTAATGCAATTTTTGCGACGTAAAGTTACGAATTCTAAATCCTTCCGATTTGTGTTTGCGAGCAGCGAGGTGAGTGTTAACAAGAAGAAAGTTGGGTAAATGATGACTAATGCTGCAGCTAATTAAACGTGATGCATAAATAGCTTCCTTGTTGGAGTTTGTAATGAATTAATCAGGTTACCCTATTGAAAAAAATGTCTGTGAGGCCCACTAGGATTTTCTGAGAGGGTCTGAGAGGCCTTTCAGGATATCCTGAAATGTCTGATGGGCCCACCAGACTCCTCTAGTAGGTCTCTGGGGCCCATCAAGATATCTTTCTGAGAGGTGTGCGTTCCTTCAGGATCGTCCTAAAAGGTCTGTGTGGCCTTTCAGGGCCGTTTAAAGGGTCTGTGAAACTTACCAGACATTATCGGGAGGACCGCGTAGAATTCATCCGAAGACGGTAGTGCGTAAACGTGCTGTGTTCGTGGGCAGACCGTTTCGGTGACGCGAGTGCGTAAACCTGTTGTCTCGCTCTTTATATTGGATCATAATGTAGACGCAGTTGCAAGCGAATGTTGCTTTAATCGAACCTATTTGAGTGCAAACGATGCACGCGTATTGCCGCCCATTGAGAACAGATAGAAGTCTATGGAGCTAGCTGTATCCTACGATCTCGCCCCAAAAATTTGGCGGTGCGAGTTGGCTACCCTGCGGCCCAGCCACCCGCCCAACAAAAGTAAGCCAAGCCGGTCCGAAATGTGTGACATACGCGACGGACAGCAGACGGACTTATACCTATTGCCTATTTGTACTAACACTTCCAGCACCATCTGCGTGTATACACCGTTCCAATATTTACGAATTCAAGGCCCACCAGTGCTTGGTTGTTGCTTCAGAAACGGAGCGTTGAAAATGCGATTTATTCAGAAGTTGCCGGCATTTTAGCCGGCATAAGATCGCGGCTTCCAAACGTGTCTTCGGGCTGCCGAAGCAAATCCCGGCCGCACCCCTGCACTGCGAATAACTCTCCTTCTCTTTGGGAGAGGGTGTTTGACCACGCAGACCACGGCATCCGGAATGTGGAGTGCCCTGAAAGCAAAGTAGTCTGCTTTTACCAGCGCAAGGACAGGGAGGGGCGCCTTGAAATTATAGTCGTAGTGACATCCCCACGTCCGGATTTGTCAAATCGCTGCCGGTAACAACGGTCGTAGGTCGGCGGGAAAGTCTTTGTTCCTGTTGGATGTTGACGCTCGGTGAGCTCGTGTGAAGAAGGCGCTGTGCATTCCTGCGGCGACATTACTCTGCAGGTTCTTCCGGAGTCTGGGCGGCACGGGGCTATTTTCGATATCTGGGTACACACGGATGGCCCTACTCACCAGAAGTCGTGTGTCCGAGAACGCAGCCACGCTGGGGGTCGGATAAGCGCCGTCGCCCTGGGCCGAAGCCGCCAAGCGATCCGGCTTCTCACTCCCTCGAATGCCGCAGTGGGCCGACAGCCACTGGAAGACGTTTCTTTATTCTTGGTGCTGCAACATGATCGCAGCGTTCGCCAACTCTCCGGTTAGCGGTGATGCACGCTCCAGGTTGGCGAGCTGGGTCAGTGCCGCCTTCGAGTCGCTCAGGATTACCAGGCGGTCAGGCGCACTCTCTGCTTCAGCCAATAACAGTGCCCGGCGAAGCGCCGCCAGCTCGGCCGTCGCCGAGCGTGCAAAGGAGTGGCGCTCCGCTGCTTGTGCTCCGAAGTTTGTCGACACCGTGCTGCGGCTGTTACTGTGCGTTCGTCGTGGTCGACGGACTCGTCAGTGTAACGTCGCGCCCATCCCTTGAAGCGCTCTTTGTGTTTCGGGCCCTCGAGGTCGACTTTGAGTTCGAGCGGTGCATCTCTTCGGTTTTATTAGTTGAACTTCCATACGTCTCAGGAATTTACCCAGCGACATTGTGAGTACCTCGAAATATGTTTTTTTTTTTGCGACAAACAACTTGGTTGTCCTTATTTGGTTTGACCACTTGTCTGCAGCTGCTTGCGCTCGGGTTTGAGTAAACACTTTACATACATTTTGATCTGTCGCGGCTTTCCGGAAAGCTGCATTTCTAAGGTATGTTGGCTAAGGGGTTAGGCCGAAGGGCTAAAGTCTGAAGTTTGAAATCTTGAAGTCAGAAGTCTAAAGTCTTGAAGTCTGAAGTATTGAAGTCCGAAGGGCTAAAGTTTGAAGTGCTGAAGTCTCGAAGGTCTAGAAGGGTCCCATAACACATCAGGGCTGAAAGGCCTTTTTCAATGGGGTGGGTACAGCCATTTTCTGTTGCTCTCGTTGCATCCGTAGTAACACATTCAAAACCATTTGATTTGACTACAGAAAATAGATCATCTTGCATATTTGACGTTTTTAAAGATGAATATTAAAATCACCTCCCAAGAAAAGGGTCTAACTATTGTCATTAACAGAGCTGAAGAGTTTATCAAGTACGGAAAGTAGGTTGTTAACATTTTCAGAGGGAAATCGATATAGCACACTGAAAACGTAGTTCTCAGAGAGTACTGACAATATTTCAAAAGTGTGATTCAGTTCTGGAAAATCGGGAATAATGCAACAAATCCGGTGATGATTTCACAAGCAGTGAAAAACCTCCTTTTCTTCTAGCATTTCTTCGTATAGAAAAATGCTTGAAATTAGGCAAGACGAAGTCATTTGAATCAGGAGTACCCCACGTTTCAGAGGACATAAGTATGCTAAAAGAAAACCGCAAGGTATTACGAAAAACTTCAATTTCATCCATTTCCGATAGCATTGAGCGTACATTCATGTGAAAAAAAGGATAACACAGATTGTTTTTGGTTACTTATAGCATTGATAAGTTCTTCAGGCTGAACGCATAGATTAGATAATGGTGAACTTTCTATTATAAAGAAAATAAGGCACCATGACAGAACAGCACACGACATAACAGCACGCGACAAAACAGCACGGTCAAAACAGCACGCTTCAAAACAGCACAGCGTCAAAACAGCACGGCGACAAAACAGCACGCGTCAAATTAGCACGCGACAAAACAGCACAGCGTCAAAATGGCACAGCGACAGAAGGGCACGTGTCAAAACAGCACGGCGTCAAAACAGCACAGCGTCAGAGCAGCCCATCAACAAAACAGCACAGAGTCAAAACATGACATTGACAATATAACTAGGGTTCGGCGTTTTCGGTTTGTATTATTTGAAATTCCGTGCACTTTTTTTCGATTTTTATTCCAAACAAAAGTTTTCGGTTTATTGCGGTGAATATTTGAAGACTCATAAACTTCTCAGTTATATTACGTTTATTGACGAAAACCAGTATACTAACGAAAATGCAATAATTAAAAGCGTTTGTGTAAAATGTATATTGAGTACCACGTACTGGTCTTCTTATTTGTTGCCGACTTTGGCAGCCGACGTGACCTGTTCTGTAAAATGCACTGGGGCCTTATGGTATCTGACATTATCGTCGTGTGCTCGTATTTGTACACAGGACGAGCATGAGCTTCAGTACCTCTTCGGTCGGAGAGGCAAATATCAAAATGGAGAAATTAGCAAGCATTGCACTCTGTGCGTTTTCCCCCATTTTCACGACTGCGAGAGCTGATAAATTCGCGCCGACGGCAGAAATGACAGTAAAACACTCGTATTTATGCCCTCCTCTAATAGAGGGAAGCTAGGGGTGTTAAACAATGAGTGGCATCTACGGACGCTCTTGATTTTCGCTGTTTGATTTCACGATTAAACTCTCTTCTTTTAACGAAGAATTCGGCACAAACCTCTATCATGTGAAAAACCCAGATTTCGTCCTGAGGACCCCTGCGCCCCCGAAGCTTATGTTGAAAGGTGAACCGATCTCGCAGACAAACTGAAAACTGCGAAAGGAAGTCGTCATATGGTCAGGAATGAGTAGGGTTCCGTGTTTTCGGAGTTTAGTTTTCGTCAAGTTCGGAGGGTGTTTTTCAGAGTTTATTTTTCGCCGAAAATTCGGAGTTTATCGGAGTTTATTTTTTTTTATTCCAAATTCTCCGAAATTTGGAGCTCAAATTCGCAGTGTTTCTTATTAAAAATAAACAAACAATATCGAAATGTAAACGTATGCTGGACAAAAAAACAAAACAAAAAAAAAACGCGATTGTATCAAATAATATTTTCTTCAGTTGGATTTGGCGTTGGTGCCATTACTACTGGCAATACTAATTTGTCCTAGAACAAAAGTGGCACACAAGTGTTATTTCGATAAACGTCGATACCTTAAAATCAATAACCTACTGGAGGTAGTCGCTGGGAAGCCTGTATTTATTCCATGCTATTCCATCAACCTACGGCTCGGCCGCAAGAGATAGAGTGGAAAAGAATGTAATAGAGAGGTTTCAATTGTCCTCTTTTTCACTTTATGTAATTTTTATGGTCCATATCTTTCACGGTTATAAAAACACAACCTCTCCTTCCTCTCAGGCACAAATAGTATGACCCAAACCAGAAACATAAACAGTAACTTTTGTCTTGACCCGATAGTACATTGACCTGTTGTCCTGACCGAAATTCGAAAGATATGTGTGGTGGCATTTTCTCAGGACATTTACTCTACGCGCTGAATAAACCATTAATTGTAAAATATATTTGTGTGTGTGTGTGTGTGTGTGTGGGCGGGTGGGGGGATAGGCATATCGAAATTAACAGTTTATCAGATAAATCCGAATAGACGAAACTTTTACCGGCGGGTGTTTTTCGAATTTATCCGAAAACACGAAAACCTAGTTATGAGTCGCCCCCCCCCCCCCCCCCACACACACACACACAAACACACATACCACTCCAAACGCCCTGGAAAATTCTGAACTTTTTCAGTTAAGCCTGAATGTAGAAAAATGAATTCGGCGTACTTTTACCAGTTATATTCGCTTTAACTCGAAAACGCTGAACCCTAAATATAGCGTTTGAAGTAAAAAAATAAATGCACGTGCAATCCCGTCGCCGCCAGCGTACGTTTTTTTTTGTGTTTTTTTTTTCCGCTCTAGCTGTTAAATAATGCCATGCAATGTCCAACCCGTTTTCTTTACGTTCTGTTTTGTTCTCATAAAACGGTACCTATTACAGCCTTTTTACATGCGTGCTGTTTTTTCGTTGTGCTGTTTTGACGCCGTGCTGTTTTGACACGTGCTCTTCTGTCGCTGTGCCGTTTTGACGCCGTGCTGTTTTGTCGCGTGCTATTTTGACGCGTGCTGTTTTGTCGCCGTGCTGTTTTGACGCTGTGCTGTTTTGACGCGTGCTGTTTTGACCGTGCTGTTTTGTCGGGTGCTGTTTTGTCGTGTGCTGTTCTGTCGCGTTCCCAGAAAATAAGTGTGAAGCTGCACGTTCCTTTCCACTTTTTTTCGAATAAATTCAAGGCCGTCTTCGCTTACGATTCTGACTGTACGATCGCCCGCAGCTTTACGCACAAAAATGTTGCCCTCCTTGTGCCACGCAAACCTGTAATCCTTTTCAGTTGCTTTAGTTTTTACCCGCCAGAACAGCCTCTTGCTTTGCGCTGTCATGTTCTCGTAGATACGTACAGTCGAGTTTCGTTCCTTCAGAGCGGCGTTTTTCTGCAACCACATGTCCCTTTTTACATGTGAAGAAAACCAAACAAGAACAACTGGCACTTCTTCAGATTTGGGTGGCAGTCTGCGCACCGATTCGATGTCTTGTATAGTCAACTTGGGTAGTTCCAGCAGATCAGAGAGCGTGTTTAGTTGGTTAAACAGGTGTTCGTTTGCGGTGGGAGCTAACCCGTGCACTTCGATATTTTGACGGCTTCTGTACTGTTCTAAGTCATTTATTTCACGTTTGAGCTGCTTCACTTCAACATCTTTACTGGATTCCGGTTCTGTTACAGGTCGATTTCAGTTCCAGTGTCTCTTTTCCTTGTTCTTAAATTTGTGAGAGCAGATCGTCGTAGTTATCGGACATGAGCTGAACTGCGCATTCAATAGCATCAACAGTGGCTTTCATTTTCATTAGGGAATCAACTTTGGCGTAAAGCGTTGAAATTGCAGAGAGTTTTATGTTAATATCTGTTAACGTACAGCCATCATCTTGTACGTTACTCGGCCCCTGCTTTTGCTTAGCTAGGTTACCTCTTATTTTTCTATTTCTACCAGACTGGGCTATTCCACGTTTTCTTATATTTGACATGTTTTTCTTGAAAGACTTTTCAGAGACACCCGATCATGTTTCGAGATGTTAACTGAAATTTCATACGCTGCAACACAGAAGAGTGTTGTTTTGGGGGAGTGGTTCATTGCACGCGACACATATGCTATTTCCATCTTCAGACATATCACAAAAATATCTTTACAATCCACGAGAGCAGTTTTAGCAGCGACATCAGCAGCACCAAATTGTTACGTAATTTGTTTAGAAACAAATTTAGCACCAACCTGCAAGCGTAAGAACGATGAGTTAGCGTGGGACGATGTTGCCGCTGCCGCCGCTAACTGCCTTTGGTGACCACGACCCGAAGACGGCTTTTATAAGTGCGATGATGGCGGCGACTCCTGATGGGCCAGTGGTGTCGATGACGTTGCTTTCCGGACCAACGGCTGAGGAATTTCGCAATTGCACTTGTCAGAAGCGGCCAGCAACGATGCAGAAGCTGAGATAGTGGCTCCAAGTGTAAAAACGCTTAGTTAGCGTGAGACGATGTTGCAGCTGCCGCCGATAACTGCCTTTATTTCTTTAGTTCATTCCATTTCCTGCTGCATCATCGTTTGTCAGTTGAGACAATATTGTCTTTTTTACTGTATCGAGCGACATTTCAGATAATTATAATATTAACATAAAAGAAAAATGTACCAAACCGTATGTCGCGCGTACTACTAGTATCTCCAATCTTGATTTTAAGACCATGGCGGGAAGACTACATAGTGTAGCCTTTGCGTATCTGTGTAAATAAATTGAACAGAACAGATTTAATTTTAATAAATTTAACGATATGGTGACACCAGGATTAAGTTCCCCAAGCAAGAGCGGCTATTGTTTTCTTTTCTCGAGCTAGGACAGACGGCGGCTCGCGGCACCCGTTTGCCACCGAGATCTGGTTCACCCACTGGCAAAATTTCCCCGTCGTCCTGGGTCGCTAAACTCGTCAAGCATAACTTCGTGCCCGAAGTTTGCGGAACGCGCTAATTGGACTCTCGCGACGCTGACGTCGCGCAGAGCGAGGTGTCCATCATTCGTACGCTCATTTCTTTGAGAGATGCAGAATGTAGCAAAGTTCATCGAGGCCCGCGTGCGGCGCGTGAAGGGCGCGAGGAGCCCGCTGATCGAACGGCCTCGCCGATGACGTAGCGCCCGTTTGTACCTACATCCCTACGCCAAGCTAAAATTAAAGCTTGGCAGATTGTCTCTAGGCGACCTGCTGACGCTCAAAATCCCTCCGAAGTTTGTGTAAAAAAGAAACCTCGTTTGTCGAAGTTGTCGCTGACGTCGAAGTGACGTTTCCGAACTTTGCGAGAGCCGTGGTTTGAACTCGAGATCTTCGCTTCGGATCGAGGCGAAGTTAAACTTTGACAACATGGTGGTGCCGTACGCTGCGGCCGAGCTTATCTTCCGCCACCATCGGCGTCGCTACTGAGACCACCGGGGACGCCTGTCAACCCCCGACGACGACTTTCGGCGACAGTACCGGCTATCGAAAGCCGTTGTGCGTTGACTCTGCGACGAGCTTCGTTCGGCGCCCGGAGGCCTTCGAGGCGGCAGACCATCGCGTCTACCATGACCGTGGAACAGCAAGTTCTCTGCGCGCTCCGGTTCTTCGGAACCGGTAGCTTTCAAGGCATGGTGGCGACTGACGAGCACCTGTCAGTCTCCCACATGACTGTGAGCCTGGCTGTCACAGTTTTGGCGCCTGCCATTTTTTTTCTTTTTTTCTGTAATATCCGAAGAGGTACTAATAAGCTGGTGAACAATTCAGACTGTTGGGAAACAAACAAGAACCGGGGTAATTCTTGGGCAGGGTCGAGTCTCCCGGCAGCCGGCAGAATTATTTCCCCGAAATTCTACTGGCAGTCGTCACTCATTGGCGGTCAAATCAGTTCATCCAACGACGTGTCATCGAGAGATCGTTTCATCGGCACGCGATGTAATGACATGAAAGAGATTTTCTTCCGTTAGAGGTATATACACATCAAACATTTTCATCCTTTATACATGTAAGTGGGGTGTCCTCTAACTAACACCCTAATAAGTGTAGCGATGGACCTTATAAAAGAAATGTAAACCTGACACCTTTAAAAATGTGTGGTTTTTTAAACACGTTCCTTAAAACGTGTGATGATGCACTACACCTTTTTATAAAGATGTAAAACTACAATACCCCTTCTCCTCAGGCACGTAGCCAGGGGGGGGGGGGGGGGGGGGGAGCCAAAGCCCGGCCCCCTCTCCCCCCCGAAATCTTCCATTTTGCTGGGGCCTCCTCTCCCCCCTCCCCCTCATAGACCACTTTGTCATGCCCTCCCCCCCCCCCCCCTTAAACAAAATTCTGGCTACGTGCCTACTTCTCATCAAGATGTAATTACCACAGTACATTTCTTTTTTGGGCTGTACACAGTGAGTGGCCCGGGACCCAATAATATGACTGAACAAATAAATTACACAAACGAGTCGCCGAAACAGCATGTTGCTTCTTGGCGAGTGTCGAGGTAATTTCGGCCAAAAACCGGCTCGTCCCGACATCCGGCAAGTATGGGTGTACCGATGCAAATAGACGATTTATGTCTAATAGCACTGGCACCACGGATTTCTTCGGAGGCTAGATCGTGGATAGAGGTCTGTATTGCTGGGATCGAGCGGCACCACCGGCGGTCATCGCTTGACATGATCTTATGCATGCTATAGGAGAAACGGGAAAACTCAATTTTATTACGTTAGTAGGTTGTTCTCTACCATGAAACTTCTATCGTGTTTCTGGAAATAACAGTTAATATTGAGGGCAAGAATATTAAACGCGTTAGAATACCAACCTTGTTTAAATAAATGTAGTGTGGTTGAGGGTCGAGGGCGACTTGTTGGGCGTTAAATGTGATGTGTTTAATGAGACAAGGGCTACCGAGAGGTATTGTGGAGTCATCCGTGATTTCGGTGTCATCAAAGCTCAGCAAACGATAAGTTAGAAGGCCTTTACTTGGGACATTAGTATCGTTTTAACAGCTTGTAAATAGTACTTCATGGTGAAAGCCTTTCCTTTGAACTGCTGTGAGGCCTTCCGTGACAAACTAAAACTCGGAGCGTGCCGTTCTGTCGCTAAACGTGCCATTTATTTAGCAACCGAAGCAAACGGCGTGGGTAAACCCAGTGGTGCTCCGGCCCATTTTTTGTTAATCGATGTTCGAACGTTTGACGAATGTCTATTTGATCTCGAAGAACCCGACATAATCATCGCAGCACGTCATAAAGTCCTCGCCCTCGAGCACCGCATACAAGCTTCCAATTTTTGCGTGTTTCTCCCTTAGAATTGATTGTATTGCCTCATGGTGTAATAGGCCAAAACAACAAGGACGAAAACGAAGGGAGAACTAGACAGGACGCGGCGTATTGCCTGTCGTCAAGCAATGGCCGCCAGTGAGGCCAGTGACGGGCTCCCGATTCGCGATTCAGACTTGCACTGTGAGAGTTTTAATGCGTTACACCCGCGCAGTGTTGCCGGAGAACAGGCCCCGAACGAGCTTGCCGAATGCACCGAGTGCAAACTGATACTGTCGCCATAGATGTTGTAGAAAAGTACCGATCTCAAACCGAAACTAGCGCCTTTTTGTTCGACGTGATGGGTGGGAATGCGAGAGTGCCCAGTCGCTGCCATCGTTCATCTATAAACGTTGGTTGCTGCAACGTGGAACTTACAGTTGCGATGACTCCCAATTAAGCAACTCGGCTGTCGGAGGTATCTACAGGCGGCGTAAGTTTCCGAAACCAGCTGACTACAAAACAGCATACACTTGAGAAAATTGATGGCACTGTACGCGCAAGGGCTTGCTTCGTTTTAAGCATAGTATTATGAGTGAACCACTGAAAGGATACGGCTTGAATCTAGTTCTTTGGAACATCTAGCAATACGTTTCGTAAGACTTTTTATTTCCCTGGTGAGGGCATTGAGAACGAAAGCTTTCTCAAAACAAAATATGACGGGGCAAGATAGCTGCCGTTCAAATATGACTTTGCTTGAGTCTCGGGCAACGTCTCCATGTTTAGCCTTCCCGGACGCTGAGTGAATGCGTCACAGGTTTCTTCTGTGGGAGCTTTGTCAAAAAATGTTCCACTTATCACCCATACACAAATGATGCTAGATCTCGCGGCCTCTGTGGTTGTCCTGGGCCATTCATTACTCACTGGTAGGTTTCAGCGTCTGTACGGCGACAAAACGACTCAAATTTTGCAAATAAATCAAGGGCCGTCGGTTCCTCCCTTTGTGAAATAGCAGACGCTTACAATTCAAGCTCGCGTTTGAGTTTGCGGCCCGCGGGACGCCATTTCGAGCAGAAAGCCAACTTTTTCTTTCAGTTCCGCTGTGCGAATGCCGCATCGTAGCAGACAAACTCTCGTCGTCTGCTCTCGCTCCTTGCCTGGGCGAGGCATGACGGGATTGTCGGCACTAGAGGGCTCAAGACAACGTACAGCGAGCGGAGTGAACGCTCGCCTCCCCGCGCTGTCTTGTGTTCTCGTGCACCGCCTAGGGATCGCGGGGGATTTTTCGTCAAAAGTTGCGAAGTTGAGCGCGCGCAGGGAGGAAGAAACTTTGCGGTGTTCTTTTGGTCACTCCCCCCGCTACGTCAAAAAGCGAAGAATATTTTGCTCCACGAGTTTAGCTACCCAGAGGTATTCATTGTACGCTTATTTGTGGGAGATGTTTAGAGCGCATATTCAGAACGAGCATACATTCATACGATGCAAAGGCAGGCAATCTTGATGGTCTGCATTTCACGTTGCAAAAGAACTGTGGAAGCGTGCGCCCTTCACAAGCCAACACGTGCAAGTTCGTTGATTCGCAAAGCGAGCAAATTACAGGCCAGATGCACGCAAGCTGAAGCCCTTCTTTTTTTTTTTTTGTAACCTTTGTCGAAAATACGTACGTTTTTTCTAATTCGTTGAGTGAACCGAGAAGAGCGTTGATAATGATTTTGTGACAACCGTGAATCTGGTCCGTTTATACTTGGCTATGGTTCAACTTCGTCACAAGCTGGAAAGGCAAGAAGAGTACGCAAGTCCGGTCAAGTTGGCGCTACATATGCCTTAAAGGTAACACGATGTTCGGAATAATTGGACCTTGTTCTTGCAAATAAAAAAAAATCAGTGGTACAAAACGTAAGCTGCAAATGGTACGTGCTCATCAGCAAGGCTCTCCGAATGGTAAGCTGGTGTGACTACAGTTCAGGCAATCAAAACACTGCGCTCGCGTCTTTGGCTTCGCTCGCCCTTTTGAACTAGTGTACCACTGCTTTAATTTATCATAAGTTATGATAAATTAAAGCAGTGGTACACTAGTCCAGCGCAGTTGAGCCATGAGTATGATCTGTATGCTCGGGCCGAGATATGGAAAAGTCCGTGCAATCTGCAAACACACAATTCAAGACGGGCCGAGATGCATCAAGCGGACGCTTCAAACCATCGTGGAGTCACTCTAGCACTGAAAGCATGTTACGTTTTCGTTTGACCTGGCAATCCCGAGAGCTCGAGGTCACGTGGCTCAGGATGGGCTGCAATAGGCTTACTCGCATATAGATACTTCTAGTAGATAGTTGCGGTAACTGCGATACCCACGATAACGATACGATGCGTACGCAATGACGGCGGTGGGGTATCAAGTACAGTTACCGGAGTCATCGGAACGATGTACTAAAACTCTCTATTAGCTCTCGGTATCGGTCGCAGTCACCTATCTAAGGTGAAGGGAAGACGCTCGGCGGTTAGGCATTGCGAGTAGCCGTGCCATCATATAGGCATACATACATCCTCAGAACCATGAGAAAATGAGGCACATTCATTGCCAAAGTAAAGGAAAGCTAAAGAGGTTCTCAAAAAAAAGAAAACTTGTTAGTGTTAAAATCCAGAGTATTTTTATCCCGTGAATCTGAATATCACGTTTGTTTTCCTTCAAGATCTAACGAAACGCGACGAAACACGAAAAACCTCCGACCAGTCGTTACCGTTATAAAAGGATTTTTCGGCCGCCAAGCCCGTGTTGCTCGTGTGGGCAGCGCGTGCAATTGCAAGCTTTCCAGGTATACTCCCTCGCGCAGACTCCAGTCGTGACGTCTTTTTCTGACCGCTTCGAAAATAGGAAGAGTGCGCGTGCATAGCTTTGATAGGCGCTGAAGATGCGCGAGATCGGAGATTCCGAAAACTCCTTTTATGACTTAACGCTTCGGGAAAGCGGGGCTTCAGCGGTACTTTGAAAATGATTTTCGGCAACGTCCGTGCACAAATTTAAAAAAAAAAATAATTTCAATAATCGTGATCTTGGAGGACATATCAAGACGATTTACGTGTTTTTTGTTTTGATTTTTGTTTTAATACAAAAGCGCTAACGGATGTTCTAACTCCTCACCCTCAGAGCTGACTTCGCAGATCGCAGAGATTGGCTCCTTGAGTGTCGTCCGGGTAAGTAGACGCGTAGGCATTTCTTGGAGTGCGCTTCCATTGCATAAAATATACGAAGTAGATAATAAAAATAATGAGTTGGGAAACGCACATGCAATGTGTAAGTTGTTTTAGATTTTTGCTTTCAAAATCTTACTGCTCCAAACGCCAGCTTGTGCAGCGCCTACTTTTCCGTCATTCCCTTTGAAGCTTGGGTAATTCGCAAGATATATTATTCCCGTCGTTTTACCGCAAATTGATTTGGGCCGCCCATTGTGTCGAGCAAACGGCGCATAACGCGCGCCTTTTGCCTGAATCAACTTTTCGTGGTTCTCAAGTCAAATGTGTCGGCACCAGTTTACTCGTGTAGCTTGAACGCGACTCAAAAGCTGTGCATGCCACCTCTTCACTTCTGAAAGGCCACAGAAAGATAAACTCGAACATAAACTATTTCATAAAAGAGCTGCAGGTCGGTGAAGTTTTGTGCATTCTTGTGTATCGCGCATGCTTTGATCTATTTTTGAAGCCACGAAGGCGCCGGGGCCCATCTGCGCTGAGGTGTAGAGATTGTAAGCTGGACTGTAGATTTGTAAACATGAGCTCTCGCTCGTCTTGCACATGAACAATACATGTGCGAAAAAACAAAAACAAAAATTGCAAAAAAGCCGAAAGGAAACGTTTGTTTGGGTTTTGATTAGAGTCTCAGTCTTTAGTTTCTTTATCGATTTTCTTAATGTATATGCTTTTTTTAAGGCGCGCGAGATGCTTACACACCGTTAAAATGTTTACACGCTAGTGCTATCTCTTCTTCTAAACACACGCTTATTCGGTGATTGGGAAAACGAGGAAAACACGCACAACCGAAATAATGCAGATTGCCCCAGTCAGAAGCCCCTTGTCTACAAACTGTCGTACTACTTGCGTTGCGAAGTAAGGGGCTGACTTCAGCAAAACGGGGGAGGTGTACACCCTCCTAGGGTGTGCGTAGGAAAGTCACTGCGGGCCCGAGCCAACACCGAGCGCCCGAGCTGCATACGCGCAGCTAAGGGCAAGTCGTTCGTAGCGGAAAACAAATCGGCGCCATCTACGAGGTAAAGGCTTCACAAAGGGGCCGCGTGAAAGCGGTCTTCGTACGGTTGGTTGCTTGGATCGATACTCCCATTTGAAAAAAAAAAAAGATCTACAAGGCCTCGGGGGTCGTATGTTAACAGCTCATGGGCCAGAAATCTGAGGAGAAAGAAGAGACGGAGAGTGCGTGGGGACGTCGGAACGCCGATCCCTGGTTGGAATGATTAGTGGGTAGGCCTAAAACTAGCCGCCATTGTCTCCGCTGCACTCGTCGAAGGCATTAGATCGCGGAACGCCGGCGTCTGACATTTGGATTTCGCATTCAAACGCGTTCGACGAGTGCAGTCAAGAAGGCAGCTCGCTTTATGTCTACGTACTAATCAATTGAATTAGAGCATGGCTTTTTGACGTCCCTGCGGCCTCTCGTCTGCTTCTTCTCCCCTAGTTTCGCAACGTATAAGGAGGCACTTCGATCCGCCAAACAGTTGGCAGATCAAATACTGTTTGAAAGCCCGCCATCAAACACATATCCCGGGAGGCCGAGTAAAATTCACGCAATAGCGACCTGAAAAAACTTATTGATTAACTAACGCCTTTAATGAGGCCAGTTAGAGTTCACGCAGAAGGTGTTGAGTCCCGGGCATTTCATTGTCGATCCACAGATAATCAATCAGATCGAGGCATTAGCGGATAAGAACGGCGACGAATGAGTCGGGGAGCAAGAAGCGTGATTATAAAAATAGGCCACGCCCTGCGTTTCTGATGCTGTCACTCACCCCCAAAGTGCCTGAATTGTCCAACCCCCTCAAACACTTCTCGTGGAAATCCGCGTAGTTTTAAATTATGCGCCCAGGATGGCCACCAATACTATAGCACATTTTTTTTTCGGCTGTCTCTCGAATGGTTACATACTCCCTCCGTCCATAATTTATATTTTCTTTTTTTTTTGTGGTTGTTTTTGTTTTGTTTTCGGTTTTCCAGAGCCGTATATGGGGAGAGTTTGGCCAGTCCATGATATCGCCGCCGTAACGTCCCCCTCCCGAGTGAGCCAATCAGCCCGCGGCGCGGAGCGAGAGCCGTGAGCGTATGCGCGTGGACACTCGGCTGCTTCCAGCTGAGACGGGAGGGCCGCCATTTTCATTCATTCGCCCGGCGGTATGCGGGGGATCGACATCTAAATTTTGGTTGTTTATTTTATTCGGCAGAGTCTGGCTAGAAAATGGTATACTCTCATTTCTCGGTGGCCTGAAAAGCTTACGAATTAAGTTTCTCACGTTTGAACGCAAACTTTGATTCAGGCGAAAAAGAAATAAGCCACGACGAGTAGCCTCAACGGTGTTCGGCGCCGACAGCATGGCGTCAAAATGGCGGTCGCTTCCTCTTTGCTTCATCCTTTCTTTCTCGCTCCTTCGGCGCTCTCCTCCCTTTCCTTCACTTTTCTTCCCTCCGGTGCCTTCGTAGCCACACCTACTGGCCAAACTCTCCCAATAAACGGCTCGGCGGTTTTCCACGAGCACTCGTGTCTCGCCTCGCACGGCCCGCGATCGACTGCAAAAATGATCGAAGAGCGTCAACAACTCCACAACTGCCAGCAGTCCACAACAAAGAAAAAAAGAAACAAAGACAGTGACTAGTCAACACAAAAATATTGTTAAAACTAAAAAAAAAAAAGAAAATAACGGTCAACAACGTTTTTGGAAGTTTTAAACGCTCCGCTGGGCGAAAAAACTATAGCCATCGACCGCGGTCCACTCGGCCGGATGAACAAAGGCTCGGTTCGAGCGTAATTGCAGCGGAACAAAGAAGGCGACCACAGCTTTATCTACACCAAGCCTTTCCAGCGGGAACAATGGACCCGCTTGCTCTTATTGTTGATCGGACACCTCGGTCGTACGCTTGTGGCTGCAAGAGACGCAGCTAGTGTGCCCAGCGCTGTGTCGGTCTTTCCTTCGCCTTACGATTGAAGCGGTGGCATTTTGTTGCGGGAGCAACGGGAGCACGCCGCTGAGGCGACTGCATCACGGCACAATAAAAAAAAAAAATTAAGAGCGGAGCGATGACACCACAAAGAAGGTGCCAACGAAGACGCAACAAGACAGTCTAATTATACGCCTGACTGTAGTCCAGGCTCGGGCAGAAGACATCTTGGTGTTGAGATGATGGCTGCGGTTTCAGGGGGATTCAACCGCTCGTCACTCAATGGGCGAATTTCGCTTCACAAACCTGAGTTTCAGGAGTGTACGAGAGTATTCATTCTTTTGGAGGTTAATTATGAAGAAGCAATGAAGGTTGTACGGCCCTTCAATTTTTCCTTTAGTGCGCTGGAGACTTTTAATAAAGTCCAGAAATATGACCGTTTTGATGTGTTTTTAGAGCGTTTTAAGGCATATTTGAAAATACAATTATTTAGAAGACAAACGTGACAAAACGCTTGGCCGTACGTACTACTGGTGTGTCTAATCTTAATTTTAAGACCACGACGAGAAAACAAAATAGTGTTGTATTTGCTTATTTGTGTATATAATATCACCCTGTTAATTATATTTCCCACTTGTTAAACGAGATGGCGACACCGGTACTAAATGCCTCAAATGGGAGATTTTCTTGCGGTTGCGGTTGTTGTTTTTCTCTCGAGCTCGAATTCGACCGCGATGTCTCGTTGCTCGTGGATCGGTAGCACGTGTAGCGAAAGCTCGCGCTGTAAAGCTCACTGATCGTGGATTCAATCCACCGCCTCTGTCCGTTTCAATCTGGATAAGCATGGTACCGGTACAGTGTTCTAGAGAGTTGTAGTAGCTAAAGTCACGGCGGCCGCCGCGTGAAGATTTTACGCGTAGACGACACCGTAGCGCTGCTGTTCTGAGCCCTAGGAACGTGCCCCCGTCAGCCCCGTCTTCGGCGCTGCTCGGTGTGCACTACTGTGGTTCGACTGGAGCTATTCGCGACGCAGAACAATTGCTAATGTGAAATATTATAGGTTTTTCTTCGCCCTAATGCCTCTAGAGTGTGTGCTATTCGCTATACTTTCATTATTGGAGTGTTTTTGATGGAGATAATTTGATTAATACCCCCCCCCCCCCCTTTCCAAGTGCTGACAGGTCGTTCAGCAACGCTATCACTTGGGCTGCACGCTTAATAGCTGCGAAAGAAACCACGCGACACTAATATAACAAGAAAAGATAGACAAATAATCTCACTTTTTTAATTGTGAGAGGAACAATAAACTGGAGTATTGTTTTTTGTTATCGTGTTGCTGAAAATTGGGTTGTGTGTGTGTTTATACAGCCTAGAACTTGGTCAGCCTCAATGGGCAACGAGTCTCCCAGCTGTAGATGAGCAATTTAGCCAGTGCGGTACAACCGCTAGCCTGGGGTCTTTAAAGTGCATCACGCAGTAGTGATACACAACCGCACGCCGGTACGATGCTCATCCAGATCGAAACGGGCAGGGGTGGGGATTGAACCCAGGATCCCTGGGTTCTGCAGCGCGAGCTTTCGCTCCACCTGCTCCGAGCTGGTGTGCGCTAGCCCACTCGGTCACCGATCACCCTATCGTGTTGCTGATGCGGGGACCAGCGTTGTGTAAGGTGCAAGGCCTAGTGCGTTTGGGAACGGCCAAGGTGCCACTGCAACTAGCGAACATATAGCAAATTGTCTTTTGTAGAAGGCTGTCTATGAAGAAAAAATATCTCGATTGGGAGTACATGAATCATTAAAATACAATAAGAACAAAAACTTCAACAACCCCTAGTATGAAAAGAAAAAAAAAGTATTCTCAACTTACTACTTTATGACTTCTGAAAAGTGGTAATACGCTTCACCGACATACACAGCAAGCACATGAGAGATATCCAGCAACATACTACGCAAAAGGACTACAAATAAGTCATAATATATTGCGGCATAGAATCTTAACCTCCTCGCCTTTGACGATGTGCACATAGTCCCGAAGAATAAGGCGCGGTTCAGAATGTCTCTCGCACACCGCTGATGTATCGGCGAGGCGTTTATCTTCTCGGTTAAGATTTTTTTTCCACTGTATTTTGCGCGACTGGTGGGGAAGTCTCCCCACCACTACATGACATTGAAAAGTGCTGCGGTGCTACGTTCGGGAGAAGCGTACCGCCTCAGCTTCGTCGTCTTCGCTCATCGCACATCTGCCATCTGCCACTAATTCTATTAGGGCACGGAACTCCAGCGCCACTCGCGGCATCTACGTTGACCATCTTCACGCGGCCCATTGTAAGCGGGCGCCGCTCTTGCCACCATGTAGTACCGGCGTGTTGCCATGTACCACTATTGCGTGATGCACGTTAAAGGCGTCAGAGAAGCAGTCGGTATACTGCACTCGTTCATCTTCAACGAAGAGACCAGACGCCCTCGGGGCTGACTAAGCTCCCGCTGTATAAACATAGACACAACAGAATTTCAATTGACGGCTCCGCTGGTCAGCACTTTTTGAACGTTGCAATTAAGAATAACAAACGAGCCCATTAGTGACCTACCCGAGGTTCCGCAACTTTGTCGCGAAGCTGCCGCACACCAGTGATCAACTTCGACCCCTTCTTCGTAATGCCTCATGGAACATTACCAGTGCCTCACATTATATCCCACTGCATTATCATTAGCACCCCTTATACGGGCCTCTCCGGTAATCATTGTACGGGCTACGTGCCTATCTGTGGCGCCTGCGCTTACGAGCACAAATAGATGCCAACCTGCCTGCAAACAAATATTTAGGTTTTATGTGTTACATCAGTGAGAGCAGTCGTGTTCCTTGATGACACGGGGAAAATATTGATGCTTGCAAGTACTGCCGAAACGAGATTCAGGAGAACAGTAAGAATTAATTCCATGCATAATAGGCTCTTTACATGTCGAAACAGAGTTACGTTTTAGTGCGTTTGACTGCGCTGCGTCAAGAAACGGGAGCGAGTCACCTGCACAGCTAGGCTTCGTATGAAGCGTGGAATCCAATTCAAAGTGTATCTTGGCACGTGACATACGAAGCAGGAATGTCCTGGTTTTTCGCAACCGCAACGCAGTCAAACACACCCAAACGCTCTCGAACTCAACTGTTTATGGGCCTTTAGAAGAGCGTTACCGCTGCCTACCGCGGTTACCCCTCCTTTTACCAGCGTGTACCCCTACATCTGGGAATCCCCTCTCCTCCCCCCCCCCCCCCCCCCCCGGTGAGGGTATCACCCTCATTCCTTCCCCCACCCCTTCCTCCAGGGAGTCGGCCCTATCCGGCACAGAGCTCGGTGACCAACAGCGACTGGTTGAGCGAGCCCGCCGAATCTGGGCAGCCAATAGAGCCCTGCGCTAAGGGCACCGACCAGGCACAACAAGGTCCTTTCACTTTTCGAATATTAAAGTTTACGATGATGATGATGATAGAGCATGGTTCCAAGTAATAGCGCGAGCTCAAGGTTGTAGTGTCGGTCTGGGCAGTTGCGGGATCGTTATGCTCATGCCCATGTCCAACGAGAGTGACTATAAAAACAACCAACACCGACACGCATCAAGCAAATAAATCACGCACGCGAATGTATCTTTGGCAGGCTTAGAATCACTCGTGCTTACTTCAAAAGCAACGAAAGACAGCATGCTTGTCAAAGATACCTTTGTGTGTTTGCTTCATTTGTGTTCGTGTGTGTGTGTCTTCGTACTGCCTGAAGTTAGTCTGCCTCAACTGGCGGCTTGTCTCTCAGCTGTAGACGAGCAATATAGCCAGTGCAGTAAAACCGCTAGGCTCGGGTCTTTAGCGTGCACCAAGGAGTAGTAATACACGACCGCACGCCGGTATGATGCTCATCAAGATTGAAACAGGCAGGGGAGGAGATCCGTGTCCTTTGCTTGAGGATTATTAGTATTGGTTATTTCTAATTGTCGCTCTATGAAACTAGGGCATAATAAACAACAACCACTTGGGTTTTTTCCCCTCTTCCACTGGCAGTAATCTTTGCGCTTCTCCTTGCTTGATCAGGTCATCTTATTTTGTAGCGGAAGCGGACGTCCGGAGGAAATATTCTTTCAGTGTTCGGGAGTGCAAAACATGAAATAGGGGTCACATGTAACGCTCAAGCTACGAACAGTGCTTCTGGCAAGCTCGATAGACCTTTTGGAAAGTTTGACCTCTGTTGCAAGCTGTGGAATCCCTGCGCAATTATGGTTACAAGCGTCAGCTCTTTGTGTTCGATTGCACGTCAGCTACAACAGTGCTCGTGCAGCAGCATACTCAAGCCAAAGGTACAAACACGCTTGCGCGCGCAGCATTTCTTATTATCACTGAAAGTTTCATATCCTCACGTTCCGCAATGTCGGTTGTTCCGCCATTCTGCAGTAGATCAGCCGACGCCCACCTAAGTCTAATATCGTCAAAACAAATAGAACTAACGTTGTGGACGCATGTGATGTCTATATAAATTAAATACACTTGGCAGAAAAAACACTATTGTTTCATTTTTCGGTGACAGCTTTTTTTTTTAATTAACTAAGTCCTAAAAGGGTCCACAACGTCAGTCCTTGTATTGACAATATTAGGCTTAGGTGGACGTCGTTCGTAGAGAAATTTCTTCTTTTCTTTTTATCTTTTGACCTTGTTGACATTTTGGTTTTGGCACCCTATTCCAACTGCTGGCGTCTCATTCTCAGAGTTTAATCTTCCCACGATGCGTAAATTATGCACACGGGCTAAAAAAACAAGATTTTCTCAAAGACTAAGTGCATGCACTGCACGCGCTCACGTCTTCAATATAAGTAATTAGATATTGTCACGGGTGGTGACCAGAATAACAATAAATAAACAGGAAGAACTAAACGTTTAATGCGGCGAACTTGTGCCAAAACAAAAAGAGAATAGAAAATAATAACAAAGCGTCGCGAGCGTCGAGGTCGGCGAGACAGCAGAGTCGAGCGCTGGGGCGAAACTGACTCCACAAGGTCGCGGGCGGCCTCTTATCTAGAGTGAGTCACTATCTCGAAGATTCGGCGGAGAAGGTTCGAGCGTAGCGCGCTCGGGGCGAGAATGAACAAGCACTTTCTAGAACAACAAAAACAAGGATGAACGATAGTTATGGCCGCAGCAAGAATGAACGAGAACTTTCTACAAGTCCGTGACCCTGCGCGCGGCAATATAAATAATCAACCTGAGATAGAAAAAATAGATTTTTCCTTTCAAACAGTTATATGAATGCAGACGCCAGCACGTGTTGCACGTGTAACTAGACGTCAGCAGACTTCTAATGAAAAGCCTTTTAAGGTTCTGAGGGTAGACTTTTTATTGGTTCTATTTTTGTGTGTGTGTGTTATGTTAGCGCGCGCGGTCAAACGCTTGCATACGCTACAAGCGTGGCTCGTAAACACCCTAAGATCGTCCAAGGTTGAACAGAAATACCCTAATATGTATTTGGAAATTTAAAAAAAAAATTAAATGGATTGCAAAGAAGGCTAGAATACTTATTCCGAGCAACATTTATTTTATAAAACTATATTTCAGATATTTTCATTCTCTGTAGACTTGGTTTAATGGCTAATGGATATGAAAAAAAAAGAGAAGCATGATTTTTATTATTTTCAACAATTTCAATATATTTTTTTAACCAACAAATAACTCTGAGATGCAAATTGAATTTTGGTTTAGCGTTTTGGCACTCAAAACTATTTCTTTGTAAATTTAAGACTTCCTGTTTTGCGGATTGGAATAAAACCAAACTGGTTATCAATAGGTGGAAAATACGTTTTTAGCACAGGTGAGGCGTGCGTTTCTTTTTTTTTTCGGTACACCTTTCTAATTATTAGGCAAAATCAGAGGAACATCTAAATAACTTTAGTGTCTTCATAAATAATCTCGGGAGTCCACTATGCTATTGTCCGTTATGAAGACCTCTTTCAACAGTGATCTTACTATGCCACGGTAGATTGAACGGGTGCTACATTTCCTGTCTAGAAACAAATTGGGGTTTGTGTATGTTTATACAGCCTAGAAGTTCGTCTGCCTCAACGGGCGACGAGCCTCCCAGCTGTAGATGAGCAATTTAGCCAGTGCAGTACAACCGCTAGCCTGGGGTCTTTAGCGTGCATCACGCAGTAGTAGTACACGACCGCACGCCGATACGATGTTCATCCAGATCGAAACGGGCAGGGGTGGGGATTGAACCCAGGACATCTGTCTGGACTAAAGCCCTTCGATGTGTTCGCGTTTGTGTTGCAAGTAGCGTCACATGCGCCAGTGCTCGAGGCCCGTGCCTCGAGCGGCCCTTGGAAGCGAACGGCAGCGGAGCACCCGCGCGTGGCACGTGTCTTGCGCGTTTCCACAACAATGGTTGGCGGTACTTGTAAACGTGAGTTTTATGAAAGGAATTTAGTCTGCACTTGCCGGCAGCGCCTTCAACTTTTGGAATTTACGAGGATAGCTCGAGTGCAACATGGCTTTGGGTATTTGAGTGGCTATTTATCGCTGACAAGCAGACCGACGTAAAGTGTCCTTTCTTGCCATACCCGTTGCCAATGTACTCAGCTGCTGTGCACTTGGCGCGCGATTGTGGACGAGTAGTAGAGCCGCGCCACTTGCTTGGACAGAGAACTCCTTGGTGCAATTCACGGGTGGGAAACAGTTGCTTGTCGTTGTTTTTGACTCGCCGCGTTGATGTGTGGACCTTGCCACTAAATGAGCTATGCTTAGAGTCGGCACTATGTTAACCGATATTGCTGTAGGCGCCGCCATCATGGTGCTTGTACAGAGCACAGGCAACTGCCGATCGTCATGACTCGAAAATGCGACTTCCTTAGCATTTGATTCGGTGTTAGGAAGCTCATGTATTTTTGCTTTGCTCGGTCGCGAACTTTGTAAATATTTATGGAGGACGTAAGACCGTTTCTCGTGATTTGAGATAAATGTTCAGATAACTGCCAACCATGATTTTAAGATACAATATGGACAGGTATTGTTAATCTGAAGCGTAGCTTATCTAGTGGCCGTAGAGAAGATCATAGCGGAACAGCGCAGCACTGAGCTAGATTTCAGACGCCATGTCCTTCCTAGTGCCACTAAATAAGCTACGCTTCAGAGTAACGACACTTGTTCATATTGCCGCGCGCAAGGCTGAGAAAGCAACGCTCGGTTACGGTCCTCCAGAAAGTTCCCGTTTATTCATGTACCGCACGTAACTTCTATCATTTATCCCTGCTTTTGTTTTCTAGAAAGTGCGTGTTCATTCTCGCCCCGATCACGCGACGCTCGAACCGCTTTCGCCGAATCTTCGAGATAGCGGCGCACTTTAGATAAGAGGCCGCCCGCGACCTTGTCGAGTCAGTCTCGCCCCAGCGCTCGATTCTGCTGACACGCCGACTTCGACGCCCGCGACGCTCTGCTTTCTTCTGTTTCCTTCTTTATTTTTGGCACAAGTTCGCCACATTAAACGTTTATTTATTTCTGTTTATTTCTTGTTTATTGGTCACGACTCACCACCCGTGACATTCTGGTGGAGGTGCGGGGTACCGCATGCCCGTGCAGCGTTCCCGTCCCAGGACCCGCAGTGCAAGCCCGACTCCAAGCTCGCTGAGAAGACCACTCAGCGCGGAACCTGAAACTCCGACCAGCCGCCGCACCAAGGGAGAGGATCCGGAGTACGGTTTGCTCCTGGATAAACCCAAGCCGAAGAAGACGACGATGGACCACCAGTCGGAGGCCCCCGCCGCTCCTGCCGTCGTCTACCTACCCGTCGCTCCTCGGACACCGGCTCCGTTCCACGGCGAACTCCACGAAGACGTTGAAGATTGGATCGACCAATTCGAACGCGTCGCCCGCCACAATAGCTGGACCAACGAGCAACGGCTGCAAAACGTGTATTTCTCGCTCGAGGGGACTGCCAGAAGCTGGTACGAAAATCACGAGTCTTCATTGACATCCTGGGACATTTTCAAGAGCCAGCTGAAGACGACATTTGTCAACCAGCACCGCCGAGAGAGGGCCGAAGACTTACTGCGTACCAGGACTCAAGGCCCCAACGAGAGCATCACCGGCTTCGTGGAGGATGTTCTCCGCCTAAGCGCCCGCGCCGATCCTCAGGCTACCGAGAAGAAGAAGCTGCACCACCTGATGAGGGGTGTGAAAAGCGAGATTTTCGGCGGTCTCATCCGGAATCCCCCAACAACAGTCGACGAGTTCATCACGGAGGCGACAAATATGGAACGGGCCTTGCTAGCCCGCGCCAGACACTACCAACGACACCCTGGCGTAACTACTCTAGCGACATCTGGATCCGACCTGGGCACCACCCTCCCCGACATCCGTGACCTTATCCGTGAAGCCGTCCGGGAGGAGTTGAAGAAGTTGCTACCTGCTGCCACAAGCCTGGATACGCCCTCAGTCGCCGAGATTGTCCGGGAAGAACTTCAGCAGGCGCTGCAGCCAGAAGTTCTCGCCAGCGCCGCTCTTGAACCACAGAAGCTGAGCTACGCCGCAGCTACCCGACGACCACCGCCCCCTGCTCACCCGTATACGGCGCCACCTCGACGTGAACCTCTAGCGCCGCAGTATTCACGACGCCATGAAGATCGGGCGTACGTCCGCCCAGAACAAGCTGCTCCACGAAAGACCGACGTGTGGAGGACGGCCGATCGACGCCCGTTGTGCTACCACTGCGGGGAGGCCGACCATATCTACCGTCGTTGTCCCTACCGGCAAATGGGCCTGCGTGGGTTCCACCCGAACGACCCACGCCCGAGGTACGGCGAACGCCCTCACGACATCGAGGAGTACCTCCGACGTTCCCCCTCCCCAGTGTCGTCACTCCGCCGTGAAGCCCGCTCCCCATCGCCACGACGTTCACCCTCCCCAGCGCCACGATCCCGCCGAGAGAGCCTGTCTCCCCTGCGTCGTCGGGAAAACTGAGTGCGGCAACACCTGGAGGTGACGTTGCCGAAAACGACGGAAGCAAACAGCCTCCAAGAACGCCGGAGCGCTCCCACTCTCTCGACGCCCCGCATTGCACCGACGCGCCTGCAACGGTGTCCAACAACCTAAACGTTGTTATCGATGGCCAAAACGCATCGGCACTCGTTGACACCGGGGCAGACTACTCAGTATTGAGTGGGAGGCTCTCTCGCCACCTTCGAAAAGTCACGACGCCGTGGGATGGACCGCAGATACGAACCGCCGGAGGACACCTCATCACGCCTGTCGGAAGGTGCACCGCTCGCGTCGAAATTCACGGCGAGACGTGTCCTGTGAAATTCGTCATTCTACAAGACTGTTCCAGAGACGTCATTCTCGGCATGGACTTTTTGTGTGAATACGGCGCCGTCATCGACCTTGGAGAAAACAGATTGACGCTGCGGACACCTGTTCCGTCTTCAGAGAAACTCCAAACTGCGTCAGCCGCCGTCCGAGTCGCTGCCGACCACGTGAATCTGCCGCCGCGATCAAGTGTTGTCGTACCTGTCGTGACCGATGCAGCTACCCGTAGCGAAGTTCTTCTGGAAGGTAACCTCCAGTTGCTCCTGGGAAGAGGAATAGGCGTCGCACGAGGAGTAGCTGAACTTCAGGATGGCCGCACTGTGGTCCTCGTGACGAACTTCCGGAATGAAACGCAACACCTCACGAAAGGTGCAGCCGTTGGCCACGTCGAGGATCTCCGAAACTCCGCCGAAATCGCCGCCATTACTGATGAATCCTCGCCACCTCAGCAAGACGGTACGTCGCCAGCGCAACTCGACATCGACCCTAAGCTTCCGGACCCAAAACGACGGCAGCTGATGAACCTCCTCGCCGAATACCGTGACTGCTTTGCGACGTCGTCGAAGGTGCGCCAAACAGCCGTTGCGAAGCACCGCATCATTACCGAGGACGACGCGCGCCCTGTGCATCGATCACCGTACAGAGTCTCCGTTAAAGAAAGGGAGGTGATCCAGGAGCAAGTTCAAGAGATGCTGAACGACGACATAATCCAGCCATCAAGCAGTCCGTGGGCCTCTCCAGTCGTACTAGTTAAGAAGAAGGACGGAACGCTTCGGTTCTGCGTGGACTACCGGCAGCTGAACGCGGTGACGAAGAAAGACGTCTACCCACTCCCCCGAATCGACGACACGTTAGACCGGCTGCGCCACTCTCGATACTTCTCATCGATGGACGTGAAGAGCGGCTACTGGCAGATCGAAGTCGACGAACGGGACCGAGAGAAGACAGCTTTCGTCACGCCAGATGGGCTGTACGAGTTCAAGGTAATGCCCTTCGGACTATGTACGGCGCCAGCAACTTTCCAGCGTGTTATGGACACCGTACTGGCAGGACTGAAGTGGCAGAGCTGTCTGGTCTACCTCGATGACGTCGTGGTGTTTTCCAGCGACTTCGACGAGCACTTGCGACGACTCCGAGCTGTTCTTCAAGCCATACGGACCGCTGGACTCACCCTCAAGCCGTCAAAGTGTCGGTTCGCCTATGACGAACTGAAGTTTCTAGGTCACGTGGTTAGCAACAAAGGCGTGCGCCCAGACCCCGAGAAGACTCGCGCCGTCGCGTCATTTCCAGTGCCGACAGACAAAAAGGCCGTGCGAAGATTCCTCGGACTTTGCGCCTACTATCGTCGCTTCGTTCGGGATTTCGCACGGATTTCCGCACCGCTCACAAACCTCACGAAGGACGCCGAGAGGTTCGAATGGGCCGAGGAACAGCAGCAGGCATTCGACGAGCTGAAGCGACGACTCCAGACGCCTCCGGTTCTTGGACATTTCGATCAGGATGCGGACACCGAGATTCACACTGACGCAAGTAACGCAGGACTTGGCGCGGTACTAGTTCAAGTACAAGAAGGCACCGAACGAGTCATCGCCTACGCAAGTCGGACACTGTCCAAGGCAGAGAGAAATTACTCCACGACTGAGAAAGAATGCCTTGCGGTCGTCTGGGCAATCACGAAGTTTCGTCCATACTTGTACGGAAGCCCGTTCCGCGTAGTCACGGACCACCACTCGCTCTGCTGGCTTGCGAACCTCAAGGACCCGTCAGGACGCCTCGCTCGATGGAGCCTCCGGCTACAAGAGTTCAACATGACTGTGGTTTACAAGTCAGGACACAAGCACAGCGACGCTGACTGCCTGTCCAGGGCCCCTGTTGAAACACCTTCCGGCAGCAGCGACGACGATGATGACGAGTGCTTTCTAGGGGCAGTGAACACCGATGACATGGCACGACGTCAACGAGACGATCCGGAGCTGCGAGCCTTAATCGAGCACCTGGAAGGGCGCGGCGGTACCGTACCCCGTGTTTTCTCACGAGCCGTGCCGACCTTCACCATTCGGCAAGGTGTACTCTACAAAGAGAACTTCGGGAACAACAACTCGCCGTGGCTGCTGGTAATACCGACCGACCTTCGAGGGGAGATCTTTCAAGCATGTCACGACGACCCGACGTCCGGACACCTCGGATACAGCCGGACACTGGCCCGTATTCGTGAAAAGTATTACTGGCCCAAGCTCCCCAAGACCGTCCACCTGTACACACGATCATGCCACGAGTGCCAGCGACGCAAGAAACCTCCGACGAGGCCGGCCGGACTCCTGCAGCCTATTTCTCCTCCAACTGCACCCTTCCAGCAGATCGGAATGGATCTACTTGGTCCTTTTCCGCCTTCGACGTCGGGGAACCGCTGGATCATCGTCGCCACAGATTATCTCACGCGGTACGCCGAAACGAAAGCTCTTCCTTCGGGGACTGCTGTGGAAGTTGCCAAGTTTTTCATTGAGTCCATCGTCCTCCGGCACGGCGCTCCAGAAGTTCTGATTACAGATCGCGGATCATCGTTCATGGCACAACTGACCCAAGAAATCCTCCGACTCAGTCACACCAGCCATCGTCGTACAACTGCGTACCACCCGCAGACCAACGGGCTGACGGAGCGACTCAACAAGACAATCGCCGATATGATCTCTATGTACGTCGACGTAGAGCACAAGACGTGGGACGAGGTGCTCCCCTACGTCACGTTCGCCTACAATACGGCGGTTCAAGAGACCACTGGATTCACCCCTTTCCAGCTGGTACATGGTCGGAAGGTAACGACCATGCTGGACGCCATGCTGCCCCATGAGCCATCTGACAACGAGAGCGACGACGCCCAGGCGGTTGCTCAACGCGCCGAAGAAGTTCGCCAGCTCGCCCGACTCCTGATTCAAGACGAGCAACGCGTCGACGCCGGCCGCTACAACCTTCGTCGCAGGGACGTCCACTTCCAGCCCGGAGATAGGGTGTGGGTATGGACGCCCATCCGTCGCCGCGGCCTCAGTGAGAAACTGCTGAAACGGTACTTTGGACCATACAAGGTACTTCGTCGCCTCGGCGAGCTGAACTACGAGGTGATGCCCGACGGAACACGAACATCGTCACGCCGCCCACCACAACCTGAGGTCGTCCACGTCGTGCGCCTGAAGCCGTACTACGCTCGATAGGACTGTGGACCTTTTGTGCTCCAAAAGACTCTTTAGTTTATCGTTCTTTTTTATTTTGATTTGTTTTACACTGCATCGGGGCGATGCACTTTTAAAGGGGGGAGTAATGCCGCGCGCAAGGCTGAGAAAGCAACGCTCGGTTACGGTCCTCCAGAAAGTTCCCGTTTATTCATGTACCGCACGTAACTTCTATCATTTATCCCTGCTTTAGTTTTCTAGAAAGTGCGTGTTCATTCTCGCCCCGATCACGCGACGCTCGAACCGCTTTCGCCGAATCTTCGAGATAGCGGCGCACTTTAGATAAGAGGCCGCCCGCGACCTTGTCGAGTCAGTCTCGCCCCAGCGCTCGATTCTGCTGACACGCCGACTTCGACGCCCGCGACGCTCTGCTTTCTTCTGTTTCCTTCTTTATTTTTGGCACAAGTTCGCCACATTAAACGTTTATTTATTTCTGTTTATTTCTTGTTTATTGGTCACGACTCACCACCCGTGACAATATTGTGGCTTAAAATCATGGTTGCCAGTTATCTGAAGATTTATCTGAAATCACAGGAAACGCTTTTCCGCCCTGCACAAATGTTCAGACAGTTCGCGACAGAGCAAAGCAATATTATATGAGTTTCCTGACACCGAATCTAATGCTGAGGAAGTCGCACTTTAGAATTATGGCGATCGGCAGTTCCATCTGCTCTTCAGAAACGCAAAAATGGCGGCGGCTACGACAATGTTGGGGAACAGAGCGCCGATAATCTAAGCGGAGCTCATTTAGTGGCTCTAGTTCTTCCCAGAAGTGGCGCGCGGCGCGTGTCTCAAGCATTTCCACAAAAATGAATGGCGCCACTTTTTACAGGATAGAGGGGCTTTACTCCTCACATCGTGGGAGTTGGTTTGCAAACCAGTATTCAGATGAAGGGCAGGCCGATGTAGCACATAGGAAGTGCAAAACTGCCACTTAATTTTGTGTGCTTTTCTTGCTTCAAATTGAGCTCTAAAAATAAACTTTTCGCAACATAACGCTTCCGTTCCAAATGTTGGGGTCCAATTGGCCCTCAACGTTTGCCCGCACCCTGTGCTTCGATGATTTCGAACATGTTTGGAACTTCGAATCCGTTCGGAAATCAGAGCTTATTCTACGTTTTGCAAGCCACTATGATCTACGTATGTACTAGCTCGTATCTCGCGCCGCCTGTTGGCCGCTTCCGGCAGCGGCGGACGTAGAGCGAAGATCTAGCTCGAGATCGGTGGCGAACAGCCCGTGGCCCGCGCCCACCTCGAGCGCCCGACCTGCATACGCAGCTGCGAACATGCAACTCGTTTGTTCCGGAAAAATTATGCGCCATCTATGAGAAAATGGGTACAAATAAATAGCGGTTGAATCCCCCTTAATGCCTGCCAAACTAAACATAATGCGTCAAGCAGGCCTTCCGAAGCACGTCCTTCGCGCGTCGACGTGGAGAAAAGGGCACGCCAATCTAAGGGCAGCATAGAAAACCCGCCGGGAACGCATGATGGCGAAGCAGCCAAGCGCGTGAGTCATTAGTTGGAGTCCCGGGAAAGCAAAAGCACGTGGGCTGAGTAGCAGGAGCAGACAAACTTGAGCGTGACGTCATATGACACCGTACTAGCCGCCAATGCTCCCTACCATGCTCTTGTGCACGTATACCTTCCGCAGCCTACATTTTGCACCTTCTTATTTGTTCTTTTCGGTAAGGCTGGCAGAACGGAACAAATTCAATGGTGCGAAATGTACGCTGCAGAAAGGTATACGTGCGCAGGAGCATGATATGGAGCAATAGCGGCTGATGCGACGTCAATGTAATGCCATGCATAGTCACTCCTAATTCCCCTTTATACGGAAAAGTAGTGACATCCTTTGAAGAATGCCGCTTGCTATCTTAGGCAATCCAGGCGGCGCTACCATCAACGCGCGGGTATAAAAAAAGCAAAACATGAAGATAAAGGTGTGCGCGTCAGTGGTGGATGGAGAAGGAAGGCGTATGCTGTCGGAGTGGAGTGCATGCTATGAGCTCATGTCGCCAATTAAATCACGCCGACTGCGCAACGTCACGGCTTTCATCGTCTTTCTTTAAGTACATCCTTTGAGGCTGGGAGACCGTGACAGCGCGATTTTATCCTGTGTGTATCTATTTGCGTGTCTTTCACCCTTCAACTGCTGTCTGAATAAAGTATAGGAAGGCCGTCTGCTTTCTTGGGCAGATCCGGGCGGTGCTGCAGTCGACGCGCGGGTGTAAAAAGCAAAACATAAAAATAAAAGGTGTACGCGTCAGAGGAGGAAGGAGAAGATGTTGGTACCTTATTTATTCAGGGGCATTAGTAACTCCAACCGCCAGTTTAGGGTGACAGAATGCACCAAACTAATATACACGATTTCACGATACGCCCAGGGGTAGTCAAGACCACGTAGAAGTGTATACAAAATACCAAAGAGTTGTAGGGAGTCGTGTTTGCACATCCGATACGGTACGAAGGACCTTCCGGAACGAACTGCGCATTTGAGTGTCTTCTGCCGTAGCGCATGCGCAGTGCGTACCGGAGGGCCCATCGTACCGTACGGCATCGGCAAAAACGGTTCCCTAAAACTCTTTCTAAAAGAGCACGTTTACGGTGCATTGACTGGGATTTGAACTAAACCAATCACGCACAGTGAATGCGTTGTTATTCTCCTCGCCTTTTTCTGCACGTGAATGGTTTAGGTGGTGATTGCGAACGCCCAAAGACGACGAGTGGCGTGACGATGCACCTTTGGCGCTGCTTGATTGGCTCCGTCGAATCGTAGTGTTGGCTACGTTTGGACTTTGGTGAAACAGAGTAGAGAGCACCACGGAACCGGAGCGCTGAAGGAAGCAACCTTGCTTTTGTCTATTGGTACGTTGAAAACTGTTAAAGGAAATGGTATCTTCAACATTTTATTTTAATGTTGGCTTCCTTGCGTGTATAAATATTTTATGAAGTAATATCGAGTTTATATATCTATATATCTATATATATATATAACAGCATGGCGGCGGGTGGCCGAAAGCGTGGGTATATAACTGAGAAAAAAAAAAAAAAAAACATTGTGAAAACACCAACAACGGACGATTTATTCTTCGACGTTTCGGCCGGAGTCCGGCCTTCGTCAGGACTTATATATATATATATATATATATATATATATATGTATATATAACCCCGAAGGAAAAATCCATCAATGTAACCCTGTTTGGCAGTCAATGTTTTCTAGTGGACCGCTGACTGTGCCTGACTGTACGTCAAGCATGTCTGATTGGCCAACAAGTTACTCTGACCGACAGTCAAACTCCAGTCAGACCCCGCTTGTCGGCTTTCTGATGGTTTCCTGGTGGCAGTCGGCCGCCGCGAAATGCCATCAGGATGTCTTGGTGGTGATTCTGACTGTACATCGATTGTCTCTGACTGTACGTCAGAAAGCTTTGACGTGCAGACAGACGTACGGTCAAAGGACGTAAAGTTCGTTCGGATACCACTATTTCGTCAAATTTATGAATACGAAAAGTAATCTATGCACGAGAAAACGATTTTGGGACGTGAGCCCATAAAACCGCTGACGTTAGAGATATGACACGCAACCGACCGACAACCTTGATCAGAAGCCCGCCGAAGCGCCCAACACGACACTTCGCACTTCACTTCGCCCATAGAGGCTTTGCCGAGCTTTCATGAACGATCGCTCTCGACTCGTTTTGTTTGCCCGCTCGCTCCAACCTGTCGACCGTGCCCGGGCTCTACAATGTCTTATGTTTTAGTAGAATTTCTACTCGACAAGACCCAGTCTGTTGTGAGTTCCGACGATGTAAGGGACTTTAGCGGTGTAGTTGAAGACGACAGGGTGTACCAGGTCTACTGGGGCGGTGATGCTCGAACAAAAGGATCGTTCTACGACGCGAAAGTACTCTATCTACATGGCAGGTGAGTAGAACTGAAGTACGGCGAGTGATGTACGAGTGCTTTGCATAACATGCTGACGGCTTAACTGCATTTGCAGCCAAAGTATTTCGTATAAAATGAATAGTCAAATCGTGTTTCTCTAACGGTTGCGTAGCATAGCGGTTATGGGGTCCGATTTGTAAGCACGTGGTCGCGGGTTCGATGCGCGGTGGTGCTGTTTTTTTTTTTTTCTTTTTTTTTGAACATGTTGTTTTATCGAGGCATTTGACGATATTTATGAGTGCGTATAGCTTTACCCTTATATAAATGCTGCCCTTGTTGATGAAATTCCCTTGGCAGTGGCAGTCAGACGTCATCTGATGGACCATCAGATGACGTCTGATGGTCCATCACGTTCCACCAACGCTGCTGACTGGCAGTCAGTGTCCCAAATTACGTAGCTTGATGGAATTTTCAATAGGGACATTTTGACTTTTTTTGAATTGAAAGAAATATTACGCCTTTGACATGCCAGAGCGTTATCGAGAGTCACACGACGTCGTTGAAAAGAAGTTATAGCTTTCAAATCTGACCCTACCGAACAGCAGGGCGGAAGTAACGTTACCCTAAAGTATGTTGTACATAGGAACTCTACATATTACAACTCCGATTTATTTATATATTGAATAACCCAGAAAATAATATAAAGTTAGTTTTCACACTCGGTATGCACTCATTAAAGAGCACGTAAGCACTCTTTGAGGTTTCATCCCCTCGCACTCGCACACTCCTTCACTGCCCCAGTACGTCTGCTCCCTTAATCATAAGCAGGATTTGAATGGTATATGTTGAAGTCAATATTTACACTCACCGGTACATCTTGTATTACAAAACTTGGGGAAAGCTTCAGCTTCGCCTTTAAGAGTGGAAGGCGATAGCGTTATCGGGCCCCGTTCGCAAACCCTTGTGATCTAAACCTGCGTTCATTCCCAAGCCGTGCAAGCGTGTGTGCGTGGTTTAGTCGCTAGCGACACGTGTCACGTGTGACGTCACGTTACAATTTACGTTACACGAGGCTGTGACGCCATGACCCTTCAACCCACTAAATTTATGAGAAAATGTTCCGCTAAATTTGGCAAGAAACTTCTTTGCTACACGGCGAGGTAACATTCCGCTAAATTTGACGAAAATTGTTTTACTAAATTTGGCGAGAAATATTCTTCTAAGATTGGCGGGAAAATTTACCGCTAAATTTTGCGTGAACATTTAGCGGGTCGATAAGGTCATGACGTCGCAGCCACGTCTGATGTCACACATGGGTGCACGCGTTGCATTATGGTATTCTATGGTCCCACCGACGCCGGATTTTATGCGACACGAGCTCCTAAACGAAATCGCGTTAAAATGAGCGCATCGTCAGCGTTCGATAAGGATTGTGGCTCCATCACACGCTTGGTGCCAAAGAAAATGGCCGACCGCCAATGTTGCTTCACAGCTTTTGATAAGGGTCTAATGTTTGTGAAGAGTCTCGCTACTGCCGACTAAAAATACAGAGCAGTGCTTTTCGAATTTGCAGTGTTGTATACTCAATACATTAGTAAGCTAACTATATACCTCTGTGCGCTCTTCTGTGCCTGCCACTTAAACATAATGTACTCAGCAGCAAGAAAGTAAAAACAAAAAGCCTTTGACTTAGAGATGATGAGAAAAAGTTAAGGGCACATCACATTCAGGTATTTGTTTCATAACCGAGAGTCATTTCGTGGTCCAGTATAGATTACTTGAATTGAATCGAACGCTTTACACTCTGTCATTTTTTTTCCCGTTTTGTCAGCGCTCCTTCCTTCGCACCCCTTTGAACTTTCTGGGACCAAAATACGAGCTTGCTGTCAGGCGTTGTCGATGATCAGCGAGGGATCACACGTTTGCCGTTGTCTCGTTGTTCCCGGTGTGATATATCTCAACTCTTGCGGCACTTCTACGAATTGGTCCGCTACGACGTTTCTCATTCCCAACCTTCGGAAAAAGCGAGCCTGAGAAGCGCTGCTGTTATAAAAGCTGCGGCGCCTGCGAGAATTTATGAAACAACCCAAACAAATAATAAAACAAAAACTCTAGTTCTAAATTGCTCCAAAATTGGGTGCAACTCCCATATTTCTTGAGGAGCCTGTCTTCTTTTAGCCGAAGAGCAGGAGGACAGAAGAAAACTTATGTTTAGAGGTGGTTGCTACTGGAGCTAGAGAGCGCTCATTGAAGGCAGGTAATGGGAGATATTTTGTTAGAGCCACGTGTAACTAGTCACTTGGTCAGAAATATTCACAAGTTCTTTTTTTACAATCTCCCACTAGATATCTCATTCTTAACCCTTGTCGCCACACATAAGCCAATAACTTGCACGCAAAAATATTTGCTTTGTTGATGTTCAGGGAAGGAGAATTTTAGTTTGTCATAAAGTGGCGTCCGGTGCTTCAACCGTGGAAACGCAATCTTGAGAGTACAGCCCCCGTGATTACCAGCTATCTAAAACATTCCATGAGGAGGTTTCTAATATCGCCTAAATATGGCGATAATTCACTCTGCGGGCTCTAAGCATCCTAGAAATTCATGAATCATAGCAATGGGCGACCGATTTCCCTGAAATGATAGCAATCAAAGATCGAAATTAACTCCGACGGTGGAAGGAGCATTGTGACGGCAGCCAGTGCGGCATGTGAACAATGAAAACGCGACATTTCGTTGAGAGTACACATGCTGGTATCATAAATTCTGTATGCTTTTGTTAATTATAGAAGCATGCAAAAGTAGTCGAAATATGTAATTTTTTTGCGGACAGCATACATAATACGGCAGAAATTGCCTGAAAAACAGCAAACTATGTTGTTGTATTTTTGTTTAATTTTTTGTCTTTTCCGGGAGTCATGTGTCCGGTCTTCAGCTCTCGAACGCGCTCTCGCTGGATTGAGTCGTAGTCCGGGCTGTATGGGTAACGAGCTGCGCGCATTGGAGATATCACTCCGCACTTACACCGGTCGGAGGCGCGAGGTTCCTTTGCTTGTTACTGTCTTACAGTGGTCCTGGTTTCGGAACATGCTACTTCCTACGCCGTAGCTAAACTTGGTGTGTTCCGATCTTTGATTGCTCTTTAATATGGAACTAGACAGCGTATGGTTATGATTTAGAAGTTTTAAAGGTTCTTAGAGCCAGCAGAGGGAGTTATTGCCTTAGTTAGGGGATCTCAGACACCTTTTCAGGGCACCTTTGAGCGAGCATAGAGCAGTTGCGATTACACAATCGCAGGTTGATGATGCGTTGATTTATATGAAAGCAATCCGGGTACAACAATTGACCAATGATCGCTGGGTTTTGCGGGGGCCCGGTTCATATGGTTGCTTGAACCCCGAACTTCGCGGCCATCATTCGGCCGCAAGGTGCCGACAGGCAGCCGACCACGCGCGCCTCGCGTCGCTCGCCCAGATAAGGCGAGGCAGAAGCGGCGCAAGACACAGGTGTACCAGACCCGCTGAACGCTGTTGACAATGTTATTGTCTTAATCGTATCGTCCTTGCCTAATTAAATGCAGTTTCCTGCTCTTGAAACCGTTGGCTCCGTGTTAATCCCCCCAGTCGGGTATGCAGCAAAGCAAACCGACCACAGTCTTGAGCGTGTGTATTTACTCCACGTGATCCAAGTTGTGCTGCACTAACTAACACCCATCATTCCCTTTTTTTTTTTAATTATGCACCATACACGCCCTCTGGGAGAAGGTAGGCATGCTGGCGATGTTTATAAGCACGTCGAGCTCTCAAATATCGCATGGTACTCTTCTTAAATTTGTGAAACATCTCGGAATTAAGAAAAATGTTCTATGTACATTAAACTACTTCTCGATTGTCCAATAAATTTTTAATCGCATGCAAGATTCTGCGTGCATCATCTTCTCAGTTGTCTTATCTAAAAAAAAAAGAAAAACAGATCACCAAGTTTTCTGCATATAGATAAATATACCTAACATTCAGCACGGATGTTCCTTGATTTCGGTATACTTCTGCATCCCAAGTCGTCCTTCATCACGGAGTCCAAAAAAAACCGTCAGGGAGAACCAGTGCCATGCATCGCTCAGGAATCGCGCAGTCGCTTACTCATCTCTATCATCGACAGTAACGCATCATCGGCTTTCCATAAAACACCCGCGTGCGCGCCAATTAGGCCATTGAGAGTCGTTGAAGACTGCTTCACGCGAGTCGATAGGCTTATAGTGCCGGAATACGCCGAGATTGCAGAATACTGATTAATGTCAACAATCGATAGGCAATGGTGCATGGCTCATTTCGCGGAAACGCAATTGCGTGCTACCTGAGAAGGCACTGACATTCAACTATGGGTCCGTTATTCGAGATAAATTGATGTGCCTATTGGTGGAACAGTCTTGTATATGTGACGGAAAATCCGTGGATCCTGATCGATAAGAATCCTTTCATACGTCTTTCCTGTATCTACTCGAGTAATAGGCGCACTGTTTATGAAGAAACCCGAGGGTTCTCTTTTCCGCGGACTCGCGGATTGCCAATCACCGTGATCGACGGCATGATTCCAGCGGTTTACAGGACAGAGATAACGTTTTCTCGCGAAGATACCATCCCTGAAGATTGCATTTTTATGGAGAACCGTGTGCTCGATCTAGTTATTCTCTATGTTATTTATGCACAACGCGATGATTGGCTGTATATGTGCTCTGCGGGAAAGTAGATGCAATGGTCTTGTTCATAAATAGTGCGGCTATTACTCGACTAAATAAGGTTATTCAGCTGCGAAACTTTTGTATTAGGTTATTCCAAATAATAAATCCGAATTTTGTAGTCCTTATTCATAAAAGAAGTAAAGTTATTTATTTACAGTATATTCCATGATGTCCTCTTGAATAAGGTGAAAGAGCTCGACAACTACTCTGACAATAAAAGCAAGAAGAAATGCAACCTTTTTTCAAGGTTAGTGACAAGCCCGAAAGTATGGGATCGCTTGGTCACTTTGCGCAGTTCGGGTTGTCAGATCTGAACGGGGTGACGAATTTGTCGTGGGAGGCTTCTTGTCATAGACGAAGTAGCTTCCTTGGCCGTCGACAGCTAACTCAGTTGAACTTTGTAGTTGCTTTTCAATAAACACATTTCATAATTTCGAAGCGAATAAAAGTGCATTAGCAAAATAATATTCCAAAAAACCACTTCCCTTGCATGCGTTTGGAAATGAGGCTCTCGGGTGTTAGCTTATCTATGCGCGGAAGTTGGCTGGCTCGGGACTTTAGGTACACTTACGGGGACATTGACCCTCGGAGTCCCTTCACCGGGCTCGCTTCCGGAGCGTTAGCTCTCGAGCCCCAGCACAAACGTAACTCACTGGCTGCGTTTCCACTCAAAATCATTCGTCTTCCATACCCTTTTAGTGGACCGGCGAATCCTCAACGCGTCGTCAGAAAGACGTTTCCCAATGGCCAAAATGTCAGAACCAATCGGCTCACATTCTCACCATGGGTAATTTCTTACATTCCCACGTGAGACCCCGCGGTATTCACATATATTTTGGCCCAATGTTAGGCGGGTTGGGATGCAAGCAAATTATATCTAAAACCCGCAAGGCGAGTCAGACAGCCGACCCCGGGGTGGATAGCGCCGACTGACCCGTCCCGTCATCCATTCCGCCAGACGCGGTAAGACGTTGCCGTTCTACGTTGCCCCCTAACACGCGGGCGAGAAGATGATGTAAACTTTTATTTAAGTATGGAAATATCCAAAGATGAATGGGGCCCCTAGTCCAGGGCTCCAGTGCTGGCCGCTGCGGCCTTGGCCCGCTCAACTAGACTACGTTGGTCGACCGGGTGCGGGCTGAGCAACGCAGCTTCCAAGTCTCCGGGGAAGGGGAGAAGATGGGGGAAAGGGAAGGGTGGGATTCGCAGGCCCACGTGACGTGGTATAAGGAGGGGTACTCTGAGCAGTGTGGGCGTCTAGCAGGGTACATGGTGGTATCAAACTTGTGGAGGAGGGCGAGGTGTCTGTATGTATGGGATTGGAGTTGGTGCCAGATCACGGCCTCTTCCCGGGTTAGGTTCCGATGTGGAAAGGGTATGTAAATTTCTCACCTTGTTGATGAATGAGGATTTCAGAGTATGGGTTGGGTACGGGAATAAATGTGAGAATTGTGTTGTGTTCCTCTTTGTGTGGCATCCGGTGTGTACAGGCTCGGGCTACGGCATGGGCTTGCCGATTTGCATCTACAGGTTCCTGGCCAAAAGTCCAGATGAGCTTCGTTTCTGGTACCGGGGTTTTGAGGTTTGTAAAGATGCGTAGAGCGCATGGGTGAGATCCTGCCGGCTCAGAATCGTTGCAGGGCGATTTGTGAATCGGAGGGAATATTGAGGTATTCCTTGCCGGAGGCGATTGCCAAGGCGATGGCCGTTTCTTCTGCCTCCACTGGATTGACGGTAGTTACGGCCTCCACTGAAGGCAGTAACTACCATCTTTAGGTCGTGGTCTATCACGCTGACTGCGTCCGCTGGTTGATCCGAGTACATGGCAGCGTCAGTGAACCGCGTGTCGGCCTTGCTGCTATATTTGTGCTGGAGGGCCCGAGCTCGGGCATTACGGTGGCCGGAGTGAAGGATGGGATACAAGTTATTGAGGATTGGGACCACTGGAATGTGGTCCCGTATGGCCGTTAGTAGGCGGACCGTGTCCCGCACCGATCTGGGAATGGGAACATGTAAGTTCTGCAGGACTGCGCGGCCGGTGGGGGAAAGGGCAGCCATTCTTGCTGGCTGGCTAGGTGTGCTTGTATGAGCTCTTGAAAGGTGTTATGTACGCCAATGGCTAGGCGCTTATCTGTGGCAGCAAAAAGTGGTAGGCCCAGAGCGATCTTGAAGGCTTTGCCGATAAACATATTAATTCTGTTCTCCTCACCCTAGTTGAGGTTGAGGTATGGGGTGGAACAGGTAACGAGGCTGGGGATGAGAACCTGAATGAGCTGAATCATGCCTATGTTCTTGAGCCCGAGACTACACCGATGTAAACCGTGCCAGCCAGGACCACCGCGTTCTTCCGGCCTGAAACGAACGTTCCAACTCTCTCGGCAGAAAGCGCGCGTTCCGAACCTCGTGACACCTGTCTCTCCAGCTTGCCCACCACGGGAAGTGTTTACGCCAACGCTTTCCTGCCAGCCAAGTCCCTCTGATGCTAACGGCCCACCCGCGGAGCCCTCGTCGATCCTTACATAGCAAGAGCAACAAATATGAGTAGAGACGTAGTTTTGCCATAATGAATATGGACAGAGGAAACGAGAAAGGGGCACTTTAACCTCGACCTAACGAACGATGCTCTTCATTAACGATCTTTAAACCTCGTCATCATTGAGACTTGTATACTGCGTTCACCCCAAGATGCCAGTGCAGTGGAAGTTACGCGCTCGTTAAACCAATTAACCGCCGACTTTTGACTCCGCCTTCTGTGCTTGGGTAAGGGAGGGAGTGTGATCACGTGGCGGAAGGTCAACGCATATCTGGCCCAACGAGCATCTAGCTTCTACCGCACTGTCAGCTTAAGGGAGAATAAGAAACACCCCACGTGTTAGTTCTAAATTGAATACATACTTACAATCGCTTTTGTGTACGGACGTTTTGTAATATATTGTACATTAAAGTAAATCTCCATCAGGTTCATAATGGGTCCTTTGTTAGATCGTTTCGCGAGCACAGATTTAGTACTCGCTCGCAGTTCCGCACTCCGCAACTTACAATCTATTAAAAAAGTCCCTAAGAGGGCTCTTTCTTTCTAAACCAATCACGGACAGTGAATGCGCCGTAGTATGTAATTTTGTTAGAAATGTTGTTAAAACATAACTCTAATTACTCGTTACCTAAGAATATAATAAAGAAGCTGGCATAATATGAGTGCACTACCACCCTGTTGACCAAAGCTAAAAAAAAAAAACGACCACATCGCGCCCATGGATTTTTCGGTACCGCATGCAACTACACTCGGTACATGCATAAGCTGACGATGCGTCAAAGCTACAGGCACAAGACCTCAGATTCCAGACGTCGCGCTCATGCCTGAAAGGGTCGTTTCGGTCGTTTCCATAGGGAGCTTTCGTATATACGTTTCTTACCTCCAAATATCCTAGAAAGGTACACTCTTCTACTGAGCATCCGCACCGCTAGTTTTGTCTGCGGAATTCTGGGGATCATTTCCGATCGCCGTAATCCTGCGGGGTGGCGTGTTTGATTGCAGCCTCCGCTAACAGGTGAAGGAAGCGCATCCTCATTTTTTCTCTTCAATATTTCTTTATTTTATTATTTTTACGAGGACTACCATAATGCGGACGTATGGGAAATAGAAAGTAGTGTTGCAGAACTTTTTCGAAAACTTCAAAATTTGTCCTTTTGTACTCTTGATAGGTCTACGCAAAAAGTAACCTTAGAGTAATTTGTGGCGTAACGAGTAAAGTAAACCGTTACTTTTCAGAGAATGTAATTTAAAACGGTGATTCATTACAGTGGAAATCTTGGTGATTTGTAATTGTAATACATTACATTCTTAAAGTAACGGGCGCAAGTCTGAGTATAACGCCCATAAATGTATGCATGAAAGCAAGTTTTGTTCTTTTACGCGGTTCTCTCTAATTTATTGACCAAGAGAACATAAGTTACTCGGTTTTGGAGCCGCAAAAATCAAATCAAATTGGACGTTTTAGTGATTTGTACAGCGTAAGGTTGGTCTGCCAGTAGGGGCGACACTGGTTTACAGTGTAGATGAGCAATTTCGCCAGTGCAGTACGACTGCTATCCTGGGGCCTTTAACGTGCTCACGCAGTAGTGATACACGACCGTACGCCGGTACGATACGCCTGTACTCTTCTGGCTAATCTCGTACGGCATACATTGAATTCAACGTATGCCCATCGCTCAGTCTCTGCCGGTTTAGTTCTTAGCGGTGATATTTCCAAAATCACCACTTTCATTTGAAACGCAAGCAATTCCCGTTAGCGTATTTCCAATATGCGAAATGCCGCACAAGTTTGAATCCGAAAAAATAAATGCGCAAATTACATCGCTTTCAAAACCCACCTAATCAACAAAGTGCCATTAGGCTCTCCTCGGCACGATGCTGGCAACCAAATCTAAAGTAAACGGTCGGAACTAAACCAAGAGGTCCTCGTGAGGTCATTGGCCCTGAGTTAAGCTCGTGTCATTAGTGCCTTCCTAGTATTTTCTTCGCACGATAAAGTACGCGACGGAATAGCAATCACCGCCGCTCCGTTGAGTTTCGTCCGAATCAAGGCGAACTGCCCGTCTTCTGGCACAACAGACAGTGGCTGCGTGAAATTGAGTTTGCAGACGAGTGGCCCTAATGACAAGCCTAACTGCCGCCGTCCCAGATACAAGACCGACAGTCTGATATGTAGTAGTTATCCCTTCTGTCGGAGACCTAAACAGCTGGGTGTGGAACGGGGTGGGGAAGGACGTAATGAGATTACCACGAGAAAACCTCTCTGCGATGAGCAGGGCCCTGTTGGCGAAAAACGCTAGAAATGGGAGGGCGCAACCTCTTAATGGGCTAATGAAATGGTATCGGGTGGGAATGTTTATGTTTTTGCAGAGACGTACCGGTCCTAGTCTGGCCCAAGTATGCACAAACAGACCGCCGTTGATTCAGAAGTTTCTTGTCGCGGTGGGAATGCGAGGACAAAAGTGGACTATTTCTTTCAGTTTTGCCTTCGCAAAGCTTAATTATGTAATTGCGATATTAAAATCACGCCCTTAATGACAGTCGAGCATTATTCTTAGACTGGGCACGAGAACTGCGTGAGCACTCGACTTCGGCTTGTAACAATTATTGACTCGTCGGACACTCGGGTAGTGGCTCGTCTCTAACCACTGCGGCGATAAGAATAGCCGAACTCTAACAACGCCTGAAGCTCAGCACTCATTTTCTATTTTGCCAACCCCAGCGCGTGTCAATAATTGAAGTTGGCGGCATAGGAAAGGCTCCATGGCACGTGATCGCTTGTTCTGGCTCGGAGTTTAGGGAATAAAGAATGCTCATATTTCACAATTTTTTTTTGTCGACTGCCCCATCGCTTAGAAAAAGAAACCAAGGCAAGTTTATTCAGTTATTAAAGTTTGAGAGTGATTCTCAGTAGTATTAAAAGTTCGTTTCATGGCTCCTTTTTGGTAATTTTAGAAGGCGGACAAGTTCACAGAGCCAGGTACTTGGACCGGAGAAATGTGTCTATCACGTGACCTTGATGTCACTACAAAGAAATTGGCATGTCCGCGGTTAGCCCGCGATCCTGGCTCTAAATTCTATGATCACCGTGAACCGAAATGACGGCTGTGAGTCCGAGCTCACTGCTTGGGTTGCTTCATGCGTTTCCTGCACGTGCTACCAAGCAAGGTCAGCACCTCTAAAAAGCTGCGTCCCTGCACCCATAGCTTCCGCTGCACTCCAAGCTAAAAAAGACCGACCAGGCAGCAACGTGACGCTGAATTTAGCGTTTGGACAATCTGCCAGGGACGAAGACAAAGGTGAAACGCCGCAGCGATGAAACGACGTTCCTTCTAATTTTGCTTGTGGAACAATTTCTGCAACGGCAGTACTCCGATGCGATCAGTACCCAAATATCGATATCAAATGCCAAATCCACACTCAGCAGAAAAGTGCAGTGGCTGCTTCTGTTGGTATGGGCCTTTCATCGCAGGCGAACTAGGTCATTGAACGTTGAGTGATTCATGTAAACCGCTCAATTATATTTGTCTTATACTTAAAAAAAAGCTAAACGTTGTTTAAAAAAAAACGCGAAGCATCTTTAGAATGAAACAAGGAAAGGCAAAAAAAAATAAAACAACGACAAGCGATCGAGGCTACTTTAAGTTTAAACTCCCCCCTCCCCCCAAAAAGAAAGCAAAAAAAAAAAAGAACCCGGTTGAATTGCTATAAAGGAGAAAGGCAGAGGTTCTACCGTGGGCTCCAGTTCGTAAGGCGTCACACGCCGCGCTCTCTCACGCAAGCGCAGAACTCTAACCAGATGATGATGACTTTTGTGCCGTCAGTGAACCAAGGGCGATTTGATGACTCCTTGTTTTACGCTAATGGGTGTCAGAGCTCCCTTTAAATTAATGAAACCGATTGACCCATTCTGCGAAGCAAAGTACTTGATGTATAGATAGGTATAGCTTTGCGAAGAGCGCTGGCTTTGAACCCGGCCACGACGAGGTTTTGCATATTTAGGCATTTGTTCCCTCTAGTAGGTCACGTCTTACTGAAATAAAAAGTAGACGTCGAGTGTAGATGCTAACGCTAGTAAGTGTCACTCACGTCCCGCACTAGAGTAACGCTCCAGTGCAAGCTCATTCCAACTTTGTCGTCTTGATGAAACATCAAGACGGCAAAGGTAGAATGAGCATGTACAATCATAAAGTTGCCTTGGCGAACATAAAAGCTTAAAGGGGAGACAGAAAGGCGTTGAGAAGCTGGTTTCGGCGAATAAGTGACGGGGAGGGGTTCATGACAGTTAAAAAAGGCAATAAGTTGTGAATATTGTTTCTTTTTTACTTTGCAGCTATTTTGCAAAACAGAGTTTTGATTTATTGTGATTGATACGACTGCATCCTGCATTGACACGACTCACACACATGGTATGTAGCAAAATGCTTGAGTGTGGAACCATCAGGCTTGCCTGGAAAGTGCCCAGATGGAAAGAACATTGAAATAGTGCACACTTGGCGAGTTTGTAAGGTATAATTTGTATATCCAGCAAACAGGTAGACAGTCACGCAAATATTCACACGTACAAAAATATACTCAAATGGGGCTGAACTATCAAGCCATAATCTGTATTTACTCAAACTTCCTCTTCGACCATAAGAAATAAAATGCCAGCCCAACAAACAAGAGAAATGAAAAGTGAAAGAAAAGGCAAAGGGTGGAAAGGTAAATGACAAGGAAAAGGAAGACAACACTAGGAAAAGGAAGCGCAACAAGGAGATGCACGAGGCGTTAGCACTCCTTCCTTAACCTTATCGAAAAAGACTGATTATGTAGTCAGAAGTTGTATTCGAGAGGAGGCTAGTATATCCCTTGGTTTCTTTTCGTATTCCTCAAAATATTTTTGCAATTAATTTACTGCAAGTTCTTTTAAGTGTTGGGCTTTTTTAACTCGTGAACTATTATTTTAGACCGAGGGTGCATTCAACAGTAGGCCAGTATTTTACTTGATTCATATACATTTGTGATTGACCTTCGTAATTATTTTAGCAATTTTTGCAACTCTTGCACTTTGCAGTATTCTTAATATTAATCTCCTTTCCTTTCCATTTGTCTTATATTTTCCGTTTCCTCGTCTTCTCTGCTTTTCTTTGTCTGTTACCTTTCCCCCCTTTGCGTTGTTTTTCACTCTTTTTTTTTTTTGTTTGCAGGGTTGCCATCCTGTTCATTGTAATTCCTTGGGGTCGAAAGAAGGAGAAGTTTCACTAATTACAGATTATGAGTCGATAGTTCAGCGCTGTGTGAGTGATTCTTTTTTTGTGTGTGTTTGGACTTTTGAATGAAAACCTGCGAGCTGGTTTGCAATTATGCGCACAAATACATTCAATAAAATCAACCGAAACCTTCGCGGCAAAGTATTTTGATATGTGGTTAATTTTACTTTTGCCTTCCGTATATAATACGTCTTAAATTGGTGTTTATTTTGATCGAAGTCGGTTCCCATATTCAAATGTTAAGAACCATGTCTGAATTTTTCAATAAAAAGGGCATAAAACAGTGTAAAGTTTTAAGGTTTCTTTATATGCGGCAGGGAAGAAGACAGTTATTACAAGAAATAACATAGAAGCACGGTCGGTTCAATAAGGTGTCAATTAGTGTCAACCGTCGCATGAAACACAGTCAAGTAATACCCATGTTACGCGGACCGTTTCAACGGTCATTGTGCCAACGATCGTTGGCATCTCCCAACTGTCATCGAGCTCAACTAAGTTGTCCAGTGTTACCGGGTGTTGGACGGTACAAACGCCTTTTGATCCCAGTGAAACCGAGGGAAAACCTAAACTAAAGTCACAATATTATTTTTTTTATTATTTGCGCACTTTTATTCATTATAAACGTTTACCACAAACATAAAGAACTTATTTTTTTATTAATTTTAGAGTAACGAATCGATTATCAGAACGTTTAACAGGAATTTAAGCAAGAGAAAAATAACGAGTGTCCTATCGGTACCGACATCACAATGGCCGCCCTTGCTGATTGTGGGCTTCCTCGACGTGCCGTTATCGTTTTATCGGTAACTCTGGCCCCGAATTATACCTGTTCCGGCAGCATATTTCATACGATACTATCTAGATACCTCCCCCAACCTTCCGCAAAAGCAAGTGTTTTGCTCGAGCTGGGGCTATTGGCAGCAATGTGGCATTCGCCGGTATCTTTACCTCCGTTGGGGCGAAGCCCCACCAGTTAATCGAGGTAGGCCAGCACAGTTGTACTCAATAAGGGCTTTCCTAGACCGGGTTCCCCCCGCCCCCCCCCCCCCCCCCCCCCTCCGCGCCCGCTAAGCCTTACGCAACGAAGAAGCCACTACTGCGCATGGTCGCCGATGGCCTTGACTGTGGAGCTCCGGGTTTAGTGGCGAGATGCGTAGAGCATTTCGGGACGGCGAAAACGATCTACGAACACTTCCGATCGTTAGCGTCTCAATAACGGTTGGCGCCGCCATGAAACTCCGACTGATCGAAATTGAGTCAGCTTTCCTTGGCTCAGTGACAGTTGACAGCGCTCGTGTAACTAGTGTATCCATATAAAGTAGCGCTAAAAAGGGTGCGTAAAACAAAGTAAAGACGACTTGTGCAGCCAGTTTCCGAGCGAATAGTTTGGCGCGAATGGCTCTTTCCGAGTTAGCCTTGTCGGCGGAACTGGCACGGACCTCGCCGGACCAGGAAAAAGCGAGAATTGCACGGATTTAAAATCTCGATAGCCATAATATGACAGGTCCAAGGACCCGTTATATGACGTTTGTCTACGTGAAACACAAGACAGGTCAGCGGAATCGTTTCCGGGCACGTTCGTGTTGTCTGCGGCCCACTCCTTGAGTTTTGCATGCTGTTTTCGCCAGGAACATGACGAATTTCAAACTGCAAAAAAGGCGATCTTCGTTACTTTGTGAGAGCTTGTCAGTGGACATGTTAACCGTGTGACTACACCTTTAGGATCACCACTTGAGAGCTAAGCGGCTCTGGACAGCAGAAGATTGAACTAGCGCCGATCGCCTTTCGCAGAACTGCTTTCGGCTGTTTCGCTGTTTGGGGCAGCCCCAGCAGGTGTCCTCCTAAGTTTCTTCTTACCTTCAATTCAGTAAGCTCAACTGGATTTTCGCTTTAAAAGTAAATGAAAGAAAATGAAAAAGAGAATACGTTCTTGTTATTTGGGGTCGCATCGTGTACCCTGCTGACTAAATGCGTTGTCTTAATGCATGCGTACTTGCTTTAAATCTGCCCACCAGATATAAGTGATCAAAGAGAGCTCCTGTTGACACGAGTTCTTTGTTTCTTCTGTTTTGTGTCTGCGTTTTCCTTTGATGTATTGACCTAAACATTGGCCATGCACTCAAAATATTCCCACTTGAGGCTCTTACTTAGTTATAAATGCAAGCAATTGTTAAAGGGTAACTGCAAAGTGTATTTTTAAACAGCCTAATTGGGACACGCATGTCACAAAACAATTTTTCCAACAAAAACAATCTTTTTTACAGGAATATTTATTGCGCGGGACTGATTTTAGTTTGCGGCTATTTCGTACGTTTTAAATCGCGCGCCACAAGGTTGGTATTATACGTCGCGGAGTGGCTGCTATACGTGACGGAGTGACGTATTCCAGCCACTCCGTGCGCGTCCAAAAAAGCGGGAGATTCAAATGTGATGAAGTTGTGACTCCGACTAAGTTACATCCTGTGGCGTAAATATTGCTAAAAAAAATTTTTGTTTTTCGCGGACTATTTGTTTTGTGACATGCTTGTCCCAATTAGGCTTTTTAATTTTTTTTTTCTTTGCAGTTACCCTTTAACGCAAGGGCAGTCAGAGCGTACGCAATTACACTGTGTAAAACCGGAAAGTGTGGTGTGAAAAAAGAGGCACTTTAGTCCTGTCCAGGGGTCTTCAACGTTTTGGCTAAAGAGCCCGATTGGGGATCTGTCACAGTCTGGTGCGCCGGAAAATAAACTAGACGATATTAATGAGAAAATACTTATTAAAAAAAGACACCGAAAGAAGCATTTAAGAACAAACATCTAAACTAGACCAAAAATTTTAAAACAATATAAGGAAGATGAGTATATATACGTTATCTTCTAATTCAATATATTTTTAAGTATGGTTTTAAACGAATATGACCCCGGACACTCACCAGGCATAATCAATGTGTATAAGATCTTTGTCATATTCACAAAGGGCAGAAGACTAATGAGAATGGTAGATCTGGTGATGGCAATATGCACTAGTTATAATAGAGGACCCTAAGCACGATATACACGAGAATGTCAACGCGAATTATTACATAGTTTCATAGACAAGTAACAGGGGACTATGAATAGTAATACGGGTGATGACAATGCACAATAAATATTATGGTGAAAGAACCGTCGTCTTGCTGCAGCTTTTCTTACTCTTTCTGATATCTTGTTCACGGACGTTCGCGCGCCGCGGCGACGTTTTTTCTGGTACCAGTGTAATAGGCGTTACCGAACAAAAAGTAACAAAACAGATTATTCATCACTTACAATATGAATAGATGCATTACCAACCTACATTGCCTCATGATAAAAGAAACGCGTTACAGTTACCATCACCGATAAAACGTAACGTACGTTACTCTTAGGTTACTTTTATTGCGTTAGCGTTAGAACGCTCGTTTTGACGAGAACCCGCTGGTGTCTATCGTTTGCGAGCCCCAAGAAGAGAGGAAGAAGGAGGGAGAGTGGGTGACGCGTGCGACGCTTGGGTGGGCCTTAACGTAGGATGCGTCAACCTCACCCTCTCTTCCCGGCGCTGACCAACTGTCAGACACCGCCTGGTTTTTGTCAAAACGAGCCCTTTTGTTTTCGACAAAGTCACGCGCAGAGCTGCCGTGGAGCCAGGGAGGATCGAGGGGCCGCGCAACACCTCCAAGATAACAAACCCGTAGTTTAGAATGAACTGGCGTAATCAGAGAAGGCCAACGCTGGACAGAGATAAGAAACGAGTGAAGCGTGAGCGCTCGGGTTCGAGTCAAGTTTGAGCCGAACTATGACGCAATCGTCGTGTCCACTATGTGCCCAGAGTTCGCCTTCCCTGATTACGCCATCTCATTCAGCATTACAGCAATGTTTGGAGGTGGGCTAGTCGGTGATGCATTGTAAACATAGAAATAAAACAGCGCAAACAAACACAAGGACAAGTAGAAGGATGGACACAGACACAGCGCTGACTCACGACTTACTTTCTTTCTCATCTTTTTAAAACATTTCAACATAAGAAAAAAAGAAATGAAAAATAAAAGAAGGAGAATCCAGCATGTAGGATATCCTCTCTGTCATATGCCATCTGAGGAATTTTTTACACAAACTAAACATTATATACCATTACAAAAAAAAAAAAAAAAAAAAAAAAAACAAATGAAAAAAAAGCCAAAAACCACAGCGCGAGCCCTAATGCTCTGTGCGTACCTGTCTTGCACGCGGACTCTTGGTATGTCGGAACCCTTTCCTGGCTGCATGTGGGCACGCGCCTGTGGTTATAGGATCACTCCCATGGAAGCAGAAAGAAAGTGTTAAAGAGACGTGCCTAAACTCCGAAGAAACTCGAACTCTTCACTGTATAACCTCACTGACTCTGAACTGACGCATAGATCGGGACCGTGTTGTCGAATGTAAAACGCTTCATGAATTTCCCTTGCCATTTTTTGTGAATGTTTAGCCAAAATTTCAATGTCACTTAACCGAGGGGAACAACCACACCTATCACAATGAATGGCTAGGTGACCCGAAGGGGAAGACCTCAAAGACAGATAATGCTCCCGAGCTCGAACATTAATACATCTGCCCGTCTGCCCAATATACACTTTCCCACATGAAAAGGGTATTTTATAAACGACCCCCACAGCACAAGCTACATATTTGATGCGATGGTTTATTCCACACCCTACACGCTGAATTCCTGCTCTCTCAATGGACGCACACAAACGGGATAGCTTGGAAGGTGCTGAAAAGACTAAGGGAACTCCGTATTTAACCGCCACTTTTTTGATCCTGTGGGAAAAACTGTGCAAATATGGTATTACCACCGGTCGAGAGGCAGGCTTTTGTCTAACATTGTCAAGTATGTTAAGGGGATTCCTGAATAATTTTAAAAGTGACTCCGCTACCCCCACTATGACAAGTTTCGGGAAACCCGCTTTTGTTAACCTATCTACTTGACACAGAAAGCTGTTGAAACTTCTGTGAACACAGGATTTCAATAAAGAAGCTCTCAAACATGATTTTGCAATAGCTCTTTTTACAACTTTTGAGTGCGTTGATTCATAGCTAAGGAGGGACTTTTTTGTTCTAGGCTCATAAGCCCAGCATAGGTGACTCGTTTCAAGACGAATGTTGAGGTCCAAAAATTACAAAGCTTTTTTAGTTGGAACCTCATTCGTAAACCGCAGACCTCCAGAGCACTCCCGAAAGGTGTCTAATAACTCTGAGACCAAGTCAGCACTTCGTGAGCCCTGCTTAGGTTTAAACACCACCAGGTAATCGTCAACATACCTGAAGACTTTCAAAAAACGATCATCTAACCTTTCTGCAATAGCACAATCACAACCTGCTAGGTAGATGTCACTCAATATAGGAGCAACACTAGACCCAATGCAGATCCCGGATTTTTGCAGAAACGTGTTGCCCTCAAAAGAAATAAAAGTGGACTCTAAGTAAAAGCGGAGAAGATCCAAAAACTTTTCCACAGCAATACCAGTCGAATTCTGGAAGGCAACAGAACCGTTTAAGTCAATGCAAAGTTGAACCGCTTCAATGAGACCTCCATGAGGAATAGAGTAGAAAAGGTCTTCCACGTCAATTGAAACCAGATCACAAGATCCAGGGTTGTCATTGCTTAGATAATCTACCAATTCGTCAGAGTTTCGAACTAGAAAAGGATCAGTTAACTTCAAAGAAGATAGGTGATGCTGGAGATACTTCGAGACATGCAGCTGCCATGACTCTCTCTGTGTAACAATTGCCCTGAACGGCATAGTGTCCTTATGGGTCTTCACAGAGAAGAAAACCTCCAGATTGAGACCACGAGCCGCCTGGACAGACTTCCTGAGCCTTTCTAAACCAAGCTGCTTACAAAGTTGCTCAGCACGCGTCTTCACCTTGCTTAGTACCACATCTGGAACAGGTTTGAAATTTTTTGACACGGCTTGTGTAGACTTTTCCTTAAATATATGTTCTGGCACAACTACAAATCCTCCCTCCTTATCTGAAACCAGCAGCTTTAACTTACAGTGTTTGAAAAAAGAAACAATAGGGCCGAAATGAAATCGATGTACAGATTTCCTGGTGTCCCTACGTAAGCTTTCTACACAGTCTAGGATACACATGTCTTTTTTCTCAGAAACAGTCTTCTCAGCTATCCGTCTCACAAGGGAGAGCATCTCGGGGGGCTTCACGAGCGGCTCAGTAGCATACTTTCGGCCCTTATTCAATATGCTTGTGATAGAAGCAGGTGCAGTTGCATCACCTAAAAACACAACGCTATTCCCTGCAGGAGGCGGGTCTTTGTGTTTCTTAGGGAACGTGGAACGTAGATGCAGCCATAAGAACTCAGTAATACGTGAAGACTCCAATTGACACGCACGGAGTTTTCTCCTGGCGCTGTGTTCGTTAGTACACGTGTTATAACACCACACTTTTAAGCAGTCATGCAGAAGTCTGACTTGCCTCCAATGTTCCGAGCGGAGAATCTTGCATACGCGCTTGGCATGTCCAGATGACGGAGACGTCAATCCAAAAAGGCTTAATACCTCAGGGGGGTAATTGCCTTTCTTTGCAGCGTACCCATACTGCCTTGCTTTGCACGTAGAAACAGCGATGGCATTGACATAGAAGATGTCTTGATGTGGAAGATTGAAGGAACACATAAAAGGGCCCGATGTAAAAGAAAGGAACTGCAGTAATGTTTGGAGGTGGGCTAGTCGGTGATGCATTGTAAACATAGAAATAAAACAGCGCAAACAAACACAAGGACAAGTAGAAGGATGGACACAGACACAGCGCTGACTCACGACTTACTTTCTTTCTCATCTTTTTAAAACATTTCAACATAAGAAAAAAAGAAATGAAACATAAAAGAAGGAGAATCTAGCATGTAGGATATCCTCTCTGTCATATGCCATCTGAGGAATTTTTTACACAAACTAAACATTATATACCATTACAACAAAAAAACAATAGGGCCGATTTCATTTCGGCCCTATTGTTTCTTTTTTCAAACACTGTAAGTTAAAGCTGCTGGTTTCAGATAAGGAGGGAGGATTTGTAGTTGTGCCAGAACATATATTTAAGGAAAAGTCTACACAAGCCGTGTCAAAAAATTTCAAACCTGTTCCAGATGTGGTACTTAGCAAGGTGAAGACGCGTGCTGAGCAACTTTGTAAGCAGCTTGGTTTAGAAAGGCTCAGGAAGTCTGTCCAGGCGGCTCGTGGTCTCAATCTGGAGGTTTTCTTCTCTGTGAAGACCCATAAGGACACTATGCCGTTCAGGGCAATTGTTACACAGAGAGAGTCATGGCAGCTGCATGTCTCGAAGTATCTCCAGCATCACCTATCTTCTTTGAAGTTAACTGATCCTTTTCTAGTTCGAAACTCTGACGCATTGGTAGATTATCTAAGCAATGACAACCCTGGATCTTGTGATCTGGTTTCAATTGACGTGGAAGACCTTTTCTACTCTATTCCTCATGGAGGTCTCATTGAAGCGGTTCAACTTTGCATTGACTTAAACGGTTCTGTTGCCTTCCAGAATTCGACTGGTATTGCTGTGGAAAAGTTTTTGGATCTTCTCCGCTTTTACTTAGAGTCCACTTTTATTTCTTTTGAGGGCAACACGTTTCTGCAAAAATCCGGGATCTGCATTGGGTCTAGTGTTGCTCCTATATTGAGTGACATCTACCTAGCAGGTTGTGATTGTGCTATTGCAGAAAGGTTAGATGATCGTTTTTTGAAAGTCTTCAGGTATGTTGACGATTACCTGGTGGTGTTTAAACCTAAGCAGGGCTCACGAAGTGCTGACTTGGTCTCAGAGTTATTAGACACCTTTCGGGAGTGCTCTGGAGGTCTGCGGTTTACGAATGAGGTTCCAACTAAAAAAGCTTTGCAATTTTTGGACCTCAACATTCGTCTTGAAACGAGTCACCTATGCTGGGCTTATGAGCCTAGAACAAAAAAGTCCCTCCTTAGCTATGAATCAACGCACTCAAAAGTTGTAAAAAGAGCTATTGCAAAATCATGTTTGAGAGCTTCTTTATTGAAATCCTGTGTTCACAGAAGTTTCAACAGCTTTCTGTGTCAAGTAGATAGGTTAACAAAAGCTGGTTTCCCGAAACTTGTCATAGTGGGGGTAGCGGAGTCACTTTTAAAATTATTCAGGAATCCCCTTAACATACTTGACAATGTTAGAGAGAGAGAGTAAACTTTATTTTTGTACGCCTGGTCCGGCGCTCGCTGAAAAGGTTTTGCACTCTAAACAAACAAAACAAAAAAAAAAAAAAAAAAAACTCGTGAGTCCACTCTCCCGCACAACACCCGTAGAGCCAACCACCGCAACCCACGGAGGCAGCCCAGCGAACGGCGATGCCGAAACACATGTCCAGACCAAAAAACGCACTCCGAGCCGTGACACCAAGCAATGCAAGCGTGACGCTTTGCAATGCCCAATGTCACAACCCAGACCGCGCCCCCCTGCCCAGACACACGCCTCGGCAACGCCACCAGCCGAGCCGCCTCCGCAAGTCGCGGCGACCGGCCCCCCAAGCGCTGCGCGGGAAAGCCGACACACGGGCCTTTTTTAGATTGTGGGGTGTTTACGATTCCTCTTCTGGGAGGGTGGTTATGATGTGTTGGAGGAGAGCATCTTGGTACACGGTGACGAGGTGTTTGGGTGGACGGAGCCATTCTTCGTAGGATGAGGGCCGCAGAGTAGGTGATATGCAAGATAAAGCCGTGCGTTTTGAAGATTGGGCATTGGGACATGCCCAGAGTGTATGGTGGTTGTCTGGGTATCCTCCACAATGTTTGCAGGTTGGGTGTCCAGCACTTCTAGATATATAATGGACGAAGTTGTCTGTAAGCAGCGATAATGTCTGCGCTCTTCTTAGGAGTACTTCTTCCTTCCTCCCAAGCGAGCGTTGAGGAAGGGGCAGAGTTCTGACATTTTCCTTTAGTTGCTTAAGTGTGAATTTCCTTGTAGTTCTGCAGATGGCTCTCTCGGTGCGTGGGTTGTACTCAGGCGGCCATATAGCAGGGGGTCCCGGCAAAGGTTCTCGGGTGAGGAGGTGAGCCTCCTCGTTCCCCTCTAGGCCATCATGGCCTGGTGTCCATTGTATCGTGACCGTTATGTTCCTTCGCAGATGCAGGTAATCCTGGATATGTTGCCTAATGTGTGAAGGCAACGTGTTATCTCGGAAAGCCCTGCATGCAGCTTGGCTATCCGTCCGGATGAGGATGTCTTCAGTAGGGTACAATGTTAGACAAAAGCCTGCCTCTCGACCGGTGGTAATACCATATTTGCACAGTTTTTCCCACAGGATCAAAAAAGTGGCGGTTAAATACGGAGTTCCCTTAGTCTTTTCAGCACCTTCCAAGCTATCCCGTTTGTGTGCGTCCATTGAGAGAGCAGGACTTCAGCGTGTAGGGTGTGGAATAAACCATCGCATCAAATATGTAGCTTGTGCTGTGGGGGTCGTTTATAAAATACCCTTTTCATGTGGGAAAGTGTATATTGGGCAGACGGGCAGATGTATTAATGTTCGAGCTCGGGAGCATTATCTGTCTTTGAGGTCTTCACCTTCGGGTCACCTAGCCATTCATTGTGATAGGTGTGGTTGTTCCCCTCGGTTAAGTGACATTGAAATTTTGGCTAAACATTCACAAAAAATGGCAAGGGAAATTCATGAAGCGTTTTACATTCGACAACACGGTCCCGATCTATGCGTCAGTTCAGAGTCAGTGACGTTATACAGTGAAGAGTTCGAGTTTCTTCGGAGTTTAGGCACGTCTCTTTAACACTTTCTTTCTGCTTCCATGGGAGTGATCCTATAACCACAGGCGCGTGCCCACATGCAGCCAGGAAAGGGTTCCGACATACCAAGAGTCCGCGTGCAAGACAGGTACGCACAGAGCATTAGGGCTCGCGCTGTGGTTTTTGGCTTTTTTTTTTTTTTAATTTGTTTTTTTTTGTTGTAATGGTATATAATGTTTAGTTTGTGTAAAAAATTCCTCAGATGGCATATGACAGAGAGGATATCCTACATGCTGGATTCTCCTTCTTTTATTTTTCATTTCTTTTTTTCTTATGTTGAAATGTTTTAAAAAGATGAGAAAGAAAGTAAGTCGTGAGTCAGCGCTGTGTCTGTGTCCATCCTTCTACTTGTCCTTGTGTTTGTTTGCGCTGTTTTATTTCTATGTTTACAATGCATCACCGACTAGCCCACCTCCAAACATTACTGCAGTTCCTTTCTTTTACATCGGGCCCTTTTATGTGTTCCTTCAATCTTCCACATCAAGACATCTTCTATGTCAATGCCATCGCTGTTTCTACGTGCAAAGCAAGGCAGTATGGGTACGCTGCAAAGAAAGGCAATTACCCCCCTGAGGTATTAAGCCTTTTTGGATTGACGTCTCCGTCATCTGGACATGCCAAGCGCGTATGCAAGATTCTCCGCTCGGAACATTGGAGGCAAGTCAGACTTCTGCATGACTGCTTAAAAGTGTGGTGTTATAACACGTGTACTAACGAACACAGCGCCAGGAGAAAACTCCGTGCGTGTCAATTGGAGTCTTCACGTATTACTGAGTTCTTATGGCTGCATCTACGTTCCACGTTCCCTAAGAAACACAAAGACCCGCCTCCTGCAGGGAATAGCGTTGTGTTTTTAGGTGATGCAACTGCACCTGCTTCTATCACAAGCATATTGAATAAGGGCCCAAAGTATGCTACTGAGCCGCTCGTGAAGCCCCCCGAGATGCTCTCCCTTGTGAGACGGATAGCTGAGAAGACTGTTGCTGAGAAAAAAGACATGTGTATCCTAGACTGTGTAGAAAGCTTACGTAGGGACACCAGGAAATCTGTACATCGATTTCATTTCGGCCCTATTGTTTCTTTTTTCAAACACTGTAAGTTAAAGCTGCTGGTTTCAGATAAGGAGGGAGGATTTGTAGTTGTGCCAGAACATATATTTAAGGAAAAGTCTACACAAGCCGTGTCAAAAAATTTCAAACCTGTTCCAGATGTGGTACTAAGCAAGGTGAAGACGCGTGCTGAGCAACTTTGTAAGCAGCTTGGTTTAGAAAGGCTCAGGAAGTCTGTCCAGGCGGCTCGTGGTCTCAATCTGGAGGTTTTCTTCTCTGTAAAGACCCATAAGGACACTATGCCGTTCAGGGCAATTGTTACACAGAGAGAGTCATGGCAGCTGCATGTCTCGAAGTATCTCCAGCATCACCTATCTTCTTTGAAGTTAACTGATCCTTTTCTAGTTCGAAACTCTGACGAATTGGTAGATTATCTAAGCAATGACAACCCTGGATCTTGTGATCTGGTTTCAATTGACGTGGAAGACCTTTTCTACTCTATTCCTCATGGAGGTCTCATTGAAGCGGTTCAACTTTGCATTGACTTAAACGGTTCTGTTGCCTTCCAGAATTCGACTGGTATTGCTGTGGAAAAGTTTTTGGATCTTCTCCGCTTTTACTTAGAGTCCACTTTTATTTCTTTTGAGGGCAACACGTTTCTGCAAAAATCCGGGATCTGCATTGGGTCTAGTGTTGCTCCTATATTGAGTGACATCTACCTAGCAGGTTGTGATTGTGCTATTGCAGAAAGGTTAGATGATCGTTTTTTGAAAGTCTTCAGGTATGTTGACGATTACCTGGTGGTGTTTAAACCTAAGCAGGGCTCACGAAGTGCTGACTTGGTCTCAGAGTTATTAGACACCTTTCGGGAGTGCTCTGGAGGTCTGCGGTTTACGAATGAGGTTCCAACTAAAAAAGCTTTGCAATTTTTGGACCTCAACATTCGTCTTGAAACGAGTCACCTATGCTGGGCTTATGAGTCTAGAACAAAAAAGTCCCTCCTTAGCTATGAATCAACGCACTCAAAAGTTGTAAAAAGAGCTATTGCAAAATCATGTTTGAGAGCTTCTTTATTGAAATCCTGTGTTCACAGAAGTTTCAACAGCTTTCTGTGTCAAGTAGATAGGTTAACAAAAGCGGGTTTCCCGAAACTTGTCATAGTGGGGGTAGCGGAGTCACTTTTAAAATTATTCAGGAATCCCCTTAACATACTTGACAATGTTAGACAAAAGCCTGCCTCTCGACCGGTGGTAATACCATATTTGCACAGTTTTTCCCACAGGATCAAAAAAGTGGCGGTTAAATACGGAGTTCCCTTAGTCTTTTCAGCACCTTCCAAGCTATCCCGTTTGTGTGCGTCCATTGAGAGAGCAGGACTTCAGCGTGTAGGGTGTGGAATAAACCATCGCATCAAATATGTAGCTTGTGCTGTGGGGGTCGTTTATAAAATACCCTTTTCATGTGGGAAAGTGTATATTGGGCAGACGGGCAGATGTATTAATGTTCGAGCTCGGGAGCATTATCTGTCTTTGAGGTCTTCACCTTCGGGTCACCTAGCCATTCATTGTGATAGGTGTGGTTGTTCCCCTCGGTTAAGTGACATTGAAATTTTGGCTAAACATTCACAAAAAATGGCAAGGGAAATTCATGAAGCGTTTTACATTCGACAACACGGTCCCGATCTATGCGTCAGTTCAGAGTCAGTGACGTTATACAGTGAAGAGTTCGAGTTTCTTCGGAGTTTAGGCACGTCTCTTTAACACTTTCTTTCTGCTTCCATGGGAGTGATCCTATAACCACAGGCGCGTGCCCACATGCAGCCAGGAAAGGGTTCCGACATACCAAGAGTCCGCGTGCAAGACAGGTACGCACAGAGCATTAGGGCTCGCGCTGTGGTTTTTGGCTTTTTTTTAATTTGTTTTTTTTTGTTGTAATGGTATATAATGTTTAGTTTGTGTAAAAAATTCCTCAGATGGCATATGACAGAGAGGATATCCTACATGCTGGATTCTCCTTCTTTTATTTTTCATTTCTTTTTTTCTTATGTTGAAATGTTTTAAAAAGATAAGAAAGAAAGTAAGTCGTGAGTCAGCGCTGTGTCTGTGTCCATCCTTCTACTTGTCCTTGTGTTTGTTTGCGCTGTTTTATTTCTATGTTTACAAAGCATTACAGCTTCGTTATATAAAAGGTGTTGCGCCGCGGCACGGTGGAATGCAGATGTGTCAGTCGCCGCTCTGCCGTCGCCGGTGGTTCTTCGCTCTGGGTTTCCGTTGTAGCGGTGGGTGCTCTGTGATGTGTGTGTGTCTAGTTAAAACAATGGTTGCGGTTCTCTCCACGAATGATATGGACGTGATTCCTTCCACGAGTTGTATAGATATGTTTTTTTTCACGAGTGATATGGATGACCGTATCCAAGGGCGTCGATGTACTCTGACAAGCAGCGCACAAAAAAGAGCTGAAAACATTTACAGTAAGATTCACACACACATAGCTACTTTGCTTGAAATTAAGCAGATTAAATATTGATCCTAACATTCTCGCATGGATTGAAAGTTTCTTGTCTAACAGAACCCAATTTGTAGTTGCTAACGACTTCAAATCATCCTCGTCCCCCATCACTTCAGGTGTGCCGCAAGGGTCTGTGCTTGGCCCTCTTCTCTTTCTTATCTACATTAATGACCTTCCTAACTCTATCAACTCATCCATGAAGTTGTTTGCTGAGGACTGCGTCATTTTTCGAGTCATTTCTACTAGTTCCGATTCCTATGTGCTTCAGTCTGAAATTAACAAAATCTCTAACTGGTGTGATATCTGGAAAATGCGTCTAAATACTAACAAGTGTAAAGTAATGAGGATTGCGCGTCAGACCGTTTGTGGCAACATTTACGATTATCAACTTTCAGGCAGTGCACTTCAACAATTAACGTCATACAAATACCTAGGGGTTCACATAACAGCTAATTTGTCTTGGCAAATGCATGTTAAACATATAGTAAATAACGCTAACCGCATGCTTGGATATTTGTGTCGTAACTTTTCTATGGCACCATCATCTTTAAAGCTTCTCCTCTGCAAAACTCTCGTCCGCTCTAAACTGGAGTACGCATCTTCGGTGTGGGACCCAGGCCTGGAATTTCTTACTAATAACTTAGAATCGATACAGAATCGCAGCGCGCGTTTTGTCTTGTCGAACTACTCCCGTTCATCTAGTGTATGCTCTATGAAGGCAACATTGAACCTTCCGAACCTCTCTCTCCGCAGAAAAATATCGCGACTCACGCTATTTCATAAAATATGTTATTATAACCCGCACCTCAAAGCTGAACTTTTTTCAGAGCCATCATACGTCTCATCTCGTTCGGACCACCATAACAAAGTAGGCGTGCCACATTGTCGCACTAACTTGATTTTCGATTCATTTATCCCAAGGACTAGTAACGAATGGAACCACCTGCCCGCCTCCATCGCAATGATTACCGATGATTTCACTTTCAGATCCGCCATTGAGTGTTATGTACTTTCTTAATAACCGGCGTTGTCTGCATTTTTCATTCTCTGTTTCAATTTCTGAATATACTACCTGTTGTTTATTTTTATGTTTTCCACCACTCCCTTCTGTAACGCCCCCTGGGCCTTGAAGGTACTGAAATAAATAAATAAATAAATAAATCAATTCTTAGGGAATCCGTTGGCTTGACCCTTGGGAAACGCCCCACACGTCCTTTTTGGGAAAACGCTAGCACTGACCTCGTATCGACGCCCAAGAAAGGCAGCAAAAAATAAAGGAATGCCAAAAAGTGAGTAAAAAGAGAAAGCAAAAAGAGAAAATTGAAGAGGTCAGCGATAGCGTTTCCCAAAGGGGGACGTGTGGGACGTTTCCAAGGGTCATGCTAACGCATTCAAGAAGAATCCACCAATGAATCTTCCTGTATTTTTTCGCATTTACGATGCTCGTTTTGAAAGGTCTTCAACTTTTAAAAAACACTTTGTTTGAATTTTGGAGGTTGATTTTGCTCCTATCTTGTTTTGTGCCTTGCTGTTATCATCTTTGTCTTTACGAAATGGTGGGGCTATCCCCTTTACAGTCACCGTCTTTTTATTTATAAATTGATGGTAACTGCGTTTTTTTACACTGGGACAAATGGTGTGGGCGTTGGTGTTTTTTATAAAATGGAACTTTCCAGCGTGTGGAAAAAAGAGGCACAACTTTGAAGGTATGTGTGATGAGTGCAATAATTAATGACTTGGCAGCTATACTTCGTTTCAGTTTAATTTCAGACGCAGCAAACGCTTAGAGCTATTCAGGCCAATCAAGCAGTATGAAAATTGAAATTCACTGGGCCTTTTCGTGTTTATGATCGCTTCAGTGATGATAAAACACGTACAGAAAGATGACGAAAACCATGATGAAGTCATTTTGACGCTGCCCGAAACAGCTGGTAGCGTCGGCAGCGTCTGTATTTAAAATAACACAAAGTATAAGCCTGTTTCTCTCAGCAAGGGGGCGCTGTAGCGACCACGGCACGCGTGCACAAAAGATACGCTTCCGGAAGCGCTCTCGAAACGCCACCACTGAATGCTGGCGCGAAGCAATCTCTAGTGTCCCATCACGCACGATCCACGGGCGTAATGTAGCGTCTGTCAGATTCCCTCAGCGTCACTCCACGGCATGGTCCACGGGCACTAACAGCGCTTGAAATGATGCAATGTGACCCACAGTAAAAACTTGACCTAAAAATATTCAATTCTACTCGCCAGACGCGCTGCTCAAACTTTGAGAGCTAAGTGTAGCTTCTTTCACTTTTCGAGAAGATGCAACGTGTAACGTTACTACGTTGCCCATTCCTTGAAACAAGGAACGTAAGTGCGTTACCCGTTACTCCTCTCTAAAACTAACGAGAACGTTACTGCGTTCCCACAAAACAAAATGAGTTACCGGCAACGCCGTTACTTGTAACGTTTTACCGCCACTGGTTGGTGGGAGCTTGTTGCGGGCCGGGCGTCACTGGAAAGACCGCGGTCATCTGCTGGTCGGTCCGAGCGTCTCCGCCGGCCGGAGCGGGCCAGCGGGAAGAAGTTTGGTGACACGTGGTGTACAAGAAAAATACACAAAAGGAGGATGTCTCACTTCAGACACTTCCCTCCTGCGTCTTTTTGTTACGTTTTATTCGCTTTAGTGTAAAAAGTTAGTTTTTTTTTTCTTCTCAGCACAACTTCGGGTTGTATAGAACATTATTAAAATCAAATTGTCTACGACGACTGTAAACAACTATAAAAAAGAAGGTTATAAGGTCACTTGAGATTTTTATTTTCCCTATAAGGGAACCAGAATTTCCCTTGAAAGAACACATTCCGCTACTTTCTTGATCTCTCTCTCTCTCTCTCTTTCTCAAAGCTGCAATAAATAACCCTATTGAAAATTCCATCAAGGTACGTAATTTGGGACACTGACTGCCAGTCAGCAGCCTTGGTGGAACGTGATGGACCATCAGACGTTATCTGATGGGCCATCAGATGACGTCTGACTGCCATTGCCAAGGGATTTTCATCAACAAGAGCAGCATTTATATAAGAGTGAAGCTATACGCACTCATAAATATCACCAAATGCCTCGATAAAACAAAATGTTCGAGAAAGAAAAAAGAAAAAAAAAGCAGGACAACCGCGGATTCGAACCCGCGACCACTTGCGTACAAATCGCCCACCGTAACCACTATGCTATGGCACTTTTTTTGTTTTCCTTAAAAACACATTTATTTACATATTATTTACAGATGATTTCCACTCGCAGGTGGTTTGCACAACAGTTGAACAGATAGACTTACAAAGCAGAACGAACTTGACCGTCACTGGCCCGAGCAATGTTTTTGAAACTCGAGTTGACTAATCGTTTTATACGAGATGCTCCGGCTGCAAATGCAGTTAAGCCGTCAGCATATTATGCAAAGCACTCGTACATCACTCGCCGTACTTCAGTTCTACTCACCTGCCATGTTGAGGACTTTCGCGTCGTAGAACGGTCCTTTTGTTCGCGCGTCACCGGCCCAGCAGACCTGGTAGACCTTGTCGTCTTCAACTACACCGCTAAAGTCCCTTACATCGTCGGAACTCACAACAGGCTGGGTCTTGTCGGGTAGAAATTCTACTAAAACATAAGACATTGTAGAACCCTGGCAGGATCGACAGGTTGGAGCAAGCGGGCAAAACAAAACCAGTCGAGAGCGATCGTGCATGAAAGCTCGGCGAAGCGGCGAAGAGTCTATGGGCGAAGCGAAGTGTCGTTTTCGGCGCTTCGGCGGGCTTCTGATCACGGTTGTCGGTCGGTTGCGGTTCAAATGTCTAACGTCAGCGGTTTTATGGGCTCACGTCCCGAAATCGTTTTCTCGTGCATAGATTACTTTTCGTATTCATAGATTTGACGAAATAGTGGTGTCCGAACGAACTTTACGTCCTTTGACCGTACGTCTGTCTGCACGTCAAAGCTTTTTGACGTACTGTCAGAGACAATCGATGTACAGTCAGAATCGCCACCAAGACATCCTGAAGGAATTTCGCGGCGGTCGACTGCCACCAGGAAACCATCAGAAAGCCGACAAGCGGAGTCTGAATGGAGTTTGACTGTCGGTCAGAGTAAGTTGTTGGCCAATCAGACATGCTTGACGTACAGTCAGGCACAGTCAGCGGTCCACTAGAAAACACTGACTGCCAAACAGGGTTACATTGATGGATTTTTCCTTCGGGAAAATACACCTGGATACCCGAAGGAAGAATCCATCAATGTAACCTTGTTTGGCAGTCAATGTTTTCTAGTAGACCGCTGACTGTGCCTGACTTTGCGTCAAGCATGTCTGATTGGCCAACAAGTTACTCTGACCGACAGTCAAACTCCAGTCAGACTCCACCTGTCGGCTTTCTGGTGGTTTCCTGGTGGCAGTCGGCCGCCGCGAAATGCCATCAGGATGTCTTGGTGGCGATTCTGATTGTACATTGATTGTCTCTGACCGTACGTCAAAAAGCTTTGACGTGTAGACAGACGTACGGTCAAAGGACATTAAGTTCGTTCGGATACCACTATTTCGTCAAATCTATGAATACGAAAAATAATCTATGCACAAGAAAACGATTTCGGGACGTGAGCCCATAAAACCACTGAGGTTAGAGATATGACAAGCAGCCGACCGACAACCCTGATCAGAAGAAGCCCGCCTAAACGCCGAACACGCCACTTCGCTTCGCCCATAGAGGCTTCGCCGAGCTTTCAAGAACGATCGCTCTCGACTCGTTTTGTTTGCCCGCTTGCTCCAACCTCTCGATCCTGCCCGGGCTCTACAATGTCTTATGTTTAAGTAGAATTTCTACTCGACAAGACCCAACCTGTTGTGAGTTCCGACGATGTAAGGGACTTTAGCTATGTAGTTGAAGACGACAAGGTGTACCAGGTCTACTGGGCCGGAGACGCGCGAGCAAAAGGATCGTTCAACGACTCGAAAGTACTCTACATGGCAGGTGAGTAGAACTGAAGTACGGTGAGTGATGTACGAGTGCTTTGGATAACATGCTGAAGGCTTAACTGCATTTGCAGCCGAAGCATCTCGTATAAAACGAATGCTGAAATCGAGTTTCCAAAGCGATGGCATAGCAAAGGGGTTCAAGTGACCGATTTGTACGCAAGTGGTCGCGGATTCGCGACCACTTGCGGATCGAACCCGCAAGTGGGTTTTTCTCGAACATTTTGTTTTATCGAGGCATTTGGCGATATTTATGAGTGCGTATAGCTTTACTCTTATAGTCAGTGTCCCAAATTACGTATCTTGATGGAATTTTCAATAGGGCAAAAAGACAAGTTGTTCCTAAATATAAATTAAAGTAACAATATTAATAGTCTCAAGGAGAGCGTTAGAAAACATTTCGGAAACGGAGACTCTTCGGTTTATTGAAAATAAGAATTTCTTTCTTCAATTTGTGACAGTGTTTGCGAAGATGTTTTTTGTTACATAAGAAAGTAAGAAAACAAACGGAATGTAAACAATTCTTTAGTTATACAAAACGATCAAAACTTGAGATATTGTGTTCTAAAAAAAGTCAAAGTATATTATCTGCATTTTAGTGAAAACAATTTCGGGGCATGTAGTTGAGCCAGCAACACCTAGACACCCAATTTACACAACCATAATCTTCAAATCTTTTCTGCGAGGCACTGCAATTTTTATCTGAAAGGTCACCTGCTTCACAGAAGCACTCAACCGGTGGGAGACGAAGGCTATTGTGTCAGAACAGAGCTGTGAAGATCAGTAACTCTGTCTCCAAAAGCGTGAACCATAGATAACTGAAGCGCGCTAGTCACGGTTATCTGATACTTTCAAGCCAGACGAATTCCCCTGAAAACTGCAAAAAAAAAAAAATGTTTTGCGCTGACAGCGTACATTACTCATCTTTTCCTACAGGGATACTGAACCGAAATTTGGAGTTCGGAAATCAAGACTGGAGTGACAGGCGGCACGTTGCGAAACCTAAAAACATCACTCGTACCGCGACATTTCTAACGGATGAGCGCATTTTTGGAAAATAAGTGTGCGATTGAACGCGGCCGACGAGGGCGACGAGGCGTGACGTCACGATTCTCATTCCATCTCTCCGCTTCGTCCCCTCGAGCTGGTAAACCGAAGCGAGGATCGAAGCAGCGAGGTTGCTTCCTCTCACTCTCAACTTTTTCAGAAGAATCGTGACGTCGACATTCACGCTTGATCGCGCCCTTCCTTTTAAAAAATACGGCCATCCGTTCGAGATGTCGATCTACGCGTGATGTTCTGAAGTTCATAGCGTCCCGCTCAACGTTTCTTTTTCCTCATTGTTTTGCGAAATATAAAATTTTGGTTCGGAATTCCTTTAACAGCTCCCCGCCATTGTCTTCCCCTCTCCGTATGATCCAAACTTCGTCTCGGAGGTGCTCGCGAAAGTAGAGACAAAACAAATTTTGTCGCAAAAGTGTGGAGACACCTGCCTATCCTTTTCCGATAAAAAAAATTAATATTTAAATACAGTTCAGAACAACCAATGCTAGGCTTAACCGCCATAAAGACGCATGAAAACCGAAGCAAAGGGTGGAATAAACATACAAAAAAGAGAGAAAGTTCTGGCATAGTGAGAGGAGGGCCCATCGTACCGTACCGGATGTGCAGAAAACGGTTTCCAAAACTCTCAATGTAAAACGGTTAAACGACTTAAAGTCTAAAAATGCATCTCCAACCAAAAATTGAAAAGCAACCCGACGTTTCAAAACCAGCATGGTTTCTGCTACAGGGGTGACTTCAGAGGTTGGGAGCTGCTGCTGTGTCCGCGTGCCTTCAGTCACCCCTGAAGAAGAAACCGTGTTGGTTTTGAAACGTCGGGTTGCTTTTCAATTTTTGGTTGGAGATGCATTTTCAGACTTTAACTCTCACCCAACCAGGCAGATATCTGTCGAATATGTTTACTTTCAAGGTTAAACGACTTCTATGGCGGAAACCGTAAAGGAAATCGAGCCAGTGAGCCGGCGAGCGAACGAAATGAGGGAGTGCAACGTGACGAGGCGGCACGAATATAACGGTTCCGCTGCGTTTATTCTGGCCTGGGCGTGCACAGCGGGGTTGTGGTGGAAGTTTACGAGAGCAGTTCCACCGCTAAGATGAAGTCACCTAGACGCGTACTCAGAAAAGCTTGGAGGGGGGAGGGGGGGGGGGGGGGGAGGGAAGTCAACGGGCGAACTTGGCACTCGAATGGGAGCATTGCAATGAACGCGACACCGCCAGGTTAACGGAGGGATCAAGAGGAAGAGGGACCTGAGGCTTGAGTAAACACTCCCCGTGGATTCACGCGTTAGCCTTTAACCGCCTCCCCAATTTTCATATGTGCATCGGTTATCGGTAGGGCTCCGTGTTTTCGGATAAATCCAAAAAACTCCGAAAAACACCCGCCGGTAAAATTTTTGGGAATTCGGATTTATCCGATAAACTCCGAATTGCTATGTGCCCGTGCTCCCCCCTCCCCCCTTTCCAAACCCACACACACACACAACACAAAAATAAGCTTTCTTTTTTTTTTTGCAATTTGAGCAGCGCAGGATTAATGGTCCTGGGAAAATGACACCATAATTATTTTCCAAGCCTCGGACCGTTGTCAAAAGGGGATCTTACGGCTTGTCTCGTCAAGGTTGGTTCAGGGAAACAGGTCATCATACCATTCATGTCACGACAAAAGCCACTCTTTTGGTTTCCAGTTTGGGCCATGGGATTTGGAATTTGGAGAAAGGAGAGGGTATGTTTCTGGGGGTAACAGTGAAAGCTACGGACCGTAGAGATTGGATAAAATAGGGAAGAGGGGCTGTTGAAACTTCTCTATTACATTCTAAATGACTCCACCTCGCGCGGCCGCGGGGTAGATTGATGGGATGACTACGAGCTTCCTTGCGGCTGCCTCCGGCAGTTTATTGATTTTAAGGTATCGACGTTTATCGAAGTCACACTTGGGTGCGACTTTTGTCGTGGGACAAATTAGTATTGCCAATGACACCAACGCCGAACCAATTCAACTGAAGAAATCTTAATTGATACAAGCGCGTTTTATTTTTTATCTGGCATACGTTTACATCGGGTTATTATTTATTATTTTTGAATGGAAAACACTGCAAAATTAATCTCCGACTCTCGGAGAATCGGGGATTTACGAAAAATTAACTCCGATAAACACCGAATGTTTGCTAAAAAATAAACTCCGAAAAACACCCTCCGAATTTCACGAAAAATAAACTCCGAAAACACGGAGCCCTAGTTATCGGGTAAGCAAATCTTCACACCAGTCCCCCCCCCCCCCCCCCCACCCCCCCCCGCCCACCCTCCCACCCACCCCACGCTGTAAACCAGACATTGTGGCATCCATGAAGATGCGCCAATCAGAGTGCGGAGACTGGCCACTTGACTTATTCAAAAGCTTTTCCGAATACTCTCTTCGAAAAAAGAAATCAATAAGTAGAGGCGGGAGGGCGGTTGAAAAAATAACAAATCTTGAGGGGGGGAATGGAACGAAAGAAAACGACTCGCAGAATACTATTATGTCCCTGCCGCCAAAACGCGAAGCCCGGAACAAGGCGAGCTACGTGGCCGTAAACCCCTTTTAAAGAGTAACGCGGTACTTTGAGGGGCTTTGGCCAGCTTGCGTGCCCCAGCGCGCGCAAAGGGATCTCGGGACTGAGCGGCCGATGCTGAGAAAAAGAGTGCAATCTCGAGGAGAGTGTGCAGCCGAAACGGAAAATGTTTACGAGGCCAGGTCCTCAGAAGCTTCCTGCAAATAAGATTCCCTCTCTTGGAAAAATCAGGGGCTCCCGTTTTTGTATTTTCTTTTCCAGCCTTCTACATTCATCGTGCATGTCGCAGAATTTACTTGTTTTCAGGCTCGTGCAGTGGGAATTGGTTTTCAGATTTTACTCATACTCCGTTTCGCATTAAGTTCCACCGCGGTGAAGGCTACGACCCGATGGAATCAATCGACTAGAACCAGAAGTACATCGGAACTTGGTCTCGTCGTGTGTTTTTTCAATCACCGGCAAAACGCGATAGCTTTAGTCGGGCCCCGTTCACATCGCCTTCTCATTCGCTTCTCATGCTCTTCCCGTCAGCGAGCAGGAAGTGCGCCGGACATGGCCTAGTTAGAAGCGTCTCTGGCTCAGAACTGACAGTTCACGGGTTCTAATCAAGCCTAACAGCCGAATTCATAAACGGGCCTCGACTCGAACTCGACTCAAACTCGACTCGAAACTCCACTCGAGGCCCGTTTTGCGCTTCATAAACAGACCTCCACTCCAAACGCTCCTCGACTCGAGGAAATACTCGACTCTTCCCTCGAGAATCTCAAGGTAGCTCTGTCGCTTCCTCGAGCCGCTCCTCGACTTGAGTTTGGGGTGTCATGGCGGCCGGCGGGTCGTTCGCGGAGTTCGTGCACTTCGTTTTAAGCGCAGAAGAGATCCTCTACGACGACGCAGGCGACAGCGAATTGAGACGTGTGACAAGACGAAGTTTCAGAAAACGCCTGAACCCGCTGGAACACTTCAGTGACCGCGGATTTCCTGTGCGGTGCCGCTTCACGAAGGCGACCGGCGAGCACTCTGCTGTCTCTGCCAGGAGCGCGAGTACTCAGGGCCTGCCGCCCTCAACGATGCTGCAGCTCCTCGTTGCTTTGAGCTTTTATGGTGCCCGGACGTTCCAAGTAGTTACGGGAACCATGTGAACATGCCGCAGCCGTCTGTGTGCCGGATTGCGGAGCGAGTTTCGCGGCTCCTCGCACGGACCATTTTCACCCGCTCGGTGAAGCTCCCGCAGGGCTCAGCGAACTTGAATGCGTTCGTGCGGGGCTGCTGCGAAATGAAGTTTCCAGGGGCGACTGGGTGCATTGATAAGAGGACCCGGCGGTCCCGATGTGGAAGTGTTCTCGAAACAGAAATTGATACTCCTCCATCAACGTGCAGGTAAGTTCACCCCTGTTGTTTACGTTAGGAGTGCCAAACTTCATTAATCAAACTGTACGTTGAGATACGATATCGTAGGTCTAAACTCTGACGTAACGATATCAATCAAAACTTTAAAACAAATCTGTATCCGGCAACAGCTTGCACGACCGAGCGTGAACGTACTCCCGTTCTTATGAAGAAACAAAAAATGGCATTAAACGGTTGCCGACTCTTGTGAGAGCACAGAAATACGTTAAAATAAAACGAACTCCCGATCGGGTTACCGAGCACAATGATAGTAGCGGCCCGAGCGCACCCTCCTTGCAAGAATGATCATGACCAAAGCACATTTCCAGTGAATGTGGGATGAGACGATGTGTGTTGCAACACAGTCTCAGCCCAGATGAACCTTTTTGATCGTCAGATTCTCGGGCATGAAAATGATGAGCGAATGTTCACTTTCTACATACACATGAAAGCATTCATTTAGTGGCATTCACTAAGTTGTCTAGGCAATTGTTAACTACAACAGTCCCATATGTAAACAGTTTTTGTGTCTGCATGTGCTTGTGTCGTGTAAACCAAACTGCACGGCGAACACCCACTGCTTAATAACCTTTGTTGTTCATTGAGGTGTTTGTTGGTTCTTGGCATTTGTTGCTTAAATGAGACCGCGGCTTACGAGTCCACAGAAATATACAATAATGTAGGAAAGATACGCCGATACCACACCATTCGCAGGTTGACATCCTTCGGCAAGCAGCAGAGTGTACTGAAATACAACTACTACCAAAGTCCATATCGTACAGCATACCACCCGAAACGGACTGATGCCTCCAGCCATCTAAAAGAGACTTTCCGAAGCTTAAGATGTGCGCAAAGGGACATTATCCACTCACGACAAAAAGCTGTGTGTGTACATTTGAAGAAGAGTGTTATCATACACAGCACTTTCTATCGAAAACAGTAGTCTGAGCATTAATCGGACATACACTACTCCACAAACTAGTCCCACATTTTCTATTCAAAAAATAATTGTGCTGTATTGTTCTTCATTTTTGTCTTATGTAGGTACCAAAAGGCCCACTTCTGGACTAGGAACTCAGTGCAGCAAGCCTAGGCACTTTCCGTGCCTCGACATCTGCTAGCAGCAGAAGCCTGAATAGTCAGCTGTGATGATCACTGGTGGACTTGCACTGCAAAACTTGGCCCACGTGCAGAACGAGCCACTTCCCGCTCTACCAGTCCCACCCCCCATTGACGATGCTGAAGGCAGTCTCATCTCCCATTGACTCCAGACCCCCTGGACACATTCAACGGGGCATGGGTGCGGGCTCAACTCGTTGTGTGGTGTTTCCAGTAGGAACTGAATGCAGAGCATGTCCTTTTTAGCTTAGGTCACCGAAGAATCAAGTCACTGGCCATGTTAAAGCTCAAAATGCAATCGGGCCAGAAACAAATCAACCTTATACTATGGCCACACACCTTCTAGTTTGAACCGAAACAAATCCGCCGGTTTCTCAGCTAGTTGGTCACCACAGATTGTTGCAATGTCTTTGTTCTACTCAGGTTCCCGCTGGACGACAGTGTTTGAAACTATGCTGGTGGTTGCTGTTTTATCAATCTTCCGAAAGAAGCAAGACCAACTTGCCCTCTTTCTTGTGGAAACATTTTGCTCGAGAACAATTCAATATTTGTCATCACACAAAGCAGGGGGGGGAGCAGGATACAAAGAACGTGAGAAGCTTCAGGTAATTACATTAAATTAACTCAAAATTTTGCCGTGCTCAGACTCGAGACTTCTCAGCGAGTTGTTCAGTGCACATTTGTTCGAAATAAACTTATACATGAGAATGTCTGAAATGATTCCTTGCAGCTGTGACCCCACATGAAGAGCTTTCGGTTAGAATAAATATTACAATAGCGCAGCAATTCCTTGTGAGGCCGCCTTCGGATGTTGGGCAGTCAAGGGTGTCCTACCTAACAGTTACTTACACAAGCATGCAGGGCCCATGCACTCAAACTGATGGCATCACACTACGTATTACTGAATGCGAGCATGAATGAGGTGAGCACCGTACCAGGGTTTAGCTGGAACCGCTGCTCAATTACTGTATCACTGTGTGGTCAGCTGCAAACTTGGGCCCAATTGCAACGTCGGCACTTTAGTAGTGTGCAGTGAAAAGGCAGTGAAGTCGAATTTGGGGGTTTTACGTGCCAAATCAACGACGGGCATCTGGCACGCCCCAGCAGAGAACTGAGGATTAATTTTGACCACCTGGGGATCTTTGGACAAGCAACCAAAAGCTCTGTGACACGGTGCCACCTCCGCAATGAAAAGGCAGTGGGCAAGCCTCGTCAATGTTATGTCGACTTTACTCTGGTAGGCGGTGCAAGTTCTTAGAGGATTGCGAGGCACAAACCTCCGGACAGAAAATGAGACGTCTTAACTCAATGAAAACTATGGCAAAACTCTGTGACAACAGCATTTAATGAGCGAGGCTGCACATGGACTACACAATAATAGAAGAGACATTACATAAATAACAGTGGCAATGTTTAGGAAACACCTGGCTGTACATTCAAACAGATTCCTAATTTCCATCAAGGGGATCGGTGGTCGAATGCATTAACGGATCACAGCTTGGAGCACGTGGGGTGAAAGCTCGCACAGCTGAACATAGGAATCTTGAGTTCAATCTCTGCCTTTGCCTGTATCGATGTGAATGAACATTGTAACAACATGCGATTGTGTATCACTACTGTGATTTAAGTTAAAGACCCCAGGATAGCTGTGGTACGACACTGGCTGAATATCTCTTCTACAGTGGAAATAAGTTGCTCACTGGGGCTGACTAACTTCCCGTTGTCTAAACATACAAACAATGTAATTATTAAGAAAAAAAATACTTGGTTCCTTTTTAAGTTTTAAAAGAATAGATTTAAAGCTGACGTAACTGCCCTTTTGCATAAAATGTTCACTACAAATAGCCAATCGAGAAACAAGTTAAAAAAATGCTAGGCTTTACTGAACGAGAAACGGTCAATACTTGTAACAACTTCAGGTCAGGGATAAAATGAAGCAAGTTACAGACTTTAATAAAGCATTCTTAAACACAAAAGAGAATGTAAAACATTGTAATTACTAAAGAGGAAGATGAAACAAATCGAATAAATCAGCCTACTGTTGTGGCTGGGCCCCAAGAATAAGCAGTTGTTGCAGTGTGATTAGTTTGTTGAGCTGAAGCAGCTCAAGCTCGAACCAGCTTGTTACGCTGCTGCTGATGGAAAACCTGGGCCTGCGTCTGTTAATAGGCAACCTGACACTGACGTAGCTCCACCTGCAGCAGGTGCAGCTCCTCCAGTTGGTGCGGCCCTTTAGTTGTCTTCACTCGGTCAGCCACACGTGGCGGTTGAGGAGGTAGAGGAGGCGGGGGCTTGGTTGGTGGCGCAGCAACCGCAACCTCCATGATGCCACCCCAGTCCAGCAGCGGTGAGGCAGGTGAATCTAGGCAAGCACAACACATTGACGCCGAGTGTTAGAGGCACGGTGAAGACACCAGAGAACTGGTAGAAACTGTCACAACGACCTTATTACAGAAATGTTAAATGCCAACTGTTGGTAAACATGAGTTTTTCTTCCTTATTCTGACCCTTTCCTTTCCGTTATACTGTCAGTAGCGGCAGGGCAGACTCCAAATGGCGATAGAAACAGCGCTGTTATCTCGGACCTTGTTGGCCCTCGGGCACACGTGTGGTGTATTCGTCAAAAAACATGTCATTATCCAGACCCAAGGAATTTACTGTGTTCCTACGTGGCACCCCTAATAAGTCGCATTCATGAAAATGTGGCTTATTGTCACAGTTTTTAGCGTTCCTACGAGACAGTATGCCAAAATTGAAATAATAAACGGAAGAGCATAGACAGATTTTTTTTATAAATAAACATTGGAAGCTGTGTGATCAAGTAGCAACTAACCATCATGGGTACGTAGCAAATGCAACCGAAAACTTTTACCAGGCATCATGCCAGTCGTCATGCTCGTTCACTGGGGCTTCGGGAATGGCGGCTGGCAGCATTGAGAGCACCGGCCAACCAGTGCGGGCGCTGCCACTGTTGTACGGGCTTGGCAGCCGCATTGCCATGTGGGACACCAGTGCCCCCACAAGATGGAGGGACGGGCTCATCGTTCAGCGGGTGCGACACCAGTTCCCCCTCCTGCAATGAAAGGCCGAAGAATATCCTGTGACAGCATCCATGATTTGAGATGTACAGAGCACAACGCAGAAAGAAAAACAAATCATACTACAACTTATGCGGTACAATTTGTTGTTCGACACTTAACTGCAAGAAATAAAGGCGAAACAAGTGATGTCATACCTGTGCTGTTTCTATATATGGAAAATACTGGAGTAGCTTAATGTGATCATTGACAACAGTCATATTGTAGACACACAACTTTTCAAATCAATAATGTATACTTCTACCTATATTAAATTTGCGCCAGCTTAATCATGCCAGTACAATGCGCTGGTTAACCTCGCAAATAAATGACGATGATTGCACACTAACATGGACACCTGAAGAAAGACATCTGTCAACAACTGGACTCCAGCACGTCTCATGTTCACATAATGGCATTTCTTAGGAGGTTACAATTAAGAAATGAGAGCTGGTAGTCAATTAAACCAGCACAAGATTTTTTTTTTCTCCAAAAGATTAGCACACAAGGAGATGAGGTGCTACGTCTAATTGACATAGTCGAAACTCCTACTTAGCTTAACTTCTACGTGCACTAGTGTCAGTTTCGTGCGTCGCGTTTTTTTTTATACGTCCAGGTTGCCTCTCTAATCTCAAGAAAGGGGCCGGAGGCTAAGGTAGTGTAACGCAACCAGAATGTTCGCAGCGTAATTTTCGCTTGGATATAGCACAACACGCAAAGTAAGTTGTCGATGTCGGCACAAGAATCACCAAAGATAGCGACAATTTACCGTCACTGCCCACCTACGGCCTCGACAGTAACGTGCTTGACTTGCTGCAGGTGGCCACAGCAAAGTCTCTTGCAGAGTTATTTAGTACACACGTCCTGTCATGTGATTTTGCGAACCCGTTGCGTTATTCTGCCCGAATGTAGAAATTGCTTACACACCTGTTGCGTGGATGCCCTGATTCTTCTCGGAGTCTGTTTTCTTCCACTTGGGTTTACGGTTGTCCCAACACTCGTGGGCGGACATGCGGCTGGCGCTTATACTTGATGCAGACTCTTCTACGCGTCAATTTTACCTTCTTTCGGGGAGTTGTTAGTAGAACGACGAAAAAGCTCCCCTCCTTCGTGAAACCACTCGCCCCTTCTTGTCACCTTCGTTGAACGACATCGTTGTAGGGCAAGGCACTCTAGTAGGACTCTGAAGAAAGAGGGAGGGTGAAAATGCTCGTTCTAGGCGGTGACACCGAAGCAGATAAGCGGTGAGACGAGGTGAGACGGCGAAGAACGGGCGAGACGCAGAGACGAACGACGGTATCGAGCTACAGCTGCCTCTACGACGCAAAAGCTGGAGAGTGGCCGCCACCGTTGCCAGACTGGAGAACGCTTGTGGCTGTTTGTCCGAAAACCGGCCGGAAAGCATAAAACATGCGTGCTGCCGAGCAGAAATCTTGCAGACTCCCAATTCAATGTTAGTAAAATGTGTCCCTTCAAAGAAAATGAACTAATATGTTCGTAATTCACACCACAATATTGTTTTCAACTTCGTTTTTTACTACAACCTCGTAACCAGACGCCTTTCACGACTCCTCGAGTCCCTCGAGTTTCCTCGAGTGGAGGAAGCGTTCTCGAGGAGCTCCTCAGCCGAGGAAACGCCGAGGCGCGTTTGTGAAGCCCGATGGCTCCTCGAGTGGAGGCGAGCTGCTTTCCTCCACTCCACTGAGTCGAGGTGGAGTGTCGAGTCGAGGCCCGTTTAAGAATACGGCCGTAAAATTCTTCAAATCGGTTTTTTTAAGGTAAATGAATCATACCTTTTACTTATATGGTAAAGTATAATGCCTTACACTAAACGTTGTAAACTGAAATCCTTCGTCACGTGCGGTGACCAGTAATTCGCATTACGTGTCATGTTTCTTTAATCACTTTCATTGCACGCGTGACGACACGTTTCACGTGAGCATTGAGGGTTGCTTGAAAATTCCGCGACATGTCATGTGACTGTAACGTCGGGGCCCTATTCACCAGTCAGGATTTTCCCGTCACAAATCCACCGACGCCGGCTTTTCTGCGACACGAGTTTCTTGACGCTCTTACGTTAATAAATCCTACACAGTGAATGCATCGTAATCCTGCGCGTTTTTTTTTCTCTGCACGATTGGTCAACACGGTGATAGGAATCGCAAAAAAAAAAAAGAAATGGCGAGCGCCTTGGCGAGCGCCTTGGCGAGCGCCTTGACGATGCACTTTTGTGCGCTGCTTGATTGTCTCTATCGGATTGTAGCGTTGGTTGAGGTCAGACGTACGTGAAGCAGACTGTAGTCAAGATATTGTGTGGCACGTGTTGTACGCTTAAATGAAAAACTGGTACATAAAGGAAAGATGAGACTAAAAGAGACAGGCAAAGCAAAAGGGCAAACGAGAGCTCGTTCTTCCTATTGTCGAGGCCGAATACGCTCACTGGAATTTTTACTTCGTTGTCACAATCAGCTATCGAAAACTTTTTTTTTTTCTTCTTTTCTTTTTTTCTTTTTTTTTTTAAGGCCAAAGCCTTACTTATACCATTATGCGAAAAGCCTTAGGCGTCGTCCCCGAAAGGTGGTGATAAAACTGTCATCAAGCACGCGCCTCAGAAATAAAACATAAAGGAAAGCGCAGCAGCGCAGAAGCTCTGTCACGGAAGCAGTAGTGAGGCCGGCGGTGTTCGCCAAGCTTGCGCAGTGCGTGATGTCACCGCCAGAGTGTCGTGTGCGAAAGGAAGACGTGGCGCGCTGCTTTTAGGACTGCGCTGCGTGTAGGAAATCCTTTCGCCTTCCTACATATAAACATTCTTAAATGTTTACAAACAGCTAAAGCATAGAGCCACCGATAAAAAACGCACTGAATCCCACAATAATGTCAGCCATCACCACGTGTCAATAAAATCAATCTCTTCTTTTTAAAGTTAGTAATGTCGGTAACACGCAAGTACTGAGCTGTGAAGATCGCAGGCTGGACTGTTATTTTGTACACATATTGGAAAGTTCTAAAGGGCCAGCGCTTAATGTTCCCACGTCTGAGTCTTGAATGTATCCTCAAGAGAGCGAGCAGGGTGACGCGTGCGGCCCCTGATTGCACGCTCCTCGAGCGATGGGGGACTGCTCTTGGACAGGGTAGTTTCATTAGTGTGCGCTCGGCGGAAGCAAAACGGACTACGTCCATACGAAGGCTCTTGATTGCTGACTTGTATCATCGAAGCGGCGCAGGAACGGGAACGGCACGCGGGCAGCAAGGTGAAGAGCGATGGGCAAGTGACGCGGCTACGAAAGGAGACTGCCGGGCTTGGAAGCGAGAAGGACGCCAGTTCCCAGCACACAGCGGTCGACCAGCAGTTCAAGCGCTAGGTCACGGGCAATTCGTTCGGTGCGGTGTGTAATATAAGCAACATACTATGGTTTCCGGCGCTATAGAAACATGCGTTGAATACCTTGCTTTTAAAACCTATTTAAAAAATATAAAATACTTTCTTTTTAGGTTTAACTTAACTCGTGTTGAAACCAACAAATAACGGATTATGGAACATTGTTACGCAAATTTACTGGTATTTGTGACCAGATGCCGAGAGCATACGAACGCTCAGATAATCTAAAAGAGGCAGTCATGCCTGCTGGTTCGACGTCATGGCATGGTCTAACTATTTCTACTCAAAGATGGAAAAATATATTTCCTATTAGCGATCTTCTAGATGACCCCGGTAGAAGAAATACATCTAGGTGATGACTCTGGCCGCTCTTTCCATGGGCGGCGAGCGACCAGATTTTGTTCGGAGCTAGCCTCGAACCAGGAGTAGTTAGTTCCGTGCCGCCGCGGAGGGCGCTGAGCTATAAGCACCGCGCGTATGAGGTCCCTCCTTGGCGGCCACGGCGTAGGCGGCGTAACGTTCTCCATTTTTCGCGGTGTGGTGGTCGCGTGCGGCCAGTTGCTGGCCTCGTGCATTGCTTTGGTGCTGTGTCGATTGCAGGTGCCACCATCGTGCACAAGGGTAAGCTTCAACCCGAAAAAGAAGTTATGCTATAAGGATGAGAAAGACGTGCTTCGTTCCCAACTGCAATTCGGGGTCTCGGAACTGTGCACAGCGAGTGTCCTTGTTTAAAGCTCTATCGAATGACGCACACCTGGAGCAGTAGCGTCGTGCAATCCCAAGGGCCGATCGCAAGTTACTACCTACTGATCATGTTTGTGCCAAGCATTTCCCCGACGAACTGATATCGAAGTAGTATCATGCGGAGTTCTGTGGGAGAGTTCTCCTCCATGCTGCAAAGACGCCCGTGCTGTCTGTGGACGCTGTTCCGAGCATTTTCCCTGGCTGCCCTAAGTACCTTTCACGTTACAAAAAAAACCCAGAAATCCGCCTCGAAAGAGAGAGCATGTTGAGGCAATCGTACGTAAACGACGTCAGCCGAAGACATCTGTAGCTGAAGCGCCCCTGCAGTCTGTCCAATCTCCCGAGCTCACTTTATCGTCATCATCGGAAGAAGTGCATACAGAAGCAGCAACGAAGCCGTCTAAAAGGCGGCGTATTTATTCCTACAGCGTCGCACCGTCCGTGCCGCTCACGCAAGAAGGACAAGACCCGTCTGTTGCCGTGGAAGCTGGCAAGTGCTCTTCAGGGGAAACAGTCTCCGCTGCGGCAACTCATTCAAGTGACACAAAGGTAATTTTTATAATGTAGCACCTTGCAGAAACCATGCTTAAGTGTTGACTAGATTTTTGCCTTACTTAAATGATTTCTGCTAACTGCTATATTCGGTCATGTATATGTAGTAAATCTGCCTAGTTCAATATCCTTGTCCTAGCACTTCAGGAAACATGTCACTTCTTGGGTATCAGACGTGCTATACTCAAATCTCACGATATGAACTACAAATATTGTTTAAGTTTCATTTTGTTTTATTTTGAATATTAATCATATTAGTCACCAGTACTTTTAATTGAGCGGTATCTTGCTGCAGCAGATTGACTACTTATAGCGCAACTTAAGCAGTACTTCTTATATAAGATCGCCTTCCACCACAGGTGTTCAAAAAGCTTTTGCCGCAGGAGAACCACATGGATCCCCATCCAGCATGCTCCCTGGAACCCACCATATGTTCCGGACAAAGTAGCCACCCTCAACAAATCGACAAGCAGCATCACAGCGTGCCTGACTGCCCCCAAGTCGAGGAAGAACAGCTCACATTTTCATATCTGTCAAATTGTGCATCCAGCCTTGCACTTCAAAGCAAAGCGTGGGCAGTTCAGGTACTTCACGGCTTTGGAGTGAGCACTGTCCTGTTCACAGAAGGAGCTTTGCCAAGGAATCGTGACCAACCGCCTTTTCAACGGAAGACACTTGAGGTGATAGTTTCAAATGATGACTCTCTGTCGATAAAGGCTTTCATCCACGGTCATTCTGTTGTTGTCAAGGGCATAAGCAGCGATGTGTCTTTGACTACGTTAAGTGAAATGAAAAGTCTCCTTCAGAGCTTTCACGGACTGGGTGTATGTGCGGGCGGTCCTTGTGACGAAATGTACCTTAACATTCATCCCGAGTGCGCATATGTCGTCTTCTGTGGAGTGTGGCGGCACAAAAAGTGTACACTTTTTACCGAAGGGAACAGCTGCAAGGCCTGTGAGAGACTGAAAGACGTGCTTCGCATTTATGATGCAAGGAAAAAGAAGAGAGGAGAAATTAAGCAAATTCGGCTTCTAGCTAGCCCATCAAAGAAAGCCGGTGTTGACATGATACGAAAAGCTAGAGTTGCCTGGTATAGATCGAAAATGCGACTTCTCAAAGGAAAAACGAAAGTGGAAGCAGAGTTGTCAAAGTGTAAAGCCCACCTGAAGGAAGCAAGCGATGAAACCCTTGATCGCCTCTCCAGAGAAGCAAATCTACCTGAGGCACAGCAGCTTGTGTTAAAGGAGTGTGTGGCTGCAAGCAAGGCCCAGTCAAAAAAGGGCCGAAGGTACTCGGATAACTGGACTCTGCTTTGCCTCCTTCTTCATATCAGGTCACCTTCTGTGTATAGATTTCTCATGGAGAATCAAATTCTGGCACTACCATCAATACGAACAATACGTCGCTATGTTGCAAAGGTAGGCTTCAAGTCTTTTTTTGATAACAAGTTCTTTGCTGCGCTCGAAAGAAAAGATGGAGAAAAAAAAAGGACTTTAAACGACATGGCATCATAATCTTTGATGAGATGCAAGTCCGCAAAAGCAAGTGCGTCAATACAAAGACAACGACCTATGTCGGACTGACATCAGACGCAAACTCAGATGAGCTTGCTGATCACGCTCTGGTTTTTATGTTTTGTTCTTTCGGAGAGAGCTACGCACAACCCATCGGAGTGTTTGCTGCTAAAAATGCAACGAAATGGACTGTTCTTGCACAGTTGCTGCTTCAAGCAATTGTAATGATGGAGGAAGCTGGTGCCAAGATTCACGGATTTGTGTGTGATGGGGCTTCAACAAACAGGAGAATGTGGAGCATCCTGGGTTCAACGGAAGGCTTGAAGACTCCTGCAACTCCTTCACACACCCAACCGATCCTACAAGAACGGTGCTTGCATTTTCCGATGCGCCGCACGTCTTCAAGTGCATCAGGCTCAAAATACAAACGTGCGATTGTCATTTACGGATATTGTGGATTGTATTCAACCTATTTTTGAACACGACAGGAATATTTCAAATTTCGTTGAAGCAATTTCGTTCGTTGCCTTTAAAGCAAAAATATTTGTCAGATATATTTTTTTTTAAATCTGTGAGTGTATAGGTGAAAAGTGATTTATGTCCTATAACCGTTACTAATGTTTGACTTTCAGTCACTCTGTCATTTCAGTCAGTAGGTCATCACACTGTGTCATCATTTCAGTCACTATGTTATCATAAATAAAAATGTTTTCTGCTCTCATGGCTTGTATGTAACACAGTACCAGTCGACATCGTACGTATAAAACCATTTGTAATGCTAATACCTTTCTGCGCATGTAAAGAATTATTTAGGCCCCGCTATGTAACATTATTCATATTTATTTCTTCAATAAGAAGGCAGGAGCAAGGTGGAAAAATCCCCCGACCTCCTATAAAGCCACGCAATGCGTGTAAACAATTTACGGAACTGTTACCAAACATGCTGTTGGACAAAACAAGCACGCACGACCCAGCTTACGATAAGGAAAGAGGAACATTGAAGACAAACAGACAAGACAGGCTGTTAAGCGAAATTTTTTAAAAAATTACTCTAAATTATTGAAAGCCCAGTAGATTGCGTCGGGAAGTTATATATTTATACGAATGTTTTTGTCACATTGAGTCATCATCGGAATGTTCTCGTTTAAAAACAGCAACCGCACGGGGGGATAGGCAGTTAGTACCAATGCGCCAAGATAAATTCATCATTTTACTACACAGTGCAGAGGGACCGAGTAAAGAATGCATAATTTCCTCAGAAGCCCTATAACAAGCCTTCACAAGCGCCTCTATACGTGGGCGCCATCTATCCCCGTGCGAGTGAAGCGCGCTTGGTGCGCCGAACATAATGTGGTCGCCGCGCGAGTCAAAGAGTCATCACCTAAATGTATTTCTTCCACCGTGTAGATGACAAACGCTATCTAACGGCACGTTCGACTCTCGGTGCTCGGCGTCACTTAAGTTACACAAACCGGGGTCTGCCAAATACCATCCAGCTGGTACACTTGGTGTTTTTGTTTCATTATTGTTTATCCTGTAATAAATGTCTATAGTGAAATTAATTGTTGTTCAAACTGTAGAAATCACCATAAAGCTTATGGAAGAACAAAGGACGGAACGCATACAGGTTCTTTAGAAGCCACAAAAAGAAACCGAACTAAAAATGCGCACGTGTCCTTGACTAACACTCTGTAGCTGCATATTGAAACATCTCTTCCATCGAGTAACTAAATAATAAAAGCTAGCGTTCTTGCCGCGACAGCTACAGTGTAACCCTAAAGACGCCATCCCACTCATGAGTGGCCAGGCTAGCCAGCGGAAGAAACCGCAAACCTCTACAAACACGCTCTCGTTTCGTCAACTTTTCAAGACAGTGAACTCGAACACTGCTCCAACTACGTCCTGCCGTAACTCGCGGCACACAACAAACGCACAATTGTGCCAACTACAACGCGCATTAATTCAGAAAACACGGCCGCCACGGTCTCGGAAAAGGCTTAGTTCAAATGATGTTGGCAAGGAATTGGCGGTCACTTGGGGAGATGCACCTCGCCTTTCGCCGTCAATTCTTCGCTAATTGAGAGCGCATTAGTTGCGCACATTCGATTAGTACCCTCGAAATGGCGTGAACTGGCACACGAAGATCAAATAGAACTGCTCGCTTGTTTGATTCGCATATCTTTTCGCGTGTGTGTGTTTGCGTGTAACTACAACGTGAAGTTGGACGATGATTAGGCGCCTGCGAGAAGACAAAACACGGGTTAGCTGCGCGCGTAATGAACTTGGCGTGATCACGCGGCGAGACAATGACATCGTACAGGTCCCGTCAAAGTAAAACGGAGCGCCGGAGCGGCGACCGAACTGCATCGCCGCGCTATCTAGCAGCGCCGGCTGGAACTGATAGGTGCCGTCTGTGCATGCGCGCGTGCCATTCGCGGTGTCCTCCGTTTTCTTGTTTGATCCCCGCATTATTGGCGTCTCGAGCTGCCAAACGCTGTTCCGATAAACACCGCTAGGTGTTCGACTCACACTCGGAGATAACGTTGACTGCAAGTGGGAAAGGGCTAGTGTTGTCAATGAGCACCGCCCCTTGTGCTATCAGGCGTTGATTTTAGGAAGATCGTTACGCCGCTCGAACCATCGATAACGTGTGGGTTGGAAGAAGAAAACGGAGTCCCCAGCAGAAGGCACGTTCGCATGCGCAGATGTAGCCTATCAGTTCCAGCCGGCGCTGCCAGATAGCGTGGCGATGCAGTTCGGACGTCGCTCCGGCGCTCCGTTTTACTTTGACGGCACCTGTACATGTCGGCGCGAGTGGTCGATGTACCGGGTGTTTTCGAGAAATACGAACCTGGTTTTTCGCAGCGCAAAAATAAAGTACACGTTGCAGGTAGCTCCAACTCTGTCAAAACGTAGCCCCAGCCGTCCTCGGAAGGTGCCAAAGTTTCTGCACCAACCGTTATCTTAATCGAAATTTATAGGCAATTTTCTGAAAATATCAATGGGAAAAATGGCGGCCGATGGAGCTCTCGAATAGCTCGAGCTCTATGGCGCTAGAAACCGAAGGCGAGAATGGGCCCCAATAACCCAGGCAGCCAGGCCAGAAGAACGCCTAAGTTACCAGAATAACGCCTAGCTTAGGGTTCCAATGCGCCGGGAAACTGAGTGACAGAAGGAGACGAGAGGGGACGTTAGAACACAGAGTTTTGGCTGGAAGGGTCCGTGGGTAGACGCAAAACTAACTGCCTGTTTCTCCTCATTTTAGAATGCGGAACACCGGAGTCCGGTGTTTGACTTTCTGATTTTGAACCCGTTCGACGAGCGCAGTGTAGAGAGCCCACATTACTGAGAGTCTCCGACTGCTCGACGGGGGCGACGTGGTTCATGGGCCGCGTTTGCAACACGAGCTGCGAGGAGATAACGAACGGTCGTCTTCGATCGTCTTCGCCTTTCCGCGTGCTTTAAGACCCGACCCCATTAGCGTTGCGGAGGCTTCCCGCGCGACGCTGGCCGCCACGGGTTGCCGACCAAAACCAGTTTTCGCCCTCCGTGGCGCGCCGGACGGCGCCGCCAAGCCTACCGCGGTTCGGAGCTCGCCGCTCCTCGGCGCAGAAGAAAGGGACCAATGGGAAGTAGCGTAGATAGTTACGTTGCGATGCCATGGCAAGGCGCGAGCCGAATATTCGCGCGTCATTCACGTTGCAAAGGAGCGTAGCGTTGTTTCGTTTCGTCTGCTGTCCCTATTACCCCCAGTGCCTTTCCCAACGGAGCGGTTCCTCGAAACTGCGACTGTTTTCTTTTTCTGTGACAAGGCGCAGCCAGACTACCTAGATCAGGTATCTATAAGAACACCCACTTGGAAATAATAGGAGTGGAATTCGGAATTACAGGTATGTTACGCAGTGGCACTTTTTGTTTGTCGCCTGGGTTGTGACGGATGTCGTGTTGATTTAGTGACACTCTCGAAAGTAGCCTTCATATGTGGCGCGCAGCCGGTGCAACAAAACAGTGACCTGTCTCTCAATGCTTCAGTAGCACCAACTCGGCCGGACCCAAAACCTGCGCCTCCTGCCCTTCAAAGCGCGACGACGTCGTAAGCTCAACGCGCAGACTAGGATGATCACATTCACGCTGATCACTAGGTCATCATGGACACCTACCATATAGGCAGCGAGTGCGGTTTCGATGCTGATCTATGCGAAAGATGAGAGCCCAAATGGAAGAAATTAAGGAAGAGGAGACGACGAAAGAGCAAACAATCCGACGGGAGGCGCGCGCGCGATCGCTAGAGCCAGTGTTGTCATATAACGCAAAACGAAAGCCAATTTCACCTCCACGCGTTGGGACGCCGGACGGCGGTGCCGCCAATGGAGGTCGACCTGTGGCGCCATTGTCGCTAGTCTGGTCAGGCCTTTACTCCTTGCCACGCGAAAGCGCAGCGCATGCGCACTTGCGACCAATTTCCGCCGAGTGCGTCCGCCATTAAATTCCAAACGCTTCCCACGGTCTAAAGTGTCCCTTTCTGCATTCTAGGCTCTCTAGTTCAGTGAGGACTATGGCTTTGTTCCAAATCATACACCATTGAATCCGAGTTACTCCGGCGGAACATGCCACTTGGCAATACATATAGCGGAAAGATAAAGGCGGGTAGGTTTTCGAAAGCCAGTGTACAGATCCTTTACCCAGGAGTGAGATCGAGTAAAATTTTTAATATTGCCAAAGGCACCCTTTGTCACCACTGCACTCGTGGAACGCCTTAGAACGCGGGACGCTGGCGTCCTGCATTTGGCTCTCGCATTCGAACGCGAACGACGATTGCAGTGAAGACAGAGGCTGCAGCTATGCGGAGAGCAAGTCGTATGCTTCTTGCGCAGGGGTCACACTGACGTCAGAACGATACCGAGCTCTGATTGACCTTATTTGAAAAAATAGGGGGCAGAGCTCAGTGCTAGATGCCTTGTGGTTTACCCACAATTTTTCTCAATGAGCCAATAAGAGGTTGACGTTCTGACATCGTCGCAACCACAGTGCAAAAAGCAGACGAACTTGCGCTCCGCATAGCTTTACGTCTACCCATTAATCATTTCAACCAGAGCTCTGCGTACTCTCATCCCCGCGTGTTCAGTTCTCCTCTTCTCTCTCAGTTCCTCAGATCATAGAATTTTGCTGTAAAGCGCCGTTGAGACAGTTGCAACCGAGTACGACTGAAAGAAGCAAGACCATTGTTTCAGGCTCTTGCGACGGCATACGATCGGATGCGCTGCTGCGGGGCAGGTCTCATGCCGTCGCAAGCAGAAGTCGCAAGAGTCTTAAAAACTGGTGTTGTGTCCCCCGGTCCTCCTCGGGTGCAAGTGTGTGAACAGCGCTTAAGTAGTTAATTAAGTATAAAATATTCTCACTTCACTTTTTAGCGTTTTTCTACTTTCCTACATGACTGCCAAACTGCCAGACATAAGCCAAGATGCCCTCTATCAACTAAACATTCAGCAGTGAAGCCTAATTTTGACATTTTCTCGGAAACTGAAACCCGAAGAAGCCAAGTGACCACCGATAAACCAGGCAGTACTAGCCTAACTCTGAAACTTATTTCGAAATTTAGCGCAAAACAATCCAGAACCCGGCAAAAGAATATCTCGTTTGATTACCCCTTTACTTTTGCCGCCTTTTAGAGCCTATAATTGCCAGACGAAAAAAAAAAGTACCCAAGGAACTTCGCTTGATGCGTAAATCCTCGCTTCTTCATTGCTTCGCCGAGATGTTTTCTGATGCCTCATTCTTATCCCACTTTCGTTGTTCTAGAAAGCACTATCAGTGCCCTACACCAAACATTGTGGGGACTAGATCGGGCGTGACATCTAGTAATGTGGGCGTAATCTCAACATCAAAAAGTGGGAAAATAACTTATCAGGAGTTTAGTTACTTTGGACCGTTCGATAAAATAAAATCAGTCTTATGCAGCGAGCTAATCAAGGAGAGGAGACGAGATCGCGTTTGGACGTCAGAACGCCGAGCTCTAGAATTATTAGTGGGTAGACCTAAAGCTAGCAGGGTCTCCACTGCACTCGTCGAACGCGTTAAAACGCGTAACGCAGGCGTATGATGTTTGTTTCTTGCATTCCAATGCGTTCGACAAGTGGAGACAAAGAGACAGCTCACTTGAGGTCTACCCCCTAACCAGAGCTCAGCGTTCTGACGTTTACGTGAGTTCTCGTCTCCTCCTCTCGCTCACCTTCTCCACACATTGTCCTCAGCTTGTATCTTAGCATACCTTAGTCGTTAGGACGTGTGGAAGAACCTGCGGATTCGAAGCGTTCGACCAGGTTGCGCCCACGCTAAATCGTCCGTGGTCACTTCCGCCGCGAGGGGCACAAGTGCAATTGCCTACGCGAGCAGCGCTCCGCCGCTGATAAAACGCGGTGGCAGCATATGCGCGGTGACTTTTTACGTTGTGGCGCGTGGCGATGAATAGTAAATAAATGACTACGTATAGTTGAACCAGTCTGTTGTACCATTCTCCGATATTGGTAGCTGTATAAGAAATGCTATAGATGCGATCGTTTTTTTTTATTTCTTTTTCTTAATAAAATTATCTCAGGAGCGTTTAAAAAAAAAGTTAGATACGTAAAAAACAGGAACGCCCAGCAAGAGCCTTCCTTCCATGTTTACAGTACACAAAAACTCGCCCAACCTTTTATTTTCTTTCGAAATTAGGTTCTATTTACACGCCTGCTTTAGATATGTGGGAGATGCGTTGAACGCTGTGGTTTTTACATTTCATTTGCGCCAGGCAAAGTTCCTATTGTCTAACACTTCGAGTATAACTGTCTCCCAATGCCAGTTCACCTGCCACCATCTCGTTGTTGGGTATTTTTGAATGGCTCATATAGTTTCCCTCAGTCCACCTTAAACCGCAACAGACTGTGATGTGTTGCAACATAATATTGTAATATTCCACCTCATACGTACTGTAGAAAACGGAAGTGGGCACGGGTATAATAGGCATAGCTTTATAATTTTATAGCGCTATCATGAATCTACATTTTCATCATCAGATTATCAGTGATCAGCCAGAGTGCAGAGCCACTCAAGTTAATGCACCAGGAAAACAAACATTTAATAGCGGCTGCGGTTCGGGCAATGAAGTATATAATTTTCTGATTACTGCTATCTCAATAAAATTACTGCGTCATATTTGATACTAAAGTGGGGTGACTATCAAAGTACGCGGAGAGCAAGTGGTCTGCTTGTTGAGCAGGAGTTGCGGGGACATCAAAACGACGCCCAGTTCTGATGGCTTTAATTGGGAGGGTAGTGGGTAGACCTCAATGCTAGATGCCCTGAGGTCTACTCACTATTGTTTTTCACATCAGCCAATAAGAGATTGGCGCTTTGACATCGTCGCAGTCCCTGGGCGAGAGGCAGAAGAATTTGCGCTCCGGATAATTATTCGTATTCGAAGTCTGTATTCGAATATTTTTTGTTCATCCTATGAAACAAAATATTAATTGCTGCCTTTCTTGCGAAGAAGTATTGCAATGTTTTTGCGGTCAAGAAAGTTTTGATACAGCATATTCTGTCTTACTATTTCAAACAAAGTTATAAAGCAAGTCCGCTATGTTTTCAAGTGTTTCTAATGACGAGCCCCGTTGGATAAGCTAATTTGTAAAAAAAAAAAAAGTCAAAATTACGTTACAGAGTGTTTAGAAAACGAACTTAGTAACGTAATTTATGTACCGAACAACAGTAATCCGCCAACATTGGTCACTGATAGAAGACAAATGGAGACTGCTGTTTGATCATTTTAGAAGGGCTGAAGCGAGTTCGGTTAGGCAAGCTATTTATGGCTCGCTTCTCTTTATGTCCGAGAAAAACCAAAGCTTCATGCACGAGGCTATTTCCCTGAACGACGCTTGTACCGCACGAGCGCACGTGGAAGGCAAAGACGCTGAATATTTGAAATTCGTTCTTAAGCGTCGAGAAACTGGGGGAGACAAGTAAACGTGAGCTCGGAGAGATGTAAAAACGCCGAGCTCTGATTGGAATGATTAGTGGGTAGACCTAAGACTAAGACTAGCTGCCTTGATCTCCACTGTACTCGCCGAACGAATTTAAATGCGAATGCCAAGCGCCGGACGCGGGCGTTCCGAGCTCTAACGCATTCGACGAGTGCAGTGGAGATCAGGGCTTGAGTTTGTACCCACTAATCATTCCAAGCAAAGCTTGGCGTTCAGACGTCCCCCGCGTGCTCTTATCTCCTTCTCTCTCTCCGTTTATCTGAATATAGCTTCTCCTAAGCACGCACTTTTAATGAAACGAAGCATACGCGGATGAAGTGAAAGATAAAAGGAGTCTAGAGCACGCGGGGATGGCAAAGCGCTGAGCTCTGAGTGGACTGATTTGTCGGTAGACGAAAAGCTATATACCTTTGTCTTGCACTCACCGAACCTGTTAGAACGCGCAACGCCGGCGTCGGTATGGCTTTCGTATTCGAACGCGTTCTACAAATGCTGTCAACACAAAAGCATCTTTTGCCTCCACTACGCTCGCCAAACGCTTTAAAACGCGGAACGCCGGCGTCTGGAGTTTGGTTCTCTCTTTTGAACGCATTCTATGACTGCAGTGGAGGCAAAGGCAGCTCGCTTTATGTATATTCACGAATCATTCCAACTATTTCAAACAAAGCTCAGCGTTCCGACTTCACCGTCCGCTCTCCTTTGCTCCTATCCCTCTGTTGTTTGGCACAAGGACATTCTACACAATAATTCTACCGATCGTAGAAAGTTGTAAAATGGACTAGGCACAGTTGGATGTCGGCTTTATGGCTCTTAATGAGAAGTCGCGAAACGACGCCAGCAAAGGCTTGCAACCGTGTTTTAAGAAACGTCTTACCTTGCGCGCATCTCCGTTACGCTAGGACACTTAAAGGGGTGGTGCAATGATATTCGATTGGAATGTTTTTCACTTTACACGAGCTTAAAGGGACTAGTGGTACCCAAAAATACTCGCACGCAACGCCACTCACGAAGAAACTTGTTTGTTGAGGTGTAATTTCAAAGACAAAAGCGAGCATTTTCTTTCAATCTCTCTTTCAGAAAACTTGATGACGTAGCTGGGGGGTCGCACTGCCCCCAGTGACAATATTTGAATGCCGTTCATAGATTGAGCACGAGCATTGCGTGGGAACTCAACTTGGGCTGGCGGCAATCTTAATCTCAACAGTCATTCGGGTAGTGGCCCGTGTTCAATCGCTGCAACGACGACAATAGCCAAACCATAACAATGTCTTGAACTCAGCGTGTATCGTGTGCTTTGCCAACACCAGCGCGTTGTTATGGTCAACATTGGTGGCATATAATCGGCTCCAAATCACGTGGCCGCTTGTTCTGGCCGCGAGTCAAAAGGGTAAACGTTGCTCGTATTTTTTTTTCCTCAACTTCTATTGCGTTAAGTACAAAACGAGCGTGTTGGTAACGGCAATTAGACATAAGGAAGATACATAGAAAGGGGGGACGGAAAACGAAGGCTTCCATTGCGTGTGGTGAAAAACGAACGGATGTATCATAGGTCATTTACGCGAGGGATTCATTTTAAGCGGTATTTCTGCAAAGTACTAAATCGTTTCATGGCCCCTTTAAGCATTCGAGCAACGAACAGTTCAAACCCACAGAGGGTTTGATTATGTCTGGAAAATTAAATCGCGAGGACTTACTTGCCTAGCCAAGGAAGCACATCTGGTATACCCCACACTGTTAGCAAGTCCCGTGTATTTGGCGAATATTTGGGGTGAAAAACTCGCTATTTACACAAATTACCATAAATTTACACGATGAGTAACGGATAATTCGTTCAGAAATCATGCGAGGTTGTAAAAAACGTGTTTTGGTTCGGTCATACACGCATAACCGTGTAGCCGACCTCGATAACACGCATCGCCCCCGGCGACGACCGCGGCATTGCCGGCTATCGAAGCACCGGAATGCTTGGGGACACATTTAGAAAGGACCGTCGAGACAAATGCCGCGGAAAGAAACATGTCTCGGAGACAGATATGCACCAAAAGCAATTGCGCCATGTCGCAGGACGTTGGCGAAACCCGCTCTTACCGTGCTCGCCGCCATCTTCTGGTCGATGGCAATGCGGCTTCCCTCATGTCACGCATGTTTGTATTTAGTTTAGGGGTCCTGATAACAGTTTCCTAGACACCACAAATAAAGTTATGTGTCTAATTATTCGTTCCAAACAGTTAAAATGGATATAAAAAGCGTGTCCTCGATGTGAACACGTGACATTGCAGTTGGTTTCGTTTTTGCTTCAACCTTCAACCACTTCAACTGCAAGCGATCTGGCCACGGCGCAAGCGCAACGCCGATGTACGCTGGAAGCAAGCGCTGGTTGACTTTCGTTGTTTTTGTTTGACCGGAGAAAATCTGGCAAGTACGCATGGCGCCGCTACTGTTTTGGTTTGACGGGACGCGAGAAGCTTCGCATAGAGCTTCGGAGTTTGCGAGCACATAGTGAAGACGTGACCGGAGAAGTGCCCCTGTGATGTTCCTGGAAGACGGAAAGTAGCATTCGTAATCGTCGTGTGTGCTTTAAAAGCGAAGGGAGTCACAGGGTCCGCGAGTTCGCAACCACAAGCCAAGGTTCACGAGAGCGCGGCGTTGACTTCGGCGATCTCGTTCTGTTTGGTGCAACCCGGCGATGCGAAAAAGAGCTGAAACATTCGTCATGTGTGGTGCGGTGCTTTGTATTCCGGGTCTGTTTGAAGCACGCTTTTAACACGGAGCGCAAATAGTTTGTTGCGTGGTGGAGGTTCAACGGGTACAGTCCCGTCGTCGTCAGCTGATCCGGTCCTGCTGGTCCGGGAGGACGCAGCGAGCGTTTTTAAAAGTAAATCTTCCTTCGTTTCGTTTCAAACTGTGGAAGTATCCCGACACATACCGTGAGTAAGAAGCAGCGGGCGTTTTCAACAAAATTACGTTGTTTTAATTGAATAATTGACTCCGGATTGTTGTCTTAAATCTGCCGTTTTTTATGCTTCGTGTTGGACTGCGTTTGCATAGCGACGCACACCGCTCGAGTAGATAATTCGGTCCTGCAACGAGTTTGTTCAATACCACCTAGAAGACAAGGCCTGCGCATGACGTTTCGTTAGTAGATCCCCGACCCGCCCCAAGCGGCAAACACCCCGAAGCTTGACGAGAGTAGGGGCCGCGTCGCAACTACGTCGCATTCACTTGCGGCCGCAGCTGTGTGCGTGACTGCTGAGCGCGAGCTGATAGCGAGCTTCCAGTGCATTTGCGACGTGCACGCGAACGCTCCCTTGGCCAGGAGCGCGAGCTAGCACGCGCTCCTGGCTTTGAGAGGCGCATTTCTAGCGCGCGCAATCGTTCTGCGGTAGAACGCTTCGAAGCAGCTACCCGAGGTATAAACAGCGCCCTCGAAAATGGCGTCCAGTGTCAGCGTCCAGCGTCCAACGAAGGGCTTTTCAGCCCTTCGCGCAGCAGTAAGGCAATTTCGCTCATGCATTTGACGCTCCACGTGAACGTCTAACTTTATCGTATGCTATTTGCAAGAGACACTCGGCGTGAGCATCTGTTTCTTTATCTGTTACACAAACCACTGAAGCAGGCGATGGAGCAGACGATGTAGCAGACGATGTTGCTCATCCGGGGTAGCTAGGGGGCGCTGAGGGGATCTACTAGTGATGACGTTTAGAGGAGGAAACGCGCAGGCCTTGTGTTCTAGGTGGTATTGGTTTGTTGTGCCAATCATGCGGCGTGAATAAATTAGGGCAAGGTTTCCTACCTGCCCACAGATGCATGTACTGAGACCATTTTTTATGTCGTGAACGTAGTGCTCTTTTTTTATTTTGCAAGACGCGTTGGTGCATTTATTATGGTACAATCACTTGAGAGTTGAGAAATTGGAGAGCGAGCAAGCTTTCTCAACTTTGTCTCTTTTTCTCTGGCACTGCCCTGTTTCAGTTTCAGTAGGCATATCTACTAGCAGGTACAAACTGCTCTAAAGCAGGTAAAAAACGGGAAACTTAGGACGGTGCGGACTCCGTGTTTCGCGCTTTTCGCAAGGTAGCAGGGTAAATGCTTTTGTGAGATATGCGGAATATGCAAGCGATTTTGTTATGCCCGTCGTTTGCGTCTCTCCAGCAAAACGAATAAGATGATCTACTACAAAGGCGCAATCACAAGCCAAGATTCAAGATAGCAGTCGTTTGCTTCGGTGATCCGTGTAGCTGTATTTTACCCTGCTCTCTGCAACACCGTGTCATGACCAAGAGCTGGAATTGTCACGGTTTGTGCTGGCCTCCCGGTTGACAGAAACCCGCGTCGCCCGCATCGGCACCGAGTGCGCTTGGGCTGTTTATGCGCAAGCCTTTCATCCGCGGCTTGTCGCCAGCTCATCCTGCTGCTCAACATTGAAGAAGCGGCGAGAGTAACATCGGGAGTGAATGTAAATCCTCGTTCATTCAGTTATCCGGTGTCGAAGTGTGGAAGATGTCCAACGTGTACTGAGGGCGGGAACTACGAGCGTTTTGCCTTGCTTTTATAACCGAAACCAGACCAACGAGATAACTGCCTCGCGTACTCTAAAATGACGGAAGCAATAAGTTTCAACAGGTCGAGTACGTCACTGGGGATGTAGGCGAGACGGTGCACACTGTTTAAACGCTTGCAGTATCCACGAGTGGTACCACACTCTAAAACCGGTCTCTCATAAAAAACGCTGTCCCTCTGATTTTAGAGGGGACAACAATGCTTTCAGGGGGACAGCTCTTTTTAAGAGGGAAATTGAAAAATAAAATAGCAACATCTAGAGGGACACCAACATATTAAGAGAGACCAAGGGAACCGTTTCGTTGGTCCCTCTGAACAGGAAAGACAGACAAAAAAATTCACGCGTCTCCCTTCATATTAAGAGGGGACTGGTCCCTCTTAAGTGGACCAATGTCGTTCGGTCAGGAGGAGGGGGGCAGGCGCACTAATCCACGGCAAAGAGTTCGGACGGTGCTAAGGCTTCGCGCCAGTTCACGGAGAGCTGGAAACGGTCGTTGCCGGAGAGTCGCAAGCGTCATGCTGCTCGTTTGACTTCCTTCGGGTGAGTAATCCTGTCATATTGGCGCTTTTGTTTTGGGTGCATTGCGGGTGGGAATAACGAGCCATCAATATTTTCACGCTGGCTGTGAGATGCACGAGCTTTGCATGTAGAGTGGGAGTGTTCAGCTGTAGTCCGCGGACGCGGTCGCTTCCTGGATCTGCTCGTTCAGCTAGGACAAAGCGTCGCTAATCGTTTGCCCTGCCGTGAGCCGCAGGGCTGTCTTTCGCACAAAACACTTTTAGCGGGTTAGGGTGTCCCAATGTGTACGCGTCTGTCTTAGGCTGGTGATATCAGACCATTTTCTGTCCGACGCTTTTGTCTACTTTTTAATTTCGAACGCGCGTTCGTTCTTCTCCCAGCTCGAGCTGCTAGCTTTGGCACTGCTACGCCGGCGTTTTAATACCGGCAATTTCCTTATATTTTATCCGTGAGCGTACACTGTCGGCATCGAGTACTACAAAGGATGGCATCACCCTCCCTAAGGCAAAGCCAACATAAAGGCACCCTAGCGGGGGCAGTCAGTGTTTGTAAGCTTGGCTCGCCGATTTCTTTCTCGGTGTGCACTCTAAATGCTTCAGGTTGACCGCCCGAGAGCGTTGATTGACAGAAACAATGTTGGCGATTTTGCGTTTGTTTGCCTTCACAATTCATTACAGCAATTTACACTGCAACGTTATGTTGTAGACATCGTTAGCGTTGCAGTCATTATGAACATTTTTTTCTCAAGTGGGCGGCGAGCAAGAACCCATAATGTGTGTGTATGTTTGTGAAAAGGGCAGGGGGATTGGACGAGCACAAAACAAAAAGAAGAAATGAAGGTTTTTTTTTTTTTTGCTTCTTCGCGTGTTCGCGTTGCGTCGGCGTCGCGGCGTCTGCGGAAAGGGGGGAAGGGTGTAGCGGTGGCCAGGGAGTACATTTTTTTTTTTATTTCTTTGGCGTACTGTTTTGTTCGTTATATTTTGACGGTCGTACCGGCACAGCTACCGGCTTTTTTTTTTTTTTTTTTTGGCGCCGACCATGTTTTTGTTTTTGGAGATTTTATTTATGATGTTTATTATGCTCTTTGTTTTCTGTAGCTGGCTGAATATTTTTTTTTTCTGTGTCGTACATCCGCGAAAAATATATAAACAGAAGTTTGCTTTTTTTTTTTCTTTTTCTTTCTTATGCGCTTTAGGGCTAGGTTGACTATGGGCGTTAAATGACTGACCGTTATTAACTATCTTGTTTTCAGAGTGAGGCAATGGCAACGAACGTTGACATGAAGGGAATCAGGCGGGGGTTCCGCTCGGATTGCTCGTGTAAAGAGCTCTACCGGGACCCTCTGCGCGGTGGAACGCACCACCCTGAGTGGTGAGCCTACTGCGGCCACCCGCACACGGTTCACAACGAACTCGGTGATTATTAACTTTTTGTATTCTGGTATGTAGGTAGGCTCTATTTACGTTCTGTTGGCATATGCACTGCTCCTGAAAAAAAAAAAAAAAAAAAAAAATGAATGGCTTGCGGCGAAATGTTTACAGAAATGTAATTTTTTATTTGATTATGTTGCTTTCTAAAACATGCACTAGATCACTTCTGCAGCTTCGAGCCACAAATGCAATCCATGCTTTCCAAAGCACATGGGCTTCTAAAGTTCATCTACTACTAAATGCGTTTTCGTTTTGTCTTGGTAATACAGAAACGATTGATTGTCGTAAATTAATTAAAACTGCAGTCTATTCTCGTACCAAAAATTAATAGTAGCAGAAGTTACATTATAAGCTAGTGTCACTCGCTATTTCATCGCATACAGATTGGGTTCCGAATCTTTGAACTGTTTGCACTTTATTTTCGCATTTGTTTCCTATCGCCTGCTTGATAACAGGTGAAAGCGCTTCATTACCTTTATTCTAATTCCCACCCTCTGTATCTAAAGGAAAACAATATGGTCTTTCATTCAGCTAAAGGTGGATGCACAACTTCGGTTCCATAACACGATCGTCACCATGCTGGGAAACCTGGAGGAGGTAAAAGGGGCCTTCTGCGGAGACAACCCAACAACATTCTTGAACATTAAGACCATCCTCCGGTCTCGATTGGCCAGAAGTTCTTTCATCACCTATGGTATGTGAAAAGCGAATGCAAAAATAGAAATCTAAATTTGACGCTGACGCAATTTTTTTTTTTTTTTAACAATTGCTGTTTGCAGGACGATTTTACCCCTGACGAAAAAGTTCCAAGACCCAAGACTTTCTTCGGTTCGGAGAAAGGGATCGTTTCTGGGAACTGGTCAGTGAAACTCATCGCTAGCACGACTATGGAGGGGGCACTAGTCATGTGCTTATGGGTGTATTACATAACGGGACTCTCCTACCCTGTGGCATGTGGACGAACCCTTGGACTCCTCTAGGGTCTGCTCGTTGAAAATAAAGTGTTTCAATTCAGTTTATGTCGGAGAAGCTCATAAAATCGCTTATGGCCGTTCAAAAACAACAGAAATTCTGAGCTTCTGCTGATGGCAAGAGACGCCGAATAATTCGTGTTTAATGCTATGAAGTAGGTAACTGCGCTCTAAAAAGAAGCACAGGAATATACTTTTCCGAGCCAGCACTTGGAAAGTCAATCACCGTAACTCACGGAAGCAGCTCAGCGAATCACGATGCCGAAACATAAGATTAGACCAAAAAAGCCAGTCCGAGTTGTGACATTAACCAATGCAAAACATCACGCTTGTTGTGCTTAATGTCGCAACTCATTTTTTTTGGTATAATCATATGTTTCGGCATCTACATTCGCTGAGGTGCCTCCGAGAGTTATGGTGATTGTCTTTCCAAGTGTTGTGCGGGAAAGTAGACGCACGGGCTTTTTTTTAGAGTGTACTTTTCCTTTTGTGTTATCCGCTAAAAAAAGTTTTTTTTTTCTTTTTTTTTCAGCACGATTGTATTGTTATTGTTTATGATAGGCAAAATGAGTCACTTTGCAGCACGAAATTTTTTGTGTGATAGTTTCCAAGAAACGCCGATTTCTGGCGTCGTTCTAAGTCTTTTTTATTCGTAAAAGCTACCAGAACATCGTTATAGAATTATTATTTTGATAAAGACATATTAAAATATTTTCTTCTGTCATGTCAAATAAAAGTGTTTACTCTTAAAGATTGTTACTGTTTTCTTTAACACATTGATTCCGTTTATCAAACAAGATATACAGATCAAATTTCAGTTCTGCTACGCAGCATAGAATAACTTTGGTTAAACAATATCAGCGAAAGTGCGAGAAGTGCAGTGCAGCATGTCACCCGACAGTCCAAACACGAAGGAGCAGAAATTCTACGATACAATAAGAGAGATCACCTAAAGTCGGGGTCACGCTGCTTATACATCATACAAAACACATTCTGCAGACATGTTCCAATGCGAGTCACCGCGACATCCGTGCTTTGTATGCCACGTGACAGAGTAACCTCTTGATTGGTTACCTCGTGGCGTACGAAGCGCGGACGTCGAGGCGACTCGTTTCGGAACATGTCTGCAGAATGTATTTTGTATGAAGTATAAGCAGCGTGACCCTGACTTAAGGGGGACTATACCCCTGCATTTTAAGCGGGCCACCGTCCCTCCGAATTTAAGGAAGAAAATATCTAAAAACTGTCCCTCTTACTAAGGGACTCTGACCTCAAATTTAAGGGAGACGCCGCCTCGCTTACTTTAAGAGGGGTGATGTCTCACTTAATTAAGAGGGAGCATCTCCATGTAATATTAAGAGGTCTGTCGCCCCCCTTAAAGTTAAGTGGGAAAAAATCGAAGAAATGTCCCTCTTACTAAGTGGGACCGGGCTTAGAGTGCAGGAAAGCGACGCGACGTCAACAGAGAAGGAGCTCGCGATTCAGCATAATGCACTGCTACGGGCCCGTGTATCTTCAAAGTTCGGGGTGGTGCCAGTATAAAAAAAAGACGTATCAGCGCCCCACACCAGTGTTGCCCCACCGCTCTTCTCGACACCGACACGACATACGACAACAAACTGCATCAAAACGCCCCAAAAGTGAAGGCGTCTGCTCCCGTACTGCAACTGCTGCAACTAGCGTAAGTGAAGTGTTGGGCGGATGTCCGGATGTCCTTCACGAAAATATATAAAAAATGCTTTGCGCAAGGATCATTTTCATTTATTATTGTATAGGTAATGACAAAATCCCAATAATTTGTTTTCCTATCTGATTCAAGCTAGTCGGACTGCTCATAACACTCGTCAAGCAAGAAAATAACGAAAATTTGAATTTTTTCATGACCGGTTTAAGATTTATTGTTAACATATTGTTATTTATTGCAACGGACTAACATTATAGATTTTGCCTCCATACTTTTTAAATGCAAACTGTTCTAACACACGGCTGTCCATTGCGCCGTGTTTTGTGTATTCTTCTATAAATCTGTAATGGTCAGCGACCAAAGAGCTCACCCGCACATGTCAAGCTTATATGCGCCGCGGGGAGAAATGGGTATCGAGTAAGAAGTGTCGGGCGTAGTGTCGGTTGTTGTGTTTGTGTACATGTTGGTGCTGTGTAGCTGTGTGCTGTGTTGCCTGCGTTGTATGTAGGGTTGCTGTGTAGTCGTGGTCGTTCGCAGCGTTAACAGACTCGTCTTTTTTCTTAAAACAGGCTGCTAGAAATCTCGATAGGTGGCGCAAGTTACCGCCCGATTCTAAATAGTTTGCTCAAGTTATTTACCCATGTAAGTTTGGCATTCGTTTTTTTGTTTTTTTTGTTTTTTGTTTAGCGGCTTGTTGAAGCTATTGACGCCGCCGACCGCCGACAACGCACGTACGTACCTTTGTAAGTAGCTACGTCCGCCGCTTGGAGACTTTACTGTGTATAAAAGACATCGAACGAGAACTAACGCGCCCTGTGTGCTTTCAATTCGGCTGAAAGGCGCGCGGCTCGCTGGGCTCGTCTCTCGCCTGTTCTCGGCCGCTGGCCGCCATGTTTCATAAGGAACACGCTCGAAACGGTTTTGCGGAAGGCAGACACGGTGTAGCGTGTTAAGTTTACACAGCACCTCATGTGTAGACGAAAAACACAGATAACCTCGTGTAGAACGAACACGTTTCGACGTGTCCGCTATGGGACAACGGTTTACACGTCTGGGCGTGTTATTTTTGCTAACAGTGCAGCGTAGAACCGCCGGTCAATGCAGACACCCAAGGGTTCTTTAAAGTGCAACCGAAGAACCATGTGTCACGTTCTTACACCGTGATCAAGCTTGTTCTGACGGCGGACACCTTTTCGGTCGGGCTTTTAACTCTACAAATGGGGTATCCGATGAAGTCAATCAAGCATCCTCAAAATTGCATTCTTATGGAGGTCTTTATCTATTGGGTTTACTATCAGCGGCGCCCGACGTTTTCTCTCACGGGAAAAAGCGTGGGACCGCGGCGCACTTATTGTGCGTGATTAGTTTATTTGGTGAAAGCAAGTACACAAAGGCAATGGGCGCCATGACGAGATACTTTTCGCGCTGTCTGATTAGATCCATTATATTGTAGCGTGACAGTGTTTGAACTTGTAGGTGAAGGGAGTATGCAAAGGGCAAGTCGTCTGCTTCTCGCACGAGAGTTGCAGTGACCTCAGACTGACGCCAACCTCTGATTGACTTTGATTGAAAGGATAGTGGGTAGAACTCAATACAAGATCTGCCTCGATATCCAACCACTTCTTTTATCAATCAGCCAATTAGAGCTCGGCGTCGTTCTGACGTCACCGCAACTCCTACCCAAGAAACAGACGAACTGGCTTTCCGCATAGACCCCCGCTGATGGTACACTTAAACGTCCCGTGAGTTTATCGTAATGCATGCGTGTCATAAATGGTAGAAAGTTTTGCACAAGCTTGAACAATTTATGACTCTCGAATTTTCAACAAACAAGTCAAGAAAAGTTAAGGGGCAATGATGCAACCAATTTCGAGTATTTGGAAAGAAACACGGGTGTGTATTCCGGCATACTGAATAATAACCTAGTACTTGTGGGTACTTTTTGACGGCGCAGTCTACCCCTGGTATTAGGTCTGCGTAAAAAAAAGCATTGCATTATATGATGGGACCTGTTATATTGGACGGCGAAAAGAACACATCTTACGCCCATGGAATAATTCATTCATTAACTTCTCATACTTCAGGCAAGTAGGAGAACTGGGCTGCAGTACGACCTGTCTTCTCAGATGCAAAACAAATACCAAAGGAATCAAATAGGTATAAATAGGAATAAAACGATGTCCTTTTGTTTCACTAAATGTTTTGAGTTCTTAAAAAATTCACCTGTTATAATGAGCTCTGTTTTTCCCCATTTCTTGTTTGGAACATTATGATGTTCAGTAACTCAAAATGCCAGGGCGCGTCGCACACTGTCGTCCTAAATGTTTCGAAGTCACCCGGAAGAGGGGAGAAATAGATTGAAAAAGAAACCGAACCCACGGAATCTATAGGCAACGAGAAACCATAGAAAAACGACTGACTCAAAAAGCCTATTCTTCGAACCCATTTATTTTTAAATGTTGATGCATTTCTTGTGCATTATGCAAGGCAATCTCTCCACCCATCCAATCTTAGAGGATATTTTATGTTGGTTTTAAATTATAAATTTTGGGACGTTCGCACAAGATAAATGCTTCTAGATTACTAAGCCTGGCAAGTATTACGGTATAATCGATACATCGTAAAAGTTTCACTACTAGGATAAAAATATTTTTCTCAATTATATATCGATACAGATACACAAATACTCAAAAACACGTCTAAGATACTATCGCGATACATTTGTGCCCCTATACTGCTTTTTTCTGGAATCGACGCATTGCACCACAAATGCATATCAATCGGATCCTACCTCATATCAGGTTTGTCATCATGTTCATCTCTCTGGATTTGCCGACCCGTACGAAAATGTCAGATCGGAGCGGTTCCAGTTCGGATCCGCGCGGTTCTAAACTTGTGGACAGTTCCCATCCGCGTGATTCTGGGAGTAACCAGTCGGATCCAGTGAGACGCAACGCGCTGGAATCGCACGGTGATGAGTGGATCTGATCTGCTCCCCTTGTTCCAGTAGGGTTTGCTTCCAGCCAGCGGGCGCGCATATGCGTGACAGGAGGAGGGGAGGGAGGGGTGGGGGGGGGGGGGGGGTACCGGCAAGGAACTTCCGTTGTCTCTCGCAGGTCACGTGTTAGTGACAGGCGCATACACTACGCAGGCGCTGCGGGCGGGCGTTCTCCGCGCGCGCGCCTGGCTTTGTCTGTTGCAGCCGGCGGCAGCGCGCAGCGCTCCGACAGTTTAGTTTCTTCTTCCCTCTCGTCGGACGGTGGGTCGGCGCTCGGCCGGTGGGGACGTTCGCGCTGCGGGCGCACGGATACTGACTTGCCCGCCGTTTCCGTGGATGGATACCCACTGACCTCGGCTTTGAGTGTTTACATAGTGTGAAGCTGCCGACCCATTTCACTATGGCTCGGCATCTGGATGCGCTTGGCGGAGGTGTGCTTGGTGACAATACTTGGACAACTCGGATACCGCTTGCCCGGTGGAACTTCCCGAAGCACTCAACACTGGATACTGTGCTTGTGCTTGCTGTGTGGGTGTTCCGTGCGCCGTGTTTGGTGACGACGCGTTCCTTGCATTGTCTGTTGCAGTCGGCGGCAGCGCTTCGAGAGTTTAGGTTCTTTTCCGCTCCCGTCGGACTGCCGGCCGGCACTTGCCCGGCGGCGACGTTCGCGCTGCGGGCGCACGGATACTGACGCGCCTATCGTTTCCCAGGGTGGATACCCACTGACCTCGTCTTTGAATCTTTATATAGTGTGAAGCTGCCAACCCATTGCAGTTTGGCTCGGCATCTGGATGCGCTGGCGTGCTTGGTGACAATACTTGGACAACTCGGATACCGCTTGCCCGCCGGAACTTCCCGATGCACTCACACTGGATACTGTGCTTGTGCGTGCTGTATCTGTGTGTTTTGTGCACCGTGTTTAGTGACGACGCGCGCCTTGCATTGCCTGTTACAATCGGCGGCAGCGCTTCGAGAGTTTCGGTTCATCTCCGCTCCCGTCGGACTGCCGGCCGGCGCTCGCCCGGCGGCGACGTTCGCGCTGCGGGCGCACAGATACTGACGCGCCTATCGTTGCCCTGAATGGATACCCACTGCCCTCCGCTTTTAATCTTTATGTAGTGTGAAGCTGCCGACCCGTTGCAGTTTGGCTCGGCATCTGGATACGCTGGTGTGCTTGGTGACAATACTTGGACAACTCGAATACCGTTTGCCCGCCGGAACTTCCGATGAACTCAACACTGGATACTGTGCTTGTGCGTGCTGTGTGTGTGTTCCGTACACCGTGTTTGGTGACGACGCCTGGACGACCATGTGCGCCGCCGGAAATACCGCTGCGCTCACCACTGAACTCTTCAAAAGTATTTCGCGCGATGCCCTTAGCCGTTACATGCGAGAGATCGTCGCGATTTCAGACCCAGTCCGCCTGGGTCTGAAATCGCGACGATCTCTCGGTTGTAAAGGCTAAGGGCATAGCACGAAATTATTTTGTATAGTCGAGTGGTGAGCGCAGCGGGAATTCCGGCGGTGCACCGCCTGGGTCTAAAATTGGGGCTGGAAATGCGCGGTTCCAGGCTGGATACAAACTGGTGTCCAAATTTTAGGTCTAGGCGGAACCGGCAGTTTTAATTCCGGCCTGTATCTGACATTTTCGTACGGGGACAAGCTCTATGTCGATATCCGTGGGTTTAATAAAAGCGATGGTAAAGAGGTAATGATATAAAAGATGGAAAATAGGTTTGTATTAGGGCAAACTTGAACCTCTAGTTAAAGGCGGGCCCCATATGTTCTGCCATGTCCCCGAAGACCACTGCCTACCGAGGGAGAGTTCATGGTTTTTGCTTGACTCGGCGGGGGATAATTTTTTATATCGGCGCAGCATTAAACTTTCATCTAATACGAAGAACAGAACAATCTGTAATCGACTTAAATATTTACCTAGATGACGCTACGTTTGAAACATTTATTTATGTCTGAGGCTGCTCCTTCATTTTAGTTCCAACTGAACCCTCGGTCCAGTCTATCCCTAAATGTTTTCCTGGAAGACCGTGGCGTTTCATTGCAAATCCACTTGTTCCTCTATGAAGTGTTGTGCTCTTGCACTAGGCTGATGACTTGTAATCTAGTGTTTAGAGCTTGACACCAGTCACGCTCCAGAAGGTTGCAACGGTATCCTTTCATTACCAGAAGCGGTAGCATGCAGTCTCTATACTTGAATTTTACGGATTCTTGGAGAGATCGCGTAAGTTCCAAACCTTCGCAACTTCAACTACGTAGCTGAATGTCGTTTTGCATAAGCTTCGGAAAATTTTGAGGTCGCATTTTCCTAATGATGTCCTCAGTGAGCAGGCGGCCCCAAAATCATTTTCAAACTAAAGCAACTCGCCTTCCATTCAAAGTATCACATAAATTTTGGTGACGTCTCTATTCGGCTTCAACTTGTTAAGCAACTTGTTAAGCATTAATGATCGGGTACCGCCGGTCTCACACCCGTCGTCACCCTTATATGATTGGCTTTCTTCCACAGTTTGGTTGCATCGTGAGTTTCTTGGTGATAGAAGCCTATTCAACACGTCCGGGCTTGTTTTAGTGCCTGCAGTCTGTGTAATGGAAGCGGCAGTTTTGCGGATTATGCGGCCCTGTGAATGTTCCTGTTGTATTAAGGTTTCCTTGATTTTATTTTCTGTCGTGTTGACTTGTTATTTGACTTTGCTCTTGTTTTCCTTCTGGATCGTCGATAAACTGCAGTTCCAATCTTCTGCCAACCGATTCAGTGGCGCGACATAACTATTTATTGACTCTTCGGCTCGCTGGTCACTACGCTGGAACCTCTACTGATTGGACAGCTCCGAGGCTTGCGAGTCAAATTGTGTCCCAAGGTTCGAGCCAAGTTCTTCAGAGCTAACATCTCCGGCCGTTCTAGTTGCCTCCAAACTCGAACGATGTCGTGCGTCTCCGGGTCGTAAAACGTAACCAGCGTGGGCTCGCTTCTTGTCCATGCTGGTGATTCTATTTGTGAAAAAGTAGATTCCTGATCGTTCTACTTGTGACGACCATTACTTGCCTATGAAGGCTTCCATCGACCCTTGGTGCGGTGCGGCTCGTGGTGTTTGTCCAGGTTTCGTCGTTTCGGATCAGATCTCGTCGGCAGGGGTGTATTAAAGTACAGAGAGACTGTCTCATCCAATAAATAGGATTCATTCTGGTCCACCCATCAGTGACCGGCTGGCTGTCTCTGCCTACTGAATACGCCACTGTAGAATATATTCTTTTCGCTAAGACGTTTCGAGCACAAGACTTTTTGCCGAAGCCGCAAAAGTCAGACATTCATTGTTTGAATATGTTGCGGTGCAGCACTTCAGAAAACGTAAAGATTCCACATGGTCTCCTGAATGCGTCAAATTCAAAGGGCATCAAGCCAAAGAAGAAGCCGCGTGTCCCACATCATCTACGCGGAAATCTAATGCTCCGTCCACGCTAGCTCTTCTCACTAAAAGAAAGGTTGATTGGTTCCAGCCCAAATGCTGGTTGTAGTAAACACATTAAAACAAGAATAGGCATTTTAGCTACGAAGTTCACCCGTCTCGAAAGCAAATGAGAAGCTCACCGACTAATGCGATAAACAGTAAAACAAAGTAAAATAAAACGTTACGTAGCAACTAAATACCCAAGACACGATCGTGCTCATAGGAGTGGATTCTTTTTTTGATGCGTCGCCGAGAGGCGCCACTTTCCAGTTCATTTATTTTTTTACTCCCTCGGGGCCTAAGGGCATTAAAGAGGTAAGTGGACATACACACCTAATCGCCAAGAAGTATGAACAGTAATGAGGCATGGTAAACAAAAAATCCAAACAGAATATGGTTAATCGCAACAAAACTTTCTTAACCATACCCAAAAATATATTCGCTTTGAATATGACCTATCGGCTATGCTCGCAATAGGTGCGGAAAGGCGCTTCCAGTCTGGCGATGTCGTGGGTACGAAAGACTGATAAAAGTTTGAGGTGCGACAATGGCGGAGGCCAACTTTATTTTGATGACCAACAGGCGATGAGTCGTAATATAGTTTGGTTTATTTATGCTGACGGAGGCTTTGATTATGGTGGTAGATCTTATTAAATAAACACAGGCGACATATTTTTCTACAGAGGGAGAGGTCAGCCAAGCTTAGGGTGGTTCCCATTGCTGTTACACTGGATGTGTGATGACAGTTATGTAGTATGAATCAAACATAATAGTTTTGAGCAGCTTCTAGTGACGACGCAAGTGTTGTGCCGGGGATCCAGATAGCGTAAGAATACTCTAGTTTACTAGGGACCAATGTTTTGTGTATAAGATAGTTTTAGGGACATTGGGGCTAGTGAGAAGTTTCTTTTCAGAAAGCGTAACATGCGTTTAGCATTTTTAATTATATATTCTTTGTGAATGTTCAATGACAGATTGTTAGCGATATGAACGCCAAGATATTTATACGAAGAAACAGATTCGAGTTCGATAGTTTTTATATGGTACGAGGGACAGGGCCTATTTTGACGTGATACTCTCATGGATTTGCACTTGCTAACATTTAATTCCTTTGCCATTGATCATACCAATGGGAAACACTGCCAAGGACAGATTTGAGTAAAAGAACATCAGAATCGTTAGTTACTTTAGAATAGATGACGCAGCCTTCTGCGAAGAGACTGACTAAAAATGAGATTTGCGAAGGGAGGTCATTAATATATAATAAAAACAAAAAAGGGCCAAGCACCGAACTTTGGGGGACACCATAGCCGTGGTCGAAAATTAACTCGATCTTACTCCAGGGTAAAGGGTTTGTACCTTGGCTTTCTAAAACGTACCCGCGTCCAGCGTTTTTCAATCTGTGTTGTCACGTGACACGACCCGCCGGAGTAACTCGGATCCATTTGGGTAAGATTTGGAACACAGCACAGAAGTCGCAAGAGAGGGGTGAAATTTAGTGTCATTAACGTCAACAAATGGAGAACGGTTAGTCAAAACGAGCTAATCCAAGTCACAACACAAGATTCAATGTTCGGAGTACTGAGCTTGTACAATAGGAGCCTGTGTGAAACTTTATCCAATACTTTAGAGAATTCCTAAAATATGCAATCAACCCAAAATGAACGATCAAGGGATGCGTGAAGGTTATGCGTAAGTGTCAATAGCTGGGTTTCGCACAAGAATAGCTTCTGAAGCCATGTTGAGCGCAAAAAATAATGTGTGAGAAATAAAAAAAAGATTAACAAAATGAGAATAGCTTATATGTCCTAGAATTTCGGAAGGGACACTTGTTAAGCAAATTGAACAAAACAATTACCTGGGCTAGATTTGTCCCCACCAATGATCGCCGAAGCGTCTCAGCAATCTGCCGGCCGGTTGTTTCCGTCAGAAACTACAACCCACTTCCAGTTTTAATCCTCAAGCGCCTTCTTGAGGTCCGAAGGTCCATACTTCCTTCGAAGTATTTCCATAACTTTCAGTTCCGAAGCTGCTTTAATACGATAGTTGGACAGGGCTTCCTCAACTAAATCACAAAAAAAAAAAAAAAACGGCCTAGATGTTTTAGAGGAAGCTGTAAGAAGAGCACTAAAAAGTTTTTAATAAAAACTTTGGCAACGAGTTTGCATAAACTTAGATTACAAGCACTCTGCTAGCCTGCCACTGACAAATCACTGTGGTTTAAAGTCGAGCGCTCCTCCATCCTGGCAGTGCACTTCCTGTTGGCCTAATGGCCGCCATAAATTCAAGACCCCCCAGAGTTTTAGGCGGTGGGGAATTCCGGCAGCTGAGCGGTTCGCTTTGGCCATTCCCAACTTTTTCTCAGTACCGTGCAGTTTGATATTGCTGGAAAAACATACGTGGCGACGAACGTCTTTTGAGCATGGAGGTGGAAATCATCCGTTTTGTGTGTGCACACGCTTAACTTACACACTCGAGGTACCCGATAATACATACGCTACCTAAAGTATGAGGAAGGAAGTCATAAATGTGCCGAAATTGATATTTGTCCCGGTTAGAGGATTTAAAGTTTTTAACTCAAGGTTCGATTGAAGTTGGACTAAAATTCGCATGTGCTGATATAGAAAACAAGCTGAAGTCACACGACAGATGAGGGGCGCCATATTTATCGGGCATATTGTTTCACAGTACGCAGTGCAGGCAGAGAAACCCAAAACGTCTTTCCCAATACAGATACTGAGGCACATTTGTTTCACGGATATTTGTGAAGTACTTCCGCGAAAACAGCAAAGAACGCATTACAAACTGCAGATACAAAAACATACAAAAATATTTTTTTTTTTCAAAAGCAGTTCGTGGCAAATGGAATAAACCTCTTGCAAACTCGAAGCGATCCTAGCGGCGTAGTGCCGTGCTAAGCATTTTGGGTACCCAATGGTCGCGGTGTCGGTGTCGATTTGCTGCCTCGTTTCACAACATCCCGTCATGAACAAACACCGTGCGTGCATTTTCGAATATGTGATTTTCCTTTAATTTATAATAATATAGCTGTTAATACCAAAGCAAATAGAATACTGCAGCACGTTTTTTTGTTGTCTCCCAGCGTACCAGGTTTTGTGCGCGGGCGGACAAAACAAGAAGACGTGTGCTGGGCAGATCAGCTTATTCTATCCTCTCATTGTCCTCGACTTCTTAAATGAATCGTGAACCGAGAAGGTCATGATGCTCTCTGGAGTTGTAGCCAGGCTGCCAGAAAAGTATGGGACGCGGCCGGCCGTACTCTCTCTCCTCGCTAAGTCTAGGCAGGTCCTAACGGCCGCTGGAGGTTCCAGTTTCAACGAGCGCTGACTTTATTTTCATGCAGTGCTGAGAAGCACTACTTCCTAAACGTGGCAACCGAAATCGAAACCATGCCACTCCTCTCCATGGCTAGGGTGTAGTACACACTAACATGGCCAAAGATACCCATAATACAACACGCGCAGTGTTGCATGCAGGGATTTTTTTTTAAATTGCCAATTAATTGTGCTTGTTTTTTTTTTCTCTGTGTCAATTTAGGCATCCACCCTTACCTCACATTCTTCATCTATTCACAACTAATACCGCGATTTCCGCTAAAAGATATTATCACCCCAGTGCCCACATAGGTGCTGGAGGCCAATGACTACCTCCCTTTCAAAAAGTATTTCAGGCAGTCTATATAAATCCTATCCACATTTTGACGACTCTTTCAGCTCCATATACTCTCACGTCGTATCGACAATTTTCAATAAACTTTCTATACATTTTCTTTCAACCAAAGTTTATAGAGTATATCGTATAGAAATGCTATATAATTTAACTTTCTATAGACTCGAATCTATAGAATATTAAGGTGAAGTGCGGCGAAACGACATCACACCCAGTTGGAGAATCCTTAAGATGACTGCTTTTTTTGACTGCGTCAATTAGTTATCGCCTCTTGCAATGGTTTATAGTTGGCGATGCAGTTAACCGCAGTTAACCAAGCCTTATAAACAAGAGTTCGTATAATCATGTGCGGGGAAAAAAACATACGTGTAATCTTTTTATCTTCTAGAGTGGTCTTCGTTCACGCGATTGCTTTTCTGGTGTAGGGCATATTGCGGTGGAGCAATCAACGCTACTGGATTACTAGTGTTATGAGTGCTCCGTGGTGTGTGCATTATCGATGTCTCCGCATGTGCAGACAGCAAGAGGCGAGTGCATATTTTTAAAATGTATGGACAGAAACCTAAAATGAATGTTTATAAGTTAATTATTCTTTGAGAAAAACACGCTTATTGGTGTTAGAAATGGGATGAAAACGCTGCTCAATTCTCTACTTGTTTTCTATTCAATTTCCATAAAATGTTTATAGAATCTATATACATTTTCATCTACATTTACACCTACCTACATTTTCTATCCAAAATATATTCATTAAGTTGTAGAAATATCTACATAAAAGCGGCCTAAAAGATATAGAGAGTGAATGGGGAGTAAATACAGTTCTTTTACAATATCTGTAGCCTCTACGCACTATTTGCTATTGAAAGTCTATAGAAAGTGGATAAATATTTTTTATAACCGCTACCATACTTGACAATAAGCGTCTGATTGAAATGTGAGGGTGAGATAAGGGCACGTTTATAATTTTGTCACAAAGAGAAACTGTAAGAATGTGTATTTAACTTTGAGACTGAGAGTGCGTCTTTTGTGAGGCTATTTACAGGGGGGGGGGGGGGGATGTGTCTCGAACTATCGTCGAATGGCACGTTCCCTTGGTGGTTTTGTATGAATTGCCTAAATCCACGACGGTTCACGCGATATGTGTGGAGTCGCTGCGCCTCCGACTCCACCAGTGAAAACAGACTTTCCCTCCTGCAGCAGCCTTCGATGACCGGGCCCCGGATGATGACAGAACGACGAAAAGATTGCGACCTATAGCAGTACAGCCGCTTGGACCCTGCTGTCAGCTATTTCCGCCATATGTGCACGTTGTCTTTTTGTAGGAGAGGAGCATACAGGGATATGTTTTATATGCATAAAATATTTATCTGTGTGTTCTTCTTAGAGGAGCCTCCAAGGGCTGATGCAAAAAAGGTTACGCTACGCCAGGAGCGCGTAGACGACCGTTTGAACATTACAGGATCGCGCCACGAACGATAATAAATTACTCGAGATTCTTACAATACAAACATATAAACTTTCATCTTAATAATATACACAGCGAAATATAATTTCAAGATGAGAGACACAAAGTAAGCGATCAGGAGTGTTAGCACATACACGCAAACACGAAAATGTGAAAATTTTTATCCTTCGGACGCCCTTAGAGAACAGTGCGCACCAGCAATCAACTGAACTTGAGTACACAAAGCACAGCCTTTAAGAAAGGGGCGATGGTTGGGGCCGCAAACGCTCAACAAGCGCCAGTGTCGACACTGTAAACAAAACACGAAGCCAGAAGAGTTTCTGCTGCCTTGAAGCCGCAGTCACGACGTCATTGCACGGAGGGTTACGTCTTCTTTTCTATAAAGCCTAGGTTAGTCACTGCGGTATGCGATCCCAGAACCGCAGTCCAGGATAAAGGACGGTTCACACACTTCTAAACTGCGTACGACCGTGTGCCTTAAAACCTCTTAAAATCTCTTACAGCGAGAGAATACACTGGCGCCATCTATCGGGTAGCAGCGAAACACTTGGCGTTCCCGAGCATTTTTTTTAACGCATCATTTTATTTTGTTAAGACAAAAAAAAATTATAATGATCTAAAACATCTTTTTTTCAGAAATAGAACTTACATCTAATCTCACTAATACCGCACAACCCTCGCTTTAAGGAAATGCAGTTCTAGGATTACCTCACAGATGGCACGAAATTGCAGCGTGGTCATTTGTCAAAAGAGGTCATAAACGCTTGCTCGGAAGCAAACAACAAGTATATGAACTGGTTTTAACACTCCAGGTCTTCCAATGCTTCCACGTACGTTTGCGCTGTCAAGTGTGTCTGCGAGTCAGCGAGGGGTCGCAGATTCACGACCGCCATGGAATGTGCCCCAGAAATTAAGCCACGTGCCCCCAAAGGTCGGCTTCCGGGCAATCTACGAAAATCAGCGAAACAAAATTTGGCAGATTGGACTCGAAATTTGGAGTCGGCACTGTTCTAAACTGACCAACGAAAGACATCTGGGTTGACCGCAAACGCCCAGCGGTGGACTGGCGCTCCAAAAATGTTTAACCCGGAGCGCTCCAAAACGACGAGTGGAAGTGGCCATAAGTGCTCCTAACTTAACAAGGGTGGGGAGATTGAACAAGAGAGGACGATTCTGTCCGCACTAAGCAATTGGTCTACAAGGAACCTGTAGCGACAGAAGTGGAAAAAAAGACTTCAAGTGCTCCACTCTCGATGATTGGCGGTTTGCAGCTCTACACTCGCCTCCTTTCTGATTTGTTACGTTAAGGCTGGACTCCATGAGGCGAACTTTTCAATGCGAAATTCACGGGGCGAAAATCTACACGAACGGGCCGCCACGTATTCGTTCACTACTGAACTCCATGAAACGATCAAGCTGCGAATGCCGCCAACGGGGATGGATGGATGGTAATGGCTATAACCTTTGTGACGGGCGGCAGCTTTCGCCACCTAGCCTAACATTTCGTCATTTCTTCTTTTTTTTTTAAATTGTATGAATTTTGTTATAACAGACCCCCCTCTCTTTTAAATTGAATTTATTGCTTATTCGTATATGTATTTTTTATCCTTGCCTAGATCTCTTCCACCAATCTTCCAATCTCATCTTAGCTAACGCGATTCTATCCCTATCCATTCGTCCCTCCATGTCCGGACGACCGAGTGCCCCCTCCAAATCCGTCGTCATCCTCGCCAAGAGGGTGGGACAGAGCCCCGTGCACCTTAAAATTACATTTTCTATAGTTTCCCTTTCTTGGTTGCATACGTCGCACAGAGTGTCTACTTCCTGGAGTTTAGCCCTATACGTTTTCGTGCGTAGCACCCCCGTTCTAGCTTCAAACAACAAAGAGCTCCCCACTTAATTATCATAGAGCTGTTCCTTCCCTATTTCTTGTATTTGTGCCCTGCATATTAATAAAGCTGATTTCCCCTGCATTCTCTCTTCCCACAATTTCCTCTCTGTTTCTTTTACTCGATTTTCTACTGATATTCTCTGATCGGCTCCATCTCGTTCAATGTATTTAAATCTCAGCTTGTGGGTCCGGTTTGTGCACTTAGTGTTTAAACTTTTCATATGTAGATACTTGTACACGTTCGCTGCCCACCGTGTATCAATTCCAGCCAGTCTTTGTTCAAATTTTACTTTACTGATTGCTTCTCTACTCTCGAAAGATGCCCAACCCATATCCCCCTGTACTCCCTCATTTGGGTGTATTCCCATGTGCCCCCAATGCCAACCTACCCACACTCCTTTGCTGTATCTCTAAACCTGCCTGGATTTCTGACCTCATACACGATACCGCATTCCCAAATGACAGTCCTAGCACCATGACTCCCTTCCATTCACCCCTAACAACTTCATATCTATTATATTTACATAGTGACCTGTGTTTCATGAAGCCCGAATCTCGCTTCTCCTTCTTTATTACAAACAATATCTTCATGGTCTTTTAGATACCGTCTTCCTTCACTTAATTATACTCCCAGATATTTGTACTTTTCTACGTGTTCTATCAATGTGTCCTGTATCTCCAGGGGCTCCCGCTTCTCGTCGTTGAAAACTATTATACCAGACGTGTCCCTACTAAAGTTTAGGCCCAAATTGTCCCCTTCCTTGCTGCAAATCCCAATCAGTTCCTGTATTGTCTAACGACTTTCTGATACGAGTACAATGTCGTCTGCATACTTTAACCCTGGAAATACTTAATTTACTTTATGTCCTTCCTCCGTGTAAGTCAGGTCAAAACCTAGGTTGCACCGTTCTAACCTTTTTTCCATCTCATTGAGGTATATCATAAAGAGCAGGGGAGACAATGGGCAACCCTGTCTAAGACTTCTTTTTATTGCTGCTGGTCTTGTAGTTTCGGCTTCCCATGTTACAACCACCCTATTCTCCGTATAAACCCGTTCTAGAAACTTAACCATGGTTCCCTCTAGTCCATATCCCTTCAGTTGGTTCCAGAGCTTTTCCTGATTCACAGTGTCATATGCCCCTTTGATGTCTAAAAATGCTACTCATAATGGCCTTTGACTTGTCACTGCTATCGCACTGAGTGATTACGAAAAAATTATCATCTAGTCGTCTATCTTTCCTGAAACCGTAATGACGCTCCCCTAGAATCTTCTTTCTCTCTGCCCATTCTTCCATTCTTCTTTTTACAATTTGCATAGATATCCTGTATATTACTGAAGTTACTGTGATTGGTCGGTATAATTTGATACTGTCTTTTTCTACCTTGCCCTTATATAATAATTTCATCCTGCTCAATTTCCAGTAACTGGGTACCTCCCCTCCCATAAGTATCTGGTCAATCACCTGCCTTAGTTTCAATTTGCTTGTTTTGCTAAGAACTTTTATCAATCTCATTGGTATGCCATCTGGAACTGTCGCAGTTACAGCCGGAACCCTTCCTTCTGCTTTTTCCCACTCCCCAGTGGTCATTTCCTCTTCTTCACTATGATCCTCCTCTTGTGTTTTGTAGACGATACTATTCCCTACGACCTGATTTGATTCTAACTCCGAGAATTCTGCTTCGATTGTATGTCTAATGTATTCTCTTGCCTCTTTTCCCTCTACCTTTGTCCCTTCCTCTGTGGTTAGTGTCTGTTGGTACCTTTCGGTTGTTTTCCCCTGCGCACTGATGTGTTGCCAAAACCTTTTTGCCGCATTCCTATCCTTTTGGTTTATCTCTATCATCCACTGGACCCCTGCCTCCCAATTTTGGCCTGTACTAATTCTGATGCCTCCCGCTTTCTTTTCTGAAATTCCTCACATTTTGATGCTACTTCGGGTAGTGTGGCCCCATTTTTCTTTGCCCATCTGTGTTCTTTAGATGCCGTTTGGCGTCTCGATATTGCTGCTATAACCTATTTATCCGAGCAGCTTTTGAGCTTACGTTTTAGTTTTCTTCCTTCTTGTTTGATTCGATATTTCTCTAACTCTCTTTCGAAAACACTAATTAAGTCTTCATATGTCCATTCTCTTTCCGGTTGCTTGGATAGTATGTTCTCGATTCGCTTAGATACCTCCTGTAGTTGTTTATTATTTAAGTTATTCCTTCCTTCTTGTTTTCGATTTTGCATTTCTGGTTTTACTGTGCCAAATCTCATCTTGATTCTCTTATGGTCGCTCCCCAGACTTTTCGTGCCTTAATCATCTATTTCCATGCCTCCTAATTTCTTGTATATCTTACGCATCAATAAACAGTAGTCAATCGTCGAGTGAGAGTTCTTTCTTTCCCATGTTATTTTTCCATCACATTTTACCTAAGCATTAACCAATACCAGGTCAAGAGCTTCGCAGAACATCCTCCCTGTTGTATTTGTGAGTCCATCAAAGCCTTCCAAATGTGCATTCATGTCCCCCAAGATAATTATTTCCGTGTTAGTGCCGATTTTCCTAATGTCTCCTGATATACATGTCAAGTGTTCTGCATTTTCCTCCCTTTCATGACTCCCTCTTTTTAGATAAACGAAACCCAGGATTGTGTTCAAACCCCCAATATTGCCTTCGACCCACATGTGTTTCCTGCAGCCCTCTCGTTCCCTTTCCCCTTCCTGACCTTTAACTAATACCCCTAATCTCCTCCCTTGCGTTCGCCATTGGCCCGGTTGCATCCCATCCAATGATATCCCGGTATGTATGGTGGTTCTTCCATATGCCTCAGATGTGTTTCTGCTGATCCATACACTGCAAAGTTTTCGCTCTCTAATGGCTCCTCAGTCTCCTCCCACTTTATTCTGTTCCTGCGCCCCTGTATGTTTATGAACCCTATGTTAAGGTGTTTCTTTTTTCTAGTCCTGCGAGGCTTCCTCTCATCCCCCGAAACCCTCCCCTCTGTATCTACATTTTGGCCCTCATTCACACCGGCTCTATCAAGGCTCCGGGACCCCCAAAAAATGTGCGGTGTGACGTCCAATCCTATCGCCTACCGTGCGGCCAGTGGTTCCACTGTAGTGGATGCCCCATGTAAAAGGGTCGGAGCGAGCCTCGTACACCAACCTGTTTACTTCCATTATTCCGTACAAAAATCGTCGGCTCAAACCCCTTATAACCCGGTTAGCTTCCACCACCCGTTTCTCTATCTGCAAAGACTGTCCCCAGACCTCTGGGACGGTGTATATTTGAACATGTACAGTCTTGGAGACCTCCCTCAGCTTACGTAACCCCAACTCTATCTGCCCGGCGAGTTTTTGGCTCCGTCCCTTTAACATATCATTTAGTCCTGCGTGTACTAGAACTAGGTTTTCTGCCCCCCCCCCCCCTCCCTGTTTTCCCACACCTCCTTCTTCGCTTTAACCATAGCGTCTACCATGCACTTTCCTGACTGAGCCACTACATTTACTTTCCCATCCCCTTTCAAACTGTCTAGCAGCCCCTCCCTAACCCTTGTTATGTCTGAGTCTCCTACCACCAGCACCCTCTTAATCCCCGACTGCCTGTCCTCATCCCTGCAGTTATCTATGCTTTCTCTGCCTCAACTTCTGCTGCGTTCCTCGAACCCTGCTGTACTGCAGCAGGGTTCGAGGACTACACAGCTGTGCAGGCTCCTTTCCTACACAGTCAAAGACCTCGTCACTATTTAACTGGCCCCCTATGTCTGCCGCCCCCACCACCGTCTTCTCTGCCACCTCCCCCTTTTTCTTATTAGAGGGGCACTCAAGTGGTTTTTGAGTTCGTGTTTTGATCATGACAACTGAATCTAGACACCCTAAGCATCCCTAAAAACAAACAAAAAAATATAGACATACGGTTACTATATTTTTAATAAAAATGTAATTGAAGGCCGCCAAACCTCGGATCCATCCGAAAACGAAAGCGCTCTCATTGGTCATCGCTCGCATATTGAAACGATCTCGGCCCAATGGCGTTGGACGACGTTACGTCGTGCAGTGATCCCAAGGTAGCCGCACCGGCCGAACGTGGGCCGAACTCTTTGTCATTCGAGCTTCGATCATGGCGGAGTTCTCTACGTTCGAGGACCTGATGCCGTTCGATTTTGAAATTCTTCGGCGCACAGCCGACCTGGGGATGATCTTCTATGACGCCACTCCGACGTACGATGTGTACGATAGCAGCGGTTCGGAGTCGTGTTCGGGTTCTGAGGACGACGAAACGCAGTCCTTTTCGGGCGTTCTTCGATTTGGGGTTGGGGCAAGCCGTAACCAAACAGACATTTGGCATCGCAGCGTAACCTCTGGTACGTGATGTCAAACGATGTCGCCACGTTGACTTTCGCCTCGGGAAGACGGGGAAGGCTGGTTCAGACATGTGCATCGAGCGCGTTACCTACGACTGCGTTCGTTGCAACCGGAGCGACCAGAACGACTGTTCTGCGCCGCGCGTACACACACCTGCAGCCCTTACTTGTCGCAGCGAGCTGACGGCCCGCTGCGACAAGCGCAGCGGGCCGTCAGCTCGGCGATTGTTTATACGCCGCCCCTAAAAAGGGGACGCACTGTCACTCAATGCCGTAACAGAATATAGACAGACAGTTTTCTATAGCTTAAAGCTTTATTACCTTTTTTTCATGATAGGCTTGCAGGGTACAGTGGATGAAGAAAGGAAAAGAAAGCGCTGCAGTACGCCGTCTTGGACGATCACGACTCCAATACACGACATTGCCAATAGTACAAATATCGCCACACGCCTTTTCTACGATTATAAAAGACGTTGTAATTTTAGAAGCGATATAGCAACGCAGAAATGTGATTTTGTGATCAGATAGACGTTGCGAGAGTTCAGGATTGCTAACACTAATCACTTTTCTCCGGTGATGAGAACGCGAGAAAATTCGCATCCTTCATACGGTGTACGCGCCAGGAATACCTTGAACTGGAGCACACGCATGAAATGCGCCAAATAAAAAATCCGGCCGATGTTCGAGGACACAAATGCTTAGAAAGCACCACTGTAGTCGAAGTAAACAAACACGACAGCACGGGCGTTTCTCCTGTCTTGAGAGTGCCGCCACGACATCGCCGCACGAGTAGGTGGATGTTCCCTTCTAGTACGTGCTGAGTTATCATAGCAACACACGACGAAAATTCAGTCAAGGATAGCGCATTTACGCGGAACGATGAGCTTTCACCACGCCGTCCACGTCGTCGATCACAAGCGACGCCATGTTTGGGAGGATAGAGTTCATGATACGTGCGTTTCCGCGCATCTCGAGGGAACGGGAAATTCACCCCCCGCGGAGGAAGGCAAGGAGAAAACGTAGTCTCTTGTTTGTGAAACGATAATTCAGTATCGCGTATTTTAAACTAGAACTATTTTAGGTTTTGTGAAATTATCATGCACAGCATATCTAAATGAACTGAAAATTGTTTCTTTAGCGAAACCTTACAAAGGCCAGCAAATTTTTCAAACATACGATAATTTCATTGGTCGGCGCCGGAACAGAAAAGAGTCCGCGCGTATTTTATTTCTGCGTGATTAATAGGCGGTTGTGCCTTCTAAAACTGAACATACTCATTTACTGACACTTCCTTCACGCCATCGCACCAAAAAGTGGCTTCCCCAAAAGCCACTTGAGTGCCCCTTTAACTACTCCTGTCAGTTGTTGCACCATCTCCTCACACTTCTTCTTATGCTCCTCCAACTCCGCCTTCTGTTGGTTTTAACACGAGCGCAGACAACTTAGGTGCATGCGTGCGACACTAAAACACAACAATGAATTAAATCTGATAGGCACATGGTTTGTTGATTAGAGTGGAAACAAGTTTATCGATTGGTTAGAAGCAAATGCAGTCCCGTACAGGCTGCTTCCAGCAGTCTTGGTGGATCTCGGTGTACCTGGAACTCCTTGCAAATATTTTCCAGACGGTTGTGGCATACCTTGAGTCAACCCAGATGGATCAGATTGATCTTATCAGCTTCAGCTCCACTCAGTTTGGTGACCTAAATTTTGGTCCCAAATCGTTGCTTCTGCGCCTGTTATGGCTTACCTGTCAACACCGTTGCATGAGATGGGGCACAACTTCTTCAAAAGTAGTGCAATGTCCATTGCGTCTGCACTTTGGCCCAGCTCTTGATTCACCGGGTAGCCAAAAAAAAGCGGGTGAGCTACTGTCTGGGTCTGCGAAAAAAACGGGTGAGCATTTATTCGATGAGCTTCTGTACGGTGAGCTTTTGACTGGTCACCATTGGACTTGTGTCTCGGTACTTATGGACGTTTTTTGTTTTTTTTTTGCTTATGTTGGGGGGGGGGGGGAGGTATTTGTCTTTTTGTGTCACTCTGTCTTGCGCTACACCTCTGGTTTCCAATGTTGCGCCCCAGTTCTAGCATACTTTAATTTTTGCCTAGATTATAATTCACTCTGATGCTCCTTCTGCTTAATTTTGATCGTCGATGCATATCAGCGATTAAACTTAACAAAACTTCAGTATTGTTTACTTTTGTGTACGATTTTCCGAAGACAGTTGACTGTTTACCCCAGATTTAGGCTGCTGAATCTTTCAAAACCTTCAGCTTGTTCACTTGTTTCTTAAAGTAATTGTTTGGTACAGTATGGCCTCCGTTGGTTTTACATCAGTAAACCTTGAATTATAATATAAAATAGATGTCAGAGTCAAAATTAAATAATCTGGTCATCTGTGTGTTTAAAATTATTGTCTAGCCTACGCTATCTCCGACTTTCTAGCCAAATATCCTGAGGCACTGGTCCTCGAACAGGGTTCCTAGTACAGTATACTGAGGGTTCTCTCAGCACCTGAACTTCCTCAATCGTTCTACACCATTGTCATACACTCAATTGAAACAATGCCAAGAGTGGAAGGGGATCCTCGGCTAACAATAACAATACATTTTTGTGCGCTGATGTCAGAAAGTTTGAGAGTCCCTGTCACAAAGGATGTTATGTTTGCAGGCCTTTAAAGGGCCTGCAAATTATGAAATAGTCTTCAGACTCCGACCAAGTAAGTGCTGCAGTATCTCACCATCGCATGTGCAGTGGAGATCAGAAAACAATTTTTTCCAAGGTGCACTAGTTTTATTTAAAAAATTAAATAGACCCAAGCTTGGGGGGCCCCTCAACCTTTAGAGTCCTTTCCAGGTCACGTGCGTGTGGCATGAATTGGGGTCCAAATGAGTGAATGACAACTTTTATCAAAACCTTAGCTTCAAATTGGGCTGATACCTGCTCAACTCGCAAACTCGACCACTATTGGCGCCAACGCAGACTTGTACGTAACGCGTTACAAGTAATTGATTACTTGTAATCAATTACAGTTAAGTGTAATTTTGTAACGCTTCAATTACATTTGTCAAGCTGTAACGCTCGGAGTAATTCAATTACTTTTTTCTGTAATCAATTACAAAATCAATTACACAATTACCAATTACATTTTTCATTCCACAATTTTTTTTTCTCACAAAAATCAACATAGTGACTCAGCCATGGAGCAAAAATGATTGACATTTTTTTAACATCTAAAAAAAATAAAACTAGGATTAGTCGGCAAATCCTTTTTTCTTTTGCGCCACGCTCTTCTACAAGCGTGCCACCAGCCTTGGCTGGGGAGTTCCGGATCTCGTTGCAGATTGCTGATGAAGTCGACGGGAAGCGGGAACTCGCTATTGACTTTTTAGTGGGCTTTGTTCCTTAGGTCGACGCGTCAGCTACACGACAAGGTCCGGGTCTGAAAACAAAAAAGGGAACAATAACCAAACAAAATTGTGTCCGCAATATTTTACTGTGTATTTGTGTATTTCTGTCATCGCAACAAGAAGTAACGTGAAAGTAACTTGAAAAGTAATCAATTACTTTGCAGTAATTGTTCAATTACTTCTGGGAGGCAGTAATCAGTAACGGTAATCGGTTACTTTTTTGACTGTAGTAATTGTAATTGTAATCAGTTACTTTTTTTCAGTAACGTGTACAAGTCTGGCGCCAAGCCAGTAGTTCCTGTAGTCACCATAAGCTGCATGATGAAAAATGGACCTTTTTTTCCTTTCTGATTACGCAGTGCACTCGCGACATTTTGAGGGATCATGGTGTGTTTTCTCGTACTCGTGATAAGGTAAAAGAAATAAAAGTAACGAGCTCCAGACTGTTTCCACGGTAAACTTGTTTCATGATCCCTTTAATGCATTGCGAATTGACGAAATGCCTTGTTTTACATTATTTCACAGCAGCAATATTTCACAGTTGCCAATAAACAGTCATTGGTCCCCGTGCTCAATATATTTAGATGATTAACTTTTTGTTGTTGGTTTCTCTTTGGGAAATTTTCTAAAATTATGTGGACCGGAAGTACAATTAAGTAGTATTAAGTAAATATGGAGTTTTAAGGCAAGTTTCTTAATTGTCTATTGTCTTCTCTTTTCAGCTCTTGTTATTGCCCAATTCCCTGGGAAAACTCGGAAGTCGGTGAAAGAATACCTGTAAAGGAAGTGCAGCAATGCTTCCTACACTAAAAGAAAAAAGCCTCCAACACACAGAAGAAAACTGCAGAATGAAAAAAAAAATAGCTTTCATTTTCGTTCAGTTTGCGCATTGGCTTTTTTTTTCTCCTAAATCTGATTAGCGATTAATATTTTAGATTTCATTTAACAAGTGCATTAACTTTTTTTATTCATTTACTTCAGTCATGCAGGTGATGTTACTTCAGACATGGTAGATGCTAAATATTGTAGGTTTTATATTAACAGGTGCAATACGTTTTTTACTCGTTTTTCTTCAGCATGATAGTTTGTAATTATTTTTTTCTTCTAATAAGAGCATGTTTATAAAGCTTTTAAGTGCATCTGCGATATTTCTAAGCCACTAAACGTATTATGTTTTTTTTTTGTTCCATCGTGAGTGTGTTTGTTGTAGGCAACATGTGTTCGTTCTAGTGAAAAGATGTTTGTTTAATAAAAAGCTCTTTCATTTGTCATCACTTTGAACTCGTCTACATTAAAGCCTATAACGTAATCCATTTTAGTTTCGATAAGCGCAAACCACTGCAATTGCTAAATCAATATAACTTTCTACATATCCTATCTGGAATTGGTCAGGAATAAATTTGTGAAATACTTTAGAAGTTCTACTAAGTGTACCCCCGATTATATTTGAAAGCCTTCTTCCAAGTTTAATCCGGGGTACAATTTATAGTAATGAAGGCCTGCATAAAAGCATACTAAAATTCTGCTCAGAAGTGTACTAGAAGAAGTATCACAAAAGAAAGGTGAAACGTTGCTTTCAAAGTGCGTAAGAAGTATACTAAAATGTCTCTTACAGGTATGCTTAGAAGTCTCCTAAAAGGATGGAGAAATGTTACCTTTCAAGTGCGTAAGAAGTATAATAAAATGCCTCTTACAGGTATGCTTAGAAGTATCCTAAAAGGATGGCGAAATGCTACTTTTGAAGTGCGTCGGAAGTATACTAAAAACCGGCCAATTTAGAGCATCAAGCATACTTTTGGAAGTGCAAATAAAGTATACTCTCAGAGCCCCGGTTTTTCGCTAAGGGTAGTCTAGCGTACACCTAAACTAGAGAGATTGCTTTCTCCAGCAATGAACGCGTTCATATTTTGTATGGCGGCATAGCCACGATAAAAAAAAAAAAAAAAACTAATTTTAGGCTTCTATTTTTTTTTTAAATATGGTAGTGTTGCCAAATAAAAGAACAATAATAATAATAATAAACAAATCGCCGACGACAACAAATCGCACGGTGGTATTCCACGAGGGCCCCATGCCAAACGTTGCCAAGCTGACGTAGAGTCCCGCATCGGCGGCCTCCACTTTGCCGATCATGAGCAGCGCCGGTTCGTCGGCCGACGAGAAGTACGCCCTGCCGGACCAGACGCGTAACGGCTGGTGCGTGGCCTGCAGGAAGTTGCCCGACCGCGAGCCCATGTCGACCGAGTACACGGGCGCCGGCAGTCCCCGCTTGAACCACGTCACGGCCGAGGCCCACGAGTCCTGCGTCGAGTGGCGGAGGTGGCACGGGAGTGCGGCGTCGCCTCCCACTCGGCTGGTGACAACGGTGGCCCCCGAAGGGTCTGCAACAAGAATGATCGACTCTCTATAGACCTTTTCACCCTCCGCCGCATGGGCGCTGCCATCTTGGAATCACGTGATGGGTCCGCCATTAGGTTGCTTCAACTTGTTGCTCCGCTCTCCCGTCCGCGCCTTGGCGGATGCGTTGAATTCGTGTTTTTCGTCGCGTTTCACCGCGTTTCTTGCAAGTTGCCTTACTCCGTAAAGTGTCTTCCGATGCTTATACGTACCATGCAATTGCATTACATTATTATGTGCGCAACTTCTGTAGTTGGTTTTGTTACACGTTTTGAATATTTCTTTTTACCGTCGGCGTGCGGGATACGTGTGAAAAGGTTTTATAGGAACAGGAATCAGCGTTAGCACTTGCGCACATTGAATACATATATGACTTGAAGAGAGCCTCCAGGGTTCAAATACCAATAACTTATGAGAACTGAGGTTTGGTTACTGATAAGGGCCAAACATTTGCAATAGGAAACCCAACGTTCTTGTATATATGAGTGCGCATTGGCGTCAAGGAAGGAAATAAAAACTCTCAGCGTAATTAGCCACGTGTTTTTCCTCAAAACATGGTGTTTTGTAGTTACAACAGATCGAAAACAGTTTCTTTTGATTACACTAGGGAACTTGTGGACAAGACGCGGGAACAAACATTTAGTTTGAATTATTTTTTATGCTAGGAATAATGGCACCTTAACATTAGGCAACTTGTTTGTTCGCAATATCACACCTATATCTGTTTCACGTTCTTAATCGCATGTGTGATATTAGCCTTCGCTTTATCGGTTTATTTAGGAATTCCACGGAATTGTATATCGTGCTTGGTCCCATGTTCATGTCTTTCAGCTGCTTGAGTCATTTTTTTTAATAGAACCATGCAGTTTCAATTAATTTATTTCAACACAAATAGTTGAACTTCCCGCGTAAGAAACTGTCACAGACAGCTTGATAGTGCCTATGATTCACAAAGTGCTACGCCGAAAAGAATCGTTTTGCTTGAAAATCACCTGAGTGCAGCCGGTTGTCGACGGCGAATAGGGATTTACTTTCAGCAGCTGGCGACGTCAAAATGTGCAAAGCGCATCGCTTCAAATCAGTGAACAGCTTTCTACACAGGTCCATTGAGTGGCGCCTGGCATTCGACTTGAGCCAAGCTTATCGGAGATCATTTCTTTTGCGCTCTTCAATTTCATTCGGCAAATTTTACGGAAGATGAACATCAGACATTATTTGAAGTCTGGCATTCACTTATCTTACGATTCTCATACCTTGAGAACGTCGTAAGCAAATGTTCATATAACAAAAAGTTTATTTCATAAGGCCAATATTTTGAAATGCTGTAAATGAGTACTTTAGTTAAAGAAATTTTCCAGTCAGCCCAGGCTGGTCTATCAATATATGTCTCGAGCACTTAATTTCTTTAAATAAAACAGGCCGAGACAATATCACTTTTTTATATTGTCTACGTGATTATATGAAACTTTTCTAGTCATTATAAAAGACGTTTCGAGTCTCGAAGTTAAAAAAAGGTTGGTGTACGGAAACCAAACATCGAACAGTAAACTTGTCAGTTCATCTGTTCTTGGTGATTCAGCAGATTGTTAATCATGTTGTCTACCTGATTTTTCACTAAGCACTCATGCAATATAGTCTGTTGCAATATAAGATGATCAGTTCGATATCTGACTTGAGCGCGAACTATCTACCTTCCCCACCGTTCGGTGCACGCACAGCCAAAGCACGGCGGCTGGCAACGAGCGCACGCTGCAGGTGGAGCTTGTCCTGCTCTTTTTCTTTTCTTCAAATTAGTGTCCCCGGGTACGGATGTGGACAATGGTGCTCCTCCCTGTGCATCAGCACAGTTGTTTCACCGCCGAACCTGGCCGAAATTAACGATGGACGGAATCAGACGCATATAGTGTTCGTAAAAAAAGATCGCAATTTAGGCTCGAAACCACTTCGTGGTTTGCCAAGTGGCTCAATACTATTGTTTCATTCGCTGTGTGCTACTGGAAAGAAATTCATATCGCAAAATTAATCGAGAGTGACATGAAACAGCATCACAATCGCGTGCACGTTGAAACCGAAACCGAGCAAATTGAAGCAACCTCATGGCGGCGAGTGCGCCAGCGCCCTCTACCCGCCGGTCAGGCAACTACTGAAATGAAAAGGTCTATAGTCCGTTGCAACCTAAGAGCGAAGGGCGAGGGTAACACGGGCCGGGGAGGAGGAAGCAGACGGAACGCTAAAGAGAGAAGGAGGTTTCCCCCTCTCTTCTCCAGCGTTCCGTCCGCTTCCTCCTCCCCGGCCTGTGTTACCCTCGCCCTTCGTTCTTAGGTTGCAACGGACTATAGTTAAAATGCCAACCTGCGTTGACTTCTGAAGCATAGAGAAGTTTTTATTTATGAAGTATCCCAATACCGTTCACCTTTTCTTCTAGCATAAATGATACGTTCAAGTTGATGTTTTCAGTTCAATACATTTTCCGAAAAAGGTCTGGCTTACATCTGAGACCCTTTATAAATTCCTTCTTATCTTCAGTCCAATGCAATACATGTCTGATTACAATCTACTCGAATGTACGCAGCAATATTTCGTTGTTACCTTGCAGCCCCGCGTAATTTTAGTGTATGGTTAAAGATATTTCTTGTTTAAATGCCGACTTACAAAATAGTTTCCTTCATTATATAAAAATCCTCCTCCACCACCTTTCCTTTTCTCCCCTCTTCCACTGCGATGTTAACGGCGGGTGGACTCCTTTTGTTGCTGGATCTTGGGGCTGGATAAATCCGGGAGCTTATCCCGGCTTAACCGGTTCCAGGATGCAACAACAAGAGGAGTCCCCCCGCTGTCAAGATGGAAGTGGGAGAGGGGGAAATCGGTAGGGTGGCGAGGAGCATTTTCCTACTTTGCTGAAAGCTTTTTGTAGGTCGGGCTTTAAGTGCGTTCTTAAAAAATGAGCATAACTTAACGCGCTCCTAAAAACTGTAAAAAAACTGTCTAACGATAGAAAGGTCTAAACATGTTTGTAATCGCGAAAACCTGAGCAATAGGCTACAAGCGTTTTATTTCGTATTAGGGTAAATTTATATATTGCGTTCGCAGAATGACAAACCCTGTAAATATACTTTGGAAAGCACTCAAAACACGCAATGTGTTTAAAAATTAAAGAAACAAAAAGTCCCAGTTTCACTTTTGCACTTTAAAGGATCTTCAAACTGTCTTTGGTTAATGACTCGCCTTTAAAAAGCAGAATATTTTTGGTTTCTTTTTAGACCAGAAATCTAGAAGGTAGAAAAACGTCGAAAATCTTCCCTTCTGCAATGCCACATTTTTCATCAAATAAAAAAAAAAAAAAACGTAATATTTTTTTTTTTTTTTTTAGGCTGTTAATTTATTAACGAAAAGGACTTTGGAAGCTTATTTTACAATTCACGCTTCCGTTCGTACACGTAACTGCTCTTTCTTACTCTTTTTATTAACTGCACACAAATAAAAAAAAAATCATCGGAGAAATAAAAGATTATAAGTGTCGCATTGAAAGTACAATTCCCGAAGAAAGGTAATGATCCGGACATACGAAAGCGGCACCTCTGAAAAATTTACGAAACGACGTCGCAATTTTTATTCCTCTCGTTCCGCGATGTTTGCACTGCCGTCAAGTTCAAAGCTTCCTCAAGTGCTTGAAACGACTGCGCGCATAATACTATTCTGCCTAATTAAAAACTACAAATGACAAAGGTGCCATTTTTTCATCAATTCGAAACTTACCTTAGCCCTGCAAACTAAATAACGCGCCACATTATACATAACGCTCTGCTGGAGAGAAACCTTCTCAAAACTACGCGACAATTGCTTGTACAGAAAGTTTCTACTAAATCAACACGATATTGAAAAAAAGAACACTAAAAATTAATAACACGATTTTTTTTACCAGAACGTCATAGACCACGCCAGACGTCAGGACATGAGAGTAAAACGATGCAGTTAGAGGTTTTATTAACTAAATTTTGCCTAGTATCACTTCAGCTGTTATATCTAGCTGATTATTTCCATTGGAGAATTGCAGCCCGTCCTTCATTTAAGCAAAATTAGTTACTAGATTAAAACCGATAATTATCACGTAGCAATTTTGTAGATGCGGAAGTGCGAAAGCCAGACTAAGAGAGCAAATTACGCAAAACGCCCTAAGAGAACCACCCGCGAAGCCAGAGCAGTGTGACACACTGTTCCGACCAGAGAGTTATTATAATGTACGCTACAGGTTCAACTGGTGCTAGTGCGCTGCTGCAAAGTGAAGCAGAGAGCAACCAGTCAAAAATTAACATCCGGTAACGCATTTAGATGGGGAAAAGCGGGTGTATTTATTTTCAATTGTTGATTTAAAGAGCACATGTTACGATATAAGGATAATGTAAGGCATAGGTCGGCATATATCTCAATCACAAAAACAAAATATTGGTAAGTTACAGTGTTCTTGTTTTGTTTTGTTTTTTCAAATAGATGGCGTTAAGTACAGCGCTAAAAGCTTCATACATGCATTTATGTGCACTGTGAAATACTGTTACCGCGAACACGGCTTCGGCGCTGTTCAGTATGGGGAGTTTGCGTTCCAAACGAACGAAGGGCATCTGGAAAGCCAAGAGAGACGGCAGGAGCTACGCAGTAACACTGGATCTCTAACTATCCGTGCGTGTAGACAAGGGGTCTTCAAAGTGTGTGGTTAAGGAGCCGGATTAGGTATCAGTCCTAGTCTCGATGGATGAAAAGAAATAGCAATTATAAACGAAAGCTAACTAAAGAAATAAACCCGCATAGGCGTTTAAATGCAAAACTTAAGGTAAGCGTAAGTATTACAAAAGCTTAAAATGGATGCGTATATACACTTGAACGTGAAATTTAATTTTTTAAGTAACTATGACATTACACGAAAGATGTGGTGAAAAGTGACCTCCGCAGGCATAAATCAGGGCGCATAGGAATTTAGCATATTCGCGCGGTGCGAAAGACTAAGAAGAATGATAAAACGAAGGTTGGCAATATGCAATAGTTATGGCAGATGACACCAGTGTTGTACACGTTCCTCAAAAAAAGGAACGAAAGCTCGTTCCTCGTTCCTTCCTATTTTTGGAACGCGTTCCCGTTACAAGTTACATCTATGAAAGAGGAACTCGTTCCCGTTACAGTTAAAAAAATGTAACGTATCGTTACATATACGTTACATTTGTATTTTGCTAATTACTATATTTAGTTAAATCAAGAAGAGTTTTTTTTTTTTTATCTATCCCATTAGTAGTCAACATACGAGTTTGCATGTCGTTATGGAGGGGCAACAGGAGAAGAAAACAAGCGGAATCAGGGTTTCATTTGTTGATATATTCAAGTTAAAAATCTCAGCTTTTAACCATATTCATGTTTGTAGTAGACGATTGAGACAAGCCGAATGTACTTTTACCCAACGAGCGTTTTATAACAACCTCACACGTTTCAATTGAACAAAGTCCCTTGTTCGAACTTAACAACAGTTGCTTCTCGATGTTGCTGTCCGCAAGACGAGCAAGTCGAGGAGAGGGTAGGGCTTTTGGAAGGTCAGTCTTAAAAACTACAAATACTTCTTTGTACGTTGGCTTTGTTGTTCATTTTGAAGGGGGGGGGGGGGGACAAGAGAAGAAATGAAGTTTTCTCTTTGTATGTATCTTGTAAGTGACCAATGTTCAGGATACAAGGGTGCGCTCGATGTTTGGCAGAATGTGATCTTGTTGTAACTGTAGGCCTCGTTATGGAAGTTCACAAGTGGCTGCAGTCGGCCTTAGATTTGTGGGTGTATGAGGATTCGTGGAACCAAAGAAAGTAGCTGAGTTTGAAACAACCCTCTTTCTTTGTCTTTCCCTACGACAAAAAGCCTCGCTTTTTGTACCGCAGTTTCAAACACTCAAAAAAGAACCAACGTCCACCAGCTCTCCTGCACCCGAAACTGTTAGCAAGCGAGGACTACACAAAATAATCCATAAGATTAGTAGTCAAAAAGGTAACGAGATCCTGCACTTCGTAAAGATACTGTTTTTGTACTTTCAAAATTTCCCTGTTCGAAACAAAATAAAAATTACCCCACTGGACGAAAAAAAAGGAACGCCGTTACTCTTTCCGTTCCAGTAAAAATGTAACGCGTTCCCGTTCCAGTTCCAGCGATGCGAAATGGAACGGCCACGTTCCTTCGTTCCTTCTAAAAGGAACGCGTTCCAGGAAAGCCGTTCCTTGGAACGCCGTTCCGTACAACACTGGATGACACTATGGGCACAAAGTGCTTGATCATGTAAAGGAATTTTAACACAGGTGAACGGACATGAAGCGGGGGACCGAGAATAGTGATGTTGGTGATGATAATGTTCAATTCAAAGTATGGCTAGAGGATGCGCGTTCTTATGCAGTTTTTCTAGTTTCCTTGTACCTTCTTTTGCGAACTTCGAGCGCGTTGCGCTCTAAATGCGCCAAGCGCTCCAAACGCTCAACGCGCTCCAAATGCGCAACGCGCTCCGAATACGCAACGGGCCGGTCGGAATAAATTCCGCAGGTCGGATTTGGCCAAAGGACCCAGGTTTGGGGAACCCCGCTGTAGACGATCAAAATAAAGTGAAGGCCAAGTAATATACTTCGATTTACCATAAATAAGTAGTGCTTTGTGCATTTCGATCTCGTATATGTGTGAAGATGTTTGCTCTGCGTTCAAAAGATTACCCGTGCGCTGAAATGTTTTTGAAAGTAGGGAGAAACCAGAGAACGGGTATTCAAGTAAAGATACCCGGCATAGGAAATAATAAAAAGAAACACACCTTTTACAGCCCTTGTACTTCATTCATTACGTTATGAATGTTTTAACAGCTCGTAAAGATGCACGACGGGGTGATTTTAATATAGTGACAAGACAGGAATATTAACCCTATTTAAGCGCCACCGGAATTCTGGCGAACCTTGAACACAATCTACATTCCTTTCGATTGTTATAGTGAGCAGAATCGTCGCTTGTTTTTGCACACTTGCTATAGAGCAGAGGTTTGGGCCTTAATTATAGCGATGTTAAGCATCTTTCAAGGGTAAAAAAAAAATCTGTAACTAATGCAATCACATTTCTGCAGGGATAATAAATAAAGCCCCGCATATCGGCGGATTATTCGCGGGCCATCCGCGGATATCCGGAGTCAACTGGCGGATGCCTATTAAAATGAATCAGATTTGGCAGAGTGCGGATCGTATGAGTATGCCAGAGGCAGCGGATGCGGATGGTACTGGGATATCTGCGGGTCTGGGTCTTGATTTTTGCTGTGGCAGCCGGCAAACGTGTGCGACGTTAAAGTGTACTGTGAATAAATACCTCGTACTATGAAGTGTGTCATCGAATATTTCATGGGAGCAAATTACTGCCTTGGAGACAACCGGGGATAAAATTCTTTTTAACACCACGAAAGACCTGATTCTCGCCAAAATTCGTTTGGAGCCTCCTAATTCGTCCAGACTACTGCCCATAGAAAAAATACAAAACTTTCGGTCATCAATCATCCTGGGTAAGCGAGTTCTTCTTTGGCAGGAGAAGAGGAAAGAATGTTGTTTGGCAATGAAAGCCCAAAACATACAAGCGACATCAAATGTAGAAGCCTCCTCGACAAGTAAAACGTGGTGTTTGTGTGCGTTTTTTGTTTCTCGACAAGGTAGTTGTTGAAAGGTATGTGCGTCTGAAGAACGCAGCTCGGGGTCGTGTTTAAAAGTGAGACCTTCAGGAGGTGTGGCCATTTTTGAATATGGTGGTATTTCTTCAATGACGTACACGCGTCTCTCCACGTATAAATTAGACGTGGCAAGATGCTTTACTTTCCGCGAACTTTGCTGCAATGAGAGACCGCCTTTCCTTTCCTGCTTTTTTTATTGTGTGACCCAAAAACATAACAAAATTTTATTAGTGTGTCCTTTCTTAAGTTTTGTGTATAGAAAATACATGTCTGCTTTAAGCTGGTGTTGAAAAAATAAAATAGATTTGAATTTTTATTTCAGCGCATCTTCTGGGGTGAGTGCCGCAGACTCCCAAGACAATCTCATAACTGCGATCATCTTCCCGCGTCGCGAAGTGCCTCTGGAAAGAGGACCGCTCATAATACAAATACGATAAAACATAATACGAAAAAATGATTTTCAGCATATTCTGACTCCAAAAGTTATTGTACAATGATTAGCAAACGGCGTATAAGGCACCATTCACATACATTTTTTTTTATTTCTAATTAATTCTAGATTTAATGATTTAACATGAGTGCGCGGACTGGGGGTCGGATCCGGAAACAAAGTTTGGAGATGAGGATCGTATGCAAATACAATATTTTACGCACAGGTGCGGAAGAAAAGTTTGCGAATGCAGATCGAATGCCGATGATCAAACTGCTATCTGCGAACTCTAATATTAAATCACATACTCTTCGTTACGAACCAAAGGAGTAAAATTATCTATGTTATATTCCGGTGAAGAGAAAAAGTGCACGCGTGTTTTCCCATCAGAATGAACAGGAGCATCGCAAAAGTATACTGGTTGCTGTTTATTTATTTATTTTTTTACAATTACCTTCAGGGGCCCGAAGGGTATTAAACAGGGGAGTGGTTGGAAAGAAAATGCCACACGGTGGAACGTGACCTATGCGGTAAATTCTAAATACAGCTGTAGACTGTGGAACGCCATTTTTCATTAAAACAACTCTGGCGAGATGCATCGTGATAATTATAGCCAGTTGTCACCAATTCGGTTCCAAATGTTTTGAAATAAACACGATTGCCCCAGGATATACAAATTGATTTTCCCTATAGTGTTTCGAAAAGAGCTCGTGTTTCATGTTCAGCGCGGAAGCTATTTTGGTGTTTGTTTTACAGCGGTAGCTTTTAGTTACCTTCTCTGGCTAACTCCAGTGGCTCTAGTACGAAAAAACCAAGGGATCGCGGGGAGAGTTCAATGTTGCCGCCGCGCTTTTAGTCCCTATTCATCGTCTTCCCGCCTCTCAAAACAACGCCATCTATGGCAAGACGCCATATCGCTCTCTCTCTCTCTCTCTTGCGCCCCCTTTCGTCATCAGCGAGGTTTCAGGGAGGGTTCTCTAAAAGGGTTAGCGGCTAAGGGGCTAAGAGGTTAAGGGGTTAACAAACTCTCACGGGCTAGGTAATTTGCACTACGGGACCAACATATTTAAAAAGAGAAGCTACCAAACTTCACCATCAACATCTAAAGAAGCCTACAAAAATAAATAAAGGGAGGTCCAGGGCGGCGTTTGCTTAGACTGGAGGTCTGGTCATTGCGGGGGGTTTTCTCCAAACCCCCCGCAATGGCCAGACCACACAACATTCAGTCTCCGTCCGAGGAGAAGGAATGTCAAGCCCGCCGCGCCGATCTGAGTAGTTGGGGGGCCGCAGCGGCACGAGAACAGCCAAGGGCACAGGACACGAACACAAACAAGAGGCTACGTGCAAGCATCTTTTACTCTTCTCCTAAAACGCATTCAAGACTATTTAATTAAAAGCGAAGTGTCTCTAGTAAATCACCTGGAGCGCACCTTTCAACAACGCTACAGACGCCGCTGTCAACCGCAGTAGATATTGAAATAATAAAATGTCGCTTTAAATTTGCCTTCTAACAAGAAGCCACGGCTCATCGTTCCAGTAGTTGAACCCGAGACTTTTCAGCATATATATACTGTCACGAATTAAGGCGACGAGAAGACGAAGAGTGAACTGAAAGATAAAGGTTTAATTGGCGAACTTGTGCCAAACAAAAATAAGTAACGGAAGAGCGTCGAGGCAGCAGAAAAACAGGCGTCGATTAGGCGGCGAATCCGAGAGCGCGAGCCAGACTGAGACTGACTCGACAAGGTCGCGGGAGCTGCTTATCTACCCTGGGTCACTATCTCGAAAGTTCGGCAAAGAAGGTTCGAGCATCGCGCGCTCGGGGCGAGGATGAACTGGCACTTTCGAGAATAACAAAGCAGAAGGAAAGTTACGTCTGCTGCAAGAATGACCGGGAATCTTCTAGAAGACCGTGACCAAGCGCTGCCTTCTCGGCTCCCCTGCGGGCGGCATTATCCCCCCTTTAAAAGTGCATCGCCCCGATGCAAAACGAAAGGAAAACGGAAATGGCTAAAATAATAACGGCGAAACAAAACAAACATGCAGTGTCACAATCCTAACGCGCGTAGAACGGGTTGAGTCGAACTACGTGGACGACTTCGGGTCGTGGCTGACGGCGTCCTGATGGGCGAGTTCCATCGGGGAGCACCTCGTTGTTCAAGTCCCCAAGGCGGCGGATGACCTTGTAGGGTCCGAAGTAGCGTTTTAACAGTTTCTCGCTGAGGCCGCGGCGGCGAATGGGCGTCCACACCCATGCCCTGTCTCCGGACTGGAACTCCACGTCGCGGCGGCGGAGGTTGTACCGGCCAGCGTCCACACGTTGCTGGTTCTTTATTCGAAGACGGGCTAGCTGGCGCACTTCTTCTGCTCGTTGGGTGACCAGCAGGGCGTCGTCAGTGCCGTCGTCCGTCGGGTCGTGGGGCAGCATGGCATCGAGCATCGTCGTCACCTTTCTGTCGTGCACCAGCTGAAAGGGTGTAATGCCGGTAGTTTCTTGAATCGCCGTGTTGTACGCAAACGTGACGTAGGGTAACACTTCATCCCACGTCTTGTGTTCCACGTCCACGTACATCGAAATCATGTCGGCGATAGTCTTGTTTAGTCGCTCCGTCAGCCCGTTGGTCTGCGGGTGGTATGCCTTGGTCCGGCGGTGATCGGTGTGGCTCAGGCGGAGTATCTCTTGTGTCAGTTGCGCCATAAACGAGGACCCTCGGTCCGTAATCAGAACTTGGGGAGCGCGGTGTCGAAGGACGATGGGCACCACGAAAAACTTGGCTACTTCCACGGCGGTCCCCGACGGGAGTGCTTTTGTCTCGGCGTACCTGGTGAGATAATCAGTTGCCACGATTATCCACCGGTTTCCCTGCGTCGACGATGGGAAAGGTCCGAGAAGATCCATTCCAACCTGCTGGAATGGTGCAGTCGGGGGCGTGATCGGTTGCAGGAGACCTGCCGGCTTCGTCGGTGGTTTCTTGCGTCGTTGGCATTCGTGGCACGAACGGACGTAGAGGTGGACAGTCTTCGGAAGCTTGGGCCAGTAGTATTTTTCTCGGATCCGTGCAAGAGTCCTACTGTAGCCAAGGTGACCAGATGTTGGGTCGTCGTGGCAGGCTTGGAAGATCTCTTCTCGAAGACTAGCGGGAATCACCAGCAGCCACGTCGAGTTGTTGTCCCCGAAGTTTTCTTTATAGAGGATACCTCTCCGGACGGCGAATCTTGGCAGGTCACGTGAGAAGGCTCGAAGAATCGTACCCCCTAGTCCTTCCAAGGGGTCGATCAATGCACGTAACTCAGGATTGTCCCGCTGGAGCGCCGCCATGCCGTGAATGCTCACCGCGCCAAGAAAATGGTCGTCGTCGTCGTCGCCTTTGACACATCCGGTAGCTGAATCGACAGGGGCTCTGGACAGGCAGTCGGCGTCGCTGTGTTTCCGGCCTGACTTGTAGACCACGGTTACGTCGTACTCTTGCAGTCGTAGGCTCCATCGAGCGAGGCGTCCCGATGGGTCCTTCAGGCTCGCTAACCAACACAGCGAATGGTGGTCGGTAACCACCCGAAAAGGAGTCCCGTACAAGTATGGGCGGAATTTCGTGATGGCCCAGACGACGGCCAGACATTCCTTCTCGGTCGTCGAGTAGTTGCGTTCCGTGTTCGACGGCGTCCGGCTAGCGAATGCGATCACGCGCTCCGCACCGTCTTGTCGTTGGACCAGTACCGCTCCGAGTCCTGTATTACTGGCGTCCGTGTGGACCTCCGTCTCGGCTGATTGGTCGAAGTGGCCGAGAATCGGTGGCGACTGGAGGCGTCGCTTTAGTTCGTCGAATGCCTGTTGTTGTTCTCCACCCCAGTCGAAGTTCACGGCGTCTTTCGTAAGGTGCGTTAGCGGCGCAGAAAGCTTGGCGAAATCCTGAACGAATCGCCGGTAGTATGCGCGAAGTCCAAGGAATCTTCGGACGGCCGTTTTGTCGGTGGACGGTGGAAAGGCCGCTACGGCGCGAGTTTTATCAGGGTCAGGACTTACAGCTTCGTTGCTCACAACGTGGCCCAAGAACTTCAGTTCGCCGTAGGCAAACCGGCACTTCGTCGGCTTGAGGGAAAGTCCTGCGGTCCTGATTGCCTCTAGAACGGCCCGAAGGCGTCGCAAATGCTCGTCGAAGTTGGCCGAGAATCGGTGGTGACTGGTGCCTTTGCTTTAGTTCGTCGAATGCCTGTTGTTGTTCTCCACCCCAGTCGAAGTTCACGGCGTCTTTCGTAAGGTGCTTTAGCGGCGCAGAAAGCTTGGCGAAATCCTGAACGAATCGCCGGTAGTATGCGAAAAGTCCAAGGAATCTTCGGACGGCCGTTTTGTCGGTGGACGGTGGAAAGGCCGCTACGGCGCGAGTTTTATCAGGGTCAGGACTTACACCTGCGTTGCTCACAACGTGGCCCAGGAACTTCAGTTCGCCGTAGGCAAACCGCCACTTCGTCGGCTTGAGGGAGAGTCCTGCGGTCCTGATTGCCTCTAAAACGGCCCGAAGGCGTCGCAAATGCTCGTCGAAGTTGGCCGAGAATACCACGACGTCATCGAGGTAAACGAGACAGCTCTGCCACTTGAGGCCTGCCAGGACGGTGTCCATGACACGTTGGAACGTTGCCGGCGCCGTGCACAGCCCGAAGGGCATCACCTTGAACTCAAACAGTCCGTCGGGCGTGACGAAGGCGGTCTTTTCTCGGTCCCGTTCGTCGACTTCGATCTGCCAGTAGCCACTCTTAAGGTCCATCGACGAAAAGTATCGGGAGTGGCGCAGCCGGTCCAGCGTGTCGTCGATGCGGGGGAGCGGATACACGTCTTTCTTCGTGACCGCGTTAAGCCGCCGGTAGTCAACGCAGAATCGAAGCGTTCCGTCTTTCTTCTTTACCAGCACGACTGGAGAGGCTCACGGGCTGCTCGAAGGCTAAATGATGTCGTCGTTGAGCATCTCCTGTACTTGTTCATGAATGGCCTCTCGTTCCTTTGGGGAGACCCGGTAAGGCGGCCGATGCACAGGTGGCGCGTCCTCGTTGGTAATGATGCGGTGTTTTGCAACTGTTGTCTGGCGCACCCTCGACGTCGTCGCAAAGCAGTCGCCGAACTCGGCGAGGAGGTCTCCGAGCTGTCGTCGTTCCGTGGCGCCGAGCTTAGGGTTAACGTCGAGCTGTGGCGGCACTGTACTGGACGGCTGACATGGCGAGGGCACGTCGGAGATCGCAGCGGTTTCGGCGTCTGCCCGGAGTTCCTCGACGTGTCCTATAGTGGCAACTTTCGTGAGATGCTGCGCCTCCGGTCGAAAGTTCGTCACGAGGACCTCACAACGTCCATCCTGCAGCTCTGCTACGCCCCTTGCGACGCCTATTCCTCTTCCGAGAAGCAGTTGGACGTTGCCTTCCAGGAGGACTATTCCGCTGGCAACTGCGTCGGTCACGACGGGCACAAGAACACTCGACCGTGGCGGCAGGTTCACATGGTCCGCAATGACTCGGACGGCGGCTGGCGACGTTTTGGATTCCTCTGGAGGTAGCACGGTCTTTCGCAGCGTCAACCTGTTTGCTCCAAGGTCGATCACCGCACCGTACTCACAGAGGAAGTCCATGCCAAGGATGACGTCTCTCGAACAGTCTTTGAGGACGACGAATTTCACGGGGCAGGTCTCTCCGTGGATGTCCACGCGCGTAGTACACCTTCCCACGGGTGTGATCAGATGTCCGCCGGCGGTTCGTAGTTTCGGGCCATCCCAAGGCGTCATCACTTTCCGAAGGCGGCGAGAGAGCTTCCCACTTAAAACGGAATAGTCTGCTCCGGTATCGACGAGTGCCTTCGCGTCGTGGCCGTCGATGGTAACGTCGAGATTATTCGACACAGAAGCGTCGCTCTGATGCGTCTTGTCGCTAGTCTGTGAGCCCTCCGGCGTTTGTGGAGGATATTGGCGTCGTTCGTCTTCGGCAATACCACCTCCCGGTATTGCCGCACTTAGTTTTCCCGACGGGGCCCGACGGGTGACAGGCTGTCTCGGCGAGACCGGCGGAAAGGCGATGGCGAGCGTCGGGGAGATGGCGAACGGAATACTCGACAGGGAGACGACTTAGGAGAGGAAGAGCGGCGGAGGTAGTCCTGGATGTCCCGAGGTCGCTCTCCGTAGCGCGGTCGCGGGTCATCGGGGTGGAAGCCGCGTAGCCCCAGCTGCCGATACGGGCAACGGCGGTAGACATGGTCGGCTTCCCGCAATGGTAACAAAGCGGGCGTCGGTCGGCCGTTCGCCACACGTCGGTTTTCCTGGCTGCTGGTCGCACGTACTGCCGTTCTTCGCGACGTTGGGAGTACTGTGGCGTGGAGGTTGCCGTGGTGGTGGAGCCGTAGCTTGGCGGGGAACCTGCGGCTGTCGTCTGGCCATGGCGGCGTAGGTCAGCCTCGGTTCCTCAGGGGCTTGCACGTTGACGGGAGTTTCAGGCTGCAAGGCCCGCTGTACCTCGTCGCGCACGATCTCGACGACTGACAGTGACGCCCGGCGCTCAGCAGCGGGGAGCAGCTTACGGAGGTCCTCTCGGACGACGTCCCGGATAACGTCGCGGATGTCCCGGGTACGGGCGCCGATGTCGTCATTAAGCAGCGTGGAGGCAACGACGCCGGGATGTCGTTGGTAGTAGGAGGAGCGCGCTTGGAGGGCGCGCTCCATGTTCGTTGCCTCCGTGACAAACGCTTCGACGGTGGTCGGCGGGTAGCGGACGAGGCCCCCAAAGATGTCGTCCCTCACCCCACGCATGAGGACACGCAGTTTCTTGTCATCGGTGGCTTGTGGGTCGGCACGCGCGCTCAGTCGCTGGACCTCTTGAACGAAGCTGGTGACGCTTTCGTTGGAGCCTTGCGTCCTCGTCCGACGGAGGTCCTCGGCTCTCTCCCTTCGGTGATGACTGGCGAACGTCCCCCGGAGCTCTCCTTTCAGCTGGTCCCATGGAGTAATCGAGGTTTCACGATTCTCGAACCAGTGTCGCGCCGTGTCCTCGAGGGAAGAATAAACGTTTTGCAGACGCTGTTCGGAAGTTCATTGGTTGTGAAGTGCCACCCGTTCGTATTGCTGCAACCAGTCTTCGACGTCCTCGTGGGTCTCGCCGTGGAAGGGAGTCGGCGTACGAGGAGCGACGGTCAGGTAGACGACGGGAAGAGCGGCGGGGTTCGGTGACTGGTTGGCCATCTTCGTCTTCGCTTGCCTTGTCCTCGCAGGGAGTGGTCCGAATTCCGGAGCTTGGCCTTGAAGACGGCGGCTGGCACGATGCTTCGGGTCTTCAACGGAAGGTCGTCGGGAAATGGGGCTTGCTGATCGAGTTCTTGTAGGGGTACGCTGCACAGGTTTTGTACCCAGCACCTCCACCAAAAATGTCACGAATTAAGGCGACGAGAAGACGAAGAGTGAACTGAAAGATAAAGGTTTAATTGGCGAACTTGTGCCAAAGAAAAATAAGCAACGGAAGAGCGTCGAGGCAGCAGAAAAACAGGCGTCGATTCGGCGGCGAATCCGAGAGCGCGAGCGAGACTGAGACTGACTCGACAAGTTCGCGGGAGCTGCTTATCTACCCTGCGTCACTATCTCGAAAGTTCGGCAAAGAAGGTTCGAGCATCGCGCGCTCGGGGCGAGGATGAACTGGCACTTTCGAGAATAACAAAGCAGAAGGAAAGTTACGTCTGCTGCAAGAATGACCGGGAATCTTCTAGAAGACCGTGACCAAGCGTTGCCTTCTCGGCTCCCCTGCGGGCGGCAATAAATAAATAAATAAATAAATATATATATACATGTATATATATATATATATATATATATATATATATATATATATATATATATATATATGTATATATATATATATATATATATATTAGCACTACAATTTATTCAATGCTAGTAATATTATAACGTTTTCTTACATTAATATTATCCGACCATTTTACATTTCCCATAGAACAGAAATATTGATAAAAATTAATATTTCCAAGATTAGTAGTACAATTTACGAGTCTCCAGCATTAAACGCTTCACAAAAGAAAAAGCGAAACTATATTTGACGCACAGTTCTAAACATAATCGGCATAAATACCGAATTAGATAAGTTAATCCGAACGTACTTTTCTAAAGCTACTGGTAGATTCAGAAATGCGCTGTGGGGCATATCAGGAGGTTTTAGGGAACCGTTTTTGCACGCCCCATACGGTACAATGACTCTCCGCTATGAACTATGCATGTGCGAGTCTTCTGCGGTCTTACAGTAATGCGACGTTTGAACCGTAAGGCACGACCGATGGCCGAAATCGACAGTCTCGCTTCGTTACCAAAACAGCACTTTCGCGGATGGAGAGAGCATGCCCAGGCTTCGTGCATGGATAAAATAACTCGTGCTAGTGCCTGCCAGCAGCGCCACAAGGGACAACAAGTGTAGAATGTTGGATTCAGCAAATAAAAAATAAACTTTCGACCAAAACGCAATAGAGCATCCTCTTCAGAAATAATTTAACGTTTAGTAAATGCCACACGCTCCTGAGCAATAGCTGAGTTGGTTAACGCGCGAGCTTCGGGCTCGTAAGAGAGCGAACATCGAGGGTTCCAATCCAACTGACCTTCCAAATGTTCTTTTTCAATGTTATGACACCCTATAATTTTCATTATTTTTATACAAACATTGGGATGTGCATATCTCTAGCGCTGGGAGTGGATTAAAAATTATAACCGGACTAATCGCCCCCTTTAATCGATTAAATATTCGATTAATTGATCTCGTTCATTTCCATTCATAATATTTTTAAGACATCATAATTGCTTTTTATGCCCTTGCTAAATATTTGATAACTGGCGCAGTATATAATTTAAATTATTAATCTACCTCAGTGTGTATGTGAGAACAATTAAAAAAACACACACACACTCAGCGATTTTAATTTTATCTACAGAAGGCTTGAGAGAAGAGCGTGTTGGTTTTAGTCATGGATGAAGAAAGAATAAAACAATTAAAACAGGGACAATACAACCACATCTTTCAACTAGCAACAGACGAGTAAACTTTCAACAGCGAGCAGCCGACTATACCCGGTAGGAGTAGGGGAGAGAAAGGGGAGAGAAGGAAAGATAAGAAACGCGAAGTGCAAGTCAGGGTGGTAGGGTTATCTCGGATTTTAAAAATTCAACCTCACTTTTCGTCAGCAGGAGGGAAGGGTTTGACGCGTTGTTTTTTGCTGTGGTCATGGCGAATGATTCTTAGATTTCTCTGCCGAATCTGCTGTCATGCCCCCCCCCCCCCCCCCCCCCAGGATTTTTGTGTCATCAAAGAGGGGATGACAACGCAAACACGAACGGGCATGTGTGGCTATGGGATGATAACAATCTGGAGAGGCCTTAGAAACTTCGTTGTGATGTTCGCGGAGTCTGTGATCGGTGCATCTGCCGGTCTGTCCTATGTTTTGATGGCCGCAGCTCAAGGGGATGGAGTAAACTTTCTTTTCTTTGCATGGAATGAATTTCTTTTTGTGTTTGACAGTGCAGCGAATTTTTCCATGGAAAGAGAAGAAAGTTTACTCCATCCCCTTGAGCTGCGGCCATCAATACATAGGACAGACCGGCAGATGCACCAATCACAGACTCCGCGAACATCACAACGAAGTTTCTAAGGCCTCTCCAGATTCTTATCATCCCATAGTCATACATGCCCGTTCGTGTTTGCGTTTTCATCCCCTCTTTGATGACACAAAAATTGTGGGGGGGCATGACAGCAGATTCGGCAGAGGAATCATAGAACCATTCGCCATGACCACAGCAAAAAACAACGTGTAAAACCCTTCCCTCCTGCTGACAAAAACTGAGGTTGAATTTTTAGAATCCGAGATAACCCTACCACCCTGACTTGCACTTCGCGTTTCTTATCTTTCCTTCTCTCCCCTTTCTCTCCCCTACTCCTACCGGGTATAGTCGGCTGCTCGCTGTTGAAAGTTTACTCGTCTGTTGCTAGTTGAAAGACGTGGTTGTGTTGTCCCTGTATTAATTGTTTTATTCTTTCTTCATCCATGAGGCTATGGGATTCATTGATATTTTCCGAAAATAATGACCGCCTTTGATTGTACACTCCCCCCCCCCCCCCCCCCCCCGCCCCGCAAATTTGTCTTTTCTGGATGAAGCCGATGCAGGTTACCGTTGCCAGGGGGCACGACTTGTACCGATCGTGTGCAGCAGTCTACACATATAGTTCCCCCAAAGCCGTTTCAGGACTCACGATCGGTCTACTCTCTAATATTAATACTCACTATTATGTTCACGCGTCATGCTTCGTGATTCGAATTTCAGCGTTCACATTGGCTGATGCCACAATCTCATTGGCTGTGGAGTGATAATTCAATTCAATTCAGTTTAAATCAAATATTTCGGTGAAGCACCTCATAACAATATACACAGTTGGAAAAGCACGCACGATAAATTTATACATCCGCCTGAATTGAAAGACATGCCTAAATTCATACTTATACATGTTTAAATAGGTTTTTTTTTTAAACGACATATTTGTGGAAAAAAACACAATAAGGTAATTCTAGTGTTTAAACATGATTCATTTGCTGAATCGGGGATAAGTTGAGTTGAATATTTGGATTGAAGCTCAAACATTTGTACAATTTGTAGTAAAAAGAACAATAGTGTACTAGGGAGAAAACACGCCTTGGAATTCTTAATATGTCAGTCACATTAACAGGGTACACTCTCCACGCGAGTCAAACAATAATACCGTACACAATATGATCGTAACACGTGACAAACTAGAAAAACGCAAAAGGAATAGCAGATAACGTTCAAATAATTCGAAGTGCTCGGATGTCGAGCTATGGTAAACTTGTTAGACCTTACCAACCCTCTTGAGGACCGAACTTGTTGCCATAGAATGAGTAAATACGAGACAATAATTCATAACGTTAGCTTATTTATATGGATATGACTGGTCCGTGTTAAACAGGTACCACGTCAAAAAACAAAACGAAATTGTATCGGATCCTGTTTTTTTATGATGAAACGCCTATATAAGTGACATGAAACCGTCGGCTATTGCCTGACACAAGAGAGCAGAAAGAATTCCGTCATCGGGGATTGAACGAGCAAGTCGCTACTCATACTGCATGCATGCACTCTGCCGACTGCCGTGGTGTGTTGTCGTGTCAGGTGTTGGTTCCAGCAGATGCATGTTCACTCCAGGTTAAGCTGAGACACATCAGAGTCGAACTCAAGCTGAACAGTTAATCCTATTTGTCGCCCTTAGATACACACATACCCATATCTTCAGCAAATATTAGCTAACTTTGTCTTCGGAACGTGTACACCGTCAAAGAAACAATAGCGTCGCGGCGCATCAGAGCTACATGACTGCGGGCCCCTTCAGGACACCGGCCTTAGAAAGTCCGCCGCCAAAGGTAGCGTCTCCATAATAAGCGGCTGATGGAAACATACAAAAGGAGAGGCCAAGTTTGAAACTCCGATAAGTTCGATGCAAGCACTTTTCAGGTTGAAGGCACCCCCCCCCCCCCCCCTCTTAAAGAAAGTCTGTGACAAACTTTAAAAGAACGAGATGGTCACTGCGACCACTTTCCCTATTACGGCGTTCAACTAAAACGAGATTCCCGCTTTGACAAGTTCACCTATGACCAGTTTCCTATGACGACTTGGCTGTGACGTATGGGCCTGTTCCCGAAAGTGCCATCCAACACCCAGAAAATTCGGGTTGTCATGCCGCGTTTCATTTACAACGATAAATTGGCGATGGACCCAAGTTAAGCTAACGGGTGACAGTGATTGCGGCGGGCAGACAGGGCCATCCGAGTCACAACCAATCAGAGGACTTCCGCGAGGTCGATAGAGTTATGGCCGTGACGTCTAACATTCGGCGGCCCTCGGCGCATTATCGCAATACAGTCCGTGTGGAGCGTTTCCGGTATGCGAGATGCGACATGGTTCTGGCGCGAAGTAACGTATTGAGGGTGCATTACGCAAATTGCGCGCTCCGGGAGTGCTCCCATGCATAGAATTATATGAAAGAGGAGAGAAAGAGCGTGCGCCGGTTGGCGGGACTCTTTACTATTTTTTTCCCGGGGGATTATTTAAATTAGCGGCTGTATGCGACTCTAGGGAACGACTCAATTACATTCGTCTTCCTATTTCCGGTGTTTGCCTTACGTCATTGTGTATTTAAAACAAAAAATAACATCAGGAGTAAAAAGAAAACAAGAAAAGAACATGGAAAAGCACTGACGCAGAATGGGTTATACTTTGTCTCACCTTAGCATGGACTATTGTTAGCGTATGCTCAAAGCGCGAGCTAGTTGCTTTGGTGAAAGCGTCGGCGGCTGCACGAGCGCTCATGCAGCGAGTGCTGCAGTCAAGGCTAGCCGCTCGCGCTTGCATAGCCTTCGCAGTTAGTCCATGCTAAGGTGAGACGAAGTATAGGAAGATGAGGGTGAACAACATCCTACGTTAGGGATATCAATGGAAGACAACATCGTACGTTAGAGGTATCAATGGAAGTTAAAATATATTGTTCCTGTTTATTTGCCGTTCCGCAGTTCGACTTCCTGCAATTTCAGAGTCCATGTTTCGAGTGAAATTAAAGGTAGCGAAGTTTTACTTAGCCGCCCCGCATCGCTGAGTTGAGCAGATTATTGTCGTTGAGCCCGAGGAACGAGGGTGCTGTTTCTAAGAACAATGTGCTCAAAATATGTAGTATAAACGAAAAAAAAAATTAAAAATTGGACACGAATGAAAAAACATGAGACTGAATTTTCGTAAAAGATATAATAAATGGCTCTTGTTTCGCAATGTGTAGCCATGCGAGGTGAAACGCATTTTACGTCACAAAAGTTTTCTCAGTTGAATATTTGTTTTTACTCTCACCCAAATATTTCCGAGAAAATGTGTTTCACAAGAGCGAACATATATATAAATGCAGTCGGCAGCAATGTGAGCTAGTGTAGCCGAGTGCCAGCAGAAAGGAGTAAGCGCCATTTGGGGTGCGGTGCATCCGGTTCACTAAGCTATATAAAGCTGGGACCGGACATTTCATCGAACGCCGTTTCATCAAAGCCGTTTCATCGAATGCCGTTTCATCGAACGCCCTTTCATCGAACACTGTTCCATCGAAGCCGTTTCATCGAACGCCGTTTTATCGAACGCCGTCTTATCGAACGCCAGGGTGGCATTCCCGCTTTCTGAAGGTGGTCGGAGGTGCCCATCCTGGGTTCTGGAAGTTTTTGACTTGCATCGCCGCAGAACATCAACTGAAGGAAGACAAACTGGAGGCGATGCTGAGTTCCCAAGAGCCCCCTCGTCAGAAAAAGGCCATAGCGGGAAGAAATAAGAAGGTCCGCCTTTTTTATGAGAACCGACGGGGCATGGCTGTGGGAGACTTTTTGAGAGCAATTGCTCATCATTTGGAACGGGGACAAGGCTGTTACACGAACACATGGACCCTCTAAAGTTTTCAAATGAAATTTGAAGTGACGTACTTACTTTTGACTTCATTGTGTCTTAGAACTGAAAACGCAATGTTTCGTTGTAGTTTCATAAATAGCACCTCAGATTTAGCTACTGCAAGCTTCGGGCAGTAAAAAAGTATGAATAGAAAAACATGAGAGGCTAGGAGGCTCACATGGCTAAAGTTGCGCGTGCGCAAAACCTAAGTTGCCTTCTGGCCTCCATGAGCTGGAGCGCGCTCTTACCGGGAGTGCGACTTTTTATTTATTTGTTACAATACCCTCAAGGCCCATCGGGTAATACAGAGGGAGTGAACAGATAAGCACAATATGCGAAACAAACATAAAAATCGGTACAAATATCCTCGTGGGTTACTTAAATCAAGATATATTGTAACAGCTGCAAGTTTGGACATTAAAAAAAACCTGACGATGTAATGGGTGAATGGCACGAAAATGAACTTGATCCGTGCATAAAAGAGCATCTTTTAAACTTTTTATATAAAAGACAATCGTTGAAAGGCCGTCAGCGATTCGATGAAATGGCGTTCGATGAAACGGCGTTCAATGAAACGCCCATTTTTTCGATGAAACGGCGTTGGACGAAACGGCGTTCGATGAAATGTCCGGGAAAAATATAAAACCAAGGTTGGAAAGTTGTGCTAGTTGGTGATTCCTAATATTTAAAAAGCGCGAAAAGACGCGGGCAAGGAAGATGGAGACACAGCGCCAACTTACAACTGCAAGTTGTAAGTTACCGCTGTGTATGTATTTTACTTGTCCGTGTCTCGTTGTGTTTTTTCTTAATATCGTCATGATTGACGAATGATCAGTCTTCGAATAAATAAATAAACTAAGCAATTTATGGGGCGAACTTGTGCCCAAAACAAAATAGGGAAGGTGTAGCGTCGCAGGCGTGGATACCGGCGAAACAGAAGGATCGAGCGCTGGGGCGAGACTGACTGCGGTTTGCATGCAGAGCCCTTTTGTACACTTGAGGGCTTCTGGAAGAACCGACGTACCTGAACATAACATTAGAGAGTCAACAGAAATGTGCATTCACGGCCAGGAATCGAACCTTGGTTGCGCGGAAGTCAGGCGCGATAACTGTTTGGCCACGAGCGCGCTGCCTGCTTTGTCAGCTGCGCGCGCGGTAATATTACATAAAACCGACTGCCGCATTAGGGACATTTAGTAAATCGTTTTACCGCGAAAGATTCATCCCCGAACGACTCGCCGACGGCACTGGGTTTTCGCACAAAAATTGAACGAGAACTCGGGGACGATTCAACCTAATCGTAACTACTTGCGTCACATGAGTTAGCGTGAATGAAAAAGAAAAGCCTTTAAACTTGGCGGAAAAGCAGGACGAACATAAACCAGCGACTTAATACACAGCTGAAGGCGGCGCAAGTAAGAAGGTAATGCATTATTTCTAAGTGAAAGGTTTTGTTTACCGATTATATGTTGACGTATCTGCTAAGGCTATACTGAAAAGTGTTTTCCCATCACTCATTTGGTCTCCTCAAACTGCGAGAGATTACGTTTACTAAAACGGGGCAAGGACTTCATGTTGTGTGTTTCAATAAACGTAAAAAACTGGTGAAATATCCGTTTGACGGTCATGACCTGGTTTGTTGTTGTCGCTGTTGCTGGGGCTTAACTCTAGTCATAAAAAAATACCACTGGCGGCAGGCATTGAACAAACTGAAACTAAAATGAGGTGCGTCTCTGCAGGAGCTTTGAAAACAATCTCCCGACACTGCCAAACGTGCAGACCAAGAACCGCATATGAATTGTTGGAACTCAGTGTAATAAGCAATTGACCTTCGGGCGCTGTTGGGAAGTATCTTCAGCTGGCATTTGTGTATTAATAGACAAGTGCCACGGAATGCGTGATAACTTGACCGTCGTATTGGCCGCGGGGTCAGAACTCATTCCTTTAGAAATCTGTAAACCGGCGGCGGCGCCTGCGAATTGCTTTTAAACGAAACAGCAGCTGCTATGTTGAACAGGCTTTAGATGTGGTTTGCAGCGCTCGCCCATGCTCGCCCTGTTTCATTATATAAGTCCTGTTGCTTTTGAATTCATTCCTGATGGGTTAAGGGACCCTTTCAGCTTTCCAAACACCTTCAGCCCACAAAAAAACCCTCAGCCCTTCAAATCACTTCAGCCCTTCAAACCCTTTCTGCCCTTCAGACTCCCTCAGCCATTCAACCCTTTGGACACCTAAATGAGTATGAACTATAGACCAAAAACGGAGTTTATAACGTTATTGAAAGATTATTTCAGACATTGAGTTCTACATGAATGTTGTAACCCAAAAAGACGATAAGAACCAACGTCTGCTTAAACCCCTGCGGAAGCGGCTGTAGACGGAAGATATGGAACTACAGAGAAACAACCGAGTTCTTTGACTGCAACAGATATATATCGAGGTACTTGCATCCAGCATACAAAACAACAACAAACACAACAACACACCGCATCAGTTCTGACAGGCCAATAGAACTTGGTGGAATATTTACGATGAAGTTAGATTAAACTTTATATCTAGGATTCACACAACTCAATCACAAGTCAAACCTATGTAACCATTGAAATGGACTCGACAGCGCTTGAAACAATGAGTGGTAGGTGATAGAAATGACACTCCCGCTGATCGCGAGCCACGAACTGGACGTCACACCGAACCTCAAGCACATGAAGAAAAAAAACACCCGGAAGTCGAGGCACTCGGTGAAGTTCGCCATCCATACGGGATGTAACGGTGCGGGTGACCGGCATCGACGGAGCCGACCGTATACAGCTCCCTCGAGTCGGCTCGAGACGGAGCTTACGAAGTATGAAATTCTGCTCCGTGAACTGGCGGCGACTCCGCTGGCGTCGGTAGTCATTCTTTAGAGTCTCAGACTGCCGAACGGCCCTTCGCCGCCTCCAAAGCTCGACAACACGCCACCTCCCGCCCGAACGGCGACATCCACCCCAGCCGACCGTCGATTTTTATAGGGTCTCCGCACACTGCAGGATCCTTGTAAACGCGGACGCAAATCGACTGGCCAAGCTGGTCTACGTGTGGACACCGCCTGCTACCATCGCGAAAATGCCAAAAGCACGGAGGGTTCATTCCGTGACCACGACTTTGACAAGCTCGCGCCACCAGCGCTGCTCGAGCGGGCTCTTAGCTGCTATGCCGAAATAGGCCTATTTAACCGGTGGCTCTTCGCGTGAGACCTCCTCTTCTCGCCAAATCCATGCTCGCTGAATTCCTCGCCCACACGTAACTATTGTCCGAACTGTAATCGTAACCATTCGATCAAAACTAGGAACACATAAATTTGAACACGGACTCACCCAAACTCCCGGCGCGTCGACCCACCAACTTGTAACAAAAAAAAACGACAAAAAAAACGAACTTTTCTTGATTAGCTGTCGAGCTCTGGTAGCTGGACTGTGCAGATTACGCAGGAACGCATGCGCTGTGCGCCACATATTGGGTGGTGCCTTGCGCCGCCTGCCAGTGCACGCGTGCAGCGGCGCGGCGCGTTTTGCTAACGACCGCCGTGCTGTCTCCTGGGTGGCGTGATATATTCTAAGGCGAAGCTGGGCTTATGATACGGCTTAGTCGCCTAAGAGTCGCAATAAAAAAATCAGAAGGAAGCCGACATATGCTGATGAAGGAATTTTGAAAGCCAAGAGTTGTCGGTTGACTCTGAGTGAGTGTTTTTATTGGTTGTGAACTAGTGTCCTTAGAGTGATAGCTTTTTGGGTGCGCTGTTACGTCGAACATTATGACGACGAGTTCATCGAACGTCCAACGATAAGAGACACGTGTTTTGCGCAACGACAAATAGCGCCACCATGAAATACATCAGACCTTCTCTGCGACGACCTTCGTTGCCAACGGACTCAAACGTGTAGCCGTTACCCCAGGGTTAATTTCGAACATATTGAAAGCCAAGCACTTTCACAAACCCCTGTCACACAAAATCATAATTAAAAGAACAAACAAAAAAACTACACTGCTTCCTGATGCACATATCCTGATTTCTCCCACAGACTCGTTAATACGATTTTGGTAGGTGTCGTAATTTCACGGAAACGATTGGGACAGACCCCATAGGCCTCTCAAGAAAACTATGGCGGGTCGCTTACACCATTTAGAAAATCTTGGAGGGTATGTCAGGCCAGTAGAAAACTTCGACGAATACCTCATACCCCTCAACATTTTTTTATGGCTACGTCATAACATATTAGAAGTCCTGGTGGGCCCCATACATGGATTTTCAATAGGGTTACGTTTAATTCCAAGCTGATTTTTTATAACACCAATCCAACCATTCATCACATTGTTTTGCGGCGCCAGTGAATTCCGGCTGCGTAGCGTCTCACTGACATCCAACGAACCACAGCTTTAGTAGTGTTACTATACCAGGCTGAAGTTCCGTAGAGCTTAACTGCTGACAACGAAACGTTTTAGGTGGCGGAGCCCCTTCCTGATTTAAAGGACAGAGCTTTATTCCTGTTTCCAGTAATTTATAAATTTGAGGGGAAAAATCATTTAAACACTGCAGAGTTCCAGGATCTGCAATTATCCTAGAAACCACTAATGAAAAGACGCTGAGAGAAACCGAACAAAGCATAATGGTCGCCCACCATTCGCAAACGCTATGCATTTCACATAACGCCTAGCCACGCACACACAGTCGTTACTGAGATATAACGACTGCTTCCTTATTTTCAGGGCAAATACGCTTCCTATAAAGTGGACCAGCCGTCTATTAAATGAAGGCTCGGCTGAGACTAAAGGACATTCAAGGTTTTCTATAGTTAATGGAAATGTAGGTGAAAAAAAAACACATACACAAACACACACAAGAAAGCGAGATTCGTGTGCGGAGATAATTGCTTTACGGCAAGATTTAGGCAAGCTGATTGTCGCTAAAAAATAAAATAAGATCGGTATCTAAAAAAAATTGTTGTGTCATTGTAAATTTTTGAGCATTTTTTGGGCGATCAAGATAACAAAACGCCCACCTTTTAACACCAACTCAAGCATATCGTTGCTGCACGCTCTGCCGGGTCTATTACCTATGAGGAAAAAAATGAACATGTTTTATTTTTTTATCTTTACAAGAGGCAGAAAGCAAAACGTTTTTCGCATCTTTCTGTCGATGAGAGAAGAGACGCGCCTCGCCACGCCCGGTTCACGAAAATGGGCAGCAACGACTGGGAGGGAAGTCAAATCGTCCCCTCAATAAAACGCAAAGCAGCGCTGTCTTCTCAACACCATTATGTTGAAGGAGGTGAAGAAAGGCTTCAGATTCGAGAGTCCAAACACATTCAAAATTCAGAGTGCCCGTTTTTCTCAGTCATGGCGGGATCAGTTCTGTTTTGAGGAAAAGGTATGTATAAAGTAAAACAAGACCGAAATGTTCTAAACGAGACACGGAATAGCTCACTCGAAAGGAAATGCAGTAAGCGTGGAGAGAAGTGCGGAAGACTGCGTTTCCGAAGAAGATGTAGGAATGGAAGGTCTCATGCGAGTACGGGATAAGAGAGTACGGGGTCAACGGCTCCTGCTCCGCAGATAAAAAAAAAGAAAGAAGGACCTTTTTTGGTTTTATATTTCCCTTTATAAAACGTATATACGCTCTTCTTTTTTTACTTTTTACTTGTGAAGAACGTCTTCGATTTGTTTACTAACATAAATAGGCATGCATCCATGGCTGGCTTGGAGTGCGTGGAAGTTCCAGATCCTGCTTTATATTTCACGGGCTTGCAAAGACTTCTCTTTGTATCCCGTGGCCTTCATTCTATACGCGTGAATTCTTACAAATGCGGCAGGTCCATTTCCGTTCTACAAAGGTAACGTCAGAAGAGAGAAGAAGGAATGTAGCGGAACAACGAAACAAAATAAAAAGTTAAAAGCTATACTTGTAAACTAAACTGTAGTTTTAGATATATATATATATATATATATATATATATATTGTGTGTTTTTGTAATATAACGGCCTTGTGAAAAAGGTTATCACCATTTTCTGGGATCTCCTGCTGCATTTCTTGGGTTTAAAAAAAAACAGTTGTTTCAAATATTGGTTTTTTCGCTGCACCAGATTCATGGGATTTCTGCATTTATAGATATTTGTGTTGACTGATCTGCTGCATTGTCTAAGAACGCACCCGTATAGTAAAGTTAATTAAGGATATAGAGACGATTTTTGTATTGAGCTTTAGAAGGAACACTGTTATCGAGTTTTAGGCTGGTATGCTTAAGGTAAGTATTACTATGACATCAGTATCTGAATGTGTGTGTTCCATATCAACGTACTTATATCTATCAGTTGACAAGCTCCACAAAAGAGAATCGTGAGAGTCTTTCGAAAACGGTTCTCCTTTGTACACCGCACACGTGCAGGCAACGACAGAATAGCGTTCCTGGTGCCGCCAGCAGCAATGCCTCCACTCTCAGAAGAAAAGGACCGTTTTCGGAGGAGGTTGTTTTTTTCGTGTACTTTTGCATTAAATGTATGTCTACCGTTCGAACCACAATAATCTCAATTTCCAACGCAGGTTATGTGCACACAACGTTCCACCTTTTTCGCCACTTCTGTCCATAGGGCGTGCTGACAGCGTAGCAAGCGCCACTGAGCGGACTCTCCATGAAAAGGCTTCGTGCATCCTAGGAAACTTTTTTACTTACTTTTATCTTTAGTTGGTAACAGAGTGAATGGCAGAGATGATGTCGTCACCTTTTTGCCATTCGCTCGACTAAAGTGGAAACAGGTGGGAAGAGGTAGAGATAAGACCGGGCCGAAATATTAGGCCCGACCCGACCTGGCCCAATAAAGCCTTGCCCCAATCTCGGTCCGAGCCAGAAAGGGCGTTTTAAGTGTAAGCCCGAGCCCGGCCTCACCAAAAGCAAACTTGACTCGAACCCAACCCGAGCCCGACTGCTCTTTTCGACATGAACCCAACCCAAACTCGGCCCGAATCACCCAGAACCAGACCCAAACCCGGCCCCGGCTGTGTTTTCTGATAGTTCTATCTTTGGTTTACATGACGCCGTTCATATTGAAAAAGAATTTCTAATATCGGAAGTTATATACAGATTTGTGTCAAAGGTCTGCACATCCATTTCATTTACTCAGGTTGTTTCTAGAACGATGATTCGGAAGACGAAAATTCGGTTTGATAGAAAGGAATATAAAGAAAGTAATTTTATCACACACGATAATAAATTTAAATATATTTTTGACCAAATAGCATTTTTGAAATTAAAAATGTATTTAGTTCGCGCCACCTTATAATTCCCCTCGTTAATATTTGAAATAAGACTTACCTTAAGTTAGAGACCAAAAAGAAGTCAGAAAACGCGCACTTAGTTTAGGAAGTTTGAGCTGCTTTTTGACCCCCTGCTGCGCAACGGAAAATGAGATGACAAATCTTCTCACAGCGTCTCAAGAGACGTGAATAGAGTGAAAAGGGTTAAATATGTTAGAGAACTTTAGTTGAAGTCGTTTTTGAAAAGCGGCTAAAGCTCATTTACTTCCCAATAAAAAAATAAAAAAAAAGAAAACACACCAAAAAAAAGTCCGAGGACACATAAGCACTTATTATCAGTTGTTAATGCGAAAGCATGAATGTCGTTTTTCAGCTCCTTAAGTACGTCTGCGGTGAAGTGGCGTGGACGGCCACGTTTCGCTACTGCCGAGGTTGCCGAGCGCGCGTTCTCGTGGAAGTCGTCGCTGTGGAAAGTGGAAAGAGTAGAGGGCTTTGTGCGAAGAGCTTGCCGTGCTTTTTTATCCTTGAACTGACTACAAGCGAGGTGAACACACCTACCACGTGTACACTTCTAAACATAATTAGTGGAGTGCATACCAAAGACTGCGTATACAACGTAAGTAAAGTGCATACCAGAGACTGCGTATACGACGTAAAGTACAGCGGTGCTTGCAATCAGAGCGAACAAACCTGCTTTGCGGCTCCAGGTTGAGGTTTATAACTTTCGCCACGCACACTCGCAAAAAGCAGCACCGAAACCGAATCGAAAGTAACTTCCTCTACTCCGTACATTTCAGTGAATCTACCGGCCTTCCAAACAACTCAGAATGAAAGAAGCCGCCGAGTCGAGCGCATATACCTTGTTATTTCTTCCGCTCGCTATAACCCGAACACACGGTAGGCCTAACGCAGACAGGTGCATCACAGCAACGTTTTTCCTCACCGCCGCCCATCTCACTTTACCCCAACTTCGCCCCGCGCTCTTCTTGCGAAACTAAACGCTGGCGAGCTCTTAACCTGAGACTCTCGTCGCCCACGTATTCTCTGCTGGTCTTTATTGTAGTTGAAATCTCGGCAGCACTTCAGGTATTAAAACAGTGATGTGGGAGGTTTCATCGAGGGAAGTCCGGGAAGCGTTCATGCAGCATTCTGCTCCCGTGATCTCCGATAGAGTTTCAAATAGGGAGGGGGTGTTCTCGAATGATGTTGATGTTGCTTCTGCCGTTTCTCCGTTATTTCGTCTGGCTTCTGTGCGAAAAAACCCGTCGGCAGTATGGACAATAAAGCGATGCCTAGAACTCTGCACTAAAGTGATGCTTCCTCCAACCGTCACAACTTGTCAAATTGAACAGCTCTGCTGAATGTTCGCGTGTAAGTTGGTAAACTAATCACTAGCAAATTTATTTGTTTTTCTGAGTTCCTAGCAGGGTTGGGCAGAAATACTCAAAAATGTATTTGAAAATACAAATACTGGGATACAATAATATCGTTGCTAAAATACCGATACTGAAATATATCTGTAAAAGTGTATCGCGATACGTATTGTAAATATATTTTAATTTGAGGCAGAAAAATTTTTGGAAATACAAATACAGGAATATATATTTTAGAGGGGGGGTAGAAATACAAATACTGAAATACTGATAATGCAATACATGTGTCAAATTTGTTTGAGACGCCAAATGAGATGAAGCTTGGAGCTGGAAGTGAAAGTTTTGATTCTGAAATTACTTTACCGTAGGCTTGGCACATTGCCTTGAAGGTAGTGATTTCGGACGACGAGTATTCTTCAGCGGGCTCAAAAAAACGTTTCATCAAAGACTGACCATGGTTTCTTTACACACAACCTGTCTGTATGACGAGGGATGCGAAAAGGCTTCGACCTCTAAATAAATTCTATGTCATCCTAAATCCCATCAAAATGTCGCCATGCTGCTGTCCAGTAAGGACGCCCCCTGTCAAGATTTACCACGTGACGTCATGGTGGAATGAACTGGTATTCTTTGTCTGTAGGTAGGCCTTGAACATGAAACTTTACCCCGCTGTTATATGATAGGACAATATGCACTTTCGTTGTAAGTTACCTCGCTGAAAATCATGCAGGCAGTGTCATTTGGAATTTTCGAGAATAGCGGGCCACCTGAAGCATCCTGGAACACATGTCTCATCTTCTGTTACGGTTGGTAAAACGATACGGTGGCATCCCTGTTCTGAAGGTCCTCCCTACCGAACTTCCGCCACCGACGCATGGATTGCAGTCCTCAAGTTTCGTCTTCCATACTCCAGATGGAGACCTCGGGGATGGCGACCTAATATCGCCGGCACAGGCGCGAGCTCTCCGAGAAACAGTACGCTCTGGACGAGTCGCAGGTGTGCGAAGTCTGGGTCGGCACAGCGAGGCCACGTCTGACCTCCGTCCCGGATTTTGGATCACCAGAGCGGCGGGTCACTTTCACGTTGACTGATGACGTACCCTTGAGCCGTGCAATACTACGGGCGCCGCCGCAGACGTATTCGAATATGTGTTGAACTTCATTGCGTGAGTCATTCTACTATTTCAAGTCAGCCACCGCCAGGCTCGTGCTGCGATGGACTCTGAATCAGCTTTACAGTCTTGGTGCACTGCGTACGCTGAGGCAAAAGAGGTGGTTAGCAGCGGGCTTTGGATCCCAGCAAACAATGACTCAAGAAACCCCTACCTAAGGACCTGCGGCATAAGATGCTCTGACTCCATTCCTGGCACGCCACCTGGTTTGAGTCCCGTACTACGCAACACTTCTCAGAAGAGAGAAGAGGACGCGTAGAAAAATAGTTTGGAGAATCGGAAGGAAAATTGGTCAGCATGGTAATAATGCCCCAGCATCTCCTGACCCTAAAGTCCTCAGAAGTTAAAAAAAAGCGTTCGGTTTTGTAATTTTTTATTTATTTTTGTTTTGTTTTTTTGGGGGGAGGGGGGTATTTCTCAAGAAATGTAACGAAATACATTTCGCCCTGATTGTATCGCGATACAAAGAAACATTCAAAATGCATTTCGATACAGGAATACAGATACTGGTGAAAAGAAGGTATCGCGATACAGAAATACAGACACGAAATGTATTTCTGAAATACTACCGCGATACATTTGTATCGCAACACTGCCCAACCCGGGTTCCTAGCAATACATCTTTTCAAAACTACGTGCCCTCTTGTAGCTGCTGCGCCAATCATACAAGTCCGTCATTGTTTGGGCACACACTCTGCGCATGTACTGGACACGAGGGCTGCGTAAGCGTTCAGAACGGACTCGTATCCAATCACTGACTTCGTGCCCGAAGAATGGCGACCGCTGTTGCTTGAAGGGGTATTGGAATGGATTGGTTGCAGCTAAGCTGCTGGGAGCAGAGTGGCTTCTCTCTCCATAAGTGTTTGTGCTTTCATCGCTCGGAAAAAAAGTATTAAAGTGAAAGGTTTTTTTGGTTAATTGGTCGGGACTTTGTGAAACCGTGGCTTGAGACGTCCCATAATGCAACGCGCGGAGTGTTGCATTATAGGACGTCACATACATACGCACATATTCGGTTTCTCCGCTAAATTTAGCGGTGAAGTTCAATTGCTGTATAGATCTTTGACATTCCCCTTACAAAAACAAATGTGAGCCAGGCTGTAGACATCTTAACGTTTTATTAACATACCTGTACACTTCCTATATTATCGCCATTTTTCTACAAGGTTTCTACAGATCTCATGTCAACAGGGGTCTACAGAGCTCAGTCGTCAGAAATCCTACCAACTGTCTGTCGCCAACGGTCGTTAGACTTTGCGTCGTCATATCCCTAGATTTTCTACAGACCTGACTTGATAGACCATATACACTGAAAACATGACAAAATCGTTGATAAGAGTCATAAGCAGTTTTCGTGTGTACTACCCTACTAAAAAAACATTTGGCACCTATATGAAAATAAACGGGTCCATACCGGCAACAGTTTAACCATACCGGTCACCAGTTTGTCAAAGGGGTCGCCCGTATGGCTCAAAGGGGTCCCCCGTATGAGCCATAATTTCACCTATTTGGACAAACAGGTCACTCCTTTGGCAAACGGGTCGCTTGTCTGGACAAAGGGGCGACTCGCTTGGGCAAGGTTGTCGCACATTTGCTCAAACCGGTGACCATGTTGCACAGACGGGTGACCGGTGACCGGCAAACTGTACCGGTTTAATCAAACGGCTCTCCGAAGCCCGTTTGATATTGAAGGTACAGATCGGCGTCCGAGAATGCAACAGCGCGCGCGTTGTATAATTGATCAATGGTACAACGCGCGCGGTGTTGCATTCTCGGACGTTAGAGACCTACACACCAAATCAGTTTCCCCGCTAAATTTAGTGGAGAAGTTGTATAAGTGTAAAAGTCTCCTGACCCCCATTTCTCTGCTAAATTTAGCAAAATAATTAACGTCTAGTTCACACCAATTCGCTGTCCCCGCTCAATTTAGCTAGAAATTGATGTCACGTGGCCTCATGCCACGTTACCTTCACTACAATTTAGCTTCTCTAAACTTAGCGGCGAAATTAAAGGCACGTGACCTACACATTGATTCAACTTCCACGCTAAATTTAGCGGGAAACTTGACGTCACTTAACCTGATATTACGAGACGCTAGAAATTTTCACGTTTGCAACACAATTTGGACCTAGCAACTTTCCATACGATTTTATGCGTCTTGCGTTTATTATCAAAATAAATCTCTCCATAAGGTAAAACCAAATGAAGTAGACGACTTTTCAAGTAAAACACACAAATAAAAACAGCAAGGCAATACACCTTGGAATAAGCAAATTATATATAAAAGGTCGAAAGATAATGATCGACCATTGCGGTTAAAATGTGAACACATTCCATTGTCCTAGGAAGAGCAAGCGATATTTTTTCCGCGCACCAAAAGTTCGTTCAATCACGACGCTAACAGCCCTGTATATGATCGTCTCTATAGACGTTTGCAAGTTGGGATCCTGGCATAGCTCCGGACCGCGCGGTGTACGAGAGAGTTGGGCCAGCACCTTTCGACTAGGATGTTCACTTCTCGTCTACGCGCATGGCACGACGCTGGTGATAAGATAGGATCGTGCTATCCTCCGGCTAACATATGGAGTCGGTGGTTTTTGAAGGCGTGATCAGCGTGGTCCACGCCGTGTTCACGTTGAGAGATAATTTTTCACGTGAAGTGTTATTCTTGGCCATAACACTCTATTAGCGTGTTGTGATGGCAAACCAGCAAGCAGGCCCACGTGAAGATCCGCCCGGCCGCGTGGTAACGTCATGTGTAACTTCAAGTCGCCAGAAACGTTTGTGCTCCGTGTCTGTATACCGAATCTACCTTGGTGTTTTTCCAAGGTTAATGGACGCGAACGTCGCAATTTTTTATTTTTTTTTATTTTTCGTACGTGTGTGTTATTAAAGGAAAAAAGGATGCTCTTCCGTATATCAGAAAAAGGATTAAATCGTCCCTATTTGGTTTCAAAATTGCAAATATAACAATTTTATTTCCTATGGATACGCCAAGTAACCGCAACAGCCCGATTTCAAGATAGGATCAAGGACCCTCCTTCCCGCCGCGTTCTGTGGGAGGAGGGAATTGTGATGTTTACTTTTTCACGCCTTCCGCAAGCCTTACCTGAGCAGTCAAAAACGCTGCAGTCATTTCCTCACAAGTGGCACGTGCGAAGAAGATGACACCTTTGGGTATGACGTCAGACCCATTTTTTTTCTCGCGTCTGTTGATACGTTTGGATGTGATGCTTGTGATATTCAAATTCGCGGTACTGAAATACGGTAGATTTCACCACTGACTCGCTTTCTTCTAGAACATCTTCACCTTCCCCTTATATAGTTGCTGGTACGTGCTATTTTTTTTTTTTTTGTAGCAGTGTGCATGGAGTTAGAATTTTTACAATGAAGCGAGTTGGTTAGGGTTGGCATTTCTGTACTGGGTCTGTTTTATCTTTATAGCTCATTGATTTATCTTTGTTTCTCAGCGGGAATGACATCTGCTTCGATCATCGCAGCAGAATGGTGTAGTGATATTCGTACACTCAGTAGGAATGCGCACAATTGACGTTGTCGAAGCAAGGTTTCTGTTTTTTTTTTGTTTTTTCTTTTATTCAGTTTAAAAATGTTCATTATCCCAAAAAAGTTCAAAATAAATCAAGCTTCGGTTTAACGAAAGCCGTCTGTTTGCTTACTGTTATGCGAGAGAACTACAACGCGCCCCATGTTCTAGACAAACAGCTGAAACGGCGCTCGCGTTACTTGCATTTATTTTCGTTTAATAAAAACTATTTCAAGTTGTTTCATTTTCCTCGCACAGTGCGAGAATGGAATGTACTACCGGATAATGTTGTTTGCCTACATGATACTCAGTTGTTTTCATCTTATTTAGACACGGCCAAACTGTTTGTATATGCCAATATACATATACTCGTTTGTGAATTGGATGCCCCTTATTGTTTATATTGATTTTATTTAGTTTACCGGCGTTTCTGGGTGTGCTTCGATTGCTGTTTTCGTTTTCTCTTGTTTTGCCAAATGTATGAGTAATTACCACTCCGATTGAAATCTCTAACTTGGGCTAATATTATGTCAAATAAATAAAACGGCGTCGGAGAAGCAGCGGTCGCCCTACGGACTGCTCTGCACTCATCGATGTAGGCGCGTGTAGGCAGGTACGCACAGTGTGGTCATTTCAGACATGTATGAGTTACTCAAAATAGTAATTGAGTTAAGTGATTGAGTAGTGACCTCAAAAGTAGTAAAGTTGACATTTGGGCTAGTTGGTAGTCTAACATATTGAGGTATTTAGCGCACAAGGTAGAGAGAAGGAGGGGAGGACAGAAAAGAGCGGTCTTTTCTGTCCTCTCCTTTTTCTCTCAACCTTGTGCGCTAAATACCTCAATTTACCTCAAAAGTAATTTAAGTTGAGTAGAAATTACTCAAAGGAAAAGTAATTGAGAAAATTACTAATAACCGTAAAAAGGTAGCGAATTACTTTTTAGATTACTTTCAAGTTCTTTTTATATGTTTTTTTTATGGTAAAAAGAAAGTAAATAGTTTTCGATCCGTTAGCGAAATTGTGATAGCCAAGTATGGATCGGATTGTTTTTGCAAAGAAATTCTTTAATAGCAGGTTCTGTTTCTGCGTGTCTAATTGTTTTGTACTTTCTTATTTGTTTGGTCAATGATGTACTGGAAATATGTCATTTCTACTTTGGGGTTTAGCACCGTCTGAGCTTGATTTTTTAGACTGCGTGTTTGTTTAGTGTTGCGTAAAGTACTATTAAAATGTACTTGAAGTACAGTACAAAGTGTATTAGAGGTTACGTACTTCAATTAGAGTAAGTACAGCGGGTGCAATGCACTTGAAGTAACGTAGTATAAATAAAATAAATTTCAAGGTAAAGTACCATTCCTTTACAAGAGTCTTTTATGATGATCTTTCATTCCCTTTACAGCGTTTTTAACTGGTATGGATTGCTCCAGGGGTAATCGGAAGTTTATCACTTTTTTACGGAAATGGCAGCGTATATTGGATAAAGTCAAGTCGCACAGAGTAGGTGTTTTACTCTCGCTTACGAACTATTTAACACAATCACCATATAAGGCTCTTATTTGTGTTGGTCTTATAACCGCCATTACCTCACTCAGAGAAATGACCAGATGAAGTCTTGAAAGAGCGCGTTCTCACACGACGATACCGCCATTTTCTTTTTCTTTTTTTTTTCAAATTCGGGAAATGTACATTGAAGTCGAGAGTTTTACATTCCTCGGAAAGTACAAGTACCTGTTCAGAGAATTTACTTCAAGCAAAGTACAAAATTTCTAAAAAGTAGTACTTTAAGTACCATGTACTTAAGGTACTTCCCAACAATGCGTGTTTATATTTTTATTTATAAAAACGTTGGGGGAATTATTCAGTTTCTCGAACAATCTTCAAATCTTTCAAGATCTGCATATTCTATGTTTAGGGAGGAAAGGCAACGGCAAAAAGGTCCCCTTGCCGTTGCCCTTTAGCACGCGATTCTTCGAGTACTGCACCAACTACGCCCGTACGAAAATGTCAGATATGGCCCTGATATATTTTATATACGTTCAGATATGATAATATAAGCAGTCAAATAGGGCTGTATTTCGCCAGATATGGGAGCTAATACGGCCGTATTTCGCCATATAGGTGGGCAAATACTGCCAGATCTGGCCGTATAAGTGCGTAAATACGTCCATATATCACCATATACGCGTGCAAATATAGCGCCCCTGATAATGATATATGGGCCCGTTTCAGTCGTGCAAGCAACAAGTTATATGTATTCGCTGAGGCACTAGTTGATTGATCTATTATGCATGAGTCTCATTTAATTGGTTAACTATTGTCAACATCCTTAAAGTGAAGTTATTCCAGGTATTTGGACCAATTAATCAATTACGCAATTTGAAGATTGAAAGACAAATAAAATTTGATTGTATATTTGATGTGTGACAAATGACGAAGTGCGATCGGAACGCGAGTTAATCAAATAATGGATTTTAGTCGCAGCTCTTAGGCACCCGTTTCCGAGTTAGGCGGTGTCGGCGTCGCCATCGGTGTAACCGCCCGCTAAATTTAACGAGAAATTGAATTGGTACCTATGTCACGTGACGTCAATTTTCCCGTGAAATCTGGCAGGAAAACTATTTTTTCTTTTCATATTTCCCCGCTAAATTGAGGAGGTAAACACGAACCGTTAGCTTACTCAAGATGCAAGACGCTACTTCGCCGTCCCGAATCCTTTTTCCTCCGAACGGAAGCCGTTGCGCCCGGAGTACAATACGCAGCTCTTTCAAAACCGTTCGCGCAGCATCGCATTCGTTCGTTTGCAAGCGACGGCGATTCATCGTGTGTTGAAAGTCGAAAGATGTACTGTCCGTCGTGTCTTTTATGTATAACTCGTTCGTAAAAAAATTTGAAACATTGCACACGTGATTTTAAATTTATTGGTAAAAATACATATATATATATATATATATATATATATGCATATTTATTTATCTATTTATTTGTCGACATGATGCACAAAAAAAAATAGTCGCGTTGATTTTTTTATTTAAAATTATGTGGTTCATACAGCGTAAAACATAGTATCTTGAAACTCGCATCGTTTTGAGTTCAAAAGCTAGACTTCATAGAGCTGTATGTTCACTCGGTATTGACAGCAGGGTAGACGCTACGCGTGTTTTAGGCCAATCTTGTCTCCTGTTTGGGTCAGGTGACTACAGTCTAGAATCTGGTGACAAAGCAGGACATCGCACCTGCCTGGCGCCCAAGGCCACCCATGGCATTCACAGCACTGTCAACCTTCGTTACAAGTGACACATCTCCTGGTTGTGGCCCCAAAAGATAAGCCTTTTGTTCGTGAAACCCCGTTTTGGCCTCTCCTTCGATCCTTTTCTCTCTCCCTAAGCTGAAAGCCTTGTTAATGGTGAGTGGTCACGTGGTTTGACGGATGACGCATTAGCCATTGCCGATCTCGGAATGCGTTTAGCCGGACCTAGTTTGGCGTGTGAATTCTCCCTCTGTGGCAGATGCGTATGTCTGCTTCTGCAAGCGATTTCTTCAAAAAAGCCCAAGAATTTTTTGTGATGCGTTTAGTGTTCGTTCTACAAACGATAGCTTGTGCTACATCGTGTTGAATCTTCACGGGCACCTTCTCGTTTCTGTGTTCGAGTGGTGGTTTTCCCATGGCCGTGTCGACATCTCCCTCGTACAACACCTTTCAAGTCGCGTCTCGTCAACGTAAGTGCGCTGCAACGTACTTCGTGACAATCGATCGTTTTTCCTAAATGCAATCTTCCAGATTTCCTCTAGATTTAGGCCGTGTCTATCTCCTGGCAGCCTGGAGAATCATTGTGCAGAATGTTTCGGCATTGGTGCGATTGCGCTACAAGCAGAAAGTTCTGACCTGCCGCCGACAAAGTTTCGACGTGTCGCCAAAAAACAACAGCAGCACAGACTCTTAATTACGCGTTTCACAATGTGACGAGCGGCTTTACGAGTCGCTTGTAGAAAGATTGTTACGATTTTGCGAAATACTGGTAAACAATGCTAGGTCATCCGCGGGCGTATCCCTCTCCGCCCGCTTGTACTTTCTCTAACCTGACGGACACTCTGTCTCGCGGTTCATGCTGACGAAACGAGCGTCGGGATACCGGGTGATTGCTACAGCCGAGCGCGGTACAGTTTACCATTGCTCCCGCTGTGGAGGGTCGAAGAGTCAACTACCAGCACGGTGGATACCGTTCCTTTTTTTTTTATTCTTGCAGATTTGTTTTAAAAGAAGCCGGGAACGCTACACTTATGCGGTTTGTGCGAGAGTGATACGTTCAGGGGGACGTTATGTAGTTTGGTAATCTTTACGATAAGTCGACTAATTAAATAAAATTCATTAATTAGCTCTTAGTTAGTGAAAATAGACATATGGTTTCAATTAGAAACTTGCTGAGCGTCGTCCAAAACCCCTCAACCAGTAATTTTTAGAAAGACTGAGCGCGTGTGAAGCGCAGTAGTCCGCTGAAGTTACCACTCGTGGACCAGGTACAAGGCTGGGGCTGGATAAGAGACAGAAAAATTGCGCGGGCGCCTTACCGAAACCGCTAGCCTTGTGCCTGCTCCACGAGTGGTGGCTTTAGTGCGCTTCTCACGCGCTGAAAAACTTTCTGAGGGTGACTTATCTAGAGATTTCGGACGACGCCCCGCTAACTGCTTATTGGAACCGAATGTCTATTTTCACTAATTGAAAAGTTCATTAGTGAATTTTAATTAATTAGCCGAGTAATCGCAAAGCTTAGCGCCCACGTAATGCCCCCCTGGGCGTATAACTCACTCCCAGAAACCGCATAAGTGTGGCTTTTATGACTTTTTATAAGAACAAATCTGCAAGAATAAAATGGAAAAAAAACCACCCTGATATGGGAGGCAGATATACCCCCTATTTGGCAGACTCAGATATGGATATATAAAAAATTCGGAAGATCTGGTTATATATATAAGGCTTATATAAACTGATGTGCTTGATATGGCCAGATCTGCCCAATTTTTTATATATCCATATTTGTTTTTTTTATATAAGTCCAGATCTGCCATATTCGGAAGGGCGGGAGCACCAGTTGATCTTCAGAGTGGCTGCAGTATTTTGTTGCCTCCTTTGAGTGAGGATGAAGTGTCTGCACATCCTGTAGTTGGCAAGAGTTTCTACGTTAAGGAGAAATGGGAACGAGCCCTTTCTTCGAATGGATCAAGTTTCCTTGAGCTTCGGGACACAAAAAAACGCCAGTCTTCGGCAATAATCCCACAGCTACTCGGCCTCTCTTGCGTCGTGTCTGTTCGCTCCCCGCGTTTTGTGGCAGTGTTGTTGCAGAGGGGGGGTGAGTCGGGAAAATTTTTAGGGGTTTCAGACTCTCTAACCCATTTTCTCGCCCCCCCCCCCCTCCCCGCTTTCCTACACCGCATGCTTCCCCATCTTTGCAAATATCAGCTGATCTTCATACATCTTATCACTTTTTGATAAGCAATGCTTGTTTATAGGCAAAACAACCACTAAAGTGTGAAACTAATTTGTAATTTTGAGAAGAAGTCACTCAGAAAAAGTAATTAAACTACTAATTACCAAAACAATAATGTAACTGAAAGTTACTAAACTACTCAGAAAAGTAGTTAAACCACAGGAACTTGAGTAGATATGTAGTTGAACTACGTACAGATATGGGCCATTCTTGTCATGAAGGACGCAGTCGTAGCTAACACATGACATCACTGTCGCAAACAACCAAAAGTGTGGAGCACGGTGGTAGTTCTATGCACACAAAACGTACGTTTCGCAGTCCGGAAAGGTGATGACATACCGTCCACTCTTTACCCGTGATGGAAAAAGCGAGGCTCATTAAAATGTCTTGGCGTTGCCTGCGGCTAAACCCTGCACAAAACAATCAAAATAAAAGTAAGGAGTTTAAAACCGGGGAAAGCCGAAAATCACTTGCTCAGCGTTAAATGAAATGAAAGTGGGTTTTAGGCACCTAACTCGCGTTGGGTTTGCTGGGCGATTGATAACTATCCCTTCCCACACATGATGGAAACACGCCACACGCCAGGTGGCACTAGCATCACTTGAAATGAAAGCAGACTGGAGCCATTATTGCAAACGTTTATGAAAGGGGTTCGAATAAATTTTAGGTTTTGTTACCTCAAAACAAATTTTTTACAGTGCGGCAAGACGGCGATATTTGCGCTCAAGCAACGGCTTCTCTGATGTTCCCTCTTTCTTGCATTTCTGTACAGGCGTTTTGGTGTAGTTCAAGCAGGTGTGTACCAGTGCTATACACGTTCTTCAAAAAGAGGAACGAGAGCTCGTTCCTCGTTCCTTCTGATGCTTGGAACGCGTTCCCCGTTACAAGTTCCATATGTGAGAGGAAATCGTTCCCATTACGGTCTAAAAAAGAGAACGTATCGTCACATATGGTTTCTCTTGTATTTTGCTAATTATATACCGGGTGATTTTTTTCTATTCGAACAGATTTATTACGAAAATTCGTAAAAGATGAACTTATGCGGTATGTGCAGGTGAGCTATAGGGCCAGGGGGACATTATGTGGGTTGCCAATCTTTGGGATAAGTCGGCTCATTGATTGAAATTCGTTAATTAATTTTTCAGTTAGTGAAAATAGACATATCCTTCCAACCAGAAGCTTAGAGAGCGTCAACAAAAAAATGTAAGCCGTTCACAATTCCCTGAAACGCCGGATTAGAGCGCAGCTCTTGAGGAGGAGGATGGAAGCGTACTGAGAGATAGGTGACTCCTTGAGGTCACATGACCTCGGGGGGAAGGGGGGGTCACGTGACCTCAGGGGGTCGCGTGGCCTCAGGAGGGTCATGTGACCTCGGGATTGGGAAGTCACGTGACCTCGCAATTCCGCCGACGGCGACGTCGACGCCGACGCCGCTCAAGCCGGAAACTGGCACCTAAGAGCTGCGCTCTAAAACATATTCATTCCCTTTCTGCGTGATAGTGTTCTGTTGCTAGCAACAATCATTTCCTCGCGAAGATCCCGATTATGGCGCAATAGTTGACGGAAGTAGCCGGCGACACAAAAGATACAATTTTTTGTCACACTTCCCCCCTCGTTGTCAAAGTTGAGGGGGTTCGCTTCAATCAGCAAAATATTTCCGCCGATGCCTATTTACTGAGCAGTCGTGCCTGTCGCCATCCCACTCGCTGGCTTCGCGGGCGACAATATCAGGCACAAAGAGGCACACCGACAGAGAGCAGAACCCCTAAATACTCGAGCCCCAGATAAATACAATAGAGCGTAAACACTGTCGCCATGTTCACCCAGGAAAGGCTAACATGGCGACAGTGTTTACGTTTTAGGTAAGAAAAAGCATAGCGTGTTGTATGAGGCGGATACTTACACGAGGTGCAAGGAGAGCCCTAACAACCTGTCAGCTGCCCTAGAGTACTTCACGAAAGACAAGCTACAATTTTCGCGCCAAGTCCCAACCAGAAGGACGTAATCTCTGTCATTCTCGACGTAAAGAAAACGTTCGTGCCAAAGCGCTTCCTGACACGCTCTATCCGGGAGGCCTTTCGCGTATACAAAGACAAGCCTCCTGATTCTGGCGTTGGGCTAACGAAATTTTATTCCTTGCGGCCTAGAAGGGTCAAATGTATTCCACACCATGAAGTGTGCGCTTTCTGTGCGCTGCGCCAATTATTACCTTTGTATTGCCGCTGTAGAGAACGTAGCAGTCTCAACATTTAACACTGGGGAAATTAACTCAGCATTTCTTGTGCGACCCACTAGCAAGTCTGCGTCTTTAAGGAGACTGTGATCACTGCCCAAAACACCAGTCTCTTACATTCGAGGAACTTCATACCCCAGAGGATGAAAAGATTGTGCTTACAACATGCAAGTTCGGTTACCTTCTGAAAAAAAAAACACACACACGCACACTGGATCCTGGAATTTGTTTTTAAAAGTCGTTCAAGTAACGGTTTAAAGTTTGATATTTCAAAATCGTATCCTAAACACGCAAGATAAAGCAATCTACGATGAAAAGCAGCTGCATGCAACGCGAGAGCAGTGTCTTTCAGTTTGACTTTGCTGAAAACTGGACCATCGTGCTTCATGACAAAGTTAAAGCATATCACTGAAGAAACAAAAGCTACGATATGACGACAAGGAAATCTACAAAAAGCGTTGCTATCATTTGTGAGGAACTGTGCGACGTTGTCGCTCACACGAGCTTGGCTCTAAAAAAAGCAAAAGAGTGGGTTCAAGACAAAGTTGCGGTATACTCGCACATGACGTACGTAAGTTACGGGGCCGCCAGTCATTTTAAGAATCGCTATTAGCTTCACCAGTTTGCACAGAATGAATGTCCAAGAGCCCAGTGGTTGTTTTCTGCATCTGGACATCGGAAAATGCATGAGGTGAAGTTGGCGCACTCGTGAAGCACCAGGCCACGCTGAACAACCTGAGAGAACGTTCAATAAACGCAATTCAGACGGCCAGGACAATGGTGAGCGTTCTATTTTATAAACGGGGTGCATCTTGCGTTTCTGGACGAAAATGAGCTTGTTCCGTATCATCAACAACATAAAAAAAGAAGAGTGGCTGACGGTGCGCCCCTTTCCTGGCATTCAGTCTTGGCACGAGTGGCGGCTGTGCAAGCCATCAACAGAAGGAAACTGTGATATTTATGTAGCACCGACAGTCGGGTCTGGTTACAAGAAACTTTAATAAATGGGTGCATCAAGGGAAGCCTTAATGTAAAATGCCGAATTGGATGCCCCAAGGACTGCTCATATTGAATGCAGGGACATCGTTTTTATCACTGTTTTCTTCGCGGTGTATCTAACCTACTATTTTACTTGGTGATAGCTCATAATCTTTATCTGATCACCATACGAGAATCATGAAACGTTACCCCCGCGCAGGATAAAATATCCCGGCTCGCCTTGATCCATTCGTACGCCGAGGGTATCGAAACTCTTACAGTCCGGCGCGGTGGCACCGCTTACCTGAAATGTTCTTAGAGCGCAGCTCTTAGGCGCCCGTTTCCGGCTTGAGCGGCGTCGGCGTCGCCGTTAGAGTTTCGATACCGAGAGTATCGAAACTCAAAAAAAAAAAAAAAAACATTTCAGGTGAGCGATGCCACGTCGGCGTGACTGTAAGAGTTTCGATACCGAGAGTATAGAAACTCTTACAGTCCGGCGCGGTGGCACCGCTCACCTGAATTGTTTTTTTTTTTTTTTTCGGAAATACGTAACTAACCTAAAGAATTTTAGTATTCTATCTGTATTTTTTTGTGTGGAATGAAAGTTCTTTCTTTTATTTTAAATATAAAATATACTGGAAAGTAAAACTTCCCACTGCATCATCTTTTCTCGAATCACTAGTCTCTAATATACCTCTTTGCACGCTGTATGTAAAATGCTGTAGATAGTTTTTCTTCATTTTTAGTGTGTAACCGATTACTCTAGATGTCAGTGACCTGATTTGAATAAAAATGTATAAATTATGTGTGTTAGTTTCCTGAAACTGGAACTCAGAGTCACTTCTCGTGTAGCGCACTGCTAAGTGTAGGCTTTGAAAAAGAACCCTAATTTGAGGAGTTGTGTCTTCTTTCTCAAAAAATAATGCAACATGCTTTTTATAGAAATCAATGCCGAAATAGAGTATGACAGGGTACCCAAATTTAAAAGAAATCAAAAGTGGTATTTTTTTTCCATCGGAAATTTTCGTTGCTTGATTTTTTCTCCATGTTTGCCTAAATATATCCAGACTATCGTATCACTAAAAAAAATATTTCGTTTTAAATAAAATTAATATATAGGTAGAATACTACCTGCAAATGATATGATTATGGTTAAATTATTTCATGCGCTACAGGCATCCAAATGTTGCAGTTTGTTTTTCAAGCAGGCATGTTTGGCAATTTGTAGATGAATAAATAAAATTTAAATAAATTGTAATATTTTATATTACAAGCAAGCTGTACCCAAAGTTCGTTTTTAAAAAGTATTTGAGTTCTTTTAACTTTATCCTTTCAGTTATTTACTTTCAAGCGTGCCCCCTTCATCAGTGCGCGTTAATGCAACTGTCCACCTCTACATACCTTACGATTTTTCCTGCCCCCAAATCTTTTTTTGTGGTCAAAACTAAGTGTGGATTCGTTTATACCAGCCATTAGACAATGGCATTTAAAAACATCAGTTGATTTAAAAATGTCGACCAGCCACCCTTGGTCGATCTTATCTGAAATCACCAGGATCACTTTTATTATTTTTATCAAGGGGTTACTCCACATTTCACGAGCATTTTACAACAACCTCACACAATTCAATTTTAAAATAGTTCTTGTTTGGACTTAACAAAAGTTGTTTCTCGATGTTGCTGTCCGCAAAACAAGCAAGGGGAGATGCGGGTATGGCTTTTGGAAGGTCAGTTTTGAAAACTACCAGTACTTCTTTGTGAAGCTCCGATTCGTTGTCGCGTTTCAAGGTGGGAAAAATGGGCAGAGGAAAAAACGGTTAGTTTTTGTGTGTCTTCGAAGTGAAGAATGTTAGAGTTGCAAGTTCAGTGACGGCTGTAGTTGGCCTTAAGTTTCTTGGTGTATAATGTTCTGAGGAAGCAAAGAAAGTAGCTGAGTTCGAGACGTCCCTCATTCAATGTCTTTTTTGTCGACTATTTTTTTTGTGAGAATTTTTTTTTTTTTGAAAAAGAAACAAAGGGGAGAGGGGACGCAGTCTCTGACACTGAAGAATAAATCTATGTCCACCAACTCTCCTGCATCCGTCTGTTACCATTCGAAGACCCCACAAAATAAACCTTAAAGTAAGTAACAAAAGTTAAAGGAGCAATGCAACAATTTTTGTACTTTGAGCAAATACAGCTTAAAACGAATCCCTAACGTTAATGACCTATGAAACACGCGTTCGTTCTTCACTCCACGCAATAGAAGACCCAGAAAAAAATTTAAGAGAAACGAGCAGCGTTCACCCCCTCAACTCGCAGCCAGAACAAGCGGCCACGTGATCTGGAGCCGATTATACGCCGCCAGTGTTGATCATAGCCACGCGCTGGGGTTGGCAAAGCGCAGGACACGCGCTGAGTTCCAGACATTGTTATGGCTCGGCTGTTGTCGTCGTTGCAGCGATTGGACACGGGTCACAACCCGAATGCTTCTCGAGCTAGCAATTGTCACGAGCCCAAGTCGAGTGCCCACGCAATGCTCGGGTCCAATCTATGAACCGCATTCAAATATCGTCACTTGGGTGTACTGCGATCCCCGAGTTACGTCATGAAATTTTACAAAGGAGAGATTGAATGAAAATGATCGCTTTTGTCCTTGAAATTACACCGCAACAAAGGAGTTTCTTGGCCAATGGCGTTGCGTGTGAGTACCCTTGAGTCCCAGGTGTGCCAGTAAGCTCGTGTAGAGAGAAAAACATTCCAATTGAATATCGTTGCACCGCTCCTTTAAGCGCAGACCGCATGGCGCGTTTTTGCTCGCGATTCAGGCGCGTCGGCGTCAGACTGACGTCCTTTCCTGCGCGCGGCCGCGCGTTTTCGCGGGAGCATTGGTTTCTACCCGACCCAGAACAAGACGCGCGCGCCGAGGCGTCGAAGCGGCTCTCGCCCAATGAGGGTTGGTCGAACTATCACGTGATCCTGCACAGTACGCTGTTTCGTATTCAACACATTTCAAAGTGTTCAAAAGTATTTTTATTTTTCATATAAAAATTGAAAAGGTGTTTCTTTTGACACACAAACCCGTTTTATTTACTTATTTGTTACTTTAATTCTCATTTTGGAGTATTTGCGTCAACATTTACATCGCGTGTTTAGAATTCTGTTATCTGGCAACGATGATAACGCGCGGCCGGCGGTGCTTGGCTTTGTCTGCATGCGGGTCCCCCGCGTCAGCTTCCGCGCAAGCGTCATAGCGCGTCGCGTTTTCGCGTGTAAAAAAACGAGCCATGCGGTCTGCGCTTTAAAGAGATCCTACTCTTCTTAAAGTTATTTTCTATACTTCTTAGATTTTTCTCATTAGAAACAAAGTAAAACTTACCTCACTGTACAAAAAAGATAAAAGGAAAAGAAAGTCGTTTCTTTCTTTGTTCCTTTAAAATCGTAAAGAGATCCACCAATGCCGTGTAGAACAACGGCGTTCCTTCGTTCCTCCTAAGGAAAACGCCGTTCCGTACAACACTGCTATGCACTTGCTGGTGCCCCTGCATGCGGTTACAGTCATCTTGGCTACCGAAACCTTGAAGGCGCGTTCACACTCTTGCAACCGAGTACGACCGAGAAGGACTTCTTGGGACCGGATGCGCTGAGCGGAGCTGGTCCTAAGAGATCGCAAGAGGCTTAAAAACCGGTTTGGTCTCTCTGGGTCGTACTCGGTTGCAAGAGTGTGAACGGACCTTAAGAGGACCGCAAACAGCTGTTTACTCGACAATTTCAATGGTGTTGGAGACGGGCCTCAGCAGTGAAAGGTAAACGGTTTTTCACCACGCAGAGGATCGAATTCGAGACATGACTTCTCTCCTGTTAAATCACTTTTGCTATCGTTCTCGTCATTCCGAGAAACATGCAAACGGCGAAGATATAAAGAAGTCCGTTTCAGATGAAACTATTTTCCGAAAGTTGGCTACGCTAGGCATATATACCATTATCAGTAACATTAACAAAGAAAAATGTTATTGATTATGGTTTTCTGACATCACGCGAAGCAGCTCCAAGCCGTTCCCGGCGGTCATCGTAGCGCTCCACAGAATTAAATGTTTTCTTGTAGGAGCACCCAGTAATCAGAACAGACGGCTTCTTGTTCTTCTGAAACAAGAAAAAAAAATCACTGAGTCTTGCTCACAAAAATACGACGACTTTCCTCTGTGCAGCCAGAGAACTCTGGTATCGTTATTGATCATTTATTTATAGGTTTTCTTTGGCACGGACAACCGTAAACTCTTAGCGGGAACCAACGAAGCGGGGTATGCAAATGACTCTTGACTTGTCCAGACGAATGCTCTGTTGAGTCGGATATAATTTCTATACAAGTTCGTCCATTGTACTATCGTAATCTAGAGGAAAAATGAATTGTCTCGCATGTCTTTTTCTCTTTTCGTCAAAGAACGCCCACTCTCAAAGAGAAAAATAATTATATAGCATAAGCTGCTATTTTCATCAAATATGAATTGATTATATGCATACCTTATATTTTATTATATTTACTTAGTTGTTTTATTTATTTATTTCAGTACCCTCAAGGCCCTGGGGTATTACAGAGGGGAGTGGTACAAGGCAAATTTGGAATACAAACGATATATAAACAATAAAAGCAAAGCACTAAAAATCTTTAAAAAAATGTAAACAAGTTAAGGAATTTATAAAACAAGGTAAACAAACAAAGAAAAATATTAACACAAGTAGGCAGTCACCGCACTTTTAAACAAGTCAAAGGACGATATCTTTACTAATTGCGTGTTAAGGCGATTCCACTCCGAAGATGTTTTCGGAATAAAAGAATTATAATAGGCTGAGGTAATGCAATGAGGAATTCTGACTTTAAATTAGTAATCTACGCGCGGCGAGATGAAAACAAGATTGAAAATTAGTTTGTTTTTTAGCAAAGTATTGGAATGATAAATTTTATAAAAAAGACACAAACAAGATATTTTTCGGCGTAATGAAAGAGCAGGAAGTGATAAATTCGTTTTCATAGTTGAGGCACTAGATGTGCGATTATAGTTAATAAATATAAAACGGGCTCCGCCATTCTGCAAGGCTTCAAGATCAGTCACGAGAGTTCAAAGACCCATATCCCAAATTGCTGCGGCATAGCTAAGTTTGGAACGCACAAGGGTTTTAAAAATTAGTAGTTTTGGGGACACTGCTAACCTGAAGTTTCTCTTTAGGTAACCAAGCAGGGAGTTAGCGTTGGGGATAATGTGGTCAGTATGAGTTTAGAAAGACATATTTGAAGTGATGTGCACGCCAAAGTACTTGTAGCATGGAACAGTTACAAGAGGAATTTTAAAAATTGAGTAAATAGAAGGTATAGGGATTTGACGGGAGATATTCATCCCTTCACATTTGGTAGTATCAAGGGACATTTGCCACAAATCACACCAATCAGCCACAGCTTGTAAGTCATTTTGAAGAGGGGTGATGTCAGTAGTATCACTGACTTCTCGATAAATTACACAATCATCAGCGAAGAGGCGAATAGATGATGATACACACAGTGGTAAGTCATTTACGTAATTTAAGAACAACAGGGGCCCCAAAAGAGACCCTTGCCGTACACCAGACGTAATAGGTTTTATAGAAGAATTTACATTGTTAGGATGAACGAACTGAGAACGATTTGTTAAAAAAGAAACATGTGTTCCAAGACAGCACGTTAGGATCGAGATTGAGTTGACTGATTTTAAAGAGTAAACGTTTATGAGCAATTTTGTCGAAAGCTTTGCAGAAATCTAAAAAAGCACAGTCAATCTGGGATCCACGGTCAAGTATGGAAGGCACATCATTAGTGAAGGTCAGTAGTTGAGTCTCACATGAAAGGGATTTACGAAAGCCATGTTGGGATGGAGAAAAGAAGGAATTAGAGTCCAGGTAGTTAACCGAATGAGTGAATATGACGTGCTCGAAAAGTTTAGAAGGTGCGCTGATTAAGGAAATGGGGCGATAGTTGAGAGGACTCTGTTTATCGCCATGTTTATGGAGTGAAATCACCCTCCCTATTTTCCACTCCTCAGGCAATACACCAGATGCAAGGAATTGCTCAAAAAGTTTGGAAATCTAGATTGCGATATATTTTTTTGTATTCTTAAAGGCCGGCCCGCCAGCAGAGAGAAGGAACGTGACCCTCACTTTCCTTCTCGCCACTATGAAAGGAGGAAATCACCTCTCGTTTCCTCCTCGCCATTTTCCAATTTTTTTCTTGTTTTTGTTTTTTTGCCTGCTGCCTGTTCTTCTTTTTTTTTTTGACAAATTTGGGGTGAAGGAAATTAGAGCGTGAAGGATTTGAAAAGATTATCCAGAAGCCAGCCGGCACACCTGCGACAAGGAGCTGGACCAACCGAGTAGCTGTTTTGAGCGAGCTTGGCACTTGCTCTTCCCAACGAGTTGCATCGGATTTTTTTAGCATTGGTTTGGACGACAATTCCTGCTGTTGAGAGCACAAATACCTTGTTCTGCTCAAAGAAGTAGTCATTGAAGTATCAATTTTATTATAAATATCTGATTTGGCATCTTTCGTTGTTTAGGCGGATTCATGGCGACAACGGGAAGTACGAGCGGCGTTTTCTGTATGTCAGGGATGGCGCTCCATAGACCAGTGGTTCTGAATCATTATGGTTCGTAAACCGGCAGAGGTGACGGAGGATCCCATCCGTAGTGGGTCTAGCACTTTTCGGTGTAGAGCGTTTTGCTGTAGGGCATTTCGGTGCGAACTTTTTGGTGCACAGACATATCAGTGTACGGACGTTTTGCTGCAGAGACTTTTCGGTGTGGGACTTTTCGGTGCGCGGATATTTCGGTGCACGGACATTTTGATGCATGGACATTTGACGCTATGGTTTGCTCGCCGGTATCTCTTTTCCAACGTACGCAGACACGCTTCACATCGTGTTTGCGCGTTGAGTTGATAGAGATAGTCTCCTCTATAAGGTTTTGGCTTTATTATCTGTCCTGCTTTTAGGAAACGACCCAAACAGCAAGACGTTTGAAGATGTTTGTGTAGTCAGAACAATTTTAAATATCTTCAAATGCGCCTCCTCCGCGTAATCGCATAGCTCCGATTGTTAATAATAAATTGTGATGACCTCGCACGACAAAGAAAAACAATGTAATTATCACTTGCAACTCATTAGGGAATAAAGTAGGCGTGTGCGGGCACAAAATAAGTGCAATAAAATCAAATATCGATTTGAATCAAGTAAACAAGCCGAATTTGGTGAATGCTAAAACTATTTTATTTGGTATCAAATGTTTGCTCATCCTCGTACGAAAAAAAGCAGTGACCACAGCTCATACACAGCGTATGATCTCGGGTCAACGTCTCCTTACATGCCGTAATGATGTCGCCGGACGTAAAGAACTGCCTTACAATCGTTCTTATAAAGGGTGATTTTTTTTTAACGACTAGACATTTGTTTTAGAAAAGACGTCAGAGTTACGCACTTGCGGTTTGAGCCTTATCTGTAGTCATCAAAAACGCTAAATCATTCATTTTTAAAGAGATGCAGTGCACGTGAAGTTGCTCACGGCGTCCTAAAAAGCCTAATTTGGACGCGAATCGTGTTACCGCAATCTTTTCGGCCGCCGCACTCCTTGCCCCTTCTACAGTGGCGTTGTCACAGCGATGCGCATGATTTGTCGCTTTGGCTTCATGGCGTTAGGCTGTGCCACGCGGAGATGGAGCCCACATAAAATCAGAACTATATTTTCGCTCCCAAATTAGGAGGACGGCGTATAATAGAGTACGCGCGTTACATCTTTTTAAGAATGGACGGTTTGGTGGGTTGCGATTATATGGCCAACAACTTTCTAAATACACGGTGCCGTTTTCTTTTCTAATTAAAAGGTTGATTAGCGAATTTAGGCAATCGCTAGGTTTTAGCCGCGTTCTTTCTTAAACCCAATCTTCGCCTGGCCGTAAAGCTCACATCCACAAAGCGCTAATTGGCACGTTTTTTTCTAATAACTAGTAGGTAAAAAAAAGAAAAAAAAACAACCTTGTATATAAAACAAAGGGCAGTTCTCTGATATAAATAAGGTGCGGGGCACGCGTCTTGCATGCACCTCTATTTTTTTTCGGCCAATAAACACACATCTTGGGACATTCCAAATTGAGTTTTTGATGGGGCGGGCGCTTTATCACGGCGTATTTTGTCATGTTTCATAAGCTTTATTACTCTAGTCAGAAGGAAGCCACGCGAGCCGTACCACGTTGCAAACATCTAATCGGGTGTTTGTCACGGAGCTCTAGAACATTCCAATTGACATTTCGGTTCTTAATACATTTAAAAAAGTTTGTTACTTAGTCCTAAACATTTAACTTATTAGGCATAATTAAAAATACGGCAACTCTCGCAAGACGTCTGCCCAAAACATAAAGTTGGTTTCATTGGTGTAAAGTGGCTGCGCTCTAATTTCGCGTTACAGAGATTTGTAAGCGCCTTTCATTTTTATGCTTGGTCTTTAAAGATTCGTGAAAGGCATTCGCGACCTGTCAAGCCGCGCACGCGGACAGCGCGGCTTCCTCGGCAAGTTGTTCCCTCATCGAAAACGACAATGAATAAAAGGTACGATCAAAATCTTAACGCCTGAAGAAAGCGCAAGTTTAAAATAATTCAAAGTTTATTTTATTTCTACTGTATTCAAATTTCAACACTCGTCGTAGGCAGCATGAAAGGAAGCAGTGCATTCTTGGTGCAAAACAGTGCCCAGTCAACGATCCTACGCTCAAACACGCATCACCAAGAAAAGAGTCAAAGTACAGGCTAGCTGGTGGAAGTCAACCATTTCGTCGTTTACCCTGAGACTGGGTTTCTTTTTGAAGAGCAAAAGTAACAGAGAAAACAGACACGTCTGTTTTTTCTGTTACTTCTGCTCTTAAAAAAAAAAAAAAAACCCAGTCTCAGGGTAAACGACGAAATGGTTGACGCATCACCACCCGACCGGTTTGAAAAATAAATAATTTCCAGTATTTTTGGTAGAAAAGGCGAATTTTCTACTGAGCGTGATATTTTGTGGACCCAAAAGTCCTGTAGCCAAGATCGGTGGTTGACAGCTTCAGGAAGACGAAGAACGACGGATGCATCATTTCCCGCGGAAGTACTGTTTAGACGTTGAATTCCACATAAAATTGTATATGGACAAATTGTGGCACGATACCGAACTTGCTTGATTACTTTTCTTGTAGAGACAACATAACCAGGCATAATCTACAGATATTGCAGAATTTATTTTAATTGGCGTACAGTGCGAAACAAGTATAGGACATAAAGAACACAATAGAGCTCTGCATTTCTACTGCATTTATTTCTGTACTTTTGAACATAGTCCGCATGACTATATTCAAAAATTGCCAAATCGTTTCAGCCTACCTCTTTTTATAGTTTTTTTCATGGATGAATTGTGGCGAATCCCGGCTGGGTTCGGGTTAAAATCTCGCACGTGTTCAAGGACATATTTCGGCATGATTTCCAGCTTGGTGACAACGTTGAGCTGGCCGCTGTTTCGCTTCTTTTCTAAGTAGGCGGGGAACGCCAGACGCCTAAATTAGCCAAGCAGCCCCAAAACTTGCGGTAGTACACCTTCCGAACTCCTGGGTTTTTTTGAAGATCGTCGCTGGCCTTCGCCCACCCTGAAAGAGCCCCGAACAATTATGATGGAAGGGCTGCAGAGGCTATCTAAGCATTCCATTACTTAATCAGTGAACAAATGGGAACAGAAGAGAATGAAAACTTCGTAATACCTGCTGTCTTTTAATAAATGGCATAATATGCTACTATTGCTAGTTGCACTATTTTACGCGAAGAAAATTGTGATTTTGCGGTTCAATCTCCGTGTTTTCCGTTCTCTTTGCTGATACGCAAAATATTTGTCGGCTGTCGAGTTTTCAGTTACATTTGTTGACAGAAACTAAATGCACGTTTGGCCACGAAGAAATTTTTTTCAAAGGCTGAAGGTAGATGAAATATACCATAAACCGTTTCACTTTTTATGGAAGTTTGTTTTTACTCTTCTTAGTAGCTTCAACGAGGCAACCGTTACTCTAGAAAGCACCTGTAGTACGAACCTATATATTATGCCCCAGAAATGGTCAGACTGTGTCCCTCTGACTCCAATATCTTTGACCTGCAATTACTCATGAATATTACGTTGCACAAAAAAAAACAGTATAGTGATACAATCACTCTTCAGTGTGCCGTTATTAGAACGACCAATTTTCAACTCTCTTGGTAGAGCTCAAAGTTCAAATAAAAATACCCATCTTTTTTCCTTCTGCTGTGATGTTCAAGTTCCGTTCACTCGAGATAAATATGCGGTGTTGTAGCGTGTGTGGCCGCATGCGGAAGTATCTGAATGTAAAAGAACTTGTTGTTGGGCTAGTTGGTGTTGACTATCTGAGTGTGTTTTAAAGCTGCAAACAAAAGAGAGAAAAAAAGAAGAAAAGCGAGCCAGCCCGAACCCTTCCAAGCTCATATCCAGCCTGCCTAACTAATCCCTGGTGTTTGGGATTAAAGCAGAGAACCTTGAAGGGTTACAGAGATTTTGTCGGGGGCCGGTAAGCCCATTAGCACTCGTGCGAGAAGGCCGTAAAAAGCGAGGAGGAAAATCGAGGAGGAAAGGGGAGGAGGAAAAACAGAAAAGAGGGGGAGTCTTCTGCCAAGCTGAAGAAAATTTTGAGCGCCCGCCTTTAAGGTGTGCCGAGGTGACATTGTCAACTCCAAAAGACGAAGATGTTTTAGGTTATCAATCAACATTACAATTCCGTCATAGTGAATTACAAGAGAATCCATAGGTAAAAAGTTAGTATTGGGAGCAATAATCATCGACAAGAACGCGTTCACAAATTGTCTTTTAAAATTGAGGCACAATGCTCATTTGGAATAACAACACCATTATTAGTGAGGGAGATATCATAGGTTTTGTTTCCATTTATTACACGCCAAAACTGTTTAGGACTGTTAAGTAACATGGAGTGTAAGGTCACATTAAAAAATGTTACTTTACCGCCCTTGACGGCTAGCTCATAAACATCCTCAGCTCCGTAATAGATTTCCCAACGTGCTTCACTACAAGAACGTTTTGCAGAACGGAACAAATGTTTATTTTTGTTGTTAAGGCGCTTAAGTGTTACAATAAACCACGGAGACAAAAAATTTGTTTTAATGGCCTATATAGAAGGAATATGTTAATTAAAGATACTAATTTAATTTTAAATATGAACCAATTGCTTTCAACTGAGCGTTTAGAAAAATTAGAAAGGAATTCGTCAAGGAAGCCAGCTAATTTGTTATTTATAGCGCCAAAATTAGCTTTACTATAGTCAAAAAATGTTTTGTTGGCTTACTAGCATCAGACATTGGTGTAAGTAGTGAGAAATGTATAATGGAGTGATCGCTAATACCCGGTAAGTAGGATATGGAAGAGGCAAAATTAGAGTCAGAGGAGAAATTGAGATCTAGTACAGTGGCCGAAGACACAGCGACTCGAGTAGGTTCAGTAACAAGTTGTGTTAATGAAAAATCAGAGCCAAGGTTGAGAAAATCAGAGTAAACTGCAGAATTGCAAGTGGTAGTTGGGAATGCTCCTGACCAGTCGGTTTAGGGCAAATTGAAATCGCCAAGTAAAAATAAAGGTGAAAATGGAAAGCTAGATGTAATTGTGCATAACACATCATGCAGGGCAGAACAAAAAGGTGTGGACGCATTAGGCGGACGATAACAGCCACACAAAATAACGTTTCTATCGGCTGCGATTAAACGCACGCAAAACAATAAAAGCTGGGTGGTTCTGCTCACTTGGTAACATTCAAAATTTACATTTACTGCAATTAGAACCCCCCCCCCCCCCCCGCTTATTAGTTCGGTCACAGCGATGAAACCTGTAACACTGAACACAACAAAAATTTTCATTATTGCGAATAACACTCGAAAGCCAAGTTTTTGTAAGAATAACAACGTCACCCGACGCCGCTCCAATGGCGGAGGACAAGTCATCGCGGTTTCGAACGATACTTTCTATGTTTGTAAACAAAACTGAAATATTTTTTTGAAAAAGATTGGGAACAAAACGGTTTCTTAATTGCGACATTTTTTACCTACAAATTGCCATATTTGTTGACGCATTGATCGATTCGTTTGGGCTGCCCTCACAGATTTGGTTAGTCTCGTAATTGAAAAGAAATAGTTTGTTCCCCAAATGTAATCTGTCAACGTTGGTGTGTCTTAGCTTGGAGCATGATCTTCGCACAGTTTCTTTGTGTTTAAAAAAGGAAATTTTACCATAATAGGTCGGCTTTTTATTACGATGAAACCTTCCGTTTCGATGGGCCCTTTCAATCGTATATGAAGTAATGTGTTTGCCTAGTTTATCCCTGCATACGTCGAGAACTAGATTTTCGGATTCCGCCCACGATTCCCCAGCAGAGTCCTGAACTCCAAAGAAAAGTAAGTTAAAACGTTGGAACGACTCTCGGCATCATCGGAGCGCCGTTTCAAAAGCGCTATCTCAGAAAAAGGCTTTCGACCTTCGTTTCGATCGATTTCAGTCGCCGCGTTTGCTTTGGATTTACAAATTGCAAGGTCAGTTTCAACAGTCATCACATGTGTTGTTTGGGCAGATAATGAATCAGTTGTGCGTTCTTGGTCGTCAGTAATTTCTTTTAGTTGCACCACGACACCTGCTTGACCTTCGTGTAATCGATTAACAAAAGTTTTAATCCTAGTTAGAGTCTCCGCCTGTGCTATGGTCATAGGACCAGGGTTACGTTGGACGTCGCCACTTAAAAGTAATATGAGGTCTAAAACATAGCAAACTTTATTTAAATATATTAGACTTTTAGAATGACGGCACTCTCCTCTTTTACGTTAAAGATTACGTAGGCGATATTTAATATTTTTGCATAGAAACATTAATGGAATCATTGTTTTCCGCCCCCCCCCCCTTTCTACGTATTTTCCTCATATTCAATTATTGAATTGTTTGATTGACCTGATCTCGCATGATTTATTCATACTCACGCTCCGAGACGAGTTTTGCGATCTTATCATTAATTCTTTGTTAAATGAATAATCTCAATTGGCCTCACGACTCGAATACATTACTTGTTTAACTCTCTTGGCGCGGCGGAAATTCACAATTTGGGCTTAAATCTTTTAGCATTTAAGTTGCTTCTGACTAGTCAGCAATTTCTTTGTTTGCGCATCATTACCAAGGCTTCAGCTGTTCACGAGTACTGAAATAAACACAGGAATTCATTAATCAATGAATACACATTCATAGCAAATCCGGAGCCAGTCGGGTTTATTATAAACGACCCATGATTATGTAGTTTTTTTACTTTTTTTGTTAAATATAGTGAAAAACAGGAGGCTGAAATGAACTGAGCAATCAGCGCTTTTTTTTATTGCGGAGATTGAGGCCGTTTCTTTTGCTCTTACATAAAACACACACTATGTGAACATCCACCCAACTGACCCGAATTTGAATACATGGAATATGCCAAGTAGTTAATCATTTTGATATTTTAATTCTTTTTTGCGTCATGGATGTTGCGAACTTCCGCTCTATTTTTTCGGGCTTCGCCTTTACGTTATTGTTAGAAGTCATGAATGACATAATTTTAAACCACACCTCACTTTCAACTTTTTAAATCAACAAGGTTTTCAATGAACGTATTCCCTTGTATCTTACGCTCGTAAACCGAATAGGTTAAGAATATTAAACTCTACGCTAATAACTATTCTAGTAATCATTCAGTAAATAGTAGAGCATACGAATAAAGCAGTAAATTCCTGTTATCACACTCTTAAATAGGCAACACAAAGCCGCTGCATTCTCGGAGTGAGTGATACGTTTTGTCGTTGCAGAAAATATAACTCGATGCTGATATTCCTCAGAATATTGGTATCATGTTTCCAAAGACATGCTTTGGATTTGATGTATATCTTGAGTTATTTCGATGAAACTGAATTGTCTTCTTCGTCATGATTGATTTCTAGATTCGGAAGTTTCCTTCGGGTATTAGTTACTCACTTTAATTTCAACTGAGGTAGCACATACATTTCCTTCCTGATGCTAGCTAACTCAAACAAGACAATTGAACGAATTACGAGGACGCGTTGATTTCAATATCAGAATAAAGGTGCTACTACGCTGCTTACTCATAACAAATCCATTAAAACTAGAGGTGTGCGAGCGAATACTGAGATGTCCTCTCGAATCGAAAAGTTCCAAATGGTAGCTAAAAAGTCGAACGTTAAATAGAATACGAATGCGAAATTGTTTTCGCAATATTCACAAGACTCAATAAGAAAACCACGTAGACGATAAAAAACTTCCCACGTCATTGATTCGTTTAATGTAGACTGTGATCCTAAGCAGGGTGGCGACATATCAGCAAGAACGCGAGAAGCGGATCATAAAATTAATATATGCAAACTTGGTAGTGATTGCACCTCAACATCGAACGAAACTATGATATGCAAAATCCAAACTCTACACTCGTCTAAATATATATATATATATATATATATATATTGCTCTAGCAAATAAGCTTACTAAAGTCACTACGAAGAGTCATACATGCAAACTGGCATACATGTTTGTGTATTACTCTTCATGCACTGAAATCGACAAGCTTGTGGCATTATGAAAAGTCGGGGTGGAGGGCGCGATGTTATACGGTTGATTGGTCGCTGTGTAGCTGGGTGGGCGGGCTTAGGAAGCATTGTGGTGAGTGTTAATTTTCTTGTAGGGCACACAGAACGAAGGAAAGCCAACACGAATAAAAATGAAGTCAAAAAACAAATTTGAGTTTTACGTGCCAAATCAACGGTGGGGATCTTGCCCGCTTCAGTGGAGGAGGAGTGGGGATTCATTCCGACAACAGGGATATTTTGACGTGCAAGTTAAATCTCAGTCAAACGTCGCTGTATCCGCAAAAAACAACAGTGAGATTGCTGGCACCTTGGCCGTAATAAAAGCGGTGTTTCTGATCAAACTCAAACTGTGCTCCCCCCTCCTCCGTACCCACCCCTCCTCACACACCTTTCTCCGCTAAATTTAGCTGAGCAATATACGCCACGTTACTTCAACACCAATTCAGGTTTCCTGCTAAATTTAGCGGAGAAAATTACGTCACATCACTCTGTGTCGTCACCTATGAAAAACTCCTGTTTCCCCGCTGAATTTAGCGGGGATTTGAAATGGTGTTGAGGTCACTTGGCTTAAATTTTTCCGCTAAATCTAACGGAGAAACTTAGTTTGTCCGGTAAATATAGCGGATAAAGTGAATTTCCCCGCTAAAATTATCGGGAAATCGAATTGGTGTTGAGGTCACGTGACGTCGATTTTTCCGCTAAATTTAGCGCGGATACGCCTACGCCGATGACTTGAAACACGGAAACGGGCGCCTAAGAGCTGCGCTCTAAATGTGAATTGTACTTGTATCATTCACTCCTGCCTTGGTCCCAATGGGCTTGCGGTATCGATAAATAAATAAAATGAGAGCTGTCCTTGAACACGTCAAAATAATGATGATGATGATGATGACGATGATGGCGGGGACGATGACGCTGATTAATATTACTATGTTCAAAAACGCTGCATGGCCGTTCCTGGACACTTAATAAAGATTATTCTTCGTTCCTTTATTTTTATTATTATTATTATTATTATTATTATTATTATTAAGGCAATTTTAACGGAATTGTTGGTGCTCTTGATTTTATTTTTTCCCATGGTTGTTCCCGGAGCGAATTGGTGCATGTACTTCTGTGGACTGATTTGATGTGTATTGATCTGCATTAATGTTCGACAGCATTTATTTTGTCTTATTGTCTTCGTGTCTCTTTTATGGCTCTTTACGCCTCGTTTTCCCTCTATTGTTTATTGCTTGTCTCAATGTTTTACTCGTGTTTCAACACGAGGAAAACGCTGACTGTTCTTTAACACTCACTGTTCTTGAACATGCAATAAACATTAGTATATTATTATTAACCATATTATCATTACAATTACTATTATTAGAACGGAAAAACTGTTCTGCAACGACTGCACCTTTAAAAAAGAATTACTCTGGAAAAACTAGACCTCAACTCCTTCATTCATTTTCCACCTCTGCTTCCTTCCGGCAAGTGTCATTTTAGGGCTGGGTTCATTTTTTATTGCTATCCTAGTAAGCTACTGTCGCACGGCGCTTTTTCTCGTATCTTGAAAGCGTCGCTGTACTTCCTTTCTTTCTCGCTATTCCTCTTTTTTTTGTCTTGAGGTGTTTCCGGTACTTTCATGGGCTTTCTCTCTCTCTCTCTCTCTCTTTATTGTGTCTCTTTCTTTTTGGCCTATTTGTTTGTCCGCATTTATCGTACCTCCATTCCAACAATCCAAAAATATGGGACTAAGTTGTTCAATGACCGCTTTTTTCTTCTTGGTGAATCCTTGAGGCTGCGAGATCTTTATTTATTTGGGCACTTATCCCGTTTTGAGTCCTCTATAAGAAAACAAGTCTGTCCTACTTCTTTTTTATCTCTACGCGCACTTTTACCCGTTCTCTTTGTTTCCTCGGTTCAGGGAAAGGGACAAGCATTTCTCGAAGTGTCAGCTATGCCTCTGTTCCGACTTACTTCTTATTTCGAGTTGTGATATCGAACGGGCCGCACCATGTAGCTTCCTTCAGGAGCTGCTCTTGTATCCCACCGTCAGATATTTATTCTTTCAAAGTTCTTTCCTCAAACTGTTTTTTAATAGGTAAGCGCCACAAAACACAGTGACAATATAGTAGGCAGACAGAAACGTACTCAGATCTAACATCTGTTAAAAAAAACACTCACTTTTGTGTTTTTTGGCACTTACCTACTCGGTCATGAACACACTGGCCGAAATTTCCGCTTTACTATTTTTCTATTGTGTCACTTTATTGCTCAGATATGTATTGGCGGGCATTTGTCAGGATCCATTCCTTTGAATATTAGTATTCATGTTTTTTCACTGTTGTTCAATCATCCCCTTCCATCTGAAATGTATTTTTTATGTCTGCATAAATAAGAAATTAATCCAGCACTGTCGTTTGTCTCGTCTTTACTTTGTTCTTGCCTTGTGGTGTTGTTTTAAACCAAGACGCTCAGCTGAAGATTTTAAAAATATATACAAAAACTCTGCTAGAACAATAAAGCTAAAGCCGTGAAAAATTGGAAATAATTGAATCGACAAAGAAATACTAGAAATGAGTGTTGAAAAAACAGATTATGGAATAGATGTAAACAAAATCCACATGACATAAAATTAAAAGAAGAATTTAGACGACTACGAAACAACCTCACTGCGAAAGTTAGACTTCCTAAAAAGAGATTTCATATGACGCAACTCCAGGAGTGCGGGAAGAACTTAAGAAAACATGGTATATCGTAAATCAAATAATTGGCAGACCCCCTAAATATAATATAGACGCATGTCTACAAAAAACTTTCGGTGCAACTGACTTTGATAAGCTTAGCAATGAGTTTAATAACACCTTCATCACAAAGATACAAGACTTGCGTAACCATGCAAACAACACCGAGGGAACAGCTAAGCTATTAGGGAATTCAACTCTTTCGGCGTACTTGCCCCAAATGACAGAATCAGATCTAGAATACATAGTTAACCGTATGTCTATAACAAAGCCAGCGTAATTTGATGAAATAAGTTTAGAGATATAAAACATAACATAGGCTGCTTAAAACGCGTTCTACTTGCTATAATAAATGGTATGCTGTCTACGGGAAATATACCCAATAAGTTAAAAGTTTCAATAGTACGGACAATTTATAAGAAAGGAAACAAGAAAGATATTGCTAATTACAGGCCCATCGTGTTGTTGCCGGCAATTTCTCAGATACTAGAAAAATTTGTTTTACAAGTCATGACCTTGTTTTGTGACAAATTCTCACTAATAAGCAACTGCCAGTATGGATTCCGGCAACAAAGAGGCACGGTACTTCTACTGGAGGAGATAACAGACTTCATTAATGAACAAATTGATAGTAACAAAATAGTACTTACGCTCTTTTTACACCTGACAAAGGCCTTTGATACAATATATCACTCACTTTTAGTTGAGAAACTAGATAAAATTGGTTTCAGAGGGCATTTCCGTACATTTTTTAAAAGTTACTCCACTGAAAGAACCCAACGAGTTCAAAAAGGAAATAGCACAAGTTCTGCTGCGCACCCGAACTCTGGTGTGCCTCAGGGTTCGGTATTGGGTTCCATGCTATTTAATATATATGTGTGAACGACCTATCTTTGCTTCCTTTAAAATCAAAAATGTATCAATACGCTGATGACGCAGCCTTGGTTATCACACACGAAGATTATAATACTGCCGTTTCAATTTTACAGGACGACATCAAACAAATTATGAGTTGGTTTTAAATAAACGATATTCTTGTGAACAATGATAAATCGAACCTCATGTGCTTTCGAACTCACCAGAAACGAATTAACCTTAATCAACCCATCTTTTTCCATTCATCGGAATGTAGACAATGCTCTTGCTCACCACTACCATACGCCAGTGAAACTAGGTGCCTTGGTATACACTTTGACGAGTATTTATCTTGGAATCATCATATTGACTACCTACTTAAACACCTGCGAATAATTTCTTCATACCTCTATAAACTCCGAAGTTCTGCAAGTATTAATCTAAGGCGATTGATTTATCAGATGTTAGGTGAATCAAAACTAAGATATGGTATCCACATATATGCACTTTCATCTAAATACACACTACAGAAAATAAATAACCTAATTAAAAAAAATTATACAAAACATGACATATGGTACGCTTAGAAAATCTTTCGTTTCAAGAACAGCTGTCAGAACTCCAATTGTTAACAGTGGATGACCTGCACAAATTCATGGTCCTCACAAAAATATTCTTTCTCACACGATTTCAAAATACCACCGCTAAAGAAAAACAATTAAGGCACACAGAAAGATTTCACATACCAAGAATATACACAAATTATGGGAAAATGCTGAGGAAGCATTATGTACCAACATATTTTAATCATCTTCCCGATAGTTTACTTAATCTGTAATCCTTAGCACAGGTGAAAAAAGAAATGCGCAAATGGTGTAGTACGCCCGGAGAAGAATACAGAGCTCCCAGACCCATGCATTTCTTTTTCACGGCCCCACTGTGTTGTTGCATTCTATTTGCACGCCTGCATTCACTGTTGGTCTATTCGCGACTGTTTGTATTGCCATGATTTTAAACGCTAGAGTTTATTATTCTGTGTCATTTGTGGTATTACAAAGTCTATGTAAATCATTATTCATATTGTATAAAAATAGGTAATTTCGTTTCATGCTTACTGACCTAAAAGTTTGTGCTTGTATACTGTTAAGGCGATGAACCATTTGTTTTCTTTTACTTATGTTGAGTTCCGCATAAATAGCACTCCAATCAGTGTATCAATTTAGTTTTACTCACTTCCGATTTGTTAAATTCATCCTATGCTGGACTGTAAGTACTCACGCTGAAGCATGCAAGTGGTTTTGTGAGACTTAGTAAATTGCATGTATGCTTTCTTTGTGAATAAACTTATTATTATTATTTAAAAAAAAAACTAGCCCAAACATATATTTTACCAGGGTCATGAATCCCTCGGTTCTCAAGCGTAGCACTCACTTCACGCGCTCAGAGGAGTTGTGTACTAATACGTACATTCAATACCCGACACTGCGAAATAGCACCTGACCATATCCTTGAAGGCAGACCTACAAAATCCCCCTCCGCCGGGAAGAAATGAGGTTCCCAGTTTCCTACTTTCCACTCCCTTTTGCACTCTTGTCTCACTTTCTCTCCACTGGAACGTGTCCCTGAGCTACTCTCCGCAGAGAAAGGGTGGGTCTCCCTTTTTCTCAAATGATAAGGATGAATAGATTTCAGTTGAGTGGATTATTGAGCTAGTTGATTTCCGAACTTGGAATACATTTTAGCGCTCAAAAACAAGGAAAAAAGACGAGATTCAGAAACCAAAGTGCGCTACTAACAACTGATTTTCTTACATGAAACGACACTTATATACCATCCGAGTTTCAAATATCGCCCCGTCACTAGCCAACCCGATGCCAGTCCGCGTCAGTGAGGAACACACGTTCCTTGTCGATTAGATCAATTGAGGCCACGATGGCACAAGCTGCCCACCCTTCTTAATCTAATCTGCCTCGACTATCTCCCTCACAGTTTTTTTCCGTGCGCCTCGCCACAATCTTGCACTCGGAAAACAATGGCAAACACTTGCAGCTTTGACAATGATCAGACAGATGACCGTCCCGATAATTTCCTACTTTAAGTTTGTGTTCCCTTAGCCTATCATTAACACACCTACCGGTCTGACCTATGTATATACTGTTTTCCTCATGATAAGGGGATCTGATACACTACTTCCTCCGCACATACAACGAAGGGATTCCTGTGTTTTACCGCACAGTCAGAAGGAGTCTTACGAAAAGGATCTGTTATCCTACATAATCTACGAAGTTTGTTTGGTGCGGAAAACACTACTTTTACGTTCAAGACGCACATATTGGCAATGCTCCTTTTTACCATATTCGAATGAGCTGAATTGCTCGGAAACAGGGTTTTTTGAGCTCTAGGGTGGTACATCCAACACACATGTCTTTCAGAAAAGGTGAGTCTGATATCCAGGAACTGCAACACACCATCTACCGGTAATTCCTGAGTTAGTATGAGGGGTATAAGATATTTAAAAAAAACTGTAGAGAGGACATTTTATTTCTGAGCGCGTCATCCTATTTTTGAGGGCATATTGAACGCCCTCAAAACAATCATGCCACCATGTGATGTCAGAAGGCCTGGGCAGGCAGTGTAGGCGGTCGTTGGCAGCTGGCTTCCCGAAGAATGTGGTCGTGTCAGCTGCAGATATCGTATTAAAAAAATTGCGTAGTGAAGTTTGCCTCGCCCAACGGCTCTCAGAGATAAACAAAATGTCGCGGTGATATCGTACCTTCACAAAACGGCGCATGGCCTGAAAAAAAGTGGCCAATATATCGAACGTAAAAGTAGTGTTTTCCGCTCCAAACAAACTTAGTGGATTATATCGGATGACAAATCCTTTTCGTAAGGCTCCTTCTGGCTGTGCGGTGAAACACAGGAATCCCTTCGTTGAATGTTCGGAGGAAGTAGTGTATTAGATCCCCTTATCATGCGGAAACAGTGAATATAGGTCAGACCGGTAGGCGTGTTAATATAGGCTAAGGGAACACAGACTTAAAGGGGGAAATTATGGGACGGTCATCTGTCTGATCATCGTCAAAGCTGCAAGTGTGTGCTGTTGTTTTCCGAGTGCAAGATTCTGGTGAGGCACAAGGAGAAAAGTGTGAGGGAGATAGTCGAGGCAGATGAGATTAAGGGTGGGGCAGCATGGGTGTCAGCGTGGCCTCAATTGATCTACTGGACAAGGAACGTCCGTTCCTCAATGACGCGGCCTGGCATCGGATTGGATAGTGATGGGGCGATATCAGAAACTCGGATTGTATATAAGTGTCGTTTCATGTAATAAAATTAGCTGTTAGTAGCGCACTGTGGTGTCTGATTCTCGTCTTTTTGTCCTTGTTTTTGAGCGCTAAATGTATTCCGAGAAGGAGGACTTGAGGGAGAGTTTTCTCCTTCTAGTTGTTCGTAGGCCTTTAAGCGTATGTGTTGCGTAAGAAAACCAAAGAGACTGTTGTACTTGGTATTCTTCACGTTATACTGTGGTGAACTATAATCGCGCGTACAGTTATTTGGTTGGTTCTTGCAGGCGCACGAAGTTTTGTTCGTCCACCAATAAAACTGAAGCCTCACTCTACGCTTCAGTTTCTTTTTTTTTTTTTACATACACAATTCCCACAGTTTCTGCAAACTGTTGGGATCGTGGCCACAAGGGGGCCGGATATCGGCCGGCGAGGGCCAAGTGAGAGGAAGAGAAAAACAGGGGGCAAAGATCGGGCAGTAAGCTTGCGGATGGTCGGCGACGGAACGGTAAAGGACAAGGCACTGCCTCGAGATCGTCCAACTGTGAGTCAGAAGATCCTTCGTACCTTGCGTTGGGTCACCTTCTTAGCCGCGGTTGAGGCGGGGTTTGATCGGGCGGTGGCCAAGGTGGGCACCCACAAAACGTTGCATTGTGCTTTGTCGAGTCGTAACTTCTATTTTTTGCAGTTCTTTTTTATTTTTGAGGATAAAATTATTTGGTCACATAGCTATGTTTTATAGATCTTTTATAGATTAAAACCATACACGGAATGAAGAAATTATCTTTTTATTAGCAGATTTCTCCAGAGATTGATGATAAAAATTTTCACGAGCAATCAACATCTCGTAAGAACTGTTACCCCCCTTCCACTTAATTTATGTTTCCCCCATGACACGACGGCAATACTTCTTGTCATTCCCACTTCAGACAAGAAATCGAAGCCTGAATCGTTACATAACGAAGTTAGAAGCCGTGAATAAAGCAAATATAGAAGTAAAAGACAACCAGCAAAAACATTGATGACATCTTTTTAAAGATGCCTCGAATGCATGCGCTGAATACGCCCCAAAATCATCGACAGCGAAAGAAAGGGACCGGCAAGAAATAAAATGAGTTCAACTTGCCTTCGTCAATCTAATATACCTGGGAAGCACACAATGTACCATGCATGCATTATGCGCGCCTTATGATTGAAATGTTTTTATGTTTGGTTACGGGGGCTTTGGGTGGTTTCGTATGCATTGCACACAACGACGCACACATGCGATCCAAGGTTTTACCAGAATGGTCGAGACAACTTTAAATTTATTTGGGAGCGGGCAGTTTGGGGGAGATACTTTAACGACAAGTTTAATGGCATCTGCTTCTTCCGAGGGTGCGTTTAGCGCCTTGAGTTCTTAATACAGATGGATTGTGAAAATCGCTCTGTGATACCTGAAATGATTACTAAGGAAGAGGGTTTATTGCGCGCGCTTCGCTATCTCTTCGGAACTGCGAGAATCATGACGTCATACGCTCTGTGCACTATCCGTCGATGCGTTATAGTCTGTCCCCTGACATCCTGATATCACACGGAGAGCTAGACTTTGTGATCCGGGAGCCAACTGCGCTCGACGACGGTCGCCTGCTGATGAAAGCTTCCGTGATTCATACGTAGTCGAGCTGCTTGTCCTCACATTCACCTCCTCCTTGTTGTGCCAAGCAAAAGCATCGCGCTGCAGATTGCCCAGTCCGGAGTTAGGTTTCCGCTGAGCCGCTTGGTAAATCTCGCTTCTCACCACTACTCTTTGCCTAATTAGGACCACGTATGATTGCAGTGATAGGCTCTCCACTTTATCGGCTGGAGAGTGTAGATCTTCAAGCAAATTTTAGGAATAATCGATTCCTGATTTCAATTTAGGACGGCATGCCGATCAAGATTCAAAAGTTAAACGTTCATTTTAAAGAAAACAAAACCCCTCACAAGAAAGAAGGAGCCATTATCCGGCTGTTCGAACAATAAACGTTGTATAGGCGTTTTATATTTATACAGGAGCGCAGCAAATACAACGAGAGGAACTCAAGCTCCCCCCACGCACGCACGCAAGTAAGCACGCACGCACGCACGCACGCACGCACGCACGCAGACACAAACACAAAGATATTCTCTTAAAACAAAGAAACCCTATTCAAACGATCGAAGCCAGGGAAGTGTGCGACAAGGGCCGCGGTTCGGTTTCCTTGCCTTCACCACGAATAGTAATCACGAATATTGGGCCTAGATTACAGAGTGTTTACCAACTACTGGATCGTGGTCACGTGTTTTATGAGCTGCGTTTGCAATACGAGCTGCGTGGGGGTGACGAAAGCGCTGATCGTCTGCAAGCGTCTCGGCCACTCCGCCCGCTCTCCTCCTCTGCACGTGGCAATACAAGGAATGCGTAACGTACTCCTTTTCACATAAGGTCCGACCGCAATCAACGGCACGATTCAATACGCTTCTTGCACCTGACGTAACTTCCTGTTAAACTCGAAATCGAATTCAATATTGCCGTCTGCTATCAGTGCCTTTGTGCCAGGTTGGAGGCACTCGGCGTCTTATTACAGTGGCCTAGTGAATTGTAGTGGGCTGACGGGGCGGTGTCGCTGTAAGCGTTTCCTCCTGAAACTTTCCAGCGCGCTTAGGCCAGACCAGGTTGACTAGGCGGCTCTTACCAATCGTTTGTTTCGTGTTTGCCTCTGAATCAATCACGGTAAGGTAACTATATCAACTTGAGCACAGAACTTGTTTAAAAAAAAAATTGGCTGACTTTTTTTCAGGACGAATCTACTGCTGCGCCCCTAGCGGCCTTTCTTTGGCTTTACCTCTGGCGTTTTTGACAAGGGCCTCTTCAGCGCAATACATATTGAGATAGGGCGGTGAGCCCACTACCCAACTTCTAGGGCACTGTAGTCGTATTGCGGTAGCGGAAGAGGTGTGTGTGTGTGTATCTGCGTCACAGAGCCGTCTTTGTATAACCACATTTCAGAATATTTTCTTGTCCTAGTCAATCGCAAAGAGGTTCTTCGCCTGACACGAAGTGCGGTCCACAAACCCTTTGTTGGGTGTATTAGGCTTTTCTATCGAGATCATGGAGAATATATTGATGAATCTAGAGCGAAAGGTCCCATGCATTTGGCCGCTTCGGAACAACGGAGCATACAAGCGGACATCGGCGGCCCCAGTAGGGTCTCTGGATGAGCGAGCCCATATCACTGCCGACGCCTTCATACGCACAAAGAAACAACGAAACTCCGCCTGTAAGGTCCACACCTCGCTATTTTCTTTTTTACTTTGCAGAAAAAAGCCTAAATCGCGCACTGACGAGATTAAATAAAGTTACCAAGCGCTCGAGCAATTTCAATATGTCACGGCAAAACGAACACGGCTAACCCTTCATCTGCTTTCTCTCTCTGCTCCTTTGTCGCTATGTTATGGTTTTTTTCTCTCGAGATTGGAGATGTTAGCACCCAGGATTTGCCGCGTTCCGCTCTCTTTTTTACCCGTCTAGTCGCGGTTGTGCCAGCGTATCCGTCGCGAGCCATTCATAACGCCGGCAACCCGATTGCTCGAGCGTCGTCTTGTCCTGGTTCCAAATAATTTCCGTAATTCTAAAAACTAACTAAAACACAGCTGGCCGTACCTCCGCTGTCGAAGACGTTTATGGCTGGAACAATAAATAGCGGCGCGAGCGGCCATTTTAAACTTTGAGTGAGCGGATGAACTGCAGCGTGAACACGGCCCCAAGGCAAAGAGAACATGGTATCAGAGCGACGTATGCCTCCAACGTGGATTCCGGCGGATTCTGGTGAGATTTACGAACCGGTAGTAGCGTTCGATCATGGTCTCGTTTAATAACCCTATGTGGAGAAAAAGTCGTCTAGTTCTTTTGCAAGAGTTGCGGTGACGTGAGAACGACGCCGAGCTCTGATTGGCTAAGATTAAAAATAGTGGGTCGACCTCAAAGCAAGCTGCCTCGAGGTCTACCCATTATTCTCCAATCAGAACCAATCATGGCTCGGCGTTCTGACGTCACCACAATCCATGCAAAAAAAGCAGACGAACTTTCCCTCCGCATAGAGCCCATGAGGCAGCACCAAAAGTGCATCATCATGGCGCTGGTCGTCTTGGTGCGTTTGCCTTCACCGGCTAAAATAATCACGAACATTATATATATATATATGTAAAAGCGTAGAATCATGGCACATTTGCTGCGCGTGATCGCCTTAGCCCGAGATAGCAAAATGCACAAAGACGAGAAGGGCCATTATGGTGTACTTTTGTGCTGCTTGATTTGCAGCATTAGACCGTAGCATCCGCTGCGTTCAAGTTTAAAAAAGTACTTCGGCGATTTTTTTCCCCCGATTTTTTTAAACGTTTGCTAGACAGACAAACAGACATCGCTGAGATGTAGCCCTGGGTCAAAATATTTATTTTTCCGTGATCTTAATCAATTTAGATTTTTGGTCTTAAACGTATTTTTGAAGGATGTCGTGATTCAGGGTTCCGACGAAGGCTCCCAGCCCGGCGACACTACCTTGTGCCAGGTAGGAGACAGGATCGAGGAGCCGGGAGGCGACGAGCTCAGCAAAACAGAACACTCTATATTTACATTAATTACAACATCATATCAGTGTTCGTACCACTCCAACTTCACGGGTGTCATTTCTTTATATATCCGCCTCGCCATCTCGCCGTCCACTGGCTTGTCCAATCGCAAGGGCCTACGTGGTCATCGGCAGCCAATGTGGAAGAAGTTCGTGTGCCAGCGGCCAGCCAATGCGGACGAGGTTCGTGTGCCAACGGCCAGCCAATGCCGAAGAAGTTCGTGGCTGGTCTCTCGGCGTGGTGGCTCGCTCGCTGAAGAGTCATCCACACGCACCCGCAGACACCCAGCTTGTACAAAGGTTGTCTCGAGAGCCGAGTTCTCCAAAGCTCCCGCACGAGCCGCCGGTCGGTGCGAGAGCGTGCTTTGGTCGACGTGAGCCAGGGGCACGCGCCGCTCTCGTAAACGTGGTACGGGTGTGTCGTAGCCTTTCACAATAGCTCCTCCGGCAACCGGGAGAGCGTTTTGAGGTTGAGCAGTTAGCAACCGCTCTTCCGAGAGACGCGGTTTCGCTCTGGGGTTCTCAGCAGGAGTTCGGGCACTCGTTCATCCTGGGAAGAGGTAGACACACGGAACAACCACACCAGACCAAACCCCGGGCCGATGAACACCCAGCCCCTCCCTCAGTCCACCTACCATCACAAAATAAACAAGCAGCTCATCAATTCTCCTCAAAGCTCTTGCGCTACGAAGATAAACTAGAGAGCTTAGAAATACTGTAAGCTGAAAAGCTGGATACAACGAACACCGGTGAAAAAAAACCAACAACGACAAAACAAATTAATTGCCCCCACTATAGCCGGCTCACCGAGATAGTCATTTCTCTGAACACGCCTTGCGAGTCACAACAGAATTTTTCCCCGGAGAATTTCGAAAATTCGTCGCAACTCATCAAGGCTCGCCCTTTTCGCTAGAAGCTACGGCTGAGCCCATCTGCGTCCTTTATAAGGCTTCATGAGGTTGCTGTGGTAAATTCGCCTGTTTCGCCGCCTCCCTTCTAGCTCAACTGCGTCGTTTATGTCAGACAGCTTCTGCAGAACCCTGGCTGGGCCTTCCGATTGAACGTCAAGTTTGTTCTTTCTGCAGGGAACAAGAAGCATGACCGTGTCGCCCACCTCAAAAGTACGCAGCCGGGCTGAAATGTCATAATAGGCTTTAGCCCTGTTCTGTGCGGTCTTCGCGTTCCTTTCCACGATTCCCATTGCCTTATTTAGCCGATACAACAACTCCAGAACGTACTCGACGACCGTTGGGTTTTACTTTTGATCCTCCCAGGATTCTCGAAGCATACGCAGCGGTGTTCTCAAAACCCTCCCGTACACTAGCTCCGCGGGACTAAACCCCGTCGTCTCGTGAGGTGCAGTTCTAAGAGCGAACATCGCCGCTGGGAGGCAGGCTTCCCAATCTCTTTTGCGCTCCACACCAAGAGCGCGCAGAACGCGCTTCAGCACCGAGTGAAGCCTTTCCACGCTGTTGGATTGTGGGTGGTAGATGGAGCCGTGAACTAGCCTTATACCGCACTTTTCGAAAAAGGTGGTAGTTAGTAAGCTAGTGAAGACGCTTCCCTGGTCGCTCTGAATTTCTGCTGGAAACCCCACCCTAGAAAAGATGGACAAAAGAGCGTCCACCACGTTAGCCGAGGACAGTTCCTTCAGTGGAACTGCCTCTGGAAACTTTTTGGCCGGACACAAAGCTGTCAAAATATACCGGTACCCCGATTGCGTCTGAGGAAGTGGTCCGACGGTGTCGATCACGAGACGGCAAAATGGCTCAGTAATTACTGGAACCAATGTCATAAAGGCTTTCTGCCTATCCGTAGATTTCCCGACACGCTGGCATGCGTCGCAGGTCTTCACAAATCCCTCGACGTCTTTCCAGCATCCCGGCCAGTAGTACTCCTGCGTCAATCGCGCCTTGGTTTTTTCTTATCCCAAGGTGTCCTGACCAGGAGCAATCATGGGCGAGATGGAGCATGTCGGCTCGGTACTTACGGGGAACGACAAGCTGGTCGAACGACTTTCCCTTTCGGTCTCGGTACTGCCGGTAGAGCACGCCTGATCTCATTTGAAACGAGATGTTCTTCCTGGCTATGCCTTCCCTCTTACTTCCCTGGATATTTTTCAGGGATGGATCATTTTTTTGCTCCAAAATAAGCGTCGGCCTATCCAGTTTAGCTAAAGCCTGAAAGCTTTTGGAGGCCGGTGAGAGAAGTACGCCGTCTTCTTTCTCATGATGGGCAGTCTGCTCTCCCCGTTCCGTCCCTGGCTCGGTGTTCTGGTGCTGTGATTCGGCGAATTCCCCCGACACTCCAGGCTTGTCTCCGGACTCAGCGGAAGGGGAAGCCTCTTCGACGGAGTTATAGCTCAGCTGCCTCGCTAGAGCACGTGCCTTCGAGCGCGTCAGGGCCAACACTGTTTCGTTCGCGAAGCTCAACCCCCTCTGTTGCAACACCTCTTCAGAATTATTTGAAAAGAGGTACGGATACGGCAAGGGAAGTCTGCTGGAGACTGCCGCTTCGGTTTCTAGGACTCCAAAAGGTCCCGAGATAGAAACTTTAGCAATAGGCAAGCAAACACTTTGCTCTTCTACCACCTGTCGAATCCAAGCGCAGTCTCCAGTGTACTCCTCTGGTCGCACGTACGTAGGGTGTACGAGGTCCATCGTCGCGGCTGAGTCTCGCAACACACGGCAGTCTTTGCCTTTTACTAGCATTTGTCGCGTGTAGGGCTCTAACAACCTCTCGTTGTCTTCGCTGTCACGGACATAGTGGAAAGCCACTTTCTTTGTGCACCTGGCCGCAAAGTGGCCCGGCTCTTTGCAATTGAAACAAATAGATGGTCTCCTTTTTTCGAAGACCTTGCTGCCTTCGCTGTTTGGTTTCGGCTGGTAGCCAACTTTCCTGTTCGCTGCCTCGACTTCCTTTTCTTTAGGTTTCTCGAAAGACCCTTCGCTAGCGAACCGTCTTGGGAACGGCTTTCCCACCTCGTTCTTTTTCGACCAAAAAGCTTTCTTACCCTCTTTGTCCCTCTGCACCTTGCCTGAACTATCACCTTGCAGGCCTCTTCTCAACAGGTGTTCCTCCGCGAGCTCCGCGGCCTTCATGAGATTAGGCTCGCTGAGCCTGTCCTGAACCTAGAACATCACGGCTTCAGGGAGCTCCCGGAAGAACTGCTCCGATGCAACACACTCGGCCACCTTATTGTGGTCTCCGTGTGCCCTCCCTTACAGAAATATCATATATGGCCCAGATATGTTTAATATAGGGCCGTATATGGGCATATAAGTAGACATATACGGTCATATATTGCCATATAAGGGCTGAAATCAGGGCAGATATGGTGAGGTGACATCATATATGACGACATATAATGCCAGATAAAGCCATATATGGTGCCAGTGGCTGCCAAATATGCTATATATAACAGTATAGGATGCCTGATACTCATATATATGGCACTATATGGTGCCAGTCGACATGTAGATGCAGGTAGCACTCCGCGTCGGCCGGTATCGGGACATTGGGACAACGCCGGCCCGCCCATGGTAACAGGATGGCAGCGCCTGGCCATGGGCACCGGGGAGCTACCGGCCCCGGCCGGCGTCGGGGTTTCGTCTTGCTCATTGGCCAGTTCAGCCGTAGAAGTTACAGTGACTGGCCGGCATCGGGTCTTTGCTGTCTTTGCTCGCTAGTCTTTCCATGGAGGTTCCAGTAACTGGCCGCATCGGTATTTTGCTGTCTTTGATAGCCGGTATTTACGGAAGTTCAGTAACTGGCCGGAACCGGTATTTTGCTGTCTTTGATGGCCAGTATTTACATGGAAGTTCAGTAACTGGCCGGCATAGCTATTTTGCTGTCTTTGATGGGCAGTATTTACATGGAAGTTCAGTGACTGGCCAGCCAAAAAAAAGTCAAATTTGGGGGTTTTACGTGCCAAACCTACGACGGGCATCTGGCACGCCCCAGCGGAGGACTGAGGATTAATTTCGACCACATGGGGATCTTTTGACGTGCAACCGAAAGCTCGGTTACACGGCGCCTTCTCCGCAATTAGCCTCCGTCATATTGCAGTGACTGGCCAGCATCGGCGCTTTGCTGTTCGCAGGCTGGCGAGCCCCGGGAACTTCCGTTTACTGCCTGGCATCGTTCTATTTTTTTTTTGCCTTTTTCACTATGCAGTTACGTCATTGAGATTCCGACGAACTGCGGCGATTCATATGTAGCGAGTGGAAATGTTTGCGTTGATCAATCCTTCGTAAATGACTGCCGACGCTGGCGTATTTGATCCCACCATGGCAAGGCTAACGTGTTTTATCGCGAAAACGCGAAAGAAAAAACAATGCCGTGAGGAAAATTTGCAGTCCAGGATTTGAGAATCTGGCTCCCTACGCCACGAAAATTAAATTTTGCAACGCCGAACGACACTTTTTTCAGGAAGTTAGTTTAATTTGATATACTATACTTAAGGTCTGGCGTTATACACACGTGTTTGGCTCTGATAAAAAATAAAAACGGTATAGCGGAGCCTCGGATAAAAAAAGATAAAACACGTGGCATGATTGAGCACGCGCTTTGAGCTACAAAACAATAATAAACATTACTTTCCAGAAACTAGAAAAGTAAGCGATGTGTTTATTGCTTATGACGCTACGAGAGGTGCATAAATCTCCTGAGGGATCATTTTATTGGTGATTTTAATCTAGTGTGAAAATATGCTATTTAGGGCAGGAATCGACTGTTTTATGTGGTAGTTACGATCATCTAAGAGAAATATTTTAAATGTTCACATAGCCAAACGATATCTGTCTCTTTAATAGCTTATGTTATACGACATACCGTACCAGAGGAACGCGAATATAAAAACTTTTTTTCTTTAGTAAGAAAAGCGAGAAACACCAATGCGTTGTGGATGTACACACTGCTGGGTTTGTGAATGTGACCCCTTGACACTACGAAAAGTAAATGTCACAATGCCGAACGATAGCATTTGAGAAGGCTAGTTTAATTATCCGCGCTGTACTTGAATCTCAGGAATAAAAAAAAAAGTGTTTAGGCCTAACAATAAGTAAAACTGCGGAGCGCAACCTGTATAAGTAAGACCTGGCGGCACACGGGAGATAGCGCTGATCTACCAGAACAAAATTAAATACTACTTTCCGGAAGTCAGAAAATTAAGAGATGTGCTTCTGAGCTATGAGCTCAACTAAATTACTGCCTTAATATGACGGTATTTTTGTTTCAATAGTGGGTGAAGATGGACCGCTTTCATGACAAACTGGCTTCATCACTGTGGCAGTTTTACCACTTACATTTTCCCATTTTGCTTTAAATGTACCAATTAATATTAATTTTATTTCTTCGTTGAAAGGTCTTGCGCTTTTTGCCTACTACACTGACCCACCTATTAGCACGGAGGGAGCGAATCATCCCGGCAAAACAAGAGGGCCAGGTTTTCTGAATTGCATCAATTCAAATGTGGGCTCGCACTTTTTATTTTCACCTTCTGCGTGATTGTCATCCTGAAGAAGGGTGCCTACGACAGCATAAACATAGAAAATATTTAAAATAATAAAAACTAATACACAAAGGTGAGAAAAATTTCAAAATAATAAAAACGAATTAAGAAAGGTGAGAGAAAAATATTTAAAATAAAAACAAATACAAAGAGGTGAGAAAAAATAATACAAAATAAAACAAAATAAAACAAAATAAAACAAAATAATACGAAGTAATACAAACTAAATCAAAATAAATCAAAATAAATCAAAATAAAACAAAATAAAACAAAACAATATAAAGTAATACAAAATAATACAAAAAGGTGAGAAAAAAAAATTTAAAAATAAAAACGAATACAAACAGGTCAGAAAAAATATTTAAAATAATAAGAACAAATACAAAAAGGTGAGAAAAAAACATAAAATGAAAAAAAAAAAGTCTAAAATAACAAGTAGCGTTTACCGCAATTCGAACCAACGACCACAAGCTCAGGAAACCAGAGCGTTAACACATTACGACACCGCCGCCCGGATGACCTCTGCTTTTTTTCTAGGAGGTTGCATGTCTTCTGAATTAGTTTTTTTTTACCATTGTAGGCTTAGTTTCGTATTTATTATTTTGCAACATGTTCAGGACTTATTCATAGTATTCTGGCAAAATTGACATGTGCAATAATTTATTATTGCTGTGTATTTTATAAGTTTTATAATGCGGTTTGTTGATCATTTTATTTCAAACGTGTTGAAGATACGAATACGATCTCATCGAAGCAACGGCCTACGTTTCGCACGTTTTGCCGGCCGTGTGCGTTTGAATGCCTGTGTTCACGGCCGGCTAACGGTCCAATTCACTGGTCTCTATTGTAGTAGGCTGGATCGCGGACCGCGGCCTCGGCAGCTGGGGCCGAGTGTCGCCACCGGCGGCCATTGATTGACACCAGATAATGCATGGGACTCTATGGGAAGAACGAGAAAAAGTGTCGTTTTCCGCTGTTTCTAAGCTGTCGTCGGCACTGAAACTTTTTGGATGCTTTTCGATAAGCCCGTCAAATAGCTTGCGTACAAACATTAAAACTGACAGCGGTCGCAGTTCTTCTAAATAAATATTTTGTTGTCGAGAGTGACTCCGCTGTAGTGCAGCTCAATGAGGCGAGAGTTACCTGGAGTTACCGCCGAGTCGGTGGCGGTTTCGTTGAGTTGGGTTTAGCAGACGACAAGCTCGAAGGCTTTGCTACGCGGAATTCGCTCTCTCCCGGAAAGCCGCTGTCGAGGTGGAACTTCTTTGTCATTCATCAACTTCTGGGCTTCGTCGAGGACGGTCTTATTGACGGCAAGCTCCTCTGTTCACTCCTCTACGAGAGCAAGCTCGCCAGCTCAGCCGTAGGTGCTCCGGTACGTTTCATTTTTTGATTCGGTGACCGGACGTTTGAGAAATACGGATTCGATCTCCAAACATCCGACATAAAGATCGCAGCGCACCATAACATACTCGCCTCCGAGCACAGCGTACATGCTTCAGTATGCTTACTTCTGTGTGTTTCTCCCATAGACCTGCGTGTATTGCCTGGTGTCAAGCGATGGCCGCCGGTGGCGACACTGACGGGCTACCGATCCGCGATCCAGCATACTAAAATAGAGATCAGTGGTCCAATTACCCGATTAGTGGTGATGCGTGGAGTTTGCCTTATTTCAAATGTGTCCGACAAAGACGGAAGCGACTGTGGGACGTGGAACCACGTCAAAACTGCTCAACGGCCAAGATCATGGCACGGGATCGAAGTAAGTTCGTGTTTTGTTCGTTTGGGCTCGATTATTTCCTGCGTTCAAAAGGCTTGTTATTGTCTGCAGATCGCTTGCTTTTACCAATATTACTAATTGCGCGCGAATGGTGTTATGCGAGGCTGTTTTTCTTTTTTCCCCGATGCAGAGGCCGTCTACTCGCTTAAGATCGATCAGTTGCGGCGGAACTCTTTGGGAGACGGACTGAAAGGTGTGTGGGGAGTGTGTGTGTGTGGGGGGGGGGGGGGGCGGCAAAGGCGGAAGAGGAGGGTGGGGGTTGATTTCCTTCCTCCGCCGTATTGTTTACTGGTAAGCTACAATGTCTGGAAGAGCGCGGTGCCCCTCCATTGCCGACGCCACTCTCCGTACTTGCGTGCTGAAGGCTGGACCCGACAAAAACAGCGATTGATTGATCGAGCAAGTCCGTAGCTTTCGCCGCCCCAGTCGTCTGCAGACGCCTTCGTTTTTGCAGTTCGTACCCAGAAAAAAATTGCCAAAAATTGGTGCCGCGATGAATTCACCCCGTGGTGATTAATGCATAGCATACCACTTCCGATCGGAAGAATTTGTGCCCGCGAAATAATTTTTGACGCTGGCATTTATTCCTCGCGAAATGTCGAGCTCTAAAGATCAATTGCTGTACACGTGTTTTGTATAATCCAACGCACGTGTAACGAATTTCACACCTCCAGAAACACTCAGGCTGCTTTAAATGGTGAAGCATTTATTCTCTTCCTACTGGTGTTTTTTTAGAGGCTATCAAGTATTAATTACAAGCTTCTAGGGAAATGTACATGCCTGTCCTCAATTAAGGTAGTGTCTCGCCAGTTTTTGGTGTCTATATTTTGTTCAGTGTAAGTATGTAGTGTTAGACATACCTCACCCCATCCCTGTTTTTCGTGTGGTACTGCCTTGAGCGAATGGTGCAAGTTGTTATTGTTTTTACTTGTTGCATGATTGTAGTAAGGTGGTGAGCTGGTACTAATTGAACCCCTTGAAAAATAGTTTGCAAAAAGCCAAGGAGACGAGCCTTTCTATCGGCATTACGCACATTTGACCTCGGAAATCCCGCAAAACGTTCGCTCTTGTGAAATGCAGTTCCAGGGTCACCGCATAGATGGTGCCTCAATGCCAGAGTGTTCCGCCATTCTAAAAACATTTAAGAAGTTTTAAGAGATCTCGTCTCTCTCAGTCGTACTCGGTCGCAAGAGTGTGAACGGGCGTTCACCTGTTAGCAAAAGGAAATTAAAAAAAAACACAAAAACTAACAAGAAAACATAATTTTTATGTCAGTTAAGGTAACAGATGGATGGCTAATACATAAAAACAGCTCAATCTGTCTCTGAAATCTATGATTTATTGTTACCTAGCTATGCACTGTTTACACTGCTCGTGTATGTCATCCTTAGGAAAAACGTGAATAATTAGCAGGTACCATTAAAAAGCATACAAGATGATTCTTTTAGGCCTTTATTATTCGTAGTATGGGCGAACAATGTGTCTGCACATCCGTCTGTTACCTGAGCTGCCGAGGAAATCGTTTTTACAGTCTTATGCTTATGGGTGAATTAGCACATTCCACTTGGACCTGTTCGAACTGTTGCTAAAGCTCCTTCCGCATTCTTTATTTTTTTTTCTTTTGCAATTTATGTGTGTTGGGTGTTTGCACTGGTATATATTCCTCTCCTTTATTCCTTGTTTTTGTGTGCTATATTTCAAGATGCTCAATCGGAATGAACTCACCACCTTACTGCATGCGAAGGCTGTTGTTAATTCTAGAGTGTCTGTAAAACAATCTACCTGACATCTTTGCCTCACGCCCCAGTTCCTGAAGCTCACATTCTCCGAGCACAGCCTTTCTGGTTTATCTCATTCTCTTTTAGTTATTTTCATTTTGTGTTCAATAAATCGAGTTGCCATTCTGCACCAGTCTGCGTCCGACGTGTTCCTGTCCTTTTGTCCTTGTCTTTTTGTGCATTTTTTTTCAAGTTGGTCTATGATATTTTTTATCATATATTCTAATCTGTGTTTTCATCTTTATACTCACTGCAGCCCTTGCCAAGCAGAAGTTGGCATTCACTTTCGCCATCCGGATGTGTGTGACCTGAGACGACACAGAATGTCAGTCTTCTCTGGTGAAGTCCTGGCTCCATAGAAGACTGCCAAGACTGTTCATGGTAAGGTGCTCTATATATTGAGCAATATAATAGCAACTTATTGTTGCTAGGATTGTTTTTAACACAGACAGTATTTATGGGCTGGCCTTTAGCAGTTCTAATGCGACTCACGTGGAGCGAAAGCTTGCGCTGCAGAGCTCAAGGAACCTGGGTTCAATCCCCACCCCTGCCCATTTGGATCCGGACGAGCATCGTACCGGCGTGCGGTCATGTATCACTACTGCGTGGCGCAGGTTGAAGACCCCAGGCTAGCAGTCATACTGCACTGGCTAAATTGCTCATCTACAGCGAGAAACTCATCGCAACTTTGAAATGGCTGACAAACTGCACGCTGTATAAATATCCACAGAACCCCAACAGAAGTGCGTCAGTACTAGCATGCAGTATTGCTGTCTGTGTTGTATTTGTATTTTGTATTTGTTTACTTAGTGTTCCCAAAAATGGCTGAAGCCTTCCCATTGGTGCACTTGTTAGTAGCAACACGAACGAACGGCGAGAGTGGTGAACAGTGCCACTCTTGCCGCTCGCCACCGCGCCGATTGGTTTTCGGAGAACTTTGCAGTATTGGTCTCTGGTATTTGGTCATATATCGCACATGGAGACAACCAGGGCGCTGTACCTACAATTCAACACTTGCAAGACTTGCGTGAATACACCCTGTAGGTGCTGGCACTTTCAGAATCATTTTAATGTTGCAGAAATGATAGAATGGGTACTTGGGCGAGTTGGTGAACCGTATTCTACGGTGACAGCGCAGAGAAACAATCACACTTCAGATACTCGGCAAGACAAGCACACGCGCTGAAAGTATAACTTCAGCGCGTGTGCTTGTCTTTCTGAGTATCTGGTGTGTGATTGTTTCCTTGCACTGTCACCGTAGAATATGCAAAAATGAATAATGACATTAGCATATTTGTCGTGCCAAAGCCTGTCACAATTTTTCCGAACTCTGATCTCCACGAGATCACAATACCATTGTTTCTGTTGTAGTGTCACGGCAGAGTCTATACTTGTTTTGCTCCAGTCTTTGTAAGGGGGACGCTGTAATCCGATTCTACTCAATTATGTTATACTAGATAGCACTATATTTGCAGAGATAGTCTTCGGTTTTTGTAGTTCCATCGAAATATATTTCAGCTTTTAAGTTACTTGTTATTTAGCATGTAAATTTACAAGCTTATCTAGATTGAAGGCAGCAAATATCTTGCCATCACTCATGGTACGTGTTTGAAGTATCTTGTGTTAACATAATTGACCCAACATTTATTTTTATTTGTCAGTGCCTCAAGGGAAGCAAGGAGAAAGAGTGGATCCCCGCCCCTGCCCGTTTCGATCTGGATGAGGATCGTACCGGCGTGTGGTGATCACTACTGCGTGGTGCGCGTTAAAGACCCCAGGCTAGCGGTTGTACCGCGCTGGCTAAATTACTCTACAGCTGAGACAGCAGACACCCACTGAGGCAAGGTAAGTTCTGACTGTATAAACATACACACAATTTTTTTTTCTAGGAGTGGGATTATGTAGAGAAGCTACTGGGTTTTTCTATGGGTACGAAGCTGTCCGAAGTAAGGTCAAAATGAAAAAAGCACCACCAAGTTCCCCCTGGTCCCAAACAGCCACCATAATGAACACGGAATTCAGAATAGTAATACGAAGGACTTACGCAGGCAGCCACACTTTGAGTTCGCAATGGCATTTGATTATGATCACAAATATTCCTGCTTTGCTCAAGGTGGCCTAGTTTACACGCCATATTGGTGATCTTTAGCGCAGCAGGAATATTTTTTTATCAGAATTAAACCTCATTGTTAACTGAACAAATGTGGCTGTCTGTGTAAGTCCTTCGTGTTTTTATTCTTTTTACCTTTGTGTTCATTATTTCATTTTTTTCTCATGATTTAGTCCTTTTGTTTTTGTTTCTTATGTGTTCATTTTATGAGGTTTTAGTCAAAGATATGATGCCCTCGTAATTTCCTAGCCCGGGAAACAGTGGTGACCTCGTCGTGTTCAAGGAGCAGTGATGACGTTTTCATCTTGTATTGCTTCCGCGGCGAACAACGGTCTCTGTGTGCATGTGTGACGTGTTAATCACAAGGGAAGATTTGGCGACCGAACGGAAAAACAAGGCCAGCGAGGAGCGACCGGGGGCTTTGATAATCACACGGTGCAAGGAAGGACTTCAACGGCGAGGCTAGCAAGCAGGCCCTTGTCAAAACTGCTGTGCTCGACCGGAGAGTTGAATCAGGACTGTGACTCTGTGAGTAGGAATCAACGACTTTGAAACTTTTGTATTGTTTACAGCTTAATTGTTGCCTTCCGTTTGTTTTATCTTAATAGGTGTCTTTGTGTTCTTACATTTTTAGTCCATTTTAATGTTTGTTCGTGCTATATTACAGTTTTGTTTCTTATCATATGTTTCTTGAATGGGGGAAGTACTTGTTTAAAGTTTTGGCGCTTTTATAAATAAAACGTTTTTTGCAAACCATATTCTCGGTCTCTCGACAACCAATCCCGCCAAAGGGCTGTTTACTTTCCGACGTCGAATGATATGTTACAATGTTTCCGAGCTAGCGATCGCCTGCATTCTATATTTGTAGCATACATATTTGCCGGAATGGCAGATTCCGAACCAGAGCAATAAGGATTGGTCAGTGGCCTATTCTGGAGATATATCTAGGTAAACACACATTTGGCAGTGTGGTATAGTAGTAAAATGTATATTATGTGGATGTTCATAGAAATGCATTATTTGATCCCATGTCTGGACCTGGAAAGTGTGGTACCTGCCCCATGGCAATAATTTTCATGTGATGCCACATGAAAATTGCTTTATACGGGGTGGATACCTTATTTGCCAGGCCCAAACACGGGGTCATATAAAGCAGTCCATATATTGCATATAAGGAATCGGGCAGATATGGGTATATGAGGAATTGGGAAGATATGGGTGTATAAGGAATTGGGCAGATATGCTTTATCAGTCCAGATATGGCCTGAGTATGCATATCTGGCCATATCTGCCCAATTCCTTATATATCCATATCTGTAATTTTTAATATAAGTCCAGATATGACATTTCTGTAAGGGTACCCACTCTATCAAATCTGCGTTTAAGTTATATGCGAACTCTGGCCACGATTGAGATGGCTTCCTAGATGTTTGACGGACGCGTTGGCGAAATGCTTCCGTGGACAAGCGATACTTCTTGAGAAGTGCGGCCTTTACTTGGTCGTAATTGTCGGCGTCCTCTCTTGTTAAGCGCGCTATTACGTCTGCCGCTTCGCAAGGGAGTAGCGTCAGTAGCTTATTGGGCCATGTCTCGCGGAGGAAGTGCACTTTCTCGCACGTTCTTTCAAAATTTACGAGAAACAACCCGATGCCCTCGCCCAACTTATATGGCTGAAGAAGATCTTTCATCTTGAACCTTTTTGCCGGTTCAAGGCTAGGTGCCGCCTGATTCGGAGACTCGGCCTCCAGTTTCTTAAGCTCAAGTTCCACTTTCTTTAACTCTAGCTCCTGAGTTCGCTTTTCTCTCTCCCTCTCATGTTCTCGTTCTCGTTCCTCTCTCTCGCAGCTCTCCCTCCCGTGTTCTCGTTCTCGTTCCTCTCTCTCGCAGCTCTCCCTCTCTCTGAGTGTTTGCAAACACTCCATCAGCTCCTCATCGTTAATCTCTGCGTCCCGAATCAGCTTGATGATATGTGGCTTTCGTTTGGCTTATCCCAAATCGATTCCCAATTCGGTACAAACCTGCACCAGTTGTGGCATACGCAACGTCTCGAGATTCATGACTCTCTCTGTGTATCAGCACCCTTTTAGAACTTAGGAAAGCTCGCGTCCAACGGAAACACACTCGTTTAGACCGATACAATTTCCCCCAAACCCTAACAACAAATCTAATGGCTGTCAGGTCTGGCGGATCCAAGAAAGAGGGCCGGGCACTCACCCACACCGAGAGTCATGGTCCGGCGAAGTCAATCCGGCATAGTCGAATTCCACGAAGTCGAGTCCCACGTAGTCGTATCCCACCGCTGCCAACCAGTTGTCGTGATTGAGGGTTCCGACGTAGGCTCCCAGCCCGGCGACACTACCTTGTGCCGTGTAGGAGACAGGATCGAGGAGCCGGGAGGCGAGGAGCTCAGCAAAACAGAACACTCTATATTTACATTAATTACAACATCGTTTCAGTGTTCGTACCACTCCAACTTCACGGGTGTCCTTTCTCTTTATATCCGCCTCGCCATCTCGTCGTCCACTGGCTTGTCCAATCGCAGGGGCCTACGTGGTCCTCGGCAGCCAATGCGGAAGAAGTTCGTGTGCCAGCGGTCAGCCAATGCCGAAGAAGTTCGTGCGCCAACGGCCAGCCAATGCCGAAGAAGTTCGTGGCGGGTCTCTCGGCGTGGTGGCTCGCTCACTGAAGAGTCATCCACACGCACACGCAGACACCCAGCTTGTACAAAGGTTGTCTCGAGAGCCGAGTTCTCCAAAGCTCCCGCACGAGCCGCCGGTCGGTGCGAGAGCGTGCTTTCGTCGACGTGAGCCAGGGGCACGCGCCGCTCTCGTAAACGTGGTACGGGTGTGTCGTAGCCTTTCACAATAAGGAGTAAATCTCTACTGGGAACAATGAAAAAGTGACGTCAGAGGAAGGCAGGGGTTCGCTCCTTGGACTGAAGAGATTTCTTCTCAGCTAATTACAAGCGGTTTGATGGTATCAAATGAATGCTTTGGAACCTCGCTTCAGCACCCGCGCAGCAGCTCGGAAGCAAACGATCGGCATAGCTCGAGACTGCCCGCTCGAACTGCGAGCCTGCGTTCCACTCACGGTCATGGCAGTGAAAAGCGCGGGTATATTTGAATGTTTTTGTCTAGGCATCATTTTCCCTTGCAGATTTCACAGTAACTGTTCTTAATTTCGCGATACCAAATACCATACTGGAAAGGGCAAATGCTTCTAATTCGGAACATATAGTTGGGGTAGCTAAAAAAATCGCCGGAGTGCCACTTTAAAGGCCAACGGAGTTTACAAGTAGAAATTGAGGGATACAAAAAGATGAGAGTGTGCGGGGACGTGGGTATTCCGAGCTCTGACTCTAACGATTAGTGGGCAGACGCAAAGCCGGCTGTATTTGTCTGTACTCACTGTTCGAACGCGTCGTTCAAAAGCGCCGAACGTCGGTGTTCAAAAGCGTTCGAAATTTGAGTACAGATAAAGGTAGCTCTTTTGTCGTCTATCTAGTAATCATTCCAATCAAAGCTCTGGTGCTCAGATGTCCCCGAAGTGTGTCGTGTCCTCTCCTTCGGTTGATTACCGTGTAACAGTCGATCTACCAGGAGGTGCTCGCCATTGAATTGCAAACGCTCTCCGTGGTTTAAGTTGCTCCCTTTCTACAACCCAGGCTCCCTTGCCACAACAAAAAGAAAAAAAAGGGGGGAGCCGCTGGCGGGTTCCACCCTCGACTGTTGGGCTGCTCCGCCACACGCAATCCAGACTACTCCAGCAGCAGCGTCGTCATTACACCGAGGGAAACGGAAATCCGACCTGGGCCTTCCGTGTCGACCTGACCCCGTTTTTTGGCCTCATTTCTCATCCTTTATTCTTTTTTTTTTATTATTCAAGGTTCGTATTGTCGTATTTTCCTTTTCGTCTTCGCGGAAAGTGATAGCTTTCGAATATATATATATATACTTTATTTGGTAGTTTTGATACATCTTTTTTTAAACATCCCTCATCTCCATCTAAAAAAATGTAAACGTGCTTATTTGTAATTTTTCTGACATATATGGATCCCGAGATACAAACTCTTAAGCCCCACTCAGACTGCTCCTGCATCATCAAAAAAAAATAACATGCTATGGGCGGCCGACATGCTAACAGAATTATTGGCGCACACATTTTAAGTCTGCTGGAAACATGTATGCTTCGAAAAAGTGCGTTGGCAGGCTTTTTTTTTTTGTATGATTACTAATGTGGTATATCACTGACGGACTGGATTCGCGCCCTTCATTTTAATACGGGCTTTAGCGTCACCAGAAAAAGCATGTTCATTGTTGTGCGTTGGGGGCGCTGGCACCCTGTACTATTCTCGCTGTTCCATCCTGCTAACCCCGCTGCTCGAAGGCGTCTGTTTCTTTTGGCCCAGTACTGTATGGCCGTGTCCCGAATGGCACGTCAACATCAGGGACCACTTCTCGCGTGTCTTTCCACCAGCTTTCGAGCAATGAATTTCTAAGCACCCCGTGAAGAAAGAAGACACCAAGAAAGAACCTTCTTTTCTACAAGTTCCCACTTATGGTGCGAGCGGAAGGTCATCTATTCCTTTAGTGAAGCATTCAGCAGATTATATCTTTAATGGCCATCAAATGAATAAACAAAACGCATGCTCATACTCCGCGAGTTTTGCGCCGTGGTATTACCTCGGAGAGAGTCACCATTCAGGCCTTCGACCAGCGCCGTAATTATGCCTTTTCTATTGATTCTCCGATTTCAAAGTAAGAATTAGTGTTCACCGCCAGTCACTGAGAATCAAGCAGCACCTTAGGCGGAGGTCGCATTTCCAGAACAACATAACAAATAGAGCGTAGGAGGGTCTGCGATAGTTTGTAAACGATTTACGCGTTCGCTTCTTCTTCGTCGCCTTCTTCAATTTGCTTTGACCAGAGTCGATAGACCCCTTTACTCTTCACAAACATGAACCGCCGCTTACCTCCCGAACGACTTCCGGTCGCTCCGTTTTTGCAAGCCTGTCCAGCTTGCTTATGCCACTAGTGCTAGAAAACATAAACGCTACAATGGCAACAAATTTAGAGATTTAACGAGGGACTTCGGTTGTACAATTTAACGTCTTAGAGGAGCCAAATCGGTCTGCAAGAATATTGGGAAACTTTGAACATATCTCGCGCTTCTTTTTTCTTTTAGCGGTCACCTGGGGCCCTATGCTACACGGCGGGACTAGGGACCGGTACAACGCCGTCTTCTGCGATTGGTCAGTGGCTCGGCGCTGAACAATTGCTGCACACGACGCTGACCCGGTTCCTTGGTTCCGCTTGGTCCCGCCGTGTGACATAGGGTCCCCGGAGACTTGATGGTCAAACGTTTCATCGACAATTCAAGCAGGGCCTTGTTCATTATTTTTATTAACCGGAAGCTCTCCGGAACGTCAACGACACCAGAGCACGGACTGGTGGCGTTTGCCATGAAGCGCTCTATACTCGTGGACATTTTTCTCTGGCATTTCCAAAGAAGCAAAGAGAGCACGCGAGCACAGCTTTGATCAGCGCTCGAGCGCCCGCACCCGTACCGTTCAGCTCCCGGCCGCCCAGTGGCGCTTACAGTCAACTATGTGCCGGTGCCACTTCGGAAACACAGGCGTTATCACGCCTCACTCAAGTCAGCGAGTGTGTATCCAGTCCAGATGTGATCATACAAGGAAGTCTCGAGAGAGTATTTTGTATCGTGAACTTGTAGTCTGGCTTGTCTTAGTGGGAATATAAGCGTGTCTACTCTTCCCCAGGGCACTCCAAGATCTCGCTCATATTGCCGCACCTCTCTGCCTATTGCGGTGTTGACCGGCCCATGCTCCCGTGATAATAATAAAACATCGCAGAGCTGGACTGGACACTCTTCGGTAACGTGAAAATACACAGAGCTGTTTTTTATACTTCTTTCTTTTGTTTGTTTAATGTTAAAACTATCCACTTTTTAATGACATGTACCAACTAGCTTAACTCAAGCCTGTTATTCAATATCTTGGTTAATTGACGATTTGTTGTATACACAAATAGGCGCTAACATTAGTTTCGCAAACGCATTTTCTGAATCGGGATAATATTTCGCAAAGACAGAGAGACTTGTCGAAGACTGTAACAGCACCTGAGTGACGAAAGACTGAGGGTGAAGTTCTTTGGAAACAATCAACAAAGTTTAGAACTTAAAAATAGAAGAAAGGAATACCTACGTTTTTTTTTTTAGAACTGCCTTTGATGAGCGCAAAAAAAAAAATCGCTTGGCCAATATATTGATACTTTCTTACTATAATCGACAAGATCAAATTTAGTTTACAAAAAAAAAAGTTTATTTTTTCTTATAGACCGGCACGCGGGCCTGACGTCACGGAACTGCGGCGTCGGTGCGATCGCGCCGGAGCCGGGTGGTGTGGGCCAAAGGCCGCGCGTTTCGCATGAGCGTCATAGCATTTCAGCATGCCGCGAAGCTATGTAGCTGTTAATTTCACCGAAACGTACAACAAAAGCAGCGGAGTGAGTTTCCACAAGTTCCCGGCGGACTCTGCAAGGCGCAGAAGGTGGATAATATCCGGGGATCGAAAAGAATGGTAGCCTCGCGGATGACCGTTTGTGGTGGAAGCACTTTCTTAAAAGCAAGTGCGGCTTCCATTTCCATCTCCGTTCCGAAGCTTGCTTATGTGCAGGGGAACCGTCGTGTGATCGAGACCACCCGGATTTTGTTCCTACTCTGTTCGCGCACAAAACACCGACCAAGCGCTCGTCGAGGCTTTCTATGCCCGTGCTACCAAGCAGAACGGATCGGCGACAGAACGGCAGTGTTGTAGGCGCTACCGAAAAAAAGTTACGAAATACGTTACTCGTTACTTGAAAATAAAACGTACTCGTTACCGAACTATGTTACCTAAAAATGAAAGGAACGCGTTACCGCTACCGATAAAAAGTAACGCACGTTACTTCGGCGTTACTTTTAAAATTATGGTTTAAAACGTTTTACTGTTTTGACAATACAGCTGCACATAAGCTCATATATCAAGAAACATTATCTTCATGCAGAAACAGAACATAATTACTTTATCACTTTTTACGGTTTCACCTAAATACGAGAAAAAACGCAGAACACTCAAAAATTTACATGGCTTCACGCCTAAAAACGCAGAAAAACTGAAGTGTAATTTCTTTGAGACTTGGGAGGTAGTAACGAGTAACGTAGCTACGTTACTTGAAATAGTAACGTAAGTACGTTACCCGTTACTGTGTCGAAAACGTAACGAGTAGGTCACTATGTTACTTAAAAAAGTAACGCGTTTCTGGTAACGCCCTTACTTGTAACGTGTTACCTCCAACACTGCAGAACGGACAAAGCGTTACTGCTTGTCATGCCATTGTAGTCATGAGGCTAGGAAAAATGTCATACCTTGACTCGAAAACGCTGTGTGTATTTAATCAATTATTAAATACACTTCAGCAGACCCACAGTCTGTTGATCCCGCCGGCAGTGCGGAAACAGACTCGAAGTAATCGTAGGCCTCGAGAGACTTTTACGCCTGCACCGTGTCAGCAGTCAACAGGCTTGGCGAAAAAACTAAATAAACGACGACGTGAGCCGTCGACTTCGGTGGCAGCAACGTCACGTCGGAAGTCCAGCAGGCCCTATTTGCGGCGTACGGATCCTCGAAGGCAACGCCGTCAACGCACAGTTTGTTTCGATACCGCCGCCGTTCAGGCTCAGGGAGCGAGCTCAAATAGTCGGGCATAGGCTAAGGCTCCGTGTTCTCGGATAAATCCGAAAAACTTCGGAAAGCACCCGCCTGTAAAAATTTTGTCAATTCGAATTTATCCGATAAACTCCGAATATTTATGTGTCAACGCCACTCGCCCACCCGGGCAAAAAAAAAAAAGAGTATATATATATATATATATATATATATATATATATATATATATATATATATATATATATATATATATATATATATATATATATATATATATATATATATATATATATATATATATATATATATATATATATATATATATATATATATATATATGTTCTTTACAGTTTGATTAGCACAGTGCCAATGGTCCTCGGAAAATTCCACCATAGTTATCTTTAAAATCTAGGCCCGTTGTGAAAAGGGGTGTTGCCGCTGGTCTCTTCAAGGTTCATTCAGGGCAACAAATTGTTCGTTGTACATTCGGGTCACGACAAAAGCCACTCTTTTGGTTTCCAGTTTGGGCCATGAGATTTTTTTATTTATTTAGGAATACTGCAGGCCAATTGCGGCCCAAGCAGGATTGGGGGTTACAAAAGTGAAGTAAAAAAAAACGCAAGACCAGGTAATCCGTAAAATGGGAGAGGGGAACAGGAATTTGTGATTTAAAGAAAGGAGAAGGTATATTTTTGGTAGCAGTGAAAGCTATGGACTACAGGGATTGTACAAAATTCGGAAGAGGAGCAGGTCAAACTTTCTATTACCTCTTTAACCACTCCACCTCACGCGGCCGCGGGCTAGATTGATAGAATAGGATGGGATGACTACGAGCTTCCTAGCGACTACCTCCTGGAGTTTATTGATTCTATTGATTCTGAGGTATCGACGTTTATCGAAGCGCCGCTCATGTGTGACTTTTGTCGTGGATCAATTAGTATTGCCCATGGAAATGGCATCAACGCCAAATTCAGCTGAAGATATTTCAATTGATACAAGCAAGCGCGTTTTATATTTTTTTTAATCTGGCATACGTTTACATTCGGTTATTATTTATTTATTTATTTTTAATAGGAAACACATCAAAATTAAACTTCGGATTTCGGAGAATCGGGAATAAAAAAATATAAACTCCGATAAACTCCGTTCGGCAAAAAATAAACTCCGAAAAACATCCTCCGAATTTCACGAAAAATAATCTCCGAAAACACGGAGCCCTAGGCATAGCATACGACATACGTTGTCAGGAAATACGACGCACAAATAAAGCTAGAAGCGTCCCTACAACATCAACAACGAGCGCACGCCACACAACGCAGTGACGAAAACACGGAGAGCAGGGCCGCTTTTGCCCACATAGCTTCCGCGCATGCGCGGCCTTCCGGCCGTGTTGGTAAACAGAGCCGCTCCGCGTGCCGGTCTATAGACAGCACTTGCTGCGTGGTCCTTAACTGGTGCATAATCCTAACCAGATCCCATGTTCGCCTCTAAAAAGGTATTCATACACAGCACATTAAAAAAAAATGTAACTTATAGACACGTAGGGAACCTTGACTCATACATAAATCATCATTAACATATTCTGTTGTTCACGAAATATATGTTACGTCACGTCCTGCATATAACAACGCGTAGAAATTGCAACTCCGAGGCAATATAGTCTGCGAGCTATCATCTGGACCCATACGGTACGCTCTATCTCTCTTTCTTTATCTATTTCTCTCTTTTTTTTAGTGTTCCTTCCTTTACTTTTAATAGAGGGTAGAATTATTTCTCGCAGTTTTGAAGATTTAAATATATCTGATTGATTCATGCGTGGGACACTATGATATTATATTTGATTCGCAAGTATACTTTCTTACAGCTGGTCCCAGTTTTTTTTAAATTTTTTATCGCTTTTTAGTAATAATTTTTCCCGCCTGTACGGGAATTGAGGACAGCGAAAAGCGCCCTCAGCGAGTTCGGCCTTCGCCGAAATTTTGATAACACTTCACGGTAGGAAAGGAGACGAAGGAGGCACTTTTTTCGAGTTTTTCGTGTGGAAGTGACAGCGTTTCTTCTCATGTTCGTTTTTTTTTATAGTTATAAATAGCATCTGTTATAGGCAGGCAAAGAATTTTTTAAATAAAAAAAGTCGGGTCTTTTTTTAATTTTTCAAGGTTGTGCTTTGAAAAGCTGAGGGAATAGCTCGCACTTTCAGTCGACATGTTGAAGCTACGAGGGGCGTCCGTAGGTTTTGTGTCATTACCGCGTGGAAATTCAGCTGCGTTAAGGACCGTCGGCGGTGAGGTTAGTCCATCTCCACATATGGGCATCACTCTAGAGGACACCTTGTCCCCACCGATTAACGAGCTGGCGGATACGCCAGTTGTAGAAGTCCTGATTTCGGCTTTGAAAGGGTGCTTTACCTCGACAATTAGCTCGTCGTTGTACTGGAACAGCTTCCCACGCAGTAGCTTCTTTACGAGAGGAGGGAGGCAGGAGTTACTGGGTGCCAGACAACCTGTAACACAGTTACCCAGTAAATCTAAAGTAAGAAGGCAGAGGCAGGATTTCAAAGCCTAAAGCAGCCGCGTGCCTTACCAATGCGTTGTGGTGGAGCAATTCCAGTCCCTTCATCAGCTTCATTTAACGCTTGGTGGCCTCCCGTAATATAATCAGGAGGTCCTGGTCAACATTTTCCTGCGGTTGTTTGGTCCTTGTGGGCTTAATCTGCTAGGAGCACATACCTACAGACCCAAGAAATATCCTTAATATCTCCCTGCCCGATGGCGACTCCGCCTTCACCTTTCTTGGCGATGTTCAATCCACAGGCGTCTACCGTTTGCTTTGATGTTTTCGGCTTGTGGTCGTATTAATGCGCCCAACACTCATCCATGGTGATCAGATAATCAAAAAAGTCGTCAGGATCGCCTTGGCAAAAGATAAATATTTTTTTTTCGCATCTTCCTCTCGACGCTGCATTTGAGCGAGTGTGATCAATCGCGAAAACCTACGGGGATGGAGTGTTTCATCGTGTTTAAATCATTGGGTACGTGCCAAATACTTGCATTATAAAATCAACATATATTAACTGTACCGAAAATACAAGAACGTGGGCCTGTCATACGTTCCTGTGCTTAACTGTTTACTCAAACGGTCCGGCGCACCAGTACCCTAATGCGATGAACACCGGAAAAACTGGGAAGCCCGGCTAAGAGAGGGCGAGGTGTTTCGAATCGGCTGGTGGCCAGCCGATGGTTGGCTTTGTCTCGTTGCCCGAGATGCGTAATATTTTTTTTTTACCTGGCAGAACTTCGTACACGCAAAAGTAAACTAAACGTTCAGCTCGTGCCGAAGGCGCGAACTGAGCTGGCGAAGAACAAAAGCCGAATGAACAGTACTTTTATTCCTGTCGCACTCTTACGCTTTGACTAGAACAAAGTTCTTACCATCCGCAAATACACTTTGCTCACACTTCGAAGCATTGAGTCTCCACTGGAAAGCCAGAAATCAAGTTGATTGGCGTGCTGAAGAATAACACCGACCTATTTTCGTGCGCCATTTTGCGTTGCCAGTACAGCCTCCCCCCCCCCCCCCCCCCCCACACACACACACACACACTCTCTTCTCACTGGGGTCGCCAAAAGACCGGCCTGCGAGTGAGGGGAGAATGATAAACAGAAAAGAAAGAGCGGAACAAGTGGAGTGCTCTCGAGTTACCCAATGTATTCCGCGCGTAAAGCTCTTTTTCTGTTCTCGATGTGTGCTTTTGTGTTTGATCCGCGAGTTCCCAAAAGAAACGACGCCTTCGATTTACTCGGAAGCATCGATGCGCAAAGAGCGGTGCAGTTCTTTTCTTTTCTTTTTGACAACAGCATCTTTTTTTATCTGTTTTTCCTGTTCTTTTTCTTTTTTGTGTGAACGATGCAGGAATAAAATAGGATTGCAAATCAATGTCTTACGTACCACAAAAAAAAAAAAAAACGGAAAAAGAAAATCGCGATTAGCCAAATTAGAGCATGTAAACTGTAGCAACCGGCTGTTCGGACGAAGGAAGAAGAGGTGGACAAGGGAGAACGAGCTGAGAGGCCGAGCTCAGAACACCGGCAGCTTCCGACCGGACTGGACGTGTATATAATTTTGTAAATAAAGATAGGTAGGGAACTTCTTTCCCTACAAGTTGGTGACCCGGACGTGATCCGCAAGCCACCTCCGTCATGGCTACCGATGAGGCAACACCGCTGGACATCACCGTCGTCCGCACGCTCAGGCTTCCCCGATTCTGGACCGCGGACCCACAACTTTGGTTCGCGCAAGTGGAGAGCCAGTTTACAACCAGCCACATCACCTCCCAAGCACAGAGGTTCCACCATGTGGTAGCGGCGTTGCCTCCCGAAACTGCCGTTGATATTCGAGACATCATCCTCGAACCACCAACAACTAACCCGTACGACAATTTGAAGGCTGAGCTCATCAAACGCACCTCGGCATCCGAGCATCAACGACTCCAGCAGCTACTAACATCTGAAGAGCTGGGCGACCGCACACCATCCCAGCTACTGCGACGTCTTCAACAACTTCTTGGAGAGCGGGCAGCGACATTCGACCCCTCCCTGTTGCGGGAGCTCTTCTTGCAAAGACTCCCTAACAACGTAAGAATGGTTCTTACTTCTGCATCAGGACTCGCATTAGTTCAGATCGCCCAGTTGGCGGACACCATGATGGAAATCGCTGCACCGCAAGTCGCTGCCCCGCAAGTCGCTCCTATTGCGGCCACGCAATCGCATCTGCTGGTGCACCGGCAAACATCTCTGCCGCTGAAACAACGGAGGATTCTTTTCGCACGGATATCCAACAAGCGATCAAGGCCCTCACCGCCCAAGTAGCCGCGCTCACTTCACGTTCACGATCGGAACATCGCCAGAGATCCACGTCCCGCCCCCGATACAGTTCGCCCTCCCAAACCCGAGCAGTATCAAGACGTTCAGATATTTGTTGGTACCATCGGACCTTCGGTGACCGCGCCCGAAACTGCGTAGGACCATGCTCTGCTTCGGGAAATGCCCGCACCCACCACTAGAGGCGGCGAGTGGTGGGGCTACGCAGCTCAGCCGCTTGTTCTTCATAACAGATCGCGGCTCCGGTTTGCGATTCTTGGTTGACATCGGCGCGGAGGTGAGCGTACTACCAATTTCTGCCGTTGAAACAAAAGGCAGGCAGACACTTACCACTCTACAAGCAGCCAATAAGACTCCAATCGCTACTTACGGTGAGCACGCTTTGTCCCTCAACATCGGACTGCGTCGAGTATTCCGTGAGTTTTTCTCGTCGCGGACGTCGCGGACGGTGCCGATTTTTTACTACATTTTAACCTACTGGTTGATATGCAACATAAGCGCCTCGTAGATGCTACTACAAATATTGTTACACACCTCGCGTGTAAGCCTGCACGACCTCCGGACAGGCCTAACTGCTCCAGTCCAACTTCGCCGCACGAAAGTTTGCTACGAGAGTTCGGGTCTATCACTCGCCCTACCAACTTTCAGCGTCCAGTGAAGCACAATGTTGCCCACCACATCGTGACTACTGGGCCACCTACTCATGCTCGACCACGTCGGCTTCCACCAGACCGTTTAAAGATCGCGCGAGATGAATTTGATCACATGCTAGAGCTTGGCACCATTCAACCATCATCAAGTCCATGGGCGTCTCCACTGCACATGGTTCCCAAGAAAAACCCTGGTGACTGGAGACCGTGCGGGGACTATCGTGCTCTGAACAACGCCACAGTCCCCGACAGGTACCCGCTCCCATACATCGCGGATTTCACGACTTCCCTGTATGGCTCAAAGGTTTTCTCTAAAATAGACCTAGTAAAGGCGTACCACCAGATCCCAGTTGAGCCGAGTGACGTCCCCAAGACGGCCATCATCACACCTTTCGGTTTATTTGAGTATCTTCGCATGCCTTTTGGGTTACGAAATGCAGCTCAAACATTTCAGCGCTTCGTTGACCATGTCATCCGAGGACTTCCCTTCGTCTATGCCTACGTTGACGACCTGTTAATCTACAGCCATGACGATGAAGAACACATTCAGCATCTTCGACTGCTTTTTCAGCGCCTTGATGAGCACGGCCTCATAATCAACAAGGAAAAATGCGAGTTTGGAGTCACGACGTTGAATTTCTTAGGCCATCAAGTGGATCACACAGGAGTCCGTCCACTTCCCGAAAAAGTCGCAGCCATTAAGGTTTTTCCACAACCAACAACCATTCATAAACTCAGAGAGTTCCTGGGTCTCATAAATTTCTATCGGCATTTTATTCCCAACTGCGCTTCAACACTCCTGCCGCTCACTAATATGCTCAAAGGCGAACACAAAGACTCAACACCGTTAAATTGGAGCGACTCGGCTTTCCAAGCTTTCAGCCGCATAAAAGGAGATGTCGCTAACGCTACCCTAGTCGTTCACCCCTGCCAAGAGCTTCCCGTGAGTGTCATGGTTGACGCCTCCAATATTGCTATTGGCGCTGTCCTGCAGCAGCTCTCCGACAAGAACTGGCAGCCCATCGCGTTCTACTCCCGAAAACTCAGCGCAATAGAGTCACGCTATAGTACATTCGGTAGGGAGCTCTTTGCGATTCATCAAGCCATCAAACACTTCCGGCATTTCCTAGAGGGTCGTCATTTCGTCGTTTTCACCGACCATAAACCCTTAACGTACGCACTGAAATCAGGGAGCGACAAATTTACTCCCCGTGAGATCCGTCAAATGTCATACATATCAGAATTCACGACAGACATCCGCCATGTCAAAGGCAAAGACAACCTGGCAGCTGATGCGCTCTCGCGGGTTATCGTCACTCCCTGCTGCAGCATGGTACCCATGACAATTGATTTTGAAGCCATGGCCTCAGCTCAGCGAGATGACACCGAGCTTCAACAAGTTCGTTCATCGCACTGCAGCCTGTATTTGCGCGAGGTAGTCTTGCCAATGTGTGGTACACCACTCATCTGCGACCACACCACAGGCGCACCCCGACCTTTAGTACCGCTGCATTTCCGTCGTCAAGTTTTTGACTCCCTACACTCCATGGCACACCCTGGAGTTCGAGCAACTCAGCGGTTAGTCACTGAACGCTTTGTATGGCCGGGTGTGAACAAGGACGTACGAAACTGGACTCGCTCTTGTCTAGCCTGCCAGCGGTCTAAAACTCAACGTCATACGTCATCACCATACGATGCTTTCCCAACACCGACAGCGCGCTTCGATGCCATACACCTAGACATTGTGGGTCCTCTCCCAACATCTGGTGGAAACACATATATACTGACATGCATTGATCGCTTCACGCGCTGGCCTGAAGCATTTCCCATTCCTAACATCACCGCCGAAACCACGGCACGGACATTCGTCGAAGGTTGAATTGCTCGATTTGGTGTGCCTTCATCGGTTACCACCGACCGAGGGAGACAGTTCGAGTCCGCTTTATTCCGAGAGCTCATGAGACTACTAGGGTGCTCGCGTATTCGGACCACGTCATACCACCCCATGGCTAACGGCATCGTAGAGCGCTTCCATCCCACGCTCAAGGCTTCTCTAATAGCACGCGATGACCGTGTTCATTGGAGCGTCCACCTCCCATTGGTTCTTTTGGGACTCCGGACCGCTTTCAAAGAAGATATCGGTTGTAGTGCTGCCCAGCTCGTATATGGCGCACCCCTTCGCCTTCCAGGGGAATTGATCATCCCGGCTGATCACGGCACCAATAGCGATCCCTCCAGCTACGCCACGCAACTCACGACGGCTATGCGGGCCCTCCGCGCGACCCCTCCTCGTCCACAACAGCGTAAATCGATATACGTTTCGGCTGAGCTCGCCCACTGCACTCACGTATTCGTCCGCCACGATGCAAGTCGCCAATCTCTACAACATCCGTACGACGGCCCATTCAGAGTAATTGATCGTCGGGACAAATATTTTCTTCTTGATCTGAAGGGACGAAAAGACACCGTGTCAATCGATCGCCTCAAGCCAGCCTACCTTGACACTCCTGTTGCTTCTACACCTCCAACCACCTCACTTGAATCAAGGACATGCACACCGGGAATTTCGAAGGACATACACAAACACTTATCCCTACTACTACCGCGAATGGTTTCCGGTAACAAGCCACAGAGGCATCCTGACCAGCCAAAACGCCATGTCACGTGGGCACCTCTACCACCACAACTCGGCGTTTTCCAACGACCTCCTTGTTGGAGGGGGAGTACCTGTAGCAACCGGCTGTTCGGACGAAGGAAGAAGAGGTGGACAAGGGAAAACGAGCTGAGAGGCCGAGCTCAGAACACCGGCAGCTTCCGACCGGACTGGACGTGTATATAATTTTGTAAATAAAGATAGGTAGGGAACTTCTTTCCCTACAAAACTAACACGTCATTTTAGATGACCAGCAAATATAAATTTCTCAACGTATCGTGCTGCGTTTTACCTCAGAGGTGCAAGCAGGTGGTGGACGTTGACTCTAAAACGTACTAAATAAACTTACCTCATTAAAAAAAAAGGCTTTTTGTTTTTTTTATTAGGCGTGCATAACGCGTAGGGAAGCTGCTCTGCCGACAGCTGGCCCAGGCCGCATTGAGAGAGTGCCGGTAGATTTGGGTTGTGATAGCAGAGGATCCCGGAAAACGAACCCGAACCGAACGGCGCTTTCTGGACGCGGCACACGCCATTTGTTGCTACTACTTCTTACTGTGCGTGCCTCGTCCGCCGAATGGCGGCGTAAATTGCTCAATATAAGGTTCCGTTTATATTTTTCTTTAGAAAGAGGTTTCTTTTAATGTTTTTACAGTAAAGTTTACGGCGACAGTGCTGAGAAACCGATTTTTCCGGCCGTCTGAAGTGCCTCGGAAGTGTTAGTTTATATGCTGCACATTGCGATACGTTGCCAATGTTTCTCAGAATAGCGGAACGCGCTTTAGAATAAAAGTCGTCCGCTGCTCACTCTGTGACGACTATTCAATATATGTTCTCCGGCATTCGTTGACGCCGGGGGTTTATTTCTGGTTGGAGAGTTGGAGGGTTGGAGGCTTTGCCGAAAAAAAGTAACGAAATTCGTTACTCGTTGCTCGCAACTAAGAGGAACGCGTTACCGACCAAGGTTACCTCAAAATAAAAGGAACACGTTACCGTTACCGTTGCCTATAAGAAGTAAAGTACGTTACTTTGCGTTACATTGCATTTATTGATTAATGGTAACCGCGTTCTCTTTTCTTTTTTTTTTTTTTGGCGACGGCGTTTGTTGCATTTTTTAAGGTGGAATTTTTTGCGTGGGGAAAGGAGAGGCAGTCGTTTCAAGGTATGGTGAGCGAGTGCAATAATTAAGGAGTTGGCGCTTATACTTCCTTGCAGCTTAAGTCCATACGCTGCCGACGCAACGAGCTAGTGAGACCAATCAAGCAGCTTCAAAAGTGGAAGTCACTGTTTGTTTATGATTGCTTCAGCGATCATAGCACACGTATCGAAACCTAACCAACACCATGATGGCGCCCTTTTAAAAATAAGCATAGAAACGAAGGCAAATCGCAATCGGCACAAAACAAAAGCGCTCTCCTTAGCGTGACTTGCCGGTCTCACCACTTCCTTTTGAAGTCGCCACGCCGTGCAGCTAATACTCAACGAACAAAAACCATAACATAAAGCAAATTGTGTTTCGCTTTGTGGCACTCATAGAAACGTAAGGACCGCAAAAACCAAACGAAACCATCATCCTCTCCTTATGAGCGGTCTTGTCTAGTTTCTCTGCTTGTCTCGGCCAAGGACGGAAACATGGTTAACTCCATCAACCATCTCCAAAGAAAGGACCATATTGAGGGTTTCGAACCAAGACTAAATGTAAAAGATCAAACCGAGTGATAGGAATTTACAGGAAATCAGCAAAGCGAAAGCAAAAACGGGTCCCAGCACCAACCCAGATAGGAAGAAAATAAACGAGAAGCGCTAAGGGGCAGAAAAAAACAAAACAACATAAGACAAAAATAGCGGACACGCTAACGAGGCAAAACAAAAAAAAAAAATGTCCCAGTTAGTTTAGATAGTGAAGTATCTGACATGCAAATCACGTCTCGGAAACGATTCCCTCGCTACCCTTTCCCTTTCTTTTTTCTTTTTTTAGACCTCTGTTACAGTTTTTGGTTGCTTCGTAAGTGTGTTTTCAGCTTTTGTTTTGAGTTTCACGTTTTGCTAAGAAGCTACACATTGATTCAAGTTATACGCGTTCTGCCTGCCAATACAAAACAAAACAGGTCCAAGAATATTGCGATTATTTAAACCCAGCAGTTGACCTTCACCAAATGCCCCAAAAAAAACAAAAACAAAAAAAGAAACGGCAGGTTAAAAAAAAATTTAGAAAAAAAGAAGACGCGTGCGTTTAAGTTAAACGTCTAATAAAAGTTAAAAAAATAAAAGCAGCATGCCGAAAGAAAGGGGGTTCAGCTGCCCTAGCAATACCCCATAAATGTTTAAAAAAAAATAATAATAAAAACTGGTTTGTGCTTGCTTGCGTGCGTGCGTGCCAGGCAACATCGGCCAGGAGGTCGTAGGCGAGAAGTAGGGCCTCATCAAGTTTCTAATGTGGTCCCGGTCTTTCCAACATTTCGCTCGGAAGCGGCACGCGATCGCCTGAAAGTAAAATTCCGGCATGCAACGGGAACATCGTATTTTGTCTAAGGCGAATAAACTAAGAACCGGCCACGGTGATTACGGATTTCGGGGCGTGATTTGCACGTGTGCTTTCCCGCGTGGTTTCCCGTGTGCTTCCCCGTTTGCTTCCCCGTGTACTAGATGAATAGTCTTGCGTTCGTAGGGAGCTGGACGTGCCTAACTTTTTGAATGCAAGGGCATGAATTGTACACGCACATCAAACTGAACACCAAAGTGGCACGCCAGAAAAACGTCTAACATGGCTCAGTTTCGGCAATAATAGGCGCTTAACATGGGCGTAATAATATCTCACTCCAAGGCCTTAGTTGGTAAGAAAGTTATTTTTTTACGCTTTAATTACTTTTTTTTTATTCGTCACAGAAGTCCCAAAGTGCCGGACATGATTCATCCATTCCCCCAGTGAAGTCTAATTCTGCTATTATGTGAAAAATGAGGCCCAAAGTTGCGGGTGAAAACCAAATATCTAGAAGCGAAGCCTACTTCTGCCGTTTTGAGGCCCGAAGAATCCAGCTGATAACCGAACGACCCTAGCAGAGATGCACGATTCTGGCGCTTTGTTTGCAATTTAGTGCCAAAATATTCAATACTGACCAAAAGAATATTAAGTTAGGTTATAATTTGATTTTGTTTTTACGGCAAACATAACTCTAAACTGCAAGAAAAAAAATGTTGCTCAAAGAATTGTCTTGCCTGGGTAGGTGTTCATTTGGGTGCTCAAACGAGAGTGTGCGTGTATACGGTTTTGTTCTTGTGTGCTTCTTTCTGTGCGCGGTTTCGCGTGAACCTGTCCATCTGCCCAGCTAGGCTTGTGGACAATTGTGTTGAAGTTTGATGTTATGTACGTTCGAGTGAATGTGTACCTGCTGACTTCCTCGTGCCGGCACGAGCCTGTATGTGTTAGTGTGCGTGTGTACGTGTGTTTGAGCACTGTCTGTGCTAGTATTTTTATATTGGTAAAAAGCATTTCACAGATTGCACCCTTTATATTTACAATATATTACACATAACACAGATTGTACCATTTTCCCCGTCAGCTCCTGGCCTAACGTAAAGCTTATGCGCCGAGAAGGTGGGAAAGAGGGGGAGCCGAGAGCGTACAAAGACTCAAGAACCCCGAGCTTTTGTTCGAATGATGAGTGGGCAGGCCTAAACCCCCGGCTGCCTTTGTCTCCACTGCACTCGTCGAACGCGTTCGATTGCGAAAGCATAGCTCCGGACGCCGGCATACCGTGTGCATTCGACGAGCGCAGAGGAGACACAGGCGGCTAGCTCTAGGGCTACCCTCTCAGCTCTCGAGTAAGAGTTTGGCCTTCCGACGTCCCTTCTCGTCGACTCCTCTGTTTTACTTTCTTGGGGCATATGTGAACTAAAGTGTGCTCATTTGTATCCATAAATTCTGAAAGCGATCGATTATCGTCGTCCCGAAAACATGGGTCACGCAGCGCACATAACATGAAGGTCGTGTGTGCTCAACGTTGTCTTTCTTTCAGATCAGCTAGAATATTCAAGCGCCTTTACTCTTCGTTGCTTTCAACTGAACGCTCGTGCTTCTTTTTTTGTCTACGCGGCCACTGTGTGTTTAAAAAAAATTAGGCAGAGACAACACAGTTTGCGTGTAGGAATGCAAAAGCATTCTTACATGCAGCGCAATCCTACAAGCACCGCAGCACGTCTTACTTTGTCACACGGCGCTACGGCAGTGACATCTTGCTGCCCCACTGCGCAGGCGCGGTGCACCCGCCGGCTCCACGGCTTCCGTGACGATGCATCTGCGTTGCTGCCCTTTTCTTTATATTTTATTTGTGAGGCGCCTCCATTTTGACAGCGAGTGGCGCCGCTGGCTTCCATGTCGGAGGATCTGATACGAGGCGTCGCAGCAAATGGGAATTTAGATGCCGTTTTCCCTGGAACGACAACGACGGCTTCGCCTCATGGGACAGTTAATGCTTTTATTTTAAACGTTTTTGGCGCATCGGAGAGTGAGGAAGGGCACGCCCATCCAAGGGCAACATAAAGACACACACAAAGAGGGCACGCACGATGACGAGGCAGTCAAGCACATGCCGTCACTAGTTGAGGTCGGGGCGGAAACTAAAGCATCTTGGGCGCATTTGGCAGGTAACCAAACGCACGAGGTACGCGAACAACGGACGAACTTGCTCGCCGTATAACTTCGTTTCACACAAAGTCTGAGCTCATCAGACGCAACCGTCCGATGGCGTAAACCAAAAACAACGGCCAGAGTCAGAACACTCCTCGTCTTTGTGTGTGTGCGTGTGGGGGGGGGGGGGGGGGGGGGGGGGGGCGGGGGGGTTATCGCCGTCTAATCCGATCATGATCAAGAAAAGCACAATCACGCCGCATTCGCGGTGGGTTATCTGTTCTGCGGCGATAGCAAACGGACAAAACCGACGAGCGCTTGGTGACGATGGACTTTCTGCGCTTCTTGGGCTTGGTTTCGAATTTTACCCAGACGGATCCCAGTCACTCCGGCAAGTCGTGTCACATAAAAACACAGATTGAAAAAAAAACAAAAAAAAACGCTGGCGGCAGGTAGGTTTTAGGACGCCAATGTACTAAACCGATCGAGTAAATTTTTAGCTGGACCTTGGTTGGATCCTTCCGGTTGTAGCGTCACATGTGGCCGGACTCCACGTGAAACCTAGACTACTGGCGTATGTTTATTGTTTCTATTTTTTTGTATAACCAAAATGTCTTGCCCTTTTTTTTTGTCTCTACAATATTCTTGCCGTCATTACTTAGGCGTAATTTTACAGCGAAGCTGGATATGGCTAAAGTCTCATGGATTTTTGGTATCTGTGTGCAAAAACAAAAGTCAGAAATTGCAGGTAAAAGCGCTCCATTGTACGGAAATGCATATACGCCCCGTCACCTCGATATGCACCTTGATTAAGAAATACGTTGAAACTTTTAATAATGGGGATAGATCCCAGAACAATGGGCCTTCTCCCGGTAGAGCCGGGAAACTGCACTAATTTACATACTCAAGAACAGTAGATTCTTTATCTGTAAAGCGTTATTTGTATAGATTTAACTTTGGCAAATAATCTCACCGAAGTTGTAATAAAACCCATTAGCGTATAGCATAGTGATCACAAAGCAATCGTCTCAACAATTTCGAAATGATTTATTTATTTATTTATTTATTTATTTATTGATACCCTTCAGGGCCCGAAGGCATTACAGAAGGGGGGTGGGCATAGCAACAATATACAAACAAAAGAAATATACCTAACTAGTGAGTTAAACAGGACAAAAATATAATTTGAAACAATATATACACAAACAAATTCACTTAACAAGGGAGTTATAGAGGATGCAAAAAATAATTGTAGACAGCAATTCGAAAATCAGAGCTCTCGGCAATCTCGACTACAGCTGCGGGAAGGCGATTCCAGTCCAGTGACGTTTTGGGCAAAAAAGACTGAAAAAAACGTGATGTGTGACAGTGAGCAATGCCAACTTTATATCGATGGTCGACGCGCGATGAGATATAAGACGGTTGTATTAACAAAAGCTGGCGCATTGACGTGTTAAGATAATGGATCTTGTGAAATAAGCACAAGCGTGACACTTTCCTGCGAAGAGAGAGATCAGGTAAGCAGAGATTGAATTTCATTGCTGATACGCTGGATGTTCGGTGATAGTTATGCAGTATGAATCGAGCAGAACGGTTTTGAATGGCTTCAAGTGATGACGCAAGTGTTATACCAGGGTCCCATATAGCTGCGGCGTATTCAAGTTTACTTCGAACCAAAGACTTGTAAAGAAGTAGTTTTAAAGAGGTGGAAGCAAGAGAGAAGTTTCTTTTAAGATAGCCTAACATGCGGTTTGCATTGTTGATTACGTATTGAATGTGAGTATCCCAGGAGAGGTTATTTGTTATATGCACACCGAGATATTTATATGATAAGACAGAATCAAGGACAACGCCGCTAATATTGTAAGAATGGCATGTGTTCATTTGATGTGATACTCTCATGGATTTGCATTTGTTAATGTTAAGTTTCATATTCCATGAGTCACACCACCGGGAAATGCTGTCAAGGTCTGACTGAAGAGAATGAATATCAGAATCATTGGTTATTTCCCTGTAGATGACACAGTCATCTGCAAATAAGCCAATGGATGAAGAAACATGAGTAGGTAAATCATTAATATAAATAAGAAATAAAAGAGGACCTAGTACGGAACCCTGGGGAACGCCTGAACTTACTGGTGAATGATCTGAGTTGCAGCCATTAACATGAACAAATTGTGAGCGGTTAGTTAAAAAAGACTCAATCCAAGCAAGAATATGGGGTTCTATGTTAAGGGCAGTGAGTTTATGAAGAAGAAGCCGGTGTGAAACTTTGTCGAATGCTTTTGAGAAGTCTAAAAATACACAATCTACCGCGGAAGAACGATCAAGAGCGACATGATTGTGAGTAAGTGTTAACAATTGAGATTCGCACGAAAATAGTTTCCTAAATCCATGTTGAGCCGGGGTGAAAAAAGACTTAGAATTAAGGAAAGCAACAAGATGAGAATAAATTATGTGTTCCAGAAGTTTGCAGGGGATGCTCGTTAATGAAATCGGACGATAATTACTCAGGCTAGATTTATCGCCACTTTTATGGACCGGAATCACCTTCCCCACCTTCCAGTCCTCGGGAAGAGTACCAAGATTGAGAGATTGCTGGAAAAGCTTAGTTAGAATAACAGAAGAGTACATTTTAGTGTTTTTTTAAAAATTTTGAGTTTATATTGTCAGTGCCAGATGATGAGGATAGTTTAAGGCCATCAATAATTTTGACAATGCCACCACACTCTATAGTAATGGAATCCATAGTGCAAAAGTTTGATGGGAGCAAATCAGGGTAGTCAAGAACGTTGGGGCTGGAAAAGGAGTCGACGAACATTTCATTTAGCGCGGATGCACACTCCCTCTCTGGTATCTCTTCCCCGTCCGAGTTGGTAAGCCTTACACCAGGTTTTTCGCAGGGGTTCACAACATTCCAAAACTGACGAGGATTGTTGAGCAATATATGCATATATATATAATGTAAATAAACATTTGGTGAAGTGTTTTGTGTGTATTTTCGTGAATCATTTGTGGCGGTGCTTTACAGCTTCGCTGGCCAACCAACTTCACAGACTGGAATGGCTTCTTACAATTTTTGTTTTGTCTCTGCACTTATTTTCGCTCCGGCTTAATGGAAGACGCGCAGTAACGATCGGATATAACTAAAAAAAAACGTACGTACTTGCTATTGTCGATGGGCCTCGCTGCCCGTTGCCGAACAAAGCATTGAGATTGCGAACGGCAAAGAGCACGCGCAAACTAGTTGGGTGGCCCGTGGTGCGTAAAGAACCCTAAATTTGTGTGGAGAAATTTCGCGTGATGGCAGGTCACGTGACTTGACGTCACGGTGTCAAGTATCGGTATCACGTGATACAATGACGGTACATGACACATCAAATCACGTGACATCGATTTCCACGTCAAAATGTGCGAGGAAAGGCACGAACGAACGAACAGAGAAAATTGAAGTGTTCAGGGATCTTTGATAAATATACAGTAGCTAATGATAGACGCCACCAAATTATCTTAATTCAATACAGAAAGGGGGAAACTTGTTACGTCCCTTTGATTGTGGAAATCTTATTACAATGACTCTTGGTGTGACAACTATGCGACGATATACTGAGAGCGAATGAAACGAAAGCGCGATGACGACAGATAACCAAGCTCTGACTGGAATGATTAGTCGGTGGGTGTCTCATTCACCTTCCGGACTCATTCGAATGAGTCCGGAAGGAAAGCAGATTGTGTGTATTCCACCGGTCAGACGCATTTCTTCAGTTTGTGTCCAAGCATCAAAGACGTCCGTAAGAGCGAGGGTTCTGCTACTATTATTAGGGCTTCGTTTCCGTGTGCCATCTCTGCTTCTTATACCATATCTGGTAACAGCCTCGCTGCTATCGAATCGGCCGATGTTATATTTGTAAAAAGGGAAAATTCATTTTTAAGTTAGTACCTACACTATCTATGAAACAAAGTTCGAGCTTCTTTTGAAAAACAAATCTTAGTTTTAGGCTTGTACCTAAAACTAAGAAAATGAAATAATTAGGGTACCGATGCGAGCTAGTCGGTGCCTACTTCGAAAAATAAAACACTTGTCGTTTCCGCGTGGGCTTTATTTTTCGAAAATAAAAGATGACACCGCAAGTGAGAACAAAATACATAACACATGGCAAAGACTACTCTTAAGTCGCGAGATACACCAACATTTTCAATGCTAGCTAACCCGGTCTTGTCCTACAAAAAAAAAAAAAAAAACTTTTTTTCAGATCAAATAAAAAAAAATCGAGCCACACGAGGAGCTTATGTAGGCTCGGCTTTGAATAACCTGCTCAGCTATTAGCGCCCCGACATTTCTATAGACTGTCAAGACAACGTTGGTAGCATGCTCTAGAAAATACCCCAAAATATTTTCTTTTTGGGATGAAGCAAGTTTTCCCGAAAAACACGTTTTCGGGAAAACACAACACCCAAAAGGCAGTGCGTGTGGCTCTTCGTTCCGGCCAATATGCTTGCTTCTGTCGAGCACGCGTTAGTTTTCGTTTCCATTTTTTTTTTTTTTTTTGTTTTAGTGCGCACAGAAAATTCAATCCCCAGGGTGGGTCTGGCTCAATCCGTATTGGGAGGAAGAATAGGTGAGACCGAGCGGAATATGCGGTAAGTCGTTCTTTCCAAATGGTGCGGGGGTCGCCGAGGATACACTCCATATGGGGAGGACTCTTCGCAGAAGGATACAAATGTAAAAGGACAGAAGTGAAATAAAAGAAAAGAGATAGAGAGACATATAAAGAGATAAGTTTGGATAACAATGGAAGAGGGATTCTTTTTGCGCACGTATAATTTGGTATTTGATATTGCTGTTGGTATTTATTGGTATTTGGAAGAGGTTTTTTTTTCCGCAAGTATAATTTGGTATTGGTATTGGTATGTATTGCGTACCCAAAACACCATGAAGGCTTTGATATTGGTGCACATAAAGTTCACAATGAGTTGAACATGCAACGACGTGAAATACAGGAGTGACACATCAGTCAATTTAAAACAAATTACAGACACTACTCGATAATCAAAGTAAAATAAGGCTTGGAAAAGATATCAGGCTGCACAAAGCTATTACTAAAAAGTTGAATTCTATGCATTGGCGTTTTTATTTTAACTGCCTCCCCCCCTCTCCCCCAAAGCTACTTCAGCAGATGGGACCCAGATAGAGTAAATTCGACTTTCGTAATAGACGGCTAAAGCTCCGATTGATTAAAGTGATTCGTTTTTCAGCCCTTACTCAATTTTTGCCTCTGTTGGCGTGCTTTTATTTTTGGAATGAAAAACGTATTGTTGTCATATAACGAATCTTTTCAATTTTCTGGAAAGAAAGTTTGAAATAAAATTTTAATATTGTTAACCCGTAAGGAATGAGCAGTAGGCCTTTACCTTTTTCGCAATAGTTTTAGATTTCAACATTTAGGATAGAGTGCTTCCTTTGCAGTGCGGTGAAGAATTCTGGAACCTCCGTCACGAAGACTATGCCAACATCAATGCAATGCGGCTATCTGTGGTCACGCTTTATACTTTAATCAAAAACGAAATGTCCCGCCGTAAATGTTGTGCAGACCTCCTTATATGAGTTATCTGGTGATTTGTACGTTGCAATAGTTAATTGATTATACTCTGAAGTAATAAATATTTTACCTTTCTAAAATACGAGGGCTCTTTTTTACCTTCCTATAAACTAAATAAAAAAAACTAGAATGTAAAAAAAATATTAAACAGTGAATGTAGATACATTGTCCAGCTACTTTTCCACCTAATTACAAGCCATACTGACGCAGTTCTTATATGACGAGGCACGCGCTTTTGAATGCTCACCCCAAGAAAAGACGGCCGCCTGGGTTCTCAGTCATATATCGCGACTTCAACAGGATTGTCAGTCGCCACAGACGATCCTCTCAGTGCTCCATCATCAAGGCCGTCTTTCCTTCCTTTCCAAAGCTTCATGAAAATGTATCCATACATAGTTACAGGTATGTGGCGAGTGGCGGTTCTGCTGGCTTGCGATAGAATGACTCAGAAGCTCGGTGTCAACTTTTTTGGGGGAGGACATCCAAAAGTTTGAGTCACGTCTGAATGAATGCCTTAATCTGTGCGTTGTATGCGTGAAGACGTAGGCAAAGTATGTGTTCACGTTCTTTGCATACTAAAACATTTAGAGCGCAGCTCTTCGGCATCTGTTCTTGCATATTGTAACGAATGAACAAATGAAACAAAGAATAACTGGGGAATCTGAAACGTTTAATGGGGCGAACTTGTGCCCAAAAATAAAACGAAAAAGAAAGATAACAACAGAGCGTCGCGGGCGTCGAAGGCGGCGAAGCAGCAGGATCGAACGCTGAGGCCAAACTGACTCTGGCTTGCCATGCGAAGCCCCTTATGTACACGCGTGCGCTTCTGGAATAATCGGCGTAGATTGTTCGACGCGTAGAATATTCGGACCTGGAACAAGCAACAGGGTTCTCGAAATTTCCAGAACACTAAAGTGAAGGAATAAACAAAAGACACGTCGCTCCCAGGAATCGAACCCTGGCTTTTCGCGTGGGAGGCAGGCGCAATAACCGTTAGGCCACGCGCGCGCTGCCTACTTGGGCAGCTCCGCGCGCGGCATTACTCCCTCCTTTTAAAAAGTGCATCGCCCCGATGCAGCACAAAACAAAACAAAGCAAACATAAAGAATGGTACACTAAAGAGTCATTTGGAACACATAAAGTCCACTGTCCTATCGAGAGTAGTACAGCTTCATGCGCAGGACGTGGACGACTTCCAGTCGTGTGGCGCGGCGTGATGAAGTCCGAGTTCCGTCGGGCATCACCTCGTAGTTCAAATCCCCGAGTCGACGAAGTACTTTGTAGGGTCCGAAGTAGCGCTTTAGGAGCTTCTCTCTGAGACAACGGCGGCGGATCGAAGTCCAAACCCGCACCTTCTCTACGGGCTGGAAGTGGACATCCCGACGACGAAAGTTGTAGCGGCCGTTGTTGGGCTTGAATACGGTGTCTGACGAGCTTGCGGACTTCTTCTGCCCGTTGGGCAACCACCTGGGCGTCGTCGCTTCTGTCGACAGCTGGATCGTGGGGTAACATCGCGTCCAGCATTGTCATTACTTTGCGACCATGAACCAGTTGAAGCGTGTCACCCTGGTGGTCTCTTGCACGGCCGTGTTGTAGGCAAAAGTGACGTACTACAATATCTCGTCCCATGTCTTCTGCTCCACGTCGACATACATGGAGATGATGTCGGCAATGATCCTGTTGAGTCTCTCCGTCAGCCCGTTGGTCTGCGGGTGGTAAACCGTTGTGCGCCGATGGCTGGTGTGGCTGAGACGAAGGATTTCTTGCGTCAGCTGGGCAGTGAAAGATAATCCACGGTCTGAGATCAGAACTTCGGGAGCGCCGTGCCGGAACGATGGACTCGATAAAGAACTTGGCGACTTCCAGAGCTGTCCCTGCAGGAAGGGCTTTCGCTTCGGCGCACGGCGTGAGATAATCTGTGGCGAATATAATCCATGTGTTTCCTTGCGTCGATGGTGGGAAAGGACCAAGTAGATTCATTCCGATCTGCTGGAACGGTGCGGTCGTAAGAGCAATCGGCTGCAGGAGACCTTCCGGCTTCGACGGCGGTTTCTTGCGTCCCTGGCACTCGTGGCATGACCGTGTGTAGAAGTGAACGGTCTTCGGCAGCCTGGGTCAGTAATACCTTTCACGATTTCGGGCCAGCGTACGGCTGTAACCAAGGTGTCTGGACGTCAGGTCGTTGTGGCAGGCTTGGACGATCTCCGCTTTAAGGTCGGTAGGGATTACCAACAGCCATAGTGTGCTGTTGTCTCCGAAGTTCTCCTTGTAAAGTACACCTCGTCGGAGGACGAAAGTTGGCAGGGCTCTCGAGAAGACACGCGGGACTGTACCCCCTCGTCCTTCGAGGTGCTCGATTAGCGCGCGCAACTCAGGATCGTCTCTTTGACGTCGTGCCATGTGGTCGGTATTCACTGCGCCTAGGAAGCACTCGTCGTCATCGTCGTCACTGCTTCCGGAAGGTGTTTCGACGGGGGCTCTGGACAGGCAGTCGGGGTCGCTGTGCTTGCGGCCTGACTTGTAGACCACAGTCATGTTGAACTCTTGTAGTCGTAGACTCCATCGAGTGAGGCGTCCTGACGGGTCCTTGAGATTCGCAGCCAGCACAGCGAGTGGTGGTCCGTGACTACACGGAACGGGCTCCCGTACAAATACGGACGAAACTTCATGATTGCCCAGACGACCGCGAGGTATTCCTTCTCAGTCGCGGAGTAATTTTTCTCCGCCTTGGACAGTGTCCGACTTGCGTTGGCGATAACTCGCTCTGTGCCTTCTTGCACCTGAACCAGTACTGCGCCAAGTCCAGCGTTACTTGCGTCCGTGTGAATTTCGGTTTCCGCATCTTGATCGAAATGTCCTAGAACAGGAGGAGTCTGCAGTCGTCGCTTCAGCTCGTCGAATGCCTGCTGCTGCTCCTCGGCAAATTCGAACCTTTTGGCGTCCCTCGTGAGGTTCGTGAGCGGTGCGGAAATCCTTCCAAAATCCCGGATGAAGTGCCGATAGTAGGCACATACTCCAAGAAACCTTCGCACGGCCTTCTTCTCTGTCGGCGCTGGAAATGCTGCGACGGCGCGAGTCTTTTCCGGGTCGGGGCGAACGCCTTCGTTACTAACCACGTGACCTAGGAACTTCAGTTCGTCATAGGCGAACCGACACTTCGAAGGCGGTCCGTATGGCTTGGAAAACTGCTCGGAGTCGTCGCAAGTGCTCGTCGAAGTCGCTGGAAAACACTACAGCGTCGTCGAGGTAGACGAGACAGCTCTGCCACTTCAGTCCTGCCAGTACAGTGTCCATGACACGCTGGAAAGTTGCTGGCACCGTGCACAGTCCGAAGGGCATCACCTTGAACTCGTACAGCACATCCGGCATGACGAAAGCTGTCTTCTCTCGGTCCCGTTTGTCGACTTCAATCTGCCGGTAGCCGCTCTTCAGGTCCACGGATGAAAGGTATCGGGAGTGGCGCAGCCGGTCTAACCCGTCGTCGATGCGGGGGAGCGGATAGACGTCTTTCTTCGTCACCGCGTTCAGCTGCCGGCAGTCCACGCGGAACCTAAGCGTTCCGTCCTTCTTCTTAACCAGTATGACTGGAGAGGCCCACGAACTGCTTGAAGGTTGGATTATTTCGTCGTTCAGAATCTCTTGAACTTGCTCCTGGATCACCTTCCTTTTTTTAACGGAGACTTTGTACGGCGATCGATGCACAGGACGCGCGTCGTCCTCGGTAACGATGCGGTGTTTCGCAACGGTGGTTTGGCGCACCTTAGACGACGTCGCAAAGCATTCGCGGTAAGATTAATCAGCTGTCGTCGTTTCGGGCCCGGAAACTTAGGGTCAATGTCGAGCTGCGCTGGCGACGTACTGCCTTGCTGAGGTGGCGAGGTTTCGTCAGTAATGGCGGCGATACCGGCGGAGTTTCGGAGTTCCTCGACGTGGCCCACGGCTGCACATTTTGTGAGGTGTGGCGCTTCATTTCGGAAGTTCGTCACGAGGACCACAGTGCGGACATCCTGAAGTTCAGCAACTCCTCTTGCCACGCCTATTCCTCTTCCAAGAAGTATCTGGAGGCTTCCTTCAAACAGAACTTCGCCGCAGAAAGCTTCGGTGATCCCGACGGGTACGAAAACACTTGACCGCGGTGTTAAGTTCATGTGGCTTGCGAGGACTCGGACCGCAGATGACGCCGCTTTGGGTTCCTTTGGTGGTGAAACAGGTTTTCGTAACGTCAATTGGTTTGCTCTGAGGTCGATGACGGCGCCATACTCGCAGAGGAAGTCCATTCCGAGGATAACGTCCCTAGAACAGTCTCGCAGAACGACGAACTTCACAGGTCACGTCTCACCGTGGATCTCGACGCGAGCAGTGCATCGCCCGACTGGTGTGATGAGGTGCCCATTGGCGGTTCGTATTTGAGGGCCTTCCCAAGGCGTTGCCACTGGGAACGCGACAGAACAGCACACGACAAAACAGCACCCGACAAAACAGCATGGTCAAAACAGCACGCGTCAAAACAGCACAGCGTCAAAACAGCACGGCGACAAAACAGCACGCGTCAAAATAGCACGCGACAAAACAGCACGGCGTTAAAACGGCACAGCGACAGAAGAGCACGTGCCAAAACAGCACGGCGTCAAAACAGCACGACAAAACAGCACGCATGTAAAAAGGATGTAATAGGTACCGTTTTATGAAAACAAAACAGAACGCAAAGAAAAAGGGTTGGACATTGCATGGCATTATTTAACAGCTAGTGGAGAAAAAAAAAACGTACGCTGGCGGCGACGGGATTGCACGTGCATTTTTTTTTTTTTTACTTCAAACGCTATATTTAGGGTTCAGCGTTTTCGGGTTAAAGCGAATATAACCGCTAAAAGTACGCCGAATTCATTTTTCTACATTCAGGCTTAACTGAAAAAGTTCAGAATTTTCCAGGGCGTTTGGAGTGGTATGTGTGTTTGTGTGTGTGTGGGGGGGGGGGGGGGGGGGGATGTGACTCATAACTACGTTTTCGTGTTTTCGGATAAATTCGAAAAACACCCGCCGGTAAAAGTTTCGTCTATTCGGATTTATCTAATAAACTCTGAATTTCGATATGCCAATTCCCTCACCCGCCCACACACACACACAAATATATTTTACAATTAATGGTTTAATCAGCGCGTAGAGTAAATGTCCTGGGAAAATGCCACCACACATATCTTTCGAATTTCGGTCAGGACAGCAGGTCAATGTACTATTGGGTCAAGACAAAAGTTACTGCTTATGTTTCTGGTTTGGGTCATACTATTTGTGCCCGAGGGGAAGGAGAGGTTGTGTTTTTGTAACGGCGAAAGCTATGGACGATAGAAATTACATAAAGTGAAAAAGAGGACAGTTGAAACTTCTCTATTACATTCCTGTCCACTCTATCTCTTGCGGCCGCGCCGTAGGTTGATGGAATAGCATGAAATAAATACAGGCTTCCCAGCGAATACCTCCAGTAGGTTATTGATTTTAAGGTATCGACGTTTATCGAAATAACACTTGTGTGCCACTTTTGTTCTAGGACAAATTAGTATTGCCAGTAGTAATGGCACCAACGCCAAATCCACCTGTAGAAAATATTATTTGATACAATCGCCTTTTTTTTTTTGCCCAGCATACGTTTACATTTGGATATTGTTTGTTCATTTTTAATAAGAAACACTGCAAATTTGAGCTCCAAATTTCGGAGAATTTGGAATAAAAAAAATGAACTTCGATAAACTCCGAATGTTCGGCGAAAAATAAACTCTGAAAAACACCCTCCGAACTTGACGAAAACTAAACTCCGAAAACACGGAACCCTACTCATTCCTGACCATATGACAACTTCCTTTCGCAGTTTTTAGTTTGTCTGCGAGATCGGTTCACCTTTCAACATAAGCTTCGGGGGCGCAGGGGTCCTCAGGACGAAATCTGGGTTTTTCACCTGATAGAGGTTTGTGCCGAATTCTTCGTTAAAAGAAGAGAGTTTAATCGTGAAATCAAACAGCGAAAATCAAGAGCGTCCATAGGTGCCGCGCATTGTTTAACACCCCTAGCTTCCGTCTATTAGAGGAGGGCATAAATACGAGTGTTTTATTGTCATTTCTGCCGTCGGCGCGAATTTATCACCTCTCGCAAACGTGAAACTGGGGGAAAACGCACAGAGTACAATGCTTGCTAATTTCTCCATTTTGATATTTGCCTCTCCGACCGAAGTGGTACTGAAGCTCATGCTCGTCCTGTGTACAAATATGAGCACACGACGATAATGTCAGATACAATAAGGCCCCAGTGCATTTTACAGAACAGGTCGCGTCGGCTGCCAAAGACGGCAACAAATAAGAAGACCAGTACGTGGTACACAATATACATTTTGCACAAACGCTTTTAATTATTGAATGTTCGTTAGTGTACTGGTTTCCGTCAATAAACCTAATATAACTGAGAAGTTTATGAGTCTACAAATATTCGCCGCAATAAACCGAAAACTTTTTTTTTTTTTAATAAAAACCGAAAAAAAGTGCGCGGAATTTGAAATATTACAAACCGAAAACGCCGAACCCTAGTTATATTGTCAATGTCATGTTTTGACGCTGTGCTGTTTTGTTGCTGGGCTGTTCTGACGCTGTGCTGTTTTGACGCCGTGCTGTTTTGGCACGTGCCCTTCTGTCGCTGTGCCGTTTTGACGCTGTGCTGTTTTGTCGCGTGCTATTTTGACGCGTGCTGTTTTGTCGCCGTGCTGTTTTGACGCTGTGCTGTTTTGACGCGTGCTGTTTTGACCGTGCTGTTTTGTCGCGTGCTGTTTGTTATGTCGTGTCGGACACCGATGCAGGGACGTCGTTGTGATGCGTAGCGTCGAGAGAGTGGAAGCGCTCCGGCGTTCTTGGAGGCTCTTTACTTCGGTCGTCTTCGACAACGCCACCTCCAGGTGTTGCCGCACTTAGTTTTCCCGGCGACGCAAGGGAGACAGGCTCTCTCGGCGGGATCGTGGCGCTGGAGACGCTGAACGTCTGGGCGACGGTGAGCGTCCCGCTCACCGTCGCCCAGACGACGGAGCGGCGTTGAAGATGGCCTAACGTCGCAGGTACTCCTCGATGCCACGAGGGCGTTCGTTGTACCTTGGGCGCGGATCGTTCGGGTGGAACCCGCACGGCCCCAGTTGTCGGTAGGAGCATCGACGGTAAATGTGGCCGGCTTCACCGCAATGCTAACACAACGGGCGTCGATCGGCCGTCCTCCACACGTCGGTCTTTCGTGGCGCAGCTTGTTCTGGACGGACGTACGCCCGATCTTCCTGGCGCCGGGAATACCGCGGCGCTGGAAGTTCACGTTGAGGGGGCGCCGTATACGGGTGAGCTGGGGGTGTGGTCGTCGGGTAGCTGCGGTGTAGCTCAACTTCGATGGTACAAGAGCGGCGCTGGCGAGAACTTCTGACTGCAGCGCCTGCTGAAGTTCTTCCCGGACAATCTTGGCGACTGAGGGCGTAGCCGGGTTTGTGGCAGCAGGTAGCAGCTTCTTGACTTCCTCCCGCACGACGTCCCGGATAATCCCGCGGAGGTCCGAGCTGTTGCAGCTGGAAGTCGAGAGGGCAGCGACGCCGGGAAGTCGCTGGTAATGGGAGGTCCGTGCTTGAAGGGCACGTTCAATGTTTGTGGCCTCCGTGATGAATCCTTCGGCTGTGATAGGCGGGGCTCGCACATGGCCGCCGAAGATGTTTTCCTTGACGCTTCGCATCAAGATTTTCAGCTTCTCTGCTTCGGAGGCTTGAGGATCGGCGCGGTTGCTGAGTCGCAGGACATCCTTCACGAAGCTAACGACGCTCTCGTTAGGGCCTTGGATCCTCGTTTGAAGAAGCTCTTCAGCGTGTTCTCCTCGTTGCTGGTTCGTGAATGTTCTTCGCAACTCAGCCTTGAGTTGCTCTTAGGAGGTGATCGAGGCTTCCTGGTTCTCGAACCAGGAAGCCTCGATCGCCTCCTGCGAAGTAAGGCGAAGTAAGCATTCTGAAGACACTGTTCCGGTGTCCACCCGTTATGACGGGCCACTCGTTCGTACTGTTGGACCCAGTCGTCGATGTCTTCGTGGCTTTCGCCGTGGAAGGGAGCCGCTTTCCGAGGTGCGACGGGTAGGTAGACGACGGCAGAAGTGGCGAGGGTCTGCGGCTGGTTTGCTATCGTCGTCTTCTTCGGCTTGGGATTGTCCAGCAGGAAACCGTACTCAGGATCCTCTCCCTTGGTGCGGCGGCTGGTCCGAGTTGTAGGTTCCTCGTAGAGTGATCTTCTCACCGGGCTTGGAATCGGACTCGCACCGCGGGCCCTGGGGGGGGGGGGGGGGGGGGGGGGGAACGCTGCACGGACATGCGGTACCCCGCACCTCCACCAAAATGTCACAAATGAACAAATGAAACAAAGAATAACTGAGAAATCTGAAACGTTTAATGGGGCGAACTTGTTCCCAAAAATGAAACGAAAAAGAAAGATAACAACAGAGCGCCACGGGCGTCGAAGGCGGCGAAGCAGCAGGATCGAACGGTGAGGCGAAACTCACTCTGGCTCGCGATGCGAAGCCCCTTATGTATACGCGTGGGCTCGTGGAATAATCGGCTTAGAAGGCTCGACGCGTAGAACATTTGGACCTGGAACAAGCAACAGGGTTCTCGAATTTTCGAGAACACTAAATTGCAGGAATAAACAAAAGACACGTCGCTCCCAGGAATCAAACCCTGGCTTTTCGCGTGGGAGGCAGGCGCGATAACAGTTAGGGAACGCGCGCGCTGCCTACTTGGCCAGCTGCGCGCGCGGCAAGAAAACGGCGTGGACGCCGGCGTCGGCCTCGGCGTCGCCGTTGCTGTAAGCGTCACGTTGGTATAACCGCCATATGCGGAAACGGGCGCCTAAGAGTCCCATAATTTCAATACTGCGCGCGTTGTATCATTCGCTGACCTATAAACAAATGCAATTCCTCGCTACACAGCAAAAAAAAAAAAAAAAAAAAAAGATTGCTGTGTAGGTTTGTGACATCCCTTAATGCCATAATGTGGGTCGTCTCAGATCTATACACCAGTTCAACTTTCACGCTAAATTTAGCGTAAAAATTGAATTGGTGGGTAAGTTTGTGATATTCCATAATGCAACACTGCGCCCGTTGCATAATGAGACGTCACAGACCTATACACCCACTTTAACTTTCCAGCTATAACTAGCGAAGAAATTGAATTGGTGGGTAAGTTTGTGATATTCCATAATGCAACACTGCGCCCGTTGCATAATGAGACGTCACAGACCTATACACCCACTTCAACTTTCCAGCTATAACTAGCGAAGAAATTGAATTGGTGGGTAAGTTTGTGATATCCCATAAGGCAACACTGCGCGCGTTGCATTATGAGACGTCACAGACCTATATACCAGTTCAACTTTCCAAGCTAAAATTAGCGAAGAAATTTAATTAGTGGGTAAGTCTGTGACATCCCATATTGCAACACTGCTCGCGTTGCATTATGAGACGTCACAGACCTATACACCGGTTCGACTTTCCAGCTAAAATTAGCGAAGAAATTGAATTGGTGGGTAAGTCTGTAACGTCCCATATTGTAACACTGCGCGGGATGCATTATGGGAGGACCAAGATTTGTGCACCAAGTGAACCCCCCGCTAAATTAGCGGTCAAACCGAATTGGTGAGTAGGTGTGTGACGCCTAATAATCCAACACTGTGGGCGTTGCATTGTGGGACTTCACAGTGCATGGCTTTAAAAAATACGGCTTTACGCCTCTCGTCGTATCCAATATCTATATACAGGGTATTTTTATTTGAGATTTACAGATTTGCTTAAAAAAAGCCGTGACAATTACACTTATGCGGTTTCTGCGGGTGACTTATACGCGACTCCAATTCACTATAGGTGGCGTCACTCGCTTTCCAAAATGGCGGGTTTAGTGAGGGCCGGAGATACGTGCCGCTGCTGAGCCTGTCTATACTATGTTTCATCTTATGATGTACCACAGGAAAAGCTACAAGCCCGAGCTCCTTGCTCTGGGGCACATCTCGGCGGCACAAGCTCTCGTGACTTAAGAGCAGCTGCCAACGCTATGAGCTCGCGCTTCTAGCCTTCGCTGCGGTACAACATAAGGTGAAACGAAGTATAGTGTGTTGGCTTTGCTGAGCGAAACAAATTATTTCTGGTAATACACGTTTGCAAGTCCGGCTTCAGGGCGCTGCCATCTTGCCTGTCTGGGGTGCGCTTGGACCAGTCATAATCCGATTACGAAGCCTTGCTAAGGCGTCGTAATCGGATTATGGCCGTTCCCGAGAGCGCACCCCACTGAGGAAGATGGCGGCGCCCTGAGACCGGACTTGCAAACGTGTATACTAGGAAGCTAGAGTGTTATGAGCGTAGGTCACCCGTTTGTCCTGAAAACAAAACCGATATTTAGCGTAATATTTAGGGCAGGAGGTACGTTTTAAATCCGGAGCAGAACCGAAACTAACCTTGATTTTGGAATTAATTCCTCGGTATGTGGTCTGCATTTCAGATTCTTTCGTAACTCAAATTGTGCCTCACGCCGTAATTATTTAGTTAAGGAAGTTGTTCGCAGAAACTTTTGTCCCTTTAAAGACAGGGTCTTTCATACACTCTAGAAGTAACGTAGAATATTATTATTTGTTAAAAAAATCAGTGCAGATATTTGTGCGTTTTTGCTGCAGTTTCTCGCTCAGATAATTGTCATATCAAATAATGAACTGCGGGTCTTTCAATGGCTTTTTGGGTATTTAAATAATTAATTGCTTGAACATTTTACGAACACAAGAATAGCAGAATAAATTTAATTCATACAGTATGTTCACAAAATGAATGATTTAGGAAACACTACTCACACTACGAAAATTCAAAGACGAAATCCGTGTCATGGAGTTCAAGTGTGCGTGTTTTTAGAGCAACGCGTGACGCATAGGAGTTTATATTGCATCCAGTGTGTGTCTGTTTGTCTATCTTGATAACGATGTCAGAGGTTTTCATGTGCTAAAAAGAAAACAGAATGCTACATTTCAGGAAAGACTAATATGGCTAAATTGCGTATTTATATGATGGTGGCGTTAATTGAGGACATACATTTCCGAAATTTGTATTAATAATAATATAAATATTAAAATGAAGATATTTTAAGATGAAATTTTTCAAGCTAAAATAATTAGTTGCTTATGACCAAATTTCAAACGTGCTAGCAAGTATGACAATCTAAAGTGTGCTAATTATTATCACTGGTGCCAATTGCAGCATTTCCAAATACCAAGCTATAAAATAAAGTCTAAAATCAGTGACAACACTGTAGCTAATACGAAAAATTCATGTAAAGTTTGATTAATTCAGGGTGATATCAAAGTAGCGACTTTTGACAATCGGCAAAACTTGTAAAGTCGCCGCCAATATCCTTCCAGACCAAATCCCCCCTCCCCCCAATGCGCAATAATAAGACTGTCTCTAATAGGGTACAATCATATACCGGCTGCAGCACCACGTTGGGACAGTGAAGAGTGTTGTTTGCATCCAGAAATGACATTTAGCGAGCCATGATCGCGAGCAGTTCCGCCGTGCCCGCTGAGAAGGAGAATCGGGGGACCCTTACTAGAGCGCTTCGATCCCGTTTCCGCCGCGGGAGGGCGAGCAACGAACTGGATTCGCGAATTCGGCCAGGGAGGCATTATGTGGGTGGCGAATCTCCGCGATAAGTCGGCTAAAAACCGTAAAACCAGACATATGGTTCCAATTAGAAACTTACTGAGCGTATTTGAAAACCACTAAATCAACTCTTTATAGACTGACTTGAAGCGTGGGAAACTTGGGAGCGCGCCAAAGTTACCACTCGTAAAGCAGGCGCAAAGCTAGCAGCAGCGGAACGCGCATCGCGTTCCGCCACTGCTAGTTTTTTCTAGCATTTCTAAGTTTTTAGGGGCGAAGATCCTTAAGGGGTATTCACACGAGGGAGAAATCCCGGGGATTTCTCCCCGGCACGCGCATCCCACGACGAAAACGTCAGGCTTTGCGATGTGCAAAAGCCTCGCGTTTTTATCTCGTGATGCGCGCATGCCGGGGAGAAATCCCCGGGATTTCTCCCTCGTGTGAATGCCCCTTTAGGGGCTAGCCATGCCCGTATGTCCGTCCGATGTCCGGCGTCGGGTGCTCGTGCTCACGAGCACGTGAGCACGTGCTCCCGTGCTCGTGTAGGGCAAAAAAAACAACAACCGCATCTACACGTGGTGAACGATGTTGATTGAGGCGAAACTCTGGTGGTGCTTGTCTGCGTAGACGGTGAGCCGCAGCATGCCGAGTCTTTCGTTCGTTTTCATCCATGTCAGAAAGAGAATGTGTGGTATGGAACGTGGCTATATACGCATTTGAGCATTTGACCGCAGCGTGACATGGATGAAAACGAACGAAAAGCTCGGCAAGCTGCGGTTCAGCGTCCACGCACGCGCTGAACCGCCCCAATCAACATCATTAACCACGTGGAGATGCGGTTGTTTTTTCGCTAGCACGTCGTAGGTGTTTCGTTAAGACTTTTATTTCTTCTCATGACGATTACATAGTATATACCGATGAAAAAGAACGAAGGTAATAAAGATTTTTACCGGCCTACGGAATGACCTATCAGGTTCCGAAACATTTTCTGCCTAATCCTCGATCGCCACAAAAGACTTATTACTTTAAGGGCATTTGTTGGTTTGAATTTTATATATATATATATATATATATATATATATATATATATATATATATATATATATATATATATATATATATATATATATATATATATATATATATCAAAGAAACAAAGTGCGACCAGTTATAGTGCGGTTTTTTGACTACAATGATAAGATGGCCCTCTTGAAAAATGTTACGAAGCTAAAAGGTACTAATATCGCTATTGGCGAAGATTACTCTGTTCGTGTACAGTCATTGCGTCGTAACTTATGGGAGAGCTCCCAAGCCGAGAGAGCTAACAAACAAAAGGTTAAACTCGTCTATGATAAGCTCCTTATCAACGGTGACGCCTATGTTTGGAACTGTGATACTGCTCAGCGTGAAAGGCTGCATGCAGCTTCTTCATTTTCCCAACCTTGACGTCAACTGACAGGGCCAAGTAGTTTTAAGCTGATTAACGTAAATGCTCGTAGCCTTGTTGAACAAGCTTGACGATCTTGACATTTTGTTAGCTGAGCATGACCCCGATGTACTGGTCATCACTGAAACATGGCTTCATAGCTCTATCAGTGACTCTGAAATTGTTCCCAGCGGATTTAAAATCATTCGAAAAGACCGGTGCTCTCGAGGTGGAGGGGTCGCAATAATGTTAAAAGATACGCTGAACTTTACGGTTATGAATGATGTTGATGGAACCGAGTCTTGTTGGGCTAGAATAAACTCATTTTCTCCTCCCATTATTGTTGGTGGTGTTTATCGTCCCCCTAATGCTGACTTGTCGTTTTTAGAAAATTTATACTCACACCTCACGCCCATTGTAAAAAAAAAAACAAGCACGTTATTATTGCAGGTGACTTTAACCTTCCCAATATTAGCTGGGAAAATCTTTCTCCTTTGAACCACAACTGTACTGATTCTGTCTTGTTAACTGAAATGTCGTTCAATCTAAACCTGTATCAAACCGTCACTACAGCCACACGTGTTCAAGGTTCATCGTCAAATACTCTTGATCTCGTGTTTGTTTCAAGTGATGTCGCGAAGCGCACCTTTTCATGTGAGGTCTCGGAAGGCATCTCAGATCATCGCATTGTTGTTTTTGAATATAATCCCTCTAGTGTAGGTTGTGCTAGTCCTGCTCGTAGGAGCACACGCAGAGTGTACGATATTAAGAACGCGCTCGACGAAAGTGTTATTGACCAATTTGAAGTTAAACATGACGTTTTTCTTAGTCTGTACTCTTCGCCAGAAAATAATGTCAACGAAATGTGGTTGTATTTCAAAAACCTAGTTCATAGGTGTCTGAATCTTTATGTGCCTACAAGAACTCTTCGCTCCAAAAATCATAACAAACCGTGGTTAACGCGTAATATTATTCACTTAAAACGCAGAATTCATAGACTGCGCAAAAATAAACACAATCTTCTACTAGGAGAATATGCTGACAAGATGAGGGAGCAAAAGCAGGCGTTAAACAATTCTATACGCAAATCCAAGTATAACTTTTTTAACGTCTCACTACCTCGCTTTTTAATAACAGACCCAAGAAAATTCTGGTGATACATTTCTCCCAAGAAGGAACAGCTAGATAAAATAATTGTTGACGGAGTAGACGTAACTGCGGGCAAAGAAATGTCCACCGCCTTTAACCAGTACTTTTCCAGTGTGTTTTCGCAAGACAACGGTGTCGAACCGAGCTCGCCAGATTTTCAGTTTGCACAGTCACTGCCTGATATTGCCGTCTCTGAGGAAGGAGTGTTCGCTTCTCTGCTCAGTCTAGATACTAAAAAAAGTTCTGGTCCCGACGATATACCGAATGAATTTTTAATGAGATACGCGGAATGGTGTTCTAAATATTTATACTGTTTATTCGAAAAATCGCTACGAGAAGGTTCAGTGCCAGATGATTGGAAATGCGAAGAGTCGTTCCCATACACAAATCGGGGAGCACCGTTGACACTACTAATTATAGACCAATTTCTCTGCTCTGCACGATCAACAAACTGCTTGAGCATATAGTACATAACCATATTTCTTCTTTTCTCGAAACAACCAACGTTATTTGTTCTGAACAACATGGATTCAGGCGTAAGCTCTCTACGACTACGCAACTTACGGAAACGGTTCATTATTTTTCGGAAATTATTAACAAAAGGGGGCAAACGGATGTAATATTTTTAGATTTTTCGAAGGCCTTCGACCGTGTGTCACACCCCAAACGTCTTGTAAAACTATCTAAATTATTACCAAATGGCAAAGTGCTTCGGTGGATTAAAGACTACCTATGCAATAGGAAACAGCTTGTTGGGGTAAAGAAGGAACGATCATCATTACTGCCGGTGCATTCAGGCGTTCCCCAGGGATCCGTGTTAGGCCCTCTCCTTTTCCTCGTTTATATAAACGACGTAGTAAAAGATAACGTAAACATAAATTTTCGCCCATTTGCCGACGATCTGGTTATATTTTCTGAAATTAAAAATGACGCAGATCAAGCTAATCTCAATTCGAGCCTGAAAAAAATCAGTGACTGGTGCCAGACATGGCAAATGCAGTTAAACCTTGAAAAATGTGTTTCGATGACAATAACGCGTAAAAAGTCTCCATTGGTCTTTTCATACAGTTTAAATAACTCTGCTCTGCAACAAGTTTCTTCATTCAAATATCTTGGAGTCACTATATCTTCTGATCTCAGATGGAATGCCCACATTGACTCGCTGTGTCAGAAGGCGATGTTCAAACTGTGGTATCTGAAACGTAACTTAAGACACTCTACATCTGCAACAAAATTAATAGCCTACAAGTCTCTCATCAGGCCACTTTTAGAATATGCTGACATTATTTGGGATCCACACACATTATCGAACATAAGTAAACTCTAAAGAATACAAAAGAGGGCACTAGGATTCCTTTACAACAAATACAAAAGATTAGATTCTGTGAGTGCCCTATACAGCATATCCGGTATCCAGCCCCTCCAAATGCGTAGGAAAATTAACAGACTCACTTTCCTATACACACTGATAAACGATGGCTTTAGAATAGACAGGTCACGCTATGTCACTCTCAAATCTGCGAGAAGCACACGTAGCTACCATGCCTTATCACTTACAGACTATCAATTCCATACCGACTGCTTCGAGTTTTCTTTTTTTCCTAAAACCATTACTGAATGGAATGAGCTGCCTTTTGACATCGTAAACGCGACTTCCATCCAATCATTTAAAGCCTCGCTATTTTCATTATTTAAATAACCTCAAGGCTACTCGTTGCTTATTGTTTTGATTTTGTTGTGACTGCTGTCTGTTAGCCAATCTTTCAATGCGCTGCTCCTGAAATAGTTTGGCGGCTATATATCTCGAACTGAAGTTGTGTTGCTCGCTCGTGTATATAACGTCGTTCAATGTCTTGTTCGCTTTCTAGCGTAAACGGTAAAATGTACATGGCAAAGTGTAATGATGCTCACTGTTTCGTTTCATTGTTTTGCAGTATTTCGGTTGTGTGTTTCACGGTTTCTGCTCTTTACTATGTTCGTTGCACTGGCCTTGTTCCATATTGTACGTTTCAGTCATTGTTTAGAAGCCCGTCCTACAACGCCCTCCTTGACAAGGCAGTAGTATCTGTAAATAAATAATAAAATAAATAAAAACTCTTAGGTTTCATGTAGGAAAAAAAAAAGTCTTAGTATTTGGAGGCGTTGCGTTTCGATAAGTGCTCATTGTTTGCGCGAAGGCAAATACGTGAATTGGACTTGTGAAATATCAACATATCATTTTTGACAAGATAGTTGGGTGAAGTAGAGTCAAAATATTCGTTGACTCTCATTCGCACAACGCGCGAAGCTCTACCATGTAATGTCTGAACGTTCGTGGCACATTAAACAAATTCGCCAGTTTTGTCCGAGCTTTGTCAACACTTTCAGCTGTGCTGGGCTGAGTCTCGCAGATCCCCAAGACGAGCGAAATATCACCAATCCTCCTGACGAACATTCCGTTTGCCTTCGGGGACTAAATCATACAGATGCACCTTGTCTCAGGGTGACTAATGGCTGCTTTTGCTCGCGCACGCCTATCGGTTAGTCCCAGTCAAGCGCAGTTAGTCCCCAGCTTTTGCGCACGGTACCTAGCTTCAACCAGATGGTCCTTTCGGGGAGCAACTGGGAGTTCAGAGGACGAAATACTGCCGTTAGTCCCTTGAGGCCAACTTTTTTCTTAGAGTGTACAAGCGACACCCTGGCGTGACTACTCTGGCGACATCCGGATCCGACCTTTGTACCGACCTCCCAGGCATCCGTGACATCATCCGTGAAGTCGTCCGGGAAGAAATCCGCAAGATGCTCCCCGCTGCGGATCATCCGTCCTCACTGTCGCTCCCCGAGGTCGTGCGAGAGGAAGTTCACCGGGCCTTCCAACCTGAGGTTCCGATCAACACGACGACGCCAGAGGAACCGACTTTGAGCTACGCCGCCATGGCCTGACGACCGCCGCAAGCTAACCACCAGGCCACGGCGCACCCCGACGAGACCCTCCGATGTCGCAGTCCCAACGCCAGGAAGATCGGGCGCACGCCCACCCAGAAAAAGCAGCGCCACGAAAGACCGACGTGTGGAGGACGGCCGATCGACGCCCGTTGTGTTACCACTGCAGTGAAGTCCGCCACATTTACCGTCGATGCCCCTACAGACAACGGGGGCTGTGCGGGTTCCACCCGATTGACCCGCGCCCAAGGTACGACGAACGCCCTCGCGACATTGAGGAGTACCTCCGACGTTCGCCCTCCCCAGTGTCGTCTCTCCGCCGTGAAGCCCGCTCCCCATCGCCACGACGTTCAGCGTCCCCAGCGCGACGACCGCGCCGAGAGAGCCTGTCTCCCTTGCGTCGCCGGGATAACTAGGCGCGCCAACGCCTGGAGGTGACGCTGCCGAAAACGACGGAAGCAAACAGCCTCCAAGAACGCCGGAGCGCTCACACTCTCCCGACGCCCCGCATCGCACCGACGCCCCTGCGTCGTTTCCCAACAACCTAAACGTTGTTATCGGCGGCCTCGACGCATCGGCACTCGTTGACACCGGAGCAAACTACTCAGTCTTCAGTGGGAGGCTCTCTCGACACCTGCGAAAAGTGACAACGTCGTGGGATGGACCTCAAATACGAGACGCCGGAGGGCATCTCAATACACCAGTCGGGAGATGCACCGCTCGCGTCGAGATCCACGGTGAGACGTGTCCTGTGAAATTTGTCATTCCACCAGACTGCCAGGGACGTCATTCTCGGCATGGACTTTCTGTGTGAATGCGGCGCCATCATCGACCTTGGTGGAAACAGATTGACGCTGCGGACGCCTGTTCCACCTTCAGAGAAACCCCAAAGAGCGTCAGCGGCCCTCCGAGTCGCTGCCGACCAAGTGAACCTGCTGCCACGATATAGTGTTACCGTACCCGTCGTGACCGATGCAGCTACCTGCGTCAAAAGTGTTCTGGAAAGCAACCTTCAATTGCCCCTGGGAAGAGGAACAGGCGTCGCAAGAGGAGTGGCTAAACTCCAGGATGGGTGCACCGTGGTCCTCGTGACAAACTTCTGACAAGCAACGCAACACCTCACAAGAGGTGCCGCTGTGGCCACGTCGAGGAACTTCGAAACTGCGCCGAAATCGCCGAGATTGCTGAAGGATCGTCCCCACCTCAGCTAGAGATTACGCCGCCAGCGCAGCTTCACATTGATCCCAAGCTTCCAGACCCAAAACGACGGCAGCTGAGTAACCTTCTCGCCTATTACAGCGACTGCTTCGCGACGTCGTCGAAGGTGCGCCAAACAACCGTTGCGAAGCATCGCATCGTCACCGAAGACGACGCGCTCCCTGTGCACTGATCGCCGTACCGAGACTCCATAAAAGTACGGGATGCCATTCAACAGCAAGTGGAAGAATTGCTAAACGACGACATAATTCAGCCTTCAAGCAGTCCGTGGGCCTCTCCAGTCGTGCTGGTTAGGAAGAAGGACGGAAGGCTTAGGTTCTGCGTGGACTACCGGCAGCTGAACGCGTTAACGAATAAAGACATCTATCCGCTCCCCCGAATAGATGACATGCTAGACCGGCTGCACCACTCTCGATACTTTTACTTTTCATCGATGTACCTGAAGAGCGGCTACAAGCAGATTGAATTCGACGAATCGACCGAGAGAAGACAGCTGTCGTCACGTCGGATGGCCTGTACGAGTTCAAGGTGATGCCTTTAGGCCTACGCACGGTGCCGGCCACTTTCCAGCGTGTCATGGACACGGTACTGGCAGGGCTGAAGTGGCAGGGCTGTCTTGTCTACCTTGAGTCGTCGTAGTGTTGTCAAGTGACTTCGACGAGCACTTGCGACGACTCTGAGCTGTTCTTCAAGCCATTCAGACAGCCGGACTTCCACTCGAGCCGTCAAAGTGCCGGTTCGTCAATGACAAACTGAAGTTCCTAGGCCACGTGGTTAGTAACAGAGGCGTCCGCCCAGACCCCGAGAACACTCGCGCCGTCGCAGCAATTCGAGCGCCAACAGAAAAGAAGGCCGTCCGAAGATTCCTTGGACTTTGCGCCTACTATTTACGCTTCGTTCGGGATTTCGCTAAAATGTCTGCACCGCTGACAAACCTACGAAGGACACCGAGGAGTTGCAATGGGCCGAGGAACAGCAGCAGTCTTTCGACGAGCTGAAACAACGACTCCAGACTCCGCCTGTGCTTGGACATTTTGATCAGGATGCGGAAGCCGAAATTCACACGGACTCAAGTAACGCGGGACTGGGCGTAGTGGTGGTCCAAATGCAAGAAGGTATCGAGCGAGTCATCGCCTACGCAAGTCGGACACTGTCCAAGGCGGAGAAAAATCACTCCACGACATAGAAAGAATGCCTTGTGGACGTCTGGGCAATCACGAAGTTTCGTCCGTACTTGTACGGGAGCCCGCTCCGCCTGGTGACGGATTACCACTCGCTTTGCTGGCTTGCGAACTTCAAGGATCCGTCAGGACGCCTTGCTCGATGAAGTCTCCGACTACAAGAGTTCAACATGACTGTGGTCTACAGGTCGGGCCGCAAGCACAGCGACGCGGACTGCCTGTCTCGAGCGCCCGTCGAAGCACCTTCCGGCAGCAGCGACGACGATGAAGACGAGTGCTTCCTAGGCGCGGTGAACACCAACGACATGGCACGACGTCAACGAAACAATCCTGAGCTGCGCGCACTAATAGAGCACCTGGAAGGGAGCGGGAGTACCGTGCCACGAGTCTTCTCACGAGTGCTGACGACCTTCGCCATTCGACAAGGTGTGCTCTACAAAGAGAACTTCGGGGACAAGAACTCAACGGGGTTGCTGGTAATCCAGACCGATCTTCGGGAGGCAATCTCTCAAGCATGCCACGACGACCCGACGTCCGAACAGCTCGGTTACAGCCGAACACTGGCCCGTATTCGTGAAAAGTATTACTGACCAAAGCTCCCCAAAGCCGTCCACCTCCACACCCGACTGTGCCACGAGTGCCAGCGGCGTAAGAAACCGCTGACGAAGCCGGCAGGTCTCCTTCAGCCGATTGCTCCTCCGACCGCAGATCGGGATGGATCTACTTGGTTCATTTCCGCCGTCAGCGTCTGGAGACCGCTGGATAATCGTCGTTATAGACTATCTCACGCGGTACGCAGAAACGAAAGCCCTTCCTTCAGGGACTGCTGTGGAAGTCGCCAAGTTTTTCATCGAGTTGATCGTCCTCCGGCACGGTGCTCCCGAAGTTCTTATTACAGATCGCGGATCATCGTTCATGGCACAGATGACCCGAGAAAACCTCCGGCTCGGTCAAACCAGCCATCGTCGTACCAGTACGTACCACTCGCAGACCAAGGGGCTGACGAAGCGACTCAACAAGACAATCGCCGACATAATCTCTATGTACGTCGACGTAGTGCACAAGACGTGGGACGAGATTTTGCCCTAGGTCACGTTCGCCTACAATACGGCGGTTCAAGAGACCACTGGATTGGTACATGGTCGGAAGGTAACGACCATGCTGGACGCCATGCTGCCCCATGAGCCACCTGACAGTGAGAGCGACCACACCCAGGTGGTTGCTCAACGCGCCGAAGAAGTCCACCAGCTCGCCCGACTCCTGATTCAAAACCAGCAACGCGTCGACGCGGGCCGCTACAACCTTCGTCGTCGGGTCGTCCACTTCCAGCCTTGAGACAGGGTGTGGGTCTGGACACCGATTCGCCGCCAGGGTCTCAGCGAGAAACTCCTGAAGCGCTACTTGGGACCCTACAAAGTGCTCCGTCGACTCCGGGATCTGAACTACGAGGTCATGACCGACGGAGCACGGACTTTATCACGCCGCCCTCCACGACCGGAAGTCGTCCACGTCGTGCGCCTCAAAACGTACTACGATCGATAGGAATGTGAATTGTGTATTGTAATACGGTCGATAGGATTGTGTTGCACAAGTCTCCGTAGTTTGCCATTTTTAGAGCGCAGCTCTTTGCCGCCCGTTTCCGTGAAAATTTCCCCGCTAAATCTAGCGGAAAAATTCACCTCTAAATCTAGCGGAACAATTTCCCCGCTAAATCGGGCAGAAAAATGTCCCCGCTAAATCTAGCGGAAAAATTTCCGCGCTAAATCTAGCGGAAAAAGTTCTCCGCTAAATTCAGTTGAAAAATTTTCCCGCTAAATCTAGCGGAAATATTTCCCGGCTAAATCTAGCGGAAACGTTTCCCCGCCATTTGCCTTTTTTTTTTGCTGTTTTTGTTTTCCGGCACGTCGCATCGAGACGATGCGCTTATAAATGGGGGGGGGGGGGGGGAGTAATGCCACGCGCGTTTACGAGCAAGTGCGTGCGTGGCCGAGTGGTTAGCGCTCTTGACGGTCTCGTGGAAGGTGGTTCGATTCCAGTTAGCGGACTCCCCTTTTATTTATTTTTCCAACCTGGCCTTCTCATAAGTTCGAGTACATTCTCGTCTGATCGAGTTCCGAATGTTCTACGCACCGAACGTCCTACGCCGAACGATAAAGAAACTCACGAGTGTACATAAGGGATTGCGCAAGGCGAGCGGAGTCAGTCTCGCCCCAGCGTTCGACACTGCTGTTACGCCGACTTTGACGCCGCGACGCTCTGTTGTTGACGCTTCCTGCGAAAGTAGGCCAGTTACTTGGCCTGAAGTCTACGGACCAAGAACGGCGCACCACGGCCTGCGGACTCCAAACAACTTGACTCTTTTAGTTTAAATTTTTATTCCGGATTTCCTTTCTCAAAGGCAAACGAAGATTCTATTAGGGACTTGGAGCATGAAATTTTCACGTCTAAGGTGGCCATGTAGGATCAAACTCGAGAAATGTCAAGACTAAAGGAAGAACCTAATGACTCGCAGCGACAGGGTCGCCGTTGTAACATAGTTACACGGTTTACGTTTTATCTTCATAGGGAATATATTGGGAGGCTATGGAAAATGTTTCTATGATTATGAACCTTCCACTGTTTCAATCAACCGACGTTCTGGGAATTCACAGCCTGGCGAAAAAGGGCGACGCAACCCCCACCGTTTTGATTAGCTTTGACTCTGTCACTACAAAAAACGCTTGGATGGTTGCACGTGACAGGTTACTCAATTTGTGTGAAACTGAAAATGATCGAAAAATATTTTTGCAATGATGACTTGACCATTTCGAATAAGAAACTCTTCTGGAGGGAAAAAAGTAGGGCAAAGAGAGCGGCATTTGATTTGTGTTCATTAGAAACGGCAATATTTTTGCAAGGAAAGCAGAGTTATCTCGAGCCGTGCGTATAAGCACAGTAAAATAACTGGATTAACTCGTGTAGGTATTCAGAGCTTGCTTTTCGATTCCTGCATCAAGTGTTAGGACCAATTTCTTTTAGATCTCTAACGCTGCTTTATGTTAATATTACAAGCTTACATGAGCATTTGGAGGAGTTTCAGATTTCGGTTGGCAACTTGAAGCCGCCAATAGATATTATCTTCCTAACCGAGATTAATAATTCTTCTCTGAGGCGTAATCAGTTTATTGTGAACGGTCAGAAAGAGCATTTCGTTACTTGTGATCAGTGTGGAGGGGGTGGCATCGCGTGATATATTACGAATAAATGGCTTTCATTTAGACCGAGCGTCTCTTGCCATCATTCAGAGTTTATTGCTGATTAAAATTGTGACTCCAATTTTGCGTTATTTTTGTTAGCTGTGTATAGGCCTTCTAAGAATGGGTCGCTTTTATTGCAGAACTTGAAGTATTACTTGCTGAACTTCGCTCACAAGGCCAATTGTGTTTGGTTGAAGACTTAAATTTCAATACGCGGAAACCTAACGAATCTATAATTTGTTATTAGCGAACACTTCTGGCCGTGTATGGAATTAACAGCCACATTAATCTCCCAACAGTGGAGGAGCTTTTGTTTGGGAAACTAGTAGTTTCCTCTATAAATCATATAAACATTTGGAAACCACACATCCGGGAAAAATCTACAGTGATGACTGAAAAGCTTTCCGGTCATTACTTAATTGGTTGCCATCTAGAACATTTGTCAGGAAAACAAACAATAGCACTAACTGGACGCGTGTAATGATTACACATAGGTTGAAACTTCATGTCTTAGTCACGACGTTTGTCTGGGATGGCTCACTGCAGTCCGTTTTCCCATTAAGTCTACTCTGCTTTCGTTAAAACATGGCAGTCATTTCACCCTGCTTTCAAAAAGGAAGTCATTTCCCGCAAAAGTTATTCACGCCTTCGATTAATGCCGATATTTTGCAGCCATAAGAACCAAGGAAGCACTTTGAGTCCGTTCTCGGCGTGCAGCAAAGCACCTAGAACTAAGGACTAAATTCACGTATCCAAGAAACAAAGTAAATGCGCTAATCAGGTCCGCTAAACGGCATTATTTTAAACAGAAACGTTTTATGAGACAAGATCAATTACACGAGAAATATGGGAGATAAATAACAAATTTAGAGGACAGGCATCAAGATTACCAATCGCCCATTCTGAGAAAACACTTTTGGAATGAACTGGCAGAGTGTTATCAATAATTTTAATACGTTTTTTTTTTTTTTTTTTTGCGGCATCGACTGGTGTTGCCAGAGACCGTGGTAATAAATCACAGTTTGAGTAACGACTTCAAAGTATCTGCTTCGGCCTTCTTAGCGCCTCTAAACCTCTGCACGTTACACTCTATCTTGTGTGATACAAAACGAAACGAGGCACCCGAGATCGATAACATCCGTGTTCGCGATCTATGTCTAAAATTTGACTATATCAATCTAGTACTGCTCTGCACGGTAAATGGATCTTTGCTCCCTGGTGTTATACCCGCGGATCTGAAAGCTGCCCTCGTTAAGCAGCTTTTTAAGGGTGGAACGTGGGATAAATAGGAATACTATCGCTCCATCCCGACCCTTCTCTGCATCAGGGAGAAAAAGAGCAACATGTCTTCATTCTGATGTTCAGTTTCATTGACAGCTCCGGCGTTCTTTGCCCGTAGTCAAGATGGCTTTGTGGCTGGTAGAAGCACTCAACTGTTACTTGAAGATATTTCTTATGTAATACACTCTGCGTTTGGAAACAACTTTTTTGCATGTGCCCTTTGTCTGGACGTATTTAAAGCTTTCAACCAGATCAGGCGCAGAATACTTATTCACAAACTCTAATATTGGCTTCTGCGGTCTTTTTTTGTTTATGTCCTGGAGAACTTGTTTGCAGTTCGATCGCAAATAGTATGTGTTGGGAGTTTTAAAAGTGCACAGGTGGCGATTATAGGTGGTGTTCCTCAGTGATTCGTTTTGTTGGCGCTACTTTTTAATCTTTATATTAATGTTGTTTCCATCAGAGTATACAGTTGCGGTATTTTTAAGTATGCAGACGGCACCACGCTGGTATCTTGTCATCTCAATTATGATCATGCCGTAAGTATTTTACAAGATGACGCTACGCGTGTAATATACTGGTTTGGCGAAAATTTAATTGGAAGCAAACCACTGAAAATCAAGCTTTTCTGTTTCAAGAATTCAGTAAAAAAAGTGATCCTTGACTCGCCTGTAAACCTGCACTGCTCGAACTGCCTTGATTGTGAATGTCCCCGTCTGGAATCACGTTGATCACGTGAAGTTTCAAGGTGTGATATTTGATTTTGATGTCATGGCATTAGCATTAATAGTGGAAAGCTCCAAAGTGTCAGCTGCTTGTTTATAACGACATAGTGTTTATGCCGTTCTTTTTAAGAAAATAGATTGCATATGATCTTGGTCATGGTATACTCTCCTATGGAATAACGTCGTAGAGTAAAAGCGTAGGATATCACCTTGATTTTGCGTCTGAGGTTAATATCTTTGAAACTCTACATATGCCAAACTTCTGTTTTATTTTTGTGCAGAATGTAGTGCTTCGCTTCTACAAGGGTAGAAGGGCCCTTATGTACCTCAGAGGAATCTTCGCTGCGCGTCAGGAATTTTGCCCCCCTGTGCGTTACTCGTTATGACAAGAGAGTTCCGTCTTATTATGTGTACCCTTTATATTTCACAAACTTTCAGTAAGTGCATTCAACGCCAGTACAAAAAGGAAGCTAAAGAAAGTGCTGACTATTACGACACTTTATTATTATTCCACTTGTTTTGCACTCTAAGGCCACCGTTCCGCCCTTGTTATCGCAATGTTTTCCACTGTATTTTCTCTCACTTTCGTTGCTACTAATTTGCAGTGTTTTCGTCGATCGACTTGTCAGGTCCTGTCGCACCTGACCACCATGGCTTGGACAGACCCGTACTTGCACTTTGTCACTTAACATTTGTGGGAGAAATTTATTCTTATTTGTCATCTTATTTTTAGTAACATTTTTCATATTAGTAGTAGCAGTTGTTGTAGTAGTTTTATTAGTTGAAGTTGTAATAATAGTAGTAGTTGTAGCGTAGTTGTTGTAGTCGTTGTAGTAGTAGTAGTTGTTGTTGTTGCTACATTTTGGATAGGTAGATGTTTATTTTTTGCATCAAGCACAAGTACATTATACTTTCTTTTAGCTCGATTAAGTAGTAAAAGAGAAGTCGACTCTCCAATCGGAGCGTTAGCCCTAGTGACGCTTATTAAACCCAGGTACGGAATCGTCACGGCTGCCTTGACTCTGAGCAAACTCCCTTACGCGCGTTCTAACTGCGGCGACCGTGTTATCCACGCTGCACGTTAACGACGTACTCAGCCACTGCGACAACGTGGTCCAAATTGCCTCTTTTGTGCCGACTCGTTCGTTACCTAAACAAAAAAGCCCATTTTCCCTAGCAGTAGAGTCGGTACGCTTTTCGAACCCGTCTTTTTTCTGCGCAAAGTTTAACTGGGATCACCGTTAGTTAACTCTGTCGATGCAAACTAAACGTCCACTTAACTGTTGCATTCCACGGAGCATATAAAGAGTCTCACTTTGTGCGGTTATTCTTGTTATTGTTTTTGCTGTTTTTGGTGGCGATATCATTGAACAGCGCATCTCAAACGCAAGGCAAGATGTTGCAGGATCTTGCAGACGCTACGGCACGCCATGCGTCGAGAATCGCTGCCGATTTGCGCCTGCTTTCGTCGAGTTTGCAGTGCTTTGCTCCTTGGGGCACGTCGGGGATTCAAAAAAGATTACGTCATGCTCAGGCCTTGTTTTCTCGGTAGTATTGTTTAGTTGCAGGCGGTTAGAACCGGATTAAGCTTACAACCTATAAATGTTTTTTCAACGATGCACATGTCCCGATAATGCTTCTGGCTCTTCAGAAGGGTCCATAATTTTAATTTGTAATAACAAAACGCGACATCTGATGCTTTCGTTTCTTTATAATGAGATTAGATAAAATTCAGTTTCTGAAAAGTAGCGTGGTGTCTTCTCCCGACATTCATCCCCCGCCCACCCCCTCCGATAAAAAAAAAAAAAAAAGCCTGATGAGGTTTAGATACGTTGAAGAACGTATTATGCCCTGTGCTCGAACAGAAATAATGGGACGGGGCTTACTTGAAAAGAGTAAAGAAGGGGCTTACCTTTTTTACATTGTTGGGGAGATAATGTTTGAATAATCGACTACGTTTGTAATTATTCACCGACACATATTTGTTATTCTGCGCTTGGCCGGGGTAATTATTTCGACTCGTTCGGTCGGGTAAGCGAAAAGTGGGTTTGAGCCCAGAGAATATATTACAAGATTCTGGAATATTGTCCCGAATGACAGATCATGAACCAGAAGAAAACGGTATGAACTAAACATTTAATGGGGGCGAACTTATGTCAGAAACCAAGAACAAGAACACAGGTCGAGATAGCAGCAGCGAGCGTCGACTGCAGCAGCAGCAAGCGACGGCATGTCAGCGTAACAACTAGCTATCGCGAGATAAAATCAGCGAATGAATCGGCAGTGCAGCGCTCGGCCCTTTATCTGGTATTCTCGTAATCTCGAACATTCGACTTAGAATGTTCGGTAAACAACTAAGGCGAAGCTGACTAGACAAGGACATTCTGGCTTGCTTATCGTTTACGGTCGGGGTAAGTGTGTACTCGAATCTTCTAGACGATCGGAGACGCGCATCTTCTTGATCACGCACGCGGCAATAGTTTTGAATGTTAAAAATATTTGCTGCTCGTAGCTGTAAACTTCGAGTAGCAGGATTCAACAAGAAATGTCTGTTCAAGCTCCCGAGACCTAAAACACTGAAGCTTTCACTCAAAAAAATAATATTTCGCATACGTTCCGCGTAGAATAAAACGAAAATATCATTTTCTAATACCGATTATTGATAGCCAAAAGCACAACTGACCATTTTTTGCTTTTCTGATTTTTTGTTTCCTTTCGATCGTCAAGATAGTACTATGACAAGAAACTGTCTTGTTGTACAGTACTTAATTTTAACGCCGCCACTTAGTTTCCCATATATCAATCTACTGCGAGCTTTTCGAAGCTAAATTTGTCACAGCACCATCTGGGATGCCTTCCTCATTTTGGGTTATTGTGATCAAACAGTGAACTCCTTTCTGCGTAGGCCTAGGAATTGCAAACAAAGTGCCAGAATTGACGATCTCCAAGCAGCCTCAAGTATGGGGAACACTTTACAAAACGTTCGAAGGTTTTTCTTTGGTACGCCTTATACGGGTTAGTCATCGCATGGCCACTTGTGATTTTTTTGCAATTACTTGACTGGATGGAAGGTCATTATTAACGGCTTCACTTTGGTAAGCGATGAAAGCACAAATGTGTGTTATTCCTTACAAACGAAGCGCTTCTAGCCTGTGATGTAAACATTGCCTTGTATTACGACGCATAAGTGGCAGGGTTGAAGAGCGCCGTTGTGTGTTCATTATAAAATTTTAGCATGTACTACAATGTTTAGACAGGCCATTGTTCGCTTCCATTGATTCGGCATGTGCACGATTTAAATGCTCCAAATCGTATATCGCTCCTATGTTGTATTACGTGAATGTATATGTAGTAATATTAATGTGTGCAAATTATGCCTCAGCATGAAAGACATTCTTTAGCGTGTAAAGCGAGGGAAATATGCGATATCTAGTATTTGCGCATTATTATTTAAAAATATATCTGCCTGATTTAGAAAATACAAAGTATATTGACTCTGGAATGGAAAGTGTAATATTTTTTTAGTTTCTGCTTATCTCTCCTCTATGTTATTATCAAGTTTCTTTTTTTTTTTTAATAGAGTTGTCCATTAGAGTGAGGATCAGACTAAACGTTCACTTTTAGTAAAGGCGATCCTCCGTATTAAGTTCAAAACATGTTATATCATGTAGTGCGTTTCTATCGTTAAGCTGATCTTAGAAAGGCATTTGCACACACGCACACAAACACAGAGACATTCGGACAAAGAAACAGGATGCCGATCATCAGTGGCGCCATTAACCCAAAAAATGAAACCCTTTACATTAAAAATTGAAAATGTTTTTTTTTGTTTTTTTTTTTGTTTTTTTTCAATCTGAAACCAACGACGAGAACCAAAGACGAAAATCATCAAACTGTGGTGCCTGAAAGTTCCCTAGCGGAAATTAGTTTCGCGTTTGCTGCTTTTAAAATTAAAAAAAAAAGTCTAAAAAAAGGTCAGCAAAAGCTTCGAAAGCATCGCTTGTCAAATGGTGGGAAACTCAGTGTGCGGCTCGCCGCTTCCCAGAACGGGCGCTGAGCACAAAGACGTTCTTTCTTGTTTGCCTTCTTTTCCTCGTCACATACCTTCCATTCTATCCTTTTATCTTTTACGGCTTCAGATTTGCGCTGTATCATTGACCAATAAGACCTCCTTCCCTAACTGCGGCGGCGCACGCCGCACTTCGCAACCTAATGTTTAGACAACCGAAGGTAAGGCTGCGACTAGAAGCCGAGCCAATCATTGAACGTGTAAACGCGAAATCACTGCGCTCCTCGGGTACATGAGCCAATCAACTACCATGATTTTGCCACGTCACCAAGACCAAGAACTTCAGTCTTCTTCCACCACAATGCAAAGTAGGAAAACTTGGAGCTCCGAACTGTGGAATTAATTTAGTTGGAGCCCGGAGTGATTTTTCGCACCGCCGCCTTCAAGAAGGTTTAATGGTTAAATTTTGCTCGCTTCCGTCGGAGTCACCGTTATAAAACGCCACTTTCAAAAGCTTTGAGGCAGGGGCGAAGTGGTGGGCAAACTCTGGTGAGAAACGGACGCTCGAATCAAAAAAAAAAAAAAAAACAGCCAAGTGCGTCCATCTTGTGTCTGCATTTGCATGAAATACTTCTCTAGAGCAACATAGGCTGTCCGGTGTGGCGTCTATGGATGCGTGACAGGGTGGAAGACAAGATTTGAAATTTGTCTCATTAAAATCTATTGGAATCGCCTAATCGCATAATTTTATCCGTCCGTCCAATTCAGCAGGAAAATTAACGTAAATAATCTGATGTACCGCGGCCAATACACAAAATCACTTTTCCCGCTAAATATAGCGTGAAAAGTGATAGAAATGTAGGTTCGTTTTCACTCCCGAAACGTCTGTCTAAAATTCACAAAAAAACAAACAAATTGAAATTATTTCTGTTAATACAGCATTTCGTGAATTAAAAGACTGAAAATAAAGGACGATGCCGATTTTTCTTCTAACATGTGATCAGGAAGTGTGCATTAAAACAAATCGGGAGCTGCTGCTCGAGACAGCGTGTTTCAAGAGAAATAAAAAGCCGCTAAGTCTTGTTCATACAGCACCGTTTTTTGCATTTTCTTACGTTACATATGAGCCACTAAAGCATTCGTGTGTCGAATGTCGCGTTCCAGGATATCTCCTCGAACTGGTAGCGGCGCTTAACAGGAAACATATATGTCCCGGTGGCTTGTATGTAAGTTTTCGATACGTAGCCTAACTTTGGAAAGCAGGGCTGTGTGAACCTCTAGCCTTAAGGCTGGTACACACGGGCCGTTTTCTTACGTTACGTTACGTTACGAAAGCTTATGTCAAAGTCACTGGTAAATCTATGCTTCGTATTAAGCGTTGATACCAATTTAAGAAGGTAGTCGGGCAGGCGACATTCTAAACACGAATGTTTCGGTGACGACGGGCTAGAACGGTGAGTTACCGTGGCAACCAAGGACACAAGTCTCGTCGTAACTTAACATAAGAAGTTGAACTCTGTTCAACTTTTGAAGACTGGTTAGCAGAGCACCGGTTTTCTACGTTAGGTGTAGGTCACTGACACATTCATGTCTGAAATGTCGCGTGCCAGGTATACCTTTTCAAATTGGTAACCACACTTGATATGAAGCACAGATATTCCGTTGGCTTGCACGTAAGCTTACGTAACATAACGTAAGAAATCGGGCGGTCTGGACCGGCCTTTAGATGCTAGTTACACGACACCCGTCTCGCACATTGCGTTATGTCACGCAATCCTGAGTAGGTTTAGATCGAAGGTTAGCGAGACATGTGTGCACGCATGAGGCGTGGCAACCAGATCAAGGAGAACACTTGCAGGCGACATTCGAGGCACCGATGTTCCGGTGACTCATACATAACGTAAGAAAACAGAAGGAAACACTCCTGTGTGAATGGGCCTTTAAGGCTGTTTCACACAGTCCCGTTTTGTTACGTTAAGTTAGGTTACGAAACCTTCCGTACAAATCACCGAGACATCTGTGGTCCATATTAAGCCTGGCCACCAGTTCCAAAAAATGCGGAGGGCAAGTTCGTCTGCTCCTTGCGCAGTTGGTAGCGGTGACGTCAGAACGCCGAGCCCTGATTGGCTGATCGCGACCCCCTATCTGAGCGTCGTCTGCTCCTTTGCAACGTCGTCTGCTCGCAACGTCGTCGGCGTCTGTCCTACCTTCCCTCCGACTTTCAGAAGTGTAGAGGCCAGATTCACGAAACAATCTTACGCCAAAAATGTGCGTAAGACAAAACTTAAGAACAAATTCGTATTCACGAAACGAAATTTTCATAAGTTTTGCGCAGGTTACGATGAAATCTATACGACAGCTCCGAAGCTGTCTTAAGCGGGTTTCACATGCAGCGATTTTGGCCCTAAAGCGGCGCGATTTCTGCCGCCGCGGCGCTCGTGCCGCTGAATTGCTGGTGCTGGCTAGAGCGCCGCGACGGCAGAAATCGCGCCGCTCTAGGGCCAAAACCGCTGCATGTGAACTAGGCTTTACGCACTTCTTACGATCAAATCAGCATGGCCGACAGCGTCGCGGTCGCGACAACCCACGGACGTTTATTTTTCTACGTGCGCTTCTCACGCGTCCCAACTTCAAGCAGCAGGAAAAAAGCAAAAAGAACTTGAAGCAGACCACGACGAACAAGAACGCTGGATCCACAAACACCCGGGAAAAGCTCCAACGGCCACGATTCCACCGAACGCGACCAAGCGAGCTCCGCAGTTAGGCCTAGCAGGCACTCCGCAACTCGGCGACCGTCTGCCCACGGCCGGCTGGCGTGCTGAATGGAATATGCCCGCGCGACCCTTGTGAACCCTTCCCGTATTATACTTTGATCGCTGACCTCAATTTTAGATTAAAAGGTCAATTTCTTCCTTTTGATATCTCCTTGTTTCCCGAGGCAACGGTGACTCTCGCCGGTGATAAAGCGGTGAATCTCCGACAGACGCAGGAAAGGTAAAGCAGCCATTGCTTTGACTAGCAGACGTAAAGCAGACGACGTTAACTGCGCCAACCCGCCGACGCCGTTAAAAAGTGAGGGGTCTCGCCGCACACGAAAGGAGGGAAAAAGGGTTTGGGAGGGAACTTGCGGACAATAACACGCTCACCTCTCGGTTCTTAGCAAACAAACCTCGGAGCCTCGGGACACCTCGCCAGTGAGTCCTTTGACTTCCGTCCTTGATGCGCGTCTGCTAGTTGTTAGACAAAATCAACGTACCGCTCGAGTTATTTCGTCTGCCCTCTCTGAACGGCGAAGTCGAGCTCGCTCGTAAAGACCTTTCTGCACTTCCGAAAGTCGCAGGACAGGTAAGACAGACGCAGACGATGTTGCGAGCAGACGACGTTGCAAAGGAGCAGACGACGCTCAGATAGGGGGTCGCGATCAGCCAATCAGGGCTGGGCGTTCTGACGTCACCGCTACTTCCTTTGTCATGCGCAGAAGACGAAAATGCGCCCACTTGCGAGGCGTATAGCCTGGCACGCGACATTTGCCATTCGAGTGTTTGGGTGACTTACTCGTACGAGACAGCAGCAGACAACGTCGCGGCGTCGGCGTGACAGCTGGCTGGAGGGAGACTGCAGAGAGGCTCCTTATGCACGACACTCGGGATATTGGTTTGTCCGCCTAATGGCCAATTCGTCTGGACCCGCATAGCGCCGGTGCAGTGCGGTTCGTGGTACACGGAAGGCTTGAGGGGAAAGGGGAGTTTCCTTCTCTCCCCGCCAGTCTTTTTGTGTACTAAAGTGAAAAGAGTGTACTGCACTAGACGGGTGCGGTGTGTCCCAGACGAATAGGCTATAAATTGTTTCATCGCCCCTTTAAAAGGCCGATGCAACAATTTTTGTACTTTGCGCAAATACCGCTTAGAACAGATTCCTGACGTTAATGACCTATGAAACACGCGTTCGTTTTTCACTTCACGCAATAGAAGTCTCAGAAAAAAAAATAAAGAAAAACGAGCAGCGTTTACCCCCTCAACTCGCAGCCAGAACAAGCGGCCACGCGATCTGGAGCAGATTATATGCCGCCAATGTTGATTATAGCGACGCGCTGGTGTTGGCAAAGCACAGGACACGCGCTGAGTTCCAGACATTGTTATGGCTCGGCTATTGTCGTCGTTGCAGCGATTGGACGCGGGCGACTACCCGAATGCTTCTCGAGCTAGTAATTATCACGAGCCCAAACCGAGTGCCCACGCAGGGCTCGGGTCCAATCTATGAACCGCATTCAAATATCGTCACTTGGGTGTTCTGCGATCCCCACGTTACGTCATCAAATTTTGCAAAGGAGAGATTGAACGAAAATAATTGCTTTTGTTCTTGAAATTTCACCGCAACAAAGGAGTTTCTTGGCCAGTGGCGTTGCGTGCGAGTATCCTTGAGTCCCACTCGTGCCAGTAAGCTCGTGTATAGTGAAAAACATTCCAACTGAATATCGTTGCAGAGCTCCTTTAAGCTTAGCGCATATAGTACCGAGAAAACAACAACGGCACGGCGCCTCTTTCAGATCTCCGGCCTCCAGCACGCGCATGTGGCCTTCTGCCGTACTCTGGCTGCGCGTGCACTGCCGAGGACCTCGAGACACCGAAGCAGTATCGAAGGTACGAAGCTTGCGTTAGAGACGGGTCAACGGAAGTTCTTGTAGTTCTGATCTTGACGGTAACTATAGAGCAGTCCTCTTTAACTCGTCGTGCTACTCTATCTTACGTATGTGCGTGCGTTTCATACCAGAAACACGAGTGTATTGGCCAAACCTCGAGCTCGATTTTACGCAACCCTCGGAAACGCCGTAGTTTCTACCGCTAAGATGAATCTCCGACGGAAACTGAAGCGGTTCAGTATTTGTGTGAAAAACACATAAATCGACTTTATTTTGCCTCCAAAATCACAGATATTGAGTTTTTTTTGTTTTTTTTAAATGTGGTGCACCGAGGCTACAGAAAATAACTTTCAAAGTACCGCCGAAGCCCTTCCTTCCCGGAGCGTGACTTCATACCAGGGCTCTCGGAATTTCCGCTCTCACGCATCTTGAGCGCCTATCAAAACTATGAACGCGCACTGAGCTTGCTATTTAAAAACAAAAACAAAAATGTAAAAAAAGAAACTACGTTACGGTTGGGGTCAGTACGAGGAATATACCTTCGCAAGCTTGCGACTGCATGGGCTGCCCACACGAGCGACGCGCGCTTGGGGGACGAAAGATGTGTGTATAGCGTGTCGACCGGTCGGATGATTTTTCATGTTTTCTCGCGTTTAGTTACATCTTCGGAGAAAAAAAAATTGCGTGATATTCAAATTCAGGGGATAAAAGAAAAAATCTAGGATTCACCTCTAACTTGCTTTTTTTTTTAAGAGGCTTTTCAGCTTCCCTTTAACTCGTGGTTACACTGCTAACAGATCATACAGAAGACAGACCGCAAACACTGCCTGAGGCGCCTGTCTTTCTTTTATAACGCTCCTGTCGTAGCGATCATAGCAAAACGGCGTGCAGACATATTCGAAGCATACATATGTACGAAGAACACATGCTTGAAGCACGCGTGAGGGGTGTGAGAATGTAATTTTGCCATCATGTCTGCATCAACACAGCGTATTTCATATAGTGCTGAAGAACGGAAGAAAACCTTTGGACGTTCAAAATCACGTAGACTTGACTCTTCGAGACGATCGGTAGTTCCAGATTCATGCCCCCACCACTTGGGTAGGCTTTTCTTATCCCTGGGTGGTAATGTCAAACATCTGACATCCCAACGTTGTTTCTTTTGTTTTCATTTAGTTTTTTCGTAGGCGTGATACGGTTTTTTTGGCTCACGCTCATATTGTATTAGCTTTGACCTGTGCTTCGACAATGTTAGAATTTTTTTTTTGCTCTTTGTATTTTTCTCGTTATCGCGTTTACCACCAGAGCAAGCATCCTTCTACGCGTGTGGCAGTTTGAGACGCTCAAGTTTGTACTACCCAAAACAAGTGAAAACAGGTCTTTTTTCACAGCACCTCCTGGGCAATGCAGGAGGCCTATAACGGGTAGTCACGAGTTTCGTAAGAACTGCTTGGTCCCCGGTACGATGTTCTCAACTGTTAAATGTAACAGGCGCGCATCGACCGGAGAGATTGCCTGCAACATCTGCTTGCGCAGACTGACAGCTCACACCGCTGTTCTAATAGAATGCTGCGCACTCAAGTATGACACGATGGCCGATGCTTGCCTAGGAAATAGCTTAAATGCCTTTAATTTTATATTTTTCAAACAATATGTTTTACCGGCCGGTTACAAAAAAAAAAATCAACTTTTTATTTTAACCAATTACCGACACCGAAAAGCGTTACCGTTCACCAGAAAATAGTGCAAAGTATACACAACTTAGGAAACGAAAGGACTTGAAGCAGAAAGTCCCCAGCAGGATTTCAACCCACTATCTTCAGCTCGGGAGCCAAGTGCTTTACCGACAAGACTATCCCTCGTTTTTTTTTTTTCTTTATTGACCAGACTATCCCTCGTTTTTTTTGTGTTTTTTTTTTTATTGTGCAGAAGTCACGCATTAGATGTTAAAAACCCATGTACTCCGACTTGGAGCTGTTGGGAGCAGTAAAATTGCTTCACTTCTGTTAGGTCTTCTAACAGGTTAACCCAGTCTGGCGGGGTTTCAAAACGTTGAACAACGGTCTTCACTTGCACAACAAGTTCGGCAAAAAACAGGCTTAGGGTGCTGCTCTGCGTGGCGCACCGCGATACGAGACTTCCAAAGGCTATGCAATCCTAATACCATAAACATGTCAGAGGGTACGCTCTCACGCTTCCCCACCGGGAGGAGACGAATTGAAAAAGGATTGACCTGTATATCCTTTTTCAAAGCCCGTTGCAAAACGTCCCAGAAGAACACTGCGTCCCAGCGGTACAAGAAAGCATGTTCAACCGTCTCAGGTTGTTTGCAAAGTAGACAATTTAGACTCCATGGGACGTAAATGCCTCGTATATGAAGCCATACCTTCACCGGCAACGCTAAGGAGGCGGAAGAAAAAGTTTCATCCTCCATCCTCCCTCTCTACTTCCCCGACGCCCCCCGTCGAGCTTCAGGAGGCGAAGTCAAGCCGGTAAACGTTTTGTTGAAAGTCGAAAGCCTGTCTTGTCTGTTTGTCTTAAATGTCCCTCTTTCCTTATCGTGAATTAATAACCAACACGCTCAACCACCTACATGATAAAAGGCGTTTTAATTTTTTTAGACGGGCAAGAACATCTTGTCCCGGACACGAAACATGTGCAAGTCTACACAACTGAGCAGGCAAAAGCACCTCAAGGAGGTCGCGCGTCAACTTCTTGCGCGTTACTGTTGATAAATATTCCCGTGAAAACCTTACGTCCAAAAAATAAAAGGTTACTATAACTTCCTTTATAAACACAACGGGTTTGGTTGGAGGCCCCGAGTCTGACGTGGCAAAAAAGGACGGTAGGGGGTCTCTGAGCCTTGTCTGAAACATCGTTCGTAAAAGGGGGTGTCGCTGGTCACGCAAAAAAAACCGTCACACAGTTTGACGGATAAAAATATGCTACAGTCCCACCCCTCCCTTGGCCAGAGGACGAAACAGATTGTCTCGACACATCGGCTCGCTTGACGACAACAAGATAAACAGTGCGAACACGCCGTGCATCTTCTGGATATAGATTCGGGGGCAGCCTAGCACCTGTAGGACATACCAACTCTTCGCGGTCAGGAAGATGTTACACACGGTTGCTCGCGTAAAAATAGACAGGTCACGGTTACGCCATGAGGCTGTGCGTTTCTTTATGTCCTCGACGACATTTTCCTAGTAAGGCTTTGCTTTCCTCATGTGCTGTAATGGGACCCCTAGGTACTTGCGCGGGGTGCACTCCCATTGAATACCTTCGTACAAAGCTGGTGTTGTAGCCCAAGTACTGTACCAAACGCCTGAACATTTATCGAGGTTGACCACCGCACCCGTGGTGGCGCGAAATGACTGTCAGTTTTAAAACCTCTTCTACGCTTCTTTTCTCACTACAAAATACGGCAATATCGTCTGCGTACGACAGCACGTTTGCCTCGATTGAGTCCATTCTAAAACCGTGCAGTTGTTTACATTGAGTAACACTCAGACAAAAGGGCTCCAACTACAACGCAAATTGCGATGGTGACATGGGACGCCTCTGTTTAACGGAGGAAGAAACAGGTATTCTAGGGGTCAAAGAGTTACCAACGCAAATTGCAATGGTGACATGGAGCGCCTCTGTATAACGGAGGAAGAAGCAGGTATTCTAGGGGTCAAAGAGTTATCAATAACTAATTGTGTAACACACCCAGTGTACGACATGCGTGTTCCCTCCAAAAGAACTCCACCTACATAAGCCCGTTCTATCACTTTCCAAAACACCTCGTGTCGGAAACGATCACAGGCCTTTTGTAAGTCTATCTGCAGCATCGCCACTTGGCCTGCTGCGTTGTTAACAAAGTTTAAAATTGTTTGTGCGACATGTATGTTTGTTTGGATATACCCAGGTAGCACCGAGTTCTGGGCCAAAACTGGGCTTTTGTCTGGGAGTTTAAGGCATTGAAAAGCCTGAAAAAAGCCTTGGCAACAGTCTGGGTATTTTGGCCCTAATTCGCCAAACAAATGCCAAACTTAGGCTTCACTGCCTGGTAGTTCGGCTGTCATCTGGCATCTTTGGGCCAAAATCGCCTAACGAATGCCAGACTTAGGCTTACTGCCCGGTAGTTCGGTAGATATTTGGCATTTTTGGGCCAAAATTGCCAAATTAATGCCAAAGTTAGTCTTCACTTTTGGATAGTCCGGCTATCATCTGGCACCTTCGGGCCAAAATCGCCACAGATGTGCCAGAGTAAGGCTTACTACCCTGTTGTTCGGTTGACATCTGGCATCTTTGGGCCCAAGTCGCCAAACAAGCGCCAAAGTTAGGCTTCGCGTCCCGATAGTTCGGCTGTCATCTGGCAGCTGCGGGCCAAAGTTGCCAAACAAGTGCCAAAGTTAGGCTTCGCTTCCCGATAGTTCGGCTGTCATCTGGCAGCTACGGGCCAAAGTCGCCAAACAAGTGCCAAAGTTAGGCCTCGCTTCCCGATAGTTCGGCTGTCATCTGGCAGCTCCGGGCCAAAGTCGCCAAACAAGTGCCAAAGTTAGGCCTCGCTTCCCGATAGTTCGGCTGTCATTTGGCAGCTACGGGCCAAAGTCGCCAAACAAGTGCCAAAGTTAGGCCTCGCTTCCCGATAGTTCGGCTGTCATCTGGCAGCTACGGGCCAAAGTCGCCAAACAAGTGCCAAAGTTAGGCCTCGCTTCCCGATAGTTCGGCTGTCATCTGGCAGCTACGGGCCAAAGTCGCCAAACAAGTGCCAAAGTTAGGCCTCGCTTCCCGATAGTTCGGCTGTCATCTGGCAGCTACGGGCCAAAGTCGCCAAACAAGTGCCAAAGTTAGGCTTCGCTTCCCGATAGTTCGGCTGTCATCTGGCAGCTACGAGCCAAAGTCGCCAAACAAGTGCCAAAGTTAGGCCTCGCTTCCCGATAGTTCGGCTGTCATCTGGCAGCTACGGGCCAAAGTCGCCAAACAAGTGCCAAAGTTAGGCTTCGCTTCCCGATAGTTCGGCTGTCATCTGGCAGCTACGGGCCAAAGTCGCCAAACAAGTGCCAAAGTTAGGCCTCGCTTCCCGATAGTTCGGCTGTCATCTGGCAGCTACGGGCCAAAGTCGCCAAACAAGTGCCAAAGTTAGGCTTCGCTTCCCGATAGTTCGGCTGTCATCTGGCAGCTACGGGCCAAAGTCGCCAAACAAGTGCCAAAGTTAGGCCTCGCTTCCCGATAGTTCGGCTGTCATCTGGCAGCTACGGGCCAAAGTCGCCAAACAAGTGCCAAAGTTAGGCCTCGCTTCCCGATAGTTCGGCTGTCATCTGGCACCTACGGGCCAAAGTCGCCAAACAAGTGCCAAAGTTAGGCTTCGCTTCCCGATAGTTCGGCTGTCATCTGGCAGCTACGGGCCAAAGTCGCCAAACAAGTGCCAAAGTTAGGCTTCGCTTCCCGATAGTTCGGCTGTCACCTGGCAGCTACGGGCCAAAGTCGCCAAACAAGTGCCAAAGTTAGGCTTCGCTTCCCGATAGTTCGGCTGTCATCTGGCAGCTACGGGCCAAAGTCGCCAAACAAGTGCCAAAGTTAGGCCTCGCTTCCCGATAGTTCGGCTGTCATCTGGCATCTACGGGCCAAAGTCGCCAAACAAGTGCCAAAGTTAGGCCTCGCTTCCCGATAGTTCGGCTGTCATCTGGCAGCTACGGGCCAAAGTCGCCAAACAAGTGCCAAAGTTAGGCTTCGCTTCCCGATAGTTCGGCTGTCATCTGGCAGCTACGGGCCAAAGTCGCCAAACAAGTGCCAAAGTTAGGCTTCGCTCCCCGATAGCTCGGCTGTCATCTGGCAGCTACGGGCCAAAGTCGCCAAACAAGTGCCAAAGTTAGGCCTGGCTTCCCGATAGTTCGGCTGTCATCTGGCAGCTACGGGCCAAAGTCGCCAAACAAGTGCCAAAGTTAGGCTTCGCTTCCCGATAGTTCGGCTGTCATCTGGCAGCTACGGGCCAAAGTCGCCAAACAAGTGCCAAAGTTAGGCTTCGCTTCCCGATAGTTCGGCTGTCATCTGGCAGCTACGGGCCAAAGTCGCCAAACAAGTGCCAAAGTTAGGCTTCGCTTCCCGATAGTTCGGCTGTCACCTGGCAGCTACGGGCCAAAGTCGCCAAACAAGTGCCAAAGTTAGGCTTCGCTTCCCGATAGTTCGGCTGTCATCTGGCAGCTACGGGCCAAAGTCGCCAAACAAGTGCCAAAGTTAGGCCTCGCTTCCCGATAGTTCGGCTGTCATCTGGCATCTACGGGCCAAAGTCGCCAAACAAGTGCCAAAGTTAGGCCTCGCTTCCCGATAGTTCGGCTGTCATCTGGCAGCTACGGGCCAAAGTCGCCAAACAAGTGCCAAAGTTAGGCTTCGCTTCCCGATAGTTCGGCTGTCATCTGGCAGCTACGGGCCAAAGTCGCCAAACAAGTGCCAAAGTTAGGCTTCGCTCCCCGATAGCTCGGCTGTCATCTGGCAGCTACGGGCCAAAGTCGCCAAACAAGTGCCAAAGTTAGGCCTGGCTTCCCGATAGTTCGGCTGTCATCTGGCAGCTACGGGCCAAAGTCGCCAAACAAGTGCCAAAGTTAGGCTTCGCTTCCCGATAGTTCGGCTGTCATCTGGCAGCTACGGGCCAAAGTCGCCAAACAAGTGCCAAAGTTAGGCTTCGCTTCCCGATAGTTCGGCTGTCATCTGGCAGCTACGGGCCAAAGTCGCCAAACAAGTGCCAAAGTTAGGCTTCGCTTCCCGATAGTTCGGCTGTCATCTGGCAGCTACGGGCCAAAGTCGCCAAACAAGTGCCAAAGTTAGGCTTCGCTCCCCGATAGTTCGGCTGTCATCTGGCAGCTACGGGCCAAAGTCGCCAAACAAGTGCCAAAGTTAGGCCTCGCTTCCCGATAGTTCGGCTGTCATCTGGCAGCTACGGGCCAAAGTCGCCAAACAAGTGCCAAAGTTAGGCTTCGCTTCCCGATAGTTCGGCTGTCATCTGGCAGCTACGGGCCAAAGTCGCCAAACAAGTGCCAAAGTTAGGCTTCGCTTCCCGATAGTTCGGCTGTCATCTGGCAGCTACGGGCCAAAGTCGCCAAACAAGTGCCAACGTTAGGCTTCGCTTCCCGATAGTTCGGCTGTCATCTGGCCGCTACGGGCCAAAGTCGCCAAACAAGTGCCAAAGTTAGGCCTCGCTTCCCGATAGTTCGGCTGTCATCTGGCAGCTACGGGCCAAAGTCGCCAAGCAAGTGCCAAAGTTAGGCTTCGCTTCCCGATAGTTCGGCTGTCATCTGGCAGCTACGGGCCAAAGTCGCCAAACAAGTGCCAAAGTTAGGCCTCGCTTCCCGATAGTTCGGCTGTCATCTGGCAGCTACGGGCCAAAGTCGCCAAACAAGTGCCAAAGTTAGGCCTCGCTTCCCGATAGTTCGGCTGTCATCTGGCAGCTACGGGCCAAAGTCGCCAAAGAAGTGCCAAAGTTAGGCTTCGCTTCCCGATAGTTCGGCTGTCATCTGGCAGCTACGGGCCAAAGTCGCCAAAAAAGTGCCAAAGTTAGGCTTCACTTCCCGATAGTTCGGCTGTCATCTGGCAGCTACGGACCAAAGTTGCCAAACAAGTGCCAAAGTTAGGCCTCGCTTCCCGATAGTTCGGCTGTCATCTGGCAGCTACGGACCAAAGTTGCCAAACAAGTGCCAAAGTTAGGCCTCGCTTCCCGATAGTTCGGCTGTCATCTGGCAGCTACGGGCCAAAGTCGCCAAACAAGTGCCAAAGTTAGGCTTCGCTCCCCGATAGTCCGGCTGTCATCTGGCAGCTACGGGCCAAAGTCGCCAAACAAGTGCCAAAGTTAGGCTTCGCTTCCCGATAGTTCGGCTGTCATCTGGCAGCTACGGGCCAAAGTCGCCAAACAAGTGCCAAAGTTAGGCTTCGCTTCCCGATAGTTCGGCTGTCATCTGGCAGCTACGGGCCAAAGTCGCCAAACAAGTGCCAACGTTAGGCTTCGCTTCCCGATAGTTCGGCTGTCATCTGGCAGCTACGGGCCAAAGTCGCCAAACAAGTGCCAAAGTTAGGCCTCGCTTCCCGGTAGTTCGGCTGTCATCTGGCAGCTACGGGCCAAAGTCGCCAAGCAAGTGCCAAAGTTAGGCCTCGCTTCCCGATAGTTCGGCTGTCATCTGGCAGCTACGGGCCAAAGTCGCCAAACAAGCGCCAAAGTTAGGCCTCGCTTTCCGATAGTTCGGCTGTCATCTGGCAGCTACGGGCCAAAGTCGCCAAACAAGTGCTAGGCCTCGCTTCCCGATAGTTCGGCTGTCATCTGGCAGCTACGGGCCAAAGTCGCCAAACAAGTGCCAAAGTTAGGCCTCGCTTCCCGATAGTTCGGCTGTCATCTGGCAGCTACGGGCCAAAGTCGCCAAACAAGTGCCAAAGTTAGGCTTCGCTTCCCGATAGTTCGGCTGTCATATGGCAGCTACGGGCCAAAGTCGCCAAACAAGTGCCAAAGTTAGGCCTCGCTTCCCGATAGTTCGGCTGTCATCTGGCAGCTACGGGCCCAAGTCGCCAAACAAGTGCCAAAGTTAGGCCTCGCTTCCCGATAGCTCGGCTGTCATCTGGCAGCTACGGGCCAAAGTCGCCAAACAAGTGCCAAAGTTAGGCTTCGCTTCCCGATAGTTCGGCTGTCATCTGGCAGCTACGGGCCAAAGTCGCCAAACAAGTGCCAAAGTTAGGCCTCGCTTCCCGATAGTTCGGCTGTCATCTGGCAGCTACGGGCCAAAGTCGCCAAACAAGTGCCAAAGTTAGGCCTCGCTTCCCGATAGTTCGGCTGTCATCTGGCAGCTACGGGCCAAAGTCGCCAAACAAGTGCCAAAGTTAGGCTTCGCTTCCCGATAGTTCGGCTGTCATCTGGCAGCTACGGGCCAAAGTCGCCAAAAAAGTGCCAAAGTTAGGCTTCACTTCCCGATAGTTCGGCTGTCATCTGGCAGCTACGGACCAAAGTTGCCAAACAAGTGCCAAAGTTAGGCCTCGCTTCCCGATAGTTCGGCTGTCATCTGGCAGCTACGGACCAAAGTTGCCAAACAAGTGCCAAAGTTAGGCCTCGCTTCCCGATAGTTCGGCTGTCATCTGGCAGCTACGGGCCAAAGTCGCCAAACAAGTGCCAAAGTTAGGCTTCGCTTCCCGATAGTTCGGCTGTCATCTGGCAGCTACGGGCCAAAGTCGCCAAACAAGTGCCAAAGTTAGGCCTCGCTTCCCGATAGTTCGGCTGTCATCTGGCAGCTACGGGCCAAAGTCGCCAAACAAGTGCCAAAGTTAGGCCTCGCTTCCCGATAGTTCGGCTGTCATCTGGCAGCTACGGGCCAAAGTCGCCAAACAAGTGCCAAAGTTAGGCTTCGCTTCCCGATAGTTCGGCTGTCATCTGGCAGCTACGGGCCAAAGTCGCCAAAAAAGTGCCAAAGTTAGGCTTCACTTCCCGATAGTTCGGCTGTCATCTGGCAGCTACGGACCAAAGTTGCCAAACAAGTGCCAAAGTTAGGCCTCGCTTCCCGATAGTTCGGCTGTCATCTGGCAGCTACGGACCAAAGTTGCCAAACAAGTGCCAAAGTTAGGCCTCGCTTCCCGATAGTTCGGCTGTCATCTGGCAGCTACGGGCCAAAGTCGCCAAACAAGTGCCAAAGTTAGGCTTCGCTTCCCGATAGTTCGGCTGTCATCTGGCAGCTACGGGCCAAAGTCGCCAAACAAGTGCCAAAGTTAGGCCTCGCTTCCCGATAGTTCGGCTGTCATCTGGCAGCTACGGGCCAAAGTCGCCAAACAAGTGCCAAAGTTAGGCCTCGCTTCCCGATAGTTCGGCTGTCATCTGGCAGCTACGGGCCAAAGTCGCCAAACAAGTGCCAAAGTTAGGCTTCGCTTCCCGATAGTTCGGCTGTCATCTGGCAGCTACGGGCCAAAGTCGCCAAAAAAGTGCCAAAGTTAGGCTTCACTTCCCGACAGTTCGGCTGTCATCTGGCAGCTACGGACCAAAGTTGCCAAACAAGTGCCAGAACTAGGCATACTGCCTTCGAGATCGGCTGATTAGGTATTTGATGTACGCAGGTGGTCTTCATCTTAATTAAATAGAAATCAAGTTTTATTTGGCTGGCCATTTTATCTTATTTTGCTGGCCCGACTTTTTGCGATGCGATCTAGTCGCGGAGAAGCTGAGCCAATCAAAGGCGTTCGGAGCGAGAGTTTTTGAGAAGCGACTTGCCAACAAAGACGTTGGACTCGCTCATCGCGCACGCCAGAGTGACCGTATAATTATTTTTTTTTTTTGTGATGCGATTTAGTCGCACCGCGCGGCTGCTTACATTCCCGGTGAGAATGCGCCTTTACAGAAAGTGCTGCCATCGAGCTAGCGCTGCGCGAGACTGATGTGCGCACGTCTCCTCAACGGATATTATTATTAGGTGGCACATTGCAAAAGCGAGCGTGGCTCTGTGCGTGTCTTGTATTGTGATTGAGCACTGTCAAATCCTAGCGATAACAAAGAGTGGGAAACGACCGGGGCTCCGTGGCGCGGTTCCCGCATCACACTTGGGGAATTAGAATGAAATTCCGGAACTTGTACTATTTTAGCGTGTTGGTACTTTTTAAACATTTAGAAAGTGGAGACACAAAAAAAATGAAAGCCGTTTACAACTCCCTGTAACACAGAATTGGAGCGCAGCTCTTGAGGAGGAGGAGGGAAGGGTAGTGAGCTGTTCTCGGGGCGGGGGGGGGGGGGGGGGCGGGTCATATGACCTTGGGGGGTCACGTGACCCCCCAGAAATATTTTTCTGCTAGATTTAGCGGGGAATTTTTTCCGCTAGATTTAGCGGGGAAATTTTTCCGCTAGGTTTAACGGGAAAACTTTTCCGCTAGATAGCGGGGAATTTTTTCCGCTAGATTTACCGCGGAATTTTTTCCGCTAGATTTAGCGGGGAAATTTTTCCGCTAGATTTAGCGGGTTAATTTTTCCGCTAGATTTAGTGGGGCATTTTTCCCGCTAGATTTAGCGGAGAAATTTTTCCGCTAAATTTAGCGGAGAAATTTTTTCGCTAGATTTAGCGGAGAACTTTTTCCGCTAGATTTAGCGGGAAAATTTTCCCGCTGGATTTAGCGGGGAATTTTTCCGCTAAATCTAGCGGGGAAAATTTTTCCGCTAGATTTAGCGGGGAAATGTTTCCGCTAGATTTAGCGGGGAATTTTCAACCGCTAGATATAGCGAGGAATATTTTCCGCTAGATTTAGCGGGGAACTTTTTCCACTAGATTTAGCGGGGAATTTTTCCCGCTAGATTTTTCCGCTAGATTTAGCGGAGAAATTTTTCCGCTAGATTTAGGGGGGAAAATTTTCCGCTAGATTTAGCGGGAAATTCTTTCCGGTAAATCTAGCGGGGAAATATTTTACGCTAGATTTAGCGGAGAAAATTTTCCGCTAAATCTAGCGGAGAAATTTTTTCGCTAGATTTAGCGGGGAAATTTACCCATAATGCACCACGCGGTTACGCCGACGGCGACGGCGACGGCAACGCCGACGCCGCTCAAGCCGGAAACGGGCCCCTAAGAGCTGCGCTCTAAAAGGACGATACAGACGGGACAATCTGTCAACTTCAACAACATTTATTTTCGGCTTCAAGCCCAAAGCCCTCCCGCTCCGTTCAAGTACCGGAAAGAAAATCTTGGGGGAAGGAGAGGAAGCGGAGGAAAAAATCCCCCTGTCCTGCGGGGCCAGGTACATCGCGCAAACGGGGCGATGCCTCAACGACCGACTCCGAGAACATCAAATGGACGCCGAAAGAGCTGCTTCTCAGCACCCGATCGTCATTCACTGGAGAAAATGTCCCAGCTGCGCTCCTAATTTCACCGGCACAAAAGCCATGGGAGACCACTGCGAGCGTGTCGGGAGAGAAATAATTGAGGCCTATCGGATGGCGACAAGCCCGCAAAACATAAGCACCCCTTCCATTTCGCTCTCAAGAAAGGAGATTATCTTTCTGAGGTCCACAATGGAAGCCGAACGCTGACAGACTAGGCAAGGCCACAAGGTCACCGGCAGAAGCGGCCTTTCCTTTCATTCCGTTCCATTTCATTCCAGAGAAGGGCTGGGATTCCCCCGTCTTTTATTTCTTTCGCTACTGTTGAACAGGTCGGGATACACTCTCTCCCCTGTAGGTTTAGTTGTACAGCAGAGGTTTTTTTGTTTTTTTTATAAGTTGTTTTCGTTTTTTTTTTTTTTTTCTGTTTACTCTAAAGCGTCGAAAATGCAGAGGGAGCTGAGTTGCGTTGTTGATGCCCCTTCGACCTCGCCTTTTGCAAATCCTCCCCACCTGCTTTTTTGTCTTCGTGTGGCTGTCAGCGAAAGCACGCCCGCTTGAAGCAAATCAAAAGGGTGGAGCGAAACGCGTGACCCGGCGTGACCTCTCTACGTAGGACGCGTAGGACAAAAACGTTTGGACGAAAATTTTTCACGTGACTCTCTCTGTCACGCTGATGGGATCTCTGGGGCTGTTGTTTTCGCCGTTTGCCTAGTTATACAAATAGTCGGGCCACGTAGGTCCGGTTTTCGAACTGCGTTCTTGTTCTTCACGCGGCCGTGTTTTTCGTCGTAAACGGCTGGAATACGTCCTTGCCAATTTTTCGGTAACAGGAAATTTTTTTCACAGGAGTTCGTGGAATTTTTGTGATGTGTTTGTTGGACACGCTTCGACAAAAACTGCTCTTCGCCGACGACGAGACGTCAGTTGAATGTGCGCAACCTTCTTTCTCGAGTGTGTTTGTGGGGTGCCTGAGTTGGATTATGCATCGATCAAGGACTACATGATATCGCTCTTTTATTAGTAAGTACACTGCAAGCATGCGTCTGAGAGTAGTCCTGCTTTCCTCTCAATCTCCGCGGTTTTTTGTGTGTTGAGTTTTGCTTGGCATGAGGACAGTGTTAATTCTGTTTCATAATTTGCTTTTCGTTTTACAGAGAAGCGTGACCTTTGTAAATATGTCGAGAATACACTGTGTGTAATGATAGTGGTTTAATAAACTTCTGGAAGCGATCGAAAAAAATGTGTTTGTCCGTATATGTAATTGGATATGCAACAAATGATTTGCAACGTACACATACTTGCACGACGTTCGGCCAATACGAAGCAGACGCATCGTAGAATTTTCGCACAATATTACGCGAACGCTAGGCCGGGGCGAAACAGCTGCACGGCAATACCTGCCGGGTATCAAACGGTGGTGCCAAACTGGACGTTTGAGTGATATCTGAACCGAGGTTCGGCCGGTACTGTCACGATACTGCAAAGTATTGCCGTGCTGCTTGGGAACGGAAGTGATGGCATCTGACCATCATGTTTCCAATGCTCATTTAATTTAATTCTCTTCTGGGGCGCGTGAAAGAACACTTCTGTGACACACCAGAGATATTCCAAACTTGGGCAGGCCTCTTGGCTTGCTTTGCCACTTTTGGCACTTATTTGGCACTTCAGTGGGTAGCCAGAGAAGAGCCACACTTCGGCATGCCCCGAATCGCCAAATTAAGATTTACTGCGGCAGTTATGGCTCAAGTATGGCACTACTTTGGCACTCCTGTGGCGAACCAGTAGAAAGTCAAATTTTGGCATGTCTAAAATACCCAAATTAGGCGTTGCCCTGGCAGTTATGGCTAAAGTATGGCACCAACTTTGGCGCTCCTCTGGCGGACCAGGGAAAAGCCGAACTTCGGCACGTCCCAAATACCGAAATTAGGCGTTGCTCTGGCAGTTAAGCCTGAAGTATGGCACCAACTTTGGCGCTCCTCCGGGGGACCAGAGAAATACCGAACCTTGGCATGCCCCGAATTCCCAGATTTGGATTTACTATGGCAGTTATGGCTGAAGTATGGCACTAACTTTGGCGCTCCTCTGGCGGACTTGAGAAAAGTCAAACTTTGGCACGTCCCAAACACCGAAATTAGGCGTTGCTCTGGCAGTTATGGCTCAAGCATGGCACCAACTTTGGCGCTCCTCTGGGGGACCAGAGAAATACCAAAGCTTGGCATGCCCCGAATTCCCAGATTAGTATTTACTATGGCAGTTATGGCTGAAGTATGGCACCAACTTTGGCGCTCCTCTGGGGGACCAGGGAAACGCCAAACCTTGACATGCCCCGAATTCCCAGATTAGGATTTACTATGGCAGTTATGACTCAAGTATGGCACTAACTTTGGCGCTCCTCTGGCGGACCTGAGAAAAGTCAAACTTTGGCACGTCCCAAACACCGAAATTAGGCGCTGCTCTGGCAGTTATGGCTCAAGTATGGCACCAACTTTGGCGCTCCTCTGGCGGACCAGAGAAACGCCAAACCTTGGCATGCCCCGAATTCCCAGATTAGGATTTACTATGGCACTTATGGCTCAATATGGCACCAACTTTGGCACTCCTCTGGCGTAGCAGAGAAGAGCCAAACTTTTGCATGCCCTAGGATCGCCCATATAAGGCTATAGTTAGGCACCGTACTTTGACACTGATGAGTGCCATGGTGCAAAAACCTAACTGCGCCAAAGTTGGGCCCTTATGTTTGCCAGACCTTTGCCCCAGTTGGGCACTCCTCTGGCGTGCTACCTGGGTACCTACTCCGTATACCGCATATTCTATGTTCACCTACTAAATTACATATGACTTGCTGGAGTCTCTTAGTTAAAACTCGTACAAAAGTTTTATAATCGACGCTACATAAAGTGATCGGTCGGTACTCGCTTGCGCCTTGCCGCATTCGCATCAGTGCCTTTCGGTATAAGCACAGTATATGTTTTCAGGATGAAGGGTGGGAATACTCTGAATTTATACGCCTCGCGAATGACTTCCCGGAAAAAAGGGGCTACTAAATCTTTGAACTTTTGATACCATTCTACTCTTATCTCCTCAGGTCTGGGCGTTTTATGAGCCGGCAAACCATCCATGGCCCGTCCTATTTCTACGAGCGTAATTGGTTCCTCCAACCACTACTTCTTAACATCTGTAAGCTGTGGTGTTCCTTGCAGTAAGCTGTCACTCTCGTCCGTGCTAATCTGCTGTTGGCAGCCTCCAAATAATTGTTTATAACATTCAAGAAAGGCATTCTCGATAAACTTTGTGTCACCACTTATAGTACCATTGTGACTAATCATTGTAATTTCCTTATCTTGCGCGTACTTCCTTTCCTTGGCAAGGAGACGCCCAGTGGGCTGCTCGCCTAACAGAAACTTGTCTGCTCTAGCTCGCATGATCGCACAGCGATAACGCTCTTGGTGTAAGTTATCTAACTGGCTTCTTAGTTCTTTTATTTCTGCCACGTTCGTGCGCGGGTTTTTCTTTTCATTTTTCAAAAGTTCATGCCAATACTTTTTCAATTCCTTCTCCTTCTTTCTCGACACCTACTTTAAGTAGGAAAACCTTTCAATTTCCATTTGTTGGACCTCTTCTTTAAAATATTCCCATTTTTCGAGAAAGAATGTTTCTTTTCCGGAGGCAATTTTTTTTAGCATCTCTATTACGCTCTCAACAAAAACAGCGTCGTGTAGCAACCGGTTATTCATTTTCCACAAGTGCCACCTAAATTTGTTCTTGGGCTGCTTGTTATTTCCCTGCGTCACAGTGACTAAACAATGATCTGTGAGAAAATAGGCTTCACGACGTAGACTGATTCATTGGTGATAACTTATATGTAAATTCGGTCTAGACGCGCGTTAGATGACTTTTGAAAATGAGTAAAACGGAGAGTGTCGCGAATGGCCCTTGAGCACGGTACGTCTTCCAGATGATGTTCTTGCAACATTTCGGTTAGTAATTCTACGCTGCAATTTCGGTACGACACGCCTGAACTTCGATCAGCCCGGCTGCATACGCAATTGAAGTCTCCCAAAAGAACCACTACTCTGTCGCACTGCATGCACGAACTGAGAAACTGGAAGGAAAACATCCTCTCGTTCGCTCTGTTGGGCGCATAGATGCATATGACTCGCCAGCCACGGTTAAATAAAGTAAAGTCACACAAACCAAAATGCCACAGCTCATCAACGACAACATTCAAGTCTCGCAGCGGCACTGACTTTGCCAAAAAAAAAAAGAAACAGCCTGCCGACATCCCATTTGCGTGACTGACGCACACCTCGTAGCGGCTAAAGAAAGGCCGCAGCGCTTGTTCTATTTTCTCGTCGGAGGCCATTTTTGTCTCCTGGAGCGCTAGGAAACCAATTTTCTCTTCAGCCAGTAGTCGCTCCAGCTGGTATTGTTTCTTCCGTGCGTTGAAGCCACGTACATTTAAAGGCGCGAATCATACGGACTCGCTAAAAAAACTGCTAGAGTCGCTGAGCATTAACATTCAAACGAATAGAAAAAAACGCTACCCAACCGAGCCTCATGCTGTATCCGGAGACTAAAACACCCGGGGTGATCGTGGAAACTCTCAGCGAGTGTTCTCTGTGACGCTTCACATTGCTAACATGCTTTTGATACGCCACATAAAAAGAACATTCTGGCGGGGTTCACCAGGTTATATAGAGGATGAAAAGACGAATACACAGAGGTCGGCATTTTAGGTCGTCCTCGCTCACCCCCAACCTCACAGCCCCACTCCACTAAGCCCCTCACTCAACCTCAGAGTCACAACTACACTCACCCTCAGCCCCTCACTCACCCTCATCCTCACAGTCACAGTCTCCTTCAGCCCTCCACACACCCTCACGCCCCTCACGCACTCCCCGCCCTGCCGGCCCTCTTGGTACTCACAACCCTCACGCTCCTCATGCCCCACACGACCTCATGGCCCTCACTCAACCTCACACTCATTAATATTTTTAGGTCAGAAACTCACTCACCCTCACCCCTCACCTCATGTGTGAAGATGAGGGTCAGTGAGGGCCCTCATGGGTGAGGATTGCCGAGGTATGCCAATACATTTTCGGTGAAGCGGTAAACTGGGTGACAAAAAAGGAAAGGTAAGGCCACGGTGTGAGATAGATATAGGTGAGGAAATACCGCACGGCGAACGGTGCGGCGTGATCGACCAGATAAAGTCCCCTTGGCGTGCGCCCAAGTAGCGTCAGCCGACAGCGTCGTCACCGTCCAGACAAAGCAGCTGAGGAAAAAGAAAAAAAAAAAAGCCTCGTTCCTACGGCCCGCGGGAGGGCGCTCTCTCCGCTAGGAGCTTCTGCTCTTACCTCGACGGACGCTGGCTTGAACACCGTGCCAGAGATCCCACCGCTTCAACGCGTTCATAAAGCGTATTGCCGACGTTGAGGCCCGAAACTAGCGTCAATCGAGAGTTCTAGAATAGCGTAAAGACCCTTGCGTCAGCGCTGCGTACAACGCACGGAAGCTGTCGACGTAACTTTACGGAGCGCGTTGAATGCGCCCCTTTAGTATACGCCCCGCAAGTGGGCTCATTTTCGTCTTCTGCGCATGAGAAAGGAAGTAGCGGTGACGTCAGAACGCCGAGCCCTGATTGGCTGATCGCGACCCCCTATCTGAGCGTCGGCTGCTCCTTTGCAACGTCGTCTGCGTCTTCTTACCTTTCCTGCGACTTTCGGAAGTCGAGCGAGCTCGACTTCGCCTTTCAGAGGGGGCAGACGAAATAACTCGAGCGGTACGCTGTTTTTGTCTAACAACTAGCCCACGTGCATCAAGGAGGAAAGTCAAAGGACTCACTGGCGAGGTGTCCCGAGGCTCCGAGGTTTGTTTGATAAGAACCGAGAGTGAGGGTGGTTAGTGTCCACAAGTTCCCTCCCAAATACATTTTTCCTCCTTTTGTGTGCGGCGAGACTTCTCACCCTTTAACGGCGTCGACGGGTTGGCGCAGTTAACGTCGTCTGCTTTTGCGTCTGCTTGTCAAAGCGATGACTGCTTTATCTTTCCTGCGTCTGTCATAGATTCACCGCTGCTCGGCGAAATTAGAAGTAGACCAGCAACTACAGGAAAGAGCGAACAATCTAAGACGTGGGAACCGCCGTAAACAACGGCAAAATGAACGAAAACCACGTGGAAATTGCTCATGAAGCCGAAGCAGACATTCCCCTCAAAGAGACACTCTCCGAAACAACTCACCATTCTGCGTTAAGAGAGACAAATTTCCCGTACTCCTCGAGACTAAAAACCGCTACGACCTCCTCTCCGAAGAGAAAGACAAGCGAAGCAGAAGCCACAGCAGGACTCCCAGCCGCCTAAAAGGAGGCAACAGCGAACGCTCCAAACCGCCAAAGAGTCGATCGAGATCCAGATTGATACGGCGACAGGAGAACCAAAAGACATGACTCCAGTCGCAAGTCCCAAAAGGCAGGTGCGGTAGCCCACATAGGCACACGTTATAATGGAGCGACTGGAGACTGGCTACTTCCTGGACCGCGATGCTGAAGCAAAAGCGTGGTGCGATCAACTTCGCTCTATTGCCGAGGCAAGCAATCAAGCAAGGGAAAGGATCAATCAAGACGAGGACGACCTGAAAAGTCTTCAAGCCAAGATTCAGGCACGTAGAAAGCAACACGAAGAAGATGATCGAATTAGACACGCAAGAGAGGCTGACTTGCGCCAACGCATAAAGGCACACACGAAAGGGTCGCAACCGTACAGAAGAAGCACTACCAGCTGCGACGCCAGCAACAAAGGGACGCTCGCCACAGGCAGAATCAAATGTTACAACAAAGCCGACCCATTCCGTTGCACCAATGACAGCCGACCTGCTTCAACACAGGGCATTACCATGAAAATCTTTGAGCAACAAATCATGCTAATCGAACAAGCCATGCCACAAATTATTGAGCAGAAAATACCACAGCTTCACAGGCAACTCAGTGAAAAAATGCGAGAGCTGATTAGCCCGAGAATCTACGAAGCATCGCCCGCACCACCGACCCCTTCGGACAGCCACGATGGAATGCTCATCGAATGAGCAGAGAATACGGATTCTGCAGGGGATCTATCGGGGGCTTCTAAGTAGGCGCGACGAACTCACAATTTGTTTCGCCGACCTAGAGCCACACGACGGGCTTCTACTGCAGGAGACACGTACCGACACGATCGACCTACGTGGATTTGTCATGTATTTCATACCGACCATCGAACAAAAGAAGAAAAGAAACCCCAAGGATGACAACTCTGGCGGACAGCAAACACAAGTAGAAGCGCAGGCTGGCGTCTACGTCAAGAGAAAAATTCCACATATGCAGATTGACACCAAACAGTGGTGCAGAGCGACTCACGAAGTGGTCGCAGTCCGCATCGATCTCGGAGGCAGGGACAATGAAAGACTGCTGATCGTCTCGGCATACTACAGACCCAAAACTGGACATCGTAGTTCGAATGACTTTAACTGGATAAGGGACTTCAGAAAGAAATACCCGGAAGACTACACGCTCTTCTGCGGAGATTTTAATGCGACGCACGCTACATGGGGCTCAAACAAGACCTGGACAAGGGGTACCGAGCTATACGACGCGCAAGAGCGAGGGAATATGACACTCGTCAACGACATGAAAATCCCGACACGGTACGGAATCAGCGCCAGACAACAGGACACAGTAATTGATCTGGCTTGGGCCTCACCAGACACGATCAACCGACTCGAATGGATCGTCCGAGAAGATGCCTGGGGTAGCGACCACTTCCGAATAGAGATGGCACTAACCCTTGACTCCCACAAAAGAACCAGGCGCACAACCCGTACAGTGATATGGGACAACCTTAGACGCTACGTGAGGGAAAACGTCAACCAAGTGGAATACCAGGACCTATCGAAACTCTTGACGAAGACAACAGAAGCAGCCACGGAGAAACGACAGGTGAGCGGAGACACTCCAACCCCGGATACCCACCTTCTCTCGCTATGGGAACCAGGAACCACGCTTCTAACCGAATACCGAAAGGACAAACAGCGTAGCACGCTCATTGAAGTAAACAATGTTACAGAACAAGCAAGCAAGCACGCCCGGGATATCAACGTAGAACGCTGGTTAGAGCACCGCAAATCATTTGACAAGAGCACGCGGCTCAACAAAGTATGGAACACCTTTAACGCCATGGCAAAAGAAAACAGGGGCACACGGTTCCCGTTCTTGCCTTCCTGGCCGATAAGAGCACGAAAGAAATCTTAGAAGAATTGGGTTCAGTATTCTTCCCGCAGCCTTCAAACCCGCCCAACCAGACTATTTACTCACCGGGTCCATTGGACGGTCCGGCAGACAAAGACATGCCCCTAACAACCTGGGAGCTAGACGCCGCCATCACCCAAAGCAGTGCCAAGAGCGCTCCGGGGCAGGACGGCGTCGCTACGAGCGTGCCAAGAAACTGCCCACAAGAAGCAAGGGAGGCGATGCTGCAATGGTTTAACGATATCTGGGTAACGAGTAAAATCCCCGACGAATGGAAAATCTCTTTTGTCTCACCCATCCCAAAAGCGGTTAAGCCACCGACAGACCCGAAGAACGTAAGACTTATATCACTTACGTCTGTAATAGGCTATCTCATGGAAGGAGTAGTCCCAGCTCGCATTCAGTGGATCGCCAAGACGAAAGGAATTTTTCATCCTGCACAAACCGGTTTCCGAAAAAACCTGGGGACACAGGACAGTCTAGCGCTCATCCACAAAGATGTCACCGACTACGACCCGCGCCGCAAACAAATGCGAGTCCTCGTGACGGAGGACGTACGAAAGGCTTTCGACACGGTTCCACACGAGGCAGTGATCGACGTGATGAGGATCAAGGCATATGCGGCAAACCGCTAAATTATGTGAAATCTCTTTTGCAGAACCGGCAATTTACAATTAAGGCAGGCATAAACGACGAGGAAAGCCAAACAAAACGCAACGATATAGGCGTCCCGCAAGGAGCAGTATTATCGCCAACGCTATTTAACATCGTAATGGGCCCACTCCTGTGGAGATTATACGATATACCACAGCTGAAGGCAACAATATATGCGGACGACATCACCGTATGGACAAACAAAGGAGAATCAAAGGATCAAAAATAAACGATACAGAATGGACTTGACACCATCAGCGACTACCTGAAAAAAGTTGGACTGGCGCCATCACCAGGAAAAACGAAATACACAATTTTCGGGTACGACTATCAGAGAATTGACCTAGACCTCGCGCTTGACGGACAACGGATCGACAAGGAAGCAGAGGCCAAGCTACTTGGTGTGCACTTCGGAAACGGCAAGCACGTGGCAAACCATTGGCTAAACACTATCACACAAACGGGGAAACAACGCTTGCCACTTATCCAGCGCATATCCCACAGAATGGTTGGTGCAGGAGAGAAAACCGCAAAGACCCTCGTACAGTCAGTCCTCGTATCCAAGATAATGTACGGTGTTCGGTTCTGCAAGCTCACGCACCGACACAAGAAAAAACTTCACTCGTTATACAACGATGCACGGAGAGCCATACTTGGACTGCCAAGATTCGCCAACGTTGTAGCAACTAAGCAGTGCGTACAGCTCACCGATTGGAGACTAGACCTCGAGAAACAAGCCGCCACACACAACGCTCTACTGAAACACACGGAGCACGGCAGAAAGATAGCCAAGCTTCTCAACCCAGAGGGCAAGAATGATGCAGGGGACATCCCACCACCCACACCCCCATGGGACCTCATCGACTTCACACAGTCCCAGCCAATCCCGCGCAACATGGACGCGCATAAACACGCTAAACGAAGGGAACACTACGCCCGAAACCACGCAGTCGAAGTTTGAACGTTTCTGGCGGACCCGTCCATCACGATCACGTACACTGATGCAGCGATGAAAATCGCCGGCCCAGAGACTGCCACGACAGCCGCCGCCATCTTTTAAAGACAACCCAATGGTGACATTGATATCGTCCACAACCCAACCACGAGTAGCCGATCCTTACTCTCCCGAACTCGCCGAAGCCAAGGCAATGCTCTTCGCGATAGAGAGCCACTTAAGGCACCTAGAGGTGACGCAAAGACAGCGCGACGCAAGTCAACTATACTTATTTAAGGAACTCGCAGCACGTCATCCGAGAATGCAAAAGACACAAAGCCAAGACCTGCAGAACCATCTAACGCATTTTCCACACGGCTCTGCACCTATTTTGCGTACATTAAACAAAGGTCTGCATCCGATGGATCCCGGGACACACGGGCATCCACGGCAACGAGGCGGCTCATGACGCCGGCGCGAGGGAGCTAAACTCCCTCGTGGCCCCTCGCGTGTCGCCGGGGAATCTGACCCCTCATCGACTAATACTGAAACTGACGATACAACATACGACCCGGCTGAAGCTATGCGGATGCACAAAAAAAAAATGGAAGCACCTACTAAACGAATCCTGGAACCCCGAACGAAAGTTCGGCAGCAGTGCGGGTCAAGGAAACAGCGTACTAATCATCTGTATCTCTGCAGTTTGCCGGCTACTCGTGGATTCAAATCATCGAAGATCACCACATCATCATTAGTCACTCACGCTGCCACGGGCCAAGAGACGCAGCGACAACAGCGCAACTCACGGCAAGATCATATATAAAAGAAGTCAACACGCCAGCCTGGTCTTCAGTTCGGCAGCAGTGCGCGTCAAGGAAACAGCGTACTAATCATCTGTATCTCTGCAGTTTGCCGGCTACTCGTGGATTCAAATCATCGAAGATCACCACATCATCATTAGTCACTCACGCTGCCACGGGCCAAGAGACGCAGCGACAACAGCGCAACTCACGGCAAGATCATCTATAAAAGAAGCCAACACGCCAGCCTGGTCTTCAGTTCGGCAGCAGTGCGCGTCAAGGAAACAGCGTACTAATCATCTGTATCTCTGCAGGTGAGAAGCACTTATTTTTTATATAAGCCTAAAACGTATCTTTGCACTGCTGCCGAACACAGCACCGATTGTCTTTTTTGTCTGTTTTGAGTGTGTGAAGTACGGTGACGTCGGGTCGCTGACATGACTAAGGAAGTAAAAGACATTGGGAAAACTATCGATGAGCTAAGACGAGAGATGAGAGCGGACTTTCGAGCCCTAAAAGAGAGTGTCAAATACTGTAATGACACCTGCGACGGAGTCACCGAGATTAAAAACGAAATAAAGGAACTTCGGAAAGAGGTCCAGAACGTATCCCAAAAAAATGAAGAATTGATCGCTGAAAACCGTAAGCTAAATGCTAAAATCGAAGAACTAGAACAGTATCAGCGGTCCAACAACCTCGAGATAAAGGGCGTACCAGAGGAAGGTGATGCATACGACACAGTTCAAAGAATAGGGACGCTTCTGAACGAACCAATCTCAGGTTCTGAGATTGATGTGTGCCATCGCGTACCCACATTCAGAACAACAGAAAAAAACATAATCGTCCGCTTCGTGCGACGGTCCAAACGCGATGCGGTCTTGCAGAAAAGCAAAAAACAAAGACTGACAACAAAAGACCTTGACTATGGCGGAAGCCCCAGCCCCATATATGTGAATGAGCATTTAACGGGTGCAAATAAAAAGCTACTGGGAGCTGCGATCGCCCAAAAGAAACTTGTTGGGTGGAAATTTGTGTGGTCATCTGGGGGAAAAGTGTTTGCGCGAAAGGATGAACATGCCAACGCAGTCCGAATCGCTGGCATGTTTGATGTGGCGAAAATTGTGAATTAAACTATAAGCTAGTACTTTGGAGTGCACACGACACTTCAATAATGGAAACTGCCCTACCCGATTGTTATTATGACTACAATGCGTTCAATAAAAAGTACAAAGAAGGTAAACGCCAAATTTCAGAAATTCATTTAAATGTAAGAAGCATAAAGAATAAAGTTGATAACCTAGAAATATTTTTGCATTTGTTGAATGTGCACTTTAATGTAATAGCACTTACGGAAACCTGGCTGACAAAAGAGGACATGGCGCCAATCATGGACGGTTATAAGTGCGAAATCATGAGCAGAGATAAGAAAAGGGGTGGGGTATCGCTATTTATATTAACGATAAACTACAGCATGAGGTTGTAGATGACTTGTCCAAAATTGATGCAAACATTGAAAGCTTGTGTGTTAAACTATCAAATACTGTTGTTCTTGCTTTATACAGGCCACCTTCGGGTAATATAAATGAATTCATGACCTTTCTTGATGATGCACTGTCTTTCCTGGGATCGCTATCTGTGCCATTCTTTATTCTTGGCGACATAAATATAGACACAATTTTAGATTACCTTCACGCTCAAAATTTTCGTGATATTGTCAACCAGTATGCTTGCAGCAATTTGATAACATTGCCCACTAGAATAACTGCAGACACTGCCACGTACCTTGACGTATGCGTAACAAATACCGATACTCGTCATATTACAGCAGGTGCAATCATGTGTGATATTAGTGACCATCTTCCAATCTTTTGCCTAGAGTCCTCCTCTGCTAGAGAAAATAACAAAGACATAGAGACGTTTTGGCATCGCACCATTAATGAGGAAACGCTAAGAACTTTCGGCTGCCTTATGGAAGAGGAAACGTGGGATGACGTTTATGCTGAGTGCAATCCTAGAAATGCCAATAGAATATTCCTGATGAAAGTCAGACAGTACTATAATGCAGCTTTCTCTCTTCAGGAACGTAGAGTGAAATGTAAAAAATTGAGAAAGCCTTGGATGACTAGAGACCTGTATGGAAGAGTAAGGCAAAAAAATGCCAAGTATCATGCCTTCATTCAGCATCGCGATCCACGGCTGCTTATCGAGTTCAAGAAATGCAGAAACAAACTTAATGCCGACCTAAAAAAAGCAAAATGCGAATACTATCAAAAAGAACTTCTACGCATACACAATGACCATAGAAAAGTGTGGGAAACAGTAAACAAACTCACGAACAGGGAACAGGCACGATGTAATCTGAAAGAAATACTAATAGATAATAAACGTGGCACTGGGAAAGAACTTGGCGATGAAATGAATAGACATTTTATTAGCATGGGTGCGTACACTGGGAGGGCTTCCAACATAGATGACTGTATTAACGCGGGAAACCGAATTGGGTCGATTATGCTTACTCCAACGACACCATTTGAAATTGATAAAATAATCAGAAACCAAAAAAATGACGTCGCCGCTGGAGTAGATGAAATAAAAACCCTACCTATTAAGTACACTGTGACCATAGTTAGTCCAGTTCTATCGAATATAGTAAATAAGATGCTTCAGTCCGGTGATTTCCCTGACGAGCTAAAAATAGCCAGGGTCACTCCAGTGTATAAAGGAGGGGGTGAGACAAACATTAATAACTACAGACCTATGTCAGTTCTTCCAGTTTTTTCTAAAGTATTTGAGCGTGTCATTGCTGATAGATTAACATGTTTTTTTGAGAAGCATAATATAATAACGAAGTCCCAATACGGCTTTCAAAAGCAAAAATCGGCGGAGCTAGCGCTTCTTAACATAAAGGATAAAATAGTAGAAAATATTGAGAACAAATAATTTACTCTTGGTCTCTTCTTAGATTTAAGTAAAGCTTTTGATACTGTGCAGCACAATATTTTACTTAGAAAGCTTGAAATTTACGGTGTGCGCGGAGTTGCTCTAAAATTAATTGAAACGTATCTTGCGGATCGTTACCAATATGTACTAATAAACGGCGAATCGTCAAATCGACTTAAAATACAGCATGGTGTCCCTCAGGGGTCAATTTTAGGTCCACTTCTTTTTCTTATATATGTTAATAATATAAAGACTATATCCGGTTCCCCCGACCTTATAATGTATGCAGACGATACCAACGTATTCTTTTCTGGAGTGACGAAAAAATGCCTAGAAAGTGCTGCAAATGTCTATCTATTGAAGCTATCCAACTGGTTACAAACAAATTCTTTAAAACTAAGTACAATCAAAACTAAGTATATTATTTTTAAGCCAATAAATAAACTCGACTCCAGCCCCATAAGCTTAAAATTTGAAGACACTGTGCTTGAGCAAGTGTAGGAACAAAAATTTCTTGGTGTATGGTTTACCGAGGACCTTTCATGGAACACTCACGTGAATAAACTCAAAGGTGAATTATCTCGTGTTACGGGAAGTATATATAAAATACAAAACTTGCTGCCCACTTGGCTAAAACAGACGTTGTACTATTCTTTGGTCTACTCTAAAATCAGTTACGGTATCTTAGTTTGGGGGACGACGATCAATTCGAACTATGTCAAACTTATCACCTTGCAGAAGAGGATTCTTCGCATGTGCGAAAATTATAAAGGAGATATTAGAAATATAAGAACCCAACCTCTATTCATCAAATATAATATGCTTCAGGCAGACCAAATATACTATTTTAAACTCTTACAATGGATTCACAAACATAGAATATACTCCACACCAAAATCGAGTTCAGGTCCGTACCAACTACGAGACCCAAAACGAAGGATGCCTTCAATAAGAACCAATTATGGCCGCACTGCTTTGTCATATCAGATAACTAAGATGCTAAACAGAACAGACATGACTATAGATTATAATAAAACATTTTAAGCCTTCAAAAAACAGTGCCGAAGCTTTCTCGTGGGCAGTGGTATGAGCTTCTCACTTGTGTGATATGTAGGCTAAGCTGTTATTTTTATTATGTATTTATATTTGACTACAAATATGGCTCTTGGCATATATTCGATCATTATTCATTTCTAGACTAAATTGCTGCCATCAGCCCTATTTTAGGCTGTAACCCTCTTCTAACGTTTTATTCTTTTTTTTATATTAGTGATATGATGCTTCTGTGTCATACGACGTTACATGTGTTATACGCCTCGAATCATGCTTGCTGTGTAACATGTTTTTGCTGGTTGTTTGATTGTGCCGTTTTTTTATTTTTTTACAAGTCACAATGTTGAATGTTAAAATACCTGTTCCACTGTGCATTTTTTTTTAATTTCTACTGAGTATACTTTTTGCTGATTATATTCATTGTACTGATTACTGTTGAACTGTTGGGGGGGGGGGCAGAGACTTTGTCAGGCTTCACGCCTTTATCTCTGCCCCCTGGGCGGAAAAAAACCCGCCAAACAAATAAAGAAAAAGATCCCTTTCCACCCAACCACTTCAAACGCAAGTAAATGGTGATATTACGACGAATTCGTACGGGTGGCGCAACAACACCATACATGACTCAAAATTTGAGACCATCATGAAAAGAAAACTGAGCCCTGATTACGAACCCCCCGACCAAAGATGTCAACTTTGCAAAGGAGACGGCACACACCCAAAACGTTACCACCTGATTTGGGAATGTGAGGCCCTCGCCACGCACAAAAGCGATGCTTGGGCCCAGCTGGGCCGAGACACTCCTAGCTCCTACGAGGAGTGGATCAGACCGTTTGGCGACTCTGAAAGACGAGTCCGAATTTTACGGACCCTGCTCAATTATACGATGCCGGGCGACCTGCGTCAGGACATTTAGAAGGGGGGCTTTCTAAAGGGAAAGTACAATGAAAGAAGTCACGGTCAAGTGCGACCACTTCTTTTTTTTTCTCATTAAACGTTTTACACACGCACAGTATAGTGGAAGGCAAACGCATATGTAACAGAGCCGTTTATAGAGAGAGTCTGGCCATACATTGGTTTGTATAGGCGAGCATCTAGGGGCCAACCACAGGCCGCGAAACAGCCCTTAGCTGTGGTCGTGTGCTCTAAATATGTGATACGAATAATTTAAGCCGTTTTAGCGTCGCTAGAGTGAAAAGGTATGACTCTCAGTGACTGAAAACTTGACGCATGTGAGGTTGTCGTCACGTCCATGTTCAACGGTAGAATAAACGAACGTGCGGTCCGAACAAGGGCCGACTTGCTAGAAACAGCGTCTCAGCTGAGAATGGGGGAAGGAAAGCACTGCCAAAGCCAGCGCACGAGCCGTGCGGGACCATCTCAACCTGAGCCGAGCAAACCACGTCTCAAGACGCTCGCGCGCCCCACCCTTTGCACTGTTTTAATAATAATAAATTTGGCTCTGAAGAGCGGCGGCAACGCGGTAAGGCAACAGCCCGTACCACGAAGAGCCGCGGTGCCGCGTCTAAGGAACATGATTATGCGATGAGTATATAAACGCAAGATGACGACGAGATGGGTTGTTGCTATTACGGAGGATGTCAGTCCAATTTGAAGATGTCCACATTTCGTAGAGGCGGGTCAGCAGCGGGCCAAGGGGACCTGCAGCCTGCCGTTCGATCGGTGCACAGCTGCACAAATGAGCCCCCGGAGCATGATGGTGCTGTCGATCACTGGGGTCGAAGCATCAGGCTCCAAGGGGGTAGCCCAGTCAAAGCAGAAAGCTGCCGCCTCCGAGGTACGGAGACCCAGGGCTTAGAATGAGTCACCGCCGACGCCCGGTGTGGCATCCTCTAAACGTCGGCGTCGTCATCGTCCTGGTGCTGCTGCGAGGTTGAACGCTTCTATTTCACGCTTTAAAGGGACCATGAAGGCAGTTTCGAAGTTTTATTCGACGATTGAAATGGATGTCAGGCACGTCTCAGATAAAGTTGACCAAGTTCTAGCCCGAACAGAAGTTTCGGTGCCGCACCAATCGAGCAAACAGGCGCGGTAATAATAGCGCCGGGAACGATGCCTGAGACCCCACCGAGGCGGCGGCAGAAAGGTGAACTAAAGTGCGCCGTCGAAGCGTGACGGCAACGGGCTCCTCGTCTGGCGATTGGTTCAAACTAGAGCCACTCTATATGGCAGCGTAGCTGCCAGAGTAGCGACACGACGCAAAATTATCTAGATGCACGACGTCAGAAGCGCTGATAGTGATCTCCATTTTGGGCCTTGGAGGTTGCCATGGTAACCGTGCTTCTAGCGACGCTGGGCGGCAACCTTTGTAGTCTAGTTGATATCTCCATTCGTTCATTGAAAAGTGGTATAAGACGCTTGGCATCGCGGTACGGCAAGAACCTCTGAAGGAACAGTGCCTGTTTTTTTTCTGAAAAGGGAGACGATGTGCAGCCCGGGGACTGTCGGGCGACGAGAGCTGCTGTGGTATCTCACGTGCACGGACAAGGCGAGTGGTTTTCGGCGCCGCCGGGATGGCGGCCGCTTCGTGGGACGAACGTACCGTCCTAGTACTCTCGGACTTCGCTCCGATGAAACAAAATCCGATTACGCCGGCCACGACAGGACGATTGGCTCGGAACATGACTGCTGCTCGACTGCCCCATAGTGAGCGAGTATATATGTTTAGCATCATACTTCTTCAATACCCGATCATCCCTTCAAGGTAAGATTTTCTCACCGATTGGTGCGGAGCGACGTCGACGGGGTTCAACCAAGAAGGACAGCATGGTGGTCTCTAGGGAACTGTTGACGCCATCAAAAGAGACGGACGCCGAATATGAGGTGTTCTTGCCGACAGGCCAAATGGTCGTTCGGAAGTTTACCGGCATTCAAAAGGTCAATATTTCTATCTGGTGTAGCACACATATCCGTGTTAAAGGGGCCACGAAATTATTTTTAAACTTCTTCCTTACCTGTAATCGTCAACTCAAAAGAAAACTGAAATCACGCAGTCGTGACATGCTAGGGCACTGGTGCGATGACCCCAAGCTTTCACCGTGCTTTTTAAGCACACCATAGAACTTGACATTCGCAAGTGGTGACAAGTTTTGTGAGGACACTTATTGGCCAGGAAAGCGAATTCAGATATCCATGGACGAATTGATTACTGGCGAGCGCATACATCCGAGCGACGCAGTTTTCGTGTCCAATGCGTGAGTTGGGGTCGGCTGACGTCATTTTGGCCTTTGTAGGCATTGTAAAGAAGATATTTAGAACCATACACACATGATGATAATGTCATAGCACACTGACATTAAGGAGCACAAAACGGGCCCAGCTACAGAAAATAAATATTACACTCGATCGTAAGAAATGCATACGTCTGTAACTTGTTAATTACAAAGACGAACACACCTCTGAGCTTCTAAGTGTAATAGTATGTGTTGATGCATTGTTATATAGCAGGACATTTCATATACGTCACTTGAGCAAATGCCAGTTTTTCACTTGAAAAACAAACCAAAAAACACTGCGATTAAATGAAAGCTATTGCAACGAAAGCAAGTTATATCAAATTCTTCAGAACTGCCAATTTATAAAATTGGCGATTAGTAAAAAAGGTTAAAGATCGCAGGAGCTTCCTCGCTAAAAAATGCTGTGATTATTCGGTGACCCAGGGCTGAAACAATTGCCCCTAGGCCCTACACGCGCCGTATACCTTTCGTTATGATTCTCAGAAATTCCGACTTTCAAAGGAAGCTAGAAAAATACGAAAATTTTATCCTAAAAGCTATGTGGAGCGCAAGTTCGTCTGCTTCTTTTTGTAGGGGTTGCGGTGACGTCAGAACGCCGAGATCTGAGTGGCTCCGATTGAAGGATAGTGGGTAGACCTAAAAGCAAGCTGCCATGAGGCCTACCCACTATTCTTTATTCAGAACAAATCAGAGCTCGGCATTCTGACGTCACCACAACCCCTACTAAATGAAGCAGACGAACTTGCGCTGCGCATATCGTAAAGTCGTTGATTAGTATACTTGGGAGTTGTGTGAATATTTATACAGCGTCTAGTTGGTCAGCCATTTCAAAGTTGCGACGGGTCACTCGCTCTAGATGAGCAATTTAGCCAATGCAGTGTAACCGCTAGCCTGGGGTCTATAGGTCTTTAACGTGCACCACGCAGTGGTGATACACAACCGCAGGCCGGTACGATGCTCATCCAGATCAAAACGGGCAGGGGTGGGGATTGAACTCAGGCTCCCTGGTTGATTAGTACAAAACGTAAACATCACAGGAGCTTCCTCGCTAAAAGTTTGTGATCATACGGTTACCTGGGGCAAAAACAAATTCCCCAAGGCCCAACATGGGACGCATGAATTTCGCATCGATTTTCAGACACTCCAACGTTCAAATAAAGCTGAGAGAATGCGAAAATTGCATGCTAAATGTCTTATCAATCCTCAAACAGATCCGGAAACCCGAACACAGCTAAGGCGATATTACTGATGCTGTCGCACAGGTGCTAATATCCAGAGTGATCTTGCACAGAAAGGGTATAAAGTATAATTCTTTCAGATCTTCACGTTATACCTACGGGAAGCTGCGGCACATCACGACTTCGCGCACCGAACAAACTCGCATCCACCAGCTCTGGGCGCTGCCATCTTACCGATGACATCACGGCTCTTGAGAGGTCACGTGACGAGTCGTCACTCAGTTGCTACGGAAACCGAGCTAGCTCAGCTCGTTGCTATGGTACCGCGTGTGCCCAATCGCGGTGAGAGGCGGCACAGGGAAAAGCGTGGCGCTACTCTGGCAGCTACGCTGCCATATCGAGTGGCTTTAGTTCAAACGATAGACGCGCTCTTGGTTTCAATTTCGGTGGTGAGATGTGATGAAAAATTTTTATTTGAACGTTGGATAATCTTTTGAAGTTGTAGTTGGGAATTAATAGGTTTCATACCGTGTATAAAAGCATAATCTGAAGCGATCCCTCCGTTTGTCACTGCTTGAACGCATCCCGCACTGCTAACTCGGGCGCGTAACAAGCATCGAGCAACCATGGACAAAAGAAAAGAAAAAGAGGTACGAGCGCCGGGGGTGGCGCACTTTTGGTTTTGGTTTCGTGCATCGTCTCGTGTTCGCTTTGCGAACTGGTGTCTCACCAATCATGCCGCGTTTATGTGCAGTAGTAGCTTGCGCGAAAGGTCGGCTAAAGACGTGCGGTTGATCGGGCGACGTTAGTTTGCATAAACTGCCGACCGATGCAGCAATGCTGCGCATTGCTGCATCGGTCGCCAATCCAGAGCTCTGCGTCCTTAGCAGCATCTCCCGTTCAGTCGGCGTGAGGTCGCTGAACGGGAGCTCAAACTCGTTTGCGAGCGCGGCGTTGTCGTCCATTTCTTCCAGGTTTTCTTCACAGACCGCCGTGCACTAGAGCGAACTACGGGAACCACACTGAGTGTGCACTAAATCCTACCGATGCCGACAGTGCTACCCCTTAGCAAAAAGAGGCCGTACTTCAAACAAAGTTGAAATATATTTAGTACGAATATTCATTTTGTATTTATTCTGTATTATTTTGGCCGCATTCGAAATACGCGCGTAAGGTATTCAAAATACATTATAAATATGAATCAAAAAATATTTTAGATATACCAAAAATATTATCCCTTCACACTCAAGATGCCATTTGTGCATTAAAAACCGGCTACACAATTTTTTTTTATTTATGATTTTGTCAGCAAATGGTGTCCCTGTGGTATTTGAAGGAACTACTAAATACATCTCACAAAGCTACATTAGAAACGAACACAAACACAAACACCATGACGCACTGAACAGCCCATTCACAGTCCCGTTGACTGCTCTCGAGCCTTATATAGCCTACATGTTGAAGGGAATCGTTTTTTCGGTGACCACCTCTGATCTTATTAAGGTTCCAAGTATTCGATCTTTTCCTCGGGAGTCTGTCAAAGGGGAAACAGTGTTTTGAAGTTCGTGGACGATATCTCTTACTAAAAGGTATTGGTACAACTAATAACAATTCGGCGCAGTACCTAAAACAATATCCACACAAACGGCTCATAAAATACATGTTATTGCTTCTCTGCGTAGCACCACTCAGGACGAAGCGAATCAAGGCAGTTTCTTCACTTTAAAATACTGTAAACGACTTTATTTTCGTGAGGACCTAATTCTCGCAAAGTTCGCGAATCGCCTACAATCCCAAAAAATAGGTCCCGTGAACAATTCCGGCAAAATGTAAAAACATTAAAATCTTTATTGCGATTCCAGCACGTCGCGAAAATTAGAATTTGCGAATTATTCCAAAATTCCAACTTTGACCTAAATCGCGAAATATTGAGCCAGTTGTTTTGCCTTTCCTTTTTAGTAGTTGACTATTTAATATGGTAGTTAATGTCACTATCTTAAAGTCACTATTCACATCACGTACAATGCTGAGTATACACGTTCAGTGAACTAACATTGTGCTAACAACACCACGCCAAGCGTATCTGTTCACAGCACCTGCTGAAGCTTTCCAGCATCAGCAAATGTTGTGGTTGTAGTTATCGAACCCCGTTTGTGATTGGTGCGCAAGGAACTGATAAGGTGTGTTCTTGATAGAAAAAAGGAAACAATAACCTTAACTGGGCTGATTTATCACTGCGATGCTGCGCAATTCAGTTGACAAACTAATCAAATGTTGTATTTAGGCGCTTCAGTGTACTCCGTATCTGCTTGAAGTGAACTTCTAGAAGGGGAGCTTTTCAATATTTTTGTAGTTTAAGTCAAACTATCAAAGTATTGCAGTCAAAAGGTACCTAGAGAATAACACAACAGTATTTACAATTTTCAGGTATTTTAAGAGTATTCTGCACGTATTTTTGATTGCTTCATTTTTTTAGGATTGGAGTATATTTTGCATGAATTAAATAAATATTTCAAGAAATATATGTGAAAGGTATTTTGTGCCTATTAATTTAGTATTTACATATTTCAAAACGCATGAAGGGAACTTCAAATGTAGTTTAAGTAAAGGTATTTTAAAATGATTTTTAGAAGTATATTTTAGTACTAAGTAAAAAAAAAAGAAGTTTATATTTTCGGTCTATTTTTCGTGTACTTACAATTATGAACTGTATTTCAAATACACTCAAATTAGAATGTGGTATATTTCAAACGTATTAGTTTTCGCTAAGGGCCCTGACGTCACTTCTTTTTCCAGAGGCGAAAAAGGGAAGAAATCTGAATGTTTGTTTCGGTTTCGAAAATTTATTTGCAGGTACAGAAATAAGAGTCCCAACGTTCTAGAAAAAATTGTGTGGCATGCCAGGACCCCAATGCTTCCGAAAACACCTTATTAAAAAAAGTGAAAGCCGTTTACAACTCCCTGTAACACCGAATTAGAGCGCAGCTCTTGAGGAGGAGGAGGGAAGGGTACTGGGGGTGAAGTGACCCGGGGGGGTCACGTGACCTTGGGGAGTCACGTGACCATGCCGATGATGTCATCAGTGACGTCACTGATGACGTCATCAGTGACGATGACGATGCGGACTCCGATGACGTCATCAGCGATGATGACGATGACGATGCGGATGTCGGTGACGTCATCAGTGACGTCACTGATGACGTCATCTGTGATGATGACGATGACGATGCGGATGCCCGCCCCCGAAGTCACGTGACACCCCCAGGTCACGTGACCAGGAGGTAAAAGCGCTAAAAAACGACGGACAAGTTGAAGAATGACGAACACCACAGAGCGCTATCTTGCAACTGAGCGCTATCTTGCAACTTTCCGTCGTTTTTTAGCGCTTTTACCTCCTATTCATGAATAACCAACTAGCCCAAGTACACACCCTTCTACAGGTCACGTGACCCCCGCCGAGGTCACGTGACCTCCCCGATGACGTCATCGTCACTGATGACGTCACCGGCATCCGCATCGTCATCGTCATCATCACTGATGACGTCATCAGTGACGTCACTGATGACCTCACCGGCATCCGCATCGTCATCGTCATCATCACTGATGACGTCATCAGTGACGTCACTGATGACGTCACCGGCATCCGCATCGTCATCGTCATCATCACTGATGACGTTATCAGTGACGTCACCGGCATCCGCATCGCCATCGTCATCATCACTGGTGACGTCATCAGTGACGTCACTGATGACGTCATCAGTGATGATGACGATGACGATGCGGATGCCGGTGACGTCATCGATGACGTCATCGATAAGGTCACGTGACCTCGGCGGGGGTCACGTGACCCTGGGGGTGTCACGTGACCGGGGGGAGGTCACGTGACCTCGGAGGGGGGTCACGTGACCTCGGGGGTCACGTGACTTCAGGGGGTCACGTGACTTTGGGTGTCACGTGACCTTGGGGTGACCTTGGGGGTCACGTGACCTTGGGATGACCTTGGGGCCACGTGACCTTGGGATGACCTCGGTTACGCCGACGCCGACGCCGCTCAAGCCGGGAACGGGCCCCTAAGAGCTGCGCTCTAAAAAAAAAATTAAATTGCCTTTATGGTCCCTTTAAATGCCGTTTCCAATATAGTAACCTCGCGGATTGCTGATTGGTCGACGCGTTGTCACAAATTTAGTTTACGCTCTAACCCCGGGGGGAGTATTCAGCGCTGGCGGCGGTCTTTGCTCCGCCTATTGGCCGAACTCTCCCAATATACGGCTCTGATATGTAAAGACTTGCAGCGCCATCTAGATGTGCTCCTGCGAACTGCTTCAAACAATCCAACGCGGGTATTCGGTCAAGCAAATCCAAAACCACGAATCTCCTCGCTTTGCCGGCTTTGCTACAAAGTGCGTGAATCTCTTTCCATTTGCCTGTTGTGAACGTGTTTTGTCTTTTTTTTAGGACTGTGCGACCAGCATTTCAATCTATGGTTCGCTTACTGTGTTGTGGGATCCCTACTATCTTATGTTGGCCTCGTCATATGTTTGAAAGTATGCAATAAATAGGTCGCACTGCTCGCGTACCGACCGCACGGTAAATACCTTTTTGGGTTCGACGGCGTCGCCAACGTTCTTAGCAATTGACACCCATCTTTGTGGGTCTCTCGAAAGGGTTCGTCGTTGATTTCTTTGAGGAGGGTGTGGGTCGCGTATCAATACCGTCCGATCAAGCCGAGTTCCACTCGCTTCGAGGAAGTAACACGTAGAAGCGCAACCATTGGTAAAAGATGCAATCTGTACTTAAGTTCAGAGTCTGATGAAGAGTAGGGCCAAGGCTGTCTAGTGGTCCGGGTCTTCTGCTAAAGGACTTGCTCGGCACCGGCTCTTTCGTCTGTCTCCAGCTTCGAACTTCGCGTGTCCTCGCCCGCCACGAGTCTTGCCCTTTTTCCCTTCTTTCTCTTTCTTCCACAAGGCTGAGGTCATCTTCAATGGTGAAGCGAACCCGTACAACGCGCGTAGCACTTCCACTGGTTTGCCTCACTGCCGCCATTTTTCAAACAGGAGTAGTCTCACGCTCTCCCGTGCGCGACGAGAGTAACGAGAATGGCATGCGGGGGACCGCTACGTATGCTCGCAAAACTCGATAGCGAGCGTACGTACGCATAGCTCGCTGCATTGCGTACGTATGGCTCATGCGCCGTGTAGATGACGCAGCGTTGAAGCTAACGTAGGGGGCTTGCGTTTGCTCCTATACGTAATACTAAAACTCTCTAATGACGAAGCAGTGCCTAAGCAACACGCATAGCACCAGTGCCAAGATCTACATAACGTGGCGCAACCAGAAAACGACTTTAAAAGGACACCCGAACACTTCTTACGAGTTGTGAATGCAAAAGGTTGAATGTTGTTCTTCTCCTCTTGTAAGCGGCCGCCAATGGCTATCTAGGAGCCGTTTTGCTCAGCCAATCGGAGAATGGGCATTTCTTTCGCGTTCTTTTTTTTTTTTTTTTGCGCTTACAGGCGCTGTTTGCTGTGCTCCATGCGATAGTTAATGCTTTTCCATCAAAACAAGCTTCATGTGTCTCATGAATAAAAATGAAAAACCGGGCCCGCACCAGACTGCCATTAGCCTCATATCGAGGAGCCATCTGGTGTCGCCGCTTGCAACCGAGGCGAAAATAGGACTTCATCTGGCACGTGCGACGCGCGCACGCGCCGCAGGCTTCACCCGTGGGTGAGGCCCGCGGGAAAACAAGGTCATTTACGGCGTGCAAATTTGTCTGCTCCTTGTGCATCTCGTACGTTTGCTTACCCCCGAACGTGCCCCCGTGCTTTTGTTTACCCCCGACTTTAACCAACGAGGTGGCGCGCTTGGCTACCTCGCCATCGTTCGTTCCATACGCGTTCTCTATGTTGCCGTTTAATTGGCATGCTCCTACTTGCGTTCCGATGCACAAAAGACGCATTTCGGAACACTTGCTGGCCATGTAACTTGTATCGAAGAGTGACAATACACTCGAAAAGAGCCAATAAATTCTTCGTAGATCGGGGTTTTCATCGTGTGGAGGCTGTGATATCAGTTTCGGCCACCGCTCACCTGTCGCATTTGACAGTTGAGCGCACGTTCTGTTTATTAGACAGCGGGCGCTGATTAGTCCCGTCTCTTGTCAGGTCATTGAGGTCACTTCTTGCAGGAAGCTATTTGGTTAATTTACCGACATTCGAAAACCCGATGGCTGTGCATAAGCCGCCTGATTGTTTATTTAAAGACACGAAAATGTATGAGATTAAAGGGACGTCTATGAAAAGAATGGCAAGAAAATATCAACAAGCAATATATCTTCAATATATCTAATAACACAGACATGACAACTCGCAAAGAAAATATTGCGGAACGTGTGCTCGTCGGTTTCTCTTCCTTGCGAAGTCTCGGGTTAATTTTAAGCTCTAAACACAACACAAATCAAGTAACTGGGATTCCAAGCGAAATCAATATTCCCTCTCTGTTTGGGCAGGTAATTACAATGCCCCGAGATACAATCCAGCAAACTCCCGTTCCTTCGTAAATGTTCCTGTATTTCTTCTTTGACAGACGCGATATTTTAAATACCAAGTTGGTTGGTTACGGGCAAGTGAACTGAAAAAACGAAAAAAAAAAACAAAAAAAAAAAACAAGTACATAAACGCGGCAACATTAAGTGACAAGGCTGATTCGGAAAAAAGGAAAAGCCCCGAAACTTCCGTTTTAAATCAGAAAGAGACGACCGACTGTACGTGCTGCAACAATAGCCTGGAGCTAATAATTACTCAGTTCAAAGCAGGCAGATGAGTTTCTTCACTTCTCTTTCATTCGTTACCAATTGAGTCCTTTTGGCTAGAAACGGAACAGTTTTATGTCTTTTAAACATATTTGTTATTTCATTATCCAAAAATATGAGTAATATTCGTTACCTTTAGATTCAAAATGCAATATTCTGAAATGCACACTTTGATTATAAACATGTTGTTTATTATCTATACTCCGTTTTACTTTCAATAAACATGAAGAGATTTTACGATTACTTCCCCTTTCTTATAAGAATTTGACATAATACGGATAATTCTTGCATTCTGCCAATAAATATCTCTTTAATTTACTACAATTTTCACAAAACATTTTCACAAGGCAACGACGGTTTCTTGTGTTTCGGTTCACCTTAGAAATGGATGTTTCTTTTTCCCTCACAATATCTAGGGTCTCTAAGAAACAAAACTGCCTGAAAGAAAAGAGCATAATTAACGCTCAATATTCGCCAATAATAATATTAAATATTAAATAAACCTAAAAAAAAAGAAAGGGTGACTTAATACTGGGATATGGACGCATTTTCTTCCAAATTTAAATCGGACATTTGTTTTCATGAACGTATCTAGATGTCAAGGGGTTGTGTGGACTGGTTGGTTTATACTCGAAAGTTTAATAGCGCCGAGAATATTCGAGCACCGAGACCAAAGTTCCAAGATAAGAGCTTCCTAAGGTGGCGACATTCTTTGAAGTGTCGACTGCGTGCCGTTTCAGGTTTTAGGAAGTGTATGGCGGCGCACAACAGAAGACAAATCTGAATGACGTCATTATATTCCAGAAGAATGTGCTTGTTCATTTTTATTGGTTGTCGTTACTTGCAAAAATTAGTGCTGGGGACTTTATCCGAGTCGAGGGAAGATAAAAACAAGGCCCACTCGCAACTAAAAGTTTATTTGAAAAAAAAACACACACAAAAAAAAACCATAATATAGGTCATCCGAAAATGTTTAGTCATCATGACGTGGATTCAAACCCTGTTTTAGATAATGGCACACTTTCCCTGATAGGGCAATGGAGGCTTCACTGACACTCTTTTTTGGCCATAATCTCAAAAGCTTTTGTGTGCCTCTTTCCAAACTTTGTACGTGTATTTGGCCAAAATCGTGATGTCATGCACAACTACCCAAGTAGCACAACTCGCTGGTTTGGGAATGGGGCGGTACCGGTCTGCCGGCAAGATCCTACTGGCCCGACGCTGGAAACGCCCCGTGGGGCGACAACAGGCCAGTGAGATTGCCAGTCACTGGCCAGCGACTGGGACTGACTGGGACGCCCGGCACTGGGCGTCCCAGCGAGTTCCCGGGATGCTGCCAGCACAAACCCCCAGCGTAGTACCAGTAATACGGTAAGATACCAGCAAGACATCAGGCTAGCGGCCTCAAGCCATACAGTTCCCAGTCATTTTTCCCAGTGAGTTCCCGGGCTGCTGCCAGCACAAATCCCCGGCATAGTACCAGCAGTACCGCAAGATACCAGCAAGACCCCAGGCTAGCGGGCTAAAACCATACAGTTCACGGTCTTGTTTTCCATGCTAACATTTGGTTTTGTGTGCAATTCACACCTGGATAGAAACGATGTAGTTCATAACAAGGGTTATTTTAACACGTAATGTGTGTAAACAATAAATGAAACATACAAAATTGTTACCGTCATTGTTTATTGTCAGTTGCAGTGAAGCTACAGTCGGCTGGTAATCATGCGCTTGTCGCCAGAGGAGTGCGCTGAATGAAAGAGGCTGCATGTCACGGGCCTAGGAAATTTTCTTCACACTTCTCATGCAGCTTGTGATGCAAGTCAACCATGCACCCGAGAAGGCAAGTCCTTCATTACAGCACCTGTAAAGAGAATCGACACCACAGTAGAATGACAGGGTAAATCAATACCAGCTGGACGTGACAATCCAGAAATTCCAAACTGGGGTGAGGGGCATGAGACAAGCAGCCCATGTAAAAGGAAATTTTTTTGTAGCTAATGCACTAATTGTCTTTATCTTATTTTCAATCTGGAAACTATATCAAAACAAGAATCCCTAAGGGACACACCTGTAACAACACACTGGATGACCAAGGGGCGAAAATGGTCCAGTTATCTCATAATCAAGGTCAGCTATTCGTATGAAAAAGGCCCACTTCAGAGAAAGGTTTGTGGAAATCATCTATTTTAATTCAAAAGGGCATGTCGAGAGACGGGCGAGCTTGGCAGAGTAGTTGGCATGTTGTTTAACACTGACGCTTGTTATGATAGGTGTGCAGTCCCCGATATCCACATTCAGCATTTTTAGGTAAACATAGCGATTCATTAGCATTACTGAGACAATGACAAATCATATCCTTGACATATACAGCTCACCGTTGTACACATACTAATGAGAATGGGTAGACACAGGTAAACATGTAATGCATTGCAGAGTATGACACCCCGGTTCCCACATAATGGCAACTTGACGACTAAAAGTCATCTGCAGACTTCCTGAAATAAAAAATAGCGACTTACACAAAAACTAGTATATATTATCAACGTCCACCATGAAACTCACATTGAGTGTTTTCCATCGGCATGCCCTAGCCCTTTAAAATGCCCGCAAGCCTCACTTACTTTAAGCATATGACATCCCATGAGATGAAACATTCCCTCGTTATCATCATTAAGATGTCTACAGGTGCGAACAGTTCAGGAATATCAATTGAAAGATACCAAATCAGTAGTGAGGTAGTGTACAGTGGCTGGTAGATGCAGGTTAATATGTATGGGACATCTATTTTCTAAGTGATATTGTTTATCTGGTCAATTTTCTTCGCATACCCATCACATAGTGGGACAAGGTTCTCAATACAGTGGAAAACAGGAAGGAGGAGTGAGTTCCAGATTTAGTTTTGCACAAGTTATGTGGCAACTGACTTCATCCTCTTAGAATTCATTAGAGTGAATCTGGGTGTAATGATGTCTAGCCCGACAATACTGCCAGGAGCACATGTCCCAAAACCTTCAGAAACGGGTAGAGGAAGTTTTAATCATAATTTCCGTATTGCGATGAGAGCTGCTCACACTGAGAATTGGTGTGAGCAGTGTCGGCCATCCCTCTGTCTGAAATATCTATGCGTCAGCCACCCCCTATCAGAAAAAGTTTTAGCTGAGCGCTTTTTACGGCCCGCTCAGCTCAGCCACTGAGCGGGAAATTAACCACGCATGCACGTAACGCTCAGTCGGCAGTGGCCATAGGGGTGCAGGAATTGTCTTCTCCATCGGCATCTGCGCTCCGGTTGGTCGTTGCTGACTGAGCGTTGTGTGCATGCAGGTGCTTTCCTTTTGAGTGGAGCGGGTCTAACAATGCTCAGATAAAACTATCTAATGTCTATGTCACAGCCTCAACAGCCAAACGAGCAGTCTTCTTCCTCGCTTGCACAATAGACCAAAATTGCACTGCATACTGGTTTAGAGGCTTGTTGGCATGTTTCACACTCACTCTCTGCAGACAGCTAGGACTATCGGTAAGCGAGGGAAAAAAAAGTGTGAACACATATCATGCATGCCAAAAGAAAACATCAATGGGACTACACGAGACTGCGTTAAAGTTGCCGATTGGGCGCGTTTTATACTGCACAGCCACTGGCTGAATCACATAAGTGTCACACTTGCCGAGCTTGAAGTACAGTCGTGATCTTTACGAGTGTGAACAAGCGATCGTCGACTGTTCAGTACTGGGAGCATCATGCACCAGCGGACTTGCTCTCCTTTTAAAATGCCTTGCGAACCAAGCATGGTAAGTCATCTGATAAGGAGAGAACGTCACCACGGACAGCACTGAGCAGTTGATAATCACCTGCTTACCTTCATATGGATCAAGTCTCTACTTGGCCAAAGTAGGCAGTATGTGTGCAGCAGAAACGGCTGTACTGAAATCTCAAAAGGATGAAAGATCAGAACAGGCTTGGTGAGGTTTCACTGTTGCAAGTATGCCCATGCCAATTTCACTTTCTAAAACATAAACACGCATTTCAAATTGTCATCCAGGACAAGCTGCTATTACACAGCTGTATATATAAGGCAGCTTACCATCAACAACCTTCGCAGACTGCCATGGACCTGATCCTCGGCTTGGCTGATGATGCAGGAACGAATTGGCCTAGTCGATGCTAGCTTCCGTTCGGCAAGGGCTGCACTGAGTATAAAGATGAAAAAAGTGTTGTAGATTATGTGAAACAAACAAAAGCAATCCTAGCATCCACAATTTGCTAGAGGCACTGAAAACAAAAATAAGAGGTTGGGTCAATTATTTTAATGCAATATACTTCGGACACATACCATGACTGCAGGTAAGATATTTGCTGCCTTCAATCTAGATCTGCTTGAAAATTTACAAGCCAAATAACAAATATTTTATAAGCTGAAATATATTTTGCTGGAACTACAAAATCTGAAGACTATCTCTGCAAATATGGTGCTATCTAGTACATCAGAGATGAGTAGAATTGGATTACAGCGTCCCCCTTACAAAGATTGAAGCAAAACAAGTATAGAATCTGCCGTGCCACTACAGTAAAACCTTGTTAATTCGGATCTCATGGGACCGGCAAAAATGTCCGAATTAACCGAAAGTAGAAATATCGAAAGGACAAAGAAAGCTGCGCGAAAACGTTGCCCTGTGACAAACCTTTATTTTGAGAAAAAATCTGTTATTACCGCCTGCTTTCTGGACGACACTTGGGCGAAGACGGCAACTTTCCTTAGCGCGGTCGAGTGCTCCACCGCACTCGCACTGTCGGAGCTACGCATCCCGTGCGCTGACAATGTAGCACAGCAAGGCCTCTTCTAGTTTCGGGTGCACCACCTTCCAAGGCCGCTTTCGTTTCGCGTTGAACTTCTCGCTCTCAAAAGCCCGTAGGATATCGGCCAAAATTTTTACGTACGTGGCCAAAGTGCTTCTCTTGACGTCGTAACTTTCCATAAGTTGTCGAAAGACGCCGCCCTTTAAGGCCCTCAGTATTTCCACTTTCGTCGCTAAATTCTTAGCCTAGTACAGCTGCAACGGAAAACGAGTAGCACAACTGACCAGTAATCGGGGCGACGAAATCGCGACACCCGGCGCCATTTTTCCCGAGCGCCGATAGCGAGAGTGCCAGTCACGTTGCAATTTACAATGCGGTGGTGGCCGACGAAAAATTGAGGGATAGGATAGTTGTTAAAATGGCGGGCTTTAGGATCCCCGCGTTGAGGCATAAAACGTGACTGTCACTCTCGCTATTGGCACGCTCGGGAACAATAGCCCCGCGTGTCGAGATTTTGCCATTCCGGTCGTCGGTCACTTGTGCTACCCTTTTCCGTTGCAGCAATGCTTCTGCCGCTTCCGTGCCAGGAGAGTAACGCGCTGAAGCACGGCGATCCAGAGCAAAACTGGTGCGAAACACGGAGAACCGAAAAACCATGGGAAAACCGGAAAAATCACGTGCGCACTTTGGATGGATATCGGTTATACCTTTTGGAACAGACGGTAGAGAGCGCCACCTGCCGAATTCGTCCGAATTTACGATAGTGCGCCGCGTTCCCTCTGAATTAATGAGCGTTTGCTGCCATTGACTAATACATACGTTTCACGGGACCGAATTGGCAGTTCAAATTATCCAAATTTCCAAATTAGCGGGGGTTGAATTAACGAGGTTTTACTGTACAACAGAAATGACTCTACTGTGATCTCGTGGGGATCAGAGTTCGGAACAGGCATGAAGGATTTGGCACGAGAAATATGCCAATGTCATTATTCATTTTTGCAACATTAAAATGACTCTGAAAGTGCGACCAGCTGCAGGGTGTATTAATGCAAAGCTTGTGAGTGCTGAATTGTAGGCACAGTGCCCTGGCTGTGTTCATGTGCGATATATGACCAAATACCATAGAGACCAATACTGCAAACCTCATCGAAAACCAATGGGTGCGGTGGCGAACGGCGTGAGTGGCGCTGTTCACCTCTCTTGCCGTTCATTTGTGTTTGTGTGTTGCCACTTCCAATGGGAAGGCTTCAGCCATTATTGGGAACACTAAATAAACAAATAAAAATGCAAACACAACACACACAGCAATACTGGCAGCAAGTCGAGACGCACTTCTGTTGTAAACTCAGCATTCCGCTTACGAATGAGATGCGCAATTTCCCTACAGGATTTCATTCCACGTGAATGGCATCGGAATTGCTAAAGGCCAGTCCATAAACACAGTCTGCGTTAAAAACAATCCTATCAGCAATAAGTTTCTATTATATTGCTCAATATATAAAGAACCTTACCATGAACAGCCTTGGCAGTCTTCCATGAAGCCTGGCCTTCAGCAGAGGAAGCTGTCATTCTGTGTCGTCTCAGGACACTCGCATCAGAATGGCGAAAGTGAATGCCAACTTCTACTCGGTAAGGACTGCAGTAAGTATAAACATGAAAACACAGATTAGAATATACGATAAAAAATATCATAGACCAACGTGAAGAAAGTGCACAAAAAGACAAGGACAAAAGGACAGGAACACATAGGACGCAGACTGGTGCACACTCACAACTTGATCTATTGAACATAAAAGAAAAATGATCAGAGAAATCAGAAAGGCTGTGTTCGGAGAATGCGAGTTTCAGAAACCAGGGCGTGAGCAAAAGATGTCAGGTAGACTGTTTTACAGACACTTTGGAAATAACAACAGCCTTTCCATGTAATAAGGTGGTGAGTTCATTCTGATTGAACATCCTGAAAAGTAACAAACAAAAAACAAGGAATAAAAGAGAGGAATACATACACTACATACGAGTGTAGACTCCCAACTCACAAATTGGAGAAGAAAAAAAATAAAGAATGCGAAAGGAGCTTTAGCAAAAGTTCGAACAGGTCCAAGTGGAATGTGCTAACTCCCACCTATATGCATAAGACTGTAAACACAACTTTCTTGGCAGGTCAGGTAACGGACGGATGTGCGGACACATTGGTCGCCCATACTAAGAATAATAAAGGCCTAAAGTAATCCCCTTGTATGGTTTTCACAGTATCTGCTAATTATTCACGTTTTCTCTAAAAGCCTCGTCCCACTAGAGCGACAAACACCGATTTTCGTCCGACGACACCACAAAGTTCCATGTCGCCGATGCTGTCCCACTGCAACGGCCAACGCCCGCGATAAATAATAGAGGCGGAAAGCACCGCGCTCTTCCAGACATTCTAGTTTACCAGTGAACAACACGGTGGAGGGAGGCAATCAAACAACCCCCCTTCCCCTTTCCGCCTCCACCCGCCGGCGGGCTGGCCCCCCCCCGCGCGCCCGCCGCTGCCGCGGTTCCCCCCCCCCCTAACAGCTAACCACTTTATTCGGCGCTCCCTCCTTTTATACATCATGAACCCAAAATCGTCGCCAGAAAAAAACAAACCCCAAACAATGGCACCAAGGGGACACGCCTTGACCTCGCAACGACTCTTGTCTTAAAAAAAAAAAAGAATCATGAACCACCCGGGACCAACTCAAGGTACACACATTAAAACATCGGCCGAGGGGAACATTGCTTTGACATCGCAGCCACTTTTATCTTTACAAAAAACGAATTAGCGAACCTCACGGAACCGACTGCAGTTCGAACCCATTGACCTTTTACACCATTTTCCTCCTTTTTCTTCTCCCTTCACGCACGCATACAAACGGAACAAGTTCATGAGAAGGGGCTACCCCTCGCGAAAAACACAAGACCTGTTCAATTCAGGGATACGGTCCATTCTTCACATGCACACTCGTCACAGGACGATTGGTCAGAGGACGATTCGTCACACGGGAAAATTCGTCATAGGATGATTCGTCACGCGGCCAACCGGTCCCACAATACTTCGTTCCCCCAAAAATGTAGTGTTCAATTTGGTTCGGGCGGATTAATTAAGTCCCTCACCTCATATCTTAGTATGCGTTTCGCTTCTGAAAGGCGAAGAATTTGTAACAAATGTTTTCGCTTCTGGTTCGGTCCCGAACATTGAATGTTGGTTCGGCCTCACAAAGTGGGTCACCTTTTATCTTAACATGTTTTTCGCTTCTCAAGGTCAAAGAATTTCTAACAGATGTTTTAGCTTCTGGGTCCGTCCCGAGCGGTGAATACGGAGGCCATAAAAGAGCGACTATTTTTGAACTCGGACAACATTCAAAATAATGGAGGTGATCGCAACAGAGAGAGGTAGAGCCATGATGCTGCACGAGGGGTGCTCGTACACATTCAGCAGAAAGAATTCCGGTACTTATTGATGCAAGGCAAGAGTAAAAACCGATTTGGCTGCCAGTCAGATTATTGCTCGTTCAAGCCAGCAACTGAGATCAACCTGCTGAAGACTCGGAATATGATGAAAGTAAAAGCGGAGGAGTATTGTAAGATTAGTTTTCCTAACCATTCTTTTATGTGACAGTGGGAAGTCGAGAAACTCCTCATCAGGGAATGTGGCAGTTGTTGAAATTTGCGATGTACTATCGTCTTCTGCCCGATCGATGTGACCAGTTGCCCGCATAACGAGTCATCCTGTGACGAGTGCGCATGTGACGAATTGTCCTCATCCCTTTCATTCATACTCGCAGAAAAGCTTTCGCACTATCACTAAGAAGCACAGACGCCTGGCTTATGCAATTGCTGATCGACCTCATTTTTACTGTCTCTTTTACAACCCTTCTGACGTCATTGACCTCTTTGCATACTACCGTTGTACCGGACCGTGAGCCGGACCGTTGTACCGGACCGTTTACCGGACCGTTGTATCGGACCGTTGTACCGGACCGTTGTACCGGGCCGTTGTACCGGGCCGTTGTACCGGACCGTTGTACCAGACCGTTGTACCGGACTGTTGTACCGCACCGTTGTACCGGACCGTTGTACCGGGCCGTTGTACCGGACCGTTGTACCGGACCGTTGTACCGGATCGTTGTACCGAATCGTTGTACCGGACCGTTGTACCGGACCGTTGTACCGGACCGTTGTACCGGACCGCTGTACCGGACCGTTGTACCGGACTGTTGTACCGCACCGTTGTACCGGACCGTTGTACCGGACCGTTGTACCGGACCGCTGTACCGGACCGCTGTACCGGCCGTTGTACCGGATCGTTGTACCGGACCGTTGTACCGGACCGTTGTACCGGACCGTTGTACCGGACCGTTGTACCGGATCGTTGTACCGGACCGATGTACCAGACCGTTGTACCGGACTGTTGTACCGCACCGTTGTACCGGACCGTTGTACCGGGCCGTTGTACCGGACCGTTGTACCGGACCGTTGTACCGAATCGTTGTACCGGACCGTTGTACCGGACCGTTGTACCGGACCGCTGTACCGGACCGTTGTACCGGACTGTTGTACCGCACCGTTGTACCGGACCGTTGTACCGCACCGTTGTACCGGACCGCTGTACCGGACCGCTGTACCGGCCGTTGTACCGGGCCGTTGTACAGGGCCGTTGTACCGGGCCGTTGTACCGGGTCGTTGTACCGGGCCGTTGTACCGGACCGTTGTACCGGACCGTTGTACCGGGCCGTTGTACCAGACCGTTGTACCGGACCGTTGTACCGGACCGCTGTACCGGACCGCTGTACCGGACCGTTGTACCGGACCGTTGTACCGGACGATTTTACCCGACCGTTGTACCGGACCGTTGTACCGGACCGTTGTACCGGACCGTTGTACCGGACCGTTGTACCGGAACGTTGTACCGGACCGTTGTACCGGACCTCTTTGCATAATACAACGGTAGTATGCAATGACTCTCTGCATACTACAACGGTAGTATGCAATGACGTCAATGACGTCAAAAGGGTTGTAAAAGAGACACTAAAATTAGGTCGATCGGCAATTTCCTAAGCCAAAGGTCTATGATTTTTAGTGATAGTGCGAAATCTTTTCTGCATGTATGAATTGAACAGGTCTTGTGTTTTTCGCGAGAGGTAGCCCCTTGTCATGATCTTGTTCCGTTTTTATGCGTGCGTAAAGGGAGCAAAAAAAGGGGGAAAATGGTGTAAAAGGTCAATGGGTTCGAACTGCAGTCGGTTCCGTGAGGTCTGTTGGTTTGTTTTTTGCAAAGATAAGAGCGGCTGCGAGGTCAAAGCATATGTTCCCTTCCGCCGATGTTTTGATGCGTGTACCTTTTGTTAATACCGGGTGATTTGCGTTTTGTTTTTTTTTTTTGAAGGCAAGAGTGTTTGCCAGGTCAAGGCGTGTCCCCTTCCTGCCATTGTTCGGAGTGTGGTTTTTCTGGTGACGATTTTGGGTTCAGGATGTATAAAAGGAGGGAGCACTGAATAAAGTGGTTAGCCGTGTTTAAGACGTCGTGTTTCTTCCACCCAGTCTAAGGTGGTCTAAAAAAATGATAACCGTAGGTTAGGGCTATCTCGTATACCGCTGACCTGAGGTATTCTTCTGTCCCCGTCTCGGTGCTTGTGTATTTTCGGCGCTTCAAAACCTTCGAGTGGTTAGACGCTCTACACAATGAGCACCCTGCGTCCGCTAGGAGCCGCTACCGATTGCCCAGCGAACAGCGCCGCGTGAGGCCAATTTACAGTCAGCGTGAGAGGCGGTAGAGCTCCACCGCTTCTCACTCTGCTACCCCGCTTCCGCAAGCGTGCTAGCCCAAGCCGGCATGTCGACCTTGCGACACCTACCAGTGTACCACTGCAGTCGAACTGCGACTGCCGAGGTCGCTTCCCGATGAGTACGTGCGACGCCGCTGCGAGAGGCGCGCGTATCTGCACTGAGTTAGATCTGCGGGGTGTCCATGGCCTGGTTTTGCCCGGCAAACAATCCTCTGAACGGCCAACATAGCAAAAGCAATTTTGTGGCCACTCGATTTATCATTTGTTGTACCCCTTATTCAAAAACGTATCCTTGTCCTCTCAATTGGTGACCATCCCACCTGTTCGCCAGGGAAGCTGTGAAACCTCTGGAGGCGTCACTAAGTGGGTGTGTCCGCCGGAGTACAAGATCTCCAACTTCGAATCGCACGTCCCGGTGGCCACGATTGTACTGCTCAGCCTGCTGAAGCCGTGCGGCGTCCAAGCTCTCCCGGGCATCACGAACGATGTCCCTGAGTCTGTGTCGTAGGCTTCCTGCAAACTGACCGTATGAGCGAGCAGCGCCACGGTTGTTGGTCGTGCAAGTGTTTTCCAGCGGGAAAGTCAGCTCTTTTCCGAAATTAAGGCAAGCTGGCGTAAAACCTGTAGACCGGTTAACGGTTGTGCGAGTAGCGAACGCGAGCTCTGGGAGCTTTGCGTCCCAGTCAGGGTGACGTTCGGTGTGAGCTATTAACATCGATTTCAGGTTTCGGTTCACCCGCTCTGTGATGTTTGCCTGTGGGTGATAGGGAGATGTCCGCTTGTGTTGTATGCCCAATGCGGCACATGAGTCTCGGAACACTTTGCTGGCAAAGTAAGTAGCGTTGTCGCTAATCAATTTCGCCGGAAATCCGAAGAGTGTGAACGTCTCCATTAGACACGACCCGATTCTTTTGGACGTCAGCGACCGTAATGCAAATAGCTCCACCCACTTGCTAAAGTGATCCGTGACAACCAACAAGTACTGGTTGCCACGCGGACTGCGTGGGAAAGGGCCCATGACGTCGACAGCAACGCATTCCCACGGGGACCGACTCACGACTGGCTGCATGAGACCAGGGGGTTGACCACCACGTGGTTTGGCTTTCTGACAAACCGGGCATGAACGAGCGTACCTCAGCACGTCCTGACGAATTCCTGGCCAAGTTGCAGTACGGCTTAACTTTTCAAAAGTCTTGCAGCCACTACTGTGACCAGCCAAAGCAGAGCCATGGTATTATCTAATGAACGACGTGCGAAGCCGGCGAGGTATCACGGCTCGAAATGGAGTGTCTGTGGAGCCACCCTCCTCGTCGTCGATCTGAGGTATGTACCGGAGGAGCAGACCATCTTCGGCCAGCAAGTACGAGTCAAAACCCATGTCAGCGTCTCTGTTGCCACGTCGGTCTCGTGAAGATAACCACTCAGAGACCCTGCGACAAAGTCCATCGTTCTGCTGTGCAGCACGAAGCTCGTCTCGGCTAATCAAAGTACCCCAGCGCGAGCCAGCATCTATCGCAGCCACAACATTGGCATCCTCGGGCACGTGCTCTTCGCCGAGCGGAGCGCGCGATAAAGCGTCTGCAACTTTGTTTTGTGAGCCTGGCTTGTGCGCAATAGTGTAGTCATATTTCTGAAGCCTTAGTGCCCAGCGTGCTAATCGTCCTGCCGGATTTTCCAGCCGCTGAAGCCAAGACAAGGCGGCATTATCCGACTGGATCACAAAGCGCGCGCCATCAAGATATATGTTGAATTTCTGCAGGGCGAATATGATCGCTAGGCACTCGGGCTCGCAAACATTGTAATTTCGTTGAGCTGCTGTCAACGTATGGCTAGCAAACGCAACGGGTCGTAAGACACCATCAAAGTCCTGACGCAGCACAGCACCTAAACTGTAGCCGCTCGCATCGGTTTGCAGCACAAACGGACGGTTGAGGTCTGGGAGCTTCAAAGATGCTGTCTCAGCAATAGCTCTGGACAGTTCAAGGAAAGCATTTTGCTGTGCCTCCGTCCAACGCCACTTTACGCCTTTGCGCAGCAGTTCGTTCAGAGGCCGCGTTGTCTCTGCAGAGTGGGGAATAAACTGGCGGTGAAATCCAACCATGCCAAGAAATCGCTGCAAACTCTTTGCATCATGTGGGGGAGGAAACTCAGTTATGGCCCTCAGCTTGTCCTCATTAGGGCGAAGCGATCCATCGTCGATTACAAAACCGAGCAGGTTAATCTTAGATGTTGCCAGTTGCATTTTTCCCGGGTGAACTGTCAAACCAGCATTCCGCATGCGCTCGAGTATAGTCCGAAGGTGTACAAGATGTTCTTCAAACGTGCGTGAGAAGACTACTACGACATCTATATACGCCATGGCGTTGTTGTGCCGTGCATCTCCGAGCACCATGTCCATAAGACGCTGGAATGTGGCAGGAGAGTTGCTTAAACCGAAAGGCATGCGCACAAACTCGCACAACCCTCTGTAGCATGTGAATGCTGTTTTCTCAATGTCAGCGGGCTCGACCTCTATCTGGAGGAAACCGCGACTGCAGTCAAGAGTCGTGAAAAAACTCGCGTTTCCCAAGTTGTACATGATCGACTCAATCGAGGGGTATGGGTACGCGTCACGAACGGTTACCGCATTCAGGCGTCGATAGTCGACGCAAAGCCGAGCCGTTCCATCCTTCTTGGGGGCAAGGACGATCGGGAAGGCCCAAGGGCTCTGTGACTCACGTACTGCACCCGTGCCGATCACCTCTTGGAGCGCCTTGTCCAGCAGGGCTCGCTTGTGTGCGCTGATTGGTCGAGGGTTGCAGCGTAGAGGCCGTGTATTCCCGGTGTCAATTGAATGCTTTAAGACACCGGTTCTGCCGGGGTTCTCCGTGAACATCGGCGAAAACTCCTCAAGGAGTCTTTGGAGACGCCGCTTTTGCTCGTCCGTAGCAGGACACTTCTGCAAAGAATCGCTTACCGCACATGGGAGCCGCAAAGCAGGCGTTCTAACGCCAACGTTATCGACACTGACGACACAATTCCTCTCGTCTAGTAAATGGGATCAGTTGCGCGTCACTACCCAACCGGTAGTCTTTGTTCGGAAAGCCCAGAACCAGGTTCTCCCCGAAAATGAAATCTCGCCCCGAAATAATCGGTACCGTGAGACCAGGTAAGCAAACGAAACGCTGACGGCGTTTTTTCTCGTTGAACCCGATCTGTAACCTCACGGATTGACTCGCGAGCATTTCTGGTCCTGACGCTAGCTGTAAGCGCACGTTAGTCTCGCGCATGTTAGCTTTCTGCTCTTTGCACCGTTCAATCAGGTAGTCGCCAATAAGCGACAGACTCGCACCGGTATCAATCAGCGCTGCCACAGCTGTGCCACAACTGTCATACGAGGCTCAATTTGCTCAAGGTCAGGCTGAATTCGACATACCGATGGAAGTTTTTCCGAGTTGTCCATGGTCACCGCGGCCGACAGGCGTTCAGGGGTCAACTCATTTCTCGAGGCTGCAGGACGGTTTCGCCGCAGGTCGGGGCAGTCACGCCGGAAGTGGCCATGGCGACCGCAGCCGAAGCACCGCACCGAGTTGCGCCGGTCAGGGAAATGCGTCGGGCTTGCCTGCGCTTGTCGTTGCGGCCCTTCTTGGTGTCCCTCGTTGGACCAGCGATCGGCGCCCCGGTTGGCATTGCGGGGGAAGGACCTTAAACGGCTTTCACCCTGCCGTAGTCTCGATCCAGCCGGCCGGGTACGTAGCCGGGGGTCCGAACCATCGAGTGGTCTCCCGCGCTCCCATTGCCCGAAGGCGTAGGAGTCCAGCGCACGGGGGGACAGACCGCGCCATCCAGGGTTTGGCGCTGAGTCGGACCTCTTCTGGGCCCGGGAGCTCGCCAGGCATAGGACGGCTCAAGAGCTTCTTCATGCGGTGGCGGGGGCCGATACTGCAGCTCGGCCAGGAGCGTCTCTTGTATGCCGTGAGCGTCCCGGGCCAGTTGCTCCAGGGTGGAATACGTGCGGCCATGCAGGTAGGGCCGGAATCTTGGGTGGCTCTGCTGCATCACCGGAGCAACCCTGTCCGACTCCGACGTCGTTGGGCAGGCTCTGTCATAGAGCTCCTGCCTCACCCGTACATATTCGACGAGGGTCTCGTCCGAGTGCTGGGTCCGGCGCTCCAGTTCTCGCTGGACTCGAGACTGGTACCCAGGTGGAAGAAATTCTTCTTGAAACTTCCGCCGAAAGTCTTCTTAGGTGAGGAAGGGGGCCACGATGCGCCACCAGCACGTGGCGCTCGCCTGGAACGCCACGGGCAGAACCCGCGCAAGGACGTACTCGTCCGAGGCTCCCGTGGTGAGCTTATAGGCCGCCAGCTCGGCCAGGAAGTCGGCCACGGACTTCCGGTCCTCGTAGCCCGTGTACAACGGGACCGGCACTTGGGGTCGTGGCCCTTGCCCTTGGGGTCCGTGGTCAGCCAGGACCAGGCGTTGCGCGACTGTGTCGCACAGGTTCGCCACCCGAGCCATCAGGTTCATGGACGTCGGGTCAGGCACCCCTCCGGTCTCGCATTGGTCTACGGCGGGTCTATGGCGGGTCTGCATCGCAGAAGCAACCGCAGAAAAACAGCCAAACAGACAAAACAGAACAAAACGAAACACAAAAGAACGGAAAAACACTTCATATACTACAGTATGCACAATATACACAATGTCCAAGCCGCGATGGAAAAGATGGCGTCCGGTGGCTGAAGCCTAGTCGAACGACCACGTAGGCCTATCGGGGATGGCAATAGCGAGAAAAACTGGGCGAACACGCCTAATACGAGCTAAAGGCCTGCGGTCCAACCCGCGGGGGAGTAGTAGGCCTCGCGTGGAGCGCCAAATAATGTAGGGTTCGGTGCTGCTGCTCACCCGCAAGAAGGACCAACGAGGCAGATCTGAGAAAAAAACACACCTTTACTTTCTGGTGGCAGCCAACCGACTGTTAAGCCCCGAGCCTCGAGCGTGGCTCACGCGCACGTTGCGCGCCGGGCGCGGAGCTCGAGTTCTTTCGCCCGATGATGAGCCGCCAAGCCCACAACCCATAGCAAAGCAGTTTTAACCCTAACAAATAAAACAAATACTCGCTCGTTTCGAAGTTTATGTCACACTTCAGTCGCTTTATGAATCACTCTGTTCTTTCCATCGCGGAAGTAACCACGGTCGCGGAAGCTTGTTTGATCTCACGTGAGAAAACATGATTGCGCTTTAAGACAACGACAGACGAAGAAGAGATACCACAGAGCGGTCTGAGGTGTCTGTTCTTCCTCTGTTCTTGTCTTAAAGCGCAATCATGTTTTCTCACGTACAATACCAACTCGCCCAACAATCAGCATTTGTCTGATTTCCTCTACATTTTTACCCTTTATGTGGCTTTCCTCGGCAGGTTAAATGTCATTTTTTCACTGGAAATTGTATTGCTGAAGTAGAAGATCGTGATCTCAGCCCATATGTGAGCGAATAAAAAATGTAGCAAGCAACAATCAACATCAACACGACGAGTCTGAACAGTCTGCGAGAGAAAATAAAGAAAGAGAAATCTGCAAGCACCACTAGAGCAATATTTTCGATATGCCTGGAAGTAGAACAGAAGCAGCGAAAAAAACGCCTAACACCTTAAAAAAAAAAGTAAACAAATTTTGTGTTAGGCAGGAAGAGAAACGGGAAAAACCAAAACCCGTCGTGTTTCTGGTCTCGGACGGTGGGTTTTCCTCGAAATCTGGAAAAAACAACGGCCTCTCGATTCCGTGTGGAACAACACATTTCGACATCTTATTCTGCAGCTCAAGAATACCGAGACCAAGAATAATAAAGCAATACATAGCACAAAATAAGTTTCTATATATTTATTTTTAAACGTCTAGATTGTTTGTTTATACGTCAGCCTATTTTGGATGGGTTTTTGTCGTGTAGGTGAGTGTTATGCTTAGCTTTTAGGAGCATTTTTGTTTTGGAATGCATATATAGATTTTTGTTTTGTTTATTTATAGGAGTATTGGTAAAATCAGTCAAAGCTGTTCATTTTGGCAAGCATGGCCGCTTAAAGAATAATGTATATTCGGGCTGGGTCCCAACGTATTTGGCAAATTATTAAGGGACCACCTTGTTATGCTAAAACGAGTAAACTATTCAATAAAAAAAAATCAATGTGGCTAGCGGAATCGAAGGTACACACAGAAACATTTCAAAATGACGGCATTTATTGTCAGAACATTAGTTGCAACATGGGGTAGTACTTAGAATTGATATTAAAAACGAAAACAAAACAAAACACATAAGAGTTACGCAAAAAAGGCAAAAAATCAGTGAGAAAAAAATACGGCAATTTGTTTATGTTATTTACCGGCAAGATTGGGTCTTAGGCTCATGCAGCCGTGCTCACCCGCCCTCCATGAATACGAAACTATAGCACGTCGATCAAGGCAGAATATGCGAGCTGCCGAGCCGATACTGATCCGCAGCGAGTGCTTTCTGTACACGCCGAAAAATCTAACACTCCGAACACGGGACCAGAAAACTAAAGGCAAAAAAAACACACAAAAAAAAAACGAGAGCAGGAGCATGAAACTGTGGTGCCAAAATACTAAAATATTGTACTAAAATATTAAGGTGGGCTAGTTGGATATGCATTCTCGAAATAAATAGCGCGAAGGTCAAGAACAAACTGACGGTACAAGCGCTAACTCACAACTGTCGTTTTAATAATCACACAGAAGACGAGAAAGAGGTAGCGTTTCTCTCTCGTCTTTCTTTTCGGTATGAAAAATTCCCAAAATGAAACGGTCTTGATGGAAGAGGAAGTTACGTTGAAGGAACTGAGAAATAACAATAAAGGAAGAAGGCGGTACGTTAAAAAACTGAAAATTAGGAGAGAGAAAGGAAGAAGTTGTCCACAGTGAACCGAAGAAACCACCTTAAGTAGGAAAGTTAAGGTAGTTGAGTTCTTTTTCAGTCAATGCCACTGATGGTGCACTGACACACGAGTTCTCCTTTTCTTTTATGGCCAGTGCCTCGTATATTTCCCTTGATGTCTTCTCACGATACCTTCGAAGGATCCTTGTCTCTGTAAGTTTCGGCTTGCAGTGACAGTCTCTTACGTGCACTGCAAGATGCTCCGATGGTGTTGATTTGAGTGACGCAACGTGTTCACGTAACCTGGTGTTCACACACCGGCCAGATTGACCAACATATACTCTGCCACAGGTGAAAGGGATTTCATATATAACCTGGCTTTGGCAAGGTATATATGTTTGCTTGTGCCTCTGACCGCATTCGTTGCGGCGGTCTAGTGGGGAATTTATCACAGGACAAAGCTTCCTTAGCTTGTCTGGTGCTGAAAAGACGACAGGGATGTCATACCTGGCAGCCACCTTTTTCATGTTGTGTGATACCCGGTGAATGTAGGGTATTACAGCCGGGCGTTGTCCTTTGTTCTTGGCTTTGTCTTTCTGTCTGTGGATGTTGATCATTTTTTCTGCTACATCGTACAAGGTGGGACTTGGATAACCAGAGGTCTTGAGTCGGTTTATCTGTGTCTCAAACCTCTGTCTTGGCGTGTGGTCACATGACTTTTTTAGGGCTGCGCTAAGAGAGTTTTTGATTATAGCCATTTTAATGAGTTTTGATTGGGAGGACTCATATTGGAGTAATTGTTTTCTTGAGCGTGGCATGTACATCCAGCAAGTGTGGTTTTGTTGGAATATCATCTGTAGATCAAGAAATTGAAGGCTGTCGCCTGTCGGTAGCTCGTGTGTAAAGCTGAGTCCTTGTGCGTTTTCAGTGAAGATTGAACGTATATTGTTGATTTGTTGCTCGTTATTTACATCAGGTCTGTTTTTTAGTAGCACGAGATAATCGTCCACATATCTGTATATTCTTGACACCTGGATGTTGGATACCCGCTGGGCGATGGCCCGATCGCATTTGGATAAGAAGATGTCGCATAACACTGGTGCCACACATGATCCAATACAAATTCCTTTCTTTGCAGGTAAGTATACCCGCTGAATGAGACGACTGTGGATGCTAGATAGAATGTCAGTAACTCCAAGAATGACTCAAGATGTACGCCAGATTTGTTTTGGAAAGGCACTGTACCATTTTCTTCGATACATTCTTTTACAGCTACGAACAGTTGGTCATGAGGTATTGAATAAAACAAATCTTCCACGTCAAGGGAAAAACCATATTGTACTAGTACGTTGTCATTTTTTAGATCCTGTATAACTTGTTCTGAGTTTGATAACTAACTAAATGGGAACCTTGACATAGCTCCTTGCCAAGAACCTTTTTCAGTTACGACTACACGGAAGGGACATTCCACTTTGTGTGTTTTAGCCGTAAAGAACATATCCAAAACATCTTTCTTGGATGCGGTAATCTGCTTTTTCAGATTTGTTAACTCAAGCTTGAAGCACAGTTGAAGTGCTTTAGCTTTCAGTTTTTTGGTCTTTTTATCTTGCAAATAGTTGAAGTTCTTTTGTATGGCTAAAGTCGCCTTTTGTAAATACATATTGGTGGGGCATACTACAAATCCCCCTTCCTTATCTGAAACTAGGAGAAAAACGGTGCCAACCGTTTTTTTTTAATTATTTTTATATTGATATGTCGCTATTCACATCATTGAAGACGTCTTTCTTGGGCTCAAGCCAGCTGCCGTTTCACAGCTGAAGCTGTTTTTGCCCCTTCACGGCAAAATCATTCTGTCGAAAAAAAGAAAAAGAAATGCATAATCGTGAGGTGCGCGTTGTCCCAACTGCTGCACTGTCGCTCCCTCCCCATCGTCATTGCCTTTCACACAAACACGTCATCTATGACAAGACGGGTTATTGCTCTCCCTTGTCTGGCGCACAGGTAGGAAAACGATAAAAACACGAGCTCAGATTTATTGAATTTGCTTTAGAGTGTTCACTTCAAAGAAGCTTTCACGTTCTTAGTTCATTTTGTGTAAAACTTTTGAGTAAGAAGCGTCATCGAGATGGTTTTTACTGTTTTCCTTCCTGAATAAAGAAAAAAGTTAATATATTTTTTGCTTAAATCATTGGGTTTATGGCTTACACACACAAAAACCAGTATGTGAACTGCACGGTCTGAAGACACGTCCAAAGAGAGCTCGAAAACACCCTGTAGTAGCTGCTGCGGCGATTATCCGAGTATGTTATTGCTCGGGCACTCAGTCCGATCATGTATTGGTCACGAGGAATGCGACAGCGTTTGACGTGAACACGGCAAAGCTTGTATCGAAAACGAGCACAGTTTCAGCGTTCGGCGAAGATTCGGATCCAATCACACGCTTCGCACTTAATGGACGGATGGATTGATGGATGACAACGGCTCTACCCTTTATAACAGACGGTAGCTTGCGCCACCTAGCCAAGATATGGCGACCGCCAATATCGCCAGATCAGGCATTGGAAAAGGTCTGTGGTAATATGAGTTACGTATAGCCACGCAGATATCATCCAGGAACTGCCGCACTTCTTCAAAAACCACACGGACGAAAAAAACAAAAAAAACAACAAGAAAAGTAAACTCGCATGGTGGTCCCGGTTCCAATTTAAGGAAGGGTAGGACGGAACAAGTGCACAATCTCGGGGGGGGGGGGGGGGGGGGGGGGGGGCAACTGCCAATTGAAGTTATCGGCGCGTCACGATCCCTGGGGCTACGAGGGGTCGAACAAGGAAAATTTCCTGGTCATTACACAACCGTCGCAAGGATAGAGCGCGTGTCTCAGGGACAGGAGCGCGTATCACAGGTCGAGAACCAGCCTTTCCCGTTTAATGAGGTCATCCCGTGTCCCAAAAGGCTTGAAGAAAGTGGGCAGAGAACAGCGTACTTCCTTGTTTGTTGCAAACACAAAAACAAAAAAGAGACAAAAATGATCAGGTGTCGAACGTCCTTCACTCTACCATCTCTCCATTTGGCCTATTTATTTACTCTTCCCATGCTTTATTCCCGTGGACGAAGTGGCGGGACTAATTGAAAGGCACCGCCAACGAAGGAGGTTACAAATGTCACGCGTCAGCTGACCTCTATGCCCCCTGGGGCCCTAAACTCGTCAAACACAAAGTTGGAGCCGAAGTTGACGGAGTGCGCCGATTGGACAATCACGACGATGACTTGGCGTTTTTCTCGTCGACGTCCAATCGGCGCGCTCCGCGAACTTTCGGCTACAACTTTGTGTCTGACGAGTTTAGGGCTCCTGTTTGTATTTCGCAAAAACAAAATCATGATAGCGAAAAAATAGGGACATGTAAAATAATAAAAGATAAATGAAAGCAACAAGAAAACCGGACCATATTCCTTTTTTTACTTTGAGACCGATTGCAGATGACGCAGCAATCCGATGGAGCCAAACAAAGCAGCGCCAAAAGGGCATCTTCACGGCGTTTGCTTTCTTTCTGTGTTTGCAATGCGGAGCGGAAGTATGTCTGCTTCTTTTGCAGGGGCTCTGGTGACGCAATAACGCCCAGCTCTGATTGGCTCCAATTGGAAGCATACTGAGTAGACCTCACGGCAGGTTGCTTTGAGGTCTACCCACTATCCTTCCAATCGGAGCCAACCGTAGCCAGAATGCTCGACATTCTGGCATAACCAAAGCCCCTGCAAAAGAAGCAGACAAACATGCGCTCCGACTAACTTGTTACACCAATCACGCACAAAAAGAAAAACGTAACGATCGCGGGCAACCGCTCTGCGTGATTGGTCTAGCCGGTCATGGAAAACGCTCAAGGACCACGAGCGCCGCGACTATGGGTTTGACGCTGCTTGATGGGCTTCATAGAGTCGTCACGTCGGCTATGGTCGGACTTAGAGTGAAACACGAGTATCCATACACAGATTGCTTGGCTGCATGACGACCCCGATTATTCGATATAGCGAACACGCAGTACACGGGAGTAAACACCTAAAAAGAAACTAAAAGCAAATATGTATTTGAGAATAAAAAAAAAACACACACATTCGTGTCGTCCTCTCTTTGGCCTCCAGAATCACGAATATTCAGCTTTTTATTTCGGATTGATGCAACAAGTAACCACAGCAGTGTTTTCAAAATAGCACTTGGGCCCCTCCCTCCCGGCGAGTATCGGTGTAAGGAGAAAATCGTGAATTATTAGATAGATATATCCACATTTCCGCGCCTTAGGGAGGCCTTACCAGAGCAGCCAAACACGCTGCACGCCTTTGCTGAGAAGCGGCACGCGCGCGGCAGTTAAAACCAGAGCCGTATATGTAGAGACTTTGGTCATTTGTTGGGAAGTATAGGAGACAAATGAGGAGGCGCCATTGGCCGAAAGCGGGCTGGGCGTGTTCAATTCGAATTTCTTCAGAACTTCGAATGTGAGCAACCAGAAGCCGGAAAGAATACGTTGGCGGTGGTCGTAAGAAACAAACCTGATAACTGCATCGGAGTAACTCTCGGTGTCTGCAAATATGGTACACGTGATGCTTTAATCACGCTCATCCAAAATGATAGTGGAGGAGTGCGACTAGCGGAACGATCGACATAATCCTTACGCCAAGCGCCGAGGGCCGGGAATCTGCCGTCTGAGCGGTCACAAACTGTCCGAGCAAAACACAGTTGAGAGGCGCATTCGTTTCTTACATCTTTCTGCGTGATCATGATCAAAACAACACGTGCACCCTATTTTCAACCACGAAGAGTTACTACACTTTACTGTTACGCGCTGATTAAAACCATATACGAGCATATACCTTTGGTCAGAACTGTTTCTCGCTACCACTGCTAGGGGATTCATTTCGGTTTCTGGTTGATCAAGAGAGCATGCCCAGCCATCTTTCCGAGTCTGGCGCACGCCCTGGCTCTGCCCGCGCCTCCCATTGACACGGCTCTGGTTAAAACCTCTGAATTGACCCCGTAAGTGATGACGTCACAACATGGCGTCTGGGTCCAAACAAACCGTTGCTAGGGGCGTTGCTATGGACTAATTGGAGACTCCACATGAGGCTAGATTTTTGCTTACAAGTAAATAAATAATTTTTTAAGCAACCTAACTTCTTGATATCTAATTATGAAGATGTTCTTGTCTCAGCGTAGTATTTCAACAGTGAAAGCCATTTCTGAAGTATTATACTCCTCTTTGCTTTGGTAGCAGACGTACGACACGATAGATTTGCTGGCTTCTGTAGCAGCGGGCCTCTTTATTGAAATGCGTCGGTAAACAAGCGACAAAAACAAGTGGATTGCCGTGGCCGTGGAGGCCTCCGCAATGCGCGTTTTTTTTTTTCTGTGAAGAACCCAGCTCAGTTCAGAGGGGTGAAAACGCCGTAAAATCAGACCACGTCAAGCAGATCATTTACGACGACGCCCTGAAGTGTATTACCGGCGTAGTGCAGGCCAGTATGAGAAACAAATCGTACGCCGTGTAGGTAATTCGTTTATTATTATTGAGGTTGTCAGGTTATTATCGAATTCCATGTTTAACGCGATTTTTCAGTAACCATTGTAGCGATGGTTACAACCAGATACGACGCACCCTCGCATAGCGCGAGTCCACGAACAAAATTTGGGATCTCGACCGATCGCCTGAAGTGATTTTCTCACGGGTCCAATGCGACTTTTAGCAGACTATCATCTCGATCGACGCTCGTACTTTCGATAAACCATATTTTGCATCGCACCCCACTATGAATTCTTTTAAGTTACTGAAAATCATTACATTTCAAAGTGCAGTATATCAGAATATCGTCCTTATTCACACGATTCAAACGACGGCGCCGGCTTAGCCGGCCGGCGTGTGGCAGACGGCATACTTCTTGCATTCGTCGTCTGCTGCAGGCATCTTGAGGACCGGAAGTTGCAGTCGTAAATAATTCAGAAACAAGCGATTACCGGTTCACTTCTGTCGAAACATATATGACATTCAAGCTTTCTATATTTTGATCTTTAGAAGTTTAAATCCTACTCCTGATTTTTGAACGGTCGGGTTTTCGTAGCGAAACCTAGCCACATGCATTTGTCCATAACAACGACCCTAGCAACGGTTTGTTTGGACTCATGACGTCACACTTGCGGAGTCAATATGCCGTCCCATTTAGCGATTTTTCCCCCTTTTTTAAGGTTTTTCTCGCGCCTATTGGTACGTTCGTGTCAAATGCTCGTGATATTGAGATTCTCAAGACAAAAATACTCTAGAAATCATTCCTAACTAATTTATTTCAACAGTATCTTCAGCGTTCCTTATAAGGGATGCTTAGTCAAACATTTCAGTGTCCATAATAAGTAGCACGCGGTCCTTCCACGAGCCAGCAGCCGCTGGTGTACGCGAGCACACCCTACAAAATTGACGTCATTATCCTGTATTTAAACTTAAAATGACAGCAAAATATGTGGGCTCCGGGGAAAGGGAGAATGAAGACATGCTTTTCATATCCACAGTGGGGTCTGGTGTAAAAGCTAGGTGATTATCTTGTTAACTGTATTGATGAACAAGTCTTCACCAAGAAAGTCGTAAACGTAGAAAAATGTTTGAACAGCAGTAGAGGCTTTAATACACGACGTTTCGGGAAGAGACTTTCCTTCTTGAAGTATCTAAAAAAACATGTAGCTTTCATTTGTGGAGATGAAAAGCCTGCATTTATTCTTCTTTTGCACGGAGCTCATACACTTCATTGTCACCTTATTAAAATGATTGTCCGGTTAAAGCCTGAGTTCTTAAGGTCTTGTAATGATTACCTGGCCGGAGCCTATTGATTAACATAGGCCATTTTCGTTCTATTAAAGGACACAGCAATGTAGTGTAATCAACGACGGATAATTATACAAAACTCCAAGCCAAATTTCGCAAGTATCAATGGCTGAGCTCCCATGAATGATGTGACGTCATACCAGGCTTGCAGTTGTCATGTCCTATGCCTCATTCCTCTGTGGAAACACAGAGCTCCCGACGTACAACAGCGTTCCATTTTTCTCGCCACTGTAAATCTTGCGGAGAAGTGTGGAGCGTGACAGCCGCACAACGAAAGTGTCCTTTCATTCACAAAAAAAAAAAAAAACATTTCTAGCGCAGTAACGAAGGTCTTAGGGTTCACGAGGAGGAAAAAATTTGGAGGGCGCTTCAGTTCGATGCGTTTTTTTTCTTGCGTTATGTTGCGTCAGACCCTCTGCTGCTTTAACCTTTTGAGGTACACGGGCCACGTATGTCCCGGGAATCAAAAACCGGTGTATCTAAAAAACTATCCCTTGCATAACCGTATAGGTTGCGCATTAGACGCTCTTCAGTTTGCTTTGACGGAACATGAAGTTTGAGTCGGCAACACTGGCACTAAAATTTCGCCAAAACGAGGCGGTTTTGATGGAGGAGCGAAGCGCTTTCTGCCGGACAATTAAGTGTAATTTATTGCCATTTGTCGTCTGCTATCAATGAACAATTGACATAAATAGGTTTGTTAGGCCGTATAACTACTGAGGAACCAAAACCAATGGAAGCGTCAGTGTTTATTACACTTTAGTTGGAGAAAAACTGGCTTGAGACGCATTTGTCCCTATGTACCGTGACAGAACTTCGCTTCTGTTTTGAATGCGTTGGCGGAAACGCCGCTTGTGCCATTTCGCCTTCAAATATGCCACATAAGTAAAATGAATGGTATTTCTTTTTTCTTACTATGTACCTGTGAGCTGCCTTCATTTCTTTCACTAACTGCTGATTTTTTTCTTGCAGGAAGCTTGCTGGAAAACTGCGTAAATTTTTAGTTTCGGAGGAAGAAATCCTCCAAATCTTGTTTGCGGATGAGAGCGATGATGAGACCCTGCTAAAACTTGACGTTGATGATTTTGACTTTTTGGAGGAAGACGTAGATAACGTTGGGGCGGAGATTGACATCTAGCACCCAGACAAACAGGGGCCTTCAAATCCTCCGAGTAAACGCATCAGACGATCGGCGTCTCTCCCGACATCGAAAGGTCCCAGCCCTACTACCGTGACAAAAGCTTCAAAAGAAATCACGTGGAAAACTCCCACAAAGCAAGGAAATTTAGAAATGACGCCGGAGTGGAGTACGGGCTGGCGCAGTGCGCACCGGACCAATATGATGGCAGCGTCGTCACACCACTTGCGATTTTTTTGGCAGTGATGAACTTCGATACGCTGGTTTCTGACGTACACGTAAAAGAAAGCATCAGTTACACGCAACAAAATATAATTGTTTTCTCAACAACGAGCGAAGAAATGAAAGTGTTTTTGGGAATCATCTTCGTCATGAGTTACCACGTCTTGCCAGCTCCGAGGAACTATTGGTCAATGTTACCTGACTTTGGTGTGCCGTTCATTGCCGCTGCGATGCCTCTTCATCGCTTTGAGGAGATTCGTAGCGCTCTGTATTTTGCAGACAACGAGTCTCAGCCCGGTAGAGTGGAGCCCAACTTTGACAGAGCCTAAAAGGTGCGACCTGTTATTGACCATTGAAACCAGGCGTTTCAAGCTGCGCTTTCTCCGACGAAGCGGCAGTCCATTGACGAGCACATGGTCGAGTTCAAAGGCCACAACATCATGAAGCAATACATAAAAAGAAAACAATTCGCAGGGGCTTCAAGATGTGGTGCCGTTGCGAGTCAGAGACAGGATACTTGTTTCAGTGTGACATGTACGCTGGAAAGAAGGGCGAAGGCACTGCCATGGGGCTTGGAGAGTCAGTCGTGCTCCAGCTCACAGACGGATTGAATGGACATGGCTGTGAGTTTTTTTTTCGACAATTTTTTCAATTCACCGGCCTTGTAGGTGGAGCTTTCCGAGCGCAACTTCAAGGCATGTGGAACCGTGCGTGTGAACCGAAAGGGCATGCCAACCAATTTTCCGAGTGACAAGGAAATGAAAAAAGGAGATATTGCGTCTTTTAGTGGGGATGGCATTGCCTGTGTGAAATGGATGGACAACCGGGCCGTCCTTTTGCTCTCCAACTTCATCTCCCCCGTCCAAACTGTTCTTGCACAACGGCGATCCGCTGGGAGGAAAGAAAAAATGGATGTTCATTGTCCCTTGGTTGTAAAGAAATACAACAAAGCTATGGCGGAGTTGACCTGATGGACCAGAAAAAGGTAACCTATGAAGTGGACAGGCGATTGAAGATCAAGTATTCTCTCAGAATATTTTTGATCTCCTGTACATTGGAGTCAACAATGCCTACATTTGCTACATGAAGCTGCAAGCGAAAAATGCTATTATTCCTGCTCTGACCTCACTGGAATTCGGACAAGCTGTGGCGCGCTCCCTTATCGGCAGTTTTTCTAGTCGCCAAAGAGGACTGACACGAATTATACAGACGCAGAGACGCGTTGCGATGTTGACGCAGCCCATCGCCCCAGAACACCAAATGGCCAAAGGTGACTCTTGCAAGCGCTGCGCGAAGTGCGCGAAGTCAAAGGTTTAAAACCGCACGTTCAACAATTGCACAGTTTGTGTGTTTTACGGTAGCAAGGAACTATTTTGAAGAATTCCTCAACGCGAAGATGTAGCTACGGCCACAGCTGGAATGACGTGGTTTCCTTAAGGTACATAGGGACAGATGTGTCCCGGCCCATAACGTTTTATTTATGATACCAACTTTTTTATTCACTGTTTTTTTTTTTGTTCTTTGGGAGGCCGCAGTAAACACGAAATAATGTTAGATTGATTTTCCAATCGCTCATTTTCTTGTGTACCTGAGAGGGTTAAAGGTGGAAGACGAAAACGCCGTTTATGCGCGCTTGTTCTAAATTAAATACTCGTCCAAGGAAGCACATAAAATTCAGATTTGCCGTGGAAGATGCTCATACAGTCATTGACAATGAGGTCAGAATGTTTTCTTGAATACGAAATTTCACCGGACAATTCCTTTAAGCTTAAATGGAGGACAATGACGCCGATGTCGCGTTTGGACGCGCACACCGGCGGCTGCTGGCTCGTGGAAGCACTAATATGTTTGGTTCCACTGATCTCTACTATAGTGGAGATCAGTGTTTGGTTCAGCGTTCTTTTAAACCGGGGTCACACTGCTTATACATCATACAAACGCCAGTCTGCAAACACGAGTCACCGCAATATCCATGTTTCAAATGCCGCGTGCCAAGTTTTCTCCTTGCACTCATTGCCATGCGGTATTCGAAGCACGAATCTCGCAGTGACTCCCGTTCGAAACTGTGCGCAGGCTGTCGTTTGTCTGATGTATAAGCAGTGTGATACCGGTTTTACAGGAACGCTGAAGAGGTTCATGAAAAAAAGGAGTTAGAGGTCAATTCCTGAGTATTTTTCTCGTGTATCTGAATATCACGACCGTTTTTCCTAAACTCGAGAAAACACGGAAAACCTCCGACCAGCCGTTAGGTCCTAATCTTTCTGCCACCAAGCGCGTGTCGCTCGTGCGGGCAGCGCGTGCAATTGCAACCTTGCCATGTATACACCTTTTCCACAACGGCGCCGCAATCTTGATTGACACCACTTCTGGCATGCGGTAAAACATCGGTTTGATCTTTCCACGCCGCTGGAAGGTGCTTACGAAAAATGCGTGATTATCTCATATCATTGTTTTGCCTGACCTTTAATTTTTCGCATATTGCCGGTTGAAACATTTTATTATTATTCGTCTCAAATACCATATACAGAACCCATCTGACTGAGGACAACAGGAAATAGAAGACTTCTGTATTTTCCGCACTCACACAAGTCGTGACGTTTTTTCTGGCCTTTTTCGAAAATTGCAAGAGTGCGCGTCCACAGCTTTGCTAGGCGCTGAAGGTGCGTGAGTGGAGATTCCGAAAACTTCTTACATGGTGTAACCACTGATCTCTATTGTAGTAGGCTGGATTGCTAATCGCGAGCCCGCCGGTGGCACCACCTGTGGCCATTGCTTGACACCAGGCAATACGCGCGAGTCCATGAGAGAAACACGCAAAAGTAGGATTATTGAAGCTTGTAAGCTGTGCTTCAAGGCGAGTATAATAAGATGTGATGCGATCTTTATATCTCGGGTGTTTGGAATAAATGAATTAATTAAACGTGATATTGAGATTCTACCCTAGTCTGGGTTGGGTTATCGATCTATGGGCTGACGTAGCTAATGGTCCAGTTGCATCATCGTTCTTGACAATTGTCTTTATGTGCTGGTATAGCAGTGTCCACAGCCGATGGTGGTCTTGGGATGGTGCAAGCTATTGTTGCCAGGTGGTGGGTATAAGGTGTGCAGGTACAGAGGAGAGCAGGGTGTTGTGGGAACCCTGTACCCTGGCGCACAGCCACAAAACATTATCGTTGTTCGTGTACTCACCGCAATAATCGCATTGTGGTGGCCCCGTCCGACCCTCGATAAAATGTTGAAGGTGGCGTACGAATATTGATTGAGTTTGTGCACAGCGAATGGTGGTGGCTGTTTTTCTGTCCAAAATATCCGATGGTGATGGCTGTCTGGCCAGGTTATCCCTCAGGCTTGCCGGGAGGTGTTTTTCTGTCTTTATATAGAATTTGACGGTGCACATGAAGGTCGTACGTGCTTGGCCGTAAAATTTCCGGATCCGGAGATGTTCCTAGGGTGAGTGTGTGTGCTCGTTCATTTCCGGAGATGTTCTGGTGTCCAGGCACCACCTCAGAAAGAAAGTTTGGGTTGGGTGTGTTTGCAGATGTGTATGCAGTTGCATTCGGATGTGCGGGGGAAGATTGTTTGCCTGATATGCTCGAAGTGCAGCTTGACTGTCTAGGTAGATGGTCACGTCGTCGGTTTTATGTTAGGCCACGATGGCATCAGCAATGGCTTGAATTTCCATCGATGTTGCAAACGGGGCCATGGTGCATTTCTTGGTTCTTTCTACGGAGTCAGGTACCAGGGCTGTGATTCCGGTGGTGTTCTCGGGATTGAAGCTTGCGTCCACATAGCAAACGCTTTGCGTCGCCAAGGGATCGGTGACGTTTGGCGGCAGCCTCTCTCCGGCCCGTGTGCCGCGATGGGTCCAGGTTACGCGGTATAGGCGGAATCGTTGTTCGTGGGAGCGAGTCCCAAGGCGGGGGGGGGGGGGGGGGGGGGGGGTTTGACCGGTATGGTTGGTATTTGGGTCGTGTTGAAGTTTATGGTACCAGGTTGTTTAGAGGTCGAATCAGTATTCGTCAAGAGTTCGAATGCCAATTAAAAAATCAAACGTTGTGGAGTATCTATGGCTGAGCTCGCAATGTTGCTTTCGTAGTTAAGTAAACAAAGAAACTTGCCGTCAATAAGACCGTCCTCGGGGAAGCCCAAAAGTTGATGAATGACGAAAAATTAGCATGTTTACTGCGGCTATCCGGGAGTGAGCGAATTCCGCGTAGCAAAGCCCTCAAGCTTGTGTGACAGCTAAACCCAACTTGTCGAAGCCGGCACAAACTCCGCGGTAACTACAGGTAACTCTCGTCTCACCGAGCTACACTAAATTTCTCACCCAGCGGAGTCACTCTCGACCAAAAAACATTTATTTATGGGAACGTGTGAGGGTTGTTAGTTTTAATGTTTGTACACATGCAACTTGACAGGTTTTCCGAAAAGCAGCTAAAACGTTTCAGTGCCCACAACAGCTTCGAAACGGCGGCAACGGCACTTTTTTTTTTGTTTTTTCCATAGAGTACCATGCATTTGGTGGTGTCACTCAATGGCCACCGGTGGCGACACTCGGCCCCAGCTGCCGAGGCTGCGGTCCGCGATCCAGCCTACTACAATAGAGATCAGTGGGTGTAACGCTCCGGAATGAACGGGCTGCAGCGGTACTTCTAAAACCTCGAAATTTGTGACCCGAAAGGTCAAATGAAGACAATTTAACTGTTTTTACTCAAATACAAAACAATTTCATCTTCCCTTTGAGGGAAAATGAAATGGTTCTGTATTTGAGTAAACACACAATCTGACGAATGAGTGTTCACGAGGAAAACCTGGGGAGCGATGAGGCGGATGTATGAAAAAAATAAAGAGAAAGGTGGTGCGCAAAAAGCTAGATTCTAATGGCTTTATTGAGCTGCGGTAACCTAGCTTGCTCTTCCCCAAAGCCCCTTGTATGCCTATTGTTGCTTAATTATTGCTCCCCAGCTTGCTCAACGGCGTTTCTTTCATCTCCTCCTGGATGCGCGCATTGTTTCAATCTCAGAATCCCTAAATCCAATTTACCGCCACGAGGAGCCGAATATTTTTAAATAGGAGAAATCTGGTTCTGGAATCTTGACATCGATGCGCTAAGAATGGGTTTCAGCCAATGCGGAAAGTGGGACGAAGGGGGGGGGGGGGGGGGGGGGGAGCGCCTGGTGATTAAGAGCGGTTGCGTGGGCACTTTCCTGCGTAACTTCTGTTTTCCCTTGACCTTCGTCATTTTTTGTTGTTGCTATCAGCTTGAAGGTACAAACGCTCTTCATCACCCTTTGCTAGGGCGACATAATGCTTGCTGTTGGCTGTTGATCAGCGACAGAAGGGGCCGTTGTCGAGCGGATATTTCTACTGAGCGTTCACGCTTTTCGTTCACTCGCTTACTTATCAACTTCGGGTTTTTCATCAACATCTAAATTGGCTGTCAGGGATGCAATGCAGGACTATGTGTCAAGTCCCTCGAATGACGTTAAGACGTTTTAAGGACGTATTCCGGAATGAGTCAAAAGCCCCGCCTGCCGCCATACTGAAGCGTGCCAGATGTCATCCCTACAATACGAGAGTCCCCTTTGTTACTAAAAACTTTCGGTGCCCATTAGGTTGCGTATCCCGACTTATTTCAAAGTAAACTTCGATTTCAGCAGCCAAGACGCTTCTTGAAAATCATGAAGATCACAGCAGAATGTGGTTTTCACCGAAGTAAATTTATGCTTATATTACCAGCTTAAAACCTACTTGCTATGCTTCGTTTCACCTTATGTCCGAGCGTGGACGATGTTATGAGCCGAAGGGCCAATCAAACAGCGCAAAAAGCGCAATGTCATGGCGTGCTCTTTGCGCTTGATAGGACAAGCCGGTGGACGAGCACGTACAGAGAGACACGAATAGCGGCTAGTCCTATCAACTGCTGCGAAAGGCGTTGTGGCTCTTTTGCTGTTTGATTGGCCCTTCGGCTCATAACATTGGCGCGCTCGGACCTAAGCTGAAACGAGGCATAAGTACCCCCAAATGCAATTGAATTATTTTACAGAGTTTTTCTACTCTATACCCAAGACAATTTGTTGCGAAGGTCCGCGTGTAGAGCACGGGACGTCTCGGGCAGTGGCGCCCAAACTTACCGCCACCTGCCTCCTGTGGACTAAAGCTATGCCGGCTTCAAGCATGCGCCGAGCGCTTGGTGAGATCAGCATGTTGAGCACAATAGCGAATTCCCTTGGGCCTCACAAAGATAGCGCGGGCACGCGCGCAGAAAGGCACCAAAGTTTCCCGCGGGAAACAGCTCTAACTTTCCTTTAGGAAAGACAGTTTGCAAACATATTCGAACGCGAGACACCAGTATACTTTGTTTCTTCTTATGATGTACCGCAGGAAAGGCTACAAACGCCAGCCCCTTGCTCTAGGGCACATCTCGGCGGCACAAGCTCTCGTGCGTTAAGGCTAGCTCACTACGCTATGAGCTCGCGCTACTAGCCTTGTCTGCGGTACAACATCAGGTGAAACGGAGTTTTTTTTTTTTATAGATTCTTGGTCGAATGGCCATATGGCATTGAGTTCAGTAGAAACTTGTCACGCGGCATTCGAATCGCGGATATTGTTGTGACTTGTGTTTGCAGGCTGTCTTTTGTATATTGGTGTGGGCAGTGGGGAAGGGGGGGGGGGGGGGGGATCGGCGGCCGTGTGAGTTGGCACAAACCAGAGTCCCTAAATGTTCCCAGAGTACTAAAACTTCCAGCGCCGAAGCGCCTAGATGGTGGCTCAATCTTTTTACTTCACTTAGTCACTATAAGCGCTTAGAAAGGATGTTTTGGCATAAATACAACCGAACATAACTTTTTTGGGAACCTTTATTGGAGATTAGTAGGGCCGGCTCCAAAACGACCAATGGAATTCGCCATAAATTTCACTCGAAGTCCGACCACAGAGCCTGCGACACGATCGGATCAAGTGAATAGAGCAGCGCAAAAAGTGTTTCATCACAGTGCTCGTCGTCATTGTGAGTTCGCTATACCCGGCGTTTTTTTTTTTTTTTTACAGCGGGTTGTTAAGGGCGAGTTTCCTCAGGATTCTGTCCCCAGCAAAGAAATGTCGACACAAAATTCTGGACAAGGTACCGCCATCTAGGAGCGACGGCGGCAACCAAACAACCCGCTTGCCAACCTTGCACAAAGATGGCGGTAACCTTTTCAGCCTTTCCACTCTGGTGAGAACCAGAGTGGAAAGGCTGAATTTCTCTAGACGTTGTCCTATATGTCGTCCTCGAGGTCGTCCAAGAAGTCGTCCTTGAGGTCGTCTTAGGTGTTGTCCTTGAGGTCGTCTAGATGTCATCCCTGAGGTCGTCCTAGGAGTCGTCCTCTAGGCGTCGTCCTCGAGTTTGTCCTAGAAGTTGTCCTTGAGGCCATCCCAGACGTCGTCCTCGAGGTCGTCCTAGAAGTCGTCCTTGAGGTCGTCCTAGATGTTGTCTTCGAAATCGTCCTAAAAGTCGTCTTTGAGGTCGTTTTAGACGTCGTCCTTGAGGTCGTCTTAGGCGTCATCCTTGAGGTTGTCTCGATGTCCTCGCTGAGGTCGTCCTAGGCGTCGTCCTCGAGGTCGTCTTAGAAGTCGTCCTTGAGGTCGTCCTAGACATCGTCCTCGAGGTCGTCCAAGAAGTCGTCCTTGAGGTCGTCTGACCATAGTACAGCTTTGCTGGTATTTCTTTTTCACCAGAGTGGAAAGGCTGGCTCACCCATTTGTGACGATCGACTCCGTGAACACGACAACAACATAACTAGGCCAGCTCAGGACATTTAGGCCCACATTGCCGTGATTGCGAATGTGCGGCACATCTAGATAGGTGTACAGTGCTGGGGTAGAAGCGGTAGCCAACTGACTAGAGAGATAGTGGAAGCAGAAAATATTGCCAGGGATGACGAGAAATGTGTAAGCAATCCATCGCTCAATTTACCAGGAAAAGAATCGACCTTTTGCTCTATTACCCAAGCAACAAGGAGAATGCAGGGATTGGTGTTCCACGCGCCCATACGCGCACGCCTTCCCCCTATAAAAGATTCGAAGTAAATAACAAAATGAAGAGTTGACGAACGCGCGTGGAAGATGCCATTTGTTTTAGGTATTTTCTTTAGAAAAGTTACTACTGCTGAGGCCAGCACGTGCGGCGCGTGGAACACCAATCCCTGCATTCTGCTTGATGCATGGATAATATTAGTAGCTTATCTTATTAGCCCACACGAATGTCATTTAATGGGATGCAGAAGAAAAGGAAGCCGATATTCCCGAATGTATCGAAAAGGCGTAGAAGAAAAAGAAGTGCAAATATACAGGGTTTCACAAAAGAAAATTTACACAACCTTTTTTATCGCAAAAACAGACTAGGCATCGCCGAACGCTCATTCTACGTCGAAAGGTAGTGCTAGAGGTCACAACCAGATGCAAATGTTTCAGACCGATCCCATACCTTATTCAAAAGTTATAAGCGATTTTCTGAATATTTTAATGGGAAAATGGAGCCCGTTTTTTCCCGTTTTCGGTTTCTGGTGCCGTAGAGCCCCATGCATTCAAAAACTCCGTCGGCCGCCCTTTTTCAATTGAACTTTTCAGAAAATCACTTATAACTTTTGAATAAGGTATCGGAACGGTCTGAAACTTTGGCATCTGGTTGTGACCTCCAGCCCTGCCTTTGTGCGGAAAATGAGCGTTCGGCGATGCCTTGTTTATTTTTGCGATAATAAAAACCGTGTACATTTTTTTTGGTGACACCCTGTAGATTGAGTTGTGAGTCAGCGCTGTGCGAGTGCTTTGTTTGCTTTGATTGTGTCCTTAAGTGCGATTATTTTTGTGGCCTGCGGTGACGTGCGTTTGTGTGGATTCCCTACTGGGCGCTGTTATGTTTGAGACATGGATAACCAACTCGCCCAAGCCGCCGTTTTGTAAAGGCTGGATTTTGTGTGTGTGTGTGTGTGTGTGTTTATGTTATTGACCTACCCGGTGACAGCAAACACAAAAGAGGACGACCGCCATGACGATCCACTCTAGACGCTTCTGATTGGCTCCCTCGGCTGATAGCACCGACTGGGGTCGGACCTAAGGCCTTGGTGATCCGTTCTGGATCACCTTGGTGATCCAGAACGGATCACCAACTCAAGATTCAGCCGCCCAAATCACGCACACTATTATTTTCCTCATCGCCTGTTGTCATGTGCATTAGAGACTGGAACGATATGCCATACGAAGTGGTATCGGAGACTAACCTAGCAGCATATAAATTAAAGTGTGAACAGTACATTGGAATGAGCAGTTAGTAAGCGGTTTCTACCTTGATATTTGTTTGCCTTGCACGCTGTTGTATATTTTTGTATTTTCATCTTGATCTTCTTTTGCGTTAAGTTTTGTTTACACTCATTCAATTATGTCGCGATATATGAAATTGCAATGTTATATCATGTATGTGTTCTTTTTCCTGCTCTTTTGTCTGCACGCTTTCCCCAGTGCATTTTTGTGCGTATTATTTTAAGATGTAAATAGTATATACGCGAAAATACTGTTTTGAAGTTCAAATTGTATATTATGAATTTCCCCCCTCATGTAATGCGCTCGCAAGTGGAGTGCCTTTGAGGTAATAAAATGAAATGAAATGAAAATGTTCCCACATAGAGCGCGATGCTACTTCAGCGTTATTAAGGCTGGTTCATGCATTCGTGACTGCTTACGACTGGAGAGGCTTGAAACCAAATATTAAGCCTCGTATGACTGCCGACGACCATCTTGCCGGTCGCTTGCAGTCACAAGAGTCTTGGGAATTGATCTTAAAGGTCAGTTCACATAGTTGCAACCGTCTACGACCGCCTGAGACAGGGCCGTTTTTTAAGCCTCTTGAGATGGCTTACAACCGGATGCGCTGCTGCCGAGCCGGTAGGAAGCTGTCAAAAGAAGATTATTAACCGGTCTCGTCTCAGTCGGTTGGAGTAAAACACAAGTGTGTGAGCGGGCCTTAAGAATCCCCTGTCGCAAGCGGTCGCAAGTGAGTGAACCACCTTTCAGTCCCCACTGAAAATAGCGCTGATCATTCTGATGCAGACCTGACTTCGCAGAATAGTGTTGGTACAGCGCTGGTATGCAGTGCTCTATTGCTGCTAAGTTACGCTCAAGTCACGTCTGCATTAGCGCTGTTCTTAGCGTTAAGTTAGCGCTTCGCGGTATGTGTGAACAGGTCCTAAATGTGAAGCGGAACATTGGCGACTACCGCTAAATTCACCGCGCCTAACGGCTGGAGAAGAAAGATGTGGCGGCAGGTTCGCTTGACAGTCTTGTCGATCCAATCAGGTATTCAGGGCGCCTGGTGGTCTGCAGACGATGCCGTCAAAGGAGGTTGAAAAACACTCGATGCAAATGGCCAATGCGTCAAGAAACTGAGAGAGAGGAGGATACGATAGCGAGCGGGGATATCAGAACGCCGAGCTCTCGATCGAATGAGTAGTAGAATGGAATGGGCACCCCCATTCCATTCTAATTCCATTCCGGGGAATTAGAGTTTCAACTCCTAGGAATGGGGACACTGGGCCCATCCCCGCTCCTGGAATGGCTGAATCGTTCCAATCCATTCCTCTAATTCCAAAACGTAAAAATTGGCTCTTGACAGCTACGTTGTGCTGCCGGCATAAGCACCATAAAGCTGACATTATCAAACGCATAGACAATTGCAACAAAATGCAAAATGCCTAAGAAATGCACTGATTTTACTAAGGGGAGCGCTGGTTGCGCAAAGTGTTTGTTTACATTGTACTGCAAACATCGAGAAAGCCTCTTGATATGTCCGATGCTTGTTTAAAACATCAATCTTTCGACCACGTGGCACGCAACAAACAGCAAAACGTAAATCCACTCATTTTCTTTGGCAAACTTTTTTTCTTCATTTGTCTTCTAGGACATACGCGGCCAGCATGTTTGTTTGATGAGACCATAAAAATATCCATTTGGTGCGTGGCGCAGAAATAAGCCATATTAAGTACTGTATTCTTCAAATACCTGCACAGCAACACAGGTAGTACGCTGCTGGAAGCGACTCCATGCACAGTGGCAGTAACACATCCCCTGGCAAAGTGCAACCTCTGCGGCACAGCACGAGAGACCATGTCATGAAACAGTCTTTCTGCAGGTCTAGTCAGTTTGGTCACGCGACAAGACCGGTGACGACAATCTACTTCAACTTACGATGGACCGCAACAGACAGAACGAGAGCCATCGAGACCAATCCAGTGCCTTCTGAGTGTCGCGTGACCTTGGGGCGCAGCAACGCGCCGTACATGTAGTCCCGCTCACGGTGCTGGATTGTCTGGGGTGACTCGTAGCGTCCGCAGCGGTCCATCAAAAGGTGAAAGAATGTAGGCCGAGTCTAAAGTCGAAGGAAATGAGCGGGAATCCGCTAGCTTGCCTGTAACCCTAACCCACTTGAATGTAAAACATATACACAGAAAACAAGCATCGGAACAAAGACCAAGTAAAAAACGGACTTACACGTAAAAATGCAGAATAATAAAACAAGTGTCGGAGCAAAGTGCAAGAGGAGACGAGAGAAGTTAACCTTGCTTTCTTTTATTGTCGAAGCAAACCCACAGTTCGCACTTCAAAGGAGTGCGCGCGAATGAACGTGGAAGGCAGCAGGTTTGGCCGCCTGCTAAACCAACGCTCCTCGAACTATACGAAAACAATAACTGATCATATTTCGGCGGCGCGCGAGTCAACGAGTTATCAGTGAGTCTGTTAGAGCTCCACGCGCGTTAGCTGTTTCCCGCCCACTCATTTTATTTCTGAGCAACTGGCTCGCCGACTGGCTCAAATTCGCTGACCGTAAACACAAAAAAAAATATTAAAAAAAAAAATAGAAGAACCGGGCCCATTCCATTCCTAATCCATTCCAGGCAAAAGGCATCTAACTCCATTCCCATTCCATTCCCCTCAACGCTGCCGTCATTCCATTCCTTTCCATTCCGGGGTCGCGAAAATTCGGAATGATTCCGGAATCATTCCAACTCCGGAGTGGCAACTCCGCAACACTGGTATGTACACCGAACGCTAGATGCCTTTGTCTCCATTGCACTCGCCGAACGCATTCGAAGGCGAGAGCCAAACGGAGAACGCCGGCGTTCCGCGTTCTACCTAGAATGAAGAGCGAAAGCCAAACGCCGGAGGCCCGCTTTTCCTCGTAGCGCATTTGGCGAGTGCAGTGGAGACAAAGGCTTTACGTCTACCCAGTAATTATACCAGCCGGAGCTTTCCGTGCCAACGACCCCTCGCGCTCCCGTCTCCCCCTCTTCCTCAGCGCTCCGGCGCACGGAACACCTCGATATAAGTATCGAGACCTGCGCATCTCGATCTATCAATTACACAAGCGGCTGCTGCTCCTACTCTCTTCTTCCGATGCCACCGATGTCCTGAGACACAAAACATTACAAATTGGTCGGCCACTCCACCGCACCCCTGTGGCCAGTGATGGCCACGGTTAATCGTCCGTGTCTGGCCGCTAGTCACCGGCCGTCAGCCATTGAACAAAAAGTCTCCACGAAAGAGGTTTTTTTTTTATTTCTATTGGCGAAATTTAATATTGTGGGGTACGTGACACAATTTGACACTGCAACAAATAATTTTTTTTTTCGTCTTCTTTGAAGGAGTCCATACATCTTGTGCTTTTTCTATTTCTGCTCAACGTTGGCGTAGACTTTGATCCGGTTATCTCGAGCTTTTGCAGGACAGGTACTCTTTGTATCCATCAGCGCGATGCGGCGTTGCGCCGAAATGTTATGGTGATGCATTTGGGTACTCTGGAGAAAAAAGCTACTTTCTCCGGGTATGCTGCAATGAAAAGTGAAGTTCAAAAGAGAAGATGAAATATGCGCGCGTGCCACTACCAAGTGCCCAATTTTACCTTCTCTATCAAAAGTTTCACTTCCGGGTTCTTGTCGTTCCTGTGGTTCTTGTCGCAGACGCTATTGTATCAAGAGTACAAAGTTTGTCCTTGTGGTTTTTGTTCTATAGATAGTAGGGCTTTCTCCGACTTGGGGCTTACATTGATTTTTTGAACATCGTAAATCTAAATTGTATTCCTAAAGATATTTTCCAGCAAGAGAAGGCGCTTTTGTTTTCTCAATGTAATTTGTAAGTTCTATTCGTTTTTGTTTTACCACGAGCTAGCGAATTGCTTTCATCTCGTTGCTTCTACTTGTAAAATGCCCCCTTACAAAAGAAAAGGGCAAATAGAAAAAGAAAGTTCTAATGTGCTTTAAAAACCTTTGTGGAGACAGGCAAACAGGTTATAGATTGATTAAGTATCTGCAATTTTCTCTAGAGTACAAAATCAGGGACGCTGCTGCCGCTATTTGATTAAAATCCTTTATCAAATTTACGGAGGGAGATGCGATTGGGAATAATGTTATTCGTTACTGTTCGTACGCAAATTCGCAACATATTTTTTTTTTTTTTTTCAAAATGCGTTAGCATTGATTGTTTTGGAGCATGAAGTTGTCTTTTGTTTGGACGGTCGTGGTTTGGACTGGACTAGACTGAACTGGACAGAACTTTTGCTCCATTTGTTCGCTTGTTATGTCCACTTTCTCTCTTAGAAAAATAAGTTTTCTTGCAGACTTCATTGACCCTACGCGGGAGAGGGAGAGGTCAAGATCGAACAGCCTCATAGCTCAAGCGCTGCGGGGGCTACGTGAGTGGCACAATGTACATAACAACATAAAACTGAGGCGCAGCAACGATGACGTTTGCAAGAAACAGCCGACACACGTAAGGAAAGATTGTATCTTCGAAGAGGAGAGTATGCGGACTGCAGGCGGCGATCGAGGGAAGCTGTGGGGGCTGCATCCGAAACCGCCGACGCCGGGCAGACCAGACTGGCTCTTCGAACAAAACAGTACGCGGACGGTTTCGGGGTTGGAATTAAGATTTTTTGCTGGGTCGGAACCCTTGCACTACGTGCCAACGCATTTAGGCCAGGATCAGCGTAGCGCCACCAGCGATTTCGCCACACTTTTTTCGTACACTTTCAGCGTTTATATTATGCAATGCGTCTATCTCCGTAAAGGAAGAACAAATGAACGGGAAAAACCTGCATGCAAAGTTTGGGTGCGTAAACATTCAGAAAGAGGATTGCTTACGAAGAATATAAATCTTTCTCAAAATGTTTTTCTTGCTGGGGCGCATCAGAGGGAAAGATAAAAGCAATCAGATTTAGGTGTCCACTATGCTCGACGATTTTCGGAGGGCAGCTCTTAGGCGCCCATTTCAAGGTTTCGCGCCGTCGGCATAGGCGTAACCACGCTAAATTTAGCGGGAAAATTGAGCTCACCTGACCTCAATACCAATTCGATTCCCCGCTAAATTAAGCTCGAAAGTTCAGCACTTCCGCTAGATTTATCGGACAAAATCAGTTTCTCCGCTAGATTTAGCGACTATATTGATGTCACGTGACCACAACATCAATTCAATTCTCCGCTAATTTTAGAGGGGAAATTCAGTTTTTCCGCAGATTTAGCAGACAAATTTAGTTTCTTTGCTTAATTTAGCCTTAGAAATGGCGTAAAGTGACGTCAACAACAATTTGATTCACCACTAAATTATCGGGGAACTATATTGGTGTTGAGGTCACGTGACAAAGTTTCACGCTAAATCGAGCGGAGAAACTGAATTTCTTCATGGGTGACGTGACACCAAGTCATGTGACGTCATTTTCCCCGCTAAATTTAGCAGGGAATCTGAATTGGAGTAGAAGGAGAGAGTATGGGATGGAGGAGGAGGAGGAGAAGAGGGTACAAAGGAGGAGGAGGGGCATACCCTCCCCTCCTCCTCCTCAAGAGCTGCGCTCTAATTTCGCATTACAGAGAGTTTTAAATATCTTTCATTTTTTTGCTTTTATTTTGCCGTGGCAATCAATGCGGTCGGTGCGTGTGAAATATTTATTGTAATTCCTAGCGTGTCCATTTTTTACAGGTGTGAGCACAGGATTATTATGCAACATCATTGCCCACGAGTGGATTAACATTTCGTTCTAACCAGAGCTCCGATTCACTTCGTTCCAGTGTTGTACAGTGTGCTCCCAAGAGAAACGGCGATCGCCCCTATATTTGGCACATCCTGGGCTGCCATGTACTAAATTGAGAAATGGCATGCATTTTCTTGACTGCGCTAAATTCATTGTAGTTTTTTATGCCTTCTGTCTATTAAAGCCTATTTTTCTTTCGATTTCGCAGCGTCGATACGGTGCCTGCAACATGTCGCCGAGTGGCGTGTTTAGTCATGAAACCTAGACTGAAGGCCTCCGCAGGACCTCCTTTCCCCTATGAAACATCATCAGTGTCGGATCGCACTAACTCGGCTATTGGGCCCGAGCCCGACCTTCGACGCACTGATTGGGCGCGAGCCCCAGCCGAACACTGACACAGCACTTGTGCCCAATCTCACGCCTCAATCAATCTGACTGTGACGACGCCTGCGGAGGCCTTCTGTGAAGGCGGGGTTGGTTTAGCGCCCTACCCAGCCCATCACAAGTGGTCCTGAAGTGGCAACGAACTACGCCACTGAAGGTTGTGTGCCACGCTATCGAAAGTATCAATCCTGGCGGTTAATGCTGGAAGTCCAGGCATATAGTACGAGCGAACGCGAGTGTCGCTGTCGTCGCGGCGTGTCGATTTCTGGCTGTGGACGCTTCCGTAGACTGTCAAGCTGGAGAGAAACTTGCAGGAGAAGGAGCGTTTGCCGCATACACCTTCGCTGCTTTGCCATTGCCAGGATCGCGGCTGGCGATAGCATGACACTTCTGCGATGTCATAAGACGGAAATCCAGGGGCCACTTTACTTCGGACGCAACAAAACACGGCAGTCGTTGGCCTGTTCCAGGCACCATAGAATCGAGTAAGATGTGATGCCACGAGAGCACACATAGATGCTTAAGAATTAAAGACAGCGCGAGCAAGACGATAAAAAAGGAGGAAATGTAGACAGACAGAGCGCTGCGACTACCGTGTTCGTTGCGACATAACACAACGGAGTTCATTGGCTTGGACTCCGTTGTATTATGGCTACCCCCAAAAAGATCGACATTCAAATGCGTAAAGCATTTGAGGTCATCAGCTAAATTTGCAGGTACGTAACGTCCATGTAAATTTAGCGGATGACACTATCATCTGACCTTGTCACGTGACGATGATATGTAACGTGTTAAGAAAAGAAAAACCAATGAGCAGCAATAAATAACACAGGCTGAATTTTTTTTTTTGCTATTTCTGCTTCTTATTAGGCATTCACATACCTTCAAGAGATAGCCTTCTTTTACATGCTCAAAGTCAACCACAAAGCAGACGTCTTTCAAAGGTGCGCACCATCTAGGAGCTGGTATGATAATTATCCGAGTACGCCATAGTTTGGGCCCATACTATGACGTAATGTACACAAGGGATGCGTCAGCGTTTGGCAAAGTCTCTAAAATTCAAAACACGTTTTGTGTAAAAAAAAATGGCGACTGACAGTGTGGTTTTCTGGGGTGGTGGATGTTTATTATGGTCTTCATACCGTAGAAACAGAACAATAAACATTGACTTGGCAGTTTGGCCTCAAGGAGAATTTCACCAGCAAAATATATCACGTGCACTATGTCTTACACAAACACCTAAAGAGCACCAAAAACAACAAATTTGATCTATTATATTTTTGTTTTGATATATCGATTGAACCGTCATCCCTATAATTGCGTATAATGAGCAATGCAGCGGTCGCTAACTTCCGTCTCGACCTCGCAAACTTGCGGCGCCGTATCATCCGACGCTACGTAATCTCTTTGAACTCGTTCTTTTTTTCTCTCTTTCTTTGACGCAGAACTGCGTCTTTCTCCACGCTTGGAAGGGGTGCAAAGTTAGGAGGTCGATGTCGAAAAAACGTGGTCACGGAAAGGACGTCACACAGCCGCTTGCAGCCGAGAACTGCGCAGTGCGCGCACGCGTCCTTCCTTATCTCCCGGCTTGCCTCTTTGCTAGACCTTCAACGCGACAAGCTCGGGTCTGCTCAAATACGCAATAGAATTTGCTCCGGCAGCCGTGATTTCACAATCTACGCTTATCACTCTTGAACGCGACAGAGCGGCCGAGCTCGCGTGCTCGGCGGCACAGACAGTTTACGCGACTGTCTCTCGCGACTCGGCGAAGAGTTCAAAACAATGGCACGCAATTCCGGATTTGCGCCTCGGAGATGGCGGTGCCGGGTGCTGCACGTTTTCTTCCACTGGATTCCAAGCCATGGGCATTCGCTTCGTGCGCACCCGACATCATGATGCAGTAGGAAAACGTGGACGTTTCTTAAGCGGCGGCCGTATTTCTCCGGAAATTTATGCAGCATAGTGAACCTGCTCACTGACCCATTTTTTCAAAGCATTTGCAGCCGGTAAAGTCTTTTCGAGCGTGTCAGTGTTCTTTTTTTTTAATTGGCGTTTAGTTATTTCTTTTTTCTCACACAGTTGGGCTATTTGACCGGTGGAGCATGCGGCGCAGGTGTTTGGCAGCCGGCCAACTCTATTTGACCGTGGCACTCCCCTCTCGCTTTTCAAGGTCAAATAGGAAATAACTTTACTAAGAATGCAATACCGTAGCTACCGAAAGAAACAATTCTACAAGTTCAGTATTTTCCGGCATATAGTCCGCACGTGTTGCATAGCCCGCAGGGGCAGATTTGTGGTCAAAAATAAAAACTTGTGCTTAGATTGTCCTGGCCCGGTACATAGTCCGCACGTCGTGCATGGTCCGCATTAGTGCGCACTCGAAACGTAAAAACCATCATACACAGCACACCTTGACAAATGCCTGCTGCGTTAGAGCTCACAAAGATTGTTGTATCATACATAAATTATCATTAATATACTCCCTTATTCATAAAATCCTTCAGGCCTTGTCACCGAGAAAGTTCAAAAACAGAACAAATCCTTGTATAGTCCGCGCCTGGAGATAGTCCGCATTGGGTAAAATTTCAATTTTTAAAGATGTAAGATGTATAGCCCGCGGAAAATAGTCCGGACGAAACGGTACCAAATTATCTTCGGCATCTCTCCTGTCGTCCTGCCCTCCAGAGACGCAAACGGGAAAAATATTTCCGGAAGCTATAGTCAGTGACTGGTCAAGAAGAAATTTCAGGCTCCAACCATCTTTTTACACTTTAGCAGAGCGAACGCTAAAAAGGATGCGACCTCCTCTCTAATAGATCCGTGTGTAGTGAGAGTTTGGTCAATGGGAGGCGCGGGCAGAGCCAGGTTGTGCACCAGACTCAGGAAGACGGCTTGCAATGCTCTCTTGACCAACCAGAAGCCGAAAGGACATTTTAGCGATGGTAGCGAGAAATAGTTTTAATCGTAGGTATATGGTTTTAATAGGCACGTACTAGGTTAAATGTAGTAACCCTTCATGGTTGAAAAGAGGGTGCACGTGATGTTTCGATAATGATCGTACAGAGATATGAAAGAAACGAATGTGCCGCTCGGACTCTGTTTTGCTCGGAGAGAATGTGACTGCTCGGACGGCAGAATACCGGCCCTCGGCGCCTGGCGTACGGATTATGTCGATCGTTCCGCTAGTCACGCGATTCCACCATCATTTTGGATGATCGTCATTGAAACATCACGTGCACCATATTTGAAGTCACCAAGAGTTACTCGGGCGAGCTTATTAATTTCGTTTCTCGCGACCACCACCATGGTATTCTTTCCGGCTTCTGGTTTGCCACATTCGAGTATGTGAAGACGCCCTGGAACACGCACAGCACGCTTTCGGCCAATGGCGCCTACTCATTCGTCTCCTATACTTCCAAAAGCATGGCCAAACTCTTTACATATACTGCTCTGCTCTGCAATGATTACACTATTAAAGTGGAAAGGGGTGGGAGGATCTCCTGAGTTTTTTGCCTGTCACTAATTATATGAAGCAGAATAAGCAAAGAGTAGCACCGGTCCAACACTTCGTCCGACGTCCTCATCGCATCTTCCCGTTACATGCACGCATGACAGCGTCGAACCGTAGCGCTTAACTCGGGAAACCAGGATCATTACCCCACACTGACCACCCTGGGATATATATATTCGTGAATAAATGAGGCCTGCCTGCCATGGGCGAATGTGCCTCCCCCGTTTTCTCCGATCGGGTGCAGCATTAAAAAAGCCGTCAATCATACGATACGCTTCGAGTACACGATTGGTTTACACGGCCCTTGGGTTCCCCCACGGTCCACGCTTTCAAGGAGAACGGACGACATATCCTTGTGACGCATTTTGCTCTCGTTGTTTACTTATATTAATTTGTCCCTTCCTTTGCGTTTTGTAATTATTTACTTGAAAAGAGTTCTCCCTTCTTTTCGGTCATTTCTCTTTTGGTTGCCAGTAAATCCGCTTATACGGGCTTACGGGGAGCTTCTCTTCTATCAGGGACAGCCTAATTTTCGAGTAGCTTCCAAGCCAGTTCGGGAGAAGGAAAGGAAAAAAAGAAAAGGAGAAGAAAAGGAACAAAATGAAGGGCTACTTAGCGTGCGCCAGACTAAAACAAAAGAACAGAACAAAACAAAATGAAAGCCGTTTAAAATTCCCTGTAACGCCGGTTGGAGCGCAGCTCTTGAGGAGGATGGAAGCGTACTGAGGGACAGGTGACTCCTTGAGGTCACGTGACCTCATGGGAGGTCGGGTGACGTCAAGGGGTTCACGTGACCTCGGGGGAGGGGGGTCACGTGACCTCAGGAGAATCACGTGACCTCAGGCGGCCACGTGACCTCAGGCGGCCACGTGACCTCAGGGGGTCAGGTGACCTCAGGGGGTTCACGTGACTCCAGGTGGTCACGTGACCTCAGTGGGGTCACGTGACCTTAGGCGGTCACCTTCCCTCGGGGGGTCACGTGACCTTGACGATGACGATTTGATGACGTCATCAGTGACGATGACGATGACGATGCGGATGCCAATGACGTCATCAGTGACGATGACGATGCGGATGCCAATGACATCAACAGTGACGTCACTGATGACGTCATCAGTAATGATGACCATGACGATGCGGATGACGATGACGTCATCAGGTTGCATGCAACCTGAATTGCATGCAACAGGTTGTATTCAACTCGTTATATGTCAGTTGCATGCAACAGGTTGCATGCAACCTGTTGCATGCAACTCCCAAAGGAACCCGAGGTCCTCCCGAAGGAACCCGAAGTCCTCCCGAGGTCCTACCGAAGAAACCCGAGGTCCTCCCGAAGGGACCCGAGGTCCTCCCGAAGGACCTCGGGTTCCTTCGGGACGACCTCGGGTTCCTTCGGGAGTCCTCGGGTCCCTCCGGAAAAATTTACCCATAATGCACCGCGTGGTTACGCCGACGGTGACGGCGACGCCGCTCAAGCCGGAAACGGGCGCCTAAGAGCTGCGCTCTAAAAACAAAAAATACAGCAGTTTGTTGTCGCCAGCAGTCGCAGAAACAGCATGGGCGCGGTAACAACAATAAACTGCAAAGAAGTCGTCATAAATACCACGAAGCAGGCCGTCAAAATAACCCCACAAACCATTGTTTTAATCGATTATGTATTCATTCAATCTGTTTTACTAGTAAGAATGATAAAATAATGCATTGTCAACTGATATAAGAAAAAGGTCGCGGCGCTTTTGAATCGAAAAGATTGTCTGCTAAAGAAGCCGGCTCTAGGCATCGTGCGCTTCGCGACCATTTACGCCATCTCTTGTCTCCCGTGCGAAACGGCGCCGTATTGTTTGGCTTCGCTCCACTTCCACAGGAGCTCACCCTTCTTTCTTTCCTTTTTCGTTGGGCAATTTCGTGCTTGCAAATTTTACAAGAAAATAAAAGAATGCATTATTTGCGGGCAACGCTGCACAAAATCGTAGCGCGATAGGCTAGGAAACCGACATTTGCGGTTGATTTAAATAGCCTGATCGCTACTTCGGACACACCATAGACTAACTTGATGTGAGCCGAACGCCTAATTGCCTCCAGCCAAATGGCTCGCAAATTCTTTCCTGTATAGGTATCTTCATTTTATTGATACCATAGTTGCAGTCATGACGGATGCACAATTCATACATCAGCGGGGCTGCTTTTACGGAAACCAACATCCTTGTTCAGCATCAACACGTGCAAATAAAGAAATAAAGCCAGATCGATGAAAATACGGACGCCAGACTTAGGTCATTCCCGCTACGAAAACAAGCATCCGCACAGCGCTTCCGAATTCGCGTACTTGAGACAGTTGTTTGCAGCAAACCATGTAGGTTGATAAGATATTCCTCTAAACCCCACTGTGAAATCAAAAGGACCCGCACTTATAAAAATTTACAAGCTCAACAAGCTACCCTCGTCCAGCCCATTCAGCGCTCTGCAGACGTCGGCAGCCACGTTTTCTAACGTTGCAAACCAAAGCGGGAGAAGCCATCTCAGAATACAGTTGAAAAAACAAATGACGCTCTCTTGATTATTTGCTGCTCAAACGTACAAAAATAGTCGATTGAAATACTATTACGGAACGTAGATGCAAATTTACAATCAACCTTTCACACGTCAATCATTTATCCAGCCTATCAGAGATGTAAGCACCTTGTAAGCACGGGGCGGGGCTTAGCGGACTGCGACACCCACCATCTGCACCTAAATTGCGTTTTTTTAGTTAATGTTTTTTAGTGTTTAGTGAAGCGGTCTGGTGTTCTAAATGTCTTTATCTTGTGTAAAATCGATGGCACAAGTTTTTTCTCTAAACGTTTTTGCAGAGAGCTGTGCACAGGTAATTTGACACTGATTAGAAAGCGAAGCCGGCTGCTATACACGATATCTGTGCGAAATTCTTCTGCTACGAGCAGCACAGTGACGCCCCTTTTTTGTCGTACGCTTCCGATACTTCACACTACACGAGATTCACGAATGGGTGCTCAAAACGATTCGCACCGAAATGGACGCCGTGACACAGAGGAGGCAAAAAAAAAAAAGAAAAAGCGGCCCACAGAATAATTTACTTGAAGAATGAATCAGCAGGAAATTTTCAGCTCTTGGGACTGGGAGGGAGAGAGACTTGCGTGGAAAGCAAACGGACGTCAGCGAAAGCCCACAGAGAACGATGAGCGCACGTTCGCACCATTACCGTTTCCCTCTGCCGTGCCAGCCGGACAGCCACCGGGCCCCTGTCTTTGTTGATCGTTTTTTTATTTGTAAGTTCTAATTTTAGGCGCACGTTCTTCTTTGTCTTTTATTATTATTACTTATACATTAATATTATCGTTATTATATGTACGTACTACCAGCCGCGAAGGGGCAGCTGATGTAGGCGAAAACCATCGTTGAACGATCTCAACAAAAAACAGTGTACGGGCCAGGTCAATCGACCTCACTGGGTCGCTCTTCTCCCGTTTGGGGGCAGCGTAGAGTCGCCCCCAATTTTCCAATAATGGGCCGTTCGGTTAGAGACTGCCCACTACCGTTTCATTACGTCCCACCGCAGCCAATTCTAGGATTCAGTGGTGCCAACCGAAGGCGAATTGTGCATTGTCACAGCAATGATCCCCTATGGTTGGTAGCTGGCTAAACCATTCACGCACAAAAAGGCTAAGACTCACGACGCATTCACAATTCTTGAGTACGGGTTAATTAGCGATGGAGAGGTTGGATGCAGCCTCTGCATAATTGTTGTGTAAGGTTAACTTGTCGAGCTACTGAAGCATTTTATTAAGGCGCAAGCCTTGTATATCCTAGTACAGTAAAAGGCGGCGTCGGCGTTGTCCCCGAAAGATGGCCATAAAAATACGTCATCAAGCACGCCCCGGTCAAGATCGAAGCGGACGCGTCCCAGGAGAAAAAAACAGAAAGAAAAGCACAGCGTCGCAGGTGCTTCGTCACGAAAGCCGTGAAGCAGGCGAGGGGCTAGTTATGCAGGACTAAGTGCCTATGACCCACACTGATGGTCGCCTGGGTAATAGGCATGCAAACTATCGGCATCACTCGCCATGGGCAGTCGCTTGCTACCACAGGCGATTGCTGGCGTCAAGTTATATTTAGATCAGCTGCTCGCGCACACTTTCATAATGGTGCCTGGAACGCGTCTCCGACTGGTGTGTTTACCGCGCCCAAAAAAGTGGTCCCTCGATTTCCGCCTCATGACGTCATAGAACTGTCATGCTGCCGCCGGTCGCGACCCTGGTGGTGTCTCGGCAGCTGTGGTGAATGTGGCGGACGCCTGTTTTGCTGCAAATCACTCTTCACTTCGACAGTTCACGGAAGCTACAGCAGCAGGAAGTCCGGACGCCTGGGACGCCGTGACGACAGCGACACTCGTGTTCGCTCGTGCTTTTTGCCAGCATTTCTACGACCAGCCGCCAGGATCGCGACAGGCTACAGCATGACACTCCGGCTTCTGTGACGTCATTTGCTACCACGAATAGGAGGTAAAAGCGCTAAAAAACGACGGACAAGTTGAAGAATGACGAACACCACAGAGCGCTAACTTGCAACTGAAGTTTATTACTGAAAACACGTACACATATATACACCGTGACATCAAAAAGACAAGTGGCAATAATGCCGCTTCATCTATCTAAGGTTAATCTATGAATTGTTTACTCTTTCGAATGATTTCAAATATGCCACCTCAGAGCTATACAGGTTTACTGAGGGAGCGCTGACACACATGCCCTGATCGTACTTCAAAATAAAAAACGCCTCCGATATCTCTCTCGTTTTTTTGTCTCTATTCCGAGTTAAGATAACGGTGTTGTCAAGCCGTGGGACACACCCACATCTGTTACAGTGTACAGCCAGATTACCCGAGGGTGATGATCTAACTGACAGGGCATGTTCCCTGAGTCTGTCGTTTATGCACCGACCCGATTGCCCGATGTACACCTTTCCGCATGATAAAGGAATTTTATACACCACTTGTTCCTTACACTCTACGTATCTTGTTTTATGATTCTTATGGCATACGCCATAAGAATCATAAAACTGTTTTCAGTAATAAACTTCAGTTGCAAGTTAGCGCTCTGTGGTGTTCGTCATTCTTCAACTTGTCCGTCGTTTTTTAGCGCTTTTACCTCCTATTCATGAATAACCAACTAGCCCAAGTACACACCCTTTGCTACCACTTTGGGACCGCTTTTGATGCATGGGCGGGATAGGACGCTTAACACACCAGTCGGAGACGCGCTCCAGGCACCATACCTTTATCCCATCCTTGTGGCGCCTTGTGAAGGCTTCGAACTGCGGATGGCATGGTCCGTGGTGGGATTCCCTATGAACCTCTGAGTGGATCTTGTTCGTTGCAATCTATGTTTAGTTTTGATTATTCGTAAATTATTACGGCAAAGCATGTCTTCTATGTGCTTTGGATGCTTATGCAGTACGCACTGCCTACACTTGCGTGTAACGTTAGCTTTGTCACACCCGAGTGTTATACTTTTTTTCTGCAGTCCTTTTGGCCTCTTCTAAGTTGTCTGGATTGTGGGCTGAGATTGAGAAAGCAAGAAGTAATTGTGTGGTGTGTGAATTCAAACATCGTTTCAAACACGTGGCATGCACTGTCGAAGTTTTTCGGTGGCCGAGTGGTCTAGCGCACACCAGCTCGGAGCACGTGGAGCGAAAGCTCGCGCTGCAGAACCCAGGGATCCTGGGTTCGAGCCCCACCCCTGCCCGTTTCGATCTGGATGAGCATCGTACCGGCGTGCGGTCGTGTAACACTACTGCGTGATGCACGTTAAAGACCCCAGGCTAGCGGCTGTACCGCACTGGCTAAATTGCTCATCTACAGCTGGGAGACTCGTCGCCCCTGTGAGGCAGACCAAGTTCTAGGCTGTATAAACACACACACAACCCAATTTTTTTCGAAGTTTTTCTTCTTCTTTTTTTCTTTTTTTTTTGCGGTAATGAATACCGAAGACGAACAGGTCAGTTCAAAAATGTTCGAGATAGAAAACACTCTGTTTTTTAGGTCTACGCTATCGGCTCACCTGGCACTTCATTTCATTTGATGTAGTTGCTCAACTCTGTTTAAACAAATAGAAATATTGGCAAAGCCCCCCCAAAAATTTACTAGGGAAGTTAATGAAGCATATTACATTCGTCTACATCGTCCTGATGTTTGCGTTGGTGCACAGTCAGTTACGATGTGCTATGTAGAGCTTGAATTGCTTCCTAGAATGGGAGCGTATTTGTAAAGTTAGAGTTTAGTTACAACATTTTTCAATTTTGTTAGTTACTATGTGACACTTTTTTTTTTCGAATGTCTGATGAAGAAGTGTTACGAAGTGAATGACTTTTTCTATTTTTCCCCACTTTATTGCTTTTATGTCTTAAAGAAAAAAACGAAAACAACGTCGTGAAGTCGTCTACTTGTCCTTGTGTCTTGTTTCCACCGTTTTCTCCAGTTACCATTATACCTTTCACATGGAATTCAACTCATAAGGATATTTTATGTTTAAGGAACATTCTCTAAATAATTCTTGCGAGAGAACAAATTCAGAGCAAAATGAGTCCTAGGTCACCGTGGTTATGACTAAGGGCAGTATTCCAACGATGTTCCGTCTTCCAATCGCGATAGCAGCTTCACAGTTAAGGTATTAAGGGAGATCCATTTTAGATAATGAGTGTCCCTGAGGCGAGTTTAGCCTCACTTAAAGTTGAGGTAACTTGAAGTAAGCGAGCGGAAAGTAGGTTAACGGAAGCTTAATTATCCTAGGACCATTACGCACACACCAGCTTATATACGGGAGGTATCGTATGCACAAAGAGCAGAATTGTGAAAAATAAAAGAGGCTAATGGCTATGCAGTGCCTCATTTTTGCGGCTTTATTTACACAGCAGTAATACTTTCGGTCAAAACAAAATACTACCAAGCCCCAAAAAATGTTCTTAGAGATTTATTTTACAATTATACACGTGACGTGGCTACGGCTGATCGATTCATTAATTAGGCTTCCTGCTAAGCGATTTCTGCTTCAAAATGTATTTTTGTCCAAATGATTAATCGGTAAAATTTTAAACCTTGCGAAACAAAAAAAGGGAAAAGCAACACTCATCCTTTCACGATTCTCTTAAAGGGATACTACAACGAAATTTCGTCACTTATTTTATGGTCTATATGTGTTCAAAGGAGCAGTATCACATCGAACACACAAATACCTTGTTAAAAAAGTCACGAAAAGGAATTTTAAAAAAGAATTAAACGATTAGCAAAGAGCACCTGGTGGATGTCGCTAACGCCTCGCATGTAATGCCCGTCTAGGAACCTTGACAGCTAGTGACGGTAAAGCCTGGTTCAAACAGACCCGGAATGCAGAGACGGGAGCCGGAACCCGTAGTGACGTCAGCGCTCCCTCCGTACCGGTGGTGACGTAATTACGGCTTCCGGCTCCCGGATTGAAGAGTTGAAAAATTTTCAACTTTCTCCTTCCCGGGTCGTGACGTAGCTTTCCGTATTTTCTCCGCGGCCAATCAGCGCGGCGCGCTTCCCTCCTCCGCCCTCCTTGCCACCGGCGTTCACGTGGTTCAGCGTGCGAATGCCTCTCGCTCCGTGCTTGCTTGCAAGAAAAGCTCCGGCGATGAACTTCCCGCCCGTCTCCGACGCGAGGAAAGCAGCCCAAGCTGCAAAGAAGAGTGCCGCTGCGTTTGACGTACCCGAGAAAGCGTATGGATTAGTTCAGCTAGTTCAGCGGTACCCCTGGATCTACGACAGGTATCCTAGCGACCACAAGGACCGGGACAAGTGAAAGAACTCGATCCTGCTTTTAATAATTTATTGACACGGTTTCGGAGACACGGGAGATGGTTGCAACCCGATGAAACGGCATCTTCAGTGCAAATATGAGTGGCCGTTTGTAGAGCCAGGCAGTGGTAGGCTTGCTGGCTGCAAAGAGACCGGAAAGGCAGTGGGATATTGTTAATAAGCAAATGTGCTAAGCTTCCAGCTTTGAGGGCATGCTTGTTCACTACAATTATAATAAAGCAACTCATTTGTTCATTTTTTTATATACACAATGTTTTACCAGCCTCGGGCACTCTGCGACCGACAAAATCTCGTCCCCCCCGAAACAAAAACCTGGCTACGTGCCTGGCTGCAACCATTGTGGTGCGAGCTACATCCGACACTTAAAAAAAGTTAAAAAGGACAACGACACTGGTACGCGCTGCAGACCAGTTTTTAGGCAGTACTGTACGACCACTAGCCTAGGGTCTTCAACACCCGTCACGCAGTACTGAAACAGGAACGTCTGCTGGTACGACGCCCACCCAGATCGAAACGGGCAGGGGTGGGGATGGAACCCAAGATCCCTGGGTTCTGCAGCGCGAGCTTTCGTGCAGAATTCACTCATAAGCAGCTTGTAAGCACACATCCTAGCTAGCACAAAGGACAAGGAAGCACAACGGTCTTCCGTCATACATGCACTCAATGGAGCACAACACCGTGACCAGATTTAGTGGACCGAAAGAGTCTGTCGTACGAGCGGCACATGTGCATGCCATTGCTATTGTTTTTTATAGCACAGACACAGTAAAATTTGACAAGCATGTGACTGTTGCGAAAGCTGCTCTCGTGATCCTGCCGCGTTAAAATGATATAAACGTGCTTTCACTGCGGGAGCGCACGCTCCAGGTGAGGATTCCTGCGAGCGACGCGCGGGCCCATGTGGAACGCCACTTGATATATAACACATAACGTGAAAGTAATCCAAAATAAAAAGCAGCACATCCTACCTGGCTTGTGACATTCCGAAGCACTCGAAGAATTCCCGGCCGTCGGGGTCTTCGAACATCTGTCTCACGATGGTGGTATACGACAGTTTTTCGAGGCTTCAGGAGCTCGCGGACGGCCTTTCGCTTCTTCTTTTCCTTCACCCTCCGTAGGTACTGCTCACACGCGGCCGCGAAAGTAGTCAGCCGACGCCAGGTGATAGTTCTTGCATTTGTCTCGCACCTCACTACACAAAAGTTCCTAAGTGAGGCGATTCGAGCTTCGTAGCCGGGATCCTGCCGAGACGACGCCATCACAAAACAAAGCGAGTGCCGCTCTAAACGGAGCGCGCCGCGCCGGCCGCGCGCCCGGGCTGCCCGGGAAACGACCCGGCTTGACGACAGCCGCTGATTGGTTGCGTGGGGAGCCGCCGTTACGTCAGTTTTTGTATACGGAGACCCGCCCCGCGCGCCGTTCAAATCAAACCGTGACGTCAGCTCCCGTAAACGGGAGCCGGAAGTTATTACGTCAGTACGGGTTCCGGCTCCCGGGTTCCGTATTCCGAGTCTGTTTGAACCGGGAGTAAGTGTCTCGCCTCCGGCCTCGACGAGAGAAGAGGGCAAGGAGGAACTCCCGTCTTCCCGAGAATTCCTTTTGTGTGTTCCAGAAGTCGCTATTGTCCCTCTATAAGGTTATAAAAGATTAACTCGTCACTCAAAATTCGTACAAAAGAAGCCGCTTCGGTGGCTGGAACGACTAGGACATCCCCTCGACGTCAGCCTCGCCGTAGCTTCGCTCGTCCCGAGATGACCTACGTCACGATTGCGTCGAATGTCACGTTTTCTAAGCTAGCCTTCTCCGAGCGCTCGCTTGAGTGGGCCGTTTATAACAAAAAATACAGCCACCAGGCTGAAAATACAAACGTGCGATTGTCATTTACGGATATTGTAGATCATATTCAGCCTATTTTTGAACACGACGGATATATTTCAAATTTCGTTGAAGTATCCCTTTAATGCCGTTCTCCTAATTTCCAGAACGGAAACACTCTCCTTTTCGTCGGCGGGAAAACTCACAGACAACACTGTCTGTCACGGTTAACGGTTCGCCTTAAAGGCGGGCGCTCAAAATTTTCTTCAGCGTGGCAGAAGATTCCCCCTCTTTTCTTTTTTTCCTCCTCCCCTTTCCTCCTCCATTTTCCTCCTCGCTTTATACGGCCTTCTCGCACGAGTGCTAATGGGCTTACCGGCCCCCCGGCAAAATCTCTGTAACCCTTCAAGGTTCTCTGCTTCAATCCCAAACACCAGGGATTAGTTAGGCAGGCTGGATATGAGCTCAGAAGGGTTCAGGCTGGCTCGCTTTTCTTCTTTCTTTTTTGCTCTTTTTCTGCAGTTCTAAAAAACACTCAGATAGTCAACACGAACTAGCCCAACAACAAGTTCTTTTACATTCAGATACTTCCGCATGCGGCCACACACGCTACAACACCGCATATTTATCTCGAGTGAACGGAACTTGAACATCACAGCAGAAGGAAAAAAGATGGGTATTTTTATCCGATATTTGGGCTCTACCCAGAGAGTTGAAAATTGGTCGTTCTAGCAAAGGCACACTGAATAGTGATTTTATCACTATTGTGTTTTTCTTTTGTTTTTTGTACAAACTAATAATCATGAGTGATTACAAGTCAAAAATATTGCAGTCAGAGGGACACAGTCTGACCATTTCTGGGCCCTAATATATAGGTTCGTACTACAGGTGTTATCTAGAGTGACGGCCGCCTCGTTGAAGCTACTAAGAAGAGTAAAAACAAAGTTCCATAAAAACTGAAACGGTTTATGGTATATTTCATCTATCTTCAGCCTTTGAAAAAAAACATTTTCGTGGCCAAACATGCATTTAGTTTCTGTCAACAAATGTAACTGAAAACTTGACACCCCACAAATATCTTGCGTATTAGCAAAGAGAACGGGAAACACGAAGATTGAACCGAAAAATCACAATTTTTTTCGCGTAAAATAGTGCAACTAGCAATAGTAGCATATTATGCCATTTATTAAAAGACAGCAGGTATTAAGAAGTTTTCATTCTCTTCTGTTCGCATTTGTTCGCTGATGAAGAAATGGAATGCCCAGATAGCCTCTGCAGCCGTTACATAATTGTTTGGGGCTTTTTTAGGGTGGGCGAAGGCCATCTCTAAAAAAACCCAGGAGTCCGGAAGGTGTACTATCGCAAGTTTTGGGGCTGCTTGGCTAATATAGGCGTCTGGCGTTCCTCGCCTACTTAGAAAAGAAGCGGAACAGCGGTCAGCTCAACGTCGTCACCAAGCGGGAAATCATGCCGAAATGTGTCCTTGAACACGCGCGAGATCTTTACCCGAACCCAGCCGGGATTCGCCACAATTCATCTACGAAAAAAAAATATAAAAATGGGTAGGCTTAAACGATTTGGCAGTTTTTGAATTTAGTCATGCGGACTAACTGTCCACAAGTACGGAAATAAATGCGATAGAAATGCAAAGCTCAATTGTGTTCTTTATGTCCATACTTGTCTTTCGCGCTGTACGCCAATTAAAATGAATTCTGCAAATATCTGTAGATTCTGCCTGATTATGTTGTCTTTAAAAGAAAAGTAATGAAGCAAGTTCGTTATCGTGCCACCAATTTGTGCACATACAATTTTATGTGGACAAAGTGAAAACAGCACTTCCGCGGGAAATAATGCATCCGTCGTACTTCGCCTTCCTGAAGCAATGAACTACCGATCTCGGCTACAGGACTTTTGGGTCCACAAAATATCACGCTCAGTAGAAAATTCGCCTTTTCTACCAAAAGTACTGGAAATTATTTATTTTCAAACAGGTCGGGTGGTGATGCGTGTTTGAGCGTAGGATCGTTGACTGGGCACTGGTTTGCGCCACGAGTGCAGTGCTTCCTTTCATGCTGCCCGCGATGAGTGTTGAAATTTGAATATAGTAGAAATAAAATCAACTGACACCCTTAGAATTATTTTAAACTTGCGCTTTCTTCAGGTATTAAGATATTGATCGTACCTTTTATTCATTCTCGTCTTTAATGAGGGAACAACTTGCCGAGGAGGCCGCGCTGTGCGCGTACGCGGCTTGACAGTTAAGGCCGCGAATGCTTTTCACAAATCTTTAAAGGCCAAGCATAAAAATGAAAGACGCGGCCACTTTATGCCAATGAAACTAACTTTATGTTTTGGGCAGACGTCTTGCGAGAGTTGCGCTATTTTAATTATGCCTAATAAATTAAATGTTTAGGACTAAGTACCAAACTTTCCTAGATGCATTAAGAACCAAAATGTTATTTGGAAAGTTCTAGAGCTCCTTGAAAACACCCGATTAGCTGTTTGCGACGTGATACGGCTCGCGTGGCTTCCTTCTGATTAGTAATAAAGCTTTTGAAACATGACAAAATACCCCGAGATAAAGCGCCCGCCCCATCATCAACTCAATTTCGAATGTCCCGGGATTTGTTTTGATAGGCCGGGAAAAAAAAAGGATATGCATGCAAGACGCGGTGCCCCACACTTTATTTATATCAGAAAAGAACTGCCTTCTGTATTATATACAACGGTAATTGTTTTTGTTTTTCTTTCACCTACTAGATATTAGAAAAAACGTGGAAATTAACGTTTTGTGGATGTGAGCTATATACGGCCAGGCGAAGATTGGGTTCAAGAAAGAGCGCAACTAAAACCGACCAATTGCCTAAAATTCGCTAATTAACCTTTTAATTAGAAAAGAAAACGGCATCTTGTATTTAGAAAGTTGTTGGCCATAATCGCAAGCCACCGAACTGTCCATTCTTAAAAAGATGTAACGCGCGTACACTATTATACGGCGTCCTCTTAATTTGGGCGTGAAAATATAGTTCTGATTTTATCTGGGCTCCATCTCCGCGTGGCACAGCCTAACGCCATGAAGCCAAAGCGACAAATCAGGAGCATCGCTGTGGCAACGCCACTGTAGAAGGGGCGAGGAGTGCGGTGGCCGAAAAAATTGCGGTAACACGATTCGCGTCCAAATTAGGCTCTTTAGGACGCCGTGAGCCACTTCAGGTCCACTACATCTCTTTAAAAATAAATAATTTGGTGTTTTTGATGACTACAGACAAGGCACAAACAGCAATTGCTTAACTCTGACGTCTTCCTTAGAAAATTTCCTAGTCGTTAAAAAAAATCACCCTGTATAAGCACGATTGTAAGGCAGTTCCTTACGTCCGGCGACATCATTACGGCATGGAAGGAGACGTTGACCACATATCATACTCTGTGTATGATCTGTGGTCACTGTTTTTTTTTTATACGAGAATGAGCAAACATTTGATACCCAAAAAATTGATTTATTATTCACCGAATTCGGCTTGTTTACTTGATTCAAATCGATATTTGATTTGATTACACTTATTTTGTACCCGTACACGCCTACTTTATTACCTAATGAGTTACACGTGATAATTACATTGTTTTTTTTTGTCATGCGAGGTCATCACAATTTATTATTACAATCGGAGCTATGCGATTACGCGGAGGAGGCGCATTTGAAGATATTTAAAATTGTTCTGACTACACAAACATCTTCAAACGTCTTGCTGTTTGGGTCGTTTCCTAAAAGCAGGACAGATAATAAAGCCAAAACCTTATAGAGGAGACTATCTCTATCAACTCAACGCGCAAACACGAAGTGAAGCGTGTCTGCGTACGTTGGAAAAGAGATACCGGCGAGCAAACCATAGCGTCGAATGTCCATGCATCAAAATGTCCATGCACCGAAATATCCGCGCACCGAAAAGTCCCACACCGAAAAGTCTTTGCAGCAAAAAGTCCGTACACTGAAATGTCTGTGCACCAAAAAGTCCGCACCGAAATGCCCTACAGCAAAACGCTCTACACCGAAAAATGCTAGAGCCACTACGGATGGGATCCTCCGTCACCTCTGCCGGTTTACGAACCATGATGATTCAGAACCACTGGTCTATGGAGCGCCATCCCTGATATACAGAAAACGCCGCTCGTACTTCCCGTTGTCGCCATGAATCCGCCTAAACAACGAAAGGTGCCAAATCAGATATTTATATTAAAATGGATACTTCAATGACTACTTCTTTGAGCAGAACAAGGCATTTGTGCTCTCACAACAGCAAAGAATCGTCTTCCAAACCAATGCTAAAAAAGAGCCAATCCAACTCGTTGGGAAGAGCAAGTGCCAAGCTCGCTCAAAACAGCTACTCGGTTGGTTCAGCTCCTTGTCGCAGGTGTGCCGGCTGGCTTCTGGATAATCTTTTCAAATCCTTGAAGCTTTCATTTCCTCCACCCCAAACTCGTAAAAACAAAAAAAACAAAAACAAAAAAATCGGAAAATGGCGAGGAGGAAACGAGAGGTGAGTTCCTCCTTTCACAGTGGCGAGAAGGAAAGTGAGGGTCGGGTTCCTTCTCTCTGTTTGCGGGCCGGCCTTTAAAGGGGCACTGACACCCCAAAGGTCGTATTTATTTTTATTGTCTAAAACGATGCAAGTTGCAGTCATAAACACGCAAAAAAAAAACCGCATCGCGAAAAAAAATTTTCCCGCGCGCGCGCGCGCCTTTTTATTTTTGGCGTTTGATTTTCCCGCCTCTCGCCTCCTCGCTTCTTTTGATCGGTGACGTCAAAAATCAGGAAATTTAGAAGCTTTGTAGGCGACATCTCTATAACATTTAATTACGGCAATCCTAAAACATGTTTTTTAACGCAATTGCGAACGCACTACGGCCCTTCTTTTTGAAATACCAAAAATCGGGAGTTCGTTGTGGTGCCGTCTCCTGGATTTGTATCCTCCAACGGAAAACAGGCGACACCGCTCAAAACCGGTCCGCCGCAACGCCGGGCGCTCGCTCCTTTCCTCCTCGCTTTGGGTCGCCATGGCAACAGCAGGGAGTGGTGAAAGGAAGGGGACTCTCAGGTCTCCGCAATTTTTGACGTCAAGGCACCGGCGCCGATCGCGCGGGAACTTCGAATTCGGCATTTGGAAATTGTTTTTTTACTTCACGAATACTGAATTCCCAAATCTCAAATTTTGAGGGTAATGTCCCGGCATCGTTTTAAATCGTTTCGGATAATAAAAAAAAAATATGATTTTGATGTGTCAGTGCCCCTTTAAAGGCCGTGTCCAACTTGGAGACCAATAGGCTGCTTAGAGACTGCTCAGTGTTTTTCCACACCAGGTGCAGACACTGTGCGTCCACAGCGGCGTGACGCCAGAGCCAGACGTTGTTGTTTAAAAATACCATCAGGCTTCTCGGGGAGAAGGGGGTGGCATTGAGCGGAGATTCCCCAGAAGGGAGAGAAGGCTTAGGCGTCCCAGCTTCGCTTTCGCTAATCAGTGCACGCAGTCGTCCTCCCGCGTGGACGACCGCAAGGAGAGGGAAGGAAATCTAGGAGCAACTCGATGGCACGAAAGGCAATGATTTGGTTTCATTAAAGATGCGGTTAGCTCAAGTTAAATTGTTGGGCCAATTCATGAGGTAGAACAATTGGCCTCTCAGTTTTTTTGTCTATCGGCGTGTGCGCACGCATAATTTTCTTGTTTTCGTTTTTTTTTTAATTTTGCGATTTGATTCACTTACAATTAGCGATGACGTAACTGACGAACAAAATGAAATGGTGGCCACAAGGTTCTCAGATTTGCTCAGAAAAGCACCGCTTTTTACTCATCCTGATATTGGCTCTTGCTTGGAGATGTATATCTATATATATATGTATAAGAGCCCCTTCAAAAACTTAACTCCTTTACTTAGATGTTTCGACCCGAGACGGGTCTTCATCACTGAGCCTATAGACTTGCACTCTTTGCTCCCTATCATTTCTTGTTCCGCAGATGAAAATAGTTTCTAGCATGAGTCCTAATCAAATAAAGGGGCTCTTTATATATATATATATATATATAAACGAATATGTGCAGATGAATGAACCGTACTTAATCCAATGAATCAAAGAATCAAAGTTTTCAGGAACCCGCCGAAAGCCAAAAAACGGCGGAGCCAGGATTTGAACTCTGGGCCTCCCAATGTCCGGTCGGGTGTGCTAACCTCTACACCACTCCACCTTGGCTTTCTGGCGTTTCCTATCAGTCTTATTAATGCACAAGAAACGAAATGTGTCCAATCGGAGGTGTTCTGGAAACACACGCCGCCGCGTGGAACTCGGTACGACGCTTAGTGTCACGTGGTACGTGCTCGTTTGTGCTCCAGAAATCCTCCCACTGTTTGTCTCGCCCCGTGTACATGTAGTATTCTTTGTTTATGAGCTTTTAGAGGACACGGTATCATCATCATCTGCGAGAATCAAGAGTCACGTTATTGAATATACAACACGGGCACTTCACGTCATCGTACGTGGTCTCCGAGGAGGATATAAACGAATATGTGCAGGTGAATGAACCGTACTTAATCCAATGAATCAAAGAATCAAAGTTTTCAGAAACCCGCCGAAAGCCAAAAAACGGCGGAGCCAGGATTTGAACTCTGGGCCTCCCAATGTCCGGTCGGGTGTGCTAACCTCTACACCACTCCACCTTGGCTTTCTGGCGTTTCCTATCTGTCTTATTAATGCACAAGAAACGAAATGTGTCCAATCGGAGGTGTTCTGGAAACACACGCCGCCGCGTGGAACGCGGTACGACGCTTAGTGTCACGTGGTACGTGCTCGTTTGTGCTCCAGAAATCCTCCCACTGTTTGTCTCGCCCCGTCTACATGTAGTATTCTTTGTTTATGAGCTTTTAGAGGACACGGTATCATCATCATCTGCGAGAATCAAGAGCCACGTTATTGAATATACAACACGGGCACTTTACGTCATCGTACGTGGTCTCCGAGGAGGATATAAACGAATATGTGCAGATGAATGAACCGTACTTAGTCCAATGAATCAAAGAATCAAAGTTTTCAGGAACCCGCCGAAAGCCAAAAAACGGCGGAGCCAGGATTTGAACTCTGGGCCTCCCAATGTCCGGTCGGGTGTGCTAACCTCTACACCACTCCACCTTGGCTTTCTGGCGTTTCCTATCTGTCTTATTAATGCACAAGAAACGAAAAGTGTCCAATCGGAGGTGTTCTGGAGCACAAACGAGCACGTACCACATGCTCGTTTGTGCTTGGAGAGCACTTAACGTTAAAAACGTTAAGTGCTCTTTTCGCGAGAAGGGTTGATTTGAATTATCATAGTAAAATTAGTGTGGTTTAAATGCAGATGTAACTTATCTTGATTTGTATTCCCCTTGGACGGTGCGAAAGAATGACGTGTCGAAAAACACCGCAGCTACCACCTCCACTTCATCTGCTGACTGCGGAAATGAGCCTATAGACTTGCACTCTTTGTTCTCTATCATTTCTTGTTTCGCAGATGAAAATAGTTTCTAGCGTGAGTCCCAATCAAATAACCGAAATACGCTGCTATTTAAGAACACATCAACACCGAAAACATCCCCCAATTTATTTTATAAATAAACATTGGTAAATCTATTATCTAGGTGTAAGTCATTTATTTAAGTCGTCCAGTTAGAGTCACCGCGATGTGGTTCTGTCCTACCCTCGCGGGAAGTTCGAATCCCGTATATTCCTTTTCCCGCCACCACGTGTAGGAATTTTTGTGAGCGTACCTTCATATGCTAATCCACACCCGCCGGAATGCAGTATCACTATCGCCACGTAGCCACACACCCAGATGGACCTCCGCAGACGATTTTCCGTGTCACCCGTCACCACCGCGTCGGTATGCAGTGCACGGGACGCAGAGCAATCGAGAAAAAAGAAATCGCGAACGCTCCACGAGAACAAGCGTAATGACGAGCATCGATACACAAGCAGGAGTGCTGTATGTTCTTGAACGCACGCCTGTCGAGCAAGAAGTAGCACGTCCACGGTGACCAAGCCGAACGAGGTTCCGCGGACAAAAAACTAAAGGTGAAATAAACGCACACGAAAATTAACTACACAACGGCGCCGGGTACCGGCTTCAACGCCGGCACAGGCAGAAACTCAGAGTTGGAACGGATGAGCGACATTGCTGGTCGGGCCCACGTCAACAAGTGGACAGCGGGACCCACAACGTCGGCTTCGACCGGTTCCTTTCACGCGCGCGCGAGCGAAGGAGAGGAGGAGGCCGTTGCTGTCGATTTCAGACGCCAGGCGGCGCCACCGAACGCACCCCGGGTTCACCAGTACCGCGAGGAGGGGGTTCTCGCACAATGCAGAGCTCTCCAGGGATCAGCCGAATTCCAGGAGCAAATGGACACCTTCATGCGTCGCCACATTAATCGCGTTACACTTTCCTGTTACATCTTTTGGTGACTTTTTCTTTTACGAAAACGCTAACAATATGCACATTTTGCATACAAAGGCAGCCTTTGATATTGTGGTCCTTCGATGCGAACTTCAGCGAAGTACGAATTGTTTGCTTTAATGAAGTCCATATGCCGCTGATTCACTAGCTAAGCATCAAATGTTCTTACATTCTCATTGAGTAAACGTGGTCATAGTCATCACGGCGCTACTTCTGTTCGGCAGTACCCTCTGCAGTTCACCGCTTGCTCTTGCGAAGCATTCTGAACCCTGCGGCACATCCTGTGAGGGACTCGTCCCACGGCCCGCGCATGCGCGCGATGAGGACAAGACAACTGCACATAATTGAGAATTTTAGTATTGCATGTAGGAAGGAGGAAACGCAAACATTGCGCGTTTGCGTTAGCATGATTTTTGCGTGGGTGCGCAGCCGTCCTCTGCGTTCCCCCCTTCACCGAGAAATGGCCTTTGATTGCTAGGAGCACTTAGCATAGGCACATCGGGATGGCGCTACAACTGTTTGCGTCTGCGTTTGCGTTCCGCTGTACTAAAAACGCTGGTTTGACGAGCTCCGCAGTGGTCCACTTGGAGCTTACGTGCGTTGTACGCAGTTCTAACGCTATAGTATTTACATTATTATAATACTTTCCAATAACAATCGCTTCACATGTAAAAATAATTTAAAATGTCCCCCTTGACACTGGTTAAGCATCAGGTTCAAAATCTCGAGTACTGGTTTCGAACATTCTTAGGAATATGTGCCATATTTTGCTTTTAAATGAAATTGCATTTCTCTCTACAGTTTATACGAGGGTTAGTAATTTAGGATCGCGTACCTGAAAGAGTTCGACAAAAAATACGGTAGCCGAGTTTGAACACTGGAAATAATGCCAAGGGCAACAACAATCAGTTCCTGCGCAGAAATAATGGCGTTCTAAGGAACCGCTCTTCATTGATCAGGTTATCGATTGTCTTCAATCGTTAAAGCTGATGACATTTTCGACTCATTGCCTGTGTGCGTCGCGAACTCAAAGCTCAAGTGGTCTGGGACAGCAGGTAAGCCTCGATCATGTCTAGAAATCATCGCCCTCAAAGTATGCGCCCCAAAGGAAAAGCTAATAACACACCAACCACCATTAAGTACCTCTACTATTTCTACTGGGTGTATCAAGGGGAGGCCAGGCTCTTTAAATCGACCACTAAATTCGGTTTTTTAACCTATCGCGCTACGATTTTGTGCAGCGTTGCCCACAGATGGTGCATTTTTTTTGTGTAACATTTGCAAAAAGCGGTCTTACATGAGGAACAAAGAAAGAAGGAAAAGGCTTAGCTCCTATGGAAACGCAGCGACGCCACCGGTCTTCAAACAACACGGCGCCGTTTCGTACGGGAGACAAGAGATGGCCCAACGAGCGCCGCCAACGAACGAGCATACGGCGCCGAGAGCCGGCGTCTTTAGCAGACAATCTTTTCGACTCAAAAGCGGCGCGCGTTCCGCAGGCGGCGACAGTCGCCGAAACAAAAACAGGAGCGGTAACAAAAAGGAACTGCAGTTGCTTGTCTGCTAAAGACGCCGGCTCTCGTCGTCGTATGCTCGTTCGTTGGCGGGAGTTGGCGTCGCGACCGCTTGCGCCATCTCTTGTTTCCCGTGCGAAACGGCGCCGTGTTGTTTGAAGACCGGTGGCGTCGCTGCGTTTCCATTGGAGCTAAGCCTTTTTCTTTCTGTACTTTTTCCTCAGGTAAATTCGCTCTTTGCAAATTTTACAAAAAAAAAAAAGCACCATCTGTGGGCAAAGCTCCACAAAATCGCAGCGCGATAGGTCAAAAAACCGAATTTTGCGGTCGTTTTAAAGAGCCTGGACTCCCCTTGATACGCCCAGTACATTGATGTGGGTTACTAATGATTCTATCAAAGCTGGCTCTACAAAGGTTACGATCACTTTACTGCTATCTAGCTTCTGCAAACACGACATCTACCACAAATAATAGTGATAATATTAACATGATTATAAATAATGTTCGCACGACAGAAAAAAAAAGAAAAGCAGATCAAAATACAAATAACCTGGATGTAGGTTTACAACCCGGGAGTAAGCCGACTGCATTGGCTAGTAGTCATTTATTTCTTCGCGCTTGAATCTGCCGTATTCTGTACATTAGGCACGTGTACATAAAACAAAACGCACACATACGTACGCAACTAAATAATCGAAGAACATATTTCGAGAAAAAAAAAAGGGTTATGAGATGGAAAGCGATCTCTTATCATGGTTAAAGATATATTAATTTGTGAAATCCTCTCAGAAATTTCGCGAAATGTCGGTGAAAGTAAGCTGCATGATGCGGAATTAGAACATAGCTTTGTACGAAATCAGAAGAGACGCAGGACTATTTAAACTATTAGGCGTAGGAGATATCACAGGCTGCTGTAAAATGCAAAACATTACAGAATAAAAGATTTACACTCATATTGTTTTTCGGTTTAAGGAACACACAAAGCTTCTATAATGGCTAACTGTACGTTTAGGCAAAATTAACTTTGGCGGAAACTATCCTCGTCTTTCCGGTGACAGGACAAAACAGCCCAAAAAACAGACAAGGTCAAGCAGACGAGTTGTTTATTCGTTTTTTTTTTTTTTTTACCAATATGTGTTTTCCTGTTACCAATATGCACCAATTAGCCCAACTTCAAACTTTATTACAGTTCCTTGCCTTCTATTCCTGACTTTATCGCATTTCTTTTTTAATAGTGGTTGTTTAGAGTATTTCAAAATGAAGCGACGCTTCATTTCGAAATACTCTAAACAAGCGAAGCTGTGGCGTTGTCTTTATACATTTGTTATAATATATTCATCATCCTGGCTAAACCCTTTCAAAGTTTAACCGATCTAACTCCATTAATTGCGATATATATATATAGGGCGTCCCAAGTCACCAGGCTAGATCTAAAATGGACCATAAAAATCGACACCAGCATGTAGCGATTTAGACGTTTCGTCAAAGGTGTATTTTCCAGGTCGGTTTTTCTTGTAAAATTGCAAAATGTAGCTCCCATTCTGTAGAAAATAGGGCGAAAAAACTTGCCAGGGCCGACGGCGGAGGGCGGCGACCGGAGTCGAGTAGCGGGGTGCGTTTGGCGCGCGTGTTTGATAAATGACGTCGGGATCTGCGTCCGAATAAAAAAGGTCAACCAGCAAAAAAAAAAAAGCCGACGACACGCAGACGAAATCCGTTGGCACTAAAAGCGCCGTCGTTATGCAAACGCATTTTTTCCCTTAAAGTTTTGCTTTTATTGTCCACATTTACATTTTAACCAAAGGTACACTCTAAATACTTGTTGCGCTCGTAGCGCTCGTAGCGAATATATTTGCTACAACAGCGATGAAAAGTCGGGTTCCACTGTCGTGTATTCGCTACAGACACAAAAAAGGAAAATAACAACAAAATGTCGAGCAACCTAACATACAAATATAGGTACGTAGTGAATGAATCCATCCAAAAAGATACAATTCTTTCGCAGGAAATATTTTTCTCCCGCGCTGTAGCGGAAAGCATTTTTCAAGGTTAAAGGAACTTGTTTTTTGTTTTTTTACATTTTGCGTTTTGGCTAAAATAGCTCGGTAGTGGATGAATCTCAGAGCGCATAGCGCAAAGCCGCTCGAAAACAAAGACCCAGAGAAGTAAAATCTGCGGCCAATCGTTCTTTCTTTTTTCTTTTTTTTGTTTGTTTTGAATCTATCACCATACCGTTGGATTTTTTTTTTTTTGGAGGGGGGGGGGGGGTCGGGAAAACGCCAGCCAATGGGAAGCCATGAATTTTCAAAAGCGCGGGAGATGTACCAAAAGCGAGAAGCGATATTCAGACAAAATATAATGGAGGTAACAAGTGTTGACCTCCACATCGTTTTGCGCCGGGATTGTGCTGAGTATCCGTGCTAGCGCTTCGTTGGAACGGTGGAGTTAGTTCAGCTTGCCCCGGACATTCCAGTTGGTGCTTGCATTGATTGCTGGCATCGTCCGGTTTCGCACGGCGAATTGGGTAAGTTTTCAGAATTCATTCCTTTACCTCTGCTTTTGAAAGTATGTTTGTAGAAATGAACTTTCTTCTCGCCTAGCGAAGGTCTGGCGGATATAAGTAATTTAACTCGAAAGAGATTTAATTAAGCAATAACTTGTCGAGTGTTCTGGATTCCGTTCGCGCTTGTGGAAATGATGTGAACTAAACTTGTTTTAAAGTAGTGCGAATCAGTCATCGTCAAGTCGTCGATGTGCGACGTTTTTTCGATAGATTCTTTTATCGAAAAGCTTTGCGCGTTCGTTTTGTCGACACTCCACACGACGGCTCGTCCCAAGGTGTGTCGACGAACCGTCGCATTTCGTGAAAAAAAATCCTCCTGCGTCGAAATGTCGTAGCAGGATATCTGTTCACTAAACGAGCTTCCACGAAACCATGCCGTGTCGACGAAACGCGTGTCCATGAAAAGTTGTCCACAAAACGCAGTCCCACGAAACGAGTTTTGATTAAAGGATAGGGGCCCGTTCTAAAGCGTTTCCAGTGATTCGCACGGTTTGGAAAATTGAGAGTTCGTTGTCTTCATAACTGCGTGAACCCGTCGACTGAGAGAGGGAGATGCGTCTTTATTGTGCCGATTCCGGCTTAAAGGTGAAGGGCTACTTAGGGGTGTCTAGGTCAAAGTCCTTAGACACCCTGGATATGTGCTCTAAGAGGTGACGCTGGGAAGGCTTACAGTGTAAATGGTGAGTGACCCATTCCTTCCAGGTGGCGGGGGTAGGGAAAGTGTGTGTGTGTGTGTTGTAGGGGAGGGGGGGAGAGGAATGTTGGTGAGTGTTGACAGCTCCAGAAGATATGTTCAGAGGTAGAGCGGGATGGGTGTCCGGGGTGGTTGAGGATGCGGTGCATCCAAACGGGATGATAATCTAATCATCCGCGTTTTGTCACTGCCAGCTTTGCGCCTGCTGTACGAGTGGTAACTTCGTGCGCCTCCGAGTTTCCCGGAAGCTTCTAGTCGTACTAAAAAAAGTTGATTTAGTTGTTTTCGATGATGCTCTACAAGTTTGGAATTGAAACCATATGTTTACTTTTACTAATTAAAACGTTAACTAACGAATTTTAATTAATCAGCCGCCTTATCGCAAAGATTAGCCACCCACTCTGGCCGTATAACTCACCTGCACAAACCAAATAAATGCAACTTTCACGCTTTTTTTTTAACCTGTAAAACTTTAAAAAAAGAACACTTCGTAAATACATATCCACAACGCCACCAAACTGCAGAATATCTTAGTTTCAAGGACACGCACCAGAACCCGCTTCAAAAAAAAAAAAGCAGGGTTATTAAATAAAACCATTCGTTGAGCTAGACACATTCGCCCCTGTTCTTTTTCTCACCTTTGTCAAATGTTTTCCTCCACCTGCCCCAGTCTCGGGTTAATTTCATCGCGGTTACCTTGGACATTAAGTTCCCTAACAAGACGTCGGCTGCACATCTGAAGCTTCCTTGACACCGCTTCAAATGTTCCAGTTGTTGTGAGCAATTTATGTTAATAAAAGTTCACGAAAGAGATCGGAAGTTCATCTCTTTTCGTTTTGAAAAATGAGATTCTAGGGAAATGTTGAGAGACCGAAGCCTGGGCCGAAATCGCGTGATACAGGGCTTCTAAACAAAAATGTTTATTCTCTTAAGCTCTGACAAACGAGCTGTTCAGAGTATTATGGGATGTAATAGTACATTTTTTTTAGGATTTTCGTGGTCTTTTTTTTACTTGTGTTTCCCTAGCTTGCCCTTGAGCTGGAACTACAATTCCAAAAGAAAATGACTTAAATGGAGAGAGAAACAATGCAAGCGCTCGCGGTGTTTCGACCAGACCAAGGAAATGAATCCAGCTCGTTTGTCACCATCGAGAAGCATTTGAGGCCTCCGAAAACCCGGTTTGAGCTCATCAACCTGGTAAATCACATTGTTCGCTATTCAGCTTAAAAAAAACACATATATATTATGAATCGACTCAGCCTTGACAATATTAGTTTTGCATAAGGAGTAAGTGAGTGTGAATGTTTATTCAATATTGCAGCTAGAATGTCCAGAGGGCAACGTCGTGGAACCTGGGACGAAAATATTTCTTGGGACCGACCGAAAAGTCTGTTCAAGCGACCAAAAGATCGTCCTCAAGACAACATCGATGGAGCGGGCACTGGTGCTCTGCCTGGGAGATTATTATGCAAGAAACATAACCTACCCTGTGGCGTTTTCTCAGCTCCTGGCACTAATTCAAATAGTGGTGGCGGGCGACGCCAACTATCGCCAAAGTTGGAGAAGGGTACGTCTGAAGGCCCTCTTAAAATCTTTGACAGCCCGAAAGGCTGAAGACGCTGGATCGACGTTCCTATAGAGTTTTTTTTTTTTTTTTTTTAACTAGTCACGTTTTCTTATATACGTAAAAAATCTCTGGAAGCTCACCAGGATTCATTGTGCCAATATTTAAAAATAAAAAAAATACGTTTCACATTGTTTAACCTTTGCTTCTCGTATCTTTTTGTTACATTCTTTTTGGCTGATTTAGTTCAATGCCCTACTTTTTAGTACCTGTTGAAGGCAAACATAGGTTATCAACAGTTACACAAACACTGAAGATCCCTATGATCTACCTTCTATACAGGCTGTCTACCAACCTGGAAAACACAAAACCTGTAATTGTCAGAGAATTTGGCGAGTTTCAGAGTCGGGTAATTTCCACCTCGCAGTCACGGAAATTCAGCTTTTTTTCCCAAGCGACTGCAAATCACGCACGTGTGGTGTGGCATAACTTTACGCAACTCGGCTATCGTACCGACGCAGATCTCTGAAACTCTTATCGCACTTTCTTGAAGCGTTCACACTAAGATGAGCTTCTCTCCTTGTGTTCGCGCTAAAAAATCTATTGAGCGAGAAATGTCAAAGTATAGACTGCCAAGGTAGTATGATATAGTGCTTGCCCAACGCCTTGTTTGCCGTCAGATATACCAGTGTTTTTCACATATAAACTGTGGTTCAGTGTCGAGATACGTCATGTCCCCCTTGGACGCGGGCAGGGAATTACGATAGAGTAGGGGAGAGCTGGAAAAGTCGGCGAATTTGTAAGCGCCATATTGGTAGCCACCCTGGTATAGTGTCTAGAGAAAGCTGATTAGGTACACAGCGCAACACTACGCAAACACACGATCGCTGTGCTTCCTTTTTTGTATCTTTTTTAAGTGTTAGGGCTCTCTTCCAAAGAAGTAGTTTGGTGGAAGATGTTTACTTGGGGGCACTAACCTAAGCTTTCATATTTTATACCTACAAATTTCCAGATGAAGTATGAGTTTTTTTTTGACTTCCTACTATATGTGTGAATATCTTAAATACGCTAAATGTAGCTACGTACTCTGACTACCTTTTTACATAATCACCATACAGTTTAGGCAGTAATTATGACGTGGTGCAAGCTTTATAGATGCCCCCTTCCCCCCCTCCCCAAAGGGGGCTTCCGCAGGGGTTGTCAGCCCTTCCAATGAACTAAATAAACAAAACAAGAGTGCTTAAAAATATTTTATTACGCACAGAATGTAGATACATACTCTAGATAATCCTACAAATAATCACCAAGTTGAAGTCAATATCACGTGGCACGAGTTTTTCGTATGCTTCCTCCCATCCATATGCCCTCCCCCCCTTTTTTTTGGGTGGGGGGGGGGAGGGGGGCATTCTAAAGCTTGTGCCATGCCATAATGGCTGCCTAAATCTATGCGATGATTATATGGTAAAGTGGCTAAAGCACGTATCTGCAACCTGCATATACAAATATTTTTTAATTGCTTCTCTTCTCTTCACATATTTTCTCCGAAGCCGGAAAAACAAAACATCGCTGGTACGAAAAATTGCTGATGTACCCGTGCTCACAGCATCCGGGAGTTAAAGGGGCACTGACATCCCGAAGGTCGTATTCTTTTTTATTGTCTAAAACGATGCAAGTTGTAGTCATAGACCCGCAAAAAAAACCGCACCGCGAAAAAAAAATCTCCCCGCGCGCGCGCGCGCCTTTTTATTTTTGGCGTTTATATTTCCCGCGCTCACCTCCTTGCTTCTTTTGATCGGTGACGTCAAAAATCAGGAAATTTAGAAGCTTTGTAGGCGACATTTCTATAACATTTATTAACGGCAATCGTAAAACATGATTTTTAACGCAATGTCGAACGCACTACGGCCTTTCTTTTTGAAATACCAAAAATCAGATTTCGGTGTGATGTCGCTTCCTGGATTTGTGTTCTCCCTCGGAAAACTTGGCGGCGCTCGAGCAGAGGCTTATCGCCGAGTCGGGCAAGAAACCGGTTTTTCCCCGCGCCGGCTCCCTTCTATCCCGCCTGCTCACCTCCTCCTCTCTTCGGGTCGCGGTAGCAACGGCGCTTTGCTTCACAGCGTGGTGCGGAGGTCCGAAAGAAAGTCGAGTCGCAGGAGACCGCAAAATTTGACTCACTGCACTGGCGCGGATCGCGCGGGAACTTCAAATCCGGCATTTGGAAATTGTTTTTTTAATTCACAAATACTGAATTCCCAAGTTTCGAATTTTGAGGGTAATGTCCCGGCATCATTCTCAATCGTTTCGGATAATAAAATAAATTACGATTTTGATGTGTCAGTGCCCCTTTAACGTACGGCAGCATATTGTGTCTCAGATGAGATAGAACAATCAGATCCGCTCACTGCCAACAACCGCCTGTTAAGTGACATAATATAGCAACGAGGCATGTCCTTTTCTCATAATGTTAGAAGCAAAAATAGAGCATCGTATGTGAAACACCGTACCATGTATTTCTCCTTATCACGTATTCTTGAAGCTTTTTGAACATCCCCTTCATAGGAGCAAGAAAAGTTCAAGCTGTAAATTTATTCAGCTTCAATCACTCTTACCGTCACTAGTGCCGTCCTCAACACTTAGATGCCTGCTTTCATTGGTGCCGACTACATCGCTATATTGAAAACATATGTTTAAGGTTTATTGGATGACTTTAGTAGAGCAAAAAATGGGTTCAATTTGTATCAAATAAGGTTCGTAGCGGTGAACTATTCTGCAAGTCAACCCAGATAAAAAAAGTATCTTATGTGACCCATATCTGGGTCACATTATCTGGGTCACGTCGAAGACGTGACCCAGATAGAAAATATTTGGGGTGACCCATATAAAATATTTCCAAGGTGACCCAGGTAAAACATTATTGAGGTGACCCAGATAAAAGTTCTCCAAGGTGACCCACATAAAACATAGCATGTGGACGAAAACTGAAAGGAACAGGCTTTGCAATCCGCGAAGACTTTGCACCAGCGATGCAATTAGCCCGCAACAAACTGCTCGAATTAATCAAACCTCAGAAATGTTCGTTTAAACTACGGCTCGATAAACTTTTTGTAGGTAATCTCTGCTATGTGTACGATGCTAAATCAGGAAAAGTCATTGAAACTCGCAGCTAACTAGGCCATTGCTTGACTGTCACAAGCCCCATAGTTCCTGTAAATAAACCTGAAAAGTTTCTACAACTTTCTGTAATCCTTACTAACATACGCAGTGCCACGTCCAAACGAGATGACCTACATAGTATTATTGATGATAGCACAGCCGACATTATCATTCTAACAGAAACTTGGTTAACGAATAACGTGCATGATACTGAAATATTCCCTCCTCACATGAACTATAATGTATATCGTCATGATCGTTGCTCAAGAAGGGGAGGCGGCGTCCTCATTGCCATAAAAAGCAACATCTCATCGCTTTGTATCAGTCGGAACAACAATATGGAACTAATCTGGGTTCGCATCGGCTCCCCTCACTCAAACATTATAATCGGAGTATGTTACAGGGCGCCCGAGAGCGATAATACTTTGTTGATGAGATGCGGGATGCTCCCGGTGGGGATAGGAATGATCTGGGTAACTACCGTCCAATTTTCATTCTTCCTATATTTTCAAAGCCCATTGAAAAAATTATGTGCTCTCGACTCTTCAGTTTTCTGGGCAAATACTCCTTGTTGTCGGAATCACAATTCGGTTTTAGGAAACATAGATCCACAGATACAGCTTTACTAGTACAGAAAGAATTAATATTAGAAAATTTTGAGAATAAACTCTTAACTTTAGGGATTTTCATAGACTTTAGCAAAGCGTTCGATCGAATAAACCACCAGACTCTTCTTGACAAGTTAAAATGTTACGGTATACGTGGTATTCCCTTATCGCTCCTTGCCTCCTACATACAATATCGCCACCAATATGTTCAGATTGGAAACTCGTCATCCAACATGCAGCGTATTTCTTCTGGGGTTCGCCAGGGAAGCATATTAGGTCCCCTGTTGTTTAATATTTACGTCATTGATATTACAAATATACAAACTTCCGCCAAGCTGATTATGTATGCAGATGATACCAGCATCTTTTTTTCTGACTCAAGAGAAGACCTACTCACTTCCAAAGGAAACAATTTTTTACGCAAGTTAGCACACTGGGTTACCATGAATTCTCTGTCGATTAACCCGCCTAAAACAAAAGCAGTCCTTTTTAAATGTCCAGGATCACGGATCGCATTGTCCAGTGATTTGTACTTTGGGCCAAATATAGTAGAATGCGTTGACAGCGTAAAGACCCTCGGCGTTGTGTTCTCTGAACACATGTCGTGGAATCCCCATGTTTCTTACATAGATAAAAAACTTTGTAAAGTAGTAGGGATAATGAACAATTATAAAGATGTATTTCCTGTAACTATAAAAAAATTAGTATATAATTCCCTTTTTCAATCAGTTCTTTGTTATTGCCATCTGGTATGGGGGACAACAACAAAAAGTAACTTTGACAGGTTGAGGTTAATGCAAAAAAAAGCAATAAGGATAATTGAAAATGTCCCACGTGACCATAGTTCTCTTCCATTATTTATAAAGCATAAAATACTTGACGTAACTAACATGTACTCTAATAGATTAACGGTCACATATCATCGTGCCTTAAGAGAACATATTACAGTTAAATTTGACCTCGCTAAACTTGAAAATAATGTATCCTTATATCCCTCACGTCATTGGCATCCATGGAGAATCCCATCATCTAGAACTAATTTTGGTTTCCAGAGGTTGAGTTACAGATTACCGTCATTGTTGAACACCTTATATTTCCAAGAAGTTGGTTCACCTTCATTAAGTGCCCATAGAGCTCAGGCATTGTTATATTGAGTGAAAACGTTTGTAATATGTTTGGTATATCTACTATTTCAGTCTGTTTTTGAAGCGCAACCTATTTTGATTGACACATATTTTATACGATATTTTATATAAATTATCTTTATTGTGTTTTTCTTTCGTGTCTGGAGATGACTGTTGGTAAACTTTCGTTAAATGTCCGTAAATTTAAACTTGCTGGTAATAAAAAAGATTGTTTCTTATGTTTGTTATATTGTCACGGGTGGTGACCAAAAGAAACAGAAAATGAACAAGAAGAAATAAACGTTTAATGTGGCGAACTTGTGCCAAAAATAAAAGGGTACAAAAGAAAACAGCAGAGCGTCGCGGGCGTCGATATCGGCGAAACCGCAGGATCGAGCGCAGAGGCGAGACTGACTCGACAAGGTCGCGAGCGGCGTCTTATCTAGAGTGAGTCACTATCTCGAAGATTCGGCGGAGAAGGTTCGAGCGTAGCGCGCTCGCGGCGAGAATGAACACGCACTTTCTAGAACAACATAAGCAGGGATAAACGACAGAAGTTATGTCCGGAGCAAGAATAAACGAGAAAGTTCTAAAGTCCGTGACCCTGCGCGCGGCATTATCCCCCCCTTTAAAAGCGCATCGTCCCGATGCAGCACAAAACGAAAAACAAAAAAAAAAACACAAATCCATAACAAAACGGCAGCAAAATCGCGAGCCACAGTTCACAGAGTTCTCAGTTCACTCGTCGACAAGAGTAGAAAGTTCTATCGTTCGTAATACGGCTTCAGCCGGACGACGTGCACCACCTCGGGTCGCGGCTGACGTCTTGCAGATGGGCGCGTTCCGTCGGGAAGGACTTCGTAGTTCAGATCGCCGAGCCGTCGGATGATCTTGTAGGGCCCGAAATAGCGTTTCAGAAGCTTCTCGCTGAGACCGCGGCGACGGATGGGCGTCCACACCCACACCCTGTCTCCGGGCTGGAAGTGAACGTCCCTACGACGAAGGTTGTAGCGGCCCGCGTCGACGCGTTGCTGGTCTTGAATCATGAGTCGGGCGAGCTGGCGGACTTCTTCGGCGCGTTGAGCAACCGCCTGGGCGTCGTCGCTCTCGTTGTCAGATGGCTCATGGGGCAGCATGGCGTCCAGCATGGTCGTTACCTTCCGACCATGTACCAGCTGGAAAGGGGTGAATCCAGTGGTCTCATGAACCGCCGTATTGTAGGCGAACGTGACGTAGGGCAGCACCTCGTCCCACGTCTTGTGCTCTACGTCGACGTACATAGAGATCATATCGGCGATTGTCTTGTTGAGTCGCTCCGTCAGCCCGTTGGTCTGCGGGTGGTACGCAGTTGTACGACGATGGCTGGTATGACTGAGTCGGAGGATTTCTTGGGTCAGTTGTGCCATAAACGATGATCCGCGATCTGTAATCAAAACTTCTGGAGCGCCGTGCCGGAGGACGATGGACTCAATGAAAAACTTGGCAACTTCCACAGCAGTCCCCGAAGGAAGAGCTTTCGTTTCGGCGTACCGTGTGAGATAATCTGTGGCGACAATGATCCAGCGGTTCCCCGACGTCGAAGGCGGAAAAGGACCAAGTAGATCCATTCCGATCTGCTGGAAGGGTGCAGTTGGAGGAGAAATAAGCTGCAGGAGTCCGGCCGGCCTCGTCGGAGGTTTCTTGCGTCGCTGGCACTCGTGGCATGATCGTGTGTACAGGTGGACGGTCTTGGGGAGCTTGGGCCAGTAATACTTTTCACGAATACGGGCCAGTGTCCGGCTGTATCCAAGGTGTCCGGATGTCGGGTCGTCGTGACATGCTTGAAAGATCTCCCCTCGAAGGTCGGTCGGGATTACCAGCAGCCACGGCGAGTTGTTGTCCCCGAAGTTCTCTTTGTAGAGTACACCTTGTCGAATGGCGAAGGTCGACACGGCTCGTGAGAAAATACGGGGTACGGTACCGCCGCGCCCTTCTAGGTGCTCGATTAAGGCTCGCAGCTCTGGATCGTCTCGTTGACGTCGTGCCATGTCATCGCTGTTCACTGCCCCTAGAAAGCACTCGTCATCATCGTCGTCGCTGCTGCCGGAAGGTGTTTCGACAGGGGCCCTGGACAGGCAGTCAGCGTCGCTGTGCTTGCGTCCTGACTTGTAAACCACAGTCATGTTGAACTCTTGTAGCCTGAGGCTCCATCGAGCGAGGCGTCCTGACGGGTCCTTGAGGTTCGCAAGCCAGCAGAGCGAGTGGTGGTCCGTGACTACGCGGAACGGGCTTCCGTACAAGTACGGACGAAACTTCGTGATTGCCCAGACGACCGCAAGGCATTCTTTCTCAGTCGTGGAGTAATTTCTCTCTGCCTTGGACAGTGTCCGACTTGCGTAGGCGATGACTCGTTCGGTGCCTTCTTGTACTTGAACTAGTACCGCGCCAAGTCCTGCGTTACTTGCGTCAGTGTGAATCTCGGTGTCCGCATCCTGATCGAAATGTCCAAGAACCGGAGGCGTCTGGAGTTGTCGCTTTAGCTCATCGAATGCCTGCTGCTGTTCCTCGGCCCATTCGAACCTCTCGGCGTCCTTCGTGAGGTTTGTGAGCGGTGCGGAAATCCGTGCGAAATCCCGAACGAAGCGACGATAGTAGGCGCAAAGTCCAAGGAATCTTCGCACGGCCTTTTTGTCTGTCGGCGCTGGAAATGACGCGACGGCGCGAGTCTTCTCAGGGTCTGGGCGCACGCCTTCGTTGCTAACCACGTGACCTAGAAACTTCAGTTCGTCATAGGCGAACCGACACTTTGACGGTTTGAGGGTGAGTCCAGCGGTCCGTATGGCTTGAAGAACAGCTCGGAGTCGTCGCAAGTGCTCCTCGAAGTCGCTGGAAAACACCACGACGTCGTCGAGGTAGACCAGACAGCTCTGCCACTTCAGTCCTGCCAGTACGGTGTCCATAACACGCTGGAAAGTTGCTGGAGCCGTGCACAGTCCGAAGGGCATCACCTTGAAATCGTACAGCCCATCTGGCGTGACGAAAGCTGTCTTCTCTCGGTCCCGTTCGTCGACTTCGATCTGCCAGTAGCCGCTCTTCGGGTCCATCGATGAGAAGTATCGAGAGTGGCGTAGCCGGTCTAACGTGTCGTCGATTCGGGGGAGTGGGTAGACGTCTTTCTTCGTCACCGCGTTCAGCTGCCGGTAGTCCACGCAGAACCGAAGCGTTCCGTCCTTCTTCTTAACCAGTACGACTGGAGAGGCCCACGGACTGCTTGATGGCTGGATAATGTCGTCGTTCAGCATCTCTTGAACTTGCTCCTGGATCACCTCCCTTTCTTTAACGGAGACTCTGTACGGTGATCTATGCACAGGGCGCGCGTCGTCCTCGGTAATGATGCGGTGCTTCGCAACGGCTGTTTGGCGTACCTTCGACGACGTCGCAAAGCAGTCACGGTATTCGGCGAGGAGGTTAATCAGCTGCCGTCGTTTCGGGTCCGGAAGCTTAGGGTCGATGTCGAGTTGCGCTGGCGACGTACCGTCTTGCTGAGGTGGCGAGGATGCATCAGTAATGGCGGCGATTTCGGCGGAGTTTCGGAGATCCTCGACGTGGCCAACGGCTGCACCTTTTGTGAGGTGTTGCGTTTCATTCCGGAAGTTCGTCACGAGGACCACAGTGCGGCCATCCTGAAGTTCAGCTGCTCCTCGTGCGACGCCTATTCCTCTTCCCAGGAGCAACTGGAGGTTACCTTCCAGAAGAACTTCGCTACGGGTAGCTGCATCGGTCACGACGGGTACGACAACACTTGATCGCGGCGGCAGATTCACGTGGTCGGCAGCGACTTGGACGGCGGCTGACGCAGTTTGGAGTTTCTCTGAAGGCGGAACAGGTGTCCGCAGCGTCAATCTGTTTTCTCCAAGGTCGATGACGGCGCCGTATTCACACAAAAAGTCCATGCCGAGAATGACGTCTCTGGAACAGTCTTGTAGAATGACGAATTTCACAGGACACGTCTCGCCGTGAATTTCGACGCGAGCGGTGCACCTTCCAACAGGCGTGATGAGGTGTCCTCTGGCGGTTCGTATCTGCGGTCCATCCCACGGCGTCGTGACTTTTCGAAGGTGGCGGGAGAGCCTCCCACTCAAGACTGAGTAGTCTGCTCCGGTGTCCACCAGTGCCGATGCGTCGTGGCCGTCGATGATGACGTTTAGGTTGTTGGACACCGTTTCAGGAGCGTCGTTTCGGTCTCCGGTAGCGTTCGAGCGGGGGCCCTCCAACGTTCGTGGAGGATCTTGGCGTCGGTCGTCTTCGGCAACTCCACCTGCAGGGGTTGCCGCGCCTAGTTTCCCCGGCGTGGAGCGAGGGGCGACAGGCTTTCACGTCGGGGTCGGTGCATCGGCGAAGCTGGACATCGTGGTGAAGGCGATCGGAACTCTCGGCGGGACGCAGGCTCGGGGGACTGGGGTCGTCGCAGGTACTCGTCGATTTCCCGAGGCCGTTCGCCATAACGGGGTCGCGGGTCGTTCGGGTGGAACCCGCGCAGCCCGAGTCGACGGTATGGGCATCGGCGGTAGGTGTGGTCTGCTTCCCCGCAGTGGAAGCACAGAGGGCGTCGGTCGGGCGTTCGCCACACATCGGTCTTCCGGGGTGCACGGGGCTCCTGACTGGCGTACTGGAGCTGGTCGTCACGGCGTCGGTCGTGCTGCGGCGCAGGAGAGTGACGTCGGGGCGGCGCAACATAGGCTCGAAGAGGAGGCAATGGCCGTCGGGCCACTGCGGCGTAAGTCAGCGTGGGCTCCTCAATGGCTGCCACGGCGACGGGAGCCTCTGGTTGGATGGCTCTCTGAACCTCTTCCCGCACAACCTCGGCGATGGAGAGCGTCGCTGGTCGGTTTGCAGCTGGCAGCAACCGGCGGATTTCCTCCCGGACGACCTCCCGGATGATTTCGCGGATGTCCGTACCAGGAGCGTTTTCGCCACTAAGGGGAGCGGTTGCAGTGACGCTTGAATGCCGCTGGTAGTGGGAAGCGCGCGCTTGGAGGGCGCGCTCGATGTTTGTTGCCTCGGTGACGAAGGCGTCGACGGTTGCCGGCGGGTTGCGGACGAGGCCTCCGAAAATGTCGTCTCTCACCCCGCGCATGAGAATTCGTAGTTTCTTCTCTTCGGTAGCCCGAGGGTCGACGCGGGCACTCAGGCGCAGAACGTCTTCTACAAAGCCGGTGACGCTCTCGTTGGGGCCCTGGGTTCTGGTTCGTAGTAGGTCCTCGGCTCTCTCTCGGCGGTGGTGGTTGCTGAACGTAGCCTTGAGGTCGGTCTTGAAAATATCCCACGACGTCAAAGAGGACTCATGATTCTCGTACCAGTGCTTGGCGGTACCCTCAAGCGAAAAATAGACGTTGTGCAGGCGCTGCTCGTCGGTCCAGCAATTGTGGCGGGCAACGCGTTCATACTGGTCAATCCAGTCTTCGACGTCTTCGTATTGCTCGCCATGAAATGGAGCAGCCGTCCGTGGTGCGACGGGCAGATAAACGACGGCTGGAGCGGCCGGGGTCTCCGACTGGTTGGCCATCGTCGTCCTTTTGGTTTGCCTGGTCCTGGGTGGCAAGGGTCCTGATTCCGGGGGTAGGCCAAGGTTCCGGCGACTTAATCGGATCTCGGTCTGGTCTTCGTTGGGTTCTTGGGGGCTTGTGTTCGGACTTGCACTGCGAGAACTCGGGGGGGAGCGCTGCACGGGCATGCGATTACCCAGCACCTCCACCAAAATGTCACGGGTGGTGACCAAAAGAAACAGAAAATGAACAAGAAGAAATAAACGTTTAATGTGGCGAACTTGTGCCAAAAATAAAAGGGTACGAAAGAAAACAGCAGAGCGTCGCGGGCGTCGATATCGGCGAAACCGCAGGATCGAGCGCAGAGGCGAGACTGACTCGACAAGGTCGCGAGCGGCGTCTTATCTAGAGTGAGTCACTATCTCGAAGATTCGGCGGAGAATGTTCGAGCGTAGCGCGCTCGCGGCGAGAATGAACACGCACTTTCTAGAACAACATAAGCAGGGATAAACGACAGAAGTTATGTCCGGAGCAAGAATAAACGAGAAAGTTCTAGAAGTCCGTGACCCTGCGCGCGGCAATATCTATCTATTTCAATGTGTATTGAGACGATACTTAATATATTGCTAAATGTCATGTTACGTAAGTTATTTTCACTGTGTCTTTTTTTGTGTGTGTGTTTTTGGTGACAGTGCCGCTCTGCCCTGTGTTTTGGGGGGCAGGAACCCGTCAAGCTGCAAACTTGAAGCTTTTTTTCCTGGCCCCCCTTGTCACATGTATGTAAAAGCGCTGTGTCAAAAATAAACCGGTTCTGATTCTGATTCTTCACGAGCTTCAAACCAGTCACCCCAGAGCAGGCTTTTTTCTATTTGGTGATTTTAACTTTCCAAGCTTCAACTGGTCCTCACTCACGGTGACGAACAAAAGTGCCATAAATGAATCAAAAAAATTTCTTTATCTCACGCTCGACTTCCCTTTCGCTCAAGTAGTTAGTCGTCCAACAAGACTCGAAAATACGCTTGACCTCGACTTTTACACTACTCCCGAGTATATTCGAAACATTATTCATTCACCAGGATTAAGCGACCATCAACTCTTAAGCATGACTATGTCATTACCTATTATTCGGAAAATGCCAACTCAAAAATTCATTAAAGATTACAATAAAGGAGATTTTGAATCCATCAATAATGAACTACAAACTTTTTACGCAAACTTCAGCAGGAACGTTTATTCGAGATCTGTTGAAGAAAACTAGAACATTTTTCAAAATAAAATAAACAGTCTCATCAACATTTTTATAACAACAGTCTTTATTAAATCCAACGGGAACCACCCTGGTTTGATAAGACACTAAAAATACTACGAAACAAAAAGAAACGTATGTATCGCAAAGCTAAGCGCACGTTCAAGACTGGAACAGATACAGTGAACTTTCAAAGGAATATGCAAAATATACTAAACGGGCTCAGGAAAAGTTTTTATCTTCCGACATGCCTTCCATTCTCCGTTCAAACCCAACCCGATTCTGGCAACTCCTGTCACCCAAATATCATTCCCAATCTCTGTCGCTGACAAACAGCAATAAAGATCCCATCGTTGAGAACGAAAGCGCCACAGCCTTAAACGACTTTTTCATTTCTGTCTTCACGGACGGAGGCCTTGGCGAAGTAGCATCTCCCCGCTCATTGTCTAGTGCCATCATGCCACCCATCGTCATTTCATCTGCTGGAATAAGTGCCCTTATTGACAAACTAAAACTATCATCATCTGCTGGCATAGATAACATCAGCACCAAAATCCTTAAAAGCACCAATATTGTTTCAAGTGAGTATCTATCACTAATTTTCTCCCAATCACTCTCAGATCGCCAAAGCCCAAAAGACTGGAAAATAGGAAAACTCATTCCCGTTCATAAAAGTGGTGATCGATCACTTCTATGTAATTATCGCCCCATTTCTTTAAAAAGCGTTCCTTCTAAACTATTAGAGCATATAATCAGCTCGAACATAATAAGTCACCTTAACTCGATTAATTTTTTCTACCCACTCCAGCACGGTTCCCGTAAAGGTCTCTCGTGAGAGACCCAACTTGCTAGTTTACTCATGACCTACTTGTTAACATGAATATTAATTACAAACACGTGTAATATTTCTCGACTTTGCGAAGGCCTTCGACCGTGTTCCACATCGTCATCTACTCACCAAGCTTTCAGTTCTTGGTATTGATTCGACTATCCTCGCTTGGATTCAGGATTTTCTCACCTCAAGAGTTCAGTTCACATTGGCTAATAATCACAAATCACCCCTTGGTAAAGTAGCATCAGGAGTTCCCCAGGGTGCAGGACTCTCCCCACTACTATTCTTAATATACATAAACGACCTTCCTCGTGACATCCTTTCGAAAATTAGGCTATTCGCCGATGATTGCGTGATATATCGCCCACTCACAAATGATTCAGATCATCTCATATTGCAGGACGACCTAACACAAATTAATACCTGGTGTGAACAATGGCTTCTGCCTCTCAACCTGGACAAGTGTAAAGTTGTTTCGTTTACCCGGAGAAAATCTGCAGATACGTATTTATATTCACTCGGCGGCACCCCAATTAATACTTCATCTTCTTATAAGTACTTAGGAGTAAATTTAACCTCAAAGCTTTCTTGGGTACTACATGTCGATAATATTATAGCTGAGGCACCACGCACACTTGGATACCTGAAACGTAATTTAAAGTCCGCGCCCAGTCATCTTAAGAAACTTGCATACATAACATTTGTTCGACCAAAGCTTGAATATGCGTCATCCATCTGGCACCCTTCTCAAGCTTACCTCTCTGATAACCTGGAAGGCATACAAACCCGCGCAGCCCGATTCATCGCATCAGCTTATACTCATGACATCAGTGTAACCCAACTTAAAGAAACTCTAGAACTACCCTTACTGTCCAGCCGAAGATTGAACTCTCGGTTATGTTTATGGCATAAGTTCTACTATAACTATCCATACTCCCATACCACCCCTCTTGGTCCTCCAGACCGAGTATCATCACGCCTTAATCACAGTCAATGCATCAAGGGTATTGCAGGCAAAATGCTTGCCTTCAACACTTCCTTTTTCCCTCATGCAATAACCATCTGGAACTCCCTTCCCGACGACATTGTAGTCATTACTGACCCAATAAGGTTTCGCCAGGAAGTCTCTTTACACAACCACTAACCATCCCCGACTAAACCATATCAGTACTTTGTGTTTTTTACTATTGTTATTTTGACTCTCTCCTTTTCCTGTTTTTGTCGTTTTCAAGAGTCAAAGTGTATTTTAGTTCGCGCCTACTCCCCCCTTATGTAATGCCCCACCCGAGACCTTAAGGATAAATAAATGAAATGAAATGAAATTTTCAAGCGGACCCAGATACATTCGACGCAAATATATCCACCACAAATTTGCAAACAAAGTGGTGGATGAAAAGCGGATACATTCACTACCCGGTTTAGAGTGTACACTACAAAAAGAACATTTTCATTTTAATAAACCATGGTGGTCGCGAGCAGCCTCGACAAGGAAGTCGCGCCATCTATCAATACGAAAGCCAAACCCATCCCGCAACTAGACTTGGCCGTTTGCGTCTCCGCCAGCCGTTGGCCATGTCTAGTTTCTCGGCCTTATTTACAGAAAGAGTGCTACGCTTTGTAATTTTACAAGTAGTGAAAATGCAGTTTCTAGAACCGGAGTTGTATATACTGCATTTTATGTATACAGCAACGCATTGTTTACAAACAAGCCCATCAAGCGTCGAGGCATGCGCCGTGCCGACAGCAGCGCAACCGCAGAGGCTAGTCGTCAGAGTGTGGAGGTGGTCTATATAGTCACTGACAGCCTATGGAAGGCCGGGCCTGGTCTACTATGTTCATGCTTCTTGGACACCATTATTGGCTAATGCTGCCATTCCATTTGCTCGAGGAGCCATGAGAGGATGCTTGGGCTCGCCGCGACCTGCATTTCTTGTCGGTGGCCATTGAACGTCCACTGAAATTAAACTTACATTTTCCCGCCGGTCATAGTTAGGAGATAGTATTTCTGGTATTGCTGTGCTAACCGAGACATGGTTGCAGCCAGATGTTCACGATGACGAGCTATTTCCCGATCACCTTAATCTCTGTGTCTACCGAAAGGACAGGCCACTCCAACGCGGTAGTGGTGTTCTCATCGGAGTCAAAAGGCATATCACTTCGTTCTGCATTCAGTTACAATGCAATTTGGAAATTACTTGTGTCTGTCTTTGTTCAGCTATAATAAAGCTGTACTTGCTCTCTGTTATAGACCCCCGAATAAAGAATCTGCATTCAGAAGTGAATTGCCTAAAGTCCTATTGGGATTAACTGAACGTTTTCCAAAAGCGAACCTTCTGTTATTCAAAGATTTCAACTTTCCCAATATAAGCTGGTCAAATCTAACAGCCGATACATCACCTTGAATCTCGCGAGCTTCTGGAACTATGTTTGCTTTTTAATCTAACCCAGGTCGTTATGAGCCCAACCCGTGGGGATAACATCCTTGACCTTGTACTCACGTCCTCCCCTGATCTCGTTCGATTTGTTACCTACAGCAATGGATTCAGTGACCATAAACTTTTGCACATATCGCTGTCCCTTCCCATTTTGGTTAAGATGCCTGTTAAAAAGGTGATACGGGACTACACTAGAGCATATTTCGTGTCAATGGACAAATCTGACCACTTTTTTGCAGTCGTATCAAATCCACTTTAATCTAAGGAGTGGGAATGAAAAGTGGATTTTATATAAATAAATTGAATGACCTTATTCGGGCATTTGTACCTACTCTGCGGTTCCGAAGCGATGGTTGCCAGCCCAGGCGTTACAAAAGACTGAAGTCACTTGGCAATTAGAAAAAAACGTCTCTTTCGCAAAGCAAAAATGACCAGATGTTCAAGCGATTGGGAGAAGTATTATGCTTGCCTTAAGGCTGCGGTCCCACGGCGGCCATGACATATGACGCTATCCGCACGTTCTCGAAATGCGATCGTGGCGTGTTCAAGCTTGGTAAAATTATATGTTATATATCATCTTGTAGTGTATAACATTATCTTTTATCTGATGTAGGATTTGTTTTCTTAGTGCAAAAAGCTAATTCAGAGGGCACCCGCGAACATTGACCTTTTCGGCAAAACATGGTTTCGTAGTACAGTTGTACAGGGTGCACTATTGGAGCAATTTCTTTCAAAATTTAGAATGCTATAGACGAAGAGTGCGTTCATTGTCAACGGAAGCCCTTTTTTCGTTTTTTATTTTATTTTGACAGATATTTACTTTAGAAAAATTTACTTTGCGGAAGCACTTCAGTCGCGAAGTTTTGGACGCCTACTCGGTCATTTTATTTGAAACTTTTTATATCAGTTTGTAATTATGGTCGAAAGAGTTACACTAAATTTCATTGCAATATGGCTTAAACTTTGTTCGGAATGCTCACGTGAAAAGTGACAAAAACAGTTAATTTTGGCAAACTTCATTTGGTAGTACAGTGGTACAGCGCTTAGGGATTGGCACACATGAATAAAATTGTAGGCCCGAAAAGAAAAACATATTCTGCTTTGCAAAGCGAGGCCCTTTTTCGAAATTTCACTTTTGATTTTCCATAAAAAAAGTTTGAATATAGGTGAAATCACGTATTTGTTGATAGTCAAAAACGAGTATTTTGACCCCTTTTGGCAGACATTTAGGCAGGTATTTTTAGTACAAAATAGAGTTTACTGTCCCAGGTCCTCATTACTAGCCCACATTTTTGCTAATCGAGCCTATTTATTAAAAAAATCATAAAACATACAGAAAATACAAATTGGATGTCTGGTTGCGCCCTCTATGTGGCGGTGGCTGAAATGTGACTACTCGAGGTTCAGGAAACTTCCGAGGATGGCGCTGATTCCAGCTGTGGTTGCCAGCTTTGGAAACTGGTTGTACACTTGGCTTCTTCCGTTTCTTGCAAAATAACGTGCTGGAAAACTTGGTCGAAACTCGTGAGGTCCTTTATAACACGGTACTTTCTGCTAATATAGCTTTTAGGAAGAATTTCAGTAGCTTTCATATTGTCAAACGATTTTTTTTTTTTTTGCGAGGCTCCACCGGTTCAGTTTGCTGAATAAATCGTTCACGCAATCGATATCGAAGTTTCAAATTACCGAAATGCCAGAATCGCCAGTTCCGCGTAGATACGCAGCGTGACGCACGTGCTTCTGGTGCGTGTGCACGTACGTGTTTGCTGCGTGGTTCTTCGGTTGCTGCGAGTTTTCGCGTATTTATTGCGCACTGCTTACCTCCGTCTGCCCACGCCTCTCATCCTTGTAACTACCCCTGCTCTGTTTGCCTAGCGTGAAGTTTGTGTCCGTCTTTTCGTTCGCTGACTAAGCTCGTGTCGGTGTCCATCCAACTGGCTGCTGTTCGTGTTTGCGTACCCTGTGTGTCGCTTTGATTACTAGGTCCCCTGCTTATGGGGCGGAGAAAGCGGTGGGCGTCGCGCCAGGGGTGGGTCGTGATTGGGGAAACAGCTTAGCAGCCGACGCCGACTTCGGCGCGTTTTTTCTGCGCACGCGCGTACTGTCATTGATATCGCTACTTTGCGCCGTGACGATGCGCTGATCTACAGGCCGGTCGGCGCTCGCGTGATATTGTTAAAAATTCTCGAGCGTGTATTTAAGTTTCGAAAGCCGTAATAGCCACGGTATGCCAGCAGCCGGCATACCGTGGCTCTGAAAACAGATTGCTAGGAGTGCCCTCTCATTCGCTGGTTCCACGCTGGGTGCGCGCAGTCCGTGCTTCTGGCCGCCCCGGCCGCCCAAATGCGTTTTTCTGATGCTTGTTTTGTTTTCAGTAAACAGACAATAGTTTCCTGCTGATATTCTCCTTTATAATCTTCACTCTTGACAACTGTTCAGTGTTCGAAGGAACTCCGTCAAATTTGACGATAATGCATGTGTAAGTACAACTGGAACCTCATAGTTGCAAGAATATTTTTCCTGGATTGTCTGCAATAGAGTGCCTCCATGTGCGCTTCGCGCACATGAAGGCTCCCTAGTCTGCACCTTTCTGATAATATGATCGGTCTCCATAAATTGCACTTCCCCGCTTCGGGAGCACGGCCAGTGGTGGTTCTCTGTCGGTCATCGAACCTCACACACGTGAAGCGTTGTCAAAGCTGTAATATACCGGGCGTTTTATTATTATGTTTTATTTTTGTTTCTTTGTTTTTTTGCTGAAAGAAATTATACTTTTGGTATTCCCGGGGATAACATTATCGGCCGCGGCGGACGTAAAAGAACGAGCGTAAATTGACAGTTAGTGGCCTAATAAACTAAAATTTGCCATTTGCGAACGCTGGAGAGGGGGCGACCTCCTCTCCCCCGTTCGCTCCGCTGAAGTGGAACAGGGTGGGAGGACCTCCCACTTCGTTCTTGACCTGTCACCGACTACAGTTGCGAATTCCACTTGTCGTTTTGGAGCGATGACGAGATAGAGCTGAGTCATGTATTGCGTTCTCTGAGATGAAGAACGCAATGCGCGCAGAGTTGCTCCACGTATGCACCAGTCACCAGTAAAAACGACCTGTCCTCCGAGGAGGTCGAGCGAGACGCCGGCGGACATGGGGGTCGGTCACCTCACCGTCACCACCGTCTACCGTGCCTTCAAAAACACGGGGCGCAATGTGCTTCTGCAGTATAACAAAAAATTGAACAAACAAGGTGCAAACTTTCATTTTTTTCCTAAGTCTGGTTTGCAGGGCTGAACAGAATACAAAAACGATACGCCGTGCAGGGATGACGTCGACTACAATGGTACACGATCATAACAAGAGCACAAATCCTGCCACATTATTTTGCTACAGTGATAAGAGCATATATATCTTTGTCCTCGATGCAGCAACAGAGACATTATTTCCAAATTAGAGTTCGAAGTTAGCCTTCGATGCTAGCACTGACCAACTCACTTCACTCACAGGGTGAAAACGTGAAACTTCGTATCATTCGGACAGAGATCGAAAAATAACACGCACCGCTTCAACCAACTTGGACACCCCAAAATAATTAACTTTAGTGGATCGCACGCAAAAGCTAGCTTCGCGTACGCAATAAAATTGCCGGTCAAAAGTACGGTTTTGCAACCAAAATCAGCATATGAGTCATCAAATTATGAAGAAAAAGCAGGTGTGAGCGTGCCAAAAATATTCGACATTTATTGTTGTCAATATTTGTTTTTCTATCCACGTGCTTATGTCGCAGTGGAAAGCCGTGAAACTCCCTATAAAATTATTTTTGGCAGTGTTTGCGACGGTGCTCGCTCGATCGTAAAATGCCGCTTTGTTGCTACTTTGGCGAATCAAACAAGGAAGCCACGTTCACCTACAATGCCCTGTCCACAAGAAGGGAAATCGAAATTTTCGCTTCGTTTTCCTTTTTTTTAAATATTCTTCTCTTCTGTACGATATAGGTGGTATTCACTGAGCCTGCAGGTTCGATTTTGCCAGGGAGCGCCACCGTCGATCCGCCATCTTCGAGGTCTCGGTTTGACTGGCTTGGGTACGCTACGCGATCGTCCGCTGCTACTGTGTGCTAATTTCCTATCGTTGAACAGAAGGGAGAAGAAAAGTTAGTTTCGGGGGCGGGCCGTTTTCCTTGTTGCCGCCAAGTACCGTGTCTAAAGGCTGAACCGCATGTAAGCAATTTGGCGAGCGACGGGACGAGACGAGCGACAGCGACGAGACAAGCGACGACGACCCGCTTCGCTGTCGCTCGGTCACTCGCGCGACGTGGCAAACCGCATGAAAGCGACGGGAGCATGCGACCAAGGCGATAAGCGACCCTTTATAGAAATCCAAAAGCCAAGCGACGCGACGACCGACCGCGAGAAATCTCCGTCGCTCGTCGCCGACCCCCGTCGCTCGTCGCCGACTCCCGTCGCTGTCGCCATCGCTCGCTAAATCGCTTACATGCGGTTCACCCTTCACTGTCACTCGTCGCGTAGCTCGGTTTTGGGATTTCTAGAAAACTTAGTGCTCCTCGCCTTGGTCGTGTCCTCCCGTCGCTTTCATGCGGTTTGCCTCGTCGCGCGAGTGACCGAGAGGCAGCGAAGCGGGTCGCCGTCGCTTGTCTTCCCGCTCGCCAAATCGCTTACATGCGGTTTTTAAATCGCTTGGACTAATGAAAATGCGCCGCATTTTTTATAAGCTGCGCACCCTGTGAGCCGCACGGTATGTTTCTGCACAGGAACGAACACCGAAGGCACGACGTATGTACGACACAGCGTCGATGGAGCCACACGGTTACACGGCCGTAGTACAGAAAATCAGCTAGAGAAAAACAATAATGAAACTAGCAAAACAAAACAAAGAGTAATCACACCGTGCTGCAAAAGCACCAAAGTAGAAAAATTAGTTCTTGCAAGAGCTACCGCCGTCGGCACGGCGGGCGACACGGAGCGCTTCATGGAGCCGAGGGAGCAACGCGGCCGCGGTAAACGAGTCCGATCGCGACAAAAACAAACTAAAACACACAAAAAATACTCCCACAACGCTTCAGAAGTACCAAAGTATAAGAATAACCCCTAGTTTCGATCAAAAAGACCCTTTAAAGTTGTAAAATACTGCTAAACCACGCTCAAAAGGTCCGGCCAGATGGCAATCGCGATAGCAAGAGACCTCGAAGATGGCGACCGCGGTGGGCGATGGCAGCGAACCTAGCGAGTGACGTCAAGTGAATGTCACCTATAGGGTATGAATTCTCATCCTTCCCTGTACTCTCGCTGCGACGAACAGTCCGATAAACGAGTCACCCTATGACAAAGATGGGGGTCCCGAAAATCTCCTAAAATCGTGTTTGTTCTCAGAGACACATCCGTGTGTAAGAAAAACCGCGGCCCTCTCCACGAAGTACGGACATATTTGATAAATAGCGTTGACTTGAGGTTGAACTTTTCATTTGCTTTGTAAACACAAGCGTGACGTCACGTGCGCATCCCACGCGACCCGACTGAAATCTGAACTGGTGTACTAGGTGTGGACAATAGGGCATTATTTTGACTTCCCGGCCGCGACGACCTTGGCGAGGGAGGACAGATGGGGGTCCCGAAAACTCCTAGAATCGTGGTTTGTTCGCAGAGACACACACATCCGTGTGTAACAAAAAACGCGGCCCTCTCCACGAAGCTTACACAGGCATTGTTGTGTAACTACTGAAGATGCCTCCCGCAAGGGAGGCGAAACTGGTCAGAACTTCAGCTTGGGCGAGTTGGTTATTCATGATTCATGGAGGCGTTTATTCAAGGAGGCGTTTATTCATGGAGGCGAAACGTCTAGTGAAATTGTTTTTTTCCTGTTCTGTGAAGTCGGTGCTTTTATTTTAATTATGTTACCAGTCGGCCTGTGTGACCAGTGCTCATTTGAAGAATCGCCTTTGTCTTTCCTGAACCCTAACAAAAACACCCTTATAACATTTTTTTTTTTACTGTTCGGCTATGTTGGCGTAGCCTATAATCGACATAATTTTTGCGAAAGCCTACTTTTATTTTATAATTATCTGTAACGATTTCTAATTGAAGAAGTGACAAGTATAATAATTATATTATGATTTCATATCAAAATTCGACGAACCGGGAGATGCGAAATTCGGTGAAACAGCTTTTCAAAAAAGTATCCGGTGCCCGAAACTTGCTTATATTAAAATGTCTAACATGTGTATGTGTTCTAATACAAAAGATGAGTGCAATGTGGAAACTGAATGGCCTCACAGACAATTGTGAACGAGTTGGAATTTTTGATGAATTACCCTTTGTCAAGTCATCCTACTACCGATTGGCCTCTTCAATCAATTGCCCGTCGACAAATATTGTTGTTGGTTTATTTGCCATCTGCTGTAAGGGGAGAGTGTGGGGCTCGTCAAGCCGACATCTGCCAGCATTTTCATCACGCCTCCAGCGCCTAGACTGACGCCGACGAGTTGGCCTAGAAATAAATACCCACGGACTATACTATAGCCGCTAAATATCTCTACGCGAGCATGATTTGTTTTCAAAGGGGCACCCGCCTGTCGGTGCTTCTTTGAATTATACATACGTCACGGTCAAAACGTTCCGCAGCTAATGAGTGAAGGCCGACCAACCTATTTTGTCCAATTGTCCGTGTATGGGAGATGAGAATGCCACTGCGTCAAAGGCAAGACGTGTGCGAGCGTTGCTAAAAATAGAGACCACTATCGATGTTTTAGTATACATGGTTTCATTCTTAGTCAGAGCGCAAACAGAGGTTAGATGTCACGAAAACACATACACAAGGACAAAAAGCACTTTATCACGGCGCATTGTATGAGTTGTTATATTAGTGGGTGGAATCACCCAAACAAAGATAGTGAACGCCGTGGCGTTTAGGTGTTGAGCTGTTGGTGATGCTTGATCGGCGCAATGTGCCAGTCGAGCTCCAACTGAGGGTGATATGAGGCGGGGCAGCTCTGTGGTTTTACTTGTTGTTTATTCTGGTGTCTTTCGTTTTTGCGCGAAATATTGCAGACCACAACAGCTAGGCATCTTCGTCCGATGAAGCTCTGTTTTATTGATTGGTGTTTCATCGAATAGTGGACATTTCATCGAACACCGCTTCATTCAACGCCAACTCATCAAGTAGCTTGATCGAATTATGTTTCTGCTATCAAATTATTGCAGATATAATAACTACGCTCGTCATATTTTGTAAATAACTGTAGCCTTTAGCGAAAATTCTGTTGCATAGTTCGTTTCGGCCATCAGCAAATAGTGAAAAATATCTATCTACCTATCTCTCTCTCTCTCTCTCTCTCTCTATATATATATATATATATATATATATATATACAAAGGCAAACATGCGTACTGTCAGAGTTACTAATTCGAAGTTTACTACGACGCTTCGAGCGGGGACCACTCTTCATCACCTAATGAAGAACGGTCCCCGCTCGAAACGTCGGAATAAACTTCGAATTAATAACTCCGACAGTACGCATTTTTGACTTTATATATATATATATATATATATATATATATATATATATATATACATTTTACTAATACAATGTCTGGACATTTACACTTACCAAGTAACCATTTTCAGCTGTGATTTGACACTGTGTTGCGCTTATTCCGCTCTTATTTATTTATTTTTTGTTTCTCTTGTTTCTGGCCTTTTTAGTATAGGCTTCCACCAGCTCGCTTGCGCGTGAACTCTAATTTCAAGTGAAACGAGTTTGTAAATTAGGGTGACACTATATAGGTTTGAAATCCTATACCAATTTTATTGCCATTTGGTGAGCCACGTACGAATTTTGAAATATATCTTTTCATCCAAATAATCGATTAGTAAATTGAATAGCGATTCGGACGAATTTACTACGGCGGGAAGAACGAATTTGCAAATCTCATGGCAATTAGGAAATTTCAGCCATCCTTGGTTTCCGATTGGTCGCGCTCAGTAGCGGCTCCCTGCGCACAGAGTAGCCTCGAGTCGGAATTCGCGGAGTCTCTACTGACCGGCCAAAAAAGTGCGGCGCTTCAACTGCACCCGCCCAGACGACTTGATGTATTTGTATACGCCCATGACATCGGCCGCGATCGGCGATTGAGGTTCCGTTAACCGACGCAAGCGTCAGCGGACGTCTCATATTTCCATACTCTCATTTAACTACAGAAACAAAAACAATAAAAACAATCATCCAGTTCATGCTCATTATGTTCACCACTGACAAGATAGTCGGTAGTCGACGAGTTTCCGTGCAAAGCCGATCAAAACGAGGCACCAGATCAACTTTTACGGCTGCCATCAGGAAAGATCTGGCTTGTCGCGTTCCCTCAACGTCACTCCGAATATTGTTTGTGCCCCGCGCACCATCCTCTTGTAGCAATATTTTTATTGTCCCCATGTGATTTCTTTTTTATGTTCTTACTGGTGTTTGATCATAATTCGGTCATTGAAATAGTTTTTGCTGCCGACCCTACCATTATTTTGACCCTCTGGCAGCAAAGGAATATTATGCCGGCATTACACACGAAATAAGAATGTAGACACTCCGTCCCATATCTCAAATTACATCACAATGTGTTTACACAACTGTAGTGCAGAGGTACGATGAGCAGGGTCTGAGAAAATATTAGTTTCAGTATTTTCAAAAGAGCGACGAAACAAAATAAAGAAAGGACCGCCAACCGGCAGCGCGTGCAAGCATAGGCAGTAGTGACAGGAAGCGCGAGGTGTGTCTTTCGTACGGCCGGCATCAACTCACGCACTGTCCGAAGATGTACTCTGTTTTACTCGTTGGATTGCAACGCTGCGGAATGTAGGCGTGTGATTTCAGAAAGCGCGTCCTACCATTTCTGCGCGCGAGTGCTCCTGCAACCCAAGCATTGTATACAGTTACGTCCTCGCGCCCGTGCCTTGGCCAGCCCCGTACACAACTTATGCAGTATCGAAAAGGCATAGTTCAAAATTGACGGTCCCACTTTTCCATACCGCTTCAAAACCCCATCTCGCTCAAATCACTTGGCAGCCGACAATTTTGGCAGGGGGCCTCAAGTTGGGGATTATCCGGTACATTGTCCTCCCAACAATGAACGTGGGCGCGACGCGCCAGAGGGTGAACACGTGAAAGGAGGGGCGTAAGAGTGGAGAAGGAAACTCAAGGTCGCAAGCGACGGGAAAAAGGGTTTCGAAATTGGCGCGCAGGTTTTGCAGCACTTGCTCATACGGACAGCCAACGCCGCCCTGGTGGTTCAACTAATGTTTTGTTCAAGATGGCCGCCGTGGTACCGCAGCCTTAAGGATTATATTCGTCTAATAAAAGCTTAAAAAAGAAAATAGTTTAATCGGGACCTTCCAACTATCCTTCAGAACAACTCCAAAGAGTTTCGGAATATAATCACGTCAAAAAACAACAATGATATCATTCAACTTATCGATGAGGGTGGCAACCCAGTTGAGGAAAGAATGTGCTCAAAGATATGAATACCTTTTCTGCATCTATCTTCACGGACGAGTGTCCTTTAAAGGGGAACTCCGCCGATTTTTTGGTAGACTTCGATTTGGCTGGAAATTTGAAGACCGCATTAATAACCCTTTCTCAACCGATAACCAATATATTAAAAAAATTTTTTTTCCGGGAAGTTATTAAATTTTCAAGTTACGCCGGCCGCGAGGATTCCAGGAGGTAAAATCTCTACTGGCAACAATGAAAAATCCCTAGTTATCCTACCCGCGTACGTCACGGATGTGCAGGCGAACGAGCGACTCGGGCAGCCGCGATGTGGCTTTCCGGACGCCAGCGATCGAGATAATTTATTTTGCAGCTTCAAGGTTGAAAGTTCCTTTGCAGTGGGTAGCAATCTGTGCTCCGCGATTGATCGTAGAAACAGCGCCGGAAAATAGCTTTTTTTTTTTACCCTTGTTTTGGTGGGAGAAAACAAAAAAGCGTTCTCCGGCAGCAATGGAGGCCATCCGCGTCAAGGTGCTTTTGCGCGAGCTGTGTGCCGAAAGAACTCGCGTCACGTGAAACATTTTCACTTTTGACTTTTGCTCGGAGTACTTTAAATTGCGTGCCGCGAGTTGAGTATTCTTCACTAGCTGGAACAGCTTCAAGAGCGGCAAGCGCAAACTCAAGCTAACTGTGACCATTACGACATCCGTCCAAAGAGCGCTAATAATCTCGAGAAATATAGTACACAATCTAGCACTATAGTCGACATTTTGCACAGTCATATTTGTTATTCACAATTGATTCAGTGAGTTTTTTTATATTTTTTATAAACACTATATTTGTTTCGGACGTCGAATCTAGTCCGGGCTACTCTCGGAGTTACACTCACGCGGCCGATATGTTCAAGACGAGAAGTAAAATGTCTAAACAAAGTTCAAGTCTTAATTTTTTCATGACTTTCGACATATTGTTATTTCTATCTGCTATTACAGAGGTTTACGGAGCAGGTGTTGAGCTCCATTAATATACGATAGGGCCTTGCCTGGTTTGTAAAGTGGTTGGCGTGCATTATTCTCTGTAAAAGAAGTGATGAAAACGACTTTAATTTATTCTATTGCGAAAAAAATTTTATAGGGAGACAAGTTTTTTTTTAAACCATGAAAATAATAATGTCGTTGAGGGGAGGCATGGAAATTTACAGCTGATGAAAACTGTGCTAAACCAACTTAATTTTAAAAAAGAAATAAATCTTAAACAGAATTATTCCATTCTCATGTGCCCTCATGGATGTGTGTTTGAATGCGTTGCATTGAAACACCCGTCCCTGAGAATTCCCATCCATGCGTTGCATTCTACTCCAAAAGTAAAACAAAAATTAAAGGTACACACTTTTTTAGTAACTTTTGTTAACCTACTTTGAACTAAAAGATTTATGATGTCTTTCTGTACCTCATGCACTAATGTATCTTCAAGAAAGTGTTCTTTTTTTGGAGATGAACAGTGTATTTGTGTATTTTATACACATTCCATTGCACCTTGATGTTGGCTTGATGGTTGCGAAGTTCATTTAATCGTCATTTTAGCACGATCTTCATGACTAGTAACCTGCCATCTGATCTATACGAATGCAGTTCATTCCGTTCTATGCATTTCATTGTTTACGAGAATCACAGTCTGCATGTCTTAGGTCCCAGCCCAGCACGCACATGTGCATCGCTTTGGAAGTCGAGCAATGGACGCGCCACACGCACGAACGCTGAAAATGGCATCGAGCAGAAGCGCTTTTCAGAAATGGTCTACAGATCTTTTGCTAAGTTACTTAAGCACCAAGGAGCATATTTATGCCACAAGAATAGTTACACGTTCTGACGACTGCAACAGTAACTTTTCAAAAGAAAATCTTAAACAAATTTCACGTTCCTTCAGGTCATACGAGCGTGTGGGGCATCTGTACCCACATTCCGAGCATTTTTCGTGGTGCTTTGGCAATTCGTCAAAAAATGTATTGCGTGACTCTTCGACCTTTCTTCGCCAGCCATCTTCTCATAAATAGATAACGGAATTACTAGCGATATCCCGAAACTAGCGAGCCGCGGATTAGGCGTAGCGAGTTGCGAAAACGGTTTTATGAAAATTGCAATTGCTCCCGTTTTCATTTTTTGCTTTCTTATAGTTATGCATCAAGGCCAAGGCCATACTTTGTGCAAATATATATAATTATCAACTCCAAACAGCACGAACGCCCAGGTTGTCTTGCTGTTAGGCGCGAGAAAGGCGGGCGCGAGCGTACTCGATTGCCGGCCGTGCGCATCGCTGCACAAAAGTGACGTCACGCTTGGGCGGCGGGGAAAACTGGGGAAAAACTAGGGTGAACAATGTTTCGGTTTCGGCACCAAACAAAATATCACTTTTTTTAAATTAACTAGAGTGGATCTGAGAGAACGAGATAGCGTTTCAGAATCAGGAAGCTATCCGCATTCAGATTATTCCTTCGGATTAGGTAGCTCGAAAAGTAGGCGGAGTTCCCCTTTAAATGTGCCTGAGCTACCCGCCGTTCACTACGAGCCCATGGCCCCTATCGACGTCTCATCGGCCGGTATTGACACCCTTATCGATGGGCTCAAGCTTTCGTCATCCTCAGGGCCAGATAACATATCATCGAAGGTTCTGAAAATTACTAAGATTGTATCTAGTGAAATTGTGCAACTTATATTTGATCAGTCACTATCTGAAGGTTGTCTTCTATCTGATCGGGAAGTAAATAGGATTGTTTCAGTCAAAAAAAAAATGATGATCGCTCCTTGCCTTCAAACTATCGTCCCATTTCACTAACTTCCGTTCCATCTAAACTTCTTGAATATATAATTTATTCCCACATAATGTCGCATTTAGATTGTATTGACTTCTTCTATCATCACGAACATGGCTTTCGCAAAGGTTACTCTTGTGAGACGCAACTCTTTGAATATACACATGACCTTCATTGCAGCCTTCAATGTCGCAACGAAACAGGCGCAATATTTTCAGACTTTTCCAAGGCGTTTGATCGTGTCCCACATATTCGTTTATTCTCTCAACTTTCTCGCCTTCATCTACACACCCAAGTCTTAATGTGGATATGTAATTTTCGTGACTCGTGAATGCAGTACACAGCCTTGAATGGGTACGAATCAGATTTAATTAATGTCACGTCTGGTGTGCCCCAGGGAACAGTGCTTAGGCCTCTTCTTTTTCAAATATTTGTTAATGACCTTCCAAATTCTATTTATTGTCACATATGTATTTTTGCAGACGACTGTGTTCTATATCGCGAGATCATCTCACCTAATGACTGCAAACTCATCCAAAAGTATCTAGATACTGTCTCTCAGTGGTGTAGCAACTGGTTGCTGCCACCAAATAATTCTAAATGCAAATTAATCCACTTTTTCTCGTAAAAGAGTCCCTTCTTTCTTTCAGTATGTGCTCGGCAACGAGATCATTGAAGAAGTCGATAGGTATAAAAATATCGGTGTCGTACTAATTAATCATATTAACACAATTTCTTCGGACACAGCAAGGACCCTTGGTTACATACGGCGTTGCCTGAATGCTGCTCCTCCAAAGCTTAGGAAACTTGCATACGAAACCTTCATTCGGCCAAAATTAGAATATGCTTCTACAATATGGACTCCGCACCAAAATTGCTTGATCAGCCAACTCGAAGCAATTCAGAACCGAGTAACCCGTAACATTTCATAAAACTATGACTATAAAAACAGTGTCTCTGCTATGAAAACGAGCCTAAATTTATCAACGCTGGAGGTACGCCGCAAGGTTGCACGTCTTTGCTTACTCCATAAACTTTACCGCTACCATCCCAGTGTTCGAAGCTGATTCCTGCGCAGTCCCGCACGGACATCTCGTCGCCTCAATAACTCTTACAATTTTCAACGTATATCGGGTTTCAGTGATGCCTTTAACAAATCATTTCTCCCATTCACAATTGTGGACTGGAACAATGTTCCAGAATCGCTCATTAAAAAAACTGACCCTGTGCTTTTCAAAACTCCATTATGTTGTATTTTTCCACGCCAGATTAGGATTTTCTAGCTACGTTTCATGAGTGTGCGCTGTTATGTACTTTTTATGTATTTTTTTTTCATTCCTTGTATAATTTCTTGTGTTGCCCCCTCCTTATGTAATGCCCTCAAAAGAGGACCCTTAAGGATTAATAGATGAAATGAAATAAAGTGAAATACTTAACGTTGTGCTCACATTCTACGGTTGTCCTTGTCACTGTTTTTGATATAAATAAATAAAAATGCAATCATCGTAATACAAGGTGGTCGCGATTCGAGCTAAACGCCAATAGTGTAAGAAAAAAGACAGTTTTTTTCCCAGGCGTCTTATATTACAATATTTCTTTGAAGCGAAGTAGAAAAGCAAGAAAGAGAGAAAAAAAAAAAGAAGACAAAGTGAAATTAAGATAAAGTGCGGTAGCCCACAGTTGAAGCGAAACGGTTTTAATTAAAATCCGGAAATCTTGTTTTTATTGTGCCAGTGGTTCGGACGACTGACATGTTAGAGAAAGCACTTTGTCACGTTCAATTTCCGAAGCGCTGGGAGGCTTAAGAACGGGCACGTCTGCCGGAATTTTCGCCAGGAGAAAAGCTCTAATTTCTCAGAGGAAAGATACCGTGAGGAACCGCAATGTCTATGGAGCCTTAGACGCTTCACTCATTATCGTAATATACTCTACTAGTTTCGGATGTACACTTTTTATTGGGATATTCGTAGATCGTCGCGGTGTTTTGGATTGGCTGAATTTCGGAGTTTTTATACATTTCCTGAAAGTAGTGTGGCGAGAGCTTTTAAAAGTATTTACCGAGGTTCTGATGAATTGCAGTCTAGAATTCGCAATTCGAAAAATATGGAAAACACAAATTTATTCAATAACAATTGAATTGAGAGAAATAATATTTTTTACTCGTTTTTTGTTACGTGGAATTGACGTTTGAAAGAACAATAAAGTAATTATGTCTAGACCAACCGACACTCTACGTTTGTTCTGAAGCGAGAATATTTTGCAATATTTTCACTATAGTGAATTGTTAGCAAGGAACTGTAATATAGTATTTCATATAAAATATTTTTACATATTTCTTGTCAAGTTTTTTTACAAAAAAAAAAACAAAAATACTTTAGCATGTGTATTTTTTTATTAAATAAACGGCAAAAACAATCAGTTTAGGTCTACTTTAATGCTACGAATCTGACTAAAACGTTCTTTATTTCCGGGCGGTTGCTATTTGGTTATTGAGACATGCTTTGACATATTAAATATTGGGTTTGATCGATTCCCGTGTTTTAAACGTTTATTGGAACATTTCAATTTTGACCTCTTCCGGCCTGTTCTCAGCAAACATCAAAGCAAATAAGTTGTAATGAAAAGAATATTAGACAAAGTGATAGCTGTTTTAACAACATTATTACATTCGATATTTTAGCTAATATATAAGGACTCGAATCCTCGGTCGCGCCTTGGAGAATGACCTTCCTCAGATAAACGCCGTTGCCTGAATACTTCTCAAAAACGCGAAGACAATACTAAGCCAATACACAGAAATCCCTCGCTCAGAAGTTACTGAGTGAAGACTTGACATGCAAACTTTTCAAACAGGACCGCTCGCCGCACGCGACTGGCGTCTTCATCGCAAACCTTCTACTCTTGGCTGCAGTCTACCTCGACCCGAACCCCCTCGCCTCCCAAGAAAAGAGGAAGATGGAACAGACAAAACAACGACTAAAGATAGTCCCACTATTCGAACAAGCAAGTCACGGCCAAAAATTGGAGAGGGTAAACTGAGGTAAATGCTAGCATATGCTTCACCAGGAGAACGCACTGTACTCGAATTATTTGCATTGGACAGCGGGCCTATAGCGGCAAACCCTCCCTAAGCGGTTTGGAAACCCCAAATGGTAGGCTACTCATGCGCATCGTGCTGTCCATGCTGTCGCGCTTTTGCGCTGTGTCGACGTGGAGGACTGCCGTAGGCTCACCGACATACTGGGTTGCGTCAAGACAGCAGAGACGGCTTTTTCCGCGGTCTTAGTGGGGTTACCAGGCATCTGGTTGAAATGTCCGTCGGGTCAAAACGCACAACAGGTCACGTGAGACGCGTGTCAAAATGTCAATCGAGACGAAATGTCCGATCGGGTCGAAATGTGCACCAAATCAAAAGGTCTATGGGGTCCTTTTTTTTTTTGAAGCACAAAATATATTTTAGCTCTACGCCAATACCAAAATTTTGTCCGTCCGTCCGTGCCTCTTCCACTAAATTTAGCGGAAAAGTGGCATCACGTGACGTCACGTTACCTACACGCTTTGGGGAAGTTGACGGCACGTATCTTATACGTCAACTCAGTTTTCCTGCAAATTTAAGCGGGAAATTCAAGTCTTGTGGCCAAAACATGAATTCAGTTTCCCCCTAAATTTAGCGGGCAATCGACGACACTTGTCCTATACACCAATTCAGTTGCCCATTATTTTTAGCGGGAAAATTTACATCTAACCTAGACACAAATCCAGTTTCCCGGCTATATTTAACGGGGGAAATCGACGTCGCGTCAACTGACGTCAAGTGACCTATACAACTTTTCAATTTCATCGCTAAACTTGGCGGTATAATATACGTCATGTGACACAGCAATCCCCACACCCCTTCCTTCTGCTCCCTCCCCTCCTTTTCCCTCCCAATCCTTCCCCCTCTTAGCGACACCGTTGTTGTTAGGTGCTCATTATACGACTTTGAAGGGAAAGATGTGAAGGTCGCAGACAATTTTCCTATTTGCAAGTTTTGGAGACCCGACAAATATATTCCTAAACTGGGTTCAATTCAGAACGCAGGAAAAACAAAAGCGAGTGAGAGCTCCGAAACCACGAAGTGTGCGAAAAGTAGCGTGGTATTTGAAAATTAACATTACACATAGGCTCCATGCCACCCTTTACTCAGTGCCCTACCAGTTGACCCAGTGACGAAGTGTCCTATGACGAATACCGTGAAAGAGCGCTGTGCCATTTCTTCTGTACCTCTACTTTAAAAGTTTATGCTACAAACTTCATAATCTACTGCTCGGTCAATTGCAGCCAGAGCTAGCGCATTGATGTTCCGAATTTCAAAATTAGCACGGGGGAAAGCAATTTGTTGCCCGTCATTTGGAGCCAGGGAATTACTATCCAGTTCGTTATTTTTTACAATCCTTCTTAATGTATTCTTGACATTACCTCATCCAAATGACAAAACATTCACTGTAGTTGTGTAGCATTTTTAGTTCTATCAAACCATAGGCACTACAAATACACAAGCCGTTGGGAGCAGATACAACACTGTATTTTTTTTTTTTTTTTTAGCGCTAGCACAATGAAAATTTGCTAGAACGTAAGAACAGCAGTTCGATACTGGATTCCAGTTTTTCCCAAGACAGCGCTACATCTTCATGTTGAACTAACGGTCAAAAACAATATCGTGCATACGGCAAATTTGAGTTTTTTTTCGCGAGTTTGGCATATCTTGCATTTCTCTAACAAATGTTCGAGATTAAGTGTAGTATACTGCGTATTCATTAGCGCGGGTGAATGATTCGCAGGAACAGTTGTTCATGATTGCTTTCAAGTTGATAAATGTGTGAAACTAAGTCTGCGAACGTGACCTATTTTGCAATTGATTTTTTTTCACACTCGGTCACATTTTTTATAGTTTTACCACTTTTTCTAAACGCTCGACATCTTGTTCCAACCTCTGGACACCATCTCGCGGATGATGAGCGGAACGTGATATTTCTTTTGTTTTTCAAATACTAAAAGCTGTTTTCCCAAACATATGGTACAGGAAAGTACAACACGGTTTGTTACAAAATTAAGAAGTAACTCAGATTTGCGTAAGCGGTCAGGGAATAACTGTTTGTGCAAGAACCTGTGTGTATTTATATACATATGTATAAAAGTCGGTATCAGCACAAGTGTTAAAATATGACCCAACCTGGTAAATGAGTCAAACAAACCAAAATGTCCATGTGGACAAAATTTCCACCCAGTCAAAATGTCCTTCCAGGTCAAAATGCCCATCGAGACGAACTGTACATCGAGTCAAAATGTTCATCCAGGTCAAGACGTCCATCGGGACATGATGTCCATAACGTAGAGTCAAAATGCCCAATGTTGGACATTTGGACTCGATAGGCATTCAGTCGCGATGAACGTTTGATCTGTGAACGGATTTGCACGACTATAGCTGGCGCAGCCAGCTCCCCCAATTTAAGGAGGAAAATACAAAGGTTGTGCGCATCCAGCCTTCATAAAAACGTAAAAGCTGTCGGCGCCAAGGCCATTGGATTTTTGGGAGTAAAGTCCTGTTCACACATATACTTCGCAGCGATATAAGCACAGCACTGATTTTGCGCTAAGCGCATGCTGAGAGGAGTGCTCACCAGAGTCGTATCGCACCGTCAAAACTTGCTCATGGCAGACAGTAAGTAGCTGACGATACTTGAGCAGCACTGTATCAGCGCTGCAGGGCATGTAGGAACCGGCCTTATATGTATTCCCTAGTAAAGTATTTGACGCTAGCTTCTACCAAGGGGGATACGTCACTTCCTTTTAAAGCACGCTACGTGCGTTCATACCTCTCCCCCATTAGTTGGTTCTTCTCTTTATCCGAGTTCAGACTTTTTTTAAAATATATTTTTCGATGTTCAATGAATCTCGTTTTGTCACGTATAGTGAGAAAGGCTCGCCTCGCGATAATGAAGCGCCATTAATTTTGGCACCGAGCTCCCTCGCTCGCACTAGCTCCTTGCCAAAGGAAGCCAAAACACGAAAGAGGGTGAAAAAGGCCAAAAAGCCCGCCTTTTTAAGCTGGCCCCAGCTCTGTCACTCACCAAGCGCGCTGCTCAGGACCTTAAGAAGCACCAATTATGCGGGGCGTATTGTGTGTACAGCCGAGCAAAAAATGTTGCGAAGCCTTCAGCACCGCATGTCCAGCACGGCGCTACTCAAATGCAGAGTGTATTCATGTATTCAGGGAGCAGCGGTTGCTCCGAATACTTCGCTAGACAATGCATCTTACTCTGAGAAAATCCAGTGGTATTAGAGCCTACAGCTTTTGTGTTGTTAGAATGGCTAAACGCTCGCAGGCATCAGGGGTTTCGCCTTTGAATCGGCGGGGGTGACTGCCGCCATCTACTGTCGCGGACAGTTTTCGAGAGAGCGGTAAGAGCCGTTTCTTTTACCTTGCGGGTCCGGTATGTCGGTGCGTCAGCGGCAGCCTTCTGCCTCGGCACAGCACGAAAGCGCAACAGTGTGAACAGAAAGTGGCGCATGAGTGCTCTCGGAAGTGGTGTCTCCAAAGCGCTTGGAGAAGATGTGGGCTCTGTAAATATGCTGTTTAATGCAAATCAGGGGAGCAGTTCAATAATAATAATAAAAATAATAATAATAATACTTTTATTTATTGTGCCTCGGAACAGCCGAGCCAAAGCACTGGTGCACACGTTAGTGTTAGAACAACAATACAAAAAAATAAAGAATAAGAAAGGTAAGAAAGGCAAATAACAAAATAGAACAGAGTACTCAGTAGTGACTACGTTTATACATCAACCATAAACATAGAGCAAGCACTTTTTTTTAATTGACACAAATTTCTATTGAAAATGTCTATATCAGATGAGTCCATAGGGTTAATATAATGTACGCTAAAGGTTCAACTGGCGCTAGTGTCTATGCGACTTCCGTGACGCAAATTGAAGCAGACAGCAACCAGTCTACTTTTGCGGTGCTCCTCTGCATTCCTATGGGAAAACGCGCGTACATTTTGTCTCTTTGCCGTAAAATAACACGGAACACTTTAATTATTTGGGTCTTACCGAATGGTATATACCTTGATTAACACTGTAAAAGTGTAATTGCTTTAGTTAGCGCACTTTTCTTCATCAGTGAACGATGTTTAACTTCGCTACATTTCAGTCCCAAACCTATGTTCCGCAGCAGGTGCGTAAAAACAAGCGCCGATTTTAAGCAAAATAACAATCGAAAGGAGGATAGAGTGTGTTCAAGGCTCGCCAGCATTCCGGTGACGCTTATATATTGAAAATATGCCAGTTTTGTCAGTATATGAAAATAACCCCGTCGTGCATCAGCGGAAAAAAAAAACATTCAAAAGGAGGAGAATATAGTCCGTGGGCTATGAAATTTGTCTCTTCGTATTGGTCTGCCGGGCAGCTTTTATCGGGCACTTGTTCTCAAAGATTTCGAGCGTGCGGGTGATATTTTGAACGTAGAACAAACATCTTCGCTCAGAGCGGAAAGAATAAAGCCGTACTTACTTATTTAAAATCGGAAAAGGTTTCGTGGCCTTCAATTTATTTTGATCGTACATGCACGGGTAATTACTGATCCAGTGCATAGTTCTTGCCGTCTCCCTTAATTTCCATATGTTCCTAGTTCGTTTGGCACGTATATCGCTCATGCTGAAAAGCGCCGACGTCGTGTTCGTGCTAACAGTGTCCGGCAGTGCGCATAAATGCACGTACGAGGCCGTTATAGTACTGTTTTTTAATGCAATGAATTTTAAAGAAAAACCCCGTAACTGACCAATTATTTCGTCTGCCTGACTGAGAAATGTTCCAAGCTACCTAGTACGTCCGAATTATTTGGGATATTTGCTCTTATGATCGAGCGCAGGAAGAAAATGCTCTCGCTTCTTCCCATAGAAATGCATTACCGGAAGTCAATTTTCGACTGGTTGCTGTCTGCTTCAATTTGCGTCAGCACACTAGCACCACTTGAACCTCTAGCGTACATTATAATAACTCTATGGATGAGTCTAGATGCTTTAAATAGTTTTGAATGCTGCCCGATGGTGACATAAAGTTTGTGGGGTCAACTTAGAACGTGGGGTGATTTCGAACATTTTTTCCAGGTATATGATAGTGCACAGATGAGACTAATGAGCTAATATCGAAGTAACAGTGTATACATTTAAGCAAAAACACAAGGCCGCGCGAACACCGTCTAGTTGCAAGTTCAGATATATGTCATGATTTCACGACTTCAAGGTATACGTATGAGTCATCTGAACATCTAAAATGATAAATTCTAGCAAACCTTTTTTCTATGCGTTCTAAACCTTTTGAAGCAGTCATACTAGGGCTGTTCCAGATCACTAAGCAAAAATCATGTTTTGGGAGAACTATGCTCCGGTAAAGCACGGATAAAAGGTATACAATGGAATACCTTGCCTAAATTGTGAGACTACACCGAGAAGTCTAAATCAAGAGCTCACAACATGCGACACATGCGAGTTGAAAATAAGTTTGGAGTCATGCATTACTCTAAGGTCATTTACACACAGTACACGGGTAATGGCCACTCTTTCTAAGCTGTACACAAAGGAATGCAGGATTAGTATTATAATGCAATTAAATGCAAGGGTACAAGCGAGCTGGACTGCTCGTAAAATATATAATATATATATATATATATCTTTTTTTTTAAAGTTGAGTGTAAGACCATCGTCTAGACACCACTGACATATAGCGTTAACGTGTTCTTGAAGTAGAATACAGGCACTTAATGTTAACATGTTTTTGTAGATTTTGAGATCGTCTGGAAACTGCAAGAGACGTGAATGATGAACGACGTCTTGGATGTCTTTGACGAATACATTAAAAAAAATAAGAGGTCCAAGGTTAAAGCGCTGGGGTACCCCAGATGGCACAAAAAAGTGAGACTTTGCATCAGCATAGCTGACACAACTTGCTCTTCCAGAAAGATGACTGTCAAACCAAGAACAATAATCATCACTGAGACTGTACACAGAAAGTTTATGTAACAATAGTTTATGATTCACATGGTCGACTGCCTTACTGCAGTAAAAATCCACAGCATCAGTTTGTCCTCGAGAAAAAACAGTGGGCGTAATATCATTTAAGAAGCACGCAAAATTCGTCTCAACAGAACGACCACTTATAAAACCGTGTTGCGTGTCAGGTATTACGCGCGTGAAATAATGTGTAAAATCCTTATGGATTATCGTTTCGAACACTTTCGACAAAACAGAGAGCTAAGATATCGGTCTGTACTTCCGAACATTCGTTGTGTTACCAGATTTTAAAAGTGGAATTACTGAGCCGTTTTCCCAGGCAAGAGGGAAAACTGAACGCTTCAGTGACAAACTAAATACGTGTTGAAGTACCGGAGCTAGAATGCTGACGCACCCCTTAACAAAACGATTGGTATGCCATCAAGGCTGCATGACTTTTTTGGCGGGAGCTGACCAATTGCCCCTATAATGTCGTCAAGACTGATAAGAGGAGGTAGAACATGGTCCTCAACAGCATGTGAGGCGTCTGAGCTATCAACAGCGGCCGATGAGTAGGTAGAAAAAAAATCAGCTGAGTGATTGCACACAGTTTTAGGGTCTGTGGAATGTTTTCCATCTATCTTCAGTGACGTCAGTGCATGTCCTATTGGACGTGCGCTTTCTAACTAAATGCCGACAATTCTAGGGACACTTAAGAACTTTGTCTTCAACGTTGTTTCGATAAGTTTTTTTTATCGCGGTTGTGAAGAGTCTTAAGAGTAGCTCTGCGTATCTTGAACCTGGCATAAACTTCTTCGCTATTTGTAGAGCGATATAGACGAGGCAAGTGCAGTTTCTTGTGCATGAGACGTTTCAGCTCGCAAGAAAATCAAGGGGGGCTATCTGTTGGATTGATGAGTTTGTCTTTTTGGGATAAGGTCTTCCATTCCGTTCAGCACTACCTCATTTAAAGCCGCGACGGCTTCGTCGACGGAATCTAGGCGAAATACGTTATCCCAAGCGTGCTCAGCATAAAAGCAGTACAGGTCGAGATAAGAGCTATTGGCGCAATAGAACCTAGATATGTCTATGTTGTTGACAGATGTAACCTGCACTTCAAGATTAAGAGAAAATGGGACATGCCACGCATCGACTGGAACGACTGGACTACTGACGCCAGCAATATTATAAGTTTCAAAATTAGTGAAAAAAACCTCTAAGGCATTACCGCATTCGTTTAGGGGAACTTCATCGCAATAGAGATCGTTGTGATTAAAAAAAAATTAAAAGCTGATTGCGTTTTGACAGCTGGCAGTTAAGGAGTCGCTGATCCACCGGTTTCCAGGCACGTTGAAATTGCCGAGAAGAACAATATTAAAATTAGTAGGGTCTAGTTAGTCCCATAAGGTATCCAAAACTTGCCCGAATACTTGAAAATTGATAGACGGCGGTAAATAAGAATTTCCGATCAAACGAGTTTTGGGCCCTCCTTTTTGTACGTCCAAGGCATACGATTCTTCATAACTTTCAAAATCCAAACGTCAAAGTGCCGTAATATTTTTGCGTATAGCTATCAGTAGTCCCCCACCGTATTTCTGACCGGTAGCTATATAGTTCCGATCGCTGCGAAGTCTGAAGTAGTTGTCAGAAAAGTATTCAGACGATAAAATATCGCACGTAAGCTAGGTTTCCGAAATGCAAAACACATCGTGGTCTGAAAGTACAGCCCCTTTGAAAAACTTGTCGGCTTTTGTGCGGAGACCTCTTACATTTTTATAGTAAGCCCCTAATATTTTGAGTGATTCACGTGGCCGCATTTTCGAGTTCGCCAATTTTTAGTGCGCCCCGAAATTGACAAAAAGACAACCCTTTAGCCCAAACTAATGGGTCTTTAATAAGATCGAACTTGTTTTTGCACTCACTAACACATGAAATGATGAATATGAAGGAAACTTGCTTTTGAACCTTGTAAAGACGAGCGCATTGTCCATCGCCACGTCAGACACTAACTTCACGATATCTTCTATGGATGCATCGGGATGCAACCTTGTGACGAAGAGTGCTTTCCGCGCAGGGCTCCGAGGAATGGTGGCCAGTGACGTCAAGTTCCTGGCACCACTGCGAACTTCTGGCCTTCGTCGTTTACGAACTGCAGTCCAGCTATCTTCGGCGGTGTTCGGGAAACAGAACCCAGACTCGCGTTGTCCAAGCTCAATGGAGGTGCAGAAGCGGGCTCGCGGAAGCTGTTTGGGCCTTGTTGGCTGCCGCTGGTTTTTAGGGGCGAAGCTCCTTAGGGGCTAGCCATGTCCGTATGTCCGTCCGCCGTCCGGCGTGCCCCTGCTCATGAGCTCACGAGCAGGAGCTCACGAGCTCCTGCTCGTAAGTTCAGCAGCGAGAGCAAAAAAAAAAAAAAAAAAGATAGGGGGCTCTGAGATGCCATCCTATCTGTCTTGGTAAAAAAAGGAAAAGAAGAAAACCACACATTCTTCTACTGACATGAATGAAAACGGCACAATCAGCACTACCTATTACCGAAATCAGTATCATCAGTACCACCCAAGCTTTGCCCCAATCAACATCAATCGCCACGTGGAGATGCCGTAATGTTTTTGACGTTCGTCGGAAAAACAGGGGGTGCTTCTTCAACCGCTTTCTTCGATACTTCCTCGTCGCGTTGGCTTAACTTTGCCCGGTTGGTCGAATCGTTTTTGGAGTGTCGAGCACTTTCGCAACGTTTACATTCACAACGTCCAAGCGTTTTAGCACCAACGCATGGTGCTTTTTAAATGCCAGCTTCATCGTAGCATTTTTGACCTTGAGGGAGGCCACTTCAGCTTCTATTCGGTCGACTTTCGATAGTAGTTTATTCGTAGTGATAGCCATATCGAATGACTCGTCATTCGAATCGAGAACAGTAGGCGTAGTCGAGCCAGTTGGCACCGCTTTTTCGTGACGGGGCTTACTTCCAAGCACGGGCGCCTCGTGCAGGCAGTGCACTTGGGAATGCTGACTCCGTCGCGAAAAAGAACGTCGCAACTTTAGCACGAATGTTCAAACATTTTAAGTGGAAGTTGCTGTCGCACTCACCACAGCAGGCGATAGAATGTTGCCTGGACGGGATAGCCAGAGTGCACTCAGCGCACACACCCTTCCCGTCCGGCATCAATCGAACGAATGATGCCGGGCGGGAAAGAAAGAAATATATTTTACATCTATATGCAGTACCACTTGGCGTCGGCGAGTCGGAGCGGGGACCTACACTTATATATTCGGTTTCACCATACGATAGTCCGCAAATAACGCTACAAAACACTGTAGCCTATCCGCATCCTGCCACATGTCCTTCCGGTTGGGCGGAGCGACGTGGGGAGCGCCAAGTCACGTGAACAGCTCCACGCTTTAAGTGGTCTCGGGTTTGGCTCCTAGTGGAGTATTACGTTCATAGGCGAATCCAGAGCAACGGTGAGCATCTCCGCCGTTGCTTCTCAGACTCACCCGTCGTTTCCTTCCATCTGAGATTAGGCTGGTTTATTCCGGTAAAAAATAAACTAAAAACCGGTATAGGGACAAAGCACGGAGAAGGCGAGTTATTGGGTCACCGGCATCCCGGTCAGTTGGCACTTTTGGGATGAGGTGCGCATAGGTGCGCTTGTATATGCAGTGCACACTGGATCATGTGTTTGAGTTTTCACTTTGCTTATTTATGAAACGATGAGATATGGCGGTGGAACAGCCATGTCTCAGGGATTGAGGCAGGCTGTGAGCATTTTAAAACACTTTTTGGGGGACGCAAATGTAACACTATAAAGTAACCTTAGAGTAGCAAAAGGGATGATTAAGAGTAGGAAAGTCGAGTTTTAAGTTTATAGTGTTTCCCGAGTAAGCGTATAATTCCTCCGCGTACATTTTTCTTGTAGTTCGACATATAAAGAGGGAAATGCGAAAACTAATAAATCACAAACATTTGTAGCATTATTGAGCTATATAGTTTTCTGAGAGTTTTATATTTTAGTGTATGTACCTTTTGGAATGTATAAACAAAAACGCGAATAAATAAGTATTTTGTTTATGTGCCATGCGTCAAAAGATTATTGCTATCTTTGACGGCGCCATGAATACTCCAAAAACAGATTAGGATTATTGCGGACAACCTCCGTTTTCTCAGTTATTTCGCGATGGCGAAAGGTGCGTACAGTCGGCAATTCCTCGCCGATTGCGAAAGAACGAGGGTGTCGAACTGAACTAGAGCCCGAACCAAAAAGTTGTGAAAAAACATTATTTCGATCGAACCGGGACAAAAGTGTAACTGAAATAAAACATTTGATTTTGAATCCGCACCGGTCTGAACCTGTAACCTCATATGCCGGTTACTAGTTTATATGTAAGCTGTTTGTCGCAATAAAACTTGAGCTGCGCCCTTTTGTGGGCGGCGGCGTGAAGTCAATTAAAGGATCGCTACGGTAGCGTCAGACGCGTCGTGTAAACTAAACATACGGTAGAGGCATGGAGACATTTATATGTTAATGAAACGACTAAATATATTTGACACCAGCCGGCACGCTTGGCGACATGCAGCTAACACTACTGTTGTTCACGCAGGTTCTTACGGCCCTCGGAGCAACTGCTCCGCTCGGCGCGGTCAGTGAAGGGGATGCTTTTCCGTACGTACCCGAACCTTCTACGACGGCTATCACCGGACTGCACGTGCCACCAGGCATCGCCGAAGAGGATCTGCCAGTCATCACTGACTGTGAGGGCTCCTTCGATAAGTCGATCGTCGAGCTGGATTTGCCAATCTTCTTCGAGCAAGAGACACCACGTGTCTTCGTCGGTGGCTGCATAGGCGCACGGCACTTTGACTGCGTGGGATTTGGAGCCGGCACGCTTGGCGACATGCAGCTAACACTACTGTTGTTCACGCAGGTTAGTCCTTACAGTATTATCTATGTTCGAAAGTTCCTGTTTGCGTTGCCTGCTCCTCCCCCGTCAGGTGCTGATACTGCCTGTAGCAGACGATTGAGACTGCGCATATCTCGCACATAATTTCGCCTCTTTGCAAGTCGTGTACTTTACTTGTTTCTCTTGTTGCTACTTTCCGGAGATGTAGAACTTAACCCTGGCCCCCTCGACGTAGTAGAAATTGACCTTCTTAAAAGTTTGCAGAACGGTCAGGCTTCCATTATGAGTAAGCTGGACGCTATTGACTGTAGGTTTAAGAAGCATGAAAACATGATCGAGGAAATAAATAAGAAGCTTGTTTGTACGGAGGGGCAAATCGGGGTCGTTAATTAATTAGTAACAGACCTGGCAAAGCTAATTGAGCTTTTGGCAAGACAAATTAAGGAATTGGAAAACAGGAATGTTGATCTGGAAAACAGAAGTCGTAGGGAAAACCTTGTTTTCTATGGTGTGGATGACACGAATAACAAAGAAACATGGAATGAATCTGAAAATCTCATTAAAAGTATCTGGTAAGACAAGCTCGGTGTGGACCTAAAAACGGTGCAAAGGGCGCACCGTGTAGGTCGCTATAATGAGAACTTTAAAAGACCAATTATCGTTAATTTTGCCTCCTACAAGGAAAAACAGGATATTCTGTCTAACGCCAAAAAGTTCAAGGGATCAAACTATAGCGTAGACCAAGATTATTCGCCGTGAAACCCGTGAAATTCGAAAGAAACTTAGGGAATATGCTAAAACCAAAAAAGCGGATAGTGGCAACCGTTTAAGGCTAAACTTTGATAAGCTCATCGTAAATGATAAAGTGTATACATGGGATACGGAAATAGAACAAGTTGTTCCTGTCACAAAAAACTTACGCCCCACGGAAAAAGGAAAAAAAGAGAAGCGCGTTCGTCGTGACCTAGTTTCTGTTGTAATAAACTGTAGAAGCATTGTAAATAAAGTTGACGAATTGGCAGGCTTAATCGACTCAGTAAAGGCTAATATCGTGTTTGGAACCGAATCATGGCTAGACGCTTCCATAAGTGATAGCGAAGTCTTTCCGAAAGGGTTTGTTTCTTATCAAAAAGATGGGTCACGCCTCGGCGGAGGCGTTTTCTTGTTGGTTCATTCATCGCTGAGATCATCCATACTCAAACTTGGTCATGACGCTATTGAATCAATCTGGTGCACAGTCACGTTACCTGATAGCTCTTCCTATGTTCTTGGATCGTATTACCGACCACCAAATTCGGATCTTAGTATGATCCGATCGCTATACGACATTGTTTCTGAGGCCTCAAGCCAAATTATTCTCCTTGCGGGAGACTAATTTGCCTGACTTAGAGTGGAGGGATGGCACTTGTCTATGCACGATTGGTAGCCGAATTAATCTTGAAATGAAAAACATTGTGGATACGTTTGGGCTTCAGCAGTATGTGAGTGAACCAACAAGAAATAATAACATTTTAGACATCTTGTTTTGTAGCTCTCCCTATCTCATTAACACGGTTAATATTATTTCTGGTATCAGTGACCATCACGCTGTTGTAGCAAATATCCAAACTGAAATCAGCCGAGCAAATTCATGCGAATCGAGGAAAGTCTTTTTCTTTGAGAAGGGCCATTACTCTGGTTTTTCTGAAGAGCTTCTTGACCGCCTTCCCGTATTTGAGTGTCTTTCTGAGGAGTATGATGTCCATAATATATAGAATGTTAAAAAAAAAAGTTGCTTCAATTAACGGATAATTATGTTCCTTGCATAGATTCTAGAAATCTAAAAAAACGAAGAAAACCATGGGTAACTTCAAGAACTTTTAGGATAACTAAAAAGCGAAGGAGAGCATTTGATAGATATAAGAAGACCAAAAGTAGTAATCACCTTGAAAAATTGGCTGAGTTTACGCGTGAATATAAAAGGAGCATAAAGGGTGCTAAGGAACAACATCTTAATACACTCAATGACAGGTTAAAAACCAACCCCAAGCTTTTCTGGAAGTATTTAAAGGGATGTGGATCGGACAGAGTTGGAATAAGTGAAATTACATATAATCAACAGACAGTTTCCGATGATACAGAAAAAGCAACGTGCTTAAATAATTACTTTTGGTCCGTCTTTTTGCCCAAACACAACTATGTTAATGCATCTACTGTTAGTACGGTGGAATTAATGCAGCCAGTTGAGCTTAGCATGAGTGGTATTGAGAAGGTGTTAATAAACATAGATGAGACAAAAGCAACTGGACCGGATGGCATTTCTCCGCGCGTACTAAAGCGATGTGCTTACACAGTTTCGGTTTACCTTTATTTAATTTTTTCCAAGTCACTGGACATAGGACTTTTGCCAGCTGACTGGAAGGTAGGTCATGTCGTCCCTATCCATTAGGGGGGGGGGGGGGTGGAACAAGAAAAGATGTCGTAAATTATAGGCCCATTTCATTAACTTCCATCTCACGCAAAGTCATCGAACATATTTTATATTCAGAGGTAATCTGTCATATGATAAGGAACAACTTACTGATTAAAGAGCAACATGGTTTTCGTAAGGGGTTTTCTTGTACTACGCAACTTGTTGAATTTTATCATGACCTTGCATCTGATGTCGACGAGGGAGGGCAAATAGATTGTATATTCTTGGATTTTCGAAAAGCGTTTGACACGGTCTCACACTCACTTCTTCTCAACAAACTAAGAATGTTAAATCTACACTCGGCTGTGCTTAGATGAATAGAAAATTACTTGTTCCAGCGTCGTCAATGTGTAGTACTGAATGGCAAGAAATCCGATTACGTTGATGTAACATCAGGGGATCCACAGGGCTCTGTCCTGGGTCCAATTTTGTTTTAATTTATATTAATGATGTTTCTGTTGGTATTTCCTCTTGTGCTCGACTGTTTGCTGATGATTGTGTAGTGTATAGAAAGATTAAGAGTTCAGATGATGTCGCCCAGTTGCAAGTACACCTTGATCGTATTCACAGTTGGTGCTCTACATGGAGAATGAATTTAAATCACAAAAAGTGTGTTAACCTTTGTTTTACAAAGTAAAGGAAACAAATTGAATCTCAGTATTTTTTAAATAATAACCCTATAACCAAGGAACTTACGTACAAATACTTAGGTGTCCTATTGTCATCTGACTGTTCATGGAATGCCCACATAGAAGAAGTAGTCTTAAAAGCTGGCAGGGCAATGAATTTTATCCAACGTACCTTAAAATGCTCACAACCTAACTTAAAGACAACTGCTTATTTAACATATGTTAGACCCATTTTAGAGTATGCATGTGCTGTCTGGGACCCAGCGCAAAAAACTTTGATTGATAAGCTGGAGAAAATACAAAACAGGGCGGCTAGGTTTGTTCTTGGACGATACGGGAGGAAAGAAAGCTGTACAGAAAAGAAAAAAAATGTTAAACTGGGAACCACTTTTGGTACGTCGGGAAAAACTGCGACTAAAATTTTTATACTCAATAGTTAAAAATAAATAAAACAGGAATACATAGCGAGACTTACTTAAAAGACCCCTATTATGTTTCTAGTCGTAATGAGCATAGTCTTAAAATTAGAGAGTACCGCGGTAGGACATGCATGTTTGCAAACTCCTTTTTTGTACGAACAATTGCACAGTGGAATCGGCTGTCTGAAGAGCAAGTGTGCTGTTTCAATGAAGATGTGTTCTTTTCATCCTTGTAACCCCTCCTGCTGTAACACCCTCGGGCACTGCGGGGTAATCATTGAATAAAGAATAAAGGAAGAATCTGGAGCACGACTTGGCATAGGCGAGTTGGCGCGAAATCGTACTCATCTGTGCTTCCTTTCATCTGATCTTGGACCGCAAAGGAAGCTAGAATGATTATATGAAATTCATGGACAGCAGAGGGTGTAGTGCTTTGGCTGTCAGATCAGTTTATTTGCAGAACATGCCAAGAATCTAAAAATATTTATTGTAAAATTGCATTTTTACAGCAGCTACAGTATAGTCTTTCAGCTTGCCACGGAAACCATGGCCGAAGAAATCTGGTCAGCTATCAAACACCTGATCTGCGAGCTCCGCCAGCCACAAAATGCAAGAGTGCAAAATAATAAAAAAAAATATGTAAAAAAAGAAATGAAAATCAGCAGAATATAAGATGCAGGGACACTCCTTGAAGAGTTAGCCAGTAGCTGGGACAGCTTCGAGGAGAACAATTAAGGAAAACTATTGTAGAAAATGAATAACACGCGACGCTAACACGGCGACGCCTGCCTCGATGATTGAGACAAAAGTTAGCGTCCGCTTCGTTTATCGTAAAAGGCAATTCTGCATATGACGGTTCAAACAAAAATCTTAATGCAACTTCTCTTTTTTTTTCAGAATGCAAGCAGTTTTAGTGTGCAAAAGCAGCAAGGACGACAAAAGCAGCAATAACGGCAGTGGGCGGAGCCCTGTACAAGTTGCACTAGCCGCGTTCATTTTTTCGTCGGGATATCTCGTAGATTGCGGCAAAGCTGCTCGGCACGGCTCCCATTTTCACCACGCCCTTATGGCGCTGGCCCCCCCGGGAAACACTCTCTTTCTTTTTGAAGCTTGGCCTTGCTTCCTCGGCACTTCGCTCCATACCTGCACCGTCTCTACTCTCTCCCTCAAAATTTGCTGCGGCGTAATTCCGCAAGTTGAGCTGTGCCGGCACGTTGCTGTTCTTGTTGCTCTGGGTTTTGTGTGCGCCATCAAATGCCTCCGTTCCTAACTTCAGGACTGATGGAAAGTGGCACTATTGTATCGCAGATGGCAGCGTGAAAGTAGCAATCAACAAAGTACTCCCTCTTTGCTCTACTTTGTCAAGTTTGTTTAGATTTATTGGGAAGTTTGCTATTGTGACGTCAATCGCACGTGTTGCTCAAGCCCAAGTTTTCTTCTGCGGCGAATCCTAGAAACAACTGGCCCCCTAAAAACGCAAAATCCACTGTTCACTGCAAAACGTAGGCCAGGGTTTAGCCAAACAAACACCGGCTATGTCCTGGGGATGGTTTGGCGGCAAGCCATTCATATAGAATTCGGTCACACAGGAGCAGTTGAGTGACCGTTACGACTGCGGCCGTAGGGAGATGCTTTCTTTTGAGAAAACACAGTCTCTCCAAATACCCACTTTACTTGTCACCTCCAAAAAAAGTTTTTTTTTTTGCTTTCAGGTATTAAAAGATGACCAAGCTACAAAGCGAGGCATGTTTTATTCAGTCTAATTTTATGCTAGCTAAATTAACGTTAAGGGCCAAGATCCTTGTCACGGGTGGAGCGAAAACGATGGCAACTTAGCGGTTTTAAGAAACAGCTTGAAATATAAACCGTGAGCGTTGGCTTCAGAAGAAGAGAGCCAACTCAACCGGAACACTTCAACTGGTTTAATTTGGTCTTTATATCGTCTCTTTGATAGCCTTGTTCTGAAGACCTGAAGTCCTCAAAAATGAACGTCTATGCAATAAAACGTGAAGCGTGGACTCTATGCAACACACTATAGTCACTCGAAAAACTATAATCTTTCGGTTGGAAGTCACAATTGATAAAAAAAGGTGATGCTAAACGCCTTCTGTCTTAACTGTCATCTCTTTGTCTCAACCAATTAGCGTTTGCATAAATTCGTGACTTTCTTTTTTCCCGTGTATAGCTCACGTCCATTAATGGTCATGCCTCTTCCTTAATAAATGCATCTTCTGGTGTTCCCCAGGGGTCCGTCTTTGGGCCCTTACTGTTTTTAATATTTATTAATGACATTCCCATTTGGGATTTCTTCAAATATACGCCTTACCGCCGACGAATGCGTCATCTATAACAAAGTAACTTGTGTGCAAATTAATAACCAGCTTCAGGAAGATCTAGATACAATTAACAATTGGTTGAGAGAGTGGATGATGTCATTAAACAAGTGTAAATACAAACTAATTCACTTCACCAGGAAAAAAACCACCCGGTCATTCAATTACTTTTTAGAGTACGATCTGATTGAGACCGCTACTGTGTATAAATACCTTGGTGTAAGACTAACATCTGACCTTTCCTGGAATAACCACATCGAAGCCATTGCTGCCGATTCATCTAGAACACTTGGACTAATCAGACGTCACTTAAAAAGCGCTCGACCGTTTGTCCGTAAGCTGGCCTTTGATACGTACGTCAGACCACAATTATAGTATGTCTCAACCATCTGGAATCCCCATCAACAGTACCTCAGTACCCTAGAGGCAGTTCAGAACAGAGCTGCTCGCTTCATTTCATCCACTTATGACTTTTCTTTCAGTGTCTCAGCGCTTAAAACTCAACTAACCATGTCCTGTTTGCAGCTTTGCAGGAAACTCTCTCAGCTGTGCCTTATTCATAAATTTACTAACAGATTCCCAACTTTGAAACCACTTTGTTATGACCCCCCGACCGAACATCTTCTCGCCTCTACAACGTCTGCACCATCAAACGCATTTATGGATCTACTAACGCTTTCAATAGGTCATTTTTCCTCAAGCCATAAGCGACTGGAACAGTCTCCCATCCTCCATTGTCACCATCTTGGACCCTGCTGATTTCTCATTTGCAGTCAAACTACACCTTTCTTGTCATTAGCTTCTTCAATTTTGATTAATTTCTTCGAGTTCCCCAATTGTTTAATGCTTGTGTTTTGGCTTTTATATTGTTCAAATTCTGATTACTCCCCCTTCCCCCCGTTATTGTAATGCCCTTAATGGGCCCTTAAGGATAGATAAATTAATAAATGAAATGAAAAACAAACGTGATAAGCAAAAGGGCAAAGGAGGTGGTGGCAGAGTTCAACGTCGGTTTCCTAGCGATAGTATGAAGAGGGAAGGTTGTGCTCATAAAGAGCGAAGCGATAGCGTCTCAAGTTTTCTCGACGGCACAGATCGGGAACTGGCTGCTCGATATGCCTGTTTTTCCGAACGTAAGAAAGCTTTTTAATAGAAACCTCTCTGAGGTACACATTTAATGCTGCCGAATGAGGAATTTCTGGAGATCCTGCGAATGTCTCTTGATGCATACGCTGTGAGCCTCATTGGTTATTCCTGAAGAAATTGAATGACAACCAGAACACCCTTCAAGGTTGGAAATTCCATAGAAAAAGGTGCTATTTATAAAGGGCAATGACAAGTTTCGCGGCAGGTAATTTTGCACTATAGGGCTATCTAATTCAGCTGGTTATGCGTCACTCAGATCCGAAGCTGGCACAATCTTTTGAAGCATGCTTCGCTGCTCGATTCTCTTTACCGGCGGACGATGTTTTATTAGAAACAAGTTTTACGAGCCATTAAGAAGCGGGATCGTAAATCCGGATTTACGGCCATCCGTTATGATATTTCATAAATGCTGTTACCACGCGTTGAAGTATTTTGCTTGCCTGGTATTATTCACTCCGAGTTATAATTTTTTCTTAGAAAAGCGGCTTCGGGACTGCACCAGAACAAATATAATTTAGACACGCGATGTTTAACTAAATATTAAATAACACGAAGACTTCTAGAACTCGTTGTGCTTATTTAAGATGAGACACACATAACCCCATTACTGTATGCGGAGCGCTTTTGAATTTCAGTAAAATCGCAATATATAATATATGGTGATTGAAAAACTAATCCGAAATACTTCAGTCCAAACTGTATAGAAACGCATAACTTTTCTCACGAGCTTGAAACTATAGCCTCCCTGCTAAAATATTTTGGGCGTACTAAATTGTAAAAAAAAACAAAAAAACCTTGAACAATGTTTTAAAACTCAGAATATACGGTTTTTACATGTCTACATTCGTGCATACTGTATTACTGAACAGTTTGTTGATGTTTTATACAATTAAAGGGCCACTACCATCTATAATTATGAGAAGTATACCCTGGTTTGAAGGCGTTTTTATATTATGAGAATACATTCAGCAGCCCAAATGATTATAAATGTGTGCCAAAAAAAACCAAAGGTTGTATTTACATGACAATGTATGTGTCAGCTGTAATAACTAAAATAATAGTTCAGCTGAAGGCCAGTGGTCATTTTCGAACAAAAAAAAAACACAACCCTCGGGAATCTAAGTGCGAAATAAATTCGATTTTGGTTTGTTTTACACTCAGAGCACACTTAACGGTTATGGAGGTAAGAAACAACTGCAAAAATGCAGCTTCACCGAGCCTTGCCCTCTACATTTGGTAAGTTGGTGGGCAGAAAAAAAAATATTTAAAAAATAAAGAATAAGTTACAGGTCAGACATTATACAGAAATAAAGAAAAAAAATTGGTAAATATTTTTATGTTGGCAAACTCAATGTGAATGCCTTGCTCGTCAAAAAAGTTCAGTTGTTCGGGATGACTGAACTGAAGCATTTGAAGCTTGTTATTCGTTCTAGGACGGGGCACTCCTCAGTGCCCTGCACTGCGCACTGCTTATGCAGTATTTTTTCAAGCTTGCATTGCAGTTTGTAGCAACGAATGATTTTAGCAAGTTTATAATGGTAGTATATATATATATATACATATAATGTGTTCATTTCAAATTCTGCAGGCAAAATGGGCCACAATTTTAAGTTCGCTAAAAAAAACATAGGTTATGGCGTCGACTCTAAAAACGCAGTTGCCACAAATCGCAAGTTCGTCGAATATTTTGTTCTCGACTTACGAATTTTCAAAGAGGCCGCGGCGGAAAGCAGTGTTTTTCACATCCGACGTGGGTTGGATGTTTCGCTCGATCTCCCGCTGTGGATTTTCAGTCCACATTGTATTAACTTTTTTTCAAGCACTCTGTGAACACAAGTAAAAGGCTATAACACCATAAAATAATTTTAGGTGTTTTGCTTTTAATCTGTAAAAATGTCAAAAACGTCCCATCGGTTAATTGTTGACGAACTTTGACAATTAAATACTGTCGACCTACTTGGGATACGTCGATACTTTTCGTGTCTGTGGAGAGGCCAAAACACGTCCTTTATATATATATTATAAAATCACCGAGCTGTACAAAATTTCGTATTCGGTACGTTTACATTACATTATGCAAAAACCGAAAAGTTCACATTTTGAAATCGATTTTCTCAAAAAACCTAGTTTTTATTTTTTGGTAAAGCGTAGATATGATAGTTGTCTAGTCGAAAAGCAAGTCTAGAAAGTGTGTATTTTGTTTGTATGTTCTAATTTAAGCATTAATTTCGTTGAAAAAGCGTGTTTTTACGGCTCGAAACGGACTTGAGGATTGCGCGTATTCACAAACTTGCAAATACTTTTGCCTTTTTTCAACGTTTCCACATAAAAATAAAATACAGTAGTTCCACTCTGTTATATCTATTGATCATTTAAACTTTATTATGGGCGGCAAGCTACATTGGAGGACTTCAGAAGAGAAAGCCAAACTTCTTCACAGACCAGCAGGCGTCGTAAATTTTTAATGGTTAGAAATCGGCAGACGTCTTATTGATTCGGGTCCTTCATTGGCCTATATGAACGTCCCGCTCTTTCGGAACCACCAGATGACCAGGACGTTTCGCGTTCGTTGTGTTAGATGGGACGGCCCGTGACAGTAAAGCGAGCAGCGCACCCCGTGTCACCATGAGTGAAATGATACGAATGTGTCGTTGACGTGGCGAACAGTGACGGTCACCCAGGAGGAGTCAGACAGTCAAAGTAATGCAGAAGGGAAAGCAAAGGAACTGTTGCCTGGGAGGATGAGGACACCACAACCTTATAATATCGACGGTCAAAAACAGTTCTGTCGGTCAAAGCAACGCCGCGTGCACGATAAGACCGGCGGCGCGGGACAAAGATCCCGCAGACGCACACACGAAGATGGGCCGGTTTCGTTAGCGATGTGGGGAAATTTTTAAACCAGCCATCCGTGCACGCGTGAAACGATACTGCGTATTTGCGAAAGCTTCCAACGCCCTATCCTTGAAATGGCCGTGCTCTATCTCTCCCCGCGGAGATTCGATAGCACTGAGCCAACTGAGCTAAACCCTGGTTAGCTCAGTTGGTAGAGCGCTCCCCCTGTAATGGAGAGGTCCCGGGTTCGATACCCGGACCAGGCGGACTTTTTCGGTCGCTCACCAGTCACTTAGCTGTGTTTGGAGATTTAAGTTTGTCCTTTGTCCCTCTTGTTCCCCTTCTCCAGGGATTATTTTCGTCACTGAAAGGTTATATCTTTTAGAAACAGCAAACCCGGAGACTAACATTAAAAACGAGCGTGTCGGTAAATATACTTGTGTTTACTCTGCCCGGAGACTAGTTGGGTCGAAGTCAGCCTCCTTGTCAACTATAACCGTTTGTGAAGAGTGGGCTTCTCTCGAGATGAAAAGTTAGCGCCGGCTGACGTGTTCTTTTGAAAAAGGGAAGGGGAAAGAGAAAGTTTGAGTAACTGCAGTAACTACCTCGAAAGCTCCACTCCTGATATGAAGCTTGGGGCATAGTCTCGGTTACCTTCTCGCGCATCGCTGTTTGAATCTATTCTTCACTTTGTTCAGCACAGCCGTTGTGGCTGTGCGGAACAGAGAGAAGAATAGATACGAGCCTCATCTCGATGCCTTCATCCTGCCAGGCTTTAGTGTCGTTGGACTGGACTCGGCGTCGGTCAGTTAAGGCTTTTTTATTTACTTATTTATTTATTTTTTTATTTCGTGTGTGTTTTTTCGCTCCGCTGAACTTCGTTTATCGGGTGCAGTTCTGCTGAACGATGATCTTTTGAATCTTTTCTTACTAATTGTTTGTTAGCATTGTTCAGTTGTTGGGTTTATTTCGTCATGGCGTAGCGGCCTGAAGGGGCTGTAGAGAGCGTGTTTGCACGCCTCTGGTTGTGTCCCGTTTAGGGAATGCCCGGACTAGTCGGTTTTTGTTCTTGCCGTGTGCGGCTGAGTTTTTCCGTCTTGATAAAGCATTTGATCTTTGTTTTACCTTTACGTGTCATCGATTTGTTTCCGACTCTCGATCAGGCGTGGACCTATCGCCTCGCCACCCCTCGAACCTAAATCTTATTTTTTTAACGCAATTTTCGTTAAGGTCGGAGTTGGGTAATATTATGCTTATTTATTTATTTTTATTGCCTACCCCTCTCCGTGACAATCTCTCCGTGTGTTTCGGATCTTTTCTGTGTCTTCACTTTTGTGTATTACAGTGGTGGAAGGCAATTCCCTGGTGATCTGTGCGATGTGCGGTAAACAAAACCTAGCGTTTGGTTTCGGAAACAATTGTATATAATATATCGACGATGTGGTGACCTTCTCTGTCTTAGTAATATGACAGTTAATAGCTAGTCATGCTAGTTTACAGTGAAAGTTTTGTAAATCGAAACAATACAACGTCTGTGCCTCTTCGTTATTGGAGGTCTACTCGGCCTGCTGATTTGATTATATATGTTTCTCGTGGTTTTCCGCTTTTCTAAAAACATAAATAACTATTCAATACCACAAAATGCGTTTATAATTTATTTCAAAACGCAAACCAAAACTCAAGGAACCTTTTCCACAATTCGTTGAAACGCACGGGTCGCTATGTCTGACTTAGGTCTTGCAAAACGAAGACGTCTTTGTCCGATAATGAGGGTTAAATATAGAACACACAAACAAAATACACACTTTGTCCACTTGCTTTTCGAGTAGACAACTATCATATCTAAATTTCAACAAGAAAATAAAAAAAAAAATAAAAAAAATGTTTTTTTTTTTTAGAAAATTGATTTTGAAATTGGTACTTTTTGGTTTTCGAATAACATTAACGTGAACGTACCGCAAATGAATCTTTATAGAGCTGAGTGATTTTCTAATATATATAAAGAGTGTGTTTCGGGCTCTCCCTAGAAATAAAAATATTAAGGTAACCCCAGTAGGTCGCCAGCACTTAAGTGTCAAAATTCGTCAAAAATTGACAAAGAAACAATAATTTTTTATTTTTACATTTATACAGAAAAAAATCAAAACGCCTAAAATTATTTTATGGTATTATAGCCTTTTACCTGTGCTCACAGAGTGCTTGAAAAACGTTAATATGATGTGGACTGAAAATCAACGGCGGGAGTTCGAGCGGAACATCCGACCCACGACGGATGTGAAAAACACTGCTTCCGCCGGGGCCTCTTTTAAAATTCGTAAGTCGAGAACCAAAAATCTGACGAACTTGCGGTTTGTGGCTACTGCGTCTTTAGAGACGACGCCATAACATATATTTGTCTAAGTGAAATTAAAAATTCGATCCTATTTGCCTGCACGATTTGAGTTGAAAACACCCATATATATATATAATATGCTTATAGTTGAGTGACGCCAAGTGTTTATAAAATAACCAAACTGAATCTGCACCGCTGCACTGCGCATCTACTAATACATACATTTGGCGCAGAAATAAAAAAAAAACTCCTTTTGAGATAAGGTTGTTGTTCAGTTCATAACGGTGCCTGCACAATCGTTCACAAAGGCCGTGCACATTGGAAACAGGGTAATAGCAATATTAAGACAGGTTCCTCCAAGAGCCGCAGAGGGATCCCACAAACACGCAGACCTACAAAAGCGCACGCCTGCCGGGAAGCGTTATTGGAGAATAGTGAGAAGTAAATCAATGGGTCCACTTCGGCACTTTGATTGACGCAGTGGCATGTACGTCACATTGCCTGATTTACGGGACGAAACTTCAATATTCGCGCATCACACATCCACGCGCTAGCCTTTAGCCGACTCCCAGATTCTGTTTCCCAATATGCGTAAGCAAATCCGGGGAGCTGGCTAGAGGTTACACCGTGGATCACTGAGGCGTTCTTAGCTCATCCTCGCACACTACCTCTTTTCTCTCCGCCCGCAAATCAGTGGATGTGACGTCGATGAAAGCGCGCCGAGAACAGCTCCGAAATATTCCTGTTGGCTTAGTCCACAAACATTTTCGGATACGCAGCTGGCAAAGAGCCGCTCAAGCAAAAAACGTAATGAGATAGACAGTGACGGGCGTCAACAGGGGTGATGTGTGGCGTTCTTCTCAATTTGTCGAACCACTTGTTATTCGGGTTCGGTTCGGGTTCGCGTTCAATTGCTTTGCACTTTGTTGCCGTTCAGTTCCGGTTCAGTGATGCACTCGCAGTATTGGTTAGGTTAGCGGTTCCACAGAAGGCGAATCGGTTTAAAGCGGTTCTTATCTCTGCCTAAGTTCGACCGGGGACTCCCGTGCATTTTGTTTTTGCGCTAAACAAAAATGTTCATTACTCCCAGCCATTAAAAAAAGAAAGCGTGTTTAACATACTGCCATCTGTATTAAAATACAAGAACATGGTCATAAGAATATACGTTTGAATTGCTTTTTTTTTATTTTGACTTTTTATCGTAAACACCATGCCATGCAAAATACGAAGTCACACAGGAGCTCGAAAACAGTATCTAAGTATTGTATTTAACACTCAAAGTCAATCAGTCAGCACGCACAGTTTCACTGTGACACTAGCACGCACTATTTCATCCTACTCGCAATTCACATACCCCCCCCCCCCTTCCCCCTCCCCTCTCTTTCCGGCCCAAACGCCTCAAATGAATTCATTGAAGAGAAAAAAATACCTTGAAAGCCAGTCTTTCTTCTCTTCCTCAGTAACTTTTTGTTCAGTTATAACTAACTTGGCTACAAAGACTCAAGAGGTAACCGTAAAAAACGCGTACTTCCAGTTTGAAATTTTTGATCGAAACAAAAATGGGCGCTAATACATACAATGATTCAACGCTAGTGAAGCCTTCGGCATTGTGAAGTGTGCAGCGGAAACCGCCTACTCTTCTGAAGAGAACAAAGCCACCAAAATCTTTCGCAGCAAAGTGCTCCTCAAATTACATAGATATGTCTTCGCTCACATTAACCCACAACCTAATTCAATAGGGGCTACTGTTCTTATACTCATTTAATAATTCAGTCTAGCAAATTTCATCATTATCCTCATATCAGTGTATGGCATCTGTGCCCCATTTATGGAGGCCTTCTTGAGGCTGATGAAGAAATAATTTGAAGATACTATCAAGCTGAGAATAAATGATGCCCGGACGTTCAAGACGCCAGTGCAACGCGACGCTAGAATTAGGTACAACGACTATAAAAGCGTTAGTTTCGAAATATGGTGGAATCAATCGCTTGTCGCAAGGTTGGACCAAAAGCCTTTTGATGGTGAAAGTTTAATGAAGAGCGCTTACGAGTCGTCGCCTTGTACTGGTCAGTTCCTATGTTCACACCATCTGAACTGTAGCAAATCGAGAACAAATTATGAGGTAATCATCGAACTGAATCTCATCTGCCATTGATATGCGAACGTGACGGTGTCCGCTGAAATACTCTTTCAACGTCACTATTCACTTGTGGAAAGCGAAACTGCTTTTTGAACCACGAGATGGCACTGTGTTTTGAGAAGGGTCACTTAAAAAGGAATCATACGCGTTGTCTGCCAGAGCTTCTCTTAGTAAGTCGCCGCTCTATTCGTCTTTCTGACACCCGCCCTCGTCAACATACAGAGATTCCGGTCTCGCTGCTCTAATCGCGTGGGTGGAATTATCGGATGAATCAAGGCCTTTCCCCCTCGTTTTTCTTCGAAAACCGTTTCCAAATTTTCCACCCTTCCAATTCCTGGCTCATAATTTAAGCGACTATCCTCCCACGTCCGACTGCGGTACAACCTCATCCCGTTGAGACCACAAACCGCCCTTACGCGAATGGTCGTCTCAAAACGCGGGGCTTGTTTGTTGCTTTAATTACCTCGTTAAAGTTTCGTGTTATGCAGTGAACCTTCTTCTTTCCCCAGAAAACACCGGTGAGTCACCTAAATGGATCAAACGGTACCCAAGGTACAAGGAAGAGGCAGTACCGAGTACGTGAAACGAACATCTGCCTCTCCACCATCCCCCCCCCCGTCCCGATTTTTTTTTTTTTTTAATGCTTAACGCGTGAAAGGATGCCGAGTAGAGCAATGCGGAGACCAAGTCGTCTGCTTCGAGCGACTGAGTTGCGGTGGCGTCAAAACAACGCCGAGTTCTGATTGGCTTTGATTGGAAGGATAGTGGGTAGAACGCAATGCTAGATGCCTCGAGGTCTACCCCCTATTTTTTTTTTAAATCAGCCAATAAGAGCTCGGCGTTCTGACATCATCACGACCCCTGTGCAACACAAAGACGAACTTTCGCTCCGCATAAAATTTTTTCAAAATTGCGCGCCATCTGGTGGCTGCTCCGCCAATCATCCGAGTTTGCCACCGCCTGGGCACGCTCTCCGAGCGTGTATAGACGTTTGCAAGTACGGCCTCTGGGCGCCGTCATCTTGCAGCTGCTAGTGCGGGCAGGTCGTCTGATAGCCAAGCATTGCTGAGGCGCACCCACGGCCTCAGTAACGCTCAACAATCCGACGATCTAACCACATCAGTAGAAAGATGGCGGCGCCCGGAGGCCGTTCTTGCAAACGTCTATTGGACACGAAAGCTACGTCAGCGCTCGGGGTGTACTCGGCTGAGCTCGGGACGAGAACGAGCTCTGCATCAGTGTTCGGAGAGAACTCAAATCAAACCGCACTTTCGTGCGCAAGAAATGGCTACCTCCAACGTTGCTTGATTGGGGTTTTGAAAAGGGTATATTGCACTATTATATTAGTAGGAACTGTACTCAGTTTAACGTCAGGTCGGACCGCGGCCGACTATACAAGCCTATTGAGGGAATCAAGCAGCTAGAAAAGTGCACCGTCATGGCGCTCGTCGTCTTTATTCGTTTGCTATCAGCGGCTAAACCAATCACGGAAAGGAAAACCGCAGGGTCCTAGGGAATTTGCGGTTCGTTAGTGGTTTAGCCGGGGATATAGCTAGCGCACAAGAGCTACGAGCGCCGTGACGGTGTACTTTTTGCGTCGCTGGAATGCCTCCATCGGATTGTTGCGTCAACTAAGTGAAACGAAGTATGGCGTATTTCGCGCGATGGGGGGCCTTCCTCTTTTCGCGAACAACAAACCTGCCTCCGTTGTTGAGGCCGGTCTTGTGGTACAACCATTTTCACGAACAGAAGTCGCCATAAGTCCCGGAAATTGATAACACTCCTCCCCAAAGCTTTTTCCCTTTTTGATTCCAAACCCTTATTTCCCGCGTTGAGTTCGTTTTTTTCCTTGTCCTTACCCCACAATGGCTGCCTTCCTCATTCCCTAATGAACCGCAAGGGGAAAGGCCGTCGCTTGTGAGAAAAACCGCTTTGCAAGCTGACTCTCGAGAAACCCGATGACGACTCAGCTGAGTTTCCTACTCCCTCGTTTCCTTTCTTTATTGACTTGTCGCCTTTTTTGTGTGTGTTTTGTTTTGGGTTAATAACCTCTCAGCTGCCTTCTTGTAGGGCAACCATTCGACTTTTCTTGATCTTACGGGCACTGTATCCGGGCGAGATATAAACAAAACTACTGGTTTGTATCGCTCAGCAGATCTTGGGTGACTTCCATTCAGATTTCTCCTCTTCTTAATTTTTCACTGCTTCGACTAAATTTCGCATTCGTTTTTTTTTTATATATCTTTGTTTGAAACCCGCGTTACACACTTTCGCAAGTGTTTCTCTTGATGTTTTCTGGCATACATGTTTCATTTTTTTTTAGAGCGCAGCTCTTAGGGGCCCGTTTCCGGCTTGATCGGCGTCGGCGTCGCCGTCGCCGTCGGCGTAACCGCGCGGTGCATCATGGGAAATGTCCCATAATGCACCGCGCGAGCCCCCCACCGGGATCACGTGACCCCGTGGGGGGGCACGTGACCCCCCCCCCCCCCCCGAGGTCACGTGACCCCCCGAAGTCACGTGACTCCCCTGAGGTCACGTGCCATGCTATAAGATCAATGATGTATGTAACCTAAGCATAAATTTTAGATCTTCCCATTTTATGTACATAAAATTTATGTTTATTTATTTATTTATTCATTTATTTTGAAGCCACTGACAGCTTGATGCCTCCTTAATGGTGCACTTATCAATATCAGATGCTAGTATAATTGATCGGGCACGATAAAAAATGGAAAGTTAGGCTTCATTATGAAGTATTATCGATAACAACATATGTATTATTGACGTCCTAGTTTATGTGTCATCGTCCGCCACTACTGATAGTACTTTCGTGAGAGCCATAGCGCACAAATCAGGGAGGGCGTAAAACCTTCTAAGCCACCTTGCTCGAAAAAAAACGAGCACAAAAAAGGTTGGACACAGCGGTACATAAAAACATCTACAAGGCATCTGCATGCTATCTTTATACGAGACAGCGGTTGTGCGCAGGATTCGACAAGGCTGAATTTCATGCTGTCTTGAATAAGATGCGACATATTTTGTTGGTAAGAAGGTGGCTGCGGTCTTCCGTTGAGTACCGCACAGAGCCAGTGAGCTTAGTGTTTGGTTATATTCTTCGTTACTTAGAATACGAAGCAGGTAGAGCATGGGTCAATTAAAGCAATGACGATAAAAATATAACAAATATTACTGAACTTCACGCCTGCCCCAATGTTTGGTTCATTAGAGCGGTTTCAGCGATGGGAAAGCTTGCTGGCATCTGACCAGCTACTTGTACTTGCAAGGCGTCAGATAAAAGCGTATAACATATGATGTCTATAATTAGAACGTACATTTTCCGGCGATCACTTATAAGAAAATTTAATAGATGTTTATGGGTGTTTTAGAGCGCAGCTCCTAGGCGCCTGTTTCCGGCTTGAGCGGCGTCGCCGTCGCCGTCGGCGTAACCGCGCGGTGCATTATGGAACGCGTGACGTCACTGACGACGTCATCGGCATCCGCATTGTCATCGTCATCGCCACTGACGACGTCATCAGTGACGTCACTGAGGACGTCATCGGCATCCGCATCGTCATCGCAAGTGATAACGCCATGAGTGACGTCACTGAGGACGTCTTCGGCATCCGCATAGTCATCGTCATCGTCACTGATGACGTCGTCTGTGACGTCACCAGTGATGATGACGTCAGTGATGACGTCATTAGCGACGTTGACGATGACATCACGATGGCATCACACGTGACGTCTCTGGTAACGTCACTGATGACGTCGTTGTCACGTGACCTCACAGGGGTCACGTGACCCCGGTGACGTCACATGACCCCCGTGAGCTAACGTGAGCCACATGAGGCGACGGCGACGCCGCTAGGACAAAGGAATAGCATACTAGATGAGGAGGACGGAGGAGGGGTACAGCCTCCCCTCAACCCTTCCCTCCCCCTCCTCAAGAGCTGCGCTCTAATTCGGCGTTACAGAGAGTGGTAAACGGCTTTAATTTCTGAAAGACCGGTCTGTTTTAGAGAATTGCCTTAATCGTGGGGTCGTTAAAAGGGCGATTATCAGTAAAAAAAAGCCTAAATATTCTAGAAAGCAAAAAAATACATTTTAATGACATATCCGTTATACACTTACATGCATGATCAAGTAGGGCCTTTTCAAACTCCCTTCGCACAATGGACTAATGAAAAAAAGTTCAAAATACAAAAAAAAAAGAAAACGTGGGGTGAAATACAAGTTTGCCCTGACTATCGCGGTCCCGGTAGCTCAATGAATGAGAGAGAAATAAATCGTAAAGCCTGGCACTGACACCTTTGCTTTCTCGGCTGCGACATAGGCGCCGGGGGTGTATTTGGAGAAACACGTGAAGTAAGTCAACGGCCTAGTTTCGGCACTTTGATTGGCGCATTATCTAGACGTCACATCGCCTGCTTTTCTTGGGGCAGAGAGGGAAGGGGAAGAAGGGGGGGGGGGGGGGTTCGAGGCTTAAGTAAATAGGCCTCGGTAATTCACACGCTAGGCTTTAGCCGGGTGCCATATTTTCTTATCCGATGCACCTCAAAAAATCTTGGACCCGGCTAAAGGCTGGCGTGTCAAACGCTGGGGCGTGTTTACCTAAACCTCGAACGCCCCCCCCCCCCCTCCCCCTTTCTTATTTCTCGTCCCGTAAACCAGGCAATGTGACGTCCATGAATTAGCCTTGATCAGGGAAGTGAAATGATCCCGTTGAATTTCCCCGTAAGCTTTTCTGAATACGCTCCCGGGAGCTCCTGCTACGTTCCTTTCTGCTCCTCACCTTAGACGCTTCGACTATTTCGTTCACGTCAATCTCTACAAGGTCCGCTGAGGAAGGAAGCTTCTTCCGATTTCCCGAAGCTTCCCAAAACTAAAGATTGCCCTTTCTTTTTGTACTTTCTGCTATTGCCGTGTTGCCCGTTTTCTTATCTCCTTTCTTGCCAGCTTTGTATCTTATTTCGTCGCCTACGGGTGTGTGTGCAGTGACCGTTCAGGCTCTTTCCCGAACCCCATTTCTGTTTTTCGGTCCGCTGAACGGCTTCCAGACTCGGCTACCACGGTTCTTGTCCACCTAGTTTTTATTTGTTCTTTTGATTCTCCGCAACATTGCATTGTACTACGCCGAAAGGAAGCGTTTGTCCGGGTATATAGAGCACTTCTTGGACTAAGATCAAATGGTCTTTGACCTGAGAGAGTTTTCTCGAATCGGAAGACCAAACGCACGAATTTATTTCTCTACGTTTGAAGCTCAACTGAGACCTCAGCTGTTTCGCTAAGGGAGGTTCATAGATTATAAAAAAGTTGGTGCGCTAAAAATTGTTGGGATCTGTTTCATATTAATCCAGTTACAACTTGAAAGAATATCTGCTTGCCAGAGTTCCGTATAATGAAAAAGAAGATAAAACTGCAGATGACGTGTTGGAGAAGCAAAACACGGGTCGTTTTATTTTAAGGTTAATTTAAACAGTAATATCTAACAAATGTGTCAATTGAATTAGCTTGCGTTGTGTGCCGGCAAGATATACCGACGTTATGATAAACTCACATTGTAGAGCCGGCATTCGTCTAACCTTGCAACTTTTTATTATGAATTCACCATTTTAGAAATAAGTGGCGCCACCTGGCGGAAAACTGCGTTCGACGACTTTCAAGATGAAGCAAAGCGCGCATTATGAAGAAGAGAAGAAACAAAAACGTCTTACAACGAACTTGAGAGCAACAAAATAAGTCACAATAGGTACAAAAAAGTCTTTGCGGGAACCCAGTCTAAACTCATTCTCACAAGCATCTCTAGTGGAGACAGAGGCACAGACACGAGTGCGTGACTTTAGAAAGTTCCTCCCGGAAAGAGTGTGCAACGGAGTTTCCTCTGGTAGGTCGCGCAATCTGTTGCGCAACTTACGCAACGATCAAAGTTCGTTTCTACAGTTGCGTCGTTGAAGATGCTGTACTTGCGCTGGCATACTAAGCGGCAGCATAAACATGCGAACGCCTTTTGTATAGTCTGCGATTAAACTGTACCGTGTCTCGTCCTAACGTGCAAAACAGCGAAGTCTACAAGCACGAGGTTCTTGCTTTCCGCAAAATGGGGGGGGGGGGGGGAGGGGGGGGGGATTCCGAGTCAAGAGGTCCAACGCGTCAAGAGGTCCAACGAGTCAAGAGGTCCAATATTGGACCTCTTGACGCGTTGGACCTCCTGACGCTTTGGACCTCTTGACTCGCCGTGGATCTCTTGACTCGTTGGACCTCTTGACGCGTTGGACCTCTTGACCCATATTGGATCTCTTGACTCGTGCCTCGATGTGTCAAGAGGTGCAACGCGTCAAGATGTCCAATATTGGATAGCTTGACTCGTTGCATCTCTTGGTGTGAAATATGTACACGCAAGGGGTGTGAAATAAGTGCAGGCAAAAAAAAAGAAGAAAAAAACAATTATGGAGGGCACCTAAACTCTCTCACAATGTAAGAATGCGCGAGCACTACCTTTTCTTGCGTTGTGTTGCCGCAACGGATAGCGCTCTAGTTGCGCGATCGAGAGGACCTAGGTTCGAAACCAGGCAGGGGTTGGTTTGGTGCTCACGTAACCAGGGAGGTCATGTGACCAGAGTTTTTTTTTTTTGGTCACGTGACCACAGACCATTTTTTTGTCTGGTCACACGACCAGATAGGTCACGTGACCAGAGAGATTACGTGACCAAAGATATCACGTAACCAGAGTTTTTTTTAATATTATTATTATGTTTGATTGTGTTGGACAAGTCACGGATTTTGACGACGGATTTTGCCGACGGCTTTTTCGCTGACTGAGCCAGGTAATGCTTACGCATTAAAAAAGCAGACAACAGAGATGCTAACGAGGCGGAGAAGAAAAATGTCGAAAAAAAGAGCAAAACGTTGAGCTGTGAAGACTTCCTCACGGCAGGGGGCATATGTCTCACGAACACGGCTTTGATAAATCGTTTCTGGCCGGTGATGTAATCAGTGTTCGTGCGTATGACCCGCGATTTGCTTGGTTTCTGAAGCGACAGACACGCGCGCGCTGCGCTGTGGGGATCGCATGCTGGGCACTGGATTTGTAAACACCGGAAATTATTGTTATATGCTGTCAAGCTTAGAGCAACATTCGTTTGTTGGGGACCTGTGTGCCTTCTCTCCTCTACCCCTGACCACAAAATCGTAAATCTGCATCACCCGTGTTGCTCTCCCTCGCGAATATCAAACACGTAACCGGAAAGGTCTTGACATTTCACGATTTGAGAAGCCATTTCTTTTAGGAAGTGACTACTTCGACATCCGGGCTCGAAATAATTGTAAAACTATTTTTAACACTTCTTTCGTCACATACGAAAGATATGTCCATAGTTATTTGCTATTTCGACGTCTACCATCACACTGAAGCACTATTACGGCGTTTGACGTCAGGATAACTGAACATAGTTCTTTTTTTTTTTTTAATTTCTGTGTCCTCATTTTTAAAAGTTAAAGTAATTATTTTAGTTTGTTCACGTCCCGTCAAAATAGCTTCCTTGATATTTTGAAGTCCTTGGTCTTCGAGGAGCTTGAAGAGACAGTTTGGCCTGGCGCAGCATCGCGTGTAAAGTTAGTCATTTTTTCCGTTCGCTGTGGCCTAGCACTGGACACACTTGATCTATCGGCTTCAAGGATCAACGCGCTTTCCGACACGAACAGTTCTTCAATCAACTTCAGTCTTTATAATCCAATTTTCTAAAAATTATTTAGCAACTAATCCACCATGTTACAATTCCAACCGACTAACACATTGCGTAATTTTTACTAAAAATAAGTGATACCGTCAGACAAGTGTTCGGTAATTCGTGTCAAAAATGCTTAATCATGAAACGTTCAGTTGCATGGTTTATTTTACAGCATTCTCAGAAATAAAGAGCAGTAAAAGAGTTATATATCGCCAGCATAAATATTTGTGGCTGCTCCGTGCTTTTGAGTAAGCCAACGGTCCAAATTAACCCGCTATAGCTTGCACCGGTCATAACATGTCAAGGAGACAATGCTCGCATTCATTTGCAACACTCTATTGGACGCCAAGTGTCATAATCTGGGCTCGTTTAAAGACGTACGCACCCCAATGATATTTGAGCTTCTTTGTTGTGTTATTTACCTCTTTTGTGATTCGGTGAACTCAATGAATAAAAACTAAAGCATAAAATAGTAGTGCATCATATTTTTAATGGAACATACGAGAACCCGGGACTGGACGAAGTTACCCAAGGAAGTATTTGCGATTACAAATAGTGAGATACATGAAAGGGAAGGCTATACGCGAGATGCTGAGGTACATTTGTATTTTATATCTCGGGAATTTCAGAGACACTTCCGTAGAAATGGCGTTAATGAGTCCTAGAACAGAGAGACTGGAACACTGATATTAAATTCTGCAAGTACAAAATATGTTGCCAGGCCCTATCCATTATTTAACGCTCAAATACATATACATTGTGGCAAATAGTATCTGCCTACTTGTCTCCAATGGCTATGTAGTACTTGTATTGTCCAAATAATTCAAATAGGTTAAACAGTCAGTAACCGTCACAAGCAGTAACCGTCACAAGCAGTCCCCATTAATAGCAATATCATTCTAACGCTCGATGGACCTCTTGACGCGTTGGACCTCTTGCCGCGTTGGACCTCTTGACTCGATGGACCTCTTGACGCGTTGGACCTCTTGACACAAATTGGACCTTTTGACTCGTTGGACCTCTTGACGCGTTGGACCTCTTGACTCGAATTGGACCTTTTGACTCGTTGGACCTCTTGACTCGGCTGTCACGTGGCTATTGGACCTCTTGACTCGTTGGACCTTTTGACTCGTTGGACCTCTTGACCATAAGCGAGGGGGGGGGGGGGGGGGGTGACATTGGTGTTTGGAGATGAAAGGCTGCATTTTTAACATATATTTTTTATCTATTCTCCGAGCTCTAGCGATCGCATATTGATACTATGCTTCGGTGATTGATTCGATTTGTTGTAGCGCTCAGTCAAAACCGTCAAAGCTGCATTTGTGTCTGTAGTTGTTTTATTTGTAATGCGAGAAATCCAGCCGCACGCCAGAATGTCATGACGTGCGGCCGCCGAAAGAAATGTGTAAGGTGGGCACATTATTCCTTTAGTCTATTCAAGATATCAAAATAGTGTTCTGGCTCGGATACGCTGTCTTTGTGACGCTTGATATTGTTATTTGGTGAAGAGTTCCCAAACGTGATAGCGTATTTTTTGTTTGTTTTCTTTTCTTCTTTTCAGGTTGATGCGGACTATCAATTTTTTAAACAATTCGAAGTACTTTGCATAGTTTAATCTGAAGCCGAGCCATTGTGGCAGTATAAAATGCATATTTATCTAAGTGGTGCGTAAAATAGTTCAAGTACAGTCAAACATCTAAACAACACTTTTGTTTAAAAAATGCATATGTATATATATTGAATTATTGATAACGCAGTTTTTTATAACACGGCCAACTCCTGGCCTGCGGTCTTATGGTCCGTCAAGGCGAAAGGTTGTGCGGCATCTTAATTTTCTCGTAACCTGATATTTAATTCTTTGGGAACGTTGCGATGCGTTAACTTGGCAGTAAATAAATTTGAATTAGCTCCACTTCTTTTGAAACAAATCATCATTCACATATTTTAAACTAGCCATATATCTCGGCGACAAGTTCTCCGAAACGAAAACAGTCCCTAAAATGTTGGTCATGGAAATATAGCGACATTCATCTGCGTAAAATAATAAACAATATGCGACCTAGTGACAACTACTCGAAATTTGAAGCCATCGAATGATGCTTGACTACTCCTTCAATAGTATCAGTTTTTATTGTGAATATAAAGACAAATATTAAAAAGAAAACAAACTTCATGGCCATGTTCACAAACACCCAAATAATAATGTGAATAAAATTAAGCTTACCTCCTACACATTTCCCTACTTCTCGAGAAATTAAAAAAGTGTATACATATAGAAATAAAAAAGCAGGGGCGCACATGTTCTAGAGAATGTTAATCAGAATGGTTAGCAACCCCAGACGAAAGTCAACCCCCATACATTGTTGCGTGAGTGCTTTCTGAGTCCGAATGCATTTACTTGATTACCCGTAATATGCCCGGATCATTATGGTTACAATACCAAAGGAACAGCTCAGTTCTACCTCACACAAACCTCAGTCACAACGTTTTCTATCTATACGGGGTCGTACCCAGTCAAACACGCCACCGCCGCGTTCGGAAGTCGGCTACGAGAAAAGGGGCCAGGAGAAAAAGACGACACGCCCGTGACTGCCCATCGTTGCGCTCCTTTGCCGGTGGAGGCGCTGATTATCGCCCGACTGCGACGCCTCCTAGACATGTGCTCAAGAGCCATGTACGAATTATCATACAAACAAAAATAATTTTGTTGAGCTAGGCTCACTCGCCTGTGCTTCCCTCTTTACTGCACACATTTATGAAATGATGTATAGCTCAATTCAGCTCAATATAACTGGCATAATCTAGATTACTTGGTCGAGGCTAGAATAGGCTAAAATAGGTTAGCTTGAGTCCGTCTGTCGGAGCTAGGACTCTAGGTTTGAAGACATTCCGGACGCCCAAAAGAAAGACACTAGACTGATCCTCGCGTCTAATAGGCCCAGTCGTCACTTCACGCTCGACCGCCGTCACAGGTCGAGCGTAAAAAAACGCACAAAACGAATATACATATCTTTTTTTTGCTCTGCGAAGCTTGGCATTGCGTCGTTGTTCTTCATAGACGCAACCCCGTTTCCACTCTTTAATAAAATATTACTTGCTCAAGCCCACTTAAAACACCACACGTTCCTCTCGGTACCCAATCACCGCCCACACAGGCCCCCCTTCAACCAGGCAGACCAAGCGAACAGGGACACCGTAAGAAATGTCACCGTCGTCGTAGAGTTCAACCCTAAAGCCCGGTTCAAACAGACCCGGACTGCAAACCCGGGCGCCGGAACCCGTAGTGACGTCAGCGCTCCCTCCGTACGGGCGGTGACGTAATTACGGCTTCCGGCTCCCGGATTGAAGAGTTCAAAAATTTTCAACTTTCTCCTTCCCGGGTGGTGAACTTGGTTTCCGTATTTTCTCCGCGGCCAATCAGCTCGACGCGCTTCCCTCCTCCGCCCTCCTTGCCACCAACGTTCACGTGGTTCAGCGTGCGAATGCCTCTCGCTCCGTGCTTGCTTGCAAGAAAAGCTCCGGCGATGAACTTCCCGCCCCTCTCCGACGCGAGGAAAACAGCTCAAGCTGCAAAGAAGAGTGCCGCTGCGTTTGACGTACCCGAGAAAGCCTATGGATTAGTTGAGCTAGTTCAGTGGATCCCCTGGATCTACTACGACAGGTATCGTAGCGACCACAAGGACCGGGACAAGTGAAAGAACTCGACACTGCCTTTAATAATTTATTGACACGGTTTCAGAGACACGGGAGGTGTTTGCAACCCGATGAAACGGCATCTTCAATGCAAATATCAGTGGCCGTTTGTAGAGGCAGGCAGTGGTTGGCTTGCTGACTGCAAAGAGACCAGAAAGGCAGTGGGATGTTGTTAATAAGCAAATCTGCTAAGCTTCCAGCTTTGAGGGCATGCTTGTTCACTACAATTGTAATGAAGCAACTCATTTGTTCATTTTAATTAATTTTTATACACAATGTTTTACCAGCCTCGGGCACTCTGCGACCAACAAAATCTCCTCCCCCCCCCCCCCCCCCCCCCTCGAAACAAATTCCTGGCTACGTGCCTAGCTGCTACCATTGTGCGTGCGAGCTACATCCGACACTTGAAGGTCAACGACACTGGTACGCGCTGTAGACCAGTTTTTAGCCAGTGCAGTACGACCGCTAGCCTAGGGTCTTTAACACCCGTCACGCAGTAGTGAAACACGAACGTCTGCTGGTACGATGCTCATCCAGATCGAAACGGGCAGGGGTGGGATTGAACCCAAGATCCCTGGGTTCTGCAGCGCCAGCTTTCGTGGAGAATTCACTCATAAGCAGCTTGTAAGCACACATCCTAGCTAGCACAAAGGACAAGGAAGCACAACGGGCTTCCCTCATACATGCACTCAAAGGAGCACAACACCGTGACCAGATTTAGTGAACAGAAAGACTGCGTCGTACGAGCTGCACATGTGCGTGCCATTGCTATTTTTTTATAGCACAGACGCAGTAAAATTTGACAAGCATGCGACTGTTACGAAAGCTGCTCTCGTGATCCTGCCGCGTTAAAAATGATATAAACGTGCTTTCACTGCGGGAGCGCACGCTCCAGGTGAGTATTCCTGCGAGCGACGGGCGGGCCCATGTGGAACGCCACTCGATATATAACATGAAAATAATCCAAGATAAAAAGCAGCACACCCTACCTGGCTCGTGACATTCGGAAGCACTCGGAGAATTCTTGGTCGTCGGGGGTCTTCGAACATCTGTCTCACGATGGTGGCATACGAGCGTTTTTTCGAGGCTTCAGGAGCTCGCGGACGGCCTTTCGCTTCTTCTTTTTCTTCACGCTCCGTAGGTACTGCTCACACGCAGCCGCGAAAGTAGTCAGCCGACGCCAGTTGATGGTTCTTGCATTTGTGACGCACCTCACTACACAAAGGTTCCTAAGTGAGGCAATTCGAGCTTCGTAGCCGGGATCCTGCGGAGACGACGCTATCGCGAAACATAGCGAGTGCCGCTCTAGACGGAGCGCGCCGCGCCGGCCGCGCGCCCGGGCTGCCCGGGCGACGACGCGGCTTGACGACAGCCGCTGATTGGTTACCTGGGGAGCCGCCGTGACGTCAGCTCCCGTATATACGGGGGCCCGTGCCGCGCGCCGGGCGCGCCGTTCAAATCAAACCGTGACGTCAGCTCCCGTATACGGGAGCCGGAAGTGGTTACGTCAGTACGGGTTCCGGCTCCCGGGTTCCGTATTCCGAGTCTGTTTGAACCGCGCTTTAGCCTGATAAAAACGGCAAACCAGCTAACTTAAAAAAAAAAAAAAAAATATTCCATGCCGTATTTTGAGGAACGGTACAAGACCGCAAATGTTGCTGTTTGTTTGCTTTGTTCTTTGTTGTTTATCTTGGGGGTGAAGTGGAACGGGGAAGCCAGTCAATGTGTGAGTCTCCATTGACGGGACAAGTTGCTACCTGGAAGACTCCAAAAGACCACTCGAAACACGGAGAAGGCAAGTGCATCAATCCGTAGAGAGATGGCGCTTCCATCAGCTTTGTCGGGAGATGAATCATATCCCTTTTCCTTTTTCTTTTCTTCTTTCTTATTCGGGATGCGGTGAAAGTGACCAGGCTCCAAAACGTCTACGCTCATTCGGACATATGGAGTAGGCAGTGTACCCAGGCTACTTCTCTTCCCGCGATGCACACATGGTCCGCCCCCCCCCCCCCCCTCCTCTCTTGTAGACATCGTAATCAAAACAAGACAAGAGAAACAAAAACACCAAGAGGAACATTAAAACTCCATTGGACTCACCGTTACACGACGCGTCGCTTTCCTCGTGTTTTTTATGCTCTCCCTCCGGCACAGACTAAAGCTCCTCCATTTAAGATGGCTCTCCCCATCCGTGTGATCACTTCCCAACGGCCCGGCGGCGTGGCAGAAGTACTGCCGTGCCTGAAACAGAGCATTGTCCCCCTCGTGAGATGCTCGTTTGTAGAATGGGGCAAGATCTGTGGGATGACGATAGAGGCGTTCTCCTCGTCGCTCTTGCTTTTTTCTCCCCAAAGCCTCCTGCCTCCTGCGTTCCTCACTAAAGAAGGTCTCTGTCTTCGGGATAAACTGTCGTCTCCAAACTTCTTTTTTATATCATTATCTGCGGTGTATTCTGTGAGGCCACTTCGTTTTTTCTCTCACTTTCTTACGATTATTGAGTTTGTCATGCGGTTGGGGTTGGCGTACCACATGACGAGGTGTAGTTGATTAAGAAATAGTCCAAAGGGGAAGCTGGGAGCCATTGCGATCCCGCGGCAAATACCTCCGCCATATTTTGCTTTTCCTCGCACGAGTAGTGGGGTTTGGTTGCAGCACGCAATTCCCGAGCGATATTTTGCTGTAAATGCTCGGTGTCATTTTACTTTGTCGAAGCGTGAGATCACGAAGATCTTGCACCATTTCCAAACGTCACACTAGACGTTCCTGGAGGATCCCAGTTCTTAACATACTCCGCGTGAACACGATTTGCTGTATTACTTTTTGGATTTTCGCCCAACTGTAGCTCTCTTCCGGCAGTGTAAAACAGTCGAAGATTTCAATGCGTTGAAACGCGTGTCGTGGCAGCTCCTGAAAGCGGTGTGGTAAACAACTGCACGATGGAAACTATACTTCGGTGTAAGGTTAAAATTGTTCCCACTTTCGTCTTTTGTTTTTTTATGGGATTCATTAACTTCCGAATACCATACCGCGAAGAACCAATATAACAAGAGTGGGTATGAAAAAAAAAATATGACTCTTTATCGGAGCACAAAAAACGCAAAATTCATCGCAATATTAAACAAGTCAAAATCGCGAAGGCCACAAATACACACACCAACAACCAAAAAAAAATACTAATTACACAACACATTTATATTATTATAAGCCAATATTTACCATCAGTTGATAAAATATCCGTAGGCAGGTCATTCCATTAAGGTATGGTTCTTAGAAAGCTCAAGAACATTTTATAGTTGCCGACACTGCATTTTTCATATTTATTTTTTACTATAGTCCGTTCTAAGTGAGATGCTATGTAGGTTTTAATATATCCATCTTCTTTATATCCAGTTAAAATGTTATATAGTGCGTTTTTTATACGAGCACGCAGTCATGGGGATCTCTGTAGGTGAATTAAACCTCCAGTTGTTATCATTTGTCATTAGTTAGTAACAGGTAAAGATGTTCTTTCTATGAGATTGCGCCGGGACCCGACGATGGAGGCAGCTGATGGTCGCTGACGGAAGAGTGAAGCAGACAGGACTCCGCGGATAGGGGAAAAAAAAAAAAACACGTCTATTTACAAGCGAAGCTAATTTCCGAATTCCTGCAAAAAGGTCCCATCACGTGCTGTCCTCTTCCTGTTCCTCCAAATGTCCCCTGCCCCAGCCCGCACAAGCGTCGCCAGTTCACCAACACACAGGGGCACACGTGCAAACGCAAACACGCACAGGAAAGAAAACGAAACTCGGTCCTGTTCCCGCGTTAATTCATACTGATGGCGGGGCCGATTCTCACAAACATATGCCCACTTAATAAACGCATATGATAACTCAAACCATACATAACGACAAAAAGATTGAATGCAGAGTGAAATACGTTTACCTAGAGATATTCGGGTCTTCGTTCCTCGACACTATTTTGCGAGGATTTTCTACAATGACTTCGGAAGGTGCTCAGGAACACACGTTTTCCGAATCCTTCGCGACGTGAACTTACAAATCACGACATTCTCGTAGAAGAAAGCATTCTTTGTGAATTCGATTTCAAATCAAGACACAGCATTAGAAACATTAGATTACAAAAACACTTCTTTTAATATTTAGAGAGTAAACTAAGCAATCTTGAGGTGCCAATAAAGGGCCCCTGCAATCATAATTAAGCGTCTACCTTTTTTCCGGTTTCCACATCTCTTAGGATTTGGGCTAGCCAGGGGGCACGGAGAGAGTAACTAAATATCAGTGCATCATATTTCAACCGGACGACGGGGAAACATCCTCCACCGACGGGGGCGACCCGCGGTACCGAAAGCGCGCTATATGTGACGTCTTTGGTCCTGGGGTTGCTACTGGTCAGAGCCGCTAAAACCATCTTTTGAGTCGAAATACAAAATATGAGTGGCGCGAACCGTTTCAGTTATTTATAAAAGTAGTTTTTGATCATAATTTTAGATCAGAAAAGAAACAAATGCAGTTTATACACGAACTCAACTCTCCTACGTCACGCCGCGGTGGTGGCGCGTCAGCCGCACTTCCGGTCTGGGGCGGTGGGCAGAAGTCGGCGTGCGAGACATGCATTCTTGTGTTCTTTTCGGAGAAACCAGACAAAAAACCTCCGTTCTCGTCAAAATGCTGCGACGGGGGCTGTACCAAAAGAGTCTGGAATGGTTCAAAGATCAGTTTTCACAAGTTTATGCCCGCTCCGTTCGTCCGAGTACGTGGATAGTAACCGTGAAAAGGGCAAACCAGACGCTGTCGAACTGCGATTGCTTGTGTGGGCAACAGTTTGTGGTCCGCAGATGTATTTGTTTTGTTCCAATATGAACGAGAGAAAACCGCCAAGTTGCCCGGGCCACCCGCGGGTTCAGTGCGTCTTCAAATTCACACGGCCGCCTGATCGTTTGAACTTTCGTCTGCTCTTTCGAACTTCTCTGCCTTTTGTCGTCTGCTCGTTCAAACAAAAGCGGCCCGTAGACCAAACTTTGAGCCGGTGATTCCAATAAGAAGTAAATTGCTGCCCTCAAAAGACTTAAGTTGGCTCGGTGTAAACGGTTGATAGAAGATGTTGATCATTGGTACAAGTGGCCATCACCGACTTGTTACGCTTGGTCTGTTCCCGCTTCCGATTTTCAGTATCGACGTCGATCATCGCCGCTAGCTTCTACACCTTTGCAGCATAAATGACGTCGCGACCGAAAATAGCTAGACGAATCTCATCGTGGCTTTGGCGTCCATTCTGCGGCGTTCATGCGAATGAATCGCCGCACGTCAAATTATTTACGCAATGTTTAGCGTCGTAACGAACCTTGATAATTTCGCTCAGGCAATTAAAGTGGTAAGACATTGCTATGAGGACGTAGAATCGACAATTCCAACGCGAAAAAGAGTATGCAGACACACACACACGCCGGCAACGTGACGTTCCAATGGCTTGTTGACGCGAGACGCGGTGCTTCTTGCCCCCACTCCATTGCGCATCCGTTCGAACTGTCGTCTGCCCTTTCAAACTTGTCTGCTTTTTGTCGTCAACTCGTTCAAATGACGGCGGCCCGTAAACCAGACGTTGACCCGGCAATTGCGATAAGAAGTAAGTGCAGGCATCGAAACACTTTTGAAGGTTGCTTGGGGTAAGTAGGCTAAGTGTAAACAGTAGATGCAAGAAGATGTTGATCATTGTTACCAGTGGCTGTCACCGACTTGTAATGCCCGATTCTAGTTGCGGTTTTCGTTATCGACGTCCACCATCTCAGCTACGGTCCACGCTATTGCAGCCCGAGGGACGTCGCGACTGAAAATAGCGAGATGAATCTCATCGTGGGAGTCAGGCTTTAGCGCCCATTCTGCGGCGTCCACGTGAAATGAATCGCCGCACGTCACATTATTCACGCAAAGTTTAGCCTCGTTAGTTTTGCTGAAGCCGTTCAAGTAGTCAGACATTGTTAGGAGGACGTAGAATCAACAATTCCAACGTGAAAAAGAGCACGGGGACTCCCACCGACGCCGACAAGAACGCAATTCAATGGTTTGTTTATGGGCGACGGCGAGCTCCTTGCCCACCGTACACCGCGCATGCGCGGCACCGGTGGCGTCCGCTAGGGGCGCTCCGGTTTGTTTGTAAACATTAGTTGGTGTATAGGAAGTCCCCGAGAAAAGAGAACCGTGTTTTCGGCTTGGAAAATAAGTTGTGCATCGCAGAAAGCTCAAACTTCGTGCAAATGTGATGCTACCGGCTTGGATAGGTTGCGAATGTATGAGAAAATGACGTTACATAGACCAAAAGATAATTAAAAAAAAAACGTAATATTTTTATAGGCCCACCTCCACCTAAGCCTAATAGTGTCGACACAAGAAATGTCACTGTGGGCGACGGTATCACCTTTTCAGTAAAAACATAACACAAAAAAAAAACACTCGGGAACTCACTGCATATCTAAGATACAACCGCGATACATATCTATCCTGATTTGCCGAACCCTGGTTTCAATCGGATCCATAATCCGCTCTTGGATTTTTCTTTTTGGTATCGTAACAACGAAAAAACATGAAAAGTGTCCGACCAATGATAAGCGGAACATTAAGCGCTCCAATTTAGTGCTTGTAGCCATTTTGGTAGAAGAGACACCTCGAACAGGGCGATCGGGGGTCAAGTGGGCTAACTCACACCAGCTCACAGCACGTGGAGTGACAGCTCGCGCTGCAGCACCAGGAATCCTAGGTTCAAGCCCCACCCCTGCCCGTTTCGATCTGGACGAGCATCGTACCGGCAAGCGTCCGTGTATCACAACTGCGTGGTGCACCTTAAAGACCTTGCAGGCTTGCGGTGGTACTGTACTAGATGAATTTCTCATCAACAGCTGAGACACTAGACGCCCATTCAAGCTACCTTTTCCGCTGTGTAAACGTACAAAAAATACAATTACAATTAGAACTCGAACGAAAGCTCATGAGATGGACGTTGAAACGAACTACGAGTGTGAAATACCTAGGACTATACATTGACGAGCATCTCAAATGGAACCAACATGTGGAACACATCTGTAAACGACTTAGATCAGTTGCAGCCCAATTATACCACCTAAGATCGTGTTTACCTCAACCAATATTAAAGATGATATATCATAGCTTAGGAAAATCAGTCTTAGTATATGGAATTACTATATACGGGCACTGTGCAAAGTATTTACAAGATAAAATAAATTCTATCTTAAATAAAGTAGTAAAAAACTTGTATGTAGATGAAAATAGACCTTTACATTACATGTATCAACACTTGGATATTCAAAAACTTAGTGACTTACTGGAATTAAATATTATAATTCAACATCAGTTCAGCGATAAATATAAAACAAAGTATATCCCGATAAGAAACCTAAGGCCTAAAAATTTATTCCAAGAACCAAAGGTTAAGACGAAATATGGAAAAGCAGTCAGAGCATCATATGTACCTAGAGTGTTCAATAAGCTACCACCAAGAATAATAGAAATTACAAAAATAAGCGAGTTAAAACGTGAGTTAAAACAATGGTTTATTAACAGAAAAGAGCTGCAATAAGCAGAAGAGAAGTCTACCAGGGGCTGGAATCTAAATTGTGTAGTATTGTGTGTGTTATTTTGTAGAGAATTATGGAGTAAAGGTGTATATATGTCTTGTTTTCATTTTTTTTTTTTTTTTTTTGCAAGGAACTGAACAAGTGTAAAAAAAGGGTTTGTTATAAGTGACTAGAGCTCTGTCGCTGCCCTACGCACAAGCCGCTTAGGCTTATGTGGGGTATGAATCTCGGTAAAATTGTATGTGGAAAAGATGAAATAAAGATTATTATTATTATTATTATTATTATTATTATTATTATTATTAACATGCACTGAATAATATTCCTCCGCAATAAAAGAAATTGTGCACCATTCTATCAAAAAACAAGAAAAAAAAATTTTTACTTTTCAGTTCTAGTGAGATTTACAGTATCATTTCTCTTACTTTGATTAGAATACCTTTAAGAGCTTGTTTGTATTGCATAGAACGCTGTAATAAAACAAAAGAAGACTTACGGGACACAGTATTATTTCGACTCGTATCGCGTATGACATCGCTTCATAGGGCGGCATGTGACATCATAATATCCTGTGGTATCATGACGTTTTATTGACGTCATGATGACGTTTCGATGTCACGTGACATCACTCCTTCTTGACAGGTCTTCTGGTCTTTACTGACGGTTGATACTGACGGTTTTCTCATAGAATTCAGCTAATAAAACAATTTTTTTGTCAAAAAAGTGGCATGAAAATGCATCCTTGCAGACAGCGGAAAGCGAGATACTAACAGGATTTTAAATTGCCTCCCTTCACTTTTCTCCACTTTCTTTTTCGTTTTTGGCAAACATCCCAATGTCATTGTATATGCGTGCCCTTGAATAGGAATAGGCGAATGAAAAGAGCCATAACAGCGTGATCCAGAGCAAATGCCCCAGCATGGACGATAATAAGAACCTAGGAACGAGCTCAAGAGCCATCCAGATGCGATTGGAAATAAATATTTACCACTGCGGGGTGCATTATCCATTTAGGCGAAAAGAAGAAAACAAATTAAATCAGTGTGGATGTGCTTTAGGGATAGGAACCACGACAAAACAGGGTCTTGGCGGGGCGGAGGGGGGGGGGGGGGGGGGGGGGGGGAAGGAGCGGTCGGCCGTGTTTTTTTACTGGATGAATAGTATTGATGGTGATCTTCCCGAAATAGGATTTCAAAATGGTCGAAAACTGGAGTACCTTCTTTTCAGACAGGATTTGGCGAAACAGATTTCGTCTCCCTTCCCGCGTCGATCACGCAGCTCGGACCCCGCGGTCTCTTGGGGGTTAGCGAGAGTGGCTCCCTTATGTAACTTCGTTTGTGCTTAGATGCAAAGAAAACATCGCAAAGGAGGCAATGACAGGATTGTGGGCAGAACAAGCGCGACTCTACTTATTTTTTGTTTCTGGCCGGGAGGAGTTTTTGAATGAAGAAGTCCGAACTATCTCTGTTTCATTGAGAATGTGTTGCTCTACTTTGATTATATTCAAGTTTTTCGATATTGGAACCAATAAAAAGCAGCATAACCTTCATTTCTAACATTCCAGGCACCGACGATGTCCACGGCGGGCCTTCTCTACGACCAGGCCACCACGTCTATTGAAATAGAACACGAGTGATCGTGTATGTCAAGCGTTTTAAATACTGTCTCTTACTACCAGAGTATTTTTGACAATTCGGAGGCAAACGTTGAAGCATTTCAGTTGCCTAATGGCCGAAAGTAGCGCAAAGCCTCAAGTACATCAGACTACAAGTCGAGAAACAAGACAGCCATGACTTCAAACCGTGTTCATCCTCGCCTCATAGTGATAGTGGAGCCCAATGATCGAGCCAACATGCTTGCACAAATTAACCCGACGAAGTCACCGAGAAACAAGAATTGACAACTCCAGATGTCGTAATCTTGGTCATGCTAAACCGAAGGCTCAACGTGCTGGCGATAGACACAAGAATCACGGGCTCTACGAAAGCCTTCCTTGGACTCATCATATTAGCTGGCGTTCCTCTCACTGCCTGTCAATCACTTCCGCGGGAATTGGCAGCTGGAGTGATCTACGATGTGCCACGGGATTTGACCAACGGCCAACTCCAATTGGCAATTCGTGCATCCGCAGCCGTTACCTCAATACATCGACTGGGAACATCAGAATATGTCAAAGTGACCTTCATCACGGACACCTTGCCAGACTACATGACACTAGGATACACAAGATGCAAGCTGCCGCCGTGCATCGAGAATCCGCGTCAGTGCTGGAAATGCCGCAGCTTTTGACATATCCAAAAATGTCTGCACGAGGGAATCCCGCTGCTCTCGCTGCGGTCCAGCGGTGCCAAGCGGACAGCCCATTCTGCACGAACTGCAGTAAAGCGCACGACTCAACATCGCGTATCTGCGCTGCGTACCAAAGAAAGAAGAAAATATATCAGTACTAGAGCGAGGTCAAAAAGGTTGGCTATGCAAGAGCTAAGGCGGCCCCCTACTGTATCAAAAAACAGATGTCCGAAGGTTATTCCAAAATAAATGTTACCAAAACAAGGCAAGATGTGGGAGATGAACAGAACCGAACCTAATATCAACGACAATTTTTGTCCAGACAACCGTTGAACGTGATGCCGCCCAAGATACATGGGCAATCGAGACTTGCAGCTAAGTAGGCACACGGAATTTAAAGACACTGGCTCCCCCCTTCAAGTTCTCACGTAGAAGCCAACGAAAACCTCCAGCGTACGTGTGGGAAATCAAAAACAAAACAAACGTCCATCTCTGCAGTCAAGCTCCAAGCAATCGTCGACCTTATTCGGATTATCTTTCGTGTTCGAAATCTTCTATATTCCATTCTTAACCTTGCTTGATAGAGTGTTTCCATTTGTCATGCTGTGGTGTTATTAGAGCAAACTTCGTGATGAGGCCACCGTCCTTCAACGAAACGCGAGGTGTCTTCGAAATCGGCTTTCGAACTTGCGGCAGCTTGTATGTAAGTATAATCTTTCTAAAATTGCAATTTCAGTCACGGGTGACCCACAACGTTATATTATCGATATAGGAACTATTTTATTACAAGAGAGGAAATAAACTCAGCAGGGTTCTACTCATCGTATGGTACGAACTCTCCTTTGTTGAGCACAATATTCCGTCACACCCTACAAATGAGTACGTTTCAGCGACTATGAGCAAATGAGACGTTTCTTTCACAATCATCACTGCTATACCTCCTCGAGCACACTTAGACATTCGGAGGCTCAATACAAATTTACAGTAAAGCCCTTCACCTCATATTCTGACGGGCGATTTTAGCAGTCTTCAAGAATTATGGGGCAGTAGAGAAAATAATACTCGAGGAAAGGTATTATTTTACCTTGATTTAATGCATGGCCTTATATTACTTAACGATGGCCCTCCAACGTATGTTATAGGTGCACTTTTAGTAGTCCTTTAGATATTTTCTTCGTATCGTCTAGGGTTTCCGGGATAACAACGTGTTCACCAACATTCAAACCTACGGTAGTGATCATGCACCAACATATACTAAGGTTCAAGATTTTCACTGTTCGAAACGGCGTAATACAATGCCTTATACGGACTGGAATATTTTAGAACAAAAATGGGATCCGTATGCACTACAATTACCGAGCGCAACGTTTTTCTTTTTTTTTTTGTGGCCATAACTTCTTCAGCGTTTGATGCAACCAAAACTGTTAATATCACAAACTCTCAGACTTCAATCGGTGGAGAATATCAGCGCCTTCGTGCCGTTCGTCAACGGTCTGAACGCCGGGCAATAGAACCGAAAAATACTGACGATGTTTGGGCTTCCAGGTGAGTGCTAAAACGCGTACAGTGTTACTTGGACAGGCTTTCGAAGGCGCTAACGGTCGCTTAATGCCAGATTTGACTTGAGAAAGCTGCTCGCTCGAATATGGCGGATAATCTGATGTCTGCCTATAAGACCACAGCAAACACGCTCCTTTTGGGCCATCAGTATATTCTGCCCAGTTTCCCAAATAGCTATAGCCGACGACGAGTTCTGCTTCAAGATCACCTCTTGCTCTTCAATTACCGATCTCTTCGTCAGTGCACCCGGTTCTCACGTATCCGTAAGTATATGCAATGCTATTGATGCATACTTATTATAGAAAAAAACTTGCTAAAGCCCTCGCTACGTCTAACACTAGGTATTCAACTGGCCCGGACGGTGTATTATACCGTCTGGGGAGTCGGGTAGAACACCCCTGCCACTTGGGGGTGTCGACTAGAACAGCCCTGCTGCATTTATTTAATTCTCGTGGGAAACGGCTACCATACCAAAGGAATGGAAAATCGCTCGAGTGATGCCAATGCTAAAGCCTGGAAACTCCCATTTGGGCGTAACTTGTACTGGCCTACTGCATTAACGAACTGTGTGGGAAAAGTAATAGAACGAATGCTACTTGGCCGTATGGAGCAGGATCTAGAAAATAGGGATAAAATTTCTTCATCCATGAATCAATTTCGACCTGGAAGAAGTAGAATCGACAACGTCAGGGATTCAGTGACTAGCATCGAACAAATGAAAACACTCAATAAGGTAACGACAGCCGTATTTGTCAACATAAAATCAGCATTCGACTATAGTATATAAAACAGTCAGTCCTAAATAAAACACATCTGTTTTTTATTTAGGACTGACTGAGATCAGTATCGTACGGAGTAGGTAGGACGACCCTATGGCCAGAAATTGGAAACAGGCACTTTTGGTTCACTTATCTGCCACCACGAGGCGTATTCACCTCTAAATCTTATACCGTCTTCAAACTCCCGCCAAAGTGGAGTGTGTGCTGACCGAAAAAAAAAAAAAAATTATTTCAAGAATAAAAAAGGGTGCGCTAAAGAGTGTCTTGCGATCGCAACACACTGATATCTTTATCATTCTTCATTAACCTTTTGTGGTTGTCCGCCCGTACAAGGCAGAGCATTTGAACTTCTAGACAATATCGCAGAAGTCATTTCAAAGATTTACATAGTTTCTATAGTTGATTTGGAGTGCGATATAAGTAGGTACCTTCAGAGACAACTGTGTTGTGAGTAATTATAGAGCATTAAACGTACGCCATTATTAGTTGTTGGTTTCGTGCAGCACGTACCTAAGGATGGATTGTCAGCTTGTGTATTTCAAGCACAGGTTTTTTTTACGGGTCGATATATATTCTCATTCCGTCTGGTTTAATCTTGTCACCAATACGATGAACAGATGTATTTAGAACGAAAAATAAGCGTTAATGAGACGAACTTGTGCCAAGAAACGAAAAGTGAGAAGTGCCACGCGTCTTGCATTCGCAACGGAACGGTTACGACCCGAATCAACACGGTATTACTGATTTCACAGACGTGGCAGGTTTACAAATAATCTGAACAGGAACACTCGATGGCAGCAGCTAGAGCTGGGTTTTCTTAGAAGAGTATGGAATTAAGCAAAAAAATAATCCAGGCCGAGAAGTATACGCGCCCCATTCCTCTGCGTTACAGCCACATGCTTTGCCAGCTGTGCCACTCAAGCGGCGATGTCCACTGCACTTCGTTTCGTTTTTAAATGCAGACGCAGCCGCCGACCCGAGCTGATGAGACCAATCAGAGAGCGTCAAAAGCGCACCATCTGGTGCTCATCATGTTTCTGAACGTGTTCTATTATCATAAGCTTGCATAAAAAGAAAGCGCCCAGTGACTTGTGCTTTTACCGCTGCTTGATTGGTCCTATTAGCTTGTAGCGTCGGCCGCGTCTGGACTTAAGCTGAATCAGTATGGAAACTATTGCTTATGCGGCATTTACATCCCGTCCGAATGTACTACGATATTAAGTGTATTACATTAATATTACGCATACAGGATGTTTATCTTAAAGTTTGCACCGCGTGTTTTTTTTTTTGTTTTTCAAAAATCTATTAAAGCTACACTAATGCAGTATAAATACACGTATGTTATAAGGTTAAGTGGACATTATATGAACCTTTTACGTTTACTCTCGTCCCCAGTCACCTGGCAGGCATTTCCAGCATGGGCGTTGAACCAATAATAAAAGAGCTCATCCTGCAAATAGTAAAAAAGAATAGGGGAGGCAAAACGAGAATGGGTGACGGTTATGCTTAAATCATAAATGTATTGTATTGGCGTGGTGATGGCAAGAATATGTTTTTGCCCGTACTGGGAAGTGACGACATTTAAGATGACGGCGCCCTTGTGGAAACGGTCTTTCGGGTGCTATTTGTCACAGTAAGTTGCACCACTAAATATTATTTGCGGATTAATGTTAATTAGTAAAATTCAATATATTGCTTAAATTAGAAACTTGCGGAGCGTGACCGAAAATCAATAAATCAATAAATTTGAGAAATCGCAGCACACCAGGAACGCGGTGGTGCAATAATGTCCCTTTTACGCGGGCACCCTTAACTACAATTAAGCTAACAGCAGTGACTCTCTGGAGTGTTGCGCAGTTACATGGCTTACCAAACTTAGTACGATACCATGGTTAGCGCAAACTGAGCTCCACAATCTTAGTCTGGGCTCGCTAACTGAGCTATATAGGGCGACAACCGCAGCGTTGCCGGCTATCGATGCACAAACTATTACGGAATGACAGGGGAAACCCGGAGAAAGAACCTTGGAGACAAATGTCGCGGAAAGAAAAATGTTTCGAAGACAGATATGCAGCAAAATCAATTACGCCATGTCGCTGTAAGGGGCGAAGCCCGCACTCCTCGGGCACCAACGTTACTAAACCACTCAGTTGGGAAACTGCCATAGAGATTGCTCTGAAAAAGTGTCCCCGATCAGTCCTCGAACACCGAGCTAATGACGAACACAACGCCGCCATTTCTCCCGCAGCGGCGACTCGAGGAACTGCACGTTACTTCTATTTTGGCTTTAATCGGCCATTGTCGAGCCGAAACAGATACAGTGAAAGAGGTTACAGGGGTGCCACCCCCGTCTCCCCAGCGGACGCGCCGCGACTTACTACAGAAGTTAAAATGCACCTAGGTCGGGACGCGCTACCTGAAAGTACCGCTGAGGCATGGTTGTATAAAAACAATATTAATTGTGCCGCAAAACCTTGCAAGCTAAAGATTATACAAACATCACGCGCCCTTCTTTTTGTACTAAACTCCAATCAATTTCATAAGAAAAATAGTCTTTTCCGTTTGTTTTTACGCAAAAACATGCTTTCTAAAAGCTCAAGGTGACCACAGTACAGAAAAATGATAAAGAGTGGCGCTGTTGTCGTATTTAGCTCGGTCGCGGTGGACGCCAGCGGCCCAGGTTTCGACGGCGAGTTTCCCAACTGTGTTGTAGTAACGTTGTCGCGGTGGACGCCAGCGGCCCAGGTTTCGACGGCGAGTTTCCCAACTGTGTTGTAGTAACGTTGTCGCGGTGGACGCCAGCGGCCCAGGTTTCGACGGCGAGTTTCCCAACTGTGTTGTAGTAACGTTGTCGCGGTGGACGCCAGCGGCCCAGGTTTCGACGGCGAGTTTCCCAACTGTGTTGTAGTAACGTTGTCGCGGTGGACGCCAGCGGCCCAGGTTTCGACGGCGAGTTTCCCAACTGTGTTGTAGTAACGTTGTCGCGGTGGACGCCAGCGGCCCAGGTTTCGACGGCGAGTTTCCCAACTGTGTTGTAGTAACGTTGTCGCGGTGGACGCCAGCGGCCCAGGTTTCGACGGCGAGTTTCCCAACTGTGTTGTAGTAACGTTGTCGCGGTGGACGCCAGCGGCCCAGGTTTCGACGGCGAGTTTCCCAACTGTGTTGTAGTAACGTTGTCGCGGTGGACGCCAGCGGCCCAGGTTTCGACGGCGAGTTTCCCAACTGTGTTGTAGTAACGTTGTCGCGGTGGACGCCAGCGGCCCAGGTTTCGACGGCGAGTTTCCCAACTGTGTTGTAGTAACGTTGTCGCGGTGGACGCCAGCGGCCCAGGTTTCGACGGCGAGTTTCCCAACTGTGTTGTAGTAACGTTGTCGCGGTGGACGCCAGCGGCCCAGGTTTCGACGGCGAGTTTCCCAACTGTGTTGTAGTAACGTTGTCGCGGTGGACGCCAGCGGCCCAGGTTTCGACGGCGAGTTTCCCAACTGTGTTGTAGTAACGTTGTCGCGGTGGACGCCAGCGGCCCAGGTTTCGACGGCGAGTTTCCCAACTGTGTTGTAGTAACGTTGTCGCGGTGGACGCCAGCGGCCCAGGTTTCGACGGCGAGTTTCCCAACTGTGTTGTAGTAACGTTGTCGCGGTGGACGCCAGCGGCCCAGGTTTCGACGGCGAGTTTCCCAACTGAGTGTTGTAGTAACGTTGTCGCGGTGGACGCCAGCGGCCCAGGTTTCGACGGCGAGTTTCCCAACTGTGTTGTAGTAACGTTGTCGCGGTGGACGCCAGCGGCCCAGGTTTCGACGGCGAGTTTCCCAACTGTGTTGTAGTAACGTTGTCGCGGTGGACGCCAGCGGCCCAGGTTTCGACGGCGAGTTTCCCAACTGTGTTGTAGTAACGTTGTCGCGGTGGACGCCAGCGGCCCAGGTTTCGACGGCGAGTTTCCCAACTGTGTTGTAGTAACGTTGTCGCGGTGGACGCCAGCGGCCCAGGTTTCGACGGCGAGTTTCCCAACTGTGTTGTAGTAACGTTGTCGCGGTGGACGCCAGCGGCCCAGGTTTCGACGGCGAGTTTCCCAACTGTGTTGTAGTAACGTTGTCGCGGTGGACGCCAGCGGCCCAGGTTTCGACGGCGAGTTTCCCAACTGAGTGTTGTAGTAACGTTGTCGCGGTGGACGCCAGCGGCCCAGGTTTCGACGGCGAGTTTCCCAACTGTGTTGTAGTAACGTTGTCGCGGTGGACGCCAGCGGCCCAGGTTTCGACGGCGAGTTTCCCAACTGTGTTGTAGTAACGTTGTCGCGGTGGACGCCAGCGGCCCAGGTTTCGACGGCGAGTTTCCCAACTGTGTTGTAGTAACGTTGTCGCGGTGGACGCCAGCGGCCCAGGTTTCGACGGCGAGTTTCCCAACTGTGTTGTAGTAACGTTGTCGCGGTGGACGCCAGCGGCCCAGGTTTCGACGGCGAGTTTCCCAACTGTGTTGTAGTAACGTTGTCGCGGTGGACGCCAGCGGCCCAGGTTTCGACGGCGAGTTTCCCAACTGTGTTGTAGTAACGTTGTCGCGGTGGACGCCAGCGGCCCAGGTTTCGACGGCGAGTTTCCCAACTGTGTTGTAGTAACGTTGTCGCGGTGGACGCCAGCGGCCCAGGTTTCGACGGCGAGTTTCCCAACTGTGTTGTAGTAACGTTGTCGCGGTGGACGCCAGCGGCCCAGGTTTCGACGGCGAGTTTCCCAACTGTGTTGTAGTAACGTTGTCGCGGTGGACGCCAGCGGCCCAGGTTTCGACGGCGAGTTTCCCAACTGTGTTGTAGTAACGTTGTCGCGGTGGACGCCAGCGGCCCAGGTTTCGACGGCGAGTTTCCCAACTGTGTTGTAGTAACGTTGTCGCGGTGGACGCCAGCGGCCCAGGTTTCGACGGCGAGTTTCCCAACTGTGTTGTAGTAACGTTGTCGCGGTGGACGCCAGCGGCCCAGGTTTCGACGGCGAGTTTCCCAACTGTGTTGTAGTAACGTTGTCGCGGTGGACGCCAGCGGCCCAGGTTTCGACGGCGAGTTTCCCAACTGTGTTGTAGTAACGTTGTCGCGGTGGACGCCAGCGGCCCAGGTTTCGACGGCGAGTTTCCCAACTGTGTTGTAGTAACGTTGTCGCGGTGGACGCCAGCGGCCCAGGTTTCGACGGCGAGTTTCCCAACTGTGTTGTAGTAACGTTGTCGCGGTGGACGCCAGCGGCCCAGGTTTCGACGGCGAGTTTCCCAACTGTGTTGTAGTAACGTTGTCGCGGTGGACGCCAGCGGCCCAGGTTTCGACGGCGAGTTTCCCAACTGTGTTGTAGTAACGTTGTCGCGGTGGACGCCAGCGGCCCAGGTTTCGACGGCGAGTTTCCCAACTGTGTTGTAGTAACGTTGTCGCGGTGGACGCCAGCGGCCCAGGTTTCGACGGCGAGTTTCCCAACTGTGTTGTAGTAACGTTGTCGCGGTGGACGCCAGCGGCCCAGGTTTCGACGGCGAGTTTCCCAACTGTGTTGTAGTAACGTTGTCGCGGTGGACGCCAGCGGCCCAGGTTTCGACGGCGAGTTTCCCAACTGTGTTGTAGTAACGTTGTCGCGGTGGACGCCAGCGGCCCAGGTTTCGACGGCGAGTTTCCCAACTGTGTTGTAGTAACGTTGTCGCGGTGGACGCCAGCGGCCCAGGTTTCGACGGCGAGTTTCCCAACTGTGTTGTAGTAACGTTGTCGCGGTGGACGCCAGCGGCCCAGGTTTCGACGGCGAGTTTCCCAACTGTGTTGTAGTAACGTTGTCGCGGTGGACGCCAGCGGCCCAGGTTTCGACGGCGAGTTTCCCAACTGTGTTGTAGTAACGTTGTCGCGGTGGACGCCAGCGGCCCAGGTTTCGACGGCGAGTTTCCCAACTGTGTTGTAGTAACGTTGTCGCGGTGGACGCCAGCGGCCCAGGTTTCGACGGCGAGTTTCCCAACTGAGTGTTGTAGTAACGTTGTCGGGCACTGTCGTTGATTCTGGTCGATGGCAACGCAGCTTCCCTCATGTCAACCGTGTTTGCATTTATTAAGGGAGTCTTGATAATTATTTGTTACGCAGTAAAAATAACTTTTGAGGTCCAATTTCTCGTTTTAAACTGTTATAATGGAAATATAAAAAAAACAAAAAAACATGTCCTTGATCTGAACATAGGACATTGCAGTTTGTTTCGTTTTGGCTTCAACCCTTCAACTGCAAGCAGAATGGCCGTGTGACACCATCTCAGTTCAGTTTGGTGAAACCACGGTTAGTGGCTACTAACGGCCGCTTGACTAACCACAGTTAGAACAGCCCATGTAACTAAGGTATTCGATTACCACTCGTGGCGGTGCGAAAACGTGGATGATGATTTTATCAACCGCGTCAATCATGCCAAATTATCGAAAATCAACGCATACTGAGTAGCATCGTCTCAAAGTGGTGATGGTTCGACCGTTTTTACTAGTGATAGACCGAATCTGCCCAACTTTAGATTCGGCAAAGTTCGGCAAATGCCGAACTTTTGAAAGAAAGTTCGGCATAGATTTGTCAAAAGTTCGGCAGGCGTCTGCGCACGCGCGAGAACGCGACGGGGCCAAGGATTGCAAATCGAAGTCGTGCGTTCGTGCGGTTTATATCGTACAGCACCACCGGTTACGGCGAGGTACGGCGTAGGCGACGTGGTAACTGTGTGCCACGTCGCAGTGAGTGTGGTTCTCTTCACTATTCGCTGCCTCAAAAACTAAAGATCGACCAGAAATGGACGCAAAAATGCCGCAGTCCACTGCGCAAGCGACAAATGATGCGGTACATTCGGGATAACATGAATTTAAATTTGATCGTACCAGTGATGCAGCGAGGTAGTTGCAAAATTGACTGACAAATACTTTAAAGCATTCCTCGCCATTCTAGCAATCCTGTTTTTGGCTCACAAGTAGTTTGTGACAAAATAAAATAATATTGCTCTCAATCAGCGTTATTTCGCGGTTTTCATCTTTCCGCATAAAACGAAACACAACACTATTATGCGTAACGAAAAAATAAAGTGCAGGCGAGCTGGTGTAAGTTGAACATGATTGTAAACCTGAGATTGGGGTAGAAAAGAGAACAGAACTCAAGGTAGAAAAAGAGGAGGCAACGTCTCAAACTCAGCTGCAAAGTTTATTTCGTACACGCCTTATATACCACAACTCCAACGCCGTCTCTACAAAAAAAAAAAGAGACTGCGTTGGAGTTGTGGTATATAAGGCGTGTACGAAATAAACTTTGCAGCTGAGTTTGAGATGTTGCCTGCTCTTTTTTTATCTTCTGTTCTGTTCTCTTTTCTACTCCAGTCTCACGGTACAATCATGTTCACTATTGTGCTTTACGTTGCACATCCGGCATTCCTAACCCTTCTCATCTTTCTAAACGTATCTTATCATTATACGACAGGTCAATAGCATTGCATAATGCTGAGATTCGTTTTTCGATATGTGTAAACGGGTTTATGCTCTTGTATCTCGCGCATGTGTATATCCTGTTTGACGATACGTGTGTCATATATATATATATATATATATATATATATATATAGGTAGTTCCATCTTCCTTTCCCCATACAGTTGTGAGTAGCTCCCGTGTTTGTCTTCTATCTTGTGTACGTCTTTTTAGCGCTTTTAACCATGGTTCAATAAGTCAACACAAACTAGCCGAACAACAAGTTCTTTTACAGCCTAAGATTGGGCACGAGTGCTGTTTTAGTGACCGGCTGAGGCACGCGTTCAGTCAGCGCGTCAAAGGTATGGCTCGGGCCCAATAGCCGAGTTAGCGCGATCCGAATTTGATGGCGTTACGTGAAGGGAGAGAAGGCGATACGGAGGCTTTGATTATTCTATGTGGCGTTGGCCTTGTCAGGGGACGTCCAGAGACCGACGGGTTCCTCAATTGGACCGAAAAATAAAAATTAATACTGCCGACTATAGCAAGCCGGTGATATTGCAAAATCTTAGGCTTCAGCCCCCTTCCAGAAATGGGATATAAAGTCGGATATTTCAATACGCTCCCCTCCTGATATTTTTCCGTCTGTCGGCAGACTAATGTAACCACTTGAGCGCAAACGCTTACTATGAACCTAAATATTACTTTTGACATTCAATGTTAAAGGGGCACTGACACCCCAAAGGTCGTATTTATTTTTATTGTCTAAAACGATGCAAGTTGCAGTCATAGACACGCAAAAAAAAACCGCATCGCGAAAAAAAATTTTCCCGCGCGCGCGCGCGCCTTTTTATTTTGGTAGTTTGATTTTCCCGCCTCTCGCCTCCTCGCTTCTTTTGATCGGTGACGTCAAAAATCAGGAAATTTAGAAGCTTTGTAGGCGACATCTCTAGAACATTTAATTACGGCAATCCTAAAACATGTTTTTTAACGCAATTGCGAACGCACTACGGCCCTTCTTTTTGAAATACCAAAAATCGGGAGTTCGTTGTGGTGTCGTCTCCTGGATTTGTATCCTCCAACGGAAAACAGGCGACACCGCTCAAAACCGGTCCGCGCCGCCGCTCACTCCTTTCCTCCTCGCTTTGGGTCGCCATGGCAACAGCAGGGAGTGGTGAAAGGAAGTCGACTCTCAGGTCTCCTCAATTTTTGACGTCAAGGCACCGGCGCCGATCGCGCGGGAACTTCGAATTCGGCATTTGGAAATTGTTTTTTTACTTCACGAATACTGAATTCCCAAATCTCAAATTTTGTGGGTAATGTCCCGGCATCGTTTTCAATCGTTTCGGATAATAAAAAAAAAATATGATTTTGATGTGTCAGTGCCCCTTTAAGTTCAAAAGTACAATATTTCTCTCAGAAATCGTTTTTTCACCTCAGTGCTCCCATTATTTACAGTAAACATCACTGCCATCATTATAAAACGTTAATAATTAGCGTGCATATTTTGAAAACTCTTGATCTTACGCAGATCAACAACCACTAATCTTGGAACTTTTAGGTTCACCGCACCTTGAATGGACTGCAACAGGGGTCAGCTCGGCGTTATTTAATTTCACCTGAGTAAGACTTTTCATGTTGTTAATCACATGAGTCTACTGTCCAAGCCTTCCACCTACGGTGTGTGCAGCTCATTATTTGAGTAGCTGAAGAGCTATTTGTGCAACAGAAACGCATACGTACGTGTCAACAATTCGTCATCTTCACTGTACAAGACATGATCTGGTGTTCCTCAGGGATCGGTCCTAGGTCCCCATTTGTTTTCAATTTTTGTCAATGATGTTTCCCGTGTTGTTTTATATTCCATGTTTCTTCAATACACGGATGCTATAAAAATCTACAAGGAAATAGCGACGCCTAAGGATTGCACTAAGCTTCAGGAAGAGGCATGTTCCTTCTTCGGGTGGTGCTTAGATAATGATATTTGATTAAGCCGTTCTAAAACAATGGTCATGACTTTTTTCGTAAAAAGCATAATACTTCTTGTTTACATAATATCCACGGCGAAATCCTTTCTCGTGTCGATGAAATGAAAGATCGTGGTGTCATCTTTGACTTAAGCCTGAGGTTCGGCGGCCATGTAACCGAGGTGGTCGACACGTCTCTCCGCACTTTGGGTGCTGCACGTCGTGCAACGAAAGAGTTTATAAACCCGCCTGCGTTTCTCACATTCTACTGTTCTCTAGCAAGGTCACAGCTGGAGTACGCCTCGTTTGTGTAAAATGGAATTTTCCAAACCATTTCTGTGCGGATTGAGCGAGTTCAAAAGAGGTTTATCTCTATTATGAAGCATCGCTATCTTAAGGAGGATGTAGCTCGTAAAAAGTATGAAGATGCGCTAAAACTTTTTAGAGTTCTTAGCTTGCACCTGCGTCGGGAGAAAGCAAATTTGTTGTTTCTGTTTAAGGTCGTGCACGGCCTAATTTATTCACAATACCTCTTGTCTCATCGACCTAGACAGATGTGATTTCCGCTGGAAGCAGCGTGAACTGTCTATTTTCGCCAGAGAGACAGTCTGTAACATATATTTGATTGCAAAGCTTCGGTACGTACTGCAGGTCAGCCAGTGTGCGAATGTGAATATTCAGAAATTTTATTGAGTCTTTTCAAAGTTTATTTGAAGACTTGAATTTAAATGGGAGACACGAAGTAACCTCTTCCACCATGTCCGTAATGGGGCCCAGGGCTCTCGCATTTGTTTGTGAAGCGGTTGGTTTCACGGTCCTTATTTTTGCGAGACCAAGAGCATAACTTCATTAGAATGTTCTTTCAAACAAAAGTGCCACCTCATCTGCCTTATTTCGAGTTTCATCCTAGGCCGGAGAACCGAAAATTTTATTCAGATATCAGAAGGAGGTGGTTGTTTCAGTTTTCTTTTTGTCTGCCCATTTTTTTTTTTTTTTTGAATACTTGTCTGGTGTCAGTAAGAAAATGCTCACACGCAGTTTGTTAACCAGTTTATTTCGAATTTCACTGTATAGAAGTGTGTTTTAAAGTGGGGGCCAGGGTGTGCTCAAGCGAGTAAAGAGGATGATTATACACCCTTCAATTAATTTTTTTTCTTCAAATTGCGCTCTAGTACGCTGTTTGATAAAGTGAGGCCTCAAGGCCACCGCACAGGTACTTATATTTGATTCAAACGCTTTTTTTTTTTTTTTTTTTTGGGGGGGGGGCTGTTTTTTAGCGCAAGCCGAAGAAACAGTTGTGGATTACGGCATACGGTTCTGAATGTAAGTGATGATGATTATGTTCCGTACGACGTGTTTATGTTCATAGGTTACTCTAGTATTTGGAGGTTCCACGTGGCTGTCCACTCTGCTAACCCTAATGCGCAGGTGATGCGGTTTTATTTTTTGAAACTGGTTGAGCATTTGGAAAGTGTGTTTTCAAACCGGAACACCAAACCCGAGTGGCGCGACGTTCACAAAACGTTCACTGAAATGGGAAGCTTTTAGTGTACTCTACGAACGACCTGTGGAGTGCAGTGCAGTGTGAAAGGCTTCTACAGTACAGCTTGGAGCTCGCTGCTAGCGCCAGCTCGGAGCACGTAGAGCGAAAGCTGGTGCTGCAAAACTCGGATCCTGGCTTCAATCCAACAAGGCAGAGGCCTTAGAACGATAAACTGGCAGCTGGAAGTGTCTCCCAATTTGCCACCGCAATGGTGCACACTTTGTCAACTCGACACGTGACCTTATAGATTTACGTCTAGCTTTCAACGAAGTATCGCGCAAATATAATTGCTTATTCATCTTTAATAATAGTACCGACAAGATAATTTCGGTTGTTTGTTTTCAGTCCAAAATGTGCTTTTCCGACAAAAACTTGGGCAGCACCGCAATGTCTCAACGAGATACCGTCAGCCGCGGTGCTCGGTTTTGGGGTTTTTATCTGAGCTAGACACTGATCTCTGGGATAGGAGTATTAAAAATAGTTTATCTTGTTTTATGCAGTGACCGCAATACAAACCACGGCTCAGTTTAGCCTAAAAACCACTGAATTGTGTACGGTCACGTGTCTAGTGGTCAAACTTGTACAACCAAGTGGGGTCACTTTTGCCTGGAGAACGGGATACACTTTTACCACTCTAAGCCCCTTTACCTCGTTGGTTCTATTCCAACCGTCTGTACGCTTAGATTTTTATGAGCATTGTACGTGCGTGCAGTTGTGTAACACTACTGCGCGATGCACATTAAGACCTTAGGCTAGCGGTTGTACTACACTGACTAAATTTCTGAACCACAGCTGAGAGACGAGTCACCCGTTGAGGCTGACTAAGTTCAGGCTGTATAAAAATCCCCACACCATCCAACGTATTTTTTTTCCTTGCAGTTTGCTACGGAGGTCACTTGAGACAGTTTGGGCATTTTATTTTCCTTCACAAAAAAAAAAAAAAAAAACAGCAGCAACGCAGCTTGTTTTAACAATGTTCGAAGACAGTTAGCTCGCCTGGATGCATGAAACAATGAAGAATGGTGCTGCAGTTGGGGCGGTAGCGTGCGCCACCTAGCTTTGAAAAGCTTGAGTAGTTTACACTTGGCTTGGCTAAAGGGGACAACACCCTTGCAGTTCTCATAATTTCCCGGAGCGCTCACTGGTGGCGCTGGCGCTCCCAGAGAGGTCCATTGAGCATCATGCAGAGCTGGCGGAAAGCGAAATCTGGTAGTCCTTTCGTGTGAAACGTGTCGCGAGTTATTATGGAAAAACTCCCCGTCCCTCCCCTCTTCCCCGCCCCCATAAAAAAAAGAAAAACAAAAAACGGTTGTTGGGAACGTTTAGCAGGTATCTAAAGCCATAAAGAAAAAACAAAAACAAAAAACAAAACGATATAAGCAGAAAACGGTAGCTACCGGAACCGGAACCGAAATACTATACTTTTTATTTGAGTCCCTGCTAGAATGTAAGGATTCGTGGAGCATTTAACAGCGACCTCTGAGTACCTCCGTGGAGAAAGTGTGATGATATATTCAAAATTAATTTATCTAAGAAAATATATGGATAGTTACTTAGGCTGCTAAGAAGAGTGCAGTTGACTTACACAAGTCGCACTAGAAAATCAGAAAAATATATTCTGGATCATGCGTATTAGAGGAAGCAATTAAGGAGAAATGGGGCTTTCGCTGCTCATTCTTCGTAATGAGAAAGCACAAACGAGGCTGAATAATTTACCAAATAACGGTTGTTGTGAGACCTTCATCAAACTGACTAAATCTTGTGTAAGGACCTTTTTGATGACCGCATCCCGGGAAAGCAGAGAAAAACGAAAAATGTATAAAATAAATTAGGAACTTTGAGATTGAGACGAAACACTGAGCCTCTTGTAAGCCTAGCCGCAACATCATTGCTTCCTTTTTGATCTTTTTTTTCTAAACTTACACACTACAGTTCGCTTAAGGAAATAACCAGGAGTTTTATTATAACCTTCGCACCTCTCGGGGTTCGTGCCACTATATCCCAGACGAGGTGCCGAGAGTCTCAAATACCACAGTTGTAGAAATTGCTCGAAATGCGATTTGAACCCTGCTGCCGATTTGCTTTTGTCTCGGAATATTCGGTCTTTCTGAAGCGATTATAACGGGGACGGGGAGGAGGGGCAGGGAGTGCACTTAGGACAATACCCTTCTTACCTTAGTTGTGGATTGCACAAGAGAAGATTGGGGGGGGGGGGGGGGGGGGGGGCTGCTCTTTGAAAATGCTCATGTGATTTGGCAACGACGGCCGTGGCAGATGATAGGACTATGCAGTGTCGAAACCAACGTTCTTTAGCTGTTCTATAATTCAATCTTGTATAATGCGTTTTTTTGCGCTTTTTTATAAGTTCCGTCCAAGTGATATATTGACCGCTAAGTTAGCCTTGCTAACACCTATATTATATTTATATAGAATTTTACATTTTTAAATACGACATCATATAAATATGAATCGACTCTGCATTGTCTGCGTGTTCGTGTGAACATGCACTTCAGCTGCCAATCCGAATGCCCTATTTATTTAGAGAAGCAGACTTTATATAACAACAGTTTACCGAACTAAAATACACCCAAAGACACAAAATGATGCATTAATAATAATAAAAAATCCCTATCTTTAGAGGGCGAGTTTGACGAGTTCATAGGTACATTCTGAAAATTGATATGCACACTTGTCTAAGTAGAAGTGTGGTATACAAGATTCCTATGTCATGTGGGAGCTGCTAAATTGGGCAGACGGGACGCTGCGTCAACGACAGAGTCAGGGAGCACGCGGCGTCGGTGCAAGGCACGGGAGCTGGGCACCTTGCTGCCCATTGCCGCACGTGCGGGTGCAGGCCACGGTTTAGTAGCGTCTCCATTATTAACAGACACAGGAATGCTTTTGCGCGCGAGATCCTCGAGACCCTGGCCATTGAGCAAACCGGCGACGACTGCGTGAGCATGCCCTCCATCACGATCAGCAAGAAAGAAAGGCAGTTTTTGCAGTGTGGCACGGCGCCGTGAAAGGGACTAGGATGGATATGTTTCGGCGGTGGTCCGTGGGTTGGACCAAAGTTAATAATTAGTAATTAATAATTTAATGTAATTAATTAGTTTCAATTTTAATTTAACATTATTTAATCAGTATTTTGATTTAGTAGTGTACTGTAAGGATTTAGGGTCATTCATTGGCATTACTTTAGGTGTGAATATGTGGGTCACAGTGATGAAGAAGAAATATAAAGTCTTAGTTGATAGTCAGCGGTGTGTATGTTTCTGCTTCTCCCTGTCTGTGTTTGTCCCTATCGTTCTAGCTGACCATTTACCTAAATTATGTACCAACTAGCTCAACTTCAGCCTGTTATTTAGAACCCAGCGTCTTCTTCGAAATTCTGTCTTTCGTTTTGCTTAGGAAACATTAGGAAAAGCTCTCAGCAATACATAAACCTACAACGTGTCCCCAAAAAAATAAAGATATAACTTTCCCCAAGAATGACAAAGTAGCTTAACAAGTCTGGCAAACCACCTAGGGTATTCCTTTAGCAACGTCGGCAATGGTTAGGAAAACTCACAATGCGCTACGTGGCCGGTACGATGCACCATCGATCACGAAACAATGCGCGCGCACAGAATCAACAAAGGGCTCTTCCTATTTGTCTGAGTAAGCAGCCAAATGCAAACAGTAGAAAATTGGGTTGGAATATTAAATTAAAAAAATAAAAAATAAAAAAAAAAACCTTTGAGACAAGGGAAGGATTGTGGCAGGTCGGAAAATAAAACAAGACGCGAAAGAGTGTCCCTGAACAAACAAGGCGAGGTGTGGTGCTGCTCGTGCTTCTTGGATACAACAGCAGAGACGCGACGTCTGCTCTCCGTTGGAATCGTCGGACGAGTACCGCAGACTCAAAATAAAATGGTGCGTATTCTTCTTTTTCTTTCTTTTCGGGAGCAGGGCACAAAGAAAGACATGTCACTTGTGCGCGATAACTTTGACAAAATAAAAGAATGTTTTTAGAAACTTTGCAAGTAAACAGACCACAGGCGCGTTTCTTGTCTGTCTGAACAAGATGCCCCCACTGCTTTGAGGCGACACCTGCAATAAACGATGAATGCATCAACGTTCCATCTGCTGCTTGCTTCTTTTTTTTATTCTGCGTATTTTGCGAGGAGTATACTGAACACATTTTACTGCAAGAGCGGGCTTGAAAAATAACATCAGTGGTTAACTACGTCGCAACAGGCTCTATATTTATAATGCAATTAAATGCAAAAGTGCAAGCGAGCTGGACAAGAATGACCAGGCGGATTTTTTCAGTCGCTCACCAGTCACCTGGCTGTGTTTGGAGATTCATGTTTTTCCTTTGTCCCTCTTGTTCCCCTTCTCCAGGGATTATTTTCGTCAGGCTCTATATCACATATCCAGAAAATGGTTAAATATCCAGAAAATGGTTAAATATCCAGGCAATTGCTTCCAACTACTTTTCGCAGAAGGTATTAGGGCTCAACGAGACACATGATTGCGTCCTGCGGAAGTATGGCATAGCTGCGACACAGAAACTATAGTGTGGACAAGTTGCCACCTTTCATGCCTCCCAAAGGATCGTTTGAAGCAAGTGACGAGGAGAAGGGGAGGGTACTGAGGAGAGGGAATGCGCCTCATCTTCCCTACCCTTTCCTCCGCCCCTTCTCCTACTTCCCCCTTTTTCTCGGTACCATTCCCTCCTCCTCCTCGCTACCCTTCCATCCTGCTCCTCCGTACCCACGCATCCTCCTCCTCCCCGCAAAATTTAAATAAAACATTTGTGCCAAGTGACCTAAAGACCTGTTCAGTTTCCCCGCTAATTTAGCGGGGAAACTGACTTCACAAGACCATGTGTCGTGTCACCTGTGAACAAATGCAGTTTCACTGCTAAATTCAGCGGGACGCTTCACGTCTAGTGACCTCAACACCAATACGATTAACCATCCAATTCAGCGGTGAAATGAATTGGTGTTGAGGTATCGTGATGTCAATTTTCCCGCTAAATTTAGCGGAGAAACAAAAATTCCCCGCTAAATGTATCGGAGAAACTACATTTGTCCTCTAGATCTAGCGGAGAAACTGAATTTCCCCGCTAAATTTATGGGATAATTGAATCGGTGTTGAGGTCACGTGACGTCAGTTTTCCCGCTAAATTTAGCGCTGTTACGACGACAGCGACCCCGCAAAACACGGAAACGGGCGCATTGGAGCTGCGCTCAGAATCATGCGCGAGGACCTATCTACAGGAATCCTTTTGGTGACTGCCCTGCTTCATATGTTGGGGAACCCAAAAGCTTCCCGAAACAACTATAAAGGCCTAACTATGATAAAAGGATCAAGGACATACAGGGCAGCGCATTAGTCGAGCACAATCAGTAAAAAAACCTCACCATCGCGTTAAGAAGAAAAAAAAGCATTATTTTTGACTAAGAAAGAAACGGGCGAAACAGCCCGTTGTTAAAGTCCTTTCATATGGGCACCCCGCGTCCGCAAGCAGTCGCTACCGATCGCCCAGCGAGCAGCGCTGCCCGCGGCCACTTTCGAGTGAGCACAAGGAGAGCGGTAGAGCTCCACCGCCGCTCCCGCTGCTCCCGCGCTTCCGCCAATATGGTAGCACAAGCAGGCATGTCATCCTTGCAACCCCCATCGGTGTACCACTGCAGTCGAGCTGCGACTGCTGATGTCGCTTCCCGATAAGTATGCGTGACGCCACCGCGAGAGGCGCGCGTTTCAGCACTGCGATAGATCTGCACGGTGCCTATTTCAAACACCCTAGACAATATTAAGAGGATTGCCGGAACGCTGCCAAGCCGCTACATCTCTGGCTTAAGATGCGTCACGCGGGAAGCCTCGAGAAAACATCATAACACCAAAAGACACCCTTAACTTCTAAATTCAGGAATCGCAACGGGCCATTTGAAAGACACCAAACACTTCAAAAGAGAGATGATACCGGGGACTTTGGAGGACGTCGAGAAGGACATAAACAGTCACCCGTGATTAAAGGGCCAATCTGGCTTAAAAACGCAGGGTTTTGAAAATTCAAATGGCTGAGAGTTTTTTTTTTTTTTTTCGTCTAAGACATTAGTTGAAATAAGAGTGCGCTCTGAAAGATGTCCAACTCATGAAGCGTAAGGATAAGATACGTTTGCTTACGAATAATTTTATTAATAACGGCTGTTATCTATAGACATGCTACGCACAGTATGCATAAGCAAAAAGCTAATTTCCTTACACAGTCATTTATGCGTAAAGGGTCATTCATTAATAGCTATAACAACGCACAAAAAAAATTCCACCGTAAGAGGTCGAGGGGAGAGCCGAGACTTGCAGTTGCCCTCTTATGGCTTTTTCTTTTTCGTTCAATTTCGTGGCACCGCCATCTTACAGCCATCTGTGGCTGATTGCTTTTGCGCCTGACAATGACAAAAAATGAACTGTCTCCTTTAAACACGTGAACAGATATTGCAATTTCAGAGCATTGGTGAATGTTGGACAGTTGGTTTGTCTTAATTGCAATTACGACTTTTACAAGCCTATTGGATTGGGGAGCTTAATGTCATTTTTTATCGTAAGATTGAAGTCAAATTAGACAAAGGCATGCAACGTTGTCCCTACGAGGTTTAGACGATATAAACATTATTTAGGTATAAAGTTTATTTTAAACATAAGCTCAGATAATGTCATAGCCAACACCGATGTCAAAGCTATATTATACTGATGAATTAACAAAATGGTAGAGGTGAATAACTTAAGAAAAAAAAAACACCCAACTTGTGCATCACCAACTAGTCAAACACTACCCCTTGTTGGTAGAGGTCAGCGTGTTTATGGTCCCATAGCACGCATAGCCCGTGAGAACGTTAAATTCATGCATTTAATTCTTATATATGCAGTTTTGTCACGGGCCAGCATATTACGTAATATGTATCATGATTCATTCAAAAAGCGTAGTTTCTTCGAACGCCTTACAAATCGTAAACCATGCATTGTCGGTGAAAGGTTAATAGTAGTGTGGAAAAAGGTGGGAGAAGCTCCTACTTTAGTCTTAACCGGCTGTTACCGACAATACTTTAAATTTTGAGCACTCTCCCAAGAATTACGTAGTAAGAAACAGCCACAGACGAAAATTTATTTTCTTCAAATACCAATATATTTTCCTACCACTCAAGGAGGAACAAACTTCATTGATACAAGAATAGACTTTTTTTTTGTCCTCGTGTAGGTAGCCTCCTTAGTTCCGAAAGCCATGGTCCTTCGACGTCCGCCGGGCTCAGTCGACCAGCTTGATCTGGTTGTCAGGATCCGCGCTGCTCAGCTAACTGGTCCTCCCACTGGTCTGCGGTTTGTCCTCGAAGGGGGGGTACCGCTATGCTGCCCTGGCATTTCCATACCATATCGTATAGGTTGTTGTGCACCTTACATTTCTTGCACTCTCACTAGTAGCAGAATGGGAGGACCAGGTGGAAGAGTGTTCCATGCGCATAAACAAATAGTATGAATTGATATACACTACGAAATACAAAGCGAAAGATGCCAGCAATAAGGGCGAAGTGCGGGCAGCAAGCCTTAAGTTATCAGATAACTTAAACTTTAAACAGAACAGATATAGATATAGATTGCGATCAAACGTTATATACAGGGTGTCACAGAAACATTTTTTACAGAGTTTGTTTTTACCGAAAAAATAAACTGGGCATCGCCAAGCACTCATTCTCCGCTCAAAGGTAGCGCTAGAGGTCACAATCGGATGCTAAAGTTTCAGTCCGATCCGATATCTTAATCAAAAGTTATTAGTGATTTTCTGAAAATTTGAATGTGAAAACAGAGCCCATTTTCGCCAGTTTTCGTTTTCTGGCGCCAGAGGGGCCCATGTATTTGAAAACTCCGTCGGCCGCCATTTTCCAATTGAAATTTTCAGAAAATCACTTTTGACTAAGGTATCGGATCGGGCTGAAACTTTGGCATCTGGTTGTGACCTCTAGCGCTACCTTTGGGCGGAGAATACGCGTTCTGCGGTGCCTGGTTTATTTTTGATGGTAAAAAAAACCCTGTAAAGGTTTTTTTGTGACACCCTGTACTTTCAAAAAACGTTGCAGAAAGATGCAGGTTTTAAACGACATGACATTTTCAGTTGCATAATGTGCTCCCCAGTTTAGAATGTGTTCAAGATATAGCTTATTCGAACTAATGTCCTTTTCGTGAAATATTCATTTCGTTCTTTTTTTTTGTTGGTAAAATATAGCTCCTTTCAAAATTTATGGCTAGAGAGCTTGATCCCATAGATTTTGTGCATTTTGTTATATCTCGTAATAGTGGCGTGACTGGTGTTCTCTATGTAGGGTGTTGTTCGATATTTGTTCCATAGTTGTTCCAGAGTTATTTCATATATGTTCCAGAGTTTTATTTTTGTTCAATAGTTGTTCCTTATTTTGTAAACTGTATATATTGTGTTGCTGCACTGTAAGGGGGGGGGGAGGACAGAGGTTCCGTCAGGCACCATGCCTTTATCTTTCCCCCTACGCGGAAAAAATCCTGGCTGATTGGATGGTAGCCCCACGCAACATATGGAGCCTTGAAGTCCCCCCTACTAGGGGTTTCGGCCCTTTTGCTACCATTATTACCTATCTCAGAAGCTCAAGTCTCCCCGGGTCTCCGAAGGTTTGCTACAGACCTTGGGTATGAAGAGGCTGCCATTAGTCTTTTTTGCGACACAACCTCGTTGAGCACGTGTTCTACTGTGTGGTTGATTTGATGCTGTTACGATGCATGTAGCTGCTTGACCAGGATTGCTGTCCTCACCCTACCGCTGGCTATGTGCGTCTCATACCTTCTAAGCTTCAGCTTATCACTTGCCGTTTCATGTAATGCTATAACGGCAGGCTGATGTAGGTAGGTAAATTACAAGAGAGTTGGCCTATTCCTATTGATGGATCTATGCTTCCATTGTCATATCTTATACGCCTCGCAAGTGGGCTCATTTTCGTCTTCTGCGCATGAGAAAGGAAGTAGCAGTGACGTCAGAACGCCGAGCCCTGATTGGCTGATCGCGACTCTCTATCTGAGCGTCGTCTGCTACTTCGCAACGTCGTCTGCTCGCAACATCGTCTGCGTCTGTCTTACCTTTCTTGCGACTTTCGGAAGTCGAGCGAGCTCGACTTCACCTTTTAGAGAGGGCAGACGAAATAACTCGAGCGGTACGTTGTTTTTGTCTAACAACTAGCAGACGCGCATTAACGAGGGAAGTCAAAGGACTCACTGGCGAGGTGTCCCGAGGCACCGAGGTTTGTTTGCTAAGAACCGAGAGTGAGCGCGTTAGTGTCCGCAAGTTCCCTCCCAAATGCTTTTTCTCGCCTTTCGTGTGCGGCGAGACTCCTCACTGTTTAACGGCGTCGGCGGGTTGGCGCAGTTAACGTCGTCTGCTTTACGTCTGCTAGTCAAAGCGACGGCTGCTTTACCCTTCCTGCGTCTGTCGGAGCTTCACCGTTTTTTTACCGGCAAGAGTCACCGTTGCCTCGGAAAACAAGGAGATGACAAGAGGAAGAGATTGACCTCTTAATCTAAAATTGAGGTCAGTGATCAAAGTATAAGACGGGAAGGGTTCACAAGGGTCGCGCGAGCATATTCCATTCAGCACGCCAGCCGGTCGTGGGCAGACGGTCACCGAGTCGGAGTGCCTGCTAGGCCTATCTGCCGAGCTCACGTGGTCGTTGCCGTTGGAGCTTTTCCCGGGTGTTTGTGGGTCCAGCGTTCTTGTTCGTCGTGGTTTGTTTCAAGTACTTTTTACTTTTTTCTTGCTGCTTGAAGTCGGAACGCGTGAGAAGCGCGCGTAGAAAAATAAACGTCCGTTGGTCGTCGCGACCGCGACACTGTCGGCCATGCTGATTTGATCGTAAGAAGTGCGTAAGACAGCTTCGGAGCTGTCGTAGGGTTTCGTCGTAACCTGCGCAAAACTTACGAAAATTTTGTTTCGTGAATACGAATTTGTTCTCAAGTTTTGTCTTACGCATATTTTTGGCGTAAGATCGTTTTGTGAACCTGGCCTCTGGCCTCTGCACTTTCGAAAGTCGCAGGAAAGGTAAGACAGACGCAGACGACGTTGCGAGCAGACGACGTTGCAAAGGAGCAGACGACGCTCAGATAGGGGGTCGCGATCAGCCAATCAGGGCTCGGCGTTCTGACGTCACCACTACCCCCTGCGAAAGAAGCAGGCAAACTTGCCCTCCGCATAGATTGGCGGGTTTACTTTTCTTTCGCAGTCTAGCTTCCATTCTGGCTGCTAAGTTCCTCGCTGTTCTGCAATTTTCTCATTGTTTTGGTCTGTGCCCGCTTCCTGATTTGTTCACTTTCCTCTAAATTCGAAATGCGTTGGCTCAGCATACTGTCCAGCTTCTCTAACTACGACCACTACTCGCGTGCCTTCCTTCCTATCTTGGTGTCGATAGCCTCCCTTACAAAAATGATCAATGAGTTTCAATTGAGTTTCTATTGTGTTCCTATAGAGTCAATTGAAACTCGATATAAACTCAACGTCTAATGAGTTTGACCATTAGAAACTCAATTTTGATTCTATTGAATTTACTCATTAGGAATGCAATTGAGACTGATCATAAGAAACTCAATATCGATTCTATTGACTTTACTCACTAGGAATGCAATTGAGTTCGATCATTAGAAACTCAATATCAATTCTATTGAATTTGCTCAATAGGAATGCGATTGAGTTTGGTCATAAGAAACTCAATTTCGATTCTATTGAATTAACTCAATAGGAATGCAATTGAGACTGATCATAAGAAACTCAATATCGATTCTATTGACTTTACTCACTAGGAATGCAATTGAGTTTGATCATTAGAAACTCAATATAAATTCCATTGAATGTACTCAATAGGAATGCGATTGAGTTTGGCCATAAGAAACTCAATTTAGATTGTATTGAATTTACTCATTAGGAATGCAATTGAGACTGCTCATAAAAAACTCAATATCGATTCTATTGACTTTACTCACTAGGAATGCAATTGAGTTTGATCATTAGAAACTCCATATAAATTCTATTGAATTTACTCATTAGGAATGCAATTGAGTTTGGTCATAAGAAAGTCAATATCGATTCTATTGAATTTACTCATTAGGAATGCAATTGAGTTTGATCATTAGAAACTCCATATAAATTCTATTGAATTTACTCATTAGGAATGCAATTGAGTTTGGTCATAAGAAAGTCAATATCGATTCTATTGAATTTACTCATTAGGAATGCAATTGAGTTTGGTTGTTTGTGGATTACTGCACCCGTGTGCACCGAACGATTATTCCTTGTACCAATGTTTTTCTATTAAGGGATAGAGTCCAATGACGTCGAAACACTGTTTATCATCTATGAGACTTTCAAGGAGGAAATAGGAAACTGGGAACCTTAGTATATGCTGAGGTGGTCACCGGCCAAATGAATACCTTTCTTATGTAGGGTATATAAGGCGGTGGGGTAGTCAAGGGAGTACGATTAGTGGGTTGTGAGTGCTTAGTTATGATGTTTGTGTTCGTTTCCTCTATGTGCTTCGTTTCCTTCATGTTGCATGCGTTAAAGAATTGTGAAAAAAATTCTCAACCAGAGCATTTTTTTTAAAATGCAGTTGCAATAAATTCTATTGAAGCACGTTGCAATAATTAAATTGAAAGTCAATTGCAATATTTTTATTAAAACTCAATAGCAAAAGTTCTATTGAAACACTATTGCCAAAATTCAATTGAAATGCAATTGCTAAAAATTCAATTAAGACTCAGTGGCCAATAGTCTGGGACGGATCAATAGCGACTCAATAGAAAAAGTCAATTAAGTTTCAATTGAGACTGAATGAGGTCTATTGAGTGAGTCCTTTACACTTTCAATTGAAAGTCAGTTCATTTTTTTGTAAGGGCTCGTTCATCGATCAAAAATTCTATTTTTTTATCATTGCGGTAAATATCATGTTCATCTTTCCCCATATTGCCTCCATCACGTGTCTTATCTCCCCTGACATCTGCGGTACCTTCACCTCTTGCGGCATCTGCTGTTTCTTCAGTCCTGTCTTCTGCTGTTGCTGTATTGGTTCCACCAGCAGCTGCCATTTCTTATTTTACGCCTGGTCCCTGGCAAGCACTTCTTTCTCGTTTTCCTCCACCTGTCGCAGCATCTCTCCGTTCTGTCTTTTAAGCTCCTCGGTCGTCTGCTTGAAGCTCTTGTTGCACTGATCCCCTCTTTTGCTTTCCAGGGGTGGGAAGGCGAGAAACACCGGCGACATTTTCGTCCGGCGACACCACAGAGCTCCGTGTCGCTGATTTTGTCCCACTCTAATGACCAACACCCGCGACAAACGCCGACATGCGCTGACAAACAATCGACGAAGGGCGAATTCCTGTCTGTCGTTCGACTTGAAGCGCAGCAAGCAGTCCCGCCAAGGAACATTTCTCGGAGTCAAACTTATACTCCTCGCCCGCTTGTACCTTCTGTTGCCGCTCTTCCCACCTTTATGCCCTTTCTCCCGTTTCTCCCGTGGCTCGCTCCACCTCTCGACCTTCAGAGAATTCCTTGGCACCCACAGATCGTTCCCGCAGTTCCGGTCCCTCGATTGCTCGCAGTGGTGACGGACGCGTCTCGCTTGCTGCCGGTCCTGCTGCGAAAGGGAATTCACTGTGGCTAGTCTTGCCCGCAAAAACCTGGTGCGCGGTGTGGTGCTTCAAGACGCCGAGGTCTATGCTTCTGCATAGACGTTTCGCGGCAGGCATGTTGGCAGACGAGAAACTTGTCATCACGTTCTGTAATGACCTGGATTCCGTATTGTCTCCCGAAAAACGCCTGCCCTTGATCATTCGGATTTAAAGTTATAAACATCCTGAAAATCAGCGTGAAATTCCGTGGCGCTCACCTAGAATGCCTCGAACAACACAAAAAAGGAAAGATTTGGGAGTTCTAGTTCTAAAAACGTTTGGTGTTATTGTCACGACTGTTTGCGGAAAGTTGCCAACGGCAAATGAAGACAGGAAGAAGCTTTAATCAAGAAATAAAGTAATCGTCTCTACTTTTACCGTGTTTGTCGGCGCGTTTTACGGCCAAAGAGCAAAACACGAAAACCGCGTCGCCAGATTTTGTTTGTCTGTGTATTTTTAAGTGTTTTGTTGACAACTCCAGTCCCACTAGGAAGCAAGTTTCCTTGTCCCGGTGTTCTCTGTCGTGTCCGCCGCGTAGGACGGCGAACTCCGACAAGCAGGCTGTCCATCGGTGTCGTCTGTCGCGCGTTGTCGTGTGTCAGTGTCATTTGTTGTTGTTTGTCGCTCTACTGGGGACAAGGCTATTAACAGACGAATTTGGTGGTAGCAGTCAGAATTGGCATTTCTCGCAGTGTTTTCGCGTCTGGGGACACCCAATAATCTTGAGATATGGGCCGTTACTTTTGTGTTCCGATTTGTCGTACGAATTATGCCCCCCCCCCCCCCTCCCGAAAAAAAAAAAAAAAAACAGCTGTGATATTTAACGCGGGAGATGTTGAGTTCGGTTGACTCTGTCGTGTTGGGCACAGTATGACAACGGTGTAGCTCGACGGCTTACCGCTGCTTCAGATCACATCAAACTGAAACTTAGGTTGCTTGCACGTAAAGTGCGGAAACTTATAATAAACCACATCGCCAAACACATCTGCAGGCGGAGTAGAATCGACGCCGTCGACGTATTCCCGACATGCCTCACCTGACTTCTTAGCTCGCCTTCATTTTGTCGCTCTGCGCGCCCCCTTGATTATTTTAACTTGCAATGTAAAACTGCGGGAAAAAACAGGACATATATTAAAATATATTATTTGTTGGCTCGGTTAAACCTGCGTGGTTCATGCACAGTTTACGAAACAAATTGGAAGTGGTTTGAGCTGCCTGCAAAGTGATGAGGTAATTTTGTTTTTCGTTTCTTGTTTGCGTGACGCCATCTATATGGAATGTCACGAACTTTCCCGAAGCGGGGACACAGTCAGGTCGCCGAATCATCGCTTGTCCCTCCCTCCGGCCCCCTGCCTATTTTACACCCTGGGCGCTGACCAATTGCAGGCGGCCGCTATGTCCCGGACCCGTTGTCCCGCTTGGTACCGCCGTGTATAACAGGGCACCTGGGGACGAACGTATAAAACATAAGTTAACCAATTTAGTTCTGACCCTAGATTGCGCCTGTGAACCTTCACGACAAAAAAGTACAAACAAGAATTTGAAGAAAAAAAAACAAAAAGAAAAACATGCCAGTGGAGGCGTTAGAAAGGTAGGCGTTATCAACGACACAAAATATTAAAAAGGCGGCTAATGTTTCAGTAATAAGACACATCTATAGTGAGGGGAAAATAACACGCTACTTTTGAGATGAAATAACGCTTTCTTTTTAGTAACGAGTAACATACTTAGGTACTTTTTGAGCGAGTAACAAGTAACGGCATTTAAGTACTTTTCTTTAGTGATGTATAGGTGTCTAGTATTCAGCTTCGAAGTCTGTCTCGAGAGAACGCTCACGACAGCTTTACCGCGAATATGAGGACGGCTATTTTTCGCAGTTTGGGACAGCAGGTCTGCGACAAACACCAAATCCTACCGACTGTTTGGTGCCGGAATAAACATATACTAAGAAATATGTAGCCTTGGTTAGAATGTCTCAGTTTTAAAAGTAAACTCCTGCGATTGTGTTGCTCAAGCCAATTCTGTCGCGCTTTGAACATTGCAGACAAGAAAGCTTAGCGTATATGATGCGACGTCAAGATTATTTAACGTGTATGGATGGACTTTAATTACTGGCAGTTGAAAACATCAGGTTACTGATGTTCTGAATGTCGAAAGAAAGGCTATAATAAACGAGTTATTTATTTTATATGTTTTTCGGAATTTCGTAAAAATTAGGCCGTGCGTTCATTCTAGGAATTTCCCTAGACTCCCCCCTAGTTTTCCTAGTTTTCCCCCTTGAATCTAAAAAAAGAAAAAAGAGAATAATTTTTTTTTAGATTAAGTAGAAAACACCACCTCTCAGGTGTATATATAGAGAAAGGGAAACATACATTACGGGTATGAGTATTTGGTTAATAGACGTCTGTAATTTAGCTAGTGGACTAAAAAACAAACAGTTTTATATTTTATCTAGCCTCGCCTCGCATCGCCTCCCCCCCCCCCCCCCCAGCCACTGGGACACCCCCCGTTGATTAGAATCCTGGGGAAACCCCTGGTTCATTCAACCAATCGAAGGAAGGCAAAGCAACACGATACTTGATGATGACCGAATCTCTCGAAAGAAAACTTCGGTTTCAGTCGCCTCCACGGCAGACACACCTCCAAAATGTCTTAAGCCACAGTATTGCAAAATTTTATACCTTCCCAAACTGGATTTATGAAAAACATGATGTCGAAGCAAGCGTTACCAAACGCAGAAGATAAAACTTTGTGTTATGACGCTAAAATGTACGAACTTACGTTTGAAAAACCAGTTTCTATTTTTCTCCATTTATACGTATCCAAACTTTGGCGACACAGCGCCCAGGGTGCACAGCGCAATGCTTTTTTTTTTTTTTCATTTGCGCACATCTCCCATAGCGAACAAGACACAAGTCTCTTGTTCCGCGACGACACGCGAGCAAAAATGGACCATTCCCACGGGCCATCACCAGTCTTGTACACGTTACTAAAAAAAAGTAATCGATTACAATTACTATTACTCTTGGCTAGAAAGTATTCGATTAGATTACTTGATTACTCGACGGCAAAAGTAATTGGACATTACTTAAAGAAGTAATCGTTACTTTTCCGATTACTTTATTGTGTTAAGACTTACATTTTTAGCGCTCATAACAATGAACTACTTCCAACCTATATTTCACATTTGCACAAGAATTGAAGAAAAACTGGCTCCCTCTTCGTGGTCGTTGCACCTTCACAATGCGGACACAAGCATAAAACTCGTTTGAAGACGTTTAATGATTTGGGCGTTCGCCAGTGTGTGTGTGTGTGTGGGGGGGGGGGGGGGGGGGGAGGGTTCTAGATCTTGTTAAGCTTGAGCAAGGGTTGTCGCTCAAAGTTTGCGTCGCTCATTTTATTATTCATATGTGGATGAGCTCGCATGTTATACAAAAGAGCAGCAGCTCCAGTATTTGAAACGGATCATGTGTAGTATCCATTAGCGGAAGAGATCGCCCCGACCACTTCTCAACTCGAAACATTGCTTGTTACAAAGGCCACGTAGGGGAAATGGGGAAATATTTCAACTGCCTTTGTTATATTTTGCATCCGCTTAAGGCATTCTTCGGTTCTGGTTCTCCTACGGGCTGCGATAGATACCCTCAGCAGGATTTTTTTTAATTTTTTTTATTTCTGTGTGTGTGTGTGCGTGAGGGGGCTAGTTTAAACGAAGGACTCACAAAGCTACATTCTGCTTCCTCAAACTTCGCCTTGAATGGCCTTTGTCACGCACTGTGGCTTCCCCATGGGGCTTCCCACTCCCAATCCCAGCTCGAAAACAAAACAAAGAACGGACATTCCACAGAAACTGTACATAGAAAGAGATTGACTTCGTTTCCTAGAGCTCCGCAAAAATCTTTCTTTTTTTCATTTTGAAAAAAAAAGAAGCAAATTTAATAAATGTCATTTCATAAAAAAAAAAGGCGTGTGCCGAGGGGGGGGGGGGGGGTCCCGTGGACAAATTGTAACGGTTACAAGTAATTTTATTACTTCAAAAAGTAATCAGATTACTCTTGTGATTACTGCCCAATAAAAGTAATCAACTGATTACAAAATTACTCCAAAAAGTAATCGATTACAAGTAATTTGATTACTTGTAATGCGTACGGTACACGTCTGGCCATCACACATTGAAAAGCGTTGGGAGAAAGATGGAACAACAAAGGGCAAAAACAGAAAGCTAGATGATTTTTATTTCGTCTTTTCAAGTCACTTTTTTTTTCCCCTGAAGTTGGAAACAATGCTTAAATGAAAGGGTTTTAACTTGTGTTTTATAGCCTCTCTAAGTGTTTTTTATATTGTGTGTGTGTGTGGGGGGGGGGGGGGGAGGGGGGGGGAGCGGAGGAGGGGGGGAGGGGCTTAGGGTTATCCCAACAAAAAATGTAGCAAAGTTTACCCATTTAAATACTACATTTCTAATCCACAGTCTTTTTTTCTCTGTTTTATTTTTATTTTCTAACGTATTTTTTGTAGAAAATGGCTAGTGAGCTATTCGGAGCGCAAGTTTGTCTGCTTCAGGCGCAGGTGTGACGGTGACATCAGAGCTCAAGCTCTGAGTGGCTCCTATTGCAAGGATAGTGCGTAGACCTCAGTGCGAGCTGCCTTGAGGTCGACCAACTATTCTTCCGATCAATCCAATCAGAGCTTAGTGTTCTGGCGTCAATACAATCCACTGCTCAAGAAGCAGACGAACTTACGCTCCGCATAGCCACTGGAAGCTTAACAAACGCAAGGTGTGGCCAACTTTGATCACACTTCGTGCTTGATGATTGGTCAATCAGCTTTTTATCGGCGAATCCCGCAATTTGATTGGCTGTGGAGCGATTATGAGATACTTGGAGCTTGCCACACCCTGCCTTTCTTAAAATGTCAGTAACTATTGTAGGAAAAGGAAACACACTAGAAATTAAACCACAACACGAGAAAATGTGCCTAGGTATATCGACATATAAATGCAGAAGTCCAGTTTCTGCACTCCAGAATAAAAATGTCAACACGAAGAAACAATTAAACCTTTGATGTTTTTGGGACTCAGTGCATTCGCTATCTTGACTCCCTCATTGCCACCGAATCCAAAAAATTCTCGCTTACTGACTGTTTCGGACGGCCCGATTAGTGCTCATGGCAAGCATGGCAGTCCAGCAGGGTGTATCACGCACGCTAACGCCTCTTTCTACTGCCTTTGCAGCCCATCGTAGCCACTGCGCTGCGGACCTGCGTGACTGCAAGCGTCCTAGCTATTTTCAAGTGGCTAAGTCCAGTTTCTTAACCCGACAACGCGGTGCGACAAGACTAGCTGCCATACCCGGCGAAGCCACTGCACAGGAGACCTGCGTGTTTGCAGGCGTCATTCCCTTGTCCAACAGCGAAGTACCGTATCTTTACACGACAAGACGGTGCGACAAGATCAGCTGCCATCGGTCGGTGTGTGACAACTTTACTAAACCACTCCGTTGGGAAACTGCCATGGAGACTGGTCTGAAAAAGTGGCCCGATCTGTCCTCGACAACGGAGCTAATGGCAAACACAACGCCGCCATTTCTCAGGCAGCGGGCACTCGAGGAACTGCGCGTTACTTATATTTTGGCTTTAATCGGCCACTTTGGAGCCGAAACAGATGCAGCGGAAGAGGTTACAGGGGTGCCACCCCCGTCTCCACAGCGGACGCGCCGCGTCTTAATACCGAAGTTAAAATGCACCTAGGTCGGGACGCGCTACCTGAAAGCACCGCTGAGGCATGGTTGTATAAAAGCAATATTAATTGTGCCACAAATCCTTGCAAACTAAAGATATTAAAAACATCACAGGACAATTATTTTGTACTGAACTCCAATAAATTTCATACAAAAACATAATTTTCCGTTTGTTTTTACACAAAAACATGTTTTGTGAAAGCTCGAGGTGACCACAGTACAGACGAATGACAAAGAGTGGCGCTGTTGTCGTATTTAGCTCGGTCTGGGTGGACGTCAGCGGCCCAAGTTTCGACGGCGAGTTTCCCAACTGAGGGTTCTAGTAACGTTGGTGTGTGATTATACTGGTAACTTCGACGTATCTTCAGAACTGAACTTCATAACCTTCAAAAAACTGTCCGTCCACGACATTGGCGGATAAAATCACGTGGGTCCTATTTCCACACCGAGCGAGGCTTCACAAGGCGTCCTCTTCAGTCTGCGGGTTGCAGTCGAGCGGAGTGTATCACGCACGCTAACGCCTGTTTCTACTGCCTTCGCAGGTAAGACACTGTTTCTGTTTTTTTTTTTTTTTTTTTTTTTTTTTAGGGCTTGTGTCTTACGCAAGCTGGACTGCCCCTCGATTTTATAGTTTTTCATTGTCTCAAAATCGATATGGCCGACGTTGATGACAAACGAGAATGCATTGCATGTGTTAAAACGTTGTCACCAGACGCTCGGAGGATAAGGTGTCCTGCCTGTGCCCATTGGTACCATCTCAGAAAATTGGCCGGGTTACCAAGACTAAAATTAAAAAATCCTTGGGCGAGCAGATAAAAGCGTGGAAATGTGCTACATGCAAAATGCATTTCACAAGACAAGCTTCCGCTGATAAAGATTCGAATGAATCGAGCCAGTCAATGAAAAATGGCGATCAATCGGAGCTCGCGAAACTGATGACGCAGCTTAGGAGTATGAGTACAATACTCACCGAGGTACTTAACAGAATGGATGCGATGGAAAAGTCGATTGCCGTGCAGTCTGTTAAACATGACGCTGTGATAGAAAAACTGACTCAGCAAGAGAAGGCTGTGGAAGGTATCGAGGCATCTATGGCAATGATGAGCTCCCAGTATGATGCCAGTATGATGAAGTACTTAAGAATATGAAAACTCAGGAAGAAGTTAACGGAGAAATTGCCAAAAAAATCAAAAAAATGGAATTTGTAATTTCGAAACAAGACCTGGAAATTCGGGAACTGAAGGCAACCGTGGATAGCGTTAAGCAATATGCCAGAAGGAGTAATGTAGAAATCCATGGTGTCCGACAAAAAGAAAAGAAAAACCTGCTTAATGTGATACAGTGCCTTGCCACTAAGTTAGAACTGCCCGTGCCAAATGCCGATGACATCGAAGCGGTTCATAGACTGGGCCCCCGTGAACGGAAAATCCCGCCTATCATCCTTAGGTTTAAGGACCGCGCTGTCAGAGGCCTTTGGATTACTAAACGTATGGTACTTGGGCAGGAACGTATTTTCATTAATCAGAACCTGACCAAGTCTCTTAGACAACTGTTTTAGAGCGCTAAGGGGTGCGCAAAAGAAAAACATTATAAATTTGTCTGGTGCACAAACGGAAAAATTTGCGTCCGTCATAGCGAGCAGACGCCCGCTATTCCTAGCAATAACGAGGAAAATCTCTCGAAAATTCTTTAAAAATGTCTGCTACATTTCAATCGTTCCTAGCATGGGATGCCCACCTTAAACATGAGCTAGATGTCTGTTCTAAAGATAAATTGAAACTTAATTTACTACATCTTATTGTAAGAAGCATGCAGAAAAATTGGGATAATTTACTTGTTTACCTACGCGATCGAGTTGATTGTATCGATGTTTTAATTTTAACCGAAATAAATATTGAAAGAGAAACTAGCACTTCGTTTACGTTAAACGGTTATCATTATTTTTCATTGTGTAGAGAAGGGCAACGGGGTGGTGGAATACTTGTGCTTATTAAGTCTGGCTGGTTTTCCGTGGAAGTAATAACATCTTGTAGTCATGCTGAGGTGTTGGTCATTCCAATCTCTAATCAGTTTACGTCGTTTACTATCTGCTTTGTGTACAGGCTACCTAGCTCTAATCTTCCGTTATTTTCTGATGAAATGACGCAGCTTCGAAATGCGTTTGACAATAGGCAACTGATATTTGCGGGTGACTTTAATATTGATGTACTGGATACGTACAAGTAGGGAGTTGAGGATTACCTTAAATTGTTATCGGGTTTTGGACTAGATAACGTGATATCAAACTTCACGAGAGAAGAGCGCCTCGGAAACCGAATTACAAGCACGTGTATTGATCATAATATTGTGAGGCTGAACGAACTAAAATTATTTTCTGGTGTAATTAAAGAAAAAGTGGCCGACCACTATTTTGCAAGTTGATTATTGATAACAAAAAGTAGATAAATTAAGTAATGAATACGACTGAGATAGTCTACTCACTTTAGATCATATTACAGCCTATCAAAGAATGGCCGAGTGGTTTGCGAAGATTTGCAGAACATGCGAAAGAAAAAGTAAGCTAAAACAAAGAAAATGCGAGAATGTAAGGATCACTACAGAAATAATGGAGCTGTGCAATGAAAAGGATAAACTGTGGCACAGATGTAAAGCCAACCCTCGAAATAGCGTATTGAAAGAAGAATTTAGAAGCCTCTGTAATAGGGTCACTGCAATTATAAGATTAGCAAAGAAAAGGCATTACGTTGCCCGTTTACAGACTCCTCAGAGTAACCCCAAAAAAACTTGGGATGTTGTTCACGAATTAATAGGGGGTAAAGGCAAAGAAAATATTGATCAAACGGTGTTAAAAACATTTGGAGACTCCGATGTAGTGTCCTTGTGCGATAGGCTTAACGCCTCGTTCAGTCAAGGTGGAGCAGATTTGGAATACCGAGGACATGGCTCTTCTAACGTTTTCCCCACATGTGAAGAAAGGCGTCGAAATCCCGTCTACATGCCACATATGTTAGAAGAAGACTTAAAAGTAGTTATCAAAAGTGTGTCGGTGGCCGAACCACCTGGGCATGATAGAACTCGTTTAAGGGACATTGTAGTCAGTTTCGAAAAAATAAAACATATCTTATTAAAAATAATGGTCTTAAAATTGCTGTGGTGAGGCCTGTTTTCAGGAAAGGAAGTAAAAAAGAGATTCTAATCTATAGACCCATTTCTATTTTGCCCGTACTATCGCTAATTATGGAAAAGTTTCTATCTTGGTCCATGGCCCCCTTTCCTGATAAGCATTGTTTACTATGTCACTCACAGTACGATTTCAACAAAATGGAGGAACAATTACATTCCTGAAAGATTTGTCAGACGACATTCATGATAATATTGATAAAATGAATTTCGTCCTTTCTTTATTTCTAAATTTGAAAAAAAAAACGTTCGATTCAATTGATCACAGGTTACTTACATACAAACTAGAGCACCTGGGTTTTAGAGACCCATATATAAAATTTCTAACCAGCTACCTTTCATAACATAGTCAATTAGTAAAGATTGGTGATTGTAAAAGTAATTAACTGATAATTCCTTCTGGTGTCCCAAAGAGATCTATTTTGGGTCCCTTTCCTTTTAACATCTATGTGAATGAAAAAAGTAAATTGAACTTTTTTCACGCGTTTTTCAGTACGCCGATGACACCGCTGTTGTACTCGCGGGAAACAATGAATAGGAAGCCAGCCGATATCTACGAGCTAATGGCATGGTTAAAAAACAGTCGTATCTCTGTTAACATAGGTAAAACCAAACTAATGTGTTTCCGTAATCCTCATAAAACAATTACTTTTATTTTTCCGCTGGTTCTACATCGGTCTAACTGCGAGTGATGTAATTGTATGCCGCTTGAATATGTATCTTGGATAAAATATCTGGGTGTTTTCTTTGATAAACATCTTTCTTGGAATAGTCATATCGAGTATCTTGCGAAACGAATTCGCGCAGTATCTGCATTTTTATATCGTTTGCGAGGTGTAACCAACCTGACTTTGAGAATGAGGGTCTTCAAGCTCTGGGAGGGAGTCGGTTTTTTTCGTATGGTGTCATGCTTTATGGTTCGTGTTCGAACTCTAGAAAAAGTAAATTAGATAATATTTTGCAGAACATTTGTAGAAGTTTAGCATATGAAACCAACATGAAAGAGTTAAAAACAGAGTCAAAAATGCATTAGCTGCAGCTTTTGTCAACTGAAAGATTATATAACTATGTTAAGAGTTATTATAATAGTACGTTTAAGAAACCTGTAAAAAAACAAAAGGCTATGAGAAAAATAGAGCGGTTCGCCCTCCCTTGGGTATACACAAATTACGGGAAGCGGGTTCGGTTTTTTTGCGTTCCTCATTACTTTAATTTGTCGCCTATTGAACTTTTACATCTACAGTCGTTGAAAGTTATAAAAAAAGAGCTTAAAAATTGCTGCTATGCCTATGATTTTTAAATTGCTGTACGGGTTAGGACTACTGCGTTTTTCTGCTTATTTGGAGCTTGGCGTTATTTGAGCTTGTTAGTAGTTTCTCTGCTGGTTGCCGGGTCACGCCTACAAGCACTCACGTGCTTTTGCGGACCTGTTTGTAATGATGTACATTTTTTCGTGCAATAAAGATAATAATAATAATAATAATAATAAAATTTATTCAGTAGTGCAAGTATAGCCAGTTGAGTATCGGGTCCGATCAAAGCCATCAGGGACTTGTGGGACCAGACCCTTCACTGGAAAATACAAAAAAGGAAGTTCGCACGGAATAACATCACGTGCAAGAAAAAAAAAAGCAAATAACATACAGATGATTCACTTGACAGGATGTAGTCGGAATGCTTGTGTCAGTGACTTGGGTGAAGCTGTGAAGATGAAACTATAGCAAACGTTGTCTTGATCACTGTGACAATTACAATTATTAAAGTCATAAAAGTAAAAAAAATACACTCAGGCATGAGTATTTTTAAACACTGTAAGAGTACATTCGAAGACAGTCCTTGAATTCATGAGTCTTTCTCTCAAATATTTCATATGTAAGAGAAAAAAAACACTTATTACTAGAAAGAAAATCATTCAGTCAACAAGTTGAAGACAAAAAAACATCACGCAATAAATGCAGTCGTCATTTGACATGTCCAGCGATTACCACAAAAAGCACGTACAGCACCATACTACAAAAGAAAAGGAAAATAACATGGGAAAAAATCACTATCTAGCCACATCGGCGAACATGTTTCTCAGAGAGGCCTTCAGCATTTGTTTTGAGGTAATGGCAAGCAGAGCAGCTGGAACGTCGTTAAAAACTTTTGGCACATAAAAGGAACGCATGCTTTCGCCATAGTGAGTTCTCACTCGAGGAGATTGAAAACAAGGAACAGATCTAAGCTCGCGAGATGGACTGGCCGAGACCTTAAACTCACTATCCCAGAAGTGTCGCCAAATTACTGTTTGAAGAAAGAGTGAATGAAAACATGGTAGCTTAAGTGAAGCAAACAAGCTCGTACTAGATGACATGTGTGTGTTGTATGCTACACTCTTCAGAATTCCCTTTAACGCACGATCAATTCTTGAGTGCCAAAAGAGGGGACAGTTAAAAAATATGCTTATGCCATACCTTAGTGTACTATAGGCTAACGCGTGCATAATGCTCTTTCTAATTGACAAAGGTAGAAACGATTTGATATTGTAAAGCAGACATGAGACAGTTCTTAATCGTTGGCATATATATGACATGTGTTGTGGAGAAATAGCTGAGAAGTCAAGCTTACATTTTTTAAAGGGCTATGAAAGCACACCAGCTTCGTTTTTGAAGCGTTTACACGAAGCTTGTTGGCAAAAAACCAGTCCATTATTTTAGCGACATCGATCTGAAGCATTTCAATAGCGCGCTCGTACACTAGATGTCGAGAAAGTATAAGGGTGTCATCGGCATATTGAAATACTTTAGAAGTTGTGATTGACGTTGAAATATCATTTACGTAGATGTTAAAAAATAATGGAGACAAAATAGAGCCTTGTGGAACTCCGGAATTTAGGAAAGCGAGGGAGCTGTGTACGTTACCAACTGAAACAACTTGGGTACGATTTATTAGAAAACTTTTTAACAATGTATGAAATGGGCCACAAAAGCCCACTCTGTAGAGCTTGTCTAAGAGGATATTATGGTTTACGGAATCGAACGCCTTGGCAACGTCGATAAAGAGTGCGCACACAAACATGTTATTGTCAAAGGAAGAGTGTAGAATGTCCGAAAATTCTTCAAGAAGATTAATGGTACCACGACCAGTGACGAACCGTATTGATGTGGCGAAATTATACTGTATTTCTCAAGAAACCCAGACATAGCAATAAATATATGTTTCTTCGAGATTTGTGAGATGCAGGACAATATAGAGATAGGCCTGTAGGATGAAACATGGTTTGGTACTCCACCCTTAAAGAGTGGAATAACCATGGCCTGCTTTAAGTCGTTTGGAACTTCTCCAGTTTCGAGAAAGTTATTTATCATTACAAGGAGAACATTCTTCAAAGAGTCATAATTTCGACATAAGTCACGCACTGTTATTCCATCGACACCGGCCGACCTAAAGCGCTTGAAGGCAAATGGTATGACCGCAGTTCTGGCTCTGAGAGAGGCGGAAGAAAAGCGGAATCAGAGATAGATGAAGTGCCGTCTGCAGGATCCTCATCACTGTCTACCGAGAGTGCGACTGAATTCGCGAAGAACACATTAAAGACATTATTAGTAGAGGTCAAGTCCGACCCGAAATGTGTTTGCAATGTCTCAGTCGAGTCCTTTTTTTCATGTCCACGAAGCTCATTGACAATTGACCAAGTTTTTCTGGAGTCAGCACGTGCGTTTGCAATCCTTTTAGCATAATATTTTCTTTTTGCTGATCGAATAAGGGCATTCACCCTATTTCTTTGTATTTTACATTCTATTTTGAGATTGGCATTGTTGGGAGAGCGCCGAAACTTCTTCCACAATTGTTCTTTCTGCGTTATACTGTTAATAATATCTGAAGTAAGCCAAGGCAGTGAGGGTTTACGTTTTTTAACATATATAACGGTCATCGATAACTACCGAAAATTTCTAATGATGTCCACAAACACTGTGTACAAGTTTGTGCTGTTAACCGAGGATAGAAATTCATTCCAATCATATTCTTTAATTAGTCGATCAAAAGTGTTCAAGTCAACCCGCTCTAAACGGCACGGACTCTCGAAATTATAACCTTTTTTGGAGGGAAAAACACATTTACATGCGACAAAAAAATGATCTGCAAGCTTTTGCAAAATAATAATAATATTAATAATAATATTACTATTATTATTATTATTATTTAATAATAATAATAATAATAGTAATAATAAATTTATTGACCCATTCAGATGAGAGAAGTAGGATGTGAATACGGGTACATCAAAGCCAATAAAGGCTTGTGTGATGACACCCTAAAAAAAAAGGACATATGTGCGGGTGGAGCGCTCTACCAACTGAGCTAACCAGGGGTTAGACGTCAGTAGAGCAAACGGGTTTTATCAGCCGCCACCAGTCTAACACCAATAAGGGTGTCTGCCTAGGTACAAAATAAAGTAAAATTCACACACACAAAAAGTTTAAACTAGCACACAACAAGCATCCCACAAACAGCCTATACACACATACTGAAAAGTCAGTTAACTAGTGTCCAAGTTTAAGCACTTGAGTTCTTGTTTCAGCGTCTTCAGTGATGTCACTTGGTAAACAGAGTCCGGGAGGGCGTTGAACAGAAACGGGACATAGTACTCCCGCATACATTTGTCATATCGAGTGGAACAAAGCTTCACTTCGAAACGAGAGGTGCGACGCAATGTGTGGGATGGAATAACTGGTGTTTTGAAATCGCTATTCCAAAAGTACCGACGCACAACAGTCTGAATAAACAGAGAGCGAAAATTCGGGAGTTTAAGGCTTTTAAAGATGTCAGCGCTGTTAGACAGATCCGTATTATATGCAACGCTTGTTAATATACCTTTAAGTAAAATATTAATTTTCCCTTGCCACCGTCCTGAACAGTTACCGAACATCGTTACACCATAACGAAGTAAACTGTAAGCAAGTGCGTGTACAATGAGAAATCGAATACCGACAGGCAGAAAAACTCGACTGTTAAAGGGGTGGTGCAATGATTTTAACACTGAACAAATGTGCAGCTTGTATTTTTTATATTGTTTACTTTGGCATAAGTAAGAGAAAAAGTGCCACCATACCCCAAAAAACCTCTATTTCGCTGCGTAATCGCAAAATAAAAAACACTTTTTTTCCCAACCTGCGGTCACATGGTGGCCGCAAATGGAACCTGTGGTGTGACGTCATTCGGAGTTGTTTTTGTAAGTGATAGTGTTAGGCAATTCTAACCTTGATTTAAGGTTAAGTTTAAAAAATCTTGTTTAGGCTTGCAGAAACGCTTCAAAAGCCTAATATTGCCGCTAAAAGAGTATGAATTATCTGTGGCGCCATCTACCGCAAGTAGGGTGACCACCTTCCTGCCGGTGGAATGCGGGACACCCTGACCCGGGGGGGGGGGGGGGGGGGAGGGAGGGAGGGAGGAAGGGAGGGAGGGAGGGAGGGAGGGAGGGGAAGGGGGGAGTAAGAGGAGCACGGTATTTTCACGACTCAAGAAATAAGTATTAAGAGAAATTCACCACCGCGCACACCCCGCAATCCCGTGCTGTCCGAAAGCGCATTATACACCTGAAAATTGTACGCGGCAATTAAACTAAGATAAGTTTCACTCACAGTCATATATTTTTGTTTATTTGTAATGGTAAATATTTTATTAAAAGTATTTAAGTTGAAAACATAAAGATCGACTGCACCAGACCCCAATGTATCAAAAGGAAAGTAAAAACAGTAAATATTTTTCCGGCTTATTGTTTCCTGTCGATACTTACTCTTATAACATGCTCCTACACAAAAATAAAACCTTATGTTGTTTTTCTATTTACCGTTGTGAGTTGCAGGTCTTTTGCCTTCTGTGGCCGTCTTCACTAAAAAAAAAGCTTTCTGGAACAACCCTTTCACATGGTACAGTGCGATTTGCAACTAATTACAATAGTTTATTTTTCAGCTTTTGGCGAGCAATTTTCGCTTGCAATATTTTGCCACCAAGGGAACAGAGGCACAACGGCGCGTGTGCGTCAATCACCTGTATGCGAGAACGACGGTTGCTTCCCGCAATGCTTGGCGAGAAAATGACATACAATCGAGATTCACACATTTATCAGCGACCTCCGGGGTTCCCCGTTGCCCGTTGTTCGGAAGCGCCATAATTTGCGCAGTGAATGTTACGACAGTGTGAAATGCGGGACATTTTGAAGATTTTGATATTTCTTGCGGGACGCGGGACACAAGCCCTCAATGTGGGACAGTCCCGGGAGTCGCGGGACGGATGGTAGCCCTAACGGCAAGCCAACAAAACCTGCCGTCTCCGTCATCCGTCGACGCCCGAGGCGCCTACGGCGGCTACACGAGCAACCTGGACTTTTTGTCTTTCCTTCGCTCGACGGAGTGCGTTGGTCGTGGTCCGTAGTATCGTGGTATCGTTATTGTTCCTGGTGTCTCGAGTTCGGCTTCGACTGCCCGCCGCGTCGACTGCCCGCCACACAAGTCCAACTGACTTACTATACGCAAGCATCTTGCGCTCGACGTCGCTCAGGCCGTCCGCCCATGCCACCATGTTGGTCGGGAATCGGAGGGAGAGCGGGAGAGCGGCGAGCCTGGTGAGCCGGCGAGCGCTGGGGAAACGGAAGCCAGAAGAACCCAACCGGAAACCAACGCCACTCCGAATGACGTCACAGGCGAAGCTGGTGCCGCTTCAATGTTGAGTTGAGGGGTGCCAGAGATATCAATTCCTTTTATTTTTTTAATGAAAACTAGGGCAAGCAGGAAAGAATAGCTTTCGGTCCTTCGTTTTATATGTGGCCGGGATCAATTCCCGCAATTAATTAGCCAAAGTCCGCAAATTGTTGCACCGCCCCTTTAAAAAGCATACAGGCAATAGATCGCAGTTTAGCACAAAGGTAAGACGTGTGTGAGTTCCATGACATATCATAATCAAAATATACGCCTAGGTATTTTACATGGTCAATTGATTCGATGGATACACAATTACAAGGATTACAGCTTGATGCATGTAGAAAGAACTGCACATTAACCTGATGTTTCTTTAGGGGGTTGTGGAAACATACAAGTTTTGTTTTAGAACTGTTAATATCTAGAAGGTTGTTCGTGAACCAATCCATTCAATGCGTGGAGTTGGCCTGGAGTATTTTGAGCGAATCAGAGAAATAATTATGACGCGCGACAAGGAGGGTATCGTCGGCATATTGGTAAATTTTGCATCCATTTATAACACGGGTCACATCGTCCACAAAAAAATTAAAGAGCAAAGGTGAAAGAATAGAACCCTGGGGGACTCCCGCTTTTAAAGATATAAGAGAGCTTTTAAAGTCTCCGATTACTACACGTTGGGCACGATCAGATAGGAAGCTCTCTAGTAAGGAAAAAAAAACGGACCGCGAAACCCTAAATTCTGCAATTTTCTTAGAAGCAATTGATGGCTAACTATATTAATAATAATCAATCAATCAATCAATCTTTATTATACAGTGCCCAGGAACAACCCTGAGGTCTTGGTGCTGGTACACTGGTGGATAAAAAAAAACAAAAAACACTATACACATCTCCGCAGAAAATAAGATACATTTTTAGCATAATACTAGGCAGTGCACAAGTAATTAGTACAATGAAATAAAAACGAGGCAGTAACAGTAGAGACGGAACACAAGACCGAAGGGCAACAAGTTTACCACCATAAAACACGACATGGAGATGACGGCATTCAGACATAACAGAGCAATTCAACGATGCTCATCCTGCACAGGCAAGTTTTTAATAGAAAGGACAAACGTCCTGTAGCAAGGGTTGAAAATATCAAGTTTTTCAGAGTAATGATTCAAACGCTGAGCCATTCTCACAATTGGGTTTACCGGACTAAACGTTTTAGAAACATAAAAAGATGACAGAAGACGAGTAGGCACACGTGGGACCCTAAGGCACAGTTCAGATAACAGGCTCGGAGAATTGATGAGTCCATGCAGCGTTTTAAACAAAAATAGTAAGTCCGCGTTCTCCCGACGCCGGTGCAAGCTAAGCAAACCAACACGCTCTAACGCAGACTCATATGTTAAACAGTGAACATCCTCCTTTATGTAGCGATGTTTAAAGATAGAAACAAACTTTTTTTGCACACGCTCGATCTCCAAGGAGTGACTTTTAGAAATTCCATTCCAAACAACTGAGGCATATTCTAACTGTGACCTGGATAGCGAGCAGTATAACGTGATAAAAGCCGTCGGGTTTTTGAACTCCCTGGTTAAGCGAGAGGCAACACCCAACATTCGCAAAGACGAGTTAACCAGCCTACCAACGTGATCAGAGAAACGCAACCCAGAATCAACAATGACTCCGAGATCTTTCATTACACTTACTCGAGACAAAGTCTCTCCTTGAATATTATATGCAAAAGAGATATTGTGAGTCTTCCGAGAGAGCGTCATGACCTTGGTTTTGGACGGGTTCAAGAAAAGGTCATTTTCAGAGCACCATCGGTAGAAAGAACATGCATCTTCCTGGAGCTTAGCACAATCACGTTCAGTAACTATTTCTCGATAAATTTTTATGTCGTCAGCATATTGCAGGAATGAAGAATTTAAAACAGCAAAAGAGACGTCATTTACGAAAATTGTGAACAGAAGGGGTCCTAAAACAGATCCCTGAGGAACGCCAGAGCGAGTCCTGTACAACGAAGAGTTCATGTTGTTAACCCGGACATATGCCTCTCTCTCTGACAAGTAGCTTTTTAACCAGTCATGTACTGAGCCACATACTCCATAGGAGGAAAGTTTGGATAAAAGAATAATGTGATTGACTACGTCAAAAGCCTTGCTTAAGTCAAAGTAGACAACGTCTAACTGACCTCTGTTACATATTACACGAGATGCAGCAGACATAAAGCTAACAAGATTGGTAGTTGTTGATCTGCCGCTCATAAAACCGTGCTGATTGGGAATTGCTAAGTTTCGAAATTTGAAAGACAGGAATTGATGAACTACCATTTCAAAGAGCTTAGAAAATGGAGAGAGAAGAGAAATAGGTCTATAGTTACAAATATCACCTTTTTTTCCCGACTTTAAGACTGGAACAACAGCAGCGACTTTCCACGTTTCAGGAAAGGTTCCCAACCTTAACGAGTTGTTAAATATAGAGCACAGTACCGGCGTGAATATGTCGTGATACGTTTTGAGAATCGCAGAGGGAATGCCGTCGGGCCGTACTGACAATGTTGCTCTCATTTTCTTAATACAGGATCGTACGGACTCCTCATCAACATTAATGCAACTTAACAAGTCACCAAACCCATCTAAGTGAGGCAGCGCAGGTGCAGAACGCTGCGTACTATCCCTGTAGACGGACCTAAAATGCTCAGCAAATAACTCAGGAACGGACTTCAAATCGCTCTCGTGATTATCCAGGACAATCTTCGACTCAATATGCCTCCCAGAACGTGAATTAATGTACCTCCAGAATTTCTTCGGATTATTGACAAGATCTGATTCCACTGAGCAACGATGAGCCTGGCGGTCGCGTTCCAGGACCGTCTTGCATTGCTTTCTGCAGTTCTTGAATTCTACTTCCCACTTTAAAAGGCCACTTTTCTTAAACTTCCTGTGAAAGAAGTCCTTTCTTTTCAGTAGTGTTTTTAGCTCACTGGAAAACCAGTTAGGAAAGCGAGATTTAGTAACTGTCCTTAACGGAATAAAAGTATCCATGGCCTTCCGAACAGTTTGCGTGAAGAGCATGACCTGGTCATTCACATCAGGCGACTCCAAGATCAATGCCCAATCAAAACTCGTGAGGTAATGATGCATCCCGACATAGTCCCCTGCCGACAGATTATATGAGGTGTGCGGCGGGGAATCACCAGAATTAGCACGAACAGAGGAATTCTCGAAAGAAAGTACTATATCAAGTGCAGGATGATATGTATCCTGAGGAACTAATGGCAGTTCACCCCGTGCTACACGCACGCTGTCCATATTTGAGAAGCATAAATCTAGAGCATTAAATTGGTGATTCAGAACATTATTGTGTTGTTTGAGATTTAGGAAAGAAGAAAAGTTTAAGAGCTGGGTGCCTTTCTGCCTGCAGTAAAAGTTGTCCGCAAAAACATCAAGCTGCGGCCAGTTGACTCCAGGAGCATTAAAATCCCCCAAGATTAAGACTTCGCATCCCTGTAAGTCATTCACTGTATTCTCTATGCCAACAAGACAACTATAAAATTCATCTGGCGGTGTCTGGGGAGGGAGGTAAAATAAACCGATTAAAACGCGTACTCCCTTTGCAGCCTCAATCTCGACCCATACGCTCTCGGGAAATTTCTCTAAGTCTTCGCGTCTCCTAGAGCGGTAGCGCCTGTCGACTGCGACCAACACTCCACCTCCCGTTCTGCTCCGCGGGGTAGAATCACGATCGCGACGGTGCACCTCAAAACAAGGAGGGAAGTAATCGGAGGAGCCGATGCTAGAACACAACCATGTTTCAGTTAAACAGAATATAGAACAATTTGATAAGGTAACATTAGAGAAAAAGCAATCGGCTTTTGTACGCAGGCCGCGAACGTTTTGGTAAAATAAATCAATGTGACTCATCCTTGGTCTATCCAACGTTCAAAGGGGAGGCGGCTGCCTCGGATGCATGGAGCAGGTCTTCGCGAAGGGCGCCTCGAAAAGCCTTAAAGAGGCATGATTTGGGCCACACGGTAGGATCAGAAAGCCTTTCGAAGTCTTTTGCAGCCACAGACACGTGGAAGGAGGCGTAGGAGTCGTAGCGCGTCTTTAGTTTCCGGCACTCCACTTCCTCAACTCCGACGGAAGAGAGATGAGAACTGATGTCTTCGCAGCTGGTGTCCGGGTTCAGCTTGGTGACGAACAGGGCTCTTCGTCGAGTTGATGGAGGGGCAATATTATTATAATAATAATAATAATAATAATAATAATAATAATATTATTATTAATAATAATAATAATAATAATAATAATAATAATAAATTTATTTAATAAAACTAGCATGTCCACGTCACAAGTCAGGTTCGTCAAAGCCATCCAGGGCTTGTATGACTGAACCTATCTGCAGTGGCCTCAAAAATAACTATGCCACGTACTAAAAAAAAAAAGTTTGAGTCAGTTCCAATAACATTTGTGACACTTATTACACTTAGACTCAAGGGAAAACACGTATACACACACCTACACATATGCACAAACACGCAAGCCGGTCATTGTCACCATTGAAGAAGGTCTTGATAGATGTTATGTTCTTGGTGTTGTGGTTCTTGAAGCAGAAAGACTGGGTGTTGTAAGTCGTGTTGATTTGCTCAAGCATAAACCAAATAAAATAAAAATAATAAAATCTGGTGTTCAACATTCTTTATAGAACTGAAAAGGAATTGTGAAATACAATTCTGACGGATTACAGGGCCTCGTTGGTAGATGAAAGATGGCGAAGCGCTTTTTTGAGTTTCTTTTTGGATGTGTAGTCGAAGAATTCGGAAGGTAAAGAATTGAATATCTGAGGGACATAAAAAGATCGCAGGTTCTTGCCATAGCGGGTGTAATATACTGGAACAAGAAACCGTGAAACCGTTCTCAGTTCTCGTGAATTAGGTCGAGGTGCTCTAAAATCCTTTGTCCAATAGTGATTTAGTATAACTGATTCCAAAAACAGTGATTCGAAGGTGGGCATAGATAAGGCCTGAAAAAGATTCACGTTTGAGGTTAAAGGTTTGTTATTAACCTCTCGTACAATACTTTTTAAGATATTATTTACTTTCTTATGCCATAATCCAGAACATTGGCCGAAAACTGTAATGCCATACCGAAGTATACTATATCCTAAAGAGTAGGCTAAGAGCTTGCGAATTCCGAATGGTAAAAACGTCTTAATCTTGTAGAGTAAGCATAGAACGCTTCTTAGTTTTGAACATACTATTGTCAGATGGGAATTCCATGAAAGGTCCGAATCAAAGTGGATGCCTAAGTATTTTACCGTCTCTGAGTAAGGAATTGGACTGCAATGACATCCTACACAGTGTGATGTGTGAAGAAGAAAAGGAATATTTAGAACCACAACTTTTAAAGGATTGCGAAAGCAGACAAGCTTTGTTTTGGAGACATTTATGTTTATAAGATTAATTTCAAACCATTCCATGAGTTTATGTGTACATTCCTGAAGCATTTGTATTGCTGTATGATAAGACCGATGACTCGTTAGTAGGAGTGTATCATCCGCATATTGAAAAAGGGTACAGGTTGATACCATGCTAGACATATCATTCACATATATATTAAATAGAAGAGGAGAAAGAACTGAACCTTGAGGAACACCCGCTTTTAATAAAACTTTGGCACTGTATACACCGTCGATCGAAACCACTTGGGATCGATCTTGCAGAAAATTTTGTAATAGACACAGGAAAGGTCCCCGGAAACCAACAGAAGAAAGTTTTTGTACCAAAATCGAATGGCTCACAGTGTCGAACGCCTTCGCAACATCGAGGAAGCATGCAATAATAATAATAATAATAATAATAATAATAATAATAATAATAATAATAATAATAATATTTATTCACGAGAGAAGAATTACCAAGTTCAGCTTCGGACCTGGTCAAAGCCGGCAAGGGCTTGTGGGACCAGATCCACCAAGAGAAGAATCAAACGGCGAGCTCGCATATTGTCACACACTATGTAAAAATAAAAGAAGAGAAGAAAATTACACAAAAAATTGTCATTGTTCCCGCAGGACGAACGCAGTTAGCCGCTGGGCCAGCAGATCAGTCGGAGCACTAAATAAAAAAACGGCACTCATCGGCGCGCACACACACACACACAAGGCGAAGCAGAACGTCGGGACGAACAGACCAAGACTGTAGTTACAAATAGTGTAGGGCACTAAAACAAAAAAAGAGCACCAACGAAAAAAAAAATCACTGGGCAAACTCGCAGAGGTCTTAGGGCCTCACGATGATGCAGATAAAACAACAATCTACTTCAGGACAAAATTGGGAAATGAAAAGGAAAATAATATCGCAAACAGAATAATCAACGTTTCACCGATATCATATGAAGCTCACAGTCACTGTCGCGATACGTCAGAATATGTTGTTTTTAGAGTTTTCTTTAATTTCTTGCTTGAGGTAATGGAAAATATTGAGTCTGGTAAATCATTGAACACTTTCGGCACATAAAAAGCGCGCGTACTTTCACCATATCGCGTTCTCACTCGTGGTATATCAAAACGAGAGGTAGTCCTTAGTTCCCGCGGCGAATCTGATGTGACCTTAAATTCGCTCTCCCAGAAGTGGCGCCAGATCACCGTTTGAAGAAAGAGGGAGTGGAATGAGGGCAGTTCAAGCGAACCAAACAAGTTAGCGTTTGACGAAAATGGTGTGTTATACGTGACGTTCTTGAGGATTGCGTTTAGAATTCGGTCAATTCTGGAATGCCAGAAGAGTGGACAATTAAAAAAAATTGTGATCCCGTACCTTAGTTTACCGTAGGCCAGAGCGTGCACAACCCTTTTCCTGATGGAGAAAGGTAGGAATCTTTTTATGTTGTATAGCATACAAGACACTGACCTTAGCCGTTGACAAAGATGCGTCATATGAGTAGGCCAAGAAAGATCGCAATCAAAGTAAATGCCTAGGTATTTGATCGAACTCACATATTCTATAGGATCACACTGAGTACACAAGCAACCGGAGTTGTGGAGAAATAGCGGATAGGTCAACCTTATATTCTTTAAGGGATTGCAGAAACATATAAGCTTTGTTTTAGAGGCATTTACTCGAAGCTTGTTTACCGAAAACCAGTCCATGACGCTAATTACATCCAGTTGGAGCATGTCCACTGCACGCTGGTACACTAGATGGCGAGAAAGCAAAACAGTGTCATCAGCGTACTGAAACATTATTGAATTGGTAATGGATGATGAAATGTCGTTCACAAATATGTTAAATAACAGTGGTGACAAAATCGAACCCTGAGGGACTCCAGATCTTAGGAGGGCCTTTGCACTATGGACATTGCCTACCGCTACAACCTGTGTGCGATTTGTAAGAAAACATTTGAGCAGTGCGTGAAATGGGCCACGAAATCCCAATCTATACAGCTTGTCTAGGAGGATGTCATGGTCTACTGTATCAAACGCTTTAGCGACATCGATAAAGAGTGCACACACATACATGTTGTGTTCGAAAGAAGAGTGAAGGAAGTCTGAAAAGGTTTCTAGAAGATTGGTGGTACCACGACCAGCGACAAAACCGTATTGGTTTGGCGATATTACTGCGTGTTTCTCAAGAAAACTTGACATAACGACAAAAAGATGTTTCTCCAGAATCTGTGAAATACAAGACAGTATAGAGATAGGCCTATACGAGGAAATCTCGTTTCGTACACCACCCTTAAAAAGCGGAACTACCAGAGCTTGCTTTAATTCGTTGTAGACAATGCCAGAATCCAGAATGTTATTTATCAGAACGAGAAGTACGTCCTTTAACGAGTCATAATCCCGGCATAGGTCACCTACTGCAATGCCATCCACACCGGCCGACCGGAAACGTTTAAACCCAAAAAGATAAGAACGCAAGTCTGGCTCCGTTAAAGAAGGAAGAAATGCAGATTCCGTGATTGACGAGGCTGCGGGCAATCGATCCCCAGCACAGTGAGATGCGACAACGCCTGCGCCTGCGAAGAAGCGATTGAACTTGTTCACAGTAAGAGTGAGATCAGTGCCGAAATGTTTAATTAGACTATCGGCTACGTTCGTTTTCAGGCAGCCACGAAATTCATTGATAATGGACCAAGTTTTCCTGACATCAGAACCAGCGTCAGAGATCTTTTTAGCAAAGTAGGAGCGCTTCGCTGAACGAATGAGAGCGTTTACACGGTTAATGTGGATCTTACAATCCAGCTTGAAAGCGGCATTGTTGGGAGAACGCCGACTCTTTCTCCACAGTTGGTCTTTGAGTCCTATGGCCTCGAGTATTTCAGAAGTCATCCAGGGCAGTGTGGGCCTGCGTTTCTTGACATGCACAACCTTCTTTGATTGGCCTCGAAATTTTTGTATAACACTGGTAAAATTTGTATATAAATTTTCGCCGTTGACAGATGACAACAAAGCTGCCCAGTCATAACCGGCAATGAGCCGATCGAACATTTTCAAGTCAAGCTTCTCAAAGCGGTACCTTGCCTCAGTCACAGGAATTATAATAATAACAATAACAAAGCGAATATATTTTGCAACTAAGATCTCGAACGCCCGTTCCAACCCGAGACTCACGTGGTCGGTACTCAACGAGCTTAGAGGCTCTACAAAAAAAAATGTCTCCCTGACGCTTAGAAAACATTTCGGATTTGATATGAATCTGACTGTCAACGCGCTCAATAGCTTTTTTGCTTGTTCCACTCTTAGCTCATCTACTGCAGTGATTTCAACACCCGCCATTCCGTCTGTCTCAGAATCGGCGTTTCTTCCTCTTCTTTCTGAATTTGAACTGCGATCATATATTTTCGGATTTAAGCGCTTCAGATCTGCGGGTGTTGACGGTATTACTGTGAACGATTTATGTCGTAACTATGACACCTTAAAGGACGTTCTCCTATTAATAATTAATAGCATCCTGGAGAGTGGAAATATCCCTGGTGAATTAAAACAAGCTTTAGTAGTTCCCCTGTTTAAAGGGGGTTCACCTGATAAAGTTTCCTCGTACCGACCCATCTCAATACTTTCTTGCATTTCGCAAATCTTGGAAAAACATTTATTACTTGCTATGTCTGGTTTTCTCGAAAAACACAATATAATATCTCCCCATCAATACGGATTTGTCGCAGGACGTGGTACTTCTTGTCTCCTTGAGAAATTTTCTGATTTTTTACACCACTCTTTTGAAAACAACATGTTTACTTGTGCACTTTTCATTGATGTCGCCAAAGCTTTTGACACCGTAAATCACGACGTTCTTTTAAGCAAGTTACAAAGAATCGGCTTCCGTGGGCCATTTTATTCTTTGATTAAGAGCTTCTTATCAAATCGTACCCAGGTTGTTTGTGTTGACAACATTCGTAGTGCTCTGGCATGCTTAACATCTGGTGTTCCACAGGGGTCTATCCTGTCGCCTTTATTGTTCAACATATACGTAAATGACACCTCATCTGTTGTTACCACTTGCTTCATGCATCAGTATGCAGACGACACCGTCTTATTCTCTCGGCACCTAGATAACCAGCGGGCAATGGAAATGCTTCAGGTGGACGCTGTTAACCTTATGGATTGGTTCTCTACAAACAAGCTTCGAGTTAATACTGCAAAAACGAAACTGATATGTTTTCGTAATCCATTAAAAAATGTGAATTTGACTTTCCCCTTATATCTTCATACATCCAACTGCACATGTACCGATTGTACTCCAATACAATATGTTGACTCTATGAAATACTTAGGTGTTCACTTTGATTGTGATTTAGCGTGGGGTACTCATATGTCTCATTTATGTCAGCGTCTTCGAACGGTCTGTTGTTTCATGCACAACATTAAAGGGATTTTACCGTTATCCATTAAAAAAAACATAATACACGCCTTAGCGTACAGCGTACTGAGGTACGGCATCACCGTATTTTTTAATTGCTCCCTCCAATGGCATTCAAGAATCGATCGGATTTTAAAGGGTATTCTCAAAAGCGTTGCCTATCACACGCAATACCCTAGTACTGATAATCTTTTTGAGTCTCTTCAGTTGCCATCCTTTTACTCGCTCTTTGTTCAAACAGTTATCAGGCGGCACTTTTGGGAAAGCGAGTTCAAAATTCCATCCAATCCATGTCGTGAACTCCGATGTTTTGTTCCTTATCAAATTCCTTCGGTACGGACTCGATATGGTGAGAGTCTGAGCAAACATTATGTACCTAGCCTTTTTAATGACTTATCGCACTCGCTCAGTTCCATCACCTCTAACAAGCAATTGAAAAGGAAGCTGCAAAATGTATTTTCTGACATTACGAGACAGTAACCTGGGCAATGGTTTTTTTAGGTATGTGATTGTGCCTTTGAGCGAATGCTCCTGCTTTCTACATTAGTGACCTGCATCTTCTGCTTATGCTACCCGTCCTACCTTTCGGTGTTCGCCCTGCAGCATCAAGTGTTCAATTATGCTTAAATTACGATCACACCGAATTCAGTCGCCCAAGATGCCGCATGTGTGCTCGTCTGCGTTTGCTTTGTTTCCTTTTTCTCTTCCACCTCATTCTACGACTTGTCGTGCCACGTGACCTCGCACTGCTCTCCAAGGCCCTCCATGGTTCTACCAACTGACTGATTGTTGGCGTGTGCTCGTCGTTGTCGTGCCTGTGCGACTCGAAGGATCTACAATGTTGATCCAACTGAGTGTGTGTTGTGTTCTCGTCCTCGTCGTGCCTGTGTGACTCCTGGGCCCTGAGAAGCTTAGCCTATTGTCTGTGTGTTGGTTGTGTGTTCGTCGTCGCCGTGCCTGTGATACTTTTGTCAATTAAACTGCTGGGTCTGATCCTACAAGCCCCTGATGGCTTTGATCGGACCCGAAACTGAACTTGGTACTGGGCAATTTGAGAATAAAGATTTATTATTATTAATATTATTATTATTATTATTATTATTATTATTATTATTCGCCTTCAAAACATGGAGGTACATGGCCTGAAAGTTGCTCCTAACGAAAGTCTTGCCTCAGCCTTGACTGGGCTGGCACTCAAGCTTGAGTTGGCGGGGTATCAACCATTGGGCGTCGTAACAGCATACAAGATACGAAACAAACGTGCCGAAACTCCAGTCATTTTGGTCAGGTTCGCTTCCGTTGACATCAAGGAACGCTGGATGCAATCACGCAGCAGGTTGAGGCAATCGTTTGGCTCCAGAACATCTGAACGAGTGTACTTTAACGACAACTTGACTCAGCCCAACAGAGAACTTTTTTGGATGGCTCGTTCTCGTGGCAAGGAATATGATTTTAAATTTGTTTGGGTCAAAAATGCGCGAATATTTGCTAGAAAGGAAGAAGGCGCTCCACTGATAAAGATCCTGCACCGTAACGACATAGACCTCATCGTGTAATGGCTACGTTTTCTTTTTCCAAGTATGCCAATTTTAATTTGTTTAATGACTCGTTAGCAACCTCTCCTGATTCATTTACTGTTTTGCATGTAAACATTCGTAGTATTCGAAAATACTGAGACGAACTTACGGTTATCCTTGAAGATGTGAGTGGCCGAATTGATGCGATAGTTTTAACAGAGATAAATGCTAGTGCTGAATCTCTGTCACCGTATAAATTATCGGGCTTCCATGATTATTTTTGCACTCGACAAACCACTCGTGGAGGCGGCATTGGCGTTTTCATAAAAGATTCCTGGTCCACCACCAAAGTCGATGTGTCGTTTATGTATTCTGAGAGCTTGATCCTTAAGATCTCGAATGCCATTCACACTGTTTGTCTGCTGGCATTGTACAGACCTCCCTCATTCAGCTGCACCAACTTTATAGCAGAGTTGAAAAGAAACTTGGAGCGATTATCTAATGAAACACATTTATGCCTGGTAGGGGACATTAACATCGACACTCTATCCCCTTCTAAGTCAATCGTTTGTGATTATTTGTCAGTACTTTGTGAGACGGGGATAACTTCTACTATTCAAGGCCGCACGAGGGAAGAAGTGCTTAATAAGAATCTGGTTTCAGCCTGCCTCGACCATATTAACATTCGAACGTCAGATAGTACTGTCCATTCCGCTGTCATTTCGCAAAAGCTTGCAGACCATTATTTTGTGGCCTGTCAATTTGCTTTCTTTTCTAGAAAATCAACTGATGTTAATAGAATGTGTCGTCTGGAGAGACTTGATCTGAAAATGTTTGATCGGTTCATCAAAGATTACGACTGGGAAGGTTTTTTATTTTCTGTAGACCGTGGGAATTTATATAGAAAGTTTATCGATGTTGTTGTACACTTCCGGAACAACACCAGAAAAACTGTCTACGTCAAAAAACGAAACCCTAAGCTCCCTTGGCTGAACTCTAACATTCTTAACGCCATTGATCTCAAAGAGAAATTTTGGAAGAAGAGTCGCCGCTACCCTAATAATGCTGCTCTCAAACTTGAAAGCAAGATTCATAGAAATTTTGTCACTGCACTTATTCGATCAGCGAAGCGAACATACTTCGCAAAAAAGATCTCGGATGCCAGATTCGACTCAAGAAAAACCTGGGCTGTAATAAATGAGGCTCGAGGTCATTTGAAGAATAACATTTATGAGACACTAAGGAAGCATTTTGGAGCTGATATGTTAGCAACTGTGAACGCTTTCAATCGTTTTTTCTCAGACTCTGCCACGGTACCGTCTAGCAGCGATAGGATTCCCACACCGCGAATGCCGTTCAACAAAGAATCTGCCTTTCTTCCTCCTCTAACAGATTTCTAATTACGGTCGTATCTGTTCGGATTCAAGCGATTTAGATCTGCTGGTGTCGACGACATTACTGTACACGACTTATGCCGAAATTTCGAGTCTCTGAAAAATGTACTTCTCACTTTGATTAATGACTTTTTGGAAACGGGCTATATTCCTGATGAATTAAAAAGCGCTTTAGTAGTGCCTCTGTTTAAAGGTGGTGCGCTAAACCAAGTCTCCTCGTACCGACCAATATCAATATTGTCATCCATTTCCCAGATATTAGAGAAGCATGTTTTTGTTGCAATGTCCAGTTTACTTGAAAAACACGCAATATATTCACACCAAATCAATACGGATTTATATCTGGTCGAGGTACTACTAACCTACTTGAACATTTTTTCGGACATACTACACTCAACTTTTGACAAAAATATGTACGCATGTGCTCTTTTCATCGATGTTGCTAAGGCTTTTGACACTGTGAATCACAAGCTTCTGTTGGACAAGTTGTATAGGATCGGCTTTCGTGGTCCCTTTCATGCCATTTTGGAGAACTACTTGTCTAATCGCTCTCAGATTGTGTCATTAAATAATTTTCACAGCTCTCAAGTTTCTTTAACATCTGGTGTCCCGCAGGGTTCAATTCTTTCTCCTTTACTTTTTAACATCTACGTGAATGATATGTCATCCGTTACGACGAACTGTGTGATACTAAAATATGCAGATGACACAGTTTTATTGTCTCAACATATTTCATATCACCATGCGGTTAACATGCTGCAAGTAGATGCCAATAAGGTAATGGACTGGTTCCAGGCAAACAAACTTCGAGTAAATACTACCAAAACAAAGCTTATTTGTTTCCGCAACCCTTTAAAAAGCGTGAGTTTAACCGCCCCACTCTTTCTTCATAACTCATGCTGCTCATGTTCTACCGGTGAGCCTGTTCATTATGTTAACACGATTAAGTACCTGGGCATTCACTTCGATTGCGACCTATCTTGGAACACCCATATGTCATACCTATGTCAACGGCTGAGAACAGTCGCTTGTATGATGTACCATATTAAGGCATATATGCCGCTAACTATAAGAAAATGTATAATGCATGCTCTTATCTACAGTGTCCTGAGGTATGGCATCACTATTTTTTTTAATTGCCCCCTTCTATGGCAGTCAAGAATTGACAGAATTCTACGAAATACTCTAAAGAGCATTGCACACAACACAGAATGTTCAAAAAATGTCAACCTTTTCTCGTTCTTGGAATTGCCTACGTTTCACTCCCTGTTCCTTCAGACTGTAATACGAAGACATTTTTGGGACAGTGAGTTTGTTATACCATCCTTACCATCTCGTGACCTAAGAAATTATCTTCGTTTCCAAATTCCTCATGTAAGGACCCATTATGGTGAAAGTTTGCGTATATTCTATGTGCCTAATGTCTTCAATAGCATCCCTGAGTCGGTTTTGGCAATTACTTCCAACAAAACATTGACGAAAAGCTTGAGAAAGATGTATTCTGCCGTATCGATGCAATGATATAAAGCACGCGGAATTGGTATCAAATTTTGACCCCATACTTCTTGGCCAGCGCGCATCCAATACAACCCTAATTTCAGATATGCACCGGCACCTTGTACTATGTTGTCTTTTATGATGGCTATCAATACCAAAAATAGACGTCTGACACAGGCCTGCACCCATCAAGGACATAGACAATAGTCTCCATGTGCTCATGGTTGTTTTTTCTGTCACTTTACTTCGGTACTTTGGTGTGTGTGTGCGATGCCACCTTAACAGCGACACAGTTACAGTCTACGGTATGTGCAAGCTTTCGTGTCCATGAGTGTCAGTGATCCCTCGTCATTCGATCACTTCAAGCTACAATCCTTCAGACAACAGGGTCAACGCATCGTGTGCATAGTGCTCAGCTTACAACATGTGATGGTTTGGATTCATGAAACTATGCCTTTTATCTCGTGCCTCTGTTTTGTCTTGTGCCACTGCCACTGTCTCGTGCAACTGTCTTTTTTCTTTTCTCTTCCTCGTGACAATGTGCACTTCCGAATTCTTTTACTGCAGGGCCTGGTCCCACAAGCCCATGCTGGCTTTGACCGGACCCGTAATTCCATTGTTGATTCTACATGTGTGAATAAATGTATTATTATTATTATTATTATTATTATTATTATTATTATTATAATGACAGTGATCAGTATAGCCGACATTCAAATCTCGAAATACATGGGCTGCCTTGTTCCTCAAATGAGAACTTGATCACCGTCGTCAATGAGCTGGCCAGTAAGCTCGGCCTAGCTGACTTCCAACGAAGTGACATAGTGACCATGCACCGCCTACCATCTCGACGTGACATCCCTCCACCTATACTGGTCAGATTCTCTACGGCAGCGCTTAGAGATCAGTGGCTTTCCACAAGAAAAAAGCTGCGGCCTCTTTCAGAAAACGGGTCTTTACCCAAACTCTTCTTCAACGAAAACCTCACCCGCAGGAACAAGGAGCTCTTTTGGAAGTTACGTGAGAAAGTAAGAGACATGCATTACAAATTCACATGGGTGAAGAATGGTAAACTGTTTGCAAAGAAAACAGAATCCTCTCCTGCAGTACGCATCCATCGGTTTGCTGACCTGGAGAAGATTGTTTAGCTCTTCTCTTGCCAAACCGACAGATAACAAGGTATCGAATGACAACATCGAATTATGGAGGTACAGTTTTCTAACTGCTCAGACTTTTTATCTCGTCAACGTTTCTTTGATACAGTCAGTGATAGCACTTTTGGTTTGTTACATGTTAACATCATGAGTATTCGAAAATATTGGGATGAGTTTACACTAACTGTCAAAAATGCAACGTCACTATTTGATGTTTTTGTCCTTACAGAAATTAATGTTAAAGACGTTTCCTGTAATGAATTCCAAATACCAGGGTATAATGCACACTTTTTCACGCGTTCGGTTGGCCGAGGAGGAGGAATTGCTATCTTCGTGAGAGATTCGTGAGATACTGAAAAGCTTGATGTCGATTTCGTTAATTGTGAGACACTCTTTATAATGATATGGAATTCTAAATGGTCTTTACTTTTGCTAGCCTTCTACAGACCTCCTTCGGCTCATCCTTTGAAGTTTTTGGAAGAGCTCAGGAATAAGCTTCAAACTTTTCAATCCATGAATGACATCTGTTTGGTAGGCGACTTCAACATCGACACGCTTAAGCCAGTCAAGTCTCTTCTGTGTGACTATCTGAATTTATTGGCATATTTCGGTCTGGAGTGTTTGATTCTTGGCCCCACACGAGAAGAACATTTAGGTGATCATATTGTCAAATCATGCCTACACCATATCAATGTACGCGCTCAGAACATAGCAACAAAATCGGCCATAATAGAACAGAAGCTTGCTGACCATTACTATGTGGCTTGCCAACTTGTATCACAGCTCACTCTTAGGCCGCCGACGGCTGTAACACAAAATATAGAAATAATTGATCGCGCACGACTTGATAAGTTGGTACAAAAATACGATTGGAATAATCTATTGCATATTCAGGACTTCAACGACGTCTACACTACGTTTAGTGAGCAGTTCCGCCTTTTTAGGTGGCAAGCTAGAAATATTTTTACTGTGAGGCGGCGTAGAAACGACCATGATTGGTTAACGGTTGATATTCTGTCATCTATAAAACTGAAAGATGCTCTTTGGGCTCGTTGTCGCCGGTCTCCAAGAAATGCCCAGTTGAAGGAAGAATTCCGCATTATGCGAAACCGCGTAAACGCGCTTATTCGTTCAGCGAAAAGAATATACTTTCGTAAAGCGTTTTTTAAAGCCCGATCAAATATTTCGCAGACATGGTGTTTGGTAAACCAGTTGCGAGGCAAAGGTGTGAAGAGGTCGATTGATGACATACTTGAAACAGTTTTTGGCCACGATACTAAGAAATTGGTAGAAGATTTTAATAAATTCTTTGCTACGTTCTCTGGAGTAGCCCATGACACTTCTCTATTTGCAACATGTGCTTCAGATTCAAACTGCGCCTCGGCTTTCCTTCCCCAAATGACCGAGCATGACCTTCGATCCCAGCTTTTCAGCTTCAAGGCAAACAAGGCGCCTGGTGTAGATCGCATCAGTGCGGAGGATCTAAAGAGGAATTATGATTCCATAAAACATGTGGTCCTCTATATGCTAAATGGTTTTATTTCTTCCGGATCAATCCCCGACACTTTGAAGAGCGCACTAGTGAAGCCTCTATTTAAAGGAGGAGAACGCAACAAACTTGACAACTATCGCCCAATTTCAATTTTACCTTGCATAATACAAATATTGGAAAAACATATTCTCGAAACTATGACGGCATTCCTTGATAGGTTTGACAATATTTCGCCTAGACAATATGGCTTCGTTAGTGGGCGTGGCACCCAACCGCTGATAGAGAACTTCACAGATGAATTGCATCTCGCTTTCGAGAAGAATCAAGTCGCCTGCGCGCTCTTTATTGATGTTTCCAAGGCATTTGATACTGTAAGTCATAGCATTCTGCTGAAAAAAATTATCCAACCTTGGATTCCGCGGTCCTTTCTTTTCTTTATTACAAAATTTTTTAACTGGTCGGACACAAGTAGTTTCTATAGCCAATAACCGAAGCTCCAAAATTGACTTAAAGGCCGGGGTTCCACAAGGATCTGTTTTATCGCCTCTCCTTTTCAACATCTTTGTTAATGACATGTCCAAAGCAATCTCCGGTTGTAGCCTTTTCCAATACGCGGATGACACGGTTTTGCTCTCGGTCCACCTTAATCCGGCTACTGCAATCTCTTCGCTGCAAAACGACACTTGCCGTTTACACGACTGGTTTGAAGCAAATTGTCTAACGATAAATGTATCAAAAACCAAGCTTGCCTGTTTTCATAATCCCCTTAAAATTCTAACGTCCAACCATCCGCTTTTCATGCACACGTCTGGGTGTATTTCTTGCAACTGCAGTCCTGTAACTTACGTTGATAGGGTTAAATATCTTGGGATAGAATTTGATAGTGATTTGTCATGGAACAGTCATCTCTCACAGCTTTGCAGAAGACTGCGGAGTGTGTCCTGTTTGCTGTACAATACACGATCCTTAATACCTTTTTCGACAAAAAAAACAATAGCTCAAGCATTAGTATACGGAATTTTGCGGTATGGTATAACAATTTTTGGACATAGCTTTGAAGTCTGGTACAAAAAATTAGACACAATTTTAAAAGGCATTTTTAGAAGCATTGTCTATGGACCAGCGTTGCAAACCGAAGAGGAAAAACTCGCCAACTTAGGTTTGCCCTTCTTCAGGGCTTTTTTGGTTCAGACTGTAGTCCTCAAGTACTTTTGGAACGATATATATAAGATACCCCATGTGGCTACTAGATCACTTAGACACACAGAACGATTTAAGGTACCTTTTGTCACAACAAAATATGGGAAGAAGGTTCGGGCCTTCTATGTACCAGCGATTTTCAACAGCCTACCAGACGACGTTTATGATGCGGACTCCCTGAAGAAACTAAAACGAGCACTTCAAGATCTCAGCAAAACATCATGAATTTGTGTGTCTGTGTGTGCGTGAACCTGTGTGTGTTTTGCGTGAACGCTAACAAACGTGATCTTTTTCTCTCTTACTTTCTTTAATTATCATTGTCAGTACCATAGCGTGGTAACAGTGCTTGAGTCGGGAACTACAAATCAGAGGGACATTTTGTACTCATGAAGTGAAGGGTGCTGTCCCACAACTCATTCAACTGGCTTTGACAGACCCGTATTTCTACCAAGTATGATACATGCAAAAAATAAACATTATTATTATTATTATTATTAATAATAATAATATTATTATTATTATTATTATTATTATTACCCTTTCCTGTCCTATTATTCTTTTCAATCAAAACCAATCAAAGCGCGGCGTCGTTCTGACCTCACCGCAACTCCTGTGCTAGAAAGAGACGACATTCACTTCTCATAGAATACGGGTTTTGCAACGCACCGCAGCGGGCTTACGTTTCCCGCTTGCAGACCCAATGCGGTTAACGAATGTAATAATCAAAAAAGAAGAATATTAAAAAAACGTAAAACATATCCACTTAGCATGGACTTGTGGACGTTCGTGTGCGCTTTGACTGTCTGTTGCCGAAGATTTAGGCCTTCAACTATGCCGACACTGAGACGAACGCGAGATACCATATATACTCTGCGAGCAGCTGCTCTATTTAGATCTGAGAAGGAGCAATTTTGAAGCCTTGAGATTAAGTTGAAATACTTTTTTCTAGATGCAGGTATTGTGCCACAAACAAAATGCAATCGGAGTCACGGAGTAGCAATACGTTGCCATGTCAACGGTTACCGCGTCTCTTTAGGCTTAGGAACGGCCAGAACCGGGGAAGATCTTAAAAATGGGGCGAGCCCACAGCTCATTCTTTGTGACTTGAGCAAGATAAAGTAAACCGAAAGCCAGTTGCATTGCGTCCATTCTTCAGTCGGCGGCCATTCTTCGGCTTGTCTGCAACCTTATATTTTGTACGGAAGGTTGCCTTCGGCATAGTCATCGCCGGGATCGCCGCCCTGGACTCATCGCATGACTCTGCTTGCGGCCCCCGCTTTGAAAGACACCGAATACCACTGTCTACTATGGACTGACCCACTGCACCAGGATTGGCCGGCATCTCATCAACGTCACTGTCTCTCGGACAGCGATAAAAACAGCTCCCGTACGCTGTGTCTTCGCAGTCGGCGGCCATTCTTCGGCTTGTCTGCAACCTTATATTTTGTACGGCAGGTTGCCTTCGGCATAGTCATCGCCGGGATCGCCGCCCTGGACTCATCGCATGACTCTGCTTGCGGCCCCCGCTTTGAAAGACACCGAATACCCCCTGTCTACTATGGACTGACCCACTGCACCAGGATTGGCCGGCATCTCATCGACGTCACTGTCTCTCGGACAGCGATAAAAACAGCTCCCGTACGCTGTGTCTTCGCAGTCGGCGGCCATTCTTCGGCTTGTCTGCAACCTTATATTTTGTACGGCAGGTTGCCTTCGGCATAGTCATCGCCGGGATCGCCGCCCTGGACTCATCGCATGACTCTGCTTGCGGCCCTCGCTTTGAAAGAAACCGAATACCCCCTGTCTACTATGGACTGACCCACTGCACCAGGAATGGCCGGCATCTCATCGACGTCACTGTCTCTCGGACAGCGATAAAAACAGCTCCCGTACGCTGTGTCTTCGCAGTCGGCGGCCATTCTTCGGCTTGTCTGCAACCTTATATTTTGTACGGCAGGTTGCCTTCGGCATAGTCATCGCCGGGATCGCCGCCCTGGACTCATCGCATGACTCTGCTTGCGGCCCTCGCTTTGAAAGAAACCGAATACCCCCTGTCTACTATGGACTGACCCACTGCACCAGGAATGGCCGGCATCTCATCGACGTCACTGTCTCTCGGACAGCGATAAAAACAGCTCCCGTACGCTGTGTCTTCGCAGTCGGCGGCCATTCTTCGGCTTGTCTGCAACCTTATATTTTGTACGGCAGGTTGCCTTCGGCATAGTCATCGCCGGGATCGCCGCCCTGGACTCATCGCATGACTCTGCTTGCGGCCCCCGCTTTGAAAGACACCGAATACCCCCTCTCTACTATGGACTGACCCACTGCACCAGGATTGGCCGGCATCTCATCGACGTCACTGTCTCTCGGACAGCGATAAAAACAGCTCCCGTACGCTGTGTCTTCGCAGTCGGCGGCCATTCTTCGGCTTGTCTGCAACCTTATATTTTGTACGGCAGGTTGCCTTCGGCATAGTCATCGCCGGGATCGCCGCCCTGGACTCATCGCATGACTCTGCTTGCGGCCCCCGCTTTGAAAGACACCGAATACCCCCTGTCTACTATGGACTGACCCACTGCACCAGGATTGGCCGGCATCTCATCGACGTCACTGTCTCTCGGACAGCGATAAAAACAGCTCCCGTACGCTGTGTCTTCGCAGTCGGCGGCCATTCTTCGGCTTGTCTGCAACCTTATATTTTGTACGGCAGGTTGCCTTCGGCATAGTCATCGCCGGGATCGCCGCCCTGGACTCATCGCATGACTCTGCTTGCGGCCCTCGCTTTGAAAGAAACCGAATACCCCCTGTCTACTATGGACTGACCCACTGCACCAGGAATGGCCGGCATCTCATCGACGTCACTGTCTCTCGGACAGCGATAAAAACAGCTCCCGTACGCTGTGTCTTCGCAGTCGGCGGCCATTCTTCGGCTTGTCTGCAACCTTATATTTTGTACGGCAGGTTGCCTTCGGCATAGTCATCGCCGGGATCGCCGCCCTGGACTCATCGCATGACTCTGCTTGCGGCCCCCGCTTTGAAAGACACCGAATACCCCCTGTCTACTATGGACTGACCCACTGCACCAGGAATGGCCGGCATCTCATCGACGTCACTGTCTCTCGGACAGCGATAAAAACAGCTCCCGTACGCTGTGTCTTCGCAGTCGGCGGCCATTCTTCGGCTTGTCTGCAACCTTATATTTTGTACGGCAGGTTGCCTTCGGCATAGTCATCGCCGGGATCGCCGCCCTGGACTCATCGCATGACTCTGCTTGCGGCCCCCGCTTTGAAAGACACCGAATACCCCCTCTCTACTATGGACTGACCCACTGCACCAGGATTGGCCGGCATCTCATCGACGTCACTGTCTCTCGGACAGCGATAAAAACAGCTCCCGTACGCTGTGTCTTCGCAGTCGGCGGCCATTCTTCGGCTTGTCTGCAACCTTATATTTTGTACGGCAGGTTGCCTTCGGCATAGTCATCGCCGGGATCGCCGCCCTGGACTCATCGCATGACTCTGCTTGCGGCCCCCGCTTTGAAAGACACCGAATACCCCCTGTCTACTATGGACTGACCCACTGCACCAGGATTGGCCGGCATCTCATCGACGTCACTGACTCTCGGACAGCGATAAAAACAGCTCCCGTACGCTGTGTCTTCGCAGTCGGCGGCCATTCTTCGGCTTGTCTGCAACCTTATATTTTGTACGGCAGGTTGCCTTCGGCATAGTCATCGCCGGGATCGCCGCCCTGGACTCATCGCATGACTCTGCTTGCGGCCCTCGCTTTGAAAGAAACCGAATACCCCCTGTCTACTATGGACTGACCCACTGCACCAGGAATGGCCGGCATCTCATCGACGTCACTGTCTCTCGGACAGCGATAAAAACAGCTCCCGTACGCTGTGTCTTCGCAGTCGGCGGCCATTCTTCGGCTTGTCTGCAACCTTATATTTTGTACGGCAGGTTGCCTTCGGCATAGTCATCGCCGGGATCGCCGCCCTGGACTCATCGCATGACTCTGCTTGCGGCCCCCGCTTTGAAAGACACCGAATACCCCCTGTCTACTATGGACTGACCCACTGCACCAGGATTGGCCGGCATCTCATCGACGTCACTGTCTCTCGGACAGCGATAAAAACAGCTCCCGTACGCTGTGTCTTCGCAGTCGGCGGCCATTCTTCGGCTTGTCTGCAACCTTATATTTTGTACGGCAGGTTGCCTTCGGCATAGTCATCGCCGGGATCGCCGCCCTGGACTCATCGCATGACTCTGCTTGCGGCCCCCGCTTTGAAAGACACCGAATACCCCCTGTCTACTATGGACTGACCCACTGCACCAGGATTGGCCGGCATCTCATCGACGTCACTGTCTCTCGGACAGCGATAAAAACAGCTCCCGTACACTGTGTCTTCGCAGTCGGCGGCCATTCTTCGGCTTGTCTGCAACCTTATATTTTGGACGGCAGGTTGCCTTCGGCATAGTCATCGCCGGGATCGCCGCCCTGGACTCATCGCATGACTCTGCTTGCGGCCCCCGCTTTGAAAGACACCGAATACCCCCTGTCTACTATGGACTGACCCACTGCACCAGTATTGGCCGGCATCTCATCGACGTGACCGTCTCTCGGACAGCGATAAAAACAGCTCCCGTACGCTGTGTCTTCGCAGTCGGCGGCCATTCTTCGGCTTGTCTGCAACCTTATATTTTGTACGGCAGGTTGCCTTCGGCATAGTCATCGCCGGGATCGCCGCCCTGGACTCATCGCATGACTCTGCTTGCGGCCCCCGCCTTGAAAGACACCGAATACCCCCTGTCTACTATGGACTGACCCACTGCACCAGGATTGGCCGGCATCTCATCGACGTCACCGTCTCTCGGACAGCGATAAAAACAGCTCCCGTACGCTGTGTCTTCGCAGTCGGCGGCCATTCTTCGGCTTGTCTGCAACCTTATATTTTGTACGGCAGGTTGCCTTCGGCATAGTCATCGCCGGGATCGCCGCCCTGGACTCATCGCATGACTCTGCTTGCGGCCCCCGCTTTGAAAGACACCGAATACCCCCTGTCTACTATGGACTGACCCACTGCACCAGGATTGGCCGGCATCTCATCGACGTCACCGTCTCTCGGACAGCGATAAAAACAGCTCCCGTACGCTGTGTCTTCGCAGTCGGCGGCCATTCTTCGGCTTGTCTGCAACCTTATATTTTGTACGGCAGGTTGCCTTCGGCATAGTCATCGCCGGGATCGCCGCCCTGGACTCATCGCATGACTCTGCTTGCGGCCCCCGCTTTGAAAGACACCGAATACCCCCTGTCTACTATGGACTGACCCACTGCACCAGGATTGGCCGGCATCTCATCGACGTCACCGTCTCTCGGACAGCGATAAAAACAGCTCCCGTACGCTGTGTCTTCGCAGTCGGCGGCCATTCTTCGGCTTGTCTGCAACCTTATATTTTGTACGGCAGGTTGCCTTCGGCATAGTCATCGCCGGGATCGCCGCCCTGGACTCATCGCATGACTCTGCTTGCGGCCCCCGCCTTGAAAGACACCGAATACCCCCTGTCTACTATGGACTGACCCACTGCACCAGTATTGGCCGGCATCTCATCGACGTCACCGTCTCTCGGACAGCGATAAAAACAGCTCCCGTACGCTGTGTCTTCGCAGTCGGCGGCCATTCTTCGGCTTGTCTGCAACCTTATATTTTGTACGGCAGGTTGTCTTCGGCATAGTCATCGCCGGGATCGCCGCCCTGGACTCATCGCATGACTCTGCTTGCGGCCCCCGCTTTGAAAGACACCGAATACCCCCTGTCTACTATGGACTGACCCACTGCACCAGGATTGGCCGGCATCTCATCGACGTCACCGTCTCTCGGACAGCGATAAAAACAGCTCCCGTACGCTGTGTCTTCGCAGTCGGCGGCCATTCTTCGGCTCGTCTGCAACCTTATATTTTGTACGGCAGGTTGCCTTCGGCATAGTCATCGCCGGGATCGCCGCCCTGGACTCATCGCATGACTCTGCTTGCGGCCCCCGCTTTGAAAGACACCGAATACCCCCTGTCTACTATGGACTGACCCACTGCACCAGGATTGGCCGGCATCTCATCGACGTCACCGTCTCTTGGACAGCGATAAAAACAGCTCCCGTACGCTGTGTCTTCGCAGTCGGCGGCCATTCTTCAGCTTGTCTGCAACCTTATATTTTCTACGGCAGGTTGCCTTCGGCATAGTCATCGCCGGGATCGCCGCCCTGGACTCATCGCATGACTCTGCTTGCGGCCCCCGCTTTGAAAGACACCGAATACCCCCTGTCTACTATGGACTGACCCACTGCACCAGGATTGGCCGGCATCTCATCGACGTCACTGTCTCTCGGACAGCGATAAAAACAGCTCCCGTACGCTGTGTCTTCGCAGTCGGCGGCCATTCTTCGGCTTGTCTGCAACCTTATATTTTGTACGGCAGGTTGCCTTCGGCATAGTCATCGCCGGGATCGCCGCCCTGGACTCATCGCATGACTCTGCTTGCGGCCCCCGCTTTGAAAGACACCGAATACGCCCTGTCTACTATGGACTGACCCACTGCACCAGGATTGGCCGGCATCTCATCGACGTCACCGTCTCTCGGACAGCGATAAAAACAGCTCCCGTACGCTGTGTCTTCGCAGTCGGCGGCCATTCTTCGGCTTGTCTGCAACCTTATATTTTGTACGGCAGGTTGCCTTCGGCATAGTCATCGCCGGGATCGCCGCCCTGGACTCATCGCATGACTCTGCTTGCGGCCCCCGCTTTGAAAGACACCGAATACCCCCTGTCTACTATGGACTGACCCACTGCACCAGGATTGGCCGGCATCTCATCCACGTCACCGTCTCTCGGACAGCGATAAAAACAGCTCAAGTACGCTGTGTCTTCGCAGTCGGCGGCCATTCTTCGGCTTGTCTGCAACCTTATATTTTGTACGGCAGGTAGCCTTCGGCATAGTCATCGCCGGGATCGCCTCCCTGGACTCATCGCATGACTCTGCTTGCGGCCCCCGCTTTGAAAGACACCGAATACCCCCTGTCTACTATGGACTGACCCACTGCACCAGGATTGGCCGGCATCTCATCCACGTCACCGTCTCTCGGACAGCGATAAAAACAGCTCAAGTACGCTGTGTCTTCGCAGTCGGCGGCCATTCTTCGGCTTGTCTGCAACCTTATATTTTGTACGGCAGGTAGCCTTCGGCATAGTCATCGCCGGGATCGCCGCCCTGGACTCATCGCATGACTCTGCTTGCGGCCCCCGCTTTGAAAGACACCGAATACCCCCTGTCTACTATGGACTGACCCACTGCACCAGGATTGGCCGGCATCTCATCCACGTCACCGTCTCTCGGACAGCGATAAAAACAGCTCAAGTACGCTGTGTCTTCGCAGTCGGCGGCCATTCTTCGGCTTGTCTGCAACCTTATATTTTGTACGGCAGGTAGCCTTCGGCATAGTCATCGCCGGGATCGCCGCCCTGGACTCATCGCATGACTCTGCTTGCGGCCCCCGCTTTGAAAGACACCGAATACCCCCTGTCTACTATGGACTGACCCACTGCACCAGGATTGGCCGGCATCTCATCGACGTCACTGTCTCTCGGACAGCGATAAAAACAGCTCCCGTACGCTGTGTCTTCGCAGTCGGCGGCCATTCTTCGGCTTGTCTGCAACCTTATATTTTGTACGGCAGGTTGCCTTCGGCATAGTCATCGCCGGGATCGCCGCCCTGGACTCATCGCATGACTCTGCTTGCGGCCCCCGCCTTGAAAGACACCGAATACCCCCTGTCTACTATGGACTGACCCACTGCACCAGGATTGGCCGGCATCTCATCGACGTCACCGTCTCTCGGACAGCGATAAAAACAGCTCCCGTACGCTGTGTCTTCGCAGTCGGCGGCCATTCTTCGGCTTGTCTGCAACCTTATATTTTCTACGGCAGGTTGCCTTCGGCATAGTCATCGCCGGGATCGCCGCCCTGGACTCATCGCATGACTCTGCTTGCGGCCCCCGCTTTGAAAGACACCGAATACCCCCTGTCTACTATGGACTGACCCACTGCACCAGGATTGGCCGGCATCTCATCGACGTCACTGTCTCTCGGACAGCGATAAAAACAGCTCCCGTACGCTGTGTCTTCGCAGTCGGCGGCCATTCTTCGGCTTGTCTGCAACCTTATATTTTGTACGGCAGGTTGCCTTCGGCATAGTCATCGCCGGGATCGCCGCCCTGGACTCATCGCATGACTCTGCTTGCGGCCCCCGCTTTGAAAGACACCGAATACCCCCTGTCTACTATGGACTGACCCACTGCACCAGGATTGGCCGGCATCTCATCGACGTCACCGTCTCTCGGACAGCGATAAAAACAGCTCCCGTACGCTGTGTCTTCGCAGTCGGCGGCCATTCTTCGGCTTGTCTGCAACCTTATATTTTGTACGGCAGGTTGCCTTCGGCATAGTCATCGCCGGGATCGCCGCCCTGGACTCATCGCATGACTCTGCTTGCGGCCCCCGCTTTGAAAGACACCGAATACCTCCTGTCTACTATGGACTGACCCACTGCACCAGGATTGGCCGGCATCTCATCGACGTCACCGTCTCTCGGACAGCGATAAAAACAGCTCCCGTACGCTGTGTCTTCGCAGTCGGCGGCCATTCTTCGGCTTGTCTGCAACCTTATATTTTGTACGGCAGGTTGCGTTCGGCATAGTTTTTCGCCGGGATCGCCGCCCTGGACTCATCGCATGACTCTGCTTGCGGCCCCCGCTTTGAAAGACACCGAATACCCCCTGTCTACCATGGACTGACCCACTGCACCAGGATTGGCCGGCATCTCATCGACGTCACCGTCTCTCGGACAGCGATAAAAACAGCTCCCGTACGCTGTGTCTTCGCAGTCGGCGGCCATTCTTCGGCTTGTCTGCAACCTTATATTTTGTACGGCAGGTTGCGTTCGGCATAGTTTTTCGCCGGGATCGCCGCCCTGGACTCATCGCATCCCTATTGAAAATATGTCTGTGAGGCCCACCAGGATTTCCTGAGAGGGCCTGAGAGGCCTTTTAGGATATCCTGAAATGTCTAATGGGCCCACCAGGCTCCTCTAGTAGGTCTGTGGGGCCCATCAAGATAGTTTTCTGAGAGGTGTGCGTTCCTTCAGAATCGTTCTAAGAGGTCTGTGTGGCCTTTCAGGGACGATGTAAAGGGTCTGTGAGGCCTTTCAGGGCAGTTCTAAGGGTCTGAGAACCCCACCAGACATTATCGGGAGGACTCCGCACAATTCATCCGAAGACAGTAGTGCGTAAACGTGGTGTGTTCATCGGCAAGGGCGGCCCGCATCGGTAACGCGACTGCGTAAACGTGATGTTTCATCGGCAGCCCGCATCGGTGACGCGATTGGGTAAACCGTGTCGCGCTATATATTGGTTCATTGTGTAGAGGCAGTTGGAAGCGAATATTTCTTTGATTGAGTGCAAATGATGCCGCCACATATTGTCGTCCGATTCGGAGACGGATATAACTCGATCGAGCTAATTATCGGACGATCGCGCGGACTCGGCGGCGCGGGTTGGCCAACCAGCGCCCACCCGCGCGCCCAGAACGGCTAGGTCGGCTAGGTCATGATTTTGCGAGCTGCCGTTGCGCCCAAGTTTATATCATATATACGACGGACAGCTGACTAGTGCGGCTAATGTGGGGTCATACGTATTGCTTGCTTCGACTTATTTTTGCTAGCACCGTTTGCGTGTATACAGCGTTCCAATATTTACAAATCCAAGGTGCAGCCGCACGTGATCGTGGCTCCGGAAACGGAGCGCTGAAAATGTCATTTGTTGAGACGTTCAGACGCATGATTGTAGCTTCCAAACGTGCCTCCGCAGAATGATTGATCACGCTGGAGGGCCGCGTTTCAAAGCAAGTAGTGCTAGCTCCCACTTGTAGCCATCGCTGCAATTCCGATGTTCGCATATGTGCGGCCCAACGCGCGTAAGTTCGTGTCACCGCGAAGAAAAGTACCGATAAGGCACCGGTCACTGGTTCTTCTCTCGGCTCGCCCTCGATGGTAGAAATTATCCGTGTATTTTGGAAGATAAATCATGCGAGTTCATGACATTGCAGTGCTGTCTGCATTTGAGCCTCACCACAGTAAAACATTAGCAGACTTTCACAGGTGTGATTCTTTGCAGCTGCCTTAAATTCTTGTCTCTCTCGACTGTGTATGGATCAAGGATTTGGGGCATTAGAGACACTGAAAATGAAAGTTCCGAATAATGGGAACGCCAAAAATCAAAATGACTAAGGCTTAGATGCCGAAAGATCACCATGCAGAAAACTCAATTGGCCGAAACATACAACACTGAAAGTGTCTTCAGTTCTAATATTGCGTCAAACTGCCCACTGGTCGCAAACTTCCCTTTGCGTGGTTCAAGTTTAAAAACCAGGTGTTTTGCCAAATAAAGAGCTATTTCTTGTTTATTGCATTCACATTGATATTTTCCATTGATTTTGCACAAATCCTCTAAGAAACCTCAGGACATAGATGTTGCTCATTGCAGATTGCTATGTCTCTATGCTCGTGATTGGCCTGAAAGCACTTATGTGGTGCACGTCTACCAACGTCTTCCATAGGCAATTAACAGAGTTATTAAAGAAATTTAGTAGATTGTTTTGCGGTCCAGTAATGATATCTGACAAAGATACAGTGCAGGTGCAAAGGTGCCGACTGTTTATAGCTAGGGTATCATCTTCAGAACAATATGATAAAACTGTTTATTGCCTTGTGGGTACCCGTTCCCAGAGCCGTATATTTGGAGAGTTTGGTCAATGGGAGGCGCGGTCAAAGGCAGGGCGTGCACCAGACTCGGAAAGAGGGCTTGGCGTGCTCTCTTGACCAACCAGAAGCCGAAAAGAATCCCCTAGCGGCGATAGCGAGAAACAGTTTTGATCAAAGGTATACGTTTGTATATGGTTTTAATAAGCGCGTAAGAGTGAAGTGTAGTAACTTTTTGTGGTTGAAAATTGGATGCACGTGATGTTTTGATCATGATCATGCAGAAAGATGTAAGAAACGAATGCCCCGCTCAACTCTGTTTTGCTGGACAGAGTGTGACCACTCGGACGGCAGATTCCCGGCCCTCGGCGCTTGGCGTAAGGATTATGTCGATCGTTCCGCTAGTCCCACTCTTCCACCATTATTTTCGATGAGCATGATTGAAACATCACGTGTACAATATTTTCAGACACCGAGAGTTACTCCGATGCAGTTATCAGGTATGTTTCTCGCGACCACCGCCAGGGTATTCTTTCCGGCTTCTGGTTGGTCACATTCGCATTTGTGAAGACGCCCTGGAACACGCCCAGCCCGCTTTCACCCAATGGCACCTCCTCATTTGTCTCCTATACTTCCCAACGAATGGCCAAACTTACTGCATACACGGCTCTGCCTGTTCCCAGCTCGCATCAAGATATTCCATAGGAACGGAGGGAATAACGGCAGACTTCGGATGATCACCCAGTGAGGTTACCTCCAGCAACACAGCCAAACTGTGGTGATTGCTGCCAATTCAAAGTTTGTGCTCACGAACACTTTGCGAATTTAATGTGACTTCAAGATATGCAGTAGAATGAAGCATCTCTTCAAAGAGTGCCTTGTATGCTACTTCATTTTGTTTTGTCATGTTGCAGTAGACGAAAGGAAGCATGAGACTATGTCCATAAAGCCATCAATAGTAAACAGCTGTTCAAATAGCGGCCACACCATCTTATATGTTCCATCAACCAACCGTTCAGTCACCTCAGACTTTCGTCAGTAAAAAATTAGGAGACCGCTTCATCTTTACATGTGCAGTGCTGCTGTGATGCTGCTGCGACAGCCGTGACTTCCTGTACAATCTTCTCAGGGCCGCCTCACCCGAGTGTGCCACAAATGCCTTAATCCGTTCTCGCACAGAAAGAACCATAACCCTACAGACAACTGCAGCGTGAATTCTGTGGGCAGGTGCGTAACCAGGGTGGCCGCCCCCACCCCCCGAAATCTTCAATTTTTCTGAGACTGACTCTCCCCCCTTATCTATGGTATTTTTGTCATAGGTGGGCCCCCCCCAAACATGATCCTGGCTACGTGCCGGTCTGTGGGCCATTGTATCGAGACAATTTTGTGAATAGTGTCTGCAAACTATGTTCACATTACCAGTATTGCCTTAAATGTGTTTTTATCAAGTGTATATGTAATAGCTTCGTCCCACTAGAGCGACAAACACAGATTTTTGTCCGGCGACACCACAAAGTTACGTGTTGCTGATGCTGTCCCACTGTAAGAACCAACACCCACGACCACGGTGGAAGAAACATTTAGGTGATGACTCTGTCCGACGCGGCGACCACATTGTGTACGGTGCACCGAGAGCTTCACTCGCATGGGGATAGAGGGCCCCCAAGTATGGGATCCCTCCCAAGCCAACCGCCCCGGTTGTTTCTCCCAGCGGTGGTCCCGCATTCCCTCGCTCACCGCTTCTTGTTATACCTCACCGCCGCCACGCCGCCACCAAGTCGCCAGAGTCCGTAAATCCGTGTTCTCTTCCTTCTTCTTCGGGTTAAGGCTCACCGTCGTGCGCGATGGTGGCACCTGTGATCGACACCGCACCAAAGAAAAACACGAGGCCAGCCACTGGCCACACACCACCACCACACCGCGAAAAAGGCAAGCAAGCTACGCCGCCGGACACCGTGGCCGTCGAGGAGGGACCTCATACCCCAGCACCCTCCGCGGTGGTGCAGAACTAACTACTCCTGGTCCGAGCCTAGCTCCGAACACGATTTGGTCGCTCGCTCTCCGTGGGAAAAGCGGCCAGAGGCATCACCTAAATGTGTTTTTTCCACCATGCCCACGACAAACGCCTACAAACGATCGACGACGGACAGGGTCTTGTTTGTCCTTGAACTTGAAGCGCCACAGGCAGTCCCACCATGGAACATCTCTCGAAGACAAACTTATCCTCCTCGCCCACTTGTAGCCTCCATTGCCTCTCCTCCCATCCTCCTACTCCTCCTACCTTTTCTCCTGTGGCTCGCTCCGCCGCTCAACTTTCAGAGAAGGCCTTGGCAGCCACTGATCATTCCCGCAGTTCCCGTCCCTCGATTGCTTGTAGTGGTCGTGGCTTCCTTGCTGGCGGTCATGTTGCAAAAAGGAATTTGCTGTGACTGGCTCTGCTTGCGAAAACCTGGTGTGCGAGGTGGTGCTTCAAGACGCCTAGGTCTACCCCCTGCATCAGGATGGATACACCGATGTTTAAGGACTTACCAAAGTAAGATCGCTCGCCACGAAGTACTACTCGACGTTTCGGCAGACGAGAAACTTGTCATCACGTTCTGTGATAATCGGGATGCCGTATTATCCCCCAAAAATAACCTGCCCTCGATTGCTTCGACATTAAGTTCCAAACATTCTCAAAATCGGCATAAAATTTTATGGCGCTCACCTAGGATGCCTTGAACGACCCGAAAAAGAAAAGATTTGGGAATTCTGGTTCGGAAAAAGTTTGATTTCGATTGTCACAACTGTTTGCGGAAAGTCGCCAACGGCAAATGAAGACTAGCAAAAGCTTTAATCAAGAAATAAAGTAATCATCTCTACTCTCACCGTGTTTGTCGGCGGGTTTTGCACTTAAAGAGCGAAACACGAAAACCGCGTCGCCAGACTGTTTGTTTGTGTATTTCGATGTGTTTTGTTGACAATTCCAGTCCCATTAGGAAACAAGTTTTCTTGTCTCAGTGTTCTGCGTCGTGTCTACCAGGTTGGACAGCGGACTGCGACAAACAGGCTGTCTGTCGGTGTCGTTTGTCGCTCGTTGTCGTGTGTCGCTGTCATTTGTTGCCGTTTGTCGCCCTAGTGGGACGCGGCAATAACCAGTTTTGCATTTCCATTCTGGGAATATATAACAACTGCGTCCTTGTCTATTTTATTCATAAACCATGCAAGGACTCTTATCATGCACTGCTGCTACATTTGTGTGTTGCACACTGCACAGCTGTATTTCTTTTCTCAGCAATCAGAGCTGCTTTGTTCTACTGATTGCAGTGTGAGGGTGTGTGTTTAGAGCTCATAGCACTAAGAGATAGTTGTTTATTTTGTAATAAAAAAAATAAATATAATCAATACAAAATTTTACATCAGTTTAGTCTGCATTGCTTTGCTCTATGGCCTAAAAGCCCTCTAGCACTGGAATGAGTTGTGCATGGAATATGTATGACGAGGTTTCCATGGCAAAGCGTGCCACTGTCATGAAAGTGGTGGTCGAGTCATTTCCAAGACTATATAGTTACATTGGGCAAAACAAAAATTTGCCACTAAGCTGATACTGCATATATCTTCACACTAGTGCAGCTGTCGTCTCCGACGATACTGTACCAAATTTCGCCAATAAGACATACCCATTTTTTGTCGTTTCGCTTTTCGCCCTTGTGAGGTTTTGGCATTTTGACATTTTATCATTCTGACTTTCCGGTGCTCCGATGTTCAACCTTTTCAGAATTCGCTGCTTTGATGTGGACCCACCGATGATATAATCTGGTCCAATGATATGAGTCCAATACTATAATTGTCCCACACAGCATTAGATAGTTACCCAGACCATTTGAAAAAGAAACTAAAAATAAAGTTCAATATAAGTGTACATCACGCAGTTTTATTGGCAAAGTGTAAGCAAAATAATATGAAACAATTATGAAACAATTGAAGTTTACAATTAGACACAAATAACAGTTGGTACCTTACAGCTAAGACATTGGCAGGACGTGAGCATGAGAGAATTAATACTCATTTTCATCAGATGTGCACAGGCAGCAACCTCAGAAGGACATTTTCAGCTGGGAGACTCTAAAGGGATACTACAACGAAATTTTGGCGCTCATTTTTTTGTCTATTTGTGTTCAAAGGAGCGGCATCACATCGAACATACCAATATCTTGTTAAAAAAGTCACGAAAAGGAATTTTAAAACGAATTAAACGATTAGGAAAGAGCACCTGGTGGATGTCGCTAACGCCTCGCTTGTAGCGCCCGTCTAGGGTCCTTGACAGCTAGTGACGGAGGTTGTCTCACCTCCGGCCACAACGAGAGAAGATGGGCAGTAGGAACTCTCCTCTTCCCGAGAATCTTTTGCGTGTCGCAGAAGTCGCTATTTTCCCCCTACAAGATTAGAGAAGATTAACCCGTCACTCAAAATTCGTACAAAAGCAGCCGCTTCGGTGGCTGGAACGACTAGGCCATCCTCTCGACGTCAGCCTTGCCATAGCTTTGCTCGTCCTGGTACGACCTACGTCACGATTGCGTTGGATGTCACGTGGTCTCCGCTGGGCCTTCTCCGAGCGCTTGCCAGAGTAGGCCGTTTATAACGAAAAATACAGCCACCAGGCTCACAATACAAACGTCAATTGTCATTTACGGATATTGTGGATCATCTTCAACCTATTTTTGAACACGACGGGAATATTTCAAATTTCGTTGAAGTATCCCTTTAACTGTGTGAACAAATTGGCACACCAAAACAGACTTCTACAAGGTCAGCTTGAATTTGTGTAGTAGAAATGCTGGTTCACAAAGCAATCTGTTTCAACCTGTGCAAGTACACCTATTTGTGTTCTAAACCTCGCAAAGTGTTAGACCAGCACCCTCCTGCTTCATCTCGATTCATCATAAAATACCAGAGAGTGCAGGCAAAGTAGTGATCACACTGAAAAAGAAAGAACAGTAGATGAGGGGCACATATACAGGGACAACAGCATGCCGTCTCTAGCACACCTGCAAGTTTATTTCCACAATAGTCTTTCTAAAGGTGTGCAAATATTTGAAAGTTTCGAACAACGAATCAAGTCTTGCCCTATTCTATTCATTACCCAAATTGAATATTGTTTTTCTAATGTTTCTACTATTTTTTTAATAGTAAAAATACGGCCTCAACGTCACGTGACACTTTCACAGGGCTGGATTCGCTGTGATGGCTCGTGGCGTCTGCTGCGCTCAGACCGAAGATGAAACGGTGTATAGTCCTCGTCACCTACCTTAGTTATTAGGATTTCTAAGCAACTGCAGTAAGTTCTATTATGTTGGACTGTTGGACCGTGTACACTGCTCCATCAACTGTCTACCAACTATTCGAAAACTATTAAAAAATTATTCCATTTGGTGCCGCCACTATTGGATTCGGTTTAAAAAAATCACTATTCGCACACCCCTGGTCTCTTTCCTACAGCACAGGCCGCCCAACGTCGCTGGGGTGTTGACTGTTGTGATTGCCGGCAACATTAAAGGGGTTTGCATTGTATAAAAAAAGACTTATAGAAATAAACTTGCAGCTGCGTTTGAGACAGTCTGTTGTCCCTCTCTGTGTACCCATCACATGGGCAAGTTGTTTTCTTTCACGTGTTATTCTTTTTCATAGAAATTTGGCATGTCACATAAATATGGCCCATGTTCATGCTCTATGAAGACACAGAGGCCTTCCAGCTCAGTTGATGAAAACACTGTCATATTCTCTTCATGGGGGATACAACGCACTTGTGGATGTATCGGGCACTTCCAATCCCGAAGTCTTTAAGAATGAGACTCTTGCAAACAAACAAAATGTTTCCACTTGTAGATACTGTGGATCTCGCAATAGGTTCCATCCTGCATTTTCAAAACCGCGTACAAGTCTTCTCAGCGCGCGCATACTCTCGGCTGTTGACTATGAACCCCTGCACCTTTGCCCTCGGGCACCTCTCAAGAGCCAGCACCCGACCAAAGCGTGATTAGGCACATCTTGCACGGCAGCGGTTAAAGTGACTGGCTGCGGAATGCCCGAAGTGTCACTCTTAGGAATGTCGGGAAGCTTCAAGTATGAATGCAACAGCAGGCCAAAGCTAGCTGGGAGGTGGGTCACTTCACTGAATCGCATCAGTGTCTGCTTCATGACCTACCTCTCAGCAACCTGCAGGGGAACCCCTTTTGCGGCAGTGATGAGGTGCAAAAGTGTACCATTTGCACTCTCAAACAGAAACACTGATGTAGCCCACAAAGGGGCGAGCTGCATGGAACTTTTCGGCAAATGCGTAAGCAGATGCATGTTGGATGCCTCTGCTGCTTCGCCATACAGGGCAGACAGTTGTCGAAGAAAGCGTGTCAAAAGCGCTTCGGCAGCTTTGATGTCGTTTCTGTGGAATGTTTTCTGCAGAAGAAATATGGCCTCGCACAAGAGTGTGAAGTGCACAAAGTGCTGCCGTGGAAGTATCCTGTGAAGACGAGGTGTGGCATAGTAAATCAGCTAGTATCTCCATTCTTTGGCTTTCCGCAATGCCCTCTCCGTAAGATATTGTGTCGAGCGTGAGAAAATGTGTGGAGGGCGCATCCTTGCAAGCCTCATGTCTAGAGTAGCAGTTCGGTTCCCGATATAAAAAGCAGCGCCTGTGCGCGAGAGCCAAGCCTTCGTAAGCTGCTTTGTCACACCTTCGAGCACACAATGCATATAATCTGGTAGACTAGGTAGAGTCCCTGCAGCCTGGCCATTGGGCTTGGTCCATACATGCCATATGTTGGGGTTCCAAACGTCGTAGCTGCCCTCATGTCCTGCAGTACACCCTCGTGTGTCCTTTCGGTTTTATTACTACTGTAGGGAAATCTCAGGGTACCTATGATCAAAAGACCCAAGCAATTCTTAAATGATGAAGCGCCGTAGCCTATTACAACCAGGCATCAATCTGAAAAAATCTGGTTCCACAGTGATGCAGTATGGAGGCAGTAATTCTCTTCCATAGAATTTCAACAAAGCCTATAAGAGCCATAGCTGGGGGTTAAAATTTTATTATGGTTATTTTAGCATGGGAGCAAGGGAAAAACAGGACTTGTGTATTTGTGGTTATACTAATGCGCCATAGATTGGAGCCAGTGAAGCGAACGCTTGCGTTGCGGAACCCAAGGGGTTCCTATTTCCACCCGTGCCCGTTTCGATTTGGATGAGCACTCTTGCTTGTACCCGGTCGTGGCTGCGACAAGCTGGTTCCCGCGGATCTGTTAAACTTAGTCACTCTGTTCGACATTCTTTGTTTCGGGACCGCATACGCTACACCTGGCTGCAAGTACTGCTACCTCCTTCTCTTGGAAGTGGACGGAGGTAGGTGACATTATGATTGATAACACTGGTTGCTCAAAAAAAAAAAAAAACCTGCATATCAGCTAAACTTGACGCCAGGCAGACGACAGGGAAGGATGATTCACGGTGCCCAGCTAGTCGATGTCCGCGCGTTTTACTTTAGGTGCGAGCGACGCTACAGCATGAGCCCCATCCTCCGTGCGTTCTTCACGCGGGCTCGGGCAGTGCGGGCACCGTTTCAGGCCGCATGCTCGCGCTTGTAGCTTCGGCTTCGCTCGTACGTAAGGTAACACCACATAGATCCGAGCGTGAAGAAGCTTCGAAACATCGGAGTCTCAAGCTCACGCGCGAAGCTTGAGACAGTGCACACGATTAAGGTACGACGTTTCCCAGACATTAAAATAAAAAAAGTCAAAATGGCGGAAAAATTAAACAATTCCAATGTTTACAAAAGTCGCAGTCCACTCGCACTCCACATTAGTCCAGCGAGCGCGGGTTCACAACTGCGACGGGTGGTCGGAAACACAGTGGTCGGAAACTTTTACATTTGCTGGGCAGCGTCTGCTCGAGACGCTCGAGACCGACAGCAGCAGAGCGGAAGCGGAAACTGGTCTCGACTTCAAGGTGAATAATGGTTCTCGTTTGGTTTTTACCTCACCCTGGTTTCTCATATGACAATCAAATATTTGTGAAAGTAAAAATGTCTGTTCTAAATATTGTTTTGCACACTTTACATTTAAATATATTTAAGTATTTACCGACAACTTGCGCCCTCTGGATTCAATCCCAATATGTGTGTGCATCTGTGCGGCCGGTGTGCTTGCCTTTCTTAGTGCTTTCTGTCTTCGTCGGTATCTACGCGCATCGAGAACTGAAATCGGTCATGTGCGAGAACGAGATATTCGTATTAGTAGGGTGCAAAGTTGACCATACAACTGCGGTTGTCTCAAGCACAAAAATCAGAAACTTCTGCCCGATCACCATCGAGGATTTCAATCCCGACGTGCTGTATGAGGTGTTCTGGAGCGGAGATCAGAATACGAGAGGCGGCTACTATGAGGCGCAGATAATAGACATGGCAGGTATCGTAACATTTTCTTACGTTCCTTTCTGTGCAAGTTAGCAGTTGGTCGTGGTGTGCGCGAAACCACTTGAACGCCTCGTCTAGGCGATCGTTACTGCAGGACGCTATAAACTTTGCATTTTGCAACCGGACGTAAACGACTCCTCTTTACACGCTCTGTTCATTATCATTAACCTTCGGAAAGTAAGCGTCGTTGAAAATAAAATCTCTCTTTCTCTTTCTCTCTTTCTACCTAGTTTGCATCGTTTTCCCCGCGTGCCCTAAGCCCCGTCCTCAATGTCTTCATCTCGTATCCTCCAGTCGTGCTTTGATCAGCATTGTTTTGTTGTACTGACAAGCTTCTCTCATTGGTTTCTATAGCGAGGCAACTTGAACCACTAAACAACAGTAGAAGGCCTGGTTTGATTGTGTTTAGTGCGTAGCTAGCAAGGGTTCATGTGCGGGCGAAAAAAATACAATGTTTAGTGGTTATCAATATTTTTCTTGCATCTCAATAGGAACATTTAGAACTAATGTTTGGCGCTGTCAGAATAATGCATGAATTGCAGTTCTGCAGGCTGAGGAAAAGGGTTACATACCTTTTTGTCGAGGGACCGGCGATCAAAGGGGAACCCGGTGCCCGTTCCACTGCGTGGCTGACGGCTACCTGCAAGGGCAGTCGCCGTGCAGGGTTCGCCATGCCAACAACGATGATCCTGGTATCCAGCAGTGTTTATTGAGAACCAGGGGTTCCCAACGAGACACTGTGGTCAAGCGAGAGAGTGCCCGCAGCGGCCGCTGACCTGAGAACCAAAGGGGTTTGTGAGCGGAGTCATCATCGGTGGGCCGAGCTCACGCTGCTACCCATCGTCGCAGGAGTTCGGGCAAGGGCTCTCAACAGACGGACGTCCACTAGAAAAAAAGGACGCCCACTGTCAGACCCAGGGGAAACGCTAGCTTGGAGAGATCGCTGGTCAGACGAGCATGTACGCCGCGACTCAACTTGTCGCCCGTAGTCCAATTCAGGACACCTCAACCAGACGGCCGTACACTCGGAGTCGGGCCTGCTCTCCTCCGAGTAGACGGCCGTCTTGTCAAGGAGTCCTGGATTGAACAATCGGCGACGAGTCAAGTCGCGGCATACGAACTCGTCCGACCGGCGTCTCCTCCTCCTAGTGGACGTCCTGCCAAGAGTCCTGGCCCCGAACCACCGCGACGACAGTAGCAGAGTGAGCTTGGCCCACTGGCGATGACTCCGCTCGCAATCAGAGGTGGATCCAGAACTCCGTTTGGGGGGGGGGGGGGGGCAAAAAAATTTGCAAGGATACTATTCTCCCATTCTTTCTTGTGCTCCGGTGGTCCACCCACGTCAAATTGCCCTCCGAGAAGGGGGAAGGGGGGGGGGTCGACTTTGTTTTAGGGGGGCGGCCGCCCCCGTGGCTTCCTCCCCCTTAGATCCGCTACTGCTCGCAATACCCCTTTGGCTCTTAGGTTGGCAGCTGCTGCAGGCACTCTGTGTCCACGGCTCGCTTTACCACAGTGTGGTTGGGGGCCCCTGGTTCGCAATAAATGCTGTTGGATACCGGGATCATCACTGTTGGCATGGCGTTGGTGAACCCGGCGCCGTGAACGCCTTCACTGGTATCCGTCGTTCTGTAAGTTGCGCAGTGGGACGGGCATCGGGTTCCCCTCGGAGTGCCGGTCCCCCATAAAGCTTTCCCCACAAAGCTTACATGGAAACGTAGGCTCCTCAATCATTGCATGTACTATCACGGACAAAAATCCCTAGGATGCATGAGCAATCTACGAAACAAATTGTTGCGCCACCTACCAGTGACTTGCCTGGTTTTGAGACCACCGAAAAGCTCATGCGTATCATACTGTGCTTGCAGGCATAGGTTTTCGTCCACTCCTCTGCAACACGGTGCTTACCCCAGAATGCTGCACAAGGTGCTGCTTCGGCGGTTGCCGTGATGAACGTCTGCTACAGTTGCCACAACAGCATGTAGCGCTTGCGAGTCTGTTTTCCGAATGCGAAGATTCCACGCTCTTCCTATCGCAATTATTAGGGTATGCTTCCTGATATGGCATTGAATGAGCTAAAAGCTTAGTTTGTTCCAAAACCGGATGCGCCGTCTCTATGCTATACGCCGCAAAGTCGCAACCGCTATCTCCACTCTGCCCTAGCTGACGTTCATCATGGCATCCGACGAAGCGGCACTTGACGTCGGGTTCTGAGATAAGCACCATGTCGCAGAAGGGTGGCAGAACACATGCCTCCAAGGACAGTAAAATGCGTGTGCGCTCTTCTGTGGTCTTGCAACCAGGTGAGCCACCGGCAGAGGGCACAACTGTGCGAATCAGTCACCGCTCGCGCATCCTGAGGATTTTTGTCCGTTCTCGTTTCTAAAAGAAACAACCAAATCCACAAATTACAGAATGTGAAGACGACTTGCAAGTCTCCAGAAGGAGAAGGATAAAGCCACTGCCCACGGCAGCAGCGACCGAATTTACTTGCCCTCCAAATAAGGTATTTTTTGTCATACTTCTGTTTTTAGAGCGCAGCTCTTAGGGGCCCGTTCCCGGCTTGAGCGGCGTCGCCGTCGCCGTCGGCGTAACCAAGGTCATCCCAAGGTCACGTGACCCCCAAGGTCACGTGACCCCTCCCAAGGTCATCTCAAGGTCACGTGACCCCACGTGACCCCTGAAGGTCACGTGACCCCCAAGGTCACGTGACCTTGGGGGTCACGTGGGGTCCTTGGGATCACGTGACCCCCAAGGTCACGTGACCCTTCGAGGTCACGTGATCCCTCCCAAGGTCATCTCAAGGTCACGTGACCCCCAAGTCACGTGACCCCTCTGAGGTCACGTGACCCCTCTGAGGTCACGTGACCCCTCTGAGGTCACGTGGTCTCCTCTCCAAGGTCACGTGACCCCCCCAGGTCATCTCAAGGTCACGTGACCCCAAGGTGACCCCACGTGACCCCCAGGTCACGTGACCCGTCTGAGGTCACGTGGGGGTCACGTGACCTTGAGGGGACCCCCATGTGACACCCAAGGTCACGTGACCCCCAGGTCACGCCTCCCCGAGGTCACTTGACCCCCCTCCCCGAAGTCACGTGACCCCCCCCGGAGCGTATTAAAGAATGAGGGGAGGAGGAGGAGAAGGAGGAGAGGTCTACCCTCCCCTCAGTACCCTTCACTCCTCCTCCTCAAGAGCTGCGCTCCAATTCGGCGTTACAGGGAGTTGTAAACGGCTTCCACTTTTATTTCCTAATAACTAAACAACTCTTTTGTTGAACAGAAAAAGGAAAAACTGCTAAAGAAGGCATCAAAGCGTCAAAGAGATGTAGAACTGCTCAACAAGTTTGATCACGAGCACTCCGTCCCACTAGAGCAGCACACGGCAGTTCTGCGTAAACTGAAAGAGAAAACCAAAACACTTGAGAGGTGCCAAAAACTGAATGTGGAGCTGCAAGAGGCTCTCTGCATAAAGATCACCAAGGCAGGCAAGTATTCTTTTGTGTTTTGTATTGTTTACAGGGTGCATGCTGGCCACTGCCACTTAATGATTAGGCAATGAAACGGGGTGAAGTTTGTGTTAAGGACAGCGGTTCGAGGTGAAGCCCCTCTTTAAACGTCTCCCCTCGGGCCTTGCCTGCTTGTCATCTGCCCTGCAAGTTGTATGTGCGGACGGGGCGGGTGGAGCCACTTTCAACTATCCGTAGCTCTGAGCACAGGCTACGAACAATATTATTTAATTCGTTTCACTTCTGATTCCATTCTGTGTCTCTGCTATAATTTTAATGTGTCCTCCCTTTAGAGTGTCACCAGTGCCAGAAAGCTGCGGCGGGGGACACTCAACCCGTTTATTATTTAGACTGTAACGAGTCTTATGTCGACGACGTGGAACTGCATCCTGGATGGTCATCTCTCGAGGAAATGTCTTCCAAGTCACCGGAGCAAGCATTGCCAGCTGCTGGGGTGTCTTCCCCCACCACGGCACCAGACACGGAGGGGGCGTCGGCAACTGCTGGAAAGTCACTTGCCACCCCAGCACCAGGGACGGTGACACCAGCTGTGAAGGCTGGCACACACCAAGCAGCTCAGCAAGAGGAACAACAGCAGGCTGTGTGTGACTTGCCGATGGTAAGAAGCAGGCTACTTTTTTTAGTAAATATTATGTTGCACCGTTGAAAATTGGGCGAGTTGGTTATACTTAGTTAGAAAGAAGGAAACAGTGCCAAAAGCAGGGAGGGCAAAGAACGAAGAACAGACAGACCGAGTGATGAATGACGACAGGTTTATTTCTGGAAAACACCTACCGGCATAAAAACAGAAACAAATTGACATCGGACCATCGCCTAAGGGCACATATCACAGCTCTCCAAGAATATGATTTTCTTAGCGAAAAGCGCAATCGAGGGAGCACTGACGCACTCATTCTTATATTTCAAAATGTAATAGGCCTCGAATATTTCACGAGTCACCTGCTGACTGTGCCGAGGAACAATCTTCGCCTTTTCCAAAAGAGTGGAGCACCCACATCTATCACAATGAATGGCCAAATTACCCGAGGGTGAAGATCTCACCGAAAGGGCGTGTTCTCTGCGCCTATTATTGATGCACCTCCCTGATTGGCCAAAGTACAGTCTCCCACAGGACAACTCAATTTTGTACACCACCCTGACCGCGCACGGCACAAACTCCTTCTTTTGCTTCTTACCACAGCCGAGTTTTTCCGGTCGAACCCTCTCAACCTTAGCACATAGACGCCCCAGTTTTGAAGGTGTCTATGTGCTAAGGTTGAGAGGGGTCGTCCGGAAGAACTCTGCTTTGGTAAGAAGCACAAGAAGGAGTTTGTGCCGTGTGCGGTCAGGGTGGTGTACAAAATTGAGTTGTCCTGTGGGAGATTGTACTTTGGCCAATCAGAGAGGTGCATCAATAATAGGCGCAGAGAACATGCCCTTTCTGTGATCTTCACCTTCGGGTAATTTGGCCATTCATTGTGATAGATGTGGGTGCTCCCCTCTTTTGGAAAAGACGAAGATTGTTCCTCGGCACAGTCAGCAGGTTACTCGTGAAATATTCGAGGCCTATTACATTTCGAAGTATAAGAATGAGTGCGTCAGTGCTCCCTTGATTGCGCTCTTCGATAAGGAAATCATGTTCTTGGAGAGCTGTGACATGTGCCCCTAGGTGATGGTCCGATGTCAATTTGTTTCTGTTTTTATGCCGGTAGGTGTTTTCCAGAAATAAACCAGTTGTCAGTCAGTGCTCGGCCTGTAAGTTCCTCGTTCTTTGTCCTCCATACTTTTGGCGCTGTTTCCCTCTTCGTAATTATGTTGCAGCATAGAGTGATGAGGGAATATGGTGCACCATAAACTCTCATTATTAGCAGTGTTTTATTACCCCAATAAAAATTTGGACACAAGATAAAATGCACTCAAAGGTGCCATGAAACAATCTTCTTACTTTAAATCACGGCTCACAGTGGACCCTTAACATTCATAATCTGTGAAACATTAGTTCTCTACAGTTCAGCTATCAATAAAAATGTGGACGTAATGTTGGCAGCTTCAGCTATCTCCTTCGCGAATCTGTACTTTTAAAACTGCACTCTTGCAATTTTAAGAGTACAGAGCTAAAGGGAAGGTGGAGTGGCTCTCTGTATGTGAAAAAAAACGTCCATTTTCATTGATTTGACCTTCAGAATAAGAAATACCATAATTATATTCCGGTTCAACGCGTCGGAGAGCCATAAAAGTGATTTCAAAATAGTGCAGAAGCCTCACCTTCCTGGCGTTCTACAGCCAAAGGTTCTGTAATAATGTCACATACAGAGACTGTTTTTCATGTTTTTTCACGTTTCACAATACTTGCTCTAAAAATGGTTAAATCACTGGGGTAATTGCAAGAAAGCTCAAGAGCAATTCTCCCTCAGCTAAGCCGCATGTTGCATGTTCTCATCAACTGTGCCAGGCTGTTTCTCATAAAAGCATCACACCTATTTCTTTAGGTCAACATTGGACACAATGTGATGCTTGCTCACAAGAAGTGGAGCGATTTGTCCAAAAACACCGTAGATAGCGTTTTCACACAGGAGGCTGCCACCTCAATCTGGGGCACAGATGTGCTGAAACGGAGGAGCCCCACTGGAACCTTGTCAAACAAAGCAAGGAGTCTAGGAAAAACAGAGGCCTTCCCTCCCCTGACGCCAGAAAAGGTGCAGGTGCTACGCAGTGAGTAAAGTTGCATACAGGTCCTAGGAATGCTCCAAAGATTTATTTCACCAGCTGCTCTATGCTATAATTAACAGTATTTGGCACAGATAGTGTTCCAGGCTTTGAGGAGGCTATGGACGTTTCTACTGTAAAATCTGTGAGAAAAAAAAGTGAAAGCCACTTAAACTTCCTGTAACGCCGAATTAGAGCGCAGCTCTTGAGAAGGAGGAGGGAAGGGCGCTGGGGGGGGGTTAGACTAACCAGGGGGGTGGGGGCACGTGACCTTGGGGGGTCACGTGACCTTGGGGGTCACGTGACCCCCAATGCCGATGATGTCATCACTGACGTCACTGATGATGTCATCAGTGACGATGACGATGCGGGTACCGATGACGTCATTATTGACGTCACTGATGACTTCACCAGTGATGATGACGATGACGATGCGAATGTCGGTGACGTCATCAGTGACGTCGCTGACGACGTCATCAGTGATGATGACGATGACGATGCGGATGCCAGTGACGACATCAGTCACGTCACTGATGACGTCATCAGTGATGATGACGATGACGATGCGGATGTCAGTAACGTCACCGGCATCCACATCGTCATCGTCATCATCACTGATTACGTCACCGGCATCCACATCGTCATCGTCATCATCACTGGTGACGTCACCGGCATCCACATCGTAATCGTCATCATCACTGATGACGTCACCGGCATCCGCATCGTCATCGTCATTATCACTGATGACGTCAGCATCACTGATGACGTCATCAGTGTTTCCGACCTGAGCGGCGACGGCGACGCCGACGCCGCTCAAGCCGGAAACGGGCCCCTAAGAGCTGCGCTCTAAAATGTGAATATGGTCTTCCAAGATTTAAAACCACAATCCTATAAAAAAATTGGCATAAACATGTACGGGCACCCTCCATGAGCTCGCAATACACTGACGGGTATTGCAGATGGCAAACTCATGTTCCATGGTGCTGTGTCTTGACTATCAGAACATTGCGATTGATTTCACCAGTTCATTCAGAGAGTTACTTTATCGACCTTTATACTTGCGTTAATAGTGCTCGCACATTAGTAAAAGGAAAAGGATAATATGCCGCCAGTGCACACGCAAATGCACGTATGCATCGAGCACCAGCAGGGCACGTGCAAGCACGGCCTTGGATTTCTGGTGAGCGAACCTTCATCTGGCTGGCAAATGTGCTGTGGCGACGACACTATTTCTTTCGGTTTTCGTATGCTATTCTAAGCTCCCTAGTGTCTTGACTAGAGGGAGTCCCACCATACATTCCATGAATTTGACGGGGTGGGCAACTTCACGGCAAGTTTACCCCACATACCGTATTTACTCGAGAAAACCTAAAGGTTCGCTTTTCCGCGGAGCATGCAGCTTGCCAATCACCGCGATCGGCAGCATGATTCCAGCGGTTTACTGGACAGAGATAACGTCTTCGCACGAATATACCGTCTGTGAAGATTGCATTTTTATGGTGAATCCGTGCTCTCGATCTAGCTTTTCGCATGTTATTTTTGTGCAACGCTGTGATTGGCTGTATATTGTCACGAAGGACAAGTGATGAGGCGACGAATAACTGAAGAAACTAAACGTTTAATGGGGCGAACTTGTGCCCAAAAATAAAAAGGAAACAGAAGATACCAGCAGAGTGTCGCGTGCATCGTGAAGTCGGCAAAAGAGCAGTGTCAAATCGAACGCTGGTGTGAAACTGACTCGGCTCGCCTTGCGGATTTCCTTATGTTGCCCCGTGGGTTTCTGGATCGTTCGGCGTAGGAACTTTCGGTGCGTAGAACATTCGGAACTCGACAAGGCGAGAATGTTCTCGAACTTACTAGAAGGCCAAGTTGAAAGAATAAATAAAGTGACAGTTTGCAAACTGGAATCAAACATACACCTTCCGCGCGACAGTCAAGCGCGGTAACCACTCAGCCACGCACGCGCTTGCTCGCCAACGCGCGTGGCAATATGTGCATTGCGGTAACGCAGACGGAAGGGGCCTGTTCTTTGCGGCTATTACTCGAGTAAATATGGTATATCAAGTCAGGAAAATTAGGCCGGTGTTCATTTTCAACTTTGTATTTCTAATATGCTCTGCTTTTGATTTGATTAGTTCCCCCTAGCACAAAGAATGTGCCTCTGGTGGTTCAGCTGTCTGGGAAAGTTCTCTATAATGTGCCGAAAAGCATCAAGACCAGAGATGTCTAAGGGTTGTGGTAACAGTGGCACTTAAAACTGCAGCTTCATGAAATTTAATTATACTGCAATCTGCAAATAAAGTAATGAGGGAATGGGAATCATACATTGCCACACCTGCTTTGAAGATATTAGCTATTGAAAAATAAGTGCGAACTTATTCTCTGTGTATTTCTTCCAGCGTTCTTCATTACCCGCCTCATTAATCAAAAGGTGCCCGAGCCGCAAGCTGTGAAACGTGCAAAACAAATCCGCAGGTTTCTGATTGAAAAGTGCACCGATGCCAGGAGGTAAGAAAACACCAGTGCTTATGTCGTGTACTTTTCACCTAAAGATATAAGAATTTAAACAATTACAACCATAAAGTGAAATTTATGTCTACGTGCCATTACAAAATCTGTTTGCATTATCTCATTTTGAGTTCAAATGTAAAGCTTTGGCAGTACTTTGCCTGGTTAGAGGAATATGTTTGGTGCAAACATAACAGAACTCTGATAAAATATCTTTCATTACAAATCCCGACGTTCCGATGCCAGCTCTGTCCCTTGATTAATGAGGTCAGACAGACGTTTTCAAGCACGATTCTGCTGCGTGCCCAACCAATATGGTGTTCCGGCGGGGAAGTTGCAGCGCGGCGCGGGTCAAAGGGTGTCCCCACCCTGCAAGGTGTTGCTGGCATCGAGACATCCTAGTCAGTGCAACATTCTTAGCCACCATGACTGCTGACTAGTCAGGTTGATACAGACCCCATACTTAAATAACATATGAAACATACCATAAAGGGGACGATGTGTCCTGTTCCCCGGTCAATCACGGAGCTTCTCCTCAAGATTATCCTTGATCCATATTGTTCTGTCAGGGGCACCCAAGCAAACAATGTGCAGCCCGCAAGGTATCGAAAGCCTGGCAACACTGACAGTATAATCTTGTGTTGCTTCCTTAAACCCAGCTTAAAATGCCGTGATCATGACATTCAGCAATCGGACTGCACCACTCTCATGATAATGAACGATTTATAAACAAAAATTGTTGTGTGGTTCGCACGGGTACATAGTCCACACAGTGTAAAATATCAATGTTTAAACATGTTACAGCGGAGCTTTAAGGGCTATTTCTCCCATGGATCGTGTCCGCCAGCAAATAAATGTTGACACAACACTCTGGACAGCTACCTCCATCTATGAGCGACGGCGGCAAGCAGACAGCCGGTTTACTGGTTGTCGCCGTTGCTCATAGACAGCTCAACATTTCCAGCCTTTCCACTCTGTCTTGTCGACTTGCGGCTGGCCACTACTTCATTCCCACCATAGGACAGCTTCGCTGGCCTTCCTTCTTCACCAGTGTAGAAAGGCTGAAAGATTTTTAGTTTGAAAAATATTATACTATTGTACTCCCCCATTAGCCCTGCATTACATTAGAGGTTTTATTTTTTCTATTGGCCAATGTGAACAGTTTCCTGTCGCACTAAAGTTGAGTAAATATAATAGTTAAGAGTTGGCAGGAATGCAGTACCCTAGCCACTTAAGGTCCATACGCACATTCGCGTTTCAGTGCATTGCGGAGTCCTTGCGGCCAGGCGCGGTCGCTCGCGGTGCGTCGCGCGCCTTCCCGCAACGCTCGGTAGCGCGACGCAAGCGAGTAGAGACTCGCTCAACTTTCCGAAGCGTTCGGGTATGTTAGACCAATCAGAAGCCGAAAGAGGAGAGGGGGTGACGTGTCTGCTCGCTCACCCGGCCGACTCATAACACATCAGGGCTGAAAGGTCTCATTTTCAATAGGGATGACTCTGCTTGCGGCCCCCGCTTAGAAAGGCACCGAATACCCCCTGTCTACTATGGACTCACCCACTGCACCAGGATTGGCCGGCATCTCATCGACGTCACTGTCTCTTGGACAGCGATAAAAACAGCTCCCGTACGCTGTGTCTTCGCAGTCCGCGGCCATTCTTCGGCTTGTCTGCAACCTTATATTTTGTACGGCAGGTTGCCTTCGGCATAGTCATCGCCGGGATCGCCACCCAGGACTCATCGCATGACTGTGCTTGCGGCCCCCGTTTTGAAAGACACCGAATACCCCCTGTCTACTATGGACTGACCCACTGCACCAGGATTGGCCGACATATCATCGACGTCACTGTCTCTCGGACAGCGATAAAAACAGCTCCCGTACGCTGTGTCTTCGCAGTCGGCGGCCATTCTTCGGCTTGTCTGCAACCTTATATTTTGTACGGCAGGTTGCCTTCGGCATAGTCATCGCCGGGATCGCCGCCCTGGACTCATCGCATGACTCTGCTTGCGGCCCCCGCTTTGAAAGACCCAGAATACCCCCTGTCTACTATGGACTGACCCACTGCACCAGGATTGGCCGGCATCACATCAACGTCACTGTCTCTCGGACAGCGATAAAAACAGCTCCCGTACGCTGTGTCTTCGCAGTCGGCGGCCATTCTTCGGCTTGTCTGCAACCTTATATATTGTACGGCAGGTTGCCTTCGGCATAGTCATCGCCGGGATCACCGCCCTGGACTCATCGCATGACTCTGCTGCGGCCCCCGCTTTGAAAGACACTGAATACCCCCTGTCTACTATGGACTGACCCACTGCACCAGGATTGGCCGGCATCTCATCGACGTCACTGTCTCTCGGACAACGATAAAAACAGCTCCCGTACGCTGTGCCTTCGCAGTCGGCGGCCATTCTTCGGCTTGTCTGCAACCTTATATATTGTACGGCAGGTTGCCTTCGGCATAGTCATCGCCGGGATCACCGCCCTGGACTCATCGCATGACTCTGCTGCGGCCCCCGCTTTGAAAGACACTGAATACCCCCTGTCTACTATGGACTGACCCACTGCACCAGGATTGGCCGGCATCTCATCGACGTCACTGTCTCTCGGACAACGATAAAAACAGCTCCCGTACGCTGTGCCTTCGCAGTCGGCGGCCATTCTTCGGCTTGTCTGCAACCTTATATATTGTACGGCAGGTTGCCTTCGGCATAGTCATCGCCGGGATCGCCGCCCTGGACTCATCGCATGACTCTGCTGCGGCCCCGCTTTGAAAGACACTGAATACCCCCTGTCTACTATGGACTGACCCACTGCACCAGGATTGGCCGGCATCTCATCGACGTCACTGTCTCTCGGACAACGATAAAAACAGCTCCCGTACGCTGTGTCTTCGCAGTCGGCGGCCATTCTTCGGCTTGTCTGCAACCTTATATATTGTACGGCAGGTTGCCTTCGGCATAGTCATCGCCGGGATCACCGCCCTGGACTCATCGCATGACTCTGCTGCGGCCCCCGCTTTGAAAGACACTGAATACCCCCTGTCTACTATGGACTGACCCACTGCACCAGGATTGGCCGGCATCTCATTGACGTCACTGTCTCTCGGACAACGATAAAAACAGCTCCCGTACGCTGTGCCTTCGCAGTCGGCGGCCATTCTTCGGCTTGTCTGCAACTTTATATTTTGTACGGCAGGTTGCCTTCGGCATAGTCATCGCCGGGATCGCCGCCCTGGACTCATCGCATGATTCTGCTTGCGGCCCCCGCTTTGAAAGACACCGAATACCCCCTGTCTACTATGGACTCACCCATAGCACCAGGATTGGCCGGCATCTCATCAACGTCACTGTCTCTCGGACAGCGATAAAAACAGCTCCCGTACGCTGTGTCTTCGCAGTCGGCGGCCATTCTTCGGCTTGTCTGCAACCTTATATTTTGTACGGCAGGTGAGCGCAACTTCTTAGCCGACGTTTTTCTTTTCACTGTACGGCCGTCGACTGTAACTTTGAGTGTCTTTCTGCCTTGCTTCGTCGTTTAGGTGCATCATGGCCTCAAGCGATTGCCTAGCATGCGCTAAGACATTGCCCTATGATAACCGTTTTCTATGTTGTTCGGAGTGTTCCTTCTTGTATCACCTTGGCAACATATGCTCTGGTGTCGCGGAAACTACGTTTGTAAGCATGGGGCCTAGAAAGTGCGAAAATTGGCGATGCCAAACATGTAGGGCTAAAGATGGGCGGGCGACTTCGGTGTCGGACGTGGATGCCTCTCAGCCTGATTTCGCTAACTTCTCTGCCTTGTTTGCCAGCATGAACGCGAAACTCGATCAACTCCTGCCTTTGAAAGAAGAAATGGAATCCCTTCTCCCTCTAACTGGCAAGGTGGACGGCTTACTCGTAATGAAGTCCACAATTGGTGAATTGAGGGTTACGGTTAATGAGCTGAAGGAGTCGGTGGAATTTAACTCGGCTCAGTATGAAACATTACTCAAGAAAACAACCACCAACGAGACTGGGGTGAAAGAGCTCAGGGTGGAGGTGTCCCTACTTAGAACTACCATATCGGAAAATGCTGACTCTATCTTGCAACTGCAAGCGGAGTTGAACGAGACCGAACAGCACAGTCGCCTTCCTAACCTTGAAATTCACGGAATGCCTGTAACTCCCAACGAAAACCTGATACAGAACGTTGCTGACCTCGCTAAGCAATTGGAATTGTCCTCCTTTCACACTTCCCAAATCATCACTCTACATAGATTGCACGGACAAGAAGGGAAAACGCCTCCGGTCCTGATAAAATTTGTATCAGGTGAAGTTCGTGGATCCTGGTTGAACGCGCGAGGTAAACTGCGTACGCTAGTGCTTAACAAGTCTGCTCCGCAGATATACTTCAATGAGAACCTAACAAAGTTTAACTGTAATCTCTTCTGGCTAGCCAGAACCGGTGGCAAGGTCAATCATTTTAAATATGTCTGGGTGCGCAACGGAAAGGTCTTTGCTAAGCGAGCAGATGGGGCCACGTCCGTCCGTATCCGATATGAACAGGACCTTGAAAAGATAAACTAGAGCCATGACAGTACAGTTCCTTGAGTGCCCCGACTTTTGTTTCTTCAAAAAAGAATTACAGTCATCTTATACTAGTGTCGTTACAGTTGTTCATGTGAATATTCTTAGCATAAGGAAATACGGGGATCAATTTTTGCTTATTGTCGAGAACCTGGGTAATTGTGTTGATGTTTATGTTTTAACGGAAAATAATGTTCCTGAAGCAGCGTTGCAACTGTTCACTATTAATGGTTTAAATGAATTCTCTTTTAGGCGCCCCTCGGGCAGGGGGGGTGGCATTGGCGTTTTCATAAGGAACTCCCAGATAACGACAAAAGTGCCTGTACACTTCAGTCATGCTGAGTCAATGGCGTTTGACATTAATAAATCTGATGTTATAGCGTCATTATTGGCAGTGCATAGACCGCCGTCGGGTAATATTGCTGCTTTTCTAGATTAACTTAAAAACTTTTTAAATACGTCATTGACAATAAAAAATATATGCATCAATGGTTATTTGAATATCGATACGCTAAAAGACAATGTTCCTTTAGTATGTGGCTATATGAACCTACTTGGCTAGTTTTGGCACTGAAAATACTATAGTTGCTCCAACCCGAGTAGAATTCTTAAGGGAGAAGCTGGTTACATCTTGTATTGACTATATAAACGTTAGGGCACCAGACGCTAACTCAGTTAAATCGTTTGTTATCACCGAAAAATAAGCTGACCACTATTTCATTGGTATTCAGATTAATTCCAGTGAACATAGGCAAACACCTATTCGGGTGTCAAGAACATTTAACTTCCTTAAACGCTCCTCTTTTAATGATCCTGTTACTTCCTATGATTGGGAGTCTCTCCTACGTGTAGAAGACCCATCTCAACTCTATTCTAAAGTAGTCTCGCTTATTAAAACTTTTAGGGATCCTAGCACAGTAACTGTTAATATAAAAAGCGTAGATCAGAACAAGTATGGCTCAACGACAACATTCTTCAGGCCATCAAAAATAAGGAACTTCTTTGGAAGCGTAGGCGGCGTGCGCCCAGAAATGAGGAGTTGCGAGCGAAATACAAGGCATCTCGGAACCATGTAAATGCACTAATACGCTCTGCTAAACGTAATCGTTATACAGGAAAACTTTATAACGCGCGTTTCAACTCTAGGGAAACGTGGTCCATAATTAACGAGCTTCGCGGTGTCTCTCGAAAAAGTGCCTCTGACCTGTTGGAGAAGAGCTTTGGAACCAATTTAGTTACCACAGCTACTTCTTTTGCTCAACATTTTGCCTTTTCCATTTGTAATAGCACAGAGGATGGTGCGCCCGCTTATGATATAAATATAGTCTCGTCATCTGCGTTTCTTACTGCAATTTCAAGGGCCGAATTGCGTTCCATTCTATTTTCCTTCAAAAGAAATAAATCACCCGGAATCGATGGTATATCTACCAAAGACATCTGTGATAATTTTGATGTGCTTGCAGAAGTACTAGTAGCTATGATAAATGGGTTTATATGTTCTGGCTGTTTGCCTGCAGATCTAAAAACAGCAATCGTAGTACCTATCCACAAAGGTGGCCCTCGTAACTTGCTGTCATCGTATCGGCCCATTTCGATACTGCCATGCATATCACAAATTTTAGAAAAACGCGTATTGGCTTCCATGAATGGTTTTCTTGATAAGCATTGTATTATCTCCTCTTCACAGCATGGCTTTGTCACGGGGCGTGGCACGTCATGCTTACTAGACGTGTTCTCCGACTTCCTTCATTCGTCTTTTGATAACAACTCTTGTGTATGCGCTCTTTTTTTTATTTAAAAAAAAACATTTGATTCTATTAATCATGCAATTTTACTTAAAAAATTGTACCGTGTAGGATTCAGAGGTCCTTTCTTCGCTCTGCTGCAAAATTACTTACGGTCACGTTCACAGTTGGTGTCCTTAGGTAATGTTCGAAGTAGCGAAGTTCTCCTCTCTGGAGTGCCGCAGGGTTCCATACTATCTCCTTTATTATTCAATATCTATGTAAACGATCTTCCTTCTGTTGTGACTAGTAACATGCTACAATATGCGGATGACACTCTTTTATTCACCAGTCACACCGATATTGAACCCGCTATGCGAATGCTACAAACGGATGCTGTCGCAGTCATGGATTGGTTCAAAGGAAACAGAATAACTCAGAATTCTTTAAAAACTAAGCTCGTCTGTTTTCGCAGCCCTTGGAAAAAGCTCACTGTCTTCCCGAACCTATTTTTGCATGGCTCTAACTGTGTTCCTTGTTGCTGCACTCCTGTCCAGTATGTTAATTCTGTGAAGTATCTTGGTATCTTTTTTGATTTCGATTTATCATGGAATACGCATATGGCTTTTGTTGCGAACCGTCTCCGAAGTGTTTCCTGCCAGCTTTACAATTTAAAAATGTTTCTTCTGTTTGCAGTGAGAAAGTTGATAATGCATTCTCTGGCCTATAGTGTGCTCCGATACGGCATAACTCTCTTTTTTTTAAATTGTTCCCTGCAATGGCACGATAGAATCGATGGTATCTTAAAGGGGATGTTGAAAAATGTGTCTTGCAATTTATCGCTATGTTCAAGTGACAATATCTTCGCCTTACTTCAGTTACCTTGTTTTTATTCTCTCTTTTTGCAAACTGTCGTGCAGCACTACTTTTGGAACGGGGACTTTATCATTCAAAGAGTTGCACCACGTACAACAAGGTGCAATACTCGCTTTGAAGTCCCAGGTGTATATAGTCGCTATGGGGAAAGCAACAAAGACAAAGATGAAAGAGCGTGTTGGTGAAAATACAGGAGTCAAAGAAAGAATAAAAACACTTAGGGACAAGGACAGACAGCACAGTTCTTTCATTTTATGTTTCATTTTTTTATTTTATGTTTCGAAAATATTCAACGAATTACCTGACTCTGAATTTACTTCCAAATGGAATTATCACCTTAAAAATAATGTCAAGAGACTGTTTAATGGAAGAAATAAGCATTCTAAATTTTGAGTACCAGTCGCTAATTTGTGTTGTATTTTTGTTGTGAAAAATGTGCTTCCACTGCCAGGTCGCACCACAGAAGCCCTAACCGGCTTCGGCAGACCTGACATTTTGTACTGTTGATTTTGATCAATAAAGACTAATATTATTATTATTATTATTATTAATTGGCAATAGAATTAGTCAATACTGCAGCGACCATGACGAATTTGCTCCGAAGCGAGCGGAAATGGCGCCGCCATGTTTGACGACGCAACCCGGACCCAGGCGAATAGGGGCCCCATGCTATTTCTCGAATTTCGCGTTGAGGGCGAGAGCCAGCCCCAAATGGAGTTTGGGTTCTCCGCATGCGAAGTGCTGCGTCCCTATTTTTTGGGGGCCCCCAAGCTTTGGGGTCCCTATTCTAATGCTCTCTATAAAAGCATCCGTAAGACGCGCGTACGACGTGCCATTTATTTTAGATTTTTGCTTATGAACAGTTGGAGTTAAAGACGCCAGCACGTGCAGCACCTGTACCTGCGTTCCCGCATTTTTTTTTTTATGCTTGGGTAATTCGGCAAAAGGTTTATTCTCCTGTAGGTCGTGCAAGATGGAACGCCACAACGCCGCTTTCATTTTCAAGTCTTGCAAGCGTTGTAAAAATGTTTCTTTTTTTTTTTGGGGGGGGGGGGGGTGGGGGGGGGGTTCGGCATAGCCAACGGACGAAATCGAAAACGGACGCCGACGGACAGCATTCATGTCCGCGTCCTTCGGCATGGAAGACGACCATTGGTTGTGCTCATATAGCGGACGATTCCGGCAGCTGCCGCGCGCTGCTCGCACAACCAGCAGGCGGTTTCAGAAGACAGACTACACGGAGGATGTCGCGAAAGGGACACTAGGCCTGCTAGAGTGTTCGGCCAAGCAGCCATGCCGATCTAGTAGTAATGGCCTGGGTAATTGATTTGTGGGGCATGGCTTGGGACGCGTAGTGACCTGCACCTAAATTGCGTCTAACCACGTATATATTGCGCGAAAAGTTTTGATTTTCTCTTGGAAAAGTTACGAACAATATATGTGTCCCATTTATGATCTTAAAAAAAAAAGTTTTGTTTCTTTGTAGTTTACTTTTAAAGTTCGCCAAGACAAATAGTTAGAAATATAATTAGCGAATTGGAGTTAAGTGTGCCATTAAGAATCTTTCCATACCTTTGCCCTAACGTCGCCCGTGTTCGATAACGCTATTCTGCAGGAAAAATTGTTTTATGTTCCCAGTGTCTATTGTTTTCTACAAATGCGCAGTTTCCACACGAAGTTTGTGCGCTGGAATTGCGCAGGAATTCGCGTGATGTGGAACGGCCGCGTGTCAATGTATACATTTGGCAGCCATCGAGAACGAAAGAGGCAAGGCGAAGAGAGCACAAGTGGTAAAACATTACGCGACGCCGCTGCTGAAAGGGTTGACACATAATGCCCTACGGCTCTATTCCCAAACACAAACATTCGCGTCAACGGTGTAAGGGTAGAGATAATACTACATGGGTCGGAACAGCGCCATTCGGCAAAGGACCGGAAACAAAAATTTCACAGACACAGAGCTGACTATCAACTGAATGTTTGTTTTTCAGCGAATCAGAAAAGTAAACACCAGGGAAGCAAGGAAAAAAGAAGAAACAAAATAACCGATAAAAAAGGCTTCTACCGCGCCGGTGTATTCACGGGGTATCAGGTATGTTATGGGATTGTATTATTAACTGATCACTTTATAGCCACATCTCGCATATGCTTTTTAACGAACCGCTATTCTTCATTACGAAACCGCTTGCTGCTGGTAGTAGTTCTCGTTGCTTTAATATCTCAAGTAAGAAAATAAATAAGTTGAGCTCCCGTAGTCGTTTTATTTCAAGATGGAACATTAGTTCACACGTAGCACCGACCGTAACACTTCTACCGATCATGTGCTCGCAGCAGGCAACACACTTTAGGGATAGAAAAAACGAGTGCTGGAACCATCCGCCAACAAGAGGCAAAGGGCCCAACTGTGGATCCCTACCACCGAGGGAAGAGGGAAGGAAACAGAAAAACAAAATTACATTAGCTGGATCATGCAACGAAGACGGGGAGCACAGAATATGTTCTGTCAATGAACTGGGCCCATGCTATAGGTGTGGCGTCATGAAGTCATGTGACTTCATGACGCCACACCATGTGTCCCCCAACGCATGACACCCCAACGCATGACACCATGTGTCATGCGTTGGGGTGAAGTGCCCTCATGGTGCTACACAATGTCACAGAGTGAAGTGACTTCGTGACGCAACGTGATATGATGACGACATGCGACCTCAGAAAGTTTTATTGACCTCATGTGAGAATATTAATGACATCATAATGACATCGTGGTTTAACCTGGCGTAACCGTCCTTCGTGAAAGTTCTTCACGACGGTATTCTCATAAAATTTGGCTGAAGAAACGTGTTATGTGGTAAAGGAGAAGGCAAGAGAAATTGAAAAAAAGCTAGTGAAGAAGTTGAAAGATGGTATATAAGCGTCCATTGCGACACCTTGGAGAACGAAAGGCAAGCATTTATCAGCGTTAAGCATAGGTAACCGAGCAGTGTTGTGAAGCGAGGACATTCCATTTGATAGTGCGGTCTGGTTGCTGTCGGTCTCCAGGGAGCCGTACGTCCCGTGTTGGATGTCCGGAGACTCACGTTACGAACACGCGGAAGGCCTCGCCTATTGTACGCGTGAACGGCTGCTTCATCGTTGGTTAGCCTCACCGACTTTAGTGGCGCTCGTTTACGAGCTCCAGAGGAATTGTGCTCCTTGTTTACTCCGACGCTAAGGCAGCGGGGAATCCGACTCGGGGAAATCGAGGGCCAAAGTGGAATTGTTTGTAAAGCTTTGCCATCCACGGAGAAGGGATGCAGTGAACACGGCTTTGCTGCGGTGGGATGGATTCTGTGTGGTGATAAATCTAGAAAAATAATGAATTAATATAGTGAGTAATAGGTTTTCATAATTGCTTATTTGAAGCATCGACACATGTGAACGCACACGGTCGTGTAATCGACGCTGCAGCTAGCAAGAATGATGCTCAGGTTTACTGCCTTTGTTTTGACGCTACACAAAATGATTTCCAGAAAAAGACGCTTATTATTTATTGATGACCAACAGCGTTCACAAAGTTATAGTGGGGTAAAAGCTGAAAATTAAACTTAACAATTTGAGGTCACAAATTAAACGCACATTATAATCGAGTTGCGCACATTAAAGAGAATGCTACAAGAGTTGGACATACGTTTTCTTGTAAAACAACACCGGCGGTTATGTTCGGCGCTTTACTTCGTATTTCGCTGGGGTTGCATGCGCGGAATCTTGACGTAGTTCATAGCACAGAACTAAATCGATTTGAACCAACCGTAACACACCTGAGGACGATGTTTCTTTGCTGCCGAAACGACGTTCAATGGTTGACACGACGTATTGTACGTCGTAATTTTTTTCGGGTATCTGGAAAGAGACAAAGCATGGGCCGAAATAACGTGGTAACAAAATTGAGAGACTGCCCAATAGTAGCAACCACAGTGTCTGGAACGTGTCTTCGACTGGTTCATTTAGCCTCCTTTCCATCTTATACATCAAAGCGACCCCGAAGTGGCAACAATAGACGTCACAGATGCCGGCGTGTCATGTTCAAGGATGTCGCGATCCTGGCGGTTGGTACTAAAAGTCTCAATTTAAAGTGCGATCGAATTCGAGCGTTGCTAGAGTCGCGGAGCCACAATTCATGGCTGCAGAAGTTTTGGTGGATTTGTCAAGCTGTAAAGCGACCTACAGCAGAGCAGGCTTTCGCCACATCCGCTACCGCTGCAGTAACTCCGCCAGGATCACTGCGGGCAAACACATGAATCTTCTCTGACGTCTTCCGGAAGAAGTTGAGGGACCACTTATGGCACGGTAAGCATACCATTCAAAGCACCATGGTAGAACAGCCGCTCTTAATCTCTAAGACTTGCAGTAGGGAGTTATGAATGTATCGCAGACTGCGGTTTTGTAGTTACGAGGGTGGGGTTCGATCCTCCTAGATTTACTGACCTGTCGCTGTGTAAACGACAAGAAAAAATATAATTTTTTAAGCAAATGCTCTCACACTTTCCTTAGCACTGACTTAAAGATATTTTCTTGAAATTTGCATGACATGGGCATTTTGAAGATATAAATAAAACTAATATAAAGGTATTGAAAATATGGCTACCGTGCAGTTTTGACTTGGCCTTTGTAAGTTTTTAACTTCGTCAACTCGTTTTGCAACTTCAAACTCTCTGCGAAGTCTCTTGAAATATTTCAACATGAAGGCATTGTGTTTTCAAACAAGGCTTTTATTCAATGTCTGTTGTAAACACAATTCAACCCCTGTATTTACCTCTCCGGTCCGGTGGCGTTCTTTTTCACCCAACATCCGCAGCACACCGTCAGCATGCAGGAGGCGATCACGAAACCGCTTCGTTTTTTATGCATACACAAGTACAAAAACAATACATCCTGGTAAAACACCTGAAATTGGTCCACGTGCGAGAAATCCGGGCCCCTCGTCGTCGGAGCTCAATAAACAGTTAGACGTATTGCTAAATTACCCAAGCATCAAGGAGGATGCTGGGAATTTTGTTCCACACGCCGCCGGTGCTGGCGTCAGCAGTAGTAACTTTTCTGAAGCAAACATCTAAGTCAAAGGGCATCTTGCACGGGCGATCGTCAACGCTTTATTTGGGTTATTTATTGCGAATCTTTTATACGGGAAAGGCGTGCGTGTGTGGGGCGTGGAACACCAATCCCTGCATTATCCTTTCTGCTTGGAGCTCCGTCGCTGTGCCACCATCTGTGATCTTGTCTCGGTCACACGCGCCGCACACGTGGTCGCGTGCTTGGATTCGTTTTTCAAATAAAACGCTAATAAACTGGTCTCACCGGCCGTTTTGACTACGCCACATCTGCCGCAATGCATCGAAGGAATTTTAATCGCTTCGGACTTGCGTAAACCTTGCTGGAGCTCTGCGCGTGGCGAACACGAGACGGCACAAGCCCCCGCATGCACGGCCATCTGCCTCCTGTGAACTAAAGTTAAGGCGGCGTCACGCATGCGCCAAACGGTTCCTGAGATCGGTCCATTCGGCCTTCATTGCAGGCTAGGTAATGTACCGCTAGCACCTTGTCGGTGTATTATACCCTAGTTACACTATCCCTCTTAACTGTCATTAAGCCAACTACACATGGCTCAATCGGCAACGCCAATCGTCATTGAGCCGCTGACGATCATTGAGTTCAACTGAATTGGCCTACCTCAGTCAACTGATGGGGGTTCGCCCCGATAGGGCCAAAGACGGCGGCGTCCGCCGCATTGCCGCCTATGTCCAGCATCAGCGAAGCACTAACTATTGTGGAAGTTTGGGGCAGGTATTTATAATGTATCGTAGCAGCAAATGTTGTCTGAAGAGGTATGACTCGAGGTCAGAGCTGGCGGTAGAACAAACACGGCACGTCGCGGAACCCAAAGCTCGGCGATGGCGGCTATTGTGATGTCGGTGCCGATAAGACTTTCGTTATATCGCTCTCGCTTGAATTCGTGTGAAACTCTGTGATTATCGTTTTTTCACTCTAAAAGCAAAAAACGAAAAAAAACTTTATTTCTTAACGTTTGTAATGAATGAAATGTGTGCATTTACATAACCTGTTTTAAGAAAATAGGTAATGTGCCATCAGTTTTGAATTTGTTTCAGTTTCAGCTGTGTCCCTTGGCGTGCATCTCAACTGGGCTTGAGTACTGAGTTATACCGGGCAACTTAAATGAGCTCATTGACACTTGGGAGGTGCAAACGGTCGTTGGTTTAAAGAAAGTTGAGAGCGCAAGTCTAACTAGGGTATTAGACTCGTGCACTAGCGAGACATCGGAAATCAGCCCTTTTTTCAAGAGTACATGCCATCTTGTAGCTGCTGCTCCGATTATCTGAGTCGGCCATCCTTTTCGCGGCAGGTACTCGGAGCATGTGTTGGGCACAGGCATGGTGGAAGAAATACATTTAGGTGACGACTCTCTGTACGACGCGGCAACCACATTATGTTCGGCATACCAAGCGCGCTTCACTCGCACGGGCATAGATGGCGCCCAAATATAGAGGGGCATGTGGATGCTTGTATAGAGGGCTTGTGAAGGAAATTATGCATTCTTTACTCGGTCCCTGTGTACTGTGTGGTGAAATTTGCGGGCTTCTAATAGCTCTGATTACCACAAACCCTGTCTCCGGATGAATATGACGCAGCAATACTTCGCTCTCGGCAAAAGGGTTTATTCACTCACTCATTGCCTTGGGGTGGTTTCGGGATCGGGGAACGGTCATCAGCGAGGCCGGGGGAGAGTCCGCTGCCACAGCAGCTTCTCCGAGTCCCAGCGGTGGTCTTCCACACAGCGTCATGGGGACGTCGTCGTCCAGGGTCGCTGTCCGGCCCGTTTGTCGAGTCCGCCACTCGACGTAGTGCCCGCACTCCCCCGCGCCAGCGTCCACCGCCGTCCGAGCTCGCCTCCGTGACTCGTTGATCCCCAAGTCGGCAGCAAGAGAGAGCTTCCTTTGTCTCCGTTCCCCTTTTTATATCCTCGCCCCCACCGATCACGTGCCCACCACGACCCGTCCACGTGTACACGCACGCCCCCGCCACGGTCCCCGCACGACCCCCGAGCGGGGATTACGGTGACGCTCCTCCGTCCACGGATCCCGGTCAGCAGGAATGTTCGGCCCTGGCAGGGCGCGGGCAGAACGGGCCAAGGGGCAGGGGAAATGAGGGAAAGACGGGACTCCAGGGTGCGGCGGCCGGACGGATCCCCACAAATTAGGGATTTATGTTGGCGTATTGGCACCGATTCCTTTTCCTCAGTGCGGTTGCTGTTTTCTTTTTTTTTTTTTTTTAACGAGAACATTCCGATGATCACTCAACGTGTCAAAAATACTCGTATAAATGCAAAACTTCCCGACACAGTCTACTGGGCTTTCAATAGTTTAGAGTAATTTAAAATAATTCCGTTAGACAGCTGGGTCGTGCACGCATGTTTTGTCCGACAGCATCTTTGGTAACAGTTCCGTAACTTGTTTACACACATTGCGTGACTTTAAAGGAGGTCGGGGGATTTTTTCCACCCTGCTCCTGCCTTCTTATTAAAAAAAGTAATTCTTATAATGTAAGATAGTGGGTCCTGAATAATCCTTTATATGCGCAGAAAGATATTAGCATACCAAATGGTTTATCCATACGATGTCAACTGTACTGTGGCACATACGAACCATGTGAGCAGAAAACAGTTTTATTTATGATGACATAGTGACTGAAATGATAACACAGTATGATGACATCCTGAGTGAAATTATGACACAGTGACTGAAAGTCGAACAATAGTAGCGGTTATAGGACATAAATCAATTTTCATGTATGCCCTCACAATATGGTGCCATCTCGTCTTACAGGTCTTACAGGTATTACAGGTAACGTGTAAGGTACTTCGGGCAGCCAGGGGAAATGCTCGAAACAGCGTCTACAGATAGCACGGGCGTCTTTGCAGCATGGAGGAGGAGTTGTGAATAATACACAAAAGGACATGAGAAGAAAACGACTGTAACGTGCTGTACTCCCCTCATCCGCACACTGAGAGTGCACTGGGAGCTACACGCTCGCCGGATTAATCAGTGCCTTCTCTTCATCATCCCACGCCGCCCTCTGCTCGTGAGAATGGGCGAGAGCGTGGTCATGTGACGAAAGATCGACGCATGATTGGTCCAACGAGCGCGTAGCTTCTACAGCACTATCAACTTAAGGTGAAGAGAAAGTATTTTCGAGCCCCCCCCCCCCTGCCCCCCTTTTCTCTCCCACCTCCATCTTCTCATCTTCTCTGGAGACTTCAAGAGCAATGTGCTGCGACCTACAGAGCTCGGCTGTTCTTCGCGCTATTGTATGGCAAAGTGAATCAAGCGAAGAGAAAATAATTTTTCACGTCCGCCCTTCGTGAATCTCTCTTCATCAAGGCGCTCGGTATTTCACTCTGGACGCAAAACTCGCAGAGATTAATGACTCTTTGGGGGCCGCCTCTACGACGCTCCGGCAAACGGTGGCCATCTCATACCGTCAGAGGTATGCACTCTTCAAAAGAGAGTTCCTCAACGCGTTCGCGCCCAAACATGCAAGGAGACGACGCGGAGATTCTTATCAAAAACTTTATTAGTAAAAAAACATAATTCTACTGTTATTTGAATTAGAAAGAGCGCCTGCAGCACCAAATTCCTCCCTACCCTTAGCGAAAAGTCGTTCAAAATCAGTACACTCGAAGTGTACTGAAGTATACTAAAAGTATACTTTCGGTGCGGCCTTTGTACTGATTGTATACTTTAAGTGTACTTAAAGTATACTTCCAGTAAAAATGGCGGTGGACTGAAAGTATACTCGTCCGTACAAAACTAGTACATGTAGTAGAATCGTGGTGCCCGCGGTAAAAAGTAGTTCAAAATCAGTATACAGAAAGTGCACTTAAGTATGCTAAAGGTATACTTTCAGCGCTTGTGGTCGGTGTACTCTAATTATGTTTAACGGGTATATATATATATATATATATATATCAGGGTGTCGAACCGGAACCGAACCGAACCGAAAACCGGAACCGAACCGGTATTTTATCCGGAACTGAGCTCGAACCCGAACCCGAACCGTTATATTGTTATCGCGATGAACCCGAACCGGAACTGAACCGGAAAAAAAAATAACGGTTACCGGCTCATGTCAAAACGGTTCGGCCACGCGCTGTTGCCAATGAATGTGCTATCAAAACCATTTGTTTTTTAAGTGCCGTCAACTGACACACACCTCGCTTACATATTTTTCTTCTCCACTCAGTCTTAGGAATATAGACGCTGCATCCATGAATCTTGACAAACGCTGCATCCATGAATCTTGACATAGGAACTAGTATTGCGCTGCTCGCGGCTTGCACGGAAAAAAAAAATTAGAAAGCTGTGCAAAAAAAAAAAAATCGCGTCACGGGATTTCATTTTCCTACAATCTCGTAAATCATAAATGCTGCTGTGTGCTCATTTCATAACACGTTTCTAGAACGCGCGAGTTCTTGAAGCTTGCTTCCATCGGAATGAGAAAAGAAAAGGCTGTGGAGTTTGATAATAATGCATCCGGTTTCGTATAGGCACTTAGAAGCTAACATATTTGTGAGACAGCGAACTCTTCTATTTTAATATTTACCTTATTACGTCCTTCTGGCGTTGCGTTCGGTGAAGTGTTTTTCATATTCCGTATCTTGTTTTTATGAAAACTTCTTTAAGTTTCTAGTTTGAGTTACCGAAGGCTATTTCAAATAAAGAAAGCTGTATTTTCTCCCCACTGTTCCTTCAATTGCTTACACGCCGAGGTGGCGGGATAGTTAGCGAGTTCTACTTGTAAGTGGGTTTGTAAGGAGGTCGCGGATTTTACAGCTACTGCGTCGGACCCAATTAGATGAAGTCCGAATGCGTAAACGTCGGTGAGGTAACCTTTGAGTGCACATAAAGAAACCATTCCTGGTAGAAATTCCTGAGCCTTATACTACGACGTATCATGTTTCGTATGTGCTGATTTCAGATGTTTTATTTTGTAATTTATTTTGATGTTGCAATTTGTCATTTATAATTTCCGAACCGGTTCACGAACCGGTACAGCGCCCCGAACCGGTTCGCGGATCGAATTAATCGAACCGGAACTGAACCGGAACAAAATAATTTTACCTGAACCTGAACCGTAACCGAACCCGTATTTTTTTCGGTTCGACACATTGATATATATATATAGACCTTTTCTTTAACGGCGCCGCCATCTTGAGAATTGCGGCGCCGACTACGCCGTCTAGCGGCTTAGAAAAAGAAATACCAGCTAGTTCTGGCAGCACAGCTATCTGGGTAGGCAACGGTGTGGGTATGGGGGGAACTTGGCTAGACTTGGCTATGGTGGGCTGCAATAACTTGTTTGGAGCTTGTGCAGTTGAATCCAGCTGGCTACTCACAGGCCATCACCTTGCCTCCCCTCGAGAACGAGGACGAAGACGGTGGGGTGTTTTGATTGAGTTTCCACAGTGAAGTATATATGAGCAGTTTAATGTAGTCTGTGCAGGTAAGCTCTCGTGATTTGATAGCTCCATCTTGAGTGGTGGCATGTAGACTTTTTCATACCTTTCACATACCACGGGGCTTGCAGTGATAACCTAATTGGACCACCTGTACCGGGAATTAAATTCTGTCCTCTTGTCGTACACGAAGTGATCGTGAGCTTAAACATGACATTGAGTCTGATACGAATCTCTCGCGATTCAAGCTCGCAATCGATTGACTTCATAAATAAGGATTTTTGGGGAAAATGCGAAGCTCGATAACATTGCACCCACACTCGCGCAGCAGCTTCTTGTGCTCATGGCACACTTTCTGTTATTGTTCTTATGCTTTTTAAAAGTAATGATCCATGCGATGACCACGCGGTGGTAGCCAGACAACCGTAGATTTTCGGAAATTGCAGCACGGTAAAAAGGAGCACTCGGAACTAACTCATCCACGACGTCTGTTTTTAAGCCTTTTCGCCCATACCTTTGGCGGTTGCGTACCCTGTGTCAGCGGGCAATCTAAAAATGCACCAGGTCGAGGGTACGTCAGTTACTGGCTGGTTTGAGGTTATGCGAAAAAGGTCTATATATTTATATATATATAGATATGAAACTTGAAGAAAAAAACCCTTAGTGAAAACAGCAACAACGGACGATTTAATCTTCGACGTTCCGGCCGGAATGCTGCTGATGAAAAAGCATGCACATGACTTTGTTTTCAAAGTGCACCGCCACTTGTGTGCTGCCTCTTAGGCTACTAGACAAATTAAGTTTTAAGGTTATTCCGTTTTCTTTTTTTTTTTTTTTGTATTGCAGGTCTTAGCGCACTATACGCTGTTTCAGATATCTGCATCCACAGCAATCAAAAGGACAGGAGGCAAAAGAAACCACGGTTAATAATGGAGACATAAGATGCTCCACCTTGCATAGTCGCATGCAGCGCAAATCAACTTCTGAACCGCGTAAACGAAGTGGTGTTATGAATGGAAGCTCGCTCTGAAATTCGCTGGAGAAATCGGCGCCTTCATGTAACAACCTCAAGCTTTCACCGAAAGTGTTTCAGGGTGTAGATTTATCTTGCAAAACTCTAAGACATCTCAATTCACGTGAAAAGAGATTGACAATTGCAACAACGAACAACACCGTCGATCGAGAGTTCCACACAAAGTCGGGCACGCTCATGGTTTCAAAACACGAGGTTACCCTTATTATATATGAGCCGCGAGAGCCGATACTTTTAGAAAAGCCGAAGTCCCAGCGGTGCGAGCATGCGCTGATGAATCAATATAGCCTTGGCGACAAGGAAGAAATTGCTTGAGATAGTTTCGGTTTTTGCACTGAAAAAGAAAACCGAAACTTTAGATAAAACCTAAGATAGACTAAGCGTTTTGTTAATTTTTTAGGAATATAATAAAGCGACATTATTATGATTAATATATTGATTTGCTTAGTTTTGTCTTCAAAAAAAAAAAAGAGCAAAAAGAAAAGACTTTTGAAAACCGCGCAAGAGTATCGCTATTGTAATCAGCTTCCGTTCGACTGCCGTTGGAATTCCGGAGGGTTCGAGCATCGCTTCCTTTTTACGTTTTAGCCGTTTTAGCGGATATTTTAGATAGCTTACTTACGAATGCCGTGTTCAATAATAGCAAGCGATTACTGAGAGCTGTGAGACGCAGCGTCGCAAGTGGCGGACAGTCATGGCCGACTGGTGCAAGCGAAGGTGAGGAAGTTTCTTTTGTTTCTGCGAAGTGCGCCGCTGTTTCAAACTTTGTATTGTACCGTGTGCTGGCTAAGCTATGCTTGACTCTCACTATGCTCTACCCGGTTTTATTTAGTTATTTTAGACGAGCGTATTTTCAAAATTTATGGCTCTCTCCGCAGAGTGAGAAAGATTCGCGTGCGACGGAACCGAGGGCCAGCCGAGGGCCTGTCCTGGGCGCCGTTCCTACGACGGTCGCCCGACGACGCTTTTGCGGAGCGTTCAAGTACAGTCTGACGGCAGTTCAAACAATCACAGGTCATGCTAGTTCTGACGTGTGGTCCCAAGAGCCTCTCGCCAACGATTTGTTTCATAAAGCGGGAGCGAGATAAAACGTTACAAGAGCGAGCAGCATGATTTCTTGCCCGCGCTGATGCCTGTGCCGTAGAGACGGGCGATCTCTTTGCGTATGCCGAAGCGGCACGCTTTCCAAGTTTACGATTGTGCGTTCTGAATAAAGTGAGTTTGGATGTCACGTTTTTTAGTGGCGACAATACCCGCTACAAAAGGCAGAGCAGTTAGAAAAAGCAAATGCCTGAAACAATCTTAAAAGGACCTGAATATTCGATGGAGTTTAAAGACTACCAATGTACCAACTCGCCCAGTTATTCTTTTTCAAAGAATAATGGCCAATACTAATAAATTAATTAAATGCCAACTTTTAATTGGTTAGAAATTTATAATTGATTCAGTACACCCCTACCCTGCTCTAATCCTCTTATGATATCAGATAATGTGTAAATATATAGGATAGTTCATAGCAACCATTTATGTCCGACTCATTCTGTTGAATATTTTCTCTAAAAGCTCGAAGTTATATAAAAAAAAAAGTGCTTATCATAAATTAAGCCGCACCACTGAATGTGTAATAGCGTATGACTTGTATCTGTGTTCTCAGCAAAAGAAAAGGAGGCATTAAAAAAGAGGCCAATCATTTTATTTGCTCTGTGTTAGAGCTTTCAGATACACGCAAAATGTGGGTGTCTACATCTAAAAACGTGTAATTGACATTCCCCGCAGGGCTGCAGGCCTGACTCAGTTGGGCTAGCAGGTTGCAACCTATGGGAACCTGTAGGGACCTGCATCACAAGAGTAAAAGTGACGTCCGCCCACTGATCTCTATTATGGGTGGCTGGATGATGCATCGAGCAGACAGGTATGAAGCCACCGTAAGTAAGCGGCCTGTCCCGATAGGGAGCGCTTGACAGGCTTTTCAACTCTCCCGAGTGCTGGTTCGAACAGCGCTCAGGGCGCTGGGTTTTTTCTTGTCATCCCAAGAGAGCCTGCTTGTGGCGGGGTAACAGTGCATCCGGACCCGAGAAGTCTCCTGGGAAGCCATTCGACGTGAACAGTTTTAGATTCTATTTTATAAAAAAAAATGTATGTCCCCCCATTCTTTGGATTTCATCCAGAACCAATTTCTGCAGCGCACTGGCACATGCGGAGAAGCGCACTGAACAAAGCAAATCTATAGCAATGGTGACTCTGCGAGCGCTTTGAAAGGTTTGAATGGCATAAACGACTTTGTTTGCGCGAGCTCAATATTTCATTCATTTTATGAAGTGTTAGTGCTGAGAATACTTTCCAGGTACAAAATTTTGCAATCAGGAGTAATGTCCAATGCATTCGTATCCATGGGGTTACTTTTTTGCATGACCAATTTTCAGCAATTCCGATAAACTCGCAAAAACTAAGCCTTTGCGAAAATTAAGTCGTTTACAGTAGTACAATTAATCTTGAAACCAATATCGAATACCGTATTGTACTAAACTTCTAAAATACTATTTTATTATTAGCACACACAGTTCTGAAATTGGTCATTCTCAGATGTTTTCGTTGTGGTCTTCATCAATCAATGTGCTTAAAATGTAGAAGCTGCAACCTTGAATCTTTTCTTTTTTGTTTTTCTTTATGGTGCCTAAGATTTGAGGTCATAAGTGTTGTGCCCTGCAATGAACACTATTACCTGTAGCATAGCCCTGGGCACGCAAAGAAGGCACACCACCAATATCTGACATATCAGGCTTTCAGAAACGATATTGTCCGATTTTCCTCACCCTTTTGTCAGGATGAAATTGTTAGTATCTTGCCTTCCTCACATAGTGGTCCTTTGAGCGAATTATGCGATGTTATATCATAAAGTGGCATAGGGTAATTTTCTCTTTTTACGCAGGATGTAATGGCATACCATCATCACAAAGGAGAGTGTACAGTGAGGCAGGCTCCGAAACTTGAATAAAGTGATAAGTAGGATTTCAATTTCTGTCTTATCAATTACGCGAAGAACACTGATCATGTTTGTATGCTACACATGCATTCTTTCAGTTGAAAAATGCGATCCACCTCTTCTTTATGGCTTTTCTCACACAGTTTCAGAAGACGCCGGTACGTCATTCTCACGAGGAATAGAGCTGCCAAAGATTTCCTCGTTAATTTCCTGACTCATTTTTAAGGGTGCATCTCCCGATGGTGGCGCCTCTGCATTATCATCATCAATTGAGTTGTCAACGGCGTTTCTTAACACTGCACGAGAATGGAGCTATGTGACATGAAATTTCACAAGTTGGAATACAGCCGTTCAAAGAAACACCTTTGAAAAGTCAGCTTTTTAAACGCAGGCGCCGATTTTTCTGGCCGATTTGAGACCGTTTTTTCCATTCAGAACGCCCGACATACAATGCGTCCCAGATAACTTGCACCATACTTTAAAAAAATACCGGAGGGCTCTGCAGGAGTGAAATCAACTGTCGTTAGTACGCGTCTTGAGAAACTGCACAGATTTTTTTAATGCGCCTGGTTATGTAAATAACTAAGATTAATGAGCTAACCTTTCAAATATTCTTTTAAGGGCCAAGATGTCAATTGTGAAGTTGCAGGGCGCATTGAGAAACACCCAATTAAAGTGTTTGAAACATAATACGTTTTCGTGCTTTTTTCCAGCCTTCAAAGAGCGCACATTCACGGCGCGCTCGCACGCTGTAATTGGGAAAGCGAGTTGTCACGCGGTATTTTGTTTTGTATTTCGCGGGCCATTTTTTTTTGAAGGCTAGGAAACAGGAGCCTGCAAAGTGCACCTTGTTGAAAAGGGTTTAATTGGGTGTTTCTCAATGCGCCCTACAACTTTCTATTTCACACCTCGGCTTTTAAACGAAGATTTCAAAGGTTAGCTTGTTACTCTAAATTAAATAAACAGGCGCACTAAAACAATTTCGTGCACTTTCGCAAGAGAAGCAACAGAATTCAAAACTTCTTTCAATAACAGTGGAAGAACGTAAACTGTCAAAAATACAGCAACGAAGTAACATACGGCGCGACGAGGACAGCCAGCGGTCGTTAGCGAACGCCGCGGTCACATTGATTAAAGTTTCCAGCGAACAGAGTGACCGCTCCGATAATAACGCCATGATTTTTATTAATATTTTACTATTTAGCGTAAAAAGCGCCTAGTTTTTGTTGAAGGTGAGGCTGTAAGAATGCAGAACTTCCTTTAAAATAAAAAAAAATCACATTAGCCCCGCAAAAAAATAAATCACAGTTGTTCTTTCTTAAGTAAATTTAGCCTGAGTCTCCGCATTCGTCAAGTCTTGAAAGTTTATAATTTTTATCCTTGACTAATTAGTTCAGTAATTATGTTTCATCCAGGGATGGGCAGTATTTCAATTACAAGTATTTGAAATAGGTATTTCAAATACTTTGTGTATTTTGCATTTGTATTTAATTACAAATTGGGTAATGTATTTGACGTGTGTATTTAAATACTAAAACGTGGGTATTTTAAATACAATTGTAATTAAATACAATTTTGTGGGCGAAAATACATCCCTCAAATTTATTGTCACTGTCCAGAGCAGGAAGAAAACTACGTTCTGAACCGAATGCAGTGTCTTTCAATCAAGCACAAGCCTTTAGTGACTTTGTGATTACGGTGCTAGTCCAGGGCAAGAATAGTGACGAAATCAACGTTCACAGGCAGACTGGCTTATTAAGTGCCTGTGACAACTTGTGATTCTTTCCAGCCGGATTTCCATCCATACTTTTGCCTTGGACATTCTAAATGCGCGGGTCATCCAGATTTTCGTAACTGGTGCGAGTTGCAACAATAAAATATTCTCTAGCTAGTGCTGCGCGTCTTGGTCGTCTCGGTTCTTTGTGGGCCTATATCAAAATGTAATCGACAAAAAAGGCTGCTTAAAGCTCTGTACTTTTTTCCCCTATTGCGTCCAAGCTGATTACATATTTTTGTGATTATATTTCTATTACGTTACTAGAGCCTCGCACACTACAGCTCCCGAGTGTGCGATGCAAAACTAAAATGAGGTACCCAAAACCCGTTGCAGGTGCACTGAAGTCGCTGACGCAAATTTTGAGGAATGTATCTGGAAAAGTATTTGGAGGAGACCAAATACATTTGGTTGTATTTGTATCTTGTATTTAGATGCTTTTTTGGAAACGTAATTAGATTTGTAATTAAATACATTTTTGACGAAGTATTTTGTATTTGTATTTCGATACATATTTGCATGTATTTTGCCCATCCCTGGTTTCATCGAAGCTCAAAACGTTTCGTGGGGAACTCGACGATCCTTTTCCCGTACGGGTAACCACATATTTCCGAGTTAAACGACGTGCTGCTCTCTGCCACTCAAATTAACGACGTGACCATAATTTCCCCTTCTCTGACGTAAATGTTTTTTCCCCGCCTACGAAATTTCAAGGGGGTCTCCGGCGGTTTCTAGAGCAACCGAAACTAAATATATTTTATTTTAATACTCTCAATAGGCTATTTATTATCTATAAATTCGAGAGAGCTATTGAAAATACGGCAAATGATTGTTGTGTCAAAACCAACATTCAGATATTTCCGTGGTTTCCAATTATGACGTCACGTCTTGTATAACTTGAAAGTCAAACAGGCAGACGAAAAACCGGTATTTCTTTAAAAAAACTTATCAGGGTGCAGGCGAGCTGGTGTATGTTTATCATGATTTTAAAATCCTGAGACTGGGAAGAAAACTTTTTCGAGTTTTTTTTTTTTTGATATTCCTGCCCGCGCTTCCCCAGCATAATTTCGCAACATAAAACTCATTGTAATTCATTACGAACAAGTTGCATGACCACCCTGTTACATTTGATATCATATTTTAGTGTGGCCACTAGAGCCTCTCAGATCAACATTGAGAATTTAATGACTTTGTCAAAAATCAAGGTTTTGTTACTTCTAATACTATTAATGTGTGTAATCAATTTTGAGGCAAATAAGTTCCTATCGACATTACGCCTGACCTCCCATTCACTCGTCTTCATGTTTCCTAGAGTACACACCGCATATTCCGGGCTATAATCCGCACGCCGTGCATAGTCCGCACCTAGTGCTTAGATCAGACAAACACCATGTCATACACGGCACACCTTGCCAAATGTCTGCTTTCGTTACTCACGAAGAAGCTTGTAATATACATAAATCATCATTAACATAATCTTCCATTCACAAAGTCCGTCACGCCTCGTCAGAATGAACGATCTTGGAATACAAAACTTCTGTTGAGTCCACACGCGTAGATAGTCCGAACAGCCTAAAATTTCAACTTTTAAACATGTATAGTCCGCAGACTATAGGCCGGAAAATACTTGGTTCTCTGTTTTCCAGGATAAATTATAACAAAATATTGCATGTAAACGTTCTTCACACCCTTCTCGGGAACGGTGAAAATGACACAAAACATAATATACCCGGCCTTCACTAATAAAAAAAGAATAAAAAAACACGTGCTGGCGAAAGTGGACAAAGTGTTTGAATATGGCAGCCTTTTCGCACCTTCCTAAGAAATGTTTTTATTTTATACGTGCCAAAGATATTTGACTTCAGGAATGCAATGTAAGCTTAGGCCTCATCTGCTTCTTTCTGGCGAGGTTTTCAGCTCGAAATTATTTTGGCTTGACGAAATCAACTGTGATGTGTAAACTGAGTCGCCATTCACTAGCCGCATGTCAGGGCCGGTTCGCTGCTGAATTTTGGTATTTCTCTCGGTGGTTGAAGTAGCCGCAAATAGATTTTAATGTTGCGTAGCCGGCTTCATCGGAAGAAGAAACCGAGGTAATACGCCAGAGAAACGCCTAACTTGGCAAAAGTGTAGCAAACGTACTTGGCTAACTTTGGCCTAGTTAGGTTTTGCTCCATGCCGCTTGTCAGTGCCAAAGAACTGTGACTAACTATAGCCTTAGTTGGGCCATCATCGGAGATGGCAAAGTTTGGCTTTTCTTTGGTCGGCCACAGGAGTGCCAAAGTAGGTGTCATACTTAAGCCATAACTGCCAAAGTAAATCCAAATTGAAAGATTCGGGGGTACTCCAAAGTTAGGCCTTTCTCTGGTCAACAACCGGAGTGCCAGATATAGTCCAAAAATGGCAAAGAAAGCCCAAAGGCATGCCGAAGTTTGGATTTTCTCTGGTTTGCCACAAGGGTGCTATTTAATGCGCTCTAGAAGAAAAACAAAATAAGCGTTACGAAAAATGGTTGTCAGATGTCGTCACAATTTTTGATATCGTCAAATAGCCAAAACAAGATTCTAAGGAACGAAAAAAAATAACACCTCCAGGATTTGATTTTGGGTCCACTGAGTGTGAAGCGGCCGCGGCTCCGCAGAGCCACGCCCGATTTCCTTTTTCTTGCCAGAACCACTGCCGTTTGTTTTGATTCATCGCCAGGCTTTAACAGTGATCAATCGTTATGCAAGACACGCACAGATCTACGCTAGCTTCAGCAACGCGTCGCCTATTAATAGCCTGTGTTGAGGAGACCTGCGCACGTCAGACTCCCGCAGCACTCGCTCGATAGCAGCAGTTAAAGCCGAGCCAGTCTCACGGCACGCCATTAAGAGAATCTGTAACTCTATGACCGGACATTGATGTGTACCTACTCGGGCACAAAAAATCCAGCGCATTTTGTATTTGCAAAATCAGCGTTGTCTTGTCCAGCCGCGATTAAACATTTCGCCAACCTTCGTGGTAAAAAAATCATCAGACACACAAAATAAAATAAGGAATTGCTGGCAGAATTGAACTCAATTAATATTTAAATAAGTGACAGCTCACACCCGCCCTACCAATACCTAATCGGTACACTATCCTAGAACGTAAATGAACCAGCGCTAAAGAAACCCGCCCTGATTGCCAAGCTCTGGTGTGGCATTGCAGAATATCGGTTCGAGAGAAAGGGATTTGGTACCCCTCTCTCTTCGTTCTGGCCTTCCAGAGAGGGAAGATGGTCTCTTTGTATCCACTTCAGGGCCGAAGATAAACACAATGGGGAAAAAAACAAAGTTTGGGGAGCCGTATCTTGGTCACCTAGGCTGAATGGGCCAACAGGATGCAGCTGACATTTTTGAGTGTCGAACAAGAGGGAAAGGCCTTGCGCTCACGTTGTTTTCTAGCCACGTTATTTCGACCCAGTCGTGTGTCTAAGTGGATGAACGCATTTGGCAAAAGGTGGAAAGACGACAGAGGCAAACATGACTACCAGAGAAGGAAACGTAACTCTCACACTTGTTGGGCGATACTGAACCAAAGGATTGTGAATGGGGCCAGCTGAACATGAAAACAACACACGGAGACAAAATTATAACGTTCGCACCGCTGAACTAGCAACATTTAATATTGCATCTTTTTCGGTTTCTCCTAATCCTTGATTCCGATTTTCTTTTTCTTTACACTAAATCAAATTTTTTCCATTCTCTACACTTAATTTAGCCTTTTTTTTTCTTTACATTTGATTCGGGATTTTTTTTTACCGCATTTACCTCATTCTCATTTCTTCTCTTCTGTCTTCTTTAAGCGATCTTCCTCTTCTTTTCTTCCATCTATGCCTGGGACTCATGTTACTCCGCAGGAAATACTTCTCTGAGTTGTGGAGTGCAACGGAAGGGGAACTGAAATTGTCCTCGCCTTTTCCTACGATGGCTGGGGCTTCCACCAATTCACGGGCGAGTTGAATTTTATGTCGCCCCACGATGCTTACGTTGCACACTGTTGCCTTGCATTGGCATGCGCGACAATAGGCTGCAAGGTGTCCTGCTGCTGTCAAGTTTCGTAGAGATGAGGCATGTTCCCTGGTTCTATCGTTAATACAGCGCCCTGTTTGGCCGGTTCAACACCTTCCACATGTTGATCAATTGAATAAATGTTTCATTTTTTTACATTGAGCGTACCTTGTTTTGTGTGCGATGTTACATGCCTTAGTGCCTACGTTGGTTTTCATGGGATGACATAAAACTCAACTCGCCCGTGAACTCCTGGAAGCCCTAGCCATCGAAGAAAAAGACGAAGACTGTGTTAGTGCCCCTTCCGTTGCACTGCACAACTCAGAAAAGATTTTCCTGCGAAGGGACTTGAGTCCCAGGCATACATAGACGAAAAGAAGAGGAAGGCCGCTTAAAGAAGACATAAGGGAATGAATGAGAACATTCCGACAGCAGAAAGGTAAATGCGTTGAAGGAAAAAAAATTCCCGAATTAAACGTAAAAAAAATCTAAATTAATTGTGAAGAATGAAAAAAAAATCTAATTTATTGTGAAGAAAAATACAACCGGAATCAAGGATTAAATGTAAAGGAAAAAGAGGCATTAATAAATTTTGCAAGTCCAACGGTGCGAACGCAATCATTTTTTCTCTCTGTGTTTTCCATGTTCAGCTGGCCGCATTTACAAGCAATGAACCAACGTAATATTAATAATATTAATGATAGGTTTATTTTTCAACGAAAGGTACAGTGTTGGTGGGGCCTTTGGAAAATAAGCTCTTGATACAACTTCACTAGTCCTAAGCCCCCCTAACTTCAGCAGCCACAGGCAGCATGCATGGAAAAAATTAAATACAGTGAGAAAACTAAACAAAAATGAGTTTGAACAGTCGGCAAAAAGAGGTTGAACAGTCGGCAAAAAGATATATGAAACAAAAAAAAATAAGCAGACACTATAGCAAGAAGTCACTTGCATACCTCGTTCAAGGCACTATAACAAAAATATTTTGGCATACATTATTTAAGAGGCGACAAAAAAAAGCACTGCGCCACACCATTAAAAAAAAAACAGAACAAAATATTCTACGTTAATACTTTTACAATATACAAAACACAAGCATATTCGTCTTTACAAAAATACGCTGAAAATGCAAACAAAGGCACCGTTCAATCGTGGCCGATTTGCCCAAACAGTACCATTTCCCGCAAGGTACCTACCGATAGCTTGTCAAGTTCTATGTTGGGCATATGAAGGTTGTTAAGGATGGTCGGTAGCGTATATGCTGTGGTATAATGGCCGTAATTTATTCTAAAAAGAGGCATTTGCAGGGTTGCAGAATGCGCGTTTGGTACGAGTGTACTTTTTGTGTCAGATTCACTAAAATGTTCAAGATGTTGTACATGCATGTTTTTTTTAATCTTATATTTTGCGCAAAGGCGATACTATACAAATTAAAAATTTTAATTACGCCTAGTTCAGTAAAAAGTGAAACCGTTGGATATTCGAGTGGGATTTGGCAAATACTTCTTAATACCATTTTTTTGCAAAATGAATATTTTTTACAGTTCGTAAAAAGTAGGTGTACCCCATACTAGATAACCATAGTTTATATGGGAATAAAATAATGCATTATGTACTAACAACTTTACCTTAAGTGGAAATATGTGTTTATTACGACATATCAAGCGAACAATGCTGGACGATTTAGATATAATGTAATTAACGTGATCATCCCATGACAATGTCTCTGAGAGAAAAAAAACCTAATGCTTTAAAAGAACAGACTAACTCAATTCTATAAGAGTTTAAACAAATGGTCTTGTTTATGTCTACTTGTTTATTCTTTGGGCTTAAGCCCGTAACAGTGGACCAAAGGCACCATATTTCCGCCGAACTTCGAGACAGGAAGACTAAATGTGGCACTTATCAGGCTATTTCGGCCCAGATCTGCCAGATGACTGTCCAACTATCAGGAAGTGAACTCTAATTTTGGCACTTGTTTAGAAATCTGGGTTAAAAAATGTCTGATGACAGTCAATTTACCAGGCAGTAAGCGTAACTCTGAAGCTTGTGCGTCGATTTGGGCCCAAAGATGCCAGATGTCACGCGAACTACCAGTAAGTGAAGCCTAGCTCGGGCATTTCTTTTGGCGAAATAGAACTCAGGAGCCTTGCCAAAGAAGGTCAGGTTTTGCTCTACTTTGGAATATATGGGATTCTCCGGGCCCTACACACCTAGACAAAAAAGCTACATTTTGACTGAGAGCTCTGCGCGCTACCTTGGAGCCAAATGCTCCTTGCATTAAGAGAGATGACTGCCGCAGTCAGTCCAGGCTTCGATTATTCAAGATTGACTTTTGCGCGACAAAAGAGGGTGGAAAACAACGAAATCTAAGAAAATTAATCCTATTCATGTACATTAGAAACAACATGTTATTTCTATGGACGGTCGTGTTCAAGGAAAATAAATTAATCGAAAGGGGAGGCGTGTGCAGAGTAGAATTGGCTAGAACGCTAAGTACTTTCTCCCCACGTAGCGAATCACCTAATCTCAAAGTCCCTTTGACGGTTATTTCGCCTGCGGAAAAGATGCCAGCTTCAACAAGCAAACAGGCCCTAAAGGTAACTTTCAAACGAGGTAACTTTCAAAATAATTATTTACACAAACGGCTTTTCTTTGTATTAGATTATTTTCAAAGTCTGGAGTAGAAATGACTTCGCGTGCCTGAACTTGTCAAGTTCCCGAACTTCGCGAGGGAAAAAGGACTTTCCAACAGTCCGTGAATTGCCCTGTACAAGAACTAAGAGCTAAGGCATTAGCTCCCCAAGCCCCACACCTTTAATAATCTGAACTATTTCTAAACCTCACTCCTCTTATTAAACTTCTTTTTTTCTGCTTTGCCAATTCGGGTAGCGATCTGTCCTGTGGATGCGACTCACAGCATATTCGGAATTTTCTTTTTTGTGGGCCTTAGCACAAAACGAAGATGAGAAAAAAACAAAGGAGAATTAATACCCTTATTTGCGAGCCCTCTCCACTCTCACCGAGTTAACGACACTTGACTCAATCATGATCGAACGGCATTACGCGGCAGCTTCCACTGTTGTTGAGCAGCGGATAACAATTGAACTCAACTGAGTCAACCTAGCATAATCAAAGGCCGTGCACTGGAATTTGGACGGGGTCACACTGAGGTCGTGCGCAGGCACAGGATGGACACGACTTCTGCGTCAGCGCTCGTATGGGCCCTCTTATGGAGTCGATGCATCAAAGCTTTGGAACACCAAATAAACATATTTTTGTTTATTTATATGGCTGGTTGAGATACGTATGCAACAGGGGGTGCTTTCTCTAAAAGGATAAACAAATATGTACAGCAATATTTCTGTGAAAGGACCAAATTCAGTGATTCCCTAACAGGGTTTTATTTCATGGTTGACGCTCGAAACAGAATCATGTTTAGGAAACGACGCGAACTGAAGATGTTTTAACACGACTTTTGTTTGGGCCAGTTGGTTCTTACTAGACATGATTAAAATAGCGCAAACTTGACAAGGACACCAAAGCGCCAGTCCTGTTGTACGTGTGCCTTCTATGTTGTCCTTGTCAAGTTTGGGCTATTTTAATCGTGTCTATGAAGATGTTTCCCTGGACGTGAAATCGTTCGCTAAACAATTATTATTGTAATGATTTTTTTTTGTGTGTGAACAGCTTGTCTTTTCCAATCACTGAAAATATATATTTATTGGGTGTTCTGTATGTCTTCAGTCATCACCTGAAGGAAAATCGGTAATCAAAGTGTAAAACAACACAAGTCGCACAAACCTCAAACCTCTGGCTTTGTAGCAACTTCTCATTCAGCTTCTGACGGAAGCAGAACGAAGTTTATGCCTCCCGCAAACAATGGCATAAAAATTTCCAGAGGCAGATAAATATATAAAAAAAGAACTGATGATTCAGATTACCAGTATTAACAACGTAATGAAGTAGCGAGAACGCGGCTTTGAAACCAGGAGTAGTATACAAAAAAAAAAATTCTAATGACAAAAGGTTCAAAATTGCTACCTTCTACAAACAACTCTACCTAATCTCTTGCTTCAGTCCCGTCTAATAAGCACCCCTTTCTTGTACACAAAGAATATAAAAATGAGCATGCGACTGCACCAGGGGTTGCAACGTAAAAAGAAAATCTGCAAGCATACCGACGAAATAAAAAAAACAGAGCAGTTGCAGAAGAAAGCCCAAAGTCGATGCAAATGACTGGGAAGCGGAGGATGCAGCACTCACAGTGTCATTTTACGTTCGTCTAATTGCAGGCGTTTGACTCCCTTCTCACACATCCATTCAGCGCTTCTTTATACTTCGTACCTATCGTTTTCATTAATACTTTATTCACGGCACGCTCTCCTATTGATCATAACCTCTTATTCATAGCGTAAGTCTTGCATGTCATTTTACGATATATCTGTTATACATCGTCTATTTTTTTATCGGTTAACGTATTGCCGGTTTTCCTGCCCTGAATTGTCTCGTTACCCTCGCAGAAATCTTCAGCTCGTCGTTAGGGCTTCATTCCTAGAAACAAATCGCCTCTTTAAAAAGTGGCGATAAAAAATGTATTTAACGATCGACAATCAGTTCATTTTTGTTGCGTGTGTCATGTTAGTAAAAAAAAAAAAAATTTAGCAGTAAAAAAGGTTTTCGACAGCATTGCAAGCCAATTTCGCTGCACTGGGTTGCAATAAAAAGAGATGGGTCGACTTGATCTTACCAAATCAGCCGTAGAAAATATGTTTCTGTAAAAACATTTGAAGATGTAAAACAGGCGTTGGAAGCTGCTGTGCCTTGTCCCGTCTTTTGTAGCCTGTTTCTTTTTTTTTTTTTTAATTCATGCTGACCCATCACTAATATGTATGAACTAGCTCTACTAAAGCCGGTTAATAAAAAAATGCAGTGCTTCAGGAATGTTAGATCAAAGCGAGACATGAGGTTATGTTTTATTTATTTATTTATTTACTGGCGCACCTACATCGCCCAGAGGTTATTAAGTGCGGGAGTTTCATGAACTGAATACAAATTCTACAAAAATGCAAATAATATAGGCTTAAAATATTTATTAGTGTACACCTAATACGCGTCTTGCAAAACTGAGAAAACACGGGTGAATTGACAGTTTGGTAATTAGGACTATCTCATATGTGAATAGTAAAAGAGAAAAAGGGGGCAAAAACATTTGAGCGGCACTGCGTCTTCTCACACAAATTTGTGACGAAATAAAATATGAATAATTACTAAATATTTTTTTATTTCGACGCCGGTTTTATATGTATAAAATACATTTAAATGCAGTTAAGGTGACAGCATTTCCTCCGTTGGGGAAAAATGGTTTTCATTTGAGATGATTTTTAATATCAATAATGCGAGAAGTAAAACTGCAGTTGCCGTTAACAAAATGAGCAGCACGATTTTCTATATGTTCCAGCTGGATATCACTGCAGTAAATATTAAGAGTACCAGTTTTCGTCGCCATGTTATGTTGCCACCCTGGCAGCACAAGTTGTTCGACAAGGTTGTTCGCATGTTAGTCATGCATCCTCTGGGCGGGGTTGCCAAGTGGAATCGACCAGGCTAAAGTCTGAAAGTAGCGGTGAAACGACATTTTGTACTTGGCGTAAATACCACGTAAAATGAGTCCCTCACGTATATAACCCGTAAAACACACCTTAGACTTTCTCCACATGCAATGGTGGTCGCAGAAAAAAAAAACTAGAAAAAAAAAAATAAGCGAGCAGCGTTCTTCCCCTCAACTTGCAGCTAGAACAGGCGGCCATATGACCTGGAGGCAATTCTACGGCGCCAATGTCAATCAGAGCCACGCGCTGGGGTTGAAAAAGCACAGGACACGGGATGAGTTCCAGACGTTGTTAAGGTTCGGCTGTTTTCGTAATCGAAGCGATGGGGCAGATTACTACTGCTATCGCGAACCCAAATCCAATGCTAATGCAGTGCTCGGGTACAATCTATGAGCCGCATTCAAATATCGTCACAAGGGTACCACATTTCGTCAGTGGGGGACACTGCGACCTCTAAACTACGTTATCAAGTTTTTTCGAAGGAGAGATTGAAAGAAAGCGCTTCGCTTGTTTTCTTGAACTTACACCGAATAAAGAGGTCTTTAGGTCAATGGCATCGCATGCGAGTAAATTTGACTGCCACTATACTCTGTTTACGTTTAAAGGGATTGTCGGGTGACATCCGGAAGTTACTAAGACTTTTGTGCTGGTCACGTAGAAAGGGTCTTTATAATGTCATGTGTGATATTTGTTTCATTAAAAGACGCCCAAATGTTCGTGTTAAATCAAATATGAATGTCAGTACAAAATAAACGCCAAATTTACATGGCTGAGCGTGTCGTAACGTCACAGGTGCGTACAAAGACCATCGTCAAATAGGTGAGTTTCTCTCAATACCGTAAATATGGTCGTTCTTAGATCGAAGTTATTTTACTGAGACAGCACTCTAAAGCTGAGGGGGTTTCTTTGCTTAACGTTTCGCGAGTGCTTCCGCTGTGGCCAACGAAAGCGCTGTGTGTTTTGCAGGTGCAATCTGAGCAGTTGGGCTCTGTTTAAAATTTAGTTACTTGTCTGGCGGAGAAGCAAGTAGTCGAATGATAATTCTAAAAGCAAAGCAAAGGTGCAAAGGCGTTGCAAGTAACGGCGTTACCGGTAACGCGTCCCTTTTTACGGTAACGTTCACTTACTTTTTCAAAACAGTAACATGCAAAGTACTCACATTACTTTGTTCAAGTAACATGTAACGTAGTTTCTTTACACCTTACTTCTTCCCAAGACCTAGAAAAATTACACTTCTATGTTTTTCGTGTTTTGAGGTTCAAGTTAAATGCATTTTTTTTGCATTTTTCTTCGGTGTTTATTTTTAGTTTTTAGGTGAAACCGTAAAAGATGTAAAGTATGTACGTTCTGTTTCTGGAAAGACATAACGTTTTTTTTGTTTTTTTTAATGTGGTGCTTATCGATACCTGCACCGTCAAAACGTGTCATTTCATAATTAAAAAATGAAGGACGATTACGATTACCACTAATGCGAAACTAGAGCGCAGCTCTTGAGGAGGAGGAGGGAGAGTACGAAAGGGAGGGTATGCTACTCCTCCCCCTCAGTACCCTTCCGTCCTCCTCTCCCCTCCTACACCTCCTTTTCCCCTCCTCCCCTTCTTGCCCCTCCACCTCAACTTCGCTCCTCTACTTCTTCTCCCCTTCTCCTCCTCCTCTTTTCCACCTCGCCCTCCTTTCCTCCTCCCATTAATTTTGCCCGCTAAATGTTTTTATAAATTTTACGAAAATGCTCCCACTAAATTTGCTGCTAAATTTAACGGGGAGCCTACCCCGCTAAATTTAGCAGGGCGATCGACGTCACTTGACCCCAGAGCCAATTCAGTTTCCCCGCTAAACTTAGTGGGGGAAAATAACGTCACATAACTTCGTGTCATGTCACTCATGAAGAAATTCAGTTTCTCCGCTGGATTCAGCAGGAAAATTGACGTAATGTGACCCCCACACCAACTGAATTTCCAGCTAAGTTTAGCGGGGCGGTTACGCCACTAAATGCAGAAACGGACACCTAAGAGCTGCGCTCTAAAATGTATCGGAAGAGTAACGTGCGGTACTTTTTATCGGTAGTGGTAACGCGTTCCTTTCATTTGTAACTAACGCGTAACTTATTTCGCTACGTTTTTTCGGTAAAGCTTGCAACGCTGCCTAAAAGCAATGAAAACCAATAGATAATTTGCTATATTATCCAAGCATCAAGGAGAATCCAGGGATTGGTGTACCACGGGCCACACGCGCACGCCTTCCCCGTATAAAATATTCGAGGTAAATGACCAAAATAAAGCGTTGACAAACGCGCGTGCAAGATGCCATTTGTTTTATGTATTTGCTTTAGAAAATACACTACTGCTGAGTTCAGAACGCCCGGCGCGTGGAACACCAATCCCTGCACTCTCCTTGATGCTTGGGTAATATTGCCGCGCGCAGGGGTCACGGACTTCTAGAACTTTCTCGTTTATTCTTGTTCCGGACATAACTTCTATCGTTTATCCCCGCTTATGTTGTTCTAGAAAGTGCGTGTTCATTCTCGCCCCGAGCGCGCTACGCTCGAACCTTCTCCGCCGAATCTTCGAGATAGTGACTCACTCTAGATAAGACGCCGCTCGCGACCTTGTCGAGTCAGTCTCGCCCCAGCGCTCGATCCTGCGGTTTCGCCGACTTCGACGCCTGCGACGCTCTGTTATTATCTTTTGTACTCTTTTATTTTTTGGCACAAGTTCGCCACATTAAACGTTTATTTCTTTCTGTTCATCTATTGTTTTTGGTCACCACCCGTGACATTATTGGTGGAGGTGCGGGGTATTCCATCCTATGCCCGTCAATCGTACCCCTCCAAAGACATCCCGGCCAAGCGACGTGCTCAGCCCCGGAAGGCTACCCTTCGCCGAAGACGCGGAAGCCCGAAGAAGCCGCCGTACCAGAGGTCAGTCCCCTGAATTTGGTCTGCTGCCGGACAAGCCCAGGCCAAAGAAGACGACGATGGCCAACCAGTCGCAGACCCCGGCCGCTCCTGCCTTCATCTACCTGCCCGTCGCACCCCGGACCCCGACGCCTTTCCACGGGGACGCCCACGAAGACGTCGAGGACTGGCTACAACAATACGAGCGAGTGGCCCAGCACAACCAATGGACGGACGAACAGCGCCTGCAGAATCTTTACTTCGCGCTCGAAGGAACGGCCCGGCACTGGTTCGAAAATCGCGAAACTTCCCTGACCTCGTGGACCGCCTGCAAGGATGCGCTGACACGGACATTCACCAACCAGTATCGACGGGAGAGGGCCGAGGACCTTCTTCGAATGAGGACCCAGGGCGCAAACGAGACGATCACCAGTTTTGTTGAGGATGTTCTGCGCCTGGTCGCTCGCGCCGACCCTCAAGCCACCGACGAAAAGAAGCTGCAGATCCTGATGCGAGGCGTAAAGGATGACATTTTCGGTGGTCTTGTCCGCAACCCTCCAGCCACCGTCGAAGATTTCGTCAGGGAAGCTACGAGCATGGAACGTGCCCTCCTCGCAAGAGCCAGCCATTACCATCGGCACTCGAGCATCGCTGCTTCTTCTGCATTGGGCCATGACATCAGCCCTAGCCTCCCCGGCATACGCGACATCATCCGTGAAGTCGTCCGGGAAGAGCTCCGAAAGATGCTCCCCGCTGCAGACAGCCCGTCTTCTCTAAGACTCGCCGAGGTTGTCCGAGAGGAGCTTCACCGAGCCGTCCAGCCTGAAATTTCCACCAACACGACGACGCCAGAGGAACCAACGCTGAGCTACGCCGCCATGGCTCGACGACCGCCGCAAGCTAACCGCCAGACAACGGCACCACACCGACGAGACCCTCCGATGCCACAGTATCCTCGACGTCAGGAAGGACAGGCCCAGTACATCCGTCCGGAGCAACCCTCGACGAGGAAGACCGACGTGTGGCGGACGGCCGACAGGCGACCGCTGTGCTACCACTGCGGTGAGGCCGACCACGTCTATCGAAGGTGCCCCTATCGTCAAATGGGCCTACGAGGGTTTGCGCCAAACGACCCTCGCCCAAGGTACGGTGAACGCCCTCGTGACATTGAAGAATACCTCCGACGACCCCTGTCCCCGGTGCCGACTCGACCCCGAGGTTCCCGTTCGCCTTCGCCACGACGTGCGCTCTCGCCCTTCCGCCGCTCTCGTCGGGACAGCCTATCCCCCCTATCTCGTCGGGAAAACTAAGTGCGGCAACGCCTGGAGGTGGCGTTGCCGAAGACGACCAGAGTAAAGAGCCTCCAAAAACGCCGGAGCGCTCCCACTCCCCCGACGCCACGCATCGCAACGAAGCCACTGCATCGGTGTCCAACAACCTAAATGTTGTTATCGACGGCTACGACGCATCGGCACTCGTGGACACCGGAGCAGACTACTCAGTCATGAGTGGGAAGCTCTCTCGCCGCCTGCGAAAAGTTACGACGCCCTGGGGAGGACCACAAATTCGAACCGCCGGAGGACACCTTATCACGCCTGTCGGAAGTTGCACTGCTCGCGTCGAAATTCACGGCGAAACGTGCCCTGTGAAATTCGTCGTTCTACAAGACTGTTCCAGAGATGTCATTCTCGGCATGGACTTTCTGTGCGAATACGGCGCTGTCATCGACCTGGGTGAGAACAGATTGACGCTGAGGAAGCCTGTTCCGCCTTCAGAGAAACCCCAAAGAGCGTCACCCGCCGTCCGAGTCGCCGCCGACCACGTGAACCTGCCTCCGCGATCAAGTGTTGTCGTACCCGTCGTGGCCGATACAGCTTCCTGCGGCGAAGTTCTTCTCGAGGGAAGCCTCCAATTGCTCCTGGAAAGAGGAATAGGCGTCGCAAGGGGTGTAGCTGAACTTCAGGATGGGCGGACTGTGGCCCTCGTGACCAACTTCCGAAACGAAACGCAACACCTCACGAAAGGTGCAGCCGTGGGCCACGTCGAGGAACTCCGAAACCCCGCCGAAATCACCGCGATTACTGACGAATCCTCGCCGCCTCAGCCAGACAGTGCGTTGCCAGCGCAGCTCGACATTGACTCAAAGCTTCCGGGCCTGAAACGACGGCAGCTGCTTAACCTCGTCGCCGAATACCGCGACTGTTTTGCGACGTCGTCGAAGGTACGCCAAACCGCCGTTGCGAAGCACCGCATCGTTACCGAGGATGACGCACGCCCTGTGCATCGATCGCCGTACCGAGTCTCCGTTAAAGAAAGGGAGGTAATCCAGGAGCAAGTTCAAGAGATGCTGAGAGACGACATAATCCAACCTTCAAATAGTCCGTGGGCCTCGCCAGTCGTGCTGGTTAAGAAGAAGGACGGAACGCTAAGGTTCTGCGTGGACTACCGGCAGCTGAACGCGGTGACGAAGAAAGATGTCTACCCACTCCCCCGCATCGACGACACCCTTGACCGGCTGCGCCACTCTCGATATTTCTCATCGATGGACCTGAAGAGCGGTTACTGGCAGATCGAAGTCGACGAACGGGACCGAGAAAAGACAGCTTTCGTCACGCCGGATGGACTGTACGAGTTCAAAGTGATGCCCTTCGGACTGTGCACGGCGCCAGCAACTTTCCAGCGTGTCATGGACACAGTGCTGGCAGGGCTGAAGTGGCAGAGCTGTCTCGTCTACCTCGACGACGTCGTCGTGTTTTCCTGCGACTTCGACGAGCACTTGCGACGACTCCAAGCAGTTCTCCAAGCCATACGGAGCGCCGGACTCACCCTGAAGCCGTCAAAGTGTCGGTTCGCCTATGACGAACTGAAGTTCCTCGGCCACGTGGTTAGTAACGAAGGCGTCCGCCCAGACCCCGAGAAGACTCGCGCCGTCGCGGCATTCCCAGCGCCGAAAGACAAGAAGGCCGTGCGAAGATTTCTCGGACTGTGTGCCTACTATCGACGCTTCGTTCGGGATTTCGCAAGGATTTCCGCACCGCTCACAAACCTCACGAAGGACGCCCAGAAGTTCGAATGGGCCGAGGAGCAGCAGCAGGCATTCGACGAGCTGAAGCGAAGACTCCAGACTCCTCCTGTCCTAGGACACTTTGATCAGGATGCGGAAACCGAGATTCACACGGACGCTAGTAATGCAGGACTTGGAGCGGTACTGGTTCAAGTGCAAGAAGGAACCGAGCGAGTCATCGCCTACGCAAGTCGGACGCTTTCCAAATCGGAGAGAAATTACTCCACGACTGAAAAGGAGTGTCTTGCGGTCGTCTGGGCAATCACGAAGTTCCGCCCATACTTGTACGGGAGCCCGTTCCGCGTAATCACAGACCACCACTCGCTCTGCTGGCTTGCGAACCTCAAGGACCCTTCAGGACGCCTCGCTCGATGGAGTCTCCGACTACAGGAGTTCAACATGACTGTAGTCTACAAGTCAGGCCGCAAGCACAGCGACGCCGACTGCTTGTCCAGGGCCCCTGTCGAAACACCTTCCGGCAGCAGCGACGACAATGACGACGAGTGCTTCCTAGGAGCAGTGACCAACGACGACCTGGCACGACGTCAACGAAACGATCCTGAGCTGCGCGCATTAATTCAGCACCTGGAAGGGCGCGGGAGTACCGTGCCCCGTGTTTTCTCACGAACCCTGCCGACCTTCGCCATTCGACAAGGTGTACTCTGCAAAGAGAACTTTGGGGACAGTAACTCGCCGTGGCTGCTGGTAATCCCGAGTGACCTTCGAGAGGAGATCTTCCAAGCCTGCCACGACGACCCGACGTCCGGACACCTCGGTTACAGCCGGACACTGGCCCGTATTCGTGAAAAGTATTACTGGCCCAAGCTCCCCAAGACCGTCCACCTATACACACGATCATGCCACGAGTGCCAGCGACGCAAGAAACCTCCGACGAGGCCGGCCGGACTCCTGCAGCCCATTTCTCCTCCAACTGCACCCTTCCAGCAGATCGGAATGGATCTACTTGGTCCTTTTCCGCCTTCGACGTCGGGGAACCGCTGGATCATCGTCGCCACAGATTATCTCACGCGGTACGCCGAAACGAAAGCCCTTCCTTCGGGGACTGCTGTGGAAGTTGCTAAGTTTTTCATTGAGTCCATCGTCCTCCGGCACGGCGCGCCAGAAGTTCTGATTACAGATCGCGGATCATCGTTCATGGCACAGCTGACCCAAGAAATCCTCCGACTCAGTCACACCAGCCACCGTCGTACAACTGCGTACCACCCGCAGACCAACGGGCTGACGGAGCGACTCAACAAGACAATCGCCGATATGATCTCTATGTACGTCGACGTAGAGCACAAGACGTGGGACGAGGTGCTGCCCTACGTCACGTTCGCCTACAATACGGCGGTTCAAGAGACCACTGGATTCACACCCTTCCAGCTGGTACATGGTCGGAAAGTAACGACCATGCTAGACGCGATGCTACCCCATGAGCCAACTGACACTGAGAGCGACGACGCCCAGGTGGTTGCTCAACGGGCCGAAGAAGTCCGCCAGCTCGCCCGACTCCTGATTCAAGACCAGCAGCGCGTCGACGCGGGCCGCTACAACCTTCGTCGCAGGGACGTCCACTTCCAGCCCGGAGACAGGGTGTGGGTATGGACGCCCATCCGCCGCCGCGGCCTCAGTGAGAAACTGCTGAAACGGTACTTTGGACCATACAAGGTACTTCGCCGCCTCGGCGAGCTGAACTACGAGGTGATGCCCGACGGAACACGAACATCTTCACGCCGCCCACCACGACCTGAGGTCGTCCACGTCGTGCGCCTGAAGCCGTACTACGCTCGATAGGACTGTGGATCTTATGTGTTTCAAATGACTCTTCAGTTTGCCGTTCTTTTTATGTGCTTTGTTTTGTTTTGTGTTGCATCGGGGCGATGCACTTTTAAAGGGGGGAGTAATGCCGCGCGCAGGGGTCACGGACTTCTAGAACTTTCTCGTTTATTCTTGTTCCGGACATAACTTCTATCGTTTATCCCCGCTTATGTTGTTCTAGAAAGTGCGTGTTCATTCTCGCCCCGAGCGCGCTACGCTCGAACCTTCTCCGCCGAATCTTCGAGATAGTGACTCACTCTAGATAAGACGCCGCTCGCGACCTTGTCGAGTCAGTCTCGCCCCAGCGCTCGATCCTGCGGTTTCGCCGACTTCGACGCCTGCGACGCTCTGTTATTATCTTTTGTACTCTTTTATTTTTTGGCACAAGTTCGCCACATTAAACGTTTATTTCTTTCTGTTCATCTATTGTTTTTGGTCACCACCCGTGACAATATAGCAATAGGTATATTATTTTCTGAAAGGCAACAGTTTACCAGACATTCCCTTTAGGTTCCGACTACAGCCAATGCCACAAGCACGAGAGCTCGAGGTCGCCGCTTGAAGCCTTCTTCCACAGAACGAGCGTTCGCGCAAGAAATGTTTGTTTCAAAGCCAGCAGCGCGGGCTAGCTTGCGCGTGGCTGCTGTCTCACCTTAAGGGTGAACGGAGTATTGCGCCAATTGACCCCGTAAGTGACTACGTCACAACATGGCGTCTGGGTCCAAACAAACCGTTGCTAGGGACTTTGCTATGGACGAATGCATGGAGACTCCACATGAGGCTAGGTTTTTGCTTACAAGTAAATAATTTTTTTCAAGCAACTCAACTTTTTGATATCTAATTATGAAGATGTTCTTGACGTATCAATGTTGTATTGCAAAGATGAAAGTCATTTCTGAAGTATTACACTCCGCTCTGCTGTGGTAGCTGACGACAAGGTATATTTTCTGGCCTTTGTTGCAGCGGGCGTCTTCATTGAATTGTGTCGGTAAACGAGTGACAAAAAGAAGTGCATCGCCATGGCCGTAGAGGTCCCCGCAATGCGCGTTTTTTTTTTTTTTTTTCTGTGAAGAAGCCAGCTTAGTTCAGAGGGGTGAAAATGCCGTAAAATCAAACCACGTCATGCAGATCATTTACGACGACGACCTGAAGTGCATTACCGGCGTAGTGCAGGCCAGCATGAGAAACAAATCGTAATCCGTCGAGGTAAGTCGTTTGTTATTCTTATTATTATTATTGAGGTTGTCAGGCTATTAAAGAATTACACGTTTATCGCATTTTCGAAGTATTTCGCTTTTTTTTTTTGGTATACATCAAATTTCGTGGGTGTACTCTTTCGGTGAAGATCTCCATCGAAGCCGCGATGCGGGTGCAATTTGTAATAAACTCACCTTAAGTTGTTTATCCAGTTCTTTCGCGCTTTGGGGTCTTGTGGAAATCTGAGTAAACTGCTAGAATCTTTCTCCACAAAATGGTTACAGCCAGGTACGAAGCACCCTCCCATAGCGCGAGTCAGCAAACAAATTTTGGGATCTCAGCCGATCGCCTGAAGTGCTTTTCTCACGGGTGCATTGCGATCTTTTGCAAGCGATCATCTCGATCGACGCTCGGACTTTTGATAAAGCATATTTTGCATCGCACCCCACTATGAATTCTTATAAGTGTCTGAAACTCATTATATTTCAAACAAATGCAATATCAGAATATCGTCTTTATCCTCACGATTCAAACGCCGGCGCCGGCTTGGCCGGCAGGCGTGTGGCAGACGGCCTACTTCTTGCATTCGTCATCTGCTGTAGGCATCTTCAGGACCGGAAGTTGCAGTCGTAAATATTTCAGAAACAATTGATTACCGGCACACTTCTGTCGAAACATATGGCATTCAAGCTGTGATTTTTAGAAGTTTAAATCCTACTCCTGGGGCCGCTTGCTCGAACGAGTTGAGACACAACTTGAGACAGTCTCAGCCGAGACCGAACCTGAGCCACTTGCTCGAAGCGAAACTTAGTCTGGACTTGAGACTGAAACCGAGTCTCTGACTCAACTTGTGTCTCAAGCCGTGAGACAGCCCCGTAGCAAATTAGCTGGCGGCCGATTTAAGACCCAAACTGAGACCCAAACGGAGACCGAAACTGAGACAGTCTCAGCGGTTAGCCACTTGCTCGAAACGAAACTTAGTCTGGACTTCAGACCAAAACCGAGTCTCTGACTCAGCTCTAGTCTCAGATCGTGAGACAGTAACGGAGGACGCTCACTGGCGGTCTCAGAGTAAACAAAATGTCGGACGTGGCCACGGCGGCCACAAGACACCGGCTCCAAACAATCTTCGCCGCATGAATGCACTCCGCGGCACCGTCGGACCGTGTTTTCCAGGACCGATTTCGCCCCCTCGACGCTTCTGACGAGGTTTCGGTTTCGCCGCGACGGCAACATGCGCATCACCGGAGTCTTGGAGGTAAGAAAACAGTCTTATTTCTGACATTCCTCTTCGACTATATGTTACATTTATTAAGCGGCCAGCTGCGAAGTAATTTTGGAGCAATCGAGACTTTTGTTTTCGTCAGTTAAAAGCCTCTTCTGATCAACATGCAGCGCCGTCATTGCGTCCTCAAAACGTTGTGTAGTGGTCCTTCCCCAAACTCTCTCTATTTTTTATTGTCTTTGGTGTGGCACGGTCTTTCGTATCACGGTGAATTTCTCATTACGAAAACAGTTTTGAAATAACGAGTTTCACAACTTGTCACTGGAAACAGCTGGTGGATACTTGAGTGAGTTTTGAAAAAGAGCAGATTCTTCAAAACAGTAGCGAATGACATGTATTGATCATATCTCGCGGCAAGCTTCGTTCTTTTGAGGACTATATCGGCAATGGAAACTTCTATAGTAGGTATTCAACTGACGGTGTAAACCACGTTTGCTCCTTCGGGTGGTCAACAGCAGCGGAACTCCCCGAACTGCAGCAGAAGTTTTACGCCATGGGCGTCTTTCCGGGCGTCGTCGGAGTCATCGACGGCACCCACGTTCGGATCCAAGGGCCGCCGTGCACGAGGAACTGTTCGTGAACAAGCACTACGGTCACTCCATCAACGTACAGCTGTTTGTGGACGCGCGCTCGAGGATCCTGAATGTGGTGCCATGTGACCCGGAAGCATCCACGATTCCTACGTGCTGTCGCAGAGCAGTGACGGGGAGAACGTCGCGACGGGCGCGTACGGCGGCCTCCTAATAGGCCATTGCGGCTACCCGTGCAGGGCGTGGGTGATAGCGCCTTCCCGATCGCCAACTGCGCCAGTGGAGTGTGCGTACAACCAGGCTTACGGAACAACACGGTTTGTAATCGAAAGGTTGGTGTTATGGAGAGCTGCGTTCAGAAAAACTGTGTCTGTGAGATGTCTCAGAGCTACCTTTTTCTAAAGCGCAAAGGGCACGCTGCGCATTGAATAGCCAGGCTATGAACAAACTGGTTTATGTGCACAGTGTACCCTAAGATAGCCACCATGCCAGGTTGTAGATAAAATTTGATTGTAGCCAGACTGCACCGAATGCCAAACAGCAGCAGTATCATGGGGCCTGGCAAAAGAACTGCTGAGTACAGTTGTATCGAGCATCACAATAAGTGGAGTCAAGGGTTCTGTTTGTTGTTGTTACCCCACAGACAATGAACTGAAACACCCGATCCTGACTTCTCTGTGTCCATGATCCTCACAGGTCCAATTACCTCAGTTTGTTAGATTTATAGCTTTTGGGTACATCACGCTGTTTTCTGTTCTAAAGGGTGCGGTACGTTCCGAGTATCTTAATTTTGCGCCTCCGTCAATGAGCTTTCGACTTTTGCCGGTAAGAAATAATTGCAAACCTAGAAGCGTGACCATATTAAGAGACACTCTGCGTTTCTTACGCTGTCAGACACGATAATGACGACGTTAATATTTCTGATGCCAATGTGGGGTCAACTTTCTGTGGAAATACCAACGAGGTAGAGGGGCTTAGAGCGATAAACCGGGGTTCAGGTCTGCACTCGAAAGTGACCCCCATAAGGAGGCTGCCATTGTACGCAAATGTGACCACTCTTCACATGACCAACCCAAATACGTGACGTCAAAGAAAAGATGGCAGCGCCCATGGAATGCGGGGGCCGTTAGAGAACTGGGCGACTTGATCCGAGGAGAGGAACGCGAATCGCGGCATAGGACCGGTTTAATACCATTTCTACGTTTTTCTTGCTCTCTCACGTAGGTATAACATGAGAATTCCACAGCCCGCGTCTTTTCGTCGGGTTTTCGCTCGTAGTTGACGTGATTCTCGCGAAAGAGTAATACAAAATGAGCCGCACGTTGGTCGGTAATCGCCAAGCGTTGTTTGAACGTCAGTTGAACATCACAGGTTTGCTGTGTGCATCACGCGTGGAAGAACAATTTTGGAACGACAGCAAGCAACTCAAGTCCACTGGAGAAACCCTGTCGGGATTTATTGCAGTCGCCAAATCACCCTGCCGTCGCAGTCTTCCACCGGAACAGAGCAGCTTCTTTGGACTTCACGATGCGTGCCTTGTAGCGAGTTCGGTGAGTGGTTTCTGTCCGCCAGTATCCCATTGGTGCGAACTCTTCTTTCTTCGGCTGCTACAAAGCTCTGTGTTTCCCGGAATGGACGCGATGGTGCCGTGCAAAGTGTCTCGACTGCCGTTGGGTCGCCTCAGCAAGTCGCCAAATCGCCTAGTCCTCCACCGGAACGACGCAGCTTCTTTGGGCTTCACGACGCGTGCCTTGTAGCGAGTTTGGTGCGAGTCTTTTGTCTGCCCGTGTCCCTTTAGTGCAAACACTTCTTCCTTCGGCTGCCCCAAAGCTCTTTGTTTCCCGGAATAAACGCAATGGTGCCGTGCAGAGTGTCTCGACTGCTGTTGTGTCCGCCTCGGCCAGACGCAAAATCGCCAAGTCTTCCACTGCAACGAAGCAGCATCTCTGCACTTCACAACGCGTGACTTGCAGCGAGTTTGGTGCGAAGTTTCTGTCTGCCCGTCTCCCATCAGTGCAACCTCTTCTTCCTTCGGCTGCCCCAAAGCTCTATGTCTCCTAAAATGGATGCAGTGGTGCCGTGCAGAGTGTCTCGACTGCCGTTGTGTCCGCCTCGGCCAGACGCCATATCGCCAAGTCTTCCACTGGAACGAAGCAGCTTCTCTGCACTTTACGACGCGTGACTTGCAGCGAGTTTGGTGCGAGGTTTCTGTCTGCCCGTGTCCCATCAGTGCGAATTCTTCTTCTTTCGGCTGGCCTAAAGCTCTGTGTCTCCCAAAAAGGATGCAGTGGTGCCCTGCAGAGTGTCTCGACTGACGTGTCCGCTTCAGCCAGACGCCAAGTCTTCCACTGGAACGAAGCAGCTTCTCTGCACTTCACGATGCATGCCTTGTAGCGAGTTCGGTGAGAGGTTTCTGTCTGCCAGTGTCCCTTTGGTGCGAACTCCTCTTTCTTCAGCTGCTACAAAGCTCTGTGTTTCCCGGAATGGACGCGATGGTGCCGTACAGAGTGTCTCGACTGCTGTTGTGTCCGCCTCGGCCAGATGCCAAATCGCCAAGTCTTCCACTGGAACGAAGCAGCTTCTCTGCAATTCACGACGCGTGACTTGCAGCGAGTTTGGTGCAAGGTTTTTGTCTGCCCGTCTACCATTAGTGTGAAGTCTCCTGAAGGCTGACCGTTGGCCGAGTGTGTTTGTGCACTACAGCTTGGAGTATGTGGAGCCAAAGCTCACACCACAGAACCCAGATGTCTGGTGTTCAATCCCAACCTCTGCCCATTTTGATGTCAATGAGCATTGCATCGGCGTCCAGTCGTATTTCCCTACTGCGTAATGCTTGTTAAAGACCCCTAGACTAGCAGTGGTGCTGCACTAGCTAAACTTGTCATCTAAGCATAGATGCTGCCGTCCATTGGGGCTAAGTGACTTCCCTCTGTCTAAACATACAAAACACCACTCTTCTCCCCTTTCTTCGGACGAATGCTGGTGGCCGTTGAGCTGTCACAATCTCTGGTCAGTCAAACTATGAAGGCCTCTTGGTCTCTCTGAACATCGTAGCTTGTAAAGATTCAGAGGCGGTAAAAATGTTTCAGAAGTTGCTTTTTTCTGAAATCATGTTTCTTTTGGTGTGTCCCACCACGTCTTTATGTATGCATTCTGTTGAAGAGAAAAAGTTCTTAGTGCTTCTTCCTCGGTGCTCTAATGCAGCCATGGCCTTGTTACTGCCCTCGAGAGATGACCAACTTCGTGAAAAGCTGTCGGAAAACCACCCTCTTTCAGCAGCGCTTTGCTGATGGCACATGTGGTGTATTTGCAGCTTGAAGTTGTACCCCAGCATTGTCTTCATCATGATAGCACAGTGGGAGTATGATCAGTTGTCTGAGCGAGAAATGGATGATCAAACCTCCTGAAAAGTGGGGTCTTGGGGGCAATGCCAATTGTCTCAGTCTGCAGCTTTGGGAGCCAGTTTCGGCCTCTTTTGGCCACCTTGTCGAAGGTTCGCCGAAGCACCTTTTTTTTCTATAGTGCACAAGTGCAGGACATTCTGGGTGAGGCTGTGGAGGCCACCAGCATCTTCGGCAAGCACCAGTCCACGTTTGTCGCTTGTGACCAGCACAATCATGGAGCATTCTGGACACTTGGTTACTTTGGAAAAGTTTACGGCCACCTTCCCTGCGATAAACTCAACAACAGACTCAGCAAACTGAGAAAGTGGCGTGTAGGAATTTGTCTCGTGGGTGCCTTCACCTGTGGCAGCTTCAATCTCTTGATTGGACTTGCTGGTGGCAACCTGACGAGCTGACAAGGAGTGTTGCGGTGCCGTCGACCTGGCAGTTGCCTCGGGTTGAGGGCTGGACATTGGCGACCAGGCACTTCCTATAGGCAGAGCGGAACTCGAGTGTTGTTGGGTTGTCGTTGTTGCCCGTCTTGTTATGCACAGTCGCAAAGAACAGCTCCAGGTGGTCCTGGCTGAGCTTCCTCGTCAGCAGGCACCTGAGTGGTGGACTTGGGCCCCAGACCAGGTCTTCAGCGAGGCCCTTATTGGACTCCAGGACGAGCCGGAAGCCGAGGATTGGAGTCTTCCTTGCTCCTTGACTCAGTGGCTGGCCCGTGAAGTCCTTCAAGCCTCGGAGGCAGTGTAAAGCCTGGTCAATGCGTGTCAGCATGGCGTTCTTGTTGACGGCTCGAATGGGGGCCTTGCTTCCATGACCAAGTGGGTGACAGGAGTTGCTCAGGTCGAAGATGTTGTCGACTGCTGCTGCAAACTCTGTGGTGGCCTCCACTCCCTCGAAGCCTCGAATGCCCTTCTCCTTACAATACAGCAAGGCACAGCTCACTGACCGACTCAGGGTTTGGGCCGCCAGGGAGACCTTCATTTTTTTTTGCGCTGGAAATCAATGTGTTTCTTGCTTAGCTTGTTGGCAGCATGAAGGCCCTCTCGTTGCTGCAGGCTGTCCAGGGCCTCGAGATATTTTCATGCGACGACCCTACCTGCCCCATCCCTGATGCATTGCTTCTCGGCGAGCACGTTGCGCATTAGTTTCAGCATGTGGCAGGCATCCAAGAGTCCATACACCCTCCTGGAGGGGTCAGAAGGGTTGGAAAACCAGTTTTCAGCGGCGGAGCAAAGCACACTCCAAGTGCTGTCAACATGGAAATGTTGCAGTTGGTGCCGTCGCATGTCACGCTGATGCACTCTGCTCCGGCCTCCTCCAGCTTGGTGATATACTGGCGCACAAGGTTGGCCCGAATGTTGCCATGCAGGCCATCAATGAGGGCAGAGCCCGATGGGATTTTCCAGCTTTTGTTGACTGCGACTGCCAGAAACACAAGTGCATGCTTGGCATAGGCGACGCAGTCGTTGTTGAGGATGCCGTGGCCCAGGTCACAGTACCCGATGACCTCTTTGCCATCCCAATCGACTTGTTTCTTGATGCTCATCTCGTCAACCATCAAGCTGACTAGAACTCGTCCCTTCTGAACTTCTTGTGTTACTCTGTTGAATGACTCCCTGGTGAAGCCTGGGTTTCCATCGATCACCACGGCCCATTTGCGAAGAGCACTTGCGTGTGGCAGCCCAACGTGCTTCCGCAGGAACTTGTATGCTTTTGCCGAGTAAAAGTGTACCGTGAGGGCAAACTTGCGCACATCCTCTGCGTACATGTTCTTTGGTTTCCTGGATCTCCTCAGGACAAGGTTGCGCATCTTGTCTGTGAAGATGTCAACGATGTTGACTGCTGACCCAGGAAGCCTCCTTCTCAGCTCTCGGAGAAGGACGTTCAGCTTTTCTATCCTGGCCGTCTTTCTGTTGACCTTCTTCTTTGCCTGTTTAAGCAATTTTCTCGCCCTCTGCAGCTTCCGCCTATTGCTACGCAGAAGATCCCTGTGCTGTCGTGGCGATACAACTGAATAGTTGTGATCACCGGAACAAGCGTGGCGCCACACACATATCTTCGAGCGTGGCATCAGGTGTTGACTCCGCACTGCTTCCAGGTCCAGTCGCAGCGCTGGCTTCGTGACACCCCACAGACAGATATTCGGGAATGGTCTCGAGTGTCGACTTAGCAGTGCTTCCCGGTCCAGTGGCGGCGCTGGCTTCTGGAGCCTCCCCGGAGCTTGGTAGAGTGGTCGACGAGCCAGGCTGCCTCTCCATAGGAGAAGACCTGCCAGCAGAAAAAAACAAAAACAAAAACGGAATCACTACAGTTTACCTAATCTTGGGCAGCTCTCTTGGTGCATAATTTTTGTCTTGGCAATGCGGAGCGCAGGTTCATCGACTTCTTTTGCAGGGGTTGTGGTGGCGTCGGAACGTCAAGCTTTGATTGGTTGTAATTAAAGGATAGTCGGCAGACTAGAAGGCATCTTGCTTTGAGGGCTAGCCACTACTCTTCGATTAGAGCCAATCAGAACTTGGCGTTTTGACGTCACCACAACCCCTGCAAAAGAAGCAGACATACTTGCACTCCGCATATCATATCTGCCGTAAGATTAGAACTGGTGTTCCTTGCCACAAGCCAGAAAGTTAGCTTCACATATTTCTTTTATTAACCCAGCTGCAACGACTCCCTAGAAATATATACATGTCACACCAGATAGGAAGTTTGCCAATACAGCCATTTTTATTGGATATTGACATGAGTTTTCTTTTTGCCTTTGACAATGTGCGTCCAGGATTAAAATTGCATTACCTAGTTGCCTAAAATATTATATTTTCCTCTCCGTCTCTATGTTCAACTGCTGTTCTAGGTATTTTTATAGTGTTGCCAAGGTAAAATCTGAGCGTGATAGTATGTTTACGAAGCAGCCACCCATCGTTGTAATCAGTATGTTTTTCTCAGGCAAATAAAAGTGATCTGCAGCAATGTACCTGTGCCTTTGCTTGCGTTGCTGGCGCTGAAGAGTGCCCACATGAGACTGTGCTCGTTGTCGTTTCCGAGGTGATTGTTCGGACGTGCGTGCTGGAAAGTCGAACTTCGTCAGCACACCTCCTTTTCGGAGGTATCTCTTGTATCTCTTGCTGCCCAGCTGGTGAAAGCAGTCATCCTGAAAGTGTGCTGACTACAACTTGGAGTACTTGGTGGGTGTCCAGTCTTCGCAAGGCATTTCCTCCATCCACGCCCTCAAAAGTTCTGGATCTCCCAATGGGAACCTGTGACAGTATAGGAAAGTGTGGGTGGTGAAGTATCGAGAAAGCAATTTCCAAAACTATGTAAGTTTTTTTGTTTTTTTTTTTTGCTTTGCAGAATACATAAAAAAGTACTAATACCTCTGGTCAAGACGTGAACCCTCTTGATAAGTGTACAAAAAACGTTTTCTTTTATAGGGTTATTTGAGCTGCTCACTTTTAGGAAACTACTATAGGATAATGGTTATGTGTTGGTTTTACTACTAATATCACCTTCCTCTGGGTAGTTGCCATTAGATAAGAACGCCATACTTTCGAAGACAATCAATTCCCTTCTCTGGATGCATGAAAGTAAGTGAAGAAATCAAACATGTTTTCAGCATAGTGCAAGTTGTATTAAGATGCTTTCCCCAGAGAGCACGCTTGCAGCTCCTCATGAATGCGGGCTGTCTAGTCCGCTGCAACTCAAGGAGGTAGGGCGAGGGTGAGAATGGCCGGGGAGGAGGAAGCAGACAAAACGGTAAAGAGAGAAGGAGGTTTTCTTCTCTCTTCTCCAGCGTTCCGTCTGCTTCCTCCTCTCTTCTTCAGCGTTCCGTCTGTTTCCTCCTCCCCCGCATGTCTTACCCTCGCCCTACCTTCTCGAGCTGCAAAAGACTATAGATAGTTTAGCACGGTAGTACTTGTTAAAAAAATACGCGCAAAACGAAACATGTTTAGAATATTTGCATAGCCTCCAGAGCATTATGTAGCCATAATGTAGTAAAATTTAACTTACCCGTGAAACGTTACCTCCGAGTTCTGCTTACCCCTGTTGGTGCAGGTAATAGCAGCACACGAGTTTGTTTGTTTCATTTTGCGTGTACCGGTTATTTTACTGAATTAACGAAGTAAGAGAGCACGATCGATGTTTGAACCGAAAAACAAACAACAAAAGTCGTCTGCTATATTCAGGGACAGTGTATGTATCGGAAGGTAGGTGGTGTGCTCAGACAAAATAATTTCTTAAAATAAATTTTTACCGCTACAAAACCATGTAATGCAGGCATTAGAAAAATGTTCACACAGATAATAAAAAAACGTTGTGCGCTTTGAGAACTTTTGCGCGCGCAATAAATTCGTCTGCTTCATCGGCCCGCATTGGGTTTCATCCCGAATTCATTGAACACTTCCCTGTATCTGCGTGACGCGGTTTTGAAGCGGAAATAAGTTATTCTAAAAAGTGACAATACCCCATAACACGAGTACAGAGAGTGTTTACTGAATTATGGATGAAACACAAAGCGGGCCGATGAAGCAGACGAATTTTTTGCGCGCGCAGAAATCTCAAAGCGCAAAATGTTTTTTTTTTCTCTTTTGTTACAATTTTTAATGGCCCCGTTACATTATCTTGTTGTGGTAAAAATCTATTTTAGGAAATAATTCTGACTGAGCACACCACCTCAACCTTTTGATACAGATACTGTCTCTCAACAAAGCAGACGACTTTTGGTGCGTTTTTTTTTCATTTCATACCTCGATCGTCGCCTCGTCTTGCTCTCTTAAGGCTGAACCGCACGTAAGTGATTTGGCGAGCAACGTGACAAGCGACGGCGACAGCGACGAGAGTCAGCGACGAAGATTGCTCACTGTCGCTCGTAGCGTCGCTCTGTTTTTTGAATATCAATAAAATGTCTCTCATCGCGTTGATCGCTTGCTCCCGTCGCTTTCTTGCAGTTTGCCTCGACGCACGACTGACCGAGCGACAGCGAAGCCGGTCGCCATCGCTTATCTCGTCGCTCGCCAAATTGCTTACATGTGATTTCACACATCAAGCAGGGAAGACATGAGCGCGACAAAAACCGGCGCCGCGCGGCGATTCCCATAGAAACAGCCCAGGACGCTGTGACGTTGACCTATGCCAAGCCGCCACGTCACAGCGTCCGCGGAAGTTGCCATGGAAACTACCGCGCGGCGCTTGTTTTTTTCACTCATGTGGTTTTTTGGTTTACTTCGAATTGCCAATTTGGTGAATTAACGAGTAGACGCAAAAGCAAACAAACATGCCGAACACGTGTGCTGCTATGACCTGCACCAACAGGGGTAGGCAGAACTCGGCGGTCACGTTTCACGGGTAAGTTAAATTTTACAAGAGTTCGTCGCAACTCAAGAAGGTAGGGAAGGTAGGGCGAGGAAAAGGAAGGCCTGGGAGAAGGAAGCAGACGGAACGCTGGAGAGAGAAAGTGGTTTCGCCCTCATTTCTTCAGCGATCCGTCTGCTTCTTCTTCCTTTCCCTCGCCCTACTTTCTTGGGTTGCAACTGACTATACATTATGGTTACACAATGCTCTGCTGGCTATGCAAAGTTCAGAGCATGTTTTGTTTCGCGCGTATTTTTTTAAGCACCTTAGGTAGGGCGAAGGTAAGACATAGCCAGGGGGAGGAAGCAGACGGAACCCTGGAGAAGGGAGGAGGAAACCTCCTCCTCTCTTTAGCGTCCTTCTGCTTCCTCCTTCACGGCCATCTTCACGTCGCCCTTCTTGAGTTGCAACGGCTGCAAGCGTGCTCTGTGGGGAAAGCACCTTAATACAACCTGCATTATGCTGGAAGCATGTTTGATTTCTTCACTTACTTTCATGCATCCAGAAGGGGGAATTGATTGTCTTGGAAAGTATGGCATTCTTATCTAATGGCAACTCTCCAGAGGAGGGTGATATCAGTAGTAACACCAACACGTAACCATTATGCTATAGTAGTTTCCTAAACGTGAGCAGCTCAAATAACCCTATAAAAGAACAAGTTTTTTGTACATTTATGAAGAGGGTTCACGTCTTGACCAGAGGTATTAGTACTTTGTTTACGTATTCTGAAAAGAAAAAAAACTTTTATAGTTTCCGAAATTTTTTTTCTGATACTTCACCACCCACACTTTCCTATACTGTCACAGGTTCCCATTGGGAGATCCAGAACTTTTGAGGGCGTGGATGGAGGAAATGCCTTGTGAAGACTGGACACCCACCAGGTACTCCAAGTTGTGCTCAGCGCACTTTGAGGATGACTGCTTTCACCAGCTGGGCAGCAAGAGGTACCTCCGAAAAGGAAGTGTGCCAACGAAGTTCGACCCTCCGGCACGCACGTCCGAACGGTCACCTCGGAAACGACAACGAGCACAGTCTCATGTGGACACTCTTCAGCACCAGCAATGCAAGCAAAGGCAGAGGTACATTGCTGCAAATCACTTTTATTTGCCTGAGAAAGACATACTGATTACTACGATGGGAGGTTGCTCCATACACATACTATCACGCTCAGATTTTACCTTGGCAACGCTAAAAATACCTAGAACAGCAGCAGAACATACAGACGGAGAGGAAAATATGATATTTTAGGCAACTAGGTAATGCAATTTCAATCCTGGACGCACATTGTCAAAGGCAAAAAAAACCAAAAAACCATGTCGATATCCAATAAAAATGGCCGTATTGGCGAACTTCCTATCTGGTGTGACATGTATATATTTCTAGGGAGTCGTTGCAGCTGGGTTAATAAAGGAAATATGTGAAGCTAACTTTCTGGCTTGTGGCAAGGAACACCAGTTCTAATCTTACGGCAGATATGTTATGCGGAGTGCAAGTATGTCTGCTTCTTTTGCAGGGGTTGTGGTGACGTCAAAACGCCAAGTTCTGATTGGCTCTAATCGAAGAGTAGTGGGTAGCCCTCAAAGCAAGATGCCTTGTAGTCTGCCGACTATCCTTTAATTACAACCAATCAGAGCTTGGCGTTCCGACGCCACCACGACCCCTGCAAAAGAAGTCGATGAACCCGCGCTCCGCATTGCCAAGACAAAAATTATGCACCAAGAGAGCTGCCCTGTTTAAGATTAGGTGAACTGTTGTGATTCCGTTTTTTTTTTTTTTTTTTTGTTTTTTTTGCTGGCAGGTCTCCTCCTCCGGAGAGGCAGCCTGGCTCCTCTACCACTCAACCAAGCCCTAGGGAGGCTCCAGAAGCCAGCGCCGCCACTGGATCGGGAAGCAGTGCTAAGTCGACACTCGAGACCATGCCCGAACATCTGTCTGTGCGGTGTCACGAAGCCAGCACTGCCACTGGACCTGGAAACAGTGCGGAGTCAACACCTGATGCCACGCTCGAAGATGTGTGTGTGCGGCGCCACGCTTGTTCCGGCGATCACAACTATTCAGCTGTATCGCCACGACAGCACAGGGATCTTCTGCGTACCACTAGGCGGAAGCTGCAGAGAGCGAGAAAATTGCTTAAGCAGGCAAAAAAGAAGGTCAACAGAAAGACGGCCAGGATAAAGAAGTTGAACGTCCTTCTCCGAGAACTGAGAAGGAGGCTTCCTGGCTCAGCAGTCAACATTGTTGACAACATCTTCACAGACACGATGCGCAACCTTGTCCTGAGGAGATCCAGGAAACCAAACAACATGTACGCAGAGTATGTGCGCAAGTTTGCCCTCACGGTGCACTTTTACTCGGCAAAAGCATACAAGTTTCTGCGGAAGCACGTCAGGCTGCCACACCCGAGTGCTCCTCGCAAATGGGCAGCGGTGATCGATGGAAACCCAGGCTTCACCATGGAGTCATTCAACAGAGTAACACAAGAAGTCCAGAAGGGACGACTTCTAGTCAGCTTGATGGTTGACGAGATGAGCATCAAGAAACAAGTCGATTGGGATGGCAAAGAGGTCATCGGGTACTGTGACCTGGGCCACGGCATCCTAAACAACGACTGCGTCGCCTATGCCAAGCATGCACTTGTGTTTCTGGCGGTCGAGTCAACAAAAGCTGCAAAATCCCATTGGGCTATGCCCTCATCGACGGCCTGGACGGAAACATTCGGGCCAACCTTGTGCGCCAGTATATCACCAAGCTGGAGGAGGCCGCAGCAGAGTGCATCAGCGTGACGTGCGACGGCAGCAACTGCAACATTTCCATGTTGACAGCACTTGGAGTGTGCTTTGGCCCGCCGCTGAGAAGCTGGTTTCCCAACCCTTCTGACCCCTCCAGGAGGGTGTATGGACTCTTGGATGCCTGCCACATGCTCAAACTAATGCGCAACCTGCTCGCCGAGAAGCAATGCATCAGGAATGGGGCAGGTAGGGTCGTCGCCTGGAAATATCTCGAGGCCCTGGACAGCCTGCAGCAACAAGAGGGCCGTCATGCTGCCAACAAGCTGCGCAAGAAACACATTGATTTCCAGCGCCAAAAATTGAAGGTCTCCCTGGCGGCCCAAACACTGAGTCGGTCAGTGAGCTGTGCCTTGTTGTTTTGCAAGGAGAAGGGCATCCGAGGCTTCGAGGGTGTGGAGGCCACCGCAGAGTTTGCAGCAGCAGTCGACAACATCCTCGACCTCAGCAACTCCTGTCACCCCCTTGGACGTGGAAGCAAGGCCCCCATTCGAGCCGTCAACAAGGACGCCATGCTGAAACGAATTGACCAGGCTTGACACTACCTCCGAGGCTTGAAGGACTTCACGGGCCAGCCACTGAGTCAAGGAGCAAGGAAGACTCCAATCCTCGGCTTCCTGCTCGTCCTGGAGTCCATTAAGGGCCTTGCTGAAGACCTGGTCTGGGGCCCAAGCCCACCACTCAGGTGCCTGCTGACGAGGAAGCTGAGCCAGGACCACCTGGAACTGTTCTTTGCGACTGTCCGTAACAGGACGGGCAAAAACGACAACCCAATGGCACTCGAGTTCCGCTCTGCTTATAGGAAGTGCCTGGTCGCCAATGTCCAGTCCTCAACCCGAGGCAACTGCCAGGTTGACGGCACCGCAACACTCCTTGTCAGTTCGTCAGGTTGCCGCCAGCAAGTCCAGGCAAGAGATGAAGCTGCCACGAGCGAAGGAACCCATGAGACCACCTCCTACCAGCCACTTTCTCAGTTCGCTGAGTGCGTTGTCGAGTACATCGCAGGGAATGTGGCGGTAAACTTTGCAAAAGTAACCAAGTGTCCGGAATGCTCCAGAATTGCGCTGGTCACAAGCGACAAACGTGGTCTGGTGCTTGCCAAAGACGCTGGTGGCCTCGACAGCCCTTCCCAGGACGTCCTGCACTTGAGCACAATAGCGGAAAAGGTGCTTCGGCGAAACTTCGACAAGGAGGCCAAAAGGGGCCGAAACTGGCTTCTAAAGCTGCAGGCGGAGACAATCGGCATTGCCTCGAAGACCCCTCTTTTTAGGAGGTGTGATCATCTGTTTCTCGCTCAAACGATTGACCATCACTCCCACTGTGCTATCATGATGAAGACAATGCTGGAGTACTACTTCAAGCTGCGGATACATCACATGTGTCGTCAGCAAAGTGCCGCTGAAAGAGGGGTGGATCTCCGACAGCTTTTCACGAAGTTGGTCATCTTTCGAGGGCAGTAACAAGGCCATGGCTGCATTACGGCACCGAGGAAGAAGCACTAAGGACTTTCCCTCTTCAACAGAATGCATACATAAAGACGTGGTGGGACACACCAAAAAAACATGATTTCAGAAAAAAGCAACTTCTGAAACACTTTTACCGCCTCTGAATCTTTGCAGGCTACGAAGTTCAGAGAGACCAAGAGGCCTTTATAGTTTGACTGACCAAAGATTGTGACAGCTCAACGGCCACCAGCATTCGCCCGAAGGAAGGGGAGAAGAGTGGTGTTTTGTATGTTTAGACGGAGGGAAATCACTTAGCCCCAATGGACGTCAGCATCTCTGCTTAGATGACAACTTTAGCCAGTGCAGCACCACTGCTAGTCTAGGGGTCTTTAATAAGCATTACGCAGTAGGGAAATACGACTGGACGCCGGTGCAATGCTCATTGACATCAAAATGGGCAGAATTTGGGATTGAACACCAGACATCTGGGTTCTGTGGTTTGAGCTTTGACTGCACATACTCCACGCTGTGGTGCACAAACACACTCGGCCAACGATAAGCCTTCAGGAAACTTCACGCGAATGGGACACGGGCAGACAGAAACCTTGCACGAAACTCGCTGCAAGTCACGCGTCGTGAAGTGCAGAGAAGCTGCTTCGTTCCAGTGAAAAACTTGGTGATTTGGCGTCTGGCCGAGGCGGACACAACGGCAGTGGAGACACTCTGCAGGGCACCACTGCATTCATTTTGGGAGACACAGAGCTTTAGGGCAGCCGAAGGAAGAAGAGTTTGCACTGATGGGACACGGGCAGACAGAAACCTCGCACCAAACTCGCTGCAAGTCACGCGTCATGAAGTGCAGAGAAGCTGCTTCGTTCCAGTGGAAGACTTGGTGATTTGGCGTCTGGCCGAGGCGGACACAACGGCAGTGGAGACACTCTGCAGGGCACCACTGCATCCATTTTGGGAGACACAGAGCTTTAGGGCAGCTGAATGAAGAAGAGTTTGCACTGATGGGACACGGGCAGACAGAAACCTCGCACCAAACTCGCTGCAAGTCACGCCTCGCGAAGTGCAGAGAAGCTGCTTCGTTCCAGTGGAAGACTTGGTGATTTGGCGTCTGGCCGAGGCGGACACAACGGCTGTCGAGATACTCTGCAGGGCACCAATGCATCCATTTTGGGAGACACAGAGCTTTAGGGCAGCCGAAGGAAGAAGAGTTTGCGCTGATGGGACGCGGGCAGACAGAAACCTCGCACAAAACTCGCTGCAAGTTACGCGTCGTGAAGTGCAGAGAAGCTGCTTCGTTCCAGTTGAAGACTTGGTGATTAGGCGTCTGGCCGAGGCCGACACAACGGCTGTCGAGATACTCTGCAGGGCACCAATGCATCCATTTTGGGAGACACAGAGCTTTAGGGCAGCCGAAGGAAGAAGAGTTTGCACTGATGGGACACGGGCAGACAGAAACCTCGCACCAAACTCGCTGCAAGTCACGCCTCGTGAAGTGCAGAGAAGCTGCTTCGTTCCAGTGGAAGACTTGGTGATTTGGCGTCTGGCCGAGGCGGACACAACGGCAGTGGAGACACTCTGCAGGGCACCACTGCATTAATTTTGGGAGACACAGAGCTTTAGGGCAGCCGAAGGAAGAAGAGTTTGCACTTATGGGACACGGGCAGACAGAAACCTCGCACCAAACTCGCTGCAAGTCACGCGTCGTGAAGTGCAGAGAAGCTGCTTCGTTCCAGTGGAAGACTTGGTGATTTGGCGTCTGGCCGAGGCGGACACAACGGCAGTGGAGACACTCTGCAGGGCACCACTGCATCCATTTTGGGAGACACAGAGCTTTAGGGCAGCCGAAGGAAGAAGAGTTTGCACTGATGGGACACGGGCAGACAGAAACCTCGCACCAAACTCGCTGCAAGTCACGCCTCGTGAAGTGCAGAGAAGCTGCTTCGTTCCAGTGGAAGACTTGGCGATTTGGCGTCTGGCCGAGGCGGACACAACGGCTGTCGAGATACTCTGCAGGGCACCAATGCATCCATTTTGGGAGACACAGAGCTTTAGGGCAGCCGAAGGAAGAAGGGTTTGCACTGATGGGACGCGGGCAGACAGAAACCTCGCCCCAAACTCGCTGCAAGTTACGCGTCGTGAAGTGCAGAGAAGCTGCTTCGTTCCAGTTGAGGACTTGGTGATTAGGCGTCTGGCCGAGGCAGACACAACGGCTGTCGAGATACTCTGCAGGGCACCAATGCATCCATTTTGGGAGACACAGAGCTTTAGGGCAGCCGAAGGAAGAAGAGTTTGCACTGATGGAACACGGGCAGACAGAAACCTCGCACCAAACTCGCTGCAAGTCACACCTCGTGAAGTGCAGAGAAGCTGTTTCGTTCCAGTGGAAGACTTGCCGATTCGGCGTCTGGCCGAGGCGGACACAGCGGCGGTCGAGATACGCTGCAGGGCACCACTGCATCCACTTTGGGAGACACAGATCTTTAGGGCAGCCGAAGGAAGAAGAGTTTGCACTGATGGGATAGGGCAGACAGAAACCTCGCACCAAACTCGCTGCAAGTCACGCCTCGTGACGTGCAGAGAAGCTGCTTCGTTCCAGTTGAAGACTTGGTGATTAGGCGTCTGGCCGAGGCAGACACAACGGCTGTCGAGATACTCTGCAGGGCACCAATGCATCCATTTTGGGAGACACAGTGCTTTAGGGCAGCCGAAGGAAGAAGAGTTTGCACTGATGGGACACGGGCAGACAGAAACCTCGCACCAAACTCGCTGCAAGTCACGCGTCGTGAAGTGCAGAGAAGCTGCTTCGTTCCAGTGGAAGACTTGCCGATTCGTACTCTGGCCGAGGCGGACACAACGGCTGTCGAGATACTCTGCAGGGCACCACTGCATCCATTTTGGGAGACACAGAGCTTTAGGGCAGCCGAAGGAAGAAGAGTTTGCACTGATGGGACACGGGCAGACAGAAACCTCGTACCAAACTCGCTGCAAGTCACGCGTCGTGAAGTGAAGAGAAGCTGCTTCGTTCCAGTGGAAGACTTGCCGATTCGGCGTCTGGCCGAGGCGGACACAACGGCTGTCGAGATACTCTGCAGGGCACCACTGCATCCATTTTGGGAGACACAGAGCTTTAGGGCAGCCGAAGGAAGAAGAGTTTGCACTGATGGGACACGGGCAGACAGAAACCTCGTACCAAAGTCGCTGCAAGTCACGCGTCGTGAAGTGCAGAGAAGCTGCTTCGTTCCAGTGGAAGACTTGCCGATTCGGCGTCTGGCCGAGGCGGACACAACGGCTGTCGAGATACTCTGCAGGGCACCACTGCATCCATTTTGGAAGACACAGAGCTTTAGGGCAGCCGAAGGAAGAAGAGTTTGCACTGATGGGACACGGGCAGACAGAAACTTCGCACCAAACTCGCTGCAAGTCACGCGTCGTGAAGTGCAGAGAAGCTGCTTCGTTCCAGTGGAAGACTTGGCGATTTGGCGCCTGGCCGAGGCGCACAACGGCTGTCGAGATACTCTGCACGGCACCATCGCGTTTATTCCGGGAAACAAAGAGCTTTGGCGCAGCCGAAGGAAGAAGAGTTTGCACTAAAGGAACACGGGCAGACAAAAGCCTAGCACCAAACTCGCTACAAGGCACGCGTCGTGAAGTCCAAAGAAGCTGCGTCGTTCCGGTGGAGGACTAGGCGATTTGGCGACTTGCTGAGGCGACACAACGGCAGTCGAGACACTTTGCACGGCACTATCGCGTAGATTCCGGGAAACACAGAGCTTTGTAGCAGCCGAAAAAAGAAGAGTTCGCACCAATGGGTCACTGGCAGACAGAAACCACTCACCGAACTCGCTACAAGGCACGCATCGTGAAGTCCAATGAAGCTGCTCTGTTCCGGTGGAAGACTGCGACGGCAGGGTGATTTGGCGACTGCAATAAATCCCGACAGGGTTTCTCCAGTGGACTTGAGTTGCTTGCTGTCGTTCCAAAATTGTTCTTCCACGCGTGATGCACACAGCAAACCTGTGATGTTCAACTGACGTTCAAACAACGCTTGGCGATTACCGACCAACGTGCGGCTCATTTTGTATTACTCTTTTGCGAGAATCACGTCGACTACGAGCGAAAACCCGACGAAAAGACGCGGGCCGTGGAATTCTCATGTTGTACCTACGTGAGAGAGCAAGAAAAACGTAGAAATGGTATTAAACCGGTCCTATGCCGCGATTCCCGTTCCTCTGCTCGGATCAAGTCGCCCAGGTCTCTAACGGCCCCCGCAGGCCAAGGGCGCTGCCATCTTTTCTTTGACGTCACGTATTTGGGTTGGTCATGTGACGAGTGGTCACATTTGCGTAAAACATGGCGGCAACCGGGGGGGTGCCACTTCCGAACTTCCGGTTTATCACTCTAAGCCCCTCTACCTCGTTGGGAAATACAGATAGAGAGCCAAAGCATGCCATTTCGCTGCGTAGCTAAATATAGTTCAACCAAAATAATTTGCTGGGTATAACTTCACCACTTTAAAAAAAAAAAAAAACTCTTATTGTTCTTTTTAGCCTTGTTTCCGAAACCTTGCTATGATATCAGTGAGATTGTGTTAAACATCTTTTTTTCTTTTTAACTCCTTTGGGTTTTCTTCGTTTGTTTGCCGCAGGTTTTCTGTAATCCATTACATCATAACTGGGTTGGGGAAAGGCGAAGGCTACGGTCTAAGAAAACCAATCAGCAGGTTGGGAAGAGACACTTGACTGACTAGGTGCGTGCAGTGCTGTCATAGACATAGGCGAAAAAGAGAAGAATGCTACTTTTGTGACAATTTTGAGTTACAGGTTATGTTTCAGGGGAGGGAAAGCAACTTCCCAAGTTCCTCCTTCCCCACTTCTTCAACTGCTTGGGTTACGCTTTGCCTTTGTCACCGATTGGCTGGAGGGGACAATATCACTTGCTTTTTGCCAAGTGACGGTGAGACAGTATAGTTTCCTGTTGAACAAACATGGTGTCTTTCTCTTGTGCAATGGGCAGGGGTGTGGATTGAGCTAGGAGCTTTGAGCTCAGGGTCCCTGGGTGCTGCATTGCGAGTTTTTGCTATACAATTTCCGAGCTGTGGTACGCCACTGACCCTCCCTAGAGCCAACAGTAATTGAATGCGTTCCAAATAGGATTTCGCTTTGTGCCGTTGCTTGTGCGTGTTCCTATTTTGGTGTATTGCGCAGACACTGTGATTTTCCAGCACCAGAAGAGTTATATCAATAACCTCAAAACTGCAGTGCCGGTGAACTTCATTGCACGGAACTTCACGGCATTCACGGCACGACACAAATACTAAACGCATTGACGCTGCCTGCATGCCACTCGGCGGTGAAGTCTCAAAAAGCCTGTACAAATGCAATGGTGCGGAAGGCAAACATTTTTCTTGAGGTGTGGCCGTGGCAGGTGTTTTTGTGGTTATGACGTTCGCTTTTAATTGGCTGAGTGTGTAAAAGTTGTTGCAACCTTTCTATGAAGCCATAATTTCTTTAGTTTTGCATGCTGCCAAAGGAAATAATGAAGTGGAAGGTTTGTGCATGCTAGAAACTAAAGGTGGGGGCATTGAAGAGGACTAAGAAAAAATATTTTAATATATTTACAATTCCCCCCCCCCCCTTTTTTATGGGCCTTCTTGTTGAGCAGCCTGCCCTAGCAGGGCTAAGGCTTTTTTGCACTGTTCTCCATAAAAAATAGCCGCAATCTGTGTCTCCCTTGTTGCTTTGTGCTCTGCTTGTGCCGTTCTTATCTCCTCGAGGGCTGTATTTAGCCAAGGAAGGATACATTTTCATTTAAAAGGCATGTTTTCCGCCTGTTGAGCAAACAGGTATTTATAATACTGCCTGTCTGCAGCCTGCAGGTGGTATGCTGGGCCTCGCAGCTGGTTCAGGACAACAGGGTCCCGGTCAGCGTAGGCCTGATGGTGGTGGTCGCCCTTCCAATGGCAGCAGTGCTGCCTCAGGCTGAAGGGGCGCCTCATCCTCGTCCAGTTGCCAGTCCAAAGGCTGGTAATCTTTCGTTCCCCGGACTTCGGCATCTTGAGGAAAACGACCCCGGGGGCCACAAAGACCTTGTGGCCAAAGGTTCAACGTTCCGGGCCAACCACGTTAGTTGCTGGCCGCACATTGACTGGTGCTTTGCTAACCCTGAGTACAATCCACAAGAATATTTTTAATGTCACCCCTGAACATAGTTCGAGCGCACTCTTATTTGTTTCTCAGGAAATCGTTTTGTGTGCATGTGGATCAAGCTCGATCGCTCAGCTCTCAACCGTTGTGGCTCTTGGTTTTGAAAGTAGCTAGGCTTGAGCGGAACCAGTCTACGGTGTAAAAATCGAACCCGGTCGTAGCTGTTGCGGCTATTATTTCTGAAAGTAGCTGGGTTCGTGTAGAGCCAGTCTGCACTGTGTTTGTCAAGCCCGATCGTAGCTGTTGTGGCTATTAGTTGTAAAAGTAGCTAGGCTCGAATAGAGCCAGTCTATGGTGTGCAGGTCAAGCGCAATCTTAGCTGTTGCATCTATTTTTGTGAAAATAGCTTGCTTCAATTTTGGCCAGTGTGCAGTGTTGAAGCAGGCCACCCGATTTTTTGGTTGCTTGTCCGTGTGCTTCTTTCCAATGATAAAAAGAATACCATGCTAAGTAGCAGGTGTGCTCAGGGTGATACCAAGTTTAGTGAGTGTATGGCGGTCGGTGCTTAATAGATGGCACTAGCTTACTGCTCAATATGTGCAAGCAGAGGATGACTTCTTATTAATTGTGTTCCAAAAAAAATGAGACGTTTACAATTCTCTGTAATGCCGAATAAGATTGCAGCTCTTGAGGAGGGTACGGAGAGGAGGGTATTGTTCGTTTATCTAAAGTGCGCAGAGTGACCACATTTCTGGGACGCGGATCGAGTGGATTTGGGGATGAAGAAACGACATACAGCTGCCGAGCTGCCATCTTGTTTATCAGGCGGGAAGAGAGGGGAAAAATACAAACAATGGTGGAACGGCTGCACGACCTTAGCGCTGGATTCGTGGTGCCATCTGGTAACGGTTCATTACACTACCAACACTCTCCCTTAATGGACTGTCGCCACGTCCACGTTCTTGACACCCAAACGTTCACAATGCTTGAGGGTCAGCCTTCCATTCAAGGCCTTGGTGAAGAGGTCTACAGAGTTACTCGACGATTTGTTGTACTGGAGTTGCAGCTTTCCTTCTTCCACCTTTTCTCTTAGGAAGAAGTGCTTCAGATCAATGTGCTTGCTTCTCTCCGACGTGACTTGATTTTTCGCCGGCGCAATTGCACCCTGGTTGTCAACCAACAAGACCTGTGGTTGCTGTAGAAACTCGTGCACACCAAGCTCCTTCATGAAGTTCTCTAGCCACATAACTTCCTTTGTAGCATGACACATGGCCATATACTCTGCTTCGACGGTTGACAGTGCAGTACTTTGTTGTTTCCTGCTGCTCCAGGAAATTGCAGCGCCGGCTAGCGTCAACACATAACCATTGAATGACTTCCTGTCAGCCTTGTCACTAGCCCAGTCTGCATCGCAAAAGACCTGCACACACTTCCCAGTTCTTTGGTAGATTAGTGCACAATTCTTCGTCTGCTTCACATAGCGAAGGATGTGCTTTATGCCACTCCAGTGCTCTTCTGTGGGATGTTCGTTTAACTGACTCACGTAAGTGGTGGCAAAAGCCATGTCCGGTCTTGTTCCTCCGACAAGGTAAAGCAACGCACCAATTGCCTGTCTGTACTTGCGCGGCAGGTCTTCTCTCATTCGGTCGTCGCTCTCTCCTCTTTGGTACTTGCTTCCAGGATCCAAAAGAGATGATGCTGCCTTAGCATCTGCCTCGCCTTGATCAGACGGCATAAACCGTCTGATCGAGGGTCAGTTTTCCATCCCTTTTTCTTTTCATTCATATGGAAACGATGTGGCTGGCTTCCCCCAGGTCTTTTGCATCGAATTCGCTTCCTCCTCTTCTGCGATGATCAAGAGGTCATCAACGTAGACTCCTACGATGAGCTTCTTCTCTTTGCTAACATATACACAGGGGTCAGCTTTCGATCTTGTCATCCCCTGCAACTTCAGCAGTTTGTCCAAGGTGAGATTCCACTCCCTTCCAGACTGTCGCAGTCCATACAAGCTCTTCTTTAGAAGGCAGACTTCATCCTTCTTGCAATTGCCGAAAGGCTGCGGTTGTTCCAAGTAGACGGTCTCCTTCAGTGTTCCGTTCAAGTATGCTGCCGTGATTTCAACCTGGTAGATCTTCCGATTTCTCTCGACTGCTATGGCTAGCAGCGTCCCGATGGACTTCAGCTTGACAACAGGAGAGAAGGTCTCCTTGTAGTCGGTTCCTTCCACCTGGGAGTATCCGCACGCTACTAACCGTGCCTTGTACCTCTCCAGGTCACCGTTCTCGTCGTATTTCTTGCGGATTACCCACTCACACTTTACGACCTGTCTCTTCTTCGGTCGTGGCACCAGTTCCCATGTTCCTGAAGCTTCAAGGCTGTTCGGTTCACTCTGTATCGCTGCTTTTCATCTCTCTTCGTCTGATGCAGAAAAGGCTTCGTGTAGAGTTTCTGGATCTTCCCGGTTGTTTTGCTTGGCTATGCAGCAGCCGTGACATCCACTTTGACGTGGTCCCTTCTTGGCCAGTCTCGCCAACCTTCTGTATGCTTGCGTACCACAATCTGTCACGTCGAATATCTGCTGTGTCTCCGTTGTCGTCTTCATCAGATGATGCGCTAACTTCTTCGGCATTGTTGTGGCCAGTATCATTTCGATCTGACCACCAACCTCACGTGACCTGCTCCAGCTGTCTTCTGCTTGAAAAATGATTGTGCCCTCAGTGTCGTCACATACATCAACGTCGGTGCTTGGAGCCTAGCTGGGCAAGCTTGCACGGGAAGGAGTCTCCTTCGAAGGTGACGTCTCGACTCACAAAGAAGCGGTCTTCTTTCTGGTTCCACAGCTTGTACCCCTTCACTCCTTCTGGGTAGCCGACCAGTATGCACTCCTCTGCTTTCGGGTTCAACTTGCTTCCCTTGCATCGTCTGGTTCGCAGGCTCCATGTTCTGCATCCGAACACTCTTAGGTGGTCCAGTTTTACTTCTCCCCCTGTCCACAGAGCTTCTGGCGACTCTCCTTCGACTGCTTTCGATGAACACTTGTTCCTGATGCGACTTGCAGTGACAACGGCGTCAGCCCAAAGTTCTTTGGGGACGCCGGACTGGATGAGGAGACACCTCGTCATGTCAAACAGAGTTTGGTTCATTCTCTCGGCAACTCCATTCTGCTCAGGTATGCCAGGAATGGTGAGCCGACGCTTTATGCCATGCTTGGCCAGGTACTCGTCAAACTCTTTGCTTGTGTACTCTCCTCCATTGTCACTACGCAAAGTCTTCACCTTCGTGTTGTGGAGGATCTCGACCATTCGTCTGTACTGGTCGAATCCGTCCAGCACTTCATTCTTCGTCTTCATTGGGTACACTACAGTGAATCTGGAGTAGTCATCAATGGATGTGACAAAGTAGTTCGACCCTCCCTTCGAGGCAGGTGTGATCTTTCCAACTACATCCGAGTGAACCAGCTCCAGTGGGGCCTTAGCCCTTGTTCCACCCTTCGGAAGCTGCTTTTCTTCAATTTGCCGAGTGCACATGTCGAGCATTTTGCATCTTGACTGCTTCTACGACTTTGGCAAAGTTTTTCGACAGCTTCATGGTGGAGATGACCGAGTCGTCGATGCCACAGGGCGACGTCTGTCGCCTTTGATAACTTCAATGTTGCAAGTGACTTACTCACAGTGTACAATTTACCATCGCGCTTGGCTACGACAATTACGTCACCGTTTGCTTCAATCACTTTAGCTGTTCCGTTGCTGAAAGTCACGCTCAGTCCACGTTCCTCAATCTTCCCAACTGACAAGAGGTTACCGTCTAAGCTTGGTACGTAGAGGACATCTTGGAGCTCGACGACAGTGCCACCGCAGTCTTTCGAAAGTTCAATCTTTACCTGTCCTCTCCCGACGACTTCCATGACCTCCTTATTTGCTGCCTCAACAGTCGAACAGCAGGGCTTGAAAGTGGTGAATTTGGCTCTGTTTGACGTCATGTGGTCAATTGCTCCACTGCCAAGGTACCAGATGTGTGACCCTGAGGAACTTCCACCTCTGGCACAGAGCGCCTTCTTCGGTTCACTGGAATTTCGTCTTCTCTGTGAGCCGCATCCTTCTTCATCAGGACCCTCCTTGCATTCCCTGGCAATGTGTCCGAATTTTCCGCACCGAACTCGTTGTTTAGGTTCAGAGCAGCTTGTACCAGTGCCAGTTGCTTCTGTCCTTGAAAAATGTTCTTGCCGTTACGTTTGTGGAGCTGACTGCTCCTCATAATGGCTTGTTCTTGGTCATGAGGGCCTTGTTTTCTACACTCTCATTTAGTTTGTCTTTTTCACATTTGACTTGGCGCTTTTCTTCTACCAGCAGCCTTGCTTTCACCTTCTTCGTCGTGAGCGTTCCTTCGTCTTGCTCAAGATTTAGGATAAGTGATTCATACGTTTCTGGCAAGCCCATCAGCATCACCAGTGCCACTTCCCTGTCAGTGAAGGCGTATCCTGCCGTTAAAAGCTTCCTCTGTAGGTTCATTATTCGATCCAGGTAATCCTTCATGGTTTCATCTGGCTCCATTCTGGTGCTGGAGAAGTCTCCCATTAACTGAAGAGCATGCAGTAGCCCACACCTTAAATGTATCTCTTAAAATGTATTCCAGGCCTCACGAGCTGTCAAACATTCCCCAATGTCGTCCAGGCAGGTGTCTTCCATTACTAGGAACATGAATGTCAAAGCCTTGGTGTTCTTCCTCTCGTCGTTCATCATTTCTCTCCCACCATAGCCAGGCTCGATGGCTTCCCAACAGCCTTTCTGGACGAGTGCCGCTCTGGCTCAAATTGCCCACGCATGGTAATTTTCGTTTTTGGTATTTTGAATTCGTCCAGCGCCGCCATCCTATAGCTTTGCTTTGTCGAGAGCGGTTCGAAGTAGGCTTACAGCGATGAACTTGCGTTGGGTTCCCGTTGCACGACTTGTGGCACCCAGCGAAGCAGGAACACACGTACAGGTTTGACGACGTCTTCCAAGAACCGTCGACGCAGTTCTCCTTCATTCACTTCTTTGCCGAGAAATTCATCACTGGCATGTCAGTCACTTCTTCCCGACACTTTCATAACTGGCACGCACCGAACTGATGTCAGTACTTCTTTCCGAGAGCCACGGGTGTCGCACGATGATCCGTCTAGCTCGGAAAGCGCAAAGGTCACTTCTTACTGACAACTTCGCTGTACCCACGCTTGGTGTGTGTAGACGCCTTCCGAACATAACACCCCATGGAGTCCGCAGCGAGAGCGGTGTCCGGCGACGCTCCATCCGTCTGAAGAAGAACGCGCCACCTTTTACTTTCTTGACGGGCACACACCCCTTATCAGTCACTTCGTCCTTGACAGTTTCACTACACTCATGCCCGTCTAATCTTCTTCAGGCATCGGCACGACGTAGCGAAGACGGTGTTGCTTGACAGTTTTTTCTTCAATGTGGTCGTACCTTTTCATCACTCATTAAAGGTGATCTCCCTTCCGAAATAATGGTCGATGTGTCGTCCTGGGCCCATAACCTTTTTGTTTATCTTAAGTGCACAGTGTGACCACATTTCTGGGACACGGATCGAGTGGATTTGCGGATGGAGAAACGACATACAGCTGTCAAGCTGCCATCTTGTTTATCAAGCGGGAAGAGAGGGGGGAAAATGCAAACAAAAGGGGAACGGCTGCACGACCTTGGCGCTGGATTTGTGTCGCCATCCGATAACGGTTCATTACACTACCAACAGGTATGCCCCTCCTCCTCCCCTCCATCCTCCCTCCACCCCTTCCCTCCCCCTCCCTTCTCACTCCACCCCTTCCCTCCCCCTCCCTCCTCCCTCATGACCTTCCCAAGTGACCTTTCTGACGTCACTCGTGACCCTAGTGACGTCACATGGGATGTCATTATGGGAAACGTCCCAATGTAACGCGCAGTTACGCCAACACCGACGCCACTCACTCCGGAGACGCAAGCCTAAGAGCTGCACTCTAAAAGACATTCTTCATGTGGGCAATGTGCATGTTGCAGGTGCTGTGGAAGCTTGCCGTCAGTATATGTGCTCCACAGCTGCGAGCTCAGCTATGGCCGCCAGTGAATACTACCTGTAAAATGAGCTAGATCGGTAAAAGCACCTGCACATACATATTTATGAAACAGACTCTCAGCTTTGTGTTTGCATTTGTTTGACTTGGCATCTCAATACAATGGACCCAAAGAAAATGGGTACCAAAGGAAATGAGGTCCAAGTGTTGTGTTTGTCGCCTTTGGACCTACGGAGATGTAGAGTTTTCGGCATAAAACATCAAATTCATGTTACTGCTTGCCATGTTTCGGCTTTACTTCATAAGCTTCTAGCCTGTGTATTTTGTGGTGATGGTGCAATGGAAACACAATAACCTGTGTATTGTTTGCATTGCTTAACTCCTTTTTAAAATGTACCTTCTAGCACTTGAGCAGTGTACACGATTAATTCTTCCATTGATAAGTGCAGTGTTTTGCATTAAAAAATACCGACCTTGACTTTTAACTGAAATGACATGGCTCAAAGTTTCAGTGTTCTTGAATGTGCACAGATCCTTCTTGCTTTGGAGAGAACTTGCTGGAATGTTTCCTAGAGTGGGCCCAGTATTTAGTATTTGCATACCCAAGATACAGTTATGAAATCAATGTAAGCTTTGCTAGAACCCCCACTCATGTCAACCTCAAAAGGCTAGACTTGTCTGCATCAAATGGCACATACTGCATTCTAGTATATTTGTAGAAACAGCAGTAACATGACAGCTCGCTGGTCCTGTGCCTGTGGAAGACCGCTCTTTTTACATTTTCTTGGGTCATTGGATTTTGTCTGATTGCAGCAAGTGCATTCATTGTTTTGATTTGTTTGTAATAAAAGTTTTCAATCCAGAACTCTTGATAACTTCTATAATTTAGCCAGGAAAATTAGAACTGATGTTCAAATCCAGAGCTCTTGACTATTACTATAATTTAACCAGGAAAATAAGATGTGAAAAAATTTATTGAGCACATAGCATGTGTGCTTCATTTTTAAGTGCAGTAAAGACAAATGTATAACAAACTCGCCCTTGTGGAAAGCGTCAACTCTGCAGCTAAAACATTTTACGTTCTGCAACTTATTTTTTTTTTTTACTTTTTGTCTCGAGCGTAGCATCGGTTGGTCCCGCTAGTTCAGTACGGATAGTATGTATGATCTCTATGGAACAGATTCCGTGCTTCCTTTTTAGCAACTTTTGTAATCTTGTTAAATTTCTCTCGAATTACGCGTTTTTGTTTCTGCATTTCGTACACCAATTGATACTTTTTATCTTTGCACCAATTTACATTCGTCTTTACCTTTGAAGGGACGTACAGTGTTGTTCCTTTTTCTTAGAAAATGCATCGGCACGAACAGACATTTCTGTGGACACCTTTATTTGGCGTACGCACTCAACGTCGACGATGGTGGTGACAGACAACGCCCAGAACCGCGGCTTGCTGTCGCTTTTCACGTATAACCACGGTTTGCACGAAAAACACGACGCAGTAATGATGAGACTGTCGTCGTTTGTCGCTGTCCAAAACGACCGCGGCGTAGCAGACGACCCCGTGTCACATCCACGTCCGGATTCTTCGTTTTTCTCCGTTTTCCCTAGATTCCCTCTCGAGGCACCGCTCACTCGGTTGTAGGTACCGGACTCAACTCCTGACTTGGTTGAGACGGTTCCAATTTCGTTTCGAGCAAGCGGCTCAACCGGCGTCTTACGCTGGGTCTCAGCTAAAACCCCAGATGAGACCGCCTGAGAAAACAAAAATGTCGGACGTGGCTACCACCAGCCACTACGCACCGGCTACAAGTCATTTTTACTGGGTGAATGCTTTTGTTAAAGCGAGTTTAGACTGCTTCTACGCCATCGACGTCTTCGACAGGAAAGCCTGCCACAACTGTTTCGTTTTCGGTTTGGTGGTTTCGCAATCGCTTGTTTTCCTGTGAGCTTGACTGGTCACCCATGTCCTGATGCAAGTGCTCAGGTAAGAAATAATAGCAATAACACCACTGTTTAGTTGTGCTGTTTCGTAAAGGCAAATGTGAATAAGTTTGGCATAATTATAACTTATTTTTGCAGTTCAGTTTCTGACACAAATGCAGCGCCATTCATTCAAGAATGAACGGAAAGCAAGACGTACTACGTAGTCTTATTGTTCAGACGATTTTCAACCCGAGGATCACGGAGTTGGCCGAGGTACAGTTCCGAGGCAATCCTTCCTTTGTAAAATGATGTGTTTCGTGTTTAAAAACAGTCGGAAAAGCAAACAGTTTCTCAAAATGTCAGCGTGAACTCCCGACGGACGTCATGTTCCAAAACATTTTGGAAGATAGCGAGTAGCTTGAGGTGTTATAGCAGTGTTTATGAATCTTCGCTGGGAATTGTTATGGCGTGGCTATATATATTTGAATCGAAACTGCGCTAGCATTTTTATTGTCTGTCGTGAACGAATCTCAGACATATTTCTCCACTTAAGGTGGTCACCAGCAGCGGAGCTCCTCGGAACCAACGCCGGACAAGTAGGTAGTCCTCTTGGTGGTCGGCATATGCTCACAGATCGTGAGGTGGTCGCCAAGTGGCAAGGAAGCACCACATGCTATCGCAGAGCTGTATCAGAGAGAACTTCGGAGGAGGAACTTCAAACGGGCTCGTCATCGCGGATGGCGATCGGCTACGATGGCCGTGATTGATCGAGCCCTACCGCTGGGTAGACACGCCAGCGGAGTGCGCATACAACCAGGTGCACAGAAAAGTGGAAAACAAGTAAGAGTTAGAGGTAAGGGTTGTTTGTGAATAGTTAGGTACAAGTACTAATCATGCTGTCTACGGATATCTCGGGGCCAACTTTTTTTAAACGGTTTGATCATACTGTGCTTGAAATAATGAGGCCGTAACTAACAAAATTTTTTCAGTACTCTTCAAGTATAGTCACTGTTAGATCCTGGCTGGTAGATGATGACTGGATAACATTAACTATTTATTAACTCAAGATACAAAGGCTACATGACGACGTGACAGGTTCGTTGGCTGGTGTAGGCCGTTGACTGCGTGCTTCACATTGTTCCTGTGGTGTGGCGTGGCTTTCTAGGTTTGGCATCTGTTTCCGGATGGTACTACTACTCAATACACAACACTCCTTCCACCGCTTGGGGGGGAGCTCGAGCCCCGTCTGATCTCTTCTGCCTGGCCCCATCCACATCTTGCACTGGGCCCATCACCGACGTTTGCACTGCGCTGCCTGTATCCGGGTGCCCAGGTGGTTCAGGACGAGCAGCTTGCCGCTCTCCGTGGCTGATGCTGTCTGTTGAAACTCTCAATGCACCGCTCCTACACACTTCGTCGACAGAACGTCGCATTATAATGCCCTCCTGGGTGCAGGTTTTGTAGAAAACTGGACCCGTCATTTCAACCACTGTCGCCAGTATCCATGATGGGCCGCTGCTGTAGCTGCATATGAATACTGGGTCTTCTGGTCGAAACATTCGTGACTTCGGTTGGGCTCCTTCGCTGGAATTCTCATCAGCTCCCTTCCTCATGCTCTCAGTCAGATCTGGGTGCAGTCGGTCAAGTATCGTCTTCAACCACCTGTTCATCAGCATATCCACTGGGCTCTTGCCTGTCATCATGCATGGTGTTTCATGCTGCTGTAGCAGAAAACTGGCCAGATGCTGCCCTCATGTTCCTTTTTACAATACGCTGTAGCGAATCTTTCGTTGTGTGCACCATGCGCTCTGCTTGTCCGTTAGTTGACGGATGGAAGGGTGCTGACGTGATGTGTCTGATGAGACCGGCTTTCAAGAATATGCGGAATTCTTCGGAGGTGAACTGAGCCCCGTCATCCGAGACCACGGTGCTGGAGTTGCATTCCATGCGTTTACTGAGGCACAAGGAGGTGCAGGTCGTTACTATTGGCATGCCATGCACTTGATCACATGCTCTTCTATGTTTCTGTCCATCTTGGGCCACCACACATAGCTGCGAGCCAGAGCCTTCATTTGGTCGATGCCAGGATGTCCAACATGGAGGGCCTCCAGCAACACCTTTCTGCCTTCTGGGGGAATTACGACCCTGTTCCCCCAAAGTATACGTCCTTTGTGAACCGGCAGCTCATGTTGTTGAATCTTGAAGGGCTGGAAATTTGCCTCAAGGCCTCCTGGCAGCTAACCCTTCAGAGCCCAGTTGAGAACCCTTCAAACGGTGTTCTTTGCTGTCATTTGTGTGACGTCCTTGGCGTGGAGCGGTGGATTGGATGTGTTCTCCAGAAACAAAACTTCTAGAGGAGGTGGCACCACAAACTCTGGAACGGTAAGTGAGAGGCAACTAAATGCATCGGCATGTTGTATGTCCTTCCGAGGTCAATGATCCAAACTGTAGTTATAAGCATTCTGTAGGATCGTCCAACGCAACATTCATGGAGACAAGATGTATGACATTTGCTTTGCAGGTGTGAACAGCCCCAAAGGTGGTTTGTTGTGTTATGATCTCGAAGGCAATACGTGTAGTCGTGGAACTTCTTTACGCTTGCCAGCACTGCAAAGGCTTCTTTGTTGATTTGAGCATAGCTTGGCTTGGTAGATGTCAATGTGCGGGAGTAAAATGCGACGGGGACCTCTTTGTCATCTTCCGGTCGACGGCCAAGTACAGCTTTAATGTATGTCTTATGGCGAGGTATCACAAGTGTGCACAAAGGGCTTTGTTTCATCATATTGGTGCAGCACACTTGCTGAGGACAGCAGCTGCTTGCGTTCGTTGAAAACTTCTTCATGAAGAGGCGTCCACTCCCACTGTGCCTCTTTGTCAAGTAGCTGACGTAGTGGCTCGGCCACTGCTGCCTTTTTCGTAGAAAGATGCGATAGAAGTTTAGCAGTCTTAGGAAAGCCTGTAGCTCCTGTTTGCTTGCTGGTACTGGTGCCTCATGAATCGCCTTCACCTTTTTTTTTGTTGAATGCACACCTGTCTCGTCAATAAGAAATCCCAGGAACTCGAGCTGCGACACTTCAAAATGGCACTTTTCACTTTTTACCCTGAGTCCAGCATCAGCAAGACGGTGCAGAACTTCCTCGAGGTGGCCTGCCAACTCTTCTTTGGTGCTTGCAGCAATTAGAACATTATCGAATTATGACACAACCCCGGTGATCCCCTTCAGGAGGTCGTCCATGAAGCTCTGAAAGATCCCAAGAGCAACATTTACTCCACACCGTAGCCGCTTTACTCGAAATGCTCCTCGATGGGTTGTGATCGTTTGTGCCTCCGCCGCTTCTTCATCAACCACCAGCTGCTGGTAAGCTTCTGCCAAATCCAGTTTTGCAAACAGCCTCCCCCCCGCGAGTGATGCCAGGAGGTGCTGTACCATGGAGATCGGGTACGGGTGTTGAGCCAGTGCCTTGTTGAAAGTGCACTTGTAGGCGCCGCATATTCTAATGTCTCCAGTTGCCTTCATGGGCGTCACAATCGGGGTCTCCCACTTTGGTTGCGTGACCGGCTCCAAAATGCCTTATTCAATAAGGCAATCAAGTTCAGAGTCAATTTTAAGCATGAGCACAAAGGGCATTTGCCAGGGTTTCATGCGGATTGGCATCATTGTAAAGTCAAGGTGCAGCGATACTGGGGGTCCCTCAAACTTCTCAATCTTTTACCCAAAAACTCCATCATACTTTGCAAGCACACCTTCAATAGACAGCCCTGTGACCTTATTTACCCCTAGCAGCCTGATTCCCAATGGTTTAAACCAGTCCACGCCAAGGAGGGTTGTCCACTGTCCCTGTGCTACTAGCAGTTTCAGGTCTCCTTCGAAACTGCCGTGCTTCACATGGACCGTACACACCCCCTTGATCTGCACCATATTGCAATGGAAATCTGACTTGCGATTGAAATGGCTCATCCGGTGCAGCATCTTTTTCATGACCTCATTTGTTTGTTCTGGGATGATCGATAACACTGACCCTGAGTCAACTTCCATCATTGCCGACGTCCGGTGCTTACGTGTCTGCGATGCCTGTGGTGGGGCCAGTTGGTTAGTATCGTACACATCATCAGATTGTGTGTTCAAGTTCAGAACGTTCGCCATGGTTTTGGATCCTCTTGTTCCCATGGCCCGCTCTGCGCTCATTGTTTCATGGTACACACACAGTCGATACGGCCAATTTTTCTGCATAAGTGACTCTGGGCATCCTTAAATTGACAAAACTCCCGTGCGTGAGCTCCTCTGCACCCATTGCAAGGCTTTGTTTTCCCGTGGTATACTGTTTCCTTGTCGGTTGCCTAAGCGTGTTTTCTCCTTCCTCTTAGTCCTGATGTATGGCAACGTTGGTTGCCACAGCTGGTTCTCCTCCCCTCACATCGTGGGTGCTTTGAGCCGCCGCTTCAGCTGCCAGCACTTCTTCCTGAGCGATCTTGAACGAGAGTTTTTTTTTTTGCGAAAAGTCGAGCTTCAAGAGTTTCATCCCTCAGGTCACACACAAGTAGGTCTCACAGTGTTTCTGTGAGATTTGGAAAGTTGCAGTTTTGTGACAACCGCCGTAGTTCCACAATGAATAAGGCCACAGACTTCTCGGGACCCTGATTCCGCCGGTAAAGGCATTCTGGCGTACAACCTCCGACGGTTGGCTGAAGGTCTTCGTTTTGGGAGTTGCCAACGCGAGTAGTGACTCTACTAAGTCAAAAGTGGCAGCTCCGCAAACGCTAAAAATAAAACAGCACGTTTTCTGGTTGGGTTGGTGATATCGTTTGCCTCGAGGTGGAAGTTCAATCTTGCCTCGTAGGCGTCCCACTTCTCCGGAAACGCAGGGTTGAATTCTCCTATCTGTCCCAGAGTCGCCATTTCTTGTCGAGGGTACAAGGGGGGTACCCGAACAAAGGGCGATGTTCACAAACCTTCTGCCTCACCTGTACGTTCCGATGTGGGGCCGTAGAGTGCGGCAGTCTCTATGCAATCTTATCCTCATCACCACATGATCGATCCTGGCCAGTAGATGATGACCGGACAACATGAACTATTTATTGACCCATGATACAAAGGCTACGTAATGAAGACATGATAGGTTCACTGGCTGGCATTGGCCGTTGACTGCGTGCTTCGCATTTTTTCCGCGGTGTGGCGTAATCTTCTAGGATTGCGGTCCGTGTCCCCGATGGTGCCACCACTCTACACACAACAGTCACCATGAACAATCTGTTGAAACTGTGGCTATTGCCAGATACTTTCAAATAGGACACTGAAGTAAAAGTTTTTGTCAGAACAAATGGGTGATTACAAGCACAGAGACGTCAGAACCATTCAGCAGATGGGGGGGGGGGGGGCGACAGTGGTGGGGGGAAGGGCAAGTTTGCACCCCTCCCCCATATCTTTTCCATTAAATTTCTGACCTGTCGGGGGGGCAGTCTCCCCCCCCCCCTATTTCTTTTAGACGCCACTGTACAAGCAGAATGTGATTACAACCATCGTGTCTGTAGTCGACTCTATACTGGTGGTTGAGGCGACGGCCATTTGCAGCGAGAGCTATGGTAAAATGTAGTGTAAAATTCAGCTGTAGCACTTGCTATGTATCACGGCGATAGTTTCATTGAGTCGCCCCGCAACAGAGTAACCGTCAAAAAAAAAGAAAGTCCGAGTGCCAGAGGAGGGCTGCGGCTGCACAGTTGGCAGGACTCTTCCTGGCAGTGCATTGACAACACTTTTTAACATTTATGTTCACACACTCTTTGCATCAGCCTTGTCTGTTCGTGATAACGGTGCCCTTTGCCTTTATCTTCATGATGTAGTTTCCATGTTTTGAGCGCACCTTCGGGGCCTTCTCGCCGAGTACAGGAAGCATGCCTCACCGCGAGCTCGGCCAGGCAATGATCAGTCGGCAGTGGCCCCCAAATGCATGCTCGCTGAAACGCTGCCACCGAGACATCGGCCTTTGCGGTCCATGACATATGGATCATTGCGTTGTTTACCAGTACTTCACTAACTCATAACTTTACTATGAGTGGCGTCTAGAGCCGCTGGTCAAATAATTGCGGGATTCCAGTTACGCCTTGAACCGCATATTTAAATTTGTTCTTCCGACATAATAGCCTTTGGTATCAAAACTTTGTCGGTGGCATATTGGAACTTTCTGCTCGTAGCACACTTTACCAACGCCGAAATATCCTGTACGTGCTGGTTGAATGTCGTCATCGTAAGTTTGGCACAGTTTTTCAAGTTCACATGCCAAAAACCAGGTAGTTTTGTAGAAAATGTGGTGCACATCAGTGCATGTCCGGGCAATTTGTGGCATCCTATGCCTTGGTAAGTGCTTCCATGTGGTGGGAAGTCAATCACCAGCATGGTGCGGGGCCCCCGTTCGTTTGCCGACTGATAAGCAAGTTAGTTGCTTCGTTTTATATGAACCACAGGCAGCCCAAGGAGTTGTGGCTACTTTTCGATACAGTGCAGTCAAACGCACTGAAACGAAACTGTGTGTATGGACCTTTACGCCGCTGCGCTTCCATTTTGGACCTGCAGTTTGTACTTTCTCTCGTTGTCGTTCCCACTCGGCTTTGACGTCAGTGGATCATAGATGAAGGTTGCTCAAACATAAAAAGGGAGATGAATAGTTAGGTGTCTTGGCTGAATGTGCCTTAAGCAACTTCGACAAAAGGCAGCAAGAAGGGAGATGATTGTAAGGATTGCAAAGGAAAAAAAAGCTTTGATGCTGACTGCATGCCACGTTGGCGGTGACATCGCTCAGGCGTGTACAAATGCAATGGTGCGCAAGGCAAACATTTTTTTTTTTTTGCGGGTGCGGTCTTTACGCGTGTTTATTACACTAATGACTTTCACTTTTACTTAGCTGAGTGTGTAAAAGTCGTTGCATTTTTTATGATGCCATCATTTCGGGGCTAAATGAAATACATAATGCAGTGAAATTTTTTTGTATGCTTGGAACCAAAAAGACACTGAAGAGAACTAACAAAAAAAAAACTGTTTATTGTATTTACAAAGAAAAGCTAAAACGGCTATGCCTCTTTGCCAAACTGAAGGCCCCTCCTCCCCTTTAAGGGTCTCGTTGTAGGGCCTTCCCAAGTATTGTGAAAATTTTTTCCCCCTGTTCAATATAAACGTTTGCTGCCTTTTTCACCATTTCGGCAGCGATCGCAGGCTGCCCTTGCTGCCCTTGCCTGCTCTTCCGTCGCCTTCAGTTTGGCAAGGAGGCACTGCCGTTCTAACTTTACGTTCTCGTGTTGTTGCTCCAAGATGTCCCTATAAAACTGTTTGTCTGCAGCCCGTGTGCTGGCTGCCGAGCCTGCGGGTGGTGCGCTGGGCCTCCATACCGGTCGTGAACGAGGTGGTCCCCGCCAACCCAGTGGTGCCGGTCGCTCTTCAGCAGCAGCTGCTGCCTCAGGCGGTCCCCCTGCCACAGGAGGAGGCCCCTCCCGACGTAGCAGCGCAGCTGCTGCACCAGGCTCCAAGGGTGCCTCATCCTCGTCCAGCGGCCAGTCCGGAGGCTCGTAGTCCTGCGTTTCTTCGGACTCCGGCACATCGAGGAACGCGACCCCGGGGTCCACTTCAACTTCGTAGTTCAGGACTCGGTCCTCTCCAACCACCTCGTTAGTGGTTGGCTGCACGCTGACTGGTGCTGTGCTGGCCCTAAGGAAAATACACAAGAATGTCAGTCTTGTCACCCTTGTACATAATTTGAGGACACTCTTATTTGTATTTCATTCATGCTTTTTGTGTGCATGTGGATCAAGCTCTACTCCTCAGCTCTCGGCCATTGCTGCTATTAGTTGTGAAAGTGTGTGGGCTTTAGTAAAGCCAGCCTACAGTGTGCAGGTCAAGCCCGATCTTGACTGTTGCGGCTATTAGTTGGGAAAACAGCTGTCTTCATGGAGATCCACTGTGCAGTGTTGATGCCGGCCAGATATTTCTGGTTGCTTGTCCCTACAATTCTGTTTTATGTCAAAAAGACTACCATGTTGAGCAGCAGATCTGCTCAGGGTGATTCCAAATTTAGTGGTAGTGTCTACTGGTCGGTGCTTAATAAATTGAACTCACTGTACACCATATTTGAACTGACTGCTCAGGATTACTTCTGATTTCTTTTATTTATCAATACTGTTCACCCTTTCAGGGTAGTTTTATTCCAGAAAAGACATTCCTCATGGTATGCAATGTGCATGTTGGAAGTGTTGCAAAAGCTTGACGTCAGCATATGCTCAGCAGCAGCGAACTCAGCTGTGACAGTGAATGCTACCTACGAAATGAGCGAGATTTCAGAGCACTAATCTCGCACAAATATGTTTATGTAACAGACTGTCTCAGCTTTGTGCCTTCATTCATTTGACTTGCCACCTCAATACAACGGACCTGAAGCAAATGAGGTCCAAGCTTTGTGTTTGTGACCTTTGGGTCTACGTAGCAGTAGAGTTTTCAACATAAAACAATATATTTGTTTTGCTGTTTGTCATAGTTCAGCTTGACTTCATAAAAGTCTAGCCTATATACGGTAGTCTTGCGATAATTCAAACTCGGATATTATACATCTGGTTAATTCAAACAAATTTCCTAAGTTTGGTTGTCTCGCTATGTTCTTAGTGTATCCATATGCCACTAAAACCGAATGCCGTTTTCCTGTAATTCATATTTTTTGTTCTTGCAGCCCTTTTGTTGAGAGTGCTTCTTTCCGAGCACCGGTACACTGCAGAGGGAAGACCTATGGAGCTGTTGCTTCTCCGCAATGCACCGGCGCTCGGTGATAAGCGCACTCAACGGGAGTCATGCGAAAATGTCTACAGCAACTTGCGCAGACGTTGTGATCTGGTAGCATGGCATACACCGAGCACTGGCACATTGCGGAGAAGCAACAGATCCATGGGTGTTCCCTCTGCAGTGCACCGATGCTCGGAAAGAAGTGTACTAAACAAAAGGGCTGCATGAAGAAAAAATATGAATTACAGGACAACGGCATTGAATTTAAGTGTCATAGCATGGGCAAGTCACAACGTCCTCACAAGTTGCTATGAAAACTGTGGCGCAGTGCCTGCTTTTATTGTTCACGTGTCCCCCGCTTAATAGTTCACACTAGACAACTTCTTGACCCGATGAACAAACTGAATTTTGTTTCGAGTTGTCATGTGGTGTTTGAACAGCCCACAACAATGAACATTTTTGAGGGATAAATAAACTTTTGTCTTACATTTCGCGAATGTTTCATGTGTAGCATACCTGGTTATGATCAGTAGGCCTATGTAAAGGAAAGCATGAAATATCTTCTGTGTATGTGAAGCCACTCATAAGGCAAATCATATATTTATCTTGCATCATTATTTAGATAAATTTCTGATAAATCAAACAAAATTCATGGCTTCCTGGAGTTTGAAATCATGAGAGTATAATGTATTTTGTAATGGTAGCGTAGCAGAAACACAATCCCCTTTGTCTTGTTCGAATTGCATGATACCTTTTTAAGATATACCTTCTACCATTTCAGCAGTGTACCAGCCTAAGTCTGCTATCATTTTTCTTTCCCAAACTTTCAAGTCTCGGCCAACGGCGCTTGCGATGTTCAGAAGACTGCTCCGTCCTCCCCTTGTACATGTCGGCTCATAATCACCATCATTTTAATCTTGCATCTCACAAGATTAGGTCGTGATCTTACATCATCACATAATCACCATCAGAAGATGTGGCATTGCGGGCGTACCTTGCACGGGCTGCTGCCTTTCTGTAGTGCTGTGGCTCTCCTAATCCAATAATTACTATTATTATTATTGTTTATATTATTTTTATGATCATCATTGATGAGCGCAGTGGTCTTTCATTGACATGCCTAGCTCGACTTTAACTTCAGGTAACATGGCTCAAAGTTTTAGAGTTCTTGGATGTGCACGGTTCCTTCTTGCTCTGGAGAGAACACACCAGAACATTTCTTTGAGTGGCCCAGTATTTAGTACTTGCGAACTTCAGATATGATTATGGATACAATATTAGCTTTGCTAGTAGAACCCCCAATCGTGTGGATCTCGAAAGGCTAGACTTCGTACAAATAGCAGTAACATGACAGCTCATTCGTCGGTGTCTATGCCTCCTTCGATACCCAGAAGGTTGGGGCTTGTGGAACCGATGACCGTCAGCACAGCCTCAGCCAGCGGTGTCAGCGTGTGGTCGTTGCGCCCTGCGCCTGTGGAAGACAAGGTTCTCTTTATATTTTGTTTGAGCATTAAATTTTGTCTGATTGCAGCAGGCACATTCATTGTTTTGATTTGATTAATAGCTTTATATCTTAATTGCTTCTATAATTTAGCCAAGAAAATGAGAAAGTGGAAAAAAACTTCTTTAGCACACAGAATGTGTGCTTCATTTTTATGTGCAGTAAAAACATGTATAGTAAACTCACCGGTCGTGGAGTCTGCTCTCTTCGAGAGGGTCAGTTCAGCGCGGCTGCGAGATTTGAGGTTTTGCCACTGTTTTTTGAGTTGCGGCACAGTGCGCAGCGTCGATGGATGCCGCGAATTCATCACGGATGCGATCTCCTGCCACGCTTTTCTTTTAGCAGCTTTTGTAATATTGTTGTTAAATTTGTTCTTAATTATACGTTTTCGTTTCTCGATTTCGTAAACCAATTGAAACTTATCATCTTCGGACCAATTTGATTTCTTTACCTTGGGAGGCATCCGTGATGGACCGGCGACATCCATGTCTGCGTGCAGCAAACTCAGACGGTCGTCTGCTAACTTAATGATTGAAACATAATTATCAACTTTTATTGCAAATGCTTACGAGAAAATACGTCCTGCGCATTTTTTTTTCTAAAAAAATTATGCGTCTAAGGACACGCAGGCATTTCTGTAGACAACTTTATTCGGCGTACGCACTGGACGTCGACGAGGGTGGTGACAGGCGATCGCGATACGAAGCAATATGACAGCGTTGGTGCGCACTAAACTCTACCCAAAACCGAGCATCGCTGACTCTTTTTTCTTTCTTCTATTTTGCACAAAACCACGGTATGTACGAGACATGTGCCGCAGTTTTGCGACTGTCGTCGTTTCTCTTTGCAGAAACCGATCGCAGCGTAGCAGAAGCAGACGATCTCTCACTTGCCGCCTCGCGTCGCCGGCGCTTTCTTATTGGACAGAAGGTCACAACTCGTCACTTCCACGTCCGGAATCTTCGGCCGTGTTCCAAAATTTACTCGGTCTCACTCTAGGGTAAAGGTTTTGTACCTTTGCGATCGAAAACCTACCCGCGTCCGGCATTACTCGAGTTTTGTTGTTACGTGACAGAATCTGCCAGGGTAACTCGGATCCATTCGAGTAGATTTGGAACGCACCCTCTGTTTCCTCCGGTATTTCTTCAGTTTTCCCTAGATTCCCTCTCTAGGTACTGCTCACTCCGTTCTTGGCGGTCTGGGTGCCAGACTCAAGTCCGAACTTGAGTCAAGACCGCGCCGGAGACCGTGCTGGATCCGTCTTGGTCTCAGTCACGGTCTCAGCCGAGACCGCCAGGCGCCTGAGTCAAGACTTGAGCCAAGACTTGAGTCAAGACTTTCTAGCAAGCGGCCCCTGTGATTTTTGAACGGTCGCGTTATCCTAGCGAAACCTAGCCACATGTATTTGTCCATAACAACCATCCTAGCAACGGGTTGTTTAGACCCATGACGTCACAGTTACGGAGTCAATAAGCTCGTGCAAATTAAAAAAAAATGGAACGGAATATTGTTGCACCGCCCCTTAAGGCTAGTTGACACACCCCCGTTTTCTTCAGGCTGGTTGAGACACCTGCAACGAGCGCTTTATCAACGACTGCATCCGTTCTGACCGGAGCGACCGGAACGACCGCTCTGCGCCGCTCGTACAAACTCCCGCAACCTCTGCAACAAGCGCAGCGGGTCGTCCGGACAGCGACCGCTTCTACGCCGCCGTCAGTTGTCTCAGCGGTGCCTTCAAAAAGAAAGGGACGCGCTGCCACTCACTGGCGTGACAGAGAATAGACACAGTTTTCCATAACCTCAAGCTTTTTTTTTTCTCAGGATAGGCTTGCAGGGTAGAGTGGATGAAACAAAGAAACGAAAAAGATGTAGTACGCCATCTTGGACGATAGCGACTTTAACACACGACTTTGCCAATATTACAAATCTCGCCACACGCCTTTTCTACGATTACAAAAGAAAATGTTACCAGCGATACAACAACGTAGAAATATGATTTCGTGATCACATATGCAGAGGCTCCGAACGTTCAGGATTGCTAACACTAATCACTTTCCGCTGGTCATGAAAACGCGTGAAAATTCCCATCCAATGCATCCGGTACGCACTACTAATACCTTGAACTTGAACACACGAATGGAATACGCAATAGAAGAAATACGGGCGAGGGTTGACTACGCAATCGCTAAAAACACCAACGTAGTCGAAGTAAACAAACACGACGGCATGAGCGATTCTGCTATCTTGAGAGTTCCTCCACGACATCGCCGCACGAGTAGACCGATCTTCCCTTCTAATACGTGCTGGATATCACAGCGACACACGACGGCAATTAATTCGAGGAAAGCGCTCTACGCGGAACGACGAGCTTGCACTTCGCCGACGATCACCACCAACGCCATGTTAGCTGGAACCGCGACCGGCATGCAGCGCACGCGACCGAGCTCTCCTCGACCTGTGATTGGTCTGTCGGTGCGTTCGCTCCCGCCGTTCCCAAACGTAGCGAAAACGTTCAGCCCGGCTCAACTACTTGCGTCGCGAACGAACACCAACGAAACGGCCGTTTGGCGCTTCGTTGCTATGGAAACTCGTCGTTCGAACCGGTTTCATTCGTTCGTAAGCGTAGTGGTCGCTCCGAGCGCAAGTGCGTGAACGGGCCTTTACGCTGCGAAGCTTACGTGCGCCTACGTCGAGATACGACCAGAAGTCACCGGCACATCCGTGCTTCATACGAAGCGTTGCGGGTGTGCCGGAGACTTGCCTTCGTGTCTCAGCGTAAGCGCAAGCTTTGTAACACAAGAAAAAATCTCTGTTGTGTGAACTAAGAGTCAGTGTGAACCAGCCATTCAACTAAAGGCGCACTTTGTGTTCTTTACAAGTACCGGTATACTTTGGAGGCCTCTCCTCCAGCCCCTCCATGACTCTGCGGGCTGTAGGAACGAAAGGGGGCGGAGTGCAGCAGCAAAACGAAATGAAGGACGGCATTTTTGCTTTCGAAAAATTGGCTTCGTTGTTCTTGTTGGTTGTCGTTTCGGTCCAGTTGAATACACAACTTTTCAAAAACGCATCATGCACTACGTTATTTGGTTAGTCAACGATTAAAGATTTACGTTTTATTATTCCTCTCTGCTTTTTAGCTCTCAAAAGGTTGTCGTTCACTTCACCGACAAGAGGTTAATTTTTTTTTTTTTAACACGACTTGCTGAAAAAAGTACGCCTTGTTTTTTAGCAAAATATATATCGCTCTGAGCGAGATAACTCCGTGAACGACGCGCTGCCTGGGAACTGACACAAATTGCCGCCTATATCGTTTCACTGTGTTCCCAGGAGTCTGGTCATTGCAATTATATTTTTATTTATATATGAAACGGAAGCACTTGCATTCTAAACCTTGCGCTCGCCATATTATTTCTTTTTTTTTTTTGTTTTACATTGGTTACGGTTTACGCCTTGTCACAGCGAAGCAGTTTTTTTTTCTTCTCGACACAAGAGTAACGTATTCGGTAACGGAGGTATTGAGCTACGCAGAATTTCCATTTGGAAAAAAATAATGAAAGCGACTGAGCAAAGTTATATATCCCACGCTCTTGACAAACAAGCATTTTCCTGGATACTTCCGCTTACTTTAATAAAAATAATCGTTTCGCAGCCATTAGTAGACTCTATCTAACTGAACTGCTTAGACTGCGAAGTTATTGAATCGTTGATTGATGATTGCGAACATCATTTAGCTCTCGAAGAGAACATGATTTGCCCATATGCGCAAAGCATCAGTTCGATTTTTTTAATTATCATTGGGTCGCTTTTTTATATATATATAAAGACGACTGACCCAGAAGGGTTGTTTCTGTGTACCTTGTTCATTTTGTTTCAGTCTGTCTCGTTCGTGCTTTTTTGCTCCCCTTTTTCTCTCGGGATCGTTTATTAGGGAATAAGACATGAACAAACGACGATTTCTGAATAAATCTGCTTGATGCGAAGTACAGGCAACGTCCATAAGGACCAGCGCAATTTGCACGCCTGGCAAATTTTTAATTCTAAACTAGCATGCTTAAACTTAAGCACACAAACGTAATTTTGAAAAAAAAAATAACTGTACTTTTTTTAGGTAAACTCAGTTCACTGGTGGTGAAACATTGAAAATAGAGCAAGAAGGGCGGTGGTATAATTCCTATGTTTTGTACCAGGTGTTTCTTGACTGTACACATGGCTTGCAATCTTCCATCCAGGTGATCATCGTTCATGTATTGCGTTAAAATTGTTACATAATGGAATTAACCTGCCTGTGGCCAGCCACAGCTACGGTATTCCCAGAGGTTTCGCGTTCAACAAGACAACCGCTGGCTCGCTCGCAAAAAAGTGCGTAAACGACGTAAATCCGGTACTATGGGGGATTTGCATCACGAGTTTTAACGCGATAGCGTTTAGGAGCTCGTGTCGCGCAAAGCCTACCGAAGTTGGGACCGGAAAATTCCATAATGCAACGCGCGCAGCCATGTGTGATGTCAAGCGTCACGTTACACGACGTCGCACGTGACACTCCAGATTAGACCACGGACATAAGCGTGCCACGCTTGGGAACATGCGCGGGTTAATATGAGAAGGCTTTGAACAGGGCTAATAACGCTACTACTTTCCATTCTTAAAGGCAAAGCTGAACCATCTCCGAGTTTTTAAACCTACTTTCCCAGGTTTGACTCTTGCACGCCAAGCGCAATGAATATTTGATTAGCTCTCGAAGGCTAGGTGCTAAACCTGCCGCGACTGTTTTAATAGGATAGCATTCTTTAGCTGTCCCTCCCCTCCCCCCCCCCCCCCCCCCAGAAAAAAAAACGAAAAAAAGGAACGGATTTCTTTAACTTTCTGACATCCTAATGCACAGTAGGTATTTCAGCTTAAATTCTCACACCCCTTCACATTTGAACTTTTTTCGAAGGGCGTCACGACCCTGGCGTCCTCGTCAATGTCGTCCTAGAGGACGTCCTTCAGGTCGTCCCAGAGGTCGTCCTAGACGTCGTACTTGAGGTTGTTCTAGAGAAAATACGATCAACCTGCGAGGGATACAGGTGATAATTTTCGAAGTGGTAGCCCGAGCTGCCGCTACTGCAAGTTATTTCTCGTCCTAGAGGTCGTCCTTGAGATCGTTTTAGAGGTCGTTCTAGAAGTCGTCACAGACGTCGTCCTTTGGACCACAACGTGAATGACGTCGTCCCTGAGGTCGACGTCATCGTGGACGTGGTCCATAATGATGACTTTACGAAAAATAAGAAGCGCAAAAGACAAGGACAAGAGAGAGACAACACAGTACAAGCGCTTGTCTCCTTCTTGTCCTTGTCTTTTGCGCTTTTTTATTTTTCGTAATGTTTAACCAACGAGGCCAACACATCATTTTGCATAAGGACGACGTCAAGGATTACGTCCTCTAGGACGTCATCCTGGACGTCGTCTTTTATATCGTCCTAAAGATCCCCCAAGAGGTCGTTCTAGACGTCGTCCTTAAGGTCGTCCTCGAGGTCGTCTTAAGGGTCGTCCATGAGATCGTCATAGAAGTCGTCTTAGAGGTCGTCCTAGACGTCGTATTTGATTTCGTCCTCTATGACGTCTTTCTCGACGTCGTCTTAGATGTGGTTCTTGAGTTTGTCGTAGACGAAAGCTACCGCAATTCATAGACAACCAACAATAGTGGTTTCTGCAGAAATTTTGTTCTAGCCGCTACGTGCCGTGAATTTTGTTAGAGTCGCCTTTATTACAGACAGTGTCCATCTGCTCAATCGGGGTCACGTGGTTTATGGGCCGCGTTTGCATTATGAGTGGCTCGGAGGTGACGAACGCGTTGATCGTCTGCGAGCATCTCTGCCTTTCCGCCTGCTTTCCTCCTCGCCACGCGCCTTGGACCAGCTGGAGTGGGAGGCGCCCGCCATTAAAGAAAGGCTCCCTTGCCTGGTTTGAGATGGACCCCGTCTCTTCAATCTAGGTTCTCTAGAGTCATCAATAGGACATAGAAAAAGCGCAGCCGCCGTTTTCGCTTTAAAGTAAAAAAAAGAAAAAAAAATTCTCATAAAACGTTTTTTGCAAAACAAGAATCGCGCGCCCCCATTTCGGCAACGAACGTTTAAACTATTAAGTTCGCAAGGCGTGGAAATGGTGCTGGTCCCCTATGACCATTTCTTGTATCAAAAGGAGACCGAAATTGAACTTAAAATATATCTCTCATGTTCAGACATAAGTTATAGATGACCAACTCTATCTCCTAATGCCAATTGCATGCTCGCCGAATGTTCGATTTTGGCGAGCGCTTCAAGATCAATCATTGAAGAGCGCGGTGCGTCTCGAGATATCCGTCGTGCCCACAACTTGCTCGCGACTTTTTGAGCTCACCTAAGGTCCAACGTGCCGTAGTTATGAGCGTTCATGCTTAGTGGCGTCAAAGTGTTACTACCTTGAATTATCGGAGCACTCGAGGGCTGTAACCTATCACTGGAATATTGCGGAGCCGGCGGAGTGGCGGAGTCATCCGCGCTACAACACCATGACCAGCCACCTCTTCGCAAGAGAGCTTTTCCGGTGTGCGCTGTTTGGAGAATACACACGAAAGAACTTCTAGGGTCAACCGATTGTACCTGCTCGATCAATTCATTCTGCAGAGCACTGGGGATCCTGCGTAGTCCTCATCCCGAAAGTGCTTGCCGCAAATGCGATCACCTTACGCAAGAGCCCAGGTGTGAAAAAACAGGCGCGCGAGACCTGTGTACCGGCGCCTCACAATTCACAGGTATCTTTTTCACAGCTTTCAGCTACACAGTGTTTCGTCACCCTGCCGTAGGCTCGTCGAGAAAACCCACCAAAAACTGTTTCGAAGGTAACGATCTCAAGACAAACGCACGTGGAACGAGCGAAACGGCCGAACCACAAGACTGACGAGACCGAGATGATGGATGAATGAGTTCTAAAGGCTGCTCAAAGATTCTGCCTCATCTGCTCCGCAACATGGCCGATATGACGACACCGGCCACGTGAGATTAAGGCACGAGCTCGCTGCATTTTAAACAGGAAGATATTGTCGCGAGGCGGCTAAGGTACCTCTGTTATGTCCCTCGAGGCGAGATGTTGAAATATTTCTTACCTTATGCTGTCGAAGTTAACGGCAGGACACCCTCATGCGTGATACTCGTACGACGAGGACATTGCTGCTCACCTGACTTAACATCCACGTGATCACACACTCGTAGAAAAAAGGGTATGGTTAGTCCTCCCTAAGGGGAAGAACGGTCTTGTAACCTATGTTCTTTTAGAAAGGGAGAAACGTTTGTCCCTGAAGCAGGGGAGAAAATAGTTCCTCCGTCGCCTGAATCTCAATATTGCTGCCCTGAATTGAGCGAATCGAGCTCAATAAGGCTTAGCGAGGACGCTATACGTCTCTTGTACGGGACGAGAGGAGCAGCACATAAAAGCGCAACACGAGCTTTTCACGATTTCTGTTTGTTTCCGAACCCAGATTCCCCCCGCAGGCAAAGAAATTTGCGTTTCAGAAGCAGTTACTCAGTCTTCTCGTCGTCAGCACTGCGATGTAAAACGGAGACAACAAATACCCAGTTACATTGCGCACTTTACGTCTTACCTTCGATGTTCTTTGAGTAACAATTCCTTCGTCAACCGCACAGCACGGAGGAATGGCAAACCAATCCGCGAAACCAAAAGCCGCTCTCAAAAGAACAAACTCGAAGCCGCTGTTTATCGCGTAGCTTGAAAGAGGGTTAATTCGCTTGCCACCAGGTGGCAGGGTCAAGCAGAGTAATTGCAAGTTCTACAATAATATCTTTTCTTTTCTCAGGCCATCATTGCGCTTCGATATCTTCGGGAACCTCTATTATACACAAATGTAAACGCATTACGCATCCTACAAACATCAGGTAAACATACATTGAGCGCATACGCATACATCCCATACGAACATCAATACAACGGCACACTAACCCGAACACTAGACCAGTGCTTGCGCTTCCGTCTTTTATACTGGTCGTTTTGAACGTACGGAATTTCTCGGTGACTGCCGAAGCAATTAAAAATATTCCGAGCACATTGATTTTTTTTTTCCAGCAGTGTCATACCTCTGAGAGTATTTTGAATGGCTCAGCGGATGAATTTCTTATTAAAAATTAAACGCTCAATCATGTCAAAATTATTTAAAATACAATAAATCAAGCCGCTCCAATGCGGTTCGAAGCCATGAGTTTGTTTCCCCGCACGGCAAGTCGTAGCCTGTATTTTTATTGTAGTGTTTATTTTTCTATTTCTGCTGTTCGCGCACGGCTGTAATTGCCGTCTTGAATTAATCTCTGTGGAGCGGATATTCACTCAGCTGGAACGGGCAGAGAAATCGCTTTTCGATCAACTTCAATGCAGTCAAAGCCGCGACTTCCGGCAGGTTTCAAGTGTACGGAGCTACGCCGTGGCGAGCTCGAAAACTTCTAGCACTTATCCCGGCGGGCCACTTGGAGGCAGTTTCTCCAGTAACCGTAGTATATTTAAACAGCAAAATAAAGGGTGTTTTTTTTCTCGATCTTACCTACTACTCCTTTTTAATGCTAAAATTCCACACTGTAAATATACGTACTTTTCGTCATAATTTCGTACTGTCCAGTCCTTTCCCCAGAGCGCAATCGCTCTCGGGGAGGAGACAACCGACAGTCACAGTGGCCACTGTACGATAGGAGCTTACTCTTCAGACCAGCGTTCCCTCATGAATATCCGCACGTCGATAGATTGCAGCTAATCCCTCAAGTTGTCCTAAACTCTTTAATGTAAAGCGGAATGTCGACCGGCGTCACTCTGCCCACTCCGATCATGGCCCGACCAGCGGCATCAATGCCCGACCGTTTACGCCATCTCACCTTGTTACACTACTGATACGCGAACACACGGTCACATCGGCGATAATTCCAGTCTTCTGTTCACAACGCACAACACTGCCATCATAATGTTGCTGCTATGTTGCTGACACGCAGTAATACAAAGCCACGTTGATTGACGGTTGGCACTAGGCATAGGAAAACAGAACCGAACACAGCACGGAAGGCACCCAGGCAGCCGGCAGCAAAACCTGCCTGTCTTGGGCGCAGTTCCTGCGATTTCCATTACGTCGAAAACGTCGACACAGTTCCGCGTGGGTCCCGCAATCTGGAGACGGCCATCTTACCTAGTGTACGTAGCGCTGCTGGCACTGCTCTGGAACTTCACTATTTCTAGCGGCTTCGTTTGCTCGTTTGATAAAATTAGTGATAAAAACGTCCATGCAACCGAAATGCTCTGCACGTTTGGACCAGAAGAGGGAATTACAGGCGGCCTTCGCTGCCCCTGAAGCTCAATCTACTCAACAACATTTATTAAACAACGTGTGCGACGTGCTCGTAAAACGAAACCGAAAGAAAATGAGCCTGGAGGCCGAAGCTTTCTCCCGTATGCCTGGAGTAGAAGAAAAAAGTCTCGTTTCTCTCTTCCTCTCGCGTCCGCATGGGGGCGCCTCCACAGAAGGGAGGAAGACGCGCCATTGCTACCTTTTTCCTCCATTTTTTTCTTAGAGTGCAATGACCAGGCTCAGCGAGGACGCCAGCTTCACGGATAAAGAAATGTCGCTTTGAAGGCGCCATACGACTAGGCATCATTCATATTCTAAAGTGAACAGGGAAGCAGGCGGAGTCCGATAAGTCAGTACGGCGGTAGCATCACTGCAGTATTTCACACAGTGTATGGACATAGCACTGTCACGCCACCGCGAAGGAACAAGTACATCATGACAATTTTGCGACATTCCTTGTCACCGGAGCGAACACTAAACGAACGAATTGAAGGCATAGGCGCAGAGGAAGCTTGCGCGGGTCTCGACGCGCCAGGCTTGCGCGATTGTCCAAGGGGGGCACAAAGCACAGAAAACACGACTCTACAATTTTGATATTGTCACACTAAAACTACGATAAAATTACGATCACATCACCACGATTTGGTAACGCGACTTATCTCAATGACGAACACTTAACAAATGAAGAGAAGCCTTCGGCACCGCTTCGTGGGTCTCGCCGATAGAGGCTTATGGGATCCTCCAAGAGCTCAGCACGTCGACGTCGCCTCCGTTAGACGGTGAGATGATCACTGCATTCTTACATCGTAGCACACAAACTACGGCGCATAACAGTGGATAGCGTCACAGCTTTGCGATGTAGACTCGGGTAATTTTGAGAGGTTGGCGCCCTCAGTAAAAAAAGACTTCGAAATTAGCCCGAGCCATGTTGAAAACATTGCTTCATCAAACCCTGACGTGAGTAGCGTCAAAGAGTGAGTGGAAGTGATTGGCTGGTTGAGTGAAGCAAAGGAGGCCAACTATGTTTCGGCTTTTTTACCAAGCCTTCGGAATTGCGTTGTGGCCCAGGTAATCAGTACTAGCGAAAGTATTTCACATATACTGGCATTGTCGTTGGGAGGCCGATGCGGTCAGCACATTTTATCGAATCATTCATAACAGAAGACGAGTTGATTTTAGAGCGCAGCTCTTAGGCGCCCGTTTCCGGCTTGAGCGGCGTCGGCGTCGCCGTCGCCGTCGGCGTAACCGCGTGGTGCATTATGGGTAAATTTCCCCGCTAAATCTAGCGGTAAAATTTCCCCGCTAAATCTAGCGGAAAAATTTCCCCGCTAAATCTAGCGGAAAAATTTCCTCGCTGAATCTAGCAAAAAATTTCCCCGCTAAATCTAGAGGAAAAATATCCCCGCTAAATGTAGCGGAAAATTTCCCCGCTAAATCTTGCGGAAAAATTTCCCCGCTAAATCTAGCGGAAAAATTTCCCCGCTAAATTTAGCGGAAAATTTTTCCCGCTAGGTCTAGCGGAAAAATTTCCCCGCTAAATCTAGCGAAAAAAATTTCGCCGCTAGATCTAGCGGAACAATTTCCCCGCTAAATCTAGCGGGGAAATTTTCGGTCACGTGACCTCGGAGGGAGTCACGTGACCCTTTCCCCTATGTCACGCGACCCCCCCCCCCCCCCCCGAGAACACGTGGCCCTTAATACCCTTCCCTCCTCCTCCTCAAGAGCTGCGCTCTAATTCGGAGTTACAGGGAGTTCTAAACGGCCTTCACTCTTTTGTATATCGTTTAATGCAATTTAAATATGTTTTCTTGCCTTTTCCTACAAAATATTGATGCTTGTGAGGTTCTACTGATACCTACGCCAAGTTGGAGTAAAACGAAAATGAGCTCCAGAGATTGGTTTCTGTATCTCTTTAAAGTAGGTCCATATTTGCGACTGACCTGAGGCGAGTCGTTACAGCCGCTCTTAAAGGAACTCTCAGTCTTAACTTAATATATACTCCTCACGTTTAGAAATAAGTTTAGCGTGATTGACTAAATCTGCTAATGACAATAGCACGCGTGCATTTTGAAAGGATAGGTATATTTTTTTGTTTCAAAGGACTGATTTAAGAGCAGGGGCATCTCAGAGCCCCATAGAGAATACAGCATCTTTTAGCCATCTTCCAAGATTGTCACATAATAACGGCTGCGCGGATCTTGCGAATTTGGGCTTTAAAGGCATTGAGGCATTATCGAGACATTAAATGGAACAAATGTTTTTATTATAACTTTAATTATATTAAAAAACTGAAAATTGTCAAAATCGGCTAATTCGGAATTCTTGCGTTCGGAGCGAAATTACAAAATTATCTACATGCAAATAGATAAAGTGTTTTACTGAATGTTGATTCCGTTCATCGAACGGAATCAAAAAATATCAAAATTATTAATGTAAGTCGAGCTGCTCCGTAACTACAGCGAATTAAAAGAACCAAGGTTGTCGGTGCTGTTTTTTTTTTTTTTTTTATTTTTAAGGTATCTCTCTCTCCCGTGATGTGGCGCTCGGTGTCCACGAAATCGTCCGATTGTAGTTCGACGATCGGCACTGTGCAAGGTGTTCTTCCGTGCCCGTATCCTGTTTCATTATGCACTCCGGGGCGTCAGTGTGCGTGTCTCGCTCTCCTGGTTCTGTGGTGGGTAGGTCTCCGTGTTTTCACACGTGGCAAATTGCCCTTGGAGCTATGGGTCGAAGCCAAGCGTCCTATGGCAAGCGAAAGCGCCCGAAAGGGTTTCCATGTAAGCGTGTCCTCGTGGAAGCCACGGTTGATGAGGTCGGTAATTTTGAGCGCTCGTTTGGTAGCCCGCATGGTTCCGTGTCCGGGAGCAACGACGGCAATGATGAAGCGGTGACCGCGGAAGACTTAGCGGCCAGGTTCCCTGGTGAGGGAGAATCGGTTTGTTCCGCAGGGGCCGAAGTCAGTTCTTGCAAGTCGGCTCTTCGGACGTTGAGGTTTTTGGTGAGATCGAGCCATCGTGTTCCATTAACTATTGTTGAAGTTATCGTTCAGTGAAGCCCTCAAAAATATGAATGTGGTTGGTATAGACTTTAAGATCTTATCGAAAACGCAGTTTGACTTCGTTTAATTCGCGTGTATATACAAGTGTAGCAATAAATGAGTTATTTGTGAATACATGTTTAAAGAAGTGTTTGTTATTCGACATAGGCCATTGGACGACGGATGTGTTCAGACTTTTTATGAGCACAAATACACCTGACGCAAAAATTAGTGACATTTTCGTCGACCCAGTGGTGAGCAGGAGATTTCTTGCTCGAAAAAACAATGCCATTTCACACACCAAGTTCTGTCACATATGCTTTCCAATGTCTGGCCACTATTTCGGAAACATTTCAGTACAAACGAGTATACTTTTGTTTGTTTTTGTTAGCTTAGGAGGGGGTCACAAAGCCTATCCTTTTATGTTCCTCCAGGACAGACGTACAGAGCTATACCGCAACACGCATCTGTGGAACACACAGAGTTGTCGCTCTCCTGTTGTCGCTCTCCAGACAACACAACGTAGCTCCGCAGTCTATCAGGGCACGGCTTTTTGCCTTCGCCCACGCAGCTCCGTGGGCGAGGGCAGGGGCGTGGGCGTGCAGCCGCGGCCCGTAGAGCGACCGTTCAGGACTAGGGAAATGGTCTTGAAGAATGGAGAAATGATATCTTGTGATTCATAATAATCACATGTTGTTAGCATATTCTATTTGCTAAGCGAAATAAAAATTTCCAGCTTGTAAGAATATGTTTACGTGACGATTTACCGTTCGCACTCTCGACGGATGTTATCGAATCCTTCGTGTCCGTGGCTCGCAGCCATTGGTACCCCCTCGGAGTGACTTCACCACATTTTTTTTATTGCTTACTTGCAGGGCATTGTAGAAATCCCAAACACGCGAGAGAGAGTACGAGTGAGTTTGAGTTTCGCAGCTCTAAAGATGCACGATAAATGTCGTCCAGCTTGGGGAGAAACCAATCCTTTTTATTGGAAGTTTGACAAACGTATGCTGGCAGCGCGTTTCCTGTCTGTTTTGTCTATACTCCGTCTCACCGTAACTTGGCAAACCTCAAAGGTCAGAGCTGCTGTGAGAGAATCGCAATCAGAGAGCAAAGCACGTAACAGCTATTTTTAGGAGCAGTACCCACTACCGTACGTAGTCACGTGCCTCGTTTTAACACTCTCATTGGTTAATGGGAGCTTTAGCTTTCTCCGTTTGCCAAGTTATGGGGAAACAACGTCTCATTTCCCTGTGTTTGTTCGCAGTGCACGCAGGTGAAATGCTTGAAAGGATATCGGATTGGGAGATGCAGTGTTGCTTACGTGCCCACGAGAGTGAAGCTGGATTCTGAGTTAGTTGCGCCTTGCTGTTTAACGATTGCTAGGATACAAAACCATTCGAATGATACATATACTAAAAAGAACGAACAAATGTGAGATGCATACAAAATAGAAGGTGAAAAGGGGGGGGGGGGGGGGGGGGGATGGTTTGTCTGCCATGCAAATATTTCTCGGGCCGTCCCTGAGCGGGAACCTGGAACAGTTTATCGCAAGGTTTAACATTTTCTCTGATCGCCCGGCGCCTCCGCCCAAGTGACATGCTCAGGAAGAGGTGAGATCTGTAGACAGGGCAGCTGCGTGTGCCGTGAGCTTAACCCAACTCGCCCAAATGACCTTTTTCGGAGTTTGGCCACGATCATGGCGCGCCCTGGCGGGTATCGCTCGAAACAGTGTTGAAGGCTCGTCGCTCCGTGGTCCGCGCCAGCGCCAGGCCAGTCGTCGCTTCGCGCGTATCGTTTCTTCGAAATGGCTGAGGACGACCCTCCAAAAAATAACGAAAGCTACTGTCAGCAATACAGACGACCTTGTATGTTTTTATACCTTCAATGGTAGATAGACCGCCGACGCCGCATCGGTTCCTACCGTCGACTCGGAGTCAATTAATCGTCACTTCGGTGTGGGGTCGTGCAAGCAACTGAAAAAGGGGTCGGCTTTCAAAGCAGAGTGTTTTGTAAGAAAAGTGGTGATGACGAGTTTCGATCCTGACTCACTTATCCAAGCCCGGCCACTACAGACAGCTGTTTTCGCCGTCATTGAGCGCCTAACTCATTGAAGCTTATTCCGTTCCGTCACTTGGCCGTCCTTTGTACCGCGCGGGTGCAGGGGGCATCGCCGTACCCGGGAACGGGTAAACAGATCCTGACGGGGTGAAATTCGGACGATCTTGTTATTGCGAAGGCTCTCTTGCACCGTCGAAAAGTAAGGAACAGTATGGTAAAAACAATCTCGCTTTGAATTCAGCACTGCTACGTACCTCCAACAAAGTGGGCCCTGCAAACAGGGGAGTTGCGGTCGGTTGCCAAGGCGTTCCGTCAGGGTTCCGTCTCTATAGGGCTTGAATCTATTTCGCACGCTTTAAATGTTTCGCCAATGACCGATTTTTTTTTTTAATTTTAACGTGGTATGATGCGAATTTTTATGGCACATGCCTCAAGAGCGGAAAGCTTTATCCATTTATTCTTTACTCGCTTGACTGTCTGTAGAGGCTCCTAACTTTCCACTGCGGTTTAACATGAGACGAAACGAAGTATAAATACAATACTTAGCCTGCCAGCGTCGCCTATGAAGGATACTGACTGCTATTTCTACTTCCCTTTCGTTTTCCGGTTATGTCGGTACACTGTTGATCCTTGCAACGGCACGTACCACGAATCGCGAAAAAAGTGCGGAGAGGTCGGGAGGGGCTGCAGTTCTTTTATTTTGCTGTAAACGACGTGCTACAACACTATTTACTAATAAAAACAGTATATATATATCAGAAAAAAATAGGGGTAGGCTGTACTCGGTACAGTGAGAACTGTTTTACATGAAACGTCTTTGGTTTCCTAAGGTACTGAATGAAATACGAGGTTTGTTTATTCAATTTAAAGTGCGTCGGTGTGTGTGTGTGTGTGGGTGTGTGTGTCTCAGAGTGACGACACCGAGTGTTGCAACGCTTCTCATCACCATGTGAAAGAACAAACATTAAAAAAACTCCTGGCTTTCGAAAAAACAACAGTGAGTGCATTAAAAAAAATGTTTGGCGGCAAATTTTCCGAGATATCATAACTCTACAAACGCACGCGTACATGAAGGCATTTCAATTTAACCGATGTTTTAGGATCTCTACTGACGTAAGTCGTTTATAGCTGAGATATTTTGTTTGTTTTCTTATATTCGTTCCAATTTTTTGTTGACGCCGTTTTTTTTGTTTTTTTTTCAGCTCGCGAGAGAGTACGAAGCTCTGTTTCTCACGCCCGGCAATTATGGCATCGCGAAAGGCATATTGTTGCCAGAAGATGCGGTTAATCTGGTACAGCAAAGCTAAGGAGATCATGCTGATTTATTTCTTCTTGATTTCCACGTTAAAATGCCCCGCAGCTAAAAACAGCGAGTACACAACACATGCAAATAGCTCTCCCTGCACGTTAGACCACTAGGAAAGTACTAACACCTTAGAGAATACACATACCAGCTTTTCGTTTCGGGTATGTTTTGAACTAATCTTATTCACTACGCGAGCGAAAATCGATGGAAGTGCTGAAAGCAATTATGCAATTTCAACGTTCTTGTGGTTCGGTAATTTAAATAACCGTATATATATATATTTTTTTAAGTAAGTTAAGACATCATAACCAGATAGAAACTTGTGTGCTAAAACATGCAGTGGGAAGTGAAGACACTACTTTTTTTTTAATGCACCCCCCCCCCCCCCCCCAAAGAAAAGAGGCTATGCAGCATCGATCGTACCGTTTCCTTTCAAACATTATGTGATGTCCTCTAACCCGAAAGTGCCGACGTAAAAGCGCTGTGGAGGAGACATGGAAAAAAAATATTTTCAAGTGAACCGAATCTTGCAGTGGAATGAAAAAAATTAATAGTTACCAATTTTTTACGGTAAACACTTTACCCCTAAGTAGAACTTCAACCAAGTGGCCGTTACGCGTTTTCATGCCCATTTCAACGAAGTTGGGAGAACGATGCATTGGGCCTCTTGTGAATACACATGTGAAGCAGCACGTTTATGTTAGAACCATTGTGTGTAATCGCTGCGCAGTACCTGCCTATTTGAGCACAATGTCAACCGTTTCCGTCAACGTGCGCTACTAATGCAGCAACTCCGTTCGTAGAAGTGATGAGGAAATGACGGTGCCCGTGATGATACGATTGTGATTATAAAATAAAATGTTTAGTCATCCAATAATTGCGACTTACACGGTCGCCTGGGACCCCGACAACTAATATCGTTCTCTGAAAAGTCCATTTTAATATTTACATGTATTGTGGAGTTCAACGAGCGAATAAGACCAACGATGAGCTAAACCTACACGAGTTCCCGAAACTAACACAGCGCTTTTAAACTTTAGCACTGTAGATAGTTCTGCGCTAAAGTTACGAGACGGAATGTCCAGCGAGCCTGCATGTCCAGCGAGACGGAAGATCCAATGATGGATATTCAGGCATCTCGGACCTTCAGGCTCGTTGGACATTCAGTCTCGGTTGGATCTTTCGTCTCGATGGACATTCAGGCTCGTTGGACATTCCGTCTCACCTATCACATGCTAGAATAATTTGCCTTGTTAATTATACAGACTTGTGTGTATACTTAACCCGCGTTCTTGCAGGCATTGCCGTAGTTTCATCATACTAAAATGTCGTGCCACTGAAGCCGATGTTGACAGAACGACAGAGAAACATAGAGCAGACGCAAATATTTTAATTTCATCTATAGGAAGGCATGATGGTTATTTAGCTAAGTGCCGATGCGCAGCAATGTCCCAATCGGTTAAAGGTGCCGATTGTACGACGCCGAATGCTCCTTTGATATTGGCAGCTCAAATGTTTCGAATGTTTCGATGACATAAGTCAGCCAATTTGAAATATATAATAGGGATGCAGTGTCCGGGTGTTCTAGTGCATCGCACAATGGGGGGACGACTATGAAAGCCGCGCTTCAGATCCCAGGAATTTCTAGTTCCTTCCCCATCCCTGCCCGTTTCGATCTATAGATGGGCTACGTAGGGAGACCCACAGTGTAAACACATGACCGCCTGCCAGCGCCACTGACTATGCGCACAGTCAATATTGAAATTTTTGAATAGAAATTTGACAGCTGCATGGAGCGAGGCATCAGCAGTTTGCACAAATGTATTTTCCCACCAATAAAAAAAAATATATATTCTCTTTAAAAAGAAAAAAAGCAAACGTCTAACTCGTATATAAATGCACAGGGGGGGGGGGGGGGGCACCCGACAACGCATGAGTAAATGCCGAACAATTGCGTGAATTTAACAAATTTTGGTTTTTGTTTGTTTATTTTTGGAACAGACAACTACTCACTATACACTGCAGTTGCCAGTAGTTTACATAAACATGCGTTCCCTGTAAGTAGGTTAGTATGGCACAGACTAGAGCGAGAACACTGGTATCACGCAGTGCGCAATTTTCTTTTGCATGGGACATGCATAGTGGTTTTCAGAAGCCCATGCAATTTAACTTGATTCTGGAAGCACTCCGAAGCTCGCGATCTTGTCGAGGTAGTTGATGACCTGGTACGTGGGAGATTGGCTGCTGATAAAGGGTACGAACGCGTCCATCTCGGCGTGCAGCAGAAGGTTCACTGCCGGATGTACCAATAGCCTGCATCCTGTGTGAATATAACAATAGATCGTTCCACGTGGCTTTCTATTCTCTTAGGGGAAGCTTTTTTCACCGCGAAGCCGCTCAATTCGTCGAAATTTCATTGGTCTCTGGACAACTGGATGAACGACAATTCGATGAATAGGGCAATTAGCCCTAGGCGAATTTGCAGAATAAAGAATCGGCCGAAAGTGCCCGTTTTCGAACTGTTGAAAAGAGTTGATTAGGTTAGGGTGTGTGGATAGCCGGGGACAGTGGGGGTCAACAGTGAGATCCTCTTTCTAAAAATGGGAGGATCACGAATGCAGTTTTCAGAATTTACAAGTGTCCGATAGTGAATCATCGTACCGGGGTCGTTCAAAATTATAAATGGCGGGTTTTACGTGAATATGTTCACTCGCGACTCTAGCCTGATGGGATTTGAGAAGACCGAGCGAGGGGCTGACCTCCTGACCCTGTGGTCACATGTGCACTTGTTGTCTGCGCATATGAATAAATTGCGGTCGCACTGTCGCAGTGGCTCTGTGTCAGAGTTACAACCAGCTGAAATCTGATCGCAGCCTCGGTATGCTACTTTGGCGCGTATCGGTGCGATTGCTTCATGCCACGTGGACAGAAAAAGCAGAGCTGGAACGACAGAAGCCAATCCTAAAAAAGTATTGTATTAATTATTGAAAGTACCTACTTGTTGCTTATCATATTGTTCACTGCGACAACAATCGCTTTGGTGGCCGAAGCACGCGAAACTAATCATTGCGATAAGTGTCAATGTCCCGGATCCTTCAAATAATCACCGGACAAATACTCACCACTTTAGGAGATCACCTGCACAAAGGTTCAATGGAAGGAATGTTGCATTTTCTTACTGATTTTGATATCAGGATCGAATTTTTGTTTCTGTGGACCGAGAAGTCCAATCAGAACTGCTTAAAACTTTCACCTTCGTTTCGTAAAAAAAAAAAAAAAAAAAAAAAAAAAAAGACGACATTTTAGCGTAATTACACATACTGCACCGACTTGACCTAACAATAATACTAACAATTTACCCAGGAGTTGTTTATTTTTCCCCGTGACTAGGGACAACAATAAGGAAAATACAGCAACCCGTACCATGCGGAAAGGAGAGAGTGGCTGGGTATAGGCACGATTAACGATTCTCAGAATTCTCGTAGACCCCACATTTGTTTCCGCGCCAGAATTACGACTTTCGAAAAGGCAAACGCGTGACCGATTGTCAATGGTAAACGAGTTCGGTCTTTGGTCTTGTAGCATGTGTGACCTTTTCCACGTCATTTTTAATTATAAAAATTATCTTTACATCTAGTTGTATAAAACGAACAATAAATGTTTTTTTCTTTTTTTTTATGAAGTCTATAATATACACGAGCATAATTTTTATTTTTATTTGGGGGACTTCACAGAGGCAACGTCAGCGGGACAAGCTCAGTGGCACACCAAAATAGCCTTGCATCAAAAGCCCGGTACGGAAAAGTCTGGTGCCAGAACTGCCACGTACCAAAACGACCGCCGACCCATATCTACGCACCGAAACGTCCGGTTCCCTATTCCATCGAACGCATTTTTCACTCGCTTATGGCCTGAATGTTTAACGAGACTGAATGTCCAACGAGCCTGAATGTCCAATCGGTCACGTGACAGGCGAGGCGGAATGTACAACGAGACGAAAGATCCAATCGAGACGGAATGTCCATCGAGTCTGAATGTCCAACGAGACGAAAGGTCCAATCGAGACGGAATGTCCAACGTGCCTGAATGTCCAACGAGACGAAAGATCCAACCGAGACGGAATGTCCAACGAGCCTGAATGTCCAACGAGTCTGAATATCCAACGGATATAGAATGAACCTTGCAGAGAATTTAGAAGACATTTCTTTGTTGAATTGTCGGATTACTGATAGTTACGGCGGTGAAAAATGCGTTCGATGAAATGGGGAACCGGACATTTCGGTGCGGAGATATCGGTACGCGATCATTTCGGTATGTGGTCGGTTCGGCACCGGGCTTTTCAGTACCGGGATTTTTGATGCACGGCTATTTTGGTATGCCGCTGCGCTTGTCCCACTGACGTTGCCTCTGCGAAGTCCCCAAAATGAAATTAAAATTATGCTTGTGTATTTTGTAGACTTCATAAAACCTCAAAAACAATGTATTTATTGTTCGTTTTATATATCTAAATTTAAAAATGATTTCTATAATTAAAAAAAACAAATGACGTTTAAAAGGTCACACATGCTACAAGATAAAAGACCGAACTCGTTGACCATTGACAATCTTTCATGCGTTTGATTTTAGAAGGGACGTTCCACTGGAGCGGAAACAAATGTGGGGTCCTAGGGAGTTTTGAGAATCGTTAATTAATCGTGCTTATCCTCAGCCACAGTTTTTCCGTATTATACGAGTTGCGGTATTTTTCTTATTCATGTCCCTAGTCCCGCAAAGATGATGTCCCTGGCATGGGAGATAAACGCCTGAATGAATTTTTAGTATTATCATTATTGTTATGTGAAGTCGGTGTAGTATGTGTAATTACACTAAATCGTAGTTTTTGTTTTCTTCTTTTTACAAAACAAACATGAAAGTTTTAGACATTTCTGATTGGACTTCTCGGTCCCCAGAAACAAAAATTCGATTCTCATATCAAAATCAGTGATAAAATACAACGTTCCTTTCATTAAGCTTTTGTGCAGGTAATGTCCTCAAGTTGTGAGCTTTTGTCCGGTGATTGTCCGAAGGATTCGGCACATTGACGCTTATCGCGACGATTAGTTTCGCATGCTTCGGCCACCAAAGCGATTGCTGTCGCAGTGAACCATGTATTAAGCAACAAGTAGGCAATATTAATCATTAATACAATACATTTTAGGATTGGCTTCCGTCGTTTCTACCTTTTCTGGTCGCATGGCATGCAGCAATCGCACCGATACGCGCCCAGGTAGCATACGAAGGCTGCGATCGGATTTCAACTGGTACTAAAACTGTCACAGAGCCGCTGCGACAGTGCGACCGTGATTTTTCATATGCGCACATTACAAGTGCACACATGACCACGGTATCGGGAAGTCAGCCCCTCGCTCGGTCTTCTCAAATTCCATAATGCTAGAGTGGCGAGTGAATATATTCACGAAGAACCCGACTTTTATAATTTTGAATAACCCGGGTACGATTCACTATCGGACCCTTGCCAATTCTGACAGCTGCATTTGTCATCCTCTCTTTTTTTGGAAAGAAGGTATAATTGTTGACCCCCACTGTCCCCGGCAATCTACGCACCCAATTACCTGATCAATTCTTTTCGACAGTTCGAGAAACGAGTAATTTCGACGAAGTGACTGGATTTGCGGTGCAATACGCTTCTTCTACAAGAATACAAACCCACGCGGAACGATCTATTCTTATATTCACACATGATGCAGGCTATTAGTACTGTACATCCGGGTGTGAACCTTCTGCTGCACGCCGAGCCAGATGCGTTCGCGTCCTTTATCAGCAGTCAAGCTCCTACGTACCAAGAAGTCATCAATTACCTCGACAGAATGGCGAGCTTTGGAGTGCTTCCAGAAGCCAGTTAAATTACATGGGCTTCTGAAAACCACTATGCAATGCAAAAAAAAAAAAGTTGCGTACTGCGTGATACTAGTGTTATCGCTCTACTCACTGACATACAAACCTATTGGCAGGGAATGCATGCGTATGTAAACTACTGACGACTGCAGTGTACAGTGAGTAGTTGTCTGTTCCAGAAATAAACGAACAAAAATAAAAATTTGTCAAATCCACACAATTGTTCTGCATTTACTCAGGAATTGTCAGGTCACACCCCCCCCCCCCCATGCATTTATAGACGCGTTAGATGTAGATTTTATTTAAAAAAAGATATCTATATTTTTTTATTAGTGGGAAATTACGCTTGTGCAAACTCTTGATGCCTCGCACCCACAGCTCCCAAAGCACCTTTTAAAAAAATAAATATTAACTCTGAGCGTAGTCAATGGCGCTGGCGGGCTGTCATGTGTTTACAGTGCGGGTCTTCATATGTAGCTCATCTATATAAATCGAAATGGGCAGGGATGAGGACTTAACTAGAAATTCCTGGGATCTGAAGCGCGGCTTTCATAGACGTCCCCCAATTGCGGTGCACTAGAACACCCGGACATTGCATCCCTATTATGTATTTCAAATTGGCTGACCTATGCCATCGAAACATTCCAAATATTTGAACTGTTAATATCAAAGGAGCGTTTGGCGTCGTACAATCGACACCTTTAACCGATTGGTACATAGCTGCGCATCGGCACTCAGCTAACTAGCCATCAAGCCTTCCTATAGATGAAATTATAATATTTGTGTCTGCTCTGTTTCTTGGCAGTCAACGTCGGCTTTTGTGGCACGACATTTTAGTATGGTGAAACCACAGCAATGCCTGCAGGAACGAGGACTAAATATACACATAAGTTTGTACATTTAAGAAGGAAAATTATTCTAGCACGTGACAGGGGAGACGGAATGTCCAACGTGCCTGAATGTCCAACGAGACGAAAGATCCAACCGAGAGGGAATATGCAACGAGCCTGAATGTCCATCGAGACGAAAGATCCAACCGAGACGGAATGTCCAACGAGCCTGAATGTCCATCGAGACGAAAGATCCAACCGAGACGGAATGTCCAACGAGCCTGAATGTCCAACGTGCCTGAATATCCATTATTGGATCTTCCGTCTCGTTGGACATTCAGGCTCGTTGGACATTCCGTCTCGTAATCTTTTTCACTGCCGTGACTATCAGTAATCCTTCCATTCGAAAAAAGAAATATCTTCTAAATTCTATGCACCGTTCATGCCATATCCGATAAATATTCAGAGCCGATGGACATTCAGGCTTGTTGGACATGCCGTCTCGGTTGGATCTTCCGTCTCGTCGGACATTCAGGCACGTTGGACATTCCGCCTCGCTTGGATCTTCCGTCTCGTTGTACATTCAGGCTCGTTGGACATTCCGTCTCGGTTGGATCTTCGTCTCGTTGGACATTCAGGCACGTTGGACATTCCGTCTCGATTGGATCTTTTGTCTCGTTGGACATTCAGGCACGTTGGACATTCCGTCTCGCTTGGATCTTCCGTCTCCTTGGACATTCAGGCTCGTTGGACATTTCGTCTCGGTTGGATCTTTCGTCTCGTTGGACATTCAGGCACGTTGGACATTCCGTCTCGATTGGATCTTTCGTCTCGTTGGACATTCAGGCACGTTGGACATGCCGTCTCGGTTGGATCTTCCGTCTCGTTGGACATTCAGGCACGTTGGACATTCCGTCTCGCTTGGATCTTCCGTCTCGTTGGACATTCAGGCTCGTTGGACATTCCGTCTCGGTTGGATCTTTCGTCTCGTTGGACATTCAGGCACGTTGGACATTCCGTCTCAATTGGATCTTTCATCTCGTTGGACATTCTGTCTCGCATGTCACGTGACTGATTGGACATTCAGGCTTGTTGGACATTAAACCTCGTTGGACATTCAGGGCATAAGCGCTGCGCTAACAGTTTCGCAACGTTGGAAAGCATCGTAATAATTCAGAAGTAGTGCGGAGTTGATACTCGGGGCAAATAAGACGGGGACTTTGGTACTTGGGAGAAACGGACCCTGCATTTGAAATAGGGCCACTGCCGCGGAACAAGCGTGCTACAATGGCATAACCTTTCAAGGCCATCGCTTGGACGACCGCGGGCATCCAAAAAACCTCTATTTTCTTTTTTTTTGTCTTTTTTTCTTTGGGGAGGGGGCGGGGGGAGAGGGCGCTTGTGGCCTGAATGTCCAAGGGGACTGAATGTCCAACGAGCCACAGTCTTCTTTCCGTACTGTACGCGATGCTGTATTTTCCTTATTGGTGTTCCTAGTCGCGCAAAAATATGGTGTCCCCGCATAGGAGAAAAACGCGTTATTGAAGTGTCAGTTATATTGCTAGGTCAAGTCGGTGTTGTATGTGTGATTGCACTAAATTGTAGGGTTCTTTTTTTGTTTATAAACGAAGGTGAAAATTTTAGACATTTCTGATTGGACTTCTCGGTCCCAAGAAACAAATATTCGGTTCTCATATCAAAATCGGTGATAAAATACAACGTTCCTTCCATTAAGCCTTCGTTCAGATGAAATCCTCAAGTAGTGAGCTTATGTCCGGTGATTGTCTGGAGGATTCGGCACATTGATGCTTATCGCGACGATTAGTTGGGTATGCTTCGGCCACCAAAGCGATTGCTGTCGCAGTGAACCATGTGTTAAACAACAAGTAGGCAACCTTAATAATTAATACAATTCTTTTTTTTAGGATTGGATTCCGTTGTTTCCACTCTGCCTTTTCTGCTCACGTGGCATGCAGAAATCGTACCGATACGCGCCCGGGTAGCATACCGAGGCTGCGATCGGACTCGAACTGGTTGTAACTCTGTCACAGAGCCGCTGCGACAGTCCGACTGCGATTTATTTATATGCCTGAGTCGCGAGTGAACATATTCACGTAGAACACGGCTTTTCTAATTTTCAACGACCCGAGCACGATTCACTATCGGACCCTTGTAAATCCTGAAAGCTGCATTTGTCATCCTGTCATTTTTTGGACAGAGGGTCTCATTGTTGACCCCCACAGTCCCCGGCTATCTACACACCCTACCCTAATCAACTCGTTTCGACAGTTCGACGAGCGGGCACTTTCGCCTCCTTTTCAATTCTGCGAATCGGCCTATAGCGAATTGCCCTATTCGAGGAATTGTCCTTCTTCCAACTGTCCAGAGACCAATGGAATTTTGACGAATTGGCCGGATTCGCGGTGCAATACGGTTCCCCTACAAGAATAGAGAGCCACGTGGAACGATCTATTGTTATAGTCACACAGCATGCAGGCTATTGGTACATCCGGGTGTGAACCTTCTGCTGCACGCCGAAATGGATGCGTTCGCGTCTTTTACCAGCAGTCAAGCTCCCACGTAACAAGACGTCATCAACTACCTCGACAAGATCAAGAGGTTCGGAGTGCTTCCAGAAGCCAGTTTAATTATATGGGCTTCTGAAAACCACTATGCATGTCACATGCAAAAATAATTGCGTACTGCCTGATACCAGTATTTTCGCTCTAGTCCGCGACGCACGAACCTACTGGCAGGGAATGCATGCGTATGCAAACTACTGGCAACTGCATTGCACAGTGAGTAGTTGTCTATTTCAAAGATAAACAAACAAAAATTTAAAAAAAACTCCAAGATTCACGCAATTGTTCTGCATTTATTCATGAATTGTCGAGTCCCACCCCAAACCACCCCCGTGCATTTATAAACACGTTAGACGTAAATTTCATTAAAAAGAGAGATATATATATATATATTTTTTATTAGTGGAAATTTACGTTTGTGCAAACCGCTGACGCCTCGCACCAACAGCTCCCCAAGCTCCTTTCAAAATTTTAAATATTGGCTCTGCGCATAGTCAGCGGCGCTGGAGGGCGGTCATGTGCTTACAATGTGAGTCTCCGTACGTAGCTCATCTCTAAATCAAAACGGGCAGGGATCAGGATTGGCCTAGAAATCCCTGGGATCTGAAGTACGGCTTTCATAGACGTCCCCCAGTTGCAATACACGAGAACACCGGGACACTGCATTCTTAATATATATTTCAATTTGGCTGACCGATGTTATCGAAACATTCGAAACGTTTGAACTGTCAGTATCAAAGGAGCGTTTGGCGTCGTACAATCGACCCCTTTAACGGATTGGTAGAAAGCTGCGCATCGACACTCAGCTAAATAACCATCACGACTTCCTGTTGATGACATTGTAATATTTGTGTCTGCTCTATGTTTCTTCGTCGGTCCGTCAACGTCGGCTTCAGTGGCACGACATTTTAGTATGACGAAAATGCGGCAATGCCTGCAGGAACGCCGATTAAATATACCCAGAAGTCTGTATATTTAACAACACAAATTATTCTAGCACGTGACAGGAAAGACGGAATCTCCAACGTGCCTGAATGTCCAACGAGACGAAAGATCCAATCGAGACGGGATGTCCATCGCGCCTGAATGTCCAACGTGCCTGAATATGTATTATTGGATCTTCCGTCTCGTTGGACATTCAGGCTCGTTGGATATTCCGTCTCGTAATCGGGAGAGGGGGTGTAGGTTCTGATTGTCTTCCTCCTTTGTGGCTTTTGACAGAAGCACAACGAGACAGCCAGAACAAGTGCGGGATTCATTTCCCTAGATGGATGCGTTCTGTGTGTGTATGCGAATATTATTTCTTTTTTTTCCTTTTAGTAGTTAGTTCTTGCCTTGACTCGGGTCCCAGTGGGTGTCTTGTCGTTGTATGCCCACTATTAATTTTTTTTTCTCCAGTGTATGGTAGTTTTTGCGCTGACAAAATATCAAGGTACGAAAAAAAATTCTGCCTCGAGAAAAATAAAAAAAAAGAATAAAACCCTGTTGTTTTTGCGATCAGGGGCGTTTTCAAAGCCTAGAGCACCCCACCTTCGTTCCCGGAACATGTCGCTCGCGGGTTTAGAACTTTTCGGTGTAGGACGTTTCGGTGCACGGACATTTCGGTGCACGAAAAATCAAAATCACAAGGTTTTTTTGTTTTTTTTTTTTTTTTTTTTTTTTGTCATAACGTAATAAGCATTATTCTAGCTAGATATAAATTTTTTCGCACTTTATAAATTTGCAGACTTTGTCATCCCTTGACGGTGACTCAGTCAAATACGACCTAAGTGACTTTGTTAGGCGCAGCACCATCCTGCGTGAGGATTGGAGACGTTGGACGTTATGGTTCGTTTGTTGCTGTCTCTTTTCCAACGTTCGCACTACACGGATCACATTCCTCGAGTAATTTTAACAATCTCAAGCTTCTTGCTGTTGGAGCCTTTCGTATACGGATTACCAATAATAAAACCCACACCTTTACAGAAGGCGCCAAGAACGCCTGTATTGGCCTAACGCGCAAATACGATGTGATGCGTCTAGTGCGTACGTTGCAAAAGAAACACCGTCAAATTAAACATAACGTCTAACGTATCCAGTCCTCCTCGCGCAGGATGGTGCTGCGCCTAACAAAGTCACTTAGGTCGTATATCTTTAAGTGACCGTAAATGGATGACCAAGTCTACAAATTTATAAAGTGCGAAACAATAAATGTCTAGCTAGAATAGTGGTCATTACGTTTAGAGAAAGCTAAAAAAAAAAAAACTCGTGATTTGGATTTTTTGTGCACCGAAATGTCCGTGCACCGAGAAGTCCGTGCACCGAACTGTCCACACACCGAACTGTCCACACACAGAAAAGTCCCACACCGAGAAGTTCGTGCACCGAAAGATGAGTGCACCGAAAAAACCGCACCGAAACGCCCTACAACGAAACGTCCTATGCCGAAATGTCCGGATCCCATCGCTCGCTTCCGCGTGGCACGCCTCAATTATGAAGGCCACCGCGTTTTTCAGAGAATAAGGCGATTTTAGGTGCGCGCAGTTTTACCAAAGGTGCAGGATTGAGAGCGTAACCCAAGCACTTGAAGAGAAGGGGAAGCTCTCTTCTTATCGGGACTCTCTTTTATGGGTCCCCACGTCGCGACTATCCTACAACATCAACTTTCATTTATTTCTCGCTCGTGGTTTCCAAGTACTGCGCGCAACTAGTGAGATAGGGTATAGTTATAGCTGATTAACACGATGCATATCTCTAACGCACAATAGTTTTGCGCAATCAAGGTTTCGCTCAAAGGGATAACTCACATGTACGGTTCGACGCGCAATACCCTTGACGTATTGACTTGCGAGAGATGCCCCCCACACGGCTGAGTCTGGCGGTTTTCCAGAATTAACATCTCAATTTTGTTGCCTTACCTCTCCCTATTTCGATCGTATTTTGCGCCATATTGAAATGAAAGCGCATGACGAAAGTGACGCTCATTTCTGCTCGATAGAAATTTCACGCCAGCTCGTTGTCTTCGCTGGTACCTTCAGCGTTTCCCAGCGATGCGGAGCGTTCAACAAAAAAAAAAAAAAAAACGTACGGTGGAATTTTTCGCACACTCACTAGTTCTATAACGCCGAGCCGCCTCGTATACTTTTGTGTTTCTTTCACGGTACTAATTTCTTTCTGCGCATTACAGCTGTTACGAAGCTAAGTCTGTCTGTACCCTCGAATTTGAACTTAAGCTCAGATCGGGAACGGACCAGTTTAAATCAGGAAAATATATTTAACACTGTAGCAAAGTAAATCTATCATATCGATCGAAAATACAATTTAACACTTTACATCTGAACACATACCGTGCACAATGAATACAATAGTGAGACAGCGAGCAAAACGCCGCCCCAGAACGCTGCCATAACATCTAAGCAATTTTTGCGTAGCACCGAGTGCGGAAAAGAGAAAACAGTTATTAATACACATAAACGAAGCAAATTTATTTAAAGCCCGGACACTCCGTACGTTTAGTCCACATAAGTTTATGAATAGACCCGACCACGTCATTTGTCGAAACAGAAAAAAAGACGTTGGCAAAAATGATTAGACTAAATAAGTGAATCTAACGCATGTATTTTACCAACCGACGGTCGCGCGCCTACAATACCATTTCCAATTATCACTGCACACCTTGGACACGCTTTGGGGATCGACACACAGTTACATCGTCGTCCGAGGTCTTCATTGAACGTGCAGTGCTGACCAAAATAAAATGCTAGCCTGAATCGCAATCGCTCGCCGCAAAGTACGATTTCAAAAAAGCGGTACTGTACGTCACTTGCGATAAAAACCCAAGCTATAGAAACGAGCGTCGTAAAAAAGGGGATCGACATTTTTATTTCTACCTCCGAACAAAAATGAGCGCAAACCACTGCATCCCACAGCGCAGAGGCCAGACTCGGCCACCGCGCGTATTATCACTGACGTCTGAGGCAGTGCAAACTGAGCAGAGCGACCACAGACATACAAAGCGAGCGCGAGGGAGGGAGAAACTTCCTGCGCCGGGAAAACGCGACACGTTTCGGGGATCTATTTCACGTAGCGGATAACGCGGGCCTTTTCGCACTTCGATACTGACACCATTTAGAAGTCGCGCGTTCAACCACTTCACGAGCCGCGCGCTATATGGTGTCTGAAACGGACGAATAAATAGAGGTACCGCGCCCTCTTAAGCGAACCTCCAAGATCAGCCATCAAAGGGCGCGATGCATCACGAGAGATGGACCTATAGACCCTTTTCAAAAATCCCAAAAGCCCGCGCGCGCCGCGCAACGAATGATGGGAGTCCTCGGTACGCCCCTCCCAATGTCTCTCCTCCCGCTACCGCGTGGCATACACGAACAGACGCAGGTTACCACGGCAACAATGTTTGAACAGCCGAGTCGGACGAGCGACGAGCCAACGGCTTCCCCTTCCTCATCCCTCTCCTTTGTACCGGCTCTGTCGTCTGCAGTACCAGCGCTTTGTCGAACTTGGTCGAAACCCGCGCGGTTGCGGTGCAAAATAAGTGGATTCGGTGACACTTCAATACGCGCAGGTACGTTACGACGAATGACGTATTCAAATACGTTCACCTCTCGCGATGCCTTTACGCTGCCACAGATACGGTATGCCGCCAACGACGTACGACTCGGTAGATGGACTGGATGGCTAATGGCTGCAGCGGCTGCTGGCGGTAGCTGCCGGCACGCGCGCGCAGTCGAGGAGGCGCAATGAAAAAGCGCGTGATCTGTACCGATGGTTTCCAAAATTTCTTGCCGTCGTTGCGCTGTACGTTTTTTAGCAGGTCTATTAAAGTCACAGACGAGACGCAATTGGCCCAGCACGGATGTGGTGACACAGCTATAAGCAGAAACCCCGAAAATAGGGGGGCATATTTGTGGTTTCTGCTTAAAACTGTGTCACCACAGATATGTAGTGACACATCCGACGAAACTGGTCGGATGCCTTGGCTCTTTCGTCCCCACAGGTGGTGACCCGAATAAGCATCCGAGCATGCATCAAGGACAAACTCGGCAGTCGACCCAGGCTCAACAAGCTGATTTTGCAGTTCGGCTTTTGCCCTACTGTTACCGGAACCTTCGAGTCTGGTTCTCTCAAGCAGAGTCACAGTTCCACCTCGCTAGAATCGAAAAAGAAGGACTCAAATATCATCACGTTGTCTCAGCCCACTCTTTCACCGCGGCCGACGCAGTTTACAATGTGCTGTCTAGCTCACCCGCTGCAGCCCATTACGATCAGCTGAAGCCAGTCATACTTCAAAGAATCCAAACCCGCGAACGTTCCCGCTTGGAACAGCTGCTCTCCGTCGAAGAACTCGTTGAGCGACGTCCATCAAAGTTGTTGCGTCGAATAATTTAGCTTCTCGGAGAAGACGCCAACGACATCCCCGACGCCGCTCTACACTCTAAGAAAAAGTGAGCACCCCCCTAGTAATCATGCGTTTTGACGGCTGTAACTACCCCACAGGCTTACTTAACTACCCACTGGGCTCGAGCCACTGAACGTTACCACCCTGTTGGCAAGTGACAAGCATGGGGTCGTCACGTCTTATAAACTCTTGAATTGAACATTCAAGTACCTGCAGCCGTTCAATAGTAAAAGTCACTTCAAAAATCTCAAAAAGTACTTGAAACTTGTTTTCTTTGCGCGTTGGTCACCATTTATTCAAATTTGAACCGGTCGAAACAGGCGTGTGGCTCAGTTCGCCGAAACTGGCAGAAAACAATGCCAAAGAGTACAGGCAACCTTGGTAGGCACCTACTAAAACCCGAGACAGATAAAAGGTATCGCGGTAGTCCGTTTTGGTTCCGTCGCGGGTTTTACCATGTACTGCTAGTAAACAGTCTGCAGCTGGCGTCGTGCTCGAGGAATTTAACCAAATCTCTAGAAAAGCACAGGAAGCTACGCACAGGCGTGAGTTGACTGGAATGTTCGCCGGACGAGATACTCTTGTCATCTTTTATTGTGCGGTTCAGTAAAGAGCGTGGTCTCATTAAAGGTGTGATCGGTCAGTTCTGCGTGCAGATCAGTTGCAAATGGCCTCCTCGTTTCCGCCGTACTGCACGCCTGTCATACCCATTTTTTTGCTTTCAAGGGCAGTAAGATATTAAGCATTCAACACCACGACTGAGGCCGGACAGGACGAACGTACACAGATGTCTGGGATCATGCCTGTGTATTTGAGTATTTCTCTCGTCTTGGGATATATGATTCGCCTTCACCGGCTCATTTGGCACATTTCATCGAGCATACTCGATAAAAAATGCTTCAAACAAGTGTGTGTCCTCCAAGGTGGAGTACTTTGAAGGGGACTAGGATTTCATGCCTTTCGGCACGCGTTCCTTTTTTTTATAAAGGATCCCAAGTAAATTTCCAAAAATAAGGCGTTAGCAAACATACACGTGCTATTCGGTTTAGATTTTTTTTTTTTTAAGTATTGCTAGAGAAGCCAGCAGGTGCAGCGCAGAGAACTATGTTCTCCGCGTACTTTGATGCTTGAGGCCGGTTCAGACACTTGAGTTTGAATGCGTTTGACAGCGTTACGTCGAGAACCGAAAGCGACTCACCGGCACATCTGTGCTTACTATGAAGCGTGGAATCCAATTCAAGGAATCGTCTTGGCACGCGATATAAGCAGCAGGGATGTCCTGGTTTCTCGCTGCCGCAACGCAGTCAAACGAAACTGTCTGAACCAGGCTTCAGATAATTTAGCATACGTATTTCGCGTTCGCGGTAGTTGAAGGCACGGGCCCGAAAATGGCAATTCTGAACTGTCCTCTTGGCGGGAGCGCGAGCGCATAGAACGCATATTTGAAAGACACGCGTTGAGCAGAAACAATAGACCCTTTCCGAAATTCAGTCTGGCAACTTCAATAGCTATCATCACCGTCATCTTGACGGTGCTCAAAAGTGCGGCTGGCCACATTGTACGAGGGAAACGCCGCCGACGCCGCCATGAGCATGTACGGCATCGCGAGTACGAGCTCTGCAGCTGCTGCAATATCGTGGACTAGACGTTTGTCGCCCATTTCAGACTTGCTAACAAATGAAAAAATTGACGAGTATTATGCCGCACGCAAGGCGAGTGACAGAAACCGACGGCGCTTTTACAAGTTTTTAACGGAAAGCTACCTGGAGCCAAACTCGCTGGAAACAGCAACGTTGCCTCGGGGGTAAGTTCAACATTTGCGTATTTTTCGACAGTATGTAAACTGAGATTTATTTTTATTGAATGCAGAATGGACACACCGGTCGTTGTGCGGGGAAAGTGCTTCAGAAGCCAGAAGAAAACATGCAAACCATACTCCATGACAGGCTCGGTTGCGGCGGACGGCATCGTTGAGGCCAGCAGTTGCGAGTGCGCGGCCAAAGACAGCTTGTATAACCACGCCTTCGCATTGCTGAGGCTGGTTGTGCTCCTGAAAGGGCAGGGCTATGAGGAGACTCCCCCCGAAGTAAGCTGCACGGAGCTTCCCCAGCAGTGGCGACGTCCTCGTGGCCCCCAGATCGCAGCCACCAGCGTCGACGACGTTGACTGGAGGAGCGTGCGGGAAGGCGGGTGCTCGACACCGATCGGCTCGAGGCTGTACGACGCACGGAAGCGTCCGAGGGACGCCGACGAAATGCAGCAGGCGGCGCGGGACCTGGGCAACAACCTCTGCGCGCTCAGGGCCACACCTTTCGCCAAGCACCTGAGATGTGTACAGGTGTTGGGCACCGACTCTACCTTTGGCAGAGTCCCCGTGGGCAGCCCGCTCTCGTACCAGCACCCGGTGTCACCTCATGAGTTTGTGACCTATGTGAGCCCCAACATTGACCTGCACGCGAGGGACGCCTCGGCATCCAAGACCCCCACAGTGCCACAACACTTCCACTCTTCAAGCATCTTCGACCCATCCACGAGAGGCCTGACTGATGCCCAGTTGAGAATTCTTCAGGTATGATCATCATGTCAAACATGTTCTTTATATATATATATATATATATATAGCGAAAGTGGAGGACCTCCAGAAAAGGCCTTTCTTTACTGCACCAACGTTTCAAGCGGGGACCGCTTTTCTTCAGGGTGGGATGGTTGTGAAATGTCCTCTTCTTGTTGATGTTCGTGTGGAAGAGAAAGAGTTGCTACGAAGGGTATTAAAAATATTCGGAACAGGTGCAAAAAAATTGTATATTATAATTTTATATTATATTATATTATAATATAATATAATATAATATTATATTATAATATAATGTAATATAATATAATATAATAATATATTATATTATATTATATTAAAATTTATTTAAGTTTTATATTATAATATTATAAACTTGTCCAGTGTTGTTCTATCCGCCACAGAACTCTCATTCTGTTCCAGAGGCCTCAGCTTCTGCCCCACGTCAGGAGAATACAATGAATTCCAAATATATAAGGACCTCGATAACTTCGCAAGAAACCTGAGACTCAGAGAGTATTTCCACGATCATCCGCAAGACACCAGAGAGCGCATTCCTAATACTTCGGATAAGTCATGGACTCCAAAAGAGCAACGCGACAAGTACCTTGATTTGTACATCGAATCGGTAGAGCGTGATGTAATCAGATGCTATCAACAACGAAAATGTCTATGTCACAATCTCACTCCTGCTGAACGCATCGCTATGCGTGAACTCAGCTCAAGAAATGATATTAGTATTAAACCTGCTGACAAAGGAGGAGCCATAGTTTTTATGAATAAGCAAGACTATCTAGAGGAAGGATTTCGACAGCTAATGAACCAACAGTTTTACAAAGAACTTTAAGCAGATCCGACCAAAAAATTCACTAAACTAATAACGGACACTTTGGACTTACTGCTGGATAATGAGCCATTTCGGAGGATATGCATAAAGCAATGAAGCCGGCCTATCCAAAGGCTGGCCGCTTTTACACATTACCTAAAATTCACAAGCAAGGAAATCCAGGACGACCAATTGTATCCGGAATAGACACGGTGACTGAGAGAATTTCTAGCTTTGTCAATTTCCTTACTATGAACCTTCCTCCTACGATGCCATCATACATAAAGGACACAAATCACTTTCTTCGAGAAATAACAAAACTTGTAATTCCCACTAACGCAATCCTGGTCACCATGGATATTGCGTCCCTTTATACAAACATCCCCCACCAGGATGGCATTGAAGCTGTAATTAAGGCGTATAGCAATGACCCTCCAACAATTAGTGTCAACAACGACGTCCTCGCAACACTTCTCAGGTTAGTTTTAGAAAATAACAACTTTGAATTCGAGGGAGGACACTTTCTACAGACTCGGGGAACTGCAATGGGCACTAAGATGGCCCCTAACTATGCAAATCTTTTTATGGGCGATTTAGAGTCACGCTTCTTGTCTAGTCGCTCTCTGCAACCTCTGGTTTATAAGCGCTACATCGATGATATATTTATGGTATGGGCACATGGGGAGTCAGCACTCATATACTTTATTCGGGACTTCAACGGTCTCTACCCCAGTATTATGTTTTCGCACAGTTATTCTAAAACGAGCATTGATTTTCTTGACGTGACAGTCGAGATCAGCGGGAATGCTCTTACAACAAAACTCTTCAGGAAGCCGACGGACAGTCAACAGTACCTGCACTTCAAGAGCTCCCATCCTAAACATTGCAAAACAAGTATTCCCTTTTCTCAAGCTCACAGATTCCGGAGAATATGCTCAAATTTAGATGAATTCGAACGCATTGCCAGCAATCTGAAACTCGTGCTATCCAAGCAGAATTATCCACCAGCCATTGTCGATAAGGCCATTGAAAGAGCACGTGGTCTCGACCGAGAGCAAATTATCAATCGACCCCAACCCAAGATGTCACAAAACGAGCGCGCAAACCTGGTGGTTACATATTCAGCTCGCCTTCCAAATCTAATCAATATTCTCAGGAAACATCACAGTATTTTGCAGCAAAGCGTTAAACTACGCACCATTTTTCCGGTATCACCACGCGTGGTGTATCGACGAGGTGGAAACCTTAAGGACATATTGGTGCACTCGAGAAATAGAACTTCTGAAGTTTCGGGTTGTAGACCTTGCCGGACGCCAGGTGTGAAATTTGTGAATATGTCGAAACCACCAATGTTGTCACTAGCGCGAACTCTGGCTTTTCTTTCAAAATCACTGGAAACCCCAACTGGGGTACGCGTAACGTTATTTATCTTTTACGCTGTAAACTATCTAACATGGATTATATAGGACAAACCAGTACTTCATTTCGGTTGCGCTTCAATAATCACAAGGCTCATGTCAAGTCCTTCCCCACGCTCCCGTTCTCAAAACACATGCATCTTAAAGAGCATAGCATTGAAAAAATACGTGTCATCCTTCTTGAATCTGGATTTAGCTCTGATCACGACAGAGAGTTGAAGGAGGCTTTTTTAATTCACAAATTGAATTCGGTTGCCTGTGGTATTAATGCAAGTCCAGGCGTGCTCACTTGGCTGCCACGCTGTGTGTAGGGCCGAGGCCACACAATTATTTTGGTTTTGCAGGGACTGTGCTAGCCGAGCGCGTCGATCACATTGTTGCACCAAAGGCGCCTGCCATCGTTCCACGCCTCTCGTCAACATCCTCGTGAGCGTGCGTCCCGTGGTAATTCCTTCCGCCGCGTCAAATTCTTGGGCGCGTGAGCATCATTCAAATATGATTTAAATATTGCATAAAAAACCGCCACGGCACTCTTGCGCTGTCTAGATCTCCGCTCTCGAAGCGGTGTTAATCCCGAACACATCCTCATTGCTACTTTTGTGTGCGCTTCGGTTGCTCGGGGGTGATTGTGCTTAAGAGCTGTAACAAAGACTGCGGCAAATACTACAAATCAATTTATTTCGTTTTATTGAATTTGATTAACATTGTTTATAATTACTAATTTCTAAAATTTATGATAATTTTCTTGCTCCTGTTCCGAATATTTGTAATACCCTTCATAGCAACTCTTCCTCTTCCACACGAACATCAACAAGAAGAAGAGGACATATCACAACCATCCCACCTTGAAGAAAAGCGGTCCCCGCTTGAAACGTTGGTGCTGTAAAGAAAGGCCTTTCCTGGAGCTCCTCCACTTTCGTTTTTCGTCCAACCGGCCCGTTGAACCTCTTCACCGTATATATATATAGAGAGAGAGAGACAGACAGAGAGAGGTAATACAGGGTCGACTTGGTGTGTGGGAGAAGATTTATTTCCCTTGGCTATCTAGGATTCCAAAATACTCTTCAATGGTCTGGCACGTAACCACCTCCCCCCTTTTACTACCTAGGAGCTTTCCTTGCCACCGGAGCTGGCATCTCGGCTCGAAAAGAACAGTCGCCAGCAGTTGAAAACTGCCGTCTGCAAGGCTGCCCGCAGAAACCGGCTGGCGGCATCCGCATTTGGGAATGTAAAGACGCGGCAAGCCTGGACAACCGACGGGCTGCGCAACTTGACGTCAGACAAGGACCTTTCTAAGGTCCGGGCAATCAACTGAGTGGGAAACATGGGGCTGTGATCTTTCTTTCACTCACAGAGCTACTGTTATGCAGCAAACACCGCTTTAGTCGGTAACTTGTGCTGTAAAAGAGAAACTGAGAGCCACTGCTGTGAGACATAAAGTGAGAGACACCTTAGTGCAGGATGAGTTCAAGTGCTCGTTTCCATGAGTGGTCTTCTTTCCGCTGCCATTTGACCCGCGCAGCTCGAGAGTAGGCTGCACCATGCAGCTCATGGCACCACGGGTGCGCTCACGGTCAAGGCACCAGGCAGTTTTGTTTTATTTGGCTCCAGAATAATTTGAACATACCTCGATCCAACAGATTAGGTCGCGAGACACATTATGAGCAATGCGAAACGTGGAGCTCATACACCCATTGACACGTCTAGCAATGTGTACTGAACACACTCTAGGGATATAGTCAGGAAATGCATCATGAGCATTGTGAGAAGTGTAGCCCAAAAACCCGACATGTCTTGCACTGCGTACCAAACACATTGTGCATTCTGTGTCACCAAACTCTCTGTAGGATCAAGGTATGTTTAAACTGTCTTATGCTGTCCTTACTTAACTCTGATGTCATGAAAACATGCTGTATAACATATCCTTCGCTTTTCTTTCTATTCAAGCGTCGCCTAGCTAGTGCCCATAAATTTTGAGAGGACACTATAAACACAGGTCACCTGCTGCTGCAAAGCCATACTTACTGAGGTTCTGAAACAATCTTGAGTGTCAGTCTCGCTGTGTGACTAAAAACTTAAAATTAGTCTGATGGTAGCTGCCTTATGCTGGCCGCAGGAAGCTCTTGTGATTCCGAAACATAGAATATGGAATACAGTGTTTCGTGTGCAACTTTTCTCTCAGTGCCAAGATGGAGAGCTTAAAGGAATGGATAAAGGACACAGGCATGGGAGCGCAAAGTTGTCTTGGCTGTCCTGGTTCCTTTGTCTTTCCGTTATTGTCTCTCAGTGAGGCAGAGATCTTGATGTACAATTAGTGTTATGCTTTCTTTCAGAAACACCTGGTACAACAGCCTATAAACACGCTCCAATATATTCCAAAACCTTTTTGTTTGTTGACTGCCATCTTGTCGACTATTCTTATTATTAGCATGTTCCCTCAACGTCTTCAGTATGGAAAACCTCCCATATTTTGCTATAGCAATAAGAGAAAAAGCTTTCGAGAAACTACATGAAACAAATGGCGAAGCTTGCTCAGTTTTTAATATTCGAACAGGTATCGCTTCTACATTTCGACAGAAACTTACGGGGGTTACTGCAATATTGTCTTCGAACAGAAGAGTCTCTTATACTCCGTTTACCCTTAAGCCGAGACTAGAAGCTCCGTTTTCAGTGCGAGCTTGTTGCCCTTGCTAACACAGCGTGACAAAAAGTTTCGAGGCCAGAGACATCTAAGGACTGTGTCATTCACTACACAGATTGGCCTGGTGACTCCAAGCTTTTGGTCGCTTTCATTTGTTCAATAAAGCAAGCCTCTCTTGGGCAGTAATTGGTTATCAATCATTGCGACCCAGCAACGCAAAAATGTGCTTCAACAGTGCTTACACTTCACCATGCTCATAGACTTAGGTTCTTTTGCTTGCACAGCCATACAAAAAACGAGGACCTTTTTGCCCACAATGTGTGAAGAACTGAAAGCGATAGCTGTTTTCAAACATCTGTGGCCAAGTTTTGTAGAGCAGCCAAAACATGGCCGGTCGCATATCTCTCTCCTGTCACCACACTGTGTGCTAGATCCCTCCCACAACATGAGGAGAGACGAGACAGCTTTTTTCTATCTCCGTTACGACATATGACTGCGTCGAAATTCCTGCGAAGTGTCCCCCGTAAGGGTATAGATTCAACACTTCTCAGCATGCCTCTCAGGTGTTCATTGCCCATAGCAGTTAGGCGACCACATGCTGTCTAAATACTTGCACCACGATACCCTCCGTACATATGAACATATCACCCAGTCTATCGCTGTGACCCATGGCAGTTAATTCGTGATCCAAATCCACATATGCAGATTTTCACATTCCACGATGCTGCTAATTTTGATGATAGCGTTCCAGTTGTCATAAATATCTAAGAAAAATTATGATTGCTTGTTTGTGCTGTGTCACATCTGGCATGTTCTACAGTGGCTCGTATCTAACCTTGCTTACTTGATCAATGTTTCCTATTCAAAAGTAATCCTTTTATTTGCTGCAAAATAGTTTCATATGTAGGAATGTATATTAATATCTCGTCACTTTTACTATGCAGGCATGGCATCACCCATGAGCCAGATGCAGGAAAGAATATGGGAAGGTGCTGCGTCGCATCGGCCACGACATTCAGGTTTCCTGCTGCGGCCTCTTCGTGGACCCTGATCGCCATGGCTAGGAGCCAAGCCAGACAGTGTCGTGTTTGATCCGACTGAAGCCGTCCCTCATGGGGTAGTGGAGGTGAAATGCCCCTACACCATGTGGCTTGCCCCCTCCCGAGACGTAAAGGTTTCTACATGGTAAAGGACCCTTTTGGAGTTTACAGGCTGAACCGTGAACATAACTATTATTTCCAACTTCTGGGACAAATGGCTCTGTCTGGCTTAAGCTGGGGAGACTTTGTAGTGTACACCAAGCATTTTTTGATTGTGGAAAGGATCCCGTTTTGTCGGTCTGAATGGGTTATATGCAAGAATGTCTTAGATAAGTTTTATTTTGAAACTTTGCTGCCTTACTTAGTGCAGGAGTAAAACCAGTACAAGCGTGTCTACTTGAGCTTGAATATGATTCCTGTCACCCTATCTGCTGTAGATGAACCATTTAGCCAGTGCGGTACAACCACTAGCCTGGGGTCTTTAACATACACCACGCAGTAGTGATATACGACCGCATGCCGGTATGATGCTCATCTAGATGGAAATGGGCAGGGGTGGGAGGACTGGCGGACGGGCCATAGAGATCATACATACTAACTCTAGAGGAAAAGGTCCGCCATTTTCCCATACATTCTGGCTGCCGCAAGCGGCGGAGCATGCAGGCAGACCCTCGGGGTCCCAAACACGGTTACATCATCAGAGCAGTTTCGTGAACTTCAACAATCAACGAACTTACCGGTGGAAAGATATTCGCGTTCCTTTCGAAGCTTTCTTTTTGTATAGCGTGCAGATGTACGGCCTCGCGTTAACGCTAAACTAAACCATATACCCGCTTCGCCGGTGGGGCGCGGGTGGGCGCGGTTGAGGAATACGAAACTGCGCAACCACCAGATTTCCGAGATTTCGACAGAAGGGAATTTAATGCAGCGTAATGACTTTATTGCTTTTTATACGCGTTAGAATAACTCATAATTTCGTTTACAACGTTAAATTATCACTGTTTATATTGCTGAGAGTTTTCACTCTTCGCGTTTACCATTGCGACTGCCGTCCTTCAGCTGGCAACGTTGCTTTCTTTCTCTCGTGTTCTGTCGCTCTCTTATGCGATCTTTCACTCGGGACCCCGGGTGTCGGCGCACGGGATTTGCCACTCCTCCTCACCCACCTTTACCCCCCCTGGGACGGGCTTCGCTATACTTCGTTTCAGCTTCGGTCCGAGCACGCCCGATGTATGAGCCGAATGGCCAATCAAACAGCGAAAAGGCACAACGTCATGACGTGCTCTCTGCAGTTGAATGGACCAGCCGCTATTCGCCGTCTCTCTGTGCGCGCTCCTCCGCCGGCTAGTCCTATCAAGCGCAGAGTGCACGCCATGACGCTGCGCTTTTTCCGCTGTTTGATTGGCCCTTTTGCTCATAACATCGGCCGCGCTCGGACTGAAGCTGAAACGAAGTATAGAATCACCTGCGCGCGCTCAGTGTACTCAACATTTACTCAACCGCCGCAGAAGTCATTCGGATATGTAAAAAGAGAAAAGAAAATGCATCAGCGTGTTCAGAAAGTTATGATAGCTGAAATGGGTTTCGATAATTAATACAATTAACTAAACAGGCTTCTGTATACTTGAAGTGTAGGCAAGCGAGAAAACGAAACTGATAAAAACGTGGCGTGTAGCGACTATTCAATTTGATTTATAAGCTGCTGTTCACTTTTTCAATGGATTACATAAGAGATACGAGCGCTTTCCAAAGGGCAGTAGAGGAAAATAATATATACGGATAAATATTGCACAGTTTTTTTTTTTGTATTTAAGCAAAATATGACAGTGGTCACCATCCTAATCGGTCACAGAAAATACAGCAGTATATAAGCTGGTGGTGTCGACTGGTTGTGTATATAGGAATGTAGAGTGTCAGTATCTCATGTTGTGCCATGTGCTGTTTGTGACCGCGTTCATGTATAGAATTGTATGGTGTCTGCACGTCGCGCATGTGTGAAATGCGGTGTGGAATATGTAGTACTTGCATGTCAGGCGAGTGTTGCGGAGGCTGGCCGCAGCGTGCTGAAGACACGTTTTCTACTTGTTCGTCGTCATTCGCCAAAAACGTTTTTTTAAAACCCTGTGTAAGCCGGATACTTGCTAATGAGAACATGTGTGAGCTTTTACGGAAGCGCAGTGCCGCAAGAAAAAAGCACAACTCGTCGAAAGCAAGTTTTGATGGTCTTGCGGCATGATCAAAGCTTCCTTGACATGCCGAAGCGCTGAGTCTCTTTGCCTTCGCACGCTAGATTTGTGAACATATGAAGAAAAACTATTTTCCTTGTACCGAACGACACTCAAAGTACAACTCTTAGCTACCGTAGAATACCATGCATCCGCCCATTCCACATGAAGTGCCAATATCCAAATTTCTAAGATCTGAGAAAATATGCAGAGTACGTTTATATGTAAATTTGATGACCAGGCAAGCGCCCATTCCCCATTTTTTCGCGATTATCTCTAAATTATGAGTGGGCGCTTGCCTGGTATTTTACGGTAATGCAGTAGCCTACAACTGAAATAAAGCAGTGTTGTATACTGCATGCCAAGAGATGCACAAAGGCTTGCCTAGTGTGATGCAGATGGACGCTGCGGGAAGCTCGTTGAAGTTGAACATTGGAGATGCGTGTTACATTCTAAAAGTAAACAATGAAGCCCCCGCACCCCCCCCCCCCCCCCCAGTTCAACTTCAAACCATATAACTATCTGAGCATGTCTCAAAGGCAAGAAAGCACAAGTGGCTAATGTTTCCATGCATTAACAGACAAAATGTAATCATCAGTGGTGAAGCTTAAAAAAGAACTGCTTGTAGCAGCTTCTGCAGCAAAAACATGGCTTTTGTAGCACATATTTCATTTAATTTATTTCACACTGCAAACTTAAGGACATGACGTCCCGAAACCAAGACCACACGCAACGAAAACAGCACAACCAAGCACCGGGGCAGGATACCACTAGCAGACAATAGTTGCTTGAACGACGGCAAGTTAAAGTATTCAAATAACGAACCTGCAGCAAAAAGATGTCCGAGCGTTCCTTCATGGCTGTGGTAGCGTGCCTCGAATGACTGGCGTGGGATAGCGGCTTCTGTAGAGGCATCGTAGCTGAAGACCAGTGCTGGCAGGCTCCTAATGCTCCCAACTTGAAATCCACCAAGATGGGTCCCAGGGACCACTGTTTTCCCGTGGTTGGCTCGGGAACAATCAATTTCGTGGCGTCCTGTGGTTCGTCCAACATATGGGCCCCGTCATTGCTGGCGATGCTCAGAAGTATAATCTGCAGCAAAAAGATGCGTGAGTGCTTCATCACGGCTGTGATAGCTAGTCCCCCACATTTGAGCTTTTGGAGAAGGCGATTACGGTTTATCACATTGTAAAAAGAGATGCAAGTACTATAGAAATTCCGACAGTTCCTCACAGTATTGAAGCGGGTTCCGCTTGCCAGCTGTTTATTAGCCGGACAAGACGTCCGGTTTCTTTGCTGGCTTGCTTCGAACTCTGTGCCCGAGCGCTCGCATCGCGCGACCTCCGGCCTCGTTCTTCTTTTCATCGCTACATTATCCCCCCTCCCATTTTTTTTTCCTCTCCTTGTAGTGAGAATTAACGAAGTCCTTCGTACGGTGATAGCCGGTCGCGGTGAACCACGAGCAGACGTGATCGATCATTGCGACGTATGCGATACACCACGTCGTTGAGCCGTTCGACGATCGTAAAGGGTCCTTGCCAATGGCGCTGAAGCTTCGGAGACAGTCCTCTTTTACGGATGGGGTTGTACAGCCATACCTTATCACCTGCTGAGAACGGGCGTGTTGCAACATGTGCGTCGTACTGAGTTTTCATACGAGCGAGCCCACTTGCCGAACGTTGTCGGGCGAATGCATGCATCCGTTCTAGGTTCGCTCTCAAGTCGCTTACGTGAGACACATGGTCTTTGGCCGGTTCTGATGCTCGTGGGACGGCAATTTCACAGGGCATACGAAGATCACGGCCAAATAGCATCGTGGCGGGCGTGTAGCTGGTGACCTCATGAGCAGCTGTGCGGTATGCGTACAGAAACAGAGGCACGATGTTATCCCAGTCGTCTTGGCGGTCATTTACAAACATCGATAGGTGTTGTAAAATGGTGCGGTTCATCCTCTCCACCAGGCCGTTTGACTGCGGGTGAAGGGGCGTCGTTCTCGTCTTTGTGATATTGAAGATCTCTCAAACCTCTTGGAAGACTCGCGATTCAAAGCTCCTTCCTTGGTCTGAGTGGATGCTCAGTGGGGCTCCGTACCTGGTAATCCAATTCTTTACGAGAGCGTCGGCGATGTCGGAGGCGGTCTGACTTTGAATGGGAATAGCTTCGGTCCACTTGGTGAAATAGTCTACAATTACAAGCAGGAACCTGTTTCCAGACTTAGAACGAGGAAACGGCCCCAGTACGTCGATGCCGATACGCTCAAAGGGTGCCCCCGTCACATTTTCTTGTAGTGGTGACCATTGTTTTATGTGGGGTCTTTTACGCGATGCACACATGTCGCACTGACGGCACCACTGCTTTATGTCATTGTGGCATTGCAGCCAGTAGAACCGTTGACGAATCTTTTTGATCGTGCGGTTCACACCAAAGTGTCCTCCTTCAGGGCTACTGTGCAGTTGTTGAAATACCTGGGAGCAGAGCTTGCGTGGCAACAGCAGCTGCCAGACGACAGAACTGCCAGCAGCTGACTCCCAGCGTCGGTAGAGAAGGTTGTCGTGCAGAAACAGAGAGTCCCATTGAACCAAGTAACTCTTGATGGCAGGAGACAAACCGGACACTTCTTTAGATCGAGGTCTGTAGTTCTTCTTCTTCCATCGGACCAGGGGTCCGATATCTGGATCGTCAAGCTGAGCGACACGAAGGTTTTCCAATGTCCACGCTTCGTTAGTGCAAGGCAGGTTCTGCAGTGAGTTGATTGACATGAAGCTGCGTTTTGCAATGCTTAAACACTGTTTGCACTTGTCATTGCACGGTCGCCGTGAAAGACTGCCGGCATTTGTATGAAGCGCGCCAGCACGATGTTGAATCTCGAAATCGTATTGGTGAAGACGCTCCAGCCATCGGGCGACCTGTCCGTCAGGGGTCTTGAAGCTTAGCATCCAGGTTAAGGATGCGTGGTCGGTACGAATAATGAATTTCCGGCCCAATAAATAATGATGAAAATGAGTTACGGCCTTGATGATAGCCAACAGTTCGCGTCGGGTGGTACAGTAATTTCTCTCAGGCTTGGTGAACACTTTGCTATAATAAGCGATGACTCGTTCACGCCCATCCTGTTCTTGCGATAAGACTGCGCCAACTGCCAAAGCACTAGCATCGGTGTCGAGTATAAACGCTGTGGTGTCTTTTGGGTAGGCAAGCGTAGGTGGAGACATGAGTGCTGTTTTTAATGTCTCAAATGCGTGCTGACATTCTGGAGACTAGAGAAAGTTTGCTTTTTTTTCTGTCAATGCATACAACGGTTTGGCAAGGTGAGCGAAATTGGGGACGAATCTTCGGTAGTAAGATGCCAGCCCGATAAAGCTCTGTACGTCAGTGGTGGATGTCGGTGTCGGCCACTCAGCAAGAGCAGATAATTTTTGAGGGTCCGTGGAAACCCCATCCGCTGAAATGATGTGGCCGAGGTATTCGACTTGTCTGGTAAACAACGAACATTTCTTCGGTGTCAGCTTCAGATTCGCATGTTGTAGCCGTGCAAACACTCTCTCGAGGTTCGCCAGATGGTCAGAGAATGTTTTGCCAAAAACAACAATGTCATCAAGGTATACGAGACAGATTGTGCCTATGAGACCGTTCAAAACACATTCCATTAGTCTCTGGAATGTAGCCGGAGCATTGCAGAGTCCAAATGGCAAAACTCTGAATTGGTATGAGCCACTACCTGTGGTAAATGCAGTCTTCTCGCGATCGCCCGGATGTACTGGGACCTGCCAATATCCACTCTTGAGGTCAAGCGTAGAAAACCACGTGCATCCTGCAAGAGCGTCCAAGATGTCATCGGTTCGAGGCAAAGGGAAAGAGTCCTTCTTAGTGACTTCATTAAGTCGTCTGTAGTCTACGCAGAATCGTGTTGACCCGTCCTTTTTTTTCACTAGTGTAACTGGTGAAGACCAAGGGGAACATGCCGGCTCAGTCACGCCCTGCTGTAGCATCGTCTTCACCATGTCGTTGATGCATGACCTCTGAGCGAGAGGAACGCGCCGAGGAGGCTGCCGTACAGGAGCAGTATGTCCTGTCACAATTTGGTGTGTTGCTGCTGACGTCAGCCCCAAATCTGTATTGCCTGTGCTGAAAAGGTTTGGAAATCGTTCAAGTAGCTGCCGAAGCTGATCAGCGTCTGTCTTGTCCAGCCCAAAAGTTGCCCTCTCGTAGAGTGGCAACAAGTGTGCAGCTAAGTTGGTAGACAATACTTGGAAACAGAGACACGGGGACGTGGGATTTATTGGCATCCCGCTGTCACAGAGCACCGTTACCGTGGCAGCACCCAAGGGAAAGGAATCAGTTCCCAAATGCAGTAGCCCAGCGTTGAAGTCGAGTACACACTTGTGTGCCTTAAGAAAATCAACGCCGAGGATGCATTGCTCATCGACAGCCGCGACGACAACAGGCAGCGTAACTTGAAGGCTTCCCACGCTAAAAGGCACGGTTGTGCAGCCCAGTACAGTTACCATCTCCCCTGTGGCGGTTTGCAGAGCGTATTTTTCGGGGTTTGGTGGGACGAGTCGGTTCGCCTTCAGGAGAACTTCAGGGCGGATGACAGATGTTGTTGCCCCCGTATCGACAAGTGCGCGCACGGGGACACCGTCGACGATGCCCTGCAGGTAGATAGACGCCATGGATGAGGCCAAGGCACGAGTTGATGTTATTCGCCTTTGCGTTGGCATTGTTGGGGTCCGGCTAGCAATACGAGGGTCGTTCTTAGGACATTGTGCCCGCGTGTGACCTGGCTCGTAGCAGTTTCAGCACACGAGAGCTGGAGTCGCCTGCATTTTCATAGCTGGTGTCTGCGGTTGCATAAAGGGTCGCAGTGACGTGGATCGAGAGGCCTGTCGAGCAGCTTCTACCTCCAGGGCGCAAGTGCGTGCGGCCTGTAGAGTCTGGGGGCGTGCTAAGCGGACGGCGTCTTGCACGTCGACAGACAAGATAGCATCGATGAATGACATGGTGGCGACTGCTTGAATTGTCTCCTCTGGGCAGCCGGGGAAGGCAAGACGCGCTAGACGTTCGATGTCATCGGCGAGTTGAGATATCGTTTCAACCGTTGACTGCCGGCGGTTGCGGAGCTGCGCGTGGTGGAGATAGCGGAGCGGCCCGTCCCCGAAACGTTCGTCCAATGCTGCGACCAAGGCCTGGTAGGATTGGCGAGCTTCAGACGGCAGGTGATGCTGTATACTCAACGCTGGTCCGGCAAGATGAGCCGCCAAGGCTTGAGCCTTTTGAGCCTCACCCCAATCGTTCGCATCAGCGATGAGGACAAATTGTGTTTTGTAAGGTCCCCAAGGAGTGGTACCGTCGTACGTTGACGGTTTTAGCCTCATGCTTGGGAGTCCGACGAGGGCGTGGGCTGGAACGATACCGGTATGAGGTTCCTCGAGTGCGGGGAGCCGAGCTTCTAAGCGCTCCAGACGGTCGGTGAGGGAGGCGGTCATTTCCTGAAGCACTGACGTTGAGCTCTGCAGAAAGTTGCTCTCCCGCGCGGCGTAGACGGCCTCGAGTCGCTCCAAGTGGTTCGTGATTAAACCCGTGAGTTGAGAAGCTTGCGAATCCGACAGGGCCGTATTTTCGGCGGTAGTATTGGTGCTGTGGTCCCGCGGAAGGTCGGAAGCAGGTTCCATGATCCGGGGAAGGCGTTGACCAGAGCGGAGCTCCACTTCTGACACCAGATGAAGCGGGTTCCGCTTGCCAGCTGTTTATTAGCCGGACAAGACGTCCGGTTTCTTTGCTGGCTTGCTTCGAACTCTGTGCCCGAGCGCTCGCATCGCGCGACCTCCGGCCTCGTTCTTCTTTTCATCGCTACAGTATCATAAAAACTATTATAACTGCAATTATGACAAACAATTATTCACAGGAAAAAGATTGCTGTTGCAAAAGGGAATAGAAAGCAAAAACACAGAACTTTGGCAATGACCTCATTGTCTTTAAAGCTTCATGCAATAACTAAATCAGTCCCATCTTCGACAACTGCAAAGCAACAAAACTATTTAAACATAGCGAATAAACCACACGTGAGAACAAGCATTTTTCCCTAAAATGAAAATAATGGGAGGAAGATTCATACGAGTGTTTCTCAAGTAATCGGTGCCACCGAAACAATGCTTGACACCGCTCTTCCTCCCACGCAAGGTATCATTAATCGTTCCAGCCAAGGAGAAGCTACTACAAAAGGGAAACTAAGGGTCGGACACTCTTCTCGGAAAGTGGCCACTTTTTGCTTGAGCATATATTTTAATAGTCGCTTTTACGTAGGCAAATATAAGCGAGTAACATGTGTGAATTTTTATGGAAGCGCAGTGCCGCAAGAGAAAAACACAACTCGTCGAAAGCAACTTTCGACGGTCTTGCGGCATGATCAAAGCTTCCTTGGCATGCCGAAACGCTGAGTCTCTGTGTCTTCGCACGCTAGGATACCGATCAAAAATTGGTGACGCGAAAATGTTTTGAAGGTGTGTCATGCATAGATGTATTTGCATCTTATATCGGCTAAAGAGTTCTGGAGCATCCAGATGTTCAGGCGAGTTGCTATCAATAAAGGGGGGAAAGCAATCTGTACAGTCGCTCTTATGCACTATTAACCATGGCTGTGTTCCAAATCTACTCTAATAGATCACATAGCAGCACAAACAGAGCAACGCTGTAGAGCAAGGAGGGTTTTCGAAGGCAAAAGTACAAGACGGCGAGAATGAAGATCTTTGAAGCGCGGTCCACATGGTCGTGTGCAGTCTGTTGACCAATCGCAATTAGGCGAGCCGTGCTCAAACGTCAAGTGAAATTAAGTAGGTTGATAATGAGACACCGCTGATCACTGATGAGGAGCTGTTGTGCGCGGAATTCTCTGAACCGTCTAACAAAAAAAAGTACTTTCCCCCCCCACATCCGTCGCCACTTAGTTATAAATACAGTCGTCAGAGTAAAGTAAACCGCTGCTCCACAGGCACATACGGCTACAGGCACATTGCACTCGCAAAACACATTCACACAGTGCCGATTCTTGACCGGCATCCAAGCGTGCAAAGGCAGAGACGCAGCGCTTCGGGGTGCCAAGGAAGCTTTGAACATGCCGCGAGACCGGCGAAACTTGCTTTAGACGAGTTGTGCCTTTTTCCTGCTGCACTGCGCTTCCGTAAAAATTGTCATGTGTTTTCATCGGCAAGTCTCACGTCGAGTTTTAAAGAACTTCTTCGGTGAATGACGATGAACGAGTAGAAACCGTGTCTTCAGCACGCCGCCGCCAGCCTCCGCAACGCTCCAAAAGCGCGCTTTCTCAACATGCAAGACTGCCGTCCGGTGGCCGCACTCGGGCTGCAGCGATCAAGCGGGGGTACGCGATCCAGCAATTGTCCTAAACATCAGTGTATAAACTAGAGAAAACACGACATGCTCTTAAATTCAGTACGCGACAGCGCTCATTATGATTATTCAACGAGCGCGCTTCAGTCTTTCATGTTAAAATCTGATTTCTGCGGTTCTTACCGCGCCCGAAAGCGAAAGGGTGACCGCGCCCGAAAGCAAAAAAGGTACGAACAGAAGGAGTTCGGGAGAGCCCACTCAGCCCAGAGCAAACCAAACACTCATGGCGATGAGCCCTGCGCCTGCACAGGTCCATCGAGTCGAGTCTGATGCGTGGATAGGTTTCCCTCGCGCAACTGAGTCGGGAAGCTAAAGCAAAAAATATGGCGCGTTTTCTGACTCAGCCCGCGCTATTGCTTTAAGTTACGCGTCTTTGATTCCATCTGCACTTCAGTTATCTCGCAAGGCGCATGCGAAAATGAGTTAGCTTACCTTCTTAGTCTGGTGGAATGGTGAAAGATGATCGCCGCGACAACGAAGAGTGCTGCCGCCCTCCACGCCCGTGGTGGTTCACGCGCGAGCGAGCGTCCGGACCGGGAAGTAAACATCACGTGATAGACGGCGCTTCTCGCTCGGTCGTCGTCGTCCGCGAGCTGAGTGCGCCGGCCTTTGGGTGGGTCTCCCTCCGCCGTTCGAAAGAGATTTTAGCATTGGCACGAATGGCAAGTAACATGAGACATCTGCCAACAAGAAAACTATCTCTAGAGCAAACGTGGCGTGTGTTATGTGTTTTTACTTGAAAGAAAAGGGAACACAGACCTGAACTAAGAAATATGTGAAGCCGTACATTTACGGACTCGTTCCGTCATGTCGCCTCTACGGCGTTTTGCGGCGTTTTGTCCGTGCGCACCTCTCACGGCGCTTTCCAGTTTTGAAAAAAGCTGTTAACTTACGGTTTTTTTTTACAGTGTAGCGTCGATTCCCTATGATTCTTCGTTATTTGTGCAAAGGTAGGCTGTGCGTTCGTCGTGGTCTTCTGTGGTGTTTTGGGCTTGGGTGCTGGTGAGGTGCACTTGTCTCGTGACAGCTTAGGATAGTTGTTGCTTTGTGATCACGTCCGAAGCAGTTCAAAACTGTTGATTCCTTCAAATTTGCTTCTCAAACGTCCTCTTTGTTGGTGGTTGAGAAGGGGTGCCTTGGCTCTTTGTTGGAGTTTGAGGTCGGCCTGTGTCTTTGCTGGGCACAGCTGGTGTAGCGCGACATGGTCGTTGCCTTTGCAGTTGTAGCAAAATAGTTTCTGGCACTTGTGACCTTCCTGAATAAATCCCCACAGTCCTTGCAGCGGGACTCATTTGTGCATATGCTGGCCTTGTGGACTAGGCTGTGACAGTTGAAGCACACGATTGCAGTAGGCCGGTAGGCGTAGACGCTGATGAGTTTTCCATAATATCTTATTTTTTTGTGAATTCCGTCGCTCTTGAACGTCAACAAACATGTTCCTTTCTTTCCGAGCGGTCTCGCCTGGAGTGTCTCGTGGTAGTCTGTGTCTGAGTTCTCGAGAAAATCCTCGACGCTTTCTAAGGGGTCGATGCCATGTACAACGCCACGCGGAAGCGAGCCAGTCGTTGCTTGGTACGTGTTTACCTCCACCGTGCCATCTGTTGTCTCGATTTCCCGGATTCTGAGGATGTTCTCCAAGTGCTTTTGTTCGTATACCGTTACTGTAATTGAATTGGTTTTTGCGTTCGTCGTGAAAATCAGCCTATCTACGAGTACCCCACTTCCTGCGGCTCTCAACAATTGTTGGTAGATTGTTTTCGGACGAATCTTCGTGATGTCCTTTGATCCTTTCGGTTTGATTGATATGATGAATTTCTCTAGGCCGAATCGTTGGAGGTGCGTCCCTCTAGGTGGTTTGGGATTCCTTCCTCGTTACTTTGTTCCAGGGATCTTCATTGCGAGTCTAGTCGTCAATATTTTCGCTTACCCGGTTTTCCGCGTCTTCATCCATGTCATCGAGGCTGTCCTCAGACTCGGCGGGTCTGAGGATAAGACTGTTGGTTTCTTTTTTCTTAGTTTGAGCGCTGTTCGTTAGGTGGCGCGTGTCGCCGCCCAATTCGAGGAGTCGCGCGTTTATGTGTTTAGTTATTTGAGCGAAAAACATGGAGGTGTGGAGGCGCTCAATAGCTCCACGGAGCAGCCACAAAGGGTTCGGTTCTCGGCCTCTCGTCCCAGTGGGATCAGTGGATTAGTCCCATAGCCAGTTGAATGGGTATTCCGTGCGGTGAATAGTGCGTGTACAGACGCGGTGGGGATTACCAGGAACTTAAAAGTGGATAACGAATGCTAACAGGTGAGCAGGAGCGTTCCGACGCCGCTTGAATCGGTGATGCCTCTCCTCGCCGCTGTCAACCGAAAACGCCGGATCACTTGCGGCAAGCACAGCAAGCAGATTCTTTGTTCAATAAAGACATCATTTCATTTGTTGCTATACGATTCCTTCTTTGAATGTTTTCTGGCCGCGAAGTAAATGCAGCCGGCCGCGCGAAAGCAGTCGCGGACAAACCCCCTCGAATGCCCCCCCTCACATCGCCGCCCCTACTCGTAATAGGTACGGTGCCGGTGCTTCGAGGCGCGTTTTGGAGTGTTTTAGTGCGCACGGAAGGCAGCGAACGGGCATGCGCACTTGAGAATCGTATTTTAGCAAAAAGCAGTCCAGCTCGCTAGGCCTTACTCGTATTGCTCCACTGTCGCTTGCCAGCTGCCATGTTGCTTTTGGGAGTGCTCACTGTGACTACCTGTTGATTTCATGCCGCGTGACTACGCATGGGGTCGTTAGTATTACTAAGGGGGGTAGCGATATCTGTGACGGCTTCTGACTACCCCAAATGTAGCACCCTACGACCACCCTTTTGTTGAGAGTGCACTCCGCAAGCTGTTCTTTCAGCGGCTGCAAACAGACGTCCACATGATCCTCGTGGCAGCAGCACAGCTAGGTCTCGCTGGACTCGCCGGGTTGGCCGACGCTGTCATAGAGGTCTCTGCCCCATCTGTCATCATAGCTGCCGACACAACTCAGTCGGCAGGTGACGCATCCTACACGGCGCAAGACATCCGGACCCCGCAGACGTCTCAGGGCTACGTTCAGGAGCTCTGCGAACGCCTCGAATAAGCCGTTCTATTCACTACGAGACGTCAAGACACCGACCGTTCTCCCCATTGACGTTGCCGCTCTACATCGCGCCGACCAGACAACAACCGCTATGAAAGAAGCAGCTAATCACGTCTCTGCTACCACCACCCCACCACCGCCGTTTCGGTCCAGGCGTTTGCGTCCTTGCACGTGGCCGGAAAACCGACGACTAGAGGCCGTCCAGTGGTCCCGACCCTACAAATGGTGGCCTTTTCTACATCACCAAGAGAACCACTGAGAATCGCCTGTTGATTGACACGGCGCAGAGGTCAGCGCCATTCCTGCATGACGCGCGGACCGTTCAATTAAGCCTCTGCTCTCTTCAGGCTCTGAACGCCTAACGCATCCCCGTGTACGCGGAACGCTCTCTTTGTCTCTCTGAACCTCAGCGTCTGCCGCCGGTGGGTGTTCCTGGCGGCAGACGCCAGTTGGGCGATCTATGGCGTCGACTTCTTTCAACACCATTTGCTACTAGTCGACATCAAGAGCAAATGCATACTGGATTCGACAGCGAAACATTCGATACAAAGGATCGCCATAACGGAAACTCCGGCGTTCGCCTCGACTTCCACTCAGGTGCAGGGCGCATTCCAATCACCGCTCAGTAAGTTTCCTTCTCTCACGCGATCGCCCGACTGGACGAAACCTGTTGCACATGATGTTACAAATCACATTAAAAAATCAGGACCACCTGTTTTCTGCCGTCCAAGACGACTATCACCGAAGAAGCTCCAAATTTTCTCTAGCGAAATTCAACCACATGCTCGAATTACGGATAGTACGACCATCCTCCAGCAGTTGGGCCTCTCCGCTGCACATGGTCTGCAGAAAAAACGGAGACTTGCGGTAATGCGGAGGTTTCCGCGCTTTGAAGCGAAACACCGTTCCAGACCCGTACCCACTCCCCAATATACAAGACATCACCTTTAACATTCCAGGCTCTACCACCTTCTCGAAGATTGATCTGACCAGAAACTACCATCTAATTCCGGTCACGGAAGGAGACATCCCCGAGACAGCCGTCGCTTCGTCTTTCGGCGTGTTTGAATTTTTACGCGTGCCTTCCGGCCTCAGTAATGCGGCACAATCGTTTCAGAGATTTATTGGTGCTGTTACAAGCAGCTTGCCTTTTGTCTTCTGCTACTTCGACGACCTGCTCGTCAGAAGCCCATCTCCAGAAAATCACGGCGCATAGCTCCGTCTCCTCTTCGAGCGGCTCGCCAAGCATGGCATCATCATCAACGCCTTGAAGTGGGAGTTCCGGATACCGGAATAGGACTTTCTTGGACACCCTCATGATAGCTCAGAAATTCGGCCTTTATCTGCTAAAATCATGCCCTTACCGAGAAACAACGTATTAAAAATATACTTCGTATATTTTTAGTGCACTATAAGCAAGCGACAGTAATCGAAATTCCACAAAAGCACAATAATAATATCAGCCCCTTCTTAATCGAAATATATTTTGGGAACATGCTTGAAATATGTTCGCTATTAGTGTATATGAATTGCACTCAAAATATGTGTACATAGGTTTAGAGTATTCAAAGTACGTTGTTAGCAGTAATCAGGAATGCATATAATGGGTACTTTAAGTATGCGGCCGAAGCGCCTCAAGAATATGTTTAAAGAGCGCGGAGCCTCTACTCAGAGTGCGCTCGATGCTTTTAGGGATACAAAAAGGTTAACCTTGGGCGGAAAAGAAATAGGGTTAGAGAGGCGAACGAAGAAATCAAAATTGTGGTTTATAGTTTCTCGGATAGATGGTGGAAGCTACCGCCTATTATAAAGTGTACAGCCATTAGTCCATCAATTTGACTAGTTCCACGTTCGACTGGAAGTCTAGCCGTGCAGATGGGCCTATCGTCGATGGCCGCGCTCGGTGTGCTGAAGCTCCTTGGTCGGCGCGTTTTGTTTGTGCCGCCAGCTTTTTGTGAAAGTGCTCGATTTTCATGACGACGGCACTGTGAACGCGCAGCCATGAAGATGTCATAATTTGTGTTTTGAACTGGCAAGGTGCCCAGGTAGCACACCGCGTCGGCCGGTATCGGGACTACGCCGGCCGGTCCTGGTAACAGGATGGCGGCGCCCGGCCGTTGGCGCCGGTGAGCTACCGGCCCCGGCCGGCGTCGGGGTTTCGTCTTGCTCACTGGCCAGTTCAGCCGAAGAAGTTGCAGTGACTGGCCGGCATCGGGTTTTTGCTGTCTTTGCTGGCCAGTCTTTCCATGGAGGTTCCAGTAACTTGCCGGCAGCGGTATTTTGCTGTCTTTGATGGCCAGTATTTACATGGAAGTTCAGTAACTGGCCGGCATCGGTACTTTGCTGTCTTTGATGGCCAGTATTTACATGGAAGTTCAGTGACTGGCCGGCATCGGCGCTTTGCTGTTGAGACTGGCGAGCCCCGCCATGGAAGTTCCGTTTACTGACCGACATCGTTTTATTTTATTTTAATTTTTTTCTTTTTTGCCGTTTTACTATGCAGTCAAGTCATTCAGATTCTGACGAACTGCGGCAATTCATGAATAGCGAGTGGAAATATTCGCGTTGATCAATCCTTCGCAAATAACTGCCGAAGCTGGTGTATTTGATCCCAGCATGGCAGGGCTGACGTGTTTTATCGCGAAAACGCGAAAAAAACAATGCGGCGAGGAAAATTTGCAGTTCAGGATTCGAGAATCTGACCTTCTACGCCATGAAAAATAAATTACACAACGCCGAACAATACTTTTTCAGGAAGCTAGTTTAATTTGATGTACTATACTTAAGGTCGGCGGTATACGCACGTGTTTGGCTCTGATAAAAAAATAAAATAAAAGCGGTATAGCGGAGAATCCGAATGAAGAACAACAATCACAATTAACATGATTGAGCACGTGCTTCGAGTTACAAAAACAATAATACGCATTACTTTCCAGAATCTGGACAAGAAAGGGATGTGTGTATTGCTTATGACGCTACGAGAGGTACACAACTCTCCTGAGATCATGTTATTGGTGATTTTAATCGAGTGTGAAAATATGCTACTTCAGGCAAGAATCGACTGTTTTCGGTGGAAGTTACGACCATCTAACAGAAATATTTCAAATATTCACATGGCCAGACGATCTGTCCCCCGATAGCTTGTGTTATACGACATACCGCACCAAAACAACGTAAATATAAAATCTTTTTTTAGCGTGATAAAACGGGAAACACCAATGCGTTGTTGATGTTTACACTGCCGGGTTTGTGAACGTGACCCCTTGACGCTACGAAACATAAATGTTATAACGCCGAACGATACCGTTTCTGAAAGCTAGTTTAATTATCCGCACTGTTCTTCGATCTCAGGAATAAAAACATGAATAGGCCTAATAAAAAAAAGTAAAACTGCGGAGCGCAACCTCGATATAAGTAAAACCAGACGGCAGGCGAGGGATATCACTGATGTACCAGAACAAAATTAAGTACTACTTTTCGGAAGTCAGAAAATTAAGAGATGTGCTTAAAACGTAGCGCGCTATGAGCTCAGGTAAATAACTGCCTTAAAATAGCGGTATTTTTGTTTTAATAGTGGGTAAAGATGACCGCCTTCAGACAAACTTCGGCTGCATCAAGTTTGACCACTTACACATTTTCCCATTTTGCTCTCAATATTCCCGATTAGCTTCTTTACTTCGTTGAAAGCACTTGCGCTGTCTGCGTACTACACCAACCCACCTATTAGCACGGAGGGAGAGATTTATCCCGGCAAACGGTTTGTGCATTGCATCAATTCAAATTTGGGGTCGCTCTTTTTATTTTCACATTCTGCGTGATTTTTACCCTAAAGTAGGGGGCCGGCGACTACAAAAAACATAGCAAATATTTGAAATAATAAAAACAAATAAAAAGCGCAATAAAAACATAATCATAAAAAAACTTCGTTCTACTGCGATTCGAACCACCGACCACAAGATCACCGGAAGCGCGCGTTAACCAACAAGGCCAAACCGACTTTCTTTTTTTTTTTTTTTTTTCTAAAAAACACATTTATTTACATATTATTTACAGATGATTTCCACTCGCAGGTGGTTTGCACAACAGTTGAACAGATAGACTTACAAAGCAGAACGAACTTGACCGTCACTTGCCCGAGCAAAAACAGAGGAAAGATACGTTATATGGGCATGGGCATGACGTATTTACAACACAACAGGGCGCCCCTGCGCAGCGCGCCCCTCACTCAGCTTCCCCGCACTGGTTCTCGCGAGGTAGCCGCCAAACCCCACCACGCTGAGGCCGGTGCCTACGGCGGATACCCCCGGCCTCCAGCTGTCTTTCCACGCACCGCCACTCGTCGGTCGCTGTGCTTGTCCCCCTGTCAATCAGTGATATCACCCAGTCCAGCTTGGCCACGAAGTAGTCCCAGGTTGGGCGTGCGTCTATGTGGCATTGCACCATCGCAGTGCGCGATTGCCAGATGGCGTGCAGTCCTAGTAGCACCAACACATAGGTCACCTCTGCCGTCTCCCTGCCGCCTAGAGCCAGATACTTGAGGTTAACCCACTCTACGTCCGACGGGTTAGGCGATGTTATTGCTATATGTCTGCTTAATTCGTTTGGAGACATCGTGCGGTTAGTTTCGTATTTAATTTTGTGCTACGTGTTCAGGACGCATTTCTAATATTGTGGCAATGCTTACATGCTCAATAAGTTATTATTACTGTATCTTCTAATAGTTTTTATTGCGCTTTGCTGACCGTTTTATTGCAAGCGTGAGTAAGGTACGCGAATATAGCTTCCGTAAAGTCGCTAGACATCCATAATAGCCAACGAATGCAATCCAATCGAATCCACAGCCCTCTATTGCACGTTTTGCCGGCCGTGCGGGTTTTCAAATCTCTGTCTTCAGGTCAATTTACCGATTAGTCGTGATGCGTGGAGTTTACCTTAGTTTCAAATGTGTCCAGAAAAGAAGGAAGCGACTGTGAGCCGTGGAACTACGTCAAATCTGCTCAACAGCCAAGATCATGGCACGGTCGTTCCAAAGTAAGTTCCTTTCTTTGTTTGTTAGGGCTAGATTATTCTTTCCTCCGTTCAAAATCCTTGTTGTTGTCTAGATCGTCTAGATCGCTTGCTTTCACCAGTATTACTAATTGTGCGCGAATGGGGTATTACGAGGCTGTTTTTCTTCGCTCACAAATAGGCTGCATACCCGCTCCAGGTCCATCGGTAGCGGCGGAACTTTTGGGGAGATGGGCGGGGAGGGGGGAGGGGGGAGGGGGGGGGGGGCAGCGGCGGGCGCGCGGGCGGCCGGCCCGCCGGCGGGTGGAGGCGGAAAGGGGAAGGGGGGTTGTTCGATTGCCTCCCTCCCCCGTATTGTTCACTGGGTCTGGAAGAGCGCGGTGCCCCTCCGCCTCTAGGTTGGAGCTTAGGCGGACGGGCACCGCGCTGTGTACGTATTTGCGTCCGGAGAGCTGGACCAGGCAAAAGGCAGAGATTGATCGAGCAAGTCCGTAGCTTCCGCCACCCAGTCCTCTGCAAACGACTTCATTTTCGTGATTCGTTACCAGAAAAGAATTGTCAAAAATTGGTGCCGCGATGAATTCATCCCATGGTGATTTGCACAGCATACTGCTCCTGATCGCAAAAATTTGTGCCCGCGAAATAATTTTTGATGCCGCTTCTGGGCTTCTGGAGAAATTTACAAGCATGTCCTGAATTAAGGTAGTGTCTCGACAGTTTACGGGAGGTATATTTTGTTCAGTGTAAGTATATAGCGTTAGACATACCTCAGCCAATCCCTGTTTTTTTTTGGTTTGGTATTGCCTTTAGCGAATGGTGTAGGTTGTAATTGTTTTTGGTTGTTGCATGATTGTAGTAATGTGGTGAGCTTGTACTAATTGAACACCTTGAAAAACAGTTCACCACAAAAAGTCAAGGAGACAAGCAGAGTAACGCGTAAACCATACGCAAGCGCAGACTCTCGACTCGCATAAACAGAGAGGGAAGAAATAAAGAATGCGGAAGGAGCTCAAGCACAGGCCCAAGTGGAATGCGCCGATTCACCCATTAGCTAGAGCAGATTTTAAAACAATAATTTCCTTGTCTGTTAGGGCAACAGATTGATGGCCAATACATAAAGACAGCTCAATCTCTCTCTAATATCTACGATGGATTGTCACCTACTTATGCACTATTTACACTCCTCGTGTGTCATCCTTATAGCCTCGTCCCACTAGAGCGACAGACAGCAACAAACGACAGCGACACTTGACGCACGCTGTCCCACCTGGCGGACACGACGCAGGACACTGGGACAAGGAAAGTTCTTTCCTAGTGGGACTGGAGTTGTCAGCAAAACACTTCAAAATACACAGATAAACAGTCTGGCGACGCGGTTTTCATATTTTGCTCTTTGGGCATTAAACGCGCCGACAAACACGGTGAAAGTTTAGACGATTACTTTATTTCTTGATTAAAGCTTCCGCTTCTCTTCATTTGCCGTTGGCGACTTTCCACAAACAGTCGTGACAATCGACACCAAACTTTTTCTGAACTAGAATACCTGAATCGTTCCTTTTTTTTTTGGTCGTTCGAGGAATTCTACGTGAGCACCAAGGAATTTCACCCCGATTTTGAGGATGTTTGAAACTTCATATCCGAATGATCGAGGGCAGGCGTTTTATGGGGGACAATACGGCATCCCGATTATCACAGAACGTGATGACAAGTCTCGTCTGCCGGAATGGCTAGCCGCGGAACGTGGTGTCTTACTTCGTGGTGAGCGGTCTTTGGTCAGTCCTCGAACACGGGTGTATCCATCCTGATGCAGGGGCGTAGACTTCGGCGTCTTGAAGCACCAAATCGTGCACCAAGTTTTTGCGAGCAAAACCAGCCACAGACAACCGTTTCGCAAGATGACTGCCCAGCGCCAGCGAGCAAGCCGCGCCCGCGACCACTATGAGCAATCGAGGGACGGGAACTGCGGGAACGAGGAGAGGCAGCCAAGGGCTTCTCTGGAGGTCGAGCGGCGGAGCAAGCCACGGGAGGAAGGGTAGAAGGGTGGAAAGAGAGGCAACAGAGGGCACAAGCGGGCGTGGAGGATAAGTTTGTATCCGAGAGGTGTTCCTCGGTGGGACTGCTTGCTGCGCTTCAAGTCCAACAAGAGACAAGAACTTGTCCGTCGTCGATCGTTTGTCGGCGATTGTCGCGGGCGTTGGGCCGTTGCAGTGGGACAGCATCGGCGGCACTGAACTTTGTGGTGTCGTCGGACAAAAATCTGTGTTCGTTGCTCTACTGGGACGAGGCTTTTAGAGAAAACGTGAATAATTAGCAGATACTGTGAAAAACATACAAGGGGATTATTTTAGGCCTTTATTATTCATAATATGGGCGACCAATGTGTCCGCACATCCGTCTGTTACCTGAGCTGCCAAGAAAATCGTGTTTACAGTCTTATGCATATGGGTGGGAGTTAGCACAGTCCACTTGGACCTGTTCGAATTTATGCTAAAGCTCCTTCCGTATTCTTTATTTTTTTCTTCTCCAATTTGTGAGTTGGGAGTCTACACTTGTATGTAGTGTATGCATTCCTCTCCTTTATTCCTTGTTTTTTGTCTGTTATTTTTCAGGGTGTTCAATCAGAATGAGCTCACCACCTTATTGCATGGAAAGGCTGTTGTTATTTCCAAAGTGTCTGTAAAACAATCTAGCTGACATCTTTTGCTCACGCCCCGGTTTTGAAGCTCACGTTCTCCGAACACAGCCTTTCTGATTTTTCTGATCCTTTTTCTTTTTTCTTTTATGTTCAATAGATCAAGTCGTGAGTGTGCACCAGTCTGCGTCCTATGTGTTCCTGTCCTTCTGTCCTTGTCTTTTTGTGCACTTTTTTTCAAATTGGTCCATGATATTTTTTATCATATATTCTAATCTGAGTTTTCATCTTTATACTTACTGCAGTCCTACCAAGTAGAAGTTGGCATTCACTTTCGCCATTTTGATGTGAGTGTCCTGAGACGACACAGAATGACAGCTTCCTCTGCTGAAGGCCAGGCTTCATGGAAGACTGCCAAGGCTGTTCACGGTAAGGTGCTCTATATATTGAGCAATATAATAGCAACTTATTGTTGATAGGATTATTTTTAACACAGACTATGTTTATGGACTGGCCTTTAGCAATTCCGATGCCACTCACGTGGAATGAAATTCTGTAGGTGAATTGCGCATCCCATTCGTAAGCAGAATGCTGAGTTTACAACAGAAGTGTGTCTCGACTTGCTGCCAGTATTGCTGTGTGTCTTGTGTTTGTATTTTTATTTGTTTATTTAGTGACATTCCAATGGGAATAATGACTGAAGCCTTCCCATTGGAAGTGGCAACACACAAACACAAATGAACGGCAAGAGAGGTGAACAGCGCCACTCACGCCGTTCGCCACCGCACTCATTGGTTTTCGGAGAGGTTTGCAGTATTGGTCTCTATGGTATTTGGTCATATATCGCACATGAACAAAACCAGGGCACTGTGCCTACAATTTAGCACTCGCAAGATTTGCGTGAATACACCCTGCAGCTGGTCGCACTTTCAGAGTCATTTTAATGTTGCAGAAATGAATAATGACATTGGCATATTTCTCGTGCCAAATCCTTCATGCCTGTTCCGAAGTCTGATCTCCACGAGATCACAGTAGAGTCGTTTCTGTTGTATAGTAAAACCTCGTTAATTCAACCCCCGCTAATTCGGATAATTTGAACTGCCGATCCGGTTCCGTCAAACGTATGTATTAGTCAGGGGCAGCAAACGCTCATTAATTCGGAGGGAACGCGGTGCACTATGGTTAATTCGGATGAATTCGGCAGGTGGCGCTAGCTACCGTCTGTTCCAAAAGGTATGACCGCTATCCATCCGAAGTGCACACATGGTTTTTCCGGTTTTTCCATGGTTCTTCGCTCTTCCGGTTCTCCGTGTTTCGCACCAGTTTTCCTCTGGATCGCCGTGCTTCAGCGCGTTACTCTCCTGGCACGGAAGCGGCAGAAGCATTGCTGCAACGGAAAAAGGGTAGCACAAGTGACCGACGACCGGAATGGCAAAATCGCGACACGCAGGGCTATTGTTCCCGAGCGTGCCAATAGCGAGAGTGACAGTCACGTTTTATGCCTCAACGCGGGGATCCTAAAGCCCGCCATTTTAACAACTATTTTATCCCTCAATTTTTCGCCGGCCACCCCCGCATTGGAAAATGCAACGTGACTGGCACTCTCGCTATCGGCGCTTGGGAAAAATAGCGCCGGGTGTCGGGGTTTCGCCGCTGCGATTACTGGTCAGTTGTGCTACTCGCTTTCCGTTGCAGCGGTACGAGGCTAAGAATTTAGCGACGAAAGTGGAAATACTGAGGGCCTTGGAGGGCGGCGTCTCTCGACAAGTGATGGAAAGTTGCGACGTCAAGAAAAGCACTTTGGCCACGTATGTAAAAATTGTGGCCGATATCCTACGGGCTTTTGAGAGCGAGAAGTTCAACGCGAAAAGAAAGCGGCCTTGGAAGGTGGTGCACCCGAAACTAGAAGAGGCCTTGCTGTGCTACATTGTCAGTGCACGAGATGCGTAGCTCCGACAGTGCGAGTGAGGTGGAGCACTCGACCGCGCTAAGGAAAGTTGCCGTCTCCGCCCAGGTGTCGTCCAGAAAGCAGGCGGTAATAACAGATTTCTTCTCAAAATAAAGGTATGTCACAGGGAAACGTTTTCGCGCAGCTTTCTTTGTCCTTTCGATATTTCGACTTTCGGATAATTCGGAAATTTTTGCCGGTCCCACGAGATCCGAATTAACGAGGTTTTACTGTAGTGGCACGGCAGACTCTGTACTTGTTTTGCTTCAAACTTTGTAAGGGGGACGCTGTAATAATAATTCTACTCATCTCTGGTGTACTAGATAGCACCATATTTGCAGAGATAGTCTTCAGATTTTGTAGTTCCATCGAAATATATTTCAGCTTATAAAATATTTGTTATTTGGCTTGTAGATTTTCAAGCAGATCTAGATTGAAGGCAGCAAATATCTTACCTGCAGTCATGCTATCTGTCCGAAGTATATTGCATTAACATAATTGACCCAACCTCTGATTTTTGTTTTCAGTGCCTCTAGCGAATTCTGGATGCTGGATTGCTTTTGTTTGTTTCACATAATCTACAGCACTTTTTTCACCTTTATACTCAGTGCAGCCCTTGCCGAACGGAAGCTAGCATCGACTAGGCCAATTCGTTCCTGCATCACCAGCCGAGCTGAGGACCAGGTCCATGGCAGTCTGCAAAGGTTGTTGATGGTAAGCTGGCTTATATATACAGCTGTGTAATAGCAGCTTGTCCTGGGTGACGATTTGAAATGCGTGTTTATGTTTTAGAAAGTGAAATTTCCATGGGCATACTTGCAACGTGAAACATTACGAAGCCTGTTTTGATCTTTCATCCTTTTGAGATTTCAGTACAGCCGTTTCTGCTGCACACATACTGCCTACTTCGGCCAGGTAGAGACTTGATCCATATGAAGGTAAGCAGGTGATTATCAACTGCTCAGTGCTGTCCGTTGTGACATTCTCTCCTTATCAGATGACTCACCATGCTTGGTTCGCAAGGCATTTTAAAAGGAGAGCAAGTCCGCTGGTGCATGATGCTCTTAGTACTGAGCAGTCGACGATCGCTTGTTCACACTCGTAGAGATCACGGCTGTACTTCAAGCTCGGCAAGTGTTACACTTATGTGATTCAGCCTAGCTGTGGTGTGCTGAGCGGTATAAGTAGAGCTAGTTGACTTGTGCAAACACAGTGGCTGTGCGGTATAAAACGCGCCCAATTGGCAACTTTAATGCAGTCTCGTGTAGTCCCATTGATGTTTTCTTTTGGCGTGCGTGATATGTGTTCGCACTTTTTTTTCCTCGCTTACCGACAGTCCTAGCTGTCTGCAGAGAGTGAGTGTGGAACATGCGAACAAGCCTCTAAAGCAGTATGCAGTGCAATTTTGGTCTATTGTGCAAGCGAGGAAGAAGACTGCTCGCTTGGCTGTTGAGGCTGCGACAGACATTAGATAGTTTTATCTGAGCATTGTTACGACCCGCTCCATTCAAAAGGAAAGCACCTGCATGCTCACAACGCTCAGTCAGCAACAACCAGTCGGAGCGCAGATGCCGATGGAGCAGACAATTCCTGCACCCCGATGACCACTGCCGACTGAGCATTACGTGCGTGCCTGGTTACTTTCCCACTCAGTGGCTGAGCAGAGCGGGCCGTAAAAAGCGCTCAGCTAAAACTTTTTCTGATAGGGGGTGGCTAACGCATACATATTTCAGGCAGAAGGATGGCCGACATTGCTCACATCAATTCTCAGTATGAGCAGCTCTCATTGCAATACGGAAATTATGATTCAAACTTCCTCTACCCTTTTTCTGAAGGTTGTGAAGGTGCTCCTAGCAGTATTTTCGGGCTAGACATAATCATACCCAGATCCACTCCAATAAATTCTAAGAGGATGAAGTCAGTTGCCACATAGCTTGTGCAAAACTAAATCTGGAACTCACTCCTACTTCCTGTTTTTCACTGTATTGAGAACCTTGTCTCAATATGTGATGGGTCTGTGAAGAAAATTGACCAGGTAAACAATATTATTTAGAAAATAGATGTCCCATACATATTAACCTGCACCTACCAGCCACTGTACACCGCCTCACTACTGATTTGTTATCTTTCTATTGATTTGCCTGAACTGTTCGCACCTGTAGACATTAATCATGATCACGAGGGAATGTTTCTTGTCATATGATGTCACATGCTTAAAGCAAGTGAGGCTTGCGGGCATTTTCAAGGGCTATGGGGCATGCCGATGGTAAACACTCAATGTGAGTTTATGGTAGACGCTAATAATATATACTATACCCGTTTTCACCTCGAGAAAAAAGTAAGTTTTGCGCATTGTTCATACGCTGCGCGAAGTAGTTCTTACGAGATTTGTTTGTCGGAGGAAAAAAGCGGTGCTTTTGACGTTTGGAACGTGTGCGTCTTGATAAGATAACATATATCTAATCTAAAATTCACCTACATATATCTTAATTATTCGCATAAAGAGGTAAATTAGTAATGCTCCACGAGGAGCCGGGCTTGTTTTACTGCGGTTCTTGAGGTGAAAACGGGTATAGTTTCTGTGTAAGTCGCTATTTTTTATTTGGTGAAGTCTGCAGATGAGTTTTAGTCAGGTTGCCATTATGTGGGAACACAGGGGCCATACTTTGCAATTTATTATATGTTTACATGTGTCTACCCAATCTCATTAGTGTGTGTACAACAATGAGCTGTACTCGCGACTCCAACAATCTATAGGGGGCGCTACCACCAAACAAACATGGCGGCTGGGAACAGGTCACGTCGGCTCGGCCGGGCCGCCTGAACGGGTAGCGCATTCAATTTAACAGATTTTCTTTTGTTTAATGCCCTATTTTATAGGTTTTTCAACTGCGACGGTTAAGTGTAGCCGGTGCACATAAACTTGCAGAGCATAGTTTTGTTTTCCCTGTGCTTTTTGTTCTTTTTATGTCAAACTTTTGTTTCGGAGGTTTCGTTCAATACCGAAACTATGGGCTCCGGAGAGACGGTAATATACTCTAATCAGTTTTGATCAGGTAAGGAAAGCAGCGATGACTACAGAATTGTCCCACCGACAGTAATTTTCAGCTAACTCGCATCCCTCGACCATACGACTTATATGCCGGCGAAATCGAGCTTTTGTGCGTATTAAGAAACAGCTCCAGTAGTCTGCTTGGTCAGCAACACAGGCTGCAGGAAAATTACGAAAATTAAGCAAGCGCTTGTTGAGCCAACCTTGAGCTTCTTGAGCCCCACTAAGCAGCTGATACTCGTATTTCAACTCAGGTTTTAGTGACAATCGAGAAGTCATTTTGACGAATGTGCGGGTTATGCATTATATTACGTACCATGTCCCACTAAAGGGATATTAGTATATTATTTGGGCTGAAATATGAGCTTACTTGACTAGCTATTAGGTGAACTGCTGAATCAAAGTATATTTGACAGACAGAGAGATACTACCTAAACTCAGCCATATGGTTCTAGCCGGCAGCACGGAGATGATTGCGGACAAATTTGAAGAGAGTCTTCATCAGAGATTCACGCAGAACCCCTCTGCATTAAACTTGACTTCAAATCCTGAATGGAGAAATAGAGTATCTTTTGTGGCCGGAAAACCTGAACAATGTAGACGAATATTGCTGCTGGCTTCAACGAGGGTATATTATAAATATTGTAGGCGGAATAGATCATAATGTCATGACAGCTTCTAACTTTGCGAGACGCGTCCCCCACCTTTTGAAAGCAGACAATATCCCTCATTAATCGTATGCAGCGAGCAGGTTTTCCAGAATCAAGTAGATGCGAAATCAACCCAACTTTTTCGGTGTGGTCCAGAGGCTTTTTCGGCAAAAAGCAGCCAAGATGAATAGCCAATGCACCGACCAGTGTGGGTGGCTCAATCTTGACGCTAATCAAACACAACTAAATTCAAGAAAAGCAGCTATTGAACCTTCCCATTCACTCGACTGCAGCATTGGGGTTCCCTCCAATGAAACACTTCGTCTGTCGTCCTCAGTTCACTGTTCTACATACCAGTTGTCAGTTACCGAGTAGTCGTCACTTTGAATGTCATTCGAGACAGGGAAGAAATCAAAACGTTTTTCCGTGATACTTCCCCATCCAAGAAATTGAACGCACGCGGCCGTGTGTTGTGGAGTAAACAGGCTTTCAAACACGTGATAGAAGAAAACAATTTACTGAGGCTTCATCACACTGATGAACACTCAGGCAAACTTGAGAAATATTCGGACCTTTGTGAAATTACATTGTTCGCCACCGCGTCGACAACACGTGTTCGCGAAAGCTGCCCAAGACGTGGAGAGGCGCAGAGTGACCCGTTCTGGCTGGTTCCCGGTTTTCCCGCTTGGTGCTGTCCGTTTTGCTGGAGTCACGAATATGTCAAGGATATGATTTGTCATTGTCTCAGTAAGACTAATGAATTATTTCTAATTAATTACCTATATTTACCTAAAAATGCTTGATCTCTCGCACCTATCGGGACAAACGGCAATGTTAAACTACATGCCAACTACTCCGCCGAGTTTGCCCGTTTCTCGACACGCCCTTTTGAATTAAAGTAGATGATTTCCACGAGCCTTTCTTTTCATGCAAATAGCTGACCTTGATTATGAGATAACTGGGCCATTTTTGCCGCTTGGTCATCCAGTGTGTTGTAACAGGTGTCCCTTAGGGCAATCAAAGTATTTTTTTATATAGTTTCCAGATTGAAAATGAAATGAAGACAATTAGTGCATTAGTTGCAAAAAGTTCTTCTTTTAGATGGGCTTCTTGTCTCATGCCCCTGATTTTCTGGCCACTTGATTAGCTTGGTTTGTCTTTTTAGAGGTGATACTTCGTTTTTGTGCTTTTGTTTTGGGTGTTTTTCAGGCTGATATTCTTCTTTTTGTTCTCAATAGTGTGTATATATTGCACCGTTGAGTTCAATAAAAATTTGGTTTCGAGTCAGCGCTCTGTCCGTGTCCTTTACCCTGTCCGTCGTCCTTTGCGCTGTTTTAAGCTTTTAAGCCCTCGCCCCAGTTTGGAATTTCTGGATTATCATGTGCAGCTGGTATTGATTTACCCTGTCATTTTACTGTGCTGTTGATTCTCTTTGCAGGTGCTCTAATGATGGACCCCTTCCTGGGTGCATGGTCGACTTGCATCACAAGCTGCACGAAAAGTGTGCAGAACATTTCCTAGGCCCGTGACATGCAGCCTCTTTCATCCAGCGCACTCCTCTAGCGACAAGCCCATGATTACCAGCCAAGCTGTAGCTTCACTGGAGCTGATAATAAACAATTACGGTAACAATTTTGTATGTTTTATTTGCTACCATGTGTATGAGCGACAGATGGCTGTGGCAGCCGCTTTACCAAAAAGGTGTATACCTATGCCAGAAATTTACTTTCATGTACAGTGCGACATAATTGTTTACACTCATTTGTTGTTAAAATTACCCTTCTTATGAACTACATCATTTCTATTCAGGTGTAAATTGCACACAAAACCACATGTTAGGCTGTAAGACGAGACCGGGAACTGTACGATTTTAGCCCGCTAGCCTGGGGTCTTGCTGGTATCTTGCGGTACTGCTGGTAGTGCACCGGGGATTTGTGCTGGCAGCAGCCCGGGAACTCGCTGGGACAAAACAAGCCTGGGAACTGTATGGCTTGAGGCCGCTAGCCTGGGGTCTTGCTGGTATCTCACCGCGTTACTGGTACTACGCTGGGGATTTGTGCTGGCAGCATCCCGGGAACTCGCAGGGACAAAACAAGCCCGGGAACTGTATGGCTTGAGGCCGCTAGCCTGGGGTCTTGCTGGTATCTTACCGCGTTACTGGTACTTTGCTGGGGATTTGTGCTGGCAGCATCCCGGGAACTCGCTGGGACGCCCAGTGCCGGGCGTCCCAGTCAGTTCCAGTCACTGGCCGGTGACTTGCAATCTCACTGGCCCGTTGTCGCCCCGCGGTGCATTTCCAGCGTCGCCCCAGTAGGATCTTACCGGCAGACCGGTACCGCCCCAGTCCCAAACCGGCGAGTTGTGCTGCTTGGGTGACCGGACGTGCTAGTTGATTCAACCGCTGGGTTTTTTGGCGCAACGCATGTATGATTGAGTGTTTCATCGGTTGTGAGTTATGGCAGGAAATCGACGTATTGAATGCTAACTTTAAAGCGCGAGACACATGGACGGCAGAGTCGTCCGATCCGACGTCCGATCCGACAGTCCGAACGCCGCTCCGAATTGCCGCACGCGACAGTTTGAGACACACGCTTCCGACCTTGCATGCGACACGACGATCCGTTCGGCTCCGCCCAGGAGATCCAAGCACTCCAGCGGAGGTCCGCGTTCATAGATCTCTGGTCTTAGATTGACGGTTTAGCTCGCACAAGCGAAGTTAGGAGCTTGTTCCCGCTAGCGCGTGCATTCTCTGCCGGGGCCATCTATTTCGAATGGGTCAGCGGGATCCACGCGTCCGGCTTCCCGTCGCCCGTCCCGTTTTCTGATTCGTCCCGCCAGACCCAGTACGTCATCATGACGTTCGCGCTAGCTGTGCTGTCATTGGCTGGACGCATCCGACAATCCGTCCGCCGTGCGAAACTATCTGGCGCGTTGGACGCACGTCGGATCGCCGATCCGACGTCTGATGCGACCAAATTTTTCGGATCAGGCAGTCGTACTGCCGGATCGGACGTCGGATCGGATGGATTTTTCGCGCATGTGTCTCGCGCCTAACACCAGAAAACCATTGTACGAGTTTATTTTCGCACTGAATCTGTTTAGGGGTTGGCTTTTACGCGAGTACCGTCACGCTTGAGGCGTGATAAAAATAAAAAAAAAGAACAACCTTGCAGGCAAGTTAAGGCACCATAAACTAATACGGGGGGGGGAGCCGTCTGCTCTTCCGGGCAGGTCGACGCCATGACGCCACTTCGCCGTGCTCTGATTGGAGGATGGCTCCGTGGGGGAGGTGCATTTCTAGCGCGTTTCGTCGACAACTTTCGTTTGTCGACGAAAAGTCGTAAATATCGCCAAATGCCTGGACAAAACAAAAAGTAAAAAAAAAAAAAAAAACTAAATTACATTGGGGATTGAACCCGCGTCCACTTGCGTATGAGCCAAACATTCTGGCCCATTTAGTTCAGCGAAGTTTCGTGGACAACATTCGTGTTTTTTTGTTGTTTTATTTAATCATAAGGAAGAAATGTAAATATCGCTAAATCCCTCAACAAAACAAAATGATCGAGAAAAAAAAAATAAAGAAAAAGAAGCCCACACTGTGGATCGAAGTCGAACCCGGGTGCCCTTTTAAAAGCGGGAGGCGACACGCCGTAGGCGACACTCCTCGTCCTCGAAGACGAACGAGGTTGACCAGAGGAAACTCGGCGACTCCCTTGCCTGGGGAAGGAGGCGGGGGGGGGGGGGGGGGGGGGGGGGTGCTCAATTTTTTTTTTTTTTTGCCCGATCCCCTATAGGTTTTTCTGGAAAGTGCTCTACCTGCCCGGTGATAGTTGCAGGGAGGTAAACGGAGAAAAATATTAACCACGGGAGAGAAAAAAAAAACGAAATAAAAAGCAAAGAAAGTTTGGAATTAAATAATTCGAGGCTAGGTGGTGCAAGCTGCCGTCCGGTATAAAGGGAGCAGCCAATATCCATCTATCTATCCATCCATCCAAGGCATCCAACGGCTGGGCAGGCTGGGGACGACGGCCGCGCCATTTTGCGCCTCCTGCTTCGTTATGTGGCCGCGCGCGGGAGGCCTGGATTCTTTGTTCGGAATTTTACGATTTCAGGGCTTTCACATGGATAGTGGCAGTCCACTGTTATCGAAGAAGGTGAGTAGCGCCTTGAGGGCCTTTTCTTTTGTTTGCGATGTTTCATGCGGACGGACGATCTGTTCTCTTGTGCAGGGAAGGCCGGCATTAGCCGCTTGTTTGCCGCTGGCGTGGCCTGTGAGACATGCCGAGCGCCGGGTCCATATCACATGAGCGAATGACATTTTAGCGATAGCGACATTTGAGCGAATGGACGTTTTAGCGAATAACGGGGGCGCGCGTTTACCCATCCGCCGCGCTGCGCTTTAAGCCGCTTCGCGGCGACAGTCTGCGGCGGCTCATTACAAAAATGTAAACCCGTTTGGCCCACCCGAAAACACCGCTTCTCGGCGTCCGACTATTCGCTGAAGTGTCATTCACCCAAACGTGGGCGTTCGCTAAAACGTCATTCGATCAAATGAGTGCCTCCCGGGGAACGAGGCACTGCTTGTTAGGAGGCGGTGGATGACGGCCTACCGCTGCCTAGCGAGGCGGTCTTCCGCCGCGTACCTCGCGTCGGGACGCTTGGCTTGGGCTTCCCGGGCCACCAGAAGCTTCGCGTCCTCGACGAGCCCCACGCTGGACAGCCAGAATTCAGCGTTGTCGTGTTCGAGCTTGGCCAGTTGGTCGGCCTCCTGCTTCCCAGTGGTGCCGCAGTGGTTGGGCACCCCTTTGAAGGCGAGGTCCTCGCCGGTGCCCGCACGAAGTGTATCGATTCCGTGCCGACTTTGAAGTTGAAGGAGGTTTATACTGTGTTTGTGCGCGCGACGTTGAGTGTTTAAGACAGCTGCACTTGTGATTGCGGTATACACCGGTGGTCTCGGATTACATGTTCAGGCTTGATGCCTTCATAATGAGTACATTAGACCTGCCCCAAGTTTTTCAACGGACGTTCGCCCTGTTGCCAGCTTCCAGTGTGCAAGCGCCGTGCAGTGGAGTCGTCGATAAATCCTAGCCTCACCTAAACGTCAAGCGAGCATTTAATTTCGTTCATCGTTTAAAGCCTAATTTTAGGCATAAATTTGTTTTGCAAGTCATTTTGCACCTTGAACAAGGCCACATTTTGTCTCCCGAACAAGCCCACGAACAAGAGTGAGCGCGACTCAAACCGTCCAGTTCTCGATCGCTCGATCGGCGGTTTTCGGGCAAAAAGAAAACGAATTTCGAGCTGCGAATTGTCTTCGGGGTAGGCTTCCGTGTACAAATCAAAACCTTAGCTAGCATAAATACCCTGTCAGTGCTCCTTGAAGGGTCACAGTGCAGCTAACCTACTTTTATGTTTTACCTTCTCGAAGGTTTTGTTTGTTTTTTTTTCGGGGGGGGGGGGGGGGGGTTATGAATTTCCTTTCGCACTATTTTTACGCCCTGTATAAAGATCAATGCATATTCTGGAAGCTGGCATTTTGTATAGATTTTGTCTTTCATATGTGTTCTTGAATAAAGTTTTTTTTTTCTGTTGTCATTCTTCCTTGCATTTCGTAGAACCGCATGTGTAAATTGGCACATATACGCCTCCCCGTGCCAGGGATAGTTTAAAGGTAAATTTATTAAACTCAGAAATATCTTAAAAAAATAAAGTTTAAGCAAAAATTAAATTTTGAAGCTTATGCGAAACAAATCGCCAGCAGTGGAACGAAACCCTTCGATTACTGCAATTATGGAAGGTTTGTTAGTGCCGGCAGTTGGTTTTAAAAATTTCCTATTTTTAATTTTTTACCTAATATGGTTTCACTACCGATAAAATTGCACCGAATGCAAACTTTAGTGCATCTTTATCGATATAGGAACCATATTAGGTCAAAAATTAAAATAAAAAGGTTGTAAAACCAACTGACGCCACTTACAAACCTTCCATGATTGCTTTAATCGTAGAGTTTTCTTCCACTGCTAGAGATTTGTTTTGAATAAGCTTCAAAACTTAAATTTTGCTTAAACTTTATTTTTTAAAGATATTTCTGTTTATAATAAGTTTGCTGGTACTTTTAAATACATTTTTAATACATTCTTTTCACGAATTCCTAAGTAACTTGAAGGAAGCTAAAAGCACATTCGAAGTGCCAGCCCTACATTTTGGAGTTCGCGAGAAGTGTGCCAAAATTGCGTGAAGAATACGATATAAGTACATTCAAGGTGCCAGCCCTACGTTTTGGAGTTCATGAGAAATTTGACAATATTTCGTCAAGAATGCAGTAAAAGTACATTTGTAGTGTACTCAAGTGCGACCAACTAAATTTCTACAAAATTTGTGACAAATATTCATATTAAGTTCCTCATAAATATATTCGAAATATAGCTTCTCTTCAGAGAAGAGAAGCCTTGAGAACTCAAACCGCTCGGATGCCTTGGCGCTTTCTTTCCGACACGGGCAAAGCTGCTTCGGGGCTGGCGTGGTTATGAGCTCCGCCACTGTGCGTTTTCAACGCATTACAACGCAGAGTTAACAACCTCCGCCAAGGAGTTCACTCCTCCGTGGAGGTTGTCAAACACCATGCACTTACGTCACCATGCAGATTAAAGCAGCGCCGCTCCGCGGAAACACGGAAGCAAGCTGCGTCCATGCGAGCCCTGTCAAGCCGGATTTTTCTTTTCTCCCGGTTTATTCCGTTCATCCGCTTCCCGGAGGAGTTGAATAGGCCGCGAGAAAAATGAAATCCGGTTTGACAGGGCTCGTGCGGACGCAGCTTGCTTCCGTACTTCCGCGGAGTGCCGCTGCTTTTAAGTGCATGGTGATGTAACGAAATTCGGTTCATTCCTTTTAAACAACGTTTTGGGGGCTTTACGAGCAAAACGTTGCTGTCTCCGTGGTATGTCCGGAACATGGTTCACAATTTGACAATGAAATATGCGCTAGGACTTTGTTTCAGTAATCTTTAAGGGGGCGCTGTGCAATCATTTTGGCGCTGAAAAAATCTTAGCGCGTAATTTTTAGATTGTGTATCTTAAAAAAAAAAGTAGAAAACACTACTCGTTTTTATATATATATATATAAATATACATCACGATTACGCTGCGCATTAACAAAGCAGAATAGTGGAATATCTCACGGTTTGTAGCCGTGAGTTGCAGCCATGGGAACTACGGCGTGACGTCAACCCGGGCGCCCTCTAATAAGTTGTCGAAATATGTCTTTATCTGCTTAAGTTAAGGCTACGTGTTATCAATTTTCCAGTTTCAACACAATTAAACGGGTCAAAAGCCTCGTATAAAGCGCAGAATTTTATTATACTAGGTGTTAATAGCGCCATCAAGCCGAGCCACACGAAACAGATTCCTCTGCTCTGCCATGCTCCGCTACCGTGGTCAGTGTGGCAGTGATAATGTGTCCGATCTCAAGGATGCGGCTACAGATGGTGCCGTGGTTGGCAACCGCACGTGGCGGCATTCGGGATTGCTTCTATCACCACTGTTCTCGGGGCACTTCTCGTACCCGCAAATTCCTTAATTGCGTTCGCGTAGTCAGCATTTCAAACGACGGCTGTGGACGAGCTTGCACGTGTACTCTCGGGTCTGGTCTCCGCAGCGAAAACAGCTCCGTCAATCCCTTGATGCCGGTGATGCTGCCACAGGGTTGACAGCAATCTCGTTTTAGCCGGTTCACACGACGGACCGAATCGCGGTTTTCGTCCGCGGTCCGTGTACCACGTGACCGGCACGTCACCGATTCCTGCGAACCGCTCCTCGTCCGCGGACGCGCGGACTGATAAAGTCGAGCGCCTTTTTCACTCGAGCATGTTTGGCAGGAGATTGACTTTAAAAGCGTTTAGTCTGGCACGGTACGCGGTTTTCTTGTTGTTGTTGTTGTTGTTTTTTGTTTCTGGATCATTACAGCAAAAATGGCGCATCGTTGTGTTTTGTGCGTTCGCTGGTTCATTTTGTCGCGCGATTCTTGGTTTTACGCATGAAAGAAACTCCAGAAACCTTGTCCGGCTGACGCGACGCAGGTTTCGGTACTCCTCCGTGTCCGTGGCTACGTTTACATGGATGCAACAGCAGCGCATCGGATCCAGTTAACGAATCGAATCGGTCCATGTAAACAGCTCGGATCGGATCAGATCGGATCCGATCCGATCCGCTGGGACGGGGTGGTTTGAGATGGTCAATCCGAATTGAGACTCTCCATGTATACGCTAGCGGATCGGATCGAGTGCTCGAGCGAGGGATTACGGAAGCTTTGCTTTGCCTGCCGCTAGGCAAACCGGACACCTCGGAAACAATCTGAAGGTCACGAGGTTTGCGTTGTGACCTTCGACACCAGGTGCCGCTGCTGGTCGATCCGAATCCATGTAAACGTAGTGGTTCAAGTGGATCCGATTCGCTAACTGGATCCGATGCGCTGCTGTCGCATCCATGTAAACGTAGCCCGTGTCTAGAAGCTCAAGTCAAAACTCGTCTGACACGCCGCGATAATTCTTGCGCGTCCAATCAGAATTTCACCGAGCAAGACCTCTCTTTGGCTGTGGTGTACTTGAGTGCTGTGCACGAGCGCGAAGTGCGTGAAGGCCTCTCCAAACGCCCCTCCGCGTGCCAGAACTTCGTCGCTTCTACACCGAACCCTTCTCGAGTTGGAACATGCCTGTGTCACTGTCATGCTTTGGGTTAGTAAAGCTAGTGGCGCTTCACGTGAAGCCTATCACGGTGTTTTGTCTCGATCTGTACGTAACAACGGCGTACGACTCTTTATCGCGGTAGCGAACGTTAATTTCTCTCTTGGACAACGGTGTCGCGGTGCGATGTTGGAGTTTCGCGGCACTGTGGGGTGGCGAACAGGTTCGGTCCATCCTCGCTGGTGTCTGCTCGTCATCTCCCTCGTGTGGATGGGCTTGGGAGACGGACGAACCGCGGACATCTCGTCACGTGATCAATCCGTCCGCGGATCAGTCCGTCGTGTGAATCGGCCATTTGCGCAGGCCGGTTATCTGTCCTGGACATTTTGAGGCTGCTTCCATGCCTGTGAATATTTGCACAACCCTGTATAAAGTCAAGTCTGGTTCTTCTAGTAACCGCCTTCGCAGTTTGACATCCTGAATGCCACGCACAATACGGTCCCGCAGGTTTTTGGCAACTCCGCATCGAATTCAGTCCGGCCTACACCAACAAACACAAACCTGCCCCAAATATCCTGCCGGCTTCACCTGCCTTTTGCACGCGGCAATTGAAGGCACTATTGAACTATGACCGTCGACGGTCCTCGTGAGTAATGTCGCGTCAGAAATTCAAGACATGCGCTAAGAGGTGCCTTCGATAGTTCCGTGGGTGAAAACAGTCTGCGTAGCAGTCAGTATATTAGCCTGCGGCAGTTTTCAGGACACGGCTTGTCACTTGTCTGCCGCAGCATTGTTCGCGATTAAATACTGTTCGAAAATCTCGACCTACTTGCCTTACTCCTGACCGCCTTCCCCCGAGAAACGTTCTATATTTTGGCGTGACGCTGGCGATACACTTCTTCGGTACCACGGCCAATGCGCGTTAACAAGAAGTGACCCTTAGTAACTTCTCGTCGTCAAATGTTAAAAACAACGAATTCAACTATTTCTAATACATGGCTCACGACAGCCCTTGACCAGGCGCCAGCCCGGAACGCCACCACAGGCACGTGATTGTGGTGCATGCCTCGTGTAATTCCTAACCATGGCACCATCTTTGGTTGCATCACAGAGATCGTTCATAGTACCCTTGTAGTACCCCAGACACAGTCACGGGGCTGAACTAGGATATGCCGGTTGCCCGCACTTCATCCTGGGGCTCCTCTCCGCATTGATATTGCAATTTTTGCGTCCGAATCACGGCCGCTAGCTTCACTGCGCCACGGTTCGCGAGGTTTCGTTTCTCATCTGACGACTTCGACCAGGCAACAAACAGCTTTTTTCGTCGCTGCAATGCTTGCTATATCTCACTGCAAGCGGACGCACACGATGTGTTTCAGCGGCTTTCACAAACTACCTCATTGCCTTACTTTTCGTTCCTTTTTTTATTTTATTAAAAATAAATAGTCATTTTAAACACTCAACACCGACGCACGTGCAGGCCGTCAAGGCTGGGGCGCCTTCGGAGGGGGCCGCCGTCGCCAGCGCCGTTGATTATAAATGATCTCAAGGAGAGAAACTCAGCCACGAACAACACCAACAGCTTGTCCTCGCGCCGCCTTGAGACGCCGGCGTATGGTGGCTGCCAGGAGGCGGCAGAGCGGGCGTCCACAACATGAACCACTTTTTGCTGCGGGCCTGTAAAGGGCTAGTTTCCAGAGTATCGTGTGCCTCAACAACCAAATGATGACACTAAATTCTGGGCAGCTACCGCCATCTATAGGCGACGGTGGCAACCAGACAACCGGCGTGCCGGTTGTGTGGTTTTCGCCGTCCCTGACAGATGGCGGCAATATCTCCAGCCTTTCCAGTCTGGCTTGACGACTTGCGGCCGGCCATTACTTCATTCCCACCGTAGTACAGCTTCGCTGGTCTTCCTTGTTCACCAGAGTGGAGAGGCTAAAACTTGTTCTTTCCATGTTACTCAAACGGGTTATCCATTTTCTGAATCTTGATCTTCTAATTACCTTCCAAATCAGGAAGACGTCCCGCCCCGTTAATGATTCATGCCCTCGAGATATTTCTCTTCGGAGAAATCCGGGTACATCGAAGATATGCGAGAACAAACAGCAGTCCATGGTGGCTTCGTTCGTTACATACACTAGGAGAGACACTAAAGGCCTGTTCACACTCTTGCAACCGAGTACGACCGAGAGAGACCAGACCGGTTTTTAAGCCTCTTGCGATCTCTTAGGACCAGCTCCGCTGCAGCGCATACGGTCCTAAGAAGTCGCAAAAGGCTTAAAAACCGGTCTGGTTTCTATCGGTCTTACTCGGTCGCAAGAGTGTGAACGGCGCTTTAAATGAGGAAGGTTTGCTGAAAAATGCTCTCGCAATTGAAAACTTCGAAGGGGAAGAAGCCAACCGGAGAACCGAGGAATATGCGCCCCAAAACTCGCCCGACGGAGACGGTTTTAAAACACCGAGCAGTACGAAATGTGTAGGAAGTGGGAGGAAGATTTGGGAAGAGAAAAACAACTGTTCCACACTCTGTTTTCGGTACTCCGGTGCAGACGAATGGGCGGCGAAAATTCATTTTTTTATGCAAGAGGAAGGGAAAAAAAAGTTATATTCATCACCAATACTACTCTAGCTTCATCAAGCTGATAAAACACTAGGAGCACTGAATATGCTGTCACGTTACGACATGGGGTCACATCACTGTGATGTCACTCGACGACATGGTGCAACGTGACAGCGTGATGCTATAAAGTCACATGACGCCTCGATGTCATGTGTCGGCACGGTGTTAGATGAAATGAAGGTGTCACGCGACGTCACACTATAGTTTTCGATGATCATTCCGAAACTCCTAAACGACCCGTATACGGTGCATGCGCGAAGGCAACTGTTACGTGTCGGGTATCGTTTTCGGGGCTATCGGAACGATCTACTAAAACTCCTTATTGTCACGTGATGTCATAGTATCATGTCACATGACACAATGGTGCCATCTTGTCGCATGATATCATAAAGTAACATGACATCATAATGTTACAGCCCTTCGTGGCTGTCCTTCGTGGCGGTCCTTTGTCATAGTTCTTCAAGGCGATCCTTCATTACGGTGCCTCGAGACTGTTCCGAGCATTATTTTTTTTTCCATAGAATTCGGCTAATATAACACATTTCGTGTTAATACAAAAGTAAAATCATACCTAAAATCATGTTTTTTTTTTTTTTGTAAAACAGTAAGGATATGTGTAGTATGCCGAGATAAACATAGTCTAGACCAGTAAAAATAACCCTCTATAATAATATTCAGACTGTTGTTCACAATATATTTGGCTCTCGGCTGGATGCAGCCTGCTAGGTTTTTATCTTTAAAAACCTTAAGCGTAAGATTATATCTTCCAAGAGGGACCCCCAAAAAAGAAGAATTTATTTTAACCAAATTGTCTAATTTTCCACGCTGAAATTTTAGTCACCTACTACGTATTCTCCTCTCCACCTGTTGCAATACACTAGACATATTTCTTGCAATGCTTAGAACAACCTTTAGTGGTCGATATGAATGACTTTCAGTGCTTCTGCAACTTTATGTTTCACTTCCACATCGACAAAAAGTTCCCCATTGGGAACATTTTCGCCGGGGAAACAAACAAAAGTAACGCCAGGTCAGGTGCTGCGAATAAGGAGGGTGGGGTACAACATCATGCTGTTTCAGCTAAAAAAAAAAAAAAATGCTGAACAGCGATGAATGTTCAGCAGTTTTCGACCAAAAACGGGATGACTCCCGTAGTCCACCATCCCTGTTCACTCAACCTTAGTCCGTGTTATTTCTTTGTTACCCGGGATGTAAAAGTTACCAAAAGGAAACTCTTGGCCAGTGTCGAAGAGGTAAAACAAAAACCGCCAGAAACAATGAAACGCATGAGCATCAATATATTTTAAGGCAGTTTTTAGCACTGGAAAATACTTTCAACAAGTCATTAAACCTTATTCACCTAACAATATTTTTTTTTTTTTTTTGCGAGTTTGCATCTGCGACGTTGAGCCGCGCTGCACCCGTTCCGCATTATTTGCCGCACGAGCAACGTCGCCATTGCAAAATCGCAAGTGAAATCGCACCATGTGAATCAGGCTTCAGGTAAAAGTACTTTGGAGCTCGTAAATTTTTAACTTCAAAAATAAATACACAACTTTATAAAAAAAAAAAGAAAGTTCAATTTTTTTGTTCTCTGTGTCTTCACAATGGAACTAGCTCAGGAATTAGGTTTATCACTATGATAAAACAGAAAGTCGTAAAAAACTAGTGCAAAAACTAGGAAGCTATTTAAACATAAAAACAGACGCTGAAAATAGAAAATGTTTATTCACTCCATAATTTTTGCATTATCGCTGGTATTCGATATTATCAAATTAGGCCGATGGCTCATGGGTTTTCGCAGGTGGGGGACATATTTTAGTTTTGCTGTAGTCATTCCTTTCTGTTAAAATAAATGAAACTGGCTAACTTAATTTTCTCCTGAGAAGTTATTAAGAGTTCTTGTGTTCCTCTATTCTGTTTGGTTTGAGAACGAGCGCCGACAGCCAGGGCCGTACCCAGAAAAAAATTTCGGGGGGGGGGGTTTCGAGGACAACGGCGGCCATTTTGAAAATGTCTATTGTCTTATTTTCGCCTATAAATCATGTGCATTGGTGGCATATAATGGAGAGTTATAGCAAGCCGGAGAACCGGTCCAGGTTTGGTACCCGGTAGCCGACCGGCGCCACTGCGCGTGCCCAGAGGTGGAGATTAAAATCGGCTGGCTGCAAGTGCACCGACCATGTACCATGCACTGTACCGGGGCTGGTCATCCGCTTTGCTAAAAAGGTAATAAAAGGATACTTTCAAATCGCTTGTAATCTGAAGAAAAAAAGAACTGTCAGGAATTTAATTCCTGGTAATGGAAAGGTATAAAAGTTGGTGTATAACTTTTGCCGATTCACCTGGACGACACTGCGTTTTATGAGAAGTCGCTAGTTGCCTTCCCCATGCCGCTACCACCAAGCCTAGAGGACCTCCGACCTACGACCGACTGCCAGCGAAATAATTTTTCACGTTCAGAGCAATCGCTCTCGTGAAGTTTTAAACCCCAGTTGCAATTCGTATCCATTCTATTCGTACTTAGGTCGAGGGCACAAACACGAAATCTGCGCATATCTTAAGTGCTTTGCGGGGTTCGGTACATCAGGGCCGTACCCAGAAAAAAATTTCGGGGGGGGGGGGGGTCAGAACCCCCTAATTCCCCCCCCCCCCCCCCTGGTTACGGCCCTGCCGACAGCCACCGCGTTGAAATACTCACCTGCTTTGACACATGACTGGCGGTGCGAAAGTCCCTTTACAATTAACCCAAAAGAGATGTTGGCATAATTTTATAACTAAGTGATATTATAACAAAAGGGATGTTGGCATAACTAAAAAAACAGCTGCGTCTTGTGAATACGGCGTATCTGAGTTAGGAGCGATTTTATAGTTTATACAAAGGGCAGTGTTCGACTCTTGGTAGATATCAATATTTACATGAATCGTATAATTATCGTGGAACATTCTACGTTTGACTAAAACACGTGTAGAGTTTGCTTGCTTAGAACGTTCCTGACCAAACGATGCGTGAAAAGGTTCCTTATGATTACAGCAAGCCAGGCTTGAGCTAGGGTCAAGTCCTGTCTGTGAAGCCAGCATGGACGCCGCAGATGTTGATAAAAACCTTTATTGTTTTCTATTGTGTGCGCAGGTTAATCTTAATAGACGCACAATTTTATATCAGGGCCCACGCTCCATCGGTGGGAATATTACGACATCCACACAGTGGACAACACAGTGGTTTTTAAGTTAGATAGTCTCTCCATAGTGTACTTGATAAGCATGGAGACGATAAGAATGCCGATATTATCACCAACAACGTTGGTGACAACCAAATTATTTTAGTGTCATTTTTCCCCATTTTTTAGACCGGCCAAAGGATGTTCTTGCTGTCCCTTGTATCCGTGCAGAGTTCAGGCATTGAACTGCAAGTTAATGAAAAGAAGAAAGAAGGCACGAGAGTAATAAGCAGCTGACACTTAATCAGGTTTTAAACACAACAATATTTCGTAGAAGCGTAAAGATCCCAATAACTCTTTCATAACAAAAAGCTAAGTTTTTTCAACCCAATTTTTGTTATTTTGTTATATTAAATGCATTAAGAGTGCCCTTTAAAAAAATAAAGTGCGCTTTGATATCACCGGAAACTATCATTTTAGAACTGACACAGAAGGTTTCTTTACGACCCAAGGGCATTCATATACTTTTTCTTCCTGTAAAACGCTCTTGTGAACCCCCAGGTGCAACTCCGCGCCTAAGGCAACAAAAGGAATGTCTTAACCAAAATTTAATAACTGGTTAGGTGCTTTCGGTAACGTCTCGCCCCCTAAAAAAGCAAAAAAAAAAAACAAAAAAAACGCCCTGTATATATATTAACGAGATGTGTAAAGCAGTGGACCACACTTACGCTTTGCCGTTTTCTACTATTTTATTGCCTAAGAGAAAAGGAGAGAGAAAGGGCGAGAGAGAGAAAGCGTACATTAAAATATTGTACAAGACAAAAAAGAAAGAATTCATTTTACATTTTTAATTTTGTCATAGAAACGTAACGCAGACAAAAAAAAAATCGCTTCTGGTGGTTAAGGTTGGTCACCAAGAAAAGGGTTTGCGTAGTGCGTAAGAGATGTTTCTTCCCCGCTGGCATTAAAGAACCGTGTCAGTATCACCCTACCACCTCACTATAGTCACAAACACAAGGTGTGGTGAGTTCCGATCATTTCAGTATTACTCCGCAGCCAGTGAGTTTGCAACATCAGCTGATAAGACCGCTGGAAAACGAAACACGAAGCAAGAAAGGGGATCGTAATAAGTAATTGATTGTGTTTCTTAACCTATCGCTATCTATAGGAAAAAGCCGCTTTGAGGTAGCCGCAACACGTGATGAAACAAAATCTCATTTATCATTAAAAAATAATTCCTGAAGCTACAAAGAAAACTACACTCGGGGACAACCTTCCGTGACAATCTACCGACAGTTAAAGGAGCGCTTTGTTGAACGCCGGTTAAAGCTAGGCACGCGCGCTTCCTCTCTTTTCGAAAATGACACTAAAAAGGTAACCCCCATTGTAAAGAAACGGTGGCGTCTCACAGGTTAAGGTACGTTGAGCGTGCGACTCTTAACACATAAATTGAGACGAATGCAAAACTCAACGCGCTGAAAGGCTAGCCGGTTCTTCCGACGTACTGAATGGTCAACTAACTTCGCATTTTTATCTCTCTATGTTCATATTTATATTCGCGGGTTATATGAAATTTTAAAAAAAAGAAGCTGCCGTTGAAACACCAACGTACGAACCTAAATCTGCTTTAACGTTATAAACAACTTTCAAAGACAGAAGCTACTAAATGAGAGACCGTGGGACGTGCCCGGTCCCCCCAAAAAAAATAAAGACGGTCGTCTTTTTTTCGTTGTTGTTGGATTAGAATTAACCGCCCTTCGAAAGGCACTTGTCCAATGCCGGCGTCTTTTCCAGACATGCAAAGTAGTGAACAAAACTGTGATGGGCGAAGCCGTTGAGAGGTAGGCAGGTGTAGTCTCACCGATGTTTTCCTTTAACCTCTTCTTGTTGCGACACCTGGTGACGATGACGAGCAGAAAGAGGAGAAAGACGGTGATGAGCGTGACTGCGACAAGAATAACCACCAGATAGTTGCTCCGCTCGCAGCCGTTCCATTCACCTCCTGCGAATGAACAGCAACAGTACTATTAAAATAGTCAGACAGAGTATATGTTTTTAATACGAAATTGCAATGTTACGGAAGCTATCTTTGATTTAGCCTTGAAAAAAGAAAGTGAATTGTGCTAAGGTCAGAAAAAGTAGGCCTAGTCTTTTGGCCTTGTTGGCCGGCTGTTAGAAAGCTGCACCGCGAGCTCCGCCGGCCACAGTCGCAGCCGTGCAGAAAACAACAAAACAAGAGGGAGAAGAGAGGACTCTGGTATGCTTCCAGAAGACTACGCCAACTGTAAAAACATAAAAAAACAAGGGCAAGCAAAAAAACCCCAAAAAGCTCTAGGTACACCTAAACACTTTTTATGAATTGTGAATGCGAAAACATGAATTTCGTTCTTGCGCGCGTTCTTCTGAATTGGGCGCGCCGCGCTGCCATTGGCGTACAGCCGCTCCGGGGTATGCCCTAGCAGGCTCTCCTTGAAAATAACGCGCGGTCGCCATATCCATCTGATTTCGGGTTCATTTAGTTGACGTTTTGCGTGGCTTTTTGCGGGCCTTCAAAGCTGAGATGCCTTACATCGCGTCTTCTCTTCGCTCCATTGGGAGAGGGGAATTTAGCTGCCGTTTGGCGCGGCTGATGACGTCGGCTCGCTCCATGGGACGGTCGATGCTTTCGCATTCAGACTAATACAGGAGGAAGACTTCCCAACGCTGACACGGCACCGTGTACCTCGCTGGTTGAGACTAGAGCTAGCGTCTGTTATGCCGGGGTCACACTGGTTACACATCATAGAAAAGACAGTCTGCATACAGACTCTAACGCGAGTCCACGCGAAATCCGTGCTTCGAATGCGGCATGGCAATGAGTTCAAAGTGGAAAGTTGGCACGCGGCATTCAAACCACGGATATTGCGGTGACTCGTATTTGCAGACTATTTTGTTATGTTGTACGACCAGTATGACCCCGGCTGTACGTTCCACATAAAACGCAATTATACCAAATGAGAGAATAATCGAAAAACTGAAATAAAACTTATTTAACTATCCTCCTTAATCAAGGCTAATCTCTTAAAAAATCCGTGAAATAACTTTACGGAATAAACAAACTAAAAAAAAACGATGTTTACATTGATCTGAGAACTTTTTGGGGAGCGAAGGCGCCGAGTTCGGCTTTCAGTGAGAACGACAAGCGGCTGAATTGGCCAAGCTGGAGAGTACATCTGGAGAGTTTCCACGATTTCTCGCGATATTGTAATTTTAAGTTTTTAACCAACACGCAGTTTGCCAAGAATCCCGCGTTTGTCCGAAACAGGTGTGGACCATGTGCCTCCGCAGATCCCAAATTGATGTGAGATGAATCGTCTTCGCAATTGCAATGCCGACAGTAGATCCTTGTGGTGGCGCTACGTCAGGGAGTTTTACAATGAGGGAGTTCAGAAAACGTATACAGGGCACTACCCTTTTCATGGGAATGGATTTTATAAATAATGACGTCTTACTGCACTGAATATGCTGTCCTCGCCGTTTTTTTTTTGTATTTAGCTTGGTGGACATTAGATACAAATATGCACCAAAAGCCAGGTGCAGTACTAGTGAAAAAGTTCATGCTGTCATGTTGTTTTATGTCACGCCAGTGTAAAATTTTTTGACTAGGACATTAGACGGGAGGACCTTCGCTATCAGTGGGCTACTTAACTTAAAATCTTGCACTTAACTTCATTGAGTAGTATCGGGGGAATACAGTAATCGCTGCATGTACGATAATTATTGTTAAATTCTAGATGTTTATTGATCAGTTTTCTCGCCCGCTTTTGAAACCGGAGGCGCAATGTGCCCCGGAGGTTTTGCCCGGAGTGACGACGAGGTGAAATAATATAGTATTTTTAGTCACGTGTTCCCTCCGTTTAACGTGAAGTCCAACCGCGACCGACGGTACGATCACATGAAGTCAATAGTTGGTTTTATACCTGTCAGACAGGCACTTAAAATGACCTTTACGCCGAAGCCCTTTAGGATTTTCAAGGTACTACCTTTAAGTTCTACCGTGCCAGACAGCGCAAGCAAAAGTCATTTAGACGATGTTTACAGAGATTAAAGTCGCGTAGCTCGTTCAAAGGCATAAATCGAATTCACGCTGAAACAATAATATTTTTACGATTTAAATATTTTTAGGTCTTTCCTAACTTCTAAGCAAACCAAATATTCAAAAAATGACGAATTCAGTCGAGTGATTACAACAAAGTCCACTTTAAGCCCAAGCAAAGTGTTTTTTTAGCAATTAGCGGCAATCCTGAGCGTCTCCTGCTCATTCTATCCTAATAAGTCCCCTGGATAAGGAAAGGTAGCGACATCATCACCCTCCTCCCTTGACGAACACACGTTTTATGTTTATTTTTTGCACTTTCGCACTCTCGCATGGTCGGTAGCGCCGCCTGGATCTCTCCAAGATAACGACAGATGCACGAACTAAAGAGCACTATCGCAGTACACCCTCTGCGTTTTAGTGGATGAACCGAGAAGAATATTCTCGAAGACGATGGAAGCCGTTACGTTACACTTTCGGTGTTACTTGATTGGATGGCAACTCCTCCTTCGCCGTGCACTCTCCTTTATCTTAAGTTATTGTTCTTTCGCACTCTTGGGCGTCGACGGTAGCGACGCCTGGATCGCTAAAAGATAGCAGGCGGCATTCTTCAGGGGATGTCGCTACTTTTCCGTATAAAGTGGCTTTAAGCCCGAACGTTGCCCCGTGCGCGCGCCCCCTGTTCACTGACCAGTGCTCCCGCTCCCTTTCGTGCTTCTGCTACGCTATTGCCCTGTTCGGTTCGGCGTCGTGCTCGCGCTTGAGTTTCATCCCACGCGTCGGAGGACCTACAGCCGATCCCCCCAAAGTCGTATCAGCGCCCGGGTCGTCTCAACGCTCTAATAGAAGCGCGGCGACCCCTTCTTAGTCGTGGACGTTTCTCCGTCGTTCGACATGTCGCACGACACGAGAGTGAGACACAGGAATATATACGTGAAAAAGATATTAAATACATACAGTACAGGTAGTAATACACAATTAAAGGATGATCAAATATAAAGTAGAGAAATAAAACCTAGATAACTATGGTTCTAAGAAAAATCGAGAGGAGGAAAGCCAAAGTTCCGAAGCGGACAATGCGAGCAGCGGGACTGGCGGGACGACGAGACCTTCTAGCTAGCTGGGGCCGAGGGTACAGACAACTATTAGGTGAGCGAGGTCTCAACAGAATATACGTGGACTTCGCTCGTTTTCAAAAACCAAAACTTTGCTTTTATATTTTAGCACGATATGTTATTTCAATTTGCTTCTCTACTGTAGACTGCTGCTGACGAGAGTACGCCTTTAGCAGCCGTTAACGTTCTTCGAGTAACGTTGGCAGCCGTAAAGGAGTCGCGTAAACTCAGGTTCACGAAAACGACCTTTACGCTAAATGATATTTGATATTCTGTGTGGCACTGCTTAGATGACATTTACACTTATGGTCTTTTGGCGAAAAGGTCTTTTTAAGTGGCCGTCTGACAGGGGTATTAGGGAACCCTTTTTGGGCAGTTCCGATACGGTACGATAGGCACTCCGGTGGGAACTGCGCATATAACAGTTCGTACCGGAGAGCCCACCGTACCGTATCGAATGTGCAAAAACGGCTCCCTAAAACTTCCTATAAGATAGTTTTAAGGAACCGTTTTTGCACGTCCGATACCGTACGATATGCCCACCGGTACGAACTGCGCATGCACTACCGCAGAAAACTAGCATGTGCGCAGTGCGTACTGCATCGTATGTGCAAAAAAAGGTTTCGCAAAACTTCCTATTAGAGAGTTTTAGGGAGCCGTTTTTGCACTGCTAATACGGTACACGGTAAAAACGTTCCGTAAAAAAACGTAGAACTTCTCATTAAGAGCTACGGAGAAGCATCCGTAATCTGAAATACGGTTGACTTGTCCGTAAATCTAAAGTTACGATTCTGTAAACAACAACAAAAGTTGTTTGCAACAAGCTGAAAATTGTCTTATTCGGTTTAGACTAATAGACAACGGTTCTTACTCTTTAAAATATCCTTTATTGCACTGTTAAACAACTTATAATATAGGTTCCGAAACGAGGTGGCGCTAGTTACCCCTTAGTCGAAAAGGCTCGAGGTGAGATTTTTGTCTAGTACAATCACACTACCGCTATCTCTTCATCTACCCATATCCGCTCGCTTGTTTTCCTTGTTTTGCTACCGCGCTTGTTTTGTCGAGGGGTAAAGGCGCTTGGTGATTTTTGCGGTTGCGACTGTTCTACGTTAAACTACCTTGTTGTTATCAAAGCGGTGAGTTTGTTCTGCTCTTTTTATTAACATTGATTGGGGACTGTCATATATGCGTTCGTTTGACACTTATTTCCTCGAAAGGAACGAAATCACGGATTTGCGTCGCTTTAAACTTTGAGTAAAGCTATACGCACTCCGGAGTGCGCTTCGCGCGGAAATGGCTATACGCACTCCTCCGAGAGATCATGCCGCTCGGGCCACCCTTTTCGAACGGCGCGTGAATCACTGGGGCGCTCGTTAACACAGCCCCCCGCCTGCGTTCACGCCGCTTCGCGGCGACAGTATCGGCTGCTAATTACTAAGCGTAACCAGTACACGCCGCTTCGCGGCGTCCAGCCGGCAATCCAAGCCCCGCTGTCCCCGATCGCACCTCCAAAAAGGGAGTCCGATACCATTTAGTTCTGCAAAGTTTCTCGACAACATTCGATTTTTTTTTTTTTTTTTTTTACTGTTCATTGCAAAAAAGGAAATGTCGTAAATATCGCCAAATGCCTCAACAAAACAAAATGTTTTGAGAAAAAGAAAAAAAAAAAAAAAAGTAGGCCCACCGTGGATCGAACCCGCGTCCACTTGCGTATGAAGCGGACACCCTAACCACTACGCCATGGCACCGCTTAGGAAACTCGTTGTGTCGACTCTTTTTATACGAGAAAAGCGGAGTGCGTATAGCCATTTCCGTCCGAGGCGCACTCCGGAGTGCGTATAGCTTTACTCTTAAACTTTCGGGTTCAATGACGGTCGCCGCTATCTCAGTTCGTGTTTGACGTTCTTCTCAGAATTGAAAGCTCATGTCCGGTACTCGTTTGAACCTTGTGTCATGTCGCGAGCTCGCTTGTACGCGCGGTTCGTCGTTCGTAGCGATTGGGAGGCTGTTCGCGCGTGCTGGCTGGCAGGAGTGTTGCAGTAAAGCACATGACAACGCATTGTCTGAGTGCGTGAGTGTGCTTTACGAGTTTCGCAACGTTGTTCGCGCGGCCTGTAGCCTGCTCTTTTCGCCGGGGGGTCCCTATTGTTTCGTCGAAATTCGTTTCGCGGAAGTACGTTTCGTGGACAACTTTTCATGGACACGTTTCGTCGACACGAACGTCTCATCGGCACTCGTTACGCGAATTTCACGCTGCAGGGTCGTTTCGCAACGCGTGTATCAATGAAGTGCGCGTTAACCCACACTCCCGCCTGCGTTCACACCACTTCGCGGTGACAGCCTGCGGCTGCACATTACAAAAATGTTAACCCACCTAACCGACCCGTACAGGTCGCTTCGCGGCGACAGTCTCGTGCAGGTTATTAACCCCCCCCCCCCCCCTAAAAAAAAACAAAAAAAAAAAACGAATTTGAGTTGTTGATGCTTTCCTACCGGTGTATCACCACTGCGTGATGCGCGTTCACTAGTTAGCAATCACAATGCAGCTGATGAATTTCTCATTTCACAGAATGCACCTGTGTCACCGTACGCTGATTCCCCCCAACCACATAGTCTAAGACCATCGTATTGATATTAATTTTTATGCTCATAATATTCTATGTGTATATTAAAGCAATATACGTCCACTCATTACTTGCATGGTGCCACTCAGGAGGGCACGTGATACCACTGTTCCACGGACTGTAAAATTGTATGCATTAATCTTGGCTCTGCAGTCAGACTGTTTGTAAAGAGCTTAGCCACCGTTCCTGCAGATTCAAATCGTCTGAGATGCAAGCTCATATTTTTTTCAGGAGGCGTCATCAACAACAATTGCACGCCTCCTTGTCACTGAGCGTCAGCCAATGTTTAAAGAGCCTATGCCATTCTTGAAGGCGGTATGCGTCTTGTTTGGAGCTTTTTGCGTGTTGAATTTACCTATCTAAAGGAAGCTTTGGCCAGTCTCGAGTTTATTCAACGGGGAGAGAATCTTAAAATGTGTCAAGTCCACAGGATATGTCATAGAATGACATAATCTACATCACCCTTTCATTTATCGTGCCGTAATGCCCTTTTTCACAACTCGCACAAACATTTGAGCTGTATTAATTTTACTAAGAATTACGCTGATGCATTTTTATAATGAATTGATAACATGTGAACACTGGTTGTCATTAGGCTGAAACTTTCAAGGCTGGAAAACATGGTTATCTTGTATTGACCAGCACGCAGCCCTGACGTCTTGCAGCTGCAGCAGCGCTGTCGATGGCACTGCGCATGCGCGCACACTTCATTTCACGCTAATTTGGTTTCTGCGCATGCGCAGTGCCCACACCTGGTGTGGGCAAACGCGGGCTTGTGTATAAACAGCGTGTCGGTGTATAGAATGTGTATTTGTTCAGCAGTCTTTCAGGTTTAACATGATCCAACACTACCATAGTCTGACCTGATAATAGAAAAAAAAAATGGCTTTACCTTCACCAGGCTGAGTATTCATGAAGCAAGCATGGCATTAATGTTAGATGATGCAATATATCCTCTTAGACTAATCTTCCAAATCAACCTGGAGAAGGGGTTGAAGAAAATGGGAGCAGTGAAGCGAACGACGGCCCATCGCAAGATTTTAGCGCTGCTGAAGGGCTTCAAATGAGTCTCCACAGAAATCCCTTTAATCTGTATGTTTTTTTATGGTAAGTGCAAATTTGAATTCCTGCACGTCTAGCGTGTCTCTAAGAGGGAGATAAATCTAATGTGGCTGACGCCAACCTTTTAAGAAGTGTAAGGAAGGGCTTTGGGAATATTCAAAACTTCCAAATATCGAAGCGAATGATGTCATATTTTGTTTATACTTTCATTGAATATGACGGTTCTGCAGTTGTACGAATTTTCAATCTGAGAATGCTTCAGGACACACCATCTTAAACAAGCAACTGAAACGACTCGCAAAAGCCCACACAGAAGTCTGGAAACTGTATGCAAATAAAACTTATTTCCACTCGTTCATTTAAAACTGGAAGTCATCCTATAATTGTAAACAAAGATGTTTGATTTATAAAATTTTTGAGCCCCCAGAGCAAATGCATAATTTGCTGCGATACGCTGCTGTGAACCGGTGATGCATGCATGCAGTGCGAGTGCTACAATGTCAAGGCAGATGTGGCTGACATGATATGGTATTCATATCCTGTGTTATCAGGAGTCTGCATCTGTTTAATTACAGCAACCAGCATCCTGCCATTTTGCAGCTTATCTCCTTGCAACTTTTTTGCCCCTTGCTCTCGCACAAAATAATTATTCGTTCAATATTTAAATGTATTATTATTAAATAGTAACTTTTAAGCTTCGAAGTAAGTGAAGCTGCGTGGTTTTTCTTTTTGTTTTATACAGGCTTTTCAAAGCACAAGTTGGCCGGTTTGGCAGCCACCTGCAGCTATGCTTGTACTGCTTGACTACTTATCATGTCCAGTGCCAACTGCTATTTAAGCTGCTCTAACTTGATTGAATTGATAGTCGAACAATCTTGTGTCTTGTTTTTCAGAAAATACAGTTTGCACCTCAAGACATCGAGCAATGTTTGATGATTTAACCATTTGAACAAGTTGAATTACGGAGTCAACTTCGCTTTTGTTTTTCTATAGTAAGTCACAAGTCTGAGCTTTTACAGATTGAGCATGTCCCTGGGAGGGAGGCAACGCTGATGTAGCTGATGTCACTTTTTCGACAACTGTTGTAGCAATATCAGCCGCTTCTAACATGGTGCCACTAAAACCCCAGTTTGAGTATGTATCAAGCTTTTTTCTATTCCATATTTTAGCAGGTTATGAGTTAACTTCAAAATGGAACTACATGGTTCATTTTTGCTTTGTAGAGGGTTTTTTAGGGCACAAGTTGGCTGATCTCTGGCAGCCTCCTGCAGCCATGCTTGCACTGCAGTGTTACTTTGCATGTCTAGTGCCAGCTGTGATTTAAGCTACTCTTACTTGCCTAAACTAGCATTCTGACAGTCTTGTGTGTCTTGTTTTTCAGAAAAAATAGGTAGCAGCTCGAAACGTCGATAAATGTTTGATGATTTAACCATTTCAACAAGTCGAGTTACAGAGTCAACCTCGCTTGTGTTTTTTATGGTAAGTCACAAGTCTGATTCCTTACATATTGAGCATGTCCCTGAGAGGGAGGCAACGCTGATGTAGCTGATGTCACTTTTTCAACAACTGTTGTAGCAATATCAGCCACATCTATCATGGTGCCACTAAAGCCCCAGTTGGAGCATGTATCAAGCCTTTTTCTAATGCATATTTTAGCAGGTTATGAGTTAACTTCGCAATGGAAAAGCATGGTTCATTCTTGTTTTGTAGAGGTTTTTCAGGGCACAAGTTGGCTGATCTCTGGCAGCCTCCCCATACTTGCACTGCAGGGTTACTTAGCATGTCCAGTACCAACTGCGATTTAAGCTACTCTCGCGTGCTTAAACTGGTATTCTGACAGTCTTGTGTATGTCTTGTTTTTCAGAAGATACGGTTAGCATCTCGAAATGTCGAGCAACGTTTGATGATTTAACCATTTGAACAACTCTAGTTACGGAGTCAACTTCGCTGGTGTATTTTCATGGTAAGTAAAAGGTCTGAGTTATTACAGATCGAACAGGACTCTGAGAGGGAGACAACGCTGATCTAGCTCGTGTCACTTTTCCGACAAGTTATGTAGTAGTGTCCATCACATGTAACATTGTTTTGGCCCCAACTGGTGTTACTATGCACTATAGCTAGATTCAAACCTAATATGCTAAATTCATTTGAATCTAGTTACTATAGCTAAATTCAAGCCTACTAGGTCACCTGCTGCTGGCTTTTTGTAGCCGATGATTTGCCACGTTTGATTCGCAGGTAGTATTAAGTAGTGACACGTTGCAAGTAACATATTAATGTAACAATTGTTTTCTTGTTTGTGGGAAGTAACTTCTGTAACTTCTCGCTAAGTTTGTTGGAAGTAACTTCCGTATCACATTATTCTTTTCTGGATAAAAAAAAAGTAGCAATGTTCTTTTGTAGTTAATTTTCTAATCTTTCTATTTACAGTTACATTGAGGAGCATAATCTGATGCATACCTTATATCTAGATTGTCATGGATAGACAACGACCAAAAAGATTACGCATTTTGGATTATGAATACAGAGAAAACACTGACAACAGATAAACGAGGAGAAGTTTTTTCTTCAACTCCCTCCAAAAGTTGTGCGTACTGTGAGGCGCAGTGGTGGAGAAAGATAACCTCAGCGGCAATGGCTTTGTGTATCGTTAAGGTCTTAACCAGGAACAAATCCTTGTGTGTGCAAGCCATTCCACCGAGTGTGCCAGTTGAAAGCTTGTTCAGCGATGGAAATAGATGCCCTTGCCTTCAGTAAAGTAAAGATTTTGGATGAAAATTTACAAAAGTAACCGCTGCTTTAACATAAGATGTAATAACACGGATACAGGCACTTTGTGCAATAAACCTGAGCATAGACGGTTCCTACTTTTCCTTGTTTATTTCTTTAATAAAAAAGTCAGGTAAAATAATGGAATTACCTCTTAAGAATAACTGTTAGAGGTTACCTTTTTCTTAACTAGCTTAATTAGGTAGTTTTTGTATATAAAGTATCTTGACCAAGGCGACAAATATTGCAAGGGCCCTCTAAATGCATATTTTTCGCTTAGTTTATGTGGATGCATACAAGGTCTTGCTGCAAGAAGATTTTAAATCTGCTTTCTTGTATATTCTAACACATTATAATGTAACCTTTAACTAAAGGGAACTGCATGGTTCTTTAGTCTTGTTTGTAGGAATTTGTTAGAGCACAGGTCCGCTGATTTCTGGCAGTCTCCTGTGGCCATTGCACTGCGAGATTACCTTGCATACTTATAGCCAGCTACAATTTAAGCAACTCTCATTTGTATAAATTGTCATTCGTGTTTGTCTTTTTTTTTTTCAGGGACTACATTTGAAACTGTACAACGTGGAGCAGTTTTTGACGATTGAGAACTTTGAAAAAGTCAGTTTGTGGAGTTGGCTGCACATGTTTTTTGCTGGCAAGTAAATACTTCAGTTTTTTAAAATCTAGCATGTCTGAGATAAAAGCAAACCTGATGTGACTGACAGCACCCTTCTGAAAACTGTTTGGACAATATTGGTCCCATCTAACCAGGGTTTTTCCCACGGTGGGTGGCAGTGGCTTCGCTGCCAACTAGTCCTGCTAGCCACCCAATTCCTTGAAAAATGTCTTGTGGCCTGCATGTTTTGGCTTGGAAATCCACAGTGCTCACCAGATTTCTGTGCCACGACATGCAGGTACAGGTCCCCACAATCCAAATTAATGCGACTTGGTTGAGGTGCTAGGAGAAGAAAGCTGCAGCTGCTGCCTCTGTCCCCCTCCCCTCCACAGTCGCAGTCGGATGTCTATTTGTCTACAATTTATGAAGAAAAATCTGCGTCTAACATTTATTTTATCCAAAAATGTACAGCTTCACTAGATCAAAGGCCACATTTATTAAGAAGGCCTTCCACAAGATTGGCTTTTTCCTCTTTATCTGTACAGACCCGATTATAGTCTCTGTAAATTAATTTTAAGCGGTTGGCTTCACATATTTATTTCTAGTAGATATAAAATAACTGGTGTAATCAAAGTTTCATGGTACTTTTTTTTTAATGGGTTGCGTGTTTCAGCTTGTCCTGTTTTCAATTTAAATGCGACAGCATTTGTGGGTGAACCTTTTATCACTTTTTATTGGTCAGTTGGTGTGTTGGATGGTTCATGTGACCGATTTGACTCTAGCACAGGCAACGGCACAGGCACTTGAGGACAGCTTGGTTTGTATGAGCACTCATGCAGAGAGAACACTTTTTAAAATCGTGCATCTGACCCTATGCTTTTGCCAGCTCCAAAACCAACTTGTGAATTGGAGTACCTATATGGCATGCAGGTACACCAAAATGCATCGTTCGCACACATCAGAACAATCTCTTAGAGAAAATTATAAAGAAGAATCTCCCTTTCAACGGGCAACAAAAAAAAAATGCGCAGTCAGAATGCGCTGACGAAGTGGCCAAGTGAGCTCCTTGAGTGGTAGGCACTTGGGTAAAAAAAATGGCTGGAACACATTTGGGGGGTAATCAGGTGCACAAAGTGTGGAGCTTGCAAACAGACATACATGCCATATAAAAATACTCTGTTAATTTTTAACTCGCTCGACTCAAAATCGTGTGCACAGGTGTGCTCAAACGTGGATAGGATGGAGCTCCCAAATTGTGAGATTGGCATGGGTGGAACGGCTGCACCATTTTGCGCCAGACGCATGTTTCTGCGCCATCCTGCGCCGCAGTTAATACCTTGTGCCATTATGCGCCAAATGGCAAAACGTGCGCCAAAAGCTTTTTTATTTTGTCTTGGTTTCGGTTTTATTGACTTGATTGGCCGCAATGAGCGCGTTTAGCCTGACCGGCCTTGTAATCCTTTGTTCTGTTTATTCTCCCTGTGTATCCCGAGTAGGAAGCGCGCGAAAAAAACTGGGGATTCTAAGCTCTACACCACCTCCTGCGACTGGATTGTTATTCTTTAACCATAAGCGGTTAAGCAAGTCGGCTGAGCTGAGGTCGAACCGTTAAGCGTCAGATTGCCTGAGGCTCTGCGGCCCGGGATCCGGACGTCAGCCAGTTGAAAACAAATGAGCAAAATATTCCTTTTAGTACTTCATCGTTAGAAGTTGGAACTGCATTCCCGCAAGATAAATTGTGATTTGATAGAACTGAAACACTGTCCGATCCGAAACCTTGCCGGCCAGCAGCTCTTACGCGAGTGGTAAATCTGCTCGGCATACATTAACCTTGCTCCTGCTTATCGCTTCAAATACGATAACTTCGTTAATCGTAGTCTGCTGCTTTGATATCGAGTTGCACAATAGGATAAAGTCGAAATTTGTTGCCCTATTCCTCCATGCAACTCCACGTCCGTTGCTTACGCACGTCACGTGGTTCGCACATATAATTACTATGTCGAGCACGTGTGGGTTGTGCGATAAGCAGTGCTGGTTTGCATTTTGAGCAACTGAAATCCACTCAGAAAATGTCAAGGATACTATCTTCAGAAACATAGGGTACTTGCTTTTTGATTCTCATTCACCGCTCATTCACACTGGAAGCGGATTTGCGTTCGCAAAGCGGTTGCGAACGCGGTTGTATAAAGATCCAGTACAATTGCACATGCACTCGATGACATCAAGTGCGCATGCAATTGTACTGGATCTTTATACAACCGCGTTCGCAGCCGCTTTGCGAACGCGGATCCGCTTCCAGTGTGAATGAGCGGTAAGGCTCACAAAGTTTCAAGTTTTTGCATCTGTTATGCTGTTATCCCATCTACCTAGGTCCCTAACCACTCATGTTCATCTGTGCTGCTAAGCACGATTGATATTGCTCCCGTGCTTGTCTAAGACACAAGCTGAAGTGCAATAAAAACTGATCTGAGCTGCTCCTAGCCTGCTCCAGAGCATAGTTTTAGCTGCTCCCAACCTGCTCCAAAACAGCTGTTTCAGCTGCTCCCGTGGCTACTCCCAAGTACATTTCATGAGTTCCACCCCTGGATTGGGGACAGGGGAGGAAGCTACTGCTTAGTCCCCAGTTTTTGATAGCAGTTTTAGTACAAATGCACTCTCAAGTTTTCACAGAACTGAGGGGGTGAGCCCCTCAGTTCTGTGAAAACTTTCAGGGATATCTAAAGAGAAAATAAAGTTTTTAATGCTCGTGTTCTCTAAGCACTCGAGGCTGACCACCTGATTCGACGACGCGAAAGAGTGCAAGTAGCCCTTCGTTCTAATAGGAGATTTTAAGTGGCTGCCCAAACTTAGAAAAGTCTAGGATATGAGCTTAGCCAGTTTTGCATAGACTCTTCTGCAACATCTCATGAACCTTAGAAATAAAGCATTGCTCAAACTGGATCGAGTTTTCCGGTTGGTTCATCAGTTCTCAAGAAATGTTTCACATTATAAAGCAAATCACTATTGTAATTCCGGCATTGCATTTTTTCACAGTTTCGAACGAATCTAAGCTTGAATGAAGTGTATCGGTTTTGACTAAGGAACAGGAGAACAAGACCCTCAAGTCAAACATAGGTTTTAGATATCGGATCACAGGATGAACAATTAGGGGCTATGTCCATTTGACTTTTGTATAAGATGCAGGACTAATAATTAAATGGGCTGAGGGGGGCTGTGTTTTATGCACAAAGCTCAATTTGCACATGTTGATTTGATACAGATATTTAATTATTTTTTCTTTGTTTTCTCTTCTTTAGCACATCACGTTACATGCAGCATCTGAAAACAAAGGCAAAACACCACGGGGCTCCACTTTGGCTTCTCAAGGACCGAAATAAAGTGTTCGAAGGTACTTTTCTTATTTTCTGATCAATTATTCAGGTGACATTGCATGATCGTTGCAAGGAGCATTGGAAAGAATACTCAATATTCTTTTAAAGAGATCCTTTTCCAATTCAAAATTCTGTAACCTTTTTTTTTTATAGAAAACCTGTTGGTCTCAGCGTCATAATGAACATTACTCTATGTATAGAGCAGTATCACTAAGGGACTGGCTGTAAAACGAACTGAAGAAATTTGCTCCTACAAGCATTGAGCTCATATTCTTACCAAAGGTCTATTTTAGCAGTGAACACTATTGTGACATGTCAAGGCACAGCTCCGTCTCTGTGGAATGTGAAAACAGCATTCTCTATATTTTCAAGCATGAGTGCCGACGCAGATGACAGAGTGACGTTTGGTGTTGTTGAGAACGTGCTTTATATCGCTGTTTGAAATTGCAATGATCGCAGTGGCCGATCAGAATGCAGATAATGTTTTGTAATCCCACTGCCTTCTATAATTCTGCATGTTGATCTGAATGCCAGAACTTGCAGAAGAAAACACAACTGACATTGAGGAAACTTGCTGCAGATGCATTGCTCAGCTGTATTGCCTGCTTTCCACAACAGGTGGTGGCACTTCTCGACAAGAGCACTCAACACGACTCAGTTGTATACATCGGTGCCCATTGTCAAAAATTTTAATAATATAGTTCTATTTTTCACAGAATGGAGTTGCACCTTAAAAGTTTTCATGAGAATCTGTGTCACAAAAAGAAAACCGTTGATAATAAGTTCAGTTTGCTAAATGAAGGCATTGATTCATCCAGCTCGTTTTACAGCCCACCTTTCAATTGACACCGCCCTATGTGGAGAGCAAGTCGTCTGTTTCTTGCGTAGACATTACGGTGACGTCAGAAAGGTGACGAGCTCTCATTGGCTTTGAGCGGAAGATATGGTGGGTAGACCACAATGCTAGACAGCATGAGGTCTACCCACTATTTTTTTTTGTTCAATCGGTCAATAAGAGCTCGGCCTTCTGACATCACTACAACCCCTGTGCAAGAAGCAGACAAACTTACGCTCCGCATAGGATTACGGATACTCAAAAGTGCTTTCCGTAATATAATTTACGGAAAGCCTACTCTGAGTGCCCTTTTACGGACAACTTTTAAACACTTTTACGGATACTAGAGCGATTTCCGTAATAGGTTTTACGGAATGCATATTCCAGTCCGTTGTTTTACGGACAGCTCTTGAATAGCGTTACGGATAGTAGAGCACTTTCCGTAATCTGTTTTGCGGAACATCCTTTAATTTGCGGATTGTGTATGCGTTTAAAAGGATTTTTCCGTTATTAGGATTACGGATGACCTTTCCGGCAGCATAGGTGCCAGAGAATTTCTCCGTAAAAGAGGGCAAATTTTTTTACAGTGTACGAAAGGCCCTCCGGTACGAACTGCGCATAGGCTACAGCAGAAAACACGCATATAGGCAGTGCGTACCGGAGGGCCTATTGCACCGTATCGGACGTGCAAAAACGGTTCCCTAAAACTCTCCAATAAAGCAGCGCCAAAAGTGCAGCGTCACGACGCTAGTCGCCTTTGTGCGTTTACCATCACTGACTATAGCAATCAGACGCTGTCAGTTCACCGCGATTTCACTCCTTTTTTGCGTGTGTACATCGTCGGTTAAGCCGAGGACAGAAAAATCCGCAAAGACCGCCGTGACTGTACATATTTGACACTGCTTGATTGGCTACATCGGAGTGTAGCGTCGGCTGCAGTAGAACTCTACTTCAAAACAGAGTGTATCTCGGTAGAGGGTCTTTGGTAGATGCGCTAATAAAGTCCTGTGGAAATTGTGACGAGGCGCCGAAAATAAATAGCTCGTCATTGTCACACGCATGGGTGTGAACATGGCCGCAGCGCTCTTTCTGCATAGCGGTGCTTGAGGTTTGGGCGACAAAAAGGTGAAGACTGATCTCTGAATATCTCGAAACCCATTCGTTCCATTTTCTCCGATTCCTCAAAGTGCCCAACCAAAAAACTAATGAATAAACAATAGTTGGTCAGGTCGGAAAAGGCTTTCCCCGCATTTGATGTCCGCCGAGCTGCACAAACACACATAGAGGACGGCCTCCGGGAAACTCACGTCGCATGTAAAACGTTTCTTTTAGAGAAAGCTCACACAGCATATTCACTCGTCATCGAGAAAGGCGATTTCTTTCTTGACACGTGCTTCACGAGGCTACACCCCCAAGGTAATGAGGCCCCATAGCTGGATTTTTGCGACACCTATCGATGAACAGCGCACATGGGATATGACTGCTGGGTCAGCGTTTGACTTACACTCGCGTTCATTTAGGAAGAAGCCAACTGCCATCCGATCGCAAACGCAGTATCTCATGTCCAATTTTTGCTCCACGATAGCCTTCGGTAGGTGACGTAAAAAAAAAAGAGAAAGATAAGGAATAAGTTTTGTTGTGGAAATATGGAAAGCCCTAAAAACAGCGCCGCTCCTCAATCAGGTGAAGTAGAGCTTTATCTCACTAGTTGTGCTCAGTGCTGTGGAATGCACGGACGTGAAAAACAAAGATTGCCGCATTCGCACGAGTTCTGTGTGACAAGCTAACCTTCGAGGACAAAAGTGACGTCTGAGTGACACAGAAAAAAGTGATCTAGGTAACAAGGGAGTTCCTCTTTGTACTCCTCGCTAACTGATTGGGTGACACTCTGACCCCAATAACTTTTATCCCGCTGCGCGCGGCATGTAAGATGGAGTATTGCACAAGAACCACGCCATTGTTTACCGTGTCGAAGGCCCTCCCAGTGGCGGTCTGCGGCCTCGGCCCTGAGCAGGACGGGCTGCGAGCGGCCCATCCGATTGGCGGCGTACAGCACGAGCACGACGTTGAGGCCCGCCGGCACTCCCTGGACCCAGAAGGCCGGCCGGTCTGCCGTCAGGTTGGCCAGCAGCCGGTGGCAGGAGACGTCGTGCACCTCCAGCGAGTACAGCTGCCTGGGGCCGCCGATGTGGTCCTCGCGGCACTCGGCCAGGAAGGCCTCTTCCGTCTGGTTGCTCAGCGTGCAGTTGGAAGGCGCCAGAGGAGGACCTGTGCGATACGAGACAAGTAAAATCGCCGCCTGAAAGGTTTGTACACGCAGGACACGCTTTTTTGCGCTGGACAACATCGGCTTTCACTTTCCGAGAGGGTTGTCAAGCTTTGGGCGCTCATAAAATGTTTACATGTGTAAACACTGGAAGGAAATGCACGCATTGAATTGGTTCGAGCTGCTCACGCAAACGAAAATTTTGAGCTCGTTTTTTCTGAGAATGAGTCCGGCTAGGCGCGACGGAGGACTCTGCTCGCCATTTTGTCCACTTGGTGACCGCTTCGCTGGTAGTATTTTAGAGCGGTAGCTGTTAGTGTCTCTTTCGGGGCAAAATCCGGCGTGTTCACACAAAAAAAGCCACATGATATCTTGGACTAAGTGAGTGAGCCGCCGTGCGCGAGGGGTACGGCGATTGAGAAAGAGTAAGAGGGCTGCCTGTCATCGCCCCTTCTGTCTCTCTCGCCGCTATCCCTCTCTTCCCTCGTCGACGCCTCTGCGGGATTCTATGAGCTCCTCCGGCTTCCAGCGCGTCTACGTGGCGCTCACTCATCTATCTCCGTATCATCCAGTTAAAACACCTGATGTAACCAAAGTTTCAGTTCAGTGCTGTAGTATTTGTAATACATTTTCTCGCGTAGTAAATAGGTGGGAAGTGAATAACTTTCTGAAAAACTAGCTGTACGCACATTAAAGAGCTTGAACTGAACGTGTCTGTTTGTGTTCGCGCTATTGAGAAGGCATTTGGCGAGTGCAGTACGACTACTGACATGAATTTCACGTGAGTCACGCAGCAAGAATAAGTGCAGGACAGGAGGGTACAATGCCCGGTCTACATGGAAATCGACAAGAGAAGGATATGACTCGGACGCACGTACCGACCGGCGTGACCTTGAACTGGCAGGGCGTCTTCTGGGTGCCCATATCATTGGCGCCCCAGCAGAGGAGCGAGCCGTAGTCGGCCTCTTCCCGGGGCACGTACGAGGCCACACTACGGCCACCTTCGGACACGAAGCTCTGCACCTCATGGCTCCGCAAGGTGCCGTTAAAGGCCCAGCGGAAGCTCACCACGGACGGGTGGGCGTCCACGTCGCACGAGACCTGCACCATCTCGTGCGCCGCTGCCGGGTACACGGTGCGCTGCCGAGACGAACACACCGGCGAATCTGCATTGGCAGGGGGAAGGGGAGAGAGACAGATTAATCAATACTTATAATCAAATGCTTTACTTATAATCAAATGGTCCATCATAAGACGCGAAAATTCAATTGCCTTGGAGCCGACAGCTTTTGAGTAGTTAGATCAGCTGGTCGTGCGCATCCTGATGGTTTTTCTCTTCGACTTGGAGACAACGGAGACAGCCATTTTCGTTGTTTTGGCGAATCCCCTTTCTCGGTGCGTCGGTGGCAGTTTCCTTGTCGCAGCACGAATGCGCGACAGCATGGACAGCGCAATGCGCTTGCGTTTTCTCGGACGCGGTGTGTTTTCGTCGATAGGAGAGGATTTGGTGCTCTAATGCGCGCTATCAAATGCAAGTGAGGGGACTATAATGCATTCTTCTGGTGAAGTGTTTCGTTTTGGGGACTTTGGGATCTTTCACTTTTTACAGACACCGTTCATGGTAAATTTAAGCTAAACCCTTGGAAAAGTTTGGGATGTAGTAATTCTTTAAAACGAGAAAAAGTTAGTCGCAATTTAAACTTGTTGTTTTTCACCATTCGTAGGGCTTCAATTTTAGGCTTAGCTCTTTTGCGACCGGTAAGGTTTAAAACTTATTCGTTGTATCATACTGTTTAAATGCCCACCCGAAGGAAAAATCCATCAATGTAACGCTGTTTGGCAGTCAATGTTTTCTAGTGGACCGCTGACTGTGCCTGACTGTACGTCAAGCATGTCTGATTGGACAACAAGTTACTCTGACCGACAGTCAAACTCCATTCAGACCCCGCTTGTCGGCTTTCTGATGGTTTCCTGGTGGCAGTCGGCCGCCGCGAAATGCCATCAGGATGACCTGGTGGTGATTCTGACTGTACATCGATTGTCTCTGACTGTACGTCAGAAAGCTTTGACGTGCAGACAGAAGTACGGTCAAAGGACGTAAAGTTCGTTCGGATACCACTATTTCGTCTAATCTATGAATACGAAAAGTAATCTATGCACGAGAAAACGATTTCGGGACGTGAGCCCATAAAACCGCTGACGTTAGAGATGTGACACGCAACCGACCGACAACCTTGATCAGAAGCCCGCCGAAGCCGCCGAAGCGTCGAACACGACACTTCGCACTTCGCTTCGCCCATGGAGGCTTCGCCGAGCTTTCATGAACGATCGCTCTCGACTCGTTTTGTTTGCCCGCTTGCTCCAACCTGTCGATCCTGCCCGGGCTCTACAATGTCTTATGTTTTAGTAGAATTTCTACTCGACAAGACCCAGTCTGTTGTGAGTTCCGACGATGTAAGGGACTTTAGCGGTGTAGTTGAAGACGACAAGGTGTACCAGGTCTACTGGGCCGATGACGCGCGAACAAAAGGATCATTCTACGACGCGAAAGTACTCTACAGGGCAGGTGAGTAGAACTGAAGTACGGCGAGTGATGTACGAGTGCTTTCATAACATGCTGACGGCTTAACTGCATTTGCAGCCGAAGCATCTTGTATAAAACGATTAGTCAAATCAAGTTTCTGTAGCGGTGGCGTAGCATAGCGTTTAAAATGTCCGATTTGTACGCAAGCGGTCGCGGGTTCGATCCGCGGTGGTCCTGCTTTTTGTTTTTCTTTTTCTGGAACATTTTGTCTTATCGAAGCATTTGACGATATTTATGAGTGCGTAGAGCTTTACTCTTATATAAATGCTGCCCTTGATGATGAAATTCCCTTGGCAGTGGCAGTCAGACGTCATCTGATGGACCATCAGATGACGTCCGATGGTCCATCACGTTCCACCAAGGCTGCTGACTGGCAGTCAGTGTCCCAAATTACGTAGCTTGATGGAATTTTCAATAGGGCATCAATTGCAACTAAACTTAGGACATAGTATAATCATGGAGTCTATCACTACAGAAAAAAGGACTTGGGCTGGGCATGTCCTCAATATTGCGAAGCAAAACGATCATGGTACGCACATTGCACTCTCAGATGAACCTCGTTGCTTTCAGACTCGCCCTCGGAGTTGATCGCGACGCAAATGTAGCGTCCCGCGTTTTGCCTCTGGATAGCCTGGAAGACCAGAGACTGGTTGCTGGTGATGACCTTGGCTGCTGGATTCGAGCGCACTTCCCTTCCCTCGAACCTCCAGACGACCTCGGAGACGCTTGGGTTGGCGTCGATGCTACACTCCAGGTACAGGTCCTGGCCCTGGAAAATCTCCTCTAGCCGAAGACGCTTCCCCAGCTGCAGCCTCACCACCGGTTTGTCTGAAACAGTGGGAAGGTGCAACTATCACCAGGAACGAGCAGACTGCATGGGAGCACACCGAAATGCGTTTCTTTTTTTGTTTTTTTGCCGACACGCTAATCAAGTTTTTTGAGGCGTCTGTGGTTTGACAGGCACTACCATAAACAATACGCGCTGATAAAGCCTTCTATTATTCTTTGAATTAGCTGTTCGTGGTTAAAGAAACTCGAGTCAAAATATCCGCTGAAACACAAGTATCTGGTCTCCATCTCTGAATTCTTTAACAATTTAACAGTCAATAAAGCTTGCGGGAACTGTAGGCATAGCAAGAATCTATTTGAGTGTTTCTTATATTAACTCGGGGTGTACGTAGACAGCAGACAGTCACATCCGCTGACTCACTCTCACGCCCACCTATGCACGTACAAACACACCCAGGAAGTCACGCACACAAGCACAAATATGAATGCCTGAACACAAATACAAAGGCAGACCTGCAGGCATACACACCCCTTCGCCTGTAGGTGAAAAAACACAAACATGCAAAGGCACAGGCAATATACGCGAGCAGGTAAGCCCATAAGTATAAGCATAAAAAAACGCATAAGTGCGCACGGACATACTTATACAAACAACCCAGAAGCAATTAAAACCAAGATTCCATCACATGCGCATATACTTGCTCACGTACACGCGTGCAACGAATAGGTGTAGTGGTTGATTACTGTACGTATGCTGCGAGGGTACTTATTGATTTGAGTGTGTGTACGACCCAGGTTTTAGGGAGCGCCATTAACATATTTTGGTTTACCCCTCAGATTTTTTTATGATAATCGTTCATGATTCTGGCCTCCAGGCTGCACACGTCCTTTGTTTTTGTTTTAATAAAATTTCAAGTGAACGACAACGTAAACAAGAGTACACATGACGTTTTAAGCTCATGTTAAAATCCGAAAGTGGGCATGGTCGCTGACAGGCTAAGACGCGAAGGGTGTGGCTAATTATATGCTCAAACTTCTAGCTTCGTGATTGGCCTTTAGCGTTCTTCTTGGCTAAACCTCCAATTACATTGGCTTAGGAGCGATATTAAGTTGGACGAGACGCCTCACGCCCTACGCCTTTTAAATAAGTCAGTGACCTAGATCTTTCTTGAGCGGGCGCGGCCATTTTGAATTCCGGAACTTCCGGTATGCGGGAAGACATCGTTTTGCACTCGCCACACCTACTGGGAAAAGCTCACTTTGTAATCGCGACTGTCTATTATTTTTATTTTTAGCTTTTACTATATTATTTTACGTGTCCCCGGCTGTAGTGCCTAGCTTGTATTTTTTTATTCATCCCTCATACAGGATTTTTCAACTACGGGACGTGGGACTGGGATGAAATAAAAAAAAATTATATAGCGCACTCACAGTAAACGTCAAGGATGTACGACGCCTCAATTGAGCTGCCGATCAAGTTGGGGTTCTCAGCCAGACAGCGCAGTTTCTTGCCCTTGTCCTCCCGTGTTGGTGTGTAGGCCACCACGGAGAAGATTCGGTTGCCGATCAGCAAGATCTACGTGCGAGAATTATCGCCAGATTCACGCGCAATGGCAATGCTGATGATAAAATTAAACTCCCAAATTTTAATTGCAGCCCCCCCCTCCCCATTAAAAATGCTAATTTTCCCATTACGTGCGACCACAGCTAGCGCTACGATTCCACGGGGCCACTCTGGCTATGCCATAAGAGCATCGTCACGGCGCTTGTCGTCTTTGTGCGGATCTTATCGCTGGCGAAACCGATCACGTACGATGAATCCGGCGCGATTCTTCGCTTTGTTTTCTGTGCACGATATAGTTCAGGCCAGGGGCTAGACACTTGTCGAAAAAGTCGGCGACAAATTTGGCGGCTATGGTTGGTCGGCGCCAAGGTCAAGTGCGGCGTTGCCCAATCGCGGCCTCCAGATTTCTCGCCGACGTTTTCGCCAAGTCTCCAGCTTAGGGCCCCAGGATGGCAAACCCACAAGAACGACGAGGGCCATGACGATGCACTTTTCGCGCTGCTTGATTCACTCCGTCGGACCGCATAGCGCTGGCTACGGTGGCACTTCGTAGAGTCTTAGTAGTGAGTTTTTGTACTGCGTATACAAGCGAACTCAAGCCCTGTGCCTTTGCGTAAGTGTTGCGTATTCCAAACTGCGCGTGCGCGCAGCCCAAACTGAGGACTTGGATTGGCGCATGGAGACTTTGCGCATGCGCAGCGTGGAAACCGCAACGCTACCGCAAACGCACAGCACTTGCGTTTGCTCGTATTCGCAAAACCAAAACTCACTAGTATTGCGTATAGGAGGAAACGCAAGCGATGTGCATTAGCATTACCGTTGCGTGCTCCACGCGCCAATCTAAGACCGCAGTTAGGGCTCCCGCGCACGCGCAGAGTGGAACATGCAAAGACACGACAAGGGCACCATGCTTGTCGTTTACTCGGATACGTGAGACTAGAACTCGCTAATGAGAAGGAAAGTACAAAATTAAGTAATGAAGTGAAAAAAGATCACTGAACATACGGTGTGAGATCATACAATTTGTTTTGTGCCAATGCGGAGCGCAAGTTGGTTCGCTTCTTTTGCAGGGGTTCTGCTGACGTCAGAATGCCGACTTCTGATTGGCTCCGATTGAAGGATAGTATGAAGGATAGTGGATAGACCTCAAGACAGCTTTCTTCAATCACTATTCTTCAATCACAGCCAATCAGAAGTTGGCGTCTTTCTGACGTCACCACAACTCCTGCTAAAGAAGCAGACGAACTTGCGTTCTGGATTGCTATCGAGGACGCAATTGCCTTCGAAGCCAAGCACAAAATTAACATTTATGTTTTTATTGAATTGTCGCGTGGAGAGCCTGCAGGAGATTTTCTAAAAGCATTACTAACTGTCAAGGAGTGAGACTTTACGAGGAACCGTTCGATACCTGTGTTGATGATCAAGATGCGATGAAATAATAAAAACAAGAAACATCGCTAGTTTTAGTAGCTTTTTTGGTAAAGCAACGAGAGTGATTGGGATATTGAGGCTAATGTCTTCGATAATTTTATTTAAAAAATTAGATCACGCATTTTGTTTTATATAGGCGTATGGCACTTTATATAAGATCAATATGTTTAAATTTGTATTTTGTGTTCGCGCAGTAGTCTTATAACATGATAAAGAGAACGGTTCCTTCTAAACCATTATGCTATTTCAGGCATGTGAAGCATGAAGAAGCGATATAATGCGCTCTTATATTTTGCTAGTTTGTTCAATAAAAGTCGTATTACTAAATTATTGGTGGATATGTACAAAACGCCGATTCATGAATATTTCGTGCATTTGGCTCATCAGACTTTGCATGAAACTTCGAGGTACTTGACAAAACCGGAACTATGTTTTAAGTCACTCTTTCACAATGTCTGAAATATAAAATTTTATAAATTACTTTACCTTATAGTGATTTGTTCAGTCAGAAATGTAGCAGAGGCGTGTGCCAATTATAATCACAATCAAAGTTGTTCGTCTTCCTGGGATAGGGCTAAGAAATTATATTTGGATTCTACATTTCTTCTGGGTCACTTCATTTGTTCGGTTGTTTTTGTCTATCACAATTATTGGCGTACTGACAAGTTTAAGAGCAGGCAGATCCGCAGGGCTTCTTTTTTTTATTATACAATTATTGGCTTATTGAAGGACATTCAATCTTGTACAGGAGATGCTAAAAATAACTGCCATATTACACTAATAAACTAGGTTATAGATATTTTTAAAAAAATGTAAGCACAATTTCTCAATGTTGCAGCATCTAAAGGCCCCTTCAGTTTCACAACGAATATCTTAAAGATGCACCTTGAAGTGGCTCGTGGGCAGCTTCTCCTTGCCCCTCCACCAGGTAATCACGGGTGCAGGTCGGGATCCGGCCGCCTCGCACTCGATCTCGGCGGCCAGTCCCGCCGCAAGGGGACGCTGTTTGGACCGGATTCGAACCGTCGACGGCTTCACTGTAGCGTGGAAAGGTAACAACAAAAAATTATGTTCATCGTTAGAAAAAAGATTAGTGCATAGAAATAATAAAATTACCGTTTGGTCTCTATTTTGGTGTTCGAAAAAATGACCCTGCATTGCATGCATACGAATCTCTTAATTTCGATATGATGACGCGATACAGATATAGCATAAACAACAATTTCGTTCCAAGGATCAATAGTATAAAGATTTAGTGGATCGTTCCGATAACTGCGATAACCATAACCGATAGTCCCCCAGCGCGTATGCGCGTTCATCGTATCGTTATCGGAACAATCTAATAAAATTCCCGATTGTATGGATCGGAAAGTCCCAATGTGAAGCGATGCCGCGCGAAAAAGAAACACTGAACGTCAACAACATGTAGTGTATCCACTGGCAAACTGGCAACCACCAGCTTTCGACGGCATACAAGAACCCGTCTTGAGGCGAGCCGAACCATTCCAGCAATACATCCTGTTCACAAGTGTGTTATATCGTTTTCTATTGAGGAAGTTTCCACGGTGAGAAAAGTTACTCGTGATGTGTCTCCCCGAGAGTTTATTAAATACTTGCCATATCGGTAAGCCCATTTTCTATCATGTCTGCCTTGTTCAGACATAAGTCAGGTGGCGACACATTCCAACGTTCTCGAAGATATCGAAGTCATGTCACAGCGTACACAGAAAGCTGAATTAGCGGGCGCTCCCTTCACCCTGTAAAGCTTGCTTTTCCTCCCGAACAAGCTTCATGAGGGAAACAAACATGCTGCGTCATAGTTGAAAAGCATATTTGGTTTTGACGGATTCTACTCAAGAAGCAAAGATTGGTGAAAACGGGAATGGAAAGATCTGAAAAAGATGGGGCTATTAGGCACTCACGCGGGTTCAAAATGTTGAAGAGTAAAATCAAAAACGTCCATCATTTTAAATAATAAAAATAATAATGCCAGTGTCACTGTCTTTGCGGCTGGCGACACACGACACTTCCATGACGTAATCCGTCGGAATTTGAGGGACCACGTCTTAGGACGCCGGTAACACACACCCGTCGGAGACGCTTTCCAGGCACTAGAGCCAGATTTAAATAATTCATTTATCTCGCAAGGTCTTAAAATTTAACAAGGCTTCCACCGTCTCCTGTTATATTTAATCTCATGTGTGCACTAATCCACTCAATAAAAACTCTAACCGGACAGCGAAAGTGTAGAAACAAGAAGAAATGTTATGTCCGTCTTGTTCTCATATAGTTTTATGGCGTCCCATTCCACTGAGAACGGAGAGGTCTCTGGTTCGATACCAGGACCAGACGTGTGTTTCCGGTCGCGTACCAGTCACCTGCTTCTGTGTGGAGATTTGTTCTTTGTCACTTGTCCCCCTTGTTCCCCTTCTGCAGGGAATATGATCGTCATTCTTGTCAGCTCGTTTGCACTTTTGCATTAACTAAATTATCATCATAACCTTAAAATGCAGACCGATCACACTCGTTGGTGTTAGACTGGTGGCAACTGTTAAACCCCGTTTACTCTATTGACGTCTGACTCCTGGTTAGCTCAGTTAGTAGAGCGCTCCACTGGATATGGTGAAATCTTTGAATCGATCCCCGGACCAGTCGGATTTTTTCGATCGCGCGCCAGGCACTTAGCTGTGCTTGGAGATTCTTGTTTGTCCTTTGCCACCTTCATTCCTCTTCTCCAATGAATATTATCGTCAAGAAAAGGGAAAGACAAAAATGTGAAGAGAAAATAGAGGAGAGGAAGAAGGCAGCAAAGATGGCCTGTTTGCTCTAATTTCAGCGTGGACTGAAGAGTTTCTTCAATACTAAAGTTGTTCGCTAAAAGTCGCTCCTAGGATGACCCGAGTCTGCCCGGCATCAGCCTCCAGGAGACTCGCAGTTGAAACCAGCTTTGATATCTCGAACACGTGACTAACTTTTTTTTTTTTTTAAACCGGGTAGAGGGTTCGTGTAAATAATGTAGTGGCGGCTACAGAGTGGCCTTCGAAGTCAACAGTCGGGTTGACGAGAAAAATTTTGAGAACCGTTCCTTTGTCGGAGGAGTCTGTGCCTCGGTAGAGCCAAACCTAAAGCGGTCCCCAGTCGATAGAAGAGTGATCTGTTTAATAAATTTTACACGATGAGATATATGTTAGCGGGTGGAAGTCTTGCCTATTATTTATAACGTGACGAAATTGATGCTTGGACGTCTGCATTCATAGATTTCGAGAAGGCGTTATTTAAATTTGAAACTGGAAGCTACTTCATAATACTTTTAACTCTAAGTTTTTTTAGTGTTTTAATCACTACACGCGTTAATAAATAACCACCGACCTCGTAGAAAGTTTGCAAGGAGCCTCATTGAGTTAAAACGTGGGGTGCCTAAGGGATCCTTTCTACGCCATTCTTTTTTCTCCCAAAAAAGTTGCTTAACGAAAACAACAACAAAATTGTTTTTCGCTAGATGATGAAGGGATGCGAAGCAGTGTTGTAAGCATTTATGAAAGTGCATTATTGGTAAGAAGCCTCGCCAAATCGGTATCATTAGAATACTTATTGGAGTCTATACGGCGAGCAAGTGTTCCAAAATGCGTCTTTAGCTCATTGGCACGCAATGAGGAGCGCGCCAATCAAAGGGCAACATAGACAACGCGCGATCACGAGGCAGCCAAGCAAGCAAGCACCGAAAGAGGTCGAGGTGCGGGGTAAACAAAAGCACGTGGGTGCATATGGGGCGTAAACAAACGCGCTAGGTGCGCAAGGAACAGACCAACTTGCACGCCGTGCAAGTTGGTCGGTTGTCGTCGTCAGTACTTTGTGAACCAAGATGCATACCGGAACTTCTGACGAGAACGGCAATGGTTGTAGCTATGGCAACAACATGGTCCTTTAGGCTAACAAATTGATATCAGGCGTTAGGGCTCAAGTTGAATGCGCCACAGCAGGCGTGAATTATTTCGGCGGATGCAAATGGCCTTAACGTGCCACTAAACTTAGTGGGATTTGGTTGTCCAAACACTCTTATGTCGTTGCCGCATCTTGCCGCATCTGCAGTATTAACAGCCCGTTCGCAAAGCCTTCTCATATAAACCCGAGCTCGTCCCAAACCGTGCAAACGTGTGTGCGCGATCTAGTCGGTAGCGTAACGTGTGACGTCATGTCATGTGACGCGACACGTTACAGGTGGATGTGACGTCATGAACCTATTGACCCGTTAAATTTAGCTGGAAAATTTCGGCTAAATTTGGCGGGAATATTTTCCGCTACATTTCGCACGAAACTTTTCCTCTAAATTTGGCGAGGAAATTCGGCGGGTTAGTAAGGTCATGACGTCACAACTACGTGTGACGTCACACATGGCTGCGCGCGTTGTATAATGGGACTTTTTGGTCCCACCGACGCCGACGGTCCTAAACGCTATCCCATTGAAAGGTCGCACCACAGCGTATAAATGCGTGCGAAACGCAGTTATAAACCACAGCGTATAAATGCGTGCGAAACGCATGCCCTGTTGCGCGAAAAACAAAGACCTGCTCGACAGACAATGGGCCCTGTTTGCTCGGAGCCAAACGAGTGAGCCTGATGGGGATAGGTTGAAGAGCGGGGCCGGGTTGCGCGGGCGTGGTATTAGAGGCCCCGCAGAAAGTGTCCGGGGCCGCAGCCCCGGACGCTGTGCAAACAGAGACGCGCCACGGGTTGACAAGTGGGACTTGGAGAGAAGGAAAAAAGGAAACCCAGACAAAACCCGTAACTTCTTTTTTCTTTTTGCCCTCAAAATCAGAAACACGAAGGCCACCGGTTTATGTTCGTTAACCTTCTCTGTTTGCCTGCTGGAGATGGCGATGACGTTTGTGTCAACCTGTCAGGTCACCGTATCTGCGCAGGCCCGCTTGGTTTAAAGGGTCAATGTGCGTGCGCGAATGTATTGGTGTGGAAATTCGTACCGGTACAATAAGCCTCCCACGACTGTCTCTGAGAGAGGCGTGTGTGCGTATGTGCCTATTTGAGTATGCATTTGTATGAGTGAGATTGTCCTGATATTCAAACGCCTCACTTCGCCGGTATGTCGGCATGCGTGAGTGCATTTTCCGATATATGTGCGTGAGAAAGACTGTCTACGTCTTCTAGACTGGTCTACGAACATATTCACTTGCGTTCGTGCAGCGCGCAAGACAAGCTACATTAGGTGACGCTGTCAGCGCGCAAGGCGTACTTCTAGTGAGAATTGGAAGACCGGAATAGAAATTCAAGTCCACAGGTCTCTCTCTCAGAGAATAATATAGTGGTTACGCGCTTATTTTTATATGTCTCTCCGTGTACCTCTGTCTCTGCACATATTCCATCTTCTCTCTCAACATAGACTTCAGAAGACCGGAGGTTACGAAGCAAACTTGTCGCTCTATTCGTTCTCGGATCAATCAAATGGGTACGTGATTCAAGACATCTGGCCATTATAAAGGCGGGCATATGGCAGTTCTGGGTCATTGTAAATATTTTAAAAGCAGCGGTTTATTTGCGAGAGATAAACATAGAACTAAAAAACTGATGGGTCTTGCTGCGGTTGAGGAGACTAAATGTCAGTGCAAGAGTACCTTCAATAGTCGCGATGTCCCTAATCAGGGAGTCGAACTGATCATCATTCCGGTTCGGTTCAGGTTCGGGTTCAGTAGCTTTGCATATTGTTCCGGTTCAGTTCCAGTTCAGTGATGAATTCAAAATAGCGGTTCATTTACCAGTTCTACCGAGAACGAACCAGTCCCAACCGGTGCCTAAAAAGAAAGTTGACAGTTCCATGTGGTTAAAAATAAAATAAAATTTCAACACACCTTCATCTTCATTAAAAAAAAGGGTAATTAGAAGCCACGCGGCGGAAATGAGGGCAGCAAATCAAAGATAAATTTAATTTCGTTTTATGAATTTGTCTTTTTAGCGCAATGGCCGTTCAACGCAAATTAAGTGGTCATACAGGTACTCGGAAGCAGTACCAAAGTGCACCACTCAAGTAAATCGTCCGGCATGCACAGTGGCACCGTAAAGGTAAACGCACTGTATTTGCAAACCATCCACCCCGCACACCTGCACCTTGATCGAACAACTGAGATCAAGAGGAAAAAGACAGTCAAGGGCAGTCTAAACATCAGGAAAAAAAAATGAAGATTAAAAAAAAAATGTCCAACAAGCTGATTTTAAAACAAAACGCACAGAACGTATCTTCAAGCGGTGTCCAGGGTATCGGCTTCGCGCCGCCACATGTAAGAAGCAAAGCTCCCGCTTTATTACGCCGAACCGTTTTCGAACTAAACCGGTAACCGTCACGTGACATTACGGCTTCGTTCCACTTTGGGTTTATACGCAAACGCATCTCTGTTACGTCACGGCGCGGTGGTGGCGCGTCGGGCGCACTTCCGGTCCGGGGCTGTGGGCGGAAGCCGTCATGGGGCACGTGCATTCCTGTGTTACTTCGGAAGAAACTGAACAAAAACCTGCCTTCTCGTCAGAACGCCGCGACTGCACACTTAAAATTTTTACACCCTTATTCGTGTAAATGGCTCGTCCTCTGGCTAACGCCTTTATTCGTGTAAGGGTGTTAGCCGCCGGAGGTGGTGAAAATCGTGTTAAATGCTAACACCCTAAAAACAATATGGCGGCCAGTATGCGACAGGCGATTCGAGCCTGGCGAGCCGTACGCGGCTTCTCGCCGGAGCAAGAGCATACGGCTCGCACGCTCGTTTGGTGTCATCTGTAGGCGCAAAAAACTTTCCAAACATCTCTATGTCCAAGCGCCAACACCGCAAATAATACGAGTAAGGCCGAAACCGCTGGAGAATGAACAGCCAAGACTGTCGCCGAAGTCTCGCTCGGCCTGCTCGATGCCGGTCGCATTTTCATCGCATCAGAAGCGCTTATAAAGAAGGGATAGCTTTACAAAACACTGACAGGCTGGCTTTATTGAACAAAACGCCCACTTGCCGTGGACGACAAGTTGACAACGAATCGCTCCGACACCCTCTGTCGACAGCGGCTAGGAGGTATCGCACTCGCGCTCCGTGTGGCTCTCGATTAACTATTGCCTGTTCTCACCTCTGTTACGTGTGTTATCCACTCATGAACGCTTGTGCGTGAACAGCGGCATTCAGCACCTAGAACACGCGCTGGGGAAGCCGCCTAACCTTCTTTTGTTGCAATCAGGCAGCATAACACGACGACACAGCTACTAGCGGAACCGAACAACTCGGAGCGATCAACACGACGGATGGACTAATGGCATCCAGCCCTCTAATAGTTATAGACCACCAACCGGCACACTTTTCAAATTGGGCGGCGACAACCCCCATCTAGCGACGAAAAAAAAAAGTGATCAACATTTGAAAAAAGAAAACAGCAGATTTTTTGCTGTCCACCGCGCGGGTACATACATTTACGACATGGACATACACACAACACAGTACATACACAAGGGCATACAAGCACTGATCAATTGCACAATACACAACAATTAGTACATACATCCTACTTATACAAACCAACAAGTGCCCCGAGCGGTATATATGCCGTCCTATTTCGCGCATCGGTTAGCCCGGTGACCACGCTGGTCTTAATCAAGATATGAAAAGATTACGCCAATTTTATTTTTCAATAATATTTTGTCTGCATTTGTCTTAGGTAGGTACACATATCCCTTAATAACTTCTTACAGCATAATGTATTATAATGATACGCGCCTAACTTCTAGTAACTCAACGTGAGTGACGAGAAAAAAAAAATCGTGTGAATTCTGTCTGGCAACCACACTCGCGGCGTGGTTGCTATGGCGACGCTGTCGGTACGCGCGCCGGCAGCCGTCCAGCTGGTTCGGCCGTTCGGCTACGGCCGAGTGCGCGAGTCCACGGTGAACGCCGCGACGCAATCGAGAAAACAAAGCGTCGACTACTGAAGCTGTACGTAATCTAGTTTCCGCCCGTTCGCTGCCGAATTCTTCGTAGTCTTCTTCCGCCCGCTCGAAAGGGAGCAGCCTACCAGTCCGATTACCGCCGTGGCTTCAGTGGCTTCATCTTCGGAAGGAACTGTCAACTGAATTAGTTCCAAAACGCGGGTGCAACAGGCAGCGCAACGTGGCGCGGTCCACGCACAAAGTCGGTAAGTAAACAAAACACTCAATGCCGTTCCATTCTTTTTTTTCTCTACGGGGGCGCGCGGTGTTTCTGGGTGGCTCAAGGTATGGGAAAGCAACCGGAAAAATCGGCGCCTGATCGACCATGGGGTGAAAATTTCAAGGCGTATCGTATGCAAACGACAGCGTTTGCCGGTGGAAGACTCGGTCGTCCGTGGCGAACGCATTTTTAGTATTTTTAAGGATGTTTTAGCTGCAAAAGAAAGGAGCGCCTTAAAATTTCACAAGGTAAAATACACTGCTGAGGAAACGACGCCCCTTCGCGTGCAGGCGCCGATTTTTCCGGCAGAGTTTAGCGCGCTGTGAAATGCAGTGTGCATTTAGGGAGAGTTTTGGCATAATATAATGTTGCTCATTGGAAATAAAAAAAAGAAATGCTGGCATCATATGTTTACAGACTCTTAGTTATTTTTGGAATCTTAAGTAACCTTTTCGTGGCAGGTATTGGACGCCAGCACATTTTACGTAGGAACGAAGAGTGGAATCCGGCCAATTCCCTTCCACATTAACATCAAATGAGTGCTGTGAAAGCAAAGAAGAAAGTGAGGGTGAAACAGTTCCTGCAGTAGTAAGTGCCAGAAACAAGAAAAGTGCCCCGAAGTGGAAAATATACTCCCTTGAAAAGGATCCAAAAGAAATAGAAGTTATCAGGTATACCGCCGAGCGTCACAGACCTGGACACTCCATTTCAGTTTTTTAAATGCCCATGCCCTGATCAGCTGTTTACAGCAATATTTGAGGGGACCATCCTGTATTGAACTCAATGCCACCATGAACACCATTTTCGGGTTCTGGTCACACCTCCACGCAGGATGTCCTGCTTCAGATCAAGGAGGATGTCCTTGACAGAATCTCCTGTACGACAACGCGGGCGGTCCTGGCCCTGGATATAAAGGGCGCCTTTGACAACGTCAGTCACACGCTGGTGTTCGAGAACTTGGCCTCAACTGGGTGCGGGCCCTGGATGTATGATTATGTGCGGGACTTCCTGAGCAACTGGATGGCCACCATCGGAATCGAGTCCATCCGCACAAGCACCATCCCGATACCGAGCAAGGGCAATCGGCAAGGCTCGGTCCTGTCACCCACCTTGTTACCTGGCGATGTGCAAGCCGCCTCCTCTACTGGAACGGATTCCCCGGATGAAGCATACACTCTATGCCACTCTATGTGGACGACCTGACGATTTGGGCTACGTCGGGATCGGACAGCGGGAGGCAAGACTTCCTCGAAGAAGTCATTGAGACGGTGCAGAACTACCTCGAGGCCGGCAACCTCCAGCGCGCCCCCGATAAGTCTCAGCTGTTGCTCCTCCGCGCGGGCAAGCCAATTCCCGAAGAAGAAGAAGGCGGACATCCGCCTCACGTTAAAGGATGGTACCCCCGTGCCGGTGGTGAAGCGGGTTCGGATCCTGGGGCCTTCACCTCCAGCGGGACGGCGGACCCAAGTACACGGTCGACCGACTCGTCAAGACAACCACGCAAGTCATGCGCATGGTGAGAAGGATAACGAGTCACAGACACGGGCTCGAGGAGTCGGACCTGATCCGGCTGACCCAACCACTCGTCGTGAGCCACATCGCCTGCGCAAATCCGTATCTCAACCTGCTGTCGAGAGGTAAGGGCAAGATGGACGTGATTATTCGCAAGGGGTACTAGCTGGCACTGGGGGTGCCGCCATACGCGTCGAACGCCAAGCTCCGGCGGCTAAGTGTAAACAACACCTACCAGGAACTCGTCAACATGCACCTAGCCAGTCAGTGGGAGTACCTGGCCCTCACACTGAGTGGGCGGCATGCCCCGAGCTCGCTCGGCATCCCCATCCCCGCATCGCAATGCGAGGCTATCCAGCTGCTGCTGGCCCTTTGGGACAAGATCCAGGTGGCACCAATCCCGTGGAAGCTGAACCCATCTTTGCATCCAGGTCGCTGAATGGCTCCCGGTCCCTTGATTCCGCTTGGTCCCGTCGTGTAGCATAGGGCCCCTGGTAGCAATTGGGCTAGCCCAGCATTTAAGCATACTCCAGCCTTTTTGTATGGAAAGCAAAACAATTACTGCAACTGAATACTTCTTACCTGACAATAATCGTAGTTTGCACTGCTCAATGCCCTTCTGTTTTATCTAAAATACCGCAACTAAATACTTCGAGTACTGGTCGGAGCACTGCGGTGCAGGTGAAGTTTCTACTTCACCTGTTGCCCTTCTGTTTTATCTAAAGTACCGCAACTAAGTACTTCGAGTACCGGTCGGAGCTCTGCGGTGCCAGGTGAAGTTTCTGCTTATAAAAAAGTGTCTGCCCAAAAGCTTCCTTCGGTACCACAAGCTGCAACAGGAAGCCTGATGCAGAGGCTTTAAGAGCAAGCTCCATGCTTTGAATGTTGCTAAGCATGCGCGCTTGTGCAGTGCAACTGTCGTTCAGGACAACGTGCTCATTCTTGGCATTTCAGTTTCACTTGCACTTAAAGGGATGTTGAACCGAAATCTGGATTCCATAAAACACGGCGGCAAAAGCGTGTAACAAGATGCTACAAACACCAAAACATCACTCATACAGCGATATTTCGAATGGATGACCTTATTTTTAAAATAGGAGGCGCATTTGACAGATTTGTTTGTCTTGTTTCTCCGAGAAGGAAAGGGAACGACCTCGCGTCTCCTCCACCTCGCCGCCTTGAAAGGGCGAAGCAGAGAGAGGAGAAAACGAGATATCTCGACGTCACGCGCCTCATCGGTCTCGTTCAATCTCAACCTCTTTCTCCAAATACGGCCGTCCATTCGAGATATCGCCTTGTGACTACGAGTAGTGTTTTAGGGATTGTAGCGTCCCGCCTACGGCTTCTGCATCGTTTTCTGAAATCCAAATTTCGGTTCAGCAGCCCTTTAAAGGGAAACGGAGTGTGGCAGCGATGGGATGATTTCTTGTGTCAGCTGGAGTTGCCTACCATAACCACTGTAGGGCAGCAAAGGCTACAGGCATGCAAGAGCGACTTTGAGAAGCGCTTTCGCAGAACAAGAGCTTGCGATAGAGCGTGTACTAGCTCGCACTTGTCGCTTTCGACCGCGCTGTCACCCTGGCAAGCCTTCGGCAACACCTTCAGAATGCCCGCATTCTTCAAGAAAGCCACAATGTTATAAATATACCACAACAATGCCTGGCTTTTATTTTTTTCTAAAAAAGAGCATTTATGAAACTTTGAAAATGCAGCAGTGCACGCTCATTACCTTCGGTACTGCTTAGTACGTGCTCACTCACGCTCACCTTATCCAGGCTGAAAAGCTTGTGCTCGGACAGGGCATATTGAACACTGGTGGTGTCTTTTGACTGAAGTAATATACAAAGTATGAACAGGAGTGATAAAGAAACACAACATTTAATGCCGGTCATCTCCACTTTTAAAAAGTATCTCAACGTGAGATTAATTTGACATTTCGTAGTAAGGGTGATGAATTCCAGACAGGGTGACACAAACCGTTTTGATAAAAACGTAAAAACAAAATGTAACTACTCCATACAGGTGCCTAATACCTAGTTTGATGACTAGGAAACAACACGGAGGACTAGAGAAATGTGATGAATATAAATGAATAAAGCTGGTCATGAATTGAAGCATACTTAGGTATGTGAGCCACACAACTTGCAGCTGCCATCTCAAGAAAAACAAACAAAGCCTTTAATGATTTCGAAAATCGGAACAATCCTGGCAGGAGTTTCACAGACTTTGGCGATTGCACTATGTGATCAGCAATCAGGCTACAGGTGTTTTCTTGATTGTATTAATCACATTGATTGCAACTGGCCGTAGCTGTGAGTAGATTAGAATAAGACAAAGCCTCTCAAGAAGGCAGCTCGTATTGTACGTCTTCTGGCCATGGGCGAAGCCGAAAAGCCAGTAGGCCGCCATGACCACAGTAAAGCCTTCGAAAAGCCAAATGGTTCCCTCCTGCATATAAAAGCAGAATTGATTCAGTCAGAGAATAATAAAGGCCGCACTGATGAGTATGATTTTAAGCATGAAATGCTTTTAGCTCCCGGCCACCAAACTGATGACATATCTTTTTTGGGAACTAATGCCAAAAATCACTTCAAAACATCCCAGGTTTCGAAGTTGACTTTTGCGTTGGTTTTCTTATTTGAAACCGGCTTTGAAACCTACTGGGTCTCGAAGTCAGTTTTGGATCAGAAAGGTGTGCACTAGCAGGGTTCAAAATTTGCTGTCAAAATTTTGTTTCCTTGAGACAAGGAAACAAAAAGGAACATACACACCACCGTCTCAAAACCAGCACAGCATACAGCTGTCATTTATTTCCACAAGTCTTCTTCCTTGTCATCCCACACGCTACACATGCTATGGAACCTATTCCTATACACATTCAAATTACTTTTTTGTATGCCATCTCACAACCGAATTCTAAACCAAGAGCGCATCATTCGTTTAAACCGTTTGAAGCAATCGCCTGACGAGGAGCCCGTTGTCGTCACGCTTTGACGGCGCACTTTAGTTCACCTTTCTGCCGCCGTCTTGGGGGGGGTCTCAGGCATCGTCCCCGCACGAATATTACCACAACTGTTTAGTTGATTGGTGCGGCACACAAACTTCTGTTCAGGCTGGAACTTGGTCAACAGTGTCTAAGATGAGCCCGACGCCCATTTCAGACGTCAAATAAACTTTCGAAATTGCTTTTATAATCTCTTTAAGAGTTTGAATGCAGGCGTCTATAATTCGCAAAATTTAGTGGCCGCGATTATGTCCTCTGTGACCGATTTGCAAAAATAAATGGCTTTACAGTAATGATTCAGATTGTGATTTATTGGGAATTAACCAGTGCTGTTAATAACATGCTCTGTATTGTCCGCTCTGCTGGTGTTTTTTCTGCCGTCATTGCATCCACGCAGCTTGAAAGTGCACTGCTTTATGCGACAGGTGGCACGCACACACCGAGGCACTCACTTCATAGCGTGGCATGTGGTGGCAGCAAAAGCCTCTGCCAAAAACATGCTAAGCACAGCATTTGTGGCGGCAGAAAAGATACAAGGCTATTATCTTGTTCCCGAGAGTATAGTATGTTGCAGGTTAAGATGGTACGGTGAGGGGAAGAAGCTCCGTCTACACTCTTTTCACTTTAGCAGAAAGGATGTTATAGAGAAAAGAAGGAAACCGCCAATCGTGGCAAGCAAACCCTTTTTGGACTGGCAGAAGTGATGGGAGGCGCCAGGCAATGTAAAAAAAGGGGAAGGGGGTGGGGGGGTGGACTGCAAACGTGTTTACCAAGAATAAAAAGGGGGAAGAGTGAAAAGAGGTATTCTTCTGTAGATTCCTTTTTCTCCCAGAGCTGTGAATGTGCCATGGCCGGGCTGGGCTCAACTCAATGCCCCAAATCATATTTTAAAAAAAAATTATTGCCGGCAGAGTTTTGCGGACTCCTAAAATGCCTTTACAGAGAGGTTCCACAAACCCTCTTTCCAGAACCGTTGGCCTAAATTGCGGGCATGGGCACCTGCAGTATGTTTTGCAGGAAAAGGAGGGGGAGGGGGGCAAACCTTGTTTTCTTTTAAAGTTATAGGTTTGAAAGCTACACCCCTTCAGAATAATCCCGCCCCCCTTTTCCGCCACTTTGCTGACGCCCATGATTGTGGGCACCTCATCACTTACAAAATGTTTCCTAGGACCCATGTGTAGAAAGTAGGAGCCACCATTCAAGCCCCTGTCATGACTACAGCGCAGACATATCACAATAGCAGGGAAGAACAATAAATAATAATGGACAGTCTGACCGGAAACAATATTGGTACAGTTTCAGACTCGCTGCTCAGCTTGCCAGCTGAGCCAGGCTAGAAAAACGAAATTGGCAAAGTGAATGAGTTGCGAGTATAAAGATGCAACAACAAAACCCTACTGGCATTCTTAAAAAATGCTGGGGCCTTCTTGTCAATGGAAAAGGCACTCAGTAATTAAATCCAATACTCTTTCGGATAGTGAGATTGATATCGTGGTAAGGTGGGTGCTTGTCCCAAGCTCTTGTTTTAGCACCAGTGGGTGTCAAGTTACACACAGCCAGAAAACAAATCAGCATAGCCAAACGAAGCACAGGACAATTGCATCCGTAAAATAGCCAATGTTCCATATTTCAATTAGTTTTTGATCTCACTCTGCGCAGCACACAATTTATAGCAGACGATTGTCCCTTTTTGGCTCTGTTCGCAGATGACTTGCCAGTCTGTTCGTCGTTTTGTTTCTGTCAGAGAATGATACCTACCTAGTAGCAAACAAACTCATTATTATTCCCTCATGTTAGCAGGCGATGCGTCTGGTAGCGGTATTTTATAGCGAGTTCGTTTCACACGCACTGGCACCGTTCGAGTTCTCTCCCAGAATGCATTGCACTTGCAGAGTGTTGCACTGAGAGTAGACTCAAACCAATTCGCCAAATGCACCAAGTGCGGAAGACTGATGCTGCCGCCATCTATGTTGTAGAAAGAATACCGACCTCAAACCGAAACTGGCGCCTTGCTGTTCGGAGTGATGGGTGGGAATGCGAGAGTACAGTCGCTACCAACGATTATCTACAAACGTTGGTCGCTGCAGCCTTTAGTTTATAGTTGCGATTACTTCAAGCAACACGGCTGTTATAGGGATAGTTACAGACGGCGTAAATTTCCGCAACCAGCTGTCTACAAAGCAGCTGGTTGCGATCTTTCAATTCTCATAACCGTTTACACTGAAGAAAATGGATTATGCTGTCCGAGCAGAAGCTTGATCCATTTCAGCATGGCATTATGCGTGGACCACTGAAAGGGTACGCATTAAAACTAGTCTGCTGGAATACCCAGCAAAACTTTTCGATTTCGATCGTCATTACAGGTGGATCAGATATTAGCTTTGGTGAGGGCGTCGAGAACGAGAGCTTTCTCGAACAAAATATGACTGGGCAAGTTAGCTGAAGTAGGTAAATGTTAAACATGATGATGTTGCCCAAGCCTCGGGTAAAATCACTAAATTTAGCTTTCTCTGATGCTTATTGGGCAGTCAAAGTTTCTGCTGGGGCAGTTTTGTCGACAAATGTTCAATTTTTCACCCGCACACGTTGGTGATAAACATCTCGGGGGCCGCTGATGCATTTGTTCTGAGCATTTCTTTACACACTGGTATATTTCAGCGTTTTTATGGCAACAGAGCGACTTAAAACCTCCAAATAAAGCACAGTTTGTCAACTGCTTCCTTCATGAAATAGGAGACGCTCACAGTTCAAGCTCACGTTTGATTCCGTTGCCCGCGGGACGCAATTTCTATCAGAAAATCTACTTTTTTTCCTTTCAGTTCTGCGACACATCGTAGCAGACAAACTTTCGTCATCTGCTCCAGCACCTTGCCGGCCTAGCCGGAGCGAGGCACGACGGGATTGCATTTTGGCGCAATCTCGATTTTCTCAGTGCAGCGAGTGCATGCACGCGTGGGGTGTCAGCAATGAAACGAACTCGGAGGGTGCAACCACTTGTGGAGTGCCGGCTGAAACAAACCCGCTCCACGCTGCGAGTGGACACGCGTGGGCACGAGTGCCGTGAAACGAACTCGCTAATACTTCTTCAGTGCAAGCCGGTTGAGACCTCAATGACCAAAATCGGGCTCTCGGTGAGATGGAATGGCAAACTGAGAATGATTTCATGACCAGGGGCCAAACAAATAACAGGTGCATTGTATGGTGAGAGTATTAGCACCGAGAAGTTTGGGAGGCGACCTTTTACAGCGAGCCGGGGTGACATCCTGCTGAGGACAAAATTTACCCCCTCACTCGCCCTACAAAGGCCGAGACGGCGTTAGCTGTCGGCATATTACTTTCGTTTTTTTTTTTTTTTGTTGTTTTTTTTTGTGCGCATTTTACGTAGGAAATGTGAATTATTATATGCGGCCTTATTGAGGTATGGTCTGTAGCTGCAGGCGAAACTTCAACCAACATTCCGAGCATGGTTTCCAGGGCAGACAGTGCATGAATCACAGATGGTATATGAAAAGGAAGAAATGCCACCACACTTGCAGGAGCATTGCAATATATTTACATCCTGCACAATCAACGCTGCTGATAATTTGAATAAATTAAGAGGTTTTTTTCAACTTTGTTTCTAAACAAAAACGTCTCAGCGAAAAAGCTGCACTCTGCTCGAGCAACATGTTAAATATATTCTGGGCCATGGGGAGAAAATTACAAGTGAGACCGCCCAAAGGCCTTTGACTTAAATGCCATTTGTATGCCCGCAAAGCGGGGTCTGATGTTCTCCTAGAGCGCGAGACAAATGAACGGCAGAATCGTCCGATCCGACAGTCCGAACGCCGCTCCGAATTGAGACACACGCACACACTTCCGATCTTGCAAGCGACACAACGATCCGTTCGGCTCCGCCCAGGAGATCCAACTTCCAAGCACTCCAGCGGAGGTCCGCGTTCATAGATCTCTGGTCCCAGATTGATGGTTTAGCTTGCACAAGCGAAGCTAGGAGCTCGTTCTTGTTAGCGCGTGCATTCTTTGCCGGGGCCATCTTTCTCGAATGGATCAGCGGGATCCACGCGTCCGGCTTCCCGTCGCCCGTCCCGTTTTCTTATTCGTCCCGACAGACCAAGTATGTCATCATGACGTCCGCGCTAGCTGTGCTGTCATTGGCTGGACGCATCCGACAATCCGTCCGCCGTGCAAAACTATCTGGCGCGTTTGACGCATGTTGGATCGCCGATCTGACGCCTGAAGCGACTAAATTTTTCGGATCAGGCAGTCGTACTGTCGGATCGGACGTCGGATCGGATGGATTTTTCGCGCATGTGTCTCGTGCTTAACTCATGAATCTGCAAAGAACAGAATTTCAGTGTCTGAAACACTTACACCGCCGCTTCCACAACCCCTTGCACAACCGCCTTATATCGTGTGGAGGGGGCGGGGGGGGTTCATCGACGGGAGTTGCCTCCACCGATAGCTTTCCATACTTATAACCCAATTATAAGGGTAAACGTGACAAACACGGTTGGAAAAGCTATGAAAATTCTGTCGGCATAAGTCTCACCCAGCGCCTTTTACACTGGGTAAACGAAGCCCCGCTTCTCAACGTGCTTACAGCTCACAACGGCCGATGTTGACGGTGCCTTTCCCATCCTTAGTCTGACTGTCCATGCTCTTTTTAATCTCGAAGTTTTCGGGTGGTAGAATATGATACCAGCTTCTTTTTGGAAATTGCATTGCAGCGCTGAACAGTAGGTCAGCATGATCACAAACCTCCGATCGTGAGGAAACGGGCGCAGGGAAGCCAGCCAGATGCCAGAACGCGAAGCGGAGTCTGTCACCAGACGTCACGGTACACCTGACCGAATCAAGATGTGGCGACCGCAGCGACACTTGTGTTTGCTCTGAAGACTAATAGTGCTCCGTGCAAGCAATACCATTGATCTCCACGACAATTTGCTGGATCGCGTGTCTCCGCTTGGTCGTTGCAGCTCAGGTGCGGCCACCGGATGGCCACCTTGGGACAAAGATTATCAGTCAACGTTTTGGAGCGTTGCGGAGGCTGGGCGGCAGTAAGCTGAAGACATGTTTTCTGCTCGTTCGTTGTCATTTACCGAAGAAGTTTGTTAAAACCCCGAACGGTGAGAATTGCGTTTGAGAACACGTGGAAATTTTTACGAAAGCTCAGCACCGCAAGAAAAAGGGGCAACTCGTCTAACGCAAGTCTTACCGTTCTGGCGGCATGATCAAAGCTTCCTTGGCATGCCAAAGTACTGCATCTTTGTCTTCGCACGCTTGAATACCTATCAAGAATTAACGCCGTGTGGATTTGTTTCGTGAGTGCAAAGAGCATGAAGATGCATGTGCCTCTGGAGCAGCATTTTACTTTACTCTTACGACTGTATTTGTAACTTGTGGCACTTGCAGTCCAGAAGCGGGCATGATCCAGTGGCGACAAAGGAGGGGTAGGAAGCTATGGCGACGACGACAGATTGCACACAACCATATGGACGGGCCACGTTTGAAAAACTTCAAATATCGCCGCTTCATACTTTTGCCTTCGAAAACCTACCTTCTTCCACAGCATTGCTCTATTTGTGCTGTCATGTGATCCATTTAAATAGATTTGGAACATAGCCATGGTTAATCCATAATAGCAACCACCGATTTCGTTTCCTATTGACAGCAACTCGCTGGAACAGCTGGGTGACAGAGAAGACGCCTATGTGCGACATACCTTCAAAGCTCTGCCATGGCATCGATTCTTGATAAGTATCCAAGCGTGAAAAGGCACAGAGACGCAGCAGTTTGGCAGGCCCAGGAAGCTTTGATCACGCCGCAAGACCGGCGAGACTCGACGTTCGACAAGTTGTGCCTTTTTCTTGCGGTGCCGCGCTGTTGCAAAAAATTTTATGCGATTTCAAAGGAAATTCTTATAGTTTACACATTGCGAGTGTTTGGCGCTCCTTTCACTAAACAGAGGGGAGCGCCGCCGGAGACTGACACTCGAGCGTGCTCTTCGTGCTCCGAGCATTTCTTGGAGCACAAGTGACTTCTTTGCGCTCCTTGATGTCACGTCCACAAACAAGACGGCTGTGCCATTGTTGAGATTGTTGAAACAAAAGGCGTAGCCGGACAGCTGCTCCTTTTCAGTCATTAGTGGTTAATCCAGCAGGTAAAAACAATTTGATTTGAAAGCCAAGACAGCAATTAGCATTCCGGAAAAGGTTTGTTCATGTGCCTTGCCTGAGAACAAAGCGATCTATCGAACGAGCGTGCTGATAGCTCGGCGACAGAAAAGTTGCCGGCCGAGAAGACAGTGGGACGGCTGCCCTTTTTAAACTGCTTAGTCCAGCTGCAGTGAATAAAGATACCTAGATTGGAAAGCCGAAGCATCAGTTAGCATTGTGGGAAAGGTTTGTTTGTGCATCTCGCCTGAAAACGAATTCATCTATTGAACGGAAGGTTACCGACAGCACAGCGACAGAAAAGTTGTTGAGATGAGAAGACAGTCGGAGCGCTGCCCTTTCTAGGATGCTTTGCCCAGAGAATCAAGATACTTCGAATGGAAAGCCGAAACATCATGTTCATGTCTCGCCTGAAACGAATTGACGTGCTATCTATTGAACGACAGTGTTCCGGTATCGGCATAGCACATCAACAGCTTCCATCGCATTCCGTCTTGCTGCAATATGGAACCACGAAATATCTGGCAAGTGTAAGGGTTTCGTGCGTCGACAAACAAGTTCAAGAATGTTGTCTTTAATTCAAATATAAACAGCTTGCACGGTCAATAAATAGATCAGCCAAGGTGCCTTTCCCCGCACGTGCTCGAAGCGAGTCTCCAAACCTCTAAGAAATACTTAAACGTTCGTAGAAACTTCATAACGTAGCCGTTTCTTTTACTTTGTACCCTGCCGCTCTACACTGGCTTTAATTAATTTACTACCGAAATAATTTTGGCTTCTCCCACCCGTATCCACGGGATGCCAGGTTCGTCATAACCGTGCGGTGGGAAGGAGCTTGTGCGGCTTGTCAATAGATTCGGTGTGTCGCGCTCCTGTACGCCATGCGCCGTTTAGTTGCTGTGCCTGGAGTATGAAACTCGGAGCGTCAGAGTAGTGGTAAAGGAGTGTGGACTTAAAGGGGAGCTGCAATCATACTTAAGCGTCTACCTCTTTTGCGGTTTCCACGTCTCTTTGGGTTCGGGTAAGCCAGCGGGCACGGAGAGAATAACTAAATATCAGTGAGTCATATTTTAACCGGACGACGCGGAAACCTCCTCTACCTACGAGGGCGACCCGCGTTGCCGAAAGCGCGGAATATGTGACATCTTTGGTCCTGGGCTTACTACTGGTCAGAGCCGCTAAAAGCTTTTTTTTAGTCGATACAAAATATAAGTGTCACAAACCGTTTCAATTATGTGTGAAAGTAGTTTTTGTTCGGTATTTTAGATCAGAAAAGAAACAAATGCAGTTTATAAAGTACAGAAACAAGAAAAGACCCGTCGACAAACCCGCCACCAAGCGGTGAAAAAAACGGCGCATACAGTAAAACCTCGTTATAACAAAGTTGAAGGAGCGGTCGTAATTATTTCGTTATAACCATTAGTTTGTTATAGCCAATGTCCATTTCTTCCCACTATTAGCAAGCAAGGGGAATTATGATTGCTTTGTTATATCCCGTTTTGTTGTAACGAGGTTTTACTGTACTAGAAAGGCGTAGTGGGATGAGGCTCCGACGAACAATGGGCTTAGAAAGGTCCCGGATGTACGCGGTGGCGTTGCGATCGTATACTGGCTCGAGGATCCGACCGGTTCCGAGCGTTCCCAAGGCTTTCGGCGCGGGCTTGGCTGGCGATTTGACCCTTTGGCGGTATGGCAGCGCGAAGTGGCTCCCGTTCTGAACTGATCTTTACCCCGTGTTTACCGTCGTTTGTGGCCAATGAAGTGTTATGCCGAATTAGTCTTTAATCGCGCGGCAAATGCAATGCGAGCTGCCCTGGCCGCCCACTTCATACAGCCTAGTCAACACGTGCTTTAGTGGCACCCTTTCGAGCCGTCGACACTGAGTGCGGCAGCCGTGAGCGCTCGATGAGCTCACTACTTCACGGCCACTCAAACCAGGACGTACGACGTCATGAAGGATGTTATTTTTTGCTTGTTTTTGTAAGTCGAATTTGCCTATAACTTTTAAAATAAAGCGAAATTGGAGAAAAGTTTCTTTAAATTACTACGTTCAGTGCGCTCAGGTTCGGTCCAAATTAAAAACCAGTCCAAAAGTTATTGCAGGGCCACTTTAACACTCCCAATGACGACAAACGAGCAAAAAACATGTCTGCAGCACGCTGCCGGCCAGCCTCTGCAACGCTCCAAAAGGTTAATTTTCCGTGTCCCAAGATGGTCGTCCGGCAGCCGCACTCACGGAGCGGGGAAGCGCAATTTAGCAATTGTTGTAGAGATCAGTAAACAAATATGGAATGCATACCCTCCTAGCATCCATCAGGTAGGGATAAGCATTCTTTGCAGTCTATATGCCCATCAATATCAACACATGTAGCCATTTGCAGGCAGTCGCATCCTTTCAAGATCAATCTGGCCTTCGTCAGGCACCAGCTTTCGCTCTCAGCACACAGCCACTGTTGGTGGGCTTCGAGGCTGCTCGCATCTTCACCCTCCACAGGCGGGGCAGCCCCGGTCTGTAAATGTAGAATATGAATATGGCAGGTATTATTTGATAACACTTTATGTTTTGGCCGTGTAGAGAAAATCTGCATTCCATTTTCTAACATATCTGTTATGAAATAACAAGGTCAGGTAGAACGGCTCGAGTTCGCTGACTGAAAGACAGAGGGCTTAGCCTGAACCAATATCCTAGCAGCCTTCGATATTGGTGTGGGGGGAGAGAAGGCTGAACCTCTAAAGATGTCTTCAAATGATTCTCTAATTGCTTAACTCCAAAGTTTCAGGCTGCTGCACTTTAACGTTCTGAACTTTTTCCAACATATATTTGCGCTGTCGCTAACCATGTTCCATTTGCCAATTTTTTACACGCCCCTTCTCCTCCAATCAGAACAGCACGAGAGTCCGCCGTGAACAGACTTGGCATCATTGTGTGTCATATATCCCCGATGATTGCCTTCCCCACTAAGATGCATTAAAGCCAAGGCTCGAGCACAAGCTCATAGCATCGCTAGATGGTCGCACTGCACGAACCCTCGTGCAGCCTGAGTATCTACTAGTACTGGTAAAAGCGAGCGAGTTGAAAATGAATACTTAAAATCGAAAGAATAAAACGCGAGGGACAAGCCCAGGACAACCACGTAAAGCCTGGTTCAAACAGTTGCGTTTGACCGCGTTGCGGCTGCGAGAAACCAGGACATCCCTGCTGCTTATATCGCGTGCCAAGATGATTCTTTGAATTGGAATCCACGCTTCATACGAAGCACAGATGTGCCGGTGACTCGTTTTCGGTTCTAAACGCAACGCAGACAAACACACTCAAACGCAAGTGTCGGAACCGACCTTTACGGTACAGGCTCACAGTAAAGCTGTGAGCCCGAACCGTCTCGCACGTCTAGCCTTCGCTTTAGTACATCTCAGGATGAGACGGAATGTATCATAATAGAACCGATGTGGTCTCACCATTCTGAGCAGAAGTGCGTGAGTAACCGATGATATTTTCGTGGTCGCTTGCACGTAAACAACAAAGGAGCTTGTACACAACGCCGGCATTCATCTGGCTTGAAAACAACTTGAGCGTTGGCTTGGCTTGGATGTCAGCTGCCCATTGTGCTTACTTGAACTTCACGAAATCCTCTAAATTGAGCAGGCTGCTTCTTGACTTCTGCTGTCGGCGCTTATGTCTGCAATTCGGCGATTTCCGAGTTCGACGATTCGGAAATCATGGGTGTACCACCGCAACACCCTCTTAACACGATTTCGGTAGCCGTAGGGTGTAAAAAGGATGTACGAAGGGTGTAGGCCTTTCCGTACACCCTTGAATATTCAAAAATCATGTAAAAATGGTGTAGGAAGGGTGTGAGCTCGGAAAAACACCCTTTTAACACGAACATGGGTGTTGAAATTTTTAGTGTGTGGGGCTTTACCGAAAGAGTCGTGAAAGGTTTGAAGGTCACTTCAAACCTTTCACGTTTCATGCGTTTCTCCCTGCTTGGTTTGTCCGAGAACGTGCACAGGGCCGTAAAAAAGGATAAATGGACGCCGTCGGATCACGATTGCTTGAGCGGAAAGCACTTAGGATTGAATTCAAGGATACAACATGAATGCGGGAAAACCGTCAAGTTGCACGGACCACCTGCGGAGTGCGTTCAGTGCGTCATCACGTTCAAACGGCCGCCTCATCGTTCGAGCTCTCGTCTGCTCAAACGTTTCTGGTGTCGTCTGCTCGTTCAAACGACAGCGGCCCGTAGACAAAACGTTGACTCGGTTTTTGCGATAAGAAGTGCTGACCTAAAAAGGCTTTTAAGTTTGAAGGTTGCTTCGGGTAAGTAGGCTCAGTGTAAACAGTAGGTATAAGATGTTGATAATTGTTACCAGTGACCATCACCGACATGTTATGCCTGAGTCACTCGGTCGAATTCTGCTTGCGATTTTCAATATCGACGTCGACATCTCAGCTACGGTTCAGGTTTTTGCAGCCCTAGCGACGTCATGATTGAAAATAACGAGCAGAACCTCACCATGCGAATCGGGCTTTAGCGTCCATTCTGCGGCGTCCACGCGGAATGAATCGCCACATGTTACACTATTTACGTCAAGTTTTGCGGTGTAACGAGCCTCGTTAATTTCGCTGAGGCCGCTCAAGTAGTCAGACATTGCCAGGAAGACGTAGAATCAACAATTTCAACGCAAGAAAGAGCCCGGGAACTCACACCGACGCCGACAACATCACATTCGAATGGTTTGTTAATGGGCGACGGCGACCTTCTTGCCCACACCCCCATCGCGCATGCGCGGCGTCGGTGGCGTCCGCTAGGGGCGCTCCGGTTTGTCTGTAAACATGAGTTGGTGTATAGAGACTTTTAGTAGATCGGTCCGATACCTCCGGTGCCCCCGAGTACGGTATGATGCATGTGCAATGGCAATCCGCAAAGGTGATAGCGGAGTATTGGGTATCGTTATCGGAGTCATTGGAACGATCTACTAAAACTCTCTATTAATAAATGTGTGATTTCGGTTCCGGTTGTGTTAGAAATAACGATTTTTCGGATTGGTTTCGGTCGGTTACGGTTTGCGTTTCGGACCGCTAACCGGTCCGTCCGAACTCGGACCGGTTCGGTCCAAGTTCGGTGCGACACCCTCCCTTTGTCGGGCCTCGTCAGCCCCCCGCTTGTCGACAACCGGACGCCGGCACCTGGGGACTCGTTTTTGGGGATCGCTTCCGTGGCGAAGACGGCGTCTTTGAAATATGGCAGCCGACTGCCTCCTCCCTTGGGTCCCATCTTGAAGATATTGGCGGGGTCTGCGGTGGACATCCTAGGACTGGCTGACGGGCGGCCCCGCTGACGTCGACGTTGCTGGCCATTCCCTGGGGCCCGGCTTCCAACGTCCCTGATCTGATGAGCGACCACGGAGACGACCTTACGCCGACTCTGTTGGACGGCCAGGTCACCGAAGCCATGGTGGAGCGTGGCCATGTGGCGTGGGCATCGGCGCCGCGGACCACCACGCGCGGCCCTCCGGACTAGCCTACGGCGACGACATCGAGGCAAGCGAACACCGGCTGCAGATCAGAGCCATGACGGAGCATCCCCCGCACGAACGTGAAGCGCAAATGAACAGTTGCACCGAGAGTTGCGTAGCGTGGTCTATTCATAGACGGACGCCCGGGAACGGGAAAGAACCCGAACCTTAAATATCTATTTCTCGTTCAAGAATCATCTTTGAGTTGCAATCGACTGTGCAGACGCATATTGTTCCTTTTCTGCCACTTCAAAAGTAAAGCACTCCACCTGACGTTCCAAATGCTGGCCCGCCCATCGAAGTGTGATTACTACTTTTTACTTCTGCTCCAGCAGGCAGTGATGATTTCTCTGAGAAACTAGAGTAACTAAATGGCGGAGCCAGGGTATCGCCTTTCTTTTTCTTTCTCCACCAAATCCTCATCGGCGGAGAAAAGTCCACATGCGACAAATAGGCCAGAAAGACATACCGAGAGGCGGCCTTTCTTAGCGCCGGGTTTGCAGGGCGGAACATACTTTTTCACTGCGTTCGCAAAACGTAAACCTTACACTAAAGTAGGACGAGCAGGTAGCTCCTTGAAAATTCGAACATTATGGGGGCCGAACATTATGGGGGCCGGGCGGGCGGGCGGGTGCGCGCGCGCGCAAGAACAGGCACACGCACACGCACACGCGCGCACGCACACACACATACGCACACACGCACACGCACACGCGCGCACGGACACACACACACGCACACACGCAAACCGCACGCACACCAAAGCGCTGTGGGGAAGTGGCCTTGGAAGCCACCGAGCTTTGGGCGGATCACGTTTTTTGGCTTTGTGTTAGAGTAATGTAGAATGGTGCCTCGTTGGTTGCTCCTTAGCTGCCCTACAACAAAGCTGTTGTAAGAAAATAAAACGCGCGCTTTTTGTTCTCGTGCTGTTTAGGGGCCACTAAAACGTCACCCAACCCTGCAGTAATCGGGACCTGATACGAATTATGTCCGGTGCGACACTTCGTACGAAACTACAACCTAATTTTTGGAGTATTCCGTTGCCTGTTCTTTTCTTTTTTTTTTAAATTCAATTTGAGTTGTTTTTTGTAACATCTTAAAGCATGGATGGTAGTCCTTGAGAAGCACTCTAGTGCATTTCGGCCGTCAAACAGAAGAATTTCTCCGACTCCGCGTCGCTATTTGCCCCCTCGTGCACGCCCAACGCAGGGCTCCCGGTCAGAAACTCGAAGGAATACCCAAATTGCATTTTCTGACATACTTCTATGGTTTACCTGACTCCGCTCTGCCACGGCGTCTTCTCTGTGCTGTTCCTAACAAAGAATCCGTCTTCGGTAACCCGCGGTATGTACAGTCGTGAGCGATATGAAGGTAAACAGCCCTCTTCTTGCTTTTGACGTCGTGCAAGTTTTGGAACAAGCTCTGTTCCAGAAGAGGGCTAGAACTCAAAGTTCAGACCCTTGGCCACGTACCATATGAGACGTTGAGTGTTTATATAGCTTTAGGGAGCCGTAAAACAGGCAAGAAACCAGGAAAGGTGTTCACCTTCATATTGCCGGCGGGTGTACACTGACCGGCTCTATGAGCTAGAACAGAAAAACAAGGACCAAGCAGAATATAGACCTTTTCACCCTCCGCCGCATGGGCGCTGCCATCTTGGAATCACGTGATGCGGCCGCCATTAGGTTGCTTCAACTTGTTGCTCCGCTCTCCCGTCCGCGCCTTGGCGGATGCGTTGAATGCGTGTTTTTCGTCGCGTTTCACCGCGTCTCTTACCTTACTCCGTAAAGTGTCGTCCGATACTTATACTTACTATGCAATTGCATTACATCATTATGCGTGCAACTTCTGTAGTTGATTTTGTAACACGTTTTGAATATTTTTTACCGTCGGCGTGCGGGATACGTGTGAAAACGTTTTATAGGAACAGGAATCAGCGTTAGCACTTGCGCACATTAAATACATATATGACTTGAAGAGAGCCTCGAGGGTTCAAATACCAATAACTTATGAGAACTGAAGTTTGGTTACTAATAAGGGCGGAACATTTGCAATAGGAAGCCCAGTGTTATTATATATATATATATATGAGTGCACATTGGTGTCAAGGAAGAAAACAAAACCACCCAGCGTAATTAGCCACGTGTTTTTCCTGAAAAAATGGTGTTTTGTAGTTCCAACAGATCGAAAACAGTTTCTTTTGATTACACTAGGGAACTATACAGGGCGCGGGAACAAACATTTAGTTTGAATAATTTTTTATGCTAGAAATAATGGTACCTTAACATTAGGCAACTTGTTTGTTCGCAAAATCACACCTATATCTGTTTTACGTTCTTAATCGCGTGTGTGATATAAGCATTCGCTTTATCGGTTTATTTATGAATTCCACGGAATTGTATATCGTGCTTGGTCCCATGTCCATAGTTTTCAGTTGCTTTAGTAATTTTTAATATAACCATGCAATTTCAATTAATTTATTTCAAGACAAACAATTTAACTCCCCGCGTAAGAAACTACCACAGACAGCTTGATAGTGCATATGATTCATAAAATGTGACGCCGAAAAGAATCCTTCTGCATGAAAATCACCCGAGTGCAGCCAATTGTCGACGGAGCATAGGGAGTTACTTTCAGTAGATGGCGACGTCAAAATGTGCAAAGAGCATCGTTTCAAATCAGTGAACAGCTTTCCACACAGGTCCATTGGGTGGCGCCTAGCGTTCTACTTCAGCCAAACTTATCGGAGATCATTTCTTTTGCGCTCTTCAATTTCATTCGGCAAATTTTACGGAAGATGAATATCAGACTTTATTTGAAGCCTGGCATTCACTTATCTTACCATTCTCATACCTTGAGAACGTCGTAAGCAAATGTCCATATGACGAAAAGTTTATTTCATAAGGCCAATATTTTGAAATGCTGTAAACGAGTACTTTAGTTAAAGAAATTTTCTAGTCAGCATAGGCTGGTCTATCAAAATATTTGTCGAGCGCCTAATTTTTTTAAATAAAACAGGCCGAGACAATATTACTTTTTTTATATTATCTACGTGATTATATAAAACTTGTCTAGTCATTATAAAAGACATTTCCAGTCTCGAAGTTAGAAAAGGTTGGTGTACGGAAACCAAACATCGAACAGTAAACTTGTCAGTTCATATGTACTTGGTGATTCAGCAGATTGTTAATCATGTTGTCGACCAGCTTTTTTACTAAGCACTCATGCAATATAGTCTGTTGCAATATAAGATGATCAGTTCAATATCTGACTTGAGCGCGAGCTATCTACTTCCGTACCGCTCGGTGCACGCACAGCCAAAGCACGGCGGCAGGCAACGAGCGCACGGTGCAGGCGAAGCTTGTCCTGCTCTTTATTTTTTTTTTTCTTCTTGAAATTAGTGCCCGCGGGTTCGGACGTGGACTATGGTACTCCTCCCTGTGCATCAGCGCAGTTGTTTCACCGCCGAACCTGGCCGAAATTAATGATGGACGGAATCAGACGCATATAGTGTTCGTAAAAAAAGATCGCAATTTAGGCTCGAAACCACTTCGTGGTTTGCCAAGTGGCTCAATACTATTGTTTCATTCGATGTGTGCTACTAGAAAGAAATTCATATCGCAAAATTAATCGAAAGGGGCATGAAACAGCATCACAATCGTGTGTACGTTGAAACCGAAACCGACCGAATTGAAGCAACCTAATGGCGCCGAGTGCGCCAGCGCCCTCTACCCGCCGGTCAGGCAACTACTGAAATGAAAAGGTCTATAGAAAATGCATCCGCGACTCTACCACGCGTGTGTCGGAGGGTGGGGAGGTATGGCGCACGGGAAGGGTTTGTACAAATCTAAAAACCACGACTACACCTCTGACACTTCGCTTTCTGTCCCTTAGACTGCGTGGTCTGTACTGCCCAGCAGCCGCTCGCACACTCCAGCTCATGTGGCAGTCCACATAACGCTCACGGACTCTGCGTGTTGTAAAAAAGGACACACTCGAACCTTCAGGACATACAGGATCGCGCCGGAAAAATACAAATGCGAATTTATATATCGAAATGGCTGGCTCGCAATTGTCAACACAGTCACCTGCACGGCATGAGAATGCAGTCAATTGTCTCGACGTTTCTCTCTGCACCTTATAAAGCTGCTTATACCAACAAAGTCATGTTGATCGACAAAAAAAACACCACAGCACGGTTCGTCCGCTGACTGCAGCTGAGTATTCCTAAGGTTAATACGTACAAAAGAATTCTGCGTAAAATACGCATGTGCAAGCGAGAAAGCGAAAGAAGATAGAGTGGAAAAAGCCCTGCAATAAAAATCAATCATATTTAATGGACAAGTGCACGAAAATTTCCCTTTGTGCCTTTGGTAGTGTATAAGAATGACACCGCCTACAGGATGGTTCTCCTTATTACTTGATCGAAGGCTGCGGAATCTTGCCCTAGTTCGTTCCAAGTTTGTACTTCTTCCCCTCATTTTTTCGGTTAGTTCAGACGCAGGTGCAGCCATAAAAGCGAGGGACATTTCTACTGCCCCTTCTTTGACTGGGGAGGAAGCTCTATTCGCATTCGGCTGCAAAGAATAATCGGCCCGTTTGCTATGACCGGGTTTTATGGCCTCTCTCGAGTAATGTGGGTGAATATCTGCTTTCCAATGTTACCTGACGTGCGCGTCTGAGTGTGCGAATAGGCGAGGAATTGGAGCCGCGAGTGGCTGATTATGACGTAGTAGGGCGTGGGCTCCCTCTACATAAATCGGCGGTCCGATCTTGTCTTCTCTCGAAGCTCGAAGATTATGGTCTATATCACATTATATCTCACAGCAGCCGTTGCTATCCTTCAATGGATTCAATCAAGCAGTGTCAAAAATGCCTTGCCAGGCCACTCGTTTTTTTTTTTTTTTTTTGCTAGTAGCGGGTATTTACGTTCAGTAAAATTCGCAGAATCGGAGAGTGTCGATGTTTTGACTTGTTTTTCTATATATATTTTATATTTACCTAAAGAATACGATAATTTTACGAATAATAAAAATGTTGTAAAAATAAACTTTCTTCCAAATTACTTTTAAGCACCTTGTTAATTTAAGCACCCAGCTGACTAGTATCTGAACCGATACTTTAATCACATTTTTACTTCAATAAGTCTTCAAGTCTAAACAGACTCACAGTGCTTTTATATGAAGCTAAATAAAGAAGGTAGCAAACAAGGTAACACCAGGCACAAAGCGCTAAACATAAGAATCAAAACATCCTTAATTTGAGTTTCCTCGGCTAGTAAGCTACGAAACTAAACTTTATATACTCCACACATCCCTCCCCAATCTCAGTTTTCGTTAAACTCTTTTTAAAAATGTGGTTAATGACTAGAGCACATCTTATGTCGCGTGCCTTCAACCTGTCCACCGGAAGACCATTAACAACTCCAAAGACAAATTAAGGCAACTTATTCATTAATCTAAAAACCCGCATTCTGACAGACGATGGAACCACCGTCGGTGGCTTCAATTTATAAGAGGGAAGGCCGGCCTCGCGGGAAATAGGATATTGTAATTTTATAATGCGCCTTGTTATTTACAAAAGTAGCGTGGCATATGTGAGAAAAACAAAAACAAAAAAAACAACAACATGATAATTGCATATTTCTTATATCGAGCAAATGGAGGTCTTCGAAATTGTATCCAGTTGCAATAATGCATTTCCGACTGCTACAGATTTGTTCTGACTCGGTTAATACAAACAATTATGTAGGCGATTAAAACAATCGACGCAAGTTTCACTGAAAGCCAGATATTAGGATCAATGAATGAGCGTAGAAAGAAAGTATAATCACAAAGCCACGCAGAAAGTCAGTTTAGAAGAGATATGAAAACCCAGTTAAACAAATGTATTAAGGTTTATATAAACAACAAATCATATCAGCTAGAACAAACTTAGCAAAATAGAAAGCATACAAAAAGGCACTTGGCTCATCGCATAGACTTTCTTGATTGAAAAAGGTTTAGTGTGTTGTAATTAATGAAGCTGAAATAATAAATAGTAAGCTATTATTTGTTTCTTTCGATCGCCCCTTCTAAACCCTATACTCATTCAAATGCGTCAAAGAACAGAATCCAGTAACCTGAGCTCATTAGTGCTATGAATAACTATTTGCGATTTTGCGAAACTGTAAGATGAATAAAATATATAATACGCAGTTGCACATTATGAACTCTTTGATCACATTAATTTCAAATATATTTTAATAAAAAAAACTTGTGTTTTTCCGTCATAGATTGGTTGACTGATGTACGTCCACTGAGAGGTCATGATGAAACTGGGACTTTCAAATATTTCTGGATTTTGGTTTTCAGAACGTAAAAGGACTAGATGTATGCCAGGCAACTTTACTTTCGGCAAATATGCTAAAAAATACACACCGAAGGAACGCAAATAAATTCAGAGGTTTGTGATTGTTTTTTGTGTGTATACTACACGGTTAGCAAGTCCCGTGTATTTGGCGAGTATTTGGGGTGAAAAACACGCTATTTACATAAATTACCAAAATTTTTTGCACGATCAGTAATGGATAATTCGTTCAGAAATCGTGCGAGGTTGTAAAAAACGTGTTTTGGTTCGGTCATACACGCATAACCGTGTAGCCGACCTCGATAACACGCATCGCCCCCGGCGACGACCGCGGCATTGCCGGCTGTCGAAGCACCGGAATGCTTGGGGACACACCTAGAAAGGACCGTCGAGACAAATGCCGCGGAAAGAAACATGTCTCGGAGACAGATATGCACCAAAAGCAATTGCGCCATGTCGCAGGACGTTGGCGTAACCCGCGCTTACCGTGCTTGCCGCCATTTTCTGGTCGATGGCAATGCGGCTTCCCTCATGTCGCCTATGTTTGCATTTAGCTGGGGTCTTAATAATAGTTTCTTACACACCACAAATAAAGTCATGGGTCTAATTATTCGTTCCAAACAGTTAAAATAGATATAAAAAGCGTGTCCTCGATGTGAACACGTGACATTGCACTTGGTTTCGTTTTTGCTTCAACTGCAAGCGATCTGGCCACGCCGCAAGCGCAACGCCGATGTACGCTGGAAGCAACAGCCGGTTGGCATTCGTTGTTTTTGTTTGACCGGAGAAAATCTGGCAAGTATGGCAAGTACGCATGGCGCCGCTATTGTTTTGGTTTGACGGGACGCGAGAAGCTTCGCATAGCGCTTCGCAGTTTGCGTGCACATAGTGAAGACGTGACCGGAGAAGTGCCCCTGTGATGTTCCCGGAAGACGGAAAGTACCATTCGTAATCGTCGTGTGTGCTTTGAAAGCGAAGGGAGTCACAGGGTCCACGATTGCGCAACCACAAGCCAAGGTTCGCGACGGCGCGGCGTTGACTTCGGCGATCTCGTTCTGGTTTGGTGCAACAGGGCGATGCGAAAAAGAGCTGAAACGTTCGTCGTGTGTGGTGCGGTGTTTTGTATTCCGGGTCTGTTTGAACCGCGCTTTTAACACGGAGCGAAAATTGTTTCTTGCGGAGTGGAGGTTCAACGGGTACAGTCCCGTCGTCGTCAGCTGGTCAGGTCCAGCTGGTCCGGGAGGACGCAGCGAGCGGTTTTAAAAGTAAATCTTCCTTCGTTCCGTTTCAAACTGTGAAGATATCCCGACACATACCGTGAGTAAGAAGCAGCGGGCGTTTTCAACAAAATTACGTCGTTTTATTTAAATAATGAACTCCGGATTGTTGTCTTAAATCTGCCGTTTTTATGCTTCGTGTTGGACTGCGTTTGCACTGCGACGTACACCGCTCGAGTAGATGATTCGGTCCTGCAACGAGTTTGTTGCGCCAATCATGCGGCGTGAATAAATTAGGGCAAGGTTTCCTACCTGCCCACAGATGGATGTACTGAGACCATTTTTTACGTAGTGAACGTAGTGCTTTTTCTTTATTTTGGGAAGAGGCGTTGGTGCATTTATTATGGTACAATCACTTGAGAGTTGAGAAATTGGAGAGCGAGCAACCTTTCCCAACTTTGTCTCTTTCTCTCTTTTACTGCCCTGTTTCAGTTTCAGTAGGCATAATTACTAGCAGGTACAAACTGCTCTAAAGCAGTTAAAAAACGGGAAGCTTAGGACGGTGCGGACTCCGTGTTTCGCGCTTTTCCCAAGGTGACGGGGTAAATGCTTTTGTGAGGTATGCCGAATATGCAAGCGATTTTGTTATGCTCGTCGTTTGCGTCTCTCCAGCAAAACGAATAAAAGGATCTACTACAAAGGCGCAATCACAAGCCAAGATTTACGATAGCAGTGCGTTTGCTTCGGTGATCCCTGTAGCTGTATTTCATCCTGCTCTCTGCAACGCCGTGTCATGACGAAGAGCTGGAACGGTAACGGTTTGTGCTGGCCTCCCGGTTGACAGAAGCCCTCATCGGCACCGAGTGAGCTTGGGCTGTTGATGCTCAAGCCTTTCATCCGCGGCTTGTCGCCAGCTCATCCTTCTGCTCAGCGGTGAGGAAGGGCAAGAGTAACTTCGGAAGTGAATGTAAATCCTCGTTCATTCAGTTATCCGGTATCAAAGTGTGGAAGATGTCCAACGTGTACTGAGGGCGGGAACTACGAGCGTTTTGCCTTGCTCTTATAATCGAAACCACACCAACGAGATAACTGCCTTGCGTACTCCAAAATGACGGAAGCAATAAGTTTCAACAGGTCGAGTACGTCACCGGGGATGTAGGCGAGACGGCGCATACTGTTTAAACACTTGCAGTATCCACGAGTGGTACCAGGAAAGCGACGTCAACAGAGAAGGAGCTCGCGATTCAGCATAATGCAGTGCTACGGGCCCGTGCACCTTCAAAGTTCGGGGTGGTGGCAGTATAAAAAAGAAGACGTATCAGCGCCTCACACCAGTGTTTACGAATAACACCGGTCACAAACTCCCGAGCCCCACCGCTCCACTCGACACCGACACGACATACGACAACAAACTGCATCAAAACGCCCCTAAAGTGAAGGCGTCTGCTCCCGTACTGCAACTAGCGGAAGTGAAGTGTTGGGCGGATGTCCTTCACAAAAATATATAAAAAATGCTTTGCGGAAGGATCATTTTCATTTATTATTGTATACGTAATGACAAAATCCCAATAATTTGTTTTCCTATCTGATTCAAGCTAGTCGGAATGCTCATAACACTGGTCAAGCAAGAAAATAACAAAAATTTGAACTTTTGCATGACCGGTTTAAGATTTATTGTTAACGTATCGTTATTAATTGCAACGGACTAACATTATAGATTTTGCCTCCATATTTCTTAAATGCAAACAGTTCTAACACACGGCTGTCCATTGCCCCGTGTTTTGTGTATTCTTCTATAAATCTGTAATGGTCAGCGACCAAAAAGCTCACCCGCACATGTCAAGCTTATATGCGCCGCGGGGAGAAATGGATATCGAGTAGGAAGTGTCGGGCGTAGTGTCGTTGTTGTGTTTGTGTACATGTCGGTGCTTTGTAGCATGTGGTACTGGTTTGCCTGCGTTGTATGTAGGGTTGCTCTCTAGTCGTGGTCGTTCGCAGTGTTAACAGACTTGTCTTTTTTTTAAATACAAGCTGCTAGAAATCTCGATAGGTGGCGCAAGTTACCGCCCGATTTTAAATAGTTTGCTCAAGTTATTTATCCATGTGAGTTCGGCATTCGTTTTTTTGTCCAGCCGCTCGTTGAAGCTACCGACGCCGCCGACTGCCGACGACGCACGTACAGTACGTACCTTTGCACGTAGGTACGTCCGCCGCTTGGAGTCTTTACTGTGTATAAAAGACATCGAACGAGAACTAACGCGCCCTGTGTGCTTTCAATTCGGGTGGAAGGCGCGCGGCTCGCTGGGCTCGTCTCTCGCCTGTTCTCGGCCGCTGGCCGCCATGTTTCATAAGGAACACGCTCGAAACGGTTTTGCGGAAGGCAGACACGGTGTAGCGTGTTAAGTTTACACAGCACATCATGTGTAGACGAAAAACACAGATAACCTCGTGTAGAACGAACACGTTTCGACGTGTCCGCTATGGGACAACGGTTTACACGTCTGGGCGTGTTATTTCTGCTAACAGTGTAGTATATATTTGCTTCGATGTATGCGTAGTTCTAAATTATTACAGTGGAGGTGGGGCATTAACGTAAGCTTACTTACACTATAAAAATATTGCAAGCTTTGCCACTGAAAGGCACAAAAAAGTCTAGTCTTAAAAAGTTAAAAGACATCCATTAATTTTAGTAAATATACTAAAACCTCGGCCAAACCGCGAAATTCTAAAAAGGGAACATTGTGTTATTTGCTACTTCAAAAAAGGCAACAGCGAATACGTTTGCGATTACTCAGCACTAAGACCCTCACCCAACTATGATTATTTATGTTCATGAGTAGGTGTACGAGAAAGGGAGCACGGCATTGTACAATGTGCATATGAGAAGTGATTTATAACTCCTTAATCGACGACCGGCATAGTCTACTTTGCCGACGATTGACTCTTCCACTTTGCTGTTTTGGGGTATTCCCCACACCAAAGGTTTAGCAATGATTCATGCCCATCAGTTTCTTTTTTTTTTTTTTTTTTGTTGCTGCTGTGAATATTCGTGAATCTCCCAATTTTCATATCTTTTTTTATGGTTTTATTTTTCACCAAGATTACAACAATAAGTATATGTCTTACATCGCAGTTTCAACGTAAAAAGGGCCTGGCGGCGTTTCTAAAGCTCGTAATTTCTTCTCAATTTGGATTTATTTTTTAATGCCTTTTCTCTTTCCCTCTGTTCCTTTCTCGCTCTCTCTTACATATGTTGCATTCTAGATGAACCGATTGCAGCAATTAATTTGCTTGCCATTATTTCTAGCAGTGTGTCGAACCGAAAAAAATACGGGTTCGGTTACGGTTCAGGTTCAGGTAAATTTATTTTGTTCCGGTTCAGTTCCGGTTCGATTAATTTGATCCGCGAACCGGTTCGCGAACCGGTTCGGGGCGCTGAACCGGTTCGCGAACCGGTTCGGAAATTATAAATTACAAATTGCAACATCAAAATAAATTACAAATAAAACATCTGAAATCAGCACATACGAAACGGGATACATCGTAGTGTAAGGCTCAGGGATTTCTACCAGGGATGGTTTCTTTATGTGCACTCAAAGGTTACCTCACCGACGTTTACGCATTCGGACTTCATCTAATTGGATCCGACGCAGTAGCTGTAAAATCCGGGACCTCCTTACAAACCCCCTTACAAGTAGAACTCGCTAACTATCCCGCCACCTCGGCGTCTAAGCAATTGAAGGAACAGTGGGGAGAAAATACAGCTTTCTTTATTTGAACTAGCCTTCGGTAACTCAAATTAGACCCTTAAAGAAGTTTTCATTAAACAAGATACGGAATATGAAAAACACTTCACCGAACGCAACGCCAGAAGGACGTAATAGGATAAATATTAAAATAGACGAGTTCGCTGTCTCACAAATATGTTAGCTTCTAAGTGCCTATAACGAAACCGGATGCATTATTATCAAACTCCACAGCCTTTTCTTTTCTTATTCCGATGGAAGCAAGCTTCAAGAACTCGCGCGTTCTAGAAACGTGTTATGAAATGAGCACACAGCAGCATTTAGGATTTACGAGATTGTAAAAAAATGAAATCCCGTAACGCGATTTTCTTTTTTTTCTTTTTTTTCTTTTTTTTGCACAGCCTTTTAATTTTCTTTCTTCCGTGCAAGCCGCGACGAGCGCAATACTAGTTCCTATGTCAAGATTCATGAATGCAGCGTTTGTCAAGATTCATGGATGTAGCGTTTATATTCCTAAGACTGAGTGGAGAAGAAAAATATGTAAGCGAGGTGTGCGTCAGTTGACGGCGCTTAAAAAACAAATGGCATTGATAGCACATTCATTGTCAACAGCGCGTGGCCGAACCGTTTTGACATGAGCCGGTAACCGTTATTTTCTTTCTGGTTCAGTTCCGGTTCGGGTTCATCGCGATAACAATATAACGGTTCGGGTTCGGGTTCAGTTCCGGAAAAAATGCCGGTTCGGTTCCGGTTTTCGGTTCGGTTCGGTTCCGGTTCTACACCCTGATTTCTAGTTATATGCACCATGTTCAAAGAAAAGAAGCTCGTTTTGCTTACTTTTTTACATAAAAAATTTAATCCTAAGACTACCGATCCTGTGAGATCCGGATGTTCAGTCAAGCAGTTCGCCGATCTAGAATAATTCAGAAAAATATTTTAAATAAGCAGCTTTTCGCTGAATGAGCAATACTGATAGTTATAATCACTGACAAGACGAAAATGACAGGATTAGGGCTTGGTTTTTTTTCGCCTCCACAGCAAGTTTCCTACCTTCGACACTGGTTCGGCGTTTCATGCACCTCAAATGCGCGCGCGCAATCAAAGCAGAAAGGAAGACAACAAGCGCGTGTGGAAGGACTGGCGTTCGAAATTCACTCCCTGTCGGTCTAAATCTCTAAGTAAGTATATATAGTGAACTGTAGCGGGTAGCTACAGCGAATAATATGTTGGAGAATGTGCAGACACTCACCAGAGCTCGGCTCTACGTGTACGTGTCGTCCTTAATTTCGGTCTCCGTATAAAACGTGTACTTTTACTTAGTCAGATGACTACAGCATTGGTGACCTGTGCGTGATACAACCACTGCCGTAAGTTGTCAAGTAACATGCAGGCTAATGGTGAGCCGACTGCACAGCTTGGGGCTTTCTTCCTTAAACTTCCACCCGTTTGGACAGCCGACCCCGCCATGTGGTTTGTACATGTCGAGCCCCTTTTCGCTGCATGACGCATATCATCCCAAACATTGAAGTATCGTCACGCCTTCAGTGCCCTCAGTTCCACTGAAGCTGCCGAAGTTAGAGACATAATCATGACGCCTCTCCCTGACGCGCCATATGGTAAGTTCAAGCACAAGATTATCAAGCGTATGACGGCCACAGAACAGCGCCGTTTTCGACAACTCCTCGTTGAGAAAGACCTTGGAGACCGCAAGCCGTGTCAACTACTTTGACGCATGAGACAGTGGATAGGGAGTGCAAACAGCGTTGAAGACGCAACACCCTTCGAATGTTGCTTCTTCAACGCTTCTCATAAAACTTCTGCATGATCTTTACCACCTCAATTAGTGTCACTTTGAATGCAATGACCGAATATGTAGACAAGATTCTTGAGAATGCATCATGTACATTCGAAAGGTCGACTGTGGCCACTACGGTAGTGACAAGCCAAGATGCGTAGCTGCGTCGACTTAAATCGGAAGTTGTCAGACTAACTGAGTTCTTTAGAGAGCATTTACAGCCGGCAGGCTCGTATCGCATAATTCACAGGTCTCCATCAAGGCGTCGCAGCTGGTCTACATACAGACGACGCTCCCGAGACCACGGCGACACAAGGTGCTGGTACCACGCTTGATTCGGTTTACGATCTCGCAGCTTATGGTACCTTTGTCTTTCGCAGGAAACTCCCTACCTAACAAATGAAGGCGTCCAGTAGAGTTGCGACATGTCCAGACCGTCTCACGTTATTTTTTTCTCATGGACCGTGAAACTTTACTGAAATTTTCAATTGACGCTAGGGCCGAAGTCTGTGTGGTCTCTACAAACAGCAAATGCGTAAAACAAACCATTAACACTAATTCCCTCCAAGCGGCAAATTGAGCTGCCAATCTCACAACGATATATAGCGCGAAACAACAAGGAAGGAAGGACGAGTAGTTTCGCGCTATATATCCTCATGATGGACAGCTAATTAGCCCGCCAGATTATCTTATTTCGCATTAGGAGAACGTCTAGCAACGTTAGAGCAGGGACTACGCCTTATTTTTGGATGGGTGTTCATAGTTGCTAAAGTCAGACACGCCATTATCGGAGTGGGTGTTTAATATCACTTTCATCTTCTTATCGACATGCGTCAACGGGGTCTAATCGACTGCAACATTCACCTCACTGTCTGCAGCGTTCCCATTCAACATGCGATCGTCGTTACGATGCTCCTCCACTCTAAACCAATATTAACGTTTAAAAAACTTCGTTACGCAATTGCGAGTTTCACACAGCCTTGCAACACCGAATGCCTGACCAAGCATGCTCTCTTTCATAACTTCCGTACCACCAAATCTCCTGCGTACGCACGCCCTCGGCGACTGCCTCTAGAAAAGCTTTCCGTAGCAAAATGAAAGTTCGAACACATGGTCGACCTCGGTCCGGTTCGTCCATATTCCAGCATTTGGGCCTCTCCACTCCATACGGTGCTCAAAAATAACGGTGACTACATTAAGCTCCACAATAACACAACTATTCTGCTGATCAGCACCCAACCCCACATCTGCAAGGTTTCACAACCTGCCGCCAAGGAATGAAAGCATTTTAAAAATTGTTCATTATTATGCTGCCAAAAACTGCCATCATCATTCCTTTCGGTTGTTTTGAATTTGTTATCATGCACCTTAGACTCTCCAACGCGGCTCAAACATTCCAACGCTTCATCGACCATGTCCTCTTGGGTTTCGACTTTTGTTTTGCCCACTTAGATGATACCCTAGCGGTCAGTGCATCAGACAAAGAACACCAACTGCATCTATATCAGCTTTTCGAACGTCTTGACGCTCACGATATTGTCGTGTACGCCAGCAAATGAGAATTAGGAGTTAAAGAGCTAGACTTCCTAGGATATGATGTAGACCAGGTTGGTGTTACGACTCTCTCATCGAAGGTGAGCGCCATCATAGATTTTCCGCAGCCTACGAACGTACGTAACTTATAGGAATTTTTGGGCCTGCTGAAAATTGATACACGTTTTGTTGCCCACTGATTCCACCAGCTGCAACAAAAAATGACCTTCCTGTTGGTCAACGAAGCGCATCATCAGCTATTTATTGGTCCTACCCTTACAGAAATGTCATATCTGGACTTATATTAAAAAATACAGATATGGATATATAAGGAATTGGGCAGATATGGCCAGATATGCACCATCAGGCCTTATCTGGATGCATATAGCCATATCTGCCCAATTCCTTATATACCCATACCTGCCCAATTCCTTATATATCCATATCTGCCCAATTCCTTATATATCCATATCTGCCCAATTCCTTATATACCATATATAGACTGCTTTATATGATCCCGTGTTTGGGTCTGGTAGATAGGGTACCCACCCCATATAAAGCAATTTTCATGTGATGCTCCTTCTGGCATCACATGAAAATTATTGCCATGGGACAGTTACCATACTTTCCAGGTCCAGACATGGGATCATATAACGCATTTTTATGAGTATCCACAAAATATACATCGTACTGCTATCCCACACTGCCCCAAACGTGTGTTCACGTAGATATATCTACAGAATAGTCCACCGACCAATCTTTATTGGCCTGGTTTGGTATTTGTCATTCCAACAAATATGGATGCTACAAAGATAGAATGTAGGCGATCGCTAGTTAGAAAACATTGTAACATATCATTCGACGTCGGAAAGTCACAGCCCTTTGGCGGGATTGGTTGTCGAGAGAGCAGACCGAGAGTATGGTTTGCAAAAGAAGTTTTATACAAGAAAGCGTGAAACCTCTAAACAAGCACTTCCCTGTTCAAAAAAAAAAATTATAAGGAACAAAACTGTAATATCACACAGACAACCGTTAAAATAAACTAAAAATGTATCAGCACACAGACACCTATTAAAATAAAACAAACGGAAGGCAACAATTAAGCTGTAAACTGTACGGAAGTTCCAAAGTCGTTGATTCTTACTCACAGAGTCACAGTCCTGATTCAACTCTCCGGTCGAGCACAGCAGTTTTGACAAGGGCTTGCTTGCTAGACTCGTCGTTGAAGTCCTTCCTTGCACCGTGTGATGTTCAAAGCCCCCAGTCGCTCCTCGCTGGCCTTGTTTTTCCGTTCGGTCGTCAAATATTCCCGTGTGATTAACACATCACACACGCACACAGACACCGTTGTTCGCGTCGGAAGCTATACAAGATGAAAAGGTCGTTACTGCTCCTTGAACACGACGAGGTCATCACTGTTTCCCGGACTAGGAAATGACGAGGGCATCATATTTTTAACTAAAATCTCATAAAAATAAAAAAATAAAATAATGTACAGATAAGAAACAAAAAGAAAAGGACTAAACCATGAAAAAAAATGAAATAATGAACACAGAAGTAAAAAGAATAAAAACACGAAGGACTTACACAGACAGCTACATTTGTTCAGTTAACAACGACGTTTAATTCTGAGAAAAAATATTCTTGCTGCACTAAGGATCACCAATATGGTGTGTAAACTAGGCCACCTTGAGCAAAGCAGGAATATTTGTGATCATAATCAAATGTCATTGCGAACTCAGAAAGTGTGGCTGCCTGCGTAAGTCCTTCGTATTACTATTCTTCTGACTTCCGTGTTCATTATTGTGGCTGTTTGGGACCAGGCGGAACTTCGTGGCGCTTTTTCCATTCTGACCTTACTTCCGACAGCTTCGTACCCATAGAAAAACCCACTTGCTTCTCTACATAATCCCACTCCTTCTGAAAAAAAAAATTTGTGTGTATGCTTGTACAGTCGGAAGTTAGCTTGCCCCAGTGGGCATCTGCTGTCTCAGCTGTAGAGTAATTTAGCCAGCGCGGTACAACCGCTAGCCTGGGGTCTTTAACGCGCACCACGCAGTAGTGATACACAACCGCACGCCGGTACGATGTTCATCAGATCGAAACGGGCAGGGGCGGGGATCTACTCCTTCTCCTTGCTTCCCTTGAGGCACTGACAAATAAAAATCAAAGGTTGGTCAATTATGTTAACGCAATATACTTCAAAGACGTAGCATGAGTGCTGGCAAGATATTTGCTGCCTTCAATGTAGATAAGCTTGTAAATTTACATGCTAAATAACAAGTAACTTAAAAGCTGAAATATATTTCGATGCAAAAACAAAAAAGAAGACTAGCTCTGCAAATATAGCGCTATCTAGTACACCATAATCGAGTAGAATCAGATTACAGCGTCCCCCTTATAAAGACTCGAGCAAAACAAGTATAGACTCTGCCGTGCCACTACAACAGAAACATTGGTATTCTGATCTCGTGGAGACCAGAGTTCGGAAAAAAAGTGTTTCTGGCGGTGTGAAATTCGTTACACGTGCGTTGGATCATACGAAACACGTGTACAGCAAATGATCTTTAGAGCTCGAGATTTCGCGAGGAATAAATGCCAGCGTCAAGAATTATTTCGCAGGCACAAATTTTTGCGATCGGAAGTGGTATGCTCTGGATTAATCACCATGGGGTAAATTCATCGCGGCACCAATTTTTGGCATTTTTTTTTTCTGGGTACGAACTGCGAAAATGAAGGCGTCTGCAGACGACTGGGGCGGCGAAAGCTACGAACTTGCTCGATCAATTAATCGCTGTTTTTGTCGGGTCCAGCTCTCAGCACGCAAGTACGGAGAGTGGCGTCGGCGATGGAGGGGCACCGCGCTCTTCCAAACATTGTAGCTTACCAGTAAACAATACGGCGGAGGGAGGAAATCAACCCCCACCCTCCTCTTCCGCCTTTGCCGCCCCCCCCCCCCCTCCCCCACCTTTCAATCCGTCTCCCAAAGAGTTCCGCCGCAACTGATTGACCTTAAGCGAGCAGACAGCCTCTGCATCGGGGAAAAAAAGAAAAACAGCCTCGCATAACACCATTCGCGCACAATTAGTAATACTGGTAAAAGCAAGCGATCTGCAGACAATAACAAGCCTTTTGAACGCAGGAAATAATCTAGCCCCAAACGAACAAAACACGAACTTACTTCGATCCCGTTCCATGATCTTGGCTGTTGAGCAGATTTGACGTAGTTCCACGTCCCACAGTCGCTTCCGTCTTTGTCGGACACGTTTGAAACTAAGGCAAACTCCACGCATTAGCACTAATCGGGTAATTGGACCGTTAGCCGGCCGTCAACACAGGCATTCAAACGCACACGGCCGGCAAAACGTACGAAACATAGGCCGTTGCTTCGATAAGATTGGATTCGTATCTTCAATACGTTTGAAAGAAAACGATCAGCAAACCGCATTATAAAACTCATTAAATAGACACCAATAATAAATTATTGCGCACATCAATTTCGCTACAATATTATGAATAAGTCCTGAACATGTTGCAAAATAATAAATACGAAACTAAGCCTGCAATGGTGAAGACCGTGAACAACAATTTAGCCGACATTTAACCTTCTAAAAAAAGAGCGAAGGTCATCCGGGCGGCGGTGGCGTAGAGTGTTAACGCTCTGGTTTGCTGAGCTTGTGGTCGTTGGTTCGAACTGCGGTAAGCGGTATTTGTTTTCTTACATTTTGTTTTTGTTTTTTTTATTTTGAATGTTTTTTTTTCACCTTTTTGTATTCGTTTTTATTCCTTTAAATATTTTTTCTCACTTTTTGTATTCGTTTTTATTTCGTAATTTTTTTTTGTCACCTTTTTGTTTTATTTTGTATTATTTTGTATTATTTTGTATTATTTTGTATTATTTTGTATTATTTTGTATTATTTTGTATTATTTTGTTTTATTTTGTTTTATTTTGTTTGATTTTGTTTTATTTTGTTTTATTTTGTTTGATTTTGTTTGATTTTGTTTGATTTTGTTTGATTTTGATTGATTTTGATTTGATTTTGTTTTATTTTGTATTGTTTTGTATTATTTCGCATTATTTCGTATTATTTCGTATTATTTTAAATATTTTTTCTCACCTCTTTGTATTAGTTTTTATTTTAAATATTTTTCTCATCTTTTTGTATTACTTTTTATTATTTTAAATATTTTTCTCTCACCTTTTTTAATTCGTTTTTATTATTTTAAAAGTTTTCTCACTTCGTGTATTAGTTTTTATTATTTTAAATATTTTCTATGTTTATGCTGTCGTCGGCACCGTTCTTCAGGGTAACAATCACGCAGAAGGTGAAAATAAAAAGTGCGAGCCCACATTTGAATTGATGCAATTCAGAAACCCTGGCCCTCTTTTTTGCCGGGATGATTCGCTCCCTCCGTGCTAGTAGGTGGGTCAGTGTAGTAGGCAAACAGCGCAAGTCCTTTCAACGAAGAAATAAAATTAATAAGATTGGGTACATTTAGAGCAAAATGGGAAAATGTAAGTGGTAAAACTGCCGCAGTGATGAAGCCAAAGTTTGTCATGGAAGCGGTCATCTTCACCCACTATTGAAACAAAAATACTGACATTTTAAGGCAGTAATTTAGTTGAGCTCATAGCTCATAAGCACATCTCTTAATTTTCTGACTTGCGGAAAGTAGTATTTAATTTTGTCCTGGTAGATCAGCGCTATCCCTCGCGTGCCGCCAGGTCTTACTTATACAGGTTGCGCTCCGCAGTTTTACTTATTGTATAGGCCTAAACACTTTTTTATTCCTGAAATTCAAGTACAGCGCGGATAATTAAACTAGCTTTCAGAAATGCGATCGTTCGGCATTGTGACACTTATTTTTCGTAGTGTCATTCACAAACCCAGCAGTGTGTACATCCACAACGCATTGGTGTTTTTTGCTTTTTTGAGTAAAGAAAAAAAGTTTTTATATTCGCGTTCCTCTGGTACGGTACGTCGTATAACATAAGCTATTAAAGAGACAGATATCGTTTGGCTATGTGAACATTTAAAATATTTCTCTTAGGTGATCGTAACTACCACAGAAAACAGTCGATTCCTGCCTGAAATAGCATATTTTCACACTAGATTAAAATCACCAATAAAATGATCTCTCAGGAGATTTATGTACCTCTCGTAGCGTCATAAGCAATAAACACATCTCTTACTTTTCTAGTTTCTGGAAAGTAATGTTTATTATTGTTTTTGTAGCTCAAAGCGCGTGCTCAATCATGCCACGTCTTTTTTCTTTTTTCATTCGAGGCTCCGCTATACCGTTTTTATTTTTTTATCAGAGCCAAACACGTGCGTATAACGCCAGACCTTAAGTATAGTACATCAAATTAAACTAACTTCCTGAAAAAAGTATCGTTCGGCGTTGTAAAATTTAATTTTCGTGGCGTAAGGGGTCAGATTCTCAAATCCTGGACTGGAAATATTCCTCACGGTATTGTTTTTTTTTTGTTGTTTTTTTCGCGTTTTCGCGATAAAACACGTGAGCCTTTTCAAATACGCCAGCGTCTGCAGTTATTTACGAAAGATTGATCAACGCAAACATTTCCACTCGCTACATATGAATCGCCGCAGTTCGTCAGAATCTCAATGACGTGACTGCATAGTTTTCTAAAAAAGGCAAAAAAAAAAAAAAAATAGAACGATGCCGGTTAGTAAACGGAAGTTCCCGGGGCTCGCCAGCCCGCGAACAGCAAAGCGCCGATGCCGGCCAGTCACTGAACTTCCATGTAAATACTGCCCATCAAAAACAGGAAAATACCGATGCCGGCCAGTTACTGGAACCTCCATGGAAAGACTACTCAGCAAAGACAGCAAACACCCGATTCCGGCCAGTTCTACGGCTGGACTGGCCAGTGAGCAAGACGAAACCCCGACGCCGGCCGGGGCCGGTAGCTCCCCGGTGCCCATTGCCGGGTGCTGCCATCCTGTTACCATGGGCGGGCCGGCGTAGTCCCGATACCGGCCGACGCGGAATGCTACCTGCATCTACATGTTGACTGGCACCATATAGTGCCATATACAGGAGTATCAGGCATCCTATACTGTTATATATGGCAGCCACTGGCACCATATATTGCTTTATCTGGCAATATATGTCGTCATATATGGTGTCACCTTACCATATCTGCCCTGATTTCAGCCCTTGTATGGCAATATATGACCGTATATGTCTACTTATATGCCCATATACGGCCCTATATCAAATATATCTGGGTCATATATTACATTTCTGTAAGGGTAGACTGCAACGACTGTCTTCCTACGCATAAAGCCGTCGATGGCCACCGATATCCGCTCAGTTTACCCGAAACCAGATGCCCCCACGAACGTCATGGTGGACGCTTCCCAAACAGCGGTTGGCGCCGTACTTCAACAATGCACGGAGTGGCGTCCACTCGCATTCTTTTCCAAATAAATTTACTACCACCGAAACCATGTACAGTACAGTACTTTTGGAAGAAAGCTCTTTGTAATTTACTTGACCTTCAAACATTTCAGGCACTTCCTCGAAGGCCGTCACTTCCTTATCCTTCCTGACTATAAGCTCGTTACGTTCGCTCTTGCTACTAGTGGAAATGAATACACACCCAGAGAGCTTTGCCATTCAACCTAAATTTTTGAATTTATGTCTGATATGAAACAAGTTCAAGAAAACGTCTACGTTGTGGCAGACACTCTGCCCCAAGCAGACATTGCTAGCCTATGGACATCACCAAGTTATCAGGTTGTCTTTGCTGCCATGGCCACTGCGCAATATAAGACACTGAACTGACTAAACTTTGACCGTCCTCATCCTTAAGATTCAAAATTAGAGCCTTAAAAATCTTCGAGTCAGATTTTGATTTCTTACTTGTCAAAAAGTATTTCTCGCCCATATGTGTCACTTGACTTCCCCAGGCCAGCCTTTGAAGCCCTTCACCGGCTTTCTCACCTCGGCTACGGAAAAGCCGGCCACATCCCGCTTCGTCTGTCAAAATATTAATCTAGATTTGCGTGCCTAGGCACGTTACTGTCACGAATGCCTGCAAGAAACAATTCAGCGCCATACCAAAAACCATTTTTTCAACATTTCCCTTACCAGACCAGCGCTTTGATTCTATCCACATTGATCTGGTTGGACCGGTTCCATCATATAACGGGCTCACGTATTTGTCCACTTTTTTAGAGCGCTTCACGCTTCGGCCACAGGCTGTCCTCATACCTGACATCACAGCATCTACTGTGGTTCAAGCTCTTACGACCGGATAGGTCACACGGTTTGGCATCCCGACCACCATCACCACAAATCGTAGCAGAGAACTTCAGTCGTAGCTTTTTGCCGACCTCACACGACTCCTTGGAAGCGCTCGAATACGCACTCCATCATATCATCCTCAAGTAAATGGGGTGCTAGAACTTTTTCATCGCCGTCTAAAGACCGTACTCAAAATTCACCAGGCAACTAGGTGGACTGAAGTAATTCCCGTCGTACTCCTTGGAGTTCGGTCCTCCTTTATAAAGGATTTCGGTTGCTCATCACCGAAGCTGGTGAACGCCACAACACTACGTCCTCCTAGGCAATCTCTGCAAGCATCTCCATCCTCAACAACTGATAATCCGGATTATGCAACTCGCCTACGCAAAACAATGCAACTACTACAATTAGCTGAGCTACGAGCCCAATCACAGCGAATTCAATTCATCAACAAGCACCTCGAAACGTCTGCACACGTTTTTGTGAGAAGAGACAAACCCAGAATATTGCTAGATCCACACTATAGTGGTCCCTACAAAATAATTCGTCGAGATACTAAAACCTTCACCTTGGACAATTATGAACGACGAGCGGTTGTAAGCTTATATTGCACGAAAACAGAACATATCGATAAAACTTCGACTCTGTTCTGTGGGGACTGTGAAGCATGTGCACTGGGCAACCATGTTTATGCGAGTTCTCTACATATCGCTCGCCCAGTTTCTATGTTACGAGGGGGGAAACTGTAGCCGATCCCTAGAGCGAAAATGATGTTGTAGAACACACGGTCACGGATCCGAACTCGGCTATATCTGTACTGGTTCGTCTTAACGACGGTGTTTGTGTAAAGCCGGTATTTTAACTTCTAGTTTGACGGCTTCCACAGAACTATACACCTTTTTCATGAAACACTCGACCGCAGGGGCAACAGACCGTTTTTTGGCCCGGTCACTGGGTTTGAGGCTAGACTCTCATCAACCTCCTTGCGAGTGGACTGCGATTTCGATAGGCGCAGCCTGCGTAGGCGCAGTTTCAAGCACTGCTGGCGGCTAAATTCTTGTCTTTTCACGCTGTATTCCGTGTTTCATTTTGTATGTATTTTCCCGAGGACGTTAAGAAACCATTGTGCAAAATTTAAAAACAAAACAGAAAAGCCAAAAAACAATTAAGTTTCTTTTTTTTGGTACGCACGCGAAAAACGAGTGCGACTGGAATGTTAGTCGTGTTGGCTTCTTTACGATAAGTTTTGACAGCGCCTTTCGATTAGCCGCGCGTAAAACGACGAAGCGCTTAGCTGTCGAAAATAATTTACAGCAGAAGGTAGCCGAAAGACATGTATTTTCACGCTCATAGATAACGGGTTTACCGATAACCAGGACACAGGCATACAATTTAGCAAATTTTAACATCAGTACAACATATTGTAGGGTGATTTCAGATAAGATCGACCAAAGGGTGGCTGGTCGACATTTTTAAATCAACTGATGTTTTTATATGACATTGCCTAGTGTCTGGTATAAACGAATCCACACTTAGTTTTGACCAGAAAAAAAATTTGGAGAAAAGAAAAATCGTAAGGCAGGGAGAGGTGGACAGTTGCAATAACGCGCACTGATGGAGGGGGCAAGTTTGAAAGTGAATAATTAAAACAATAAAATTAGGAGAATTTTAAAACTTTTTACAAACAAACTATGGGTACAACTTGCTTGTAATATAAAGTAATATATTTATTAAACATTTATTTAGTTTTCTAAAAATTGCCAAACATGCCTGCTCGAACGACAAATGGCAAACTTTGGAAATCTGTATCTCATGAAATAATTTAATCATTATTACATAACTTGCAGACATTATTTTACTAATATATGGCTATTATTGAAGAAATAAATAAGGTATCTGAGTGACACAATAGTTACAATATATTTAGGCAAACATGGGAAAAAAATCAAACAAAGAAAAATTCCAATGCGAATAAAACAAAAACTCCACCTTCGATTTTTTTTTAAATTTGGGTACCCTGTTATACTCTATTTCGGCATTCATTTCTATTAAAAACATGTTGCATCATTGCACTGTGAAAGAAGAAACAACTCCCCAAAGTAGGGTCCTTTTTCAAAGCCTACACTTAGCAGTGTCCTATACAAGAAGTGACTCTGAGTTCCAGTTTCATGAAACTTGCACAAATCTTTTATATACATTTATTCAGATGAGGTCATTGAGAAAAAGAGCGATCGGTCACACAGTAAAAGGGAGGAGAAACTATATACAGCATTTTACAAAAGCGTACAAAGTGGTATCATATTAGAGACTAATGATTTGAGAAAAGATGATGCAGTGTGAAGTTGTACCTTCCGGTATATTTTACATCTAGAGTAAAATAAATAACTTTACTTCCACACACCAAAACAAAGATATAACAGCAAGATATTTAGGTTGGCTGTGTATTTACGATTACAAACAATTTCAGGTGACGGATGTCATAGTGCCTAACTGGAGCAGCTTCGATGCTCTCGGTGTATGAATGAATCGTGGCAAGCCGATATATTTTATCCTGCTCGAGGATAACATTTTGGGATTTTTTTTTATAGTGATCAGATAAAAATTATTAGTAACCACCAACAAAAACAGTAGGTTAAATACCCGTGAAGAAAAATGTGATAAATAAGATGTCCCTGCATTCAACATAAGCAGTCCTTGGGAAATCAAATTCGGCACTTTACGCTAAGGTTTTCCTCGCTGTACCCATTTAATAAAGTTGCTTCCAAGCAGATCCGACTGTCCGTGCTACATATACGTCACAGGTCCCTTCTGTTGATGACTTGCTGAGCCGCCACGCGTGCCAAGACTGAATGCCAGGGAAGGCGCGCACCGTCAGCCACTCTTCTTTTTTTTGTTCACGATACCGAACAACCTCATTTTCGTCCAGATATACAAGATGCACGCCTTTCAGTTTCTTTGATAGAACGCTCACCATTGTCCTGGCCGTCCGAATTGCGCTTACTGAACGTTCTCTCAGGTTGTTCAGCGTGGCCTGGTGCATCACGAGTCCGCCAACTCCGTCACATGCATTTTTCCCATGTCCAGATGCAGAAAATAACCACTGGGCTTGTGGGCAATCGTCCTTTGCAAATTGGTGAAGCTGGTTGCGATTCTTGAAATGACTGGCGGCGCCGTCACTTACGTACGTCACGTACGAGTATACCGCAACGTTGTCTTCAACCCACTCCTTCACTTTTTCTAGAGCCAAGCAAGCGTGAGCGGCGTCATGACACAGGTCCTCACTGATGATGGCAAAGCTCTTTGTAGATTTTCTTGTCGTCACTACACATGTAAATATCGAAACTTGTTTTTTTTTTCCAGTGATATGCTTGCACTTCGTCAGGAAGCACGATGGTCCAGTTTTCAGCAAAGTCAAAATGAAAGACAATGCTCCCGCGTTGCATGCACTGTTTTTCATCGTAGATCGCTTTACCTTGCGTTTGCCGGATATGGTTGTGAAGTACCCAACTTCCAACCGTCACTTGGATGACTTTTAGGAAAGTCTCAGGTTCCAAAGTTTTTTTCACAAGGTCGCCGGACTCCCATGCTGCAAGCACAATCTCTTCATCCTCCGGGATATCAAGTTCCTGGAGTGTAAGAAACTGGCCTTTTGGGCAGTGATCACAGTCTCCTTGAAGGCACAGTTCTGTTGCTGGGTCGCACAGAAATGCCGAGTTCATTTCACCAGTGTTGAATGTTGAGCCTGTAACGTTCTCTAGAGCGGCAATACAAAGATAATAATTGGCGCAGCGCACACAAACGCACACTTCCTGGTGTGGAATAGATTGGACCCATCTAGGGCGCAACGAATAAAATTTCGTTAGCCCAACGCCGGAATCGGGATGCTTGTCTTTGTATATACGGAAGGCCTCTCGTATTGAGCGTGTCATGAAGCGCTTTGGCACGAACGTTTTCTCTCCGTTGAGCATAACAGAGATGACGTCCTTCTGGTTGGGACTTTGGCGCGAACATTGTAGCTCGTCTTTCGTGAAGTACTCTAGGGCAGCAGACAGGTTCTCAGGGCTCACCTTGCACCTCGTGTAAGGATCCGGCTCATACCACACGCCATGCTTTTCCTTGAGTTTTCGGGATTTACTGATGAGGTACATTGAGGCCTGTGGAATCATCTTTTGAACCTCATTCTTCGTCAGTGTTGACGGCAGGAGTGTAAGCAGTTGACAACGTTCCCGGAGAGAGGTGGCGGTTTCAAAGGCCTGCCGGAAGTTGTCCACCCACTCAGTGCATGTGGAGCATGTTGGTTCGGACGACCCCGATGGTGCGTCCCTGTCGTACGCAATACGTAGCCTTGAGCGTATATTCTTGACAGCAACCTGCTCCAGTTCTGTCTGCTTTCTCTTGACATAGGCAGGCCTGTCCCGACTTCTTACGACGCTTGGTTGTCTCAGCGGCGACACATCTGTAGGTAGTATGCTGCGATTTAGATCTTCAATTGCTTCTTCAGCTGGCACAAATATGTCAGGGCACTGCTCTGAGCTTCGCATCGAGATCTCCTTAGTGATGTGCATGAAGCAATGGTAGCACAGGTAGTCCGTCGCACTCACTTTGGTGGAACAGTCAGGCGGAAGAATTTGCTTCGACGAGTTTAGGTCCAACTCGCCAACACTTCGAAAATTCCGCTGCTTTGGTATAGTCTTTTTGTGTTTGCAAAAGTAATCTGCACAAAACACTCGTTCGGAGCTCCAGGACGTCTTCATAATGTATACATAAATAATAGAAATTAAACCCCAACTGATGGCATATAATTGCCAAGTGAAAGAACTACTGGGTGCACAAGTGACAAGTCCGAGGCTGAGGAGCTCACTCCACTGCAAACGTACATTTAAAAAGAGAGGTCACAACTGAGGCTGTCGGCAAAGCTTGATCCACGTCAAAGGAAGAAAGAGGGAAAGTCTCCAGACAAAAAATTGTGGTCAGCGGCCTTCGAAAAAGACTTTCCGGAATCGCACTGTCGTCCCTCCACGCGCTGATATGAAAGCACCCGAGCTTCTACCACGTGGTTCATGACACAGCCTGAGCCATGTCGGCGACCGGTTCGCGAGGGGTTGGCGGTGGGGTTACGTTGATGGTCACTCGGATTAGCCCTTGCTGTACTGAGCTACCGCCTGCAGTGCCTTATCGCCGGCTGGTGTCAACAACGAGAACACACACACCCTGTCTACACCAAAACTACAAGCGTTCACCGCACACGCGTCGCCGCCGCTTTTAAGCTTTTGTGAAATTGCTTTCTTTTGCCGCGGAGTACCGCCTTATCTTAACTACGCGCTGTAACGAACGCCGTCTTGGAGACCGACAGGCGTCCAAGCGACCTTCCAAGAAGCCAGCAGACGTGGGAAAACGTCCAGGCATTTCCACGTTCCAAGAACCCATTGGGCTCCCGAAAGCCCAAGGACAAGCGGCGGCGGCGAGACGAGAGTGCTGGACAGCGTCCTTTCAAGAGGCCCGCCGACGTGGGAAGAAGACCAGCCACTCGGCCTTCCAGGAATCCCACAGTGGCCCACGAGGTCAATGCATCCTTTCCCGACCTTCCCAGGTGGACCCACCCGTCGGGCGCCCCGCACCCAATTACCTTCCCTTCGGAAGAGGAAGCCGCTGCAGCAGCAATCATGGATGCGCGCCGCGCCGACCCCGCCGACCCCTCGGGGGACAAGCGGACACGTCTTTGGGACAGCTAATCTGCATGGTGTTGATGGCGTCTGTGGGCGGAGACGAGGGTGTGTCGCTGTGTGTGGGGGAGGAGCTGACATAGCTAGCTGAAATCCCTACGTGGGGAATGTAGGGAAGCGCGTCCCGTTAAAAGAAGCGGACTTCTTCGGGACTCCTGTCTTCTGATGCTGTTTTTCGACACTGTACAAATGTAAAGTAAACCCGTTGTCAAAAGAGGCCCTGCTTCCGAGCTCCTTCTGCCTGATGTCCTGGTCGGCGCCTGGCTCCAGCGGAGCCCGACTACAAGGACGACCCCGGAGTTCTTACAACTGGTGGCAGCGGTGGGATCGAGTTCAACGACCAGTGAGCGGCGGCGCCGAAAGATTTCATGGACCGTGATCCGAGTCTGGTGAGTGACGGCATCCTTTCTCTTTCGCCAGGCCTGTAAAATAGAGTTGAGAATTTTGCAGGGGCGTGGGGACTACCTTGGAGTTTGGAAGTTTTGAAGTTGGTACTTCTTGGTAGTGGAGCAGAGTTTGCCGCCCAGATAGGTCGCGGACATGGAGCTGCAGCGCTTGCTGAAATCGGAGTTGCTCGACTTGTGTGAAGAGCTTGGGGTTGAGGCGGGCACATCAATGAAAAAAATGGAGCTCGTTAAGGCTATTCAGGAAGAGGGTCTTGACAACGATGAAATTGAGGTAATGTGGAAACGAATCAAAAACCGAAACGAAGACGATGCAAAATTTAAAGAATTGGAACTTGAAAAACTTCGTCTAGAGGTGGAACTGAGGAAGACGAACGGAGGACCAGAGATGGAGGTAGCAGGCAGCCGAAATCTCTATGACATGTCAAAGCTGATACAACCTTTTAAGGTAGGACAGGACATGGGTCTCTACCTTGTAAACTTCGAGAGGGCATGTGAAAGGGCCCGGTTTAACCGGGACTCTTGGCCGAGAAGGTTGCTGGGTGTACTGCCCTGCGAGGCAGCCGGGGTAATCGCCAGGCTAACTGCGGAAGAGGCGGACGATTACGAGTGTGTGAAGGGCTGTTTGCTCAAAAAGTACCGCCTGTCGGCGGAAGCGTTCCGACAGAAGTTCCGAAGCGTGAGCAAAAAGCCAGAGGCTAGCTACGCGGAGTTCGCGTACGAACTGAGGTCGTATCTTATCGAATGGATGAAGGTAGCCAAGTCGTATGACGACAAAGAAAGGATTCTGGAGGTGGTCGCGCTGGAACAGTTTTATAAGACCCTAAGTGAACCCATGCGGACTTGGATTCAAGACAAAACAGATGTAGACTCCGTCTACAAGGCCGCGGATTTCGCGGACGAGTATAGCTCGCGCAGAAACAACAAAGAAGGAACGGGGAAAACCTTCGAAAAGACAAACTGGGACGAGCGACGCGGCAAGGGATGGAAAGGGCGAGAGCCTACGGGAAGGAATACTGAGGAAAATCGGGGGGATGAGGAAACGAAAGCATCCCAGGGCAGTGACGCGGACGATAGGCAAAAGAAGAAAGCATTCGAGGCAAGGAGGCCCATAACGTGCTTCAATTGCCATGAGACAGGGCACATTGCCGCAAGATGCACTAAACCAAGGGTGGTTTTCGCCTGCGCTAGTCACTGCGCGGAAAATGATGAGCTTCTGAGCCCGTACCTGTTCGACATGACGGTAAACGGGAAGGCATGCCGCGTGTTGCGTGACAGTGGAGCCACCATTGACCTTGTTCACCCTACTTATGTCACCGAAGCCAACTACAATGGAAAGTGTAGTTGGATCAAGTCGGTGTTAGACAAAGGGAGCGTGTGTCTTCCCGTGGCGGATGTCCTCGTTTCTGGTCCGTTCGGAGAGGTTCGCACTGAGGCGGCGGTTTCGGACAAACTGCCGCCGCAGTACCGTTACCTGTTTTCTAACCGAACAGAGAAGATTCTAAGAGAGCAGGGCAAAAGCCTCGGGGAGGGTCTCGTTCAGGCAGTCATAAGAGCTAAAGCTCACGAGGTGTCCACGCGGCTTGCTTATGACGATTCTAGCCCGGGAAATCTAAAAGACTCTCCAGTAAGGGTTTTAGAGCAGAGTAGCCCTAAAGAGACGAGGAAAGGGTTAGAAAGCGAGAAAAGCTCCGCGTTAGACAGGGAAACCCCCGACGAGCAGCTGACGCAGACAGATGGGGTGCTATTAGCCCCTACCTCAAAAGGCTTCGAACAGCTCGTCTCCGAAACAAAGGTAGTGCTCATCGAAGAGCAGAGGGCCGATCCCAGTCTGACCAAGCTTTGGGAAACTTGCAAGGATGGCGTGGAGCGAAAAAACGTCACCTTTCCTGTCCACGAGGACGTACTGTACTTTGCCAAGTTAATTTTTGTGATTGCGGGCCTGGTGATTGCGGAGAGGGTGGCGTCGCTTACTGGATTTGTGTGTTGCGGTCTGTGTTTCTTTGGGGTGTTGGCCATTCTCGACGACCTCAAAGCTGATCTCTTCAGGAGAGCAGCGGAAACTGCTCCCCTTCAGAGATCTTCCCGTCCGTGGAGGAGCTGTAACGAACGCCGTCTTGGAGACCGACAGGCGTCCAAGCGACCTTCCAAGAAGCCAGCAGACGTGGGAAAACGTCCAGGCATTTCCACGTTCCAAGAACCCATTGGGCTCCCGAAAGCCCAAGGACAAGCGGCGGCGGCGAGACGAGAGTGCTGGACAGCGTCCTTTCAAGAGGCCCGCCGACGTGGGAAGAAGACCAGCCACTCGGCCTTCCAGGAATCCCACAGTGGCCCACGAGGTCAATGCATCCTTTCCCGACCTTCCCAGGTGGACCCCACCCGTCGGGCGCCCCGCACCCAATTACCTTCCCTTCGGAAGAGGAAGCCGCTGCAGCAGCAATCATGGATGCGCGCCGCGCCGACCCCGCCAACCCCTCGGGGGACAAGCGGACACGTCTTTGGGACAGCTAATCTGCATGGTGTTGATGGCGTCTGTGTGCGGAGACGAGGGTGTGTCGCTGTGTGTGGGGGAGGAGCTGACATAGCTAGCTGAAATCCCTACGTGGGGAATGTAGGGAAGCGCGTCCCGTTAAAAGAAGCGGACTTCTTCGGGACTCCTGTCTTCTGATGCTGTTTTTCGACACTGTACAAATGTAAAGTAAACCCGTTGTCAAAAGAGGCCCTGCTTCCGAGCTCCTTCTGCCTGATGTCCTGGTCGGCGCCTGGCTCCAGCGGAGCCCGACTACAAGGACGACCCCGGAGTTCTTACAGCGCCTGAAATCCTTCCAGGCGGGCGTACACAATATCAAGCGTTTCGAGAAATGCCCGTGGAGTAGAACTATGGGAAAATTCGGAGCCCGCGATGTCGATATCGTCGCCGTTCTATTAGTACGCCGTCGCGTACTGCAGTCCCCCGTTGGGGGAGGGGGGGGGGGGCGGTCTTACTACGATAACATGGCGACAGCGTTTACACTCTATGTATTTACGCGAGGCTCGAGTATTTGGGGATAATGCTGCCGGTTGGTGTGCACCTTTGTGCCTGATATTATCGCCCGTGACGCCAGCAAGTGAGATGGCGACAGGCATGACTGCTCAGTAAACAGGCGTCAGCGGCCATGTTTTGCTGGTTGAAGCGAACCCCCTTGTCCTTGACAGCGAGCGGGGAAATGCGAAAAAAAGATTGTATCGGCCGTTTTGCCAGAACTAGCGACGAGTGTCGTCTGCGGTTTCCGGCAACTATTTTGCCATAATCGTGAGCTTAGCGAGGAAATGATTTTTGCTAGCCACAGAACACTACCACGCAGAAAGAGAATGCTTGAACATGTTTTTGTTCTGGATATATATCAGGGATATATATGAGAGAGAGAGAGAGAGAGATGAAGGTAGAGCGGAAGAGGGAATAGCATATAGTGTCGCAGGAGAATAAAGTAAACAAAGTTCCTAGTGGCCGATGGCTGCATGATCTTTTCTCGGATCACTAGTCCGTAATATGATACCTCTTTGTACACAGTAGTTTCTTCTTAATTTAAGTGTGTGAACGATTTCTTTAGTTATCATTGGCCTCATCTGAATAAAAATATATAAAAGATGTGTGTTGGTTTCATGAAACTGGAACTCAGAGTCAGTTCTTGTATAAAACACTGCTAAGTGTAGGCTTTGAAAAAGGACCCTACTTTGGGGAGTTGTATCTTCTTTCTCAATAAAATGATGCAAAATGTTTTTAGTAGAAATGAATGCCGAAATAGAGTACAACAGGTTACCTAAATTTAAAAAAAATCGAGGGTGGTGTTTTTTTTTTATTCGCATCGGAATTTTTCTTTGTTTGATTTTTTTTTCCATGTTTGACTAAATATATCCTAACTATTGTAACACAGATACCTTAGTTATTTTTTAAATATTAGCTATATATTAGTAGAATAATATCTGCAAATTATATCATAATGATTAAATTATTTCATGAGATACAGACCTCCAAAGTTTGCCATTTGTCGTTTGAGCAGGCATGTTTGTCAATTTTTAGAAAAATAAATAAATTTTAAATAAATATGATTACTATATATTACAAGCAAGCTATACCCGTAGTTTGCGCCTAAAACGTATTAGAGTTCTCCTAATGTTATCGCTTTAGTTATTCACTCTCAAACGGGCCCCCTCCATCAGTGCGCGTTAATGCAACTGTCCACCACCTCATGCCTTACGATTTTTCCTGTCCCCAAGTATTTTTTCTAGTCAAAACTAAGTTTGGATTCGTTCATACCAGACACTAGACAATAACATATAAAAACATCAGTTGATTTGAAAATGTCGACTAGCCATCCTTTGGTCGATCTTATCTGAAATCACCCTGTAACATACCACACGATGCAACGTTATCTGAACAGAATTTATTAGAGACATCTCAAATAACAGTCAGAGCAACGACAGTCACATCTTAAAGATCGGACGGAATCCATGATGACTTCATTCAAGGACACGTTTTGGGGAAAGCTTACTTTTTCCGCACAAGCGCCAAGGCAAAGGAACCGGCACGACTTACTCCAACCTGAAGAACAATTTTTTGGCTATGATTGAGAAGGACTCTACGCGGATTGTCTCTCGGAGAGGAGAGAACAGTTGTCATTGTTCGGAAAATCGCGTCGAGGGTCGTTCGACGTCTATCCCACCCTTCGTTTCCCGTGAATGTCGGGCAGAAACGCTTGAATAGTAGGCAATGACCGGCCTTTTTTCCCACGGTGAAAGATAACACATAAAGGTACGCAGCATGCATCAGAAAAATTTAGGGGAAACGTTCAACAAGGGACGAAAAGCGTAGATTTAAAGACTGCAAAACAGAGGAAGATAATTGCGCTGAGCGGGTTTCCACAGTCCAAGCGAGTGACCGAAAATTTCTAGCTGAAGGGGGCGCGAGAGTCGCAGCAGCCGCATCAGCATCACCAACATAGTGGCGACCTAGGAGCGTTTTTCGGAAATATGCATAGTGAGCTTAATAACACGTGTGTATTCGCAAATTCGTGTAAAAAACTAGAAAATAGGTAAATGAGTGTTGAGCTCTACTCGAAGCAACCAAATCCTTAGGAAGCTACATCTCATCATTGTAAATGCGCAGGTCATTCTACCTAAGGCTCATGAAAAAATATCGGGTCGAATGGTGCGAAGAGAGACAACGGGTGATGTTTAGCGTTATCAGGCCCTGGACAAGTAGGTAACTTAAAGATACCATGAAATGATTTTTTCAGTTTTTGTCCAAATGAAGACCCTAACTGTTCATAAAACCGCAAACAAAAATCCGTTTTTATTTTATTTTCTCCAGTTTTGCACCCAAAGCGATGGAAACACACGTCTGCATTCCTCCTCGAGTAAACTGGACTTGGCGACCAACGTCTAAAATCACGTAGCCGTGTCGTAAAGTATGCTTTTCTACCGGAAACGGAAGTTCTCCCGGCCGAGCGAGGGAGCCGCGTCAGTCCGACGTCACATTTCGTCGTAACAACGTTTTTGCGTCGACGTTTCGACGGAAGGACATCGAAACGACGTCACCTACTGAGGTTTTTATTAATTCGTTGAACCGCAACGCTTGTGTAATCAACGCCATGTCTATGGATACGTCGCAGCTGAGTGAAGTGCAGCCTCAAATGTTTCGGTATAGTAAAATTCTGGGCCTTATTCCGTACGCCGGGACGCGGCAAAACGAGAACTCGCCTGACGAAAGGTGTACCAGGTCGGTGCGGAAACCGGCCGCGGAAGAGTGGAGAATACTCCGCATAGAAAGGTAGATTCACATTGCGGCTGCGAACACAAAACACTGGAAACTAAATAGTATAAATTCCTAATGGAATTACTCGTAGGGAAACCTCTCGCGCTCTCGTTAACGCTGCGGCTTCTGCAACCAGATTTTGAACTCGGTCTTATCTGTCGAGTGTATTCATTGACGATTTCATCGTTTGCGAGAACAGTTGAAGTGGCACACTACTCGTATCCAATACAAAAGCTCAATTCAACTGACGTGCTTGGGGGAAAAAAAAGGAGCAGAAAAGACTCCGACAGTGCGGATGTTGTGGTTACTTTTCAAGGTGGCGCAAACTACCGCCGGTTACCGGTAGTTTCGCCACAACTTTTTTATTTATCCACCCATTCATATACCTGGGTTTGTTGCGAGTGTTCGAGGGAGAAAATATAAAAAATAGACCACTTTTATTTGCCAAAATTGTCATGTAAAAAATTAGGTTTTAGCCAATCTAATCTCGCGTGCTAGTTTTCTTTTGATACCATAAACAATATGCAGTCAGTAAAATTATGTCTAAAATTGTTGCGTTGTCCTTTTAATTTATCAACACTTCACAAATTTTGATGACTTTGGTTTCTTGCTATAGACCTTTTCTTTAAAGGCGCCGCCATCTTGAGAATTGTGGCGCCGACGACGCCGTCTAGCGGCTTAGAAAAAGAGATACCGGCTAGTTCTGGCAGCATAGCTATCTGGGTAGGCAACGGTGTGGGTATGGGGGGAACTTGGCTAGACTTGGCTATGGTCGGCTGCAATAACTTGGTTGGAGCTTGTCCGGTTAAATACAGCTGGCTACTCACAGGCCATCACCTTGCCGCCTCGAGAGAACGAGGACGATGACGGTGGGGTGTTTTGATTGAGCTTCCACAGCGAAGTATATATGAGCGATTTAATGTAGTCTATATATATGCAGCTAAGTTCTCGACATTTGGTAGCTCCATCTTGAGTGGTGGCATGTATACTTTTTCATACCTTTCACATACCATGGGCTTGCAGTGATAACCTAATTGGACCACCTGCACTGGGAATTAAAATCTGTCCTCTTGTCGTAGACGAAGTGGTCGTGAGCTTAAACGTGACGTTCAGTCTGATACGAATCTCTCGCGATTCAATCTCGCAATCGACTGATTTCATCAATAAGGATTCTTGGGTAAAATGCAAAGCTCGATAACACTGCAGTCACACTCGCGCTGCAGCTTCTTGTGCTCATGGCACATTTTCTGCTATTGTTCTTATGCCTTTTGAAATTATTTATCCATCTGACAACCACGCAGTGGTAGCCAGACAACCATAGATTTTCGAAAATTGCAGCACGGTAAAAAGGAGCACTCGGAACTAACTCATGCACGACGTCCGTTTTTAAGCGTTTTCACCCATATCCTTGGCGGTTGCATACCCTGTGTCAGCGGGCAATCTACAATGCACCAGGTCGAGGGTACGTCAGTTACTGGCTGGGTTGAGGTTATGCGAAAAAGGTCTGTAAAAAGAGAGCTCACTTTCCGCGGAATTTTCTTTTTCTGCCGGAGTATCCCGTGGATTTACATGCGCGCGCTGACGCTGGTTTGCCATAGTTCCTGTTTCGCGAACGGGCATAAATCCAGGGACTTGGTGGTCCTCGGGCCGTGCCACCCTTTTAACGTCTGGAAGTACGTAAATGATTACAGAAGTTTTACTTCGGTCAACCGACAGGGATGCCAAGTAGACACTCGTTTGTTTGTTTTTGTGTTTGTTTATGGGCTGGATTTAATGCGAAAAAAGTCACGCTCTCGTGTGACAAAAACATATTACATATACGCCAAGTCAACGTAAAGCGTGCAAAGCACGAAGTAGGCAATGCAAAAACAGATAGATGGAATTCTTAGCCACAATTAACATACGTACTCATAAGTGGGCATAATTTACCATAATAAACGGCTCAAGAAGAGTTAGACTCCAGACCGTGCGATCCGCAGCCCGACGCCTTCACTCGGTCTTACGAGAGACTGTAAAAGAGAGCAGAAGACAGCAGGGCCAAGCACGAGTCACGCGAGCCTGCGTGACCAAGCGAATAACTAAGCGCAACTCTACACATGATCCCACAACGGTATGGGGCAGATCACAACGCCACTAGGGATAACGCAGCGGGACGTATGTCATCAAAACTTAGCTTAGCAGCCAATAGATATAGACTAGTGGACGTGATAAGCCTCCTCCTCTGGCGGTTGCTTCAGTTAGCACAATGAACTCCTCGCACGGCCCACGAGTGGTACACGCATCGCCGGAAGAACCAGAGCCCAAATACTTTTTTAGAGTCGGGGACAGCTTAAAGGGCAACTCCGCTCAATTCCGAAGATTTCGGGATAATGAGTGATTTCGAATTAAAAAGCCCTAGTAAAAGACACTACGTCTTTTGCTTCGCGAAAAATGGGATATATATTTTTAAATCTAATTTCAAACACGAGCGGAAATCGAAACCGAAACTTCGGCTCCGTCCGGCAACATTGGCCTCGGGCCGCCAAGTACATGGCCATCACGTGGTACGAGAGGTCACGTGATCCTCGGCCCAACGACGGGCGGGATGCGGGCGGGCGGGCGTGCGGCAGGCGCGAGTGTCGTCTGCACCGCACTCTTCGCCACGTTTTGGTGTCTACGGCATTCGACGACGTCTGCACAACTGCGGCATAAGTCTGGGACTCTGCGCACGTGGTGTCCATAGTGTGGACGAAACTCCGAGAGGCAATAATCACAAACGGTGAGACGACGACGGTGGTTGTGACGCGGAAGACTGCGGTAACGGCGGGACCACGGCGGGCGGTTGGTCAGCTCCCAAGAAGCGCGCTGCGCAGGCGCGTACGTCAATCACGTGGACACCGCTGAGCGCCGAGACGCACCGTTGCTGACGTCACGCGCTACGCTCGATCGGAGAAGTAAAAACAAGCAAAAGGGGGCCATGTGGATGGCGTTTAGCTCTATGTTGGCTCCGCCCATGCCGTAACCTTGACTGCGCTGTTGGTTGAGCCTGAATTCGCCCGCTCGAGTCAGCCGATTTCGGCAACTTGGTGAGTGGCAAAGTTTGCCGGACCGTTTAAGAAACATTCAGACGGAACTGCGTCGTAATATTTGACGTGTGGTCTTCCTAGGCGATACTGAAGAGGACTGCATTGTTTTTTCAAAACCAAAAATGAAGCGGAGTTGCCCTTTAAGAAATTGTGTTCACGTTTCTCGTTCCCTGATTCGTTCTTTGATGTTCGTCTTTGTTAATGCCACAATCTCGTTAGAAGCGGATGGATAAGAAGGCGCTCGCAACACGCCATGTCCTGCCTTTCTATAAGTATTCGGCGATTATAAGATAATACATTCCGCTTTGCTCATTTGCATTAAACTACGCGCTTTCAGCGCCCAAATCTCCGATTCGCCAAAAGAGCAGACACGGCTTTCTCTATTGTATCGACGGGTTATTTACACAGCCACCCTTGCCTAATCAAGGTGCGAAAATCCCCGATGGTTTTGCGCATCCAGCAGTTCCAAATACGCAAAGGCTGTCAGCGCAAAGGGAGTTAGATGTTTCCCGGAGTTTGTTTTATTACATAACAAGATATTTGTAGAACCCGTGGTAACTTCTCATTGAACGATGCTCGTCGCACACTCCACTCTCGAGTAAATGTATATTTGTCTTGACCATTCTGATAAATACAGTAGGCATATGAGTGCGTCGCGTCTGTTCAATTCATTCGAAAACTCCCAAAGCTCCCCGCAACCAATCATAGCCAACAATTACGCACGCATAATTCAAACACGACATATTCTGTGCTGTCGGATCAACAATCAAAATAATAAAATTACGTTCTTTTTTTTTTTCTATTGCAAGAATTCGCGTTAGGCCACGGCGAACTCCGCGTACATGTGCCGCTATGCTGGGTGTCGCCGAGTTATCCAGTGGTACGACGCCATATTTGCTCTCACGTCTAACGACGAGGTAGAACTCGCAAAATAAAATATTCTAGCTCTCCAACAAAAAGCAGAAAAAAAGATGCGATTGAAAAAAATGAAGGAGGGGCTCAGTTCGACTACATCTAACGTGCGTGCGTAGATTTCTCCAGCGCACGAGAAGAGCGCACGCTACGTTTCTGCTACAAATCGTTCCCATGACTCAATCATAGGCAACACCGTCGATTGTTATGGCTCACTGCAGAAGGCGGACACGGAACAATGGACGTTGACCGAAGGCGTTGTCTAATCTCCACGGGGACATATTATTCCGGTGGACGCCATCGATCAAGACTACTTCCCGGTTCTTTTTGTTGCCCAATTGTATGCCGATGTTATTGTAGCTCCTTCTCGGTCTCTTCGTAAGAACTAGGCTTTGTTTATTCTCCGACCAGTAGTACATTTACGATGTGGCGTGCTATGTGCTGCGTAAACAACAAACGCAAGCTAAGGGAGGTTTAGCTTCATGCGGTATTGGTCAGCGATATTAGCGCCAAAATGTTTCGGTCGTGCCCTCTCAGAGTAATCATCCATGACGTCATAACCAGGATTTGCCTTGCCGTGACGTCACAAGCTGTGACCCTGGCTATTTATTATCACATACGACGAAATGTTGAATGGTTTGTTAATAAGTACAGTGGAAGCTAGAAGCTGTCGCGTTACTAAACCAATATTGTCTATATTCATACACTCTAAGAAAAAATGGAGGAAAAAAGTAGCAACGGCGCGTCTTCCTCCCTTCTACTGACGCGCCCCCAACCGGACGCGAGAAAAGGGGAGGAACGAAACGTTTTTCTCCTTCTCCAGGCAGACGGGAGAAAGCTTTCGCCCTCCCGACTCATCTCCTTTCGGTTTCGTTTTTCGAGCAGGTCGCGCACGTTGTTTAATAAATAGCTGTTGAGTTCATTGAGCTTCAGCGGCAGTAAAGGCCGCCTGTAATTCCGTTTTCTAGTCTAAACGTGCAGAACATTTCGGTTGCATTGACGCTTTTATCACTAAATTTATCAAACGAGCAAACGAAGCCGCTGGAAACAGCGAAGTTGCGGAGCAGTGCCAGCAGTGCCACGTACACTGGGGGATGGCCGTCTCCGGATTGCGGGACTCGCGCGCGCGGCGAACCGATGGAACTACAGTCGCTACAGTAGCGAAGACCACGCGGAACTGTGTCGACGTTTTCGACGCTATGGAAACCGCAAGAACTCCGTCCAAGACAGGCAGGTTTTGCTGCCGGTTCCCGGGGTGCCTTCCGCGCTGAGTTCGGTTCTGTTTTCCGATGCCGAGTGCAACCGGCGTTCAACGTGGTTCTGTATTTGTGCGTGTCAGCAACATAGCTGCAACATCGTGATGGCAGTGTTGTGGGTTGTGAACAGAAGACTGGAATTATCGCCGATGTGACCGTGTGTTCGCGTATCAGTGGTGTAACAACAATATGAGATCGTAAACTGTCGGGCATTGATGCAATTGGGCGGGCCGTGATGAGGGGGCGGGGTGTCGCAGGTTGACATTCCGCTTTACATTAAAAAGTTTAATACCACTTGAGGGATTACGTGCAATCGATCAACGTGCGGATAGTCATGTTGGAACGCTGGTCTGAACAGTAGAAGCTCCTATCGCTATCGTACAATGGCCAATATGACTGTCGGAATTGTCTCGTCCCCGAGAGCGATTGCGCTCTGGGGCAAGGACTGAACAGTACGAAATCGTGACGGAAAGTACGTATATTTACAGTATGGAATTCCGGCATTAAAAAACAATAGAAGGTAAAATCGAAAAAAAAGCTGCCCTTTATTTTGCTGTTTAAATATACTACGGTTCCTGGAGAAACTGCCTTCCAAGTGGCGCGCTGGGATGAGCGCTAGACGTTTTTGGGCTCGCCACGGCGTAGCTCCGTACACTGAACACCTGCCGCAAGTCGCGGCTTTGACTGCATTCAAGTTGATCGAAAAGCGATTTCTCAGCATGTGAAGCATTACTTCCAGCTGAGTGAATATCCGCTCTACAGAGATTAATTCAAGACGGCAATTGCAGCTTTGCGCGAACAGCACAAATAGAAAAACCAATAGAAATACAGGCTACGACGTGCCGTGTGGGGAAACAAACTCATGGCTTCGAACCGCATTAGGGCGGCTCGATTTATAGGCTTTCAAATAATTACGGCTTGATCGAGCGTTTACTTTTAATAAGAGATTCATCCCTTGAGCCATTTAAAATACTTTCAGAGGTATGACATTGCTGGGAAAAAATCAACATGCTGGGAATATTTTTTATTGCTTAGGGGGTCACCGAAAAGTTCCGTACGTTCAAAACGACCAGTATAAAAGACGGAAACGCAGAGCACGGGTGTAGTGTTCGGGTTAGTGTGGTGTTCCGTTGTATTAATATTTGTGTGTGTGCCGTGTATGTGCTCAATGTATGTTCACCTAATGCTTGTAATAAGTGTAATGTGTGTGTATAGTAGAGGATCCCCAAGCGCAGGGGAGCGGCTCTGAAGCGCGGTAGTGGCCTGAAAAAAATAAATTATTTTTTGTAGAACATGAATTGGGCGGTACCAAGCGCCACCTAGCCTAGCTGCTTGCAATTACTCTGCTTGACCCCGCCATCTGGTGGCTAGCGATTTAACCTTTCATGCTACGCGATAAACAGCGGCTTCGAGTTTGTTCTTTCGAGAGCGGCTTTTGGTTTCGCTGATTGAGTTTGCCCTTCTCTGTGATGTGCGGTTGACGAAGGAATTGTGACTCGAGGAACACCAAAGGTAAGACTCAAAGTGCGCGAAGTAACTGGGTATCGGTTGTCTCCGTTTAACATCGCAGTGCTAGCTGTCGACGAGAAGACTGAGTAACTGCTTTCGAAACGCAAGTTTCTGTACCTGTGGGGGGAATCTGGCTTCGGAAATAAACACAGTTTGCGGAAAGCTCGTGTGACGCTTTTATTTGCTGCTGCTCTCGTCCCGTACAAGAGACGTAGCGTCCTGGTTAAGCCTTATTGGGCTCGATTTGCTCGATTCGGGGCCGCCATATTGAGATGCAAGCGGCAGAGGAACGTTGCTCCCCTGCTTCAGGGACGAACGTTTCTCCCTTTCTAAAGGAACATAGGTTACAAGACCGTTCCTCCCCTAAGGGAGGACTATCCATACCCTTTTTTCTAAGAGTGTAGTTCACCAATGTACTCATGACCCTGGTTCTGTCAAGCGTGGAAAGGCAATCGCAGGGACGTTTTTGGTCATGCACGTCACTAATACACACCTCTTTTTAACGAGATGCAGATATAAATGCAATAAAGGCAGATAGAGCTTTTCGTAGTTAACTCGTTATCTGTGTATCGTATAGTGCTGTTTCATTCCAACTAGTGCTGTTATTAACACGTAAAAGGAGAACAATCTCCTGAATATCGAGATACATTCTTCAATGTTGCGTGTCGTTCTAAGGCATGGAAGAGGCGGAAAAACATTCATCGTCAGTTGTAACTAAAAATATATATATATCCAAATATTTTGTACACCACGGATAGGTTCCCTTGGGCGTGTTAGGAAGCACCGTATTTACTCGAGTAATAGGCGCACTGTTTATGAAGAAAACCCCAGTGTTCGCTTTTCCGTGGAGCACGCAGATTGCCAATCACCGCGATCGACAGCATGAGCTCAGCTGTTTACAAGACAGAGATAACGTTTTCGTGTGAAGATATTATCTATATAAATTGCATCTGTATGGAGAATCGTGTTCTCGATCTGGTTATTCCCTAAGTTATTTCTGCGCAAGGCGATTATTGGCTGTATATGTGTTCTGTGGGAAAGTAGAGGCAAAGGCCTCATTCATAAATAGTGCGGCTATTACTCGAGTAAATGCGGCATTCATGAACAAGGTCCTTGCTTCTACTTTCGCGCAAAGCACATATACAGCCAATCATCGCGTTGCGCATAAAGAACATAGCGAATAACCAGATCGAGAACAATTCTCCATACAAATACAATCTTCATAGATGGTATCTGCGCGCGCAGACGTTATCTCTGTCCTGTAAACCGCTGAAGTCATGATGCCGATCGCGTTGATTGGCAATCCGCGTGCTACGCGGAAAAGCGAACCCTGTGGTTTTCTGCATTAACAGTGCGGCTATTACTCGAGTAAATACGGCATACTTCGCTTGTTTTGGTACCTTCAGGCGAGTTTAGATTGGAACCAAAGAGTATAAAAAAATAGCCTCTATGGCGAGAAACTGAGGGAGTGGAGGAAAAGAGCCCAGTGACGTCAGAGCGCCGAACACGGTTTGGAATTATTAGTTGGTAGAGGCAAAGCCTAGCTGCCGTTCTGTCCAGTGACTGTTCGAATGTGTCCGAACTGAGAGTAGAGACAAGGGCAACTAGCAAATTCTGCTATACTCCTCACATAAAAAATTACTGGCAACGGAAAGATTAAAGCAAACTCCAGACATGGGACAACCTTTGTTTTATTCTTTCTGTTGCCAGTCATTGTTACCAGCACGCTCTTCAGTTAGTGTAAAAAAAATACTTTTGAAGTAAAGATGCATCATTTGAGTTACTAAACCTGACATTCTGATTTGTGTAGCTACCTGCCAGCAACAAGCTCCTATCAATATCTGTGATGGCGGCAACACTAACACTCTTCTTGCACTAAAAGCAATCTCTTATTTAAAAAAAAAACAAAAACAAATAAAAAACTGTACGACTAAATGTGAAATAACCTTGAACAAAATTAACGACCCGAGACTTCAGCCAGAGCAAATGCCAATGAGCTAGATATTGTATGTCGAATTCTTAAGATTAGCTTAAAAAAATGAAAGACGTTTACAATCCCCTGTAACACCGAATTAGAGCGCAGCTCTTGAGGAGGAGGATGGAAGGGTACTGAGAGGAGAAGGTGGAAAGTCCCCCACTATACTAATATGTGTGTGGGTCGACGAGTGCTTAACGCAAGTCGCAGAAAATGCACATCTTTGGTGAGAGCATCGCGTGTAAATTTGGCGAGAATTTAGCCGGGCAATTTTTTCCCCTAACTTTAGCGGGGAATTTTTTCCACTAGATTTACCGGGGAAATTTTTCCGCTAAATTTAGTGGGGATATATTTTCCGCAAAAGTTAGTGGCAAATTTTTCCGCTAGATTTAGCGTGGATTTTTTCCGCTAGTGACGTCACTCGGGACGTCATCAGTGAAGATGACGATGACGATGAGATGCAGTCACTGGTGACGTCATCAGTGACGATGACGGTGGCAATGACGATGACGTCATCATGATGACGTCACAAGGACCACAAGTGACGTCATTACGATGACGTCAACGCTATTGTCACTGATGACGTCATCAGTGACGTCACCAGTAACCTCACGCGTCCCATAATAATTAATGCACCGCGCGGATACGCCGAAGGCGACATCGACGGCGACGGCGACGCCGCTTCAGCCGGACACAAGCGTCTAAGAGCTGCGCCCGAAAAAAGAAGAGTTATCAAACTAAAGCTGACGTGACGAGCTCCATTCGCAAGAAACAGGGGATAGCACATTGTTGGAATTCTTCCTACCCCCAAGCTCAGTCGGTCCGAACAAATGGGATCCCAGTACGTTTCACATCTCTTAAAACCGAATCGTTACGGCCCGTCCTCAACCGCAAATTTTCCTCCGGGTAAAGGTCGCTGCCACATGGCCCGTCCCCGCAGGCGATTGGCCGTACAGCATGTATACGCAACGTATTCTTTACATGCCCTTGACTGAGCTGGATTGTAGCTTTGGCTTCGTTCCATTTCAAGAGACTGAAAAATGTTTCGAGTCCTCACTTTCACTCTTAAGACCCTTTGACTTGACACTGGTTTCTTACGTCACGTTGAGGCTGGTTAACACATTTGCGTTTGGTTGCAACCGAGTGTCTTGTGCGGTCTTGTTCGACCAGCAGAGTGTCAGGCGCCTTTTATTATCTAGCCCTGGACCACCACCAATTTGCATATATAGGGTGGTTCAAGTCGCCAGGCTCGATCTAAAATGGAGCGTAAAAATCTACGCCTGCACGTAGCCATCTAAACTTTTCGTCAAAGGTGTATCTCACAGGTCGTTTTTTTTTTCTTTTTTTGTAAAATTACAAAGCGTAGTTCTCGTTTAGTAAAGAATAGGGCCAATAAACTTGCCAGGGTCTACCGCGGGCGGCGACCCAGACGACCAAGTCCAGTAGTGGGGTGTGTTTGGCGTTCGTATTGATAGATGGCGTCGGGAGCAGCGTCTGAAGATGCAGCCGACCAGCAAAAGATAGCAGATGACACGCGGACGAAATCCGTTGGCAGCAAAATCGCCGCCGTTATTCAGACGTTTTTTTTTTTTTTATCTTTAAGTTTTGCTATTATTGTTCGCATTCATTTTTTTTAACTGAAGGTCGATTTCAAAAGATTCTATTCATGTTAATAAACCACAGTGGTCGGGAGCCGTCGCGATAAGGAGGTCTCGCCATCTATCAATATGAACGCCAAACAGACCCTGCTACTGGACCCCTGTCGTCTGCGTTGCTGCCCGCCGTAGACCCTGGCAAGTTTTTTGGTCTCATTTTTTACAGAAAGGGAGCTACGCTTTGTAATTTTACAAAAAAAAAAACGACCTGTGAATTACACCTTTGACGAAATGTTCAGACTGTTACGTGCAGGCGTCGATTTTTACGGTCCATTTTAGATCGAGCCTGGTGACTTAGACCACCCTATATATTTTGTTTTCCCTCATCGCTTTTTCCCTGTGGGCTCGAACACTTTTGACAATGGTATAAACGACCATACTTCATACGTGCTAGTACGTTTGAGGGGCGTACCATATAGATTTGCCATTTATCTCTTGCGGCGAAACCGGTCACTCAGAGGTCTGTACATGCGTCCACCTTGACCTTCTCAGTAGAAACCTCCTAAAGTCGAATGCCCTTGAACAACCTGTGCGGCAGCCACTTTATACCGTGCTGAAACTACTTTTTTGGAAGTGCCTCGCACCCCGCCCGCTTAGAGCTTATCAGTGATGGCGAAATGGCGTCCCTGCAGAGTTTTTTATCCAGCCATCAACAGGTGATAACCACTGGGGGCCCCTGTTACACCTTACGCATACACATCTAAATGTTTGACTGGTATTAAGACATGCACCAAAAGCACAGCCGAAACCCGATCAGGCCCTGGTCAATCCCTACGTCGTGTGCATTCACATGAGGCCGTGATTGGCCGGCGTCTAATCGGAATCAGCAGTCTTTTTTGTGCGCGTCGTACGACTAGTCCCACATTTGGTCTTGAGTGGGTATCGCCTGGCCGGGCTCCCAGTGGTTATCACTTGTTCAGTAGCATGAAAACAAAACCCCTGCGAGGATGTCATCTCGGTTTTATTGATAAGCTGGAAGGAGCTGCCAAAGCGTCAGCGTGAGGCACTCACAAAAACGTGACTACCAGGGCAAGAATAGGCTGCCTCACACGAGGTACAAGAGCACTTGGGTCTAGTAGCAGTGTGTCGAGAAGGACATTCGTAGATACCTGTGAGGGACCGGTATCTGCAGCAAAGCAATAAATTTCAAATGAATATTGTGTGCTTATCGTACATATGATCTTTGCAACTACAGTAAAACCTTCCGCCTGGTTAAGTTCAGTTCCAGGGATTTCCCACAGACTGCCCCAGCGTGCCAGTGTCTTCTCTCGTCGTAAGCGATCACAAGGAAACACGAGGCTGCACAACGCGCTCGCTCGCAACGAAACGCAAGTGTTTGAATCACTCTTAAGTTTCAGTGGAACGCGGACGTAAAAAGGCGCTTCGCCTGGCGTGTCACCTGATTCCTTCCCTAGTAAAAATATACAAACTTGACGGTAAGTCAAATTTAAAACGATGCACAGCCGAAATATTATAGGAATAAAATAAAATCGTTCAAACGAATAAAAGGAATTATCTCACCCGCCACCAGACATTTTTACAAGACAGACGAGGCCTGGAATGAAACGGAGCATGAAACAATTGATGATAACAAATCCAATCCCCCCTCTCTAAACGTGCTGTGGGCGTGAACCTCTAGACTCAGTCAAGCAATTTCCAAATTGATTTCCGAGGGACAAAGGCGCAATTTTCGCGCCTTTGGACCCGTTTGCTTATCATTAAGTTAAGCACCCCAATCTGTTCTCAGTGTTACTTTACTTGGAAGAAGGGATCTTCTACCATATTAACGCTGGAACCGCGCGTTTCCAAATGAAAATTTTTAAGCAAGCTTTTGATGTTCAGACATTGCACGATGATAGTGGAAGTCGCTAGACAGAACTTTAAAGGGACCTTTGAAAACTCTCAGAGTGGCAGCCGCAATTCGGCTGAGAAGTTTTGGACTAGTAAGCGAAATTTACGACGCTGGAGTGAAATAAACCTGGCTATTGTACGTGGAAATTGAGAGAAAAGAATGAATTCCCTGTTGGCGTTATTGAACTTGGGGAGGTAGTTTCTCCACGGTTGGTACATATTCTTAAATGTTACATATGAAGGTGGCGCGAAATAACAACGAGCAAAAAATGTCCACTTTTCATAGAATGGGAATTGTGCCCACACGCCGAATTTAAGGAAAATTACTCATTAATAAATTTCGATCAATGCTGTCGATAAATAAATAAATAAATCAATAAGCAGTGTGGTATAGATTACAAATTATTTTTCGTTCCGACCAGCGTGGCTTACAGCTCTCCTGCTTTGCACTTCCATGTCTGAACCTGTCGTCGTTTTTATGAAGGTATGCGGAAAAAAAACTCTCTGGATTACGCGTTGCGAGTTTGAAAATGCATTATTTAACACCTTTACGCTGCAACTAGGAACTCTAGTTTTTCGCGCTTATGTAGGAATCTAATGAAGATAGGCGTTAAAGGGACCATGAAATGACCTTTTTACTTTTTCCAGATAACTTTTACATTAAACCGTCAATGTTCACTGAATGCCGAACAGGCATCCGTTTTCGTCTCGGTTTATTAACTTTTACACAAAAAATTATTGAAATATCGACTTTTTCATTCTCTCCAACTGACCGCAAAAGAAGCCGTGACGTAGGCCGTTTCCGGAACCGGAAGTTCTCTCGGCAGTAGGAGAATGGGAGTGTTAGCGGCAACGAGTTGGGGTGCGCCGGTAGGTTTTACTGCGCTGATGTCACCGACGTATTTCCTGAATCGGCGCCTCTCATCGCCGCATCGCAGCTGAGCGAAATTCAATGAGATATGTTGCGCTACAGCGACAGCATGGGACTAGTCCCATACGCCGGTATGCCTGTTGGGAAGTGCAGCGAGTCTTGTCACCACCCCGTCATTGTTGGCAGAAGGACCGGCCCGTGTCAGTCGTTTGCAAAGCGACGTAGATGGCGTTTTTCGCGGCCTCGGAGATGCAGGAGCGAGCCGACGTTAAAAAAGATACGTTTGAACTACGAGTGTCAGCAAGAGCCACGTAAATACCTGCTTACACTCGGAGCGGACGCGCGCGCTTGATGGAAGTCTTGTATTCGCGCTGTTGGTAAGCGCTTCGGGACCGTTCTTTTACGATTGCAACTCGATACTGACGCGACACTCGGCAAAGAAAGGTTGGACCGGGGTCGACAGTGACGTGCAGTCTGTCAGAATAAAAATGGCATACCAATAACAAAGTGTACATACCGTGTTACGAAGGCAATCCATACGGCGTTTATTTCAGCTCTATATCACACAAAACAAGAAGATAGAATCGACGAGAGTCCCTTTTCGACGAGTGTTCGTCAACACTGCCTCGGAAAACAAGGGGAAGAGATTGACCTCCTCACCTCTTAATCTAGAATTGAGGTCAGTGATCAAACTATAATACGGGAAGGGTCCACAAGGGTCGCGCGGGCATATTCCATTTAGCACGCCAGCCGGTCGTAGGCAGACGGTCTTGCGACGAAGCAACGCAGCGCCGAGTCGGAATGCCTGCTAGGCCTATACGCTTCGTCGGAGTCGGTGAATCCAGCGTTCTTGTTCGTCGTGGTCTGTTTTAAATACTGTTTTCTTGCTGCTTGAAGTCGGCACGCGCGGGAAGAACACGTAGAAAAATAAACGTTCAGTCAGTCAGAGTTTTGAGAGGAAGGAAAACAAAGAAAATAAATGTTTGTCGGTCGCCGTCACCCAAGTAACTGGCGGCCCTGCCCTACTGCGCACGCGCAGTAGTTGCTTCGTTTACCACACGATAGATGGCGCTTGGCTCTCAGCATTATCAAATTTGGCAATTTTCGCCACACATCTCTAATTATGCTACAAAATGTGGATCTGAATAATATTTAACAAAACTTTTAGGAAACATTCGCCGGCTATTTATTGTTTACGATCGCGGTGCTGGTGAGGTAGGCTCTTACCCAATAGGCGATGTGGATTCGGCTGACGTGCACCGATTCTGCGTATGCATCGTAGTGAACAGGCGAAGGAAGGAAGGCGCAAAAGAGTCCAGTTTTCTTTTAAAAGTTCTATAGCAAATAATTTTTTTGGGCTCCCTATTTTTGTGTTTTTGTGTTTCTTTTCACACCTTTTATGACGTGCGGTGGATGAAACTCGATTTTAAAATCATTTCATGGTCCCTTTAAAAAAGGTGGAAGCCGTTTACAACTCCCTGACACACCGAATTAGAGCGCAGCTCTTGAGGAGTAGGGAAGGGTACTTAGGGGGGGGGGGGGTCATGTGGCCTCGAGGGGGGGTCACGTGACCTCGGGGGGCTCCGTGACCTTGGGGGGTCACGTGACCTCGAGGAGGGTCACATGACCCCCAGTCAAAGTTTTCCGCTACAGAAATTTTTCCGCTAAATCTAGGGGGAAAATTTTTCCACTAGATTTAGCGGGGAAACTTTTCCGCTAGATCTAGTGTTGGAAAGTTTTCCGGTATTTTTAGCGGGTAAATTTTTCCTCTAGATTTAGCGGGGAAATGTTTCCGCTAGATTTAGCCGGGAAATTTTTCTTTTCAGTTTAGCGGGGGAATTTACCCATAATGCACCGCGCGGTTACGCCGACGGCGAGGCGACGCCGACGCCGACGCCGCTCAAGCCGGAAACGGGCGCCTAAGAGCTGCGCTCTAAAATGCATGGAGTACATATTTGTACGAACAGTACGTCAAAAGCAGGTTACAGATATCACAATGAGTGATCTACTAAAACTCCCAAATATTTCGAGGACTGCCCCGCGTACGCTGTGTGGCCACGCATGCGCATTCTCGTCCAAGCACACTAATTAAACCCGTCGCCCGCAAACGGTCAACGGATGCCGGTTGTTTTCTTCACGCTAGATGCGGAAGATTCGCCGGAGGATTAGCGCTAGACAATTCAAATGGCTATGCTGCGACGCTCGGCGATTCGGGAAATACATCGACACGAATTTAAGGGATTTGCGGGGTCTCGACGAAAATAGGCGATCTGCGATTTACGGGGATCTACAGAAAGAAGCGCCAGTGAGAAACAAAAGGACGTGTTTTGCGCAGTTCTGCTCTTCAGTCGCACGCGTGAACCAATTAAAAAAATGCAAGATTTTTAGATCATTTTAGAAAAAAATAATAAAACCAAAGTGAAGAACCGCAGAAGTTTGCTGTTGAAAGCTCAGGCAGGTTGAATTGCCTGGGTTGGCCCAAGGGTTTATTTGAAGAAACAGAGACCCCTGCAAACCCTATTGAACGTTTTTTTCAACTTTTTCAGACTCTTTGCAGTCATTAAAACGTGTTCGTTTAAAACAAGTCTATGTTTTAAACATTTTATTTTAACGCTTATATTCCGCAACCAACTCCTTGCCTAAACATGAGTACTGAGCATTGCTTCATTTTACGGCATAGAGCATTCTAAATATGCGTAGGGTAACAACACAGTGAAAAGTAACTACAGTCACCACAAACGTTACTTGCGAAGGCGAATTATTAACACTGCATTCGAAAGTATTGGTAATATTGTGAGGGTGTTTTGGGAGAAGGAATAATACACGGAGCCGACGGTTTGCTTAGGCCAGGCTGAATCTAATCCAATCCCGTGGGACGATCCACGCTCTGGCATGCATTGCCTCTCGAGCGCATCAGCGCCCAAGCTGGCAGCGCCGGACTCGCCACTTTAACGTCACAAATACTCCCCCGTCAGAGAAGGCCATCCTGACGGAACGAGTGAACTTGGCAGTCAAGGGGTGGGTTGGCGAGGCGTGAAGATCTTGAGGCGGCTGACGTGAACGATATCTTGACCATGGGTACGCCGGTCGATTTACGGCTGTGAAGGATCCACCAGGTGGTTTACAGGCAGTAGAGAGTTTTAGGGAACCAGAACAAAATACGATCGATAAACAAAAACGATCGATACCTTGGATCGGGCGTGTGGACCGATCGTGTGCCCTGAAACGGCTTTGGGGGAACCGTATTTGCAGACGATAGCAGACGATGGATACAGGTCGCGCCCCCTGGCAGCAGAAACCTGCATCCGCCTCATCGAGAAAAGACAAATTTCCGTGTGTTTGTACAAATCGAAGAAACTAAAGTAAAGTAAATAGAGATCGCACCCTAAATATATAGAGAACCAAAAATATAGTATACCTACTTATAGTTCGTCTCGTTTTTTTACTGGAATGAATGCGCTTCTGTAATACAAAACCTGGCGCACCACGGCGTGTCGCCCCTAACACAGCGAAGTTCTAAAATGTTCGGCTGCTAAAGAAGCAGACGAGCTTTCCGACAACAATGGCTCTCGATCTTTTCGACCATGACTTGGAGTTGGCTCTATTCAGCGAAAGCAATTTAGAAAAAGTGATTTTGTACGACTGTCTGCGCACTAAGTGTGGCGTGAGTCTGTTTTGAACTTCCCGCTTTCTATAAGCGAGGCACGCACGCGCGTGCCCTGGGGCCCGTGACTTGTGCAGAGGCACGAGGGAATAAACATTCTTTTTGGTTTGCCGTGACACGGAGTCAGTCGCATTTCTTTCGGGTGCCACCGAGCACCGATACACTAAGAGAAGGCGCTTCTTCGCGGCAAGGCATAGGACGTTCAACTTGGCGTAGCTGAGTAAATAAAAAAGTTGTGATACCAGGAATGCTGTGACGATACCACGAATGATGTGCCAGCGTATTTTGGGTTTTTTTTTTTTTTCAGTTTACCAGATTTATATACTTGGGGAATAAAATAATGCCTCGACCGTACAAGGTAACTTGTTTTCTAATAAATCATGCGTTCTCAGCGGGCAAGCTTCGGTGTTTTACATCAACCAAATATGATGTTTACACCAACCACGTCCTGATATACTGAAACGTTGCCGAAAGCAAACTCGATTTGGCACAAGAACACGCTCGCGCGCGCTTATCATCAACATTCGAAGTCGTCTGCTAGCGATCCTGTCTCTTTCCCTCGAGGCCCAATGCAGGATCGAGTATTAAGAAAGCTATGGACAAATAAAACTAGAAATATTAAATCTCGAAGAACATACAAAAATAACCAATATATAGTCACTTTCTCAAGTTGATGCGGTCAAAGCTAATTGTACAAAGCTAATTCAATTCAATTTTCAGTTTAATTCAATTTTTAATTTAAGATCAAGTCATACAAAATAAAGAGCTGGCCACAAAAGCAGCATTCTGCTTGTATGTGAGGCCAGGCGACCAACTACAATACATGTTGTTACAAAAAAAAAGAAAACACTCTGCAGCACAAAAAAAAATGAAAATAACACAAAATTAGCACCGCAAATAAATACAAAAAGGAACACTTCAGAGCAGGGGTCTCAAACACGCGGCCCGCGGGCCGCATGCGGCCCACGACTCGCAGGGAGGCGGCCTGCAGGCCCAAGCGGCTACGAGTACCGTATCCCATGTCTCGAGCGCTAGAAATGGCAAGCGCCATAGTGATCTTATCGCGTCGCTTACTTTTCGCTCCAAAAGTAACTCTTCTCTTTTAACGTAATTACATAGTTTTTACTCATCTATATTCATTACTTTTATATATTTAAAGTTTGCTTCCCTGCCTTTTTGTAATATGCGACGATTCCGCTACTAGGTCGCAAGCTCAAGCTATTCGTTGAAGGATGTATCTCAGCTGTGAAGCTACGAGCTCGGGAATATCGCGTTCAAAAATATATCACCATTAAAACAGCAGTATTCGTTCGAGTGTTGTCGTTAAAATCATCAGGATAGCAACAACGGTCATATTAACTCATTTTTTTCTTTTTAGCGACATGTTGAGCTTGGTAATTCCTGGGTGAATTCTTCAGCTGGAACGGCAATTTATTTTTTTCTATTAAAATGCTATATTTGTTCTAATTAACATGTTCGAAATGCCAGCACGTTTGGCGGGGTAGTGTCATTTTAATTCTAATCGCATCAGGTCTTATAAACAAGTCAAAACTAAAGATATCACTGGCAAGGCTGTGAGTTTACAAAAAAAAAACCCATTATGCACGAAGTCTCTCTTCCCCCCCTCTCCCCATCTTACGTTGGCCCTCGACATCTCGGATAAGGGATATCTGGCCCCCACACTCAAATGAGTTTAAGACCACTGCTTTAGAGCATGAAATATAGGTGTTTATAGCCAAGTCTACTCACGCAACCATGAAATAAAAGTACGAAATATCTCCAACGCTTAGGCTACGATATCTACAGATCAGATGCTTGACACCAATTCCTTAGTTTCCTTTTTAGTGCCCTAGTGGATTCTATATTCATAAGGGACTCTGTAAGTTCGTTAAATAAGGAAGGAGTGTAATGATTTCTGTTTTTCTTTCCATACAGTGTGTATATTATTGGAATGACGTATCTTTCAGTACGTCTCAAATCTCTATTTTTATTTACGAGGAGGTCAATCCGTTCCTTCGCTCCTCGCAACGAGAAGTTCTTTTTCAACGCTGCGTCATTCCAAAGTGCTAGAGCGAAAAAGGAGTAGCGCCTAGCACCTCCCGAAGTGGAAAGATGTTGTCTACTGCTGTAAATCGCTTGCGAGGAGGAGGCGGAGAGACGGAGGTGGATGCGGCGCTCATGTTGCTCTCTTACGGTACAGATAGCAGACGGTCACGGTCATACGCCCGCGTACCGATCGTTGCGCCGTGTACGGCACGACCACGAAGAAAATATAAAGGAAAACCTATAACTTTACTGCTGTGCACTTATTAAAACTATCACCCAATATTCAAAGGGCTCGTTTTATAGGATATATGTGATTAGCATTTGTACAGAAATGTTTAAGGCATGTAGCATTTTAAACTAAAAAGTATCCAGAGCCTTGATGCAGAAGGCTGTTGCTCACACTGTTGCCACTACAGATAATCCTCAGTCATAACAGCAGCTGTAAAAAACGGGTGATAAGTGCTCAAAATGCACATCCAATGTTTGTATAAAAAGAACAAAAAAAAAAAAACTTACAATATGTGAAAAAAAAAAAAAAAGCTGTCTGGGCCAGGGATTCGAACTCTCCACTACCGGTCCTCTACGAGCTCATGAAATCGGCGCACCAATCCACTGAGCTACCGAGCAGACGAATTTTGGCTGCGCTAAACACCAATTTATTTCTATTGAAAAAGTCCTATTGCGTTTTGTTCTTTATTCTTTTTCTTTTTTGCTGACTCAAACTTCATCGACTTGCTGTCACACATGGCGCTAATTCCAAGCACTGCCACGAGTTATTTTATTCATGTTTGGGAGCCACGGCACGCTCTCTCCGCCAGCGAAATAGCCGTTTTGCTAACCAAGCGAGACTGTCCATGTCGGCCATTGGTCGTGCCGGTCGTGCCTTACGGTTCCACCAGCGCATTACGGTAAGATCGCAGAAAACAGGCGCATGCGCAGTTCGTACCGGAGGGCCCATCGTACCGCATCGGATGTGCAAAAACGGTTCCCTAAAACTCTCTAATGTCTGGTGAATAAAACGGTAGGGCCGTCGTTATTTTTGGAGAAGCTTTTCGTTGCGACCAAGTTTACGGAGAGGAAAGTACACTCTCAAGAAAGAAGGGTGTCAAAAGGTGTATCGTTGCACCCTTTGTCCCATATAATACACCCCAAAATTTCAATTCGACGTACAGCGCCCTAAAGTCGAACAGACGGCCGCAAATTTTACGAGGGGCTTGATAACGATAGGATATAACTTTTTAAATAGCTAAAGTGCGTATCCAATACCACATAAAGAAAACACTAAGTTTTTACAGTAGAGCCAAGAAAACCCAGATTATTTTTTTCGTGTTCAGTAAAACGTACATTAGCTATTCTAATAAGTTGTACCACACGGCTATCAAGCCCCTCGTAAAATGTCGGGCCGTCTCTTCGACTGTAGGGCGCTATACGTCCAATTGAAGTTTGGGGTGTATTATATGGCACAAAGGGTGTAAGAATGCACCTTTTGACGCCCTTTTTTTTAGAGTGTAGATGAGCACGCGATCATCGGGACCATATTGTAGATCTTGATGTCGCTCATCGCAGTATCGTTTCGATGCTTGTTGGTGGAGCATGTTACAAGTGCGTGCAAGTTGGCGACAAGCTTCGGTTCGGTAGGAGGCTTGCGAAATAATTTCTTTACCCGGGAAGAGGGCTGGGGAAGATAGAATACACTCTTAGAAAAAAGGGTCAGTATAGTCCTCCCTAAAGGGAGGAACGCTCTTGACACATATGTTCCTTCAGAAAGGGAAAAACTTTCGTCCCTTAAGTAGGGGAGCAAAAGTTCTTCCGTCGACTGCATCTCATTATGGCGGCCACGAATCGAGCAAATCGAGCTCGATAAGGCTTAACGAGCAGACTAAGTCTATTGTACGGAGCGAGAGGAGCAGCAAATAAAAACGTAACACGAGCTTTCCACGAACTGTATTTATTTCCGAAGTTTCTTTACCCCTGCAGGTAAAGAAACTTATGTTTCGAAAGCATGCAGTCACTCAGTCTTCTCATCGTCAGCACTGCGATGTTCAACGGAGACAACCGGCACCCAGTTCGCGCACTTTATGCCTTACCTTTGCTATTCCTCGAGCCACAATTCCTTCGTCAACCGTTGCGTCAACCGCACATCACGGAGGAGTGAAAATCAATCGCCCGCAAAACCAAAAGTCGCTCTCAAAAAAAAAGGGAGTGTCTACATCCACGCGCGGGGATGTAGCCACGTCGGGAGGAGATAAGGCTCCATCCACGCAATACGTCACTTCCGGCGCACTACGATCAACTTCCGGTCTAGCCTCCCATTGTTTTTCCATTTGCTTGGCGGCCATTGCACCTTGCGTTTCTGCCGTGCGCGGACTACTGTCTACTGTGCCTGCCTGGTCTTCCGCAAGCGGTTTTGACTTTCTCTGAAGCGTTTTTATTTTCTTTCTGTTTTCTCGGACAAGGAGTTTGGCCGTTTAAGTATTAGCACGGTCGCGCTTCTGATCTGCCTCAAGTTTTGGTTGCCGGGGGTTCGACGGTGAAATACTTGTCCTAGTATTTCCCATCGAATAATTGGGAGGCTGTCGAAGTGCGGGCGTTTAGTGGCATTAGGATCGAGGCTTTGTTTTCCAAGGTGTCTGACGCCCTGCTCGATTTTGGCACAAACAACACCAGCGTTTGTGCCAGCGCGTACGTTGACAACTATCGTCGGCTGGCCGCTCAGATCTTAGAACGCAATCGACGATGCAGATCGCCTTTTCTTCCGTCCTTCCTAGGCGAGGGAACAGGTTCTCTTCGATGGAGTGTCAGCGTAGTCAGAGTGCCGAGATCCAGGCGTTGAATGATCGGCACAGAGACGTGAACTGGCTCCTGCAGGAGCTCTGCCGCAAGCAGGGCTTCGTGTTCATCGGTGATCTCGTGGACGAGTGGCATCTGTGCATCGGCTACTGTCTTATTTGTCATGGAATAAACTGTTTCTGGAATCTTTTACCCAGTTTTCTCGATTGAATGCTCTCATTATGTTTGTTATTAATGGGACTAGTGCATGTTTTCCCTTTTCTCACAATCTCTGTGTGATTGCAAGCGTGCGCGCAAGTCAAGAACGTACGAAGCGGTGGGCACGTACTTGTCCCCTTCGATACACATAAGCTCACATTAAAAGGCTTCGAACCAAGCCAACCATACACACGACGAAGCCTCTCCGCCTCGCCTCAGCAGCGATGCGCACATGGGCGAAGGTCCCGGAGGCCACACCCGCACCGCCCGCACGCACGGATGGCACGCACGCCGCCCAGACGTGTGTGTGACTCCTGGACAACATAAATATAAAGATATATATTGAACATGATTGTAAACCTGAGACTGGCGCAGAAAAGAGGACACACCAGAAGGTAGAAAAAGACGAGGCAACGTCCCAATTGGTACTATTTTTTTCATGATGCATTATATTTGCTATTAGTCTTAGAGAACTAAACCATTGATGAATTGTCTAAAAATTTGTAAGGTCACGTGACATATTAACCTTAAAACAACAATGAAATAAGACCTCTTTATTTTTATATCCTATATTTACTTATAAGAAAGTATAATATGTACATAAAAACAAATTATCTCCTTATATTATAAGTCACGTGACCTTTTGCGTGGATGGAGCCTTATCTCCTCCCGACTTGGCTACGTCCCCGCGCGTGGATGTAGCCTCGGCCAAAAAAAAAAGCAAATCCGAAGCAACCTCTTGGCTTACCTCAGCACGGTAACACGAAATTATGGCGTAGCCGCGTAGCGTAAAAGGATGTTAAATCGCTTGCCACCTGATGGCAGGGTCAAGCAGAGTAATCGCGAGTAGCTAGGCTAGGTGGCGCTAGGTACCGCCCAATTCATGTTTTACAAACAAATATTTTTCTTTTCTTACGCCACAATTGCGTTTCCTTTTCTGCGGGAATCTCTAACACATGCAGACACGTTACGCACACATACATTGAGCGCATATACAGGCATCGCACATACAAACATCAATACAACAGCACACTACCCCGATCACTACTCCCGAGCCCTGCGTTTCCGTCTTTTATACTGGTCGTTTTGAACGTACCGAATTTTTCGGTGACTCCCTAAGCAATAAAAAATATTCCGAACATGTTCATTTTTTCCCAGCAATGTCATACATCTGAGACTACTTTTAATGGCTCAGGGGATGAATCTCTTATTAAAAAGAAAACGCTCGATCATGCCGTAATTATTTGAAAGTCAATAAATCGAGCCGCTCCAATGTGCTTCCAAGCCATCAGTTTGTTCTCCCGCACGGCCCTTCGTAGAAAGTATTTATTTTGTAGCGTTTGTTTTTCTATTTCTGCTGTTCGCGCACGGCTGCAATTGACGTCTTGAATTAATCTTTGTCGAGCGGATATTCACTCAGCTGGAAGTGATGCTTCACGGGCAGAGAAATCGCTTTTCGATCAACTTGAATGCAGACAAAGCCGCGACTTGCGGCAACTGTTAAGTGTACGGAGCTACGCCGTTGCGAGCTCGAAAACTTCTAGCGCTCATCCCAGCGCGCCACTTGGAGAGCAGTTTCTACAGGAACCGTAATATATTTAAACAGTACAATAAAGGATAGCGTTTTTTTTTCGATTTTACCTGTTTTTTGTGTTTTTTTTTTTTCATGCTAAACTTTCATTGCAAATATACGTACTTTCCGTCATACTTTCGTACTGTTCAGTCTTTTCCCCAGAGCGCAATCGCTCTCGGGGACCGACAGTCACATTGGCCACTGTACGATAGGAGCTTACCGTTCAGACCAGCGTTCCAACATGACTATCCACACGTTAATCGACTGCACCTAATCCCTCAAGTGGTATCAAACTCTTTAATGTAAAGCGGAATGTCATCCCGCGACACCCCACCCCCTCCGATCACGGCCCGACCAGCGGCATCAATGCCCAACAGTTTACGTCATCTCATCTTGTTGTTACACCTCTGATACGCGAACACACGGTCACATCGGCGACAATTCCAGTCTTCTGTTCACAACCCACAACACTGCCATCACGATGTCGCTGACACGCAGAAATATAGAATCACGTTGAACGCCGGTTGGCACTCGGCACGGGACAACAGAACCAAACTCAGCACGGAAGGCACCCAGGCAGCCGGCAGGAAAACCTGCCTGCCTTGGAGGCAGTTCCCGCGATTTCCATAACGTCGAAAACGTCGACACAGTTCCTCGTGGTTTCGCTGCTGTAGTTCCGCGTGTGTCCCGCAAATCAGAGATGGCGGGGCAAGGTGCGGCGGAGACGGCCGTCTTACCCAGTGTATGTAGCGCTGCTGGCACTGCTCCGGAACTTCGCTGTTTCTAGCGGCTTCGTTATCTTGTTTGATAAAATTAGCGATAAAAACGTCAATCCAACCGAAATGTTCTTCACGTTTGGACTAGAAGACGGAATTACAGGCGGCCTTCGCTGCCGCTGAAGCTTAACCAATTCAACATTAAATTATTAAACAACGTGCGCGATGTGCTCGAAACACGAAACCGAAAGAAGATGAGTCGGGAGGGCGAAAGCTTTCTCCGGTCTGCCTGGAAAAGGAGGAAAACGTCTCGGTGAATAATAAGAACTTTAATTTTCCTTTCATCGGTCTGAGTTTGTTTATGTGTGTTTTGGTAAATAAAAAAAAAAAAAAAAACTTTAACGAGAAAAAAAAAAAAAAAAAACCGCTTCTTTGGGGATTGAACCTTTGACCACTTAGTCAGTAGCGCGATGTTTTACCCCTGCGCAAACTGAACTTTTTTTTTTTTCGTTATTGCATGGAAAGTAACAACGCGATTACAGCACACAATTTAGGGCATGGATGAAGAAGGAATAAACAATTAAAACAGGGACAACACAACTACATCTTTCAACTAGCAACAGACTAGTAAACTTTCAACAGCGAGCAGCCGACTATTGGGCAGGAGATCGAACTATACACCAACTCAACTCTCCTACGTCACGCCGCGGTGGTGGCGCGCCGGACGCACTTCCGGTCTGGGGCGGTGGGCAGAAGTCGCCGTGCCAGACATGCATTCCTGTGTTCCCTTGGAAGAAACGAGACAAAAAACCTGCCTTCTCGTCAAAATGCTGCGACGGGGGTTGTACCAAGAGAGTCTGGGAAGGTTTGAAGATCTGTTTTCATGTGTTTTTGCCCCCTCCGTTCGTCCGAGAACGTGGATAGTAGCCGTGAAAAGGGCAAACCAGACGCTGTCGAACTGCGATTGCGTGCGCGGGCAACACTTTGTGGTCGCCAGATGTACTTGCTTTGTTCCAATATAAACGAGAGAAAACCGCCAAGTTGTCCGAACCACCCACGGGTTCAATGCGTCTTCAAATTCACACGGCCGCCTGATTGTTCGAACTTTCGTCTGCTCTTTCAAACGTCTGCTTTTTGTCGTCTGCTCGTTCAAACAAACGCGGCCCGTAGACTAAACTTTGACCCGGTGATTGCAATAAGAAGTAATTGCAGGCGTCAAAAGGCTTAAGTAGGCTCGGTGAAAACAGTAGATACAAGATGTTGATCATTGGTACCGGTGGCCATCACCGACTTGTTACGCTTGGTCTGTTCCCGCTTCCGATTTTCAGTATCGACGTCGATCATCGCCGCTACCTTCTACAATTTTGCAACACGAGTGACGTCGCTACCATAAATAGCTGGAAGAATCTCATTATGGTTTTGGCGTCCATTCTGCGGCGTTCATGCGAATCAATCGCCGCACGTCAAATTATTTGCGGAAAGTGTAGCGGCGTAACGAGCCTTGATAATTTCGCTTAGGCGATTAAAGTGGTAAGACATTGCGATGAGGACGTAGAATTGACAATTCCAACGCGAAAAAGAGTATGCAGACTCACACAGACGCCGACAGCGTGACATTTGAGTGGTTTGTTGACGCGGGACGCGGTGCTTTTTGCCCGTACCCCATTAGGCATGCGTTCGAACTGTCGTCTGCTCTTTCAAACTTGGCTGCTTTTTGTCGTCAGCTCGTTCAAACGACAGCGGCCCGTAAACCAAACGTTTACCCGGTAATTGCGATAAGAACTAAGTGCAGGCCTCAAAACACTTTTGAAGGTTGGTTGGGGTAAGTAGGCTAAGTTTAAACAGATACAAGAATATATTTATCATTATTGTTACCGGTGGCCACCACCGACTTGTAATGCCCGATTCTACTTGCGGTTTTCAGTATCGACGTCCACCATCTCAGCTACGGTCCACGCTTTTGCAGTCCGAGCAACGTCGTGTCTAAAAACAGCGAGCAGAATCTCGTCGTGGGAGTCGGGCTTTAGCGCCCATTCTGCGGCGTCCACGTGAAATTAATCGCCGCACGTCACATTATTCACGCAAAGTTTTGCCTCGTTAGTTTTGCTGAAGCCGCTCAAGTAGTCAGACATTGTTAGGAGGACGTAGCATCAACAATTCCTCCGCGAAAAAGAGCACGGGGACTCCCACCGACGCCGACAACAACGCAATTCAATGGTTTGTTTATGGGCGACGGCGGGCTTCTTGCCCACCATCCACCGCGCATGCGCGTCGCCGGTGGCGTCCGCTAGGGGCGCTCCGGTTTGTTTGTAAACATGAGTTGGTGTATAGGGGCCGCTCTGACCCGTTTGTTTTCCCCACGATCGGTGTTTACTCAACACAAGGCCTGTGCACATGCCGACAGGCCTTATGGGCATGGGCATGTCATCTTGTACAATAGAGCGCGGGGCACAGTTTAATGTAAAAAACACTAACAATCGACGAAGCGACGTTAAGTGCCGGATCTATCCTCAGAGAATGCGAGCTTGACCCACTTCGGCTTTTGTGCTAAGTTGGGATCGTGCATGCTGCATTGTTCATGCAGGCCCTAGTGGAAACAAAAGAGCACCTCCTCCACCTCGCCGGAGAATACGAACTCCAGCCGAACGCTGACGCCGCGTTCGGTTATGTCGGCCGAGCGCTGCGTCATTGTATTTGTTGTCCCCATCCGTGTAGTTGTTAAGTTAACCGCTTGGTGCGTCACGGTCTGTCCTCCTCCCCAATACCCAGTAGGAGTAGGGGAGAGAAGGGGAGAGAAGGAAAGATAAAACACGCGAAGTGCAAGTCAGGGTGGTAGGGTTATCTCGGATTTTAAAAATTCAGCCTCAGTTTTCGTCAGCAGGAGGGAAGGGTTTGACACGTTGTTTTTTGCTGTGGTCATAGCGAATGATTCTATGATTTCCCTGCCGAATCTGCTGTCATGCCCCCCAAGGATTTTTGTGCCATCAAAGAGGGAATGACAACGCAAACACGAACGGGCATGTATGACTATGGGATGGTAAGAATCTGGAGAGGCCTCAGAAACTTCGTTGTGATGTTCGCGGAGTCTGTGATTGGTGCATCTGCCGGTCTGTCCTATGTATTGATGACCACAGCTCAAGGGGAAGGAGTAAACTTTCTTCTCTTTGCATGGAATGAATTTCTTTTCGTGCTTGACAGTGCATCCATTCGGAATCCGGTTGTTGTTTACTTGTTGACAGAGTTGTTTAAGACGCATGCGGCATGAGAAGACAACATTCGTGTCGAACTTTGAGGCAATGGATTTTATCCGGTGGGCTGAATTGTGTACGTAAGGAATGACGGCGAATCGGGCTTTCTTTTTTTGTGGCTGGTGACTGGCGATCAGGCCCGCGAATCATCCTTTCCATTACAGATCGGAGAAGGTCGACGGGATACCCTGCCCTGACAAGCCTCATGTGCTGCAATTTGAAGCTATCTTCTGAAAGATGACAGCAAGACTTCGTGAAGGATGAAGAAAACAACGATTTGATGATACCGTGTTTAACCGACTTCAAATGGGCGCTAGAAAACGATAGGACAAGTTTGGAAGACCTTTGTTGAAAGGCCCAGCAGAGTCCAGTAGCACTGACATGAAGCCGCAAATCTAGGACTGAAGACCTTCATTCGATGGTTCTTCCTTCGTGAATGTAAGGCCCGACGAACAAGCGGAAGAAACAGCTGTAATGCTATCTGGAGAAGTTCGAGCAGGATGAATGACTAGGTAATCGTCTACAAATCTGAAAATATGGCAGCCAGGCGCGGAGATGTCCAGTTGTGCTTTTATAGCTCTGTCAACGAATAAAAGGAATAATTCACTGAGAACAGGGGCGAGACATGAACCGATGCAAACTCCCTTTTTTTGGCGGTAGATCCCTTTCTCATGTTTGACTAAGGTGGACTGGAGATATAGATGAATCAGGTCCACGAATCCAGCAACGGAGACACCGGAGGAATTCTGAAAATCCACAGCTCCGTGCTCAAAAATGGCGTCGGAGATTGAGGCAAGCAAAGCGGTAGGATCTAGATTGAAATACATGTCTTCTATGTCAAGTGAAAATATAGAGTGGGGCAAGGAGAAGAAATGTTGGGAACTGATGACAGAGATGAGTTCTATTGAGTTAGACACTCTAAAGAATTGAGGGAGGTGGATGCAGGACAGATGCTTTTGTAGAAAGAGCCCGAGCTGCTTCTGCCAACAACCCTTCTCCGACACAATACTTCGGAGGGGTACTCCGATCTTATGTGTTTTTGCAGTGAAGAAAACTGAAAGGTACTGCTTCGCTGGTACTGCTTCGCTTCCTTCCCAGCCGCATGACGAACTTGTTTGGCGCTGGCTTCCGCTCGCATCCTTCGTACCTGTTCATCGTCGACGCAGACTCTCGCCTCCTTGAAGCTTCATGGAAAGAAGTGATTGCTGGAGTGACTGCCTCCTGCCGTGAGCTGAACGAGACGAAGTTTGAACCGCCAGTCCTGCTATCTCGTCTGACACCATGGAATTGCTCTCCAAACGTCCCAAGTTCGCCCCAGACCTTCCTACTAAGAAGGTTGATCAACTCGCTCAGTTCATCAAGTCGCCGCCGCCATCCCAGAACCACAGAGGCAAGATTGTCTCGGCTCCGCCATCCGCGCTTTGTGCTTCCACCCACCCCCCAAGCCAGGCAAGATCTCTCAACTCGCCGCTGTTGAAGAGCTTCGTCAAGAACACCTAAAGCTGTTAGAATCCGATAAGACGGGTGTGTTTGTTGTGTTAGAGGAGGGAGATTTTGGAGATAAGGTGAAAGCTGCCCTTTCAAAGAATTTTCTCAAACTGAAATCGCGACCGTCTGGGACCCTCAGGTCAAGAGCTAAACAACTCTGCTCGTCTTTGAACCTGTCGTCCCTAAAAACCGCCATTAGTAGCCCAGCGAAGCAGTACCTTTCAGTTTTCTTCACTGCAAAAACACATAAGATCGGAGTACCCCTCCGAAGTGTTGTGTCGGAGAAGGGTTGTTGGCAGAAGCAGCTCGGGCTCTCTCTACAAAAGCATCTGTCCTGCATCCACCTCCCTCAACCCTTTAGAGTGTCTAACTCAATAGAACTCATCTCTGTCATCAGTTCCCAACATTTCTTCTCCTTGCCTCACTCTATTTTTTCACTTGACATAGAAGACATGTATTTCAATCTAGATCCTACCGCTTTGCTTGCCTCAATCTCCGACGCCATCTTTGAGCACGGAGCTGTGGATTTTCAGAATTCCTCCGGTGTCTCCGTTGCTGGATTCGTGGACCTGATTCATCTATATCTCCAGTCCACCTTAGTCGAACATGAGAAAGGGCTCTACCGCCAAAAAAGGGAGTTTGCATCGGTTCATGTCTCGCCCCTGTTCTCAGTGAATTATTCATTTTATTCGTTGACAGAGCTATAAAAGCACAACTGGACATATCCGCGCCTGGCTGCCATATTTTCAGATTTGCAGACGATTACCTAATCATTCATCCTGCTCGAACTTCTCCAGATAGCATTACAGCTGTTTTTTCCACTTGTTCGTCGGGCCTTACATTCACGAAGGAAGAACCATCGAATGAAAATCTTCAGTACCTAGATTTGCGGCTTCATGTCAGTGCTACTGGACTCTGCTGGGCCTTTCAACAAAGGTCTTCCAAACCTGTCCTACCGTTTTCTAGCGCCCATTCGAAGTCGGTTAAACACGGTATCATCAAATCGTTGTTTTCTTCATCCTTCACGAAGTCTTGCTGTCATCTTTCAGAAGATGGCTTCAAATTGCAGCACATGAGGCTTGTCAGGGCAGGGTATCCCGTCGACCTTCTCCGATCTGTAATGGAAAGGATGATTCGCGGGCCAGATCGCCAGTCACCAGCCACAAAAAAGAAAGCCCGATTCGCCGTCATTCCTTACGTACACAATTCGGCCCACGGGATAAAATCCATTGCCTCAAAGTTTGACACGAATGTTGTCTTCTCGTGCCGCATGCGTCTTAAACAACTCTGTCAACGGGTAAACAACAACCGGATTCCGATTGGATGCACTGTCAAGCACGAAAAGAAATTCATTCCATGCAAAGAGAAGAAAGTTTACTCCATCCCCTTGAGCTGTGGCCATCAATACATAGGACAGACCGGCAGATGCACCAATCACAGACTCCGCGAACATCACAACGAAGTTTCCAAGGCCTCTCCAGATTCTTATCATCCCATAGTCATACATGCCCGTTCGTGTTTGCGTTGTCATCCCCTCTTTGATGGCACAAAAATCCTTGGGGGGCATGACAGCAGACTCGGCAGGGAAATCATAGAATCATTCGCCATGACCACAGCAAAAAACAACGTGTCAAACCCTTCCCTCCTGCTGACGAAAACTGAGGTTGAATTTTTAAAATCCGAGATAACCCTACCACCGTGACTTGCACTTCGCGTGTTTTATCTTTCCTTCTCTCCCCTTCTCTCCCCTACTCCTACTGGGTATAGTCGGCTGCTCGCTGTTTGAAAGTTTACTCGTCTGTTGCTAGTTGAAAGATGTGGTTGTGTTGTCCCTGTTTTAATTGTTTTATTCTTTCTTCATCCATGACTTAAACCAACACGCTCTTCTACTAAGCAGAATTTAGGGCACAAAGGGCGTTGCCCGCATCAGCATCCTAAAATTCCTTCAGTTCTAACAATCTTTCTAATAAAGGCATCCAGTCGGGCACATGGTCTGAAGCGTCGTAGACACTCTTGACTTGCGCTACTAACTGAATAAAATGCAGGCGTACAGTCCTTGGTGAGTGAATAGCGTTTCTTACATCCATTCGAGATTTCCAGATGCCATATAAACCTAAGAGCATGATTAGATCATAGGGGACAGTGTCACCCGGCGCGACCGGCAGAAAACGAATTGAATGCGCGGAAATGTCTAGGTCTTTTTTAATCGTGCGCTGCAGGACATCCCAAAATAAAAAGGCGTCCCAACAATCAATAAAAATATGCTCCACAGTTTCTGGCACTTTGCACAACAAGCAGTTCTCTGTCCATGGAAGAAAAATACCTTTTTCTTTTAACCAGACTTTCGTAGGAAGTACAGAACAATGCAGCTAAAAGGAAAACGTTTTGACTGCTGGAGGGACGCCCATCTTTTTAACCCGGCGCAATACATCTTGGCCGGGACTGTAACTGAACACAGTTCGATAAATTGGAGTTGGAAAAAGAACGTCCATAAGGTCTCGGGAAAGCTTTTTCCTCGTAACACTTGCAAGGTATTCCCTGGAGAACCTAACTACTAAAAAGTTAAAGGTGTCGACAACTTCTTTTAGATAGTCCACTAGTCTCGTGGGTTGGTCCGCGTCTCCGACTGATGATACGACAAATGTTGGAAGAAAGCATGCCAGTGAATCCTGAATCGTTTCACGGATCAAAGGAGTTTCTTGATCCCTCAGAAAAAGAAACCTGGATACCAATTGTCGAACGAGCAAGTGCGGAAGACCAACACCGCCGTCCGATATGCGACGGAAGAGGTTTTCCCGCCGCATAAGCTCCCAGGTGGATTTCCAAATAAAAACGGCAAATATGCGATGAAACTTTTGAATGTTGCACCTTGCACAATGAAGAACCTGTAGAACATACCAGAGTTTGGCCAAAAGGAATATATTACACATGGTCGACCGTATAAAGATCGACACATCCCGGTGCGCCCGGCTCTTTCTGCGTTTGTCGAGGTCAGTCACCACTTCGGACCAGTAGGTCGTGCTGTTCCTGTAGTGCTGCAGGGGCACTCCAAGGTAGTTACATGGTGTGCAACTCCATTCAATGTCTTCGTACTTGCCTGGCGTTGCGGCCCACGAGCCGTGCCAAAAGCCTCGGCACTTTTGCCAGTTCACCTCCGCTCCAGTGGCCGCGCAAAAATCGCGCGTAAGCGCAACAGCGTGGCGGATACTTTCTTTGTCCTTGCACAAGTAAGCGATGTCGTCCGCGTAGGCCAAAACTTTGGTTTCCGCGCTCCGCAAGGTGTAACCGTTGATCTTATTACTTTGAATAATACTTTGACAAACCGGCTCAAGGTAGAGGGCAAAGAGTAAGGGGGACAAGGGACACCCCTGCCGTACCGAAGAATTCACTGGGATGCTTTCCAACAGAGTATTGTTCACTATTAAGCTCGTGTGACAGTCCGTATAGGACATCTTAACCTCCTGTGAGATTATTTTTCCAACACCAACATGTGACATAACCTTAGAAAGCACCTGATGTTGAACGCGGTCAAAAGCTTTTTCAAGGTCAACTTGAAGCATTGCCACTTGGTCTCCTTTTCTGGATACGTTTTCTAAAACAGAACGGGCTACATGCACATTGGTTTGTATGGCCCTTCCTCTAATCCCACATGTTTGATGGTCTCCGACCAGCTCCTGAATAACTGTCTGCAGCCAATTTGCTAAAACCTTTGCGAAAATTTTATAATCAACATTACACAAAGTTATAGGGCGATAGCCTCCTACGCGGCGAAGTGTGCTGGGATCTTTGCTTTTGGGATTAATAATAATAATACTAATAATAATAATATTTATTTTGGTTCAGGAGAACCGCGGTGCCGCAGAAAGCCAAGTAGCCTATACCAGGAAGGCCTGCGGCGCCGCATCTAAGGACGATGGGATGAGATTGTGTACAGATGACAGAGAGGTGCTGACGATGTTGGAATGGAGCTTGTCAGCGAGGGTGGCGGGATGATGTTACGGGTGATGTGAGTCCAATGTTGTTTAGTGAGTTGCCGTCCAGGGTGGTGTTCGGTGGCTGCACCGTGCGTAGGGGAGGACACCGTTTGACGCGCTGCTCTTCAACGTCGCCGGGGGACGAGACCGTGTAAAAGCTTGTTCGTAGCTCTTCCTCCCCGAAACGCCAAGGAGCCGCCGGATCGTACCCTCTTATCGAATTTCTGCAGCTCTGGTCCTTCTGCCTCGCCGAAAGTTGGTCTTGTGAAGCCACCGGTGCGGCGGGTGGACTTATCATCGTCAGGCCGAGCAGGACGGCCGCCTCCGGGATGGAACCGCCTCGCGGCGCGCCGGGCTTCTGCTAGGCTTAACGCGGCTGCCACGAAAAATATTCGTAAGTCCAGTGAACTTGCACTCACCAACGCGAAACCGGTACCGATGAGCTCTAAATCACTTAAGGGAGGCCATGCTGTCGGTGACCGCCGGCAGTGGAGACCTATAGAATCACCAGAGCCGGTGGAAAAAACTGTACCCAACGGAGCCGATAGAAATTGCGTCCACTCGGGCCGGCCTTCTTCTTCATCTTTTTGAAGAACGGTGCGAGCTCGCAGAAAGGAAGGGGGCAGCCCGTTGGTGTCATATGAATCTTGGATCACTTTTTGCAGTATTGGACAAATTGCATATTTGTGTAATTTATAAAACTCTGATATAATACCATCCGGTCCCGGCGTTTTTGCTTGAGGTAGGGCGTCAACCGCGGCTTCGATTTCTGCTAAACTGATGGTTTCCTCAAGCGTCTCAATCTGCTTTTCTGTTAGCCTGGGTAGCAATACGATCAGTTTTGCGAGTACTTCCATGTCTTGCGGAGCCTTTCTTAGGCAAAAAAGTGATAGATAATGCGCAAGGAAAATGTTATATATCTCTTGTTTATCTGTGTATATTCTGCTGTTATGCTCTATTTCTAGAATTTCCTTTTTTAAAGCATGGCGTTTTTCGTCTTCCAGCGCTTTTCTTGTTGGTTGCTCTCCTAGAAGGAACCTTTCAGCTCGAGCACGTACGACCGCCCCTTGATAACGCTCTTGATAAAGGCTATCAAGCTGGGCTTTAACGCAAGCTATATCTTCAAATCCCTGTCCTGGGAATTTACTTTCGTACTCGTATAAAATGCGCAAGTCACTCTGAAGCTTTCTTTCCATTTTCAACTTATAAAAGCTAAGAATGCTAGATCTTTCGATCGCCAGCTGCTTAACGTCTTCTTTAAAACGCTCCCACGTCCTGTGAAAACGGCCTTTTTCGTAGGATAATTCTTGGATCAACTTTCCTGTATCCGCCACAAAAACTTCGTCTTTGAGAAGCTGAGCACTAAGCTTCCATATTTTCCAATTAATTGGCTTTTCTCTTCGCGGCTTTTGCCCAATCATTGTAGCGACCATACAGTGGTCGGGGAAAAACACTGGGTTGACAACATAAGCACTTAATTGGTTAATGAGATCTAAGGAGCAGTAAATTCTATCTAGCCGCGCGTGTGAAGCTTGTTGAAAATGCGTGAAAATTAAGTTCCTACCCTTCGGTTGAAAAGAAGCTACATCAATTAAGTCGCTTTCTTCTATCACATCCAGTAATACCTGCTCGCTTTTGTCAAGCCGACTTCTAGACGACGCTCAGTCAGCCGTGTCGCAAACGCAGTTGAAATCTCCGATGATAACTGCCCGCCTATCGCACACAGTGTACGACCGAAGATGATTAAAAAATGCTACTCGTTCATTCACACAATTCGGAGCATAGACACAAATCACCCTCCACCTCGATTCTGACACTACGAAGTCACAAAGAACAAAACGACCGCAGAGGTCACTTGTGATTGCTACCTGTGACATATTTACAGATTTTTTTATGAAAAGAAAACACCCCCCTGAAAGGCCTACTGCATGGGTTACACAAACCTCATAATTGTACAGAAAAGTCTGCAAAGCGCGCTCAACCTGTTCCTCGGTAGACAGTTTTGTTTCCTGCAGTGCCAAGATATCAATTTCTGTATGCTCGAGTAAACGCCGTAATTGGTACTGTCGCTTCCTGGAATTAAACCCTCTAACGTTTAGAGTAGCGAAGCGTAAGTCACTGACCATTCTTTAAGGCGAGGGGTACTTCTGCGCAGCGCGCGGCTTTGCGTACAGCCGCTTACTCTCATAGGTGCTGGGCGGTTCCCCGTGCTTTCGCTTGCCTTCGGTGCCATCCTTCGCCGTGTTGGTGTCCATGTCAGAGGGTTCTTGGACGTCGTCGCGCTGGTCCTGTACTTTGAGGCTCGCTTGGCGGTCCTTGGGAGTTGCTGCCATCGACACCTGTACTTTACCCGACACCGAGTTTTCACCGCCATCGCTCGGGTTGGTGTCAGGCTTCACAGACAACGCGGTGGTGCTGGCAGGTTCCCCAGGCGACACTTCTCCGGTTGGCTTTGAGCACTCAGGACTCGGGGAAGCACCGCTGGAGCGCTCCATTAAAGGGATGTTGCCAGTCACGTCTACAACCTCCGAGATGTCCATTAAATTGTCGTGGTTTCCTTGGGTGTCCTCCCAAGAGCCTCTCAACACAGTGGCGTACGTTGAAAAGCAGTCGCTGCTCTCATGGCCGAAACGGTTGCATTGAGAACACTTCGGGGCACAGCACTGCCTCCGAATATGGCCCACCTTCTTACACCGGAGGCAGAGCGGTGGCCTGCCTGGCACCAGAAGAAGAGACTGCACTCCGAAAACCTTGATCAGGTGAGGGAGGTCTCCGGAGGTCACCGTGTCGTGTAAGGTGAGAGATACTTCCCTGCTGAGGGTTTCCATGTTTTCCATGCCCGGGATTCGCCACTTCTCTCTCGTGATGGTTTGTACCCGGCCGTAGGGTTCCAGGGCTTCAACGACCCGCCTGTCCTCCAGGTATGTCGGCAGCCAGAGCAGTTTCATCTTCACGTCCTTTGATTGAGGGTCAATCACAAGGCACTTCTTTCCTTTCACCTTGAGCTGCCCGGCCGCCTTCAGCTTTTACGTGGCTGCCATGCTTGTTAACGTCACCATCCAGACGTGGTTCATCTGATATTGGCCGAGTGACACCACGTCGTTGGAATCCACGATGTCTTTCAAGCCGTCGCGGAAGTCGACGGCTCGGTACGGTCTTCCAGAAAGGTCGGCGTGTAAAAAAACGGAGTTCATGCACATCTTTCCGTCGGGGAAACGGGGCAACAGAATACGATAGTCATCGTTACCACTGCCCGCGGCTTCGTTGGTTCCTCGGCTCGCAGGAGCCGATAACGCGCTTTTATCGGAGCGCTGCATTTTCCGTCCGCTCTCGTCGCAAGCCGGAAGCGAACTCCCTGCGCAAACTGAACAAGGAGGAACTCGCCCTCCTCCTTTCATCTGAACTGCCGTTGCTCCTTTCTGTGGGCAACTTGTCCGCAACAAGGAGGAACGGTCGCTGTTGCTGCCTTTCTTCTCATTTTTTTCTTACAGTGTAGTGTCCAGCGCGGTGGGCGGCTTACGGGCATGCATCAAGTAAAAGGATGAGAATTATGTCGTACACTGGACGGCTATGTTACAGGTCAACCTGGTGAAGTGTAGCACTGTGTCCCAGTAGGAGTGGGTCTCGGAGATGTTTATGAAGAGTATGTCCGCAGGAGTATTGTTGAAGAGTTTCGTGAGGCAGTTGGTTTGGGGGTGGAAAGATGATGTTAAGCGGTGATCAAAACTTGGATGCCTGCACTATGGCTTCTATAGTTCGAGATAAAAACAATATCCCACGGTCGCTAATAATGACTCTAGGAGTACCGTAGCGTAGGATGACGTTGTTAAGAATAAAAGGAGCAATGGCTCCTTTTATTCGTCGTTGAGGGGTAGGATCTCTACGTATTACGTCTCCTATTCAATGGCTGAAACGATATATCGGTGTTGTGTTGTGGATAAAACTAGTGGCCATAAATGTCGATTCCCACTAGCTCGAATGGATATCGTGGTGGGTTAATGGATTTAATAAGTATACTAGCAGGGTATGAGGGCCGTTCGCGACGGTGATATAAAGTACATAACTGGGCGTAGTTTGCAACTATCCGATACATTCCAGGCCGAAAATAAAACTGTCGAATTCTAGGATTGGCCTTAAAAATCCAAAATGAACGGCTGTGGGTTCGACAAGAAAGCACTGTAAATATTTGAAGAAGTGAGAATAGACCTACAATTACACAACGCTGGAATTCAGGTGAATAGTTGTGCTTGTAGACAAGGCCACTTTGAAATATATTGTCGCAGGTATTTTTCAGATATCAACGGTTTGTGGAGAGTTCTTTTCTGTTGATGTGTTCAAAGATGGGCCGAATGCAAGGGTCTGAGATCTGAGCAGCACCGAAGCTGTCAGGGAGATTGTAGGGAGTACCGGGTTCGAGTTGGCGGAGGGAAGTGAAACAACGCGTGGTTCTCTTCGTTGAAGGGGACAGCGGGAGAGCCCATCCGCATCGCTGTGCTTTCGCCCTGATTTGCAACTGACTGTGAAACGTATTTTTGGGTTTGAGGGGTCCAGCGACCAAGACGGCCGGACATGTCTTTGAGGAACGAGAGCCAGCAGAAAGCGTGGTGGTACCCTAAGACTTCGAAATGGCGGCCGTAAAAATAGGGGCGAAATTTAGTGATAGCCCGGACCACTGCAAGGCACTCACGTTCTGTTGTGGAATAGTTAATTTGTGGTTTGCTCAAAAAGTGGCTGGCACATGCGATAACTTGTTGTTGGTTAGAAGTTATGCGTATTTGTATAAGCACGGCCCGAATCCGTGGCCGCTGGCGTCCATAATAATGTGGGTGGACGCAAGACGATTGACATGGCAGAGGATTCGTTGTGACGCAAGACTTGCGACGAAGAGACGAGAATGCATCGACGTAGGCGGGATTCCGGTCGAACAGAACGTCAACGCGACACAGATGATGTAGGGGTGCGTCGATTGTAGCGAATCCTTTAATAATGCAACGAAAGTAGGACTCAAATCATAGAAATCTTCGCAGTTCCTTTATGTTTTCCAGGTTTAGAAAATAAATTATTGCCAGACTTTTGTTGGGATCAGGAGCTACGCAATCGTGGGTAATGATGTTACCGAGCACTTTGACCTTTCTCGCAGCGAAATGACATTTCTTTGTATTTAGTCAGAGGCCCACGTTGGGGATGCACAAAGGCACTTGAGACAGTCTTGATCGATGTTCCTCAAACGTAGCATTAAAATGATGATGTCGTCGAGATAGCACAAACAAGTGGTCCATTTTATGCCAGAAAGTACCCAGTCAATCATTCTTTTGAAAATAGCTGGGGCATTGGAGAGACCAAAAGGCCTTACGTGGAATTCGTAGAGGCCTCAGGGAGTGACTAATGCTGTTTTTGTCCTGTGTTGTTCGGCCACAGAGATCTGCCAGAATCGAGAACGCAAATCAAGGCATGAATAAAAAGAGGATCCTTGTAGTGTGTACAAGCCGTTGTCAATCCGGGGTGGTGGGTATACGACTTTTCGTGTAATCTTGTTGAAGCGGCGGTAGTTAAAGCGAAAATTAATTGATCTAACTTTTTATAAAAACTACTACTCATGACCAAGGACTCGAAGAAGGTCGGACCACGCCTTTGATTATCATGTCATCGAAGTGTTGTTACATTAATTCATGCTCTGTGAGAGATAAACGATGTGGTCCGTGGCGTACAGCTGGAGTGTCTGCTGTTTCGATGCGATGTTCCACAGCAGTATCTTTGCCCAGAACATATAAGTGATGGTCGAATGTGACCTTATAGCTTTGAATTATAGAGTAGTGCTGATATTGCTATTCTGAAGTTAAGAATTTATCAATAGTATTTAAACGTTCCTACGATGACGACGGTGAACTTAACGTTTTCGGGTAGGTCATAGAAGAGTCTGGAGCTGTTGCAGATATGCTTCGGTCATGGAAGGGTTGGGCGCGGGCCAGTGAATATTCTTTGGAAGAGGAAGGGGTAGATGATCGGCCATAAGTACTCGGGATGCTGGTCATTCCTTGGAGCAATGGTGCTGTCCAATGAGGAAGAACCAAGCCCTTGCGTGTAAAAGACTCGTTGTGCGGTTGCAGAAGAATATCGTCGGAAATGTTTGAAGGGGGCGATATGGTAACCAAGGTTGTAGAACACGTCGAGAGTATGTCATCGGGCTTGCGAAGCTTGATGGGTGCAAATAGAGTGGAATGTGCCAAAGCAGGTGTTTTAGTGGTTAAAATATTTGAATTGGCACAATCCACGAGAGCTTGAGCTGTGTTTAGAAAGTCCTCCCCCCCCCCCCCCCCCCCCCAGAAGAATTTCGCACGTGCATTGCGGAAGCACGAGAAATTGAATGGTGTAAACTTGTCCTTCAATGACGAGTATAGCATTGCAGCAGGCAGTGGCGTGTATTGAATTAGTTTCGGCACCTCGCAACACGTGTTAGTTATTGGTGGCAATTGACCTTGCATAGTATATTACAGACACCTTGCTGCATAACAGAGACAGCTGTTCCAGCATCTACAAGCGCGTAAAAACAATCATGATTAATTTTAACGTCAATAAAGTTTATACGTGTAGATGGGGGGTTCGTTTTTATTCTATGGCTGGCCGTTTAACCTCAGAAATTGCAAACCTTAGTTGTCCGAGTCAACAAATCTGCAATGAAGCCCAGTATTTATGATAGAGGGTGAACCACGACGCCGGTACGGAGGTAGCGACTGCGGTTGGGGATTCCGCAGGTAGGCCCCAGAACGACAGAAATCACCGTAGGGTTGATTTTTGTATGTGCTCTAAGTTGTAAGGAGGAGAGGGGACGTGGTTTGCATTCCGGCGCTGTTGCCAGTTGCGGCCTTCGTCGTTCAACGGCGTCTACAAAATCGGTTTTTATGTCCTTGTATTCTACAGTAAAAGCAGATGGAACAATTGTCTGCTGTTAGCCACGTGGACTGCGGGCGCTGCTTGTAGATGGGGTCGTCGTCAAAGTGACAACTTGTGGGTGTTGCAGTTCCGGATTAGGTGGTATCAGAAGAACCTCAGCATATGTTGCTTGGGAAGGCGTTATTATACGTGTAGATGGCGAGGTGGCTGCCTCTGTGAGCTCTACTCGTATGAGATTCCGAATGTGTTGTGAAGTGCCTGTCACTGCACTTGTTGCTGTATTAAAAATTGAGTCAGGCCTTCGTGGACGATTCGGCGTATGGTTTCTTTTAAGGTAATGTCATTTTTTGAAAACGCGAGTATGTCGGTTTCAGGTAGCGGTGACACAGTAGCTGCGATACGTTATCTTCAAACTGCCTGCCGCCATTGACAGATGGTAACGATTTCTGTGACATCGACGGGAGGTTGCAGGACAACGAGGTTTACGGCCTCGCATGCAATCTCGTTGAGCACAGGTCGTACCCTATCCGCTTCTGGGATGTTGAGATCAATTTATCTGCGCAGGGTTAGTACATCCTCTATTTAAGTTAAGTAGCCTTCAGAGCAGTGTTGGGAAGTTCTTTAAGTACATTGCACTTAAAGTACTACTTCAAGTAGGTTTAGGAAACTTATACTTTGCTTGGGGAGTACATTCTCTGAGTATGTACTTGTACTTTATTTAAAGCATTTTTTTCTGGTACTTCCCGAGGAAAGTACAATTTCTGACTCCAAAGTACATTCCCCAAATTTCTTTTTGTTAAATTTTTATCACTAAATGATGCTATGTCTACTCCGAAGAAATACTGGGAGGGATATACTACTCTCACCAGAAACGTGAGGAGACGACGCATCGCTCCGTTTGTTCTGGAAGCGGCTTTCCCGTAGCTTTTTGAACTCTCGCTGCGTCTCGGTCGGTCAGCGCAAGCAAGGAGGTTTAAAATATTAGGATAGCAAAATTAATTATAATGTAGTACCTGAGTCTGTGGTGCGGAAGAAATTAAATTTTTGAACTCAAAGTAAAGATAACAAAGGAGAACGTCACAATGTTTTGAGACATTTTCTTTCGTCGTTTCCTTCTATTTGAAATTTTCTGATTTTTTTCGCACCCCAATCTCAGGTGTCACAGTGAAGATGTTCTTTCTTACAGATTTCGCCGGGACCCGACGACGGAGGAAGCTGATGGTCGCTGACGGAAGAGAAAACCAGACAGGACTCCGCGGATAGGAGGAAGAGAAAAAAAACACACGCCTATTTACAAGCCAAGCTAATTTCCGAATGTCCAAAAAGGTCTTACCACGTGCTCGCCTCGCCTTCTTCTCTTCTCAAAAATGTCCCCTGCCCCAGCTCGCACGAGCGTCGCTAGTTCACCCACACACCGGGGCACACGTGCCAACGCAAACACGCAAAGAAAAGAGCCTGTTTCCGCGTCCCTTCACGGTGATGGCGGGCCGATTCTCACACCTCCCGACTAAGTATATCTTTTAGACCCGAAATGTCAAAAATAATATATAACAACGAAACTCAAACGCGTACGCGTATCAGTCACACTTTGCACAGAGTTAGTGATTGAACCCATAAGAATCCAAACTATAGCAGAAATTTACACCAAATGCAAATCCCATGAGAGTAAAGTGATTCTTACTGTGCCCGCCAAGGCTCCAAAGCAGTGACAAATCTCGCGCCGAGACTAGCGCAGCATCTAGTCTCCTAGCCTCGGTCTCTTTGCCGGCAGGTTATTCAAGCCACCCAGATTTCGGCGGGGCTTGAATCGGACGGCGTATAGCTGGTTCCGGAATTTCTCCGCACAAGAGCGACGACAGTTTATACTCTTTCTTGCTTTACGAATAGGGAATGGGCCTCGCAGGCGGTCGCCGTTGTCGACGTCTTCTGCACTCCCAGCTCTGTCATACGTGGCCGGCTGGCAGGCGGTCGAGTCTTCATAGGCGTCCCTAGCTATATTCAGGGACATCCTCATCTCGAAGACGGTGTCCTCGTCGATGTCCCCGCTTTCTCTGACATATTCACCGGCCGGCTGTGACGTCAGCCACCCTAACAAGATGTCCCACTTCTTGTCGACACCCACTTCCCTGCCGGGGTCACTATCAGCTTGCCAGAACGTCTGCCGCCAAAGCAAGATAGTCGGTTCTTTCTCGTCGTCGACGTTCGCGTTCTCGTCGTGATCACCTTCCGCTCGAAGAAACACCTGCCGTCTAGGCAATAAGTTCGGTCCTTCGTCGTCGTCCACGTTCTCGCCATCGTCGTCCTCGCCTCACCAAAACACCTGCCGCCCAGGCGATAAGTTCAGTCCTTCGCCGTCGTCCCCGTTCTCGCCGTCGTCGTCCTCGGCTTGCCGGAACGCCCACCTCCCAGGAGATACTCTAGGTTCTTCCTTGCAACCGACGCCCATGTTCTCAACTCGGTCGTCATTGGCTTGCGCAACTCAAGTAAGATGTCGGGACCGGCCTCAAAGTTGTCGAAGTTCACACATGGGTCGTCCTCAGATTGCCGGGACGCCTGCCGCCCAGGCCAACTGTACGGCCTTTCGTCGTCGACGTTCACCTGCTTTTCGTGGTCGTCTTGGGCTCGCTGGGACGTCCTCCAGGCACGTGAGACGTTCAGCTCATTTCTGTCGTCAACGTGCGCCTGCACAGACACGCAGCTGCGATTGTTCTTCGACGACCGCTTCGTGTCGTCGGCTTGTAACGGAATCTGACGCGCCTCGCGGACCGATAGGTGCAGCCTCTTCTGGCCTTAGAGGTTCAAGTTGCTACCGTCGGTCTTGCCCACATCGGACGTCACCTTGTCGGGCTCACGGCTGGAGTCTTCCTCCACAGTGACATTCTTTGCGTCTACTCTTTTCTTGTGAAACCGAAGTTCTTCATCTGGTGTCTTCGTCCGGGGACATTCGCGGGAAATGTGCCCCAATTCCTTGCATTTAAAACACTTCACCCGATAATATTCAGGTATACATGCCCTGCCTTGGGTTCTCGTGTTTTTCCTTGAGAGAAGTGGTGGTTTCAATAAAGGGCCTCGAGACCTCAGCTCGCGACACTCCGAGCTCTAACAAGACCGATTCTTTGACCGCACCATACCCACTTCTCTCACCCATGTTCAGCGTATTCACTAGTGCACGCATGCTCTCCGTGAAATAAGGTCGCACAGGATATCCTCTGAGCCGCTCAGGGAGTTCATATGTCTCGAAGACGTTTTCTACGCCATCAAACCAGCTCGGCACTAATAAGTCGGACGACGGCATGGGAGTCAGCACTCCCTTCATTAATCTCGAAAAGCGAAAAACTTCATCTCGGAGGTTGAACTCCATGCCGCCTCCACTGGCTCACCTTCGGTTTTCTGAGCGTAGATGTTCTAGTTCTAGCTCGAGGCGTAACAGCCGTTCTTTCTCCCTTACTAGTTCAATCTCCTTTTCGATTGAGCTGTATGATCGGACTCCTCCGTTCCCATCCCCTTGTGTCTGCGAGTTTTCCACTAATCCACTCAAAGGTGACAATTCACCTGGTTCGTCAACATTCATATTCCGAACCCTATCCTGCTCTGGTGTTAGAACCGGCGTCTGCCGCTCTGCGCTGTCTGTATCCATGGCGGGCACACGTCAAAGAATCACCTTACCGTAAGGTCAAAGAATGCCGCTGGATCACAGACGCAGCCCGCTCCTCAGAATAGTCAGGCACGAAAATGATGTCCGAGCTGTAGACTCAAGCGTTCCTCGCTGGAGTGGGACGGCGTCCGGTCAGAGGTAGCTCTGCCACCACGAAGTAGCTCGGTGGTTTAATCTTCAAAGAGCTCGGTGGTCCAGTCTTCTCTTCAGAAGCCTCCACCAGTGCCGCGAAGTCGCTGTACGCCGATTCCGTTGTGAAGATCACGCCGCCGGGGTCCGCTGACGCAATCCTGTCGGCTGCGCCAGTGAAGATGTTCTTTCTTAGAGACTACGCCGGGACCTGACGACGGAGGCAGCTGATGGTCGCTGACGGAAGAGAAAACCAGACAGGACTCCGCGGATAGGAGGAAGAGAAAAGAAACACGTCTATTTACAAGCCAAGCTAATTTCCGAATGTCCAAAAAGGTCCCACCACGTGCTCTCCTCGTCTTCTTCTCTTCTCAAAAATGTCTCCTGCCCCAGCTCGCACGAGCGTCGCAAGTTCACCCACACACCGGGGCACACGTGCCAACGAAAACACGCAAAGAAAAGAGCCTGTTTCCGCGTCCCTTCACGGTGATGGCGGGCCGATTCTCACAGTCACATTATGATCAATTATCACCAGCTCTCTTGCACACTCACTGTTTTTTATTAAGGGGAGGACACTCCTCTATGAGAGAATTGCTTGCAGAAGCTACGAGGCTGACGTCATGCTTTCTCCTAGTACATTTAACCCTCTTGGATGGAACAATCCATTGCAAGGGGCGCCAAATTCAGAAGAGGACGTCTGAATTTGGCTCCATTCCTGAAAACAAATACTCTGTGGCCACTTGACTTTATCAAATATTCGCTCATTTTTTTTGAAAATAGGTCATGCAACGCTGATTGCCCCTGGGCAAAGCATTCCAATTAAAAAATCACTGCATAAAGGAATAAAAGGGCATCATGAAAGACTTCGTAAAATACTTGTACTTTACTTTGAAAGTACATTGTATTTATGGCACTTTACTTCAAGTACGTTGCACCCAGCGTACCTAATACATACGTAAAGTACATCACGTATCATTTACTTCGTATTTTACTTCAAGCACTTTTTAGAAGTACTTTACCCAACACTGCTTCGGAGAGGGGCTCTGATTCTGTTGCGAGTTTTTGGCGACAGTCGCCTTCCGGTCTTGAGGGTGGCCAAATATTTTTTCAATCCGGGGGAAACATGCATCCCATGAAGGCATTTCTGCTTCATAGTTAAGAGACCACATCTTCGCAACATCGCTGAGAAAAAAAAAATACATTTGCGAGCACGGTTGGGTAATCCCAGTAGTTGCCTAAACTCACCCGAGCAGAGACGTCTGCCCATTTTTCTACTTATTCATCACCGATCCCAGAGAAACCTCGGGGGTCCCGAAGAGGGGAGGGAAAACACGTGAGCGTCATTGGAGGGTGAGTCGCTCGTACGGGTGAAGACAGAATGACCGGAGGTGGGGTTGGATGGTGTCGAGGTTGTCAATTGAGGTAGGTGCATGGGTGAAGCTCATATCACCAGTGAAGACGTCGTCTGGGTCGGTAATAATGAGGTTGTCATGGCAAGACTAGGCAGAGTGCGGCTTTGCAGTTCCAGATCGGCGTTGCCTTTAGGCGGGACTTTGTGAGGTCTAACTCGAAGGCGGTGAAGAAGGCAGGGATGTCGATTCTGAACCTCCACCAGACAGTGAGGTTTTTTCGGGAGAAAGAATAATACACGGTGCCGACGGTTTGCCGAGGCCAGGCTGAATCTAACCCAGTCTCGTGAGACAATCCACGCTCTGGCACGCACTGCCTTTCGAGCGCACCAGCGCCCAAGCTGGCAGCGCCGAGCTCGCCACTTTTACGCCACAATATGTGTATGTACCAGCTCATATTTGCAAGACAAACCGGTGTGCTTCCAGCGATGCCTGCACTGCAGCGCAGGTGCGATGGGGTGTTGACAAAAAGCGCGGCGTCACCCATCAGCATACAATGCGCAGAAAAACTGAGGGAGAAGAGGACACGTAAGCGCGCGGGAACGTTAGAACGCCGAGCCCTAGATCAAATAATTAGTGGGTAGACCTAAAGTCAGCTGTATTTGTCTCCACTTCACTCGTCGAAGGCGTTAGAACGCGGAACACCGGCGTCCAGCGTTCGGCTTTCGCCTTCAAAAGGGTTCGACGAGTGCAGACAAAGGCCTAATGTCTACCCGCTAATCATTACAACCACAGCTCAGCGTTCTGAAGTCACCCCACGCTCTCATCTCGTCGTCTCTCTTAGTTTGTTTGCGTATAAAGATGCAATGTTGTTGGCGTCGGTGTGAGTCTGCGTGCATTTGTTCACGTTGAGGTTGTTAATTATGCAACTTCCTAGCCAGGTCTGGCTACGTTAGTGGCCAGATTCAAAAGAACGAGGATCGGTACATCGCTAAAACTTTGCGTGAATTGCGCCTCCATTTGCGTGGAAGCCGCAGAAGGCGTGCCAACGCTTGATTCACGCGTTGCGATTCTGCCCGCAATTATTAGTTGCGACGTAGCTCAGACTTCAAAAGATCCGGTAACATCAGCTGCTCCGCTAGACTTCGCAACTGAAAATTGGATGTCGAATCGCACATGTAAGCAGGCGTAGGAAGTTGGCGATTGCCACAGGTAGCAATGGCCAAGTTCACCTTGAATATTCAGCTTAATGCCCGTTCACGCACTTGCAACCGAGTACGACCGAGTGAGACAAGACCGGTTTTTAAGCCTCTCACGGCGGCGTAAGACCAGATGTGCTGCTGCTGAGCAGGTCCTAAGCCGTTTCAAGAGGCTTCAAAATCAGTCTCGTCTCAGCCAGTCCTATACGGTTGCAACTGTGTAAACTAGCCTTCAAAAAGAGTCGATTCAACCTAAACATTTATGAAGTCTAGATACATATACAGGCCCACTTTTACTTCGATATGGAGATTGTTGACATTGGCTACACGCCGCTCATCTTTAAATGCGAAATCTCTCGGAATGCAATAAGAATGTTCGAGACCTCTTGTACTCCTGCGTTCATGTTAGAGCAATACATATAAGTCGTACTACAACACATCTACGTAAATGCAGCCGTAGCACTCGGTGCCTCTCGCAGGGGCAACTGGGGCCCAATGGCGCCTTGTTTCCTATTTTACGTCGTCGGCGCACATTTTCGGACAAACCAATCAGACAAGAAATACGCTGACACCGATCCTGGCAAAGTTTAAAGCTTTTTTGCTTCAGCCCCAGTCTGTAGAAATCGCAGCATTTCGAATAAAATGTAGGTTTGTGGTATTTCATACCCCCTTCCCCCGCAAAAAAAGAAACAAAAAAAAAAGAACAGAAAAAGACTTGACTGAAATTCCGTTTTTCACTCATACTCTAAACTGAAAGTGTTCAGGAGGCACCACAAATGCAGCCTGATACACGAGAGCTTAATTTGGCGTTTTCTCTGACCAAGCGTCTCAACGTGCGCGCAGAGTTAAAGATGCTCTTTAACGAAACCCCTCGATCTCAACATTTTGTCCGACCGTTCGTCCGTCAGTGAATTTTACGTTAAAGTTAGACCGAAAAATTGACATCATGTGATCTGACGTCACGAGACCAACACCAAGTCACTTCATCACTTAACGTCAAGTCTTCAGCGAAAGAATTCACGCTACGTGGCCTGACGTCACGTGACAGGTACGGCAAGTTACTTTCCACGCCAAATTTAGTGGGGAAATTGGGATCACGTGACCTGTGTCCCATTGTAGTTTCCCTGCTAAATTTAGCGGGAAAATTGATAAAAAATTGTTCTTCTTTACCTTCAGAAACGACCGTTAGGTCGTTTTGGAGCTTGGGTAAGTGTCGCTGGCAACATCTTTTTTTTCCTTTGGCAGGAGAATATACGAGCGTAGGGCGGGAGTCTCCACTCACGGTAAAGGTCGAGGGTAACCGACGCCGCGACGGCGTAGGTCCCGTTGTGATCGGACGCTTTGCACGTGAGGCTGGCGTTGAGGTCCCGCCTGTGCAGCTGCGCCACTTGCAGCGTCGATCGGGTCACGCCTTGGGACGAGCTGTCCGCCCTGCTGGGGAGCTGCGTACTCGCATTGCGCCACCAAGTGACCTTGGGCTCGGGCACGCCTGCGTTGTCGGAGAAGGGAAAGAACGCTAGCAACAGGCATACTTACGAAGAGTCGGAGTAAATTCGGTCAACTGTAATTATTCTTCAAACGAAGCCTCGAAAAAAATGTATTTACTATTTTGGAATGATATCCAAGTGGAAACGCGGAAAACAAGTCAATCGCGGTTTTTTCCGCAGTAAACTATTCAACATATAGCGCGTTTTTTCGTTGTTGTTGTTTTGATTTCTATTTTTTCGTAATGATCCATCACTTTACTACACTTCTATGTGTGGGCCTTCTTAAACATTTTCAATTGCCTGCTATCATATGAAAACTTGTGCATTTCGCTTCACGACCTGTTAGAGCTAACCGATTGAGACTTGTATAGAACCTTTAGCTATAGCAATTCACGTACCGACTCAACTTAAATTAATTTTTTTTGCTGCTTAATCAGAATTAATTACGTACAACAAAAACAACTTTAAAGGAACAGTGCAACGATTTTAATGTTGAAAGAATTGGCATGTTTTAATTTTTTATATTGTTTATGCAAGCCCAAGTGACCAAGAACGCGTCACCTTTCCCCAAAAAACTGCTATTCTGCTGCGTAATCGCAAAGCAAAAACGAATTTTTTGCCAACCTGCAGCCGCCTGTGGCGGTTACAGGAACTAAAATGGCCACGCCTATGGGGGTTACGCAGAAGTGAACAAAACCTGTCCCCCTCCGCTGCTTCACTCGCCGTCAGCCCCGCGGCGAACCATCCTTTGTGTCCATCGCTCGCCGCGACCTTCGAGGATGCTAATCCTTTAAAAGTCGACAATCGCGGAGGAAGCGGCTGGGGTCTCTGAAGAGAGGGCCCAAGGGGAAAGCACGTAAACCCCCAGTGTACGTCATTCGAAAGTTAACGTGGAGAGTTGAGAGGCACTTTGACCTTCGAGTTGTTTCATTTTTTTTTATTAAATAAGAAGTAGCGGTCACAACAAAATACGGCTTTCTGTTTTTCGTTTCATAGGTGACGCTGATCAATTTCCGCAGCAAATTGGCCAAAGCCTGAAAATCGTTGCACCGCCCTTTAACATTTGCCGTTGTTTAGTTTTCAAAAGCACCAAGGGTTATGCTTTTTTATATCAAAGAAGGTTGGGGTGGATGGCGGTGGGGGGGGGGGGGGGGGGGGTGGAAGCTACTGGGTTGCAAGATCGGTCGACACCATGCGAGAGAGTCAAGACATGGGGGAGAGTCACTGCAGCGGGACACAGAAAAAGTAGCTGTGGTTCACAGGCGTACACAGCTATTTCACGGGTACTTCGTGTTCTGCTCTTTGGCGCTTTTATTTGCTAATGCCGCAACCTTTTTGGCTGCAAAACGAAAGCAACATGCTCCCCATTCTACGTTTTTTTTATAAAGTTATTCCAACAGTTTTGCCGACTTTTTAAGTTTATACTTATTTACCGTTGTCACTGAAAGCTTAAGAACTGCAGGACGTGTATTCATTCACCTATGCATCACGTAATTGCTGCACACCCTGTTGAAAAATGACTAGTGGAGGGCGATCCTGTCTCGCACCTGTGACATTTCTCGGTGAACGAGATCGTGTCTGGGACTGAGGACGAAGAAGAGGTGTTGGAGGCGCGAGGAGAGACAATTTTTGGGTTTGGAACGACGAGAAAGCAGGGCAATTGTCAGGATGAAGTTTACCGCGGTCATGTAAATATTAAACCAAGTCCTTTTTATAAGTTAATTGGTGGCGACTCATTACGCAAAACACCCAATCAGAAAGCGGTATTAACAAATAGCAAAGCTAAAGAACCAATCAGAAAGCAGGAAGCGTAAGACATAATAATCCATACCCTAAGCCGCCAGTGACTATCGGCGACGAGATGTTTTGGTGACTCCCTCTTGCGATTTCTGTTTGTAGCGTCACGACCAGGGTTATCAATTGTCAGGAAAGCTATTCCGACGGTGTGTGGAAAAAGCAGAGTAGATGATTCGTTTCAGTGCGTCCTTCAACCAACCCCGCCAAGCTTGTAGACAGTCTGATCTACTTCTCATCTCCGTTGATAAAAGTGGAATTTATCATACTCATGACGTCACGGTGAGCGTTTGGCCAATCGTTGAAGGCCGACCACAGCGACACTTTTGGTCGCGCACGTAGCCATTAGAAGTGCGCGAGCACGTGAATAAAATACCGGACCGTGCCACACTAATCGGTATAGAGATGTGTCTACTGTGATAGTAATTTCGAGCTTTCTAGACCTACATGTGGGAAGCAAATTTTTATTTTTTTATGTGCCGAAAAAGTTTTGCATATTTGCGAGCTATTCAAAGAGCGCAAGGAGGCGTGCGAGGAATGTATACGTGTGGGATAATGACGCAAATCAGCTTAAGTTCTCGCGGAGAATCTGGATGCCGACGCGAGACGCGACATACGACGCGATTCCCAAAGTACGCGGGCCAGCAGTCGCAAACCTTGGACACAGCCGCTCATTTGCGTGCCGAAGAAATTAGAATATTACATACAAAAAAGCTTGCCAAAGAACCCATGGTTAATTTGCTGCAACTTCGAGTTGAAGCAGCCAAACTGCCGTTCGAACGTGGCACGTACGGCTCGATTGCCCTCAAATAATAAACATAGGGTGCCTCAATGGTCTTCTGTTTAGGGTAATGCCATGCTTTATAGAACCCGATGCCGACAGCACACGGTCACAGTAAAAATGCAAATAAATCATCGAAAACAAAATATCGCCGTAGCACAGGCCGCGCCAAGAATGCGTGTAGGAAGACGCTATTTCACGCGCTTCGAAACAAAAAATTAAAATAAGCATTCAGAACTAAATGGCCAGTAGTCATCAGCCTAAGCAAAGTGCCAATGGAGGCGCCCTAAGTAGACCTATTGCTAAATTATCAAGGTAATCTCCGGAAATATTGGTCAGCGCACCGCACGCGCTCGACTTCTTCGTACACAAGATTCGAAGAAGATGACTAAAATAAGAAGTTGGTGAACGCGCGTGCATGATACCTTATATTTTAGGTTCTTGCTTTAGAACAGTTACTGCTGCAGACGCCAGCACGTGCGGCGCGTTGACCTAGATCCTGCATTCTCCTTGATGCTTGGGTAATAGACCTATTGCAATATTACCCAAGCATCAAGGCGAATGGGGGGTTGGTGTTCCTGGCCTCAGCAATAGCACATTTTGAAAAGCAAAAACCTAAAACAATTTGTATCTTGCACGCGCGTTTGTCAACGCTTTATTTTGGTTAAGTATTTACTTGGAATCTTTTATACGGGCAAGGCGTGCATGTGTGGCGCGTGGAACACCAATCCCGGCATTCCCTTGATGCTTGGGTAATATAGCAGATGGCCTATTAAGCGAAAGGTCTATTGAGAAAACAGCGATTGAGACAAAGATCCGGCTCTGTTGGAGAGTTGTGGTGGATATATTTCAGGCAATTCAAATAAAAAAAGCGGAGAATCGGCATCTCCGTTGGACGTTCCTCATTTTACCGTGAAATTAATACTATTGAGAAGGACGGGATGAATAGACAGGATAAATGCGTATATTTTTGTTGGGAAAAAGGCACGTAGACACAAAAAATTAAATAGAATAGTTTGTTTAACCCAGACGACGAAGGTATAAAGCGAACGCTTTTGCTGAATGCTTGATTTTGAACAGCTGCGAAACTTTTTGTTCATTAATTATGCTTCTTAATTTCCAGTCAATATCACTTAAGCAGCGACGGTCACTTATAGTCTATTGCATATATTGGAGTTAATAGTTCTGATCTTAGAGCCTCCCCCCATACTCGGTTTCCAGTCCTACTTACTGTACTTTCATAAGTAGCGGATTTTATTTTAAAAAGGGCACGCAACATTCTGAAATAATAATAATTATAATAATAGCAATATTAATGTTAATATAATCATAATAATATTAATAGTAAATAACTTATCACCTGTCTTGTAGAAAAAAAAACGCTAGACCTCATGATATTTTTTTTTCATCTATTCTGTTGGCACAAATGGTGTTTTTAGATCTTGCAAGTCATTAATCTGCACCTCATTTCTACACGACGTGTTGAACGATGGCCAGTAAGGACACGGGGTTGAAGACGTGCACATACTCGACAAACACTTTGTATGTACGAGCACTTTTGCTCGAAAAGCTACGTCATTCATACCACTCTACTGTGCTTGAAACCATCCATGGCCGTCATAAGGTTGCAAACATAACGCGTGCAGTTCAAGAGTTGTTATTAAATACAACGTTGCAAAAATCACTTGTCAACCAAAAGAATCTGCAGCTGTTTTGCCTGATTTTTAGTCAATTATAGTCATTGAAATCTTGAAGAAAACAAAAACCGCAGGGCGTGGCTTATCCTAATAAGCCTTCTACTTTTTATTTTTTATTCGGTGCTTTTATCGCTGAATAGCACAATCTCACCGACGGCGAAGCGGTAACAAGATGCTTGTCACCCACCACGGCAGCTTCAAAGTATACACCCAAACCCAAGTAACACAGTTCTTTGGGTCAAATATTTTTAGATGCGGAGCATCTCTTGCTCAGGTCTATGTCCCGCGGCGTCGTAGTCCGCACTCACACCACGCATGCGCAACTCTCCTCCTTCCCTCTCTCCAACATCTGCGCGTTACTCTTTCCACTCTCTCTCTCTACCAGCTGCGTGCACTTCGCGTGTGTTCGCTTCTACTCACACCGCGCGCGCATGCGCAACTCTCCTCCTCTAGTCTCCTCTCCTTCAAGTGTGAATATAAGCAGCGGTAGCGCGTTGCGCGCGTTCAGTTCACCCGCTGTTGACTCCACTTCACTCCGTTCTTCCAATGAAGTCTGATGGAAGCAACAGTCCCGTCAGTTAGTGGGTTAGCGCAAGCAAGCGTCAGCACCACCCCACAAACTAACAGCAACGCTCCGTCCACTGAAGACAAAGCCGCGCAGCGAAGGGCACGCGACGCTGAGCGCAAACGCTTGAAGCGAGCGGCAGACGCTGAACTACGGCAACGAGAAGCGGGGTCCATTCGTCAACGTCGAGCGGCGGATGTTGAACTACGAAAGCAGCGGCGGTTTGAGAACGTCGAGCAGCAGAACCTGAGGTTCGGGACCGTGAAGTTCAACGTAAACGTACGAAGCGAGCGGCGGAACCCGACCTTCGAGAACGGGAAGCCGCGTTGGAAAGACCTGCGTTAACCGTTTCACCTTCGTCTACGCAATTAAAAAAATTACACCATCTTCCCGAGGGGAACCATGGGGTGATGCGGAGCATCACGGAGTTTCCAACAACGTTCACGCGATGTGTGGTAACCAACGCAAGTTAACAACGTAATAACACGCAAGTTAACAACGTTAGTAACAACGTTACTAACACCGTTACTAATATCGTTAATAACACCGTTAATAACGATCCGCGATGCTCCGCATCACCCCATGGATCCCCTCGGAAAGATGGTGTAAATTTTTTCTGTTTTTTTTTTTTGTTTTGTTTTTTGTCTGGCAATTTATGGTTTTGAAAGACTTTACAAAAGCCAACGTATAGTCATACTTTATGTTGTTTGGCAGAGTTCGGGTATTTGGCACTAATCTGTAAAACACGTGTTGGAGTTAGGATTCACAGCTTGGCAGTTCGGTTGGCACCCGTGGCTTCTTTGGGACACGGTTCCCGTCCAAATGCCAGAACTACACTTCCACTTCTGGTTGCTGGGTTTTCACTTAGCAACTTTGGGCCTAAATTGTGATGACAAGCATCAAAATTAGGCTTGATAGACGGCATTTATCCGACGAACCAGAGAAAACTTCAAGAAGTATACTTGGTCACAAACGCACTGAGACAAACCCTTATAAAGTCCAGCCCCTAGGATTGCGATACTGTGTCCACGTTAGGCGTATTTGTGACGTGCAAATGCATTATGTGGTGACAGACCAATAAACTTCGTAAAAGCAAGAGGTTCATTGAAAAAAAAAAAAAAAGAAATGACGGAGATCAACGCATAAAGCGCGAGGCATCGCGGATCGGAAAACGTCTCACCGCCATATATTGAATGGGTCTGGAACTTCCCGATATGCATCAAGCCCAATCCTTACATTAACTTCAATTTGCCTAAATGTCTGAATTCGTTACAGTAGTTGCGCTCCACATATCAGACGACAGAATGAGAAGAAAAGGCGTCGTACTATACTAAAGAGGTTTTAATTTTTTTCGACCGCTGCAAATCACTGGAGCGTCAGTTTCAAAGACTGAACAAGACGCTCCTTCGGTAGTGTGGACCATTTACAAAAGTGCGCCCCATCTGGTGGCTAGTGCGCCAATGACCAGAGTCCATCATTTCTTGGGAACGCACACTACGCATGTAGAAGACACGAGGGTTAGGTCAGCATTCGGCGTGAAATAGGGTGAGCTCGCACCGAAAACGAGCGCTGCGTAAGCGTTCGGCAATGTCTCGGATCCAATCATTCGCTTTGTGCCCCCGAAAATGGCGACTGCCAATGTTACTGAATGAGATTTGGAAAGAGTATTATCTAGTGCTTACATGTTTCACCGCCCCCCCCCCCCCCCCCCCCCTCCGGCACCACTTAAAACGTTTTGAGAACACTAATTGGACGAACCGTCTTCTGCGAACCAATATCGAACATTTTTTTGTTCCGAACTATTTGGCGTTTCGAAATACGTTTCGAGCTATTTGTTACAAAATGACAAGCCGTGCATTCTGAACATGTTCCTCGTTCTAAACTCTTTGTGTTCCCTTTCCACATTCTGCAACATGGGGCTTAAGCACCAGTGCGCCATTTTGAGTTGTAGGGCGCTGAACTCATTATGCATTTTGGCCGTAAGATTGCAAACTACCGCCCAGAAACTTCACTCATAAATATATTATGCGAGTCTTTAGATAAACAAAAAATCAAGAGCTCGGTTTTTTTAGGTCATTTATTGAAACGGACATTAGGCATTTATAAGGATGGAATACTTTATTATTTAATTGTCACAAAAAGCAATATTTATTTACTTTTTTATAATGAAACAAACTTGAAAATAATCGGTTGAGTGCTTTTTGGCTGGGCGATTCGAAAACTTGAAGAAATGTGCCTACATCTATCCTCTTCATCATCGAAGCGAGGACATTTGCGAAGTTTAAATATTCAGACAAGACACAATGCATTATGAAAGATCGTTTTGCTAAGTCTCAACCGCACTCTCAAATGTGCGACACAGTAGTATGTTTTACGGATGCCGTTATAAAGAGCCACCACGAATGGAATTTTTTTCCTCACAATTGTGCTTAAGACTGAAAGAGAGAGAGCGAGCGAGAGAGCGACACTGGGTGAATATTAAACCACGCGAAGGATAGAGGAAAATATATCCTTAAATATTGAAGTTCACAGTCCAGACGCAACTCCTAGGAAACCGCCGTCTTAATTATAAAACCTTTAAAGTAGCAACGAATTCGGCATGTCCGAAGACGAATTAAGAGAATATAAATAAATGGCGGAAACATAGCCTCATGATACGTAAAGTTACGAACTCTCAAGGTGGTTTAATAATTAGTTCAGCCTACATACTCTGGTAATCTTGCAACCGAACATAACTATTTAAATGTTTCCGGTGTTTACGGAAAAATACCCGACTGATTGCTTCTTTCACGATGGCATCTTGAGACCTAATGGACCCTCAAGGTTTAAAAGGAGACGGGGAAGTGCCTGCAGATGTCTTAGCACAAATCTATTCCACATTTTATGTAAAAAGAAATTATGCCTTAGGCGTAAATTTTCTGATGAAGTTCACGTGCAAATTATGGAAACTCAGCCTGTGATTTTCCTTTATTTTGTTATCAAAGCCTTGAATTCAATATTCTGTTAAAGCATTGAATCGGTATTAGTAATTTGTGTCTCTTAATGTCTCGAACCTCTGAATATTCTGGGTAGTCTGCTGTATATACTTTTTTTTATCAAAACCGACCACATCTAAAATTAGAAAAGTTATTTTCCTATTTTTTTTTTTTATGAGCAAAGATGGAGTGCGATGTTATCAGATACAGGAATTTTGCCTCAGTTCTTTTACTTCAATTTCTGTTTATTTTGCGGAATTTGTATCGGGGTTTTATGTAAGATAATGTCATTTTTTTTTCTGTTGTTTCCGTCAATATTCACCCTAAATTATATAAAAATATGACTTACCTCCGTTGACCTCGCAAGTTAAGGTCAGTGGCTCTCCCTCACGGTAGGGACCGGCAACCTTGCCGAGTTTGTTGCCGAACTTGTCTCGTATTATCGGCGAGTCCGGCGGAACTGCAGAAGATTAAAAAACAGAAACAGGGTTACACCAATTACGCAAAGCAAAGAAAAATAGCTCAGGGCATTGTTTGAGGCAGTCGCACACACTCACACCTGATGCAACTTGGTCCCGGCGTCACGAGCTGTCAGAACAAGAGCTGAATAGTAAGAATTTCTGACATCGTTAATTTGTGCCCATAATGAACGACCGTGATTGCACAAAAAACGATTCATCCAAAAACATTGGAGGGCGCTTTGTCCGGCACCGTTTGAGAATTTAGAGTAGGTCACCGTTCGAACGCTGCCTTCCAGAGTTAAATAGCCTGCGCTTTACTAGGCCGAAGGTGCCGGAGTGGGTTTAAGAAGAATGAAGTGAGTGAGTTTATTGGAACAAAACACGTAAAAAAATGGAAATGCAAAACGATAGTTCAGTCTCCCATTAGTGCGGCCATCAAGCAACACGTGAAGACAACTCCCCCACTTAACCCAGTAGGGTTTTTAGCTTTCTTTAGTAAAGTAATAATAAACATACTCGGGAAGTTTAACTTAAAATATGTCAACGTTATTCTTGTGATGACTTATTTTTCCTTTCATTTTGTTCTTTGTTATGAGGAAAACCTGTACGAAACAAACCAGTTTTTCTCCGTTCCGAGGAACGGAGAAAAACTGGCGGAGGCGCCTCCTGTTGGAGTCGTGGCACATTCAATGCACACGTGGCAACATAAACCGTTCGACGGGGACCCTTCCCAGCAGCTACGTTTCGGGGTTAAGAGGGATAATCCGGAAAACACCCGGGGGTGTTCGGGTTCGTGGGCAGGCCGTTCCGCGGGACAAAAACAGTCACCCGTGATCAAGGGACCGAGTTGGTTCCGAAACGTCGGGATTTTTGCTTTTTAATAAAGCTTGGTTAGAGTTTCTAAGTTGAAGATTTATTAATCATTCCTAACCAGACGGATGTCCGTCGAAAATGTTTACAATATATAACCTACGCATAAGCGAAAGTCTAAAATAAAATATAGCAAGTGCAGGTGTATTGGCTTGCTGCGTCTCACGCCCGAATGTTCAAAAGCGAGTCTAAGCTAGTTTCCTCAATCAAAAACAGTGCATTTCAACCGTTTTAGTGGAGGAGTGGGGTCTATGCGACTCCAACGCGTGACGGGAGTTCTCATCCGCGACAGGCGCTGCAGTCAGACCACTCTTTCTGCGTGCCACGCAACAAAACGGCGGAGGCGATCAAGCAGCAACAAACGTTCATCGTCACGTCACTCTGGGTTCGCCATCACCGTCAAAAAATACCGAGGCACCGTTATAAATACACTGTTTAAAATCAAGTCCCCGTGTCCCCACACCGGAGCTGCGCGATAGCAGAAACTGCGAATGCGGGAGGAGGGAAGCGTCTGCGCACGCGCAGTGCCCACAGCAGCGCCACCCTAGTGGCGTGACGTCAGAGAGTTGAATTGGTCGGTTGGCTTAAAGTGCTACCAGCTGCTCGATTGGATTCCCCCGCCTTTTTCAATACTAGCAGCGCGGAGGATTCGAAAGCGTCGATTGTCTGCGAGCTTCTTCGACCTCTCCTCGAATATCTTCCTCCACACAAGGAAACTCGCGCATGCGCGTGAGCAGCCAATCTGCGCAGAACCATTAAGTTCCAAACGCTCTTTTTTTTGTTCCATTTTCTGTCTCTCTTAAACCTAGTATCTTTCCTCTTCATGAGCGGGATGCTGCTTACTGCTTTTGATGCAGCGAGCGGAGGAGAACCCCGCCGCAACCACTCCACAACAGAAACACCACTCCATGCCTGCGGCTCGGACTGCCTTGAGAAAGACAGTCATTTCTTCATCGCCCAGACACTCCTTGTAAGTGTAGTTTAGTACGTATAAAAATGTGTATTTATATCTATAGATATTATAACTTGATGTGTTTGTTTTCGTTCTGCATGGATTCCTGCTTTCATTGCTCTTGCGGGGATGATAGTCCCGCTGAAACTTTTAGTGTGTTAGTTGGTGTTTAATTTTCGTTTCGCTATCCATCCTCGGAAACGTGAGTCTCTTATTGCTGTGTGATGAATGTCGGACGGTGTCCTCGAAGTGCCGTCTTCAATAATACGCGGTCTGATTCTGCGTAGAAAGAGCTCAACCGTAAGATTGTTTTGCTGACCACTTGCACGGCGTTTCTTTTCCCCATTCCCGTGGTCGCTATACGGGCTGCAGCCAGACGATGACGGTCGGAGGCTCCGGAGGGATTTCGAGCGACGGCCTCTCTGAGAGGGGGACGACACCATTGGCTCTCTGGCTGTTCGTTGGCCTCCATTCACCAACGTCGACACCTTCAACATGGGAAGTTGCTCGTTCAGAATGGCCATATTATGCACTACCTGTACGGGAATAGCTGCTGGTGAAACCAGGTGAGCACAATATGAAGAAATGTTGATTCTTTTGACAAAAAAAAGCTTGCCCTTCGCACCAATTGAAATAATAAAAACAAGATTAAATTCAAATTCTTTTCCGGAAGGGGGGGGGGGGGGGGCTACAGTTTATTAAATAAAACAGTTTTTTTTTATTCTCATCATGCGTCATCCTCAAACCTTTGCGAATTCCGATCGCTCAGTGCTTGGATGCTGTAACTCGATGCCAGTTGCCACTTCTAAATTTGTCGATATGTTTTATTGAGGTCAGCGTGCTAGCGTTCTTGTACTCTTGTTTTTAACGTCCAACTTTGTCAGGTACCTGAGGTGTACAATGGGGCACACACACCAGTTGCCCTCGACTACCGTAGTATCCCGAGAGATGCCCCTCCCCAGGAAAATAACCTACCCCTATTTTTGGCATGATTTGCTATATCTTCAGAAACACCGAAAAAAAGTCCACTTCTAGCAATCGCAAGGCCCTGACCGCTGGTGATCTGAGGAAAAAAAAGCGGTGTTACTTAACCACGGCGATAGATAAACTAATATTGCTTGCTGTAAACGACAGTCGTCTTTGGTTAATCGCCTCTTCCTGCGATCACAAGTTTGGAGGTCGAAAAACCTAAAACCAGCATTTTAAATTTTTTTTTTATGACACACGTAAAGTTAGTTTGCCCATTATTTTCACCGCATTTGCCTTTGATATTAGGTGGGATACATCTCCGTACATTACAATACATCGCGGTTGCTTGTGTCGACTGAAAATCAGTCGGTAGTTGAAAGCACAAGGCCCACTGACAGCGCAACGTTTTCGCTTGGGGCTGTCGCGTATACAGAAAAGCTTGTGCAGCAAAGGGCCGTTCCCTCTCTCCTCACTGAAACCAAGCGATGTACCCTCAAAGAAAACAAGTTAATCAGAGTGTTTAAATTACCCCGTTGACTTACTCCACAAGCTTTTCCGAATACGCGGTATTGTTAATGTCACGCGCCTCGCACCCACAACCCGCTCTCTCCTCCGCACCCTTCGTCGCACCCCTCCAACGCAGGCCACTTCAGAATAGCCGCTTGTCAGCGGCAGAGGGACAGGCGGACGAGGCGGTGCAAGCTACAGGGCCGTCTATGCAGTGATTATTCCGATCGCTCAAAGCCCCAGCTCATTAATTATTTGCCTTCCCAATCTGAACACAATAACGAACCACCAACGCTCATCTTATCTCTTAAAAAAAAAAGCGCTCTGCCTCGCTTTCTTTCGGGTCATCAGGAGGCTTCTTTTGAAATCCCAAGACCGGCTCGAGTGTTGGAGACGTGCCACCGATATCTAAATGATGATAGCTTATTTTTGTGTAGACATGGAAGGATTCCTTTGGGAGCACGCACGTGCGTGCTTCTTGATATAAAAAAAGAAATGTACTGTGAAGCGTTCCGCGCAAAGAGAAACTGGAAAAGTTTAGATACACTTCTGGAGACGATACTCCCTTACAAGGGGTTGTCCTCGGATTAATTTACAAGGAAGCACATTGAAACGGTCTGCTTATCTTGAAAATGCCATATTAAGACCTTGATTGGATTCTGTGTTGTTTCTTTTTTCAGCGATGATGGCTAGTGCCGCCTACAAAGGCGACTGAGTAAGCCGTCATCCGAAGCCATTAATTATCCAGCTGGAATTAAACCCCCTCGTCAGGGTATGGCCACTTTTAGCGCCGAGACGTTTCGGTGTCGCCCCCTTGTGGTTTCCGTTTGTGACGTCACGACAATGATTTGGCTCGCCGTGATTGGCAGGGTTTGCCTCGCCGTGAACCGGTGATTGGGCAGGCATTATCGGTACACTGGAACGTTTGGCTTGGCTAATCGCGAACTTGGATGCTCAGCGACGATTTTTGGTCGCGCACGTCGCTAATGGTCACCGGAAACCTAAGAAAAGCAGGGCGCGTCGAGTCCCGTAAATTTTGTGTTGCTCTGAAGCCAAAAAAAAATTGCAAAATTAACTGTTAAAAAAATACAGAACGCCGGAGAAACTATCAAGAAGCAAGGAGCGTGAAGATATTAGGCCACGCCGCGCCTGTGTTAGGCTGATGGTAACCTTTTAATTGCTCTCCCTTATGCGAGACGGTGTCTTTGTGTTTTATATGTTTAATCACCACGAGTCACCGACAACCTCGGAAACAAAGGCCCTGGATGATTACGTTTAGGCTCCTTCATACGTCATTTGTTCTGCGCATCGATAATGGGGAGTTTTAGGAAACCGTTTTTCACATTCGATACGGTAGGACGGGCCCTTAGGTACAAACTGCGCATATGAGCGTCTTTTTAGGGTAGCGCATGTGCAGTGTGTACCGGAGAACCCATCGTACCGTACGACATCTGCAAAAACGGTTCCCTAAAACTTTCAAATAAGAGGTATTGTGTCTTGCTTGGAACATGCTTGGAGATATTGTTTGTACGATCAGTGAGACAGGAGCGTCCTACGAAGAAGAAACACGGCCTCAGACAGTATGAAGTCTTGGGGAACAATTTTAATGCGAAAACATTAACGGTCTCATGGAGCGAGCTGGCGTCATCAGTTTGAAGCGCGAAAACGGCCCCTAGTTTCCCTCTGTTCCATTGGCTGGCGCGCGTCGGCTGGGTTCCTATTGGCCGCTCCGCTCGTCAGTTTCCACGATCGCTCACCCCATGGCGCTGCGTGTCCATCAGCGTGACATTAACACGGAGCGTCCAAGGTCACCAGGGTGGCAGACGCGCTGACCGGTGACGAAAAGTACGCAGCAGTCGAAAAAAAGAACGGACGAGCGGATTGCATGCTTTCGCATTCACAACTCATAAGGAATGCTTAAGCGTACCGCAATCTTTAATGCACATCGGATACGGTACGATTGGTCCTCTGGGACAAACTGCGCGTGAGCGAATCTTCTGCGGCAGCTCATGCGCAGTTCGTGCCGAAGAACCCATCGTACCGTATCGAATGTGCAAAAACAGTTCTCTCAAACTCCCTAGTGCCTGCGGATTCTTTGTTGTATAAGATGCATTAGCAGCGCGATTGCGGCTTTAAACTGTCTGTTATTGTAGATAGTTTGACGGTTTTGACCCAGATTTATGTTCAAGAAGAAATTCACACGTCGGAACTCGCGAAGTTATCTCCTAGACAGTAAATATTTTAACTCCCAAAATCGTGTTAAAAGGATGTTTGTTTTAACCAACACCCTTCCTACACCATTCCTACACCCTTTTTACAAGATTTTGAGTATTGGTGGGTGTAACAGGGGAGTACGAGAAGGCTTACACCCTACATACACCCCTCTTACACCCCTGTCACACCCACAATTTGAAATATGCTCAGGAAATCGTGTTAGAAGGGTGTAGGCACTCGTCGCAACACCCCCCGTTCATAACGTGTAGAAAGGGTGTGATGGACTTATATGATTTTAAGGAGTCGGAGTTAATCACGTCGAAGAAACCCTTGTCTACGAGAGGAACCGGTAAGCACATCGTGACATCGATTGATTGTCATCGCGGTATAGCAGCATGTGCCCCAAATCGAGGAGCTAGCTATGAAATGAGCCGGAAGAAAAAATGTCGCCTGCATTAGCAAGCTCGAATTTTTATCTAATATGTGCTTTAAGCGGTGGATTTTACACTTTGTGCAATACCAAGACGTAGCTCAAATTGCTTGGAATTATGTAGCGATGCATCGGTCCACGTCCCGTCAAAACTTCAGGACATCAACGAGAACGTGCAAGAATGCGCGTCACATTAATCTTACACAAATCCGCTTTCCCCTCTGTTCGGTCAATATCATTGTCATCGACGCCGTTTTTCTTCACGCAAGAGGAGAGGCCAATTATTCCTACCAGTTTTTGCCCGAAAACCCGACGCAAATGACGATGAGCAGTGCTCTATGCTTCCGTCCCCGGTCAAGTGGTTAACGGACGTCCACACACTTTTCATTCACACGGTGTGAGACGGGCGTAATGTTGATTCTGTCGATTACACCCATGATTTTATAACCGTTCATGTTTATTGCTTTGATGAAACGGTTGCTGATGTACGGCGGTACCAACATCGAATATAATTAATCGCCACACAAAGGCGCGTATGATTAGGAAGTGCTAGGGAATGTTTTTTGCAACTCCGATCGAACTCTCCGTCCGAGAGGAGCCGAAAATTACGTGTCGCGCGTGCATCAGTTTTATCAGATCAACTGCGATTTAAAAAATCACCTCCGCTCGCTAAAGGTGACCGAAGACGTGTAAATATACAGCCCAGGCAACACACCGTATGTCGCCGATACTGGATCTATTCGAAAAGATTGTGCCCATACCATTTTGGTTTAGCCAATATTTAACGAATGGGATGAGTCGCGCCAACGATATCCTGACATAACGTACGCGACGCCGTTTTTAGTTGAGTGTTGAGAGTATCTTGCGTGAATCGGCTATACCGGAGAGGTATTTCTATTTCTTTGCCGCCTAAAATAAGATGTTAAAAATAAAAAGATTAGCCAAAACGGGATCTGCTTGCTTTTAGCCCGAGAAGTCTTTCTCGGGAAAAAAGCGAGCAAATTCCGCTTTGCTTAATCTTTTTATTCATTTTCTTTTGAACTGCACTGAAGCTTGGAACAAACAGTGGCGCCTTTTTTTGGGTAGCACAAACTCACCTGACTGAACCAATAAATACACTTCCGAACACATGAAGAAAACAAGGAAAGAGAAAGAAGGAATTCAAACGCATAAACAAGACGACGATCAACGAGTTCTACCCAGAAAGCATAAGCCACTCCCCGGCTCCACACTTTTCGAAAAGGAACCGCCACTCGAACAACAACTTCAAGGTCCCACATACAAGGCGACCCTCCCTGTGCAGCCCAGGAGGCAGCAGAGGGAGATTAGCAGCTTTGTCCACCCCCCTTTGACCTCTTCTTCTGATAAGCCTCCCCACTTTCTTTTGTGTCCGTGTGGCTGTGAGCGAGTGCGAAGGCCACTTTTAGCTAATCAGAGGTGTGGAGCGAAACACGTGACCGCTCTCCGTAGGACAAAAACGCTTGGACGAACATTTGTCAGGCGACTCGCTCTGACGCGCTGATGGCTTACTGGGGTCATAGCCTTCGCCGTTTGCCAGTTTATGGTGAGTTGTAGGGACCACGTGAATCCGGTTTCCAAAAAGCGTCCGTCAGTGTTCTCTTTTTCGTGCAAGCAGGTCTGACGAGTTCCATTTCGCGACCGTGGTTTTTCGTCGTGAACGGCCGGAATACATCTATGCCAACTTTTTCATCTATTGGCCATTTATTTCGTCGGAGTCTATGGAATTATTGTGCTGTGTTTGTTGGACGAGTTTCGTCAAAGAGCTTCTCATCGGCGGACGCGAGACTTCCGTTGAATGTGATCGACCACTTTCATCCTTGATATTGTGTTTGCTGTGTTTCGTGCTGCCCGAATCGGATTGTGCATCTATCACGACAGAGAGCTGCTCATCGGTGAACACGAGGCTTCCGTTGAATGTGAGCGACCGCCTTCATCCCCGGCATTGTGTTTGCAAATTGTTCTGTGCTGCCCGATTCGGATCATGCATCTATCACGGATTACATGATATCGCTCCTTATTTGTAAGTACTTTGCAAGCATGCTTAAAAACATGAACTGCCGCTTGCGCCCCAAGTAACTTCCGATCGTTCAGCCTTTCCAAGCCTGTCGAGTTTTGCTTACGTCACCAGTGCTAGAAAGAATAAATGTCGCAAGCAGGGTTCTCCCCAGGAATTTCTGAAAGGTGGACATTACCGGGGGGGGGGGGGGGGGGGGGGGTTAGAAAGTAACACCCCTTTTTAGGGTGTTAGACATTAATCTCACCCCTTTTTAGGGCGTTAGCCATCACACCCATGCCTAAGGGTGTTAGAAAAATCACACCTTTATTCTAGGGTGTGAGAGTATCACACCCCTTTTTTAGGGTGTCCGAAAATCACGCCCCATTTTAAGGTGCTAAGATTTACACCCATTTCAAAGGGTGTTCTGTTACACGAATAAGGGTGCTCCCCATAGGACAAGCCATTTACACCAATAAGGGTGTTAAAATTTTAAGTGTGATATACGGTATAGTGCGTTGCGAGGAGGACATGAATTTGTGGTTCGTGCAGACCACAATCAGTTCAAAAACGTCCATTTTAATTTCTTTATGTTAACCGAACTTCCTATAGTGTTTTCCCCGCAGTAAGCTGCTTGCATGCCTTCGTTTGCTGTATCCTTAAGCTTTATTTGTTGTGACTTCTATAGGGAACCCGAAAGCGCAATTAAGATTTTAGCCAATTTGTTTTCTCCGAACAGTGTAAACGCTTCATGCATCGCGAGTAAGCTTTTTCTGATAATAATATTATTAATAATAATAGTAATGATAATAATTTTAATCCCTTAGTATGTGAAAAATATTGGTGGCATTTCCGTGGGAATTTATATGTTGAGAGAAAGGCAGTTTAACCTAAGATGGATTGTTTTGTCTGATACATCTCTAGCTTCCGCTGACTTTTCGGCTGGTACAGTGTTCATTTCATTTCATTTCATTTATTATACCCTCAGGGCCCGAAGGCATTACAGAGGGGGAGAGCAACAAGAAGGTTAATGCAAATAACATAATACATATTTAGACACACTCAGTAATAAAGTAATTAGTTATTGTACTTCTAAAGAGCTCAGAGTCCGTGATAATGGCGATCGACCGGGGAAGGCGGTTCCACTCCTGGGATGTACGGGGAACGAAAGATGAATAAAACGTGGTAGTGATAGAGTTAGGAATGCCCACCTTATGTTGATGATCAAGACGGAAGGAAACATAGACAGGCCGAGCAATTATTTTGTCGCGCAGGAAAGAATTATGGTGATACATTTTATGGAATAGGGAAAGACGAGGAATTTTACGGCGTAGGGATAAAGGTGGTAATGAGAGTTGTTTTCATAGAGGTGACGCTAGCGGTGCGGTGATAGTTTGTGAGGATGAAACGAGCGGATCTGTTCTGAACGGCTTCCAATGTAGATACGAGAGTGACTAGTCCGGGATCCCAGACAGGAGCTGCATATTCTAACTTGGGACAAATAAAAACTTTGTAAAGAGTTAATTTCAGTGAGACAGGGGCTAATGAAAAATTTCGCTTGATGTAAACTAACATGCGGTTAGCGTTAGCTGAAATATGCTGAATATGTGTTTTCCATGAAAGGTTAGGAGCTATATGTACGCCTAAATATTTGTACGAAGATACCGGTTCTAGAAGAGCATTATTAAGGAAATAGTTAGGAGAGTCCTGAGTCTGGCGAGACACACGCATGACCTTGCATCTGTTAGTGTTAAGCTTCATAGAACACGAGTCAGACCAACGATAAATAGCATTAATGTCTGATTGGAGTATAGAGGTATCATTATGATTGAGAATCTCACGGTAAAGTACACAGTCGTCAGCGAACGGAGACACGGACGAAGAGACACTAGTGGGTAGGTCGTTAATATAAATTAAGAATACCAACGGCCCAATAAGACTGTCCCTTGCGGAACCCCTTACGCAACTTTGACAAAAGAGGAGTTATTGTTATTCACAGTGACAAATTGAGACCGTTCAGTTCAAAAAAGACTGTATCCATGCGAGAACGTTATTGTCTATGTTAAGTTTGGAAAGTTTTAGAAGCAGAAGATTGTGAGAAACTTTGTCAAATGATTTGGCGAAATCCAGGAAAATGCAGTCCGCCTGGGATCCTCGGTCCAGAATGTGATGTAGGTCATCCGTGAAAGATAGTAGTTGGGTTTCACATGAAAATGTTTTTCGAAAACCGTGTTGGGCATTGTTGAAGAAGTTGTTTAATTCTAAGAAGTTGACGAGGTGAGAAAGCTATCATAATCACGTTTTTTTTTTTTTTTTTACATTTAAAAGTAACATTTCGCTGCACAACAATGATAAAAGTGTCCTTATGTATATTATTAGTTTATTATTCTTGACAGCCCAGTGTCAGTGTTTGCTTCAGAGTAGCAAACAAACGCTCACACGGGCGAAGATTAAGCTTCGTGTTGCGGCGTTCGAGGACTTAAAACTAAGGCAGTGAATTTGTGTCAGCATCTTAAACGTCGATTTACGCACTGGGATTCGTGCGGCCTCGTCATATGACGTTGGGATTCGGCCGCGTTTTGTGATGTACTGCTCAATGAAATAGTGCAGCCTGCTTCTGAAAATCGGAAAGCTTTAAAGATATTTTGGGGGCAAAACTTGAATCTACACTCTAAATTACTATTGATCACCATGAATCGGGACACATGCACGCACACGCGCACTCACACGCGCACGCACACGCACGCACACGCACGCACACGCACACATTCAGGCACGCGAACGCACACAAGAACCCGAATGGAGCGTGCGCCACCCTAAGCACGTCTGTGCACACAAACACCTTAAAGCTTACACGTTCAGAACTGTATGGACACACAGGCACGACTTGCATACGCCAACGCGAATCTGCACTCCAGTACGGAACCACACACGCACAGTATGCCATAGTATGAAAGAGTCAAGTCAAAGGAGGGGGGGGGGGGGGGGGGGGTGCTAAGCACTCTTACGCCAGAGACAACTTTGTTTTTAGAAGAAGAAATAAAATATTTGGGATGAGGAAAGAAAGGACCTTGTGTCCTCCACACAAGGTCCTTTCTTTCCTCATCCCAAATATTTTTGTCCTGGCTAAAGCTAATCCTGCACGGCCGCCTTAAGCTGCCTTGTGAGATCGGACTCTATAGTGTTGAAAACAATGCATCCAGACCTCGGCCATTTCTGCCAAAAGACGAAAAGCGTATCAAATTGCGCATATTTTGTGATATCTGCGCATGGGAGGGTTAATCTATAATGCGCCAACATCACTCGGTCGCCACCCATGCGCAAATTCTGCGTCGTCCAAGGGGTAGGTTACTGTAAGATAAGTGGTGTCCTTTTACGTCGGAATTCTGAGTTAGGTTGTGTCGTTACCCATTTGACTAAGGCATGCTGTCGAGTTCTCCGGTTTACATTTTGGGGGATGCAGGTCCCCTAGGCTGACCTGTATATATGGCCAGCTACTTATAATACTGAAGAGACATACGAGAGCGTTGGGATTGCAGAAGCAAGATCAAACACTTTTGGGAATCCATTTTTCTCCACGAAAATCAAATGGCCATGGCGCCAACAGGTTTTGCGTAGTTGTAATGGCGATACTCGCGGCCCATGGGGCTTTCCCCCTTGGAACTAGGAGGCGTGGCTGAGGCCAACTATTGTCGTGGAAACCCGTTGTGGTCGTGGAGACGGTTGTCTCGGCTCCCTTTGCAAATCGGGTATCTCGGTGCGCCGGTGGCGGCTCTCTCCCTCGGGGCGGCACGAAAACCCCTCGGCGTGCACCCTACGTTGCGCACGTGTTCTCTCGGACGTGGGGTTCCCCCTCCTCGGGAGGATTTTGCACTGTAGGTGCCCTGCTGCGTAAATGAGATGAGTAGATTGTGTTTTACTGGTAAAGTATTTGGCGTGAGTAAGACCGAGGATTATGAGTAGAGCGAGAGAGCAGAGGGGGGGGGGCCTCGTAGAACAGTTGCTGTTTTATGCATGGGCAGTTGGGAAGCGTAGACGTGGATGTTTGGCCTGTTTATATACACCAACATGGCGTTTACAAACAGCCCTCGTTTGCCCACAACACCTTAGGGCAGAGCTTGCGCAGGAAGTTTAGTTTAAATTAGTTTGTTTAGTTCAAAATTTAATTTAGTTCAAAGTGTTCTTGAAGCACAAAGGAGGCAATGTCCTTTTTGCCAGATGAGCTTTTCTCCGGAGAAAAGCTCACCGGAGAAAAGCTCACCGGAGATAAGCTCACCGGAGAAAAGCTCACCGCAAAACCGGCAGATTCGGAGAAAAACTCACCGGCCATTGAGCGTATGCGGAGGAAAGCTCACCGATATTTTGTTTCTTCTTTTTATGTGCAGGCTGCGTGATTATGCGTAACATATATAAATTTATTGTCATTAAAATTCGTCAGCTTTTTAAAAAAGGAAATCTCATTTTCTATAATATTTTTAAACTTTTTAGGTATACTGCTTCCAAATTAATAATTGCGGGCGAGTGTTTTCTATGGCTTACTATCTTGGCAACTAAAGCCTAACTGAAAACTTTTTAAATTTGAAGAACGGCAAAAAGTTCGAAAACTTAATAACGTCTGCCTAAGACCTAAAAATCAAAACTGTAAATGGCCAAAATTCGAAAGTGCATGCGCAACAACTCTGTGCCTGAAATTCTCTTTGAAGCTTTTGTTAACCTTTCAAAGCAGGATAAAACAGTCAGTAGGATATCGAGGCTTCTTTCTTCCACGGACATGAACGTTTTCTAGCCGTTCGTGCTGGTGTTTCCACACGTTGCCTTTGTGTGATTGTGCCCTTCTACAGCGAACCACCCATGACCTTCAGAGCTGCACACTGGCACCGATGTTACTCGTTACCTATATAAGAAGTAGTCTTCTGTAAGGGTAGCGAATAGGGCGAGTTGGTAAGCGTTATACACGATGAAAACCGCTCAAACGACGACGACGGAGTGAAGACAACAAACACGTCAGGACGAAGCTGTTCTCGAAACTAAAGGTTTGTTAGTCAAATTAACCGAAAGAGGACAGCGTAGCCGCCACTGGATTACATCAACAAACACCTGCTTATATATTAGGCGCTACACAATATTTGGAGCTGAAACGGCTCACACACCGCTATTTATATTAGCTCGCAAAAAACGCACCTTTTTATCTGACAGAGGTACCGACGGCGCACTGTCAGCTGTCAATAAATTGTTGCGTCGTTTACCGGTGTACGATCATACGATGTTCTGATTTTATACTTGCGGCTACATTGATATACAGAATGGGAGATTGCTAATTTCTGAGGAATTAGTAAATATGCACAATGAGCTTCAACAATATTACACAAAAGATGATTTATTTTTAGTGAAGTGATGAATGCGAATTGGTGTTAAATTGCCACGTTTGACGCAGAATCCGCTAATCTAAAAAAAAATGGTGAGCTTTCTTCCGCATCTGCTCAAAGGCCAGTGAGCTTTTCTCCGCATCTGCCGGTTTTGTGGTGAGCTTTTCTCCGGTGAGCTTATCTCCGGTGAGCTTTTCTCCGCCGCCCAGATACAGCGACTACCTAGGCGCGTGTACTAAACTTTGTTAACGTGTGTTGATTTAAGCGGCTTGTATGAAAAACAAACGTGTTCATGGCGCTTTAATTCGGTTATCGTGGTGTCGGCTTGCTCGTCGAAGAGAGCATTAAATGTAGTTTCTCAGTTCAGTTGTCGGCTGGATGAACATATAGGTATATCAATTGTTTGGTGACATATTCATAAGTTTTCGCGTGTGTAAATGTAAACATTATTTTCGTTAACTACTACAACTTTAATGTGTACACTGCGCGACACCATTAACGCGAACACGACTTTGGCGCTTTTTTTTAAACTTACTTCTAATAGGTACTTGCGGGCATCAATACTTTCCTCTTAGGTTAGCACCGCAACTGAGGACTTTGTACCATTATAGCAGTCTTATGACATTCCTTCAATACTATAACAAAAAACGAAGAAAACCAGAGATGGCTCGATTGCGCTACGAGTGTCATTGAGTACACAATACGCATGAACGAAAGCAATCTAAAGAGGCGTCGTATATCAATAATAAAGCATGACGAGGTAAAAATACATAAATAGACACAAATATTAACAATTTCGAGCTCGCGCTTAATTTGCCGCGTGAAAGCAGCTCTTAAAAATGGAATTCCGCTTGAAAGGTCTTCGTACAAGGAAGAAGATCTACGACGCTTCTTGTGTTTTCTGCTGACAAAGCATGAAATCCTATTTTGATCCTATAAATAGTCCTGCCAAAAGATGAACGCCTAGAAGCAAGCCATCAGAAACCCATGCGAAGAACCTGATTTGCATTTCCGCATTACATGACAGCTAGAGGCCGTAAGAAACTGTATTAAGAATATAGAAGCAAACCAAAAGAATGCTTCCAGCGTCCCCCTCCGTCTCACACAGTTTGTAAAAACACGCACACAATGGTGGCAGTTATCTCGCTGGGGTGGCCACAAATACCGCTGCACATTTTGTGTCCTGCTATTATTGCTGCAAGGTAAACGTCCTAAAACATCCTTCTTTACTTTCTGTTTATTTTTATTTCACTTTCGTCCGCTGTAGGTACATTCCTTTTCTGCTGAAGGGGCTGCAAAGGTACACACCAGTGTTGCGGAATAGGCACCCCCATTAGTTTCCCGCTCCTGGAATGACTGAACTCTACAATTCTATTTATCTAATTACTAACAAAAAAATGACAATCGACAGCCACATTGTGTTACTAGAAAAAAAAAAGAAAAAAATCAGCATAAGGCTTCTGACATCAAACGCGAAGACGACTAAAAAAGTATGCAAAAGCTTCCTCAAAGCCCTCATTGTACACATCGCGACACTGTTAGCGCGAACACAACATCGGCGCAATTTCGCATTTTACTTCTAAATAGTATTAGCGAGCACGAAATTTTATCACTTACATTATAGAACTAAATGAGCTCTTTTCGTAGCAATAATAACTTGGATGACATCCCTTGGTTTCAAAGAGAAAAACTGGAAAAACCGGCGATCGCTTGTTCGCGCTAACAGAGTCGCGCTCTGTCCTAAGCTGAAGGGTGGTCGCACAAAGCACTTTGTGCTATTTGGTGTCACTGCAGACATCGATCGCGCGATCAAGCGTAAAATGCTCGCCAGTAGCAACAAACGCTTAAAATTAAAACAACCGATATTCTTCGCAAACATACCGTATACCCTCCGCAGATACATGGTTGGCGTGTTGTCTGTTTCATAAGGCCTTAAATCCGTCTAGCTCGTGAGTGGCGCAGGAAGCTATCTTGCCCTCTGCTTCGAATACTTGCACAACAGTACCGCTAGTGCGCTGTTAGAAGCGACGCCGCGTATACCTGCCCCGAGCGGCAAGAACAGATAAGCGCTGGCAAAGTGCAATCTGTACACGGAGCCAGCACAAGCGACTTTAGTGCCATATTATGGAACCTAATTTAGAAAGTAAACGCTTACGTTTGCTGTACGATTCTGGCGACTTCTTAACATATTCTTTTTACTTCTTTTTTTGTGTCCCATGCAAACACTAGAAGATCGGCAAAGTAAAACTTAAGGCAGGGAGCAAAAGCGGTCAATATTCTGGTCCGGTTCGGGTTCTGGTTCAGTAGCTTTGCATTTTGTTCAGATTTGGTTCTGCAAGTCCAGTAATACTTTTGAAATTACAGTTCGGTTACCGGTTCCACCAAGCGCGAATCAGTTCAAACCGCTTCTTAAAAAAAAAATACCCACAGCTCTCAGCCGTTAACAAGAAAAGTTGAGTTCAACTCGGCATCACCTGTATTTAAAGAAAAAATAGGTCATCATAAGCCAGGCTGCGGAAGCGAAGACATCAAAAGAAATATATGGTTAATTTCGTTTTGCGATTTTGAGTTTTTACGCAAACACCGTATTAGGAGAATGACGTGGTTATGCAGGGATTGGAATCTACGATAGTACACTACTCGGATGTGAAATCAATCAGTCAGCACGCGCAGAAACAATTGTTAAGAATTGTAGATAAAGCATTTAGCCAGTTCCGTAGGCCTGCTAGCCTGGGGTCTTCACGGACTCACGCAGTACTGACACACGACCGCACGCCGGTACGATGCTCATCCAGATCGAAACGGCAAACTACCCAGGCCGCACGCCCTAACGACTTGCTCGAACGGCTGAGTTGAAGAGGAGAAAGACAGCGAAAGCCAATCGATAGACGATGAAAAGAAAACAAAAAAGGACAAAAATACAACGAGCAACTTGCTGTTTAAAAACGAAAACAAAAAAAGAAGAAATCTTTAAGCCGCGTTTTTGGCGCTGGGCGACTGGCGACCTGCACCGCAGTGTCGCGCTTGTCGCGACTTCGCGTCTTGGCGCCTCCAGTTCTCGCCACAAAAGGAACAAAAGCGCCGATAGCCGTCCACTTTTTGCTTTTATATTTATGTTCATATTCACTTTCTCCTTCCTTGTGGAATATTGCTTAGCAGCGCAAAAAGAAAGTGCGCACGCGCCCACAAAGAATAGCTCATTAGAATTCGGCAGCAGATACATTCCGTCTTACTGCGATAGAGGCCACGCCCTACACGAGCCAATCCATAATTTCTAGCTCGCCTCGTGACTTGGCGCTCCCGGCGTCGCTCCGCCCAACCGGTAGGACACGTGACACCCTCCGAGCTATGATTTGGCTCCGGCGGCTCGTAGCGTCCTTTGCAGCCAATGATGTGGTGAAAAGAAAACATACTATAGAAGTGTACGCCTCCTCACCGACGCCGATTCGTGCTGCACATAGACGCGAAATATGCCTATTTGTTTCATTTTTTTAGCTGTGTTCATGTCCTCGCTGCCGTTTTTTTAATTAAAACTGCGCCTCTCACGCTGCTGTCTCGAACATTTAAGTGGCTTGGCGCCGCCACCCAAAAAAAGGCGCGGCTCACATTTGTTAGCGCCATAGCGTTTCAAATGAACCGCTAACCGACACATGAAATTACGGTTCCATTCCGATTTGGGCTCAAGATCAAACGTTGGATTTGGGCTACAGTTTTGTCCCGTTTCAGCTTAAAGTAATAGTTTTGCTCCAGTTTTCGGTTCGGGTTTGGTTTGACACCCTGCTTAAAGCTACACGCTGATCGCGAATGATTACCACAACCGTTAGTCATCTACAGCGCAATGATGCTGTTTCAAGAGCACTTACCATGCACTAGCGAATTGCGCCATCAGCCCTTAGGCCCTAGATGATAATTCGACACAGTTGGCATAAAAACCGAGCCCATTCCATTCCCACTGCATTCCTTTCAGCGCTGCCGGCATTCCAGTCCCATTCGATACCGGAGCCGCGAAAATGCCGAATGATTTTGGAATCATTCCAATTCCTGAGTGGCCATTTTTTAGCTCACCTGAGACTGGGTGGAAGAAACACGACGACGTCTCAAAAGACGTCGTCGTTTTCCGAAGACGTCGTCGTTCGACGACGACCTGAGACTGGGTAGAAGAACGTCTTCGTTCTTTCACCCAGTCTCAGGTGGTCTAAAAATGGTAAAGCTACACCAGCTAGCCTGATCCCTAACTGTTTTTCCTGAGTCGCAACTCCGCAACACTGGTACACATGGGCACGCACACGCACACACAAACGAGCACACGCAGGCACGCCCACATGCCTGCCCACACATATAGGCGCACTCTATAACTTTATCAACAAACAGCCGCCCAGACACTCAACAACATGAAGTGGATTATTAATATTGAGAATATTGAATAAAACAATAAGTAACCCCACTTCGGAAAATTTGTCCGCTTTGAAATTCGTTTTTACATTATCAAGCGCGCTCGCTATCAACTTCGGCTTACTTTTTCGAACCAGGCGAGCAAAGGCCCTATCCGCACGCGCGGAATTGTGGCAGAACAAAGAAGGCGATCAGCTTTATCTGGGCACATTCTTTCTAGTGAGAAGAATAAAACCGCTTGCTGCTGTTGTTCACCGGACACCTCGGTCGCACGTACGGTGCCCCCTGAGAGATACTGGTGTTGCTGCTGCGGTTGGCTCGCGTACGTCTGGAAAAGAGGGCGATAGCTGTTACCTTCCCAAAAGAATCGCATTTAAAACCTGAAAAGAATGCGAGACCGTGCTGCCCGTTTCGTCCTGAACTGTTATGCTAGGGTGGGTGATTTCATAAATGCACTATGCTTAGTTTAACTTTAAGTCCGGACGCAGCCGACACTGGGAGCTGATAGGAAGAATCAGAGGGCATCAAAAGCGCACCAGCAAAATAATAATATTTTTATTCACCTTGCACAAGCAAGGTGGGGGCTGGAAAAAAATTGTCAAAGCAGCTTTACGTGCCTCTACCCACCTCCCCCCCCCCCCCCCCCCCCCCGGCCAGCTTTCTCAGAGGCAATCAGCAGTGGCGAACAAATCATGATGTTCGTCCTGTTTCTTCACTGGTTCTTTAATAGCTGAACAGATAATGCAAATGGTAGGCTCGGCGAATTTTGCTTTTGGTACTGTTTGATTGATGCCATCAGCTCATAGCGTCGTCATGCGTCCCGATTTAAGGTAGAACGAAGATTATGATAAAAGTCCTCGGCACCCAGATGAAAAACTAGATATGTTTGAAGTGATTTATAGAGTACATATTACAAAACTACAGGCGCAAATAGTTTGATTCATATTTTACCTCCCAAATATATTTCAGAACAAAAATACCAAAAAGAAAATGGTCTAGGAATTTTTTTTTTTTTTATCAGGGCCCTTAAAATATACACTGCTCGCATTTGCGGCAGATTCACTCTGCCGCAAATGCGAGAATGTTTTTCGCGTGTCTGTTAGCCCTTAGCAATATCGCCAAGCGGCGCTGCATGGTCAAATAAATAAAAATATAAGGACGGCGTCAAATGCAGAGCATCGGTTCCGCGTATACACCATGTCACATGATTGGAACAATGTGATTATTAGAAAAGAAGGACCATGACGGCGCAAAGAGCGTACCAGTGACAACTCCAAATCTGAGGAATTTACGAGCCAAGCAAACGAAGGGCACCTGGCTGGCCCCAGCGAAAAACTGAATTATATTTTGGACGACTTAGCTTCTTTTTTGCTCTTTTTTTTTTAGAAGCAACCGAAGTTATATTGGTTACGCGGCGCTTTCTCCGCAGGCTACTGACATCTCGGCCGGGAGTCAAACGCACCAACTTGGGATCCGAAGGCAAGCACCTTGCCTCAGAGATACCGAGGCGGCGAGCGTACCTACGACCGACGACGGAATAAATATTCTGTACGCCTCAAGGTCTCTCGCTCATAAGAGATATATTTTCTGCTTGATTGGTTGACGCTTCCACGCCTGCCGAAATAAATCTATAGGTAACTTCAACCCTCCGCTTTTTGGCGGTAGGGGGCATTAAAGTGTGACGGTCACTGGCAAGGTGAAAAAGGCAGGGAAGGGCTTCAGTTGCCGCACCTACAGCGCAGGGTTTCTAAATTTGACATCGGACAACTTTTTGGCGTTCTTGTGAAAAACAGATCACGCACGCAGGGCCAAAGCATGACCGAAGACGAAACGCGTGCTGGAGGATGGCTGATCAAAAGACACGCCTTGTCGTTGTCCTTCTGACAGTTTCTGCAACCAAAAAGCTCAGTGAGAGCCGTCTTCGATGAGCCAGCGTAGAGTCTACAATACTCCATTTTAGCTAAAGTACAAGCGCAACCAGCGCTACGAGCAAATGGTGTCAATCGAGCATCTCGGAACACGCTTTAAGTTGCAAAATTGTGTGTGTGTGTGTGTGTGTGTGTGCGTGCATGCGTGCGTGCGCGCGTGTGTATATCTGTGTGTGTGTGTGTATGTGTGTGTGCTACCGACGATTCATTCATTCCAGCGCAAAAAATGCGTCTTGACATCGCGTATGTAGTCTGTTCGCTGGTGTTCCTATTGCGGCTAGCTTCGTAGCCCTTCTCAAACCTTAGATGAAGTGCAGTAGAGAAGGGGAGCATGCTGCATGCGCGCGAACGAAAATTCACAAACTGTGATCTCCCATTTGTAAAAAAAAAGAACCATGTCGCTGCTATCAATGTGTATGAATCATAGGTTTTATAGTGGTGGTGGCACCGCCCTTGTTGGTATCACAAAAACGTCATTGAAAGCGGGTGACATCTGAAAACACTCAGCCTATGCAACAGTCTGGTTGAATTCACGCTATTTTGAAGCGTTACTAATTTCGTGCTCCTATCCATTACAATTAGATAATGTATTATGAGGCAGTTATCCTGAAACTGAAACAAGACGCATCCAAAGAGTCAATACATACTCATACCAACAAACACTCTTGAAAGTTTAAACCTTACTAATCTTAAACTTACGTTCGCTGATTAAAGCACGTGTTACATTTGTAAAGGTTATAAACCCATCAAGTACAAATACATTCAATAAGTCAAGAGTGCTCTTTGTGTTTAATGTACTGATTAATCACACAGAGCTTTACAGACTATATTTTTGTGGTAGTGCTTGAAAAATATTTATTAATAGTATTTTCTAAAAGAATAAGGAATCGATACGATTCTAACAAGTCTTAAATTTCGCTTTTTGAGCGATAATTTTAACGTACTTGCTAGACCATCCATGCAACGAGACTGAGACGCTTTTAGCATACAATTTTGTTGGCAGCAGTTTTAGAAACAAAAAAAAATAACCATGTGTACTATTCATTTATTACGCGAACAAAATAAACTCTATAACATGTACGTAATGAACTCAATTAGTTGTCAACTGAAAGAAAACATCAATTTAAAGGTTGACCTGCCATTAAGATATATTTCTCAATATTCAAGCTCACATTGCCTTCAGAAACAATCACCAGTCAAACGAAATTCTACACACATACTAATTATTTTTTTTTCTTCATTGTGCTCCTTTTTTATACTTTTTTTGAACATTTCACCAGAAACGCACAACAGCGGTGCCGGGATCTGTAAGGCTCATCGATGAAATGCCTCCCTCCATTGTTGTTTTCTCGTTGTTCCCGGAATGATGATACATCTCATCTCTCGCGGCACATATACGCATTTATGTCATTGGCAGCTTTTAGATAGGAGCTACCCTGAGAAGCACGACCAATGAGAACGCTGCAGCATCCGGAATTCTCACAAAGACAAAAAAAAAGCATTCTGTAAACCGAAAGCCAAATGCACTGTGGCTCAAACTGCTTCGCAAACTGAACGAAGCTTACGTCGCCTGTGTTCCGTCAACGGAAGAAACTTGCCCCGGGCAGCGGCGTGTGACAGTGCCCCGAGCAATCCAAGGCACAGCAGACAATCGATGGAAGTCGAAGTCCTTTCCCAAACGATTTTTCTGGAGGATTATTACGCTGTGCAGGGGACACAGATAAGCTATGGAGCAAGCTAAGTGTAGTCATGAAACGAAAACAGAATGTTGAAGCAATAGAAAGAATTGCTCTCAATGGACGCGTACTGACAGGAGTTGAACTAGTGAATGCGTTTAACCACTATTTTGTCCATAGAGAACCTGAACTGTGTTCAAATGAGTCTTGTAGTTACTCCCTGTCCGGAAACGAAAGCAGTATTTTTTTACATGCAACCGACAGTGTAGAGGTATGTTCAACCTTTCTTGGACTCAAGAACTCTTGCAGCCGTGATGCTGACGGTATTCAGATAAGACCTGTCAAGTACGTAATTAATGAAATCGTCCATGTCTTGGTTCATATATACAACTTATGTATTTCCACAGGAACCTTTCCAGACAAAATGAAAGTTGCCAAAGTTACAGCACTATATAAAAAAGGTGATAGGTTAGACATAAAGAACTATCGCCCAATTTCTATCCTTCCAATTTTCTCGAAATGCTTAGAAAAAAGTTATTTTAAATCAAATATCGTCATTTTGTGCAAAATATCAGCTAATAACTAAAGCTCAGTATGGATTCCAAAAAAATAAGTCTGTGGAGCTGGCTCTTCTTGAGCAAAAATAATATATTTTACAAAACTTCGAGCAGAAGCTTCTGACTTTGGGCATTTTTGTTGATTTTACCCAGGCCTTTGATCATATCGATCACAATATTCTAGTTAAAAAGCTTGAGCGGTATGGCATAAGGGGTCTGCCACTTGAGTTCATAAAATCCTATCTCGGCAGAAGGCGACAATTCGTTTTTTCTGAATGTCTTAACATATAAAAGCAATGAAATAATCTCTGGTGTGCCTCAGGGTAGCATTCTTGGCCCGTTGCTTTTTAACTTATACGTCAATGATATCGGATATCGTACATATATGTCAACAGGCGAAGTTTATAATCTATGCGGACGATACTAGCATATTTCTATCGCCCAGCTCCTACGCCGAGATAACCAATATGGCAAATGATGCTCTACGTAAATTAAGCTCTTGGTCAAAACAGAACCGTCTAAAAGTTAATTCTAATAAAACTAAAGCCGTTTTCTTCTATAGAAGAGGAACGCCTATCCCATTGCATTATAACATAACATAACACACAAACATCGAAGTTTTGGACACTATAAAAGTGCTTGGCACGTACTTGTCCAGTAACATGCAATGGGACGAGCATGGTAACTTTGTACTACTCGAACTTAGTCAAATAGCTGGTATACTGAATCGAAATAGGTATATTCTTCCGGAATAAGTTAAATTATTAATCTACAATACGCTATTTGTATCTCATATTAACTATTGCCATCTTGTATGGGGCACAACAACAGAATCTAACCTCCAAAAATTACACTTAATGCAAAAGAGAATGATACGCGTTATTGCCAATGTCTCATACACCGAACATACTGACTACCTTTTCAAGAAATATAATATTCCAAAAGTTCATGACATATAACGAAGGAGGCTTATGCGAGATTTTTATTATAGCATTAGGAAAAATACCTCTACAATCTTAGAAATAGGAAACTTAGAAAAAAGGAAACCTTCGCATAAAACACGAACTCCAGAACCATGGATAGTTCCTCGTTCTCGGACAAATAATGGTGACCAAATGCTTAAGAATACTTTGCCTAGACTACTAAATTCATTTGAGGAGGCTGGCACCGATATATCCTTTATAACCCCTTCTGAACTGGGATATCTTTTATGTTCATTTTCTGATACCGGTGCCCTTAGAACTGCCTGAGATGAAAACGAGCTATTTCCTAGAATTGTTTTGTGTTCCTTATCCGACCTAATCATGTTAAATTGCAACTGTATACTAATGTGTGGAGCTGTATCGAATGAGTGAATCTGATTGACCAGGAAGTGTTTTGTTACTGTGTGTGAGTGTTTTGTGAGTCCAATGCTGCCATCATTTAAAGGGGGGCGAGGGCCCCACAAGCTGCGTTTGTAGCTTTTTTCCTAGGCCTCCTCCATTCTGTAGGAAATGGAAACCAATAAAGAAAGAAAGATAGACGTGGCAAGCGAGCCTCGCCCAGATAGCACGCCATAAAAATGCCTATCTTAGCTAAAGGTTTGGCAATCCTAGGTGCCCAACTTGGGCTTAATAATGTTTTGCTTTTTTTATTATTTTGCTTTTTTGTTGTTGCTCTTGCTTTGTTTCGCCATATACTTTCTAAAGAACCAAACATGAGCAAATGTGCCACGTATTAACTTAAACACCAACGGCCGAGTTTAATGTTTGTTTAGAAATTTAGGCCAAAACTTGGCAGGTGAAAAGCGAACAACCTAATTTTGACTTTTAATCAGAAACCAAGGCGTCAAAATGAAAGGTGTCAACCGAGCAGCCCGGTGGTGAAGTCTGACTTAGGCACTTGTTTGGCAATTTAGGTCGTAAATTCTCAAAATCTTACAAAAGCAACGAAAGTTTGGCTTTAACATGACCTTTCTGGGTTTTCAGCGTTCTAATTTTCAAAGACAAAATAAATGTGACCCAAAATATCGTGTAACGTGGACGCCACTTGGCTTTCTACAGCTATCGGTCGAGTTATTTTTCACTTTCTTTATCTCCACCTACTGATAATAAATTTCTGCCAACACTATAATTTGTTGCACGAATGTTCGGAAAATTGGAAGTTTGCTAATCTTTGTGAGACATGCCCTAGAGATGCAATTTGGCATCTCTAGGGCATGTCTCTGCCCTAGAGATGCAATTTGGCAAGTGTAACCCGACTGTTATCCTTGAGTCTTCACCCACGTTGACCCCAGACCGACATGATGCTTATTCATATGGAAACTGAATGTAGGGGTGATTCTAAATATTGAGGGGGCGGCGAGGACGCACCCGCCCTTCCCCTTATTTCAACTGTGAATTTTCTTTGTGGAAAAAGGCCTAATGATTGTTTTTGTTTATTTTACAAAAAAAGTATTGTTTTAGAATAATGGCATTTAGCTATGTCTGTGATGTACCCGCTCGCGATGTTACATTTCGTAGCAAAGTGTCCTCCTTTCCAGCAAATTCTATACCACTATGTTTGTGGTGCATGTATTTCTAGAGAAAAGCTAAAATTGGTGTGGTCTTAATATGCGGAGTTTCGCGCAACCTATTTCCTCCAAATTGTTCTTCAATGGCATCCATATCTCGTTCAAATTTAACTTGCGCCGCCCCAAATTACAATACGAGACAATCCCCGCTAACCCCCATAATTACGTTAATCACAACGACATATTTAGGAGATGTCACTATCCCTTATCCGATTGAAAAGTGGAAATAGATAGTATACACCTTTAGTTTCGAACCAAGGATGCCCCGACGTGGAAGGCGCAGAGGCGAACAAGCCCGAGAACGCCAAGTCAGCCTAACTCTGGTCGCAACGCACACTTCGCGATGTGATTGCTGGTAACCGAGGCTTGCGATGCTATCTCAATATGCGGGTTAAACAGTATGTCAAGGATGTTAGTAGGAGGATGTTAGTAGTAGTAGTATAAATAGCTCACAAAAAGCGGGAATCGGCAAGGTGGGCTGAATATTACTCAGATGATTACTTATGCTTTAGAATAGTAACAGCAAAATTCAAAAGCAGCAGGGGCATTGTCGGTGCACCTTTCATCTGTCCTTCAATCGGGCCCAAACCATTGCATTCGATCGCTCCGTTAGTTATGACTCTGCGCCGAATATTTAGGAAGTTTTCGGAGACCATTTGTGCTTCTTTAGTCCTTTCTACGCGTTGCAGATGCTGCGATTGCGCATGGGATTTGTCAGCGTTATATGCAGTGTTCTGGATCTTGTAGTTGAAAGAAAGGTTCGTCGTCCCTTGTCCCTCGTTGATTTTGCTCTTTCTGTTGCCAGGGAATGTACGAACGCTCCCTATTATATGAACCTCCGTCACGCGGAGTGGCATTATCTACTTATGTATTTGTTCTCAAGAAAATGAAGTAACTAACCCAAGATTCGCCCTACGATTCAGTTTTTGCTGTTATGCTAAATCCCGTATGGCTTTTTGGTACCAACCCATTGCGCTACAGCTTATTACTTTGCCAATCCACTCAGTTCAGCATAAACCCCTTCGTTTCTTGTTCATAAGATGAGTTCTTAATAGCCAACTTTCCAAACACATAACTCACGTCTTGAACACAGGAGATCACCGATAGTGCACTCTCAATAGACTAGATGCAAGATAGATTCAGTTCCCAACGACCAATATGAATTACTTCGCACTACATGATCTATCCAACTAATAAACTGTCACTGTCGAATTCCCCTCCTCGGCCCTTTCTTTGAAATACAAAACTAGTGGAGGACCGGACCGGAACCAAAACAATTAGGTTGGGTCACTGACCCAGAGTTGGAGTCGACTCATTCGTACCTACATCGCCGTCCCGTTGCGTTTTTTTTAATATTTTTTTTCGAACCAGGGCGGGCTGCCAAGAATCTGGGACACGAGGAAGTCTGTGCACGAGATTGAGTTTGATCCTGAGCGGCTCTAATGAAAAGCCTAACTGCCGGCCGCCCGGTGACGAGCCTGGCAGTCTGATGCGGGGTGCATCCCCCTCCTGTCCGAGAACTCAATGGCTGGGTTTGGCGGGTGAAGAGATGGGAAACGGGAGGGAATGAGGTAATGAGTTTATCACAAGGAGCACTCATTTCGCTAGGCAGGACTTGAATGGAAGGACTGGGAACGGAACAGCACGATCTCTTCAAATCACAGCCTGTGTGTTAACTGTCTCTGGACGGCAGGAAACTGGACTTACGCTGACCGCCTTTCGCCGAACTTCTTGCATCGACCGCGGTTTCTCGAACAGCTCTTGGTTTAACGTGAGTGTCGAGTAGGAACCTCTTTCCAGCATTTTGGGAATAACTGGTACCACTTGGCGGAAAACAAGTTTCGAGGATTTGCACGAATAAAAAATGCCCGCATTTGGAATGTGAGGGAACTTCATCTTAGGAGGAAGTTTGGAGCAAACGATAATCCAAAATAGGTACAAAAGTGATTTAGAGGGAGCTCAATCTAGGTCCCAGCAGCTCAATGGAGCTGGCAGGATCTAGCATTCTTGGTCGTGGGAGTGCCTGCGCTCGCTTGACCATCTGTTCAGGCATTTATACACTAGAACCTCCTGAGCTGCCAACTATTCTGCTTCCATTAGAGCAGAAAGAACGAAAAGGGAAAACACGCCACGGCCGTTAAGTGGGTCATTCCAGTGACCCTGTGACTCAATTGCATCATCAGGATGTGAATTTGCTTTAAACCTGCCCACCACAATTTAGAAAAAATAACTTTAATCTAGTCTTTTTTTTTTTACGTACAGAAAGGAAAACGCTAAAAAAAATGAAGCTCTGGTCCACGCTCCTATTCACGAATAGCACCACATAAAGCAAAAACCGAGGAAGGTAAATACCCGAAAGGGGTTCCAGCAGATTCGAGCGTGTTCGAGCACGCGGCTTCAATTAAAAGATCATCCGAGTGTAGTAGAGTAAACCAAACTTCTTTTTTTCGTTGTCTTTTTTTTGTTTACATTTGTTTTAAGCATGCATGATAATAAACAAAGCTTTTTAGGCTTAAACTGTTTTCTGGGAAGTCGCATGGAATTAGATTTTGATAATTGCACCACCGAAAGACAGATCGGAAAAAGAGCTTCAATATACTCTGTTCATTGCTCTATTTCAAGTCGCCACCTCCGATGGCGACAGGACTTCTTTAGGATAAAATAAGAGCAGTTGCGTCCATACTCCTTTTATGATTTTCAAATGCCCGAGTTGTATGGAAAAAAAACCGTGGCACGGGCGCGGCTCATATGCCCAGCACACGTGGCATGATTTTAACTGAAGCACCAGGTGAAGGAACCTGATAAACTTGGCCACGGGTAATTATATGTGAAATTCATGAATGAAAAAAAAAAATGAAGTACCTGTTGCAAACTTCATCAGGTTCCTTGACCTGGTGCTTCAGCTCAAAGAAGGCCATGTGTGCTTGAGATAGGAACCGCGCTCGTGCCACGGGTTTTTTCCATACAACTCGGGGCATTTGAAAATCACAAAAAGGACTGTTTACACACCGCTCTTATTTCCGCCTCAAAGAATCATGCCACAATCATCTTGAGCCAAGTTTTAAAAATGATTAGGCGTCTACGTGGGTCTGGTTATGCAGATAATCTCCTAGTGGGCGTTTCTGCCGTTTCTGAAACCATTTGCCAGAAATTGAAACGCCAACATGAGGGAATGAGGCTTCATCGAGAGCTGCAAATCGAAGGAACGTTGCAGTTATACCCGACATGCATGGACTCACACATAACCTAAAACGATTACCGGGAGGCATGATATTCGGGTTGTGTGCTCGGCACCCAACAAGGCTTACTCCATGTGCCGCAGAACAAACCGAATAACACATCAAGAAAATAAACAATGCCCAATTTCTCACAGGGCACGGTATAGCCCGAGCCAAATGGGCATCCTGTACCACGTATACCACTTTCCTGTGGCAAGCGCAACATAGGGCAGCCTGGGCGGTGTGTCAACGATCGAGCTAGGGAGCACGCGGCTTCAATTAAAAGATCATCAGCCGGACAACTCTCTGCAAACTGCCGGTCCTGTATTTGCACTTCATTATCGGGCAACGCCGGAACGCATATGCACGCGAAGTAATTGAAGCCCTGGGCATTGAAGAAAGTGGTCAAATGTGCGTGAGCACCCCGTCGATCACGATCCACGCGAAAACGAGACAATATGGTGAGGCACGATCCGCTTAACATCCTAATGGGCGCAGCGCACGGGCATGGGGGATGGTTTTTATCACTAACTATAGTGGAAAAAAAGGGAAAAAAAGAGGAAGACAAAGTATTGAAGCAGGCAAGGTGATAGTCAGCGGTGTTTATGTCTGTTCCTCTCTCTTTTTTTTTTGTTTTTTGTTTACGTTGCAACTGTTTAGCTGGCCGTTTTCAAGCAATTATTTTTCTTACGATACGTTACAGTTCTGCAAATTTTCGAAGCACGCTATATCCACTCAGTCTCATACCACCACGCTAGCTAAGAGTCGATATACTCCAACAAACACCCACACCCACGGAAGCAGATTGTGTGCTTTCGGGAGCTTGCATTTCTAGAGTCCACAACAAGATGAAGGACTGATTCGTCAATCCTCCTTTTCACCTGAAGAAAAAGAAATGAAGTTTGGAGCGTTCTTCATACGCCGCGCAAAGTAGTTCATACAAGGTTTGGTCGTGGGAAAGAGAAGATATCAATTTGGAGTTTGAAACGTGCACCTCTTGTTTAGATAACGTATGTTATCTAAACAAGCCTCCTCTATGTCCTCTATCATAGCCTTCTCTATACTCACAAAGCCTGGCAGTTCGACGACGGAGCCATAGAGTGCCTGGTCGCAGATTTGGAGAGCAAATATCTGGCAGCACAGAGCATCAAAAAGTCATTTTTTCGGGGAACCTGGACCTCAGCGCATAGCTTTTCCAGCGGCGAAGACCCCAGACACACTTGTTCGCTCGGGAAAAGTGTGTGTTTCGGCGATTCGCCGCAGCGGGGCGCCAGTCACGTGGCTCTCCTCTCATCCATTGTCTGCCGCTCCATCTTTTCCTTTTGCGCGACCGCTTCTCGGCGATCTGCCAGGCACTTTCAGTACATAGGAGGCTATGGTGTAATATAAAGTTCACCGTACATATATCTTAATTATCTACATAAAGGTGGGGGGGGGGGGGGGGGGGGGTGAAGCACACGATTGTCTTTGCAGTTTACTTGCAGGACGCGAATATAACAAAGGTTTGTTTCTTTCATCACGTTAAGCGATGTGGGGTCCGGCAAAAGCAAGTCCGGCGCAACCGTTTCTACCTGATTGTCGAAGGGGTATTTCATATTATTGAAGATCGTACATCGCGGTACACTAGTAAAGTACGCATAACTTCGCCGTTTTTATCTTAATTTTATTTTAAAGTATTTTAAAGCGTGTGGAGACGTTTGCGAAGCGACGGAATCCAGGACGATGTCTGCGACTCGCCTTGCAAAACTAGCGTAACAGCTCAGTTTTCTTTTCTTTCCAATAAAAGCGCAACAGCATGAACAACGCTACAACCGCCGCTAGAAAGGATCTTCAAGTAAATACGCAAAACTGTTACTAAAGGGAGACGAAATAAGGAAATGCCATAAAAATAACGAAAATATCGAGCAAAATGGAATTTCTGAAAGTTGCAGAAACACCTCCCTTCGCCTTAGTCTCTGATCACTTATACAGGCACACGTGGTGCCATATTTTGACGACTCTACACAGGCTACCACCCTAATAAACCCTCGCGACTCAACTGACTGGGGTAGGTATTTTATCGCGAGAGAAAATGGGGAAGCGAGGTTCAGTATAAACATCAGGTACGTAGGATGGAGTCGTTGGGAACATGCTTGTGCACTGGCATGTATCTACAAACAGAAAAAAAAAATCATGCTGCTTAGCTCTTTTCCCTTTGCTCAGTTTACGTCCTGCTTCAGATCGAGTGGGCGCTGGTTTCCCCTCGTGCACGCTCAGCGCCGACGTCTGTGGGGGCAGGGGGGTCAAAAAGCGGGCAGAGCGAGAATAAAAACATGTAAAAACGTTGGGGACGAATGAACAGGCGCCCGCCCACGAAAGGCGAAGTGCAGACGTTGTCCCATCCGTACGCCAGCACCGCGCAGTAATATTCAGCGAGTCGCCGGATGGCTCAGAGCGTCGTTAATAAAAGCACGGCGAGAGCGCTTATGCGGCTTTGAGGGGCGGGAACCAAACAAGGAACCGAACAAACAATCTGAAAGATGAAAGAAAAAAAAAACGAGAGGGTGTACACCCTGACCAGATGAAGAGGCGTCGGAACTATTTAGAAGATAAGGGAGGAAGGGGGATGGGACGACGGTTGCAGTGGGGGAGAAGGGAAGCTTTTCTTCCTTTTCCCCGTATCGTTTCTTTTGAAATTTCGTAATGTCTGTCTGGAAGCAATCGCCCACCTGACTCAACGCCCTCAACCTCCCCCCCCCCCCCCCCCCCCCCCCCCCGCCCTTCTTCCCGTTCCGACGCCAGGACACTCGTATCGGCTTGGGGATGTGTTGCGGGGTTAGATTGGATGCTTCTGGCGAGCCTTTTGGAGGATCAAACCATCGAGAGAGGTGAAAACAAAATGAAGAGAATGTAGGCTGAGATACATAGCTAGACTATCACGGTGGTATGGAAATAAGGGAGCGACTCCTGGAATAATTTGTCCCCGCTCCCGCACGCGAAGCAGGGGAAGAAGGCCAATTGCGTGCTCGTAAACTGCTTTTAAAAAAGTGAGAGCGGTACACTTTGGCGGGTGTACCCAGCCCGCGTGCCAAGCCCGTGCCACGCGCCGACGGGGAACTATAGCGAAACGATGCTCAAGAAAAAAAAAAAGTGCAATCTCGAACCCGGAGAGTACCTAACATGGAGGATGTTTACGAGGCAAAGTTCACATAAACTTTCTGCAAATAAAATTCCGGCTTCAAAAAAAAAAAAAAAAAAAACTTTTTTTATGTATTTTGTTTTGATATTTTGGGAATATAGCTTCGGCTATAAATGTTCTTAAAAAGGGTGTACACTCGTGTGTTTTTGTGTTTTTTTTTCATTAAATTTTCGTTAAAACTGGAGCGCGAATTCGAAGTGGAGTGAGTCACGGCATCGTTTGGCGTGCTCAGTACGCATAAATAGAACGACTGAGATAGAAAAAGGAAAAGAGACACGCATAGCTAATGATCACGAGGACGTAGAGTCGAGGAGTTGTTGAAGTTTGCAAATTGACATGAAATCTCTTTATTTGGGCTTATGTGCCTGATGTTCAGTGGCCACGAACTTCGTCGGAAGTTTGTCCGCGTCATCTCATTTAGATTAATATTACGTAGTTATAATGGGTGTATAATGTTAGAGTGTTTGATGTTCGTGTGTATGTTTCTTGCTCGTCTGCTTTTTTGGATGCACAACCGGAAAAGCCTATAGATGTTGGTGAGCCTCAATACATAAACATAAACAGAACTATAAACATAATGTGTGACCGTTTCGAAGGAACAACCTATCTTCCGACAAGCATGTTTTACTTTGATTGCTAAACTACTTGTACGATAATTTTATGTTATGAAATCTGCTGACTATTTTCGAAATAGGGAATCATTTTGGTAGTGTTCCGCCTCATAAGCTACTCCTTATGCTTCGGTTTCTCATACAGCGTGCCAATAATCCGCCCTTTAAACATGTTGGCCCTGAATTGACGCTTCATAATGGCGATTATTGCCCAGTGAAATACAATTGCAAATCTTGCGTTGTTAACGTGCAGCAAGCAGCAGTGGTCACGCGACTACACATGGTACAATAAGTAACACCACAGATACAGACAAGGGAGGGGCGTAAGCTCAGGGCTCTGGGTTCAGTAGAGCAAATTTTCACTTCATGCAGTCTGAGTCTTTTTTTAACCATATTTTGCGGCTGAAAACTTCAAATTGAGCTAAATGAAAACGAAGTACTGCATTGGGCAAGTCATGGAGGCAGGAGAAAAGAGAGAAAAAAAAACAAAACATACTAATGTTTTTATTAGTGTTCTTATTCAAGTTTTTTTTTTCGATATTAATAATAAACGCATGAACTGCGGAATAAAACCAATGACGTGGGTGTCCTTATTCTTGTAATAACTTGGTGGGAACTTAGTGGGTACAAACACCCCTCTCGCTGGATTTTAATTCTCTTTAAACGGCAAAATCATTTGGAACATTTTACTTTTTTTTTTCTTCGGAAAGGCATGTTTTTAGCGTGCATTGTAATGTTATATAAAAACCAACAGGAAGAGAAGCCCAGGGTGCCTCTTTCCGACGCAGAGACTCCACCACGCGCTCGTCGCCTCCCGCCGGGATTTGAGTGCGCGTGCCAGCTCGAAGCTCAAAAATTCGCCGGGGTGTTGTTGAAGGTGATAGGCTCATGCACTAGGCGGCTGAACTGAGATACCTCACTAAAGTTTCTGTTCCGTCAGTGACACTAACTGAGAAACTGAGGGAGACAAAATGAGGAGACCGCGCGGGGACGACAGTGCGCGAAGCTCTGATTAGAAGGATAGTGGGTAGACGGAAAGGTTATCCCACTTTGTTCCTCCTAACTGTTCGAAGGCGTTCGAACACGAGGCGCGGCGCCAGGAGCAGATGACGCCCTTCTCCGCTCGATTGGAAGAAAATAGTTGGTAGGAACAAAGGCAGCTTTTCTTTGCGTCTACCCACTAATCCTTCCAATCAGAGCTCAGCTCACCGATGTTCCCGCGCTGTCTCATCTTCCTATACTATAGTTCCTAAATCCTATACTTCATGTCAGCCTACGTCCCGACGTGGCCGATGCTATTGGCGACGTGAGCGATCAAAATTGTCGCTGTGATTGGCCTTCCACGATTGACCGAATGCTGATGATGACGTCAGCAAAGGATTCCTCATCGACGGAATTAAGAGTGATGTAAAAACTTAAATTTTGACGGTGTTGGCAGTGTTGGTTTCAGAGCGCAATTATTTCAAGCTCCCAGCGTGCCAATTACAAACACCATCAAACCTGTTGTTCACAAGATAATGACGTCACAAGAGGTAACCATAGGCGAGCGCCACCAAAACATCTCGCCGCCAATAAGCGCGAACTCCAAGATTTCAGCGTCCCTGCCAAGAACGCGCTCTCGTGCAGTGCAAGCACTGTTCAGAGCCACATGCTCACGGTTCTAACATCGGCTGCATCTGGGGCGGTTTGCTCATCTGGCGGCCGCGGCTGCGGCCAAGAGGGATTTTTATGTCACGTGAACAGCTCCGTGGGGTCAAAGAAGTGCCTAGCGTCCCTGCCTAATGGCTGAGAAATCCGTGTCGCTTGGAGTACGAAAGTCTAATTTCGCTCACAGAAACTGACTGCAGAGGCTATCAACTGGAGTCCAATTAACCGCCACTTTATACTTTAGAAGCGGCAGGCAAAGTTACGACTAGGGAAGGTAAATATTAGCCAGAATAAAGGAAAAATTACGCGGGATAAAAGCGGTGGTAGTATATTTATAAACGTGAGCCTGCGCTAGAGACTTCAACCTTTTGCTGTAGTCGAGAGGTTGGAATGCAAGGGCTTGTCATCGCAGCGTGAAAGTTCCAAGTTCAAACCGTACCAGCAACTTTTTCTCTTTTTTTTTTTTGCTTACTTTGTGGAATTTTTTTTTTTTTTTTAGTTGGAACAACTGCAGTGTGTATTATTACTGAATAGGCGCCTCCTGTTATGGAAAAAAGTCATAGCAAAAGCGTTCTATACTTAGAAACACATAAAAGTGTAGTTGCTGGGGGAAGGATGCTTGTTTGGGCCACGTTTGTGTGAAAGTCCTACCGATGCTGTAATCTTGGTTTCGTTTTTGAGCTTTATAAAGTAATTGTATGTGCGCGCTACCTTGGCTTGACCTAGGTTTCTTTTTAATAAACATAATAAAATGAATGTATTAGCGCCTTAACTTGGCTTGTTCTTTTGTTTTTCTTCCGGTGTGTTGATGCAGCAGTGGAACAAAGAGCAAAAACCGTGTAAGGCGCAGTAGTGCAAATGGATGAGTTGGACGATTTGTAGAAAGGATCACGGTTCATAAGTAAGACACACGCGCAAAATATATATAAAAAATAACTTTCTGGCGCAATCTGAACCCAGAAGTTCCACGCCGCGACGACAAGTCCCGACGCTCGTACCTCTCAACTACTGCAGAATATTTTTTTCTTTATTGCCTGGAACAGGACAGTGACATTCACCATCACTCCGTACTTAAAACAACAGGGATAAAAACGAGGACATCAGTCAGCTCGGCTGGTGTCAGAAATGCTAAAAGTATTTTAAGGTAGTTAGCCCCTCAAGAGCAGGCAACCAATCAGGTCGTGGTTCCTGCGCCTTGTACACTTCAATCAGAAAACAGATATTTTCAATGAAATACTTTCGAACAGGGCGTACATCAACATCTGCGTGGCGTACAGCCATACGGCATCGCCGTATACTGTGCAGGCCCAGGAGCATTATCATGTCATACGGCACATCGTCCGCTCTTTCTGTGGGTAAAAACCTAAATCCCTGAGGCGTTATTGGGAGGTTCTTTTTGAGAGTCCTCTGAAGGACGTCCCAAAAGAAGACCGCGTCCCAACAGTCGATGAAGACGTGTTCAATAGTTTCTCGCTTTTTACACAAAAAACAGTTATCGGACCATGGGACCGGTATACCTTTCTCAGATAACCAAGCTTTAACGGTGAGTGTTTTGCTGTGTAATTTAAAAAAAAAACGTCTTGGTGTAGGCGGGAACCAGCAGTCTTTTAACGCGCTTTAAAACATCTTGCCCTGGGCCTGCACTGTACAACAAACGATACAAAGGCATGGGGAAAAGCGCATCCATCAGGTCTCTCGATAACCGTTTACGCGACAAACCGGACAAATACTGCAAACAAAAACGTGCTGTTAAAAACCGATACGCACCAACAACCTCTTTCAAGTATCCGCGTAAACCAGGCAGATGTCTACATTCGTAGCCACCACAAAATCTGGCAGGGCACTGCGCAGCCGCGTCTGAATAACTGTACGCAAAAAAGGGTCTTGCTGGTCTCTAAGAAACATAAACCTGCTAACCAGTTGTCTTATAAACAGGTGTGAAAGACCTATACTACCAGCTTTGAACCTACGAAAAAGATTTGTGTGGCTGGTTCGTTCCCAGGCCGAGCTCCAGATAAAAACGGCGAAAACACGATGGATCCGCTGAATGTTAATACGTGAACAATACAAAACCTGGAACACATACCAGACTTTTGCAGCCAGAAACAAATTGCAAACAGTTGCCCGCGCAAAAACGGATAAACCTTTTCCCCCCCCATTTCTCGGCCTTTGCACGCAGAACTTCAGTCTCATCCCTCCAGTACTGATCATTGACGCGGTACTGATCCAAGGGTACTCCAAGGTAACGCGCAGGCGTGTCGGACCAGACAATACGGCCAAAAATAGCGGGTGCTGAGGGCCAGTCACCGTGCCAAAAACCAACACACTTCTGCCAGTTGACTTCACTACACGTCTACTCACAAAATAGTTCTGTTAACTGTACAGCCTTGCTCACACTTTCGCGGTCAACACAAAACATCGCTACATCGTCCGCGTTGGACAAAAGACGGACCTCAGTTTCCTGTAGTCTAAACCCACGTATCTGACTGTTATGAATGATGCTCAAATAAAAAGGCTCCAGAAAGACACAAACAAGTAGCGGTGGAAGCGGACATCCCTGCCGCACAGAAGAAAGTAGGGGAATGCGCAGATTTATTCACTACGAGACTGGTGGCGCAGTTCTTATACGCCATTCGGATGCCGTTGTATAAGAGAGACCCTACATTAACGTGTTCTAAAATCGAAAAAACAATCTCGTGCGACACACGGTAAAACGCTTTTTCTAAATCCACTTGTAGCACCGCGACCCTACGGTGCATGGCGTCACAGCACTCTAGAATACTGCGCGCGACGTGCACATTTGCTACAATACTTCGGCCTCTAATGCCGCAAGTTTGGTGCGAACTGACGATGACGTTAATAACCATTTCTAGGCGTTCAGCCAGTACCTTCATGAAAATTTTATAATCAACGTTGGTGAGCGTTATCGGTCTATACGCTCCAACAGAACGGAGTCGCTCGGGGTCTTCGCTCTTAGGAATAAAAATCGTATGCGTACACAAAAAGGAGGGAGGCAAACAACCAAGGTCGTACGCCTCAGCGAAAACGCGTTGCAATAAAGGTGCAATTTGATCTTTAAACGTTTTGTGAAAATCCCCTCCTAAACCATCTGGACCGGGCGACTTTCCAGGCTTTAAATTATCTATCGCTTTTTTCAATCTCCCACAGTTCTACAGGTTGTTCTAACCTTTCTCTTGCATCATCATCGAGTTTCGGCATTAACGGCAAAAAGGACGTTTGGAACTCTGCTATCTTTGAAGCACGATAACTGAAACTCCCTTTGTAATACTCAACAAAAGCACGCACGATGACTTGTCTTTCACTCGTCAAAGACCCTTGATACTGTATCTCGCCTATTTCATTCTTGCTAGCGTATCTCTTTTCTAACCCTAGGGCTCTTTTCGTGGGTAACTCTCCCCGTGATAAACGCTGTAAACGTGCTCGAACCATGGCCCCTTGATAACGTTCGGTATCAAGGGCCTCAAGGCGTTTCTTTAGAACACTGATGTCATCGGAAAACAGCCCGGGTGATATGCTCTCCGCGTTAAGCAAATCTTGTAGCAGCCCCTTTAGCTCCGTAATTTCTTTTCTTTCCCCATGTTTTAAGGCAACAGATCTTTCAATGGCGCTCATCTTAAATTCGTGTTTTAACAGTTCCCATTTCGCCCCGACACTTTTTCCTTCTTTTACTTTATCTAGTTGTTCGAGACTTTTACGCACCTCACTCGCAAAAATATCGTCTTGCTAAAGCTTCGAATTTAATTTCCACAGATCCCAACTGAAATTATTGGCTTTTCTCTTTGAAGAGCCCAATGTAAAAGAAACAAGACAGTGGTCGCTGAAAGACACTGGGTCCACTGCATACGTTTTACAGGACCTGACGAGTTCCAAAGAAACATAAGCTCTATCCAACCGTGCGTGACTAGCACCTTGGAAGTGAGTAAAAAATAGGCAAATAGGACTTGACGCACACAGACCCACGTCTTCCAATTCACACTTCTGGACCATATCGCTTAGAAAAATGGTACTCGTATCTCTATACTGTGTGCTGTTCGATCGGTCACGCGGCTCGCAAACGCAGTTAAAGTCTCCTAACAAAATGACAAGCCTATCGGTTTGGACGAACTCGAAAATGTTTTCAAAAAATACTAATCTTTCTTCCGCCTTATTAGGGGCGTAAACGCACAAAATACGAAACAGTTTACTTGAAATGGTCAAATCGCACAGAACCAGGCGACCAGACTTGCAACTAACAACTCTGGTCACGGACCCCAAGAGACTTCCTGATAAATAAAAGGCATCCCCCCGACGTTCCCACAGCGTGACTAACGCACACATCGTAACGAGACTCAAAGAGCCGCACCATGCTCTCCGTCCGGTCTTCGCTCTCTATCTTCGGCTCTTGCACGGCAATTACGTCGAGGTCTTTCTAAACAAAAAAAAAACAGCTCACTTGGCATTGCCTACGCCTCGCGTTTAAACCTCGCACGTTTAAAGTGCCTACTCTCAAAGGCCTCTGAAACATGAAGGGCTAGAGAAAGACCAGGCCGGGAGCACGGTGCTTACAGTGTGAAGCAGGCAGCAACGTGCCGAGACGACTCACTGTGGCTACTCCTTGTGGCGTACAGGAGGCACGGGCCGGCTCTTGAACCGTCCCACCTTCCCGCACTACTCACGCTCGAGGCGTCTCAGCTGTCCTTCCCCACCCCTGGACGGCGCATCGTCCAGACGGCGCTTCACTGTAGTGGTTTCGACGACCATAACGTGGTCGTCGTCGCCACCCTTGGCGACCGCGGGCTCCCTTCCTTGGACGGCATCCACTGGTGCTTCCGGAGTCGCCATTCCATCCCTCGCCGAAGCATCACTGGTTCCTTCGGGAGTCGTCTTGGGCGATGGCTCCGTCTCAGAAGCGGCGGTCTCCGTCTCGCTAGGGCCTCCCTTGGCTTCCTCCGAGTCGGGCTGCCCTTGAGGCACTATCGGCGTTGCCGGTGCAGCCGCCTGTTCCGCCTCTTCTTCGTCCATCAGAAGCTCTGTGGACTCCGCATTGGTACTGCCGCCGGCTGCACGGGCGTACGTTTTGACGCAGTCCTTGGGCTCGTGTTCGAAGCCGCGGCACTCAGCACACCAGGGCGCCCTGCAGTCGTGGCGGATATGCCCAGTGCGACGGCACCGGAGACATTTCGCCGCGCGCCCGGGCACCACGACCAAGAGGTTTCCACCGCAGAGACGGAGCTGGTGCGGCAGGCTCTCCAGCGAGACTCCCTCGTTGAGGGTGATCCTCACGACGAGGGTCGTGGACTCAACGTCGACGAAACCATCTACCTTCCACTTTTCCCTCGCGACTTCTTTGACGGATCCAAATGGTTCGAAGGCGCGCCGAATAGAGTCCACCGGCGCGTCGAACGAGACCCAGTAAAGCTTAACGCGAAGCTCCCTCCGGTTCGGGTCGACGAGCTGGCACGTCAAACCTTTCACCTGAAGACTCCCTGCTTCCAAAAGCTTTGCTTTCGCTTCCGGAGTTTTCAATTTAAGCAGCCAGACGTGGCTCATCTGGTGGGCGCCCAGACCCGCCACGTCTGACGAAACGCCCACCTGTTGCAACGGCTGCTTGAAGTCTTCAATCTTGTACGGGCGCCCGTCGAGGTCAGCGTGCAAAACGACGCTGAGCTTTGCTGCATCACCGGTGGGCAGTGTCGGCAACTGCATACGATATTCCTTAGCAGCAAAAGACCTGTTATCACCGCGGCCGGGCACGGCCGCCGCCGCTTGCAAGGAGCGATCCATATCACGTCCGTCCGCTATCGCGACCGGCAGTGGAATGGTCAACTACTGCAGAAGGACAATGTGTCCGACGCTGGCTTAGGTATATTAACATAGAGCCACCGCTTTTATTTCGCTTGATTTTTCGATTCTCCTAGCTCATATTTACCTTCCCTGGCCGTAACTTTACCTGCCGCTTCTAAAGTATAAAGCGGCGGTTAATTGGACTCCAGTTGAAAGCCTCTGCGGTCAGTTTCTGCGAGCAAAATTAAACTTTTTTAATCGAAGTGACACGGATTTCTCAGCCAATAAGCAGGGACACTAAGTTCTTATTTGTCCCATGGAGCTGGTCACGTGACAAAAAAAATCCCCTTTGGCCGCAACCGCGACCGCGTCCGCGAGATGAGCAAACCGCCGTTGGGCTTCAGTTGAGGAAAAGGGCAATGGTCGGCGTTAGTGCACGTTCTCTCGCGCTGCACAATAAGAAAATGAAAATATAATATTTCCCTCGAAGTGGAAAACGAAGAAAACGAAAAATCAGTTGTTCTTCCAGCGATCTGCATGGTCTTTTTTTTATGTGCATGTTTATTCTAGTTGAACTGGCGTTACCCAAAGTATGAACCGACTAGCTCAGCTAAAGCCTGTTTTCGTGACACCACTGCTTGTCCTCCGAGTGGCGAAAGGCTCGTAATCAATTGGTGAGTTGGAATCGGCTGACGCACAATTCTTTCGCGGAGGCACCACGGTAAAAAAAGCAGCGACTGTTTCAAAAGAGGGAATGAATGAAATAGCGCGAGCTTGTCTTTAACATTTCACGATGCATATCTTGTTTCCGGTTCCGTACTATCGTGTGCTAGTTTTGTCCTGGTCCGCTGTGCGATATGAGGTCACTAAAATTTGATTCTACGACCATAATTGTTTTAGTTTATAATCCCTTTAAAATTATCTAATAGAAACTTTTAGTAATCCGCATGCTAGAGCTTCGCTTTGCTAGCGTGAGCTCGTACCGTCCCTTCGAAGTACGGATTGAGCACGCGCCCGCTATGGACTCGCTTTCCGTAGCGCACAATCTACTAAAATTCTCTATTGAGTTCGAACAACGTGACCCTCAAGCAGCGACGGAATTTGTTCTAATTGATCCTAAACGCTGACGTTTCCAGAAATCGAGAACTTACGAAGCCGAGTTGGATCACAGCGAACGATAAAGAATGAAGACTGGTTTAGATAGCAAAGTCTTCTTACGTTAAGGATGGTTTACTGATCCCTGTTTTCTTACGTTACGAAGCTCACGTAGGCTTACATCAAGACACGACCGAAACTCACCGGCACATCCGTGGTTTCCTATTCTGCCTGTCAAGCTACTCATTTAACTGGTGAACGCTTCGTACAAAGCAGGGGTGTGCCGGTGACTTCCGGTCGTACCTTGGCGTAGGTACACGTAAACTTTGTAAAGCAAAGAAAGAAAACGGTGCTTTTGTGAATTTAAGTCATTGGATCCTGTTAAACTGGCGACATTGCCTTCCCTGCCTACTTGCCGGGCACAAACGGATACCTACATGTAGACCACCAAACCTCGCAAGGTGATTGGCTGATCGGTCTCAGTTTCCATGACAATCGCAATTTCGGTCTATTCAAATATTCCAAGCCTGGAAAGGGTCGTCCTGAACCCGTCGCACCAAGATCGCTATCGAGCATCGTAGTACTGAAAGCGTTCCTCATCAATATAAGCGTCTCTGGCACTGGGCATGCAAAAAATTAATGAATCATTTTATCTCCACAGATCTCTCGCATTGGCATCGCTGTTCTTGCATATGCTTATCTCCACAGATGTCTCTCAACGGCATTGTTGTTCTTGCGTATTTTTGAGAGCAAAGAAGTTTTCTTTATAAAGCTGCCATGCACCGACGCCGCATCTGGTGGCGGTGCGAAGATGTGCGCTTGATTCTCCTGCATTAAGGTAAGAAATCTCGGTATTAGCTAAATTTCTTGGTCGAAGTTCGTGATTGGGCAAAATAATCGCTTTCCCTATTACTATAATAATGCCCAATCGCCGGCGGTTCACAACGAGGCCAATCCTGCCTATCACGGCGAGGCAGATGCAAATCCCGCCAATCGCGGTGATGCAAATCCTGGTCGTGACGTCGTGAAAGGAAACCTTAAGAGGGCGTTACCGAACCACCTCAGCGCTAATACAAGGAACGGCTGCATAAAGCTACCCGTCATCAGCGAATTTACACAGGCCCCCAAGAGTGCAAGAGATCAACGAGAAGCTGCTCATTCCATAAACCAAAATGGCGTCCACATGGGGAGCTGGGAGCTAATTTCTCACGATCCGGTTACTTTAGTTTAATCCAGCCTCTAAAGTTATCAATTGACTTGATAGTAACCATGGTTAACTGAAGGAGTTTGATTTTTTCTTTATAATATACAACGTACTTTTTACATATCGTAAGTCGTGGAGAAGAAACATACAAGCGATCTAGGTTTTGAGTGGATCTGACATATATTTATAGTTGTTTAACGAGACCTTAAAAGGCAGAGCGGTTTAATCTGGCTCTTTAAAGCCCACAACGTCTTGCAAAAACAGTTCTCATAGAATCAAAAACAAACATATCGCGTGACGAGAGTAAGGATTTTGAATGAACATGCTGTTACAAACAAGATATGAAGAAAGCTTCTGAAGTGTGTCAATCATCGGCCAATCGAAGATCTCTACAGCACAACCACCGGCCGTATTAAATCCTGGTATAGGAATAAACCATAGAATTTAATGTGATTCACAGTTATGAACTCGAAATGCAGACCTACAGTTAAAAGTCAAGGTTTTCTGTCGTACTTAAAAGGTTAAAGCAGCGCAAAAAACGACGGACAGGGTAAAGAAGGACACAGACAGAGCGCTGTAAAGGGGCCCAATGTACTAGAAATAAATGTTGCCGAAGTTGAAGCCTGGGCGGATTGTCACGTTCACTTGTTAGAAGGGGTATCCTGGGCAGTCGATTTAATGCAGATGAGGCAGGTAAAAGAATAAAAAATAAAGTGTCTGACTTTTTTCGAGTTTTTAGCATTGCAGACTTAATCAAAGTGAAAAGAAATCAGCATTTCAATTGAAAGCTTACTTATCAAGGCCAGTTTGTAAAGAAATACAATGAGAAAAATATTATGGTGAAAACTAACCACGAAAGCGGGCCCGAAAATGAGCGGCTTTCCTTAATATTAACTAATAATTGTTTTCTAGTGGTTTTCTTTTTTTTCTTGTCGTCGGAAGGAGTAGATAGATAAAACGAGATCGCCAAGACCGGGCGACGGCGACGATGAGCTTTCAGGGGCCATTACCTCATTTTTAGAGCTCCCGAGTTACGCAATTACATGGGTAATAAAACAAACACGTATGCCGTCGAGGGCGAAAACTCGGCTCCTATTTACGACTCCCTTGCAGTCACTCTCTCTACGAGAGGGGGATGCCGGGGGAAAGTTCGGGTGTCCTAACGCTGTTTTTGGCGCGCTTTGACAGTGTGCTTCGCTGAATATACGACATCGTAGAGTTTATTATACTGGTCAAGACACATAAGAGGAATTCGGCGGAAATACGAAAGTCGTGTTGGAATGAAGATTTGGGAAGAACAACAAAGAAAAAGCCGCCGAGAAGATTTTGTAAAGTTGCCGCTTCTAAGTGCATTATTTTTCTAGCCGACAGTATTTAACATCAGACCACAAAGCTTTAACGTTCATAGGGCTCGTGTTTATTATTTGTATGCGCTGCTATCAAAGTTGTCGTGTCAGAACAGACGTTGGCACGAGGTGATAGAAGAACTACTGTATCGAAGGTACATCAGCTAGTGAGTTTCTCTGCATTGCAACACTAGTCAAGCTGTTGAACGCGTCTCGCGAAGTCTTACGGAAACTTATTAGACGATGACTACTTTGTTTTAGGACTTCGATTTCCTCAAGAATCACCTGCTTCATTTGTCGCAGACAAGTGTCAGGCGTAAATGCACTGGAGGAGAAATAAAGCAAAGTGTTTTTTTATGGTGGTTTATTCCGCACAACCCTGAGAAAATATTGATCAGTACTTATTGCAAAAAAGCAAACAAAATAATAGACAACTAAACGTTACCTTGGTATCAATTTTTGTACCGGATAAAGGGGAAGGAAACAGGCTGATGATGGGCTCAAACCGCAAGTTTCTTAATGAGTGGTAAAAGAACATTGGCGGCTGTTTTATTATTTAACTATCAAATCATTAGATGCTGAATGGCGATTTTTGAGGAACGGAAAAGAAGCTAGCTTCACTGTGATCCTTCTAGGCAGGGGAAGCCGTGTTTGACTTTGCAACGTCCTTCTTGCCGTTATTTTCGAAGTTTTCGCTGCCGGCGAAGTCTTCACAAAGAATCTCAGTGGCCTGTCTCCTGCCTCATAAGTTTATTTTTGTTTATAAGTGGCGTGACAAGAAGAACTTCCGACGCAGGTGTTTGATAGCCAGCCAACTCTTATCAACCGTATCTTGCCGTGTCACGCTTCTACTTTTAAGGCTTTGTAGTCGTGAAGGAACTTAAATGTTCGATTTTGTACAGCGTTAACCACAGGTGGTGCATTTTTTTTTTTAATTTGCAAGGGGCGAGTTGCCATGAGGAGCTGGTAAACACAAACGATAAATTCGTGCAGGCTGTGTTGGCGCCTACATCAAAATGCCTTAAGCGCGAGGTTACCCGTAAAGCTTGCGTCATTGAGTGTTTATTGATTTTTTATTGCAAATAATTTTACATCAGCGTGTTGTTTTCTCTGGACACCCCAAAACTATATTTTTTACGTGTTAAACGAACAGGAAGCTTTTCCTGAGTTTTTATATATCCAGGCTTTGAACAAAAAATGCTATTTTAAGATAAAGCGGAGATGATAGAAAACGCGCATGTAATTCTTCACAAACGGTTCTCCCAGTGAAAGGCTGCGAGAAAGCGATAAACAATGGAGACCATAGAATACTACCCCTCCCTCCAATAAGCATTTAAATCCACGCAACCAGACGCCGAGAGAACCATTCAAAAGAGGCAAATACAACAGCGATCATAAATCCTCGCGGAAAAATTGATCCGTCTGCAAACAGCCGATAACAAGATTTTTCACGTGTACCTGAGGCGACGTGAAAAGGGTCCGGTTCGATATTGGCAATGGAACCTTGCTGGTATACGCGAGCACTAGTCCCTAAGCCGGAGCCTTTTTCGGGACGATTCAATCTGAGAGCCTCGGTGGTCATTGTCGCCAGAGATGCTTTTCTCTCCGGAGATAAAACAGACACAGAATCTCATATGCTTTGCGCGATCGATTTAGTCCCTCCTCGGCTCTTTCTGGGGAGCTCAAAGTTTATAGAGATTCCCCATCTTCAGGAAAAGGGACTCCTCCCGAGATATTCGGAAAGAAAATTTTTGAGATAGCCGATCGCAGCGATTGGCCAGCGCCGCGTTTCGCCTTGGCTTTGCCCATTCGCGGTACGGCGTTGACAAATCGCAGCAGGTGGCGATCTCAGCAAGTTGCTCACCGAGTGTCCAACTTAAAGCCCCGGGGCCTGATTTCAATCAACGCGAGAGCGTGAGTGAGATATGAATCGCTTCTCTCGGAGGCAGCAAAGAGAGCGTTTATAGGGAGTTAGGCTGCTAAATGCTGGACTCCATGGAGGGAAAAATTTTTTCGAAATTACAGGTGTGATTATTTATTAATTCGATAGAATTTATCGTGGCAGATACGGACAGGTGTTCCCTGATAAAAATATCGAGGAACCTTAATTGGTGCATAGTTCTTGAGAGGTCCATTTTCCACTAAACTTAGAGGAGAACCAGAAATGGTGCATGCGCCACGTGAGGTCAATTTTGCGTTAAATTCAGCGGGGAACCTGATTCACCTAAATTTAGCGGTGAGCCTGATTCCGCTAATTTTATCGGGGAACCTGAATTGATGCATAGGTGACGTGAAATCAATCTTCCGCTAAATTTAGAGGGGAACCTGATTCCGCTAATTTTATCGGGGATCTCGAATTGGTGCAATGTGTAACGTGAAGTCAATAGGGAGTTCTTGTGTACCGCTTTTCACCCTCCGCTACGCCCTTCGCAACAAAAACACCGCTACTGCGCCTGCGCGCCGATTGCCTTGACTGTAGAGTTCCGGGTTTCGTAGCGGGTTGCGGAGTTATTTTCATAACGTTTATTTGCCTGTTGTATCTGTATATATATACTGTACACACATATAGTGCATTACTGTTGCCTGCATCAGTGCGGGCTGAAGGATCCGCCATTGCCGTCAAGGCGGTCTGGTGGATGTTGGTCAGAGCGCTTTTGGCTGCTGCAATGTCGTCCGCCCAGGCCGCCGTCGTCGTAGACGAACTCCGCCAACTTTTTCCATAACAGGGAGACGATCGCCTTGTCACGACTGGTGGGCAGAATCCAATACGTCGCCGGACGGATCCCGCCTGGGTGTTGCTCCAGCTTCGTTTTTCGAAGGTGAGCGTGGCGCTCCCACTTCCAGACAACTTGGGCAGCCGTTGCGGTTCTGCGGCACCGGCGACACGCCCCCTCGTCGGGGTCATTGCTGAAGAACTTATGACGCAGCACCGGGGACAGGTCACTATTGGGCGCGAGGCGGCGGACGAGGGTCTGAGTGCTCCTCGGTAGGTCATTCGGCATCGGAAGACCGGGACGCAACTGCTCGGTCGGGCGTTCCTTCAGTTCCTCATGGAGGTGCCGTAGGGCTCTTCGCCTTCGCTGTTTAGCAATTTCCATGACGGCAGGCGGGTCGGCCAGGTTAACTGTCTCGCCGGCTAAATTGTGGAATCTGTTTGGCGCGGACGCCACCTGGCGAACTGCTGCTCGCGCTTCCCGGTGGGCCCACTCGTTGCTGTCGACGCCCGCGAACGCGGGAACCCAGGGAATAGTAGCTTGGATGTTGAGCTTGTTTCGGAGTTCTAGGAATGCGGCAAGCAACTCGCCGACTATTCCCGTCTACGTTGAGGGGCTCCCGCTCGCTCGCTTGCAAGTTTCGTACGCGCGGGTCGAGTCGGTGAACAGTAGGAGCCTGCGTGGGGTGTCTGTTAGTGCCAAAGTTCGAAGAACCTACTAGGATTCTCAGAGGAGTGCCGTGAGTTCCGCTTGCGTAGTGTAGACGTCTTCAGTGGTGGGAAGTGCAGCCGCGTTCGGGATGCCATGGGTGGTGTCGACCAACGCGACCACCTGGACGTGCTTGGGGGTTCTGTCCTCTCTTTTGCCGTCGTCGCCGGCAGTCGACAGCAAGGTCTCTGCCATGTCAGTGTAGATGGTGGCGTGCGTAGGCGGTGATTGGCGCGCGACACTACGTGTGCGACGCAAACGCTTTGGCAAAGCGTTTGCGTCGCTCTGAGTTGCTTGGTCCAGGTCCCATTGTTCGCGGGAGGGCTTTTCCGTCGGTAAGCGTGACCGTGGCGGCCCATGGAGGGGCCCAGTGCGCGTCTGCCGCGTGGACGTTCAGTCTGGAAGGCACGCGGAGGTCTCATGAACCTCCGATAGGAGGTTCATGCCGCCTTGTCCGTACAGCTCCCGGAGGGGCGTGTGTTAGGCAGTCCGGCAACGATGCGGATGGCTTCGAGATTGAGGTTCTCGAGTTGCTCCGCCTGCCTGGGCGTGAGGACGTGATAGTTATAGCCGTAGAGGATACGGAATTCAAGCCGCGCCGTGGCGAGCTGGCGCGTTTCTCTCTCCCGCTTGCCCGCGTGCCCCGCTGGAAGTTTGTGATTCTACGAATGAGGAGGAGGAGGGATCTGCGCTGCGAGGCTACTTTCGTCCCCCGCCTTTTGCCTTTCCCATCTTGATCTATGTGTGCTCCCAGGATTCGAACGGAGTGTTTTCGCAGTATCCTTTGACCGGCCATGCTGAAGGTGATTTGGTTGCAAACCGCTTCGGTCTTTTTGTGAGGCCAGTTGACAGCCACGACGCACTTGGTGTTCTCGGCCGAGGCAGTCATGCCCACATTCCGAAGACAACCCTGTATGACGTCGAGGCCACGCTGAAGCGTGTGCACCTCCTGTTCGCCCGCCGATCCAGTTGTTGCGCGGATTGTGACATCATCGATGTATACGGCAAAGTGCAGCGACGGAACCGCATCAAGGAGTAGGGGAAGTCTTGCCATGACCAGGTTTAATAAGGTGGGCGAGGGGATCGCGCCTTGCGGTACCCCGGCCCTGCTCGGTTGAGCAGGTCCGATGCATTCACCGGCTTTGATCTTGTACGTAGTATGTCAGAAAGATCTTACTGAAAATGATAAGGCCGCACACGCCGGCATGGTCCGCGCTCTCGATGTCTGCCTTGTGAAGGACGGTGTCGAAGGTCCTGAGGACGTCCATTGCCATCACCGTTCTCGTTTGCACTTTCGAGTAGGCGTGAAGGATTTGGTGGCGCGACATCAGGAGAACGCCTTGCGTGCGTAACCCGTGGTGGAATCTGATTTGATGTGGGTAGAGCGGGGAGTTCCTCTCGAGATGTCACATGAGTCGCTTGAGGACCAGCCGTTCAGTGAGTTTACACAGGTGACTGGTAAGGGAAACTGGACGGAGGTTAGTGAGCTCATTCGGTTCTTGGCAGGCTTTGGGGTACGGTATCACCAAGCATTCTCACCAGGAGCTCGTGAAGTTGCCTGTCGTCTAAATTTTGTTCATAGAAAAAATCATAAGGGTGCAGGTGAGCTGGTGAATATTAACCATGTTTAAATTAACCTGAGACTGGGGTAGAGAAGAAACATCAAAACGTAGAAGGGACGTCGTCCTGTCTATTTTCTGTCCCTTCTACGTTTTGATGTTTCTTCTCTACCCCAGTCTCAGGTTAATTTAAACATGGTTAAATTTTGTTGGTCGCGTCAAGGAGAGGCTGGAGGTGGGCTGGGCCTTCATTTCGCTTAATTGTGCGGGAAATCTGAATTGGTGCATAGGCAGGGTTGGGCAGTATCACGATAGAAATGTATCGCGAAAGTATTTCAGAAATATATTTCGTGTGTGTATTTCTGTATCGCGATACATTTTTTTTTCACCATTACCTGTATTCCTGTATTGAAATACATTTGGAATGTTTCTTTGTATCGCGATACAATCAGGATGAAATGTATTTCGTTACATTTCTTCAAGAATACCACCCCTCCCCCCACCGGAAAAAAATACACGCTTTTTTTATTTATTCTGAGGGCACCAGGGTAAAGGGGCATGTTATTACTATATTGACCAAGGTTCCTTCCGATTCTCCAAACTATTTTTCTATGCGTCCTCTACTCTTTCCTGAGAAGTGTTGCGTAGTAGGAGACTCAAACCAGGTGGCGTGCCAGGAGTGGAGTCGGAACATCTTCTGCCGCAGGTTCTCAGGTAGGTATTGAACCATGGTCAAAAGTGCTAAAGAGACGTACAGAAGATAGAATACAAACACGGGCGCTTGTTTGTCTAAATATATGTAAACGGCTTTATGCTCTTGTATCTCGCGCATGTGTAGCCTGGGTGACAGTAAGACTATCAAATATATATATGTACTTCCATCTTCCTTTCCCAATACAGTTGTGAGTACCGCCCGTGTTTGTCTTCTATCTTGTGTACGTCTTTTTAGCGCTTTTAACCATGGTTCAATACAATCAACACCAACTAGACCAACAACAAGTTATTTTACAGCTCAAGTAGGTATTTCTTGAGTCATTGTTTGCTGGCATGCAATTCCCGCTGCTAACCGTCTCTCTTGCATTAGTGCACACAGTACACCCAGCCGGCAAAGCTGAGTCACAGTCGGTTGCAGCACAAGCCTGGCGGTGGTTGACTTGAAATATTAGGATTACTCACGCAGTGAAGTTCATCACTTATTCGAATGCGTCTGCGGCTGCGCCCGTAATATTGCACGGATCAAGGGTACGTCATCAGCTGACGTAAACGTGACCCGCTGCTCTGGTGATCAGAAAATCTAGGAACGAGGCCAGACGTGGCCTCGCTGTGCCAATCCAGACTTCGTACACCTACGACTTGTCCTTAGCGCGCTGTTTTTCGGAGAGCTCGCACCTGTACCGGCAATATCAGGTCGCAATCCACGAGGTCTCTGTTTGGATGATGCTTGGCGAAACTTGTGGACTGCAATCCATGCGTCGATGGCGGAGGGTCGAAAGGAAGGTCCTCCACAACAGGGATGCCACCGTATCGTTTTTCAACCATAATAAAAAATAATACATTTGTTCCAGGATGCTTCAGGTGGTCCACTACTTCGAAAATTCCAAACGACACTGCCTGCACGATCTTCAACGAGGTAACTTACAACGAAAGTTCGTATCGTCCTTTCATACAGCAGCATGGTAAAGTTTCATGTTCAAGGCCACACCTACAGATAAAGAATACTAGTTCGTTCCACCGTGACGTCATGTGATCAATGTTGACAGGGGCGTCCTTATTGGAGAGGGCCGTGGTGACGTTTTGATGGGATTTAGGGTGACATAAAACGTATTTAGTGGCTAAAGCATTTTCGCATCCCTCGTCAGACACACAGAATGTCATGGAAGGGACCGCGGTCAGTCCTTGATGAAACGTTTTTTTTGATCCCATTGAAGACTCCTCGTCGTCCGAATCCACTACCTTCAAGGCAAAGGGCCAAGCGTACGAGAAAGTAATTTCGGGATCAAAAACTTCCACTTAAAACTTCAAGCTTCATCTCAGTTGGCATCTCAAAAAAATTTGAAAAATGTATTGCAGTATCAGTATTTCTGTATTTGTATTCCTGCCCTTCCTAAATTGTATTCCTGTATTTGTATTTCCGCATACTTTTTTCCTCTATTTAAAATGTATTTCCGATACGTATCGCGATACATTTTTTTTTACATATATTAGAGTATCCGTATTTAGCCACTATTTTAATGTATCCCAGTATTTGAATTTCCCAATACATTTTTGAGCATTTCTGTCCAACCCTGGAAATACGTCACGTGAAGTCAATTTTCCGCTAAAATTAACGGGGGACCTGATTTCGATAAATCTAAGGGGGAATCATTATTTGTGCAATGTCACGAGAAGTCAATTTTCCACTAAATTTATCGGGAACTTGAATTGGTGCATAGGTAACGTGAAGTCAATGTTCCGTTAAATTTAGCGGAGAACTTGATTTCGCTAAATTTAGCGGGGGACCTCATTTGGTGCCTAGGTCACGTTAAATTAATTATTCGCTAAAGTCAGCGGAAAATTGACTAGCACGGCGCCGTTCGCTCTTCCAGTTGCGTCAAAAGAGTGACTGTTGCGCGGTGCGCAAAGCGAACGTGCCGCCAGGCGAAGTTCGTCGATTTTTCGACGCATATTCGCTCCATGGGGTTCAGCCTTAACATGAAAATAAAACCCGGTTTGTGTCTTACGAAGGGACATTTTCAGACGGCAGTAAAAGAAGGTAACACCGTGCCTTGTCGGCTAAAATAAATAAAAGGTCATGTTTGCAAAACGTTGAGTGCCGCGGGAAATGTAGATTGGACGCAGGCTGACAGTGTGGTCGCCTGCTAGTTAACTTTGGAAGTCACTGACAACCAGCGCTTCGTTTGAAAATCTGAAGTGGTTATGATGCCGTACACAAGCTGAAATCGACCGGTGGATGAATAAGTACTAGAAACAAGCCCATTAGATGCCGCCATACCTATCTCGCTATTTGTATGTTGGGGAGCCGTTCTCACCGAAAACATGGCCCGATTTCTGAACTCGCGAAGGAGTAAAAAATGTCTAGTTGTTTGACTACGTGCAAGATGTGCAGCCATGTTCAATCAACCGCCGAATGGGTTCTCGCCTTCCCCTCGACCCAGATCGGACCCCAGATGTTAGCGCGTACCTAGCGCTAAGCTGTCAGGGCGCTGTCAGGTATGTGCTAGCTGATCCATTCAAATGCACACCTTGTATGAGCATCTGCGCGCTACTGTTAGCTAAAAAGATAATCGCGTGGTAAAAAAAAAAAACACGGTTCAGTGGTTAGAAGATGCCTCTTCCACCTCGATGTCACGACAGAAATGAACGGAATAAACCGGAAATCCCTTGAAATGTATCTTGGGATTGGTGCGCCAGGACGGATGGCGCCTCAAAGTATGCATTGCAGTGTGCGGCGTTCTTTGTGATTTAATATGCGAGAAACAATTACAAACGTGTGCGAACGTGGTTTTGTCGCCAACTTTCATCTCGCCGCATCAAGAAGAATTATCCACGATCAAGCTGTAACGGTCACATAGGGGTACCCGTATTCTCACGATATTTATTACACATATAAAACCCCTTTCATAAAAATTTCTCAAAATACGTGCGCCTAAACAAGGTGGAGATTAAAAATTAATAAAATATATACTTTGATTTAAATCATAATTTATATCGTGAATTAAATCAAACTAGCTTTACTATGGTTATTTAAATCAAACTTTCCGACAAAAATAATCCCGAACATATTTTTCTTTATTTTATGTGTGTCATTTGATGCATTTATGTGCGTTTTATTTATAAATAAATGAAAGAATCATTAAGCAAGAAAAATTCGAATAAGGTTGATCATGAGCAAAAAAAAGCTATCTTGAGCAAATCGGAAAGTTGAGCTGGATTTCTACCTTCCATTTTCTACGTCAACTACAATCCTATCGCAACAAAATCAGACCGCAAAAGACAGAAATGGAAATTGTAAAACTAATGTTCTTTTTTCTTTAAGTCACAAATCGAAAGCAAAATTAAACTAAGTTTGTAGCTAACTAAAGAATATCGTTGTTTTTGTTTATACTCTGAAAAAAAAAATACAGCACTAAAATATTAATTTAACTGTACTTCACACTTCTTACTCCAGCATTGTTATGAGTGATACGATAAATTATTCAATGAATTTGACATGCTAAAAATTTAGTGGTAAATAATTACTATTTAGCTACAGTAATTTAAACCAAATTAATTTGATTTAAATCAAATAAGCCTAACTTATGTGACAAAAATAAACAGCGTTTTTTTACCTCTTGTTTATAACAACCGCCGCGTTTGTTATGCATCGACAAGTTCATCCGCTGAATATAGGAACCAAAATGATAAATTTCAGTACACCGACTAGGAACCCCACCTTGTACAACATGATGTTTATCCTCCTTTATAACTTCTGTATCTTCTGTACCTTTGTACCTTATCAACGGTTTATATTTAGGATACAGGAAAAAATAAGGACATTATAGTTCTAGGTCGCTCTGTAGAACGTATGTCACGCTTTGTCATTAGAGAGCAAGAGAAAACCACGCAAATGCATTAGGCTGAAACACAACAGTGTTGTTTGAGAGGACACAGAAGCAAAAGCTCTCAGGACTGTACAAGAGCACTCTTCTTCGATCAGAGTGCGTTATTAATTCCGCGTTCGCTTCATCAACAAACCTTCTGTCGGTGACAAACCATGAGGCAGTCTGACTTGAAGTCACTCAGTCATAATGCACCCATCATTGGTCATTAGGAGGCAAAATGTTACGCACTTTTATAGCAATAAACACGTACAAATAAGCGGTACAAAACGTGTCTAATGAACCGAACAGACGATACACGCACGGGCCTCACATCCCTGAAGGCAGTTGCAGCCTAAAAATAAAATAAAATAGCACAGACGAGCAAGCTCCGAACACGCGAACCGCATCTGTGACGAGCGCGGAAGCTGAAACCATAAAATCGCATTGTCTGCTTGTACACCGTTTCACCAAAAGTGCGAACGCAGTCAAAGACTGGAGTATACACACGCAAATACAAACATACCAGAAAGTGCAGAGTCATGGTGCACTCTGTGCGTTCACTGGATGAGCAGGAAGAGACATACGCAAGGCACGGTTACGAATGCAGTGACGTTGCACGTTCGGCGCTGATCGATTAGTCTCGCAGCGTTTACTTCGCTCGGACATAGGGCGAAGCGAAGCATCGACCAACCCACTGTTTACAAACAAGCCCGCGTCTGCCCGCACCGGGTGTGGGCACTGCGCGTGCGCAGAAACCAGATTTGCCGGAGGCGAAGCATCTGCGCATGCGCAGAGTAGACAGCAGTGCCACCACAGTGACGTGACGTCAAAGAGTTGAGTTGGTCTAGACCAGGAGCCCTAAACTCGTCAAACACAAAATTGGAGCCGAAAGTTCGCGGGGCGCGCCAATTGGACGTCGGCGACAAAAACGCCAAGTCATCATCGTGATAAGCCAATTCGTGCGCTCCACCTACTTCGGCCCCAACTTTGTGTTTGACGAGTTTAGGGCCCCAGAGGCCCTAAACTCGTCATATACAAAGTTGCAGCCGAAAGTTCGCGGAGCGCGGCGATTGGGCGTCGACGAGAAAAACGCCAAGTCATTGTCGTGATTGTCCAATCAGTGCACTCCGTCAACTTTGCCTACAACTTTGCATTTGGCGAGTTTAGGGCCCCAAGGGTGGCCAAACTGCGGCTCGCGAGGCGCATGCGGTTCATCGCAGGTCCAAGTGTGGCTCGCTGGTTTTGGGTAAGCGTGCAACCCTACTCCTCCCGTGTTCCAAAGACGAACAAACTTTTAGAAATAAAAAAGAAAAGCTCACAGACTTGGCAGCCTTGTATTAAACAACATAGATAGAGCTGGACTGGTTTTTGACATAATGTGTCCAGTGAGACTGTTTTCTTTATTGTTCTAGAGAAAATGTCGGACCGTATACGCATAACGGACGTCAGGGGCAGTGGCTGGCTAGCAAACCAGTCGAAGCTTTTATTTTTGCTGAGCGGTTAAAGTAACGTTCCGCTGCTTGGTGTTATTGGTTGTAGTCAATAATCATACTTGTCCTTTTTGGAAAGCACTGTTCACTCCATAGAGTTTTTTTTTCTTTTTTTTAAGTAGCCTTTTTTTCTTTACTTTTCCTGTGGCTCTTTGAACTTTTGTTGTTTTGTCTGCGGCTCTAACCCCATGTCACTTTGACCACGCCTGGTCTAGACACACGGGTAAACTACTTCCAAAATGTAATTTCATTATATTTACAATTACTTTGCTACAAAGGTAGTTTAACTGCCATTAGAATTTCTACCACGTGAAAATTAAACTTACTTTTCGAAAGTAATGCGAGTACTTTTTAATTACTTATTTCTTAGAGCGACCCCACTTGGGCCATATAACTTTTAAAGTGTTGTATAGAATGCAACACATTTGTTCATTCCGTATCCCAATGTTTGAGGAGGCGTAAGCATCGCCACAGAAATGTCACGTATTGTACTTTGCTTTTATGCATTTTGTTAAATTCATGATAGAACTTGATATTTTGAGGCAATAAAGTTCTACATTTTTATATTTTTTTAAGAAATAACAAAAAATTACTTTGGAAGACGACAGATGGCTAAAGAAAAAAATGGGTTGAGGGTTCCTTTGTTAGTCAGGCAAATAAAAATGCGGCAATTTGTTACATATGCATATTTTACAAGTGGTGATAAAAAACTAAAATGCATGCGCGCTAATACGACCACATTCATATAAAAACATCAAGTTATCGTAATTATATATATTGAGTTGAAATCATAATGCCTCAGAAATACATCAGTACCGAATCGGGGCTCCCGAATCATTAATGGTGACAATATTAACAGATGGGAGGTGAGTCTACTAAATGCTTATGCAAATAATGTTTGAAGTAAACCCAACAAGAAATAAAGCTGAAGATAACAGAAAAATACAAGTATGCGACATTACTAAAAAAAACGTAAAAAACTGGCAAAAAAAGTAACTTTATAGACAAATAAAATTCCCAGCCTCGGCTGAAAGCTGAAGATAATTTTTGTTTTCAATATTTTCTCATGTTTACGCTATTGTTTTCTAGTCGCATCGCAGACGGCTCTTCACGACGCCGTTGAGGTAGGATCCAAAAAGGATTGTCTCTCAGCACGCAGTGTAAGCAGCAAAAAAAAACAAAAAACGCGATGCTATTTTTGTTGTGAGTGCATGTGCGTGCGTGTCTTCGTGTGCGAGTGTGTCACCGAGTACTAGGCCGCTTGTGCGAGGGCTCAGGGTTTCAGAGAGGTTCCGTCGGCACCGTAAAGTCTGGAAAAAGAAATTGTAATTGTGCCCTAAATTGCGTAAATACTGACGCTAGAAAGTAATTGAATTGCAATACAATTCCCTTTAGCCGAAAGCAATTATAGCAATTACAAATTACCAGAAAGTAATTAGATTACAGTAATTCAATTGCTGTAATTCAAGTACTACCAAAATATGGAAGTTTTGCACCGCTCTGCCCACATCCCGCTATGCAGGTATCCTTCAGTCAACACAGATCTTATGAGACCGAGGGCTTAAGGGGAGAGAACTCACAGCACCAATAATTGTGCCCTTCATCTCCTGTGCATGTGCCTCCTTTTATATTTGTCTCGAACAACGAGTCAGCCGATGACATAGGAGAAAAGTAAGATGCCTTCGACCAGAACTATTCATCGATTAGACGAGGAATAATAAACGAAAATTTGTATCTTTCTCTGGTAGAGACAATTGTTTAAATGGAAGAAACTTAGATATGGTTAATGTTTTTATTAATAATAATAATTTTTAGAATAACCGCAGCAATAAATGTTTTATGTTTTTTTTTTTCAAGCCACTCGGACTAATTGAGGAAGAAATAATTCAAACAACCGCACAGAGTTTGCTGCCATTGAGAGTGGTAGCCGTTGCTTTGTTGAAATATTGGAGCTTCGAAGGATTTGCTTTTAGTAGTAAGGTTCAGAATTTTGTCCCTTTGCAAATATAACTCGCATGTCGCGCAGACTTTAGAAATACGAGACTTGTGCTTATCTGAAGTACTCTACTAAAGATACTGCATTTCAAATACTTTTGTAGTATTTTGGTATCTTGCAAACACATTAAGTCTAAAGTATTTGCTACTCTATGTTAATTACATTCATCACTAAATGGTTTTCAGAATGTCAAATACATTTTGCAACCCTAGAAAAACAATTTGCCGAAACCATGTACAGAACTAGGGATCATCAGACTCCATGTTAAAGCTGAACCTATTGCAAACTTGGAGCCAAGCTACCGAACACAGAACAGAAAACAAGGCACGAGCAAAAATTAGACTCCGAATGCAGACAAAAGACTAAATGAATAGCCCCTTGCAAATACGCTGGCCTCTCTGTGTCCTCTTGTCCACTTTTCGTTTTTCTAAGTTGTCTTTGAATGGCACGTTAATCTTCGAGCTAGCAAGGTACTGATGACGTCATCCGGATTTTACACTCAGACCTCACCTTTTTCTGAAGCTACAGTGATCCCGTCACCGGATGATTATGACGCCAACGCTCAGTTCGATCACGATGAGCAACATTCGGAAGTTACCGGTTCAGGAGGTTCGAGTATGAAAATGCGCGAGCACGTTTCCATGCGAGCACAGGCACTCCCTCGGTCAAAGGGGTAGATCATGCTGGCTTCATTGAGCCGCAGTGACGTATATAGATTGGCCGTCCCTAGATCTTCTTGTGTGCCTTTTGTGGCTTAAAGGGGCCATAAAACGATTTTGAAACCAAATTTCATCCACCGCACGTCGTAAAAGGTGTGGAAAGAAAACCAAAACACAAAAATAGATCGCAAAAACAATTTCGCTATAGTAATTTTAAAAGAAAAGCGAAGTCCAGTATACCTTCTTTCCTTCCAAAGCTCCCTGACTGTTCACTGCGATGCATTTGCGGGGCCATGGAACGTCATTCAAATCTACGTCGCCTATTGGGTTAGAGCTATACCTCACCAGCACCGCGATCCTAAACAATAAATTGCCGGCGAATGTTTCTTCAAAGTTTAGTTAAAGAATATTCTCATCCATATCTTGTTGAATAATTAGCGATCTGATGGAAATTGCCAAATTTCATAATGCTCGGAGTTATGCGCCATCTATCGTGTGGTAAACAAGGCAAGCGAAAGATAAGACTGCGCCTGCGCCGTTCCTGCTCTAACTGAAAAACGTGGCGTCGGTGTTGATCGTTGACGTGGTCGCTGTGGCGGAAGCTCATTGTTCCGCGTAGAGCGCTATCCTTGACTGAATTCTCGTTGCGTGTCGCGATGAGAACCCAGCACGTCTTAGAATGGAAGATCCATCTCCTCGTGCGGCGATGTCATGGCGGCACCCTCAAGACAACAGAAACACTCGTGCCGTTGTGTTCTTCTACTTTCACTACAGTGGTGCTTTCTCAGCAGTTGTGTCCTCGAACATCGCCCGGATTTCATTTGGTGTATATAATGCGTGTGCTCAAGTTCAAGATATTACTGGTGTGTACTGTATTTAAGGACGTGTATTAAGGATCCAAACCTTGACACGTTTTCATCATCCGAGAAAAGTGATTAGTGTTAATTCTGTGAACGATTGCAACGTCTATATGATCACGAAAAAAGTGTGATGTGTTGTTTTCTCCGTCCTTTATGTTTTCTTTTTTATAGTATTTAACTTCACCGCCAACACGCTCAACCAAAGTATATCGTATTTTACCTTGCTATATCTTTGCTAAGATTACATTGTCTTTTGCAATCGTAAAAAAGGCGTGTGGCGAAATTTCTTCTATCAGAAAAATTGTGTCTTAAAGTCGTGATAGTCCAAGACGGCGTACTGCCCCCTTTTGTTTTCTTTATGCATGCACTCTGCTCTGCGAGCCTATTCTGACAAAATAAAAGTTAATAATGCTCGAGCCCATAAAAAAAAAAACGTGCATTTTCTGCTACGCCCCTGAGTGACAGCGCGTTCCCATCTTTTCAGAGATACCGCGGAAACGACTGACGGCGCCGGAGAAGCGGCGGTCGTGCTGACGACCTGCTGCGCCGCGTACCGGCACATGAGACCAGTCCCATGCTGTTACTGTACCGAAGCACATCTAATTGAATTTCTCTCAGCTGCGATGTGTCCATAACTATCGCGGTAATGAGAGACGCCGATTCAGAAAATATGTCGGTGGAATCGGCGCCATTAGCGCAGCAAATGTTTGTGGTAAAACTTACCGGCACACCGCAAGCTCGCCTCTGAAACAATTCAGAGCTATTTTTCTCCTACTGCCCGGTGCCATAGTACGACACGGCTATCAAAAATACGACGCGGCTTGTCTTGCGGTAAGTTGGAGAGGAAGAAAAACTCGATATTTTAATATTTTTTGTGTAGAAGTGAATAAACCAAAACGAAAACGGTCGCCTGTTCGGTGTTCAGTGAACATTGAAGGTTTAATGTAAAATTTATCTCGCAAAAGTTAAAAGGCCATTTCAGGGTCCCTTTGAACAAATGCTCCGAAGCTCGTTCAAAAGCGTGTATATCATCTGCTTCCGAATGAGCGCATTGTTTCATCCTCAAAACCTTCGAAACAGGTTTCTTTTTTTGCCAGATGGACTTGTATGTAAACTAGTGGATTTAGATTCTGAAATATTTACCAACTTGACCTCAATGCGACAAGAATGGTTTGGACTGGTATCGAAGGGGGCGGTGAAAGGGGGTTCAGAGGCTGCTTTTTGGAAACTCTCCTGTGTTTTCCTCTTAACCTTCGTTTTTTTTAGAGAATTTAAAGGTACAGGTGCTTTTTCTCGCTTTGGAAAAAAAGACAACGCACTCTTTTCTGTTTGTTAACCAGCGACAGAGGCTGCTGTCATCAAATTCCACGATTCTCCTGAGCGTGCACGTGTGTCCTTCACTCGCGTACTCAACAAGTCTGGCTGCCTGGTCAACTTCTAGCTCGGCTGTTATGAATATGCAACGCCGAACAACATGACATGTCCCTCGAATCGCGGCAGGGTATATTACGAACCTATTGCGGAATACGTCGTGTGACGAACCTGCCGTCAAACCAAAGCATGGCAAGTTCATGGCTTCAATCCACAAGTCCTGTTCTTTCTTAGAATATTTCGGCGCGCACAATGTTGCATACTTCGAGTTACTTCAGAGTAAACTTCGATTGCAGCAGCTAAGGCGCTCCTTGATGGTCATAAATATCAGAGCAAAGCGTGCTTTTCAGAAAAGACATGGAAAATAAAGCAGTCCATTGTAACGTTTTATTCTTAAATTACAGGCTTGCAAAACTTACTATCTTCGAATAAAATTCAAATTACGTTTTTAATGCATATGTACTGTACTCAACATCGCTCGTACTAAAAGTAACTTGAAGACTTCTGTAAATGCCTTTTCCAATGGGTATTTAGTGTCTTTTCTCAAATACTTCTGCTGAGTAGTCGCCAGAACACTGGGAAATACACACGAATTCGACAGAGAACTCTTGGGTTAAAACGGAAACGTGCTAGAATTATGCGGGTGTCAGGGCTTTTCAGAAATCAAAACCGGTCGCCGACGTCTCACGAGTACCCGAAGGGCAATGCTTTCCGCAATTCGGTGGTCACCTCTGCGAGGGGAACGACAGAAAGAACGACAGAAAATCCGGAGGCCGACGCAAGGTTAGGCCTGTTATTTCTGCAGTAAATGATTGCTTAACTTTTTACACTGCATTCCTCCGGCGTTTTCCCGTGCAATAAGGCAAGAAGAGATCAGGCAACGACCGTGCAAGTGATGGTTTGTTACCTCTGTGCTTATCAAAGTCGTACCAGAAATCTGAACTCCACTGATGGCCATCGCTGTGCGTGCCCCGCCGCTTCGAGGCTGCCGAAAGGTGTGTGACGGTATCGAATGCGGACGTCTTGCTCGTTATTTGTGACATAGGCGCCGTGGTACGTATAATTTCGCCCGTTCTGTGTCGCGTGTTACTTCTGCAGCTAAGCAGTGACACTTGTCACTGGTCGTCGGAAAGATCAGTCGGCTGAGGCTTGGTGGCCTTGTCAAGTTCGAGCAGCGGCCATTTTGAACGGCTGAGGGGGAAACGGGGGGAGGGAAGGCCGCTCCAAAAATGCGAGTTTATCTTCCCCTCGTCGATTCGGAGCGGGTCCCACACACGGAATTTTCCCTCCCTCGCGGATTTCGGAAAGCGCTCCGAACCTACGAGTGGAATTCACTATAAGACACGAGAGCACGCAAATTGTTTCCAGACGTGCGGAGAATATTTCCGAACCCCGCCCGGCGTTAGCGAGAGGGCGTTTCGTCAGAGTTCACGTGATTGTTCGAGGAAGGACGGCGAAGAAAGAGAGAGTACTCTCTCATCGCGATCAGACGGGTTTTCGTTCGAACATCACCATATTAGGCCAGAAGGGCACGAAGTAGTGGCGCAAAACTATCGATAGTACTATCAATAGTATCGATAGTCGCCAGAAATCTGACTATCGATAGTAAAAAAACTATCGATAGTGCTATCGACACTCGGCTATCGAGGAACCATTTATAGGACTATCAAAAGTCGACTATCGAAAAACTATTGATAGTACTATCGCTAGTCGACTATCCAAAAACTATGAATACTATACTATCGATAGTCGAATATTGGAAAATTATCGTTATGCAACTATCGGGAAACTATCGATTTTCGACTATCGTAAACCTACCGATAGTACTGTCGACGGTTTATTATCGATAGTTTTGCGACAGTAGTAGTTTGCGCCGCTCCCTCTTTTCTTTTTCTCGCTTCAATTATTCAAATGGGGCACCGACTAGCACTTACCATCCCAACTTCAGCTCAGCCTTCAGTGATGCTGAAGACGGAGTTTGGGCGAAGAGAGGAGGAAGGGAGGCGAGCGGCGGTGCGGCAACTGAGTTCGCTCTAAAGGAGCAAAAGTCATCAGTGACCTGGCTATCGGTAGTAAAAAAAACTATCAATATTACTATCGATAGTCGAGTGTCAAAAACTAATCGATAGTGCTATCAATAGTCGCCTATCGAAAAACTATCGATAGTCGCATATCGAAAACCTATTGATAGTACTATCAATAATTCTGCGACGCTATCGGTAGTTTTGGAAAAACTGTCGATAGTATCGATAGTCAATTTATCGATAGTTTTGCATCACTAGCACGAAGAGCTACTGCAGTAGTCCGGCGCCCGTAAAAACTCCGCAGAATACAAGGAGACGAACACAGGAAACTCCAGTGGAGTGGTTATACTAAAACGAACAAATTTTGGCAATATATTCAATCGGTCGTTGGTTGCATTATCTATGTAAGTATTTGACAGCTCATATTGGACCCTCCAGAACATCGTGGTATAGTATAAACGCGAATTGTGCCAACTACAATGGGAATTTACACGGCCGACACGGAGCTAGAAAATGCTTGGTTCACATCTAGTTGTATTTATTTATTTATTTTATTTTCCTCAAAGGCCCCCGTAGAAGGGGGTATTACATGAGGGGTGCGCATTACACAGCCAAGCAGTGAAAATTCCAGAAAACTGTGGACAAAATACAAAAGAATACAAAAAGAGCACATCTATATCAAGAAAGACAGGGAGAGCACACAAATGCATGCATGAATTTCATCATTATGAAACTATGATTGATCTAGCGATATAAGAGCTTCGAATTTGTCCAAGTCCCTTAGCTGTACTATATGTTGAGGAAGATCGTTCCAGTCTTTGGCTGTTTTAATAGAAAAGGAATTTGCAAATCGATCTGTGTTTGGGCGAGGATATGACACTTGTTGGGTGTCGTTAATTCGACTTGAAGAGTGCGAACGGAACGTGATATAAGGGTTCGGTGACAACGTGTGATGATATCGGTGGAACAGTGACAATCTGGCCATTCTTCGACGGTGATTTAGCAAAGGGAGAGCCGCACGTTTCTTTAGTTGGGTAACGCTTGTGAAAGACGAATAGTCGGAGTATACGAATCTTACAGCACGATTTTGAATGGCTTCCAAGCTTTCGATAAGATAATTTTGGTACGGATCCCATATCGCCGCGGCATATTCTAGTTTGGGGCGGATGAGTGTTGTATAGGCGAGCAGTTTCAAGTGAGGAGGAGCGAATTCTAAGGTACGTTGCAGATAACCAAGGGATTTACTTGCAGTTGAAATTATACTGTTTATGTGAATGGACCATGAAAGGTCTTTACTGAAGTGCACACCTAGGTATTTGTAAGTACTAGTTGCTCGTAGGACAAAACTACCGATGGAGTAATTATAAGTAAATGGATTGGTGCGTTTATGAAAAGAGACGAGTTTACATTTTGAAACATTTAAGGACATTTTCCATTTATTACACCAAATTTCTATAGCTGAAAGATCTGCCTGCAATTTTACTTGGTCGTCGTAACTGTTAATTTTGGAATATAAAACGCAATCATCGGCAAAAAGGCGGATTTTATTAGATACACAGAGCGGCAGATCGTTAATATATATTAAAAAGAGGAGAGGGCCAAGCACTGGCACCATGACAGAACAGCACACGACATAACAGCACGCGACAAAACAGCACGGTCAAAACCGCACGCGTCAAAACGGTACAGCGTCAAAACAGCACGGCGACAAAACAGCACGCATCAAAATAGCACGCGACAAAACAGCACAGCATCAAGACGGCACAGCGACAGAAGAGCACGTACCAAAACAGCACGGCGTCAAAACAGCACAGCGTCAGAACAGCCCAGCAACAAAACAGCACAGCGTCAAAACATGACATTCACAATATAGCTAGGGTTCGACGTTTTCGGTCTGTATTTGAAATTTCGCGCACTTTTTGTCGGTTTCTATTCCAAACAAAAGTTTTCAGTTTATTGCAGTGAATATTTGTAGACTCATAAACTTCTCAGTTATATTAGGTTGATTGACGAAAACCAGTATACTAACGAAAATGCAATAATTAAAAGCGTTTGTGTACAGTGTATATTGAGTAACAGGTACTGCTTCTTATTTGTTGCTGTCTTTGGCACCCGACGCGACCTGTTTTATAAAATGCGCTGGGGCCTTATCGTATCTGACATTATCGTCGTGTGCTCGTATTTGTACACAGGACGAGTATGAGCTTCAGTACCACTTCGGTCGGAGAGGCAAATATCAATATGGAGAAATTAGCAAGCATTGTACTCGGTGCGTTTTCCCCCATTTTCACGACTGCGAGAGGTGATAACATCGCGCAAACGGCAGAAATGACTATAAAACACTTAAATTTATGCCCTCCTCTAGTCGACGAAAGCTAGGGGTGTTAAGCAATGCGCGGCATTTACGGACGCTCTTGATTTCCGTTGTTTGATTTCACGATTTAACTCTCCTCTTTTAACAAAGAACTCGGCACAAATCTGTATCAGGTGAAATACCCAGATTTCGTCCTGAAGACCCCTGCGCCCCCGGAGCTTATGTTGAAAGTTGAACCGATCTCGCAGACAAGCTGAAAACTGCGAAAGGAGGTGGTCATATGGTCAATAATGAGCAGGGTTCCGTGTTTTCGGAGTTTAGTTTTCGTCAAGTTCGGAGGGTGTTTTTCTGATTTTATTTTTCGCCGAAAATTCGGAGTTTATCGGAGTTTATTTTTGTTTGATTCCAAATTCTCCGAGATTCGGAACTCAAATTCGCAGTGTTTCTTATTAAAAATAAACAAATAGTATCCAAATGTAAACGTATGCTGGACAAAAAAAAAAAAAGAAACGCGATTCTATCAATTAATATTTTCTTCAGTTGGATTTGGCGTTGGTGCCATTACTACTGGCAATGCTAATTTGTCCTAGAACAAGAGTGGCACACAAGTGTTATTTCAATAAACCTCGACACCTTAAAATCGATAACCTACTGGAGGTAGTCGCTGGGAAGCCTGTATTCATTCCATGCTATTCCATCAACCTACCGCGCGGCCGCAAAAGATAGAGTGGAAAAGGATGAAATAGAGAAGTTTCAACTGTACTCTTCCCCACTTTTATGTAATTTCTGTGGTCCATAGCTTTCACGGTTACAAAAACACAAACTCTCCTTCCTCTCAGGCACAGATAGTATAACCCAAACCGGTATATGCGTGGTGGCATTTTTGACAGGACATTTACTATACGCGCTGATTAAACCATTAATTGTAAGATATATTTGTGTGTATGTGTGTGTGTGTTTGGGACGGGGGGGGGGGGGGGGGGGGATTGGCACATCGAAATTCAGAGTTTATCAGATAAATCCGAATAGACGAAACTTTTACCGGCGCGCGTTTTTCGAATTTATCCGAAAACTCGAAACCGTAGTTATGAGTCACATCCCCCCCCCCCCCCCCCCCCCGTACACATGTCACTCCAAACACCCTCGAAAACACAAAACTTTTCAGTAAAGACCGAATGTGGAAAAATGAATTCGGCGTACTTTTACCGGTTATATTCTGTATAATCTGAAAACGCTGAACCCTAAATATAGCGTCTGAAGTTAAAAAAAAAAAATGCACGTCTCAAATAAGGCACTGTAAAGGAATTGAGGTTCTAGGCAAATTCGTCGTACTTTTACCGGTTATATTCGGTTTAATCTGAAAACGCTGAACCCTAAATATAGCGTTTGAAGTTAAAAAAAAATGCACGTCTCAAATAAGGCACTGTAAAGGAATTGAGATTCCAGGCGAATTCATCAAAAACCAACTCGTCGATGGCCAATTTTTCGAATCTGCTCTTTTGGAAGGAAGTTCGGAGTGGGGAATATACTCGACGCGCGCATGACGATTCCCTCGGCAGTACCAAAGCCCCCGCTGGTCCGTATTCTGGCTATTTTTTAGCGTGAGCTACACTGGCCGAGGTTGAACAGTTCCGCGTGGCTCGCATAATGAGCCGTGCTCCGTGCTTCGCATGCGCGAGGAGCAGTGACGTCACACGGCGCACAGCTGGCGCGCCGGAACCGCCGCCGCCGCGCCCGCGTCGCCGGTCTGCGCATTCCAGAGGAGTGTCGTCATAGCCGCGGCAGACGCACTGGCGCCACCGCGTGCCCAGCTGTGCGCCTCCGTTGCGCAGTAGCCAAGTGTTAACTGCACCGGAGCCGCTTGATAGCGCCTCTCTATTTTGTGCTCATAAGCTCACGCTACGTATATCCTGGCATAGCCGAGCTAAGCCACCGCAATTTTTTCGAGCAGTTTTGCTCATTTTGACGAGCACTTTTGCTGGTGACATCGTCTACAATAAATAATTCAATCGCACGGCAATGTGCTGTCGTTAGTTGTTAAAAGGAAAAAAAAACAGAAGGCGTTTGCGGCAACGGTGTGTTCAGCCCATGATGCAGTGTAAGGCCACAGCATTGAGGCTGCGGCATGTTACTGCTTTACCGGTTTCCACTCGCCTTCGTCGGCAATAATTTGTGAATTTAACTCAAAACGTACAACTTCTCGCCTGTAAGCTTCAGCTGCGTGCTTCCAGGATATTTTATTCACGGCGAATGAACCCCGCAAGGTGTACCATGCGCAGAATCGGTGCGCCTGGTACACCTTGAATACGCTCCACATTAAAGTCACCTTATTTTACCGGTTCTATCAATGCATCTGTAATCATCGCATCTCCCGCTTTTTTTTTTTTTGGTGAGGGGGGGGAGGGGACGTTCTACGCTTAGGTGGTAATTACGAAACAACGAGTACTGCGGAACCTCACCGCACCGCCACAAACCAGGCAGTTCATAACTTGAACTTATAGATATCTTTGTCCCAATAACTTTTCCTCTTTCCCTGATACTTAAAAAAAGAACCAGACAACGCAGCCAACATCGACGCGAAGGTATCCCCTCTAACTACCCAGTCTATTCAGAGATAAGCGTAGTTAAGTAGTTATAACTATAAGTGCTAGCTTTATTGTTTTTTTAGAAATCACACAGCAGCAGCACTCAAGACACTGACTTGAGTGCGATCCCGTCGCCGCCGCCAGCGTAAATTTTTTTTATTGTTTCTCCACTAGCTGTTAAATAATGCCATGCAATGTCCAAACCTTTTTCTTTACGTTCTGTTTTGTTTTCATAAAACGCTACCTATTACAGCTTTTTTCCATGCGTGCTGTTTTGTCGTTGTGTTGTTTTGACGCCGTGCTGTTTTGGCACGCGCTCTTCTGTCGCTGTGCCGTTTTGACGCCGTGCTGTTTTGTCGCGTGCTATTTTGACGCGTGCTGTATTGTCCCCGTGCTGTTTTGACGCTGTGCTGTTTTCACCGTGCTGTTTTGTCGCGTGCTGTTTTGTCGCGTGCTGTTTTGTCGTGTGCTGTTCTGTCGCGTTCCCCCAAGCACTGTGCCTTGAGGTACTCCCGAAAGAACGGGGCTGGTGTTAGAGGGGCTGTTATTTACAAAGACGAACAGATTTCTGTTAGAAAGGAAGTAGTTAATCCAGGTTGACACGAACGGGTCTAGGTTAAGCAGGGAAAGTTTAGACATTAGTCGGCGATGCGGGACTTTGTCGAACGCTTTTTCGAAATCGAGAAAAATTGTATCTGTTTGTGCGTTATTGTCTAAATTAACATGTAGGTCGTGAAGGAATCCGGCTAGTTGCGTTTCACAAGAGATAAACTCCTACGGAAACCATGTTGTGAAGGGTGTATGAAGTTGTTACGCTCTAGGTGATTTAAAATGTTTGTGAAAATTATGTGTTCCAAAATTTTTGATGGCACGCTTGTCAAAGATATGGGCCGATAATTATATGGTGAAGACCTAGAACCAGATTTGGGGATTGGAATAACCTTACCTGAGCAGGGACGTGGCCTGTTTCGATTGATTGAGAAAACAGTAATGTAAGAATGACGCTGCTTATCACCTTTGTGTTTTTCAGTATTTTGGAGTTGATGTTGTCTGGTCCAGTAGCTGATGAAAGCTTCAAATTGTTAATCACATTGACTATGCCGTTGTAGTTAACTATTATTGGAGACATAGTTTCGGGAATAACTGTGTCGGTAGTAGATGGGGGGGGTCAGGCTGCGCTCTTGCGTAAAAACGGAGCAGAAAGCGTTGTTCAACGTATTTGCACATTCACTGTCACTTAAGGGCTCATCAGAAGTACCATGTGTTGCATTCTTAGCCCAGTAGGGGGCCGATGCTAGTGTGATAACACTGTGCTGATATGATATAACAGCCCTGGTGGGCGTGACTTGTTGTTCAGTCTTGTGTAGCGGCCAGGCCGCTTGAATAAACTGGTCTCCGACCAACTTGGGTCTCGTGTGCTAACAATGGCGACGAGGATGTTACGGAACTACCGGGCGTAAACGAGACGAGCCGGAGTGAGAAGCACCATGGACAGCAACACGGGAGCATCGGCCAGCGTCACCCACCCGCTCATCGGTCGGTTGACTGAATTCTGCACCGCCACAGGTAACCTGGAAGTCTACCTCGAGCGGTTTGAAGCTTTTGCAAGAGTCAATAATTTCGACGAACAGCGCAAAACAGATGTAGCCATCACAGTACTGGGTGACGAAGCCTACATGACCCTACGGAACCTGGTCTTCCCGGAGACACCAGAGAAGAAAACTTATCAGCAGATAAAAGAGGTGCTTCTTAAGCATTACAAGCCAAAACGTTCTATTGTGACGGAGCGGTACAGTTTTCACAAATGTACCCAAGGAAGCCAAGAGCCTATCGACGAGTTCATAGTGCAATTGGAACGGTTGGCAATGAACTGCTCGTTTGGTGCATTTTTGAGCGAAGCGTTGCGAGACCAGCTCGTCGTGGGTGTGCGCAGCGAGGGGATCCGGTGCAAGCTGCTAGCCGTAGAAGACGGCAACGCCCTGACATGGGAAAAAGCTTGTGTCATCGCCACACCGATGGAGGCGGCAGAGGGACACGCAAGGGAGATGGTTCCGGCGCCAACCCATTCACGGCAGCCGGACGTGGACGCCAACTGGCAACGCAGCGACCAGCTTCGACGGGGGACAGCGGGGCCAGGGCAACCAACATCGGCCAAGGACCGACAGCCGTCGTGCTTCAGGTGTGGTCGACAGCATCAACCTCAGGACTGCCGGCACATTAAGGCAAGGTGCTTTAACTGTTCGAAGTTGGGACACATAGCGTCGATGTGTAGGACTAAACGAAGCCATTTCACAGAAGAACAAGAAGTGTCTAGTGTTGACTTGTACGTACTTAAAGAAACAAATTGTCCACCGTACGTTGTTCAGATCGAAGTGAATGGAAAATTGATTCCGATGGAAATAGACACAGGTTCTGCCGTGTCTATTATTCCGGAAAAGGAGCTGCTAGGCTATTTCAGTGAAATGAAGTATGAACCAGTGAATTTTTCTTTGCGAACGTATAATGGCACAACCGCACCAGTGAAGGGCAGGGTAACGGTCACCGTGAAACACGAAGGGGCTTGCTTTAGTTTGCCAATAGTGGTAGCTGCTACGGACAAGGAGCGCACGGTACCCATTTTGCTGGGGCGGGACTGGCTGAAACACCTCCGCTTAAACTGGTCGCAGGTGCTGAGAGTGAACTCAGTAAGCTCTAAGCAGGAGTTTCTTCTAGACAAGTTCCATGACGTGTTTCATGGGCCATTTGGCAAAATCAAAGGCTTCCGTGGGTCCATTGCCCTGAAAGCGGAAGCGCGACCGGTGTTCTGCAAGGCCCGAGTGGTACCGTACGCTCTGAAAGACAAAGTAGAGAGGGAGTTGCGAGATCTCGAAGCGAAGGGGGTATTGTATCCTGTACAAGAGAGCGAATGGGCAACTCCTCTTGTGGTGGTGCCAAAGAGCGACGGCACCGCAGTGCGGTTATGTGGAGACTATCATGTGACCTTGAATCCCTGCATTACGGTGGCACATCATCCGCTGCCATTGCCGGAAGATGTGTTCGCGTCTCTGGCGGGAGGAACAAGCTTCACTGTGCTCGATTTAGCAAAAGCGTATTTGCAGCTTGAAATGGAAGCTAAATCACAAGAACTAATGACAATCAACACCCAACTGGGTCTCTTTCGTTTCACACGTCTGCCGTTTGGGGTTGCCAGTGCGCCAGCAATTTTTCAGTCTGTAATGGACCGCGTATTGAAAGAGCTGGAAGGCGCAGTGTGCTATCTTGATGACGTGTTGATTGCCGGAAGGACGGAGGGGGAGTGTCTTAGACGCACGGAACACGTGCTAAAAAGGCTCCGTCACCATGGTGTTCGAGTAAATGTTGCCAAGTGCCAGTTCCTCCAAAGCCGCGTGAGGTATCTGGGTCACGAAATAGATGAAGCAGGCATTCACCCAACTAAGGAGAAAGTCGATGCTATTCTGAAAGCGCCCAAACCCACGTCCGTCACAGAGCTGAAAGCTTTTTTGGGATTGGTAAATTTTTACGCCAAATTCTTGTCGGGTACAGCGACAATCCTCGAACCACTGTACAGGCTACTACGCAAAGAAGCAAAGTGGGAATGGACGGAAGGATGCGAAAACAGCTTTCTTCATTGCAAACGGCTTATCAGTGATGAGTCGGTGCTAGCGCTGTACGATAGTAGTAAGCCACTGCGCCTCACGTGCGATGCGTCCGCATACGGTCTTGGCGCGGTGCTCGCACACAACGAAAACCAAGACGAGCGGCCAATAGCGTTCGCGTCACGCACACTTACCACCGCAGAGCGAAACTACGCGCAAGTAGAGCGCGAAGCACTGGCCATAGTTTTCGGCGTTAAAAAGTATCAAGTATTTATTCGGGCGGCAGTTTGAGATAGTGACTGATCACCAGCCTTTGACGCAGTTGTTTGACCCCAAAAGGCATTCTAGTCAAGTGGCAGTAGCCAGGGTACAGCGCTGGAAAAATTTGTTGGCTGCCTATCAATATACCATCCGGTATAAGAGAGGCCAGAGTGTGGGGCATGCAGATGGCTTATCGCGACTGCCGTTGGAAGAGACTGCCGGGGAGGAGCAGGAAATGGATTTCTTTTCACCGTTAACCGAAATTCCCTTCACAGCCCGGGAGGTGGCTCAGGAAACAGAAAAGGACGAAGTCCTAAGAGCAGTTATGGACATGACGTGGCGCGGCTGGCCAAACGAAACGGAGGAGAATTTCCGGCCATACTTTAGTCGTCGTCACGAGCTTTCGATCGAGCAAGGATGTGTGTTGTGGAACACTCGAGTCGTCATTCCACAGTCACTAAGGCCAAGCGTGCTTTCCCTACTCCACGAGGGGCATCCAGGTATTAGTAAAATTAAGATGCTGGCTCGTAGTTGGATTTGGTGGCCGCAACTTGACACAGATTTAGAAAAAATAGTCAGAAGTTGTGAGGTGTGCCAAAGCGTGCGAAGTGCAGCTCAGCCGGTACCACTTCAGCCGTGGGCAATAACGGGCAATCCCTGGGATAGAGTCCACTTGGACTTTGCGGAATGGGAAGGAAAGGCTTTGTTGTTAATAGTAGATACCTTTTCCAAGTGGCTAGAGGTGAAACTCATGAACACCACTACGGCCACAGCAACGGTGGAAGCCGTAAGAAGCGTATTTGCCGCATATGGCCTACTAAGGGTTGTCGTAACAGATAATGGGCCGCAGTTTCGATCGCACGACTTTGAGCGATTTTTGAGTGAGAATGGGGTGAGGCAAATGTTTACGCCACCATATCATTCTCAATCTAATGGTGCCGTGGAAAGATCGGTACAGACTACCAAAAGGGGACTCTTGAAAGCCCAACTGGAAGATGAAAATTTGGGGCGCAAGCGCACTTTGCAGCACCGGATTGACAACTTTTTGTTTGCCTATCGAACTACACCCCACTCATTCACGGAAAAAGCGCCGAGCGAATTATTCCTCGGTCGGAAGATTCGGACAAGACTGTCCATGCTTAAACCATGCGCGGTGACAGCGTGGAAAGATAAAGTGGAAAGAAATAAGCTCAAGGTGGATGAAAAAAGGGGAAGAAGTCGCGAGTTTTCCAGGGGTCGAGAGGTGTATGTGAAAACCGTGAGGAACGAAAAGGTGAATTGGTGGCCGGGAAAAGTTGTGAAAGTGGTGTCGACCGTTACATTCTTGGTGCTCGTGGGTGGTGTCGTTCGCTTTTGTCACGCGGATCACCTCCGATGTAAAGTGAATGCACCAAGGGGCCCCTGGTCTGAAATGTCGCTGCATGAGGAGGAGGCAAATCAAGAAGGAATAAGTCGGAATCAACCGAGAGAAGGGACTGTAGAGGAACCGACTTCGCCTCCGCAGCAAGTAGGACCAGAGGTGCCTCGGCGATCCACTCGAACCCAACGAAAACCTGACAGATATGGCTACACCTGATTATCTGTGGTCTTGTATACATGTTTCGTGGTCGCGAAATAAGGGAAGAGAAGTGTTGTATTCTTAGCCCAGTAGGGGGCCGATGCTAGTGTGATAACACTGTGCTGATATGATATAACAGCCCTGGTGGGCGTGACTTGTTCAGTCTTGTGTAGCGGCCAGGCCGCTTGAATAAACTGGTCTCCGACCAACGTGGGTCTCGTGTGCTAACACCATGCAAAGTGACTGAAGTTACGGCTGAAGGGTTTACAGTTTTCCAAAACTTTTTGGGGTTATTCTTAAGCATACTGGGTAGGGTGGTTTCAAAAAAGCACTGCTTAGCTTTGCGAACTATATTTGTAAAATGTTTTTCTGCTTCATAATAGAGTAGCCACGTAGAAGGTATGTTTTTTGCTTTGGCTAATCTAAATAAACGCTTTTTTTTTGTTGTTCATTTTTCTAATTGCATTGTCAAACCACGGGGCAGATGGTTTGCTTTTGATGGTAATGGTTGGTATAAATTTATTTACAAGCTCGTTCAATTTGTTACAAAATAGGTGCCAGTTTTCATCGACAGCGCGATAGTGAAAACCTCGCTCGTATGAGAGATGGAAGTTTTCGAGTTCTCTGTATATGGCTTCGTAATTTCCGCGGTCATAAAGTTTGATTTGCTTGGTAATGGGTTTCACGTCCTGGAGACATAATTTGAAAGTAGCTAGAATTACTTTATGGTCGCTTAGTTCTTTAAGGTAATACAGATATTCCAATTTGTTTGGGTTTGTCATGAGCATCAAGTCTAGTATGTTCGAAGTATGTGCAGTCTCTCTTGCTGCTTGCGTGATCACTCCAGTGAGTTGGTAGTTCTGTATACAGTTTAAAAATTCACTACATTCCTTAGGGCTGACACTAGATACATCTGACCAATTTATGCTTGGATAGTTAAAGTCTCCGCAGATAATAAATTGTGCTCTTGGGTACTTTTTATGCAAGTAGTCTAAAGCGTCATTGAATTGTCTTGCAAATTCGGAATCCTGCTTTGGAGGGCGGTAGCACGCACCTAAAACGATAAGATTACGTGGACCCTCGCATGCTATCCAGACCATCTCTAAAGGGCTGTCAACGTCTACTCTACGATGAGAGATTGAATTTTTTATCGCGATTAAGACGCCCCCACCTCTCGCTGATGTGCGGTCTTGACGATATACAAGAAACTCGGGTAGGAGCGGGAAAATTTCCAAGTCTGTTATAGCAGGCGTAAGCCACATTTTTGTGAGTATAACAATACCACATTCAGATGACTGGATTAGATTACATATTTGTTCTTGTTTTGGCATGACACTACGAATGTTAGTAAAAAGGACTGAAAATGAGCTGTCACTTGTATTGCAGTGCGTTTTATTCATGCTGTGACGAGGGCGGGATCAAATAGGGGGTGGTGAAATGCATGCGGCTTGTTGCTGTATTGGAAATCTTTCTTGCACCCTCATTTCAGTCGTATCATAGTAGTACGTTTTGTTTCCGATAATCAGCTTTTTGTACCGAAGTCTGAAAGGGGCGTTTTGGTCGCGGGCAAAACGTAATAATTCTCTACGCGTTATACGAGTCGCTGTAGAATATTCTTCCCCAACGCTGAAGCTTGTGCCCTTAAACTTGATCCAGTTCGACAACACCATTTCTCTGGTTTTAAAGAAAGTAAATTTCACGACAATTGGGCGATGTTTGTTTGGTTGAACCTTTCCAACTCGGTGCGCTCTTTCAATTTCTTTCGGTTCGATCGACAGGCCAAGATGATCCTTTCAATGGTTAATGATTAAATTTTCACTGTCATTCCACGTTTTGGAGGCACCTTCGGCAATGCCGTAAAAAACAAGGTTACAACTGCGTGATTTGTCCTCAGCATCGTTCAGTCTATCGCCGACGTTAGCCAGTACACTTGATGTTTAGGCGGCTGACGAAAGCAACCTGTCAACGTTGGAGCGAATTTCAGGGATAGAATTTCAGGGATAGTTGCATGGGGAAGTGCGCATGCTTTTCTGCCGAATATTTTTTTTTTTTACTAATCTGGGAGCATTGAGACGGCGCATTTGCAATTAGTGTGCGTCAATATGGCGCAAATTTCCGCATGGGGGCCACACAGACCTACCGGGATAATTATTTAGAGTGCGTATCTACGTGTGCGTTCCTTCGTGTGTGTGTGCGTGCGTGTGCACGTCCGCATGACTCGTGTGTAAAACTCGACGATGAATATATGAATCCTACATGATGAGACACGCGTTTTATCCGCACGTTGTAATGCGGTAAGGCAAATGTATTAAACACAAATGGTCGGAATGTACAGGCTGGCGATTCGTAGCTACTTTTGTGCTAAGATGAGTTGTTTACAAATACCTTTTTTTTTTTTGTTGTTTTCATTGACGATAGTATATTCAGCGTCTCATATCAAGTGCGCAGATTACACGAGGACCATGCATGCCCTCCTCCTGTAATCTATAAAATTAGAAACTTATTTGTCACCAATGGAAATCGTCTGAACGGCTTTGCGAAACAATATATTTTTTTTTCGGTAGTACCGAATCGTGGCGTACACATTACAAGGTGATATTGTTTTTATTATGGCGAGTGAGCAGATTTTAAGAGAGTGTAGATAGCCAAGAATGAAGGTAGTCAGCTGTTGCCTCCGCTGCAATACTGCCACTCAGTTGGCCCTCACAGAGTATTCAATAATATTTTTCTGTCAAGCTCTCGTTCCATACTCTTCTTCCGCCGTGTGACAGATCGATAAAAGGGCAAGAGAAAAAGCGAGTTCAACCTTACTTACCGTGCTGGTCTGCTCTTAGCATTAAAAAAAAGATACCTGAAAACAACTCTTAAGCATAGTAAAACGTCAGACATCTTAGATTTTCTGAAGCATTAAAGGGGACTCCGCTCAATTCCGAAAAATTTAGGATTCCATGTGATTCACATTCACAAAACACTACTAAACAACTCTACGTCTTCGGATTCGCGAAATGCGGAATATTATTTGTGTAATCCTAATTTAAACATCAGCAGATACCGAAACCGAAACTTCGGTTGCGTCAGGCAACATTGGTCTCAGGTCGTCAGAGTCATGGCCACGTCACGTCGAACCACGTGGTCTTGTGACGTTCGGGAGGGAGCGAGAAACAGGACACGCGACGCGGGCAAATTTTTTTTTTTTTTTTTATTGGACGCGGGCAGGTCGCTTCTCGTGTCGTGGACGGTGATGGCCCTGGGGAGAGGGGGAGGGGGAGAAGACGAAAGAGAAGGGGAGCGGAGAAACAGACCGATAAGCGCGCAGGGCAGCGCAAACTAGCGCATCCGTGTTACGGTGATCACGTGGACGCCCGGTCAGCCAACACCGGGAGGAGAAACTCATGACGTCACCGTTCAATTTCGCTCTGAGAAGTAAAAACAAGCGAAACGTGAGAATGACGTACACATGCCTCTGACGTAGTGGTTCAACGTTGGCCGCTCCAACTCCGTGGCATTGACTGCGCTGGTGATTCCGCCTCGCGCCGCACGCTAGAGTTGGCAGATTTCGGCGACTTGGCACGCTTGAAGGTTTGCTGGCCAGTTTATTAAATATATAAACGAAATTAGATCGTAATATTTGACGTGGGGTCTTCCTATATAATACTGAAGAGGGCTACATAGTTTTCTAAATATCAAAAGTGAAGCGGAGTTGCCCTTTAAGAGCTACTAATGACTCTGCCAGTTTTATAGGACCCTTCATGTGTTCAGGTAAAAACTTCGACGGGTCCACTAAGGTTTACGTAGACTTTTGTAGTTCCCGAATATTATTCAATCCATTCGCATATACGAGCATGGTTAACATTTAAAATCTCCACAGTAGCTTAGGATGTATTTTATAGTGTGGATATTCCGTCTGGACCTGGCGCAGAGTTGTTCAGGATGTTATCATTCAGTTTCTCAACTTCAAGTGGCGTAATTGAAATACGGTTCATTTTTACTGTTATGATGTGGTGAGGCAAGTGAGCCGGTAAGGATAAAGACCCCTCGGTAAAAACATCAACAAAAAAAAGTCTAGTGTTTCGCAGCTCTCACTTTCGGAGAGTTCATTTCCCTCAGGGTAAACAATGCAGGTGGCATTTTCTGTAGCTTAGGTTTTACAGCAGTCCAGAATTTCTTGTGATCTGTTTTCAGTAGGTTAAACAAATCTATATTAGAAAAAACAAACTTATGCTTGGACTTTTTAATTTCTTACTTACACGTGGAAGCGCATTCTCGATATGTTTAGCCTGCAGATAGAGTATATTTATTTTTTCGCGACTGTAAGGCCTTTGCTTTTTACTCAAGGGAGGTTTGAGACGGGAAGTTAACCAAGGGCGCTTCGTACATGACCTGATATGAACTCTGGAAACGAAAATTTGCAATGCATCTATTACAGCAGTGTGAATAAGATTCCCATTTTTGTTCACAGTTGTATTTAAAAACCTTTAAAAAAGGATCGCATGAGACTTATTAAGCAAAATAATACGCCTCGCAAGTGGGCTCATTTTCGTCTTCTGCGCATAAGAAAGAAAGTAGCGGTGACGTCAGAACGCCGAGCCCTGATTGGCTGATCGCGACCGCCTATCTCAGTGTCGTCTGCTCCTTTGCAACGTCGTCTGCTCGCAACATCGTCTGCGACTGTCTTACCTTTCCTGCGACTTTCGGAGCGAACTCGACTTCGCCTGTAAGGGAGGGCAGGCGAAATAACTCGAGCGATACGTTGTTTTTGTCTAACAACTAGCAGACGATGTTGTTAGACAAAATCAAGGAGGGAAGTCAAAGGACTCACTGGCGAGGTGTCCCGGGGCGCCGAGGTTTGTTTGCTTAGAACCGAAAGTGAGCGTGTTAGTGTCCGCAAGTTCCCTCCCAAGTTCTTTTTCCCTCCATTCGTGTGCGGCGAGACCCCTCACTCTTTAACGGCATCGGCGGGTTGGCGCAGTTAACGTCGTCTGCTTTACGTCTGCCAGTCAAAGCGATGGCTGCTTTACCTTTCCTGCGTCTGTCGGAGATTCACCGCTTTTTCACCGGCGAGAGTCACCATTGCCTCGGGAAGCAAGGAGATAACAAGAAGAAGAAATTGACCTCTTAATCTAAAATTAAGGTCAGCGATCAAAGTATAATACTGGAAGGGTTCACAAGGGCCGCGCGGGCATATTCCATTCAGCACGCCAGCCCGTCGTGGGCAGACGGTCGCCGAGTCGCGGAGTACCTGCTAGGCCTAACTGTCCAGCTTGTTTGGTCGCGTTCGGTGGAATCGTGGCCGTTGGAGCTTTTCCCGGGTGTTTGTGTATCCAGCGTTCTTGTTCGTCGTGGTCTGTTTCAAGTACATTTTACTTTTTTCTTGCTGCTTGAAGTCGGGACGCGTGAGGAGTGCATGTTGAAAAATGAACGTCCGTGGGTCGTCGCGACCGCGACGCTGTCGGCCATGCTGATTTGATCGCAAGAAGTGCGTAAGACAGCTTCGGGAGCTGCCGTAGTATTTCGTCGTAACCTGCGCAAAACTTACGAAAATTTCGTTTCGTGAATACGAATTTGTTCTTAGGTTTTGTCTTACGCACATTTTTGGCGTAAGATCGTTTCGTGAATCTGGCCTCTGCGCTTCCGAAAGTCGCAGGAAAGGTAAGACAGACGCAGACAACGTTGCGAGCAGACGACGTTGCAATGGAGCAGACGACGCTCAGATAGGGGGTCGCGATCAGCCAATCAGGACTCGGCGTTCTCACGTCACCGCTACCCCCTGCGCAAGGAGCAGACGAACTTGCCCTCCGCATAGGGCTTTTTGGTCGACACGTGGATAGCTCAACACTGTCTTGACTAAAGGGCTAAACATTAGAGTCGGTATGTTTAATTGGACGATAATACGCAAATGGTCACTAAGTGCCTCTAGGAGTTCAACAGCCGTCACGGATGTTGAATTGGGATTTCTAGTAAGAAAAAGGTTAAGTGTTGCAGAACTGAGAGTTGTTTTGATAATCATTTGTGAGAGTGAGTACGTGTTGCACAAGTCGACAAAACAACGCGCCTATGCGTGAAGACAATGCCACAAATTAAACGGCATGCAAGCAGGCACAACCGGTAATACGATTTCGGTATAATTAAAGTCACGACAATCCTAACAACGACGATCAATCTCTGGAGCAAGGAATTCATCAGACATGTTGTTCAGATGATTTTCTTAAGGTTACAACATTATAAACGAGTTAGGGTTCCTTTCTGTATTATGATGAAGGAACCGTAAACTACTTTCGCGTGCAGGTAAGCGGTTCAACGGAGTCAATAACATATGAATGTCATTCTGATGTGCTATAATACTTTGATTATTTAAATGTTAGCAATCGCGGATTGGCTAGCCGCGCGGATATTGTAAAACAAACTAGACAGTTATTAAAAAAATACTAACAGTATATTTTTTTTAAAATAAATGTTCCCACATACAAAAAACGGGTTACCGTGGCCATGCGATAACGAAGAGTGTGACGTCCAGCTGGTAAACGGAGCCATGGTTTTTATAGCACCTCGAAAGTCGAAAGACGGCACAATCTTGCAATTAAAGGCACGCTCATGCCTGTAACACGGCGCTAGCTCATTGCTATGAATACGGCACTAGCGTTGTGATACTTCAGGGCTGTATCCGCACTCCTTTCCTGTTCACGCGAAGTGCAGCGCCAAATGAGTTCCAAGTCATCGCTTTCTCAGCTCTGGGACGCGTATGTAAACTGACCCTGAGTAGACAACATTTCGTAATCGACTTAAGCGGTTACCTAAAACGGCACTTTTTAGGGCTGGGCACTTTATCGGTTAAGCTTCCAATATATCGAGTAATGCTTTAATCGCGATCATTTTTTGTTAACTGGCTAATTCGTTGAGCATGAAACCGGGAAACCAAGACCAAAACAATCATTATTTTTGTGTTTTCTTAATTACGTGCTTTCCATCTCCAAAACGAAAACATTATCCTGTTCGTAGGCAAGAAACTGACAAATAACGTCATTAATTATCATGGCTAAGCCAGGGATACTTGCAACTCGAAGGGCGGGTCCAATTTACAAAAAAATCCCATATGGTTTTTCTTGGCTTTCATAGAAAGCCGAAGGCGTCCATGAACTGTCCATGACACTCAGGAGCGCTGCATCTAGAGCAGACGCTCCTCAAGGACAGCGCGTTCCCTGCACGCGTGAATTCACCAAGAGGAACACCACGCTTGAGCCCCGCGGCTTCAGTTCCACTTATGGCGCGCTCACTTAGAGGCACACCTGTCAGAGTTAAGGACTTCTTCCTGGCTGCACTGGCATCGACGGCCGCCGACACCTTCTTCATAATACTTCGTTGAGTACGGTCCCATCAAGATGACTCTAGTCAAGTGTTTGATGCTACCGACGTCGTCAATCCTCTCAAAGAAGCCTACCTTCACAACTAGAGCGCGTTGTCGAATGGTCAACAGAAAAGCCTGAATGTGTCGATGTATCGCTCCACAACAGACGTGGGAAACGGTGAACTGCGGTGACAATCGCAGCGCTTCGTCGTTCCTGAGCTAGTGTCGCTCGCGAGAAAGGTAACGCATCTCCTGGCTAAAACGCCTCTCCAGTGTCTGCCTAAATGCAGCAAGGATGATTGGAAAGACGCAAGAAACTCTCTCATTTCGAAGAATAGCAGAAAGCTCCTGTACCTCCGCGGCTGGAATAAAACTCTGCGAGTGTTTCTTTACCCATTACGCAACTGCAGATGCTTCAGCTGAGTAAGGTGCAGAAAAGGTACATTGCTTCGTTTATCACATAAAAACAACATAAAAGTGTACTTTTGCTTTTTACCGATATTATGCCTGGAAATCAGTCACCGATTAATTTATTAATTAATCAAATAAAGGGTGGCGGTTGATCACGTTAAAACATTCAATCGACGTCTGGCGCCTCCATTTATTACGTGATTTCAAGCCAGTTCATGGAAATGCGAGACACCAAGCTACAGTGCTTATTTCCCTTAAGAGAAATGAGGCGAAAATGTCCTGGCGTTGGTCATTTTAAGTGATTCAAGCGTTCACACAATCACTGCTCTTGGATGCAGCCGCTACAGTAAAGCTTTCACAAGCACAAAACGGTACAGATTCATCTGGCGTAGCACTCCGCTCGAGGAGGAGGAGAAAAGAAGGAGGGAGAGGAGGAAAGAAGGAAGGAGAAGAGGAATAGAAGGAGAGAAGGAGGAGGGGGTGAGGAGGAAACTGGGAAAGGGCCCCCGGAAAGTTTGTTGTAAAAAAAAAAAACGGACTTGCGGTTGGGGACGTCCTCCGGCGATTTTCTGTGGGTATTTTGTGGTGGGGAAGACGACGATTTGGAATGCAATATCTTCTTTTCACGTGCTTAGGGCGTTCTAGAAGATTCATGGTGAATTCCACTCGTAGATCCGGAGCGTTTTCCAAAATCCGCAAGGGAGGCAAAATTCCGCTCCGTGGGACCCGCTCCGAATCGACGATGGAAAAATAAACTTGCATTTTCGGAGCGACCTCCACCACACCCCTCTCCACTGCTTCCCCCTCCGTCGTTCAAAATGGCCGCTGCTCGAACTTGACAAGCCGACCAACGCCTCAAGGGGTGTCCAAACAGGACACTACAAAACGCACGACTCCGACAAATCGTGAAAATTGAAGCGGGCGCTTCTATAGGAGCGTCCGCTTCAATTTTCACGATTTGTCGGAGTCGTGCGTTTTGTAGTGTCCTGTTTGGACACCCCTTCAGCCTACTGATCTTTCCGACGACCAGTGACAACCACTGCTTGGCTGCAGAAATAACACGCGACACAGGCCGGGTGAAATTATACGTATAACGGCGCCCATGTCACAAATAACGAGGAAGACGTCCGCGTTCAGCACCGTCACATACCTTTTGGCCGCCTCGACGCGGCAGGGCACGGACAGCGATTGCCAGCGGTGCAGTTCAGATTTCTGGCACGACTTTAATAAACACAGAGGTAACAAACCATCACTTGCACGGTCGTTGCCTAATCTCTTCTTGGTTTATTGCACGGGAAAACGCCGGAGGAATGCAGTGTAGAAAGGTAAAAGATCATTGGCTGCAGAATAAACAGGCCTAACCTTGCGTCTGCCTCCAGATTTTCTGTCGTTTTTTTTTCGTTCTTCCTCTCACGATCACAGATGCCATCGCTTAAAGAGGGAGTGCAACGATTTCCGGACTTCGGTCAAAGATTTCTCGAAGTTGCCCTCTGACACTTCTGAAGTAAAGAACAGAAAACCGATTTCGCCTGCGTGTCCTAGTTGTTGCGTAAAGAAAAGATAAAGATTGGCATTTCTGGCACCCCTCAACTCACCCCCAGCCTTCAAGGTCACACCTGGTCCCCCTCCTAGTGACGTCATTCGGAGTGCCGTGTGGCTTCCCGTGTGCTGTATCGGAGGACGCTTCCTCTCCCTCTCTCCGCTGACATTAGCGGGTGTTATGCTGGAGCTTAGAGCCGAGCGAGGTCACCTAATCTTTTCGCCGCAGTTCGTTCGGCTGCCACTTGGGGCTGCAGGTGGGGAAAAAAGCTCGACTTTTGCTTTGCATTTGTGCTGCGGAATCGCGACATTTTTAATGAAGGAGGTGTTTTCTCTATCCTCCGGGACACGATAAACAACGTAAAAATGACGAGATGCAAATTCTTCTAATCGTAAAATCGTTGCACCGCTCCTTTAAGATTTACCACGCTCCACAGTCCCGGCTTTGTATTCCTGATCAACGCGAGATAGAAGCGTTCGAGCCGCCACAATCCAGAGTAGACAACCGACGTACCCGAACAGATCCAACTCGACGACCCGAACGGCCCGCCGACCTCTCCAACCTCGCCGCGCATGCCCACTGCCGATTTAGAAGGAAATCACGTGAACCGCTCTGTCAACTTCCGGAATGATCTGTGAAATCCCGCAGAGCAAGTTCGGCGGGATTTGAGGCGCTCCGTGGAGCGGGAGTGGCCAGAAATCTACGAGTAGAAGACGACCAGCTCGAGCCAGATCTGCGAGCAAGATATGCGCGCTCCAAATGGAGCGCTTTTGGAGCGCTCGAGATCTGCGAGCGGAATTCACCATTAGAAGCTCCGTTTCTGGATAGTTGACCAAACGGTGGTTTCTTACTGATACTGATAATAAATTGGGTTAATATTATTAATACCCTCACAGCCCCTTTCAAATAAGTTTGGGAAACAAATTTTACCCAGGATTGACCCAGTCCCCCCCAAAAAATATAATTCACGTTGTGTAATAAAATAACAAAACAACCCACACTCCAAAAATGCTAAGAAAGCAGCTAAACGCAATCAAGACCATTAATCTAGTACGTTCTTGAAAACCAGAGAAATAGTCCCAATGTGAAGAGCGCACGCTTCTTGCACCTGTGCTCCTGAGAGTCGTCTGCTTCCAAATAATAAACTACCCACGAAAAAATCGCCGGGGTACCTCCCCGACCGCAAATCCCCTAATGATTAAAAAGCGCAACAAGGCAACGGACACCGAAGAAGACACAGACACAGCGCTACTTAAAACAAAACTTTATTTCCGCTGCAGCTCGGTATATATTACCGCCAACAACACGAACAAGTTAAGATACCAGATACACACCGTAAAAATAATAAAAATCATAAAAAATCATAAAAAAGGCAAAAAGTCCTGCATCACTCATCGGCACCTACCCAAAACTAGTCACCCTTGGTCAAGAAACTGGAATTCTTTCTCGGATAAAGATAAAGATAATATTTCTAACTTGTCTCTGTTAATTGTTGCTGGTAATATATACCGAGCTGCAGCGGAAATAAAGTTCAGTAGCAAGTAGCGCTGTGTCTGTGTCTTCTGTGTCTGTCGTCTTGTTTCGCTTTTTAATCATTATGAATCACTAACTTGCCCAAATTTCTACCCTCGTCAGCTTTATATCTAATACATCGGGCCCTTTTAAATGTGCTTCGTTGCAACCAAGTTTCTTAGTTCCACTCATCGCTGTGACTGCCTGCCGGGCTCGAGCCCTGACGTTCTTCATACACCGGAGAATGATACCCCCCAAGGAACTTGCCCTCTTCGGCGGCTTTACCCAGCTTTACTCGTGGGACCACAACATGAGGATCTGCAAAGTCCTGCGGTCTGAGACTCAAAGGCAAGCGCGCTTATACAGGGAGTGCCTGCGAATCCGTCTCCTCGGCGAAAGTGGATTACCCACGGGTGATGAAAAGTGGCGTGAATTTTCTCGCTTGGCGGACAGCACGATGGACTTCCTGTGGCAGCGGAATCTGCTGTACCTTCGAGCAGGCCTACCAAGGGGACCGCCAACTGCGGAAGGGTCGGTCCACAAGCTGGGGGACGTCAACCTTCCTGAACGAGTGCAGCGGGTCCTTAGTCTTGGGCCAAAGTTCGCCGTCAAACCTAGGAAGACACCTCCTGAACTTTTGACACTGGTGAGGCAAGTGTGCGGACGGGCCCCAGAGTCTGACGTAGATAGATGCATCTCAGAAGGCACGGATGTTTTGCTACACTGTAAACCCACGCTCAGTAATTTCCCCTTAAAAAGTACAGTTAAATTTCTAAAAAATAATGCCTTGTCGCCACTCCCAGCGGATAAAGAGGGCGGTTTCGCAGTAATGCCGAAGGGCATGTTCATGTCAAAGGCGTCAGAGGCAATTGAGTCCACGTTCCTAAGGCGTGATGACGTAGCGCTAGCAAAAAAGAAACTCGAAGCACGGACCATGTGCAAAAGATTAAATTTGGGAGGACTCACCCTAGCCATTGACAAGAGCAAAACACTGGGTTTGAACTTGTTCTTTTCGGCTAAGACACACAAGATAAACTGTCCTCTGCAAGTAATTGTCTCAAAAAATAGTACCCAGCAGAAAGCCCTAGCAGTCTAATTGATATCCAAGTTAAATCTCCTGACTATTGATGACCCCTTTCGTGTTAGGAGCTCGGAAGATGTGACAGATGTTTCATAGTTCTTCCCAATAAGAGCTCTGTTGACATTAAGGATCTATAACACTCGATCCTCCAGGATGAGTTGCTCTCTTGTGTAGAAGATACGATAGATAAGCATTATGTGGTTGCATTTCAAAATGAGGCAGGACTCAGCGTAAGCAGTTTCCTTGAACTCCTGGCATTTTATCTAAGGTCTACGTTTGCTACGTGGGACGAAGGCACTTTTATCCAGAAGATGGGTGTGTGTATCGGTTCCCGTATAACATCGGTACTTAGCGACATTTTTCTAGTGGTCCTTGATCGGATCCTGGCTAGCAAACCTGAGGGTTCTAAGGTTATAAGCATTTTCAATTCTGTGGACTGTTTTTAGTCCCCTTGGACTGAAGCTCAGGTGTATTTGAGGAGCTGGTGTCCGTGACCCTGTCCAGTTTTAGTGACTGTCTAAGGCCCCTGGTGCTAACACATGAAGTGCCGGTGGGGGGTTACATTAGGTTCTTGAACCTGAGGCTTAACTTCTGACCGGGGCGTGTATGTTGGATTTGTGAACCAAGGGGGGAACAAGACAATCCTGCCATTCGCGTCGGCGCACTCAAAACTTGTGAAGAGAAGAATAATCAATCTATGCTTCGGTAATGCTCTAAATAAGTCGTGCACTCACAATATCAACGAAAGTTTAAAAAATCAGGTGTCAAGACTCAAGTCCGCGGGGTATCCAGTCTCCCTCCTATCAGCCGTAGCAGATAACACCCTCAAGACGTTAAAAAATAGAAATAGGCAGGGAACGGACGTACAGAGAAAGAAAAAAGAGAGACCAGTGGTCGTACCATACCTACGTAAAGTGTCCCATAACCTGAAAAGAGTGGGCTTCCACGCAGGGGTTAACCTTGTTTTTTCAGCACCTGTCAAGTTGGCTAGTTTATGTAAAAAGGTAAATTTCACCTCGAACACCATCAGCAGACCGGGCTGCACGAAAAAGCACAAAGCTTGCTTTGTCGAGTGTAAAGAAGAGGTTGTCTACTCCGTGCCATTATCGTGCGAGCATCAATATGTGGGGCAGACTGATTGCTGTCTAAATTAAAGATTGAGGGAACACCGTTACAACGTCGATGCCGTCATATCGGAACGCCTTGGTGTGCATTGCCGGGATTGTGGTTGTGCTCCGATTTTCACAGACTGTACTGTACTAAACAAAAACAGAAACCAAACCACACGGGAAATACTCGAGGCTCGAGATATTGCTAGATTAGTGCTGCAATGTGTCAGCGCACCCTCTTTATCCTATCCGAAAAAGAATTGTAGTTTATTGACCGAGGATGACTAGTTTTGGGTGGGTGCCAATGAGTGATGCAAGCGTTTTAGATTTTTTATATTTTTTTCTTATTTTTACGATGTGTACCTTATATATTCCTAACTTGTTTGCGTTGTTGCCGGTAATATATACCGAGCTGCAGCGGAAATAAAGTTCAGTTGTAAGTAGCGCTGTGTCTGTGTCTTCTTCTGTATCCGTCGTCTTGTGCTTTTTAATCATTATGAATCACCAACTTGCCCAACTTTCTACCCTCGTCAACTCCCCTTCTTTTTGTTTTCCCCAACAAATTTTCCGGGGTCCTCCCCCAGTGTTCTCCTCACACCTTCTCCTTTCTTCTTTCCTTCCCTCCCTCCTTCTCTCCTTCTCCTCAAGCGTAGTACGACGCCAGTGAAATTTGTACCCAAAACACTGGTTACTGATTCTTTAAAAAAAAACTAATATTCATGGCTTCCGTAGATTGCAACGTCGCAGTGTAAAGTGCGTATAAGTAATACAATACTTGACGCCACAACAGTGGAATTGTTGTGGCGTCACGTTTGTGGTGCGTCGAGCAGCATAGGGAGCCGACGACCCGAATCGTTAAAGTCGAATTTACGCCAGACAGTGGCCCACTTCCCAGAAAGTGCAGACGATTATTTCTTGAGGCGAAGTCACAAATAAAAAAAATTCGAATCCTTCCAGGAGAAAGTTGCATGTTGATAATGCTCCGGAATGAAACATCTTTGATGCTCAGCCGATTTATAAGCTCACCCGTTTTCGAAACATAATTCACACGATACCGCGACTCAAACATATGAAAATAAAATAAAACAACACTTAGCGCTCTCGCGAGTTCAATGCCAGCTTATCAAAACTAAATTCTTTCTTTCTCTTTTTTTCGTGCTTTTAAGCCACTGAAGGGTTCAGTGCTGAGTCACGCCAAGCCTTTCTAATGATCGTCCAAGCTTCGCAGCATCGTCTCGACCGATAGTTTTTGGCAGAATCCGCCGTCCGTCTTTTTCCAGTTCTTCCAGTTCGGAAACCGAAAACTTCATTCTATATATTCTGCTCTCATTGTATGCATTTATGAGGCCGCTTTAACGCAATGATGTGACCGTGCACCTCAGGCAAATCAGAAAACGCTGACGTAGGTAATATAAATGTAGAGCGAGGACAGCTCGTAAAGAAAAATTATTCGAGGTGAATTTTGCGAGCGCTGTCACCTCAGACTTAAAAATAGCGAGCACTTTTTCTCAGCTGTCACTGCCAGTGCAAAGCAGTTCAGCAAAGCCGCTCGCCCCTTCATTATACTGACTGTACCTGTTCCTTTTATAAAACGACCGCCGTAAATTCCGGATCCCCCGAGAGTGTAGCGCTGCACAAAACGTCCCTGGGCTGCCTCGTAAAATTTGCGGGCTCGAACGTTCCTCAGGCTGCCCGAGTTTTGAAGTGGCGCTTCAGGGGTGTGTGCATGGCGGTCAACAACGTTTGCGCCAGTAAATCGCAAAACGTCCGCTTTGTATGTGCAGGCATTCCTATACACCAGCTCGAATCTCTGACTTCACGCCGCTGCGGTGGCGCTGCTGTCGGTACTATGCATGCACAGATGCGCCGTCTCTCGTGAATCTGGTTTCTGCGCAAAAGCAGTGCCCACACTATACTTCGTCTCACCCTACGATGGACTAAAGGCAGAAGCTACGGACCATCAGATCCAATCACGAGCCACTTACAAGTTGCGTGGTATTTCGCTTCGATGCGCGTATCGGCACCCGCGTCGCGAATCACTAATGGGGAGGGGCGGACGGTAGTTTGGATTGAATAGCACTGAGTGACTCAACAATTTTACATTGCAAAGAAAGCTATGTCATACAGGCTCTTTGCAGTGTCGAAGTTATAAAAAGGATGCAGCGCTTTTGGACTCGGAGGATCATTCGTCCATCCCCAACCAATGCTAAGCGTGTCATATTTTAGCTTGCAACGTGATTGGACCTTGCGGCCCGTGGCTTTGGCCTTTAGTCCATAGTAGGATGAGACGAAGTATAGGTGTGGGCGAAAGCTGGCTTGCTTGTAAACAGTGGGTTGGTCTATATCTTCCGCTGTCGAACCCCATTTAATACAGGCATTACTGTATACTCACTTTTTTCAGTTCCATACGAAGTCCAACCGCGCAGCCGACGCTCCGACCTGGGGCCCTAATCTGGACACTTGGCGAAAAAGTCGGTGAGAAATTCGACGGCAGGCGATTGGGCGATGTCGCACTTGAACTTGGCGCCTGCCAATCATGGCCGCCGTATTTCTCGCCGACTTTTTCGCTAAGCGTCGAGATTAGGGCCCCTGAATTAGTCATTTTAGCATCGCCAACAGTGCATCCTCACGGCGTCTGCTGTTTTCGTGCTTTTTGCTGTCGCCAGCCAAGCGAATCACGCGCAGTGAATGCGCCGTGATCCTGCGGTCTTTTCTTTGTGGGTGATTGACTTAGCTGGTAACATTAAATGCAGAAACACGACAAGTGCATGATATAGAGTTCTGAATAAACACTGAGAGCCCTACGTACGTCACCTCACCGGCATAAAACTTCCCACATGCTGGCATCTACGTTTTGTGAATATTTTGTTTTTCGGCAGACAATACTGTTTACAAATTATAGAGCAGTGAAATGTGGCGACCTCGCAAGTGGAACTTTCAAACGAGTTAGTGCTCGCGAGCTGCGAGTGAAGACCATTTTTTTAACTGTTTGTGCAACGAGCGATCGCCACTGGCCATGTGGCACGGTGGAAATGCGGTAGCTCGGTAATTGCTAAGGTACTTAGGGTATCTTTTTCTGAAGACTTGAGCGTTCTTTTTACACTACGGCGAATTTCCCCGAATTGTCGGTCGAGGTCTAAATTACGACCAGAACTTCGATTTGCGAAAAATATTGAATAACCTGTTGCACGTAAAAAAATGACAAAGTTGATATTTTTGCTCGATATGTTTGGTAGTTTCCTCCTTGCCACCATTCTCCTCTCCAGCGTTCACTTCTCTAAGCGGAAACGGTGGAAGGCTTTGTCAGAGGAACTTGTCCATCTTTTCTTAACAAAACTGTAGAATGAAATACGCGCCACTCTGCAAAACTTGTCTCTGCCAAGCACTGCGGGAAATGAGTAGTTGCAAAAGCCCGTCGAGAAATATTTTTTTTTTTTTTTTGTTTTTCAATTGTTCACGACAACGAGGGAATAAAAAAAGAGCCGGGGTATGAAATAAGTGATTGATATTTCGACGGGTTGTGAAACAATTTGTTGTGCAGAGGCGGGGAGCCATTTCAAGTCGCTATGCTCGTAGCTGTCGGTTTACAGCACATTGAACCCGAGGAATTGTACTGCCGTGGCGAATCTGAAAATTGAAGTCGGTAGAGTTTTTTTTTTTCGTTTTCACCACTTTAATCTGGCGCTCCTTTCGGTAGCTGAATCAAAGCAGCGGTTGTCGTGTTGCGGATATATAAAACACAGCGACTTAACAGCGCAGTGTCATACTCATCTCCCCTAATAGCTAGTGAACATCTTTCTCGATGACATTGCTCGACCCCTCTTGGACTTGCAATACATTTTAATGCGTTAGCATTAATATCTACATGACAGGGAAAAAACTGATGGCGTCCGTCTGTGGAAAAAACAGTAAAAAGTGAAGCGCACCGCGTAGAGAGGAGGAGACTAAAGAAAGACTAAGGCGAGAAGGAGGCGACGTCACGGGGCGTAAGCTAATGGGCGCGCGGGAAATCGTGGCGGTGACCAGCGTCAGGCTGCGGATGCCGCTGGTCAGCATGCAAAACGAGCGAACGAGACAGAGGAGCGGAAGCTAGCGCGGCTGGCCGAAATGCGGCGCATGAGGCGGCAAGTCGACGCGGGTCTGCCTGCGACACAGGATGGATCGAAGCTAGCTCGGCGAGCCGGCTTCGCCAGAAAAGACAAATTAAAGGAAGATTCATCGGTGGATTCTTAGGAAATGCGTTAGCATGACCCTTCAGAAACGCCACATACGTCCCCTTTGGGAAACGCTAACACTGACCCCGTAACGAAGCCAAAATGAGGCAGCAAAAAAATACAGCAAGCAAAAAAAAAAAAAAGCCAAAACAGAAAATCAAAACAAAATAGTGAAGGTATCGGGGTTAGTGTTTCCCAACGGCCTTGCTACCGCATTTCCTAAGGATTCACCAATGGATCTTCATTTTGTCTACAGCGGAGCCCACGCAACAGGCAAGCTGCATTATGTGTTCACAGTTTTGGACTTCCAATCCCGTTGGCGAACATGGATGAATATCGTCGAGTGTTTTCTCGACAACCTACCTACGTAGAGTATACTTAATGTGAATTAAGTCAAACTGAACCGCGAGCGTCCTGTTGAGAAATAAAGGACGAGGAGGAGCGCGCGGACGATTAGGGAACGCACGGGGTTTGGGCACCCGCAATGTGAGTGTTTATTAAACGGCCATCCAAACAAGACACGTCTCGGGTCCCTTCCGCCACATAAATTTGGTGCCGAAACCCGAAAGGGGACATAGACCGCCTTCGCAGGAACCGCGGCGTTGTCCGCTCCGTCGTCACCAGGACGATATCCCAGCTGGACGATCTTACCAGAACCCGAACATTACACAGCTTGACTTGCGGCTCTCATTCGACTATCTCATCCAGAAAAAGGGAAACCTAACCGACCTGGACCGGGATATCCTGACATCGACAACCGATAACGACTTGGAGAAGGAGATCGATTGAGCAGAGGACTACCCTACAGGGATCAGCTACGGCATCTCGCGCCTTCGTTACGCCCTAGACGCACTGAACCAACCCACGAACATCGCCACGCGTGTTGCGAACACCCCAACCGACACACTGCAGCCCAGCAGCGTCCCTCCCACAATGAAAACCCTGAGCAGCCTTTCTTCCACCGGCACCGTCCCTACAGCACCAACTCATGGGAGTCATCGAAGAATTGCCCTTCCCAAACTCCAGGTACCTTCTCCGGAAACATCAGAGACTGGCAGGAATTTTGGGACCATTTTGATGTCACGATTCACAGAAATCGCGATCTCCCTCCCATCGAGAAATTTAAGTACCTCATGACATACCTCACTCACAACGCAAAGGGGTGAGTGAGGTGTGCTATGCAGAATTATGACTTGGCAGTTCGTACACTTAGGACAGATTTGGGAGACGCGATATCTTGATCGACCAACATATTAACGAGCTACTAAATCTCCCGAAAATAAGCAGCTCAAGAAACGTCACCCAACTTCGTCAGCTGTTCTACGCCATTCGCTTCCGCACAACATCTCTAGAAGGCTTGGATGTTCCGCCCAGCAACTAGTCGGCTATTCTTCATCGTGTACTAATAAGAGCTCTTCCCAAAGATATAGCACTCATGTACCACCAAAAACTAAAAGAAAGCGCGATTAGAGCTAGCCCCAACGCGCTCGAATGGCGGCAAGACGATCAAGTCTAGTTTATCATGACGTTTCTTCAAATCCAGATAGAGATACGAGAGGAAGGATGCATCGAACAATCTACTCGGGCATACGAAGGCACACCACATCAGTCGAATTTACAAACTCAGTTCATATCAAACAATGCATCTGCACTGTCACTGACCAACAAATCAGTTCACCACTGAGTCCTTGCGTGACTGCTCTGCAGCTCCGCCGAACACGACATTCAGAGCTTCCAGGTTGCACTATCGACCCAGGATAAACGATCAACACTGACACGGGCACGCTGCTGCTTTAAGTGTACCTAACAGAACCACATCGCCGGTGCCTGCCGCACGGAAAGGAGCTTAACTTGTACACCTTGCGGAGGGCATCACCTGACCATTCTATGCGACGTTTCCCGACCCCCTCAAGCTCTGCAGGGCATCGGCCAATCTGGAAAAGACTCTACTCCGAACTCCGCGGCAGTTGTTAGTGCCCCAACGAAACCGGCAAGGGAAGGACCGTCAGTTCTGCTTCAAACGGGCCAAGTGTGTTCTTCTTCGCACCATCAAAGGGTCCCTCCTTCCACACGTCCTAAGCAGAAGCAACGACGTCGACCATAGCGTACTACGAGAGGCTTTGAAAACGAGCTGCATGGCGGCACACCGTTTTCACGCCGGGACGAACCCAGCATCGGCCAGCATGACGAAGGCGTCGTCGTGTATTATTGGTAGGCTAGTGGGGCGGAACGAGCATGCAACAACCGTGCTCAGTTCGGCGCACTGCGATGCAGACGTCGCCTTTTTTGTAAGGGCACCGTCCAGCATTGTTACAAAGTATATGTATTTTGCCTTTACCTCTTTTCACAACCGGAATGCGTTTTCTAAGCCTGTCTGAAAGAATGGAGTCAATCACGATATGACGATGTTATTAGGTTTGTGCAGCACTTGGACACGCATGGCGGTCTGACACGCTGGACTTAATGCGGAAGACGTTTGGCACTATATTGTTACGGTGTTGTCGTTGAAGGAGTAGACAGTCTCTGTCGGTCGGCTTTTATTTGGAACTGCCGGGCTCAGCTCGAGCTGTCGCGCGCCCTAGCCATTTGTCTGGTGCGCTCTTTTTTTTTATCTATATAACATTACACCCCCTTTTGTTTTGCGGTCGTCCCGACCGCTATTAACAAAATATATATGTATGCTTTTTTTTTTTTTGTAACGAGGGTGGTGGTGGTGGTTTATGGGGTGGGTCGGGGGGTGTAGGGCTTCATGCGGGCGACGTGAACTACTTCGGAGGCTGCTCGGCGTCGGTCAGTAGTGTCTTGCTGTTGCTGCACGTGGTATGAAAGGTCGGAGAGCTTGCGCACGACTACGTACGGGCCGATGTAGCGGTGGAGGAACTTGGTCGCCAAACCCTGGTGACGCTGAGGTGTCCAGAGTAACACAAGGTCACCTATTTCATATGAAACGGGGCGGTGAGTCTTGTTATACCGCCGGCATTGGCCTTGCTGGGATGTACGTGTGCGTAGCCGGGCAAGTTGGCGCGCTTCTTCAGCACGACACACAAGATGTGCTACTGTGTCGGGAAGTTCGTCATTTTGCCGGTAAGGTAAGAGCGTGTCCAAGAATGTGGTTGCAGTGCGATTATGGAGAAGATAAAATGGTGAATAGCCGTGAGTGTCTTGAACGGCGGTGTTGTATGCGTAAGTAACGAACGAAAGAACAGCATCCCATTGGTGTTGGTCAGACTGGACATACATGGAAATCATATCGGCAATGGTGTGATTGAAACGTTCCACCAAGCCATTTGTTTGTGGATGATATGCTGTTGTGGGTCTATGAATGGTTCACAAAGATGTAATAGTTTTTGTATCACCTGGGAAAGAAATACTGTTCCTCGATCGCTCAGTATGTGACGAGGGGGGCCGTGTCGCAAAATGATATTGTGTAAGAGAAATGTGGCGACTTCGTCTGAGTTTGCGGACTGTAAGGCAGCGGTCTCTGCATAACGTGACAAATGGTCCATGGCAACAATGACCCAGCGGTTACCGTTGTGTGTAAGAGGAAGGGGCCCCAACAGGTCGACACCGATGCGTTCAAATGGGCAGTGAGGTGGATCGAGAGAACATAGAAGTCCAGCTGGTGCGGTTGTTGGCCGTTTTCGTCGCTGACATTGGACGCATGATGCTATGTATTTGGAGATGTCGCGGTACATGCCGTGCCAGTAGAAGGTATTGCGCACACGCATATAAGTTTTAATGAAGCCCAGGTGTCCAGCTGTGGGGTCATCATGTAGAGCGCCTAAGATATCAGGTCGGAGATGTCTTGGAACGACAAAGAGCAGAGTAGGACCATGTGGGTCATAGTTGCGACGATACAGTACGTCATTCTGCATTGTGTAGGGGTCAACAAGCCGTTGTTCGTGGCGGGTGAGGTGGGGTTTGTTCATACAGTGGAAAATCTGTTGTAAGTGTGGGTCTCTCCTTTGTTCCACAGCAAAATCTAAACTAGAGGTCAAAGCTATTGCGGCAACGGCAGCTGAGGGAGTTTCTGGGGAGGGTGAGATGGGACTCCGAGATAAGCAGTCAGGCGCGTCGTGTTGTTTTCCGGACTTATAGAATTAGGAGACGTCGTATTCTTGGAGTTTCAGTGCCCATCGTCCCAGACGTCCAGAAGGATCTTTCAAGTTTGATAACCAGCACAGAGCGTGGTGGTCAGTAACCACTTTAAACGGACGCCCAAATATATAAGGTCTAAACTTGCTGACTGCCCAAATTACAGCAAGGCATTCTTTTCAGTGATTGTGTAATGCATCTCTGCGTTCGACAAAGTTCGGCTTGCATATGCGATGACATGTTCGTGAGCATCTTACTTTTGCATCAGTACCGCACCAAGTCCATAACCCCTAGCATCGGTGTGAAGTTCGATGTCAAGAGCAGGGTGAAAATGTGACAAGACTGGCTTGGTGGTCAATGCGGTCTTCAGTGTTGCGAATGCATCCTCTTGATCTTGAGACCATACGAACGGTCGATCTTTTTTGCGGAGAGAGTTTAAAGGAGCAGAAATGGCAGCAAATCCGCGAATAAATCGTCGGCAATATGAACAGAGTCCAAGGAATGAACGGAGTGCCTTAACTGTTGCGGGGCGTGGAAAGTCGGTAACAGCGCGGAGTTTCTCTGGGTCTGGTGATATTCCGTGACGGCTGACGACATCTCCGAGAATTTTGATTTCTCGTGTACCAAAAAGGCACTTTTTAGAGTTGAGTTGAAGGCCGGCGTTTCGGAAGCATTCTAAAACAGTTGTCAATCGAGATAGATGTTCGGGAAAAGTGGACGAAAATACGACAACGTCATCCAGGTAACACAGACATGTTGTCCAGCGCAACCTGCGTAGTAGCGAGTCCATCATACGTTCGAAAGTTGCAGGAGCATTGCATAAGCCAAAAGGCATGACTCGAAACTGGTAAAGTCCATCGGGTGTTACGAACGCTGTCTTTTCTCGATCTTTTTCGTCAACGCTAATTTGCCAGTAGCCCGAGCGCATGTCAATCGACGAAAAATAGTTGGCGTCATGTAGCGTATCAAGGGCATCATCGATTCGGGGAAGGGGATAAACATCTTTTTTGGTAATTTCGTTGAGTCGTCTGTAGTCAACACAAAAACGCCATGTGCCATCTTTCTTTTTCACAAGCACTACGGGAGAAGACCAGGGACTTGCGGATTTTTCAATTATATTTTGCTGTAACATGTCACTCACGTGTCTCTGGATGACTTCTCGTTCTGAACCTGAAACTCGATACGAACGGCTGCGAATGGGTTTTTCTGTTCCAGTATCGATAGTGTGTTTAACGGCAGATGTTTGAGCCAGAGGCCGAGAGTTAAAATCAAAAATGTCAACGAAGGAGCATAATAGCTTGTATAGGATATCCTGCTGCTCTGGTGGCAAATCGGTGCTAACGCTTTTCCGAAGCAACTTGAAGGAGTCATGGTGATCATTCAAATGAGATGTCAGAGGTACAGTACGATCACTGACAGTATTTACATACTCTATGTTGTTAATTGTTGTGAACGCCAGGCAGGTACCAGCCGACAAGTCTTGTGCAATGTTAGTGGTATTTGCTAGAAAAACGGTGGTTTTGGCCGCAGCACACGTTATAATTGGCATGGGTAAAGCAAGTCCCTTCTGAAATAACACTTCGTGATTTGGTTCCAGCACGTAGGTGTCGTCCGTCACAGATCCTGCCAATTGTACAATAGCGCCAGTAAATGGTGCTATCCGTGTGTGACTCACTGCGCGGAAAGGTACAGATTGTTGTCTTGATGTGGAAGCGTCATTCGCATCTTCGCCGAGAAGAAGTGTGCGTGTGCCACAGTCAATAAGTGCACGTCGGTTGGCTAAGAAATCCCATCCTAAAATTATGTCGTGTGTGCAATTGTTCAAGACAGCAAAGCAATGGCGATGAGGCTCGTTATCGATAAAAATTTCAACGGAAACTAACCCAAGAGGATGTATCAGGGACGTGTTGGCTCCACGCAGACTGCCACCGTCCCAGGGTGTGGTAACAAGCTTTAACGTTTTTCGAATGTTCTCGCTAACTATTGAAATCGATGCTCCAGTATCAACAAGTGCTGCCAGTCTCACCTTTTTGATGATTATGTCCATTAAATTAGATGAGGACACAGTTGGTGGGGGATGTCGAGGAAACCAAGACGCAGCCGTACCCCCTTTAGCTGCCTCATTTATTTTTCCCCATCGAGGAAAGCTTTTGGTAATGTGGACTGCCCGCGTAGAGGGGAGGGCTGCCGGTATGCGGGTGAGGGGCTGCGGTGTTTGCGACCACGGTTGGAAGGAGATGACGAGCGCCGTTGTTGACCGAAGCGGGGATCATCAACCTCGTTAGGTTGGTTGTAGAGCCGGCTGTTTTCATGTGGCGTAAAGTGCCGGGAGGCAGATGCGGTTCTTGCAGTGTCCGATAGCCGACGGCGACAGAAGCGCGAATAATGACCTGGTATACCACAGTAGAAGCAAGTTGGTCGACGGTCCGTGAAGTAGTTCGGAGGAACTACTGGAGGAGCCCAAGATCGTTGTTCAGTATAAGGCCGGGGAAAAGGTGTTCGAGGGTCAGAATGGTACATCGTGATGGGCTGATAATATGGTGCCGGAGACGTAGCGCATACTGCGTCGGGTGGTAGGGGTGCCGCTGGTAGAGGTAAAGATGTGGTCTCGACGGAAGGGGGGGAAAATCGAGACAACTCAGTTCGAATGAGTGTTCGTAACTCGTCGGGGGTAAGATGTGCCTCTGTTGATAAGCTTCGTTGAGGCGCGGGAGACAAGGCGGCGAGCTCTTCTTTGATTATTGTTCGGATGAGGGAAGCCATGTCGCCGGTCGATGAAAGTGGGGATGACGCGACGCAATTCTGGAGGCGAGTGATGCTTTCTGTTCCTGAAATGCGCCGATTTCGAAGCGCTTCCCATCGCTGGCATTGTTCCTGGAGTCTGGCGACTGTGGTTGGATTCTGGGAAATCAGTATGTTGAATGCGTCTTCTGCAATTCCTTTCATGATGTGGCTGTCTTTTTCCGATTCAGGCATCGCTGGGTTCGCGCGTTTACACAGAGCCAGTATGTCTTCAATGTAAGCCGTGGTTGTCTCAAGTCCGGACTGAGCGCGAGTCGCAAGCTTGCGGGTCGCGTCCTGTGTTCGGCTGGTAGGGCATCCGAAGACATCTGATAGACCGGTCTTGAATGCGTCCCACGAGGCTATCTGATATTCGTGGTTGTCAAACCATACCTTGGCGGTGTCACGTAGGTAAAAAACCACATTGGCCAATGTTAGGGCGTTGTCCCAGGCGTTGTGAGTGCTGACGCGCTCGAAGTTGCGGAGCCAGTCATCCACGTCATCGCTTCCGAAGCCGGCGAAGGTGGGAGGGTCTCGCTGTCGGTAGGGGACGGAGCCAACACGGAGATTTTGAGTGCCTGACGCCTCACCTCGAGACATTGTTGGAGCAAGCTGCCTCAGACTTCGGAGAAGCGTTGTGGTTATTGAGCGAAGAGGCGCAGGGGACGCACCTCCACCAAAATGTTACGGTGTTGTCGTTGAAGGAGTAGACAGTCTCTGTCGGTCGGCTTTTATTTGGAACTGCCGGGCTCAGCTCGAGCTGTCGCGCGCCCTAGCCATTTGTCTGGTGCGCTCTTTTTCTTTATCTATATAACAATTTTTATTGTTCAGACTGCTAAAACAAGTTTTGATAGCATATGTTAATCATGAACCGGATTATGAACCGGAGTGGGCACGCGTTTCGGATGCGCTCCTCGAAATGCGGAAGTTTTAGTATGCTGTGCAGAGTATTGTACGGCATTTTAAAATGACTTTCTTCTCTTCCATGAAATAAAAATGAAAGATCTGGCTTGGCCGAGTAGTCTGATTTGTCAGCTTTCTGTCTCGTTTTGGTGCGAACCCTGGAACATAGTTCCAGGGTTTGACTCAGACCCTGCAACTATGTTTTAACGCAGAATGTGTTTATGTACTGAATTTCATTAAAAATAAAGAAATGTAACGAGTGACTGCGACGAAAAACCGTTCAATGCAGGCCAATGCAAAATAAAGTATGCATAGCCCGGAGCATGCAATGCATAATAATCCATAGCACATAGAGGAGATAATAAGTTATAATAATTTATACATATTCATAAATAGAAAAACAAAATTCGAGATCTTTTCTTTATTCTTTATTCAGAAATTACCCCGCAGAGCCCGAGGGCGTTACCGCAGGGGGGTTACAATGCTGAAAAAAAAACACATCTTCATTTTCACTGCGCACTTGCAGCTCCGACAACCCATTCCACTCTCGTATCGTTTTAACAAAAAAAGAGTTGGTGTACATGCTCGTCCTGGCGCGGAACTCTCCAATTTTGAAAGCATGATCGTTCCGTTTGGAAATATAATATGGTTCTTTTAAGTAAGTTTCACTGTTAATTCCAGTTTTATTCTTAAATACAAAAAACAAAACTTTAAACAAAATTTTTTACGGCGGGCTGAACGAGGTTCCCAATTCAGTTCAGTCTTCATTTGAGTACAGCTGTCTCTCCGCCCGTACCGTTTCAGAACAAACCTAGCAGCTCTATTTTGTATCTATTCAAGTTTGTCTATTAATGTATTTTTGTTCCGGGTCCCAGACGGCACAGGCATATTCCAAAATTGGCCTAACACATGTTAAATACACGGTTTCCTATAAGTTAGGAAGTGAACAGTTTACGCTTCGTTGAATAAAGTTCAGCGCCCTGCCAGCCTTTACAATCACGTCATCCACATGTGAATTCCACGAACAGTCAGTTGATATTGTGACACCTAAGTATTTATACTCAAAGTCCTTGTTTACTGCATTGTTATTTATATAATATTGGTTTTAAATTTTCTTCTTATTTTTAGTAAAACATAAATGCACACACTTTTTGTGATTTAAAGTCATTTTCCATGTAGAGAACCACGCAGTAATGCATTCTAACTCTATTTGTAACTGGGTGGCATCATCTTTGTTACTAATTTGTTTGTACAACACGCAATTATCGGCAATCAATCGAACACACGATGAAATACCCAAGGAAATATCATTGATATATATTAAGAACAAAAGCGGCCCTAAGCGGCCCTGTGGGACTCCCGATGTAACATTGACATATGCCGAACTTGTACCACTCAGTAATACACGCTGACAACGCTCGAGTAAATAATTTTCGATCCATCTTAGTATTGCCAAGTCTATATTTAACATCTTAAGTTTATTTAGCAGAAGTGAATGCGAAACGGTATTGAAAGCCTTGCGAAAATCTAGGAATACACAATCTCTTTGGCCTCCCTCATCAACATCAGATGACAAGTCATGATAAAATTCAACAGGTTGCGTGGTGCAAAATAAGCCTTTACAGAAACCGTGCTGTTCTTTAGATAATACATTTTTTTTGTCATATGATTTATTATTTCAGTGTATAAAATATGTTCTATGACCTTGCATGAGATGGAGGTTAATGAGATTGGCATGTAGTTTTCGACATCTTTTCTAGAACCACCTTTGTAATAGGGACTATGTGAGCCGTCTTCCAGTCGTTTGGCAAGAGACCCTCAGATAGCGACTTCGCATAAATTAAATAAAGCTAGAGTGAAATCGGATGAGCACGTGCTTAAGCAGACGAGGAGATATGCCATCTGGGCATTAGCCTTAGATTCGTCAATGCTCTTTAGTAGCACTTCGATACCACCCACGCTTAGTTCCACTGGCTGCATTATTGGGACAGTGCTCACGGGTGGAAAGCAATCAGAGTCGTATTTGGGTAAGAAAACAGATTGAAAGTAATTATTTAGACACGAAGCTTTTTATGCATCATCTACAATTAACTGCTGATTATAGGTAATTTCGTTTATTCCTGCAAAATTGGTGCCGCATCCCTTTAAGTATTGGCAAAAACTTTTAGAATTTGTTTTCATCCTATGATTTGGTCTACAAAAATAATTTTCCTTGGCACTTTTTATATTCAACTTGCATTCCAGAATACCTCAGCAAGTTTCTCTTAGTGGTTGTTACTTTTTTTTTTAATCTAACAAACGCGCCCGCCTACGTTTTTTTAATTATTCCAAGGACACGTTAAGTCACCCATGGTTTTTTCGGTTTTTAAGCATTGCCGAATCTCTGCTTGGGATATACTTATTCGTAAGTTCAAGTAACTTCTTTTTAATAACCGACCATAATGCGTGGATATCATAATCCTCAGACAGACACTCAAAAACAGGTAAGTGGTCAAGAAGTTCATTAGAAATACTGCAGTAATCACCTTTCTCAAAGAAAAAGACTCTTCTTGATGCGCACGACTTCGAATGATTAGTTTTAGTGTTTATGCCTGCAACGACCGCGAAATGATCACTAATACCCGGAATGACGTCTACCGAACGAACGACATTTGGTGAGCTACAAAAAAGGTCTAGAATACTAATATATTGAGTTGGCTCTTTCAAGTACTGTAACAATCCGAAAGTGTCTGCTATACTTTTCATTTCAAGGTTGGCGCGGTTATTAACCTTGCTTACACAAGTGCCGTCTTGCCAGTCTAGGTCTGGCAAGTTAAAAACTCCCGCTAGCAAAATAGTTTGGCCAGAGGCCTCGGAGGCAATATTGCACAGTAGCTGCAAGGTGCCGAAATCCGAGTTAGGTGGTCGGTAAAACGCCCCAACAACACATGAAGTATGATCAGTTAAAGTGACTGAGCACCAGATTGACTCGACGGTGTCGTGACCAAGATCGAGTGCAGATGACGTTAGTGAAGAATGAGTTAGCAACAAGACCCCTCCACCAGGCATATTCTTCCGATAAGCAATAAATTCCTTCGGAAATAATTTACTATCGCTGATAGAGGGATTCAACCAAGATTCACTCCCAAACACAATATCAGCCTTGATGGACGCGATTAATCCTGCGAATTCATCGACTTTATTTACTACACTTCTGCAATTTACAAGAACAGCAACTAAATCACGACGAACTGTTTCCTTTTTCTTAGTGGGGCGTTAATGTTTCGGGACAGGAACAACTTTCTCTTTTTTTTTTTTGTCCCAAGTGAAAACCTTACCATTAGCAATTAGTTTGTCAAAATTTAATTTTATCTGATTGTCTCCATCTGTCTCTTTAATTTTTGTGAATTCCCATAGTCGCCTGTGGATGTCTCGAGTTTCGGGTGAGTAGTCCTAGTCTACGCTGTAGGTTGTACCTTTAAACGTTTTGGCGTTGGACATAATGTCCTGCTTTTCTTTGTAAGACGCAAAATTTACAATAATCGGTTTTTTTTTTCGTAATTGTAACGACCTATTCAATGCGCCCTTCGTACCGATGTCAATTCGATACCCAGGCTGGTTTTACAAATGCGCTCCATTATTTTTTTGCGGATTGATCCCACGTTTGTGTTTGGCTGTCCTCTACACCATAGAAAACAAGATTTTGCTGTCGACTTCTACTTTCCAAGTCTTCGCCCTTGTCTTTCAAGTCCTTAACTTCTTGGGCTAAATATTTGATAGAATTAGCTTGTTCAGATACCAGTTTGTTTACGGCTTCGACTTGTCCCTCTGCGACACCAAGTTTATTGTTTATTTTGGATATCATAGTTTCGTGCTTGGTGAACCTGTTTTGCCTGCCTGCCTGACGACTCTGCCTGACCACTCTGTAGACTTTTCAGTAAATTTACTTCTACAGAAGTAAGAGGACCCGGAGTTAGTTCTATATCCCCGGAGAGAAACAACAAAATAATCAAGTATAGTACGCGGTTTGCGAAGAGGAGATCACAAATATTCTCTAAGCAGCTCAGCGTGAATCGAACCGGAGTCTCCGCGAACCGAAGTCCGACATCTTTGCGTAGCACCAAAAGTAGTTATTTTTATTTATTGGTTTTATTGCTGTGTATCAAGTAGTAATTGACCAAGAGCGCAAGCAACTGGACAAAGTATGACTTGCCGCCGACGGTTGCCTGCGGTAGCACGCGACTCTCCGCGATTAGTGATACTTATTGCAGCATACTTATCACGCAGTCGACCGTCGGTGCCGAACAATATTTATGTGTGGGTCAGACGGCCACATTAAAGACCTTTGAAACGAGCTCCTTTAAATATACGAATACATGAAACAATAAAACATTGAGGACGGGGGCAAGTCATACTTTGTCCAGCATACTTAGTTTGTAGGCGACAGTTAGCTGTAAGGCATACTTTGCCCAACATACTTAGTCTATCGGAGGAGTAACGGACTTAGTCCAGCATACTTAGTCCATAGACAACCGTCGGCCGTAAATCATACTTTGTCCAACATAATTATACTTAAATTTGATCACAGCCTGCGCTAGGATCTGACGGAGGCAATAAAATAGTGCGAAAAGTGAATCGTCGTGGCGCACGTCTTTTTCGTGGGTTTGATATATGCCCGGCTGCAGCAATCACGCAAGAAGAAAAAACGGAGCACGACGGCGCCCTCATTGCGCGCAATCGGTCTAGTTGGTGACAGCAGACGTGCGAACACGACGAGTGCCATGACCGTGCACTTCTGGCATTGCTTCAATCGACCTCATCGAATCGTAGCGTAGGCTTAAGTCGGGTTGAAGGTGCAAGGAAATAAAGTCGGCAGGTGACAGTCGGCGCGTGCAGCTGAATACCGACGATGCGTAACTCCTCACGTGGACTCAAACATCACGGAGTGAATCCTAAAATGACGTGCCAAGGGAACTGTGGGTGCATGATGTCAGGACTTCGGACAACACTCAAGTAATAGAGTAAAGGGCGCGATAAACCTACTTCCCTCGCGAATACTTCAGTTACCACGATTCTCACAATTCAAGAGCACGAAAAATTCGAAACCCCAACACGCACCCACCAAAGAAGCAGCAGCCGTTGAAGACTTATCAAAAATATGCTCCTAACGCACTCTACTCCTGTAAAAGAAATTTAGACTCAGATCATTCTGATAATTACGGAGATCACAAGATGCGGTTGTGCGTGCGGCGCACCCAAATCAACCCCAAACCTCCCGGAAAACAAACATAGCAAATCATAACGGACGCATAATACATGCGCAAAACATTGTATTCCCCGGGTTCATCAAAATTATGAAGTCAAGTTTTTGTTGTTGTTATTTTTGTTGTTGTTGTTGTTTCATACCGGAGAGATAGCGCACCTCCCTTCCGTAGAGCAGTGGTAGTTCGGGCTTTCACCGAGGCGTGATGCAGGCCTGCGCTTGAGCAGAACTCTTCTTGCTAAGAAACCGAGACAAAGACGTGCAAGTCCGGAGGATTCGCTCAGAGATGATCTCGCATTTAAAAGTGACAGCAGCACGATCAGAACACAAATCTTCGCTGTGAAAAACACCTAAGCAATGTTGCGGAATAAAAGGAAGTACAAACAAATAGGCAGAGTTGTGTAAACTCACACTGCGGTCGCAGCGTTAGCTGCCACAAGTCTCGAGAAAGTCGTTGGTCATCGGGCTCGCGTTCACGCACTGAGGGCTGCCTGAATAAACGCGTTCGGAACAAAATAAACATCTGACCATTCCTTTCCAAACGCTAAACGCTGTTTTATTTTATTTATTTATTTATTTGGAACGCGTGAAAGCGCCTTTTTTGGTACGCGCCTTTGGCATTAGCAACTTTCAGCAAACCGTTACCGTTCCAGTACCGCACTACGGGAGACTTCGAAGCATGCTTTTGAGCGCGCCTCCGGGTGACACCATGACCGCGGGGCGCGCCTTTAAAAGCACGCTTTAAAGGATCCGATAGTGCAGTGTGTGGAACACGGTAAGGGCTCGTTAAGCGTCTCCATTGACAATTTTACAACGGTATTTTGTTATTGTTTTTCTTTTCAGAGTGCGCGTGCACGAGTTTTGGGTACTACAAAAACCCTAAGTATAAAGCGGGTTATTAACACTGCGACGGAGCTATGTGGAAACGACTCCGTTTTGCACGGAGCGAACCCAAGGTCAGTTCTCGCGGACGGCGCCCAATCTTTTTAAAGGATTCGACAACATCGACGACGGACGCCTTACATCGCCAACTAACAACATCAACAGATACATCAACAAGGCACGTCATTTACAGTAGTGGCAAGAGCCCATAGAAGCCATGGCTGTAAAACTCACCGACAACGACGAATCGGACGGTGGTATTCCGCGTGTGCCCGGTGCCGAAGGTTGCCGAGCAGACGTAGAGTCCCGCGTCGGCGGCGTCCACGTCGCCGATCATGAGCAGCGCCGGTTCGTCGGCCGACGAGAAGTACGCCCTACCGGACCATGCGTGTCCCGGCTGGTGCGTGGCCTGCAGGAAGTTGCCGGATCGCGAGCCCATGTCAACCGAGTACACGGGTGCGGGCATTCCTCGTTTGAACCACGTCACGGCCGAGGCCCAAGTGTCGTGCGTCAAGTGGCGGAGGTTGCACGGCAGCGCGGCGTAGCCTGCCTCGCGGCTGGTGATGACGGACACCGCTGAAGGGTCTGCAAAAATATAGGAAGGGGCGTACGCGAGAGGCATTTGTATACTCAAACACTAGAGCGAATGAGGATGACCATGAGCATGTGCAATAGCCCCAGTATAGACCGCAAGGTGTCCTTTTGAAATAGGCAATATACTAAAGGTACACTCAGTTCGCCACTTCATAGCACAAAAAAAAGTATAACTATGTCAGAATGCATTTGGCGGCGTTTCCTTTCTGATAAGCCATTTGCAACCAAGTTGAGAACATTGGCCACCCTATTTATCCTTTCTGTGGTGAGCCGGTGCGTTGTCAATAGAAGTACCGTATTTACTCGAGTAATAGCCGCACTATTTATGAACAAGGCCCTTGCGTCTATTTTCCCACAGAACACATATACAGCCAATCATCGCGTTGCGCAGAAATAACAGAGCGAATAACCAGATGAAGAACACGATTCTCCATACAAATGCAATCTTACAGATGATATCTTCAGACGAAGACGTTATCTCTGTCCTGTAAACAGCTGGTATCATGCTGTCGATCGCGGTGATTGGCAATCTGCGTGCTTGGTGGAAAAGCGAACCCTCAGGTTTTCTTCATAAACAGTGCGGCTATTTCTCGAGTAAATACGGTAACTAGCTGGCTACTTTGTTACACATAAATAAAGAGAAGAAAACACCGCGCAAAAGACAAATACAAGTATGAGGACAAGGAGTAATCAACGTTTCATGGACGAGGAGGAAGGAATGAATATACTTCGTTCCTTCTTTCTTCACCATTTTTGTTCGTGTTTCTTTTTTCTCTTATTTTCGTGTATTCAACGACAATTGCCAGTCAGCGGTTGTGCTGTCTTAGATGGGGTGGGGGCGTTGTTAGCGCATTGCAGCTCGGAGCGCCGTGTGGAGGAAAACTGCAGAACCTTGTGACCCTGGGTTCAATATCCACCCCTTTTAATCCAGACGAGCATCGTACCGGCGTGCGGTCGTGTATCACTACCGCGTAGTGCACTCTAAGGACCTATAGGCCAGTGGTTGTACAGAAGTTGGAAAATTTCTGATCTACAGCTGAGATAAAAGTCGCTCTTAAAGGCACGCTTCCGTGCGGCTGTCTAAACATACATTAAACACAATTACCGTATTTACTCGAGTAATATCCGCACTGTTTATGAAGAAAACTTGAGGGTTCACTTTTCCACGGAGCACGCAGATTGCCAATCACCGCGATCGACAGCATGATACCAGCTCTTTACAGGACAGGGATAACGTCTTCGTAGGAAGATACCATCTGTGCAGTTTGCATTTGTTTGGAGAATCGTGTTCTCCATCTGGTTGCTCGCTCTGTCATTTCTGCGCAACGCTATGATTGGCGGTATATGTGTTCTGTGGGAAAGTAGACGCAAAGGCCTTGTTCATAAATAGTGCGGCTATTACTTGAGTAAATACGGTACACGCCCTGTCTTCCCCTTCTAGTTGTCCTTTAATTTCGGGGCGTGCTTTTTTCTTGTGGCATTTCTAGACGGGTAGCAGCAAGGGAAACCCAACAAACGTCCTTTGTTCAAAAGTTAAGAGCGTACATATTAAAGCTTCAGGCTCTCAACTGTTAAGTCCTCCGGGTGCCAATGTTCGCGCTGTCGCTGGCTGGTGGCCAACGCTATTAACAATGCGTCTTTATACACTCAAGTTCGCAAATGAATAGAAAATAGTTCTTTTTGTTCAATTATAGAGATGAAAACATTTTATTTGATATGCTTTTCTTCGTGTTTTTCTTCATATTCTCCGAGACCACAGCCTCAACGTAAATGTAGGGAAAAAAAAAGAAAGCAAAAAGAAGAAAAGTATCTTATAATTTTATTCTTTAAACTACTATAATCGCCAAGTGAGCGTAGAAGAAATTTATACGGTACCAGAACCAAAACCACAGCTAGAATGCTTTATTATTTGAATTTTTCTTATACTAATGGCTCGTTCTCCTAGAGGACTTAAAATAAGTTACAATGAAATGATAACGCCAATTAAAGCGCGAATCGATCCTTTTAAATTTTTATTATCTCCACTGACTATAGATGAGCGGAACAGCCTGCCTTCAAATGTTTTTGAAGGTGACACCGTTGAGGGTTTGAAGCCCTCCTGGGAAGTCTCGCCCAACAAAATAGTAACCAATTATTTTTGTGTGTCACGTGCTTTCTTTGTTTGCCTAAATTGTGAACGCATTTGTGTTCTGAAACAATCATGAAATGTATCGTTCGTGGAATTGGACGTTAAAAATTTGTTGTTTTACCAATATCCCACTCCTGTAACGGCATGTAGGTCAACAGTACGAGTATGAATAAATAAAAAAAAATAAGTACCAGACGTTGCTGAAGTCCCATGCCGCGGGAAAACCGACTATAATGTTGCGCAATGATCGCTGCTTTCAAGTTCAGCAGTAGAAAGTAAGCTAGGCATCCGCCAAGCGCGTCAGGAGGAAACTTCAAACAGCCTGGTGCAGTGCTTATCAAACTCTGCTACCCTGAGACACATTAAAAATAGACAAGACCTCGTCAGACCCCACCCCTCCCCCCTTCCTCAGATCCCCCTTTTAATTTTGGTGCATATACAGTACTACACAAAATTGAGGCTGAAATTTAGATTACGAGTTAATACTTTCAACAAATCAACTGGGCCAAAAACCACCACCACAAAAAAAAAAGTACCAACGCTTGCCAGCGGGCTTGACTGTTCCTAATGACAAAACTGAGCTTTTTCGTTCGAGCAAAGCTTCAAACAAAGTCAGAGCCTGGATACCGCAACTCTTTAGTTCCTGCTCAAGGTTCAACGGGGACCTGACTGTGTTCCTCGACGTCACCGCAGAACGACCAATTTGTTTTAGTTTTTTTTCCGTTTCCGAGCCTTTTTGCTTTCCCCACTGAATCTGTAGCCTATCCCACTGGGATCGCGACATCCCGTTTGGGAGACAAAGGTCTCAAAGATATTGTTTCTTGGAAAATCTTAAATTAAGAAAATACTAATTTAATATCCCCCCCTCTGGGGCCCCGGCCCATCGTATTTAGTGATTGTTATGATACATATGATTATAATGAGATTGCCTTGTACTATCAAAACTAACGCAGCGCAAAGGACGAGAGACCAGATGAAGAAAGACGCCGACACATCTGGTCCCTCGTCTTGGTCGCGGTTTTAATTCTCACATATAATATACCAACCAGCCCAACACTTACTTTTAGCTTCTACTATCACTCAAAAATCGGTGTCGCAACCAACTGGCTGTGTTGAAAACGAAAAAAAAAATTCCTCGAATAGAAAGCACTCCTGCATGTCTTTAGAACTAACTTTACGCTAAGCGCATCCGACCGGAATTGGTTTATATGTGTACCATTGATTACCTTAAAGCCACAGCCGCACTGATGATGCATCATCCATACAAAAGATGGTCCTGTTGTCTCTTCCTTGCGTAACTTATTTGCGCTGTTTAAGTCAAGATGTCTATTCAACTCGCCCAGCAACTCATTTTGGTACATCATGATGCTCTGCAGACATACTCTGACACGTATGTCTTTTTTGCACGACGCTTCTGTTACATAACTCGTAGAAAAACTCTCCAGACAAGTTCTAAGCTTACATGTGTGTTTAGCACACATGCTTCGAACATGCGTGAGGCGTTTTCGTACGCATTTTGTCAACATGTCTCTTGTGAACACCCTGCCTTTTGAATAATGCACATTTGCACGTGCTGTATGACTACGTTTTTAGGTGGTCTCTAATCTAAAAGTTCTAGAACTCTACTAAATTTTCACAATAAATATATATATATATATATATATATATATATATATATATATATATATATATATATATATATAGAAAAATGTAACGAAGAGAACATTCTTGGGATAGCGCGTCGTGTGTGTGCGTGTGTGTGTGTGTTCTGCGTGCGTGCGTGCGTGCACGTGCGTGTGTGTGCGCTTGTGTGTTTGTGTGTGTGTGTATGTGTGTTGCCAATGTGTGAACGAGTACTTGATACTTGAGGTGAATACTTTTAAGTCGTACTTTACTACGGAGTCGAAATAGGTTCGGTGAAATAACAAATTGACGTTGTACGTTCAATGTGTTAGGGTCAAGCCGTTCCGACGCCCATCTTTCAGGAGCATAGAGATCTGTTATCCCCGTATATTTCCGCGCTAAGGAGGCAGCGCGGCCGTGGCCAGACGGCTATCGCGCTTGCCTCCCTCGCGAAGAGCTAGGGTTCGATTCCCGGGAGTTACGCGTCCTTTCGTTTATTTTTGTAGTTTAATGTTCTGGTGAATTCGAGAACTCTGTCGCCTGTTCGAGGTGCGAATGTTCTAGTCGCCGAACCTTCCAGGTTAATTGTTCCAGAGGCCAACGCGGGTACATGAGGGGCTCCGCGTGGCGATCTGCAGTCAGTTTCGCCTCAGCGTTCAACTCTGCTCTCACGCCGACTTCGACGCCCGCAATGTTCTGCTTTCTTCTGTGCCCTTTTTATTTTTGGGCACAAGTTCGCCCCATTAAACGTTTTGTTTTTTAGTTATTATCCCCTCATCAATTGTCATTCGTGACAATATTTGTGTAGATTAATATTTAACCGGAACCCTAAACATTACGTCAAAGTGGAACTCCTAGATATATACATATAAAGAGTCTGACCCATTTGAGTACATTAAACTTGGCCTATCACTCTTATTCTATAAAAAACTTTAAAAAAAACTCGGAGCTCAATACACCTGAGTATCGGCAGGCGGATGAAAGGGATGTCCTATAACAACCAACTTATGCATTTAGAGGAAAATTTTGAGATTAAACGGCAAACACCTTCAATATTTGCATTTTGTTATGACAAGCAGTTTCAGCGCATTTTGTTCTGTAAAATCAAAGCGGGATCCCTCCCCTACAGCCCGTTAGCTAAAGAAATTGTTTAAACTCTGCGTAACCTGCACAAAAATTCTTAATCGCGAACGGCTTTACAATACGCAAGACTAAGTTTTTTAGTGGGTTATGGAAGCGCAAAAAATAGCGTTTCCAAATGTTGTGACACCTGAATGATACATTTTCAATGCATTTGAGAGACACAATGCATATTGAGAATGTAAGGTTCTTTTTTTTTTCTTACGCCACAAAAACAGTTTACTGCAAACTTCTTAAGTTATTGTTCTTCTTACAAAATAAAGGAAATGAAAAAATTATTTTGTTTTTGATATTGACATAATTTAAAATTCTGGATACTCAGAAAACCTGCGGAGGAGTTTTCTCGCATAATGCCTCGTCCTTTTTGAAAGCATTAACAGCCTCAATTAGTTATTTTTTTTATTTTATCTTTCTCTTGTAGACTGTAACTATACCGCAGGCGCAAGGGCGTTTAGGGCAGTTTTACAATGCATGCTCCCACTTATTCACGTAATCAAGAATCTCTTGCTTTACGAAACAACACTAAACTTTGAATACATGCATGATGCATACTTTATTATTCCGTGCCCCACAACAAAGTCTTGATGAGGGGCACATACGTCCGGACAATGTAAGCAACGCATATATAGGAAAACAATATGATTATAAGGTTAAAAGCAAGTTTTCTAGTTCAGGTTTAAAAGACACATAGTATGTGATAGCATCCAAAGAAGTATTTGATGATTTGGGCATTAAAAAACAGTTGAATACGTAAGGTCGGACAAAGTTTCTTTTGAAAGCCAGGATAAAACAAATTGTCTTGTCTACTGGAACATAGAGGGACGTGAAAGTTAAGACAACACAGCAAGCTGCTGTCTATCTGAACATGAATTTTTCTGGGTAACTGTTTTAAGCATTTGTGTCTCGACTATGTACTTGTAGTCATAAAAACTATCATAAACGATTCAAATAATCCTCTTCTGCACATTTTCAATTTAAAATGCATCGGTTGCTGTGAGAAAATGCCACGCAACACTTGCGAACTCATGCCGACACACGAATTAGACTGCAAAATAAGCGAATAATACACAATGAATTAAAAGAAAATTGGTGAAAAAAAGCAAAGCCCAGTAATCTTACAGCCGATGTGACATTTTGGAAGACATAGTAGGAAAAAGAAAGATGACCATCAAAATATATGCCCAGGTCGCTAACCCACAGACGCACGCAAAATTGTAGTAGAACCCGGAACTTGGGTATTTAAAATCGACTCTCTCTTTCTGCACATTGATAGCAATTAAGTTTTATCGGTATTCATTAACAAATTAACAAACAATTTGCTGAGCACCAATGAAGCACGTGGGACATATCGTCTTGTCAAAGTGTAAGTCATTAAGTGACCGAACATTAAAAGATAGCTTCAAGTCACCGGCGAATAGCAGCAACCAAAACTTATTCATGCGCAAGTGGATATCAATAATTAAAATAAGAACAATAGTGGTCCAAGGTTACACCCATGCGTTACACCGAACCAAACAACAAAGGCATCAGAAAAACTATTCGAAATTCTCAGAGTGCTTTTACGGTCGGTAGGGTTATACTGAAACCATCTGGTGAGTGCAGGGGAAACACCATGACAAAATGGCTTATACAAAGCAGTTTGTGGTTTACTCTGTCAAACGCCTCTGACATGCCGAAATAAACTGTATCAATTTGATAGAGATTTAAGACAAATGGCACAGAATAGTGAAGGAATTAACAAAGGTTCGTTTCTATTAAACGACCCTTTAGGAAACGAGGCTGGAAATTACTTAGCTTGTGCCGGAAGTAGTGAGACATGCGGGCAAACGTAAGAATAGTGAAAACTTTAAAAAAATTCACTTAGTAAGGAAATAGGCCTACCGTTGTTCGTCACACAAGCATCATCACCTTTGTGCACACGAACCACAACGGACCTTTTGAACAGGGAAGGGAAGGAGCCAAATTGCAAAGAAAGGTTAAAAATAGGCACTAAAACAGGTACGAATAACTCGAAGTAGCCCTTGACGATGAAGCTGGGCATCTGATCAATGCCCACGGAAAGCTTCAGTTTTTTAATCGCCTTCAAGATTACGATGTGGGAACAGAGTTAGAGACCCGAAGATACAAGAGCACAACGTCGAGGAACTTTTCTAGAACTACATCACAGTTCTTTTTTATTCAATGACACGTGCACGAAGTTGTCGCAACTTCGCAGCTGTCTCAAGAGTGAAACTGGCTCTGTGAGCAGTTTATTGTATTATTAAATACGAAGTTTGAAAAAGAAGGCCGTTATATGTAAAAAATACTCAAAAATTGTGTATTTCATATTCATTTCATTACGAATCTTTAGAGTGTGAATATCTGCTCGGGTAAAGTGAAAATTGTTTTGATAAGGAATCATTGTTCATCAAAACTAGAGCGTTTCAACGATGTCTTGGCCGACAAAAGTGAAAGAACCTAAATTAAAAATAAAGTTGAATTTAGATTCGCAGAAAAATAACGTTCATAACGTTGTCGAATGGGAAGTGTTGAACAATGTCGAATATGACCATCTAAAGTGAATTCGGCGACGCTTGCCAAAGTCGGAAGCGTTGGTGTAGGGGCGAAGCTGAGAGCTGTTAACGGTCGGCCTGGCTAACCATTGGCGGTTCCCAGGAGGTTTGGTTCAGGCTCGGGTCTGTGATTATGAGCAATATTTCTCGAGTGAAGCGAGGGGTGATTGCACATAGGGCGTTCTGTATGAAAACATAGCTTGAAACACCCAGAGGAGGCTCCGTTGACCTTTAGCTCGGTCACCGGTTAGCTAGTGGCATTCCGAAAATGGCGTAGGCTGTTGCTGGCTTCAGACGCTGGGTTCGCGCTTACGTTCATGCGGTAGACGCTCGGTTGCCTTGGTGGTGGTGAAGATATCAGACGGACTTCATGTACTGAAGGATACGGTTGCGTGGCGAGGTCAGGTGGGTGTCTGGGCTTTTAAGACGAGCTTTTCAGTGGGAGGAACGTGAACGTAGTGTGCAATATAAAGACTAAATGCTAATGGTTGATTTTATCCAGCGTCTAATATTTTGACGAGCCTTATACGAAAGTATGTCTACTTTGGCTATCCGGCAGTCATTTTTTTTTTGTTTCGTGCACTGCACCCTGCTTAATGAACTATTTACAAGATGATAAAACAAATGTATAGGTCCAACCTTCCTAGATAAACACATTATGACAGTTTTAGAAAGAAGAAGTGTCAACATGTTTCCACCACACCAATCATCCACTTATTTAACATCGCTCATCAGCGTGTAACAGTCCCTCATGAGTGGGATCTGCCGAAGCTGTTGATATCATGTGCATGCTGTAATATGCTTGAAAGCTGAACACATTTTTCGAGATGAATTACAAAAATATTGAAAATTATCGGTCCAAGTACGGGCCTATGGCGGTCGTCGGTGCATCACTGTACAATATTTCGCCCGCCACACTTCCGGGATATTCGATGTGACACTTTCTACGCCGAGTAATCACTAGAGCGTGCATTACTAAAATTGCGCCCTCCGGTACTGCTGCCCGAAAATTCCCCCTCCCCCCCCCCCCCCCCCAAAGAAAAAAAAGTAGAGAAAGGGTGTTTTCAATTTTGAAAATTCATAGCTTTAATTCTACTTGTTTTTTTTTTTTGCCCCGTGTGTTATTTAGTTAGCAACCTGGAGAGAACTCTCCAGAACGAATCAATATCCTAAGTTCCCCCAATATGATTTATTTTGCACATCTAAGAGTATATTTTGAAAAGGCGGAAGCCAAAGAAAACGACATAAAAACACTGCAAAGGTATTAGTCACAAAGATGAGCATGCTGACCGTTATATGAGAAAGCACATATTCATATCAACGCGAAAGTACAAGGGTATCAGTATTACGCTGTCCTGAATGATCATCATGAAAAACATAAATATTAGTTCTAAAACTAGAAACAAAAATTGCTTTACTTCCTTTTAGCTTAAGTCCAGACGCGATCGACACTATGAGCTTAATGGGAACAATCCAGCAGTGTCAAAAGCGGAAGTCACTGGGGGTTTTCTGTTTATGATCGGTTCAGCAACGATTCAACACGTACAGAAACATGACGAACACCTTGACAGTGCAATTTTGACGCTGTCTCGTCTGTCCCATCGACTCGTAGCGTCAACTGCGTCTGGACGAGAAAAGAAAAAGACATTGCAATAAAAAAATATATTCATTTTACAAAGGAACAAGTATATTAAAGAATATTACAACACAAAAATATTGTTTTTAGCAAACTGGACGCCGTTAGATACAGTTTAGGTGCAGAATGTGGAGCTCGCAGCCCGCTAAGCCCCACACCGTGATTACAAGGTGCTTAAAACTCCCATAGGATGGAAAGATGATTGACGTGTGAAAGGTTAATTGTAAATCTGTATATCCATGTCGTAATAGTATTTAATCGCCTATTCTTTTATGTCTGAGCGGCAACTAATCGAGTTAGTCAATATTGTCTTCAAATGTATTCTGAGATTGCATCTCCCGCTTTAGTGAGAAACGTTGACAAATATGACTGCCGGTGTCTGCGGAGTGCTGAACCAGCATAGCTCGTTGACGTAGTATATTTTGTATGAGTTCCTGTGGTTTGGAGTTTAAAAAGATGTTTAGAGGGAGATCTCATCAACCGACATAGTTTGCAGCGAACAACTGTCGGAAGTACGCGTCTTTGGAGGCGCTGTGAGGTTGCTTCTTTTCGCAGCGAGACTGGCCTAAGCCTAGCATTATCAACTATTTTGATCGATCTTGCTTGATTTCTTTCTATGGGCGTGTTGACGTCGAAACGATCGTCTGCTAAAGACGCCGGCTCTTGGCGCTCTATGCTCGTTCGTTCGCGTCAGTTGGCATCGCGACCGCTTGCGCCATCTCTTCTCCCCCGTGCGAAGCGGCGCCGTATTGTTTGAAGACCGGTGACTTCACTGCAGTTCCTTAAGAGCTACGCCTTTTTCTTTCTTTACTTTTTCCTCAGGTAAAATTGCTTTTCGAAAATTTTACAAAAAAAAAAAAGATGGACCATTTGTGAGCAACGCTGCACAAAATCGTAGCGGATAGGTTAAGAAACCGAATTTTGCGGTCGGTTTAAGGAGCCTCACCTCTCCTTGGGTCACCCATCGTTCCCCGGTTAGGGCTAACACGCGCTGAGAGGGGAGAGCCGATTTGAATACAGGGGTCAATAAACACTTTACACGAGAATATTCTGCCGCCTGCTCATAATCGAAGGCCATTCTGCCGAGACACTCACGCTGTTGGAGCCTAAAACACTTCGTACAACCAATTTCGTCCACCGCGTCGACCGCCCCAAACCATCTGCCATGTTTTAAATCTAGGATGAAGAAACAACCGAAATCAAAGCGGCCAATGTTGAGCGCTCAAGATAGGCGCGGTTTTGTGCTAGGTTTGGCGATAAGCGATTTTGGTGCAAAAGAACGAAACCGACGCTCAGCTTAGGTTTTCTGCTAAGTTTCGATTTGCGCTAGCGGCGTTGGCGCGACAGGCTCTTAGTAGTTCAGTAGCTTCAAATTACAATTTATTTTGATAATTAGTAGTTTACTTCAATTACTTTTTAGGTGTAGCTTTTAATCAAATTACAAATTACTTTTGAAATTTAGTGGAAGTTTTGCGTATAAAAAAACGTTCCTGCACAAAAAGAGACATGTTGGAAGATCAGCTGATCTTTGCAAAGAGAGGAAAAAAAAGTGGCGTAGGCAAGGGGGGGGGGGGGGGGGAGGGGGATTGTAGTTTGAAGGGTCCGAAACTCCCTAAGCTTTTCACAGGTCCCCCACCGCAACAACCCTTCTACGAGGCGCAGGAGCGGACAGACACGTCGTAAACGAGGCCGAGTGACAGCGTGGATTAACACCGAAGACGAGATTTTTGTTTTCCGAAGCTCAAGGGACACGACGCATTTGAAACAGACGGCTTGTCCCTGTTCTCCCCAACGTAGGAACTCTTGCCCACTGCAGGAGGTCTACACACTGCATCCTCACTCAAAGGAGGTAACAAAATGCAGCACCCGCTTTGAAGCCCATCTGGTGCTTCTATATATTTTGGGCTGCCTTTCGAGACGCCATGTCCACGGGCCGTGGCCAATGACGTCACGAGCGTGAAAATTATATTTGCTGTTATTTTGACGTAGACACGTTTTATTTTGGATTCCGCCGACTGCATTTCGAAACGTCGGTCGGTCGGCGAGTGTGTGCGTGTTCGGGTGCTCGGCGGTGTCCTCGCTGGTGTGTGTTGTGGAAGTGCCGTCTGAGCTCGTCGCGTTCTGTTGCGTATCAATTGCCGAAGTCCAGGAACTACAAGGTAAGCGTTTTCCAATTTTGTTCGCCCGGTTGAAGATTGAAGATTCGTAGTGTCTAGAGTACCTTCCGACGGCACTTTTGCAGAGCGTTCAAGTGCCGTCCGACGGTACTCCACTCAAGCGTTGAGTGCCGTCCAAAAGTCTCGTATAAAGTGAAATGTCGAAACGAGATTTCGGAAGCTGTAGCGTAGCTTAGTGGTAAGATGTCTGCATCATGCGCAAGCGGTCGCTGCTTAGATCCACAGTGCGGGCTTACTTTGTTTTCTTTTTTTCCAAAATTTCGTTTTGAAAAGCATTTGGTGATATTTACGACATTTCTTTCTCACAATTAACACTAAAGAAAAAAAAACACGTTGTCGACAAACTTTTGCTCCACAAAATGGTATGGGACTTCCTTTCCGGAAGTGCATGCGGGACAGCGGTGCTTGGTTTGCCGGCTTAACCACCGTGGACGGGGCCAAGTGGGTTAATAGTTTTGTTATAAGCAGCCGCATACTGTCGCCAAGGTAACGCCCGACAGTGCTAAAAGCGCGAGCTACATGCTCACTCGCCACTTGCAAGGCCTTCACAGCTATTCTATACAAGGGTGATAATCCATCATATTACACACGAGTACAGCTCCAGAAAAACGCATACAAAACTACTGCGGCTGGGCTCTGTGGCCTCCGTTACACGTAATCTTAATTTGCAACAGGAGTGACAGACGGCACCGGGCGAAGTTTGAAGATAGAGAACGCTCAACTGGATGTTCCTGAGAACGCGACGAGTACAGGCGGCACGTCGACAACACGCACTAGCGTGAACACCGCCGAGCACGCGACCACACACACACGCCGAGCGACCGACATTTGGAAGTGCAGTCAGCGGCATACAAAATAAATCGTGTTGTTGACGTCAAAATAACAGTGCACATTATAGCAATGTTTTAGACGTCAAAATAAAAGGCCATTGATTGACGTCCGTGACGTCATTGACCACGCCCCCTGGACATCACATCGGTGCCGAAAATGCGCAGCCTACACGTCTGCCCACGAGGCATCGAGAGTGAAAGCAACACACGGAGAGTCTCAGCTTGGCCTACTGACTAATGCCCAGCGTGAAACAGTGTTATCTGGACAACCGCTCTTGTATGCTGTTTTACTTAAAAAGAGGTCCTTGTATAGTCCGCACTCCTAAATAGTCCACATTACTTAGAACGTTCACATTTGATTGTGCATAGCCCTTGGACGTTAGTCCCCAAAAATATAATAATATCTTTTATCGAATTTTTTTTTTTTAATTCTACCCAAAACCGATATTTCGATTATTCATGACGCCAACGGTTGGGCAGACTTACTCTAAAATGTGTTTGGAGATACAAATACCAGTATATATTGCAAACACAGGTAAAACTCTTATACTGAAATACATCCGTACAGAAGTATTGATATACGTATCAAAAATACATTTAAAAAATAGAAACGTTTTTTGAAACACATTTTTCCGGGGCAGCAGTTCTCACATATCAATTTTTTAAAAAGCTTTTTGTGTTGTCAACTTTTGTATGACCGGCAAAAATTACTATTTGTAAACCATATGAAACAACGATTTGCTACATACTTTATTTTTTTTAAATATAAGAGCAATACAAAACAAAAGAAGACATGCGACTTTGCTGCTACACTCGATCACATTTGAAGAGAAGGAGCTTCTTAAATACCTCGTCCGTCAGCCGTTGCGAAATTTGGCAAATAGCAATGATAGGTAAACAATATTAAGAGTTCTACAAGTGTCAAGAACACGGGTTATTATTCAAACGAACGAAGACTGTTTTCATAATCGAAAAGTATTAAACCATGCCAATATTTTTTTTTTTTTTTTTGAATATAAAGACCTTGCTTGGAGTTGGTATAGCTAGGCTTCGTTGACAGGATATGTACTTCAAAGGCGAAAAAACAGTCCTCCAGAGAAGAAGAAAACTCATGCAAATCGTGAAATAAAAATTGAAGTTGAACTTGGACGTCCTCGCGTCCGAAATACTTTTTAGCGTAGAATTGCCACACTTCCTTCAGCATAAAACTGTGGCAACTAAGCGAGCTTTCATTAGGTTGGTGATACTTTTCATCCAGCTTGCACTGCAGTTCTCCTTTGAATATATTGCACGCCTTCGAATCAATACCACACGGACCTCTAATTTCATTTTATATCTGTCCAAATATCTCCAAAATGTAAGCATCCTCTATCCCCATGTCGGTGCCTTTTCTGCAGTCGCTTCAAGACGTCACGTTGAAATGAAAGTATGTTCTATCTCATTACCTGGAGGAACAATCTTTACGCTCGTATAGTAAATGGGGCTAGGAGTGCAATGTACAGTGATGATCACACTTGTCTATAACGCGCGAGCGTGCGGCTTTTTCCGGGGAGCGCTAGAATGGTGGCATTCGCGGAAGCTAAGCTAGTCACGTGGCGCAACATGGAACGGCCCGCTTGAGGGGTGTCCCGCCCACTCTATCAGCTGGCGGCGAACGCGGAAGGCTGCTCGCACGCTTTTTACAAACATCCGTGCTCAATAAACAAACTAAAGCATGAAGGCGTAGCAACGTTGTCGTCATCAAAAAACAAAAATATATCATAAAGCACTTTACTTTTACCGCTTATCAAGCTGATAGAGTCAAAAGGACACCCCTCAAGCGGGCCGCTCCATGCTGCGCCACGTGACTAGCTTAGTTTCCGCGAATGCCACCAGCACAGCGCTCCCCGGAGAAAGCCGCACGCTCGGGCGTTATAGACAAGTGTGATTAGCACTGTGCAGTTATAAACTCGTACCCACAGTGCCTTCACAGATTCTATTCTACAAATATAGTTGCCCAACTGAGGCAGTCCGGAAGACATATGTTATATATCGAAAATAGGGAAGGGAGTCACCAATGTCGGGGCCATAATATTTGAAACGAACCTTGGTCTGTTTGAAAACAAAGTCTCAAGGTCCTACTTACTGTAAACTGTTACTCCTGTGAAGCACAGAAGAAGCGAAACAGTGCCTTGAGCTTTCGCTTGGGGTGACTGATTTCTCAAACATTGTAACGAAATACATTGGCCCGGGATTGTATCGCGATACAAGGAATACACTATAAATGCATTTCGATATTGAAATCCAGGTGCTGTTTGAAACTTGTCTCGCAATACAAAAATATTAATACTAAAAGTATTGCTGAGATGCTATCGCGACCCATTTGTATCACGATACTGCATGCCCAACCCTGCCGGCCAACCTATGTTGCTAACTTTCTTGAGAGCATATTTTCCAGTTAAAAATAAAATTCCACAGCCGCGACAGTTCACTAATCGTAAGAAGGACTATCTTGCTTTTTTGTTTCTTTATTCAAACGTTTTCTAACATGTGCTGGTGTCGAGGAAAGGACAAAAAACGGGCATGGCTGGTGGCCCCCTATTTTTCTACACTTAAATATACGACATGCGTTCGCGTCGGTATTTCGATATGACAATACTGGAAAAAAGCATACAAATATACACCGAGATACACAAAAGAGGGAAACATTATGACAACCAAACTTAAACTAGATCTCATTGCAAAAACATGGTGTACTCCAGAAGCCAAGGGTCAGGGTGATGGGTCAATCCAGATGGGTAAACAAGCGGTGCTTTACCCCGTCGCCACGGTCGAACAAAGAAGCTACTTGAACCGTGTAGTGTTCCTATTACAGACAACAATGGAAGACGGATGTGGAAAATCTATCAGAAGGCGAGCGGGGCTTAGTGTACTTCCGTCCTGCACAAAAGCGACACACTCAGGAAGGTTTCAATATATAGCAGCTCAAGTAGTGCCATTCGTGACGACAAAATTTGTTTTTGCTTTTTGTCTGGCAATTTAAGGTCCCGAAAGCTCATAAAAAAAGTAAAGTTATCAACCGACTAGAAATTATTTAATTATTGTGAGTGTATTGGCCCTAAATTGCCAAACAAATGACAGAATTAGGCGTTCTCTGCCTTGTTACTAAGTTGTTATCCGTTTTTTTTTTTCTGGGAGAGGGGGGGGGGAGCGGAAAGGGGGAGGTTTTATTTCTTGGGGAAATTACCAGAACTAGGCCATCTGATTGTGCTTTAACCTGGCCACACTGGACCCAAATTTCCAAGAAGCGCCAAAATTAGGCTTCCGTGGTGGTTGTTCGGTTGACGCGTGGAATCTTTGGCTCATGCTTGGCACTTTGGGAATTGTGTGGCGAACTGCAGAAAAGCCACATAAAATCCCTTCCAAAAAGTACTTTGTCAATAACTAACACCTTGGAGGGAAACCTTATTAGGCCTAAGTTAGGCGAACTGCTAAACTTGAATTAAGTTAGGCGTTGTTCTGGCGCGCTGTCTGGATGTGGTACCATAGCCATAGCCTGGATCTGGTACCATATTTGTAGTGTCGCGTAGTACCACAGCGAAGGATCGCTGATAGCTTGCTGGAGCTCAGGGCAAACAGTGCTCATAAAAAACAAAACAAAAATCAGTAGTCCATCATGAGACAGCTTGGCAAAGAGGGTAGAGCAATGTGTCTGGTACGCAACGCATGGCGCCCTATAGGCGATGGGCAGGAGGCGTCCGCTGTTAAACTACAAACCACTCTCCGTGGTTCGAGTCGGACTTTCTGTTAAATCTAAACTCTCTAATGCAGAGCAGTAATTTTCAACGATATGTTTTGAAACAAACCCACGTAATACAAATTGTTTGTAAAAAACAAAACTAAAAACTTTGTGCTTAAATTTGAGTGATTTGATAACCCGCTTTTTTTTGGTTTTCGCTGAAAGAAAAAAACAACAGAAAAATAAAAAGGTAGAAATTGTACAATGCATATAGTTTAAAAAAGTAAAACAAAAAAAAATATGAAATATACCTAGTACAAATGGGGGTAGACGAATAGTGTTTCAACGGTGTTTTTAAGGATGCGGTCTGTATCATCATATCTTGTCTACACTTGGTTCTCCTCAATCTCTCGCTGAAAGAAAGTTGAGTTTCAGGATTATGGTTTGTGCAGAAAGTGAACCCCGCTCCGTCAAGTCAAGCCAGGCAGCTTTGCGTTTCATCGAATTTATGACAAGAGCATGGGCGTACCAACCGGGGGGGCAAGGGGGGCACTTGCCCCCCCAGTTCTCAGAGTGGGGGGGGGGGCAAGGCATGCGTTTTGCCCCCCCTGAAACGGCCGCCACTGGGCAGAGCAGACACAGGCCGGCGGCGCCCAAGGAATACCAAGGGCACTGCCCCCCGACCCGCGCGGGCATATTTTTAACGCGCAGGCGATACAAACCCTAGCAGCGGTGCTCACGCACGCCGGATTGGCTGGTTTGTGGAGCCTTGCCCCACGAACAAGGCTACCCGGTAACCTAACGGAATCCATCCGTGAGACATGGGCCGGACGGGCCGTCCAGACCAGGACGTAGGCCCTTACACAAAATAAAGTTTTGCTTGCTTGCTTGGAGATAGGCGCTGCCGCCGTCAACATAGGCAGCGGATGCAATGCGAGTTTCCGAAGAGGTAGCGTAACTTAGTGGTGAGATGTCTGCCTCATACGTGTCAGACCCGGGTTCTATTTATGGTGTGGGCCGGCTTACTTCTTTTTATTTTTTTTCTCGAACATTTTGTTTTGTCGAGGCATTTGGCGATATTTACATTTCTTTCTTACCATTAACACTAAAAAAACGAATTTTGTTGACGAAACATCGCTAAACTAAATCGTATCGACTCTATTTACGGAAGTGCATGGGGGGCAGCGGGGCTTGGGTTGCCGACCGGACGCCGCAAAGCGGCGTGTACGGGGGGTGGGGGGGCTAGGTGGGTTAATAGATTTGTAATTAGCAGCCGCACACCATCACCGCGAAGCGGCGTGAACGCAGGCGCGGGGGTGGGTTAACGCGCTTCGAGTGACACACGAGCAGCCCATCCGGCGTGAGCGTCGTTGTTAGGGGTTCTATCGCCTGCACCGTAAAAGGAGCAGTGTGTGCACCTCCTGTAGTGGGCAAGAATTCCTACATTGGAGAGAAGCGGGGACGAGCCCTTTCTTCAAATGCGTCAAGTCTCCTTGAGCTTCGGAATACAAAGAAACGCCACTATTCGGAGCTAATCCCACAGTTACTCGACCTCTCTTGCGTCGTGTCTGTTCGCTCCCCGCGCCTCGTAGCAGTGTTGTTGCAGTGGGGGGGCTCGTTAAAATTTTGGGGTTTTTTGGACTATCTAAATCACTTTCTTCCTTCCCATCCCCCCCTTTTCTACTCCGCATGCTTCCCCCTCTGCAAATATCAGCTGACCTTCCGACATCTTTTCTGTGTTGATAGGCAAAACAACCACTAAAATTAGAAAGTAATTTGTAATTTGAGTGGAAGTCACTCGGAAAAGTAGTTAAAGTAAACTACGAATTACTAGAATATAAATGTAATTAAAAGTTACTAAACTACCCAGAAAAGTAGTTAAACTACAGTAACTTGAGTAAAGTAGTTGAACTACGTACAAGTCTGGCCCGGCAGGCGTTCTGCGTAAGGGTTTTCACCTATCTGCCTAGCCCCGCACACCATCACATGGGCCAATTGGCCCATGTGATGGTGTGTGGGGAAGAAAGGTGTAGTTTTACTGCACAGGAGAAATCAGCAGGGTCCAAGATGGTGACAATGGAGGATGGGGGACTGTTCCAGTGGCTGATGGCTTGAAAAAGGAATGACCAATTGAAAGCGTTAGTAGAGTCAGAAATGTGCTTGATGGTGCAGACGTTGTTGAGGCGAGAAGATGTTCGGTCGGGGGGTAATAACAAAGTGGTTTTGAGGTCGGGAATGTGGTAGTAGATTTTGTGAATAAAGCACAGCTGAGAGACTTTTCTGCGAAGCTGCAAAGAGGGCATGGTTAGTTCAGTTTTTAGCGCTGAGACACTGAAAAAAAAAGTCATAAGTGGATGACATGAAGCGAGCAGCTCTGTTCTGAACTGCCTCTACAGGGTATTGATGAGGTACAGTCGATGGGTATTCCAGATGGTTGAAGCATATTCTATTTTTGGTCTGACGTACGTCTCCAAGGTTAGCTTACGAACAAAGGGTGGAGCCCTTTTTAAGTTACGTCTGCTTAGTCCAAGAGTTCCAGATGAATCGGCAGTAATGACTTCAATGTGGTTATTTTAGGGAAGGTCAGATGTTAGTCTTACACCAAGGTATTTATACACAGTAGCGGTCTCAATCAGATCGGAGTACAAGAAGTAATTAAATGACAGTGTTTGTTTTTTTTCTTGGTGAAGTGGATTAGTTTGCGTTTATACTTGTTTAATGACATAATCCACTCTTTGCACCAATTGTTAATTTTCTCTAGATCTTCCTGAAGCTGGTTATTATTTTGCACACAAGTTACTTTGTTATGGATGACGCAGTCGTCGGCGAAAAAGCGGTTTTTTGAAAAAATCCCAATGGGGATGTCATTAATAAATATTAAAAAGAGTAAGGGCCCAAGTACGAACCCCAGGGGAACACCAGGAGATACATTTATTAAGGAAGATTCATGATCATCATGGACGTGACCTGTACACGGGAAAAAAGAAAGTCACGAATCTATGCAAACGGTTATTTGGTCGAGGCAAAAAGATGATAGCTTAGAAAGAAGGCGTTGATAAAAAACACGGCCAAACGCTTTGGAAAAAAAAAAAAAAAAAACTGCGTCAGTTTTTTTTATTTCAAGGTTCAGGGTTAGTGTGCAAGTCAGGGATGAAGTCGCAGAGTTGTGTTTCGCAGGAAAGTACAGTCTCCGGCGATATGAAAGACCCACTGGGAGCGCGTGGCCGAGGCGGTGGCTGGTGGTGGCGTTGCGAGCGCTCCGGGCAGTTCCATTCTGCTTCGAGGGGAGGACGCTCATTCGGCACTCGGCACAAACTGATAAGCGCGTTTCGCTTTATCTGAGCCCGAGTGAGCGTCCTCCCCTCGAAGCAGAATGGAATTGCCCGGAGGGCTCGCAGCGCCCCCGCCAGCCACCGCCTCGGCCACGCGCTCCCAGTGGGTCTTTCATATTGCCGGAGAGTGTACCTTTTTGAAAACCGTGCTGCTGTTTAAAGAAAAGAAATGGGATGATAGGTGCCTCATGATATTGGAGTAGAGGATATGCTCAAGTAGTTTGCAAGAAATTGAAGTCAATGAATTAGGGCGATAATTAGATGCGGAAGAGCGGCTGCCCTGTTTAAAGACTGGGAATTACCCTTCCCACCTTTTGGTCAGATGGAAGGCACCTTTGAGATAAGGACTGAATAAAGATAAGTTTTAAATACTCACTCGAAATAACACTGGTGTTTCTTTTAAATTTTAGAGTTGATGTTATCGGTTCCAGCGGACGAAGTAAGTTTTAGTTTATCAATCAATGTTTTAATACCGGCGGAGTTAACGTTAATAGGATGCATGCGCTCGTAAAGCTCTTCAGGGAGAGTGGGGACGGAGTCCAAGCACTCGTTAGTAAACACTGATGAAAAATATTCGTTAAACACAGAACTATCATGGTCGACGTTGCACATCCGACCATTCCTAACTCTCCCCATCTTCCTAAACGTCCGTGTGTGTCCGAACACCAGAAACCGGAATTTTAAAGGTCGAAAACGGCACGTTGCGAATATGGAACGCGAACTTTCATGCAAAGCTGACGTCAAGTGACTCAAATCGAAAAACATGCATATTTACAATATTGTTATCTCTTCTGGTGAAGGCTCAGCAACCGTTGCATCCGTTTTCGCGCACGAAACGGCGACTGCCAGAGAAAGTAAGAACGCAGTGATTGCCTTTATTTTAACAATGTAAACACACTTGCAGGCGTGCGCTGATGAAGCCTCAAAATCAAAGCTCTCGTAGTGTGATTCGTGACTGTGCCGGCTACTACCCAACCTCGTTGTCACGCCACTTTCTGGAAGCATACACCAAAATTACAAGTAAACACACAAAAGCGACATCGATACGATTATCTTCTAGAATATCACCTTATTTAGTCATAACTCTTTCAATAGGCACTACAAGTTGTATTTATTTTAAGAAGAAGAAGCAAAATTTTTTTCGTGAGAAAAAACAAAATATCAATGTTAAGTCTGGTAACGTTGTAATTTTGCCGAATCATTGCCAAATCTTTAGAAAAGTTGGACAAAAGTTGCGCCGAATTTTCGATTTGGGGGGGGGGGGGAGAGGGTCTGGTTTGCCCCCCCACTCAAAAACAAGTTGGTACGCCACTGGACAAGAGACAAAACAAAAATATCGGCCCTTTCCGTATTCTACCTCCATTGAAATAGAGGAAAAACGCTTTTTGATGTTGTTTCCTTTGTGAGCTGACAGGCGCGACAAGTGAAATCCGTTTTACGAGAAAAAAAAGGAGGGCACAGCAGAGTCTGCAGGTAGACGTTTCATCTCCGGTAAGAAAATGCAGAGCCGCGATAACTGCTAGGCATCATTCCACTGAAAGAGTCGCAAAATATCTTCAGAGTCTAACCAAACAGATTTGAAGAATCTAAATTCGGTGTTTCCGTTTTCATTTTTGTTTTTCTTAAATCGCGGAATTTCTTGTGTGGGAAAATATTCAAGAAAACGTGGCAAATTTCGAATGTTCAAAGGGAGCCATAAAAGAGCTCGCTCATAAAAAAATGTGGTAAACAGGAAAAAATACGGAAGAATGGGTTTCGGAAGAAGGCCTAAGGAAGAAACGTTGCGCTATCTTTCACAGGAGCACGGGGTAAGAGCACTTGGTGTTGTGACAGGCTGCGTAGCCGAGAAAGGCTTTCCCTGAGCCCGTTTATATTTTTTTAAGCGTGTTTACGCTCCGAATCTTTAGTCGGCCTTCGATTTGCTTACAACCTTTCCGGGCAGACTCTCATGACTGGTTCAGTATTGTCACGGGTGGTGACCAAAACAAAAAAAGCAAATAAACAGGAAGAAATCAACGTTTAATGTGGCGAACTTGTGCCAAAAATAAAAGAGTGCAAAAGATAATAATAGAGCGTCGCGGGCGTCGAAGTCGGCGTGGCGGCAGAGTCGAACCCTGGGGCGAGACTGACTCCGCTCGCCTCGCGGAATCCCTTGTGTACCCTCGTGGCTTTCTGGATCGTTCGGCGTAGAAGGTTCGGCGCGTGGAACATTCTAACCTCGAATCAGCAAGACAGTTCTCGAATTCACCAGAACATCACATTACAGCGTCAACAAAAATGCGCCTCCGCGGCCAGGAATCGAACGCTGGATTTCAGTGTGGGAAGCAAGCGCGATAACCGTTAGGCCACGCGCGCGCTGCCTACTTGGCCAGCTGCGCGCGCGGCATTACTCCCCCCTTTAAAAAGTGCATCGTCCCGATGCAACCCACGAACAAAACAAATAAAAATAACGGTAAACTAAAGAGTCATTTGGAACACTTAAGGTTCACAGTCCTATTGAGCGTAGTACGGCTTCAGTCGGACGACGTGGACGACTTCCGGTCGTGGAGGGCGGCGTGACGAAGTCCGTGTTCTGTCGGGCATCACGTCGTAGTTAAAATCCCCGAGTCGACGAAGCACTTTGTAGGGTCCGAAGTAACGTTTCAGTAGTTTCTCGCTGAGACCGCGGCGCCGAATCGGTGTCCACACCCACACCCTGTCTCCGGGCTGGAAGTGGACGTCCCGACGACGAAGTTTGTAGCGGCCAGAGTCGACGCGTTGTTGAGCCTTAATACGGAGTCTGGCGAGCTGACGTACTTCTTCTGCCCTTTGGGCAACCACCTGGGCGTCGTCGCTTGAGTTGACAGCCGGTTCGTGGGGTAACATAGCGTCCAGCATTGTCGTTACCTTGCGGCCATGCACCAGTTGAAAGGGTGTCACTCCGGTGGTCTCTTGTACGGCCGTGTTGTAGGCAAATGTGACGTACGGCAACGCCTCGTCCCATGTCTTGTGCTCCACGTCGACGTACATAGAGATCATGTCGGCGATAGTTTTGTTGAGTCTCTCCGTCAGCCCGTTGGTCTGCGGGTGGTACGTCGTGGTCCGACGATGGCTGGTGTGGCTGAGACGAAGGACTTCTTGCGTCAGCTGGGCCATGAATGATGATCCACGGTCTGAGATCAGGACTTCGGGAGCGCCGTGCCGGAGGACGATGGACTCGATGAAAAACATGGCGACTTCAACAGCCGTTCCTGACGGAAGGGCTTTTGTCTCGGCGTACCGCGTGAGATAATCGGTTGCGACGATTATCCATCGGTTTCCTTGCGTCGACGGTGGGAAAGGTCCGAGTAAATTCATACCGATTTGCTGGAATTGGGCAGATGGCGGCGCAATAGGCTGAAGAAGTCCTGCCGGTCTCGTCGGTGGCTTCTTCCGTCGTTGACACTCGTGGCAACATCGGGTGTAGTGGTGTACTGTCTTCGCAAGCTTGGGCCAGTAGTACTTTTCGCGTATCCTCGCAAGAGTCCTGCTGTAGCCAAGGTGTCCCGCCGTCGGGTCGTCGTGGCAGGCTTGAAAAATTTCTTCTCGAAGACTGGAAGGGAACACCAACAGCCACGCCGTGCTGTTGTCGCTGAAGTTCTCCTTGTACAGCACGCCTTGTCGGATGGAGAAGGTTGGCAGTGTCCGTACAAAACCGCGAGGAACGGCGCTTCCTTGTCCTTCTAGGTGCTCGATGAGTGCTCGCAGCTCAGGGTCGTCTCGCTGGAGTGCTGCCATGTCGCTGACATCCAGAGCGCCGAGAAAACATTCATCGTCGTCCTCTTTGGTGCAGGCAGGACCGGCCTCGACTGGGGCCCTTGACAGGCAGTCGGCGTCATAATGCTTCCGGCCGGACTTGTACACCACGGTCATATCGAACTCCTGCAGTCGTAGGCTCCACCGAGCGAGGCGTCCGGAGGGGTCCTTCAGATTCGCCAGCCAGCAGAGCGAGTGGTGGTCTGTGACAACGCGAAAAGAACTTCCATACAAATATGGGCGAAACTTAGTTATTGCCCATACGACAGCGAGGCACTCCTTTTCAGTTGTTGAATAGTTCCTCTCCGCGTTAGACAGCGTCCGACTTGCGTATGCGATAACTCGCTCTGCTCCGTCCTCCACTTGGACTAGTACCGCACCCAGTCCGGTGTTACTGGCGTCGGTGTGGATCTCGGTTTCAGCAAACTGGTCGAAATGGCCAAGAATCGGGGGCGTCTGGAGTCTTCGTTTGAGCTCGTCGAATGACATCTGTTGTTATTCTGTCCACTCGAACTTTACGGCGTCCTTCTTGAGGTGTGTCAGCGGTGCGGATAGCTTGGCGAAGTCTCGAACAAAGCGCCTGTAGTAGGCACAGAGTCTGAGAAATCTTCTCACGGCCTTCTTGTCAGACGGCGGCATAAATGCAGCTACGGCGCGGGTCTTTTCGGGGTCAGGTAGAACACCCTTGTTGTTCACGGCGTGGCAAAGGAAATTTAGTTCACCATAGGCGAATCGACACTTTGTCGGCTTGAGTGACAGGCCGGCGGCCTTGATGGCTTGAAGCACGGCTCGAAGTCGTTTCATGTGCTCGTCGAAATCTCTGTATCAGCGAACTGGTCGAAATGGCCAAGAATCGGGGGCGTCTGGAGTCTTCGTTTCAGCTCATCGAATGACCGCTGGTGTTCGTCTGTCCATTTGAACTTTACGGCGTCCTTCGTGAGGTGCGTCAGCGGTGCGGACAACTTGGCGAAGTCCCGAACAAATCGTCTGTAGTAGGCACAAAGACCAAGGAATCTTCTCTCGGCCTTCTTGCCAGACGGCGGCGTAAATGCAGCTACGGCGCGGGTCTTCTCAGGGTCCGGGAGAACACCTTTGTTGCTCACGACGTGGCCAAGGAACTTATGTTCACCATAGGCGAATCGACACTTTGTTGGCTTGAGTGACAGGCCGGCGGTCTTGATGGCTTGAAGCACGGCTCGAAGTCGTCTGAGGTGTTCGTCGAAATCTCGTGAGAATACCACGACATCGTCCAGGTAGACGAGGCAGCTCTGCCATTTCAGACCTGCCAGCACGGTGTCCATGACGCGCTGGAAGGTCGCTGGTGCTGTACAAAGTCCGAACGGCATCACTTTGAATTCGTACAGTCCTTCGGGAGTGACGAAGGCAGTTTCCTCCCGGTCACGTTCGTCGACTTCAATCTGCCAGTTACCACTCTTCAGGTCCATCGACGAAAAATATCGGGAGTGGCGCAGTCGGTCTAACGTATCGTCGATGCCGGGGAGCGGATAGACGTCCTTCTTCGTCACCGCGTTCAGTCGACGACAGTCCACGCAGAACCGCAGGGTTCGTCCTTCTTCTTTACAAGGACTACTGGGGACGCCCATGGGCTTCTTGAGGGTTCAATGATGTCGTCGGTGAGCATCTTCTGGACTTGATCTTGAATCACTTTCCTTTCCTTTAAGGAGACTCGATACGGCGACTGGTGGACAGGAAGTGCGTCGTCGTCGGTAACAATGCGATGTTTCGCCATTGGTGTTTGACGAATCTTTGATGTCGTGGCGAAACAGTCACTGTATTCGGCAAGGAGATCAACCAGTTGCCGGCGCTTCGTAGCTGGGAGCTCGGGGTCGATGTCGAGCGGCGGCGGCGTCGTGCTGTTCTGCTGTGGCGACGAGGTTTCCTCGGAGATTGCGGTGACCATGGCTGGCGCCTAAAGCTCCTCGACGTGGTCCACGGTGGTGCCCTTCGTTAGGTGCTGCGGCTCCTTTCGAAAGTTCGTCACAAGAACAGTTCCACGTCTTTCTTGGAGATCCGTTACGCCTCTTGCGACACCAATTCCTTTTTCGAGGAGCAGTTGGACGTTGCTTTCCAGAAGAGCTTCACCGTGCATGGCTGCGTCGGTTATAACGGTGACGAAAACACTCGACCGCAGCAGTAGGTTCACATGATCGGCGATAACTCGGATCGCGGTTGACGTCGTGTTGGTCTCCACCGGCGGTAAAAGAGGTTTTCGCAGCGTCAACTGGTTTGCCCCGAGGTCGATGACGCGCCATTCTCGCAGAGAAAGTCCATTCCGAGGATAACGTCCCTCGAACAGTCTTGCAGAACGACGAACTTCACAGGGCACGTTTCACCGTGGATCTTGACGCGAGCAGTGCATCTCCCGACTGGCGTGATTAGATGTCCTCCGACGGTTCGTATTTGGGGTCCATCCCACGGCGTCATGACTTTTCGCAGGCGGCGAGAGAGCCTCTCACTCAAGACTGAGTGGTCTGCTCCGGTGTCCACAAGTACCGATGCGTCGTGGCCGTCGATTATAACGTTTAGGTTGTTGGACACCGATGCAGGGACGTCGTTGTGATCCGTAGCGTCGAGAGAGTGGGAGCGCTCCGTCGTTCTTGGAGGCTCTTTACTACGGTCGTCTTCGGCAACGCCACCTCCAGGCGTTGCCGCACTTAGTTTTCCCGGCGACGCAGGGAAGACACGCTTTCTTGGCGGGGTCGTGACACAGGGGACGCTGAACGTCGTGGCGATGGGGAGCGGGCTTCACGGCGGAGAGACGACACTGGAAAGGGCGAGCGTCGGAGGTACTCCTCGATGTCGCGAGGGCGTTCGCCGTACCTCGAGCGTGGGTCGTTCGGGTGGAAACCGCGCAGCCCAAGTGGGGCAGCTGCGGTAGATGTGGTCGGCTTCCCCGCAGTGGTAGCAGAGCGGGCGTCGATCAGCCGTCCTCCACACGTCGGTCTTTCGCGGCGCAGCTTGTTCTCAATGGATATGCGCCCGATCTTCTGGGCGTCGGGAATACTCCGGCGCTGGAGGCTCACGTCGGGGTGGCGCCGTATACTGATGAGCTGGGGGCGATTGGCGTCGGGTAACTGCGGCGTAACCCAACGTGGGTGGTTCGGGAGTGGCGCCGACGAGAACTTCTGGCTGCAGCGCCTGATGAATTTCGTCCCGGACAATCTCGGCGACTGAGGGCGTAGCCGGGCTTGTGGCAGCAGGTAGCAGCTTCCTGATTTCCTCCCGCACGACGTCCCGGATGATGTCGCGGATGTCCGGGATGCTGCAGCTGGACGTCGAGAGGGCAGCGAAGCCGTGAAGTCTCTGGTAGTGCGAGGCTCGTGCGTGAAGGGCACGTTCGATGTTGGTGGCCTCAGTGATGAAACCTTGGACAGTGGTAGGCGGGCTCCGCACGAGGCCCCCGAAGATGTTTTCTTTCACGCCCCGCATTAGGATCTTCAACTTCTTTTCTTCTGGGGCGTCAGGATCCGCGCGGCTGCTCAGTCGAAGAACATCTTCGACAAAGCTAACAACGCTCTGATTAGGGCCCTGAACCCTCGCTTGAAGGAGGTCTTCGGCGCGTTCTCTTCTGTGTTGGTTGGTAAATGTTCTTCCCAACTCAGCCTTGCATTGCTCCCAGGTGGTGATTGATGCTTCATGGTTCTCGAACCAGTTCCGCGCGGTTGCTTCCAAGGCAAAGTAAACATTCTGGAGGCACTGTTCCGGTGTCCACCCATGATGGCGAGCCACTCGTTCGTACTGTTGTACCCAGTCGTTGATGTCTTCGTGGCTTTCGCCGTGGAAGGGAGCCGGTGTCCGAGGAGCGACGGGTAGGTAGACGACGGCAGGAGCGGTGGGGGTCTGCGACTGGTTGGCCATCGGCGTCTTCTTCTGCTTGGGCTTGTCCAGCAGCAACCCGTACTCCGGATCCTCTCCCTTGGTGCGGCGGCTGGTCCGAGTTTCAGGTTCCGCGCTGAGTGGTCTTCTCACCGAGCCGGGACTAGGACTTGCACTGCGGGCCCTGGGAGGTGAACGCTGCACGGGCATGCGGTAGCCAGCACCTCCACCAAAATGTCACGGGTGGTGACCAAAACAAAACAGGAAATAAACAGGAAGAAATAAACGTCTAATGTGGCGAACTTGTGTCAAAAATGAACGAGTACAAAAGATAATAATAGAGCGTCGCGGGCGTCGAAGTCGGCGTGGCGGCAGAGTCGAACGCTGGGGCGAGACTGACTCCGCTCGCCTTGCGGAATCCCTATGTACTATCGGGGAAAAATGAAATGCGAACAGAGGAGCGCGTGGCTCGCGGTACAGGCTGCGCCGCCTGGAAGTGAACCTAGGGGCGAGGGTGCGTGGCCTACTTCGATGTGTTCACGCCCCTCGAGTGGCGCTCCCCCAGCTTCGGCAGTGCGCCTCTCAGTGCGCTGAAAGCTGTCACCGCTATCTTTGCCTGCTCGGCGAGTGCGGCGAGCTTCTTTGCACCGCACGCGCTGAGCCAGCAAAGATAGCGGTGACGCTTGCAGCGTACTGAGAGGCGAACTGCCGAAGCTAGGAGAGCGCAGAGGGAGGGGCGTGAACACGTCAGAGTAGGCCGCGCACCCTCGCTCCTGGGCTCACTTCCAGGCGGCGCAGCCTGTACGCGAGCCACGCGCTCCTCTGTTCGCATTTCATTTTTCCCCGATAGTACCCTCGTGGCTTTCTGGATCGTTCGGTGTAGAAGGTTCGGCGCGTGGAACGTTCTAACCTCGAATCAGCAAGACGGTTCTCGAATTCACCAGAACATCACATTACAGTGTCAACAAAAATGCGCCTCCGCGGCCAGGAATCGAACCCCGGCTTTCAGCCTGGAAAGCAAGCGCGATAACCGTTAGGCCACGCGCGCGCTGCCTACTTGGCCAGCTGCGCGCGCTGCAGTGTATGCGGGAATTTTAGATTCCACTTTATATTTTTACTGAGAATGCAGACACTCCCTTTTTTGCCTCTAGCATGCATTTTGAGGCATAAGGCTGGTCTGGTGAGTCTTCTGTTCTGTATATCTAGCTTTCTATAGACATGAAGCAATAAACACTAGAAATAATAGGGCACAGTGGAACTTGTCACACTATATGCATATGATTTCAGAACATGCCTGCTTTGTAGTGCGATGTAGTTTCACCTAACCATGTCGCCCACCTTTGCGCCGTACTGCTCGTTGAAACAGCGTCTACGGGAAGTTCCGTAACTGAGCTAATCTATAATCGGTGACATGTTAAGAATTCAGGGGAAGCTCCCCCACCCCTTTCCGCTTCAGCAGAATCAACTCTGGATAGGGGGCGACTCCTCTCCAGCGTCTGTTCTGCTAAAGTGAAAAGGGGTGAAAGAAGTTCCCCCTGAACATTTAACCTGTCATTAACTATACTAACGTTGACTCTGATCAATATCCACTGGAGAAGCTGGCTTTACCAAGTCTCACAGGACCCTTTAGCAGCCATATTCTATGATCACCGGCATAGCTTAATAATTGATAAGTTATGTTGTTGAGTGCCCCCAAGAATTTTTAAGATCATGAAGCCACCAAAGAAGAAGCTAATGCGTAAATCGTTTGGAAACTACCGTGCAGCCTGCTATGCGCCTTATTCGCACTGGGCTGGAAATACAACATTCGGGTAGCGTGCTGCTATAGATTCTTGGCGAGTGTGTGTGTGTGTGGGGGGGGGGGAGGGGGGGGGGGAGGGGGGGGCGTTATTTTTGAGCATGTATTCTTAGATTCACTATAAATAAAAAGTGAAAGCCGTTTACCACTCCCTGTAACGCCGCATTGGAGCGCAGCTCTTGAGGAGGAGGGAAGGGTACTCAGGGGAAGGTAGACCCCTCCTCCTCCTTCTCCTCCTCCTCCCCTCATTCTTTAATATGCTCCGGGGGGGTCACCTGACCACTGGGGGAAGGGGGGTGTCACGTGACTTCGGGGGGAGGGGGCCACATGACTTCGAGGGGGGAGGGAGGGTCACGTGACCTCGGGGAGGGGGCCACGTGACCTCGGGGTCACGTGATCTTGGGTGACCTTGGGGTCACCTTGGGGGTCACCTGACCTTGAGGTGACCTTGGGAGGGGTCACGTGACCTGGGGGCCACGTGACCTTAAAGGGTTACGTGACCTCGGGGGGTAACGTCACCTTGGGGGGTCACATGACCTGCGGTTCACGTGACCTTGGGGTGACCTTGGTTACGCCGACGGCGACGGCGACGCCGACGCCGCTCAAGCCGGAAACGGGCGCCTAAGAGCTGCGCTCTAAAACATAACTAAAGCGCTGGTCAAAAACCTTAATGCTGAATTTCCTCTAGGTAAGGCCAGTGCACAATTAAAGCAATCACCGGATAAATGTTTCACTAAGGGATTACAGGAACTTATGTGAAGGCAAAAGAGACGTTGTAGAAAATGATACCAAGAATGCATGAAGGTGCACTAAAATGTAAACTTTTTCGAATAATAATAATAATTGTACTTCTAGATAAAATATATATACATAAAGCTTTGCTTATACGGATCCCCACACCAACAAAGTTTGTAACTTCAAACACAATATCGTGCATACTTGTGCAACAGTAGCTTTGAAAGTCTGTAATGCTTTCTTGGATACTTATGCACATAGTCATTTGGCCTGTTGTGTAACTCGGTGAGCGTTTTTGTATAGTTCACGAGCAGAATTTTCAAGAATTTATCGCAGATGATCTATTCTGACCGCGTGTTATGACTTTGATGGACAGCCTTGCGGCAGCTGGTAAAAAGGCACGCCAGAAGTCTTTCTCAGTGTTGGCGTGTAATTCGGGAAACAACAGTACACCACTGGGCCACGAGCAAAAAAAAAACCCTTTGAGCAGCAGCGCTAATAGGGTGGAACAAGTAAAATGATAGGACGCAAACGCTCCAACACAGAAAAATATGCATGCTTTCCTGTGACGTAAAATGCCGTATAAAAATGAAGCGCGGAACTCCAATCCGTCCGTGACAACATACCAATACCTTTTTGTTCCAACGCTAGCGTACAGGTCGGTAAATATATTTTAAGTCAACTTAACGAAGAAAGGTTTAAGTGTGATAAGTGCCAAAAACCAAAGTCTCACAAAACTAACATGTAGAAATTGAAACAATAAAATCACCTAAAAAAACATTTTGACGAAAAAAAAGTAAATAAGAGAAAAATACTATGTGCAATCCCATATAGACCAACACGCGGCCTTGACGTCACGCAACTGCGGTGGCGCTGTCGATGGCACAGATCATGCGCAGACGTCTCACTTCAAGCAAATTCGGCTTGTGCGCATGCACAGTGCCCACACCTGGTGTGGGCAAACGCGGGCTTGTTTGTAAACAGCGTGTCGGTCTATAGGAGCAGTTACACCAAGAATGTGAAATACTTCGAGCAGTTCTGTAATTCCCACAAACGAAAACGAAACGTCGTCCAAACAAAAGCACAGTATAGTGTTCGATAAATGTGCGCCCTATTTTTTATCCAGAGAAAAAAATAGGCGCGGGAGCAAGAAAGGAACGGCAGATACAAAAAGAGCGAAGGACTTGCTTTCGCAATAAAGGACTCAAACGGAGACAAATCGGCAAACAAAGACAGACTCGGAAGCTTCAAAGAACTAAAAGTTCAGGACTAAACCCTTATATAGGTCGACCTGTACCGAACGCGTTCGGACAGAAAAAAACATGGTTGATGTTTTTAATGGGAAAAACAAATACAAGCGGCAGCAAAGTGCACCGGAAAAAAAGAGAGAACACGATAGAACTCAACAAAGCCTCAGGGCAAGGAGTGTGCAAGAGCGGAAAAAGTGGAAGGTGAGAAATAGGGAAAGGTAGCCCCGTGAGTTGCAGGACCGGGCAACTCTAGCTTAGGACACGGCGAGTAAAAACAAATGAACCCGGGGCCAGAAAGACAATCACCGAAAAGAAAGCAGAAGGAGAAAAGAAGGGAAAGAGAGGGATCCGGCAATTACAAACATATTCTGCGGAAACACACCATCCGTGCCGAACTTTTGTTCGTTCCAATCACCTTTATCTCTCGCCGTTTTCTTCTCTTTTGTTGTCATGGTCATCTTTGGATTCTTTTCTATAAACGATGAATTTTTCCTCTGCTGCTGCCATCGAGCTTTCTAAGGTTGGCTTTATGTTTACCGGCCGAGTTATCTTTAACCCAGTTGAAAACTTCTGTAAAAGGAGCTTTTTTTTCACTTTCTTGCAGCTCACAGCAGTCACGTCTTTGCTACTATGTTTAAAGGTACCAGCAATAAAAGTCCTCGTTTTCCTAGAAAGTGGGTGACAGCGAAGTAACCGACGTAAGAGCAAAAACTGTCGAATCAAAAGCCGCGCTTCGTCACAATTATTTACCAGGTAAGAGGAGTATAGAAAATTTAAGAATATCGTCAAGATCTCCGCGTCAACACTGCGCACGAAGCACGCAAGCTGCTGAAGCGTGGCAATGCGCTACTTTTAGTTGAGCGGAACACACACATATATATGAAAGCAGCTATAGCGCCATCAAGAGGAGCCTATGCAAACTGCTCCTAAGCAATCTAAGGCCGTTCTGAGGTCAAGCATATCCGATACTTTTAGTCCCATCGTTACTCAAATATTGGGAATCACTTTCCCGGTGCCTGCCGTCAACGAGGTCCGTTTTTTTTTTTTTTTATCACTTTACGGCCAGCAGTTTTAGGAGGGGTTCGCCTTTTTCAATCTGAGAAAGTCTTGCACTGTACGCACGCAAATGCTTACCAGCGAGCGTACGTACGCAAAGCTCGTTGCATTGCCTGCGTATGGCGCATGCACAGTGTGGAGAAGGAAATGCTAACGCAAACGCGCAGTGGTTGCGTTTGCTCTTAAACGAAATGCTAAAACTCACTATTGTTTCAATGGCTGGTTCGTGCGCTTACGCTTTGCTGCGAACGAGTGTGCGCTGTGCAGCCTTGAGTTCTCTTGTGATCTATTACCATGAGAGAAGAAACTGGCACTATGGTGCCCTTCATGACGTGGGCCTGGTACTGCACTTCACTATAATGAAGGTTTTGCACTATTTGCGAGGTCAAATGTACATACTATCTCCAAAAAATTATCGTTTATACCACCGTAAAAAAAAATACTTTCAAGTTCATAACGAAAAAGGAATCCGCAAAAAAAAAACAAGGAAGGATACAGATCTCAATAACTTTTTCCGCCTTTGCTATTAAACGGTTTTCATGACTCGAGTATTTACGTGAAGCTTGCTACATCTTCCTATCCCCGTATTTAATGCAAGATTAAAACGAGTATACATATATCTGTTTTGATGCATCGAAATATACTACATTATTTGGTTAGAAATGACAGCGTGCCATCATATTTTGCTCGAACTGCATGTCTGAACTCAGTGAAAAATGTGTGGCGTTTTTGTGTTCCACTGCACGCCCGAAAACAGTCAATCTTTGATAATGGCTCAAAACTGAAAACAGTATACATCGAAGAGATAATTCTGGGACATCAAAACTTTTGCGTAGACAGCACCATCTGAAGGCATACGAGTTTCGTTTTCCTAAACATTTTTTCGCCTGAAAGAGAATCCTGCAAGAAGACAGTGCTTAGAATGCTTTTTTTTTAATTCGAAAGCATTAACTGTCCCATGAAGCGAAGCTCGCGTTGTCTGTAACTGTCTGTAGCAGAGAAACGGCAGTTAATTTCCCACTGGTCACAGGCACGGCAACGCAGATGCTTCGTAGCGCAAGCCGTGGAGCCGGCGGGGTTCACTGCGCCTGCGCAGTGGGGGAGCGTGATGTCACCGACGGAGCGTCGTATGCGATAGGAATGCCCTTTCGCATTCCTGCACGTAAACAATCTTAAATGTCTTTTGTATCTTTCTTTTTAATTTTAATCCGAAGCTGGGATTTTGATGAATCATGTGCAAACTCTGCTGACAATTGCATCAACCATAGTATAGAAAAAAAAATGCGCAAAGAGTAGCAGAAACAATTTGTAGTTTTTGTGCCAGCAAGAAATGCCGACCCACATCTTAAACAGTGTAAAGCGTAACAATCGAAGAATGCCGGGATCAAATAACCTTACAAATGCGGCTCTAAACGTAAATTTTCGGTACTTGAATTCTAATAGTGAGATCGTTGTAGCATCAGCTGGTAGTGAAGGCAAGAATAGTTAAGCATTGGACACGCTATTTAGTTCGTCTACTCTGCTGCCGGGGTCCTCTGCCGGCAACTTACACATTTATGTTTATTGAGGGCAATGTTCGGCGGTAACGCGGTACAAATAACAGCGTTACCGGTAACATGTTACTTTTATTGGTAACGTAGTAACGCGCTCGTTACTTTTTTTTAAAAACAGTGACGGGTATCATACACTGCTTAGTTCATGTGACGAGTAAATATGTTACGTTACTCGTTACATTTCTTCTCAATACTCAGAAAAAAGTACAGAAATTTTTTTTCGTGTTTCTATACTTGGTTTTACGCTAAGTCCAGACGAAGCCGACGCTACGAGCTCATGCGGTTAATCAGAGAGCGTCAAAGGGGCACCATGTTCGTCATGTTTCTGTACGTGTTACATCATCGCTGAGCCAATCATAAACAAAAAAGGCGCAGTGACCTGCGCTTTTGACGTTGCGTGATTGGCCCCATTAACTCGTAACGTCGGCTGCGTCTGAACTTAAGCTGTAGTGAAGTATAGGCGCCAAGTCATGAATCATTGAACTCATATCACATACCTTCAAAAGTTGGCCTGTTTCTTCACCACGCAGTACCCTTAGAAGGACCCCAACGCCCACGCCCTTTGTGCCAGTGTCGAGAAACGCGTTCGCAAAAAACAAAAACACACAAAAAAACATTGTTACCGTCGAGTTATAAAAAAATTAACGCAAAAGTGACGTGCGTTACTTTTAAAATTAACGCCGACGCGTTGCTTTTATTTTGAGGTAACGTAGGTCGGTAAAGCGTCCCTTTATTTCGCTAGTAACGAGTAGCGTATTCCGTTACTGTTTTGGGGAGCGAACGCTTACAACACTGATTGAGGGTGACGGTTAATTTTATGGCAGACGCAGTCTGTGCATGATATGTTGAGTAGACCTAGGTTAAGCTTGAAAGGTGTGATCTGCTCCGAAGGAAACAGAAGCCAATAAGGCGGATTTAATTACTTCCCGACTAATTTACTGCGGATGCATGATGTCAAATTTCCAAGATTATTTCAATTTCACCTAATGCTGAAATCGCATCTCCTTACACAAATCAAAATCTCTATGTTCCCCCTAACATATGACCGCACAAAAAAAAAAGAAGAGTGTATTCTTAAAGACCTCAGGACAGTCTAGCAGCTGTACAGCACCGTTCAAATCACTCATCCAGTCGGCGTCACTCCAAACCATTTTAAGGCAGACTACGTTGAAGCATTTTTATCTGACAGAAGCAAATTCCAAGTCTTCTTTCCGGAATGTAACTCTCAGAAGGCGACGTTTACTAAAATAAATAAATCAAATATACAAAAGGAACGTCTCCAAATCCCACCGAAAAGAATGCGTTAAACAGAACACAAAACGTTTCCGAGTCGAAGGAATCGTCCGAGAAAAAAAAAAAAAAAAAAAAACAGAAATCTTTTTTTTGACGGTCGCAGACAACGTTTTTGTTCCGCCAATTTTAACTTTATTCCGACCGTCCCGGGCAACGCGCTGCAGCAATGAAGGGTCTTTTTTTGCTGCTTGAAAATACCTCGCATTCCTGAAAGCCAACAAAGGAAAGCATAGCGGACGATCAAAAGAGGTCTCACGGTCTCTTGTACAAACGACGACACAACACCGCTCCGATTTGCTAAGGGTTTCCTCTTCTTCGTCAGGACCACTACGTCTACGGTACTTGTGCGCGACAGCTTAAATGTAAAGCACCACCGACGGAAGCAATATTTCCCTCAATAGGAAAAGACAAGCCCCTCAAGCGATTGTGACAATCACGTCAAGCCTAGATTGCAATAAATGAACTCGACCAACAGCACCCCGGCTATTTTTTTTTTCTCGTGTGGCTTCCGGGTTTTTTGGGTTGGATTAGTTATTATCCCTTTTATCGCAGTTAGATCGTTCCCTTTAGGTTATTTTACAGCGACAGTGCAAAACGCCTAGTTTAGATCTCAAGCAAGTCGAACAGGGCGTAATCGCTTGTTTTGTTGTTTTAATAACGAGTAAGCATTTTTGTGCATTGTTTTGCTCATGCTGGAAATGCAGCCAAACCAGCTTTGCTGACATGCCCTGCCATGGGGTACATGCGGACGCATGGACAGACGGACAGGTAGCCTTCAGGGAGAAGGAAATTTGGTTAATTTATAAAGCATGCAATGCTTTAGAATGTAGAACACAATTCACATGCAGTGTTCGTTTAGTGACGCCGCAACAAAAAGAGGCCACTAGTCACAACCGCGCAATAAAATAATCAATTACTCGTAGTTTATGTCGCAAGGCCCATTCACTTTTTCTCGCCATCCTCAGAAAGTCATCTCACCAACCTGATGTATTAATTGAACCACAGTGAGTAGTGGAGGATGGTGTGGCGCGTGAGTGCAGTCGTTCCTCCCACACCAGAAAAACGACGTTGACATTTTGTGATTGGTGAAGAAAGTAGACGTACCTAGTATTCTTCAGGTGGTCATGCCTGCGTCCGCTCGCTGATTTTCGCCGATGATAATAATGGTGTTTGAAATTGAACTAAATAAAACAATAATGTTTTAACGAATAGCTCTCTCGTCAAATAATTTGATTGTAGGGTTGTTAAACTATATAATTATTCCACCAATCTCTCCGCTAAGTCTAGCGGGAAATATTTTCGCTAAATTTAGCGGGGAAATTTTTCCGATAAATCTAGCGGGAAAATATACCCATCATGCACCGCGTGGTTACGCCGAAGCCGACGGCGACACAGACGCCGACGCCGCTCAAGCCGGAAGCGGGCGCCTAAGAGCTGCGCTCTAATAAGTTGTATGGCTTTTTCTATACGCAGTAATCGTGCATCGCGAACGCTATCGCAATCTCAGCAAACAAATTCCTCGAGAGTCTGCAAACTTAAATAAATTTGATGAACCCACACGAGAGACCGATGAACCAATTATTTAATTAGTTAATTAAAGGTCACCGACTAATTGGTTAAAATTATTCTTCGGCTCAAGCACTATAATTTTTATAACATTTCCGAGCGCGATTGCGGGAACATGAAGTTAGTCGAGTGCCATAAACACGATGCTTAAGAGGAAACACAAATGCTTAGAAGGGAAATAACTTTGCACAAAAGAAGAGTCAACCTTTTTTTAAGGGAAAGGGAGGGGAGGCGTACAGCGAATGATACAATGTAGGGCCCAAGACATCGCCTGCAGCCGGAGGCAATATTGGTGCATTTGGAGACGAATGCTTCAGGTACGACTTTGGACCATTTCAGATCAAAACTTCGCATTATATAACAGGTACACACCAAACGAAGAAATCGAAGAATAAAAAATAATTAAAAACTTGAAGGTAGATATACTATAGAAAATATATAATCCAAGGAGATAGTGATCGTAGAACATTATGCTCTAGATAGACGGAACCTGAGAAAGCAGCTAAACAAACGACGTTAGCAAAATAGCAAAAGGAAACAACAGGCTGAACGATACACCATCAAGAAGGAAATAAGTTTAAAAATAAAACAGGACTAAGCGCTGCAGTGGAGATTTTTGACGCCTATTCGCCAACCGAAAAACTCATCCCACTTTTCAATTCCTCCTTGCGACGTTTATGATAGGCGGCACAAGCATAGACTCTATAGATATACGAAGGAAAGCGAATAAGGAGCACTCCCGATCGAATCTCCTCGGTCCGCTCCCATCTACCTCTCTCCTTCTCGCCGCTTCTTTCTTCTTTTCACAAAAAATCCAAGGCAGCGCACAACGAAAAAAAAAAAAAAAAGCAAGAACGAATCTACACATTTCTCGCGAAATGAGTTTCGCCAAAATCGAGAGCTCGCGTTGGGAACCTGAGCATTACGCTGATTTGCGTCAATTTTATTTGAGCGTTTTTTTTTTTAGCCTTTAAGAGCATTGCAATGATGTTTCTTAAAACACCCGTGCGCAATACCCGCAGAAACGTAACACATAAATATATCACGCGTTTTGTTTCGAAGCTCTGTTTTTTTCTACTTCGAGCCATGGTGCGGATACCAGTACTCTGGAAGTAAGATGTCGTATTGCCAATGTTCCTCCACTTTGGTATTAAAACTCCGGGTTTCTGTGACAGGGGCAACACATGCAGCAATGCCATGTGTGCATTTCGTTTTGTTTTCTTTATTTATTTTTCTTTTGCGCTTAGTTTCAGAAATAGGGAACTCCGGGAGCTGCTACTGTTGAAAATTAAGGTTTAAACGATCCTTCCTAGCGCGCGGGCATGAGAGCGAAAAAGGGAGAAAAGAAGGAAGTTGAAGTAAATCGTTCACCAGAGCTGGGTCGTCGTGTTCCTTTCCCCTACGATTGCTCTCAAGGCGCAAACTTTGGTGCCGAAACCCGGGAGTTGAACAAAGTTGGACGCCGCATTGGTGAATATGGATCGACTAAAGAAGAAACGAGCGGTTCGACGCAGCCGGAACACCAAGCTGATTAATGAGATACGAGCTGCGCTAGAGTCGTACCCCATGGACTCCAAGAGACTTGAAAGTTTGCGTCACAGACTGCTCGCTAGCAACGAAGAGCTTCGGAAGGTCAATGAGGAGATAGAGCCCTTCATCGACGACAACGACTTAGAGGAGGACTACAACACCGTGGCTGACTTCGAGGACGAGGTCGCAAGGATTGTCAGTGAGGTGCGAGCACAAACGACACCGCAACCGCCACGCTCCGGAGGCGAAAAAGGCAGCAGCTCCCAGTTGACTGGAGTGAAGATCCCGGAACTACAACTGTTGCAGTTCCAAGGTGAGCTTACAAAATGGCAACCATTTTGGGAGCAATTCGACGTCGCGGTACATTGCCGCACAAGTCTTTCTGAGCCGGAGAAGTTCCAGTACTTGCGCTCGCTTCTCGTGGGACCAGCAGCCAGTATGATTTCTGGACTACAATCCACTGCTGCATCTTACCAAGATGCGGTAGAGATGCTGACCGAACGTTTCGGTGATAAACAACGAATCGAACGCGAATCTTCTAGGAAGACTGTGTAAGCTACCAGCTGTGAAGTCTGAGCGCGACTTACAGGGACTACGGAACGTCTACGATCACGTGCAAACAAACATCCGTGGCTTGCGTTCCCTGCGTATTTCGAGTGATACACACGCAACTATGCTGGTTGATATACTTCTGACCAGCTTGCCATCACACATCGTAGTGGGGTACTATCGCATCAATACCTATATGCCACAACTGGCTCCTCCTACTCTCCCCGAACAGACTGCCGCCACTTCCAGTAGTGCGACACGTTGTGAGGCTATGGTTGATACATCGAGGAATACGGGAGAAGAGCTGGCTAATCTGCTACAATTTCTACGGGTGGAAATCGAGAGCCGCGAGCGATCCTCACGTGACAAGCGTCCATCGGCGAATCTTTCACCCTGGGCTTCCAGACCTCGACAGACTATCTCGATTCCTTCAACAATGGTGTTGCAAAACTCAAGTCATCTAGATGACGCTTGTTTCTTCTGTGGAAAGGAGAATCATGCTGCCAGAACATGTTCTTCCGGGAGCTCCTTAGATGAGAAATAAGGCGGCTTGCACAGGATAGCCGATGTTTCCGATGCACGAAACGAGGCCATCGCTCTAAGGATTGTCGCACCAAGGCTTGATGTACCACGTGCGGCGGGAGACATGCCGTCTCTATGCGCATCCCAGTGTGGCGGCCAAACTCACCTCATCATGCAGCTCCGGCCGAGAGCGGAGAGGCCACCGACGTCTTAACGGCAGGTTCCACATCTTCACCTGGTGGCAACGGCGTTCTCCTGCAGACTTTCAGGGGCTGGATTGTGACTGACAAGAAATCTGCACACATCCGTGGCATTTTAGATGGGGGAAGCCAGAAAACATTCATCCGAGCAGAAGTGGCCACAAAGCTTCAACTGGACACTATAGGGTACCTCGACTTGAAATTTAACACCTTCGCAAGCACAGAAACAAACATTTCCAGCCAACGATTAAAGGTCGTGCGTCTCCATCTGCGAAGCCAGTACGCTACGGCGAGCCATATATTGGAGGCCGTAGTTGACCCGTTCATATGTAAGGAGCTTGCAGAAACACCGGTCAACCACTCGTTCATACGAACAATCTCGGGCGAGCTCGCGGACGAGTTTATGTTCCCCTCAGTGAAATCAAAAGCCGTTATAAGTCTTCTGGTAGGGGCTGACCAGATGTGGTGACTCCTTACGGGAGAGATCCGACGCGCTGAAATTGCCACCGAGCTGGTGGCCATTTCAACTGTGCTAGGATGGACCTTCCAAGGGCCGACCACCGCAGCGCAGGTGTTATTATGTTCTATGAATGCGGTTGTGTGTGCTGTCAGCGTCAGGGCTAGTCACGAAGATGATTCCATCGCTTTGCAAAAGTTTAGGGAATTAGACAGCCTTGGCATCGTGGACGAGCCAACGACCACAATGCAGGACCATAAGAACGTAATCGAACACTTCAACGAAAACATCACGATGAAAGGAGGGCGCTATCAAGTCGCTCTCCCCTGGAAGGACACCTCAGCATACTTGGAAAACAACTATGATGTAGCCCACAAAAGACTACATAGCCTGATCAGACGACTGAAGCGGGATGGCACCGTTACAGAGTACGACGAGGCAATTAGACGCTATATGGTTGATGGGCATGCAGAAAGAGTCAAAGAGGACAGCCAGAACAGTGGACCCGTCTACTACATGCCTCATCAAGCAGTGGTTCGAGCGGACTCAGCGACAACGAAGCTTCGAGTCGTCTTCGACGCCTCAGCTCACGGACCAAATTAAACACTGGATCCCTGAACGACCACCTGGAGACGGGCCCGAAGATGAACACGGAACTCCTGCCAGTGCTGCTCCGGTTCCGGAAGCAAAAAGTGGCGGTCACTGCCGACATACAGAAGGCCTTCCTGCAGATAGCCATCGCTAAAGTAGACAGGGATGCCCTTCGCTTTCTATGGTTTTCCAGCGCGTCTCAACCGCACGAGCCACTGACTGTCATAGAGGAATGGCGAATGACAAGAGTACTTTTTGGGACTACTGTGAGCCCATTTCTACTTGCAGGGACACTCCGCCATCACCTGGAATCTGCGAGAGACCAGAGGAAACCAATCGCAGATACTCTATTTCGCTCGTTCTACGTTGATGACATGCTGACAGGACATACTCAACTCGAACCGAAATACAAAGCGCTCCGTGCTACAAGCTTCTGCTCGAATTTTCGATCCCCTTGGATTCCATGCCCCCTATGTAATCCGGGTGAAGATGCTGTTTCAGCGAATGTGGCAGCGAGGAGTGGGATGGGACGATGAGCTGCCAGATGACTTGCGTAAAGAATGGATGGCGTGGTGCACCGAATTGAGAGATCTAAGGTTAGTCACGACACCGAGATGTCTCTTGTGGATGGATGGGGAACTGAATTCTTTGCAACTACAAGTATTCACCGACGCCAGTCCTAGCGCATACGGGGCCTGTGCATACTTGCGCGTCGTCAACAACACAGGAGATGTTATCTTGACTTTAATTATCGCTAAAGTCAGAGTTGCTCTTCTCAAGACGCTGTCCCTGCCGCGTCTCGAATTGATGGGAGCACTATTGGGAGCACGACTTAATGTATCATTGCGAACAAACGTATTTGACACTGGCATCGAAGTATGGCACTGGAAGGACGCCATGATAACGCTGGGTTCGATCAGGGGATCTTCGACAGGTTGGAAACCATTCCTATGCAACCGGGTAACGGAAATCCAAGCCAAGAGTGATCCCTCCAGCTGGTACCACTGTCCTGGTAGCATGAATCCAGCTGACCTGATGACTAGAGGAAAAACCGTGAGGCAGCTCAGTGTTTACGATGAATGGTGGTTCGGTCCCGATTGGCTTAGGCGTGACCTGGTAGACTGGCCTCCTGCGGCGTCTCCAGCCAATGATCTGCCCAGCGATATCGAAGCGGAAAGACGACATAAAGTGAATGTGTTGCTCCACGATGCAAGTGTACCTTACCCGCTTCTGACTTTGGAGAACTTTGGAAGCTACACGAGGATGCTGCGGGTCACGGCTTGGGTCCTGTGCTTCGTCCAAAATTGTCGACTACCGAGAGGGTCAACGGAGCTCTCCTTGTCGGCAGCGGAAATTCGAAACGCAGAGCTCTTGTGGATAAGAAATGCTCAGCATGAATGCTTTGACGCTGAGATTCGTTCCCTCTCCCAAAGTGAAGAAATCTCGGCAAGATCAAAGATAAAGGATCTACAACCTTTCAGTGACGAGGCTGGCGTTATGCGGATCCGCGGCCGACTACATCACGCATTACTTCCGGAGGGTGCTAGTCATCCCATTATTCTACCGAAAGATCATGACCTGAGTAAGCTAGTAGCCGCTTCAGCCCATCAGCGCACCTTGCGTGGAGGCGTTCAGGTGACGATGACGGAGTTACGTCAGAGGGTTTAGCTGCTCAGCGCCCGGAGAACGGTAAAGGCGGTGATCGGCCAGTGTCGAGTATGCCGACGCTTTTCTGCACAGCCAGCCAGCCAGTGCACCAGTCGCACCGCTACCGCGGGACAGAGTCCGCGAGGGTCACCCCTTCCAAGTCGTAGGAGTCGATTTTGCAGGACCTTGGTTCGTCAAGACCGACGGTGACGACGTAAAGGCGTACATTGCCCTTTTCACTTGCGCAACCACTCGAGCTGTACACCTAAGCTCGTCTCTTCCGTAACCACGACACCCTGGCTTCTGGCCCTTCGACGCTTTCAGGCTAGTAGAGTAATACCGAGCACGATTTACAGTGATAATGCTCTTACGTTCAAGAGGGCTGCGAAAGACCTGAGGGCTATATGGGAAATAATGCGCAACCCAGTGTTGCAGGATTTCTGCACTTCGCAGCTAATCACGTGGAAGTTCATCGTGGAGAGAGCGGCATGGTGGGGCGGTTGGTAGGAACGAATGGTGCGTTCGGTAAAGGTCTGCCTCCGAAAGGTACTTGGACGACAGAGCCTATCGTTCGAGGAGCTGACGGCTATCTTGATTGACGTTGAGGCTACAGTAAACTCGCGGCCCTTGACATACCTCCACGCAGATCCTGGCGAGCCAGGAGCCTTGACGCCAGCACATTTGCTCATCGGGAGAAGACTGACCACACTTCCCGAGGTCGAACCGCCCTAGGCGTCGTCTAAGGAAACCCTTTCCCACCACTGGAAGTATCGGCAGCGCCTCATGGGCCAATTCTGGAAAAGTTGGAAGCAAGAATATTTCCGAGAGCTTCGCTCAGCACATCTCGCCCGACTTGCTGGCAGCTGCACACCGAAAGTTGTGGACGTGGTTTTGCTGCACGATGACAACACCCCACGTCACCTGTGGAGAACCGTCCGCGTCACCGATGTCTTTCACGGTAGAGACGGCCACGTGCGATCTTGCGCGATCATGTTACCCTCGACTACCTGCACACGAAGGCCCGTGCAGATGCTCTACCCATTTGAGAACTGGTGATCAAATGAGCGGCTTGCTCATTTGGGGGGCAGGGTGTTGAAAATTAAGGTTTAAACGATCCTTCCTGGCGCGCGGGCATGAGAGCGAAAAAGGGAGAAAAGGAGGAAGTTGAACTAAATCGTTCACCAGAGCTGGGTCGTCCTGTTCCTTTCCCCTACGAGCGCTCTCAAGGCGCGACAGCTACCTTCCAAAATTAAAGAAAGAGAGAGAGATCGGAACATGCTCAAAACATCGGAAGACGCAATCTTTCTGAATCGAAGTTGAGTGAAGATGCTCGTAGATCTCAGGAACTTTTTATTGGGCAATGTAAGATTCCGTTCAGACGCGATCGGCGGGATCGCGAGGTATACCGCTGAAGAGAAGGGAATCTTGTATCGGGTAGCATTTAAGTTGCCTGCTCTCTAATTTTTTTAAAGTTTTGTGCACATTGAAATAAACTTTGTACAATGAAAATAAAGTGCGAATCTCTACTATTGCCAGACACTGTAGGGCAATTTCACGTAACCCATTTCCGCTTCCAGTAAGCCGCGTTCTGCCATCTTTATGAACCGCATTCACCACTTTGCAAGCAAACGAGTAGTTATCGGCTACGTTTTTGGTGTAGGTGAAACACGCGAGTATAGCGTTTCTCGAACTCTATCGACGACAGAACCCAGTAAGTGCAACTAGGGACGCATGTTTGGACCCTGTAAACACAGGCTTACTCCGTTAATTCTAACTTGAAACGTTATTTGTCTAGGTGAACGGCGTTTCTGAAACCCAAAAGTGAAGCCTAGATAAAAGCATGGACGCTAGGCTCGGTGCTGATTGGTTTACGGGTTGGAGAGAAGAAGTGAGGTACTCGGCGCTGATTGGTTAACGGGAAGGTCATGTGACCCGTGGGGAAGCGAGGAGGAAATGTAGTCGAGGAGGCGGGGTGGGTGAGGAGGATTCGGTTAGAGGTTTCTGGAAGATCAGCAGGTTTATCATTCCAAGTGTACGGATGCAACGCCCTAAATTATCTGTTGAAGAGCTCCGTGAGTGTAAGCGTCTGGCTGAACAGGCTGGACACGCTGCTGAACGATTATATAAACGTCTGTGATGGTATAACGTTTCACGTCTGCCGGGCAACGTCGACTGCTAAACTTTTCTGTCGCCAGCTCGTCTGCCGTCCGAATACAGACCGGTATGTATAAAATTCCAGTCTAGCCGAAGCTCTTTTATGCTCCAGGCTGCCCTGGCTGGAGTAGTTCATTACAATGAGGAAGAAGTCGAGCGATCTCAAAAACACTGCTTCCACTTATAGAAAAAACATAAGGGTAAGGTTCATCCACGTGGCGTCTGGCAAGGTTTTGAGGCGGAAGTATGTCACGTGAAACCACCATAGAGGAATGCAGTTAAGGCTATAGACGCTTTACACACGCGCCAAATTACAGCTGCCATTGCTGACCTTCTCTTGTCTTACCGAGATGCCGAGCAACTGCAACGGTAGTTGACGATCTTCTACGAAGGCCGATGCTTTCGAAAAGGACGCAGTTGAATCTAATGTGGCAATAACCTGGCCTGCTATGGCAATGATGAAGTGAAATAAACAAAATAAGAGGGAACAAAAATTGAAGGTCAGTTATGGCGGCGTCCATGCACAGCTGCTGCAAAGCGTCTATACTCGAGGGTTCGCTTTTCCGTGGAGCACGGGGATGGCCAATCAGCGCGATCGACAGCATAATACCAGTGGTTTACAGGACAGAGATAACGGTTGCGCACGAAGATACCATCTGTGAAGATTGCACTTGTATGGAGAATCGTGTTTTTGATCTGTCTTTCGCTACGTTATTTATGCACAACGCGATCATTGGCTGTATATGTGCTTTGCGGGAAAGTAGACGGAAGGGCCTTGTTCATAAATAGGCGGTTATTACTCGAGTAAATGCAGTAATTGATGTGTGCCCTACTAAACTCCTAGATCAGTGTGTCTTGCTCTTTCTCCTCCCTTGTCATTTTCTGTAAATTAGCGCTTAGTCTTCTCAATGCTCGGATACAAAATGCCCTTGACTGTTCAATACTGTGTTTGTTTACGCTACTGTAAGATTTATTGAAATTTTTTTATTATATTTTTTATTTTTTTTATGTAATGTATTTGTCTTTCCGACTATCTAGACAACATATTTTGTGCAACCAATGCGATATTCATGTCCCATTTCTTGTTCGTAATCATCGAGGTAGGGGGGCGTAGAGCGATAAACTGGCAGCCGAAAGTGACTCCCATCCGGCCTCCGCCATGTCGCACATTTTGACCATTAGACATGTGACCTTATCGTTTTACGTCTAGATTTTAACAAAGCACCGCACACAGATAGTTTAGATTTCATCTTTTATAACACTACCGACGAGAAACGTTATGCTTCGTTTCTTTTAGGTTAAAATTGTGTTTTTACGGCAAACATTTTTTCGAACTCACCCTGTAGAGCGCAGCTAAGTTCAATTCGAAACAATACACTTAAGACTCCCTACATGTAGGAATGATAAACGTGCAGCGCTATACCGCGCGCCTTTGTTATACCAAAGGAAAACACGACATGGATCGGCCGTTTTCAAGCGGTGGTCAGCTCCACCACGGCAGAGCTTAAGGCAATTGAGCAAGCCAGGCACGTAGCCAGGATTTTGTTTCGGGGGGGGGGGGGGGGGGGGGGGGGTTGTCCATGACGAAATGCTGTATGAGGGGGAGGGGGGAGAGGAGGCCCCAGCAAAATGAAAGATTTCGGATGCCCCCCCCCCCCCGCCCCCCTGGATACGTGCCTGGAGCAAGCACTTAACTGCATTACCTCACATACCCTACGAACTGTAGTGCTGGTCACCGATTCATGAGCCTCCCTTCAACGCCTAGCTAATCCTGACGCCATGACCGAAACGACGGCCATTAGACAACTCACGTTAAAGCAGTAGCACAATTCTGGATTCAACATTGCGTTTCAACGGGCGCCTTCACATGTGGGATTGTTTGGTAATTCCGAAGCCGATAAACTCGCAGGAGCGGCACATGAACTGCCGCGCACTATTCCCTGTCCAACAGATTTCAATGCGACGCGAAAGTCTCTCAAGAGTTACATAACTGAACTTTCTCCGACCACATACTCCGAACATAATTCATGCGTCACAAAGGGTCTTACAAGAAAGAAGAGCACTCTCCTCATAAGAAAACGCAGCCGAAATGCAATTACGAAGGCGTTTATTTTTAAAATATCTGCAATAAACAGCGCCCAGTGTCCGAACTTCAACGATGAAGAAAACATTTGCCACATCCTCCTCAAGTGCGAAGAATGTAGCGATCCACGTCACCGGTTCGTCACTGGGGTCGCCGGAATTGGACTTCGTGATCCAGACGACGAGGACATCATCTATTCAAGTGGTTCAGCCCGCGTCGCCGCCAAATAATACAACACCTGCCACTGAACTTTTTCGACGAATCCGGTGTCGCAAACCGCCTGTGAAATAACTCCACATTAACTCTCAGCGCGTTCACATCTTTATTTTATTTTTCTATATTTTCCTTCCCCCTTTCCTTTATCCCCCTTTCTTTCTTTTCTCTCTACATTCTTTCATGGGGAACCAGCTCAGCAATCCCGCTAGAACAACCTCCCCAACTTCTCTCACGTCACCTCTCTCTCTCCCTAGGAATGTTAAAGTATTCCTACACGCAACGCGTTTGTACACGTAGCGCATTCCTACAAGCGACGCGCCCCGCTGTCCGCGGCGCGGAGGAAAGCGGGCAGCGCTCCCGCTCCTCCGCGGGTGAGGACAGCGGGCAGCATGTCCTGGTCCTCCGCGGCGCGGCATAACTGAAAGCAGAGCGCAGAACATGTGAGGAGCAAACATTTCCCGCTGCCCTTCCCCCCCCCCCCCCCCCCCCTCCGGGGCCATGCCTGACACGTGACCGAAGGGGGGAAGAAAGGGGCTGCCGAGTGCGCGCCACCTAGAGCACTGCAAGGGCCCGGGCCAGCCCAAAGACCCGAGCCCTGCCCGACCCTCGGGCCGGGCTCGGGCCGGGTAGCACGCAAAACTTTTTCGGGCCATGGCTGGGCAGTCGTTTGCCGCAAATTTCAAATTGTTGATAACAAAAAGGGTGCTCATTGATCTTTTAGGTTCAATGAAAACAAACAAGCCAAATGCAAAATCATTACGGTGCCATTAAAAAAAAAAAAAGAGAGACGTTTTGCATTTGAGAAGTTTTCACGTGAATCAAAAGAAACGAAAAGTGCGGTCTAGAAAACGAGGGCAGAATAGTCGCAGGGTGCAACATAAGTGTATTTTTCCTCTGCTTTTCAAACTAAAAAAATAGAAATGAAACGCAAGCTTGACTTTGTACTTTGCGCAGGGGGCCTTATTATGCCACCAAAAATAAGCTAATTTTAAATAATTATAGGCTTGTACAGCGTTTTAAAGATGCACTAGCATGATTGTTATTGTTTCTTTACAAAAACACGTTGAGAAGAAAGTTCTCTGTGAAACGAATTGAACAACGAAAAGTGCAAGATATATTCAAGAAATTCATAAATAAAATAATGGTCACTTTTGCTTTTTCTGAAAAACAGTTATGAACTGCATATTGTTTTCATATTCTCAAAAATACATCGTCTAAGTCGGGATATTTATCGTGTCAAAAAAGCTCGCTCCAGGTTTAAAAGAAATTAAAAAAAAAAATATATTCTCGCTTTATGTTTAAACAGTTTTTAGGTTAAAGCCTGCAAACTTTTTCCGGATCATGTATATACCGTTTTATCGTGGGTAGCGCCATTTTGAGAGCGAGAGAGAAAAGGGGAAAAGGCTACCGGCGCTTTCCCCCTTTCTGATTGTGTAGAAAGAGTGGAAGTTCAGGATGAGAGGCCTGGCCGGTGTTGGGGCGTCTGCAATGCCCCACTTCGTTCGCGCTTTTTTCTACGTTTCAAAGTCCCAAACTTAATTAGAGCCATGGTCTTGGATGGCGACAGTCCCCCGGTCATCGGGACACCATTGCTCGGTCATAGGGTGCACGAATAACGACAGAAAGCGTCGAATACCGCCCAAGGACCTCGTAGCTTGCATGGAATTCGGCAAGGCACGTGCGGCTGCAATGTTTTGAAGCTCCACCGCTTTCCGCGTGACTGGAAATGATGAACCATTCATAAAGTTTTGCTTGCAATAGGCCCATTTCAACGCAGCCGTTTTTAGTAAGGAACAAGCGATACACGAAACGGGAACCTCAATTAACTTTTGTAAACACCCGGAGCTGCTACATATCGTTTTGCTGCGCTGCTTTTATCTTGCGTGTCCGTGTTCTCATATTTCATTGTGGATGAACGACGAAGACGTTCTAGATGTGTTTATATCGAACCGCAGAAAGCGTCAAAGCAGCCACGAAATATTTTACTATTTGATGCAATATTTTGAGTATTAACCTCCGATTTCTATCACTGACACGTTCGCTGCCGCTGTTCCCCCGTTGCCGCACTGGCGGATGCCATGACTCGAACAAAGAAACGTACACACTGGGCTCGAAGACGCAGATCGCAACACACGAGTCGTACTCTGGAGCGACTATCCAGCGCTTCAAAGCGCCGAATCAACGGAAACAACCCAAACAAACCACCAGCGGCACTCCAGGGAGGGCTTTTGCCGGCTCTCTGGTATCGCACAGGGGATCGCTATTCAGGAAAACCGATAGAACTACCTTTTCAACAATTTCTAGCCTGACCCGGCGGCGGATATAAGCCTTCAACTAAGTGTTGTAAATGATGAAATCGAGTCAGTCACCACTGCAAATTATCAATATTAATTATCAATATTAAGATAAATTCAGTTACAAAATTTTACAAGCTGAAACAGCAATTATCACGAGAAAACTGGCACGCACCTTGCGAGCGTACCCCATGTTCATCAGCGGTACAGCGTTCGGTGCGCGCTCCATTCACAAGCTGTTCCGAGCACAGTCGAGAAGATTGCAATCTACATAGGTCCTCGGACGGTATTCGACGCTTTCTGTCGTTATTCGTGCACCCTATGACCGAGCAATGATGTCCCGATGACCGGGGAACTGTTGCCATCGAAGCCCGTTACTCTAATTAAGTTTGCGAGTTCAAAACAGAAAAGAAAGCGCGAACGAAGTTGGGGCACAGCAGACACCCAACACCGGCCTAGCCTCTCGTCCGGCACTTTCACTCTCTCTACACAATCAGAAAGGGGGAAAGCGCCGGTAGCCCTTGTTGTGTCATCATGTCCGAATCTAATGTCATGTGTCTGTTAACTGTGACGTCACTCTTTAACCTATAGATAGCGCGGCTGCTATCAGTATAAAAGCAGCCATGAGTGTGCCTACGGGGTTGTTGTATTCTTGGCATCATCGAATAAACATGCAAGCTGCAGAAACTGAGTACTTCCCTTGAGGCTAAAACAGTGGCGACGAGTATGAGATAGCCAAGAAGACAGAAGCCAGCACTGTCATCGGCAAAAGCCCAAGCGCCTTGACCGAGGACCACGGGATGGCTTCGTGCGGCGGCCGGTTCGAGCAGTTCATAGAAGATGGGGAGGAAGACTTCGAGTCGTACGTCGAGCGGATGGAACACTATCTTCGAGCAAAGAAGGTGAGCGACGACTTGAAAGTCTCGGTCTTCGTAACGGCCATCGGGAAGCAAGCGTACCGCACGTTGAAGACGCTGTTAACACCAGTGAAGCCAGAACAAAAGGACTATGCGCATCTGGTCGCGGTCCTCAGGGAGCATTACGCTCCGAAGCCGATGGTAATCGCCGAGCGATTCAGATTCAACCGGAGGGCCCAGCTCGAGAAGGAAACGGTGGCGACATACACGGTTGAGTTAAAAAGGCTCGCGGCCACCTGCGAGTTCGGGCAGTTCCTGGATGAAGCACTCCGGGACCGTTTTGTCGCGGGGCTAAAGGACCAGGCAGCCCAAGCAGAGCTTCTAAAAAAGAAAACTCTAACTTTTTCGGCGGCATGCGACATTGCCAGAAGCATTGAACTCGCACGAGCAGAGACCAAGATATTTCAGCCAGCAGCCTCTGAACAACTAGAGGTGAACGCCGTCCAACGTCTAGGCCCAGACAGGAACGTCGGAGCGGCTACCAGGAAGGCGACGATGGAAGTCAACACTGAGAGGACCGAGGCGTCAGGCTGTTTCCGCTGCGGAGCACCCCATCACGAGTCAAGCTGCCCGTTTCGGAAGTACAAGTGCCGAGCGTGTAGACGAGTGGGACACTTGGCAAGGGCCTGCAAAGCAACGTCCCGTTTGGTGCAAGCCGTGGACGACAGTAGTGGTGAGGAAAAAGTTTGGCTGTACAACATTGGCTCCTGCAGTGCTAGAAAAGGGGGTTACACTACTGAAGTTCGAGTGGAGGGAACAATGGTGACAATGCAAGTTGATACAGGAGCCTCGGTTTCCATTGTGCCTGAAGAGGTGTATAAGCAGTACTGGCCTGGATTGTCTCTCTCAAACTGCCGCCTAAAGTTGAAAACTTATGGGGGCGTGCCTTTGGAGGTATTAGGCAAGTTGATTGTACCTGTGGAGCACAATGGGCAGACCATGACGTTGTCGCTTGTAGTGGTTCGCACGCCGCAGAAATGCGAGACTGTGTTAATGGGCCGCGATTGGCTAGAAGCGTTGAGGCTAGACTGGATGAGCGTGTATGGGGTTAGTCTAGACCAAGTGGCAGGGCTGGTTGACCGATTCTCGCAGGTGTTTGAGCCTGAGCTGGGATTAATCGCGGGCAGTCAAGTTAAATTAGTATTGAAGGACGACACGACCCCAGTCTTTTGTAAACATAGAACTGTACCATTCGCTTTAAGAGAGTCAGTAGAACAAGAGTTGCATGCGCTCGTGAAAACGGGAGTCCTGGTCCCTGTTCAGCAGAGTGAGTGGGCAACACCGTTGGTCATTGTCCCTAAGCCGAACAACAAAGTGAGGTTGTGCGGCGACTATAAAGTGACGCTGAACCCGAATCTCAGAACAGACCACTATTCCTTGCCGGTAATGGAAGACGTGTTTGCAACGCTACACGGGTGCAAATATTTCACGGTACTTGATCTTTCTACAGCGTACCAGCAGCTGCAACTGCACCCGGATTCGCAGTCTCTTGTAACTGTAAACACGCATATGGGCTTGTTTAAGTATACACGCCTTCCATACGGCATCACGAGTGCACCGTCTATTTTTCAGGCTGTAATGGCCGAAATATTGAAGGGCCTTGACAGAGTATCATGCTATCTTGACGATGTGTTGATAGCCGGAGAAACTTCAGAAGAATGTTATCGAAAAGTGGAAAGCGTGCTGACAAGGTTCAAGGAGCGCGGTATCAAAGTAAAAAAAGAAAAATGCAAGTTTCTTCAGACGTCGGTGGCTTACTTGGGCCACATAATTGATAAACATGGGATTCGGCCTTCCGAGGAAAACCTACGCGCAATCAAAGAGGCGCCAAAACCCCAGAACAAACAAGAGCTGCGAGCGTACCTGGGGCTGCTAAATTTCTACGGGAAATTTGTTCCGAACATGTCAGCAGAGCTGAAGCCACTTCACCAGTTACTAAGTGACAGCACCAGTTGGGATTGGACCGTAGAGGAGGAAAAAGTGTTTCAAGAAACAAAACGGTGGCTAACGCACGAACGAGTGTTGACTTACTACGATCCTGAAAAGGACCTCGGTCTTGTATGTGACGCGTCGGCATACGGCGTCGGCGCGATACTCTTTCATAAAGTTGGTACTGACGAGAGGCCCATCGCTTTCGCGTCTAGGACGCTCTGCAAGGTGGAGCAAGGCTACGCGCACATTGAAAAAGAGGCGCTTGCAGTGGTTTTTGGTTTAAAAAAATTTCACAAGTTCCTCTTCGGCCGAAAATTTTGCATCTACTCTGACCATCAACCACTGGTGGGAATTCTGGGGCATGGTAAGCCGATTCCTGCAATGTCAGCAGCACGCGTGCAGCGCTGGGCCTTGCTGCTTGCCGCTTATAACTATGTTTGGGTGTATCGAAAATCCAGTGATATAGGAAATGCCGACGCGCTTTCACGGCTACCGCTGCCAAACAAAGATGAGTCAGAGTGCGTGCAGTTCTTTTCGGCGCTAGACGAAGCTCCACTATCTGCAAAAGAGATAAGACGGGAAACGCGAAGGGATCAGTTGTTGTCGAAAGTGCTGTTCTACACACAAAACGGCTGGCCTTCGAAAGTTACAGACGATTTGCTAGCGCCTTACTATGTTCGACGTAACGAACTGTCAGTCGATCAAGATTGTGTAACTTGGGGTAATCGCGTAGTGGTTCCGTTGTCACTCAGAAGTAGCGTCTTGACGATGCTGCAAGAAGGTCATCCGGGGATGACGCGAATGAAAATGTTGTCCAGGTGCCACGTTTGGTGGCCTCGTCTAACACAAGATGTAGAGCAAACAGTGAAACAGTGCGTCACGTGTCAGCTGTCGCAAAACGCTGCGCCCAAGGTACCCTTGTTGTCGTGGGGTTGGCCTAAGCGTAGATGGGAGAGAGTGCATATAGACTATGCGTATCGCGATCAGCAATGGTTTCTTGTGCTGGTGGACGCCCATTCTAAATGGATTGAAGTGTTTGTGATGAACAGTACTAGTAGTGAGAAGACCGTGGAAAAACTGCGCAGTGTGTTCGCGGCATACGGGCCACCGGAAGAGGTAGTGACCGATAATGGGCCTCAATTCACATCAGCAGATTTCGAACTCTTTTTGAGTAGGAATGGCGTCCTACACAGTAAGTCTCCGCCCTACCATCCCGCCTCCAATGGCAGCGCGGAACGCTGCGTACAAACCGTGAAAAAGGCTTTGTTTAAACAAGAGCTGGACGAGCAGAGAAGCGGCCATGCGAAGTCTCTGCAACATCGCGTCGATCAGTTCCTATTTAGTTACAGGAACACACCCACCGGGACAACCGATGAAACTCCGGCCCAGCTGTTCCTGTCCTGGAGGCCCAGAACAAGACTGAGTCTGCTGCACCCCGACATAGAGCAACGAATGAAAAAGAGACTCGAGCGAACCAAAGAATACGCAGACCAGCACCGGGGGCCCTGGAGAGAGTTCTCTGAGGGTGATCAAGTTATAATAAAAGGCTTACGGGCCGGAGATTCCAAGTGGCTGACGGGCACAATAAGCAAGCGTGTGAGCCCAGCTACGTATCTGGTTTGGGTGGGGGGGGAAGAGCGGTACATTCATGCTGACAACCTGCGGCCAAGATCATTTCAGGCTGACCTGAGGACACCTAACCGACTGGAGCAGTTCTCGGACATCGAGACCGATACGGCTACAACTGACAATGAATCACCTGACGACCATGACCCGGCACAAGCAGAGAACGGAGCCGCGACACCACGGGCACCTGACCCAGGCCGCAGCATGCCCAGTGCTGTGACTGTTGGTCCCAATGCCCCACCATCGGACAACCGGGCCTCCAGACTGGAAGCTCCGCCGGCTTCTCCACTCTTGCCTCGGCGCAGCACACGGCCAAGCCGACCCCCAGAGCGCTACAAGCCGTAGACTCCACAAACTTTCTAAAGGGGAAGGAATGTTGTGTCATCATGTCCGAATCTAATGTCATGTGTCTGTTAACTGTGACGTCACTCTTTAACCTATAGATAGCGCGGCTGCTATCAGTATAAAAGCAGCCATGAGTGTGCCCACGGGGTTGTTGTATTCTTGGCATCATCGAATAAACATGCAAGCTGCAGAAACTGAGTACTTCCCTTGAGGCTAAAACAGCCCTTTCCCCTTTTCTCTCTCGCCCTCTTTCAGTAGAACGGTCTATAATCTGTCAGGCTTGAGCCGGGGACAGGCTTATATTTTAAAAAAATTTCGGGCTCGGGCCGGGGTCAAGCTTTTGTCTGAAAAATTCTGCCGTGCCCGGGCCGGGCCCGGTCAGCGTCTTTCCAGGCTGGGTCGGACCGGGCCTAGAAATTAAAGATTCTGTCGGGCTCAAGCCGGGTTTGGGCCGTGTCTCTACCGGGCTGGTCGGGCCGGGCCTAGAAATTCCGGTCCGTGCAGTGCTCTAGCGCCACCCTCTCTTTAGTTAGTCGTTTTTCGCGGTCAAAGGCAACACAGGCGGTGCTCCATAAGACGGGGGCAGCTTCGCAATGCCTCCGCTAAATGACGCGAGTCGCGGTGTTGTATTTTAGGTTTTTATCGGAGCTATACACTGATATCTGGGACTAACAGTATTGAAAAATAGTTAATTATGTTTTTTACAGCGATCGCAATACAAATCTCGACTCAGTTCTGCGTAAAATCCCCAGGATTTGGAACGGTCACCTGTCTAGTGGCCAAATTGTACAACATGGTGGCAGACAGCACTAATTGGCACGAGCTGTCTCGTGCACGGGCGCCTGCTTCTTATGAACTACATTTATGGCATCGCCACGTATGCGGGGAACACTTACCGCTCATTGACACCGGAAGCGGATCCGCATTCGCAAAGCGGTCGCGAACGCGGTTGTATAAAGATCCAGTGCAATTGCACGCGCACGCGATGACATCAAGTGCGCGTGCAATTGTACTGGATCTTTATACAACCGCGTTCGCAACCGCTTTGCGAACGCGGATCCGCTTCCAGTGTCAATGAGCGGTGAGAGAGATCGGTCTATTGTTTACAAAAGAAATAAAAAAGACATATGTGACAATGGTGTCTTTCTGTCTTTTATAATAGGCCCTGTCAAAACTTCAGTGCCATGTAGTGATTCAAACGACTTTTTTGTAATGTTTGCACGCTAATGGCAACTTAAATCTAGTACCTATTCGTCAACGGCAGACGTGTGAAATTTACGGTGTTCTTCGCTCCGCAGTCATTTCTCTTCTTTTTTTTTTTTTTGTTTCAGTTTCGATAGTGTCAAGAAACTACCACTCTGCACGAGGCGCTTAGTTCAGGAAAACTATTCATAAAATTCACCACATTTAATTGTGATGCACTGTCTGGGGCATGCCGAAGCCGAGCATTCGAAGGATTTACATGACACTCTCAAACAAGTCCCTAGTTAAAAAGTCATTTGTATGAGAAATTTCTTGTGTCCAATGAACACATATGAGTCATAACAGGTATAAAAAAATATAAGTACCTTATGAGAACTATACAAGAACTACTATATAATATATATAGGAACATATAATAACCATATAAGGAATCTTGTGAGGAGTTTCTTATATGGTTCTTATATTATTATGTATATTTTATGATTGATATATCTTTATTGGACACAAATATTTCTCATATAAATGAATTTTTTTAAATAGGGGTACTTCATATAAGCTCTGAAGTCTCGCCGTCGTGACATTGAACAACATCTATGTTCCGTTCAACCTTAAATTGGACCGCAGCGGGTGCTACGCGCCAGCGCAGCTACTCCAGCGCGGAGAACATTGCACGTGATCTTCTGTATATGCCCGGCGGCGTGGAGCACGAGGTCATGTGACACGCTGGCAGCTCTTCATTGGCTAAGAGAGTTCGTAGCGTCGCCTGAGGTCCAATATAATGTGAAATGTAGTGTAACTAACGTCTGGAATGTTGACTCCCTATCGGTGCGCGTGCTCGAATTGTTTCATCACCAGGCATCAAAACGCCGCCATCAGCATGTACAGAATATATACACTTAGTTGATGATAGTTATCAAAGTGGCCAGACTGAATCTCGGAAAGTGTTCATTAATGATCTTACAAATGCTAGAATGTAATTTTGATAAATTATTGTTTTGTGTTTCGAGTGGTTTTTGCATTCATTGAGGCTAAAGTTCTGGATTTAACCTTTTTTCGCTGAAGTAAGTGTTTTCCTCTCACTTAAACTCTAGGGTGATAGTAAACTCGTCGCACAGCAATGCTTTTTGTTCCTGCGTCCCTCTCGGGCATTGTAAGTAAAACAAAAAAATTAAAAACAAACCAAAAATGGAAAATAAACGTATTAGCAAGATTAGATTCTGTATAGAAACGCGTAATGCTGCGTTCAAGAAAACTCAAAAACCTAAACCTCTAAATCAGTGGTCTCCAAATACCGGTCCGCGGGCCGAATCCGGCCCGTGGGAGATCTTTCGACCGACCCGTGGCCAGTGTCGTAGGCGTCACCGAAAAATGAAACTATTTACGTTACTCGTTTCTTGCAAATAAAAGGAACGCGTTACTGACCTACATTATACTAAAATAAAAGGAACGCGTTACCGTTACCGACAAAAAGTAACGCACGTTAGTTTTGCGTTACCTTTTAAATTATTAATTACACGCTTTACTGCTTTGACCTTAGAGGTATGCATAAGCGTCATATTTCAAGAAACGTCATGTCCGTGCTGAAATTGAACATGAGTGTATTATTTTTATAGCCTCACTTAAATACTCGCAAAGACAACACAAAAAAAGACACCGAAAAACAAAAAAATGCCACATGAATTGCCGCCTAAAAACAAAATAATACTGAAGTGTAATTTTCTTTAGGTCTTGGGAAGAATATGCAACGAGTAACGTAATTACGTTACCCTGTACTCGAATTAAGTAACGTTAGTACGGTACCCGTTAGTGTTTTGGGAATGCAACGAGTATGTTACAACGTTACCGAAAAAAATAACGCGTTATAGGTAACGCCTTTACTTGTAACGCGTTACTGCCAACACTGCCCGTGGCTGACCGCGGTCCTCTTAACGAAGCTTGACCCGCGGCCCGCTTCCAGCAAGCCCGCTGCTACCAGCGCAACATCGCGCAGTACAGGAACGGTACCGCAACATGAAGAAAGATTTGAAAAAAAAATAACTAGAGACAACTGCGTGTAGTAAAGCGTGTCCTCTCGTTGTATTATTCATTGGACATTGTCATCATCAGCATCACCATTCTTAGTCCTCTGTTTTATATCTCACTAACTACGAGTGGTTACATTCCTTTGCGTTCCCACGTATATTGGGCTTTCAGACCTTAATCGTATCTATTGCATATTCTCAGCAACAGTTCTATCATTCTCACTGGTCTTCTGCCGTGTGTGAAAGTGTCAAAGTTTCCGTGCGCTCTGATTTATGCGTGGTGTGCTTTCTATGTCTCATTTATTGTTTGTCATAACAAAAAAAATGATGTATGTATTTATCCACTTTCTTAACTTTTTGCTCTGACATTTATCTTTTATTTATATGCACGACTAGGTTAATTCATTTCGCCATTCCTCATTTCATAATTACATACTTATTTACCGGCCCTCGAGACAGTGGAGAAAGTTCCCCGATCCGGACACCTTAGCAAAAAACGTTAGGGAGACCCCTGCTCGAGATGAACCAATCGTAAGTGCTTAATAACCAAAAGACGCTTTGCAGATACAAAACGCAAATACATTAAGCGATGCAAAGCTTTTAGTACCGCCCAATACGAGACACTTTCAGCTCACATAGTGATACAGTCTTGTATTTCACTGAAAGTTCGACCCTACTCGACGCTACCATATCCGATGGAGCCCATCTAGCAGCTCTCAAAATGTGCATCGTCACGGCGCTCAATCTATTTGTGCGTTTTCGATGCCCAGCTATACTAATCACGCATAGTGAAATCTCTATTAAGCTACGCTTTCTTTTCCTTTGTATTGTGCGTGATTTCCAGATAGACATCCACTTCATCAGAGTTATCGGTACTTCATCTGGACATCAGAAGCTTACGTAGTCATTACGACGATCTGATTTGCTTATTATCTACCCTAAAACATGATTTTCTCTTTATCGCCCCTCCTGAAACACGGCTCAGCAATAACACGGATAACAACTGCAATATCCCTGGCTATCAGGCAATATATGGTCATCACCAGTGTTGTACGGAACGGCGTTCCAAGGAACGGCGTTCCTGGAACGCGTTCCATTTAGGAGGAACGAAGGAACGCCGCCGTTCCATTTTGCATCGCTGGAACTGTAACGGGAACGCGTTACATTTTTACTGGAACGGAAAGAGTAACGGCGTTCCTTTTTTTCGTCCAGTGGGGTAATTTTTATTTTATTTCTAACAGGGAAAGTGTGAAAGTACAAACACAATATCTTAACGAAGTGCAGGATCTTGTTAACTTTTTGGCTACTAATCTTATCAATTATTTTGTGTGGTCCTTGCTTGCTAACAATTAAGGGTGGAGGAGAGCGGGTGGGCATTGATTCTTTTTTGAGTGCCCGAAACTGCGGTACAAAAAGCAAAACTTTTACTCGTAGGAAAAGACAAAAAAGGAGAGTTGTATTCAACTCAGTTACTTTCTTTGTTTCTATGAATCTTTATACACCAAGAAATCGTATTCCGACTACAGCCATTTCTGAACTTGAATAACGAGACCTACTGAAAACCGTGAAAACGATCTACTAAAACTCCCTAATGACCACCGCATCGACTTTAAAAATACCCGAATCCTGGATGTAGAAACAACGAGATCACAGATTGCCAAATATCGGACTCACCCTTTTATCTCGAACATTGGTAACTTAAAAGATACATAAAAAAATAACCTTTATTCCTTCTCTGGTCCCCCCCCTTCGAACTGAACAGCAAATCCAACCTTCACAACGAAGTATTTGTAGCTTTCAAGACTGACATTTCAAAAGTCCTACCCTCTCTTTTACTTGCTCGTCTTGCGGACAGCAACACCGAGAAGCACCTGTTGTTAAGTTCTAACACCGGAGTCTGTTAAATTGAAACGTTTGAGGTTGTTGTAAAACGCTCGTGCAATCTTGGGTAAAAGTACGTTTGGCTCGTCTGAATTGTCCACTACGAGCATGAACATGGTTAATACCTGAGATTTTTAACATGAATATATCAACAAATGAAGCCCTACTTCCGCGTGTTTTCTTCTCCGGGTGCCCTTCCATCACGACATACAAACTCAAATGTTGACTATTAACGTAAAATATAAAAAAAACCACTGCTTGATTTAAATAAATGTGGTAATTAGTAAAAATACAAATGTAACGTATATGTAACGATACGTTCCATTTTTTAAACTGTAACGGGAACGAGTTCCTTTCTCACAGATGGAACTTGTAACGGGAACGCGTTCCAAAAATCAAAAGGAACGAGGAACGAGCTTTCGTTCCTTTTTTTGAGGAACGTGTACAACACTGGTCATCACCAACCACAAGAAATAACGTTTCCGTCTAAATCGCACGGGGGATTTGCTCTTTACATGGAAAATACACTTACTTTTAGACTTTGAGATGACATTCATATATAATATAATCTTTGTGAATCAGTATTTATAGAAATTTCGTCAAATCCCAAATCACCTAGTGTAGTTCCCGATAAAACAAAAAATATACTGATTGGCCTCATTTACCGTTCACCAAATAATGCAGTAGAGCTGGTGAATCTAGGTATCTGTAAGTGACCGATGAATTAGCAAAATGTCAATGTTTATGTCGCCCATAATGATGACATTTGAATTAATTTGAGAAATGTTTTGAGGGTTTCATTTAAGCTTGCTGAGACTTCTTAGGCAGATTAATTGAAACCCTCAATACATTTCTCGATGACATTCGAATTAATTTGAGAAATGTTTTGAGGGTTTTATTTAAGCTGCCTAAGACTTCTTAGGCAGATTAATTGAAACCCTCAATACATTTCTCAAATTAATTCGAATGTAATCATTATGGGCGACATAAACATTGACACTTCTGCTGATTCATCGGTCACTTACAAATACCTAGATTCGCTAGCCGTCTACAGACTACAACAATGCTTAACGACCACTACCCGCTTTGGTGACACAAAACACAGCACTTTGGATCACATAATTATGTCTTATCATTCAACACACTTCACAATTTGCACTATTGCGAGCGACATAACCGACCATACACCCATTTTCGCTGTTTCTAATACACATAAGTTGTCACAATCGATAACGCAAACTGCTCAAATATATGATTACAACGTAATAATAAATACATTAAACACGAAGTCATGGGAGAACGTATATCAAGCGCCCACGGCCGACCTAAAACTAAACAACATTTTAGCAACATAAATCTTCTATTCAAATAGGTACAAAAGCCAAAACCCTATCCCACAGATCAGTCAGAAAAAAACCCTGGCTAAAATACGGACCATAGCGATCTCTTAGTCACAAAAAGAATATGAATAAAAAACTAAAACACAATCCATTTATTCTAAGCCTTCAATCTAAACACAAATCGTATAATGTTTGTTTAAAGAAATTATTTAACGTAGATGAACAGGAGTATTTTAGTAAACTTTCTAACACCAGTAACAATCCCAAAGAAATCTGGATAAAAATTAACTCCGCACTAAATAAGAGTACTACCGAACAAACTGTGTCATCCTTAAGCACCGATCAAGGCATAATTACGGACAAACATGAAATTGCTAACACGCTCAATGACTAGTTTTCAACTATCACTACACATGTACAGTATCTTTCATGCACAAATCTATCCACTGGCACACCAAATATAACTCGTAATGACACGATTTTTTGTTCTTTACCCTATCGATCCAGAAGAAGTTCATAATACCATTAACACGCTAAAAAATACCTCGTCGTCGGGGTGCGACGGAATACAGACGATAATACTAAAAAAGTGTAGTTCCATCATCGCACAGCATTTGGCTGATACTATCAACAAAATTTTCAAGACTAGCTCTTACTTTGACACACTCAAAATAGCAAAAGTGATTGCAATATCTAAAAAAAGAGACAAAACTAAAACCAAAGAGCTATCAACCAATTGCCTTACTTTCTGTTATTACAAAAGTGATTGAAAAACTACTACTAAAGCGACTGAACATGTTCTTCTCTGAAAATAATTTAATCCCTCCGTCACAATATTGATTTCTTAAAGGGAAATAAACAGAACTCGCGTTATTAAATATGGTAAAGCAAACAAAGCAAAATATTGAAATGAAGTTACTAACAACGCGAATTTTTGTAGACCTAACAAAAGCGTTTGACCTTATTAAGCATGAACGTTTACTACATAAATTAAGTGCTTGCGGGGTTCGTGGTGTTGCTCTCAATCTAATCGAAAGTTATTCATTAAACAGAAGTTAATTTGTCACTTTAGCTGGCATTATTTTAACAACTAAACCTATTACCGTCGGTGTTCCGCAGGGCTCAATATTAAGTCCCTTTCTTTTTTTAATATATATTAATGAGCTGCCAGCCCATTTACAAAGAGATTGGATTCTTTATGCCGACGATACAAATATTTTCATATCTAATGCAAGCGTGAAAGAACTAAAAATGGAAGCTAATAACACTTCACAAAAGCTAGCTAAATGGCTCACCTATAATAAATTATTTCCCAATATAGCGAAAACCAACTATATAATGTTTGCCCCGAAAAACAAACTAATTTTAAACACACCTCAGCTTTCATTTGCACGTATGAACCTGGCTCGAGCGTACCATACTAAATTTTTAGGACTAACACTTGACCATCAAATAACTTGGCATCAACACGTAAAAGACACTACTAACAAGATATATCGAAATATAACAATTCTATAAAAACTACGGCACATATTTTCCTTACGAACCCTCCAAACGCTTTATCATAGCTTTATTCATACTCACATTTCGTACGGGTTATTCATTTATGGATTGACAGATAAAACGACACCAAAACCCCTAGAAATTGCCCAGAACACAGCACTACGAAGAATGCTGTTTGTTAATAGGCGCGAGAGTGCTCAATTAAATCTGCCACTAAAACGAAAATTACAGCAATTGAGGCTGAGCTTGAAACCCTTTCTGAGACTAGAGCCGAGGTAACTAGCATTCGGAGTGCACTCGCTGATCAAGCCACGGCTACAGCGTCATTGCTATCTCGGAGTAACGACCTGGAAAACCGATCCCGCCGCTGCAATTTGCTTTTTCGCGGCATAACTGACGTCCGAGGAGAGTCATGGACGATATCTGAACAAAAAGTACTCAAATTTGCCGAAGAGAACCTTGGATTTACTTTACAAACTTCTGACATTGACCGTGCGCATAGGATTGGCACATTTCAAGAAGGGAGAAACCGACCCATAATAACGTGTTTTTCGTCTTTCAAAACTAAAAGTCAGTTACTAGAGAATGGCTCTCGCCTCAAGGGCAGCTTATTTTCTATTTCAGAAGACTTTTGTGAAAATACACGGATCGCGCGCCAAAACCTTGTTATTTTTGCCAAACGTCAGTCTTTACCTTTCAAGCTTCGACTAGATAAGCTTCACATTGACACTAAGACATTCATATATGATGCCCAGGCAGAAACCGTAATAGAAAGTTTGAGATAAGGGGACGCGGGGACGCGGGGAGTACTACTGATATCGCGGGTTCCGAAAGTTCAATCAGTGTTTTGTATGCTAACGCACGTAGCGTAATACCCAAGCGTGATGATCTGTCGTCTGTTAATACCTCATGTGATGCTAACGTTGTTTTGCTATCAGAAACGTGGCTTCACTCTGACGTCCATGATAGTAAAATAATGCCAGACCATCCCCATTTCAATATTTATCGACATGACAGAGCAAACCGTCGAGGTGGCGGAGTCCTCATCGCTGTAGACAGAAGAATCACAAGTCAGAAGGTTTTGTCTCGCAGTGCTCTCGAGATTGTTTGGGTTTCTTTAAGTTGTTGTTTTGGGTCCTTTTTGATTTGCGCATGTTACCGTCTTCCCGACGCTTCCCCCGAATTTAGTAATTTGCTTCGTGATGAACTGTCTATGTTGTGACTGAGTCACACCAAAGAAACCTTTTTTTTTTTTTGGTGATTTTAATTTTCCTTGTATAGACTGGAATGCTCAGACTACGAGCTGTTTCGGGGGATCTAGTGTGGACCGCGATTTGATAGACTTGTGTTTTCTTTTAACCTCACCCAGTTGGTTTCCTTCCCTACAAGGATCACTGAAAATAGTTCAAATATTCTGGATTTGGCACTTGTCACTGATCCTTTTCTAGTTAAGGATTTATCTCTACTAGATGGCATTAGCGACCACAAGGCTCTTCATTGTTTTCTTGATATCAGACCATCAAAGTCGACGTGCATTTCTAAAAACATACGTTTGTACCACAAGGGAAACTATGACAGGATGAACACCGAGCTCTCCGACTATTTTGTTTCTTTTAATGAAAACTTCGACTGCCATAACACTGATGAAAATTGGCAAGCTTTTAAGACCAAATTGTTTGAACTTATTGAAAAATACATCCCCGTGCGCAACAATTCGAACTACGGCGTCTAAACCATGGTACAATAATTCCCTTCGTCGTGTATCTAACAAAAAGAAAAGATTTTTCAGGAAAGCTAAAAAAGCAAATACACCAGAAGCTTGGTCTAAGCATGCCACTTGTTCCTCTGAATATAAAAGTATGTTGAGGGAGTGTAAGCGCACATTCTTTCAGCACACTCTACCTAATGTGTTAGTAAACAACCCTAAAACATTTTGGAGCTTTGTTAGTGAAAAACCACACTAAGAAATCAATTTAATAAATAGCTCTGGTGATAACATATTGAATAGTGAATGTGCAAATATTCTAAACAGGGTATTTTCTGATGCTTTTACCGTTTCTACACCCGTTACTGAAATTCCTCCTGTTACAAAAAATTATTTTCCAATGGATCCTGTTATTATAGACTTTCAAGGTGTAATCAGCATGATAGAATCCTTCAGAATGTCTTCATCATGTGGCATAGACGGTATTAATGCGAAGGTTCTAAGTAACACTAAATTTGCATCCGGCCTTTACCTCACAAAGATATTTCAGCAGTCCCTTGATACAGGTGTGTTACCTTCCGTCTGGAAGATTGGTAAGGTCATTCCGGCAGTAAAACATCTCCACTAAATTATCGGCCAATATCACTCACCTCCATCTCCTGCAAGATCCTCGAGCACGTCATCTACAAGCACCTGATTAACTTCCTGGATTCCTGCAACTTCTTCACCAACGCGCAGCATGGCTTCCGGAAACACCTGTCTTGTAAGACCCAGCTACCTTTTCTCACTAACGACCTGTTTAAAAATCTCGACACTGGCTATCAAACTAACCCTGTTTTTCTTGATTTCGCCAAAGCTTTTGATAAAGTTCCACACAACCGCCTTCTCTTTAAACTTAGTTCGCTAAAACTGGACCCTCCTGTTCTTCAATGGATTGAATCATTCCTTACTCATCGCTCTCAATTCGTTTTCGCTAACAGCACGTCCTCCTCTTTTTCTCCCGTTTCTTCAGGTGTTCCACAGGGAACTGTGCATGCTTGGCCCCTTACTCTTCTTAATCTACATTAATGATCTCCCTCTTCACCTCTCGTCCTCTGTTCGTCTTTTCGCTGATGACTGCGTTGTTTATAGACTAATAAAAGACCCAAACGACCATATTGCACTCCAGAACGACATTAACAAAATTGCTAAATGGTGCCGCACCATGGCAAATGTCTCTCAATATTAACAAATGCATGCACCTCTCCTTCACAGGTTCCTCCTCCCAGCCCTTAAACTCTTTAACACTCAACGGCATTACCCTTCAGACTGCTGCACAGTACAAGCCTCTTGGCGTCCATCTAACCACTAATATGTTCTGGAATGTTCATGTAGACAAGACAATATCCTCTGCAAACCGTTCACTTGGGTATATCCGTCCCAATTTCAAGTCTCCTCCTTCTAACCTCAAACGTCTTCTTTACGTCACGCTTGTTCGCCTTAAACTAAAGTATGCTTCAGCTATCTGGCACCCCCATCAGGCTTTCCTAACCAACGCAATCCAATCTGTTCAAAATCGTGCTGCTCAATTTATTATTTCTGATTACTCTCGCTTTTCTAGTGTCACTGCAATGAAATCTCAATTAACTCTTCCTGACCTTTTCGTTTGTCGCAGAATTTCCCGTCTTTGCCTTCTTCATAAAATTTACTACTCTGAACCATTACGTCAGTCTCTCCTTAGCCCGCCCAGCTATATTTCTGCAAGAGTGGATCATTCATGCAAGATCGCCAGTCCCAAGACCACTTCAGCAGCCCATCAACATCCGCTCATACCAGAAGCTATTGTGGACTGGAATGGCCTTTCCGATGACAACGTCACCATCACCGATAACGCGAAATTTAGAACTGTACTAACCAACCACTCCCCTCTATAATGCCCCTTGGGGCCTTGAGGGTAATTGTAAATAAAATAAATAAATAAATAAATAAATTTGCATACCGCTTCCTTCACTTTTTAACAGTTCAGCAATGCCTCGATTGTCGTATAGCATTATTAACATCTAAGTTCATCACCAATCAGATAACATGCTCTTCAAGTAGTTTTACACGTCAAGATGTCATGGTATTCTCTGCTTTCACATTCCCAAGCGTCGCTGTCTGTACCATACATACAAACTAATTATGGCGTGTTCACCTTCATATACATTGCTACTAAAACGTGGAACCCCTTACCTCACAGCCTAACTGCCTGGTATTCATTCTATATCTTTAAACAGGCCATGCGTTAACACATGTTATCTGCCTGAGTCATCAACAGTTTCTATGCCCCTCCCACCCCCCCCCCCCATTCATTCTCCTCTCCTAAGCACACCTTTTACACATTCCCGCAATCACACACACACACACAAACACACACTGATATCGTCCTTTTTTCCTCGACTTTCTAGCTTTTCTTCTCTCTTTTCAGTTGGTTTTATATTTTGATTATGTACATGCCGCAATCTTGTTTTTTTACTTTTTTTTTATCCAATTTTTTTTAATGTATATTATGGCGCCAACTTGATCGCTGACTAAACCTTTATTATAAAGGGGTCCCTTCAACAGGTTTCTTTAAAAACTTTGGGATCCCCGTCTGAATAAGTGTAATTATCTAACATCTTCTGTACAAATAAAAACACATTTTGACTATTTTTGTCTTGAATAAAAACAAACGCACAAAAAACGGCGCTGTTATTGGTTTCGTCTGATCGTAGGATCGGCTGCCTCCCTATGAGCCATTCGAACACACACAAAAAAAATACTATACCGTTATTGGCCAACCATCGTATTAACTAATGAACAACATAGATGCATTGAAAAAAAGTAAAAAGTAAAGGCTTCGTACGACACAACAAAATGTAATGATACTGCTGAAACCTGTCTGTCATGTCAAGCGGAAACATATCTCCCACAAAACCGTTCCTCGGGGATCCCACCTTTTCATATAGCTTTTTTTTCTTCTTTTTTTTTTTCTTTTTAATAGAATGACGCCCGGATGCGTGTCTTATTGTAAGTTTTCTTCAAGTACGGAATAATTTTGTCGCTCCCGAAGTTTCCAGCCCGATTTTCTGCTTCGACCCCAAGACTTTTTCCAATCTTCTCTGCTCTGTTAACAAGCTGTCGCCCATGCTTCCTAATCTCAATTTGAGAGGTTCGTTAAAAAACGTTCTCCGGGATCGAGATAAAGCCGACGTCCCAAGCACGCTACGAATTACATTCCCAGTCTGTTACGTCCTTTTTTTTAAATTGCATGCGTCCTTCATTCTGTCTTCTTTACTGTTCCTCTCGTCCCAGTTGTGTTCATTCTGCGAGACGATATTCCGAGAACCGAGGTCCGAATCGTCCTATGGGAATCTATCGACGAATCTGAATGTGCGACTACCGTACTATAGCTAAGCCTTAGATTTGCCGGTTTTAGCCGGAAGAAAAACACGGAGAGACACCCGACCAGTTCGAGAAATACAAAATAAGTTGAAACCGAACTGCAGCGGTAAATACCAGATTGTGTCAAGAATACAATATTGGTTCAAAACGAAGAACATCGGTGTCTGGAAAGGTTTCTTCTCCCGCTTGAACTGATTTTTTTTCGAACGCTCTAAATTCTTCGCGAAACTATTTCACCGACCATCACCGTTCTAACCGTCTGTCTGAAACAGATCACTGAAATACACTGAAATTAGAAAGAAAAAGATAAACACCGAAAAACATTTCACGATTTGTTTTTTTTTTAGGAAATAAACACCAGAAAATCAACGGCCTTACGCACCCGTCGTATAGACCCTTTTTTCAAGGGCGCCGCCATCTTGAAATATCGTCACTTCCAGTATGGGCGAAAACATTGTTTTGCCGTCGCCACGCCAATAGAATTCGATTAGGAGATAAGCGTAACCGTGACCCATTATCAGTTTGCCTCCCACTAACTTTTTTACTACCTGCAGGTTGAAACGTTTTAGTATTTTTTCGTCGCCCATACCGGATACGCCTCTTAGGTGGCTGGACGAGGGTTCAGAATCGCAGGGGCAAATTTCGGTTGAAAAATAAATGTTTCTTCTTGGATAGTGGTACATAGTCCAAACTTGGTGCCCTGTCCGCACGTCAAAAACGCTCACACACAGCACACCTTGACAAATGCCTGCTTCAGTAGCACACAAAGAAACTTGTATCATGCACAACTTATAATGAAAATACTTTGTCATATAATAAATTCGCCATGTCTCGTCATAATAAAAATCTAGAAAAACTAAATCCGTGTATAGCCTGCACTTGTAAATAGCCCGCACCGCATAAAAAAATAAACTTTTAAGCATTAACTACGCTTTCCCGACTACAGTTCATAAAACAGGGTATGTGAATCTGTGGGCATCGGTTAAGTTTCCCGCATTAAAAGAGAGACAAATGAAATCAAACAATTCCCTCTGCCCCGACTATACAGTATTGGGTGCGCCATAAGAAACATCTCTAATGTGCAGAAAGCTCCACTCGCTTCTTTTTTTTTTTTTTTGCTTTTTGTAATTTTTGTTTATACCAATCGTATTCGGCAAAAGCTTTACGCGTTGTCCCTCAAATAGGCAAGGACTACTGATTTCGGTCAAACTTGCAGCCTCTTCGTCCTGTTCGTGCGGGCGAAATTGGACTTTTCTGATCGAAGCGAGGACGCATTTTGCGCACGTCGTCAAGCAATTGTATAGAGACTCGGCTGGACCGATCGGAAATCAAGAACTTCTTTGTAAAACTTCCTAATATAGCCGCGCGCGCAGCTGGCGAAGTAGGCAGCCAGCGCGTGGCCTACATTCTTCTTCCGGCAGCGTAGGCGATCGCTTGGCGAATCATGAGCTCCGTCGGAGCGGTGATAGCGGCCCAGCCGGGCCGCGGTGACAGGCATGACGCTTCTACTTCGGACTATCAGCATAGAGTAATATAGTAAACGTAAAGAGAGGACACAGGAGCCGATTCGCGGCCCAGATAGTGCGTTTAATACCCTCCGCTACGTGGCACTTTTCTGCAATTTGGTTAAAAATTAATTAAAACTCTTTCTGTGAAAAGTATTTATTTTTTAAATGGCAATGCTTTAAAATTATTTAAAGTACTTAAAACGACTAAATAGTTTAAATCAAATACGTCACAAAAACCACGTGATGAATGGTGCCTGCCATGTCCAGCCTGCCTGCACGCCGTCGCCTCTGTATCATTCTGCATGGCCTCTGCTCGTCCCTGCGTCGTTCGTCTGTGCCGTGCGTGCCGTCCATCTGTGCTTTCTGCTGCATCATGTTCGGTCGACTTTGCATCAACCAAGGTGACGCATGACCGCCCGCGTGCTCGCATGCTCGGCGTGAATTCGTGGAGCCGATGGGTTCGAGCTTCTCGCGCTGTTGCTTCTGCCGGGCTGTCTGGCTGCACTTGAACGTGTGTGCATGTTGATTTTCGATGAGATTGTTTTAAAAAAAAGAATATAACTTACGAGCCTGCACACGACATTGTCCATGGGCTCACAGATGACGGTGTTGAACGAACCTCTAACATTGCGGATAGAGCCTTGGTTGTTATGCTGTCTGAAATTTCCAGGAGGTGCGTTTAGCCCCTTGTGCACACTCCAACAACGTCTTCTGTCTAACGCAGTCTCCTCATTTCTCTCATTCGGGAGCTTAAGACTGTTGGCTTCACAGTAAAGGCTGTGGTCTGTGGTTAGGGGGCTTCAAACGTAAGCTTGGTGTGTGTGTTGATAAGCCATTTCTTGAAGTTGACAACGAACACGTTTACTTTGTCTTTGATGTTCCGCACCTTCCCACAACAACCAAGAGCAATCTCCAAGCCCACAAACTTTGCATTGGAAATGAGGTCATTGAGTGGTCTTCTATTGTTGAACTTTATTGTTCTATCCATGAGATGAGCTTGCAATTGGCTCCGAAACTTACTGAGAGACACATTTTTTCAAGAACCTTTCTGTAACATGGAAGAAGATTGTGCCCCACAGGTACTGAGTGCCTCACTCTTTCTTGCAATCATATCCCTTGTTTATGCCAAGGAACTTCCTGAGGCAGCCATGGCTACAGCCTATTTCTGTGATAGGATCTGCATACTTTTTGATTGTCTAAGTAGCTAAAAAATTCAAGAAGACAGGACAGAAGTTGCGTCATGCCATTCTGAAGGGAGAATCTAAAATACTTGATTTTCTCCACCAATAACTCGGATGGATTTCAGCATGGCCGTTCCAAAGTAGGAGGCAGCCATAAGCCATCATTGGGTGGCAAGTTACTATAAAAAGTGTCCTCATGCTCTGGGATGAGCTTTCAAGCAGCCATGACTTTAAGTTCTTACTTACACGATGCCTGCAGCAAGACACACTTGTGAACGTTTTTAGAGCTATATACGACAAATGCTGGGCTGCAACACAAACCCAGATGTGCATCAGTTCACCTCAGGACTAAAACACCTCTCGATAAAGAAACTGTTCAAACTGTCGGACAATGAAAACGTAGAGGATGACAAGGCTGACGTCCTAAAGGAGTTTCAAATATCTTCGCACCATGAAAGTTTAATTTCAGACATTGTGGAATGTCTTCCAATTGATAACTTCCCGCCACAAGAGGATATTTCTGGGCTGGCATCAGACATCAGGTCTAACATAATTGATGACTCGCCCACTTTTTTATTACGTTTGGGGCTATTTGATCAAGCGTTTGCTTGAACAGACAACTTACGGCTGTGGCTGTGCTCAGCTGCTATCGGATGAGTCTAATAACTTGACAAGGCCTCACCAGTACTGTCTTGTTCCTAAAGCATACCACGTGCCTGGAAAATTCTTCGGGAACTTAGTAGCACCATCACAGGCTGCCTTTCATTTCATTCAGCAACTAGAAAATCACTTTCTTCCCATAATAGAGAGTGTGACACATGTTCGAGGAGTGTGTGCCGCCTTGGTATAGCACACTTTGAGGTCTGGGTGGTTTTAGCCTTTGCCGAGAGGAGTACCACAAAGGGTTTTTAAAATTGTTTTGCAGAATACGCTTGTGTTGACATGTTTGATTTCTTAACCGGAATTGGGACAAAGTTCGGTTGCACTCTTCAGTGGCTAGTAAGCAACGAGACAGGTTTAACTGTTAAGAGTGTATTAACAGAGGCGGTTGCAAACCAAAAACAAAAAGTGCTTATTAAGTGGGCGGTGCAGCTTGCTCTCCAAATATTTGTTTCCCCTTCTTCCAGCGAATGTGTATCACGCCTCCCTAACAAAAATATTTGTCCACTTTCTACAAAATTTCGATAGAAAATTGTGTATAGAGGCTAAAAATATTTGAATGAAAATGTATCCACTTTTGTATCTACTGTCCATAGTTTTTTAGCCGCTTTTTTCTGAAGCCATATTTATTTTCTGAACAATTTCGGGGAATGTTTAGGGACGTTGAATCTTGTCAGATTTTGAATAGAGTTCTCATTGTTTGGTAATGGCTCGCCCGCAGTGAGTTTGAGGCTCTGCAAATTGGTGTGTTTTTTATCTTTGCCGGAAATTGGGAATTTGTACTATCCGGCGTGTGCTTCGCACTGTTATTATACTGCTATGACTGGTAATGATAGCGATGTCTTATTTATTTTTGCACTTACTTTCCGTACACGAGTCGGCGTGAAAGTGAATGTTTCATAGAGCATGTTCTCCGTGGAAAGGTTTTGTTAACTTGGTTCCGCTAAGAATCTATTACGAAGTGTACGATATGCTGAAGTCCTTCATATTCATTTATTTTTGTGAGTATCAATCTCTTTCGTATAAAACATACAGAGCTTCTGAAGTAAATCATGTATACATGAATGTGGTCCAATAAAATGTGTTCGAACAACTTACTGTTGTTGACCCCAAAATGCTCCACCAGCCAGGAGTCAATGCGGCGATTGTGTAACTTCAATGCTTTACAATAGAAAAAGAAGAAATGTATATACTTCTGGCTTTGTGAAGTAAGTTTAACTATTGTTTGACACATTTCGCACGGACTTTATCCTAAAAAATAAAGCAAAAGTGCGTCAGTATTAAAAAAAAAAAGAAAAACAGCGGCTTCGGGAGTCCCGTGAGCCGAGCGAGGCGGGGAGGAAAGAGAGAGAGAGGGGTACCGGAGAACCAGAGCAGAAACGCCCAAACCGAAACTAAATTGACCGGAAACGGAATCAGATTATGCTTAATACCGCCCGCTAGGAGCGCTACCTGTCACTGGTCTATCTGGGCCGCTGGGGCCTATGGCAGTGTCCGCTCTTTACCTTGTGGATATTACTCTATGCTATCAGATTATATTGCCTCCCCTGCCAACTGGAGCTGCGGTGTTGAACACCACGTTTCTGCACGCAGACATCCGCGGGCGCCCGTACCGCGTCGAGGGCTTCCGCGATGCCCTGGGCCACCTGGAACTGCTCCCCGGGTTTCTCACCTTGGGGGCGTTCCAGATGAATCATGTCGGGGCCGTGACTTTCAAGTCACCGGAGGGTAAGCGGAAGACCCTTGCGGCGGGTGGACCTCGTCGTCAAGGTCCGACGATGCATCGTTGTCGACCCGGGCAGCCGCGACATCCGCGTCAAGCTCCACTGGCTCCTGTATCAACGAGGTGAAAGCCGCACTCGCCCCTTACGGCACGGTGACCGAAATGGGAACCGAGAAGTGGAGGGTGCAGGGAGTCATGGAATACGGGTCGATGACGCGCACGGCTGTCATCCGGCTTAACCCTGGGCTCGGGTTGAACAAACTGCCGCATCAGCTGCGTATTGCCGGGGGCCAGGTGCTTGTCGTGACGCCGGGCAGGGCACCACCCTGCCTGCGCTGCGAGCGGACCGGCCATATACGCCGCGAGTGCTGGGTGCCGAAGCATCAGTCCTGCCATCGGATTGGTCACAACGCCGCCCACTGCGTCAAGACCTACGCAGCGGCAACGGGCCCCGGAGCTGGTCATGCCAACGCTGACCATCTCATGGACGAGGCAGATGCGGAGGAGACAATCAAGGGAACGGGTCCTTCTACCGGGACGCCTGTGAGCGGAACCTCCCAGCAAGTTGACCCACCCGGGTAGGAGCACCCGCTCAAGACGACTGACGCCGCCACCACCGCAACCAATCTTGACGTGGCGTCAGCCAGGAAGGACAAGGCGACGACAGGGAGGGATGAAGTGTTGACGAAAGAGGCGCCAATGAAAGCGACTGTGGGGCAGAAAAGCAACGAAGTCAACATGGTCGACGCTAGTGCGCTCGCCTCAAAAAGACCGCGTGAGCAGGACTCCGACACCTCAAAGGTTCGCAACGATTCAAGCCAGTCTGAACCACCAGTGAAGACTGCGCCAACGAAAAAGAGAATCCCACGACCTTCTCCGAGCTTCGTGTCTGAACCCAGAAGCCCAGACAAGTCGGCCCGCTGATGCGGCCCCGAACCAGCCCTTGGTGAGAGTCTCTCGACTATGTGAGTCCCTGTTTCGTGAGGACGTCCAACCTTATCAATAAATTGAAGGTCGCGACGCTGAACGACCGCGGGTTGGCCTCGCGTCGAAAACAATACCAGGCTAGAAGGCTTCTCATCGACAACGAGATCGACGTTCTCGCGATTCAGGAGACAAAAGTTCAAAGTGACAAAGAGGCTGCGCGCCTGCTGGTTCCTTTCTTACACCATTTTGAAGTTTGCGTAACGCGCGCAAATGGAATGTCTGGAGGGTGCATGCTATTTTTAAAGAAATCGTTGAATGCTCAAGTTGAATTTTTCATTGCCGATAGTGAAGGGCGGTTTGTTATTTGTGATTGTATTATTTCTAATGTTGGGTACCGGATAATAAATATATACGCACCGAATGACTCGAATGCAAGAAAAGTGTTTTCGAGGGCATCTATACTTATTTAGATTGTCACAGAAAGATTTTTTTGTTGGGTGACTTCAGTTGTGTATGTGATGCACGGGACCGATCCACTAAACATCTTCAACGCGATAGTAGCATAAAAGTTTTAGAAGAGATCATAACGGAGTTCATGTTACAGGATGTTGCTAATTTCCAAAAGCGTATCGAAAGTGTATGGTATAAGCATTTTCAGTCCTCAAGCCATGCTCGCCTTGACCGGGTGTATGCGTCTATCGAAGTTTTAACTGGATTTGACGACTACAATGTGTCACCAGTCTTTTTTTCCGATCATGCCTTGGTCTCTCTTGTTGTCGGCGAGAAACGTAAAAAACACAGTTTCCGATGGGAACTGTGGAAGCTTAATAACAGCCTACTCCAGGATGAGATATTTAATGAGAACATCGAGTTATTGTTTAGCGAAATTACCAACGAGAATAGCACCGCAAGTGTAATTTGGGAATGGTTTAAATGCGAATTCAAATTATGTGCCCTGGACCGCTCCCGCACCCTTGCATACTGAAAAAAGGCAGAGGAAAAGCTGCTTCTCAACGACCTTCAAAGGTTATGTAAACTGGAATGCGAAAATCCAGGAAGGTTTGCGGATCAACTTAAGACAGTTAAAAATAAAATCGCCGAACTAGAAGCAGAAAAATATAAAGGAGCCCTTGTTCGGGCCCGCGCTGAAAAATACATCTTGGGCGAGCAGCCAACGAAACGGGCATTAAGCGCAGAAGCACATTAAGTAAAGAATACAAACATTTTTTAAATAAAACTCGACGGCGTGCTGCGTAGGCGTCCCGAAGCCATAGAAAAAGCATTTACTGATTGCTACAGTAATCTCTTCCGGCGGCAGGATCACGGAAGTGACTCACGACTTGATGAGTATCTCGCGGTAATGCCCACGCCTCAGTGACGAGATAAAGGAATGGCTTGAAGAGCCTATAAGCGTGGCCGAAATGGAGCGTGCTATTAATGAACTGGCGACAAAAAGACTCCAGGCCCCGATGGGCTGACTGCCGGCTTTTACATGAAATATAAACACTTCGTAGCTGGTCATTTTCACGCTGTATTAATTGAGGCGTACGATACTAAAACGTTGCCGCCTTCTTTTCTAAACACGCACACTGTACATGATTCCCAAAAAAGACGACGAGCAAAAGTTAAGAGACATCCGGAGCTACCGGCCGATAGCAGTGGCGAACGTGGACTACAAAATATTAATGAAAGTTTTAGCTCGGCGATTACAAACTGTTATTGGTGAAATAGTAGGAGAGTACCAAACCTATGGTATTAAGGGACGGTCCATTTTGTCAAATATTCACACTGCGAGAAGTATATTAGAATTGTGTGATGAGGAACTAGACCACGTAGCCATGCTCCAGATAGATCTGGAAAAGGCTTTCGATCGTGTGCAACATCAGGTACTTTATAAAATACTTGAACACGTTGGAGTCGGTAAAATTATTCTTAGTTTTGTCCAAATGGTATACACGGGATGCACTACACAGCTCTTTGTTAACGGCAAACTGACACCGCGCACTAGTGTCGAGTCATCAGTCAAGCAAGGTTGTCCGTTGTCGCCGTTGCTGTTTAGCATTTATTTAGAGCCATTTTGCAGAAGCGTAATGAATGACAGTCTTGTTAAAGGGGTTTCACTCCAAAATATAGAAATCAAACTTCTCGCTTACGCGGATGATGTTGCTCTATTCTGCAAGGATAAGAAAATTATTGTCGAGGCAGCACGCGAGGTGAAGGACTATTGCGAAGTGAGTGGCGCGGCTGTCAATTGGCAAAAGTGTTGTGGCCCTTGGCATGGATCATGGGGTACCAAACCAGATGTTTTTCAAGGTATAAATTTTACGTCGACGCAGGCCAGGTACCTTGCTGTTTAACTGCAGCATTACAAGAACTCCAATGCGTACTGGGTTTCGGTAGTCGAGGAAATACGCGAGAAAGCTAGTAAATGGAGAGGTTGAAAAATGTCCATTTTCACGCGCGCAACTGTGTGTAGCATATTTTTAGTCGCGAAATTTTGGTACGTTCTTCAGGTTGTGGCGTGCTCTACATTAAACGTACAGAAGTTGCAGCGCGTCTTGGCTCTGTTTATCTGGCAGTCTGGATGTGAAAGTCTGCGTCGCGATAATTTAATTTTTCGCGTTTTAAAGGGGGGAATGTCACTGTCTTACTTGTTCGTAAAGAAAGTAGTTTCGCGTTTTATGTTTCTTAGAGAGCAAACCAACCCCTTTCTTCGTGCTATAATTAAGAACAGACTGCCAGAGCACCTACCTATGTATGGTGTTTCTTCGTATTGTCGCGAGCAACGCAGCCTTGGTAGTTTCCTTCATGAGGTCATAGAGGCGTACCACTTTCTATGCACGGTTCTCCCAGGAGTATTTGGCGAGTGTCACGCGAAAGCGTTTAATGCGTGATATTATTGATAGTGTCTTTCCTATGCCTGTGTACCGCGCTCTGTTTCATGCAGATCCAGGGCAAGACGTTTTGTCCAGAGTCAAAAACATGTCAGTCACACTGTGTATAAAAACATTTTTCTGTAAGTTACACACAAACTGCCTTCCTGTGAAACAGTGGCTTGACCAAAGAAATATTTTTGTTCCATGGGGTGTTCACTCTTTTTTGTGTAAAAGGCCGGACACTATTGAACACGTATTCCTAGACTGCTGGGACGCTTTACTGTTCTTGCCATTACTGTTCTTGCCATTCTTGCCAAATTGCCATTATAGCAGAAAGCTTTATTGAATCTCAGAAACAGCTGTTTTTCGTCATTTGCGTCCAACAACTTAACCCTTTTTTTTTTTAACACATCTTTTTTGACCATAAACAGGCTCTTCACGAATGCGCTCGAAAGAATGGAAGGAAAAGCTAGCATTGCATCTGGAGGTTCATCACTGTTTTACCAACACATTCAAACAGTCCCCGTCAATGCTGAACGAAAGCGCAAGAAACCCGTTGGAGAAAGGACAGGTACGAATCGTAGTAAAAACTTTTCCTGGAAATTTGGGAATAGTGCATATTTGGTTATACTTATTTTGTGTCGTACAAGTGTTTATTCAGTTCAGTCCTTCGATGCCCCTGCATCGAAGGACTGAACCGATCACCAACATCATCTACGGCATCGACACCACCTGTGCCGCCTATAAGAGGCAACTTCGACACGCTGCTCGCCAGTGGGCATGGAAGCTTTCCAGCTATGAAATACTTGAACTTTTTCATCTTCGTATTGCAGGTTAGTAAACAGAGATCCTGTCATTGTTTCCGTTCTAATAATATTTGCCTTTTTAAGCTTCCATGCCCTGAAGCTTGCATTGAATCATTTAGAGTGTTGTTACTCCTTTTGTGCGGTGACGTAGAGAGAAATCCAGGCCCTATGTCAAAGGTTGAGGTTGAATTTGTGCAAGATCTCAACAACAATATCCTAAAACTCGAGAGTGTATTAACCTCACTTCAACAAGAAGTACTCGAACTCAAGGCAAAGCTAAAACAAACCGATGAAACGCTCTTAGCGGTTTCCGAACAGAATACTCTGCTAACTAATGAACTGAGAGAAAGACTAAAACAAACCGATGAGTCTCTTCTAACGGTTACAGGACAGAACGCTCAGTTAAATAACGACGTAGCATCAACAAAGTTGAAGGAGAGGGACGCTGCCACAAGTGAAGAGCCTCAGTTATCGGCCGCTCTACGTGATCTATCTAATCTAAAAACGCGCTGTGATGATGCGGAGGGCAGGTCCCGTAGATCAAATCTGTTATTCTTCGGTCTTCCTGATAAAGATAAGGAAACTTGGAATGAGTCCGAAGGTTTGGACGTCGAACTGTGCTTCGAAAAACTCTGCATTCGTGTTGACCCAATCAGAATCGAAAGAGCGCATCGTTTGGGCTCCTTCAACGAACGAAAGTGTCGCCCAATTATTGTTAAGTTCTCTTCATTTAAAGAAAAAGAAAGTATAATGTCATCAGCATACAAACTAAAAAACTCGCCTTTTGCTATCAGTGAGGATTTCCCGGTATGTGTCCGACTCGCGCGCCGCAAACTGCTTGAATTTGCCCAATCAAAGGGTTTGCCCTTTAGACTTCGTCACGACAAGCTGTTGATGGATGACAAGTGCTTTATATTTGACACGGTGCAGAGTTTGGTTCGAGAAAAAAAACAGGCGTCTACGCCGCTTCCCTTTCTCGCCGCGCCCCCATCAGGTTCTGTCGACCAGAGTCAAACGCAACTGTGATGTGCCCGTTGAGCATTCTGTACTGTTCACTAACATTAGAAGTTTCATACCTAAAAGGGAAGATGTGCACTCCTTGATTGATACATGCAACGCGGACTTTGTTTTTCTTACTGAAACGTGGTTAAACCCTGATATCGCTGACGCAGAATTGTTTCCTCCACATTTTGGCTTTCATGTTTACCGAACTGACCGCGTCGGAAAGAAAGGGGGTGGCGTCCTTTTAGCTGTGAATAAGCGTATCCCATCAAGGCTTATCTCGGTAGAAACAAGCCTGGAAATCGTCTGGGTATGCCTTACCTCTAAGCCAAGTATTATAATGGGTGTATGTTACAGGCCGCCAGATAGTGGGAGGGATTTCATTACTGAGCTTCATAAGTGTCTCTTTCAGGTTACATCCCTTTTTCCTAGTGCCACCCTTGTACTTCTTGGAGACTTTAATTTCCCAGACATTGATTGGACTGCCCTCTCCTCCGGCAGTGCTTTTTCCGATACTTTTGTAGACCTTTGCCTTGACTTTAATTTTTCCAACGTTATCACTCAACCAACCAGAACTACCAAAATCTGCAGCAATGTGCTGGACTTGTGCCTAACGTAAGAGCCAGACCTTATCAGTAACGTTACATACTTACCCGGCATTAGTGACCATCTTGTTATCGAATTAACACACTCCCTTACCACTCCTCACAAATCACGCTATACTAAATTCATTCGGAACTACGCGGGTGCCGACTATAGCTCTATCAACTCGCCACTGGAACACTTCTACGACACGTTCTCTCACGGTTTTGAGGAAAGATCTGTCAACGCTAACTGGACGCTGTACAAAGATAAACTAATTCAACTTATTGAGTCTTTCATACCACTCACTCGTGTCATCTCTGATAATAACAATCCGTGGTATAACAAAACCATTCATAAGCACTCCAACAAAAAGAAAAGGCTTTATAGACGGGCTAAGTGTTGCGACACACTGGAAGCCTGGAACAAATACCACGATTGTGCAACGGGATACAAAACAGCTATAAATGAAGCGGAAACTAAATTCTATACTCGGGACCTCTCCAACATTTTGGTTAACAAGCCAAAGAAATTTTGGAAGATTATTAATCCTTCTACGTCGTCTCCCTTGCAATTCACTGACAACAGCGGGCATAATCTTTCCGATCGCCAAAGTGCTCTTTCACTTAATAACTTATTTAGTTCTATCTTTACAGAAGAAAACCTGAGTAATATTCCCGTCCCACGCCAGTCATTGCACACTCCTATGGGGCCCATCACTTTTGACTATGCCGGCGTCCTGAAAGCAATTGAGAACTTAAAGCTGTCTTCCAGCTCAGGGGATGACCAAATCAATTCGAAGGTTCTTATAAACACGAAACGCATTTCTGCAGCTTTTCTTTGTGACATATTTTCCCAGTCAATGAAACTTTCTGAAATTCCGAAGGATTGGAAAACTGGAAACGTAACCCCTGTGTTCAAATCTGGTGACCGCCACCTAATTACAAACTATCGGCCCATCTCCCTAACTAGCGTATCATCTAAGCTCATGGAACACGTACTTTACTCCAATATAATGAATTATTTAGAAAATAACAACCTACTTTTTAATCACCAACATGGTTTTCGGAAAGCGTACTCTTGCGAAACCCAACTAACGGCATTTCTTCATGACATTCACGCAGGTTTTAATACCAACATTCAGACTGACGCCATTTTTCTCGACTTTTCTAAAGCGTTTGATAGGGTCCCTCATCAACGTCTTAAAATAAAACTTAACGAATTGAAGATCCATCCCACTATTGTAAATTGGATATCCGAATTCTTGACTAACCGCACCCACTACACCACCATTAATAACTCTAAATCCCCCTCGTGCCCGGTAACCTCAGGCGTCCCTCAGGGTAGTGTACTCGGGCCCTTACTCTTTTTAATCTACATCAATGATATTCATGAGCACATCTCCTCATCAGTTCGGTTATTTGCAGACGACTGCGTAATTTACAGGCCCATTCTCTCGCTCGACGATCGCCATACCTTGCAAACAGATATTTCACAAGTCATTCAATGGTGCAATAAATGGCAGATAACTCTCAATTTCGACAAATGTAAATCCCTTTCCTTTTCTCGTCGTGTTCTTCAACCTTTTTCTTACCATTTTGACGCGTCCCCCATCACCGTTTGCAGTTCATATAAATATCTCGGTATTAATTTAACATCTGACCTTTCATGGACGTCTCACATCAGCAATATAGTAGCTAGCGCAAACCGTACCCTCGGTTTTTTGCGCCGAAACCTGAAACCCGCAACAGCAGAGATAAACAATTAGCATACTCAACTTTGGTTCGGTCTAAGCTTGAATTCGCTTCTTCTGTGTGGTGCCCTTGGCAATCTTACCTATCTAACAAACTTGAATCCATCCAAAACAGGGCTCTTCGTTTTATTTTTTCTGATTACTCACCATTCACGAGCATATCTGGATTGCGCGAAGCAGCTAACCTTCACACACTTTCATTGAGGCGCCGAGTGTCCCGTCTCTCTCTCCTTCACCGAATCTTTCACTATAACATGCCTCTTCGTGAATCTCTGCTTTTACCCCCGTGGCAGATTTTCCCCCGCTTTGACCACTCCTGCAAGTTGCGGCCCATTTTTTCGTCAACTACTTCATACAGTAATTCAACTTTACCTTTGGCAATAAACGATTGGAACATACTACCAAATGACATTGTTACCATAACTGACACACATAAATTTGCCGCCTCTGTAACCACTTTCATCTCTTCATTATCCGACTAGTTCCCTCTTCTATTGTGTTAAAATTGCGTGCGGAAGTGTTCGATTAAGAAAAATAATAACAAATGTACCACTCCCTTGTGTAATGCCCGTAAGGGCCTTCAAGGATAATAAATGATGATGATGATGATTACTGTCTGGGAAAAAGCAGCGTCTGCCGAGGGTGAATTTCTTTCGGCACCGCTCGGGTCCGGTTGTCTGTCGAATGCAGTTTGTTGTTATTACGATGCGCAGAGGGCAAGATGCTTGAGTACAGTCCGCCATGTGGCATCTCTGCTCCATCACATCCGCCATCTGAATGCGTACATCTTTACACGTACGTCATGCGGGCTGTTTAAACTGGAAAGGCAGAGCTCCTGGTTCGTCTACAAATTTAGCAGTAACTTGTGATTAATTACGAAGTTAGTACAAGTTACTTGCGAAAAGTATCTAAGCTAGACTACTAAATTATTGCTTTCAAGTGTACGTGCAAAATGCCAAGTTATTCAAAGAGGAATATGTAAGATACGCCAACTTGAGCAGATTATTTAAGTTACGTACACGTCTGGAGCACATTGGAGATATTCGTAATAAAAATAACTACTTGGGGACCATTAGAATGAAATGCAATCTTTTTCTTAATATTAAACAGCGCACAAACCGTCGGCGGAAGAGAAAATGACAGTAGAACGAAAGAGCGCTGACTCCCAACTGATTTATTTAGACAGAAGAGAAAATGACGAAAAATGAAGCCACGAAAATCGAGCCCCTCGTGATGTACCAACTAGCTCAAATTAGCACTTTACTACAACCACTTTCTTCTATTTCGAACTTCGTGCGCTTTTCGTCTGATTTTCGGCTTTATGCTCCAGCATTCAGATGGCTCTTTGTCCGCGTGATTCTTTTTTTTCTTTTTTTTTTACTGCCGTTTGTACGAAAGTTTACCTTTTTATGGGCTCTTCAACGTGGATTGGGAACTACACACGCCCTTCCAAACCGCAGCCCGGCCGTTTCTGCTATTTCAATAACCCGGTACATACGGAAGTAAAACAATGTTTTATGTCATATGCAGGCTGACCATTCATTTTAACAAAAAGAAAAAGTCGCATATCCTGATTTCGTCAGCTCCGTTTTCATTACGATTTTGCTTCGTAAAATCCGGCTGAATCGCGCAGTCGCCATGATAAAACCTTTTCTTCTGATATCCTTCCAACGCGAAGGTGCGTTTTGAAGAGTGATCTATAAGAGTATTACTCCTAGAACCTGACCCGCATGGTGAGATTTTACTTGCGATTTCGCAGCTGCGACGTCGCTCGCTCAGAAAAGAAAGCCTCGGGGAAGTTCCGGTGCCCGACGTCACAGCTGCGAATTCGCAAGCAAAATTGCGCAAAGTGAATATATATTTTAATTAAGATTACAAAACCGGATGTACAGCGACAAAAATATATCTACTTATTTTTTACTCTTTTTTTTTTAAAGATAGCACGTGCTATACTGACTTTTTGTCACTTCCTATAACACGCACTCAATTTTAACAGATCAAAGTCACACGAGTATCACGTCAGAGTTTGGCAAGAACTCGTTTCCTTTTTGATATAAAACGAATCTCTGTCCCTAGTTCAAAACGCATTAAGTAACGATTTGGATGTAATACAGAAAAGGTGAGGGGAGGAATGGGGCTGAAATAGAGAGAAACGACGCTCTTGAGATAGCCATGTCTGTTTTCTTTTTTGTCTGACCTAAAAATGACGTTTTTTGCATATTCCGCGAGTTTACAATGGGAAGCGACGCTTTCGATTTGCTCGGAACCAAAGACTCGAAAAGGACGATTGTAATGTTATTTATTTGTTTTGTTTTTTTCCATCTGTTTGCTTTTTTTGGTCTTTTTCTCTAGTATGTTGTTGTCTAATGTTTTATATTCCTATTTTACATCATTCGGCGCCGTCGTTTTTGTTTATTTTTTGTAAAAAATGGAATAACAATACTTTACGTGCGTAGGATAAATAAGTAAAATCCTCGACCAGCTATATTGTATCGCAACCGCGACACATCACCCCTGTTTCCGAAAGCGAAACACGCCTTAGAAGAAGAATCGTCTGTTGCGGCCCGTGGGACAACGATTCCAAGGATGTTTCTCTAACGGGGCGACAACGCAGGTGGTCGATTTATTGTCCCATACGTGATACATTAAAGGTAGCAACATATGCACAAAATAAAAAAAATAAACAGAATTACCAAATCATTATTACTTTACGGCGCCTGCTGATTGAAACGAGGGTCAAACGTTATGTTTGGCTGTCACTGACTTATTCACTCATGGATGGATGAATGGATGGATGAATGTTAATAGCTATATCCCTTGTAACGGGCGGCAGCTTGCGCCACCTAGCCTAAGTCTCAAAAGACAAAAACGTGATTCCTCTCGGAATTCGAAGACTAATTTTCTCCCCCTAACTATCACCAGGCAGTGTGGGATATCACCAAGATAACCTTAGGGGGATCGGGCAAAAAAAAAACTAAAACCATCACCCCCCTGCCTCTTCCCCCGGCGAGGGAGTCGCCAGTTTTCCTCTGGTCAAACCTTGTCGGCGTTACCCCAGTGCCGGACCTACTGGGAGACAGGGTTGAGACTTTGGACCGGAGCCACGCGGGAGGGAGTCCCAATTTTCCTCTGTCCCGCCTATCCCCAGCTGTGCTAGTTATATTGAATGGGTTAAAACAGCGCAAAAAGTCGAAGGACCAGTAAATGGAAACACACGGACACACGCTGAGTCTGTGTGTTTCCTTTCCAACCAACTCGCCCAACTAAAACCTTGTGCTAGTTAGTTGACCATCATTCAATTTTCCCTAGATAATTTCCACCAATCTTCTAATCGTCTCTTTTTTACTGCAATCCTCTTCTCTTCCGTCCTTCCATCGTCGCCAGTAAAACCCAGGTCCCCGGCAAAATTGGTAACTCCTTCAGGGAGGGCAGGGCGAAGCCCAGTGCACTTCAAAACCAAGTGCTCTAGTGCCTCGCTATCATTATGGCAGGCGGCACCTAATATGTCTGCCTCCTGAAATTTAGCCCGATACGTCCTCGTCCTCAAAGCTCCGGTTCTTACCTCGAACAGGAAAGCACTTCCCAGTGAATTGTCAAACAGATTTTCCTTTCTTCTGTCCTGCTTTCATGACTTGTACACTGTTAAATCTGATTTCTCCTGCATTCTTCCCTACCATATTTTCCTCTCTGCCTCTTTCACCCCCTTTTTCACTGAAGTAGTCTGTTCAGCCCCATCACCAGTGTGTAGGTATTTAAATGTAAGCTTTGCGGTTCGGTTTGTTGATTTTGTGTCTAAACTTTTCATTTACAAATACTTAAATACATTCCGTGCCCACCGCGTATTATCCATTTCGGTCAACCTTTGTTTTCAGCTTACCAATTGCCTTCCTGCTCTCAAAAGACGACCAGCCCATGTCCCCTTGTACTCTTTCATTTGGTGTTTTTCCATGTGCTCCCAGCACCAATCTGCCTGCGCTTCTTTATCGAATTTCTAATCCTGATTGAACCTCGAATTCCCTGCACAGTACTGCATTGCTAAAAGACAATCCTGGTACCATCACTCCTTTCCATATACCTCTGCCCACTTTATATCTGTTATAGCTCGATAGTGCGTTGAGCTTCATAATAGATAAAGTTATGTTCCCTTTTCAAATTATATTCTCCTCGCGTTCCTCTAGATATTTCCTTCCCTCATTGAGCCAGGCTCCCAGATATTTGTATTTCCTTGCACGGTCTATTACAATGTCTTGAATCCTCAGAGGTTCCCTCTTTTCATCCTTAAACACCATTACTTCAGACTTGTCACTACTAAACCTCATGCCCAAAGTGTCACCTTCCTCTCCACATATTCCAGCTAGTTTCTGTAATGTATCCTGCTTATCTGCCATGAGTACTATGTCATCAGCGTACATCAGTCCTGGTATTACCTGTACTACAGGGTGCGGCCGTAAAAACTTCCACATTTTGCACGCCTAGCAAAAATTGAATTTCAAACGAACACACCTGAAATTGGGTACACAAACGTCGTTCATTCCAAAGTTTTTTGCCTATTTTTTTCAGACGTCAACGCGGGAGTAGCGAATTATTAGAAAGATAACAAAAATTGCAGACGTGCATTTCCTATGGCCTATAGCCGCCCGTTCGCCGTCTGCTATCTGATTCGCGACGCCGCTCCCCGGTGGCGCACTGAACGCAAAAACGCGGGAAACGCCGCACGAAAGGCTGGTGTCGGCCGAGATAATCGCGATAAAAAGTGATTTTACCAAAATATGTGAACGATTATGCCCTTTTACTTGAAATTTAGAAACTGGCGGACGCCTTCGTTTAATAAAAATATGTTCTAAAGCAGACAAACGTGTGTCTTCCTTTTTCGTCTACTTATCTGTTGGGTCCGTTCCCGGTGAAAGCTCAACTTTGGAATCAAGAGTGCCGCTGCTGAGGCATCTTGAGTGTTCCTATTTATTGTTTTGTTGCACTATCTACTGCAGTTATTATCAAAATATTTTCCGCGCCGCCCTGCGATGCCACAATACTCGGCGAGTGAGTGTGCCCAGGCTGTCAAGTGGTACGTGGAGCGGAACTCGGTGGCCAAAGCACAACGAAAATTTCGCACTGCATTTCATAAACGCCCGCCTTCACGCCCGACTATTTTGACTTGGGCGTATCGTTTTGTGAGTGGAGAGGACTTTAAAAAGAAGAATCCAGGCAGTGAACGTGAGAGGCTGCTGAAAAATGAGGAGCTTATTGAAGCGGTGCTTGCTGTCTTCGAGAGCGACCCGCAATTGTCAACAAGACGAGCAGCCAGGTTGTTTGGAATTTCGGAAAAAAGCGCACGATGGATTCTGCGGAAAAATAATTTGCGCCCGTACAAGATGCAATTTGTCCAAGCCCTGCACGACGGCGACAACGTCCGACGTTTAGAGGTTTGCTAGACGGAGTTGTTGCGAATTAAGAGCCAACCCGGGGCACCTGCAATTCATTTTATTTAGTGACAAAGCAAACTTTCACCTAGACGGACGTTTTAACCGCGAGAACAGCAGGATATGGGCTCGCGATAACCCTCATGCCGTGGACGAACGGCATCTCCATTCACCGAAGGTGACAGTGTGGAGTGGGATTTGGCGTAAAGGCATAGTGGGCCCCTTTTTTTTCGACGGCACCGTTAACGCAGATGCCTACTTGGACATGCTGAAAACGGAAATGCTCCCTCAGCTTGAAAGGTACCACATGACAAAATAAAACAGTATATTCGTGCAGGATGGGGCGGCTCCCAATTACGCAAAGAGTGTGAGGGCATGGCTCAATAACACGTTCCCTCGGTGGTGGATAGGTCGGGGATAAGATTATATGGACTGGCCTCCACGATCCCGCGACTTAAATATGTGCGACATTTTTAGTATGGGGATTTATAAAAGGACTTGTCTACAAGAAGATGATCCCGAGCATGGAAGAGCTGAAAGAAAAAATTGAGGGCGCGTTCCTCGAGATCGACGATGGGATGCGCGAAAGGGCTTTCCTGGCGTACGATGCTCGACTTCGGCTTTGCGTGTCTGTGAACGGCGGGCACATGGAATCGGCCGAACCCTAGTCGTTTAAAGGGCCGCCGCAGCATCAACATTGTTTTAAACTGCCGTGACAGAAGAGGCGTATCAGGAGATGTATTTTTCAAGAATAAATAATTTAATGAACGCACAACTTCCACTTCCTGACGGAATTTAAACTATTAGTTTCCCTCTTACTTTTGTCTCTCGTGCTGCTTGCCGCATGCGGAGATCAAAGTAGAGGCTGCTGATAGAGGTAGACCATCTCTCTCAAATACAAGCCATTTTATCACCGGCCCACCGAAATGACTCCAGCGCCGTAAATATTGCTCCAATTATTATGATTTTTTTTACAAGTATGTCTTGCGACATGTGTGTTAATTATACCCAAGCTGTATGAAAAAAAAATTACTTTATGTGTTACAGCGGCCCTGTAAAAATCAGAATGAAATGATAACTCAAAACGAACTTGTCTGCAACGGTAGCAGCACCACTTACTATTCCAGGCTGGAAATAAATGATCTCGTCGCATCATGGTGTCTTCTTGCTTGCACGACCATCTGTCAAAACTTGACTTGAAACAGGTAATCTCAACAATCGTTCATATATTTCATTCAAATCTTTTTTTATCGCGATTATCTCGCTCATCACCCGCCTTTCGTACGGCGTTTCCCGCGTTTTCTGCGTTCAGTGCGCCACCTGGGAGCGGCGTCGCGAACCAGATAGCAGACGGCGAACGGGCGGGTATAGGCCGTAGGAAATGCACGTCTGCCATTTTTGTTATCTTTCTAATAATTCGCTACTCCCGAGTTGACGTCTGAAAAAAATAGGCAAAAAACTTTGGAAGAAACGACGTTCGTGTGCCCAATTTCAGGTATGCATGTTTGAAATTCGATTTTTGCTAGGCGTGCAAAATGTGAAAGTTTTTACGGCCGCACCCTGTACATTTCTCCCTCCTTCCATATAACTCACATCAACACCTAAGTTGCACTGCCCTAATTTATTTTCCATTTTACTGAGGTCTATCACGAAGAGCGGAGGTTACAGTGGACAGGCCTGCCTAAATCTTCTTTTTATTGTTATCACTACCTTATTATCTGTGTACATCTGCTCAAGAAACCTAACCGATTTTGTATCTAAATCATATACTCCTTCAGCTGACCCCAGAGATTTTCCTCGTTCACATTATAGTACGCTCCCTTGAGTTCCGAATAAGATAACGATAAAGGAGTTTGGTTCTTCATTGCTATTTATATACATTGAGTGGTGACGAATAAGTTATCTTCCAGTCTTCGATCTCTTCGGAGTCCATTTTAGAGCTCGCCCTGTATTTGCATATCTTCTGTCCATTGCTCCATTCTACGCTTAACTATCTGCATAGCTAATCTGTATAGAACTGAAGTTACCGTTATCGGGCGATATGACTTAATGCTGTTTTTGTTTCCTTTGCCTTTATATATTAGCCTCATTTTACTTAGTTTCCAATCATTGTGTGCCTCTCCTTCCATAATTACTTGGTTCATCATATGTCGTAACTTCAATTTGCTTGTTTTTGCTAGTGTCTTTATGAGTTCCATGGGTATGTTGTCTGGGCCTATCGCTGTGCTTGCTGGAACCTTACTTTCTGCCTTGTCCCATTTTTTGTAGTCGTCTCCATCGTTACACAATTTCGTTCCTCCTCAACACTCCTGCTGACCGTGCTGTTCACTGCCTCCCTCTGGTCAAGCTGGGAGAAAGACTCTTCGATTTTCTGCCTAATATATTTACGTGCCCCTTCCCCCTCTACTCTTCTCCCCTCCTGTGTGGTCAGTAAGTGTGGGATACCCTCTGTCTTTTTCCCCTGCGCTTTAACGTGCTCCCATGCTCTCACTAATGCTAATAACCAATGTTGCCAGATTGGGCTATTAACAGCCAAATTGGGCTACATCTTGTTGTATTTGGCATCAAAATTTAGTGGTTGCCTTTGTGGCTATTCTGGTGCTATTTCTAATTATTGCTTGGCCTCCCTATGGCAAAAGATACACCCTAACTCTAGTTCAGTCTGCAAAACTTCCAGAATATCACCGTTTCGAAAGCAAAACAGTTAGCATGTAAAATAAGGCCTAAGAAGAAATGGTCGATGATGTATGGAATTTTATCCATACGTTGATGACAACCCTTCTTCTTTACGTATTCTTTTTAGTGTTTTGAAAGTTCCAGGAAGGACTACTAGGGCTATTTTGTCGGCAAAGGGTTCAGTCTCGTGAAGAGGCGGTTTTTGTTTAGACAGGGGGAAGTGTTTATTGTTGGGGTTGTATTTTTCTAGAACCGATGCTTCCAGTTCACAAGTGGGCTTACTGTTAGGGGTTCAAGTGAAGACCATTAATGATTCAAACTACATAACAAGGATTGGGCGAAATCTGTAACCAAAAATGGTTCTGTACGTCGGTGGTCGGAGGTATGTGCGTTGCTAGGTTTTTCACAAAATAAACACAGTCGCTGAGCTTGAGACGTTCCTTTTTTTGTGTCAGTTTAATGCGATAGCATTCTTTAGCTACTTCACCCGGTTTTTGAGATGCGCTTTCTGGCCTCGGGTGGGCCGTGCGTATGTGCGGCGCGTCCGAGCTGCACGTACGTTTTACGACCACGTTATAATCCTAAAAAAATTGAAAAAGTTAGATTAATCTGTTTAGTACGTTAGTTAGGTAACTAGGTATCTCCCTTCGCCCCGTTTACTGTTGTTCCCATGGTTATCTGCCAAGCCCCCAGGCTGAAACGAAAACCCTAACGCAACTGATTTCTTAAAAAAAATTCAGGTTCCTTTCAAATAAGCAGTCACCCTCGGTCAAGGTCAAGGTTTATATGGTCGACAAGAAAGTGGGACAAAAAAATTAAAGACGTTTACAATCCCCTGTAACGCCGAATTAGAGCACAGTTCTTGAGGAAGAGCATGGGAGGGAATGGAAACGAGAGTATTCTCTTTCTCCTCATCTGTACCATCCTCTCCTGCTCATTTCCCATTTAGCGGGAAATTTTCGCGAAATTTCCCGCTAAATTCAGTGGCAACGTTTCCCCGCTAAATTTAGCAGAAAAAATTTTCCGTTAAATTTAGCTGGGACATTCTTCTGATAACTTTAGCGGGGGAATTTACCCAGTTTTGCGGAGCGAGTGACGCTGCACACTCTGCGACTGCACTGCGGCTTCTGCTGTTGACGAAGCAGTTTTGAATTCTTTATACACTTTTCAGGGTCGATCTATCAAGATTGTCCGAGCTGATAAAAGCAATCGGCAGCGTCGAATAAACGTTCAGTCTGTAAGCAAACCAGACACGCTGTCCATGGCTCCTTTCTTCAGAGTTTAGTTCAATGGCGACGAGATGACCGAACCCAGCGCCTGAAACCGGTCAACTCATGCCGCACCACACGCACCATGGCCGTCGCGGTTCCTCAGTTCAACGAAAGTACAGAAAAGTGGACCTCCTATTTGACGCGCTTGGGAGCGTTCTTCGAGGGAAATGCGGTGACCGACGCGGCGAAGAAACGAGCGTTGCCAGTGTCAGCACTGAGTACAAAGACAATTTAAATTTTGTAAGCATGCAGTTCATCGACAGCTGTCGATAAGCTCACGTATGCCGAAATGGTGGAGCAGTTAGGTACTTACTATACGCACCAAAACTGAACGAAATCGCTGAGAGCTTCAAGGTTTTTAAAAAAGGATCAGGATCCAGACGAGTTCGTACAGGAGTAATGCGTTGCGCTTCGCCGCCTAGCAGAGACCTGCAACTTCGATGACACTCGCGAGCGTCTACTCCGTGATCGCATTGTCCGCGGAATCACAAACGCGGACGTCAGGAAACTGTTGCTCACTAAAAGAGACTTAACCCTACAAGCGGCCGAAGACATCGCTTTCGCTGCAGAAGCCGCGACTCTAAACATCGCAGGCATGAAGCCGACGCCGGAGTGAGATGTCAACGCGATGACTCAAGGCCCGCATCGCCGAGCGCCTCTTGTTCGAAGCTATCGTAAGAACATGACTCTCGTCTGCTCACGCTGTAGGAACTCGTTGCGCGACGCGGGATCGTGCAAGTTCAAAAGAGCCTCATGCCATCACTGTGGACGAATTGGGCACATTGCCCGATGCTGTCGAGATTGGATGACTCATTAGAAACGGGGGCGCGACCTTCAGGAAAAACCATGAAGCTGAAATGAACGTTATCGAAGGAAGCGATAGCATATCAGACGAGAAAGGAAGCTTGTTGACGCTCCAATGCTCCCACGCCAGGTCAGACACTTCGGTTGGTTTAGTGGAACCGGTAATGAGGAAGATTGTTTGGGCCGGGGTGGCAACTCAAGATGTTAGTAGACACAGGATCTCCCGTGAGCGCAATACCACAAGACGTCCATCACAAGTACCGAAACTCGTGGCCGAAGCTTCAGAAGACATCGGTTCGGTTGTCGCATTTCCTTGGAACATTGCCCGTGTAGGGAGAGTTGAACATGCCCCAGACAACGCAAGGACATCCTGAGGACATACTAAGGTTGTCGACATGGGGACGTAAAGACCTCCCGAGGACGTTTCTACGGGGTCCTCAAATGATCCCCAGCAGGTCCATTTGTCCGGCCCCACCACGTGGTGAGGACGTCCTGGAAACGTCCACACAGATGACATAAGCACGCCCTGAGGACATCCTAACGGCGTCCCTATGTGAAAGGAGAGACCTTCCCAGGACGTCTTTACAGGTCCTCAAATGATCCCCGGCAGGTTCATTTGTCCGGCCCCACCACGTCCTGACGGTGTCCTGGAAACATCCACAGACGACACAAGGACATTCTGAGGACGTCTTAAAGGGCACCCCAGAGATTTCTGAGATGGCCTACTTATGACCGTAACTTGATCTACGTGCTCTACGTGAACCAAAAATCCAACACTTACAGTCATCTGCGGCCTATTTCTTTATTAAAAGTCTGATCAAGGATCGCAAATCTGACCTACAGATGGTGCCACCGAACCCAGCCGAATCTGGTCCGATGACGTACGGCGCTCGCGACTGGCTCACGAGCGCCCTTCGTCGTTCGACCAGATTCGGCCGGGCTCGGTGGTGCCGTCTGTAGGTCTGAGGTTCGCGATCCTTGATCACATTTCTAATAGGAAAATAGGCCGCACATGACTGTAACTGTTGGATTTTTGGGGTGCTTAGAGCACATAGGTCGAGTTACGGCCATAAGTAAGCCATCTCAGAAATCTCTGGAGTGACCCTTTAAGAGCGTCTCGTAGAAACGTCCGGGACGCTTTTTGTAGTCCTCAAGAGAGCAATTTGTCCGGCCCCAGCGTGTTTCCAGGACGCATATCCCAAGTGTCGCCACCATACCCAGTGTTGCCTTCTGATGTACTGCAGCCAATGCTACAAGCCTATCCGGCATGCAAAGCATGTCACATGACTGGTTGGCGCAGTGACGTGCCAAGTCACGACACCCTCATGGCTGGTACAGTGCTAACGGGGAACTGCACACAATACACACAGGTTTATGATATCATATCTAAAAAATGGATTTGGGGAACTTAGTAGTGCATCCACATTGTCAACAACTTCAACTATGGTTAACATGGAAGGCAGGTTTCAGACATATCTTGCAAATGATGTGGAAGAAAGCGCAGTCCCCCCCCTCAAAGGTGGAAGGACTGTCTACTCAATATCAATAAACTCAGTGTTGTTCATAGATATAGTTTATTAATTGCCCAATGTATAACATCTGATACAGCCAGTATCTTTTGTAGTTGAAAAAGAAATTGAGATATGTCTACTTTCCACAGCGTAAGTTACAAACAACCAACGACGCTCAGTATCACTCTGGGCATTACAGGATTAAAAGTTTGACTAGAAGTTTTCCACTGTATGCAACAAATAATCTTATTATTCATCAGGCTGCAGCTTCCGCTGCTCCTTCTTCAGTTTTTCTGCGGCATGCTTCAGCCATGTTTTTATAACCTCCCAAACTTCTGCCTTGTCCGTTTCCAACCGCTTGTTTTTCTTTACGGCTCCTGAAATAAATTTGGGGATTTATTTTAACTGATTATATTGACATGTATATCCATATTAGAAACTCAAATATGTATAATGCCTGAACCTGTTTTAATTAGAGGGTGTCTATACAACCTACAGACAGAACTATAAACACTGGGATGAGGTTGCCATATAACTTGCGAGGGCCGAAAAGGCTCAATTGAAAAGGATAATATGCTAGTACTGCGGGTAACATCAAAGGAAATGCGGGAGCACACAGTACATAGCCTCAAACATTACTTCCAGTAATAGTCGCTACCATGTATCACAAAAGAACGGGTTGAGTTTACTTGCCACATGATCCCGTGTTCACTTTCGTATTGCTCACAGTATTATGTTACACGGCAAAGCTGTTGTAGCATTACAGCGTCGAAATGCATTTTTGCAATCCCAGAGCTTGCATTGTAAGTATGCTTAAATTAGCACTGAAAAAGTTTCTGAGGTTGTCTGTTCTTGGACATAACTCATTCCTAGAGCTCAAAGCGTCCTTAAGATCCACAATTCACAATCCTGGGCCACCTATTTACATATTAAAAATGTTATTGAAATTAATTTTTCTGCGATATATCGCAGAGGCTGAACCATTGCCAAACGACAAAGGGCGCTTGCCAGTCACTCGGGAGCGGTAGTTTCCCGCAAGGAGTGATTCGTATGCGCGCTACTTTTCAGTGTTGGTTCCGTCCACAGTCAGCTGTGCCCTCTTAGACGCCTAATCTCTCACAATCCTTTAGAAACCGCATTCCCCACATGATAAGAATTATGGACGGGAACCTTGGGGGCGAAGGAAAACGTCTTCCGCAAACATCGCAAGCGAACGCCCCGGGGAGCAGACGAGCTGGCACATCGCACCCTCCGAAGAAGGCGAGGGGAAACCTCATGTATTTCTATCGTCACGGGCTTAATAATCTGTTTTGTCACATGAAACTTTGAATACATATTAACTGGCACTTACTATGTTATATGAAAACAAAAACAAGCATCTACAAAAACCTCTTTAGTGCCCTTATAGGTTTAAATGGAGTCTGTCATCAAAACTATTAGTGGAATGTCATAACCTTGATTACAACATGAAATGCAGAAATGCCAATGTAGGGCCTGTGGCTTTGTCAAGCTGTCCTTGTGACAGCTTTTTACACAAGCCTCCAGTATCCTGTACATTGTACTTTATGCAAATAAATAAACATGCTACTGGTGACTTCTGCAATACTGACAGGACTTCCCACTTAGGGCACAAAGCTGTCAAGTCTGGTTCGCTTGACAGCTAGCTTGCACGAGTGAAGCAAGTATGAGAGCACCTGGCAGCCTAAACGTGAATCCGTGAAAGTTGGTTAGAAAATGCAGCATGAAAATCGCCAATATTGCGTTCACCTTTCATGATGGCAGAGCAGCAAAAGCTACAAGCACGAACTAGCACATGCACCTTCCATTAAGACCCAATGTTCCTAGATCGATCTACGAAAAAACAGCCCAACACTGTGGTTTCTTATTTATTTATACATTACATACCCAGGGCGACTTTTTGTAGTCTCCACTAAACTAACAGCTTAGGGGTGAACGGATTATATTCTGTGAACAGCTGTTAGAACAAAACTGCATGTCGGTTCTATCTCCATGTTTGGTTAAACGAGCGAATCACATTTTGTGTAGCATGGAATCTCACCCTGTGGCATGCAAGTTAGCATCGTATATTGAGTGGCCTAATATCCTGAAAGCAGCTTTCCTCTTGGATTGTGGAGCTTGGCAACACAAGAAGCCACTAAAATGCACCTTCCTGCCCCAAACATACATTAAGACTTATTCATACTTACTGTAGATGACATCCGGGTACTCGAGGTCTTTAAACTTCATCTTCTCCCTTTGACCCAGCCAGCTGAATTTCACCGCCACCTTCTGGGTCATCAACTGTTCTAGCACGCCACGAGTGTTGTTGCCCACCGACGAACCTCCAACTGCTGCCAGCTGATTGACCTGCATTGCAGTCAGTGAGGTCAATTAAAGCCTGCAATTTTAACAAAAACAAACAATAATGCCATAACACTCACAAGGCTTTCCTTTGTCGCTTTGCATGTCTTCAATTTTTTGTCAAACACCAGAAAGTCATCCACGTTGTCAAAAGGTTCTTCAAGTATTTCGTCGTTGGGTACGTTCATTGCTCCACTGCTGTTTAGGATTCCCAGAATGGTATCCAGCTGCATAGAATGCTGTTCCACCCGGAGCCAGATTGTGTGCAAAATACGAATTACTTGCTTGTCAAGACCTAGAAAGGGAGCACATTAAATTTCCTGTAGCTACACCAAAACATCCTGACTGCAAATTTACTACATGAACATATCCTCACCAGTAAAAGCTTCTTCATTCCTCTTGTGCGCCATTGCCCGATGCATCATGGTGCTTCCTTGACTTTCTGAATGTGAGAAAAGGGACAAATGTGGGACAAAATCATCATATCTAGGGTTCAGCATTTTTGGTTCACACCACTACAAGTATGCCTATCAAGAGAGGAAGCGGATTAAATATTCTGTACCTACACCAAAACTTGTCTCCAGATTTACTACATAGATGTATACTCACCACTAGAAGCTTCTTCATTCCTCTTGTGCCCCATCGGCCCATGCATCATAGTGCTTCCTTGACTTTCTGAATGTGAGAAAAAGGATAAGCCTGTGAGAAATTCGTTATATTTAGGGTTCAGCATTTACAGCTCGCACCGATACAAGTATGCCGATTCCATTTTCAAATATGTGGTTTCAAAACGTTGGCGTTTTAGACCAGAACTGTGCGCCAAAGTAGGGGATGGACTTGTCATTGAGCGCAACCCAGTATTCAGATATCTACCTGACCGCTAAGTGTCCTGTTGGCTGAGCGTTCACGGGTCAACACAGTCATTAGGGATCGCGTATGGACAGTTTTCATTCTGTCAAGCCGTTAGCTTTTATTTTATTTCTGGTCAAAGCAATAAAATTTATTTTTTTTGCAATTTCTATTGCTTGTGCTACTAACCCAATTTGACGGTCCTAAATATAGGAGGCAAGAAAAAGTGGTCCAAGAATTATGATTCACAATTTCGTGATTCGAAGTGTGTCCTCCAAACGGAAGTGGTAGCCAAGGCTATGTAAGTCTTGTCTGCATATGACGCCACATGACGATTAATTCAGATAACGGTAGGGCCTCAATGCGCCTAGAAGAGCACGCCAAGTCTGCACGGCACATGAAAGTGGAATCATTACACACTAAATAATTTAAGTGAAACTAAAAAGACAGCAAAAGCTCAAAAATATCAAGCTAACTATATTTTGGACAAACATGATTGAAAAGAGCACGTTTTGTCAATACATATTAACCGAAAAATATGAGTAAACTATCATTGCATATTCACAAATTAAAACCAACTTTCATTTAAAAAAAAAATCAGCAAATTAAAAAAAATGCACAGAGGTCTAAGTATAACCATGAAGACCAATGTAAGAACTAAATAATTTGCAGTCTGTGACAAATGTTCAACAAGTGCCATGATACCAATTTGTTGCTTACCATATCTATCGCAAAAAGTATGATGGCATATCATAAGACTATTCCCAAACTGCAGGCTGCTCGTATTACAATTAATGTATTTTACCAGACAACTCAAAGATGAAAGTTAGCAGGAAACTCACGAGAGGCTGTCTGGTGGTCTGCTTTGCTAGCCGGATGGCAAAGTGCACTGTTGCGTTTCCACTCTTCCGTATGTTTCCCCCACGTCTTTTCAGCACCTGAAAATTCACAAGCAGTTGTGTAATTAGGTAATGCTAAAGCACTTGAAAACCAAAACTCAAAAATATTTACATTCCTATTTACATTCCAGGAATTATTTTTGTGCTGACCAGGGAAAGAGTGATACCTCAGAAATGCTAAAATGTTACTTGGAAACCCTACAAATCTTAAAAATTAAACAAGTAGCAATCTGGCACAGGGTATTATTGTAACATTTTCAGAAAAAGAAATAAGCCTATGATTCCATATACCTCTTTTCTCCCTTCCACGTGGTGGTGTAGGAAGTTCTGAACAGTCTGCATCTTGTTTCTGTGTTCCATGCTGTGCTTCAGGCTCATCAGAGTCAGACGAACTCAGTTGTCAAGTTATTTTCTTTCGCTTTCCCCTGCCAAGGTCATTCTCGCTCTGGAGATCCGATGTGCACTCAGTGATCCGCAGTTTCTGTTGAGCTTTCTCATAAGTGGCTGAAAAAGTGAACAGGAACTCAGAGGGGGCAAAAAAGCAATCAAATATTACCCTTGGAACATGCTCCTAAAATTTTCTCCACGGCATGCCATAGTAGCTCAAGTCAGGTATAAGTGTAATGTAGAACCATGCTAATCCTTACGGTATGCATCCATCTCGACACACTTGAATTTCTTCCATGACGACATCGGAGTAGCTCCCTTTTTAATTAGTTCTCGCAGCCTCCTGCTCTCTTTCTCTGGGGGCCACAGGCAGCTGTTGCCGTGCACCCACTTGGTATGAACCACTGCCACTTCGTCGTCTTGTTCAGGGAACCTCACAACTAGGAAATCACCTCGTTCTACACAAATGGAAGATAAAAGAACATTGTTACACGATGCGCAAGACGCACCCAAGAAAAATTGTACTTAAAAATCCCTTGTAACTCGAAGCTAAAAAAATAACTCTAGTTGTCTACACTGGACTGCTCTAAAGTCAACCACTTGAAATTTACATCATGGTGTGCACAAGTGGAAAAACAACATGGAGCCCCTTGAATGGAAGCTTGACACACTTGTGTTGCACAGTGGCCAGCGGCCAGCAATTCAACTTGGAAGCCTGGTCCACCAAACAGATACCAAGTACAGAGGAGCTCCATGGTGATGTGTAGAAGTCCCTGCACCTCAGAAACTTGCGGCTAATGATACATGGCTCTCCTGATAGTGAGAAGTGAGCAATATTCTCAATAGTTACAATACTACCGTCACTAAGAACACAGCAGCTGTCCCTCTTGCCCCTCTTGAGCATGAACTTCGGAGTTGTGACTTTGCGAAACTGGGGCTCACGACACTGGGACAACAGTGGGCCCTTTTTGTGGTTCATATCGAGCAAAACCTCGTTACTGGCAGCAGCTTGGCTGGAAGGTACTCTCCTCTTTTCACAAATGCGGTTGTGCACCTGCTCAAGAGGGAGGTCAGGTTTTCGGAGAAGTTTCTTCAGCGAGGACATATGGTTCTCGAAAGGAAAAGCGCTCCATGCATCCAGGGGCCCAAGTGAGCGAACATCGTCAGCCAAATGTACCAAACCATGTACATTATGTGAGACATTTTCAGCTCCGTAGAGCTTTACGAAGGTTTTGACAAAATAACGCAAGAGCTTCTCGGCATAATCAATATCGCTTGAGTCGCTAGCGGGGCTTGCCAAAACAGTTATGGCAATGTGGAGGGCAAGAAAGTTCTCATACATCTTGTCTGATAGACTTGAGGAGAGGACGACTGGACCGCCATACAACAAAAAGAACCTGAACTCTGTAGCCTTCCAGCGATCAAGATCTGACAGGCTTCGTGGTTTTCGATTGAAATCAGATGGAACATAGCGTGCCAGTGCAATATTCATAGCCGACACTGTATCTCGCACCTGGCTTCCCAGTATGGTCGATCGAGGCCCTCGAAACCACATCACAAGGAGTTTGTGCACGACCCCAAGACAGACTAAGTGCATATATTCGAGTGGTACCTGTTTGACAACGTCAACCGGTAGCTCGAGCAAAATACTCGGCCCAGTGTCAAGATGGTGCTCTTCTTGAGACATGCTTCGGAAATCGGCATCTGTTCTCAGGCTCGCGGTCAGATCCGGAAAGCACACCCTGCCATTGATGTAGGTGCCCCGAACAGTGCACTTTGTGCAGCTATAGTAGCCAGTATGGCCTTTGATGCACAGTATGAATGATTTTGCTGGGGCATCGCAAATGAAGGCCCCAACACGAAGAGCAATTTTTGTGCCATTGATACAAACTCCTTCTTGCAGAAGTTCACTCAGCTCTTGCACAAAGTCGTGCAGAAAATCGTTTGCATCTGGAGGCTTGCTTTGACCGTAGAACAGACCCACAATGAATGGTGCGACGTTCTGAACGTTCCGGACTTCGCAAAGAATCGGCCAGAACTGGTTTCTCGAACTTTTTCCAAGTGGCAGGCCGTCCACGTTGAAGTTCAAGATGAGGTGTTCAGGAAGCCGGGAAATGCCACGCAGAAGTTCCTCCAGACCAGCAGCCAAGCCAAAGGGACAGTATTTCCCGGAGCCCATGTTTCTGATTCCTGGACTTTTTCTAGGTGTTTCCAGTAGGGCTCGTGCAGAACTCGGAAGTGCCGAAAAACACGAGTGACCGCGGAGAACTGCTAAAAGGGCGGTGACAACTGTGTGCGGAACAAAATTATTAATTGCCCACTCCTGGAGTGGCCTCCCGAAGCCCCTCAAGCGGTCCTCTGGGTTTTCACCATCGTTGGCGGGTTTTACGAGCAAGCGCTGCAGGCTTTCCAAAGCATGGGACTCGGCGGTGCTGGCGCCATTTCGCCGGGAGGGCTGGCCTGGCTCGCACAAACCGGCGTCGCGATGCTCGTCCACAGCACTTTCTTGGCCAGCCCCATTGACGTGTAGATCGTCCTCTCGGTCGTCAACGAACTCCCCAACACCAGCCAGCAAAGAAATGGTTTCGCCGACACTTCGATTTAGCTGACGGCGAAAGCGCCGTGCTGCAGCTGCGTTTTCCGACATGTTACTGTTGATTTCTGACATTTAGCGGTAGTCCGAAACTTGAGCTTTACTCGCACAATCAATCTGAGACACGAAAATAACAATATTAAGATCTGCTTACCTTCCTCAGAGTGTCCGTTGATTCCTCCGTCAATTTCCAGCATTTCCGGAGCATAAGCCATTTCCCTTTTCTCGCGCCAACGTGCTCCGCGCTCTTTGTTCGTACAAAATTGATAATGGCGTCATACAGTTCAGCCGCTTTTACAGCGCATAACTAGAGTATGTGTTAAACTGCAATATCAAATATACCTTAACCATTTATAACAAATAATTATTATTTTTGTTTCAGATCAATGTTTTTTTATTTAAATGCTTAAACAAGGTTAATTTACATCAACTAAAAGTTTCGTACTCAGCGTGGTTTCGTTTTCAACTGCCGGTACGGCACCCTTGCTGCGCAAAACTACTGCGTCTTATGGTTAGTCCTAAACAAGGCGATTCGAAGACGTCGTAAAGACGTCTTCGACGGGACGAATATTTCCCCGACTAGTTCAATACGTCCCCAGGACGTCTACGACGGGACGAATATTTCCCGACTAGTTCAGTACGTCCCCAGGACGTCTCTGTCAGGACGAAGACGGGTCGACCAGTTGAGGACGTCCTCAGGAGTATGTGTGTTGTCTGGGGCGCGTGAAGTACCAAGACAAGATGACAGAGGGCAGTCTTATTGTGCTTGGCTGCTAGGGCCTTTCTTTTTGTGGCCGGGACCTGATTAGAGACATGAACGCTCGCGGAATTTCTGTCATCAGTCGTTCACCCGTCAGAACCCATGTTCCAGCCAAAGGTACTGCAACACCAACGGACGATCGGAACCTACAACAGCTACTCGAGGAATTCGGGGATTTGTTCCAGCCCGGACTTGGGACAGTGCGCGGCCCTCCGGTGAGTCTGATCGTACGCCCAGACGCTCAACCCAAGTTCGCTAGAGCAAGGCCTGTACCCTACACGCTACGCGAAAAAGTACCCAGAGATTTGGATCGATTAGTGGCCGAGGGTGTGTTTTCTGCGGTGCCCCACTCTGTTTGGGCTACCCGATAGTGCCGGTGGTTAAGAAGGGTGATGATATCAAAATCTGTGGGGATTTTAAGCTCACTGCAAAATCGGCTTGGCATACCGAACAGTACCCGTTACCCGTTATCGAGGACATATTTGCGTCTTTTTGTGGTGGTGAAAAACGCATATCGCCAGCTTTGCCTTGACGAAGACGCGAGACAATTGGCAGCGATTAACACGCACAAAGGCTTGTTTTGTTACAACAGATTACCGTTCGGAATTGCATCCGCACCGGCCGTTTTCCAGCGCAGGATCGAGTCCATTTTCAGATATCTTCAGGGGTTCAGGTCTACCTGGACGACGTGCTGGTGGCCGAGAAGCAAGGCGATTCAACGCTCCGGCAAGTGCTACAGAGGCTGCGAGAGCATGGGGTCAAGCTGAACAGGAACAAATGTAGGCTCCGGCAGAAAGAGGTCAACCACCTGGGACACAAAATAGATGCATCAAGGCTTCATCCGAAGGAAGAGAATCTGGAAGCGGTCATGCGAGCTCCTAGACCACAAAATTTTTCGGAACTAAGGTTCAATCTCGGTCTCATAACATATTACAGCAAGTGCCTGCCGAACATGTCGACCCTGTTAGCTCCGCTGTATGCGTTGGTGGTAAAGAAACATGAAGTTGAACTGGTCTAGCACCGCCGTCAAGGCTTTTGAAAGTAGCAAAACAGCTTTGAAAGACACGAATTTCCTTGCTCATTTAGATCCCAGCAAGCCTCTTAGGGTAGAGTTCGACGCATCGCCATGCGGTATTGGGGCGGTATTGTCAATAAAGGTCGGAAGCGAATATTAACCAATCGGGTTTCGTTCACGCACCTTATCTATGGCCGAGCGGAATTACGCTCACCTCGAAAGGGAGGAGCTGGCTCTTTTTGTTGGGGTTACGAAGTTTCGACAGTACTTGCTGGGGCGCCATTTCACGTTGGTCACCGATCACAAGCCGTTGATTGGCCTTTTTTGTCCAGATCGGCCAATTCTATTGATAGTCACCGCTCGCATACAACGATGGTAGTTGTTACTACGAGCTTTTTCTTACGAGCTCGTGCATCGCAAAGGGACCGAGAACCTGAATGCGGACGCTCTCAGTCGGCTGCCGTGCCCAGCAGAAGAGGACTCATTAAATGAGGAGCTGGCAGAGTACGTCCTTCTGATAGAGCAGGTCAATAAAAACTTCGTTTTGACGGCGGACCTGCAGCAGCTGACAACTGAGGACAACGACTTAAGGCAAGTCCAGATATGAATTCAGAGCGGCTCCTGGCCTTCGAAGAATCATAACAGGGAGGTAACCTTGATGCCATACCGGGAAAGGCGAAGCGAACTAACCACCTAGCACTGGTTGGTGTATTGGGGGTCACGACTTGTGATACCACAAAGAGATCGAAAGTTTGTACTTGCTCTCCTGCATGAGCACCACCGCGCCGCATCCGCCATGAAGGCGTTAGCTCGGTCCGTCATATGGTACCCCGGAATCGACCAAGGTTTGGAGCGTATGGTCAGGCAATGCCCGAAATGTACTCAAGTTGCTCCGGTCCCACCGGCAAAGATCCTGTTCCATGGGCGGAGACAAACGAGAAATGGTCCAGAGTACACGTACTCAGCCGGCCCAGTAGACGGGTTCATGTTGATTGTTGTCGTAGACTCTCACAGTAATTGGATCGACGCATTTTCACTCAAGTGCAGGTCAGGGGAAGCCACCACGTCCGCGTTACGGTCCGTGGTCAGCCAGTTCGGATTACCACGTAGTATTATTTTGGATAATGGTCCCCAGTTCGCAAGCGCAAAGTTCCAACGATTCTGCCAGCGCAACAATATTCGACAGCTCTCCTCACCTCCCTATTTCCCCAATCAAACGGTCTCCCCCAGCGAGCTGTCCGCGCGGTAAAAAAAGGGCTCCAACGGCTGAGCAAGGGCAGCATGGTGACTCGACTAACGCGTTTACTGCATGAGTATCGTCGCACGCCTGGCAAAGACGGTCGTTCTCCATCTTAGCGCTTACTCGGCTCCGATATACGTTCACGTCTGGACGCCGCCTTGCCTCTACTACTTACACCTTGCAGTCAACCGGAAACTAATCCTTTTCGTCCAGGACAACCAGTGTGGTTCCGAAACTACAGTCCTGGCGACAAGTGGAGCCCCGGAGTTGTCAAGTCCACCAGCGGTTCCCGCCTAGTACAAGTGCAGTCCCCGGGTGATGTCAAGGACCACCGGCGCCACGCCGACCAACTCCGCTGTCGTGATTTCAGTGACAGCTCCTGAGCCGTCCGCCCCAGCACCCGCTTCCGAGGCTGCCCCAGCTAAGGCCTTACCAGCATCCGATATCCCGGCTCCAGTGCCTTGAACTCCACGACCATCAACGCGAAGTCACCTGCCCTCATTACGTCAATTCTACAAGGGTAGAGGAGTGTTGGGCAGCGAGTGAAACGCTGCACACTCTGCGACTGCACTGCGGCTTCTGCGGCTGACGAAGCAGTTTTGTATTCTTTATATACTTTCCACGGGCGATCTATCAAGACCCTCCGAGCCGATAAAAGCAATCGGCAGCGTCGAATAAACGTTCAGTCTGTTCGCAGCCCAGACAGCCTGGCCATGGCTCCTTTCTTCAGAGTTCACTTCAACCATGATGCAACGCGCGGTGACGTCAGGAGTAACTTTCGTGACGTCACGCGTGACATCACGTGTGACGCCATTATGGCAAACGTCCCATAATGCAACGCGCTGTTACGCAGACGGCGACGCCGACGCCGCTCAAGCCGGGAACGGGCGCCTAAGAGCTGCGCTCTAAAAAAAAAAGAGCAAGAAGTTTTTAATTAATAAAAACAAATTGCTTACTGAATTCGGTGCTATATTCCTCTCGACGTCGCTCTTACAGCCGGCTAACCACCGAGACGAGCCTCGAGGTAATTTATTTGGAGAAGTCTCCATTATGAGAAGGGTCACCGCCGTAAGCTAGCGAGTTTACCAAAAAGTTAGTCAAAAGAACCTGCCTCCGGAATATATTCCAGCAGTCCTCGAACACGCATCGCCAAAAAAAAAACTGCTTTGTTTAATGATGCTCAACGATGCATCTAAAGGAGTAGTTTCCCGTAGCAGCGGAATTAAAACCATCTGGGCGTTCTTTCACAAAGCGGACCTTTAGAATCTTTAGACTTTCCAAACATTCCAAAGAAACGGGCCGAAAATAAAAGCGTAAATAAAGCTCGAACGCCTTCACAGAAAATGCGGTGTGTGAGGAGGAAGCTCGAAACTCCCAAAAGCCGTGAGCAGTCCGTGAAATTGAATGGATACAAGATGCCGCATTGCCTCCGGGTAGTGATCGCATTTTTATTAGCATATTCAAGGTTTCTCAAAAATAATCCACGAGGCACCAGTGCAGAACACTCCAACATTGGGTTATAACATTACATTTTTAATTTTGTTTTTGTTTTCGCAATGATATACGTCAGTGGGGCCTCCTTATGGCTCATACTCGTGACGTCACCAACAGGATTCTTAGTTGTGAATAATGTGCTTAAACAGGTATGTAAAGAGTACGCTGGAAGCTTGAGCTCATCGCCTACATAAATGGGCCCTGCAATATTATTTGAGCTTTCACTCTTTTGTGGTCTTTAGATCCATGGGAGTTCGGGCAAGCCAGGGTATAGCACCCTATAAAATTAATTTAGGAAAAACGTGGCCAGGCCCCCTTTTTCTTCCTCCTACAGACGCAGCCCCAGGCAGACACGGTAAGAAAGGAGGAACGAGACGTTTTTCTCCTTCTGTTTACACACGGGAGGAAAAACCCGCTCTCCCGCCTAATCTTTTTTTTTTTTTTTTTTTTTTTGTTTCTTGGGCACGTCTCTAGCGTTGTTTAATAGCGGGTTCGTTTCATACGCACTGGCGCCTTTCGAGTTTTCTCCCAGAATGCATGGAACTCGCGGAGTGTCGCATGGAGAACTGGCCTCAAACGAACTTGCCAAATGCACCAAATGCAAACTGATGCTGTCGCCATCTATGTTGCAGAAAGAAAACTCCATTTCAAACCGAAGCTAGCGCCTTTCTGTCTTACGTGATGAGTGGGAATGCGAGAGCGCAGTAGCTGCCAACGTTTATCTACAAAAGTTCGTCGTGCGACCTGTAGTGTATAACTGCGATGACTTCAAGCAACTCGGCTGTAGTGTAGAAATTTACAGACGGCGTAAGTTGCCGCAACCAGCAGACTACAAATCTTTCACTCGATCTTTCACTACGATCACTACGATCTTTCACTTCTTATAACCGTTTACACTGAAAAAAACTGATGATGCTGTCCGCGCAGAAGGTTGATCCGTTGGAGCGTGGTGTTATACCTGAACCACTGAAAGGGTACAACTTACAATTAGTCTGTTGGAATATCCAGCAAACGTTCTGTAGGATTTTTTTTTATTTCGATCGTCGTTACGGTAGATCAGATTTTAGCCTTGGCGAGGGCAAAAAGAACATAGTTTTTTTTTTTTCAAACAAATACGACGGGGCAAGATAGCTGACGTAGGTAAATGTTAAACATGATGATGTTGCCCAAGCCTCGGGTAAAGCCACTATGTTTAACTTTCTGGGATGCGTATTGGACAGTCACAGGTTTGTGCCCCGGGGAGCGTTCTCGACAAATGTTCAATTTTTCACTCGCACACGGATGGTGATAGAAATCTTGGGGGCCGCTGATTCGTTTGTTCTTAGCATTTCTTCACACACTGGTATATTTCAGTGTCTGTACGGCACAAGAGCGACTAAAAGCTTGCAAATAGAGCACGGGTCGTCATCGCGGAGCGCTAGTTCGTCTGCTTCTTGCAGAGGGCTTGCGATTATGTCAGAGTACCGAGCACTTATTAGCTGATTGAAAAAAAAATCTAGTGGGCAGACCTCAAAATAACGCTAAACATATTTCTTTCCCCTCAAAACCCAAGTGGACCTTTTCCCAATATGATCTCACAGAGCTTCGAAGGAGACAACGGCGCAGGCTGTGGTCCGGGCAGGACAGTATGCCTTTTGTATTTATTACTCCGAGATGTACGTGCAACAAACCTGGAACAACATCCTGCAGGCGTTTTGGAATGACAACTCTGTTGGTCCAGACAATATTACCGTCGACGACGAACAGTTCGAACGACGTATTCTAAAGGGCTGCAGTTCGCCAGACACACTTTTAGGCCATTCATACCATACAATGTTTCGAACAACCCTTAACTGGTTGTCCCGGAGTATATCACACGTCATGCGTATAGCTGAATTATGTCGATCACCACCTAAAACTGTGAAGCAGAAAAGGAAGACAACTTTTCGTCCAAGGAACAGACACAGAAGGGAACGTTTCTTTTCTGTGTCTGTTCCTTCAAGTAAAATATTTTTTTTATGTTTTTTCGTTTTTCTTTTTTAGAGTTTCAGGTGTTAAACGACATTAGCTACTACGAGCTCGCCTGAGCACTAACAGTCCTTTCATCTTTCGAATGTTTCTCAGTGTCCACCAGTGGAAGTCGAGATAAAGCACCGGCATGGCTGATAGCTGTTTCTGTGCATGCGTCACCTTGTGAGGGTAATCGGCTAAGAACGTGAACCACCGATGCACTCTAGCCGTTGTAACAGCGCTCTCTTTTCCCTTCAAGTCGAACAGTATTATCATCGGTTGGTGATATGTAACCACGTTAAAGGTTCACCCATAAAGGTACTTATGAAACTACTTTACGTGGAACACAATGATAAGAGCTTCTTTTTTAATTTGACTGTATTTACGCTCAGATGCTGACAGCAATCTAGACGCGAACACTATTGGTGTTTGTTCACCGTTCAGAATGTGGGTCAACACAGTCCCAAGGCCATATTTTGACGCGTCACACATTACCTGAATTTCTTTTATGAAGTCATACAGCTGTAGAACACTTTTGTCAGTCATCCTTTTTCTTACCCGTTTTCAACGCGTTGTCACACTGACGTGGCCAATGCCATTTCGTCTTCCTGTGGAGCAATGAATGCAGCGGTTCTAACACAGTAGATGGACTAGGTAAAAATTTCGCATAGAAATTTACCAAGCCCAAAACAAACTTTGGCTGGGCCACATTGGAAGGTTTTAACGCGTTTTTCATGGCGGCCACCTTCTCTGGGGGTCTGGGCTAAGATGCAGACAATCTTTATCGATTTCGTGGCCCAGATGACTTGTCCTTTGTTGAAATAGCTTGCTGGTTTCAGCCTTGTCCCTTATGCCGTTCTTACGCGGGCGTTTCAGCACTTGTTCAAGTCTCTCTTGACATTGTTTACGTGTCTCTCCTGCGATGACACCGCCATCCAAATAAAAGGAGGTCCCCGGCAGGCCGTGCAGGATGTGATCCGTGTCGATTTGAAAAAAAAGTACCGCCGCACACGACGCCATATGGCAAGCGCAGGAACCTAAACAGGCCTAAGTTCGTGTTGACAGTCAGCAGCTCTCGTGTTATCTCGTCTATACTTCGTTTCAACTTAGAGGTGCCCTGAGGAGGTGTCTGAGATCGTCTAAATATGGTGTTAACTCAATCTGCAAGCACTACGCATTCCAGAAATTCATAAATCATAGCAATGTGCGGTAGATTTTTAAATTAAAAAAGCTATCAAAGATAGAAATTATCTCAAGTGATAGGAAGACCATTCTGCTGGCAGCCAGGACGGCATGTGAACAATAAAAGTGCAACATTTCGTTGAGGTTGCAAACGCTGTTATTACAATATTGGTATGATTTTCTTAGAAGATAGAAGCAAATAAGAGCAGTCTAAAAACAAACTTTTCGCAGAGGGGGAACAATCAGTACAATAATCGTTTTTAAAATATTTATTTTTTGTCTTCCGTGGGAGTGCGGTCCGGTCGTCCGCTGTCGAGAGGTTGAGCGCTCGCTCGCTAGGTTGCAAGTTGAATTGTCGTCCGGGCTGTGTGCGCAACGAGCCGCACGGATTTGAGATATCACACCGCGGTTCCACCGGGGTTGGAGGCGCGAGCATCCTTCACTTGCTATTGACTGACAGTGGTCCTGGTTTCGGAACATGCACCAGCCATCGCCAGAGATTAAATCGGTGTGTTGCACCCTTTGATTGCTTTTTTATTAGGGAAATCGGCCGCGTATCTTCATAATTTAGGGATTTCTTGGATGCTTAGAGCCAGCAGGGTAAGTTATTGTCGTATTTAGGCGACCTCAAAAACCCCCTCAGGGGTTCTTTAAGTTCAGACGCAACCGACGCTACAATCTGATGGTACCAATCAGACAGCATCAAAAGCACACTATCCTGGTGTTCGTCATTTTAATGCACGTGTTCTATGGTCGCTGAACCTATAAAAAACAAAAAAAGTCTCGTGTATTGACTTTTGGCATTGCCTGGTTTCTCCCATTACCTCGTAGCGTGGGTTGCGTCTGGACTTAAGCTGGCGCGAAGATAGAGCTCGAGCTGCTCCGATAAGCCACGATTAGAAAACTTGGTTCCACCTAGTATGGTTGCGAAAATACGTCCAAGCAGAGGCAGAGGATAGTGGTCAACTTCCATTTCAGGGTTAACAATGATTCAATAATCACCGCAACTTCCAAACTCGTTGATATTTTTTTTCCTCTTCTTCCTAGAACGATCACGCGAGGTTTAGCCCATTCACTGGGCCTTACCCTGTACACGACTCCAGCTTTTTCTAGGTTTGCCATTCCTGCCAAAAGAGCAAAGGAGCAGAGGAAAAACTCATGTATTGCTTGCTTGGTAAACTTGGAAAACTAAGGCGCGCAAAAGGGAAAAATAACCATTATTCCTGACTCATGCGGTGGCCTTGTTCAGCTTCCCTTTTTTCTTTACTTGAACTGGAAAAGGGCGGAAAACAACGTTAACTTCATCAACCTACTCAGGCGACATTTCCACGTTGACGGACCCAGAGCGCGGCTCCCCGACCCTTAAGTTGTTTCCGTCACTGAGCTTTTGTTCCTTGGTACACGGTTTGTTCTCCTTCGTAAAACAGTGTTCCTCTGATCTGATGACGAACTGTGTTCATGGCACGGAACCCCGGCTAAACATCGAACAAACAACGACATAGAAATAGTTTATCGGAACTCAGTAAAAGGTAAGCGAAAACGAGCGCTTGTACGTAAAAGAGGTGAAAACACGAGAAAAGTAGGGATAACAAAAGGACAATGAAGTGCAAAGACAAAACAACAAAACCCAAAACTAATCCAAAGTAAAGAGAAAGGCGCGCGTGAGGTTAGGAGATGGAGCATCGGACACGCACCTCACGTTTCGGGAACGTTTCCCGAGTAGTCCCTGCTTCCATGTGTGTCTGCCTCTCTGTGAGGTAACGCCCTCGGTTCGTGCGTTTTTATGTGTGTTACGGGCTTCAGTTGTATGAGTAGAATAGCTTCCAACCTTGGTCCCTAAGTCGGCCATTTTGTCGCAAAGCTTCACTTCGAATCGCGTTGTTTGCCTTCTGCGTTCCAAGATCAAACAGGGTCAACAAAATGTGGCTTTAGTTGGCCTAGCAGCAGGCCACAGCCCCAGAAATACGGCGGAAAATTCCTAACATACGGTGGGAAAGTGATGCAAAAAACAAACTCACAAATGTATTCAAATAAGGTTGACAAACAAAGGAAAAAATTACACCAATATGCCCTAAGCGGGGTTCATCGGAGCCATAGTTGGTCCCCAGAAACTCCAGAAAAGTAAAAACAAAAACTCAGTAGGCCACTACTGAACCGCGTATATGCGCGCTGAGTAACATTGGCCTGAATGTTCGCAACTATCGAGAAAATCATCAGGTTTTTTTTCATCTTTACGCAGTATTTTTATGTTCCTTTTAATACGCTAGACGCAATCGGATGAAAGGAAAATTCGAATTTCCTACCCACAAAGTTAACATGACGCCTCGAATTAGGCGAGTGTACGAGGAAGTTACAATGATTCCGCCTTTCGCAGAACATTGCATTTTTGACCTCTTGTCCATTCAACTTTGTTTGATGTCATTTCTTGTAAATATGACAGAGACATGTGGTGAAGATCAAGTGATTTTCATTGGTCCCACATAGCTGTGCGATGAAAGTTTGATGCAATGAAGCAGACACATCAATTTAAAATGGACTTGAATGCAAAAAAAAAGAAAAGAAATTAGTCGTGAGTTGTTTACACAGCAGGATTTTAGTCTGTCAGAACATGGCGAAATTGTTAGCCACTGTAGATGAGCAAGTTAGCCAGTGCAGTACCACTGCTAGCCTGGGGTCTTTACCGTGGACAACGCAGTACAGATACACCACCGCACGCCGGCACGATGCTCATACAGATCAAAACGGGCAGGGGTAGGGATTGAACCCAGGATCCCTGTACTCCGCAGCACGGGCTTTCGCTCCACGTTTTCCGAGCTGTTATGCGCTAGCCCGCTCGGTGAATATAAATATATATATATATATATATATATATATATATATATATAGCGCTAGCTCACTCGGTCATCGATCCACCCAACTTCAATGCAGTTTTAAAAGCTATCGTGGAGTTTAATACAGTGACGGAGGGCACATGACAAACAGTCGGCCGAGGAGGTTCGCGCTGGAGCCAGACAGAGTGTGCTGCTCGAGACTGGGGCCGGGCAGGGACGATGGAGCCGGTCTGGCCCATGGCGATCGCCGCAGCAGTTGACCAGCGAGGTTTAGATCATAACCGGCGGGAACGGAGATCTTTAGCCCTATCTGCGATCCCGGAGTGGTCTTCCGCAGCGAGACTCGGGCTATGATAGCCCAGAACAGGTAGCCTACGGAGCACTAGATTGGGAAGGACAATTTGGGGGCCTGGACACGGACTCCAACTGCGATCTTTGAACGACAGGCGACAACCAGAGTCGGCGGCCCATACTGCCGGCTGTTGAGTACGAGTAACTGGGAAGTACAGTAAACCCATTTGCTGTCTCTTCGTTGTGTGGTGTCACTTCTTGGGAGACGAGCGAAGTACAGACCGATCGGGCGGCGATTATTGTAAAGCGACCCCACACAAAACTGATGCATCCAACGCGGGGCCCGGTTGGTGTGACTCTGCTTCTGGCCGTCCCTAAGGAATCCTACGGACTCGATGAGCGGGTTGTTCGCTAAGACTAACGATGCCCGTCGATACAATGTCTTCTGGAATTTTGACGACTTTTCACACAGTAGAGCTCAGCAGGTGTCTCCTCGAGTCGAGTACCGAAAGGACTCAAAAGACAAGGTTCCGGATGCGCTCTCTTGAGCACCCGAATATAGCGGTAGGGAGGAGGGGATGCAACAGTGTGGGTGACGAAGGGTTCACATTGCTGACTTGAAGGAATACTACCGTCGCGATGGGGAAGTTTATTAACATGAGGCTGCGGTAGAACACAGAAAATCTCTTGTTCCTGGCGACCCAGGAGTGAGCTCCGGAATGCGAAGTCGCCGAGTTAGCCGCACAGTACATGACTCCGTCGGCAAGCAGTTTGGCTATTTCCACTGCCACACTCTGCGCCAGAGTGTTCATTCGCTCTGTGTGGTTTTAACACTTTGTACTGAGCAGAATGGTTTCCTGGAAAAAGACCCCCGTGGTAGCCGTTCGTGAAGACGACGGCACCGGCGGTCACCAGTCGGCGGAACGGCAAAAAGCCGAAAAGGCTTCATGGGCTCTGCGAGCCGAACGGACGCGGGCAGTTCTACGCCCGCGGTGACGTCCACGCCCACGCCCCGTCGGAGGACCAGCTTAGAGCAGGCTCCCTGCTGCATCGTGGTGAATGGTACGGAGATCGAGGGACAGAAAACTGTCAACATTGCCTGCCGAGGTTTCGCTAGAAGAGCCAGCTGAAATCGACACAGAGAAAGACCGACGCCGAGGTTCCCGCCATCACCCACGCCGCTTTCGGACGCTACAACGTAGCCCTGGCAACGCCAATAGCGACCGCCTCTCCCGACACCTCAGACAGCCCTATCAACAGCGTTCACCTCTGTCTCCCCAGTCCATCGACGAATACACTACGGCTGACCTGCAAGAACTCCTCTCTGAGCCCCATAAATTCCCGTTCACCATAACGGGGTCGCGGGTCGTTTGGGTGGAACCCGCGCAGCCCGAGTCGACGGTATGGGCACCGGCGGTAGGTGTGGTCTGCTTCCCCGCAGTGGAAGCGCAGAGGGCGTCGGTCGGGCGTTCGCCACACGTCGGTCTTCCGGGGTGCACGGGGCCCCTGACTGGCGTACTGGAGCTGGTCGTCGCGGCGTCGGTCGTGCTGCGGCGCAGGAGAGTGACGTCGGGGCGGCGCAACATAGGCTCGAGGGGAAGGCGGTGGCCGTCGGGCCACTGCGGCGTAAGTCAACGTGGGCTCCTCGGTGGCTGCCACGGCGACGGGAGCCTCTGGTTGGATGGCTCTCTGAACTTCTTCCCGCACAACCTCGGCGATGGAGAGCGTCGCTGGTCGGTTTGCAGCTGGCAGCAACCGGCGGATTTCCTCCCGGACGACCTCCCGGATGATTTCGCGGATGTCCGTACCAGCAGCGTTTTCGCCGCTAAGCAGAGCGGTTGCAGTGACGCTTGGATGCCGCTGGTAGTGGGAAGTGCGCGCTTGGAGGGCGCGCTCGATGTTTGTTGCCTCGGTGACGAAGGCGTCGACGGTTGCCGGCGGGTTTCGGACGAGGCCTCCGAAAATGTCGTCTCTCACCCCGCGCATGAGAATTCGTAGTTTCTTCTCTTCGGTAGCCCGAGGGTCGGTGCGGGCACTCAGGCGCGGAACGTCCTCTACGAAGCCGGAGACGCTCTCGTTGGGGCCCTGGGTTCTGGTTCGCAGTAGGTCCTCGACTCTCTCTCGGCGGTGGTGGTTGCTGAACGTAGCCTTGAGATCGGTCTTAAAAATGTCCCACGACGTCAAAGAGGACTCACGATTCTCGTACCAGTGCTTGGCGGTACCCTCAAGCGAAAAATAGACGTTGTGCAGGCGCTGCTCGTCGGTCCAGCAGTTGTGGCGGGCAACGCGTTCATACTGGTCAATCCAGTCTTCGACGTCTTCGTATTGCTCGCCGTGGAATGGAGCAGCCGTGCGCGGTGCGACGGGCAGATAAACGACGGCTGGAGCGGCCGGGGTCTCCGACTGGTTGGCCATCGTCGTCCTCCTTGTTTGCCTGGTCCTGGGTGGTAAGGGTCCTGATTCCGGGGGTAGGCCAAGGTTCCGGCGACTTAATCGGATCTCGGTCTGGTCTTCGTCGGGTTCTTGGGGGCTTTTGTTCGGACTTGCACTGCGGGAACTCGGAGGGGAGCGCTGCACGGGCATGCGGTTACCCCGCACCTCCACCAAAATGTCACGGGTGATGACCAATAAACAAGAAATGAACAGGAAGAAATAAGCGTTTAATGTGGCGAACTTGTGCCAAAATAAAAGGGTACAAAAGATAATAACAGAGCGTCGCGGGCGTCAAAGTCGGCGTAGCAGCGGAGTCGAACGCTGGGGCGAAACTGACTCCGGCTTGCCACGCGGAGCCGCTTTTGTACACGCGTTGGCTTCTGGAGCATTCGACGTAGAAGGTTCGACGCGTAGAACATTCTAAACTCGAATCAGCTAGACGGTTCTCGAATTCACCAGAACATCACATTACAGTGTCAACAAAATGCGTAGCCGCGGCCTGGAATCGAACCCTGGCCCCTCGCGTGGGAGGCAAGCGTGATAACCGTTAGGCTACGGCCGCGCTTCCTACTTGGCGCGCGGCAATATTGAAAAAAGTTATTAACACTCGGAGTATTCATAGATTTTTCAAAGGCGTTTGACCGGATCAATCAAAAGCTGCATATTTATGGCATTCGTGATGTTTCTCTAGATATGATTAGAAGTTATCTTAGTTATCGGTACCAGTGTGTTGAAATAAATAAAAAAAAAACAATCGGATCTCAGGAAACAGACTGCCGGCGTACCGCAAGGGAGCATTTTGGGACCACTTCTTTTTAATCTATACATCAATGACATCGTAAATATTGACAAAAATGTAAGTCGCATTATTTACCAGTATATCATTTTCAGGTGATGATACTGATCAAATTATAAGTGCCGCAAATATTGTTTTGGAAAAGTTAAATGACTCGACAAATTTAAATTCATTAAGAATAAATGGCAGTAAGACAAAAGTCGTATTATTTAGATCACGAAGTACAAACAGGTTTTACACGTTCATTCTTTCTCTTAGAACACACTGTATAGATATATTTGAAAGCGTAAAAGTTCTCGGAAATAAATTTAATCAATAAATGTCATGGGGCGAGACTGTACAAAAGACATGTCAAAAATTATCAAGAGTTCTAGGTATTATGTATAAATATCTCCACACCATCCCAATTTCGGTAATGCTTCTTATATATAATTCCCTCTTCTACTCAAAATATAATTATTGCTTCTTAGTATGGGGGAATAGGACCGCTACAAACATGCAACTGATACATACTCTACAAAAAAAGCTGTTCGTATTATATGTAATACTGAGTATAATAGTCATACTAGTCCATTATTTAGTAAATTGATCATTGTACAGATTCCTAATCAGTATTATTATCAACTTTTTCTTACATTGAAAAGATATTTTGCCATACAAAAAAGATATTCATGTATATTTTCAACCTTAGGATGAGAAAGGTTGCCTATGAAACTAGGTCTGTAGACTCATGGTTAGTGCCGCTCTCTAGAACGAACTGCAGAAATCAGACGTTGAACTATATAGTACCTCGTTTTTCTTAAATCGCCTGAGGGAGTTGAATGTAGAAGTTTTGAATGAAACCATAAGAAATGTTTGTTCCAAGTTTGTGAGAGAGTGCCCCTGGAATTTGTAAACCTCGCTAAATCTATTACTTTTCCCCTTTTCCCCCTCCCCCATCTAATGCTGTTTATTTTTGTGCTATAAGTGTGATGGTGTAAAAAAATTATGTGTAAGTACATGCTGTCCACCTACACTGCTGTGGGGAGGCAGTGGCTCGTCAAGCAACAACTGAGTTGCTTTTTTTCTCTGTCTCCCCTCTCCAAACGGAGAGAAATAAAGAGTTTGGGTTTGAGTCTTAAATCACTTTAATTACCCTTAACTGGCTGTGGCGGCCTTCTTAATTAGCTTTGATTACTCTTACTTCTCTTTAATTTTTCTTAATTCACTTACATTCCTAATAATTAACTTCAATTCCTCTTAATTCACATTGATTCCTTTTCATTCGCTTTGTCAGCCTTCTTAGTTTCATTGCCTTCTAATAGTCTGTGTGGTCACGTAAACGTTTTGGCACCTTTAGTGTCGCCGACTTGTTTTTGCTCAAGGTCTCTGAAGGTCGACTGAACGATGAGCAAGATAAGGATTTCGCCTTAATAAAAATAAGCGGTTTTTATTTTATTTCACAGAGCAGTGGGTCAACACCGGTAGGGTGTTGACTCTAAGATCGTTTGCTGGCCAAGTGGGGGAGTAATGACCAAAGAAGAAAAGCCTCTAAAGTACCTCCCATTCATCCTATATCCCACACAATAGCTCGCCTGGGCTTTTGCATTTCACCCCAAACTGCACAATTCTTTTTTTACGTAGAACAGCGCTTTTTTTCGCGCTAGGAAGAGGTGCGATTTGGGAGATCAATGTCGCGAAAACTTGGCCACGGAAATGACGTTCCACATATACCGCCGGAGCCAACGTTGACCGGAGCGCAGACCGATTTGCATCGCCGCGCTCCCTGACGGCGCACAATGCCCGCGGCTGAAAACCGCGCACTTAGGTATGCGCAGTCGACCGATTCAGCTCACATTCTCACACTCCTTCACATTCGCACCCTCTTCGAAGGACCTGACGACCTCGACGTCGTCCTAGTGGTCGTCCTTGAGGGCGTCCAAGAGGTCGTCTTTAACGTCGCCCTCTAGGACATCGTCCTTGACGTCGTCTTTGAGGTCGTTCTTCGATCGCCCAGAGGTCGTTCTAGACGTCGTCCTAGAGGTCGCCCTTGAGATCGCCCTAAGGTTCGTCCTAAAAGTCGTCCTAGACGTCGTATTTGATGTCGGCCTCTAGGACGTCGTCCTTGAGGTTGTCTTTGCAAATGCTACCGCAATTCATAGAAAACCAAAGATAGTGGTTTCTGCAATAATTTCTTTTCTGCGGGCTTGCTCGCTGAGTTTGCGTTCTCCTTCCATTGGTTCATCCTTTTTATTTTGCGCTGTTTTAATACGTTTTCCAGGTGACCAACCAACAAGCCGTACTACAGACCTTGTGACTTTCTGGTTTGCTCGCTTCAACGCGACGCGCTCCTGTCTGATAGAAATGGCGGTACACGTGGCTCCGGCAGCCGTGATTCCGCTATCTTCGCTCATCGCTCTGGACAGCGACAGAGCGGCGAGCTCGCGTCTTCTGCGACACGAGTTGTTCACGCGACTCTCAAGCGGGAATCGTCGTAGCGCTAACCCCTGAAACAAATGAAACACTGTCTCAGAAAAACAAGATCTTGAAATGATGAGACGAATCGCTCATCCTCAGGAACCGTGTTCTTGCCACAAAACGTGGTGCTCACAAAGCTTAATTGTATTGTATGTAAGCGTAATTACATGTGTAAAAAAATTATTGAAAAAGAACGGTACTATATTGTAGTCAAATATACATATTTTAAGAGGTATCTTGAGGAGAGGTAGTCGGCAATCCTTTGAACCTATTTGTGTTCATCATGTATTGTGCTCATGCTTTATCGACTGTGCTATTTTGGTATTTGTGCTATCCTGTGCTATAGTGCTATTGTACTATTCTACTATTGTGCTATTGTGCTATTGTACTAATCAGTTTCATCATGCTTTACCAACCAACCAGCCTTAATATTGTTCTGCAGTTCCTCTGGTCCTGTTTTACACAGTGGAGCTTGCTTGCTCATATCGACTTGCTAGACCATCGCTTCACCCTTCAGGTATCATATTATAACGCTCGTCATTTTTCTTTTTGTCTGAGTGCCGTTTTTGGGGGGAAAACTGCGACGAAACTTTGTACACTTTAAACTTTTAAAGCTCCGGTTGGCAAAATTAAATATTCGAATGAAAGATGACTATCATCATTGATTGATCATAATTTTAATGCGTAGCTACCGAATACATTGAGCCGAGATGGTCAAGAGAAAACCAATGGTCATTTAATTGCTATAAACAGAGCGTTAGTTATTTAGTATAAAATCAAAAGTAATCAAAATAAAAAAAAAAGAATTAGCAACGATAACACGACGGCATGCGTTTAGATAGTGACTGTTATGCTGCTTATTCGACGATATGACGATGACGATCGATTGGCATTAGGAAGTTTTCGTAAACCGTGTTTCCCCCTCCGCTAATCTTTCCGCTACGAAGAAGCCACTACTGCGCCTGCGCGCCGATGGCCTTTGCTGTAGAGTTCCGGGTATCGTAAGGGGTTGCGGAGTGCGTTGTGGGGCGATGAAAACAATCCACGAAAACTCCTCATGGCGCCAGTCGTGCGTTATGCGGTGATAAAATATTGAAATGACGTTGCGTTGATTTAGCGTCCATACGCTGTTGATGAAGAAATTATTTGGAGGTCGTCATGTGTTTTCCCACAAAATGTAAAGGGGAAACTAAATTGGTACATAGGTCACGTGGAGTCAATTTTTTTCACTAAATTCAGCGGGGAATCTGGCGGCTAACAACTGCCGATATAAAGAATAAAGATCGGGGAACGGGCAACTAACAACTGCCGATATAAAGAATAAAAAAAAGAAGCCGCATTTCCACGTGAAGAATGATGTTGATTGGGGCGAAGCTCTGGTGGTGCTGATACTGATTTTATTGTTCATAGGTAGTGCTGATGGTGCTGATTTTTTTAAATATTGCTCATAGGTAGTAATTAGTTCCAGGTTCTGTTTCGACTTCATTAATACTGCTTTAAGGTCGGTGAAATGCAGAGCCAGTGGTTCTTCTAGCGGATCAGCTTGAATCCGCTAGAGGCCGTGGGAACCAATCCCCACCGCTTACGTCAACCGCCCATGTCAGAAAGAGAATGTGTGGTATGGAACGTGGTTATATACGCATTTGAGCATTTGACCGCAGCGCCCTCTCGTCTATGAACGTTGAGCCAATGCATGCAAAATTTAATGCGATTATATACGCCTTTGACCGCAGCGCCCTCTCCTGTATACACGTTGAGCGGCTAGAGGCAACGTTGGAGTGTAGCGTAGTGGTTAAGATGTCTGCCTCGTAAGCAAGCGGTCCTGAGTTCGAACCCCCGAACGTTGTTGTTGTTGTTGTTGTTGTTGTTTTTTGTTTGTTTTTTTTGAAGTACGTTGGTTTTGGAGGCAGTACAATGGATGCGAGCACGGACACCGGACGGATGGAGAAGGAGCTTCGCCCCTAAAAGATTGGCTGCAGAAACCATTGTTGTTTGTTGTCTGTGAAATGCAACAGCATTCGTCATGAAACCCACGACGCAGGTCATTATGAATACGACGACGCAACTTTTAAATAAACACTTTGTTTATTTACACATTTTGGTAGGTGACACTTGTTTCGCCTAGTTAGAACGATTGGACCCGTGCTGGATCAGGAGTTTTCCCAATGATTTAGGAGGGGGGTCTGCCGCCATCTATCGTCGTTGGCATCCTTCTAGACAAAGGGGACAGCCGTCTTTGCTATATTGCCGCGCGCACAGCTGGCCAAGTAGGCAGCGCGCGCGTGGCCTAACGGTTATCGCGCTTGCTTTCCACGCTGAAAGCCAGGGTTCGATTCCTGGTCGTAGAGGCGAATTTTTCATTGACTCTGTAAAGCAATGTTCTGGTAAATTCGAGAACCATGTTGCTTGTTCGAGGCCAGAATGTTCTACACGCCGAACCTTCTACGCCGATTATTGCAGAAGCCCACACGTGTACATAAGGGGCTCCGCGTGGCGATCTGCAGTCAGTCTCGCCCCAGCGTTCGACTCTGCTCTTACGCCGACTTCGACGCCCGAGACGCTCTGGTATTATCTTTTGTACCCTTTTATTTTTGGCACAAGTTCGCCACATTAAACGTTTATTTCTTCCTGTTTATTTATTGTTTTTTTGGTCACCACCCGTGATATCTTAGTGGGGGTGCGGGGTACCGCATGCCCGTGCAGCGTTCCCCTCCAAGGGCCCGCAGTGCAAGTCCGGTTCCCAGCTCGGTGAAAAGACCACTAACCGCGGAACCTGAAACTCGGACCAGCCGCCACACCAAGGGAGAGGATTCTGACTACGGTTTACTGCTGGACACGCCCAAGCCGAAGACGACGACGATGGCCAACCAGTCGCAGAACCCCGCAGCTCCTGCCGTCGTCTACCTACCCGTCGCTCCACGGACACCGGCTCCCTTCCACGGCGAAAGCCACGAAGACATCGACGACTGGGTCCAACAGTACGAACGAGTGGCCCGTCATAACGGGTGGACACCAGAACAGTGTCTACAGAACGCGTACTTCGCCTTGGAAGCAACCGCTCGGAGCTGGTTCGAGAACCACGAAGCATCAATCACCTCCTGGGAGCAACTCAAAGCTGAGTTGCGAAGAACGTTCACGAACCAACAACGAAGAGAACGCGCGGAAGAGCTTCTTCAAGCGAGGATCCAAGGCCCTAACGAGAGCATCGTCACCTTCGTGGAGGATGTCCTGCGACTCAGCAACCGCGCCGATCCTCAAGCCTCCGAAGCGAAGAAGCTCAGAATCCTGATGCGAGGCGTCAAAGAAAGCATCTTCGGCGGCCTCGTGCGAGCCCCGTCTACCACAGTCGAAGGATTCATCACGGAGGCAACAAACATTGAACGTGCCCTTCAAGCACGGGCCTCCCATTACCAGCGACTTCCCGGCGTCGCGGCCCTCTCGACTTCCAGCTGCAACAGCCCGAACCTCCGCGAGATTATCCGGGACGTCGTGCGGGAGGAAATCAGAAAGCTGCTACCTGCTGCCACAAGCCCGAGTACGCCCTCAGTCGCCGAGATTGTTATGGAAGAACATCAGCAGGCGCTGGAGCCAGAAGTTCTCGCCAGCGCCGCTCCTGAACCACCGAAGCTGAGCTACGCCGCAGCTACCCGACGACCACCGCCCCCTGCTCACCCGTATACGGCGCCACCTCGAGGTGAACCTCTAGCGCCACAGTATTCCCGACGCCATGAAGATCGGGCGTACGTCCGCCCAGAACAAGCTGCGCCACGATAGACCGACGTGTGGAGGACGGCCGGCCGACGCCCGTTGTGTTATCATTGCGGTGAAGCCGGCCACATTTACCGTCGATGCCCCTACAGACAACTGGGGCTGCGCGGATTCCACCCGAACGACCCGCGCCCAAGGTACGACGAACGCCCTCGTGACATCGAGGAGTACCTCCGACGTTCGCCATACTCAACGCCGCTCCGCCGTGAGTCCCGCTCACCGTCGCCCAGACGTCCAGCGTCTCCAGCGCCACGACATCGCCGAGAGAGCCTGTCTCCTTTGCGCCGCCGGGAAAACTAAGTGCGGCAACGCCTGGAGGTGGCGTTGCCGAAGACGACCGAAGTAAAGAGCCTCCAAGAACGCCGGAGCGCTCCCACCCTCTCGACGCTACGAATCACAACGACGTCTTTGCATCGGTGTCCAACAACCTAAACATTACTATCGACGGCCACGACGCATCGGCACTCGTGGACACCGGAGCAGACTACTCAGTCTTGAGTGGGAGGCTCTCTCGTCGCCTGCGAAAAGTAACAACGCCTTGTTAAGGCCTTCAATTACGAACCGCCGGTGGGCACCTCATCACACCAGTCGGGCGATGAACTGGTCGCGTCGAGATCCACGGTGAGACGTGCCCTGTGAAGTTCATCGTTCTGCAAGACTGTTTGAGGGACGTTATCCTCGGAATGGACTCCCTCTGCGAGTATGGCGCCGTCATCGACCTCGGAGCAAACCGGTTGACGCTACGAAAACCTATTTCACCACCGGAGCAACCCAAAGCGACGTCATCTGCGGTCCGAGTCCTCGCTAGCCACGTGGACTTTTTGTACCCGTCGGGACCACCGAAGCTTCCTCCGGCGAAGTTCTGCTCGAAGGAAGCCTCCAGTTGTTTCTTGGAAGAGGAATAGGCGTCGCAAGAGGAGTTGCTGAACTTCAGGATGGCCGCACTGTGGCCCTCGTTACGAACTTTCGAGATGAAGCGCAACACCTCACAAAAGGTGCAGCCGCGGGACAGGTCGAGGAACTTCGAAACTCCGCCGCTATCGCCGTACTGACGAATCCTCGACACCTCAGCAAAAGAGTACATCGCCGGCGCAGCTCGACATTGACCCTAAGCTTCCGGGCCCGAAACGACGGCAGCTGCTTAACCTTCTCGCCGAATACCGGGATTGCTTTGCGACGTCGTCGAAGGTGCGCCAAACCACCGTTGCGAAGCACCGCATCGTTACCGAGGACGACGCGCGCCCTGTGCATCGATCACCTTACAGAGTCTCCGTTAAAGAAAGGGAGGTGATCCAGGAGCAAGTTCAAGAGATGCTGAACGACGACATAATCTAAACTTCAAGCAGTCCGTGGGCCTCCCCAGTCGTACTGGTTAAGAAGGACGGAAAGCTTAGGTTCTGCGTGAACTACCGGCAGCTGAAAGCGGTGACAAACAAGGACGTCTATCCACTCCCCCGAATCGACGACACGTTAGACCGGCTGCGCCACTCTCGATACTTCTCATCGATGGACCTGAAGAGCGGCTACTGGCAGATCGAAGTCGACGAACGGGACCGAGAGAAGACAGCTTTCGTCACGCCGGATGGGCTGTACGAGTTCAAGGTGATGCCCTTCGGACTGTGCACGGCGCCAGCAACTTTCCAGCGTGTCATGGACACCGTACTGGCAGGACTGAAGTGGCAGAGCTGTCTTGTCTACCTCGACGACGTCGTGATGTTTTCCACCGACTTCGATGAGCACTTGCGACGACTCCGAGCAGTTCTCCAAGCCATACGGACCGCCGGACTCACTCTGAAGTCGTCAAAGTGTCGGTTCGCCTATGACGAACTGAAGTTCCTAGGTCACGTGGTTAGTAACGAAGGCGTTCGCCCCGACCCAGAGAAGAGTCGCGTCGTCGCTGCCTTTCCGATGCCGACAGACAAGAAGGCCGTGCGAAGGTTCCTTGGACTATGTACGTACTAACGGCGCTTCATCCGGGATTTCGCAAGGATTTTAGCACCGCTCACAAACCTCACAAAGGACGCCGAGAAGTTCGAATGGGCCGAGAAGCAGCAGCAGGCATTCGACGAGCTGAAACGACGACTGCAGACTCCTCCTGTTCTAGGACATTTCGGTCAAGATGCGGAAACCAAAATTCACACGGACGCAAGCAACGCTGGACTTGGCGCGGTACTGGTTCAAATCCAAGAAGGCACCGAGCGAGTTATCACCTACGCAAGTCGGACACTGTCCAAGGCGGAGAAAAATTACTCCACGACTGAGAAAGAATGCCTCGCGGTCGTCTGGGCAATCACGAAGTTTCGTCCGTACTTGTACAGGAGCCCGTTCCGCGTAGTCACGGACCACCACTCGCTCTGCTGGCTTGCGAACCTCAAGGACCCGTCAGGACGCCTCTCTCGATGGAGTCTACGACTACAAGAGTTCAACATGAGTGTGGTCTACAAGTCAGGCCGCAAGCACAGCGACGCCGACTGCCTGTCCAGAGCAACCGTCGGAACAACTTCCGGCAGCAGCGACGACGATGACGACGAGTGCTTCCTAGGTGCAGTGAACTACAACGACATGGCACGACGTCAAAGAGACGATCCTGAGTTGCGTGCGCTAATCGAGCAGCTCGAAGGACGAGGGGGTGCTGTCCCCCGTGTCTTCTCGAGAGCCTTGCCGACTTTCGTCCTCCGACAAGGTGTACTCTACAAGGAGAACTTCGGAGACAACAGCACTCCATGGTTGCTGGTAATCCCTACCGACCTTAGAGCGGAGATCTTTCAAGCGTGCCACGACGACCCGACGCCCGGACACCTTGGTTACAGCCGTACGCTGGCCCGAATTCGTGAAAAGTATTACTGGCCTAAGCTGCCGAAGACCGTTCACTTCTACACACGGTCGTGCCACGAGTGCCAGCGACGCAAGAAACCGCCAACGAAGCCGGCAGGTCTCCTGCAGCCAATTGCCCCCCCCCCCCCCCCCGACCGCACCGTTCCAGCAGATCGGAATGGATCTACTTGGTCCTTTCCCACCATCGACGCAAGGAAACAGATGGATTATCATCGCCACCGATTATCTCACGCGGTACGCCGAAACGAAAGCCCTTCCTGCAGGGACTGCTGTGGAAGTCGCCAAGTTTTTTTATCTAGTCCATCGTTCTCCGGCACGGCGCTCCCAAAGTTCTGATCTCAGACCGTGGATCATCGTTCATGGCCCAGCTGACTCAAGAAATCCTTCGTCTGAGCCACATCAGTCATCGGCGCACAACGGCGTACCACCCGGAGACCAACGGGCTGACGGAGAGACTCAACAAAACCATCGCCGACATGATCTCCATGTACGTCGACGTGGAGCACAAGACATGGGACGAGGTGTTGCCGTACGTCACATTTGCCTACAACACGGCCGTACAAGAGACCACCGGAGTGACACCCTTTCAACTGGTGCATGGGCGCAAGGTAACGACAATGCTGGACGCTATGTTGTCTCACGAACCGGCTGTCGACGTAAGCGACGACGGCCAGGTGGTTGCCCAAAGGGCAGAAAAAGTCCGTCAGCTCGCCAGACTTCGTATTAAGGCTCAACAACGCGTCGACACTGGCCGCTACAACCTTCGTCGTCGGGACGTCCACTTCCAGCCCGGAGATAGGGTGTGGGTGTGGACACCGATTCGCCGCCGCGGTCTCAGCGAGAAACTCCTGAAACGTTACCTTGGACCCTACAAAGTGCTTCGTCGACTCGGGGATCTGAACTACGAGGTGATGCCCTTCGGAACACGGACTTCGTCACGCCGCCCTCCACGACCGGAAGTCGTCCACGTTGTGCGACTGAAGCCGTACTACGCTCGATAGGACTGTGGACCTTATGTGTTCCAAATGACTCTTTAGTTTACCGTTCTTTGTTTTGTTTTGTTTTTGGGTTGCATCGGGACAATGCACTTTTTAAAGGGGGGAGTAATGCCGCGCGCACAACTGGTTAAGTATGCAGCGCGCGCGTGGCCTAACGGTTATCGCGCTTGCTTTCCACGCTGAAAGCCAGGGTTCGATTCCTGGCCGTGGAGACGCATTTTGGTTGACTCTGTAAAGTAATGTTCTGGTAAATTCGAGAACCATGCTGCTTCTTCGAGGTCAGAATGTTCTACACGCCGAACTTTCGAACCTTTAACAGGGGGTAGAAGCTGAGCTAGTTGGTGGTACATATTACAACGGTTAAACCAGCTGAACTACGAAATTAGGGAGAAAGGAGTAAAGACAGGTGATCGCTGGACTACCAACTATCTAATAAAGATTCTTCGTTTTCCTCTCATTGTCTACTCACCACTAGCTCACCACAAAGACCAGCTCGCCCGTGAAATACTTGAGGCCTTGGCCATAGAAGATAAAGAAGAAAATTGCGTTAGTACACCATCTATTGCGCTACAGGAAAGCGAAAAAAGATTCCTCCGGAAAACCAGTATCCGAGATGGAACAGAAAAATCAAGTAGGAAGAAGAGAAGGTAGCCACAACGCCAGTAGACAATGAGAGGAAAACGAAGAATCTTTATTAAATAGTTGGTAGTCCAGCGATCACCTGTCTTTACTCCTTTCTCCCTAATTTCGTAGTTCAGCTGGTTTAACCGTTGTAATTTCGAACCTTCTACGCCGATTATTCCAGAAGCCCACACGTGTACATAAGGGGCTCCGCGTGGCGATCTGCAGTCAGTCTCTCCCCAGCCTTCGACTCTGCTGTTAGGCCGACTTCGACGCCCGCGACGCTCTATTACTATCTTTTGTAGCCTTTTATTTTTGGCACAAGTTCGCCACATTAAACGTTTATTTCGTCCTGTTTATTTATTGTATTTTTGGTCACCACCCGTGATAATATTAGCGAATCGGGTATCTCGATGTCTCGGCAGCAGTCCTCTAACTCGGCGCAGCACCTACAGTGCGTCAGCTGGGACAGCGCGACAGGCATGCGTCTCTCGAACACAGGTCGCCCAACACACCGGAAGGGGAGAGTTGGTCGCTGTAGACGTGTTGTCTAATGCAAATAAGCGGATTCCAATGTATTCTTCCACTAAGTATTTGCAACTATAATAAAAACCAGTAGTATAGTGGAAAGGGCTGATTTCGAGGACTAACCTATAGGCGGTAAAATATGACGCCTACCAATTAACTTTCGAAGTAAAATACGCGAACAATGCAAATGTTGTTTTCCCGCTAAGAGTGTCTCGCAGTGTGTCTTGAGCAAAGGTTTTCCTTGCGTCATGTTGTCGATGAACGGGTACTTGGTTTTCTCAGGACCCGACAAAGCATAGGAAAAAATATGCTGTCTATCAAACTCGCATGCGAATGTACTTTGTCGTGTATTCACATTTAAACCCTAGATAGTCATGTAGTTGACGATGCAGAAAGAGTGATTTGTTTGAATTTTAAGTGTCAAAATTACGAGAAGAGGCAATAATTGTGGTTGCATAAATGCTCAGTCCGTCTTTGGTGGGTATCCGTGCTAGCTTGCGATAAGTGTTTTTCTTTTTTTTTTTTAGACATTGGATGTACTGTGTAAAAACAAAAATATAACAATTGTCTTAAGATTTAAAACATGTAGATGTATATATATCGACTTCGCCACATAATAAGCCCACAGATTAATGCAGTTATTATAAAATAGAAGATAAAGTTAAGTTTTGGTTCTGAACCATTCAGTAAAAAAATTAAAAAAAAAACGAACTGATGACAAATTGTTTTAATATACATATTTAAGGTTCTGTGTCTTCGGATATATCCGAAAAACTTTGAAAGAACACCCGCCGGTAGAATTTTCGTCAATTCGCATTTATCCAAAAAACTGCAAATTCTAATGAAACATAAAAAAAAGAACGGTATTTTACAAGTAACATTGGTCAGCGCGCAGGGTCAATGGTCTTGAGAAAATGCCACCCCAGTTTTCTTTCAAATTTCGGACCCTTGGCAGAAGGGATCTTCCGACTTATCTCGTCAAGGTTCATTCAGGACAAAAGGACACTTTGTGCTTTCGGGTTACGACAAAAACAACCGTTCCGGTTTCAATTTGGGCCATAATATTTGTGCTTCTTAGAGAAAGGAAGGGTTGTGTTTTTTTGTAATAGTGAAAGCTATGAACTACACCGATTTTATAAAAAGGGGAGAGGGGTTGGGCAGTTGAAGCTTTTATATTACACCCTTTATCACTACACCCCCCGCAGTCGCGGCGTAGTGTATAGGGATACGATGGGATGAATATGAGCTTCCCAGCGCTTCCCTCCGAGAGTTTATTGATTTTAAGCTCCCGGACGTTTATCGAAACAGCACTTGTTTGCAAGTGTTGTCGCAGAATACAAATAATATTCCCAGTGAAACTGGCGTCAACACTGAATCCAGCTGAACACAAATTTTATTTGATGCAAGCATATTTCTTTTAAATCTAAAACAAGTTTACAAACTGAATTTTGATTTTCAATCGAAAACTTTATATTAATAGGGAAGCTGAAACACTTAAAAAAATATTAGGATTGAGGTTAATTTGAGCGTAGGTTTATCCCGTGATTCTGAATATCACGTTCGTTTTCCCCGAGGGAGTAAGTAAACACGAGAAGACAAGAAAAACCTCCGGCCAGTCGTGACGTCATAAGAGGATCTTTCGGCCGCGAAGCGCGTGTCGCTCCAGGGCCGCGCCTGTGTTCGCCAGCTTGCCACGTATATTGCCCTGACGCACTGGCACAAGTCGTGACGTCTTTTTTCACCTTTTATTAAAAATAGCCAGAGTGCGCGTGCATAGCTTTGATAAATGCTGAAGATGCGCGATAGCAGAAATTCCAAAAACTCTTTTCGTGACGTCACGCTCTGGGAAGGAGGGCCCTCACCGGTACTTTTAAAATAATTTTCTGCAACCTCCATGCACCAAATAAAAAAAAAATTAATTTCGATATTCTAAATTTTGGAGGTCAAATGAAGACGATTTAAGTGTGTTTCCTTAAATATAAAACCGCTTCACTTCCCCTTTAATCTCCGAATTTCGGAGAATTGGGAATTAAACAAAAATAAACGCCGAGAAAAACCGAACTTTCGGCAAAAAATAAACTCCGAAAAACACCCTCCGAATTCGACGAAAAAAAACTCCGAGAACACGGAATCCTACACATAATAAAGATACAAGCTGTACCATTGCCCCCTCTATACTCACAAAGCCTGGCAGTTCGACGACAGAGTCGTACAGTGCCCGGTCGGAGATTTGGAGCGCGAGGATCTGGTAGCACAGAGCATCAAAGAGCCATTTCTCGGGGAACCTGGACGTCAACGCACAGCTTTTGCAGCGGCGAGGGCCCGAAACACACTTTCGGGTCCTCGCGTCTCGCCGCAGCGTCTCGCCGCAGCGTCTCGCGGCAGCGGCGAGGACGCTGCGTTTCGGCGTCTCCGCAGCCGGCTGCCAGTCGCACCGACTCTGCTCTCGTGCGTTGTTTGTCGCTCCATCTTTTCCATTTCGGCGGCCACTTCTCGTAGCGATCTGCCGGGCTTTGTTACTATATAGGAGGCCATGGCTGTACCTATTTGTCTCCTTGTCGCCGCAAACATTTCGGCAGATATTATGACGTGGCATAAGCCTTTGGATGCTCTCACCAAATAACGTGACAACCTGGTTTCTTAGTGATTTTATTATGACCTCAACATTATCTCTGTTGCCAGAGTCATTTTTCTCTTACCCCAACCATCAACAGCGTCCCCCCCCCCCCCTCTCTCCTCCCAAGCCTCATGTAGTTTGTTCCATGAACATTACGCGTCCGTGGCGAGGGGCGGTCTAGCTGAAGCATGACATAAAATGACAGAGAACACCGGCGGAATTCTTCGAGAGGGCATTCAGAAGCCTGTGACACATCACATAACAGTCAAAATCGGTGCGGTGGTTATGTGGAAAAGTCGCTGGAGTATTCTTTTACGCTTTCTGTACATTAAAGCATTTGTCACGGAACATGTATTTTTTTACCCATTTCATTGGATGCTAGGAAGAACAACCCCGCATACAAGGTGTTTGCTTGTTTTGTTAGAAGGAACACAGATTTTAAAAAGGAAACTTGCGTTCAGGTTTTTTTAAGACCCTGATTTATATTGAGGATCATGAGGGACACTAGCAAATAGGCAAAATTTTCTGAAGGCTTATTAAAATAACTAAAAGTAATTTACTAACTTCCTTTGCATTTTAAGAACTTAGGTCACAATATAGTTGCAGTTTTGACGCTCAACCTTCTCAAAGCCTAGATTTTACAATACATGCTTAATAAAATCCGTAGTGGGTGCTGCTATTGGTCGACGAATATTGCACATGGCTTCAAACCGTGTACAAGATTTTCATCTTGTACGCGGTTTCGATTTCTCTGCTCTGCTCCGAGGGGTATCGATCCCTCTGCTGTGTACCACCCTCACAACCCAGGGGCTGGCTTTGCTAGAACAGCGTCGCAGATGAGACTGAGTGAAGGAAAGCACTGCAAAGGCTGGGACGCGCGAGCGTCTTGAGACGGGGTTTGAGTACCGTTCGGCTAGTTCGCTGGCTTTGCCAATGATTTCTTTCCCCCAGCTTCAGCTGAGGCTCTGTTACTAGCAAGCCTCAGGTGCCCGCGCTGCAGAGAACGTGAGCAGGGCGACGAAAGGGCAGAACGGACGAATCTACGTCACAGGCACGCTTCGGTGGGTTAGTTTCGGTGTGATGCCGCTTGCAAGGATGACATTTCCCGCCAAGTAGCACGCACTATGATTTTATTTATATAAAACTTCCCGCCACGGCAAGACAATAAGGAGGCCGAGCCTCAAGTCTCCAAATACACTATGCCCCATAAAATAAAAAGATAAAAATCAGTCAAACGTTTTTCGGCAGTTTAACCAAGTTCGCCTCTTTTCTTGTGGCCCACAAGGCCCCAAGTTGGCCTCAGGACTAAAAACCCCTGAACCCCTCTATTCGAATTGGAGACAACAGATGCAGGTTTTATAGATAAGTCACCGATGAAATATTACAACTTCGCTCGCACTCATTTAGTTGCATCTCTTTTACAACGCAGACAACCGACCTCCACTCTCTCTCCCCCCCCCCCCCCCCCCCGTTAAAACAGAACGAGAGATTTTCCAATATCTTGAGTGGTCTGAAAGAATCTTTTGCCCAGTTAATCTGGCGTAAGTGAGTAAAATAATGGTGTCCCTACCTGCACTCAGAAAAATATATTGGGACGCGTTCAACTGAAAATAAAACTATTTCCGCGATTTTTGGACTAAATGGGGGCAAACAACTACCCCACGGCTCAGATTCCCTACCCCCCCCCCCTTCCTCACTCCCTCTTTTTTTTTTAATGGCAAGAGGGAAAGAGTAAATGACGATACGCTAGAGTCAAGTCAACCACGAGTTTTTTTTTTATTATCTAGTGTTTGGGTAAAACTGTAAAGGGTCATGTTGCAAACGAAAAAAATATAGACATCTGCTGCCTGTCGAAGTCGCTCGGGAAATAAAGCTCTGCCCAGGGGACTCCACCCAACACTTCCTAGAGAAGAAGGCCAGAGCGCTCTGAGAGGTTACGTCACAATGGCGGAGGAAGGAAGTCCATGGCGCAACTACGTGAGAATACGCTATCGACGTGAAAACAATGTCCCTTGACAAGCGGCGCGGTGGTGTTCGTTCATGCGCGTTTATCCGACATTAATATACGTTTTAAAGGCGCAGTCTTGTACAATTTATTATATATATAATATAAACGTATTATATAACGCGCTACCATGGTTGAGAGTACCAAAATTATATTTATCACTATTCCCGTAAGCGCGGGACTACGTGCAGTTCCGCAGCACCCCACACTTTTCGAAAGGACCGGCTGCGATGCTGCTGATGCCACATGGCTCCGATTCTGGTAAATTTACGTTGTATGTGAGCTGCTGACTGTCTGAAAAGGAACGCTGAGACATCTCAGAAGGGAAGCAAACCGAAAAGAAATCCAGTCGTTGTCGCAGGGAGCGCACACCAGCAAGAGGTGGGTCGACAACGTTAAGCCTTTCGTCGCCGCTGCTCTCGTGTGTGGTACTTTTGAGACTTGTTTCCCGTCGTATTTCTGTCATCACCGTAGTCTCGGGTAGTTTTTTCTTGTGTTCGCTTGATACTACGGCATTTACGTGCATTCGTGAAACAAGTCCTGCTACGGTTTGAGTGACGTGTGACAACTAGCCAACGAAGACTCTGGTCGACTAATCGATAGACCTCTCTCTCTCGACAGAGAGAGGCTTCTTGAAGTTCGTGTTCAAATGTGTTCGTCACGGATATTGTAGGACGTATGGATACGATCGACAGGTGAGAAACAACTTATTTACGGGCTTTCTTGTTCGTGTAGGACGCAAGTAAGATGCTGCAATCGTTTTTTTTTTTAATCGCATGATAAATTGCAATTTTGTTCCTTGTCATTATTCGTATGCAGTTGCGTCGACATTTGTAAATATGCGCGCTAATCTAGTTTTCACTGGAAGATGAAAATCAAGTTTGTGTGATTATTGAAAGTGAGTTGTTTGTGGTTCTGTGTTTATTTATACTAAAGTTATTTTATTGCCTTTTCCGCGTTTATACTAGAATCTTAACTGTATTAAGGTGATAGTATTATTACATACAAAATAAGTTATGTTTTGTTCTAAGGCAGCTCGAGCCCATAGGGAGAAGTAAATTAGTAGACTAAGTAGTAAGTTTAGTACCCCTGCCCCAGGGAAACGTTAATATATTTTCATTCAGTGATATAGGATTTAATCAGCTCGCGGTCTTTAGTGATTATACGAGCGCCGCAAGCGGATTTGTCGACCCTATAATGTCATTCGATCGAAATTACATTTATTTTGCCTTGTGGCCGGGGTATGATGCAAGAATTCAGTGACTGCACGCGATAACGTCGCTTACATGATCGCGAGAAACGCTTGTCTTGCCTTGTCCGCGTTGACTATGTCTACCTGATTTTTAACTGTTCTGTTTTGCTGTTTCAAAATCACTGCGTGTCACGCCATTTTGTCAAAGTATTTCTGTATAAAATATGCATTCCTACAACAATAATTGCATGACTCAATTTTTTCGACTTAAAACAATCACATTTTTCGATTGACGTCTTGTACGCATACCTCGTGCCATTTTGTACCGATTATTTAGCGGTGTAATATTTTGCTCGTGTAATAAAATGTTTTCTAGACCCGTTGCTATCTGCAGCTTTCATTTTAGCTAATATGACACGCGTATGTGACTAAAAACACGTTACGACGGTCGATCTACGCGCGTTGCATCCGCTTCGACGCGCGCCCCCGATGGCCTTCCTTTGCGACGTCACGAGAAGAGCACTACGGCCTTGTCTTCTAGGAGGTGTTGCTCCACCTCCCCACCCCCTTTCCACCCCGCTGTCAAGCGAAAAGATCCGGGAAAGCAAGCCGCACCTCTCAAATCGGTCGATGATCCTCACAGCGCGCGGTGCCCACGCTATCTGCGCCGCCTGGAGCACGACATCGAGTGGTGTGTTTGCCAATCTATACCGCCCGTGCATCTCAGCTGCCCGGAAGGGCCAACAAATAGATTCCTTTTTCGCAATTCACTGCTATCTGGTGGCTGCAATAGCAGGTTTAACTTTTGCCGCACTAATGGCGGTCATGAAACTGCTTCAACGGGCTTTTTCACATAACGGCAGCAGACGAGAATGGGTTCTTTACTTTATAGTCCTTTTCGACATGTTTCAACTTCGCTGACGTCAACGAAAAGAAAGAAGAAGAAAACTGGTCGGTACAAAACGCCGGCCCTTAGCCCCCCTGACAGAATATCCTGCCACCGAGGGTCACAATTTTCACGAAGTCCTGACTACGGTTTTAAACGTCCTCTCGGTCGGTCCTGCGGATTCGACAGCAATCAAAAGAGATATTGAGTGCATTCTGAATGTCGCTGGGATGTCGACGTAACGTGCGTCGCCCTTTCAGTCGACGTTTTTACATTTTATGAGTTACGGATTTGCTCATAGACGCTGCTTGCACAAGCTGTACCCCCCCCCCCCCTTTTTTTCCCGCGCTACGACTCGCCTCCCGTCGTTCGACGCGTCGGACGGCTGCCACGGGAGCTGCAGTGTATTCTATGGAATACGCACGTTTCGAAGCGCAGCGTGTGGATGGCACTTCTCCGTACTCCACAACTGACGTAATCTAGTAACGTTGCTTTCAGTTACGAAGAGTCGCAAATATCAACCGTATTGCGCTGAAATAAAAAACACACGAAAAACTTCAATACATCTTTACCTGCAAATTGTGACTGCAGGGTATTTGTTAAGCTCGTATTATGCGCTAGCGGAATATTTGTGGCTAGTGGTTGGTCACAAGGACTGTCACTCATCGCGCCCGAGGTAACTGAAACAATTTCGGCCAATGACGTGCCCTTATTTTCGCCTTATTCTTACCCATTAATGACCAAACTCTCTACGTATACTGCTCAGCGGGAGGCGGACCGGAGAGGGTGAAGGCATGTACCCCCCTTCGCGGGAGATCTCCAATTGAGGAAATCTGAGTAACGTTAACCAAACCCGCACGGGTGACGTCACTCGCTCGCGCCCGGGACCACTTCACCTCCATCGTCCATTTGGCCAAATGGTCTGGGAAAGTGTACTATGCGTAAGTTCCATCATTGTCGAAAGAATCCATGTGCGTCAAATAAAAGTGCGCACAAAAATTCGCGTCCATCTAGCGTTGTTTGGACTATACGATTGTTTTATGCTTAATACATCTGCAGGACGTAAAAAAACAAACCAGAACCAGGGATTCGAATTATTATGTAATCCATTTGGCGTGGCCAGTTAATGAGATAACATTTTCTTCTAAAAAGAGGCTGTTGGAAATAAAATCCACTTAGCTTAAAGGGTAACTACGCTTCCTTTTTCCTTTGCAAGTACAAGGCGGTCCTCTTCAGGATTACCTAGGAAGACCGCACGGCAAATATTACGACGTAGTTCTCTCTAAATGTTCCTTAAACAGCCTTGCAAACTTTGGAACACGCCATGTTGCCGAAATCGGCTGACTCTAGAGGGTGAATTGAGGTGCAACCAACAGCGCAGTCGAGGCTACGGTGTTGGCGTTGCCAACATTGAGCTAAACGTCATCGCGAGTACATCTTTTCATTCATTTTTTTTTACTTCTCCGGGGAAGCGTGACGGCCAACGTCAGCAATCTTTCCTCTCGGCGCTCACCGGTGTGCACGCGCCTGCGCGTTTCTTGGGAGCCGTCCGGCCGTCCCGCTGTTTCTGCCGTTTCCCGTATCACGAACGCCGTCGTCGTTTCACCGTTTGTGATTATTGTGCCTCGGAGTTTCGTTCCCACTAAGTGCGCAGACTCATGCGGCAGTGGTGCAGACATCGTCGAACGTCGCAGAAACCAAAACGCGGTGAAGAGTGCGGTGCAGACGGCACAAGCGCCTGGCACACGCCCGCCACAATTCCGCCCGTCCTTGCGTACAGGATCACGAGACATCTCGTAAAACATGATAGCCATGTTGTTTGTGCACCAAGGCCAATCTTGCCAAACGGAGCCGCGAAGTTTCGGTTTTTATTTATGCTGGTTTATAGTAAGCTTTAACCATATATAAATTTCATTTTTCGGAAAGCAAATGACGGAGTACCTTTTATTAATGCATTTTAATGTGAAATCACTAATTATCTCAAAATTTTCGGAGTTTAGCAGAGTTTTCCTTTAAATGAGCCTTCTGCTAGATTCATTAAACGCATGTATGGCGATAGGGAACGCAGCCGTTCGCTTGTTTTAGTGGTGCCTAAATGGCGGCATCGGCGATTATGGACACCAACGACGTGACAATAACAGAAAGGAGCTTCAGTTGTCGCGCCTGAAGGGCGAGCTCCCCATCTTCGATAACGCTTCGGGAATCTTGTGAACTTCGATTGTGCATTCGCACCCGAAGAACGGCGAAAGGCAAGAGCATAGGTGCTGAAGGGCGGGCGTTTGAAAGATACTTCCTGCCATTCGTACATTGTCAGTGACTATATAGGGTGGAAACAGCGGGAGAGGAGAAAAGGAGAGCTTGCGGGGAAGTCAAAGAGCCGGGCTCTGATTGGAATGATTAGAGGGTAGACGGAAAAGCTAGCTGCCTTCGTCTCTACTCACTGTTCATAGCGTTAGTACACCCAACGCCGGCGTCCGGCACTCAATAAGGAGACACTGCACGAGGAGGAGACTCGACCGCGGCGGCAGGTAAACATGGTCGGCGTAAGATCGGATCGCGGTTGACATCGTGTTGGTCGCCACCGGCGGCAAAACAGGCTTCCGCAGCGTCAACTGGTTTGCCCCGAGGTTGATGACGGCACCATACTCGCAGAGAAAGTCCATTCCGTAGATAACGTCCCTCGAACAGTCTTGCAGAACGACAAACTTCACAGGGCACGTCTCACCGTGGATCTCGACGCGAGCGGTGCATCTTCCGACGGGTTTGATGAGGTGCCCTCCGGCGGTTCGTATTTGAGGTCCATCCAGCGGCGTCCTGACTTTTCGAAAATGTTTGGAGGGCCTCCCATTTTGGACGGAGTAGTCTGCTCCGGTGTCTACGAGAGCCGACGCGTCGTGGCTGTCGATAACGTCATTTAGGTTATTGGTTACCATTGCAGGAGCGTCGTTTCGGTCTCTGGTAGCGTTCGAGTGGGGGCCCTCCGACGTTTGTGGAGGATCTTGGGGTCGGTCGTCGTCGGCAACTCCACCTGTAGCGGTTGCCGCGTCTAGTGTCCCCGGCGAGGAGCGAGGGGTGACGGGCTTTCACATGGGTGTCGGTGCATCGTCGAAGCTGGACGTCGTGGCGACGGCAACCGGAACTCTCGGCGGGACGCAGGCTCGGGGGACTGAGGTCGTCGCAGGTACTCGTCGATCTCCCGAGGGCGTCCACCATAACGGGGGCGTGGGCCATTCGGGTGGAACCCGCGCACACCCAAGTCGTCGGTGTATGGGCATTGGCGGTAGGTGTGGTTTGATTCCCACAGTGGAAACACAGAGGGCGTCGGTCGGGCGTTAACCACACGTCGGTCTTCTGAGGTGCGCGGAGCTCCTGTCAGGCGTACTGGACCTCGTCGTCGTGGTGGCAGTCGTGCTGCGGCGCAGGACACTGACGTCGGGGCGGCGCGACACAGGCTCGTGGAGGAGGCGGGGGCCGGCGGGCCACTGCGGCGTAGTTCAGGGTGGGCTCCTCGGTGCTGCTACGATTGCAGGAGCCTCGGGCTGAATTGCCCCCTGAACTTCTTCGCGTACCACTCCGGCTATCGACAGCGAAGCCGGCTTGTTGGCAGCAGGCAGCCGCTTCCTGAGCTCTTTACGGACGACGTCTCGAATGACCTCGCGAATGCCTGGTATACTACTGGAGCCAAGGTCGCAGCTAGACGGCGCGAGGGCAGCGAGGCCAGGTGATCGATGGTAGTGATTGGCTGGGGCTTGCAGGCACGCTCGATGTTCGTCGCCTTGGTGATAAAATCTCCGACATTTGTCGGAGGGCTACGAACAAGGCCGCCGAAGATGTTGTCTCTCACGCCCCACATGAGTATTCTAACCTTCTTCTCTTCCGTAGCCTGAAGGTCGGCGCGGGCGCTCAGGCGCAGATCGTCCTCCTCGAAGCCGGTGATGCTCTCGTTGGGGCCTTGGGTTTGGGTTCGAAGTAGGTCTTCCGCTCTCTCTCGGAGGTGTTGGTGTTGCCTTCAGCTGGCTCTTGAAAACTTCCCACGATGTCAAGGGCTACGTTTACATGGATGTGACAGCAGCGCATCGGATCCAGTTAGCGAATCGGATCCACTTCAACCACAACGTTTACATGGATTCGGATCGACCAGTAGCGGCACCTCGTGTCGAAGGATCACAACGCAAACCTCGTGACCTTCAGGTTGTTTCCGAGGTGTCCGGTTTGCCTAGCGGCATGCAAAGATAAGCTCCCGTAATCCCCCGCTCGAGCACTCGATCCGATCCGCTAGCGTATACATGGAGAGTCTCGATCCGGATTGACCATCTCAAACCACCCCGTCCCAGCGGATCGGATCGGATCGGATCGGATCCGATCCGAGTTGTTTACATGGACCGATTCGATTCGTTAACTGGATCCGATGCGCTGCGGTCGCATCCATGTAAACGTAGCCAAGGAAGGCTCGTGATTTTCGTACCAGTACCTGACAGTCCCTTTGAGCGAGAAATAAGTGTTTTGCAGACGCTGTTTGTCGGTCCAGCCATTGTGGCGGGCGACACGTTCGTACTGGTTAATCCAATCTTCGAAGTCTTCGTAGAGTTCAACGTGGAAGGGGGCCGCCGCCGTGGTGCGACGGGCAGTTAGATGGCGGCGGAAGCGGCCGGGGTCTGCGACTGGTTGGCCATCGTCGTCTTCTTCGGCTTGGGCTTTTCCGGCAGCAAACCGAATTCAGGAGCCTGTCCCTAGATGCGGCGGCTGGTCCGAGTTTCAGATCCCTCGTAGAGCAGTTTTCTGGACGGGCTTGGGATAGGACTTGCACTGCGGGCGCTCGTAGGGGTACGCTGCATGGACATGCGTTACTCAGCACCTCCACCAAAATGTCACGAATGACAAGTGATGAGGCGATGAAAACTGAATAAAGCTAAACGTTTAATTGGGCGAACTTTTCCCCAAAACAAAAAGTGAACAAACGATAACAACAGTGTGTCGCGGGCGTCGAAGTCGGCGTAACAGTGGAGTCGAACGCTGGGGCGAGACTGCCCCGGCTCGCCAGGCGGGGCCCCTTTTGTACACGCGTGGGCTTCTGGAACAATCGGCCTCAAAGTTTCGGCGCGTAAAACATTATGACCTAGAACACGCAACACGCTCTGAAAATTACCAGAAATCTAAATTGAAAGAATAAATAAAAGACGCGGCACTCCCAGGAATCGCACCCTGGGCTACCGCACGAGAGCCAAGTGCGGTAACCACTCGTCCACGCACGCGCTCGTTCGCCGACGCGCGTGGCAATATTAGCGTCATTGAGATGTTGACGCTCCTTTAAAAAGACCTACGTTCCTTGCGACTTTTATTCTTGCTTAGAATCACCCTTCGTCTGTACACATTTACCGTGGAACGTAGGACTGGACGCAGAATACTGGGAAGTTAAACATCGTTCAATGATTTAAAAAAATACTGTATCAAAAGCAATTTCACTTTTATAATAATAACAGCACTAAAGCTTACAAACTCTTATAAGTATCTAGGAGTGATCCTGGCCTCCGATTTTTCCTGGAACCTACATATTAATTATGTTACTAATAACGCAATCCATATGCTTAGTTATTTTAAACGAAATTTTGCTCTGTCCCTTCATCGTTATAACTATTTCTTCACAAAACATTACTGAGGTCAAAGCTTGAACATGCAACCTCCATCTGGAATCGCCCTGTCGCCCACCTCACAGACTCACTTAAATTAATTAAGGACGGATTCGCGTGTTTTATTATGGAAGATTTATAATCGCACCGCTAGCGTAACATCAATGAAGAACACTTTATTTTTACTCAGTTTCGCACATCTCCGCAAACTTTGTAGTATTTGTCTTTTCCACAAATTTTTAAAACATAAAACACTGTACTCAAAAATGAACTGATAACCCTACCATCATTTGTTTCCGCATGCTTGGATCACCGTCACAGAGTTTGCGTTCATTTTCCATTCTAACAACTCTGTTGCATCATCCATCCCAGTTTCGAAGTAATGGAATCATCTACCTGCATCACTTAGATCAATTGTTGATTTTTTTTTGTCTAAATGTTTTAAACCATGTATTCTCTGTATTTTAACTATGTTGTATTCTTCTTTGTTATTTTGTTTGTTCTCTGACCACTCCCTTCCGTAATGCCTCTGGCCCTGGGTGTAAAATTTATGCATAAATAAGGTTTTTAAAGTTACCTAATCTTCACTAAGACCCAACAGAGGTAATTCTTGTTATTCTCCGGCGAAGAGACAAAATGCAGGAGCGTTTTCTCATAGAAATGCACAGGAGCACTGCAAAAGTAAACTGGATGCTGTCTGCATCAATTGGAAACCTAAAGTCCGATATGCATTAGCGCCAGTTGAACCTCTGGCGTTCGTTCTAAGAACTCTTGTCGAGGCATGGGCCCAGTATGATTCAAATGCTGTGGCTTCGAAATCCTTGGCGCGCATAGCTCTCCTGATACAGGGCCGTCTATGAGAGTGATAGTGATATTTTAGCTCACGAGAGCCGCAGTGCCACAGAGACACAAGTCGCCCAAACCATGAAGGCCTGAAGCACCGCGTCTAATGTTAATGTAATGGCAATGTACAGACAAAAGCAAAATAATGATTATGATTCAAGAGGAGCTTGTGGGTGAGGGTGAGGGACGATGATGACGACGATGACAGGAAGTCATACTAGGTGTGCGCGGAGGTACTTTTCAAGCCTTGGACATGAACGCCTTTGGGGTGCCAGCTGTCTACTTCGACTGGGCCACCTCCGACAGCCCGCTGCCCTCACCGAAGTGAGCAACCACACCAGCAGACCGACCAGACTGCCTGACATTTCGCCTGATCGAACTCGCAAAGGAAATGACATTTTAGTGCAGGTAACTTTATTGAAAGCGCTTATTGACTCGGCAATTTTTTTTATATTTTAAAGTGATTGGATGCACAGTTCGCATGGAAACCATCAGGCGCCTATTTATTCTATGTCATTTTGCGGTTTCAAAGTATAAAACAGTCAAACTTTAACCCACCGCTCCGCTGAAAAAGTAATGTGTGTTGTGGTGAAAAGCAACGACTATAATTAGGGCAAACATGGGCCTTGTTATCCGGGCAGCTAGCCAAGCAAGGTCGATGATGATAATTTGCGAGACGTGTATCAAGCGCCACCGCTCACGGAAGCAGTCTCGAATCTTTTTTTTTTTTTTCTCTATCTCAGAATCTCCCGACAAATGGAAAAGCCGGATGAGAGCTTTGCGCGCCAAGAATCTTGAAAATTATGCATATACGTGATTATGTAAAAATATATTCATATAGATGTTGTTTTTTCTTTAGCTCATACGAAAGTGCGTTTGTGATCTTCAATCAAACGATTACTTGTGATGCGACAATTACTTGACGAAACCAAAAGTTAATATTAATAATTGTCGTATGTATGCTAATACTGCCGGAAGTAAGTCAGCCTGGTGTCTCAGATGTAGATGAGAAATTTAGAAAGTGCACTAAAACTGCAAGTCTGGGACCTTAAAGGAGCGATGCAACAATTTTTGTACTTTGCGCAAATACCGCTTAAAACGGATTCCTAACGTTCATGACCTATGAATCACGCGTTCGTTTTTCACCTCACGCAATTGAAGTCCCAGAAAAAAATTAAAGAAAAACGAGCAGCGTTCACCCCCTCAACTCGCAGCCAGAACAAGCGGCCACGTGATCTGGAGCCGATTATATGCCACCAGTGTTGATCATAGCCACGCGCTGGGGTTGGCAAAGCGCAGGACACGCGCTGAGTTCCAGACATTGTTATGGCTCAGCTGTTGTCGTCGTTGCAGCGATTGGACACGGGTCACTACCCGAATGCTTCTCGAGCTAGCAATTATCACGAGCCCAAGTCGAGTGCCCACGCAATGCACGGGTCCAATCTATGAACCGCATTCAAGTATTGTCACTTGGGTGTACTGCGATCCCCAGGTTACGTCATCAAATTTTTCAAAGGAGAGATCGAATGAAAATGATCGCTTTTGTCCTTGAAATTACACCGCAACAAAGGAGTTTCTTGGCCAGTGGCGTTGCGTGTGAGTATCCTTGAGTCCCAGGTGTGCCAGTAAGCTCGTGTCAAGTGAAAAACATTCCATTTGAATATCGTTAAACGTGCCCCACGCAGTAGTGCATCAAGACCGCACCAACCGTACAGCGGTGCGCTGCTCATCCAAATCGAAAACGGCAGGGGCAGGAATTGAACCCAGCAATCCTTGGTTCTGCAGTGCGAGCTTTCACTCCGCGTGCTCTGAACTTAGGTGCGCAAACTGATTATTTGTAATGGATTGTAGCTTCAGCTGCTGTCAGACTCAGAGTGGAAGAAGGTATAGACTAGAGCCACTAAATGAGCTGCGCTTAGAGTATCGGCACTCCGTTCCCCAACATTGTTGTGAGCGCCGCCATTTTGGCTCGTATGCAGAGCAGACGCAACTGCCGATCGTCATGATTCAAAAGTGCAATTTCCTCAGCATTAGATTCGGTTTTAGGAAGCTCATGTAATATTGCTTTGCTCAGTCATGAACTGTTTAAACATGTGTGGAGGGCGGAAAAGCGTTTCCTGTGATTTCAGATAAAGCTTCAGATAACTGACAACCATGATCTTACGACACAATATGGCCAAGTGTCGTTACTCTGAAGCGTAGCTTATTTAGTGGCACTAGTATAGACCTTTCCAAAAAGTGCACTCTGGCCGCCGCCATTTTGCGAATCGTGCGACCCCTATCAGCCAGACGTTTCTGGCGCCCGCCTGAGCTGTGGAAACCCGGTCAGCGTGACTCCCCACCTGCATTTTGCATTCGGAGTTCGCCGGCTTTTCTTGGAAGTTTTTACTTTATTCGCCTGTTCAGGATGCTTACCCTTTGTATGTTATCTTCCACTGTGAGAACCAGGGAATACCAGGGCTCGTAGCCTGCTCGGCCTTCGCAGGAAACGAACGAAGAGAGCGAACCTCAAGTAGCCCACGACGCAGGCAGTTCAACGTTCTTGGGGGATTATTTCCGTTGAGATAATCTCCAAAAAGCCTTCCCGGGTGTGTTCCGGGTCTTCGCGAAAAATAGCTGATAGGGTCGGGTCCGGGATGTGGGGACAGAATGGACACGTTCGTTCATTTGCTTTGAAGCTGTGCAAAAAAGCTGCTCTCTTCTACATGTTCCCCAAAACACGCCGGATTCCGTCCGATTGTCGTGAAGTGACTATCGTCGACACTGTATATTAGATACGCTGTGTTATTTGAGACCTTTCTCAAATCCTGCTCGGATAACGCGGCACCGTGGGGTACGTACAATATGTTTTTCGATTGATGAGACTCATTGAATTTCATGTTGTGGGCGGGGAATATACATGCCGTTCGGATATATTGTGTGGTCAAATATTTTTACCTATATAGATTGACATATAGATGTGTATGGTGCCGTAAAACGATGAACATAAAATGAAACAAACATCACAGTTGCATTTGTTCTGTCGCGCACGGACTCACCAAAACAGCTTTCATTTCTTTGTTTTTGTTCCCAAAAATAGAGCACTGCTTTCTTAAATACCTCTATAAGTTATGTTCGCCACAGAACACAAAAAAAAAAAAAAAAAAAAAAAAAAAAACGTGGCAATTCAGCCGCTGTTAGCGTCCGGAATTGCGCCTACGCAGGCTGCCACAAACCACTGACGAGAAACTCCACAGCTCAGCGAAGTCGGGCAACACTGACGTACACTCTCAAAACCAGGGACGCGCGCTGTAAATCGCTTCGTTCGAGGCTGCCGCTGGAAAGGTCTATAGGCAAGTTTGTTTGAGCCGACGGCGTTACACTGAAGGGCCACGGTCCGGGGCTCACTACAATGCAAGCAGAGAGCTTTGGTGAATTTGTGATGGAATAGATGGCCCGTCAACTATAGTCAAGTAACAAAGAGCACCACTTAAAATGGCGGATCCACGTCTATCAAAACTTCGACTAAATAAAAGAACCGTCTAAACCAGGAAATGATTAGTGAACGCTACATACTCTGAAATAGGAAGGTACACGGCTTTTTTTTTTTTTTTTTGTGAAGGCATCAAATTGAAAACAACGTCACTGAGCATGCAAGCTGGGTGGTAATCCAAAAACTAAAACCCGAAACGGGTTTTTAGTATGCTGATGATCGGCTTGGGGTTGATATGTCGACATAAAACTTGGACGATTATCTTTTGAACGTGATACGTTCTTTTGCTGGCTGCTCAACATTTTCTGAAGCCAAAAAAGTGAAGCGACCGCGAGGCTCGACGCTGATTGGTTAACGGGGGAAAGGAGGAACAAAGAAAGCTCAATGCTGAATGGCTAACGTTGGAAGTCACGTGACGAGACGTGAGGGAGGAGGAGGTGTTCACGTGATTGAGTGAGGGCGCCTTGACGGAGGAGTGATTATGGCGTTTCCAGACTTGTACGTAACGAGTTACAAGTAGCTGATTACGTGTAGTCAATTACATTTTATTGTCACTTTTTAACGCTTCAGCTACTTTTCTTTTAACGTTTGCTGTAATTCATTTACTATTTTTTAATCAATAATACGTTTCTGAAAAAGCTCAAATTATTGGGTTCAGCTTTTTACATAAAAAAAATCGCTGTGGCGCTTGCGTCACTCGTCTATGTTGCACCAATGTTGGATACTTTTTTTTTACGCCTATACAACTAAAAAATACCAAGATAACAAAAGGATTAGAATGTCAACGCGCTCAACGACATTTCGAGTGCCCGGCTGTCGAGAGTGCCGCGCAACAGTGAAGCGCTTTGTTTCCTGGAGAATTCAGAAGCGTCCGTCGAAGCACTGTTTAACCACGAACTGGTACGCAAAGTGTTGGTGCGTTACAACACCGTTCTTTCCTCAAGCACATCCATCGAGAGGGTCTTCAGCGTCACGGCCGATATCTTCACCAGGAAACCTGGGAAGATGACTGACGAGAACATCGAACGACCCTTGCTGTTGAAGCTTAGCAAGGTGTGAACGACAAACAGAAACAAAACGTCACCACTTTAAACATATGCATTAATTTCTGATTTCGTCAGGAAAAGTTTAAAAAGTAGCCTGAAAAGTAATTATTTACTTTTCGGTAATTTTTCAATTACTTTTGTCGTGCAGTAACTGAATACTCTAATCAGTTACATTTTTAATGAAGTAATTCTAATTGTAATCGTTTACTCTTTTTTTTTTTCAGTAACGCGTACAAGACAGCGTATCGCGCCATTCCAGGAACTGCTACAAGTGGGTATGGTACCCGTTATGTCACGAAGAATGCCGGGAACGTAGGCGTTTAGCGGCGCGGAATCTCAGTGATGAACACCGTGATCAAGGATGCTAGACACCTGAGTTTGAGCACTAGAGACTAACCCCACACTACACGGATTAAAACCAAAGTGATTGACTATAAAGTGTAATCGCTGAGCTATTAGGTAGGAACGTCTCACGCATGCCACATAATTGCATAGCAAATTGCCATACAGTTTTTGCTTCTGGTTTTTACACGCCTCATGGTATCGTGGCATTGTTAACACAAAATGTGTTTAATCAGCAGATTTTCAAAAAAAGCGGTGGCCGAGTGGGCTAGCCCACACCCGCTCAGAGCGCGTGGAGCGAAAATTCGCGCTGTAGAACTCGTTTCGATCTGGATGAGCATCGTGCCGGTGTGCGGTCCTGTATCACTAGTGCGTGATGCACGTTAAAGACCCCGGGCTAGCGGTTCTACTGCATAGGCTAAATTTCTCATCTACAGCTGGGAGACTCGTCGCCCGTTAATTCAGACCAAGTTCTAGGCTATATAACCATACACACACCCCAATTTCTTTCGGAGATTTTCCTGGAGTTCCGTGACGTTTGGTTATAGCACCCGGCCGTAACGACACCGATAAGCATTCTGCCCATGAAAACCATATAAACAAAAAAAAAAGCTTCAATCGCCAGGCATGATTTGAACTCACCTGCTATAGAGTGTGAGCCACATACTTTGCCGACTCACCTAACCATAGGGTCGGTGCTATAGAGCACGCATTCGTGCGCCGCGTGAATAAGCTCGTGTACTTCGCATCCTTTCACTAGTCATTTAGCGCCATCTCACGGCATATCCAAGAAATGAGAGCAAATCTTCGCTAGGCGTTGCCGTTCAGATGTCCTTCTCTTCTTCCCTGGAAGATCCTTCACACATTCAGCGCTTACCATTCCCTGTCAACATAATGAAGCTTCTACCTGTTTTTTTTTTTTACGTTTTGTAAAGAAGGCTGAATTTCATTAATTGGTTAGTACTTAGTTTACTTGACCTCTGTGGCGCCGCACAAATATTAAATGTAGAGTGTTTTTCCTTTATCTCTACAAGAAGCTGTAAGTACAGAGAACATGCCTTTCCGGGACGCCCAAAATTAGTAATAATATTATTATTCACCGTGTATAACCGGTAGGAGACTAGGGAAACAACTGTTCAAGCAGGCGAGTAACGTTCAGCCGATACAAAAAAAAAAAGAGAGAATATCGCTTGCTTTAGAACTTTTTTTTTTTTTTTTTAAATGAGTCTAATTTCGAATTTTTATCAGGCAACGTCGTTAGGTCGCAATTTTCTGGGCTCCAAGCGTGTGATTGGATCCGAGTCGTCACCGAACGTTGATGCTGCACTTGTTTTCAATACGAGCTTGTTGACTTCAGGCAACACCCCCTAGACAGAAGGCCTTCGCACGCGTCATCACGGTCAGATCAATCGAGGCGTGAGATTTGGCACGAGTGCTGTGTCAGTGTTCGGCTGGGGCTCGTCTCCAATCAGCGCGTCGAAGGTCGGGCTCGGGCCCAATAGCCGAGTTAGCGCCATCCGACTCTGATGACGTTTCATAGAGGGAGAGGAGACCATGCGGAGGCCTTCAGGCGGTGTTGGTTCAGGCCAGACGCCGAGGCAGCCCTCTTGTCCACTACCTGCTCAAAGTACGAGCCCAAGATAGAGCGGAGACTCGTATAATTAGCTTAGCACCTACTAGACGGCGCGCACTTTTGAAAAAAGGTTATTGTAAAAGGATTTTTAAAAAAAATGTTGAGCATACGATTTGTTATCCTGTTATATTCACCACTGCCGACTGCGTAAACGTATATTTAAACACAGATGTTGCCTTGTTTCTTAAAAAAAAGGATAATATCTTTAGTTCGCTTAAAGATGACAACATGTCCGGCTAAGAATACACGCGGATCAAAACAATTAAAAAACGACAAACGTCAAAGGAAAAAAAATCTTTGTGCGGTGGCTCAGGGCGAGCCAGTGCATAAAGATAAAGGGCGAACAGGTCATCAAATGGCTTGTTCGTTCTCCGCGGAACCTAATAACGCAGCAGACCGGCAAAATATCCGTGAGACTTCATGGCGGCACTACGAAAAGAAACACAAAAAGAGCAACTGTTGAAGCTATTTTCAATCCATCTTCAGACCGCTTAGGTGGGTCAATGTACTCTTCTTTTGGTTCGGATACTTCCAACTCTAGTCCTGCTTCGTTTATCTCTCAGTTCTTTCTCGAACACGCGTTCCCTTCTTCCTGGCAGCTTATCGATTACATTATACTCGAGGTTTTGAGCGGTTGGGGAGTGTACAGCAAAGCCCGGAAGAACGATTAAACGGGAAAACGCGATTAGTACCCCTGGCGATCTCCTTGTTTTTAACGTGCGCGTTTTTATGCGGCGTATTACGGTGATTTAAAAGAGTTTGTGAATAAAGAAGTTAATGAACGCCATTAATTCTTCTTTTTTTTTTTACTAAAAGATCGTATGCCTTGTTCGAGTTGTAGTCAAACCACGGTTACACTGCAAACGCACCATTTCAAAGACAGTCTGCATACAGATTCGAAAGCGAGTCACTGCGAGATCTTTGCTTCGAATGCCGCGTGGAATTAGAAGTTCAAGGAGGAAACTTGGCGGGCGGCATTTGAACCACGGATATTGCGGTGACTCGTGTTTACACTCTGTCTTTTCTGTGCGATGTATGTGCAGTGCGTCTACGGCTCTAAGCAAGGGCGCCGGCAGACTTAAGATAATACACGGGTTGATGTAGGTGATGAAATCGAGACTAGACGAGACTAGACGAGGTGATCTGGGTCCACGATTTTCTGCGGTAATCCACCCGTGAGTCGATGATGACTTTCCTGTGTTCTGGTGAGCCCCTTAGGTCTGACCCCCTCGTCTAGTGTCCTCAGTAGGTCACCTTCTCAGAGGGATTCCACTGCTTCCCTTTTTTGTCTGTCTGTACCTTCGCAGTCCTAGATTACGTGCTGCAGGGCTGCCACTTTATTCGCGGACCAGGTCTTGCACTTGGCCTCTTCGGCTTGCAGTTGTAAGAAGCTCGCCAGCTTCGCCTGCGTGAGTGCCGTCTTCGTCCTTCGCAATGGAAGGGTTTGACAAAATCAATCATTACACTTTCGCGTAAAAAAAAAAAGAAGAAAAATTGCAATTTTATTTTGATTTTTTTTTTTTTTTTTTTTTACCAGACCCTCATTTGCAGACATGTGTTTGATGAGAAGCAGCGAATGCTAACTCCAGTCTCAGCCTTCCATGAACGCGACGCTGTGTATGCATAGTGTATGCCCACGTCCTCCTCTAGCGCACTTCTGTTTTTTCTTATTGTTCACAAAGCTTTCGCAGTTGGGAAAGTTCTCTCGAGGTATTTAGTCTTCTCTGCTGCCTCTCGTGTTTTTCTGTCTCTTCTGTGCTGGCGTTTATTTTTTTACGCATGCGTCGTCGACTTGTCTGGTTTGCAGCGTGTGCTTGGCGTTTTGTGCGCGATCTTCATCGGTGCTGTTCGCCGCCCGGTGCCAGAGCTAACATTCCCGGTGCCCTTCCCGCCGTTGTTTTTCGTAAGGCGCGTTGCTCTTCCAGGAGCCCGGATTCTACGCGGTCTCCCCATAACAACCAGCGAAGAGAAGTGAAATAGACCTATCACTAAATCACCCAAGCATCAAGGAGAATACAGGGAATGGTGTTCCTCGTGCCGCACTGCCGGCGTATGCAGCAGTAACTGTTCTAAAGCAAAAGCTTAAAAAATGACCTTTGTACGCAAGCTCGTCATGGTTATTTAGTTCGAATATTTTATATGGCGAAGGTGCGCGCGGTCACGCACACGAAAAATCCACGGAACCCTAGCCATAAACAGCTTCGCTGTAAAACAAACGTGACTGCTGTTATAGGATGCCTTTTACAGAGTAAAAATGCATCAATTGAAGAACTCATACCACTGTACGTCTAAACTTCGCTCCCCTCGGTTATCATAAATGTGTCATAGCTATAAGTCGAGTTCAGTTTTCATGTGATGTGGTCCCACAAAAATCAGCTTCTGAGCCAAGAGTTGGACATTGGTTTTGTTCTCCAGACAAAACAAAACATTATAGACCACTTATTTTTTAAAGTTGTGAAGATATTTTTACGATACTTAAGCAACTGTATGCAAATGCGTTCGCGAATAAGACAACCCTTATTTATAATTCACGGTTAAATACTATTGAATAACTTTTTTTCAATTAATTTCAGAAGCTACTCCACTGCCCACAAACATTTGACGGGAATTTCCCCCAATAAGTCCAAACTTGTACGCTGCTCATCATAAGTATTCAAACAACATGTAAAGAATTAATTTTTGGAACAATTTTATAGTTATTGAAATGTATTTATAATGAAGTAATCACAACTGTAATCTGAATACATTTGGATGTATGAAAATTACTTGTAGCCATTACTTCTTTTTTTTTCCGTTTCTATTGGTGCCCTTTGTTTTCTACCACGGATTCATCAAACCAAATCTCCGACAGAAATTTTTTTTTACCGAAATTAATAAATTGAAAAGATAAGATGTTCAATGTTTAGGGATTGTAATTCAATAATGCTCAGTAGTAAAGACCCGTTTTCAAACCGGCCGAAAACTGTCGTTTTACTAAAATCTGAAGTAATCGGAGAAGTAACCGTTACTTCTTCAAGTAACGGCCGATTACTTTTTGGTCTCGAGTAATCAAGGAATCTAATTGAACACTTATTAAGCAAGGGTAATTATAATTGCATTCGATTTCTTTTTTGGGGGGGGAAATGTGTACAAGATTGCCGGCAACTCCTCGGGCGCTCCTCTTCAATCTCCCAAACTTTTTGTTCTCTCCCACACTAAAGCATACACACTTTCCCGAAATACTTTGCTGGGAAATACATCTCGCTCAGCGAAAATCGACCGCCCTTAGAGCCGAAAGTTTCTGCTTTTAGTCCGTTACAGGCTAAAAACAAAGGGCGAGGGAAACGAGGGCTGGAGAGGAGGAAGCATGGGGGACGCTGTAGTGGGGGGGGTAAACCTTGTTTATTTATTTTATTTTATTTATTTATAACGTACTGCATACCAAGATGGTCCAAGCAGGAGTGAATAGGAGAGGGTAAATCACACTGAGTACACGACAATATACACACACAGCGAAAAAGTACACCCCTGGACGTGTAAACCGTTGTCCCAGGGCGGACTCCCCAAATGGTGTTCGTTTTACACGCGAGGCTCGGTGTATTTCGTTTGCACCCGAGGTCTCGTGTAAAATGAACATCTTTGAACGTGTACTTCGTTCTGCGATCACACGTCTAGGGGGGTTTTTTTACAATGGCGGCCGTTTGACGCAAGACGGGTTCGACGAGCGAGGCCCAGCGCTTTACACGGCTTTTCGCCGCAGCAAAAGCGTAGTTTGCACGTGTTCGTTCGTAATCGTCCATACGTGCTGAACTACCGCAAGCATTCACCCCCAAGCGCCGACGCCGTATCCATTACGGCGATTACGCGACAGTGGGAGCGACCATCGACTGCATCCAGCAGCGTGCTTCCCCATCGAGCAGGTCTCGTTCGCGTGGCGGTTCAGCCGATCGCCGAGGCCTCAAGCCGGTTGCATTGTCACCGACGCCGGGTAATTTCCACAGCAGTTATCTTTTCGCGACCACAGACATGAACTTTATTGAAAAAGCCCGTTTGCCGCGAGCGACGGCGAATTGAGGAGTTTCAGCGAATATAGGGGGCGCTCCGGTCGATCCAACATGGCGGACAAGAGGGGGATAGATTTGCGACGCCCGTAGACCGGTAGCGTATAAATTAAACAAAGCGTGTCGTTCTCTGTTTGTTGCCGTGTGCGAGACGATCATCGTTTCAACCAAGACCTACCGTGATGCTACAGATGAAGTGTTCAAGCCAATCGAAGGCAAGAAATCTTGCCATAGTCAAGATACGTGTGCAAGTGTTCGACGTGAGCTCTCACGCTGGTGCAGCTGTCATCAAGTTGAACCGAATGTACGCGGGTCCAAAGAAAGGTACATATCAACAATGTTCGCGCGTTGAAACTATGACGCGTACTATCGAAAACAATATGAGCGCGAACGCGCGTCCGCGGCGACTGTTCGCGCGTTGAAACTATGACTCGTACTATCGGAAACAATATGAGCGCGAACGCGCCTCCACGGCGACAAGCGCAAGCGCGTTCACGCTCATATTGTTTCCGAGTGCGGCTACAAACATTTTCGTTGACGTTGCTTAGATGATGTAACCATTCAGGCCTCGCATTAAAAGGTGTTGCGAACTCTTCTATCCTTGGTGTTATATTGCGATCAGCTGGTCGCCGATCGTCCTGTTTTTACGCATAATGTAAACAACCCCCGAAAGCGCCAATCTCATTTCGATGTGCTTGTGCACCCCTACAAGCCTCGTTTTGGCTCTTGTGGAAAGCTTTATTGTAATAGCAATAGTCGCATCGATCATTCGAGTTGTATGTGCCACGGTGATATCCGCTGACAAACATGTCTGTATTAAATGCGAAGAGAACGAAGGTAAAGCTTTTTCAACTGTTTTCTTTTTACAGAACAGTGTGCTCAAGAATGAATGCCAAAGGTGCTTATGCTAAGTGGTAGATGTACGCAGTTGATTTTCTGTTTGCCTCTGCATTGTAAATTCGAAGATATGTATCAGCAGAAGACACATGTCCTTTTGAAAATGTCTTTTATTAGGGCAAAATAGGTTTTCATACACAACCAAAGAGTTCGCAACACCATTTAATGTGAGGCCTGAACGGTTACATCATCTAAGCAACGTCAACGAAAATGTTTCTAGCCGCAGACCGATAAATTTAGGTTTAGATAAGTATGCGTTATAGTTTCAGCCTCAAACACGCAACATTGTTGATATGTACCTTTCTTGATAACTGCACCAACGTGAGAGAGCCCACGTCGTCGAACACTTGCACACATATTTTGACTATGGTATGGCAAGATTTCTTGCTTGAAGTGAAGATCATCTCGCTACGACTAGCTACGACCACCCACCGCAGCGATGCAGGCGTCGAAGGGGCGGAAAGCAGTCAGTCGCCGTCACCCGACGCTGCTCGTTTGGCATTCACGACTTTCTGCCCAGGTGCTTCGTTTGTACTTGGCACCGAGTGTTATTTTCTGTGCTTGTGTGTGCTCAGTGGCTAGATATGGGCCTCAAGAGCAGTTCTTCAGGCTCAATAGCGTTCGCCGAAGAACTTCTGAAGAAAATGCTACCCAGGAAAAAAAGCTCGAAGACACAACGCACCAGCTTGGCGGACTATGCACTGGGCACGGAAATCGGGCCCTGCGGATTATACACCAAATGCAAACTATCTAAACAAAACAAAAACATTTTTAAGCTCAATCGGCTTCTGCAGACTATACGCCTGGACACTGGTGCTTGTTATTATGCATTGTATATTCAGTGCTGTTTGTTGCGGCTTGAGACTGCCTTCCTGTAATGATGCAGAGGGGTCCACTGAACCTTGAAATAAAGATATTTAGGCATATCTAGATGCAATGTCCCTTGAAGCCAGATGGTCAGGGAAAAGGTGTGCCACTACCTTATTTGCCAACAGCACACCAATGGTCACGATCAAAACTCACCGAGTCAATGGGCAGTTTTTCACCACAATATTTATTGCCGTGTAATCACCAATTTGGTTCATTAAAAATCTTGAGGCTGTAGCCTATAGCACACCCATTCTGAATCTGCAAAGCTTATGCTGTCAACATGCATCATCAAATGGGCATGGTTCTTATCAATCTTAAACGTAAAACGCTAGTTATGCCACGAAATTCCCATATCATCACATTTTTAGCAAAATGAATAGTTCCACCTGTCACACTGTTAGCTTTGGAAGTAAACCAATTCCCAATACCACCAGTGGCATACATCGTGCCAAGCATTAGTGCCGCATGTGGCACAAGAATGTCCTAACTAGGGAAGCAAACTTAATCGATCGTGTTGATTAAAGCACTTAAGTACGGGAGAAATTATCAATCAGAAGGTCACTCGAAAGGGAAGTTTTTCTCGCTGAACGAATATGACTTTTTATTGGGCTTTCCGCAATGTAAGGCCGAAGACATTCACTCCGTGATCGGTACAGAATCATTTGCTTAGCAGTCGGTCGTGCGAGCAAAAAACAACAAAAACAAAGGAGGATTAGAAACGCGATAGATTCGCCTTTGCACGGAGTACTTACACTCAAAGTCGTGTCAACATAAAGCGACTATGGCCCACTTTGCTAGCAGCAATCTTAAAATTTATCCGTGCTGTCGTCGCACCCGTGCACCAACCGAAAGCGTTGCTGCAAGCCCCTCCGCTGTCAACTTTGAGTCGCTGTTGAGTCTGAAGAACTGCTTTATGAGGTCCATATCCAGCCACTGAGCACATACCCAAGCACAGGAAATAATACTCGGTTCCAAGTACAAGCGAAGAACCCGGGGCGGAAAGCCCTGCCAAACGACCTGCGTCGGGCGACGGTGACTGACTGCGTAGTACACAGGTTGCGCTCCTTCGACGCCTGCATCGCTGCGGCGGGTGGTCGTAGCAGATCGTGTCACCTCTGTTGCTCGTACCGAAACACTAGAGCCGCGTAATATTCTTGTTGCCGAAGTTTATAAGCCTACGTTCGCGGCCAACGCACGTACACAAAGCCAACGCCCAGCGAAACTATCCCCCTCGTTCTCTTTCGGCGACCGGCCGCCAGGGCGGTGACACCGTCGCTGAAACTCCTCAATAGCTCCGACACCGACCCGACCCGACCCTACCCGACCGGCGTTACCGACGCCCCGCTCACCTCTTTACCGCGAGCAAAGTTTTACGCGACGTTTCGACGTATTCACTCATATCTCGTGTGTACGCAAATTTTGCGGCTTTCCGGGTACGAATCGGCTACCGAAACGGCCAGCGGACGAAGACGAACTGAACGCCGGCGCTATGCGCCATTTAAACACGCGGTTACTTTTCTACTAGACTGTAGCTATGTGGTGTGGTTCCTTATACATAAATGGACTACGTACAAACAAAGCTAAAATAAAATTGGGCGGCTGCTTGCGCCACCTAGTGAGTATGCGGAAAACTATAAAAATGAAGGACATTCCGGCATTTGTGGAAGTGACACGCTCGAACACGGACGGCAGCATACCAACACATACATCACAGCACATACCACAAGATCAACATACAAGCATCTACATACACAAACTCAATCTCAATAGAAACCCGCTCGGTATATATAGCAGACTTTTTGTTTCAGACGAAGGTCCGGTGACACCCCCCGTATTTTATATGAACGTAACGATATTACACAATTATTACTTATATAGTACGGCGACATAAATATAATTTGGGAAGGTACACATTTCTCTTAGTCTAGATTATAGCTAAAAGACACCCTATATTTTTAAAAAAATGTTTCGAGCTAGCCAAAATGTAGCAAAATCTGGTTTCGTTTTCGGAAGTTCAAGCGCTGAAGGCTGGAATGCGCTAGCGAAGTGTGGGCTTGCTTCTGTCAAACTATAATCCATTGTATGACGCTCTCAAAGCTGCTGGCTGCAGCCCCCGTCTTGGTCTAGGGTTTGATTTACACGCGCTCCCGTGGAAATGAAATTATGCGCGCTCGAGTCGATATTATTGACAGCGTGAAGTATAAACCGAATGTAAACGATTTTGCGAGCGAGGAGAACAGCGACGGCGACCCGCTTCGCTGACAATCGGTCACTCGCGCGACGACGCAAGCCGCATGAAAGCGGAACGATGTTTTCTAGAAATCCAAAAACCGAGTGACGCGACGAGCGATAGTAAGAAATCTTCGTAATACGTCGCTGACTCGTCGCTGTCGCCGTCGCTCGCTAAATCGCTTTATGCAGTTCAGCCTTTATACTCACGCTAGTGCCGACCTGCATTACCCGCTGAGCCCAAGCAAGCGATAAGGATATTCAAATATGTCACAACAGTGGCGTGCATTCGCTAAGAAAACATATATCTCAAATTCCTGCAGTTTGACGTCGGGATCCGTTACTTGTTCTGCTGTCACCTTGACGAAACGGTCACCAAAAAGAAACTAGTCAGTTTGTTTTATCAGAAATTATAAAAACCTTATCTAGCCACTGTTATGCACAAAAGCACTCTGGAATTTCATATAAATAGTTTAGAATAAACTGAACACAATCGGTAACTTAATTTTCCAAGCATAATAATAAAAAAAAATCTTAGAAAACAATGTATTTTTAAGGTAATTCAAATTAAAAAAAACTGAAAAAGGAGCCTTATTTCAGCTGCACTATCACGTAAATACTTTGGGAAAAAAATATCTATTGAGAAGTAGGTTTTGCAATCTCTAATTTGCTTCTTTCAACTTTCCAGTTACTTTATGCGTACTTGCAGATTGTATCCTGACAAATCTAGACAAAATTGAATAAAAAGTAACAGTCTATATAAAATTTATAGCTTAATTAAATTCACATTTGTTTGATAATGTTCAATCTTAAATATGAGTTTTAAATTTCACATCTATTATTACAAATGATTGAATTACATGCTGCTTGATGCATGCTGTGCCGCCGCCCCCCCCCCTCCCCCCCCCCCCCTTTTAAATATATATATCCTGTATATTTGCTGGTTAGTTGTTGTAAACCTCTTAATGTCGTGTTATTTGTTTGTTGTTGTAGGTGTGTGAATGCATATGTTGTACCCCACTCCTACTTGGGCCTTCAATGGCCAGTAGTATCCTCTAAATAAAATTAAAAAAACAAGTGAGCAGTAAAAATCTGGAAGACAAAAGTAAACACAGAGCCGTGCAAAAAGGCATTCACTATATGAAACAGATACAGATATGGGCCTCTGGCGGTCCATCGGTTCAGCCTCCACACCGCCTAAAGACGGCAGTGTTGCAATATTACGAACCAGCGCACAGGTAGACAGTTACCAAAAATCCAAACACAAAAAACTCACATCAGCGCTGTGCGAGTGTATATTTTTGTGTATTTGGATTTTGAGTAACTGGTCTACCTGTGCGCTGGTTCGTAATTATGCCGTACCAACTCGCCCAATCTGCCGTATTAATAGTGTTGCAAAATACTTAGATCAACTATAATGCTAATGACTGCAGTGTATAAAAGCAAGCTACTCGTCGGAACGAGCTTGACGGTACGAGAATAAAGAGAATGTTTTCACAGTTAAACTCAGAGTCTGCTGCACCGTCTCTTCCATCCTCAAGATCGAAAGTGCTACAGATTGGTGACCTGGACATGATGATTGACTCCGAGCACCTGCTATCCAGGGGAATGTTCTTCGTGGCCAAGGGCACGGCAATGGCTCTGCCTTTTCGGACGAAAATGCAGTAGGCACATATTCAACTTTCTCAGCCTCCACATCTGCAGCGCCTCCGCAACCACCTCTGCTCTGTCGCATCTAGCACCGGCATCTCCCAGCAATGGGCTGCGACCACCTTGCTTGCCCCACCGGCTTGGCAAGTGAATATTCATCGACATCTTCACACTGTTCACAAGGCATGTTGCTAGCCGACCAGGGTCTCCTCATCGTTGCCATGTCAGGCATTCGCTCTCAGTTCGGTTCCTCATCTTAGGGGATGTTGCATCGGCCCCGCAGTCGGCCGGCATCCCCCTTTCAGTCCGAGGCTGTACACGCCAAACTGATCGAGCCGGACTGAAAGCACGACAGGGTCGATTTCCCCCGTCTGCTGCCTCATTTCCTGACCTCGGCGTCAACTACCATGCACAGCTTCCAAACGCTCTCTTTCCTGCTCTCTAGTATGTCATCCTGCTTGCGGTACATGTCAACAGCAACGACACCTCTCTGGAGCCGCAATCACTTCAACAAAATCGTGCCATTCCTCACAGTGCAGAGCTGAGGGCGATAGCTCTGCGGCAGTCTATCGGTTCAGCCTTGGCATCGCCAAAGATGACAGTGCTACTCATACTCGTCACCACGAGCTCAACGACATGAGAATAAACAGAATGTTTTTATTGCTCGGAGTCGGTCACAGCATCTTTTCCGTCCACAACATCATATACTCTATAGGTAGTAAGCAAGAGACACGCACTTCAGATGAAAAGAACAAATGCTCAGATCACACATGCCGCGGGTGTCCAAAATTATCCATCATGTTGAATATTGTTTTGGTTTTTTTAATTCTAACAGAAGACAAACATCATTATCGCGCAATCAAAATGAATACTTACGAAACACCTAAGTCGCAGTGTAAGTGCTCATCGCTGAGCTGCGGCTGTGGCATATATGTATTTATTTAAAAGTGCACCGATGATAAAACCTTCAGGTTTGGCAACAATACTGAGATTACAACGGTTGTTGTCCATTATAAAATACAAAAGAAATAAAAAATACCGGAAACAATGCAAGGTACAAATCTGCACAACAGGCTTCCGAATTCAACTACTTCGTCGTACTGGAGTTTGTTACAGTAATAACAGCTTTGGATGGGCTGTGAGGACAGCATTCACACTGAACTGGGTGCCTTGGTGACTATCACCAGTGTTGAGGAGTTGCCACTCCAGAGTTGGAACGATTCCGCACTTCCACAACCCTGGAATCGAATGTAAATAAAATGGTGGCAGCACTGGAATGGAATGGGAATGAAATTAGTGTGGTGTTGGAGTATGTAGGGATTGCTTGGATTGAGGACTGCAGCGTGGTAATTTACGTTCGTTTAATCCGCCATTTCTGATACACCAATGTTGCCAACCCATATAGTCGATTTCGCTAAATCAAGGACACTACAGCTACCCTCCTTGTGAGAAGATGAAATTGAGAATCTAATACATCAAATAAAATGTTGCAAAGTAACAAAACAAAATTAACTAAATGATGTGCTGTCGATGTTCAGCTGAACACTTGCTGAGATGAGTTCTTTCATTTTGTAATAGTTCACTCTTCTTCACAAAGAATTTAAAAGGGATTATGTTGCAAAGTCAGCAAGATGCCGTGGTGGCTTGCGGTTTCTGACGGGGTAGCGTCGATGAAGGGGGCTCTGTCGTCTTGCAGGCACTGATGGCCCTGGTGCTGAAATGCAACTGTCCGTGCTGGACGGTGGCATAGTGTCATCTAGGTCGGTCTCTGCTCTGCGTGGCACTCGGTTGATCCTGGAGGCATCCTTGAAAAAACTAGCATTCCGTGTGATCATTCGGTTGCCTTGGGATGCTTTGATCTGAGATCCATGAATGCTGGTAATGGTATAAGGGGTTGGATCGTAATACGACGTAAATTTGTTGTGTTGGGCTTGTTTACACAGGACTCGCTGACCCACCCAGAAGCGATGTCGACGAGCGCCTCTCCGTGTGTCAGCTCGATGCTTGTTGTAAGCCTTTCTTGCAAGCTCTCTTGACCTCAGTCCTTCTGAGTCCACTGTTCTTGGGGTTGGGGCTGCATAGAGGGGAAGGAGATTCCTCATTGGTCTTCCAAACAGCAATTCGTAAGGCGTTTTTGTTGTTGTGCCTTGTTTCGTAGATCTGTAAGACATCAAGAAGGTATCTAGCTCAGCCTTCCAGTCCTTGTTTTCGAGTTCACTGGTGTGCACCTGCTTCTTTAATGTCCTCATGAATCGTTCCACTTCACCGTTGGCCTGAGGCCATAGCGGTGTGACTCTGTGGTGTCGAAATCCCAGCTCTTGGGCAAACTCAGCAAACTCTGTGCCATGGAACGGTGGCCCGTTGTCCGTTTTCACTTGTTCTGGGATGCCAAACTGGCCAAACACTGTTCGGAGGTTGCTCAGTACATTGCGTGCGCTTGTCGAATTGAGGACCTGTACCACAGGGTATCGCGAAAAGTCATCTATCACCACCATTGCATATTTCCCATCGGGAAATGGACCACAGAAGTCGAGGGATACTTTTTCCCAGGGACTGCAGGGAGGTTCAGTGATCGCAAGTGGCTCTTGAGTTGTTTGGGGTACTGCAGCTTGGCATGGAAGGCAACTCTTCACCAGCATGTGCACAAGGTTGTCCATGCCTGGAAACCATACCTTCTCTCGTAGTAATTGTTTCGTCTTTACGATTCCCTGGTGACCTCGGTGTGCAAGTTGCACTGCACGTTTCTGGAGACCAGTTGGAAGGACAAGGCGTGTCCCTCTAAGGATGAGACCTTCTGGTGTTAAAGTGAGTTCTGCCTTCATAGCTGCAAATGGCTTTAGTTCTGGTAGCAGCCAGTCGTTACGTAGAGGATGCTGAATGGCTCTCACCAGTAGCTGCAGCTGTTGGTCTGCCTTAGTCTGTTCCACAACTTCCTCGATCGAGAAGGCTTTTGGGATGCACTGGCGTTGGATGAAGTTGACATACTCATCAGGAACTTTGGCGATGCGAGTGCCTGTCTCCTTTTGTGGCACTGGGTGTCTTGAAAGGTAGTCCGAGGGGTTGCTGCTTCCAGCAGTGTGTCGTACGTCAAATGCATACTGTTGGATGCGGAGAGCAAGGCGCTCTATGCGGGCAGATGGTGACGACCTTGGGTTTCCCAGGATGCTCACCAGGGGCTTGTGGTCTGTCAATAAAAGAAAGTTTGCACCACACAAGTAGAGCCGAAAGTGTTCCATGCCCCATACTGCTGCCAACATTTCTCGCTTGATTTGGGAGTAGCGGCTTTCCACTGGTGTTAATGCTCTGCTTGCATAAGCTATCACTGCAACCTGTGCACCATCTCGTTGTGTTAAAATGGCACCAAGTCCGTGTGGGCTTGCATCTACAACCAGCTCTGTCGGCTTGGCTTGATCGAAGTGGGACAGGGTAGATGCGTCTGACATGACGCGCCGCAGTTCGTCGAAGGCTTTCTGGTGTCGTTCAGTCCACTCCCAGGTTGCATTCTTTAGCGTAAGTTCACGCAGTGGCTGAGTAAGGTCAGCAAGGTTTCGTAAAAACCGACCTGAGTAGTTGACCATTCCCAAAAGACTCTTCACCTCTTGAGGAGACTCTGGTACTCTTACTTGTAGGAAAGCCTCGATTTTCTTAGGGTCTGGACTAACACCCTTTGATGAAAAAATGAGCCCGAAGAAGGTCAGCTCTCGCTGGTGGAAGTGACACTTCTTTTCATTGAGCGTTAGTCCTGATTCCTGAAGTCGATGTAGGACTGCATCTAGAGCGGCGTCATGCTCTTCTTTAGTCTTTCCAAAGACCAGAATATCATCACTGACATTTAGGACGTTTGGGATGCCGTTTAGCACTTGGCGAATTGTGTTCTGGAAGATTTCTGCTGCACTGCTGATGCCGAAGTTGAGACGTTTGTAGCGGAACAAACCAGTGTGCGTTGAAAATGTTGTTAGTCGTCTCGAAGACACGTCCAGTTCCAGCTGATGATAGCCGTTTTTCAGGTCAAGGTTTGAGAAAATGGTTGCTCCGTTGAGAGCTACGATGATGTCATCAACTGTTGGACACAGATGTCGCTCTCGTTGAATGGCAGTGTTCACAAGGCGCATGTCGATGCACATGCGGATCTCATCAGGGTGGTGTGGTTTCGGTACAATAACCACTGGAGACACCCATGGTGTGGGTCCAACTGCTGGCTCGATTATGTCCTCTGACAGGAGACGGTCGAGTTCTGTCTCCACAAGTGCTCGCACTGCAAATGGAATGCGTCGGTGCGGTTGAGCGATGGGAGGAACAGTTTCATCCGCGAAGAGGTGGATTTGCTGCTCTCTGAGTTTGCCAACTCCTTTGAACAAGTTAGGGAATGATTCCACGATCGACTTTCCTGTTGGGGAGTCTTCGACTTGGTATGTGATTCGAATAAGACCAAGATTTGATGCTGCTGCAAAGCTTAGAAGTGGTGCGCAGCTTCCTGGGGTGACGAAGATGTCCTCTTGACTGCACCTTTCCTTGTACATCATGCTGACTGAGACTTTTCCCAGAAGTTGCAGAGGAGACGTTGCTTTGTATGGAAAAACCTTTACGGATGTTTTCTCCAGTTTCTCATCTAGGTGACAGTTCCGGAGCTCATCTTCACCAACAACCGACACGGTTGCACCCGTGTCAATCACGAAGGTGATTGGAACGTTGTCGACTCTGATGACAGCTTTGGGAGACGTGCTTGCTGGAGGCAATGTTTTTGCTACAAAAACGTGTTCTTCACCGCTTGAACTGCTGTCTTGGCGGGTTTGGCTGATAGTTTGTACTGTCTTGTTTGATGAACGGCACACCTTGGCAAAGTGTCCGATCTTGTTGCAGGCTTTGCATGTTTTTCCCCATGCAGGACAGTTTGATCGTCCGCCGCCATGTGGCCATTTGCCACCGCAGTTGTGACAATCTGTCGACAGGCTGTGATGTTGTTGTGTCTGGTAGTTTGGTCGCTGAGGCGGTTTCAAACTTCTTTTTGGCTTGCTGCCGCGATGCTGCTCATCCTTTCGTACTGCGAGGACTGGCTTGTCGGCGCTCCGCTCGATTTCAGACACATCGTGCTCCACGTCCTCGAACATGCGTCCTTGCTTGAGGATATCTGGCAAGTCCAGCGAATGCAGTATGGCATACTTCCGCAGGCGCGTGGATGTGGTCGCGATGATGATCTGATTCTTTATCTCAAGATCAACGTCTGGGAAGTTGCAATGACGAGACAGCTGCCGGAGCCGCGCATAGAAAGCATCGAGTGACTCACCGACGTTCTGTTGTGCTTGTCGGAAACGATAAATGGCGAATGTTGGGTTGATTCTTGGTGCGAAGTGAGCGTCGAGCTTTGCTCTCGCGGCGTCGTACTCAGATGTTGACGTTCTCGCTGCGCCTTGCGCGGTGCTGCTGACAGTTGCCGATGACGAGTCGTCCGGGAGAGACCGGTAGAGATCATGCACTTCCTCACCGGCGTAATGAAGGAGGAGCGCTTTCTTGCGTACGTCTGACGTGATGTTATACGCAACGAGAAAGTTCTCGAACCTGTCCACCCACTTGGCCCACTCGAGGCCGATGTTGTTGGCATCCGTCGCTTGGACGTTGAAGCTCGGAAACGGGGGCAGCGTGTGTGCCATGTTGACCCGTTCCGTTGATTGCTGTGGCGGTGCTCGCCGATGATTTCGTGGTGCACGGGTTCTAGGAGTCTTCCGCTACCACGGACGGCACTTCTGACACCATTGTGGTGTTGGAGTATGTAGGGATTGCTTGGATTGAGGACTGCAGCGTGGTAATTTACGTTCGTTTAATCCGCCATTTCTGATACACCAATGTTGCCAACCCATATAGTCGATTTCGCTAAATCAAGGACACTACAATTAGTAGTTACATTTTGCCCAGAATAGAGTAGGAATGGAATAGGCTTTGTTCTAATGCGAGCTGCTTTGATGCCGTCAAAGGGGCTTTCGAAACGGCATTATTGCACTTAGGTAACTGACGGTTTGGTTATCTGACTTATGTTCCTTCGAGGATGAAAGTGGCAACCCCAGTGAAGCAACCCAAACTGTAGAGTTGTAGGCTGACAAGGGCAATTTACTCTATCTTAATCCAGGGTAAGGGTTTTGTACCTCAGCGTTCCAAAAACTACCCGTGCCCAGCACTTTTCAATCTGTGTTGTCACGTGACACGACCCACCGGAGTAACTCGGATCTATTTGGGTAAGATTTGGAACACAGCCAAAGTGTCGTTCCTGGTGCTGCGAGATGCAACCATAAGGCTGTTGGGACCATGTGTGATTACAGCACCAGTTGCAGGCCACCAGGCGGGGACAATGTCACACCGCCCGCACTTCGTTAATACACGTGACTCCTCACTTATTATGTATCTCGTAAAAGTGGAGGACATATACGGTTCTTTTGTGGAAAAGATGGGCGACTTAGTTTTCCTCTTTGTTACGAGGCTTTTACACCTGGTGGTGCGATCAATATCTGCAGTGCCCCCATACCAATTGCCACTAGTGCTATGTGCGACCAAAGCTCAACTTAGTAAAATCAATGATTGCAGGTAGGGTTTTGAATTTTGCAGTTGTCTACGCATTTCACAACGCCAGCTTTACGCCGACGTTATTTTCCGGTAACTTAGTACTAGCTGTCAAGTGCCATTTTCACAATTGGGAGGGATTGAGAGGAATGGATTGCAGCAGTTCAGCCATTCCAGGTGTGGGGATGGGCCCAGTTTTTCCTTTCCAGGAGTTCAAAGGAATGGAATTAGTATTAGAAAATTCCAATTCTCTGCAATGGAGTTGGGTGGAATGGGGAATCTTTTGTTTGTTTGCACGCCTAGAATGTTTGAGATGACTCGAGAATCTTGTTTGTTCGAGCTCGGAACCTTCTAGATACCTACGGGCTTACAAAAAGAGCTTCGCATGGCTGCTCGAGTCAGTCGTCCTTTTGTCGCTGTCAAAGTATGTGCGGTCTTTGTTACTTTATGTTTCTCGGCACAAGTTCGCTGCATTTAACATTGATCTGAAGTTTTATTAATCAAGTTTGTTTTTGTTCATGACATATTGGTGGATGTGCAGGGTAACGCAGTCTATGCCCATAAAGCGTACCATCTGTGAACACGATAACTCTGAAGACGACGATCGTGAAGGCGACTTCCTTGAAATCATCCGAGGACGACTCCAACTGTGACATCAACGACGACCTCAACTATGGCCTCGGAAGCGACCCAAACAATGAACTTGACAAAGCCCCTGGCTACCACACTTAGACGAAAACATCACGACGACTTCTACGCTGATGATGAAACGGACGACAACTCCAAAGACCGAACCCAGCTACAATGTCAACAACCAACCTGACAACGGCCTCGATGACAAACAGTCTTCAACCGTGGTGGTGAGAATGATGACGACACTGATGATGACCCAGGCGAAGACTCAAACAATTTCATGAAAGACGATCCCGACTACGGCTTTGACAGTTATCCAAGGACAATCTGGACGATGACTTTAAAGGGCAACTCCGGCCAAAACTCGAAATTAAAGAAATTACTGGTATCGCTGTAGTGACACAAAATACGACCCCAGCCAAAATATTACGTCCGTAGGATGCCGCATTCTCAACTAATGCCGATAATAAAAATGTGACCCGCCGCGAGCCGCTGCACCTTAGCGGTCGGCTAGCGGGTTGCCGATCACTAAAGCAACATTGGGCCGTGACGTCAGTATCGTTCTTTTTTTCCTCCAAGCGTTACGCGGACTGCGCTTCTTTGAGCCGCTACCACCGCTTCTTGGACTTGTGATTGTCATGTTTAGCCATTGCTTTTATCTGTAGCCCGTGTAGCTTCGGTATAGCCTTTTGTTTATTTGCTTGTGAGGACTCAAAGACTGGTTTTAGCGAGCAACTCGTAGCGCCCAAGACTGCCCAGCTGTTCCTCGAAGGATGCCGAGTAGAACTTGTAGTGCTGTGGGCTGCTCAATCAACGCGCTGCACAACCCGGAGGTGCTTTTTCACAAGTTTCCAACGTACCAGAAATTGAAGAAGGTGTGGGTAAACGCTGTTCGACGAGTGGACTTTGGCTTTTACGCGCCCAAGGAAAAAAGAATGCAAAAACAGACATGTACAGCCCTAACGCAGCAGCTCGTGCCGGAAAGCCTCAAAGCTTCGTGTCTGTTACTGACCCGCAGCGCAAAAGCGAGAGGGCCCCCAGTACTGTACTTCACTGGCAGCGCGTCGTAGAGCAACGCCGCTCCATCCACGGAGCCCCGATGTCAATTTAGGCCTAGCGACAGAGTACGGATGACTGCACACACGGCGACAGCCGCTGAGTACGGTACTGAACGAGTTCACTCGTTTTCCAGTCGCTACCTTTTGGGTATACTAGCGACAAGTACGGCATGGCACACGCACGGCGGCAGCGGCCGCCGAGTACGGCACTGTACGAGTTTACGGGTTTTCCAGTCACTAGCTTTTGGGTATACGCACTAACTCTTCCTACATGTGCTGGATAACTACCACATATACAGAATTAAAATAAAATCAGCTTACCTCCTACCTTTAGACGGCTAGCGCAACACAAGTTGTTGCTGATCAACCTGCGTACTCGTTGAACGAGAACGATCCTGACGTCACGTTCACATAGCGGCCGATTTCTAGTGCTGCCAGGGTCTCGAGCGGCTAGTTTCGGTTTTGTTGGCCGTGCCCCAAACAAAACTTTGAGGCGTCCATATCTTTAAAACTACGCACAATAACGAGGAAAAAATTACACCTTGCAATTCAGGGACGCTGACTGCACTAAAAACAGTCATAATCCCAAAATTGAAAGTATGGTCCGGAGTTGCCCTTTAACGACAACCACGACTACAAACTTGACGGCGACCTTGATGATGAACCCGATGACAATACCTACGGCAAGTGTGGTATCTGTCACGAAGACAAACAGGACGACGACGCCTGGTATGTCACTCAACGAACGGAGGAAGTTTGCCAGCTTGGTCGCATTTTGATGCAAGCCACAACTTCCTGACAATGACTGCTACAATCTTTGTCACCACGACGCCCAGTTTCAGCCTGGCTACCCACTGTGAATCTAAACACCAATTCATCGTCGCAGCAAGGAACTGTTAAAGTGGTGCTTCGACCTTAAGGTTATTCGCTACATGAGACCTAAGTTGTAAGTCGTTGGCCAATGGCACATCAACATTGTCACGCTGCCCTCTGCGACCCGTAGGCGATTCACGTCTTCCGACTCAACTGAACTAGGTATGCTCGGTAGGACTGTGAAAATCTGCTATTTACGAGACTCTGTATTTTGACCTAGTCTTGTTTAAGCTGTTAATTTAATTTTGTGTTGCATAAAGACGATGAGTCTTTCACAAGAGGGGAGTAATGCCACGTGCAAATAGCCGAGTCAGCAGCGTGATCGACTCACATGCCGCTGACCCCGCCAGCGCATGTCCTTCTTTCTTTTGTTTGCGTGACTGGAATGATGAGACGACTCTAAATTTTTTTTGTTCGAGCTCAGAAACTTCTAGATACCCACGCGCTTACAAAAGTACCTTCGCTTGGCTGCTTGAGGCAGTTGTCCTTTCGACACCATCAAAAGTCTTTGTTAATTTATGTTTCTCAGCACAAGTTCGGCGCATTACACACCGATTTTAAGTTTAATAAAGAAGTATGTTTTTATTCGTGACAATATTTAGATGAATTTTGATAATTCAATCTTCTGATATTTCAAACTAAAGTGTGTGGCTTCCAGGGCCCGTTTGCTCAAGCGCTAACCGCGGCTAAAGTTAACCGCAGTACCTAGGAGAGGGATTTTGAAATCACGTGACTGGCTCGGCAGGAATGCAGGGAAACATGGCGGTGCCCCGGTGAGTGAGCGCCGCTCGCTTTGAAACTAATATGTCGTTGTAGCTGCAATATTGGGCGCGTTAGTCAGCAATGAATGGTGCCAGAGGCTTTCGCTTTGCCTTACCTCATTTAAATCGCAAAGCATGAGCATATGACCTCGCCACATTTTTTAGATAGTCTTTCGATTCTGGCCATTCCTAAGCCTAAATGAATGCGATAAATGTTAGCATGGCAATGTCTTTGGAAAGTGAATTGCCTTGACTCAATCGGCCGGGTATTAATAGCACACAAAAGCAGACAGCGTCCCAATAGACCATATTAGACCCTTCTCTAAATTTCCCAAGCACCGAGGTGCATGCTACAAGTGTAGTTACACGCGTTGCACGTGCTGGCGTCTGAAGTAGCAACTGTTCTAAAGCAAAAAGTCTAAAACAAATTTTGTCTTGCACGTGCGTTGGTCAAATATTTATTATGATTATTTACTTCGAATCTTTTATAAGAGGAAGGCCAGTGCGCGCGGACCGCATAATTATACTTTCAGCGTTCTTCTCGATGCTTGGGTAATTTAGAAAAAGGTCTATAGGGATGCTGTTTGCTTTTGTGTGCAATCAATACCCGACCGATAGAGACAAGACAATCCGCTTTCCAAAGATGTTGCTAAGCCGACAATTACCACATTCATTTAGGCTTAGGAATGGCCAGAGTCGAAAGACTATCTAAAAAATGCGGCAAGAGCCTTGCTCATGCTTTGTGATGAATTGAGGTAAGGCAAAGCGAAAGCCTCCTGCACCATTCGTTGCTGACTAACGCGCCCGGTATTGCAGCTACAACGACATATTAGTTCCAAAGCGTGCGGCGCTCACTCACCGGGGCACCGCCACGCTTCCCCGCATCCCTACCGAGCCAGTCACGTGATTTGAAAATCCCTCTCCTAGGTACTGCGGCTAACTTCAGCCGCGGTTAGCGCTTCGAGCAAACGGGCCCTGGAGTTTGAAATAATGAGAGTCGACTGTAAAACACCATTTTTGCTACCCCAAGTAGCAATTTATTTTAGTGTAATTTCTGGAATCTTTTATTCAGACCGAACACTTCTTTTTCAATAAGCTTGTCGGCATAAAATTTAGACTATTTTTTATAGCCTAAACGTAGCAAGCGTTCAAAACAAATACAACCTAGTGCATCAGATACACAGAAAACACAATATTAGCAAATGCTGCTTTTATTGAACACATCTGGAGTTTCTGTTGGATACATACAGCGCTGTGAAGAAGTACACCATTCTTATATGAAAATAAGCTTCCCACCAGTGAAATTTCTCAAGTTGGACAGCCTTGTTGTAAGTCAGGCACGTTAAAGAGAACCCTGCCCAAGTTTTCATAGACACTCTTACAAAGTTGTTTCATCCGTACAATAGCGACTTCAAGGTATATGTGTAGAAACTTCCCAAAGTGCAAACATTATGTGAAGAAACTGCATTTCAAAGTTGACGTCCTCGCAATCCCCCCTATCGGTAGCTGCTCTACCGGCAACAATGAAAAGAACTATAGAAAGACCGCTGAAGCCACATAACATAAGACATGGTGTCCAAGATTCGCCATGGACAGCATTCTTGGTAGTTGGACTTGTTTGTGCTCACTCTTTTACCCAGTCTGTCGATTGACAGCTATTTAGAGTGCATGATAGGAACTATTTGTGCTGTAGACATAAAAACATGTACATGTTGCCCCCCCCCCCCCCCTTTGAATCTGGCAGGCGAGACCACTCGAAAATGTTTGAGAGTAGCTGTGTAGAACTGACATGTTCTAACATTCTGATGACACAATTATTCATATTAAAAGGTATGCTTAACCGAAATTCGAAGCTTGCAAAACAACACTGGGGCGGTAGGCGGGACGCTGCAAAACCCCCAAAACATCACACATACAACATTATTTCTAACGGATGGCCGTATTTTTGGAAACATGTGGGATTCAACAAGGCCGACGAGACATGTGATGTCGCGATTCTCATTCCCTCTCCTCTAGGCTTCAACCCCTTAAGCAGGTGAACCGAAGCGGGAATGAGAGAAGCGAGGCCGCTTCCCCTCATTCTAAAGTGTACCAGGAGAAGTATGATGTCACATTTCTTGTTTGATTGTGCCCTTTCCTTTCCAAGAATACGGCCATCCGTTTGAGATATTAATGTATGAGTGATGTTTCGGAGTTTGTAGAGCTCCCATTCAAAGCTTCCGCGGCCTTATTTTATGAAATCCAAATTTTGGTCCAGCATCCTTTTAAACAAGCTTTTTCAAATATTAGCATAATGAACATACAATTGGACAACTTGCTAACTCACAACAGCATCCTCCCGATGATGCCGTACAAAGGTTCTGTCACACGCACCAACCGAGGGGATTGCTGCAAGTCCATCCACCCTCAGCTTTTAGTCACCTTTGAGACTGAAGAACTGCTGTATGAGGCCCGTCCAGCCACTGCGCACACAAAGAGAAACACGGGAAATAACACTCAGTGACGAGCAAAGTCTCTGGGCGGAAAGCCCTCCATGACAAATGAGCACTGTTGGGTTACGGCAACGGCGTAATACACAGGTTCTGCTTCTTGGATGCCTTCACCGCTGCGGTGGGTGGTCGTAGCTAGTCGTAGCAGATAGTGTCACGTTTGTTGCTCGTACCAAAACACCAAAGCCGTGTAGTATTCTTGTTGCCGAAGTTCATAAGCCTACGTTCCCGGTCTACACACACTACACAAAGCCAGCCACGAGCAAAGCTAGCTAACCCCGTTTCTGCTTCGGCGACAAGCCGCCAGGGCGGTGACACCGCCGCTGAAACTTCTGCCTCGGCTCTTCAAACCAGGGCCCCTCAGTGCACAAGCATGACACTTGCTAGGCTGCTCTGCCTGTACCAAGTGACACACGCCCGCATGTTCCCTCTCATAATTCTTCTGACTGTACGTGCCCCGTATTGTACACGGCCATACTGTGCACATGGCGAAAGTTCCCTTTTGAAAGTGCTCCACGGTCGGCTTACAATGCTGCGAACACATAGCACATGACCACTATAGGTGACGACACTTGGGACACTTGCCATCCGTCGTTGTGGCGCAAAGTCGCTTTCTCAGTCGTCCTCACAAGGGGCAAGGAAAGGCAGGCACTGCATAAAAAATCAATACATATTATAACACTGGCTGTGGCAAACTAGTTTCAAAGATGATGCAGTCATGTCTTCTTAATATGGACACCTCCATGCTATAAAAAGATTTTTTTTCTATAATGTAAGGTGTTTATATGAGAAAATTAAATTTAAAACAAAAATTGGATAACAAGCATAACCAAACAAACAGTTTATTCAGCTAAAAGATAATGAGATGTGAGTTTGCTCTATCGCTTTAGAGCCGTTTAACATGTAGCACTACTGTCGTTTATACAAGAACAGATACCCAGGCTGTAAAGTGATGATCGGCTGAATAGCAAAAGATGTTGCACTGTATGCACAAGCCGGATGTAATTGACACTTAGCTGCCGGCAGTTAGGATCCTATAATCTTATGATCGCAGACGGGAATTACATCTGGTGCCTACGGCTGGAATAATGTCTCGCTTCGTAATAGAAAAAGCACAAAAAAAACACAGGATGGAGAAACCGGGTGTCACAAATTCAGGCTTCTCTTCATTTTTTTAAATACTTTTATGATCTTTTTTTTTTTTTTGGACCACTTTAAGTGTTGGTACGGTCAAAAAGGGGGAGTGTGGTGCCACTTTTAATCTCAGTTCGTCCCGTCGTAGTTCCTTTCTAAGTCCCCAACGAATTTGCTCGTTTGCGGAATGGGTTTTTGTTAACGGGTGACGTAGATCATCCCAGGTCACAGTTTGTGGCTTTGACCTCGCGGACGGAGGGGTGCGTATGCTGGCTCGCGTATGGTGCCGATTTGACATGCAGGGGCGCCGCCGGGATACAAAGATGTTTACGCTGGCTGGCGCGCTTTTTGAAGGCGGCGGCTTTGCTCAGTCTGCCGCCTGTCGTGTTCTATGTATCGGCGATAATTGATGTTTTTGGACTCGTACGGGGGAATGGATGGCCACATATGTTTGGTTGTCTGAAAAATGTAATAGGTTTTGCCATTTGGGTCGTTGCTGTGTAGCTTTGTTTTTCTTGAAAGTTGACTGACCCGAAAGGCGGGGAAACGGGAGGTTGGTCGGTAGACGAGCCTATAAAAGGGGGTTCGGGAACAAAGAAGGTAGTTCAACCCCAGAGCTGGCCGGGTCGCAACTCAACGCGGTTACTCCCTGCAGATGAGTCTTGGAACGTGTAATTTTTGGCTTCTGCCCTGCCTGTCGGACAAGTGTTTGAGTTTGTTGTGCTGAAGCGTGTGTGGCTGTGTGGTGCGCGGTGTCGACCTCATCAAGCCTCTAATTGGACCGCTGGACTTCGAGACGCCGTTCTTCGGCCGACAACTCTAGACTACGGACTGCTCTGGACTCGGCACCTACCGGAAAGCTAAGCCTGGTTTTCTAGGACTTGTCTACTGCATTCTCTGGCTCTGAAGTACGAATTGTTGAATGTTGGGAAGATTTTTACACAGTGCTACTTTCTGTCGCGACTGTTTTGGGGGATTATCCCATGTGTGTAGCGGTAACGTTCGAGCTCCATCTCGGTTTGCTCTCGTTGTTAGTGTCGGGTTTTTCGTCACTGTTTTGTTGGCTTATTCCGGTTTTATGAGCGTCGAGTCTTTTTAGTATTAGTTTCTGGCTCCCAGGGCTCCATAGCTTTGAGCTGGAGTGTGGTTTGTGTTTCAAATCAAATCAAAGTTTATTTAACATCACCAAGTACAAAGTACTAAACAAATGATGCAAGGAGCTCTGACAAAAAGCCGCAAGGGTGCGGCTTGAGTGCTCTATTGCCTTGTACAGCTTAGTTTTTCACTTTATTAAATCTAATCTTTTGTTTGCTTATCCTCCCTGTGTCATCATCTTTCTCTACTGATTATACAACAGGCGTGGACTTAGCGCTAGTCAATGGTCGAACTTAGCTCTCTTGTTCTTTTCCCGTAATTTCTCGTTTATTCTCAGAGTGGATCATTGAATTATTTTTATTAATTTGAACCCCACTCCGTGACACCGAAACAGATGGGAAAGCACCACAACGTATTAAACTCGTCGAACATTAAATGTTCTTGAATTATACCTCACCCATGCTTGCTACGTGATGAAGCCCAAAGGTTAGTTCAATGCCAATCAATATTAAATGTCTTTAGATGGGCACCTGCTGCCCGATCATGGCCTTTATTGCAAAGCACTGTTCACACATTTGCGAGTCCTGCAGTGCCTTGTGGAATGGTGGGCGATACTTGCCGTTCCGCAAGGCACTGCAAGACAGATCAGGCTCAACTTTTGAATGTCGACGTGCTTACGGAATGCTGCAGCAAACCAATCATTCGCCGAGGGAAAAAGAAAGGAAGCTGCATGCCTCCGTGTGCTCATTGCGAGTGTTTTCTGCTCTGCTATGTACCCTGCTTGTGTGCTGTAATTTGCAAGCCAGCGCAGGATATATTTCCTTGATTTGTTTGTCTGTTCAGCTGTGCGAGGTTGTGATTGAAACAACCAAGAAGTATAGACCGCCATTCTTTACATCAAGCTAAGGCTTCGCTCATCCGAACCGGGGACGATGACTGCTGTTGTTTACACGATTTTCGACAGCTATGTGGAGTGGCTTTGTGTTTAAAATTGCAATCCTAAGTGCAAAAAGAAGTTACCGCAGACTATATTGTTAAAGGTTGATTTCAACTGGCAGGCTCTGGCTACAACCACCTTAATACTCATTCAACATTGTTTGCATTTCTACTTACCCATGATCGCTTCATTTGCCAAACACGTTAGTGGCCGGTCACCTTACCAATGAAACTAATGTGCTGGTGTCTCCGGCGAAGAATTCCCTCAGGGCTACATGCAATGCACAACCCAGTTTGTAGCCCGTTGTGACTGAAAGCTTTCACACTGGGGAAACGTTGTTGTCACAAACGCAGTCAAAGAATGCGATAGGATTGAGGGAACAGGGGGATTGTCCAAGTTGACTGACTGCATGAGCATATGTTTCTATCGCCACCGTGTTCCCTCCACGCAGGCGACGGAGAAAACGATATAGAGACTCCTCGCGCTTGCCAATGCCAAGTTTCTCTAAAACGTCGAAATACGAGACACCCAGCAGCGAAGTGTCGATATTGCCGGAGAGAGCGGCGGGACAACGATCAGCGCAGGATCGCGGCTTCGCCACTCTTATGTGACGGTGTCTTCGGTTTCCGCTCTCTGCAGCTTCCACCGGGACGCTAGCCGTGCCTAATTGTGCTAGCTTTGAGCACCACAGTTCATAGGGTTCACAGCGCCCGAGCGAAAGCTCGCGCAAAAGAACCGGCGAGCAGTCGAGTCGTTTCCAATCGACGGGTGGCTAAACGCCGGTTGTGTGAATCGGGCTTAACGCCTGAGCCGGCTTGCTCAAAGCAAATCTAACGTTCTTGAATGTCATGTAATAAAAATCTGAGACGTGCTACATTCTATACAAACTTGGTAAAAAAAAATCAAACACTCACCTTCGGCTGCTACGTCCGCCGTACCGCTTCAAGGCAAAAGCAACATGGCGCTCGACCAGCTCGACGTTTTGGCAGTTTTGGGCTGTGTTCCAAAATTTACTCGATCCGACTCCGGAGTAAAAGTTTCGTACCGTGGCGTTCCAAAACTTACTCGAGCTTACTCGATGACGTCAGAACTCCCGTTCCTGAAGCGGGTTGTTTACTCCGGAGTAATTACTCGCGCTACCCTCCTCGATCGGGGGGTAAAGTCGGATCAAATCGAGTAAATACGTCACGTGATCTGTTCGTCGTCTGCTTTCTGCGCCGACAGCCGTCAAAGCTCGCTTGCTCCGTTGGTTCTGGTGGCGGACGTTCGAAATGACAAAGAATTAAGTGCAGCATGTGTGGTTATTGCGATTTGCTGTTGTCAACGCAGGAATTGACTGCATTACATCCAGACCGTCCACCTTCCCCGGGAAGGTGTGCTTGTTATTACCCGAGTGCGAGCGTAAACAGGAGCTTCTCCGCATCCTCGTCCTCGGCGTTGGGGGAATGCCGTATTCTCACGTTCAAGGCCGAAAATATTTGAACTCGGTATATAATAATGTAGTATTTTTGTTTCATCCAGAGTGTGTGTAATGAGAGGATAACGTTTGTAAAGCAGCGAAGGCTTCGAAAATTTCACTGTAATCACATTCGCGTCAAAGCGAACGTGAGTTTCATATCATTCTGGAGAAAGCACCCTCGCGCTGTACCGCTGCACCGTGTGGAATATATTTCTGCAAAACATAATCGGTGCAAATTACAATGCGTGGAATATATGCGTTTAGGGCACCGTGACTAGAATTGCAGCGATCGCGCTGATTAATAAAAACACTTTTTTTTTTTATGTCTAGCTGTAAGGAGTAAGTAATTTTGATCTCAATATACAGCTCAAAACGAAGGTGAGTAAAAGGAGCTGGTGGATCCACCTCAAAAAACACCGCGTCGTCATTAACATTACCGTTCTTCGGGTGCTTTCGCCATGGTCAAAGGGATCGTCTGCTATTTTCTGCCATCGCTGCTGTGTTTTCTTTTTGCCGTCACCCAAGACGAAGCCAATCCGCGTAGTATCCAGGTGATTATCCTGGTCGTTCCAAGTAGGGGTGTCGCGAACCGGCCGCGGTTCGAGTTCGACCAGGTTCGACTTTTTCGAACTTTTAGTGGAAAATTCGACGAACCTTGTATCGAGGTTCGACACGTGTGCGCATGCGCGTCAGGCTGACTCGTTGGCTTCGGATTGGATGGTAATGGCTAAAAGATGAACTAAGTGCACCGCTGATTGGCTATTTCAGTTAATACAGTACTAAAAATTAAGTTATTAACTTCTTCAGTGATTAGATTTAGTTTCTTTTAATTGCAGCCGTTCACAAAATAAAATAACCCTTTGCATTAAAAAAAAAATTCTCCAAACCTAGACATGCTTGTATCAAGGGCTGGCCACACTGTCCACAAAGTCGAACCGGTCGAATCTGGCGAAAAGTTCGAAGGTTCGTCGAACCGGTTCGACCCAGTCGAACCCCGAAAGTTCGACCAAAAAATCTGGTTCGACAAAAGTTCGCGACACCCCTAGTTCCAAGATCGAGTCGCGGATCGTTTACTCGCGATGTCACGTGGTATTACCCGCTGACGTAGGAGGCAGGTTACTCGGGTAAGATTTGGAACATAGCCCTTGTGTTGGGCTGGGGTGTTTTCAGTGTTGCTTACACGCCTAGTCGTGTAAACCGAAACCGAAACACCAATTTTTACTACCCTAAGTAATGTTTTGACGATTTATCACTAGCAGAGCGTGTAAAAATATGCTAACGAGTGAAAATGGGGTGTAAACAGGCGAAATATTACATTTTCGCTAACAGTGTACCAGTAATACTTTCGGCAGGAAGTACAAATAAAGAACTTTTATAAAGAGCATAAAAAGCCAGCAGCAACAGAAGAAAATGTAGCACTGAGGACCTATGCGGTCATGAATTGGGAGGAAGCGGCTAACTGAGTACGAAGAGAATTCCGGTCAGTACTGTCTATCGTTGCACCTGCTCCCTCCTCTCCAGCCCAAGTTTTTCTCGTCCTTAGCCTCTCGGTGACTATAGTTTTGAACGGCTGGACGCGCGCATCCTCGGAGATTTTCTCCTGTTTGAATAGACCGATCTCACCGTGAGTTGCACTACGCCACCGCTGCCGCGGTGAATTCTGGGACCTGTAGTTCTCGGGAGTTTTTCGACCGCCTCGGCAGCCTCGGTGCGCTCTTTGAACGCGACGTAGTTGTTCTAACCGGTGCTCATTCACTGTGCCCAATGGGTGGCTTCACCTGTTGTGTGCCAGGGTGCAATAACAATAGTACCCGGCAAAAAGGCATCGGGTTTTACGTGTTCCCAAAGGAAAAAAGCCTGCGTGAGACGTGGTTACGAGGACTCAACAGAGCTGGACAGAGCGGAAGGTAAGACAGCTTTCCTTCGTCTGCATTTAACCCATCGCACGTTGACAAAAAAGCATAAGCTTCCAAGGTACAAGGCATGAAGGGTGTAGAGAAGGACGCGCTGACATGCTCTTTGTGTTTGGGATCTGTTTGACGCTCCGCGCACTTGCAGCGGAGGCGCGACGTATCGGCCTATCTCAATCGTGATGTCGGCGCTCCTTTCCGGCGGTCGCTTTCAGTGCTCTCTTTGTTTGCCCGGTGTATTTCTGCGGTCCCGTTTATGATGTTGGACGTTTAGGTAAGACGAACGGACTAAGCGACAAGGTACACAAACAGAGGACTCTGTTCGTGCAAGCAATTTTCTTTCTTTCTTTTTTTTTTTTTTTGCGCCGTCTCTTTTAAAATTGCCAACTAACGGACCCCCTGTGGTTTGTCCCTATTTCAGCTGTCGCGACGCATGAACCAAATCGTAAACGTTTCGTGGACAGAATCTGTCGAATGTATCACGCTTTCCGCTCCAAAACGTAACTCAGAGCAACGAGCGCAAGAGTAGTTAATGGTGCAGAAAGTGACGATAAAGTCGTGCTGACATGGTTTGTTTTGAATTTTATCATGCATCAAGCATTGGCCATGTAACCGTTAACTTACCAGCTGAGCAGGGGAGACAGAGCCAAGCTTGTCTCTAGATGTTTGCCGCTAATAAAACCAAAACAACGCATAATCTCGATAGTTTGTGAAGGTTTTGGACTGTTATGTGAAATGAACATTTAAGGTAACGTTGCGAGAGATACACTTGAGCTTGCTATGTACTAGCCCATTTTGGTGTTCCTGAATAGACAGTGATTGAATACTCCTTCAAAAACGTCAGGTTGCTCTAAAGGGCCCATGTGCTTTGCAGCATATGACCATTTTTTTTCTCCCAGGTTTTCAAAGTTTGTGCCAACCACGGGCCACAGAGTGTGTGGGGCACATTTCCAAGGAGGGAAAAAGACTTACATGGTGCGGGTGCCGACCATCTTCCCCCTCCAACAAAAGAAGGTGGTGACAAGGCGTCCCTTAACACGAATAAAGGTATGGTGTCCAGGCCAAGCGTAGCCTAGCAAAAAAAGCTTCCTTGGTGTCTCTCTTTTTCTTAAAGGAGGCTTGCCATTTTATGCAGCAGCTTTTAGGTTGGCAAATATAGCATACCAGCCAGGAGCATAGAAAGCATTCAACAGTGCTGAAAAGTTTAACTCGCACATGGAGAACTCTTTGGCGTGACTAAACAAACTCAATGATTTACGTCAAATAATTAAAATATTAGAGGATACAAGTCTCTTTACATCTGAAACAATATGAACATCTGAGCTGCAGGTATGCAGGAACATTAGAGGCATTAAATTTATTGTTCTTTTGTTTTTATTTGTGCTCTAATCAGCCCACTACACTCAACGGCTCAAGTATGCCAGCGGCCCAGCAGGAGACCACCACAGGAGCTGCAGATGACGTCGACCCTGGCACCGCCTGCTGCAGCACCGTAGATGACGAAACACTGCCAGAGCTCAACCCACTGTCAGATCACTCCTACAGTATTCATAACAAGAGTGAGACCGAGCTCCTCAGGAAGATCTCTAGCCTGAAGGATGTGATTGGAAGCTTAGAGGAGGAAGTTAAAAAGGTACAAGCTCAAGTGATATCACTGAAAAGGCAGCTTGACAAGAGCCGCCAAGAACAAGTTGACTCAATGAAGCTGTGCGACCGAGTAAAACAAAAAAACAGGTCGCTTAAGCTTGATCTCTCGGCCACGTACAGGCGGATGAAGGAAGCGGAAGCTAAGGGAACGACAGAGTTTCGTTACGAAGCCATCAAACAGGACCACAAGAAACTGAGGTACTACACAGGCTTCACGTCACCTGAACGCTTAGACGTGTTTTGGTCCCTTCTGGAGCCAGATGCTAAAAGATTGCAGTTTTGGCAAATGAAAGAAACTGAAAACGAGGACCGCAGATTTATTCTGCCTCTGAAGACTCAGCTGATTTTAATACTCCTTCGTCTTCGATTGGGGCTTGACGGAGCAGACCTTGCTTTCAGGTGGGCCATCTCCTTTGAAAACCGATATCCTTTTATTGGCTGCGACAGACATGTTGGTTAACGTATGACCGTAAAAATGTTAAATGTGAGCATTCAAAATGTGGAATGGCATGTGAAAAATCTGTATAATATTTGGTCTCGATATACATAGACGATTCTCGATTTATAATCTGTGCACAATGCTTTCTACAGAGTAAATAAAAGTGTAGCAAGTAATTATATTCTCGACTCAGCGAGTCAGATAATGTTGCCTTAATTTAAGTGCCAGTGCTGCTGGGCTATGCAAGATAGATCCGAACGACTCCTTATTCAACTAAACAAACATTCCTATCTTTGCATTTTGGTTTAATAGGTAGTAAAATCTCTGCCGACTGTTATTAATGCTACCGTTGCAGTGTCGGTGGCAAGAAGATCATGCATAGAAATATCTGAACTTGCCTGTTTACAAGTGTGCACGCTTTTAAAATGTAGGTTGGCAGTGACTCATGCTTAAAAACAATACCATAAAAATATTTTTAACAGGTTTGGTGTGTCGCAAAGTACGGTGTCCCGAATTTGGGTCACTTGGCTGGACTTCCTGGACAACAGGCTTCGCCAGGTATGTACGCCGACATTGCCTGCTTGGATGCTTTTCTCAACTCCTGTCTTCTAGAAAAATTAAGAAATATCAAGCTCAACAAGCTTGGCAATCTGCTTTCAAACACTGGATTATTGTTTTTCCCACATAGAGAAAGAAAAGCCCAGAAATTACTTCTACAGTCTTCAAATCATTTTATGCAGGTGCCAACATGGCTGCCCCCTCACCTGTGTGATAAATACAGGCCACAAGCCTTTGCAGACAAAGGGTATAACACCGTGGATGGGATCCTGGATTGCACCGAGATCTACATAGAGACTCCATCTTCATTTCGAGTGCAGAGTGAAACATACTCGACATACAAGAAACACAATACTGCAAAGGGATTGATTGTCTGTAGCCCTAACGGGTTCGTCACCTTTGTGTCGGACCTTGCACCTGGCAGGCTGTCCGACAAGGCACTTACGAAGGCTTGCGGTGTATTGGACAAGTTCACCCCTGGACGCAGCGTCATGGCGGACAGGGGCTTCACAATATCGGAGGAATGCAAGCAGCGCTCACTCCACCTGAATATTCCGCCATTTATGGAAGGGCGACCCCAGCTCTCGGAAGAGGATGAGCAGGAAACAAGGCACATTGCAAGCGTCCGTATACACGTCGAGAGAGTTATCAGAAGGGTAAAAAATTTCAGAATCCTCTCGCAGATTTTTCCAAACAGCATGTCTGAGCAGCTCAACAAGGTGTGGCACGTTTGTGCTCTTTTGACAAACTTTGTTGATGAGCCCTTGTTGTAGGTAGTCCGTTGCATTGGCACTGCTAAAATAACTATGAAGTAATGCTGGATTCAACAGTTTCACCAACTGCATATCACATAGCAGGCCAGAAAAAGGAGCACATGAGAACACAGAGCTAGAAACGTTCTACTGTGAAGCTCAAAAGATAATACCAAACTATTTCTTTTTTAAGTACTGAACACCGTTGGCCCCTTTTCTGTGGCACGAGTTTCTAGTCGAAAGGTTGGGAGGACTCTCGTTTTACTAACAGCCATTTGAAATGCGTTGGATCTGAGGAGTTCATGTCTTGCGGCGAGATGGTGACCATGTGCGATTGTGTACACAAGCAAGTACCTTGTGTGCAATAAAAAGATTGCTCTGGGAGAGGGATATCTTTATGCTTGCCTACATGATAAGCAATAAGATTGTTGCTTATCGTGTTGAAAGACTATTTATTACACATCACTGAATGCTTGGCGTGCATACACAATCATTCTCGGCTTTTCATTGTCTGATGTTGGGACGAGACAAATGTTTCCCTAAGGCTTCATTTCAGCTGCAGTGTTCACAGCAACACTGATTTATAGGCTAAAAGTGCTAATTCAATTTAATGTTTCAGCTAATAAGTGCCATTTACTGAGCAATTGCTTCTTGTGGACACCTTGTATGCAGAGACTTGTAGCCATGTGTCAGCTTATGCTTTCCTACTAAGGCTGCTCACATAGCATCCCCCCCCCCCTCTTAATACCACGGCAGCCTTTTAGTACTGTTATATTTATTTGAGAATCTTTTGTGTACCACATTATAGTGTAAACGACTTAATTTTTGAGAATCGAATGTAGCTTCTGTAGTGTTCACATATTGCCTGAATTGTTTGCTGGACCTACTTTTCTATTCGTAAAAATTAGGACCTCGCAAAACTGTATTCGTGTACAGCAATCTAGAATTCACTTGAGTTGTCACGTGCAAAGTGTTTTAGTTAGGCATCCGGCCACAATGAAACAAAGAAGAAAAAGGATATGGCAAAGTGTTTATTTACCTCTGCAAATCATATGGCACACTAAACAAATACATTCAAAAGCTAAATAAGTACACTGAAGATCTGAGGCGATTTGCTGGCACAAAAATATAAGGAATAAACCGCAAACGAGTAGTCTATCTTAAACAAAACACATGTTATACCAAGCACCATGTTAGAACACTTAGACAATTTTTTTTAATACGTTTCTTTAAAAAGAAATTTGCTAAATATGCATCGGACACCAGCAGTTCCAAATTTAGTTAACCACAGAAACAAATAGCTTTTCAGATGAGTATGTTTTGCAATAAAATGTCCTAACATCTAAAACAAGGCAGAAAGTATGTGTCGTAGAAAAACGTACAACGCTCAACCAGCTCATGGAAATATTTCTCATCGAAAGGAACTGAAACCTGCCGGTAGTCGTCTTTGCTGCAGTACACAAAGAGGATGCACAACTTCCGTCCCGTCACGCCCATTTGCATCTGCACCTGTGCATAATGTTTGCTAGTGGGTTTAAGGCGTCCATCATGCAGTTCAGACTTAGAAAATGTTGCCAAGCTCCGCGGACATTTGATCTCAATGAGCCGCTTCTCGCAGCAGCTGCACGAGACTATCCCGTCTGGGCTTGCACCCAGAAAAGGGTGGCTCTGCGACAAGAAGAGACCACTCTCCTTCACGTCAAGATCTACATGGCTAGCGTTTTTCTCTTGAAACAGTGTTCTAGCCTCAGGTTCGAGCAAGAGACCTCTCTTCATGTCATTTGTTGCGCGACATTTCGTTTTGCCCAACACAGCATTCGAGAGAGACCGAGGATCGTGGGGTCCCACTTTTGTTCGACAAGTGTGCACCCACGTGTACACTCTATTCGCAAGTGAGGCAGTGATGATGCCTTCTCTATAGTGATGCCACAGAGGACACAAGCTTTGCAGCCTTGTGCCCTCCTCCACAGCCGCTATTTCTTCTGGCGTGTAGGCAGTTAGACCTAGCTGCTTCTCTACTTGATCCAACCACCGCGGTGGTAGCTTTTCCGTGGCTTCACTGTCACTTTCTTTCACTTTGTTAGGTACAAAGTCATTAGCCTCGAGCACGTCCGCAAAGCAGTGAAGGCCGCTCTCGTACAGTTTGCCGTGCAGGTGAATGAGGTCCAATGGCTGCAGATTTAGTCTGTCACCCTTAAGTGACGAATATGCCACTCGCTTCTCATGGTGCTTTGGAGCACTGCTCATTCTCTCACAAGTGTCTTTACAAAAGACCACAGTGCCAAACTGTTCGCTAACTTTTCTGGGGTCTCTTGGCTTGTACCATTGCCTTTCCGTCTCGGTGCATGCAACAACACCTGGTACAACACTGAGGTCATGCTGTGCGATGTACATTAGCCCGTAAAAAACGCAACAAAGGTGCTTGCAGACGGAACCCTTTCCTGCAACACATGAGCAGTGGCCAGTAATGATCTCCCCATCACACTTAGCCAGTGCAGCATTGACTTTGTACGAAGTTCTTATTGACATAGATGCCAAAACTTGAGCACGTACAATGGTGTCCTCAGCCTCCCGCGTAGAAAACTCCAGCTTCTGCAGGTGGCCTGAAGAAAACAGTCGCAGGCCAGCCTCTCGGTGCTTTGTGGCTCCTTTGGTTTCCATGTACCTGCATAATAAATATTGCAATCAACATATTGCATGAATTTTTTTTTTTATATTTTAACAGCACAACATGTAGAAGTGTTCAGATTGAAGTGATTCAAGATACCGCCAGCATGTGAAAAAGCTTTCTACATAAAAATATTTTGTAGTTATGTGAGATAGCCGGCACCTACGCCAGCAACGAAACTTAACTACACAAGATGCTGCCAGGCGATTCACCAGTAGCTACCTGAAGATTACACTTGATGATGCACGTGGCGCAGGTGTCAGGATCGCAGTCGCAGAAAACGCTGTAGTTTTTCTGCGACTGTCGTTGCTTGGAGAGGGAAACTACTGTCCGTATTGTGGGCAATTCACGTCAAGGACTCGTTCCGAGTAGTATTTAGCGAAGGTAAGAAATTCATTGCACGACCCATAGAAATGTCACCTTCGTGACTTGTTTGTGTGAATCGGGGCACAGGCCCATGCATAAGCTCACGACGTATTGGGTCTCCTCTGGCAGCACTGTGAGGCCAACAGAGTCTAGGTAATCAACAATGACGGCAAGGGCTTTTTGCAGAGTCTCTTCCTAACAAGCAATGGTTTCCCCCTCTGGTCTAGACCACGATGTCATCAGCGTAGACGGTAAAGCCGAGGTCTAGGGTCTGGGCCAGGCAGGGAGGCAGGTTCGCCATCATGAGGTTAAATACAGTCAAGGACAGTACTGCCCCTGCTGCATGGCGGCCAAGAAAATGAAAGACCACCAGCAAATTGCAAATGCAGCTTTAAGCACAACCGGCGCAGCACCAGTTTGGCACTCCAGGCACTTTTCCTCCATTTAGACTAGAGGGCTCATTCCGTGCTAAATAATCTGAGTACTCCATCGGACAGTGACAGCACCTAAATGCTTCTTAAATCATGGTATTTCTACACTGGGTCACATACCTGTAGATCTGTTCTTTTCCAAAGAACGGATTCAGGGACTTCGTCTTGGAGGTCCATTCCTGCTGGTTAGGATCGACCACTGCACACGCCATTCCGATTTCAAAGAGACCTGAAAAGAAAATGTATTGTTTAAGCCCAAATATTAGTTTCATGGCTTTCTGTATTAGTTACTGCAATAGCATATGTTTCAAGCATCACTATGCTTTAGAAGATCAGAACGGGCACTATAACAATAAAGTTAATAGAATCTCGATAATCATGGCCTGATATGAGACCTACTTCCTTAAACAAAACACATCATCAGTTGCTAAACACAATAGGAAAACATTGCAAAATGTAATTTGTAGTGCAGCTTGTACTAAAAGAATCAGTACCAAGATGCCTCACACACACACTGGACTTGTTTTACTTAACCTATTAAGTTGCGACTTTATTTGACTGGTGTTACAGCTCCAACCAGGCTCAGTAACGGCAACCGAGATACAGGAGAAAAGATCTATCAGGCGACTGTTCGCGCTTGGTTCCACGCAAATAGAACAGAAAACACACATAAGTGCATGCGAACTCATTTCACCTACATTTTTAAATATGGGACATATACCGTTGCTCCTTTTTTAACACACGCGAAGCGCATTCCTTGTTCGTATGCACGCTTGACTTCTGGGCGAGAGCTCGCTTGTGCCTGGCGTACCCATATGTCAGCTGGCACTGCCGCCAACTAATCAAAAGTTTCTCCGCGTACTCGGGAACAACCCCGAGAAAACCAGTCTTTTTGTTTTACAGCGGTTGCTGCATTTATTTCATTCTATAGATTAATCGCGGCGCACAAGCCTGAGCAGCGGTAATGTCCGAGCCCACCGACGCGTTTGACTGTTTTGCGGTGCTCTCCGGAGCCGATGCTCCATTGATATGCCCGCACAGTTTGCCCGCACTAACCGCTCACTCATTTGCAAGTTCACCGAGACAGCCGTGCGGCAGAGTGCTCACGTTTTCTTGTTTTGTTTCTTTTCTTTTCGAGGAGCAGAAGTGGCAGTCTCCATAAGCCTACGACGCGTAAAACCGACACCAGCGAACGTCGACGGTGACTACTCTTTTAAGCTTCCCGGCAAACTAACGTATCACAAACAATATAATTTCATGAAATACTTACATGACCGACACTAGTGGTGAAGAGAAGTTGATCCCGGGGCGTCCAGAACGGTGATATTATGCAGCCAACCGAGACACGGCCGACGGCAACGCAGGCAGGACGCGGAGAGGAAGCGGGCTGATGACTACAACGAACATGGCGACGGCGCAACTTCCGGAATGTGCGCGCCTGCGCAGTTCGCTTGGTGGCATCGGTCTATTGGGAGGGGTGGCTGCCACCATCTATCGTCGTCGAAAAGCTTTCGAGACAGCGGATACAGCCCGTCTGCATGCTGTCCTGGACAATCCTGTATTTCGATGCGTTGGCGACAGCCCTCTCCCCCGGCGCAGCGCCAAAGTGGAACAGCATCCGCGATGCGCATGCGTTTCAGTGGACGCCGAGTTTCTCCGTCGCTCGATGAGGATTCGACGCTGTATAGGCGCCCTGTCTAATGTTAACGAGTTGAGTAGAATCTATTTTTCTAGATAATTATTTAGTTTCCCTCACTTTCGTTCAGAAACCCAAATGACACGACCTGCACGACGCGCCCAAATGATCCTCGCATAACTCGGGTTCGGTCGGGCGCCAAATATAGGACCCACTTTGCAGTTGTAACCCCAACACTCGGTGTTGTATACCACTTTGGATACACATAAAAAGAGGATTTCAATAATAGGTTCGTGGTTATATAGCTCTTATCGTTTCATAAACGTGTTCCTCTCTTTATTTTGTTTTTTTAATGATTTTGTTTTGTTGTTTTTTGTTTATAAGAAATAGAAATGTAAGATTTACAATACTACAAAAAAATTTTGTTTTGTTTTTGTTTAGTTAGTGGTCCGAACACGCACATGGTAAGAGTCTCATTCGCATTGTCGCGCCGCTAGCGTTGTGCCTTTAACACGAGTGGTAACTTTGGTGCGCCCAGCGCTTCCTACGTGCTTCAGGCCATTTTAAAGTTGACTGGTGCAGGGGGTTTCGTTGACGCTCAGCAATATTCAAATATAGAATCGCACGTTTATTTTCATTAATTAAAACGTTGATCAACATATTTTAGGTAATTATCCGACTCAACGTGAACAATAACTTCACATAATATGTCCCTCTGGCCGTACAACTCACCTGCACAAAACGAATTAATGTACATTTCACGTTTCTTTGTTTTTGTATAAATATGTATGAAATAAAATCGAACACCAGGCACAATCCGCACCGCGCAAAATATCAACCGCTACACTTTTATAATCCGCGAACTAAAGTTCCGAAAAAAAACGGAAGTTTTGAGCTCAATCTAACGAAGCCGGTCAGCGCAACCGGGATTCGGGTTCCCATTTTCACGGCGCAATTAAGAGAGTTCTAGGGGCGTTTTCTCGAGGGTCCTACGAGGAAGGCGGACGGAGTCAGCGCCGTTATCACGCGACCCCGGAGCAAAAGGTGGAAAAAAAAAATGGGAGGAAAGGGAGGGGAGTGCCGGGGAAGGGTACGCCTCTGCGCTCGAAAGGTACGGGCATCCACGCCATTTTGGGCAGCCCCTTTAATTGCTCTCTCGACCGCTCCGACATCCATCATGTTCAAGAGAGCCATTTCGCTCGCACGGTACGCCGCAGTAAAGTCCGGTTTTCATCGCTGCCCCCGCACTCTTTGACGACATTTTCATGGACACATACTGTATTTTGTGCACTATTGTCGGCGAGCTATACGTGTGGAAGAGTTAAAATCGGACGCGGTGCGGACTGTACAAAGATTTGTTTTTTTAAGATCATTATAACGAAACGTCGCGTGTCTCGTGAATGACAGGTCATGCTAGTGATGATCTAGTTATGCTAAAACGCGTTTTGTGCGCGAAGGAAGTAGACGTTTTTCAAGGTGTAAGAAATGTACACTCTAAAAAAAGCCCGTGCGTCTACTTTCCCGCACAACACTCGGAGGGCCAATCACCGCAACTTACGGAGGCAGCTCAGGGAATGACCATGCCGAAACATATGTTTGAACAAAAAAAGTGAAAGCCGTTTACAACTCCCTGTAACGCCGAATTGGAGCGCAGCTCTTGAGGAGGAGGAGGGAAGGGTACTGAGGGGAGGGTAGACCCCTCCTCCTCCTCCTCCTCCTCCCCTCATTCTTTAATATGCTCCGGGGGGGGGGGTCACGTGACCTCGGGGGGGGGGGGTCACGTGACTTCGGGGAGGGGGGTCACGTGACCTCGGGGAGGCGTGACCTGGGGGTCACGTGACCTTGGGTGTCACATGGGGGTCACCTCAAGGTCACGTGACCTTGAGATGACCTTGGGAGGGGTCACGTGACCTCGACGGATCACGTGACCTCGGGAGGAGACCACGTCTTCGGGGGTCACGTGACCTTGCGATCACCTTGGGAGGGGTCACGTGACCTCGAGGGGTCACGTGATCCCAAGATGACCCCCAAGGTCACGTGACCTTGGGGGTCACGTGACCTTCAGGGGGTCAAGTGGGGTCACGTGACCTTGAGATGACCTTGGGAGGGGTCACGTGACCTTGGGGGTCACGTGACCTTGGGATGACCTTGGTTACGCCGACGGCGACGCCGCTCAAGCCGGGAACGGGCCCCTAAGAGCTGCGCTCTAAAACGCAGTCTGAGTTGTGACATTAAGCAATGCAAGCGTGACGTTTTGCATTGCTGCATGTCACACCCCGACCTGCGTTTGTTGGTCTAGACGTAAGTTTCGGTATCGTCATTCGCTGAGCTGCCTCCGTAAGTTACGGTGATTGGCTCTCCGAGTGTTGTGCGGGAAAGTAGACGCACGAGCTTTTTTTAGAGTGTATGAGAAATGTATCAGAAATTGACGTGCTAGCTATACACCAACTCATGTTTACAAACAAACCGGAGCGCCCGGAAGGCCTCTAGCGGACGCCACCGGCGCCGCGCATGCGCGATGGGGGTGTGGGCAAGAAGCCCGCCGTCGCCCATAAACAAACCATTGAAATGCGATGTTATCGGCCTCTGTGTGAGTCCCCCTGCCCTTTTTCGCGTTCGAACTGTTGATTCTACGTCTTCCTGGCAATGTCTGACTACTTGAGCGGCCTCAGCGAAATTAACGAGGCTCGTTACACCGCAAAACTTCGCGTCAATAATGTGACATGCGGCGATTCATTCCGCGTGGACGCCGCAGAATGAACGCTAAAGCCTGATTCGCATGATGAGATTTCGCTCGCTATTTTCAGTCGCAACGTCGCTCGGGCTGCAAAAGCGTGAACCGAAGCTGAGATGGTCGACGTCGATACTGAAAATCTACAGCAGAATCGGATCATGCGAATCAGGCCTAGCAAGTCGCTGATCGTCACTGGTAACAATGATCAACATCTCCTTGTATCTACTGTTTACATCGAGCCTGCTCACCAACCTTCAAATTTAGGTCTTTTGAGGCGTGCACTTACTTCTTATCGTAAGTACCGGGCCAAGATTCTGTCTACGGGCCGGCGTCGTCTGAGAGAGCAGACGACAAGCAGACACGTCTGAAAGAGCAGACGACAGTTTGAACGATCAGGTGGCCGTTTGAACTTGAAGACGCACTGAACGTAGTCCGCAGGTGGTCCGCACAACTTGACGGTTTTTTTGGCGTTCATGTTGGAACAAAACAAATAAATCTGATGATCACAGCTATCCGCGAATTCAACCCAAAGTGCTTCCCACCCAAGCAATCGTTGTCCGACGGCGTCTGCTTTTCCATTTTCCCGGCACATATCCAGATTCTCGGACGAACAGAGCATGTGAAAACACCTTCAAACCTTTCTCGACACTTTTGGTACGGCACCAGTCGCGGCGTTTTGACGAGAAGGCAGGTTTTCGTCTCGTTCCTTTCAAAACAACGCAGGAATACACGTCTGCCATGGGGACTTTTACCCACAGCCCCAGACCGGAAATGCGACCGACGCGCCACCACCGCGCCGTGACGTAACAGAGATGAGTTCGTGTATACTTGTCTTCCCCTCAAGAAAAAAAAGGGTGTTTAGCGTATGGTTTCAAACGTCGCGCGAAGTTGTTTTCGTCAGATTTGTTTGTAGGAGGAAGAAGTGATGCTTCTGGCGTTTGAAACGCGTACGTGTTGATAACATAACATATATCTAACCTAAATTTCACGTACCTACATCATAACTTTCCGGGCATGGGGGACGCACCGCGAAGAGCCGCACTTATTTTATTACGGTTCTTGATGTCAAAACTAGTACAGGCTTGGTCTGTGCACGTGGTATGGGCTACGCTCCGGGTAGGGAATATCTAAGGATGGAAATTAAATTTTTCGGCCGAAATTTGTTTCTGTGTAGTATAATACCACTGGCACGCAAAAAAGTCCGGAAAATACCGCAATCCTTTTCACTGACTTTATCTTCCTTTTTCTTTATTTCTTTTTTTTTTTACTATTTATATTTGTTTTCCGGCTCTTTATTCAGGCATGCACGTTCTTTGATTACCGTTTTATTAAAATCCCGCTTCTTTCCTTCAATAACTCTTCAATTTCACTTTCTCTCTCACTGCGGTGTTCACGTTCATAAAAATTAATTGCCGCACATTCCCTGTCAGGGGAACGAAAAGAGGTATGCGAGAGGGTTGTACGGTCTGGTAACTCTTTTTCCTACGAAGGCAATTTCTGGGTGTGCCCCCAGTTTGGGTCCGGGGCTCTCATATATTGGGCGGCAACCCCTGATGACCGCAATAACCGAGATCAAAATTACGCTGATGGTGAAGGGTCGTCCATCAATTTTAGTTTCATTTTTGCGTTCGTACATAAGGCCCAGCTGACGGAACGCCAGTTGTCTTTGTTTCTGCCTGCTGTCCAAACAAATTATCTTACTATCTCTCTCTTTGTTTCTCTCTCTCTTTCTCAATGTACCACGAACTTGTTTTAGACCTTCTACGGCATCTTAACTTTGTAGCTTAACGTCCAGAACGTTACTCTGATAAAAAGATAACGCATTACGTAATGCAAAAAAAAACGGCAAAGACACTTAGAGTTGTTTATGTGTAGGAATGCGAAGACATTCTTACACACAGCGCATTTCTAAAAGCAGCGCGCCACGTCTACCGGCAATGACATCACGCTCACCCACTGCGCAGGCGCAGCGAACCCCGGCGACTTCACGGCAGCTTCCGTGACGAAGCATTGCGTTGCTGTGCTTTTCTTTGTGTTTTATTGGGAATAAGAATATGGGTGCCGTTTCGCTCAGTCAATGGGATTTAGGTGCCGTTTTGCGGAGGCAATGGGAAATTAGGTGCCGTTTTTCGCTGCTACAGACAACGGCTAGATACAACGCCGGCTTTGCACCATGAAACAGTGAATGCTTTCGCATTAAAAAAACATTCATGTTTCTGTTCGAAAGCGAAATGTGTAACCTACCTACTTGCTATTTGTGTTTGTAAGAAGCTATCGCAATTACTGTAGTCACTTTTCGAAAAGTTAACCTGCGCATGACTGTTATGGATAGAGGAAACGGCCAATATACTCGCGGTCACATCAAGAAGAAAAAGAAAGTTTTGCGCATTGTTCTTACGCCGCGGGATGTAGCTCTTACAAGATTTGGTTGTCGCAGGAAGAAGCGATGTTTTTGGCGTTTGAAACGTGTACGTCTTGACAAAACAACATTTACAGTGATGCCTGGTTAGTATATGGTCCTCGTTAATATAGGAATACCCCGCTGTATCGACACCATTTTCGAGAACGAAATGGGTAAACACTTAATTGTTTGTCTCGTCGTTACAAGTTCTTAAGGGGAAACGGAGGTTTCCGTATTAAAGATACATGACTTGTTCTAATCTTAAATGCAGCAACATAGATTTTGTTTTGTTTTTTCCACATAAAGAGGGGAAATTAGTAATTCTCCGCGTGGAGCCGAATTTTTTTCAAAAGCTCATCAAGCAACTTTAGAGGTCGCCTCTCTCGATTACGAAGCCTGTCATTGAATCCGACTCCTCGCCGGACGCTGATTCAGCGTTCGCGTTCAATACATGCCTCAGGGCATGCGTCCAAACAATGGCAGAATCGGGTGATTGACGCAGCAGCTATTACGTTGCGCGCACGCTTGACTAATACCCGTGCCACACGGGCAACTCGAATGCAATTTACAAGGAATGACATTTGAGCGGACGGCCAATCAGCGCGCGACACTCCGGGCGTGGCGCATTCCACGCGCGACAGATTGCGAGCTGATTCGCCGATCACACAAATGTCATTCGTTGTAAATGGCATTCGAGTTGCCCGTGGCACGGGAATAAGGGTCTATCGTCCGGGTGGCTGGAACAAGAGACAATTAATGAGGACGAGTAGTCGATATGCTGGATACCTGGACGCTAATAATATTATAGACTCTTCTTCAAGTACTACAGCGCCGCGCTGCTTGTAAGGTCGAGGAGGCATTTTCGAGAAGGCCGGTCTTCTAACTGGCGAGTGCTGACCAATTAAATACCGCATTACCCGAAGAAAGGCTTTGGAAGGATGCCATTGTTCCGAAACACTAGAAAGGTTCACGTTTCATCTCCTCCCAAGAAAATATGCGCAAATATTCGATGTCTTGCTTTTGAAACCACAACCCTCTGAATGAAATGAGGAGTCTGAGGAATCGTGGAAGTTTCAATCTGAGGTATAAAGCGACTCGATACGATTTACGTCTTGGGTTTTGCATGCGGAAATACAGCCCTTCGATTTGAGCCTACTTAGAAGTTATTTTCTGAAAGAAGAATGGCTTCTTGATAATTAAGAGTCGCATCACTCCGTTCCTTCAAGGTACAAGTGCCAACCGCCACCTCCGTTGTTGGAATTATTGTTTATTCTACAGTCATTGACAGTTTAAAAATTGCAGGGCATGGAGAGTCCCAATCATATCAATATTTCTGCACCCCCTATCAGACTGTGGATTTAACCGGCGAAGCGTTGGTGCTTCAAAAAACCTCGCCAGCAAACCTTCGTTGCGCAAGTGTTTAGCACCTTGCTTTCGAAAACCCTTTCTTCCACCAAAGTGCGCGTTTCAACGCAATATTTTGCAAAGAACTAATGAAGCGACAGATGATTCATCGTTCCTTCTGAAAGGCCTCCGCTTAAGAGAAATCCCGCCACGGCCATTTATCTCGCTTTTGGAGAACAAACCTTCTTTTTCTTTTTTTAAATCTTCCCTCGAGTATAACTCAATGTTCATACCAGCTCCTTCCCTGTAATCTACGTGTGCACGAGAGAGGTGCACAGCGCTACGGCTCTATCGTTTGCGAAGAGTTTTTATGCGCACTCGGAAAACTGAGCGCGACAATGGTTGGGCTGGGCGTGAGCGTTTTCTTAAGCATGTTTTTCAAGGATCCCGAGATTTTCGTATGCTTATCCTAACGTAGAGACGCGTCCGCGAAGATTCATTGCTTGTCAGATAGGACTGCTGAATTCACTCATTACGATAGTGTAATTACGGTATTTTATAAAATATAGTCTGCACCCCGTGCATAGTCCGCAGGGGTAAATTTGAAATCAAAAATAAAAGTTTTTGCTTATATAGTCAGCACCCGGTGTTTAGCCCGCACGCCGTGCAAAGTCCGCACTTAGTACATAGTCTGAACGTAAAAAAAATATAATTGCCAGCACACCTTGACAAATGCCTGCTGCATTAACTCGCAAAAAAGCTTGTATCATACATAAATTCACATAGATATACTCCCTTATTCATAAAATCCTTCACGTTTTTTGCACAGCGAATGATCTATAAAAAACAATTTCTTGTATAGTCCGCACCTGCTGATAGTCCGGATCGGGTAATATTTCAACTTTTAAACATGCCTAGCCAGTGGACTATAGTCCAGAACATACGGTAATCGAATAGTGGACGCACTACTTATAAGCAAGTCACTCAACGTCTACTTTCTTGCAGAACACATATGGAGCGAATCATCGCGTTCTCCATACGAAAAGTAACGAGCAACGAAATCAATAACCTTATTACCATAAAAAAAGCAATCATGCTGAGGTATTATTTTTGCGTGAAAGCGTTATCTCCGTCCCGTAAATCGCTGGCATTTTTCTGTGAATTGCGATGATTGGTTATGTGCGGGCTCAACGAAACCGCGGACCCCCAGACTTTGCTCGTGAACAGTGCGCCTATTGCTCGAGTAAATATGCTATGCCGGCGTAGTTTAAAATATTCAGCGTACGGATGCACACTTAAAAAAACAACGGGGGGAGGGGAGGGGAGGGGGGGGGGGCAATGTCACAACGGGTTACCGCTACTGTGCCACTCGCTTTCTGACGGGAGTTTCACGCTCTGAAAAGCCGAAAGCTTGAAAAATTACCACGTCCAACTTTTTCTTTTGTATGTGTTTTATGCGTTTAGTGATATTTTAGGGCAAATCGTTGCCACATTTGAATTGACGGGATAAGAACTCGCTAGGCTTTTCATCGAAGTGATTTGTTTTCAATAACATTTTCATTTTATTTTTATAGACGTGAAAGGGGCTACAGCGGATGTGGTTGGCAGCGTCATGGCCCTCATCTACACTGTTAGCAAAAATAACACGCCCAGACGTGTAAACCGTTGTCCCATAGCGGACACGTCGAAACGTGTTCGTTTTACACGAGGCCATCTGTGCTTTTCGTCTACACATGAGGTGCTGTGTAAACTTAACACGCTACACCGTGTCTGCCTTCCGCAAAACCGTTTCGAGCGTGTTCCTTATGAAACATGGCGGCCAGCGGCCGAGAACAGGCGAGAGACGAGCCCAGCGAGCCGCGCGCCTTTCAGCCGAATTGAAAGCACACAAGGCGCGTTAGTTCTCGTTCGATGTCTTTTATACACAGTAAAGCCTCCAAGCGGCGGACGTAGCTACTTGCAAAGGTACGTACGTGCGTTGTCGGCGGTCGGCCGCGTCAGTAGCTTCAACAAGCCGCTAGACAAAAAAAAAAAAAAGAAAACGAATGCCGAACTCACATGGATAAATAACTTGAGCAAACTATTTAGAATCGGGCGGTAACTTGCGCCACCTATCAAAATTTCTAGCAGCATGTTTAAAAAAAAAAAAAAACTAATCTGTTAACACTGTGAACGACCGCGACTACACAGCAAACCTACACACAACGCAGGCAACACAGCGCACAGCTACACAGCACCGACATGTACACAAACACAACAACCGACACTACGCCCGGCACTTCCTACTTGATATCTATTACTCCCCGCGGCGCATATAAGCTTGACATGTGCGGGTGAGCTCTTTGGTCGCTGACCATTACAGATTTATAGAAGAATACACAAAACACGGCGCAATGGACAGCCGTGTGTTAGAACTGTTGGCATTTAAAAAGTATGGAGGCAAAATCTATAATGTTAGTCCGTTGCAATAAATAACGATATGTTAACAATAAATCTTAAACCGGTCATGAAAAAGTTCAAATTTTTGTTATTTTCTTGCTTGACCAGTGTTATGAGCAGTCCGACTAGCTTGAATCAGATATGAAAACAAATTATTGGGATTTTGTCATTGCGTATACAATAATAAATGAAAATGATCCTTGCGCAAAGCATTTTTTATATATTTTTGTGAAGGACATCCGGACATCCGCCCAACACTTCACTTCCGCTAGTTGCAGAAGTTGCAGTACGGGAGCAGACGCCTTCACTTTTGGGGCGTTTTGATGCAGTTTGTTGTCGTATGTCGTGTCGGTGTCGAGAAGAGCGGTGGGGCTTGGGAGTTTGTGACCGGTGTTATTCGTGAACACTGGTGTGGGGCGCTGATGCGTCTTTTTTTTTATACTGTCACCACCCCGAACTTTGAAGATACACGGGCCCGTAGCAGTGCATTATGCTGAATCGCGAGCTCCTTCTCTGTTGACGTCGCTTTCCTGGTACCACTCGTGGATACTGCAAGCGTTTAAACAGTGTGCACCATCTCGCCTACATCCCCGGTGACGTACTCGACCTGTTGAAACATATTGCTTCCGTCATTTTAGAGTACGCAAGGCAGTTATCTCGTTGGTCTGGTTTCGGTCATAAAAGCAAGGCAAAACGCTCGTAGTTCCCGCCCTCAGTACACGTTGGACATCTTCCACACTTTGACACCGGATAACTGAATGAACGAGGATTTACATTCACTTCCGAGGTTACTCTCGCCGCTTCCTCACCGTTGAGCAGCAGGATGAGTTGGCGACAAGCCGCGGATGAAAGGCTTGAGCATCAACAGCCCAAGTGCACTCGGTGCCGATGCGGGCGACGCGGGTTTCTGTCAACCGGGAGGCCAGCAGAAACCGTGACCGTTCCAGCTCTTCGTCATGACACGGTGTTGCAGAGAGCAGGGTAAAATACAGCTACACGAATCACCGAAGCAAACGACTGCTATCTTAAATCTTGGCTTGTGATTGCGCCTTTGTAGTAGATCATCTTATTCGTTTTGCTGGAGATACGCAAACGACTGGCATAACAAAATCGCTTGCATATTCCGCATATCTCACAAAAGGATTTACCCTGTCACCTTGCGAAAAGCGCGAAACACGGAGTCCGCACCGTCCTAAGCTTCCCGTTTTTCACCTGCTTTAGAGCAGTTTGTACCTGCTAGTAGATATGCCTACTGAAACTGAAACAGGGCAGTGCCAGAGAGAAAGAGACAAAGTTGAGAAAGCTTGCTCGCTCTCCAATTTCTCAACTCTCAAGTGATTGTACCATAATAAATGCACCAACGCGTCTTCCAAAATAAAGAAAGAGCACTACGTTCACAACATAAAAAATGGTCTCAGTACATGCATCTGTGGGCAGGTAGGAAACCTTGCCCTAATTTATTCACGCCGCATGATTGGCGCAACAAACTCGTTGCAGGACCGAATTATCTACTCGAGCGGTGTGCGTCGCTATGCAAACGCAGTCCAACACGAAGCATAAAAAACGGCAGATTTAAGACAACAATCCGGAGTCCATTATTCAATTAAAACAACGTAATTTTGTTGAAAACGCCCGCTGCTTCTTACTCACGGTATGTGTCGGGATACTTCCACAGTTTGAAACGGAACGAAGGAAGATTTACTTTTAAAAACGCTCGCTGCGTCCTGCCGGACCAGCTGGACCGGATCAGCTGACGACGACGGGACTGTACCCGTTGAACCTCCACCACGCAACAAACAATTTGCGCTTCGTGTTAAAAGCGTGGTTCAAACAGACCCGGAATACAAAGCACCGCACCACACACGACGAATGTTTCAGCTCTTTTTCGCATCGCCGGGTTGCACCAAACAGAACGAGATCGCCGAAGTCAACGCCGCGCTGTCGTGAACCTTGGCTTGTGGTTGCGAACTCGTGGACCCTGTGACTCCCTTCGCTTTCAAAGCACACACGACGATTACGAATGCTACTTTCCGTCTTCCAGGAACATCACAAGGGCACTTCTCCGGTCACGTCTCCACTATGTGCTCGCAAACTCCGAAGCTCTATGCGAAGCTTCTCGCGTCCCGTCAAACCAAAACAGTAGCGGCGCCATGCGTACTTGCCAGATTTTCTCCGGTCAAACAAAAACAACGAAAGCCAACCGGCGCTTGCTTCCAGCGTACATCGGCGTTGCGCTTGCGCCGTGGCCAGATCGCTTGCAGTTGAAGGTTGAAGCACAAACGAAACCAACTGCAATGTCACGTGTTCACATCGAGGACACGCTTTTTATATCCATTTTAACTGATTGGAACGAATAATTAGACCCATGACTTTATTTGTGGTGTCTAAGAAACTGTTATCAGGACCCCTAAACTAAATACAAACATGGGCGACATGAGGGAAGCCGCATTGCCATCGACCAGAAGATGGCGGCGAGCACGGGAAGCGCGGGTTTCGCCAGCGTCCTGCGACATGGCGCAATTGCTTTTGGTGCATATCTCTCCCCGAGACATGTTTCTTTCTGCGGCATTTGTCTCGACGGTCCTTTTTAAGTGTGTCCCCAAGCATTCCGGTGCTTCGATAGCCGGCAATGGCGCGGTCGTCGCCGGGGGCGACGCGTGTTATCGAGGTCGGCTACATGGTTATGCGTGTATGACCGAACCAAAACACGTTTTTTACAACCTCGCATGATTTCTGAACGAATTATCCGTTACTCATCGTGTAAATTTATGGTAATTTGTGTAAATAGCGTGTTTTTCACCCCAAATATTCGCCAAATACACGGGACTTGCTAACAGTGTATGTGAAATCATTACATCATCAGTACTTTAAAATAGCGTGCTTCAATCACAAGTTGCTTTAAAAATGACGCGCATCAATCGTTTTATTTGTAATTGCCCCCCCCCCCCCCCCCCCGAACAAAAAAAATAAGAATTAAAAAATGGTATTTAGGTTAAATTTGAAATGTTAGCGAAAAGTGTTGGCCGTGAAGCTTTCACTCTAGTTCAACGATGAACGCCTCGCAACATTATTTAGGCCCGCGTAGAAGCTATCCCTAGAATATTACAAAGCGCTAAAAACATCCAGCCCTCGTTAACAATAGCTTAAAGGAGCTGTGCAACGACATTCAATTGGAATGTTTTTCTCTCTACACGAGCTTACTGGCACACCTGGGACTCAAGGATACTCACACGCAACGCCATTGGCCAAGAAGCTCCTTTGTTGCGGTGTAATTTCAAGGACGAAAGCGATCATTTTCATTCAATCTCTCCTTTGCAAAATTTGATGACGTAACTCGGGGATCGCAGTACACCCAAGTGACGATATTTGAATGCGGTTCATAGATTGGATCCAAGCATTGCGTGGGCACTCGACTTGGGCTCGTGACAATTGCTAGCTCGAGAAGCATTCGGGTTGTGGCCCGTCTCCAATCGCTGCAACGACGACAACAGCCGACCCATAACAATGTCTGGAACTCAGCGCGAGTCCTGCGCTTTGCCAACCCCAGCGCGTGGTTATGATCAACACTGGCGGCATATAATCGGCTCCAGATCATGTGGCCGCTTGTTCTGGCTGCGAGTTGAGGGGGTGAACGCTGCTCGTTTTTCTTAAATTTTTTTCTAGGACTTCTATTGCGTGGGGTGAAAAACGAACGCGTGTTTCATAGGTCATTAACGTTAGAGATCCGTTTTAAGCGGTATTTGCGCACAGTACAAAAATTGTTGCACAGCTCCTTTAAAGATCGGGGGGTCACACTGCTCATAATACATCATACAAGAGGCAGTCTGCAAACACGAGTCACCGCACTATCTGTGGTTCGAATAGCGGCGTTCCAAGGTTTCTCCTTCACCTTATTGCCATGCGGCATCCCAAGCAGCGATCTCGCGGTTACTCGCGTTCGAATCTGTATGCAGACTGTCTTTTGTGTGATGTTTGAGAAGTGAGACCCCGGCTTAAGACAATTTTTAAAACATGTTATTCAAATGAACGGCAGCCATTCTTGTTACCATTTTATAGTCACTGACTGCGAGGCAAGTCGCCAACATCTTAGCATGCAGTCGCGGATTCAGAGGGGAAGGGGGGGGGGGGGGGTTGCTTTGACCTTTCTGTTTAATTCTGCGCTTCTAAAAATTGTTTATAGTGAAGTTGAAACCTTAGCTAGTTGGTGGTCTTTATACATGGTGAACAAAAACAGCGTCTAAGGCAAGGACAACGGAGGAACATACACGACAGTAGTTGGTCGTTAGTTCTTTATTCAGCGGGAGGTTAGTCCGGATGAGCATGGCGACATCGTTACCTACTGTATATGAGAGGCAGTGCAGCACAACTACAGTGTACTAGAATATAAGACTAGTATTTGGACTGGCAAGGCTCGTCAATGGAAGCATTTTAGGCTGCGCGAGTTGACCACAATCGCGGCGCTGCAGTCGACAGGGCAGCAGAAAGTAGCTGCAGCCCGCACGTGCAGCCGCGCGTGCTGGTGCGCGCGGAGCACGCGCACAACCACCAGTATGCAAACACAAAAGTTCGTCTTCGTAGCGGACTACCTTGGTAACAGTCGCACCGCCAAGCGCCCTTTCGCCTACCCAATCCACATCATCCAGGTAAATGTCACTTAAAAACGGGGGCTACACAGCACCCAGTACACAACCTAGGCGTTTGACGGCGCTATCCGTCCCGCCACCCGACTATCATTGATTACAGGTATAAAAAGCAGCAAGTTCATTAAGCCTTTTAGGGTTATACCCCTACAACTTCTGAACGCGAGCTCTCCATTAGCTTTAATACACCCTTTCACCAACGCCAGCAATCGATCATGCGGTAAGCAGTAAAAAAGGTCTTACACATATATACTAAAGTATCACTCCATCCCATACCGTTAATCGAGATGCTCCACTAGCTCCTCCGAGTGGAAAACCCCTAAAATAGACCTTGATATTTAAATACGACAGTTGTTTGAAAGCGGGGCACCACTTGTCTTTGCCGCGACCCCTTTTCCGTAATACTGGCTCGAAAAGGGCACAGAGCGAGGTTATTACCAGGAGAAAGAACAACTGAAGCACACTTTACGGCTGAAGCACAGTTCACGACAAAGGTTTCAAACACGCGGCCCGCGGGTCGCATGCTGCCCGCGACACTCCGGGATGCGGCCCGCGTACATCCCGGGGCTGCGAGCCCCGTCCTATGCCTCGAGCCGAATATTTCATTATAAGCTCTTTCAAGTGTAAATCAACCGCGGCAAGGCAATACAACTACTTGATGTTGATGTTAACGTTTTTTTGTTTTGTTTTTAACGGCAAAAAACGCAATGAAGGTTTTGACATTGGTGTACAGCAGAATTCATTCCACATGCATAAACGAATTAACATGCAAAGACACGAAACACATAAATAGTCCATTCGAGAGCCTGTCCTCATAAATCATACTACAAGCTCATTCCGCTTTTCAAAAGTAAAATACGGCATGCAAAAAAATTTGACGTCATGATGGCGCTTCAGACGAGGACAAAAGCGAGACTAGACAACACGGAGCGCTACTTGAACTGTTTATTTTTGAAAAAAGGGGTGGGACATACGTACACTTACACCGCTTCACCTCAGCCAATCCCGGGCCTCACCGTCGCTCGCAAAAACACTTTCTCTTTGTCTAACAGGTCAATGGAGGCAACGCTGACACATTGTGCTCCAGACTGTTTTATCAAGTCTGCTTCTATTATTTCCCTGACCGTCTTATCCTTGTGTCTGGCTAGAATCGCACATGTGTTGAACAAGGGCCTGCATCCACAATCGTGACAATGAACTGAAAGATGACCGTCACGGTGGTTATTAACGCTCAAATTGTGCTCTCGTAACCTATCATTTAGGCATCTGCCTGTTGGCCCGATGTACTTCTTACCGCATGACAACTGAATCACGTACACGACTGCCTCTGCGCAACCGACAGACGGGTTTCTATGCTTCTTGCCACAGCACAGGGGGCCTCAGCGAAAGGGGTTCGTCAATCTGCACAACCTGGCAAGCTTCTTCGGAGCCGAGAAACAACCCTCGTATTCACTCGGTTAGCTATTTTCTTAAGGTTGTGCGCAGTTTCGTGCATATGGGGGACAACCGCTATCTTTTGGTTAACTTGTTTCTCTTTGACTAAACACGGACAACGGTTATCTTGAACATTCAGCCCTCTGAGAACGCCTTCCGCAACAGACACCAGCACACTCTTGGGATAACCGGCTGATAACAGCCGCTCTGACTGCTTCCCCAGACTCGAATGTGTCAGATGGTTACACGATCTGCGAAGGGCGCTCACAAAGCACAACTTCACGATCCCTCTTTTGACGAGTTTAGAATGGGATGACTTATACGGCAACAGGGGCTTATTGGCCCTGGGCTGGTAGGTCCAACAAACATAATGATCGGACAGGGTTAGCTTGAGGTCTAGAAACTGTATGACGTTATCCATTGGAAGCTCCTGCGTGAGCTGGAGGGGGGATAGGGCGTCTCCAAAAGTGGAAAAGAGACAGTCAACGACCGAGTGAAACCGGGACGTATCGTGGTCAAGAAAGACTAAAAAGTCACCTACATACTCTAGGGTTCGGTGCTACTGCTCACCCGAAAGAAGGACCAACGAGGCAAAACTTAGAAAACACACCTTTACTTTATGCTTGCGGTGGATGACCCAGGGATCCTGGGTTCGAGCCCCACCCCTGCCCGTTTCGATCTGGATGAGCATCGTACCGGCGTGCGGTCGTGTATCACTACTGCGTCTGCTGCGGTCCCACGGTGGCCATGACATATGACGCTTTCAGCACGTTTTCGAAATGCGATCGTGGCGTGTTCAAGCTTGCTAAAATTATGTGTTATATATCATCTTGTAGTGTACAACATTATCTTTTATCTGATGTAGGATTTGTTTTCCTAGTGCAAAAAGCTAATTCAGAGGGCACCCGCGAACATTGACCTTTTCGGCAAAACATGGTTTCGTAGTACAGTGGTACAGGGTGCACTATTGGAGCAATTTCTTTCTAATTTTAGAATGTTATAGAAGAAGAGTGCGTTCATTGTCAACGGAGGCCCTTTTTTCGTTTTTTATTTTATTTTGACAGATATTTACTTTAGAAAAATTGACTTTGCGGAAGCACTTCAGTCGCGAAGTTTTGGGCGCCTACTCGGTCATTTTATTTGAAACTTTTTACATCAGTTTGTAATTATGGTCGAAAGAGTTACGCTAAATTTCATTGTAATATGGCTTAAACTTTTTTCGGAATGCTCACGTGAAAAGTGACAAAAACCGTTAATTTTGGCAAACTTCATTTGGTAGTACAGTAGTACAGCGCTTAGGGATTGGCACACATTAATAAAATTGTAGGCCCGCAAAGAAAAACATATTCCGCTTTGCAAAGCGAGGCCCTTTTTCTAAATTTCACTTTTGATTTTCCATAAAAAAAGTTTGAATATAGGTGAAATCACGTATTTGTTGATAGTCAAAAACGAGTATTTTGACCCCTTTTGGCAGACATTTAGGCCGATATTTTTAGTATTAAATGGAGATTACTGTTCCAGGTCCTGATTATTAGCCCACATTTTCACTAATCGAGCCTATTTATTAAAAAGAATCATAAAACACACAGAAAACACAAATTGGATGTCTGGTTGCGCCCTCTATGTGGCGGTGGCTGAAATGTGACTACGCGAGGTTCAGGAAACTGCCGAGGATGGCGCTGATTCCAGCTGTGGTTGCCAGCTTCGGAAACTGGTTGTACACTTGGCTTCTTCCGTTTCTTGCAAAATAACGAGCTGGAAAACTTGGTCGAAACTCGTGAGGTCCTTTATAACACGGTACTTTCTGCTAATATAGCTTTTAGGAAGAATTTCAGTCGCTTTCATATTGTTAAACGATTTTTTTTTTTATGCGAGGCTCCACCGGTTCAGTTTGCTGAATAAATTGTTCACGGAATCGATATCGAAGTTTCAAATTACCGAAATGCCAAAATCGCCAGTTCTGCGTAGATACGCAGCGTGACGCACGTGCTTCTGGTGCGTGTGCACGTACGTGTTTGCTGCGCAGTTCTTCGGTTGCTGCGAGTTTTCGCGTATTTATTGTGCACTGCTTACCTCCGTCTGCGCACGCATCTCATCCTTGTAACTACCCCTGCTCTGTTTGCCTAGAGTGAAGTTTGTGTCTGTCTTTTCGTTCGCTGACTAAGCTCGTGTCGGTGTCCTTCCTACTGGCTGCTGTTCGTGTTTGCGTACCGTGTGTGTCGCTTTGATTACTAGGTCCCCTGCTTATCGGGTGGAGCAAGCGGTGGGCGTCGCGTCAGGGGTGGGTCGTGATTGGGGAAACAGCTTAGCAGCCGACGCCGACTTCGGTGCGTTTCTTCTGCGCACGCGCGTACTGTCATTGATATCGCTACTTCGCGCCGTGACGATGCGCTGATCTACAGGCCGGTCGGCGCTCGCGTGATATTGTTGAAAATTCTCGAGCGTGTATTTACGTTTCGAAAGCCATAATAGAATTAAAGTGGACATTTGGCCGGCAGCCGGCATACCGTGGCTCTGAAAACAGATTGCTAGGAGTGCCCTCTCATTCGCTGGTTCCACGCTGGGTGCGCGCAGTCCGTGCTTCTGGCCTCCCCGGCCGCCCAAATGCGTTTTTCTGATGCTTGTTTTGTTTTCAGTAAACAGACAATAGATTCCTGCTGATATGCTCCTTTATAATCTTCACTCTTGACAACTCTTTAGTGTTGGAAGGAACTCCGTCAAATTTGACGATAATGCATGTGTAAGTACAACTGGAACCTCATAGTTGCAAGAATACTTTTCCTGGATTGTCCGCATTAGAGTGCCTCCATGTGCGCTTCGCGCACATGAAGGCTCCCTAGTCTGCACCTTTCTGATAATATGATCGGTCTCCATAGATTGCACTTCCCCGCTTCGGGAGCACGGCCAGCGGTGGTTCTCTGTCGGTCATCGAACCTCACACACGTGAAGCGTTGTCAAAGCTGTGATATACCGGGCGTTTTATTATTCTGTTTTGTTTTGTTTTGTTTTTTTTTTTGCTGAAAGAAATTATACTTTTGGTATTCCCGGGGATAACATTATCGGCTGCGGCGGACGTAAAGGAACGAGCGTAAATTGACAGTTAGTGGCCTAATAAACTAATTTTTGCCATTTGCGAACGCTGGAGAGGGGGCGACCTCCTCTCCCCCGTTCGCTCCGCTGAAGTGGAACAGGGTGGGAGGAGCTCCCACTTCGTTCTTGACCTGTCACCGACTACAGTTGCGAATTCCACTTGTCATTTTGGAGCGATGACGAGATAGAGCTGAGTCATGTATTGCGTTCTCTGAGATGAAGAACGCAATGCGCGCGGAGTTGCTCCACGTATGCACCAGTCACCAGTAAAAACGACCTGTCCTCCGAGGAGGTCGAGCGAGACGCCGGCTGACATGGGGGTCGGTCACCTCACCGTCACCACCGTCTACCGTGCCTTCAAAAACACGGGGCGCAATATGTTTCTGCAGTATAACAAAAAATTGAACAAACAAGGTGCAAACTTTCATTTTTTTCCCAAGTGTGGTTTGCAGGGCTGAACCGAATTACGCCGTGCTGGGATGACGTCGACTACAATGGTACACGATCATAACAAGAGCACAAATCCTGCCACGTTATTTTGCTACAGTGATAAGAGCATATATATCTGTGTCTGCGATGCGGCAACAGAGACATTATTTCCAAATTAGAGTTCGAAGTTAGCCTTCGATGCTAGCACTGACCAACTCGCTTCACTCACAGGGTGAAAACGTGAAACTTTGTATCATTCGGACAGAGATCGAAAAATAACACGCACCGCTTCAACTTGGACACCTAAAAATAATTAACTGTAGTGGATCGCACGCAAAAGCTTCGCGTACGCAATAAAATTGCCGGTCAGAAGTACGGTTCCGCAAACAAAATCAACATATGAGTCATCAAATTATGAAGAAAAACCAGGTGTGAGCGTGCCAAAAATATTCGACAATTATTGTTGTCAATATTTGTTTTTCTATCCACGTGCTTATGTCGCAGTGGAAAGCCGTGAAACTCCCTATAAAATTATTTTGGGCAGTGTTTCCGACGGTGCTCGCTCGATCGTAAAATGTCTCTTTGTTGCTACTTTGGCGAATCAAACAAGGAAGCCACGTTCACCTACAATGCCCTGTCCACAAGAAAGGAAATCGAAATTTTCGCTTCGTTTTCTTTTTTTTTTATATTCTTCTCTTCTGCACGATATAGGGTATGAATTATTATCCTTCCCTGTACTCTCGCTGCGACGAACAGTCCGATAAACGAGTCACCCTATGACAAAGATGGGGGTCCCGAAAATCTCCTAAAATCGTGTTTGTTCTCAGAGACACATCCGTGTGTAAGAAAAACCGCGGCCCTCTCCACGAAGTACGGACATATTTGATAAATAGCGTTGACTTGAGGTTGAACTTTTCATTTGCTTTGTAAACACAAGCGTGACGTCACGTGCGCATCCCACGCGACCCGACTGAAGTCTGAACTGGTGTACTATGTGTAGACAATAGGGCATTATTTTGACTTCCCGGCCGCGACGACCTTGGCGAGGGAGGACAGATGGGGGTCCCGAAAATCCTAGAATCGTGGTTTGTTCGCAGGGACCCACACATCCGTGTGTAACAAAAAACGCGGCCCTCTCCACGAAGCTTACACAGGCATTGTTGTGTGACTACTGAAGATGCCTCCCGCAAGGGAGGCGAAACTGGTCAGAACTTCAGCTTGGGCGAGTTGGTTATTCATGATTCATGGAGGCGTTTATTCATGGAGGCGTTTATTCATGGAGGCGAAACGTCTAGTGAAATTGTTTTTTCCTGTTCTGTGAAGTCGGTGCTTTTATTTTAATTATGTTACCAGTCGGCCTGTGTGACCAGTGCTCATTTGAAGAATCGCCTTTGTCTTTTTTGAACCCTAACAAAAACACCCTCATAACATTTTTTTTTACTGTTCGGCTACGTTGGCATAGCCTATAATCGACATAATTTTTGCGAAAGCCTACTTTTATTTTATAATTATCTGTAACCATTTCTAATTGAAGAAGTGACAAGTATAATAATTATATTATGATTTCATATCAAAATTCGACGAACCGGGAGATGCGAAATTCGGTGAAACAGCTTTTCAAAAAAATATCCGGTGCCCGAAACTTGCTTATATTAAAATGTCTAACATGTGTATGTGTTCTAATACAGAAGATGAGTGCAATGTGGAAACTGAATGGCCTCACAAACAATTGTCAACGAGTTGGAATTTTTGATGAATTACCCTTTGTCGAGTCATCCTACTACCGATTGGCCTCTTCAATCAATTGCCCGTCGACAAATATTGTTGTTGGTTTATTTGCCATCTGCTGTAAGGGGAGAGTGTGGGGCTCGTCAAGCCGACATCTGCTAGCATTTTCATCACGGCTCCAGCGCCTGTACCGACTGACGCCGACGAGTTGGCCTAGAAATAAATACCCACGGGCTATACTATAGCCGCTAAATATCTCTACGCGAACATGATTTGTTTTCAAAGGGGCACCCGCCTGTCGGTGCTTCTTTGAATTATACATACGTTACGGTCAAAACGTTCCGCAGCTAATCAGTGAAGGCCGACCAACCTATTTTGTCCAAATGTCCGTGTATGGGAGATGAGAATGCCACTGCGTCAAAGGCAAGACGTGTGCGAGCGTCGCTAAAAATAGAGACCACTATCGATGTTTTAGTATACATGGTTTCATTCTTAGTCAGAGCGCAAACAGAGGTTAGATGTCACAAAAACACATACACAAAGACAAAAAGCACTTTATCACGGCGCATTGTATGAGTTGTTACATTAGTGGGTGGAATCACCCAAACAAAGATAGTGAACGCCGTGGCGTTTAGGTGTTGAGCTGTTGGTGATGCTTGATCGGCGCAATGTGTCAGTCGAGCTCCAACTGAGGGTGATATGAGGCGGGGCAGCTCTGTGGTTTTACTTGTTGTGTTGCATAGTTAGTTTCGGCCGTCAGCAAATAGTGAAAAATATCTATCTATCTATCTCTCTCTCTCTCTCTCTCTCTCTCTATATATATATATATATATATATATATATATATATATATATATATATATATATATACAAAGGCAAAAATGCGTACTGTCAGAGTTACTAATTCGAACTTTACTACGACGTTTCGAGCGGGGACCACTCTTCATTACCTAATGAAGAACGGTCCCCGCTCGAAACGTCGGAATAAACTTCGAATTAATAACTCCGACAGTACGCATTTTTGACTTTATATATATATATATATTTTTGACTATATATATATATATATATATATATATATATATATATATATATACATTTTACTAATACAATGTCTGGACATTTACACTTACCAAGTAACCATTTTCAGCTGTGATTTGAGACTGTTGCGCTTATCCCGCTCTTATTTATTTATTTTTTGTTTCTCTTGTTTCTGGCCTTTTTAGTATAGACCATTTCATCCTCCCAAGCATGGGCGCTGCCATCTTGGAATCACGTGACACGGCAGCCATTAGGTTGCTTCAACTAGCTGCTACGCTCTCCCCTCCGCGCCTTGGCGGATGCGTTGTATTCGTGTTTTTCGTCGCGTTTCACCGCGCTTGCTTGCCTTACTTCGGACACTGTAGTCCGATTCGTCTACTCGACGACTCCTGGGGTTTTGTTTACTATTAATGGCGGAACATTCTCAGTATGAAGCGCGTATATTTATATCCCGCATTTAGATCGCAAGGCGTATTCTTTGTACTCATAATACATCGAAAACAGTTTCTTTTGATTATGTGAGGAAACGACGAAAGTTTAACTTGTATTTTATCGGAGGCTAAAAGTAATGGTACGTTAACATCAAGCGATTTGTTTGTTCATAATATCACACCTACCTACATGTGTATAAAATTCTCAACCTCTTTTTTTTGTTTGTTTAAGAAAGTGTATACCATGGGTCGCTCCCATTTCGACAGTCATTTAAATAATTTATTGATTACATTTAGATAACCAGTGCCATCCACTTAATTTAACACAAAGGTTGGGACCTCCCACGTAAGAAACTGCCACATACACTTAACAGTAGCGAGTTTCAGAATAGCGTGTACAAAGAAAACAACGTCGTTCCTATTTGCAAATACAAAACGCGATTTGGGTTCGGCGCATGCGCATTAATGACGACGCTTTTTTTTCTTTTTGCTTATGTTGTTTTATCTTTTGCCAGTATCTAAAATCCGCAATAATTGACGCCCCCCCCCCCCCCCCCGCACACACACACACACACACACAATAAAAAAAAAAGAGTCGTTCGCACAACAGCTATTCCAGTCAAGGATTGTCGATGGCGAATAGAGGTTTACTTTTTGTGGCTGGCTACACCGAAATTGATAAAGCGAATTTGTTCTAAGAAATAAATATTTGTTCACACAGGTCCCTGAAGTGGCGCCTAGCGCTAGAATTCAGCCGAACTTTCCGAGGCGTTTCGCCTCCTGCGCCCTTTAATTTTATTTGGCCAATTTTACGGAAGACAAATGCCAGATTTAATTTGAAGGGCCTGTCACTCATATCATATCCTGAGTAAGCAAATGTTCATATAAAAATAAAATGTATTTCCAAGGGCAAATCTCGCGAAATGCTGCTTGTGAGTACTTTAGCAGGACTGATAATTTAAGAAATTTCCTACTCAGCCTGTCAAAACATGCTCGAGTACTAAATTAAAAAAAAGAGGCCGAGACGATATTATACGTTTATATCAATCGCCTGCGTCATTACACTATACGTTTTTATTCTGCGAAGTTCACTAAAGGTTGGGTCCGCAAGAAAACCAAACAGTGAGTTGGAAACTCGCGAGTTCATCTGTTCTGGCCGATTCAGAACATTGCTAATCAAGACGCCGATATGCTTCCCCCTTTACATTTACATGTTACTCTCTTCATTAGTTTGTTTTTCTGGAAACTGGTGTCGTCGGGTACGGTCGTACACGATGGTATTCTTCCCTGTACATCAGTCAGGTGTTTCGCAACCGACCTTAATCATATACATCAAAGAAGTTGGTAAAAAACGCCCACAATTTAAGCTAAAATATACCTCGTAGTCATCAAAGTGGCTCAATACTAGTGTTTCATTGGTTGTGTGGTACCAGGAAAATAATCGTATCTCAAAATTAAGCAAAAACAACGTAAAACGTAAACATAGTAAACATAGCCGCGTTCACGTTGAAACCGAAACCAAACAAATTGAAGCAACCTAATGGCGCCGAGTGCGTCAGCGCCCTCTTTCCGCCGGTGAGGCAACTACTAAAATGAAAAGGTCTATAGGCTTCCACCAGCTCGCTTGCGCGTGAACTCTAATTTCAAGTGAAACAAGTTGGTAAATTAGGGCGACACTATATAGGTTTGAAATCCTATACCAATTTTATTGCTATTTGGTGAGCCACGTACGAATTTTGAAATATATATTTTCATCCAAATAATCGATTAGTAAATCGAATAGCGATTCGGACGAATTTACTACGGCGGGAAGAACGAATTTGCAAATCTCATGGTAATTAGGAAATTTCAGCCATCCTTGGTTTCCGATTGGTCGCGCTCAGTAGCGGCTCCCTCCGCACAGAGTAGCCTCGAGTCAGAATTCGCGGAGTCTCTACTGACCGGCCAAAAAAGTGCGGCGCTTCAACTGCTCCCGCCCAGACGACTTGATGTATTTGTATACGCCCATGACATCGGCCGCGATCGGCGATTGAGGTTCCGCTAGCCGACGCAAGCGTCAGCGGACGTCTCATATTTCCATACTCTCACTACAGAAACAAAAACAACAACAAAAAAATCATCCAGTTCATGCTCACTATGTTCACCACTGACAAGATAGTTGGTAGTTTACGAGTTTCCGTGCAAAGCCGATCAAAACGAGGCACCAGATCAACTTTTACGGCTGCCATCAGGAAAGATCTGGCTTGTCGCGTGCCCTGAACGTCACTCCGAATATTTTTTGTGCCCCACGCACCATCCTCTTGTAGCAATATTTTTATTGTCCCCATGTGATTTCTTTTTTATGTTCTTACTGGTGTTTGATCATAATTCGGTCATTGAAATAGTTTTTGCTGCCGACCCTACCATTATTTTGACCCTCTGGCAGCAAAGGAATATTATGCCGGCATTACACACGAAATAAGAATGTAGACACTCCGTCCCATATCTCAAATTACATCACAACGTGTTTACACAACTGTAGTGCAGAGGTACGATGAGCAGGGTCTGAGAAAATATAAGTTTCAGTATTTTCAAAAGAGCGACGAAACAAAATAAAGAAAGGACCGCCAATCGGCAGCGCGTGCAAGCAGAGGCAGTAGTGACAGGAAGCGCGAGGTGTGTCTTTCGTACGGCCGGCATCAACTCACGCACTGTCCGAAGATGTACTCTGTTTTACTCGTACGATTGCAACGCTGCGGAATGTAGGCGTGTGATTTCAGAAAACGCGTCCTACCATTTCTACGCACGAGTGCTCCTGCAACCCAAGCATTGTATACAGTTACGTCCTCGCGCCCGTGCCTTGGCCAGCCCCGTACACAACTAATGCAGTATCGAAAAGGCATAGTTCAAAATTGACGGTCCCACTTTTCCATACCGCTTCAAAACACCATCTCGCTCAAATCACTTGGCAGCCGGACAATTTTGGCAGGGGGCCTCAAGTTGGGGATTATCCGGTACATTGTCCTCCCAACAATGAACGTGGGCGCGACGCGCCAGAGGGTGAACACGTGAAAGGAGGGGCGTAAGAGTGGAGAAGGAAACTCAAGGTCGCAAGCGACGGGAAAAAGGGTTTCGAAATCGGCGCGCAGGTTTTGCAGCATTTGCTCATACGGACAGCCAACGCCGCCCTGGTGGTTCAACTAATGTTTTGTTCAAGATGGCCGCCGTGGTACCGCAGCCTTAAAGACCCCAGGCTAGCGGCTGTACCGCACTGGCTAAATTTCTCATCTACAGCTGGGAGACTCGTCGCCCCTATGAGGCAGACCAAGTTCTAGGTACAACTCAATTTTTTTTTTTTTTTGCGGTGGATGATCTTTGGCAGCCCGAGCCTCGAGCGTGGCTCGCGCGCACGTTGCGCGCCGGGCGCGGAGCGCGAGTTCTTTTGCGCGGTTATGGGGCGCAAAGCCCACAAACTCCCTCCCCCTCCCTACCCCCTTCTCTGTCTTGTGGCTCCGTAGCTGTCCTCTCTGGTTGGTGGTGGTAGAGGACGAGGGGGTTGTGACGATGCATAGGCGGCTGGATGCGGTTCTTGGAGGCCGCCTCAGGATTGGTGATGCGGTTATTGCAGTTGCCCATGAAGTCCTTGAAGGACGACGTACTCTACGGAAGCTTAAAGGGCCGTTCTCACTCCATGGCAAGGTGATCCTCCATCTGCGCGATGGCACGGCTGATTCTGTTCTTCGAAAACTTGATCTTGACGACATCGTTATACAGGCAGAGCAGATTGAAGAGCTTCTCGGTGTTCATCTTGTCGGAGTTAAGGCCGTACAACAGCAGCAGGGACTCCTGATGCGGGTCCGCCGCCTGAGGACGAATGGGCACCCCTGGGGCTGTGGCTGGCAACGTAACGCTCAGGTGAACCTTCGTATCGGCCCTGGTCTCCATTCGTGTGTCCCGTAGCCGTCGTTGTAGCCGCAGCCGGGGCTGCTGATCTGGCTTTCTCAGGTCCCGCCGTGGTCTTGAATCTTGCGCCTGGCGGTGTAGTTAGGGCCGTTAGAGGGTCCTCGGCTGCCCACTGCGTTGCCGTAGTCCCAAAACCACGTGGCTCATCGAGGAGGTTGAGAGAACAGCCGCAACGGTCGGGGAGGTAGCGGGACATGTCAAAGGTTCGAAAAGAACGAAAGGAAAAAAAAAGAATCAACAGTTGTCTTCTGGAGAGGCTTTTACAAGAAAGCGTCGGTAACGTTGGGCGCGGCAATAGACTAGCTAAATTTGCGAGCACACTGTCTGTGTATATCGCACATAACTACGCGCACAATCTGTATGGTGCGGAAACTAGTTCTCGTCAAAGCCTATTGCAACGCGCATCTTCTTAGCCTTCGTCTTCGTCACCAATATCAAAAAGAGTCCTCGCATAATCCACCTCCGAGAGAAGTTTGTCAACCGATTCATAATACCGTTTGAGGTTGGTGACATGAACAGGTTCAACGAGTCGTCCAGACTCACAATGAACGAGCGCGTACGTGAGGCGTGAGACCTTGTCTCGCACGCGATACGGACCATCCCACCTGTTCGCCAGGGAAGCTGTGAAACCTCTAGAGGCATCACTAAGTGGGTGTGTCCGCTGGAGTACAAGATCTCCAACTTCAAATTGCACGTCTCGGTAGCCACGATTGTACTGCTCAGCCTGCTGAAGCCGTGCGGCGTCCAAGCTCTCCCGGGCATCACGAACGATGTCCCTGATTCTGCATCGTAGGCTTCCTGCAAACTGACCGTATGAGCGAGCAGCGCCAGGGTTGTTGATCGTGCAAGTGTTTTCCAGTGGGAAAGTCAGCTCCTTTCCTAAATTAAGGCAAGCTGGCGTAAAACCAGTCGACCGGTTAACGGTTGTGCGCGTTGCGAACGCGAGTTCTGGTAGCTTTGCGTCCCAGTTGTGGTGACGTTCGGTGTGAACTATTAACATGGATTTTAAGTTCTGGTTCACCCGCTCTGTGGTGTTAGCTTGTGTATGATAAGGAGACGTCCGCCTGTGTTGAATGCCCAATGCGGCACATGAGTCGTGGAACACTTTGCTGGCAAAATATGTAAGCGTTGTCGCTAATCAATTTCGCCGGAAATCAGAAGCGTGTGAACGTCTCCATCAGACAAGTCCAGATTTTCTTGGACGTCAGCGATCACAATGCAAATAGCTCATGTTGAAAAAACAGCGCGACTAGACGTGGACACAGAGACGAAGAGAACACAAGACAAAGCGCTGACTATCAACTGTGTGTATTACACACTAAGGAATGACAATGAAATGAAAAACATGGAGTCAAATGTTCGCGCGCTTGCTTGGCGCCTCGTGAAATGTGTCCCTTTCTTCTTTTTTCCCCGATCGTAGATTGGTTTTCTTCTTTCTTTCCTCGGGAGCTTTTGTCACCCTGAATCCAAAACCTTCATCTCGCTGGGAGTCAGAGTCACCGATGGTTGGCTCACACACAAACTGTTGTTCTTCGTGATGTTGTAGGCTTCTATCATCTCTCGACATGTTTGGTCGCGGTGTTGAAACAATATACTGGTGTTTTCGAAGCGTGGTTCGCAACCGCAGTCTCTGCAATGTATCGCTAGATGCGAATTGGCGGTGCCCTTCAAAGAGCTATGGTGCTCTCTTAGTCTGATGTTTAAGCACCGGCCAGTCTGCCCGATATACCAGTGCCCACAAGAGAAGGGAATGCGGTAAACCACGCCTTTTACACACGACACGAACTGCATCCCATGCTTTACCTTACATGTGTTATATTCTGATCTTGCTTTACCCTCCTTGCGTGCACGTACAGCAGAACATAATCTACTTATTTTGTTTTGAGCTGAAAAAACAACGTTCACTTCGTATCTGGACGCGACTTTTTTAAGTCCGTGTGAAATGCGGTGAAGATAAGGAATGACTGAAACTTTCTTTTTTTCTTTTTTAACTGGTTCTTCTAGCATGGAATTGGAACTATTCTTTACGATTTTTATTAAACTATCGCATGCTGATGAAATAATCGAGTCTGGGTATCCTGAATCCTGAATTGAGCAAATAGCTCAATCCACTTGCTAAAGTGATCGGTGACAACCAACAAGTACTGGTTGCCACGCGGACTGCGTGGGAAAGGGCCCTTGACGTCGACAGCAACGCATTCCCATGGGGATCGCCTCACGACTGGCTACATGAGACCAGGGGGCTGACCACCGCGCGGTTTGGCTTTCGGACAAACCGGGCATGAACGAGCGTACCTCAGCACGTCCTGACGAATTCCTGGCCAAGTTGGAGCACGGCTTAACTTTTCAAAAGTCTTGCAGCCACTACTGTGACTAGCCAAAGCAGAGTCATGGTATTATCTAATGAACGACGTGCGAAGTCGGCGAGGTCTCACGGCTCGAAATGGAGTGTCTGTGGAGCCACCCTCCTCGTCGTCGATCTGAGGTATGTACCGGAGGAGCAGACCGCCTTCGGCCAGCAAGTACGAGTCAAAACCCATGTAAGCGTCTCTGTTGCCACGTCGGTCACGTGAAGATAACCACCCAGAGACCCTGCGACAAAGTCCATCGTTCTGCTGTGCTCCACGAAGTTCATTTCGGCTAATCAAAGTACCCCAGCGCGAGCCAGCATCTATCGCAGCCACAACATTGGCGTTCTCGTGCACGTGCTCCTCCCCGAGCGGAGCGCGCGACAAAGCGTCTGCAACTTTGTTTTGTGAGCCTGGCTTGTGCACAATGGTGTAGTCATATTTCTGAAGCGCTAGTGCCCAGCGAGCTAATCGTCCTGCCGGACTTTCCAGCCGCTGAAGCTAAGACAAGGCGGCATTGTCCGAATGGGTCACAAAGCGCGCGCCATCAAGATACATGTTTAATTTCTGCAGGGCGAATATGATGGCTAGGCATTCAAGCTCGCAAGAGTTGAAATTCCGTTAAGCTGGTGTCAGCGTATGGCTAGCAAACGCTACGGGTCGTAGGACACCATCAAAGTCTTGAAGCAGCACAGCACCTAAACCGTAGCCGCTCGCATCGGTTTGCAGTACAAACGGGCGGTTGAGGTCTGGGAGCAATTCAAGGATGCTGTTTTAGCAATAGCTCGGGACAGTTGAAGGGATGCATTTTGCTGTGCGTCCGTCCAACGCCACTTGACGCCTTTGCGCAGCAGTTCGTTCAGAGGCCGCGTTATCTCTGCACAGTGGGGAATAAACTGGCGGTAAAAATCCAACCACGCCAAGAAATCGCTGCAAACGTTTTGCATCATGTGGAGGAGGAAACTATGTTACGGCTTTCAGCTTGCACTCTAAGAAAAAAAGGGTGTAGTCGGGTGCATCAGGCGCTCATGCACCCTTTTCCTGAAGGACGCACCCTCCGTTGCCCAGCCAGTGTGCTTGTACACCGACAATGAGCATCCCCCTCTCCCTTAAAATCATCTAGGTGTACCAATGCACCGCCACGCTAGCCACGCGCCCCGATCAGCTTTGCTTGGATTCCCCCATGGAGGTCACTCTTTGGGATGGGCAGTTTCTTAGGAAGTATGGAGCTATCGTGTTCCCTCGGTATTGACAGTAGAGTGGACGCTATGCATGTTTTAGGCCAATCGGGTCTCCGGGTAGGATCACGTGACTGCAGTCTCCAAGCTAGAGATAAGGCAGAGCACGGCACCAGCCTCAAGGCCAAGGCCACGGATAGCATCCACTGCACTATTAACTTTGGGTCGAACTTTCAAGAGGATATAAGCGACAAATCCTTTCATTGTTAGGTTGCCCCTGAAGATAAGCCTTTGCGAGGGTGGCCCCTTTTGGCCTTGAAGGAGCTGCAATTTTCATACTCATTTCTTTTTCTTTCTCTCCCTAAGCTGAAAGCACAGCAGAAAGCGCGCAGTTGCCGGACCAATGAACCGAAGGCTTTTTTTATCCCTCGACTCCTCTGTCTGAGCGCGGATACGGCAGGAGCGTGATCACGTGGTAAAGGTTTCACGGATGACGTAGTAGCTTTTTTCAACCTCGGTATGTCTGCTTCCCGGCCTAGTTGCTTGTGTGCTGTGCTGCGACCAGCGGGGCTACCGTAGATTTCGCCCGCGACAACGTATTCGAGTGTACCAAGATTTCCAGTGTTTGAAAAGTTCTACGCGTGTATCGGCAACAGGGGATTTCTTCAAAAAAGCCCAAGGAAGTTATGTGATGTGTTTAGTGTTCGGTTCGGCAAATTCCTGCTTCGGCCACATCGTGTTGAATCTTCACGGACCCTTTTCTTGTCGTTTTTGTGTTTGTGTGGTTCTGCAGTGCCCGTGTCGACACATATATCGGATTACATATTTCAAGTCTGGTATTTTCATCGTAAGTGCACTGCAACCTACTCCTTTGCAACAACTGACCATTCCGTTCCGGATTACCTCTAGAATTAGGCAGTGTCTATTTTCTAGCAGCCGGGAGAATAATTTCCCCGAAATTCTATCGGCAGTCGCCTGCCATTAGCTGTATACAATCATGTGACAACTGCAGGTGGAATACTGACTTTCTTACTCTCCTGGCGTTTTGTGAAAACACGCTTTTGTCGATGCACGTTTTGTAGACACTAACGTTTCATCGTCACTCTTTACGCAAAATGCACGCTGTAGGGACATTTTGCCGCGTGTGTGTCTATGAGGCGCGTGCTCACCGACCCAGCCGACCCGTTCGCGCCGCTTCGTGGCGACAGTCTGCGGCGGCTAATTACAAAAATGTTAGCCCGCCTGTCCCCATACACTTCACTTCGCGGATACATTCTGGGGCGGCTCATTACAAGAAAAGAAAGGAGAGAAGCTAAAATAGAAAAGCTAATTTGAGTTGTCGATGAAACGTCGTTCGATGAATTAACGGCGACTGCCGGTGGATATTTGTGGAAATAATTCTACGGGCTGCTGGCAGAATTGACACTACCTAAGACTCACCCCCGGTTCTTGTTTGCTTAGTAATCTTTTCAGTTGTGTAAAAACTTCTTTGTACGTCTTCAGATATCACGGATTGCTTGCAAGTTTGTACTTGTTTACGGAATAGGCTGTCTAATAAACTTCTATGAGATTTGAAAACAATACCGTGTGTCCGTTTACCTGCCTTTTTGCAATCACCGGGCGCATACATTTTTTACTATTTTCCTTGATGTCTTAAATAGGTTTATGAAGTTATGAAACGGGTGCATAAAGTGGTGTAACCATGCACCTTTGAACCGGGTGCATCTGTGTTCTCTTCGAATTCAGCGAGTGTAGAAAGAGGTGTAACAGTACACTATTGAACGGGGTGCTCCTGTGTTCCCTTTGAGAGCAGTAGGTGTAGAAAGGGGAGTAATGGTACACTATTGAGCGGGGTGCGTCTGTGTTCCCTTTGAGTGAACCGGGTGTATGAAGAGTTGCAATGGTACACCATCGAATGGGGTGCATCTGTGTTCCCTTTGAGTGAAGCGGGTGTAGAAAGAGGTGTAGCCGTAAACCATCGAATGGGGTGCACCTGTGTTCCCTTCGAGTGAGATTAATGTAGAAAAAGGTGTACATATGCACCACACCAATGGGTGTACACGTACTCCCATATTTGGGGTGCACTTGTATTCCCCCAAAGGGTGTAGTATATGTGACAAGCACTTACACCCCCTATGGGTGTACCCCATGACACCCTATTTTTTTAGAGTGTGTCCTCGTTAGGGCGAAGCGCTCCACCGTTGATTACAAAACCGAGCAGGTTAATCTTAGATGTTGCCAGTTGCATTTTTCCTGGGTGAACTGTCAAACCAGCATTCCGCATGCGCTCGAGGATAGTCCGAAGGTCTACAAGATGTTCTTCAAACGTGCGTGAGAAGACTACTACGTCATTCATATACGCCATGGCGTAGCTGTGCCGTGCATCTCCGAGCACGATGTCCATAAGGCGTTGGAATGTGGCTGGAGAGTTGCTCAAGCCGAAAGGCATGCGCACAAACTCGTACAATCCTCTGTAGCATGTGAATGCTGTTTTCTCAATGTCAGTGGGTTCGACCTCTATCTGGAGAAAACCGCGACAGCTGTCAAGAGTCGTGAAAAAGCTCGCGATTCCCAAGTTGTACATGATCGACTCTATCGAAGGGTACGGGTACGCGTCACGAACGGTTACCGCATTCAGGCGTCGATAGTCGACGCAAAGCCAAGCCGTTCCATCTTTCTTGGGGGCAAGGACGATTGGGAAGGCCCAAGGGCTCTGTGAGTCACGTACTGCACCCGTGCCGATCATCTCTTGAAGCGCCTTGTCCAGCAGGGCCCTCTTGTGTACGCTGATTGGTCGAGGGTTGCAGCGTAGAGGCCGTGTATTCCCGGTGTCAATTGAATGCTTTAGGACACCGGTTCTACCGGGATTCTCCCTGAACATCGGCGAAAACTCCTCCAAAAGTCTTTGGAGACGCCGCTTTTGCTGGTCCGTAGCAGGACTCTTCTGCAAAGAATCGCTTACCACAAATGGGAGTCGCAAAGCAGGCGTTCTAACGCCAACGTTATCGACACTGACGATACAATCCTCTCGTCTGGTAAATGGGATCAGTTTCGCGTCACTACCTAACCGATAGCCTTTGTTCGGAAAGTCCAGAACCAGGTTCTGCCCGAAAATAAAATCTCGCCCCAAAATAATCGGTACCGTGAGACCAGGTAAGCAAACAAAACGCTGACGGCGTTTTTTCTCGTTTGGTAGACTTACCTCGCTAGAGGTAAGTCTACCAAACATAGATAACTTCGTCCGATGTCCTGACTCCCCGATCATCCTCACTGCTACAGGTGCAGAGCGCCGTCATGTTTCTCGAGGAAAGATAAAAAGCCAGGAGGCGACGTCACTTCCGGACTCTGATTCTTGATATTTCAAAAGAAGGGGGCGCAGTGCGTTCGCAATTCCGTGAAAGAACTTCTTTTACGACTGGCGTTATTAAATATTATAGAAATGTCGCTTACAAAGCTTCTGAATTTCATAATCGATTACGCCACATATAAAAAGAAGCGACGAGTCGTAAAGAAGTAGAGAACACGTCAATAATAAAAAGGCGCGCGCGCGCGCGGAAAATTTTTTTTTTTTTTTTTTGCGTTGTGTTTTATTTTGTGTGTCTATGACTACAATTTGCATCTTTCTGGGCAACGGAAAGAAACTACTGCCTTTGGAGTGTCAGTTTCTTTTTAATATACAATAGCATCGGTTATTGTTCCAATTTCCGAACAAATAACAATGCAAGAGCTCACCCGACTAAGCATTTATACATGGCACATAATTCCGTGCCCTCCAATTTTCCAGCAATGTTGCGTCTCTTCACGCTAGCACTAAAAATATTGAGGCACAGTAGTTTACGAGAGGAACAATAACTTCCCACCTCAAAAAAAAAAGTTTTTACAATAGACTTTTTTTTTACAACTTCAGTGCCATCTAGTGGCCCAAATGTCAGTCCACATTTTTGTATGCTAATGGAGGTTACGGTCTAGTACCCATTTCTAAACGGCAGACGTACGAAATTTACGGTGTTATTCGCTGTACAGGTGTTTCTCTATTTCTTTCATTTTCGATGGTGTCAAGAAACTACCCCTTTTTACAATGTACTTACATTAATAGACCGATCTCACCAGCCAGTTTGACTACGCTACCGCTGCCGCAATGCATCGAGGGAACTTTAGTCTTTCTGCACGTGCGACAACTTCGCTGGAGCTCTGCGTGTGTAGAGCACGAGACGGCACGAGCCCTTGCATGCACGGCCGTCTGCCTCCTGTGAACTAAAGTTATGGCGGTGTTACGCATGCGCCGAACGCTCAGTGAGAACGGTCTATTCAACTTTTCACAACAATCACCATATTTTATGTTAATGAGCATGAGCTGTCTGGAGCGTACCAAAGCCGAGCGTTCCAAGGATTTACATGACACCCAACTAACGTCTGAAATGTTGAAGCTCCGTGTAGGTGTCCGTCTTCAAATCCTTTCTTCAGCATCCACCAAAGGCCGCCATTCGCATGTACAGATTACAGACATCGGTGATGACGGTTATCAAAGTGGCCAGACCAAAAATTCGGAAAGGGTCTATTTTGTTTTTATTTTTAATATGTTTTGATAGCTCTGTACACTTCCTCGACCTATCCTGCAACGAATTTAACGCATAAAAAATACCCTACTCTGTTCGACCTTCCAACCAAGACGTCACAGCTGCCTTGACGTCGCCATCACTTGAAAAACGCTGACCACGGAGAGTCTTGCTGTAGAGTGGATAGTTCAATTGAGCCGACATTCTCAAATGGCAGTCTGTGATTGAAGTGGCATATGAACCGGTGCGTTGTCCTGAAGAAGGAGCACGTCTGCTGCGAGGTTTCCTCGTCTGTTCTCCTTGATTGGCTCCAGTAAATCAATCATTGTATTGGCGTAACTTTCTCTGGTTAGGTTGTCTTGTGTGACGTAGATACCGGAGACGAAAGTCTTTCAACATCCTACAAAACTGTTGTTGCGACTTTTTTCTTTAACGTGTTTGTTGAGGGGAAATGACTTAAGTTCTACTACGCTGACTCCATTTTTAGCTAGGGATCTTTGGTATAGGCAAAAGTTTCATCTCCAGTCGCCAAATAATTTAAACATTCCCTTTATTTTCACACCGCATCTCCAAGTTCGTTAACATTCTTGGAAGCCATCTTGCACTAACCTTTGATATGCCGAACTTTTCATGAAAGATTTCCCTAAATAAACCGGCCGAGATGCCGATTTCTTTAGGTATTCAAGAAACCCTAAATATTTCTTAAATAAATCTTTGACTTTCTTGCTCATTTCTAAAGAATTTGCTTCCACAGGCCGTCCAGCGCCATCTTCAATGGACTCTCTACCAATTTCAATGGATTTCACCAAACCTTTACTCGGTACTGTGATAGGACAGATTCTCCATAAACTGCAGACATCCGTTCATGCATTTATTTTTGCTTCTGGTGTACTTAGTGTGAACTTTTATCACTGAATATTTCTCCCAATTTAGCATTTTCTTACTTGGTTCGTACGAAGACTATTCTGACATTCCGTCTATTCGCGTTTTAAAATCGCACTGAGTCGCAACTGTTCCTGAGTAGCTTTGAGGCATGTCACAACATGTCTAGGATTGTTTCAGCACGCTTGCTACATTAATAAATTATTGAACCGGTCACACGTGAACAGAGCCACAGCTTTGCCCAACAGTTTTTTCTCCACCCGTTCACACCGGAAATCGCCTCGTCGCCAACATTACAAGCTAGTAAGAGCCGCTGAAGTACAGCAGAAATTTAACTAAAAAAAAAAAACTTCTTTACTTCATCAAAACCACTCCCCCGTCTAACAATAAGAATCTCCTTCCTGTAAATCAATGTTGGATCAATACATCAATGTAGCAATTAAGCGATCGTCCTGTCAATTTTATTACTCTTCACGTTTTACCAAAAAAAAAGAAACCTTGGCTCAGAAGGAAAAATGAATAAACGCGCACACTGAATCGATTTCACACCGTGCGGGGAAAGCTATGTAACCCCCTCCGGAAAGAGAATGGGGGGCATATTTTAAGGGGCGGAGGGTATTTTAGTAATGAAGCAATGGTGATGGTGCAAGCTAGCTTGGGTAACTATGCGCGGTATTTTAGTATCTTATTTTCCGAACGCGGAAGAAGTCCATTGCCTCAGGCAGGTCATTGGTGACAACCTCCTTTCTTTCGGAGAAGTACTTGAGTCGCAAAGTTTCCAAAAACTGTCTGAGACGGTACGGGCGTCGGTCTGCGCGGCGTATTAAGTACTAGTAAGACAAACAGCGCACACGATTTTACTATACTTCGTTTCAGCTTAACTCCAGACGCTACAAGAAAATGGGACAAATAAATCAGCGTCAGAAGCGCAAGTCACTAGGCCTTTTCTGTTTATGATTGGTTCATTGATAATAGAACACGTACAGAAACATGACGAACACCTTGATAGTGCGATTTTAACGCCGTTTGATTATTCCCAAACTTTCCGGATGATGCGTGACTTGGCATTAAAGAGCCCTAGTAAAACACACTACGTTATTTGCTTCGCGAAAAATTGGATATATTTTTAAATCCAATCTTAAACACGACCAGAAATCGAAACCGAAACTTCGGCTCCGTCCGCTAGCATTGGCCTCGGTCCGCCAAGAACATGGCTATCACGTGGTGCGAGATGTCACGTGATCCTTTACGCAACGACGGGCGGGATTGGGGCGGACGTATGCCAGGCGCAAGTGTCGTGTGCACCGCAGTCTTCACGACGCTTTGGTGTCTACGACATTCGACGACGTCTGCACCACTGTGACATCAGTCAGCGCACGTAGTGTCCGTAGTGTGAATGAAACTTCGAGCGACAATAATCACAAACGGTGAGACGACGACGGCGGTTGTGGCGTAAGAGATGGCGGTCGGCGGGGCGGCTACACGGCTCCCAAGAAGCCCGGTGCGCAGGCGCCAATCACCTTGACACCGCTGAGCGCCGTGAGCAAACGTTCCTGACGTCACCCGTAACGGGTGACTTCAGCTTGCCCGGAAAAGTAAAAACAAGCAAAAGGGGGCAATGGTGATGACCTTTAGCTCAATGTTGGCTGCGACCACGCCATTGACTTGACTGCGCTTTTGGTTGCGCCTCAATTCGCCAGCTCGAGTCGGCGATTTCGAGTCCTCACTCATTACTGCTCCATTACACACAGAATGTGATTAAGAGCTGGCATCTCTGTGAGAAGTAGGAGGTGACGTTCCGAAACTGGAAAACACGCGTGAAAATCTGTAAACTCAAACGCATATAGCTGAAGAGAAATTAAAAAAAAAGATAAAACATCTTCTCCGAAAACCCCCCACCCTAGACTCCAGGATACTAAACCTAACACTTCACCACTCCGTGTCCCCGTTACGGCTTCGCACTGCCGTGCCTGACGGACACCTTTTCGGTTCCTGCCTTCGTTGTCGTAGTAGCGATGGAGTTCGGTTTTTGGAGGCCAATCAGTTCTGAGCCTAACTCTTGGGTGAGAATCGTCTGGCTCGGTTGTAGGAGCATCCTATTTTACGGAAATCTCTCTAACCTGAACCCTGTTTTATTCAACATCCTTTCGTAATTTCCACGGCTAAAGAAACAAAAACATTTATTTTATCCACAGTCCTAGTTTTTTAGAATTTACTCGGAAGAGCATTCACAAAACCTAGTCTGACAATCGCATAATGCAAAAATGTATGCTTCATTTTTTTTTTTAAAGCACATTTGGGTTTTATGGCGTAGAACCGCAGTGGGCGCACTTTCTTAGTTGGGTTGGACAGCAATCAGAATGAAGGTGGTTTTGTAAGGAAACATACACATTTACTCTGACTGGAACTTTTTTTTTTTTTGTACGCTAGGGCAAAAATTAAAGAAAACATGACTACGCGTCCAATTTTTTTTTTTTTTTTTTTTTGATGAATATAGATGGTGTTAGAAATCCCAAGATTAGTTCGAAACTCGGTCGACCCAATCAGCGCCTGCACGTGTTCACGCTTCCTGCTTAGCGATTCATTCTTGGCAGTTCGTATTAACGCCGCAATTTTATTTGATGCGGAACGACAATAATATGATCAGTACACGCCACAGTGAGTATGCACCAACTCGACTCTCTGACAGGGTTGGGCGGTATCGCGATACAAATGTATCACGATAGTATTTCAGAAATACATTTCGTATCTGTATTTCTGTATCGCGATACATTTTTTTTCACCAGTATCTGTATTCCTGTATCGGAATACATTTTGAATGCTCTTTTGTATTGCAATATAATCAGGGTGAAATGTATCTCGTTACATTTCTTGAGAAATACCCCCCCCCCCCCCCGAAAAAAAACAAAAACAAATTCGAACGCATTTTTTTTTTGTTTTTTTACTTCTGAGGGCACCAGGGTCAAGGAGATGCTGGGGCACTGTTACGATGCTGACCAAGGTTTTTCCGATTCTCCAATGTATTTTCCTATGAGTCATCTTGCCCCTTCTGAGAAGTGTTGCGTAGCCGGGGACTCGTGCCAGGTGGCGTGCCAGGAGTGGAGTCAGAGAATCTTCTGTCGCAGGTTCTTAGGTAAGAATTTCTTGAGTTATTATTTGCTGGCATCCAATGCCCACTGCTAACCGTCTCTCTTGCCTTAGCGCACGCAGTACACGCAGCCGGCAAAGCTGAGTCACAGTCCGTTGCAGCAAGAGCCTGGCGGTGGTTGACTTCAAATAGCAGGATGACTCACGCAGTGAAGTTCAACACATAATCCAATCCGTCTGCGGCTGCGCCCGTAATATTGCACGGCTCAAGGGTACGTCATCAGCCGACGTGAAAGTTTTAACCCGCTCTTCTGGTGATCCAAAACCCAGGAAGGAAGTTAGACGTGGCCTCGTTGTGCCGACCCAGACTTCGTGCACCTGCGACTAGTCTCGAGCTCGCTGTTTCTCGGAGAGCTCGCACTTGTGCCGGCAATATCAGGTCGCAATCCACCAGGTCTCTATTTGGAGTATGCAACACGAAACTTGAGGACTGCAATCCACGCGTTAGCAGTCGTACTGCACTAACGAAATTGCTCATCTACAGTGTAAACCAGTGTCGCCTCATACTGGCACACCGACCTTATGCTGTATAAATCGCCGAACGTCCAATTTGACTTTGACTTTGCAATGCATGCGTCGGTGGCGGAGGGTCGACAAGAAGGACCTTCACAACAGGGATGCCACCGTATCGTTTTTTTCAGGTGGTCCACTATTCTCGAAAAGTCCAAATGACACTACCTGCTCGATCTTCGATGAGGTAACATACAACGAAAGTACGTATTGTCCTTTCATACAGCAGCGTGCTAAAGTTTCATGTTCATGGCCACACCTACAGATAAAGAATACCATTTCATTCCACCGTGAAGTAATGTGATAAATGTTGACAGGGGCGTCCTTATTGGACAGGGGCGTGTGATTTACGATGGACATAAAATTTATTTAGAGGTCGAAGTCTTTTTGCATCCCTCATCAAACAGAAAGGATGTCAGGGAAGGGACCGCGGTCAGTCCTTGATGGAACGTTTTTTTAAGTTAATTGAAGACTCCTCGTCGACCGAAATCGCTACCTTCAAGGCAAAGTGCCAAGCTTACGCGAAAGTAATTTCAGGATCAAAAAGTTCACACCTCCAACTTCAAGCTTCATCTTATTTGGCGTCTCATACAGTATCAGTATTTCTGTAATTTTATTTCTGCCCTCCCTAAAATGCATTCCCGTATTTGTATTTCCAAATACTTTTTGCCTCTTTTTAAAATGTATTTCCCATACGTATCGCCGATACACTTTTACAGATATATTTCAGTATCAGTATTTTAGCTAATATTTTAGTGTATTCCAGTATTTGTGTTTCGAAATACATTTTTGAGTATTTCTGGCCAACCCTACTCTCTGATGTCACGCTACTGAGGTGGCGCTGCTGTCGGTTCTGCGCATGCGCTGTCGCTTCCTCTCACGCGAAAATGGTTTTGTGCGCACGCGCGGCGCACTTCCCACACCTGGTGTGGGCACACGTTGGTTTTTTTTTTTCTAAACGGTCTATACTGGCGCATTTCACATTAAGAAATCTTAGGCCGTGGCCCTTTTTTTTTTGTGAGAAAAGAGACCAAAAAATTTTCCAGGCTCAACAGCGGACTTCGACGCAGCCGACCGAGCTAGCGCCGTTAAAAGCGACGTTTGCAACTTGTGGCGCCATCTCCCGACAGGCGCAGCCGACGCAAGGGGAGAAAGCAATCGGAAGCATTCAAAATTACGGAACTCAACATGCAATAGGGAAGTCGACTAAAATGGGAAGAAAATTAACGCAACGCAAGAAAGAGATTCAAATATACGCCGCAGCTAAAACTCACCAGCAAGAACAAGAGGGGCCCAATCTAAATAACTAAAAGGAATGGATAGGCTGCAATAGGTCAATCAGGGAGAAAAATGGAAGAGGAGAAGGCGCTTGATAATACTGCACGGAAAGATTGAATGTAACGCAGCACATCAGGAAAAAGGATGCAGGCAACATGTATGGATATTAGTAATATTAAAGGGAAATAGAAAACTAAACATTCGTACAGCCTGCATGGCTAAGGAAAAAAAAAAGACCCAGCGTGGAACATCGAGCGCATCTCAAATATGGCCGCATCTCAAAGGATATCACCACAAATTTTGAAAATGAGCCGGTCATGGTGGTGGGCGACTTCAGCTGTTAATAATGAGCTGGATGGTCGAGAAAGTGGAGTAGCAGGACTTAGGGAAGCAGTCAAGCGACTTTTCTAAAGATAGTCAAACTGGAGCCAGAATGCTAGGGAAAAGCCACATGGAGCAGCAGAAATCAGCAGACAGCAATTAACAACGTAGCTAGCGAAACATTTTGGAAGCTAATTACCTGAATGCAGGCCAGTCGATTGGGAAAACAGACCAAGCACCGATATCACGAAGAAACGGCAAAGACCTAGAGGACAAAAAAGTGGAAGCCGTTTACAACTCCCTGTAACATCGAATTAGAGCGCAGCTTTTGAGGAGGAGGAGGGAACGGTACTGGGGGGGTGAAGTGACCTGGGGGGGTTCACGTGACCTTGGGGGGTCACGTGACGATGCCGATGATGTCATCAGTGACGTCACTGATGACGTCATCAGTGACGACGACGATGGGGACTCCACTGACGTCATCAGCGATGATGATGATGACGATGCGGATGTCGGTGACGTCATCAGTGATGATGACGATGACAATGCGGATGCCGGTGACGTCATCAGTGACGATGACGTCATCGGGGATTTCACGTGACCCTGGGGGGTGGTCACGTGACCTCGGGGGAAGGGGGTCACGTGACTTCGGGGGAGGGGGTCGCGTGACCTCGGGGGAAGGGTTCACGTGACCCTGAGCGGGGTCACGTGACCTCGGAGTGGTCACGTGACCTCGGGGGGTCACTTGACCTCGATAGGGGTCACGTGACCTCGATGGGGGTCACGTGACCTCGGAGGGGGTCACGTGACTTGGGGAGTCACGTGACTTTGGGTGTCACGTGACCTTGTGGGCCAAGTGACCCTAGGGGAGGGGTCACGTGACCTTGGGGTGACCTTGTGGTGATTTAGGTTACGCCGACGCCGACGGCGACGCCGCTCAAGCCGGGAACGGGCCCCTAAGAGCTGCGCTCTAAAAAATGAAAGCCGTTTGCAACTCCCTGTAACACCAAATTGGAGTGCAGCTCTTGAGAAGGAGGAGGGAAGGGTTCTGAGGGGAGGGTATACCCCCTCCCTCATCCCTCGTGATCCTGCCTACTACTTCTCGTCCCCTCCTCCCCTCATCCTTCTTCACCTCGGGGGGGGGGGGGGGTCACGTGACCTGGGAGCGGGGGTCACGTGACCTCGGGAAGGGGGGTCACGTGACCCCCCCAGAGAAATTGTTCCGCTAGATTTAGCAGGGAAATATTTCCGCTAGATTTAGCGCGGAAATTTTTTGGCAAGATTTGGCGGGGAAAATTTTTCGCTATAGTGGGGAAATTTTTCCGCTAGATTTAGCGGGGAAATTGTTGCGCTAGATTTAGCGGGTAAATTTTTCCGCTAGATTTAGCGGGGAAATTTTTTCGCTAGATTTAGCGGGGAAATTTTTTCGTTAGATTTAGTGGGGAAACGTTTCCGCTCGATGTAGAGGGGATTTATCCGCTAGATCTAGCGGGGAAATTTTCCCGCTAGGTATGGCGGGGAAATTTTTCCGCTAGATTTAGCGGGGAATTGTTCCGCTAGATTTAGTGGGGAAATTTTTCCGCTAGATTTAGTGGGGAAATTTTGTCGCTTGATTAAGAGGGGGAATTTTCCCGCTAGATTTAGTGGGGAAATTGTTCCGCTAGGTTTAGTGGGGAAATTTTTCCTCTACATTTAGCGGAGAAATCTTTCCCCTAGATTTAGCGAGGAAATTTTTTCGCTAGATTTAGAGGGAAAATTTTTTGCTAGATTTAGCGGGGAAATATTTCCGCTAGATTTTGCGGGGAAAGTGTTCCGCTAGTTTAAGGGGAAAATTTTTTCGCTAAATTTAGCGGGGAAATATTTCCGCTAGATTTAACGGGGAAATTGTAGCGCTAGATTTAGCGGGTAAATTTTTCCGCTAGATTTAGCGGGGAAATTTTTTCGGTAGATTCAGCAGGGAAATTTTTTCGCTAGATTTAGCGGGGAAATTTTTTCGCTAGATTTAGCGGGTAAAGTTTTCCGCTACATTTAGCGGGTAAAGTTTTCCGCTACATTTAGCGGGGAAATTTTTCCGCTAGATTTAGCGGGGTAATTTTTCCGTTAGACTTAGGGGGAAATTTTTCCGCTAGATTTAGCGGGGAAATTTTTCCGCTAGATTTAGCGGGAAATTTTTTCCGCTAGATGTAGCGGGAAATTTTTTCCGCTAGATCTAGCGGGGAAAATTTTTCGCTAGATTTAGCGGGAACGTTTTTCCGCTAGATGTAGGTTAAATTTTTCCGCTAGATTTAGCGGCGAAATTTTTCCGCTAGATTTGGCGGGGAATTTTTTCCGCTAGATTAAGCGAGGCGATTGTTCCGCTAGATTTAGTGCGGAAATTTTATCACTAGACTTAGAGGGGAAATTGTTCCCCTAGATTAAGTGGGAAAATTTTTCCTCTAGATTTAGCGGAGATATCTTTCCGCTAGATTTAGCGGGGAAATTTTTTCGCTAGATTTAGAGGGAAAATTTCTTGCTAGATTTAGCGGGGAAATATTTCCGCTAGATTTAGCGGGGAAATTTTTCCGCTAGATTTCGCGGGGAATAGTTCCGCTAAATTTAGCGGGGAAATTTTTTCGCTAGATCTAGCGGGGAATATTTTCTGCTAGATTTAGCGGGGAAATTTTTCCGCTAGAAATAGCGGGGAAATTTTTCCGCTAGGCTTAGGGGGAAATTTTTCCGCTAAATTTAGCGGGGAAATTTTTCCGCTAGATCTAACGGGGAATTTTTTTTCGCTGAATCTAGCGGGGAGATTTTTTTGCTAGATTTAGCGGGGAAATTTTTTCGGTAGATTTAGCGGGGAAATTGTTCCGTTAGTTTTAGCGGGGGAATGTTTCCGCTAGATTTAATGGGGAAATTTTCCCACTAGATTTAGAGGGGGAATTTTCCGCTTGATTTAGTGGGGAAATTGTTCCGCTAGATTTAGTGGGAAAATTTTTCCTCTAGATTTAGCGGAGAAATGTTTCCGCTAGATTTAGCAGGGAATTTTTTTCGCTAGATATAGAGGGAAAATTTTTCGCTAGATTTAGCGGGGAAATATTTCCGCTAGATTTAGCGGGGAAATTTTTCCGCTAGATTTGGCGGGGAAATTGTTTCGCTCGATATAGCGGGGAATTTTTTTCGCTAGATTTTGCGGGGAAAAATTTCCGGTAGATTTAGCGGGGAAATTTTTTCGCTAGATTTAGCGGCGAAATTTTTCTGGTAGATTTAGCGGGTAAAGTTTTCCGCTACATTTAGCGGGGAAATTTTTCCGCTAGACTTAGCGGGGTAATTTTTCCGTTAGACTTACGGGGAAATTTTTCCGCTAGATTTAGCGGGGAAATTTTTCCGCTAGATTTAGGGGGAAATCTTACCGCTAAATTTAGCGGGGAAATATTTCCGCTAGATTTAACGGCGAAATTGTTGCTCTAGATTTAGCGGGTAAATTTTTCCGCTAGATTTAGCGGGAAATTTTTTTCGCTAGATCTAGCGGGGAAAACTTTTCGCTAGATTTAGCGGGAAAATTTTTCCCCTAGATGTAGGGGCAATTTTTCCGCTAGATTTAGCGGGGAAATTTTTCCGCTAGATTTGGCGGGGAAATTTTTCCACTAGATTAAGCGAGGAGATTGTTCCGCTAGATTTAGTGGGGAAATTTTATTGCTAGACTTAGAGGGGAAATCGTTCCCCTAGATTTAGTGGGAAAATTTCTCCTCTAGATTTAGGGGAGAAATCTTTCCGCTAAATTTGGCGGGGAAATTTTTTCGCTAGATTTAGAGGGAAAATTTCTTGCTAGAATTAGCGGGGAAATATTTGCGCTAGATATAGCGGGTAAATTTTTCCGCTAGATTTCGCGGGGAAATTGTTGCGCTAGATTTAGCGGGGAAATTTTTTCGCTAGATCTAGCGGGGAAATTTTTCTGCTAGATTTAGGGGGAAATTTTTCCGCTAAATTTAGCGGGGAAATTTTTCCGCTAGATTTAACGGGGAAATTTTTTCGCTAGATTTAGAGGGAAAATTTTTTGCTAGAATTAGCGGGGAAATATTTGCGCTAGATATAGCGGGTAAATTTTTCCGCTAGATTTCGCGGGGAAATTGTTCCGCTAGATTTAGCGGGGAAATTTTTTCGCTAGATATAGCGGGGAGATTTTTCCGCTAGATTTAGGGGGAAATTTTTCCGCTAAATTTAGCGGGGAAATTTTTCCGCTAGATTTAACGGGGAAATTTTTTTCGCTAGATTTAGGGGGACATTTTTTTGCTAGATTTAGCGGGGAAATTTTTACGGTAGATTTAGCGGGGAAATTGTTCCGTTAGTTTTAGCGGGGAAATTTTTCCGCTAGATTTAGTGGGGAAATTTTCCCACTTGATTTAGAGGGGAAATTTTTCCGCTAGATTTAGTGGGGAAATTGTTCCGCTAGATTTAGTGGGAAAATTTTTCTTCTAGATTTCGCGGAGAAATCTTTCCGCTAGATTTAGCAGGGAAATTTTTTTGCTATATAGAGGGAAAATTTTTCGCTAGATTTAGCGGGGAAATATTTCCGGTAGATTTAGCGGGGAAATTTTTTCGCTGGATTTAGCGGGGAAATTTTTCCGCTAGATTTAGCGGGTAAAGTTTTCCGCTAGTTTTAGCGGGAAAATTTTCCGCTAGATTTAGCGGGGACATTTTTCCGCTAGATTTAGCGGAAAATTTTTTCCGCTAGATTTTTTCGCTAGATTTAGCGGGAAAGTTTTTCCGCTAGATGTAGGAGGAATTTTTCCGCTATATTTAGCGGGAAAATTTTTCCGCTAGATTTGGCGGGGAAATTTTCCCGCTATATTTAGCGGGAAAATTTTTCCGCTAGATTTGTCGGGGAAATTTTTCCGCTAGATGTAGCGGAGAAATCTTTCCGCTAGATTTAGCGGGGAAATTTTTTCGCTAGATTTAGAGGGAGAATTTTTCGCTATATTAAGCGTTGAAATATTTCCGCTAGATTTAGCGGAGAATTTTTTCCGCTAGATTTGGCGGGGAAATTGTTCCGCTAGATTTAGCGGGGAAATTTTTTCGCTAGATTTAGCGGGGAAATTTTTTCGCTAGATTTAGCGGCGAAACTTTTCTGCTAGATTTAGCTGGGAAGTTTTTCTGCTAGATTTAGCGGGGAAATTTTTCTGTTAGATTTAGTGGGGAAATTTTTCCGGTATATTCAGCGGGAAAATATACCCATAATGCACCGCACAATTACGCGGATGGCGACGGCGACGCCGACGCCGACGGCGACGCCGCTCAAGTCGGAAACGGGCGCCTAAGAGCTGCGCTCTAAAAAGAAACAGAAGGCTGGCTGACTGAATATTTTACGCAACAACAGAAGCTCTAAGCAAACTCCAGAGGACGCAAAGAGCGGAGCAAAAACTACTGAAAGAAAAAAAAGGACAAGAACACTCTATTATGAAGCCCATAACTGGCGTGGAAATAAAGGAGCAAATAAAAATGTTGAAAAACCGAAAAGCAACAGGCACAAATATTATCCTCAATGATTTCATCAAGGCACTAAAAATAGAGGCGCAAGACAGCCTCAGGGCATGCTTTAATGGCATACTGGAGACGAATATAATCCTGGAGTGCTGGAAGCAAGCAAAAGTGAAGCTAATAAAAAAAAGGGAAACAAACGGACTCAACAGACCTGAGTGCCTATAGACCGATATCAATAATAAAGTCTGCAAGTTGTTCACGACTATTATTAACAATAGGCTGCAGAATATCTGTGAAAAAAATAACATGCTTTTACAAGGTCAGAATCGATTCCGGCAAAACAGAACAAGCGACTACATATTCACTTTAACCTAAGCAATAGGACTGAAAAGCATTCAGAACTCAGTGCGCGGCACTTTCGGATGTCGAAGAAGCGCATGACGCATTACCACATCAAGCTCTCTGGAGAAAAAGTGGATTTAGGAGAACAGCGTACGACTCTTAAGGAGCCTATAAAGGAAATTCGACGTCTGCTACACAATAGGAGAATGCCAATCAAGACCAGTGCCGATCACTATTGGACTGAGACAGGGACGCCCCCTGTCACCAACACTGTTCATTGTGTGCATCAACGACCTCCTCAGACGACTGAAGGAGGAGGGAGCCAGGCTGCGCGTCAGCACAATCACACAGAATGGAGACGAGGTGTACAAACGCATTCCATGCCTCGCTTTTCCTGACGATTGGTACACATAGCAGGGACCAAAGTAAATATGCAACACCTGGTGAACATCTGTACGAAAACGGCTGCGAGAAACTACTTTTAATTCAACGTGGTCAAAGAAAAAAAAAACTAAAAACCTGGGAGTAGTTTGGTGCAACGATAACAAGTGATAAGGACTATCTGGCCTAACATAAAAAAACGTATTTGCAAAAGCAGACCAATTGAAGGGGACAGTATGGAAGCAATGCCAGACACTCGTACAAGAAGTATTCGGTGGGCAGAACTTTGTGAAAAACACTCGCTGTCCCGGCCGTTACCTACACCACCGACGCACTCACATACAGCGCGGTCGGCACCAAAGGCTTGAACCGACACCAGTTCGAGCTGGGGAGGTGGCTGCTGAAGGGATGCCGCTGCGCAACTAACGCAGCAGTGACGGGCGAGATGGGCTGGTCCATGCACCGAACCAGAGAGGCCAGGTTCAAGCTACATTACATGGGAAGGCTAAAACTCCTCGCGCCGTAAAGCTACGCGCCAAGGATGTATTATCCTATTAGATACAGCGGTAAGGGGACCATTGAGTGAAGAAGCTAAAAGCCATAGTTTCCAAAGTCAGTCGAGGTACGGCCAGGTAACAGGCTGCCACGAAGAGAGAATGGGCCTAAACGATTCGCAAATAGGGGACACAGGCCGGAGCCCAGCAGTGGCAGAGGGCGACCCAGACGAAAAAGAGCCTCGAGCTCTCTCGAAAGCACAAGAGTGAAACAGGCCCGCCGGTACAAGGGAGATAGAGCCAGCGCCCTGCTTTTTCAAGCACGAAAGGGCTGCCTCCTGATCCAAAGCCGGAGGTGGGAGCTGTACGGGAGCGACCCAACCTGTCGCGTTTGCGGAGAAGAAGAGACAATCGAGCATGTCGTCAGTCGATGCAAACATCTCCAACAAACCAGGAAAAACTCCCCAAGCACCGGCTTGGAACGGGTCCTGGGTCTCACGGACGCGGATGCAGTGTTGCACTGAACTGCGTCCCAAGGAACGGCGTTCCTGGACCGCGTTTATTTTAGGAGGGACGAAGGAACGCTTTCGTTCCATCTTGCATCGGTGGAACGGATACGGGGACTCGTTACGTTCTTACAGGAATGGAAGAAGGAACGGCGCTTCTTGTTTATCGGACAGTGGGGCAATTTATTTTTATTTTTAAGGCGGAAACTCTAAAATTATGCAAACAATATATTTACGAAGTGCAAGATCCCGTTAACCTTATGGTTACTTATTTTCTGGTTTATTTTGTGGGATTCTCGCTTGGTAACAGTAGGGTGCAGGCAAGCTGGTGGACATTGATTTATTTTTTAGTACCCAAAACTGCGACACATAAAAAAAAAAAAAAAACTTTTAGCCAAAGAAAAGACACAAAAAGAAAGACGTCTCCAACTACACTCCCATCCTTGCTTCTAAGAATCCTCATACACCCAGTAATTTAAGGCCAACTGCAGCCATCACTGAACTTCCACTAAGAGACCTACAGTTACATCAAAAGGCCAGGTTACCAGAAATCGAACGCATCCTTGTAGCTCGAACATTAGACATTTGAAAGATACACAAAATAAATCTTAATTCCCTCTCCCCTTTTTCCCCACCTTCAAACTGAACAACGAATCCGACGTTCACGAAGAAGGACTGGTAGTTTTCAAGACTGAGCTTCCAAAAGCCCTACCCTCTTCTCCACTTACTCGTCTTGTGGACATCAACATCAAGAAGCAACTATTGCGAAGTTAAAACAATAGATTTTGTTAGATTGAAACGAGCGAGGTTGTTGTAAAACGCTTGTGCAGTCAGTGGTAACACCTTTAATGCGCAAACCGCATGGCGCGTTTTTCTGCACGCGAAAACGCGACGCACTATGAACGCTCGCGCGGAGGCTGACGCGGGGGCACCGGCATGCAGACAAAGCCAAGCACCGCCGGCCGCGCGTTATCAGCGTTGCCAGATAACAAAATTCTCAACACGCGATGTAAATGTTGACGCAAATACTACAAAATGAGAATTAAGTGAACAAATAAGTAAATAAAACGGGTTTGTGTGTCAAAAGAAACACCTTTTTCAATTTTTATATGGAAAATACAAATGCTTTTGAACACTTTCAAATGTGCTGAATGCGAAACAGCGTACTGTGCAGGATCACGTGATAGTTCGACCGACCCTCATTGGGCGAGAGCTGCTTCGACGCCTCGGCGCGCGCGTCTTGTTCTGGGTCGGCTAGAAACCAACGCTCCCGCGAAAACGCGCGCCCGCGCGCAGGAAATGATGTCACTTTGACGCCGACGGGCCTGAATCGCGAGCAAAAACGCGCCATGCGGTCTGCGTTTAATAAGGAATAATAAAATTAAACCCGCTCCTCCTTCTTGGCTTACAGTACGTTTTGCTCGTCTGAATCACCGACCACAAATATGGATATCGTGAAACGCTGAGATGTTTAAAGGTGAATATATCAACAAACGCAACCTTGCTTCCGGTTGGTTTGTTTTCCTGGTAAATTCCACCACGGCACTCAAATACGTATGTTGCCATTTGATAGAATATATATATATATATATCTTGGTAATATAAAAAAAATAACGTATTGGTAAAGATATTTTCCATTTTTTTAACGGTTACGGGAACGAGTTCCTTTTTCATAAATGAAACTTGTAACGAGAACGCCTTCCAAAAGCCAGAAGGAACGAAGAACCAGATTTCGTTCCTCTTTCGCGGGACCGTGTACAACACTACGCAGTCGACGACGGCGCCCGGAAGGAAACGGAAGACACGGAGCGCCGCCTCGTGACGCGGGAGAGACTTTGCCACAATACGGAACCTCTCAACGGCCGTGGACTTCAGAAGTGAACCTTTTTATTTTTATAAGTGACCAGAGGTACTCTTTCAGAGTACCCGCCCTGATCCAAAAAGGGTCTTTGTTCACTTGACTTACATTGCAGACGACCAGGCCGCCTGCTTTCTCGACTGAGTGCGTAGCGTATACACACGGTTTGTCTATCGGCCAGTGTGCATTTCTCACGAGCGGACGACTTGGTATAACATGTGCTTCAATATTACCTCTCCGTGACGATCACACAAGGCCTCCCGTCAGCGACACATTGCACCACGTGGCGCGGGAAATTGTGAGGTCGTTCCGATGTATACGCTCAGGCATAATCCCATGCTGTGTACATGCTGGAAGTGGCGCAATCCCTCTATTTTTACACTTCCAGTTCGGAACACATACAAGAAAAAACAAAAACAAAGCAGAGCGAAAACATTACAAATTCGATACGCATCTTGTTATCGTACTGCTTTCTTTGGGTTTTGGAATCGCAAAAAACTACACAAACTTGGATACATCGTTTTGCGCAAAGAAAAGACGGACACAAGAGAGAAAAACAAACACGAGCGCTCGTGTTTGTTTCTCTCTCTTGTGTCCGTCTTTTTTTTTTTACGCAAAAACCATGTATCCAGACGTTCACCAACTCGCCCAACAACAAACTATTTTACAGCACACAAACTTGAACTGCTTCTTCTATTGATGGGTACTCCCTCACGACACAGTACATCGGAATTCCATATATAGTATGTGGAAAACACGACGGAACGCGCTGCGTATTTACAAAATAGTCTCATCAGCACTGCAGAGTGACCCGCTTACAGTGACTCTCTGGAAAGAAAACACAATCTCGCCTTGTTAAAGGACCCATGAAACGAATTTTTTGCTGGAGTAAATCAATTTATTTTGAGATTGTACTAATAGTACATCGTTCAGTGGGCCAAAAGAACAAAGGTAGAAAGTCAGAAGCCTGACTTTCGCTACGAAAATTTGCAAAACATAGCGGACTATTTCGTACCTCCTTCCCTTCGTAAACTCTCCGCCTTTTCACTGTGATACATCCGCGGACCCCGCAGCGCGTCACCGGGCTACTAGCCACCATAACCTGGCCCCCGCAGCGCGTCACCAGGCCCAAGCGCACGTCACGCGACACCGAACCTCACTTAATCCCTTTACCCCTAAGCTGACATTGCGGTGGAAGCTACGCGCTTGCCGGACCAATCAGCCGCCTCCCTTTCATCACCTGACCTCATTCTCTGCGGGTCGGTATGCGCGAGAGAGCGTGATCACGTGGCAAATGTGTGGCTGGCCCAACGAGCACGTAGCTTCCACAGCATTGTCAGCTTCGGGGTGAACGGGGTGGGGAAATCAACTAGTCGGAATTTTGAGCGACGGGCTAATCTTCTAGGGGGACAATGGCTGTGTCCGGCTACACAAGCCAGATTCCGAGCAAGAGGGGACTCCCCCTTTCCGACTTCTTGAACTGTTTGGTACAATGAGCGATTTATGAGTTGAGGAGGAAAGCTAAACAGGAAAAAGTTGAAAAAGCGTTTCATGACTCCTTTAAAGGTGTCATGGAGCGCAAGCAGACATGCTCTTTTTATTATGTTACGTAGGTTTTCTACAGTCAACCAGCGTCGACTTTTGTTTGCTTTATTCCATCTTGAATTCAGAGCCTCGCGTGTTTCCTTTCGTCATTAAAGCAGTTTTTTTTTTTTAATGCGTTGGCATTTGTGCCTTGGTACATACGCTGATCTTGGACTGGTTTGAACTATTCAAAGTTTGCAACGTCGCCACGGGATGGCGCCACAGCCACACGTTCTGCAAGCGCCGATAGAAGGACGAAGGGGTGCGGGTGCGCGCTTTGGACGCCCTCGGAAGCTCTCCATGCCGCCGGCTTTGGAGACCTGTGAACGCCCATGGGCACCGGTTCCGCTCCTCGACCTGCAACACCTTCCACGCCGTTCTTGACGCGCAGTCCCCTTACCATCTCACCAGGACTCTGCCTCGCAACGCATTGTTATGTATAACCACCGAGAGCGACGTTATAAATGCTTCCCAACAGATGTGTGTCAGCCCGACTGATGTAGGACACCATACGATCCCGCTCATCGTGATGGGGGACTTCAGCGTTAACGTTAGAGGCGGACACAACCAGTGGCTGCTAGGGCACATGTCTCAATACGGAGTGACGCTGTGCACGAACACTAATGAAGCCACGTCGCGCGACGGCACCCCTATAGATGTCGGATCGCATGTGTCGCATGTTGTGAGCTCTTGTTTTAGACTTCTCAATGTAACCTCACGATTTAGCAAAAGTTTTTGGAGTGTATATCTTTTATTTGTGCTTTATCGGAGCATAGTTCACCCAAAACATAATTCTTCTCCAGTGATCTGGGACGGTCTTAGTACGACTGCTTCAAAAAATCTAAAACGTATACAGGAAATGTTTGCTGGAATTTATCATTGTAGATGTTCATACGACTCATACGTATACCCTGAAGTACTGAAATCATTACAGATATCTGAACTTGTAACAAGACGGTGTTCGCCCGATTTCGTATTTTTGTTTAATGTCTTACTTCGACATTAGCTCATTAGCCTCATCTGTGCACTATCATATACCTGGAAAGAAAGTTCAAAATCACCGCACGTTCCACGTCGACCCCAGAAACTTTATGTCACCATCAGGTCGCATTCACAGCGATTCAAATATCTCAGACTCATCTGACATAAGCATTTTCAATATAGATTTGTGCCGATTTAAAAAGTGCTTGTATGTGGCTGATGTATATAGGTAGCACTGCTAGTATTTTGTTCTATTTTGTGGTTTGCATTTCTTACCATCTTTATTCTTTATTGGTTGTATTCTTGTTCTAACGAGTGCACCAGTGCTTAGGCTTCGGCTGTTAGTGGGCTCGATAACTAAACGTATTACTATTATTATTATATTTAGTCGCCATGTACATAACATTCTAACGGCGGCATATATGGCATACTTCTTGTTGCACAGGTCACTCATGTGCATGATCTATCCGCCACAGGATTAAAGGCATGTTCGCGGTGAACAAATACACAGAACGTAATGGCTCTGTCATTTTACACACATTGTGCGCACATCCTTCATGCACAGGCTAAGTGAACTGATGTGAGAGGGGCTTCGGGAATGTTCACCCCGCGGATAAGTGCTGGGACGCTGCATTCACCATGCTTTAATATATAGGTTGTGAAAGTCAGCAGGCTCGATCTAAAATGGACCGTAGAAATCGACGCTTGCACGTAAAAATCTCAACTTTTCGTCAAAGGTGTATTTCCCAGGTTGTTTGTTTCTTTTTTTTTTTTGTAAAATTACAAAGCGTAGCTCCCTTTTTGTAAAAAAGATAGGACCAACAAACTTGTCAGGGTCAACGGCGGGCGGTGACGTAGACGACCAAGTCGAGTGGCGGGGTGCGTTTGGCACTTGTATGATAGATGGCGCCACCTCTTTATCGAGACTGCCCGCGACTACCGTGGTTTATTAAAAAAACACATCTTTCTTTTTAATGTACCTTTGCTTTAAAAATAAATGCGAACAATAAAATCACAACTTAAAGTAAAAAAAACTAGGTATCGTACAAAATAAAAGTGAAAGCCGTTTACAACTCCCTGTAACACCGAATTAGAGCGCAGCTCTTGAGGAGGAGGAGGGAAGGGTACTGAGGGGTGAAGTGACCTGGGGGGGGTCACGTGACCTTAGGGAGTCACGTGACCATGCCGATGATGTCATCAGTGACGTCACTGATGACGTTATCGGTGGCGATGACGATGCGGACTCCGATGACGTCATCAGCGATGATGACGATGACGATGCGGATGTCGGTGACGTCATCAGTGACGTCATCTGTGATGATGACGATGACGATGCGGATGCCCCTCCGAAGTCACGTGACACCCCCAGGTCACGTGACCCCCCCGGTCACGTGGCCCCCGCCGAGGTCACGTGACCTCCCCGATGACGTCATCGTCATTGATGACGTCACCGGCATCCGCATCGTCATCATCACTGATGGCGTCATCAGTGACGTCACTGATGACGTCACCGGCATCCGCATCGTCATCGTCATCACTGATGACGTCATCAGTGACGTCACCGGAATCCGCATCGTCATCGTCATCATCACTGATGACGATGACGATGCGGATGCCGGTGACGTCATCGATGAGGTCACGTGACCTCGGCGGGGTCACGTGACCCTGGGGGTGGTCACGTGACCTGGGGGGTGTCACGTGACCGGGGGGGTCACGTGACCTCGGGGGGTCACGTGACTTCAGGGGGGTCACGTGACTTTGGGTGTCACGTGACCTTGGGGTGACCTTGGGGGTCACGTGACCTTGGAATGACCTTGGGGGCCACGTGACCTTGAGATGACCTTGGTTACGCCGACGCCAACGGCGACGCCGACGGCGACGCCGCTCAAGCCGGGAACGGGCCCCTAAGAGCTGCGCTCTAAAAAAGCCGTTTACAACTCCCTGTAACGCCTAATTAGAGCGCAGCTCTTGAGGAGGAGGAGGGAAGGGTACTGAGGTTCACATGTTATCCGGGGGGGAGGGGTGGTCACGTGACCTTGGAGGGGTCACATGACCCCCTCGCCAAGGTCACGTGGGGGTCACGTGACCTGGGGGTATCACGTGACCACGGGGGTCACCTCTGTAAGATAAATTTTCCGCTAGATTTAGCGGGGGAAATTTTTCCGCTAGATTTAGCGGGGAAATTTTTCCGCTAGATTAAGCGGGGCAATATTTCCGCTACATTTAGCGGGGAAATTTTGCCGCTGGATTTAGAGGGGAAATGTTTCCGCTAGATTTAGCGGGGAAATTTTTCCGCTGGATTTAGCGGGGAAATTTTCTCGCTAGATTTAGCGGGGAAATTTTTTTGCTAGATTTAGCGGGGAAATTATTCCGCTAGATTTAGCGGGGAAATTTTTCCGCTAGCTTTAGCGGGGAAATTTTTCCGCTAGATTTAGCGGGGACGTTTTTCCGCTAAATTTAGCGGGGAAAATTTTCCGCTAGATTTAGCGGGGAAATTTTTCCACTAGATTTAGCGGGGAAATTTTTCCGCTAGATTTCGCGGGGAAATTTACCCATAATGCACCGCGCGGTTACGCCGACGGCGACGGCGACGCCGACGCCGCTCAAGCCGGAAACGGACGCCTAAGAGCTGCGCACTAAAAACGCGTTTGCCCAACGGCGCAGGTTTTGCTGCCAACGGATTTCGCATGCGTGTTGTCTGCTTTCTTTCGCTGGTCGGCTACACCTTCGGTCCCGACGCCATCTATCATAATGCGCGCGGCAAACGCACCCCGCAACTCAACTCGGGCGTCTGCGCGGCCATCCGCCGTTGGTCCTGGCAAGTTTCTTGGCTCTACTTTTTTACAGAAAGAGAGCTAGGCTTTGTAGTTTTACATGAAAAAAACCGACCTGTGAAATACACATTTAGCGAAAAGTTTAGACTCGTACGTGCAGGCGTCGGTTTGTACGGTCAATTTTAGATCGAGCTTGGTGACTTGGGACACCCTATATATGACCGCTGTGCGAAATCCTCACGTATTTCTTCGAGAATCAGCGCAGCGGCAGCAGCAATTTTGGCTCATTTTTTCCTCTTAAGTTGTTCTGTTCATTCGCAAAACAATTCGTTACGATTTGTTACGCACTAAAGTGAGCACTCCTGAAAAACAAAAGCAACGGAAGTGATGTAACCGCGAAAACTGAAGTATGCAAGTAACGTCTCTGTGTGTCACCATCAGCGAGTTCAGCTAGGTTAAGCGCTGTACAGCGGTCCCAGTGACTAATACGTTGTCAGAACTTCTATATTCTTTATGCATAAACTTCCGTTCGCATATTAAAGCTTTTATATTTTATTTTTCGGCTTGTTTGAATTTTATTTGTACGTACGTGGTTTCAGGTGATAGGAGAGAACCATTTTGAACTCTGCCTGACAAAACCCCATCAATTTAATCCTCCAAAGAACGACTTGTAGGAAACAAAACGAATGCGCGTTTTAAAGATGATTAGAGAAAAAAAAATATAATGTTTTTACTATGTTGGCAGACTTACATTGAGCACTGCGATAGGCGGATATAAGTGGGCCGTAGATTTTCCGGTGTTTCTTTGTAAAAAATATCGCCGGATGTGTTTCAGTGTATAGACGTTTTCTGTTTCTGTCTTTCTCAGTCACGTGGATCCGTATCTGGTATGAGAGACAAAAAAAAATAATAAAACGTTTCAACCCTAAATATAAGAAAAAATATAGGTGAGGAAAAACAAGAATGTCTGACAATCACGCGTTCTTCGGAAACAGCTTCCAGCGGCGTGGAGCGATCAAAACCATGTTTTACAGCACACAAGAAGTTACGATACTCAAGATGGCTGCGCCCTTGTGGAAACGGTGTATAATGTAAATTAGTGTCTTTCGGTTTTAAGGGAATGTCTAAACGGTCTAGACAATCAACACTCAATGCAGCCACTGCATAAAATAAATGGCACCTTTACCTCCAAAGCTTTATAAGGCATAAAATGCGTTATAGGGAATCGGTGAGGAAATTGGTGTGTCAGGTGACGTCCATTTTCCCGCAAAATTTAGAGGGGAAACTGAACCATTGTATACATCACGTGACGTAGAAGTCACCCGCTAAATTTGGAGGGGAACTGGATTGGTCCGTGTCCCGCGTCATATGATGTATATTTTTCCCGCTAAATTTAACGGGAAAGCTGATTTGTTGTATAGGTCACGTGACGTCGATTTCCCCGCGCTAAATTTAGCGGGGAAACTGCATTGGTGTTTAGGTCGCGTGACGTCAATGTCCGGCTAAAGATTGTGGAAAATGCACGGACGGACGGAAAATCTTTTGGGATTGGGGGGTAAAGTTAAAAAGCTTTTCACGTTTAAAAACAAAATGCGGCAAAACGGCGGCGTAGCTTTTTCTTTTCTTTTTTTTAAAGCCGTTTGTTTCGATTAATTTAGCAGGCACTATGGTGACTGGCAGCCTAAGAAACGCAGGGAGGGGCTTATTATGCTAATGCTTTTCAATTCCTCTAACTGATTGCCTGGGGTATGATAATGAGATGCACGGGACTCGCCACGCTCTGGATTTCTTAAGCTGCAAGACAGTATGAGGGAAGCAAGTTCGTCTGCTTCTTGCGCAGGGGTGACGTCAGAACAGAGCCGAGTTCTGATTGGCTTTGATTGAGAGGCTATTGAGTGGACCTGATTGCTAGATGCGTCGAGGTCCACCCACCATGTTTTTTCTTTCCAATCAGCCAGTAAGAGCTCGGCGTTCTGACATCATCGCAACCCCCGTGCAAGAAGCAGACGAACTTGCTCTCCCATGGAGGAGTCGCAAGAACGGGTGAAGAGGCTGCTAAAAAGTCACAACATGCAAGCTAATCTTTTTTTCTACAGTCTTAACGAGCAGCCACCTGGCAGCCATTAAAGGGTATTTCCAAAAGTGACGCTTTTCGGGGAGGGACGTGCCAGGCGCCAGTGATGGGCAAATCCCGCGGGACTCCCTCCCCGACACTAGTATTCACACGAACGGTGACGAGTCGAAAGGGGTAGCCGTGTTGTCAGACGGATGTAGCGGTCGCATTCTCGCAAGCAGGGCTAGGTGCGAGCTCACGACAGTACAAGAACGGAGGCGTACATGAAACGGCGATACGCCATTATGGCAGCAGCGCTCTTAGATGCAGAAAACAAACAAACTGCTTCATGATTAACAGAAAAAGCGATTTGAATGGGTGGATGCGACACGAAGGACGTGAAATCCAAAACCAGTTGTGCGAGGAGCGGCTTGATGATGGCATTCATGAATTTGGAACACTTCTTCGGGTGCCTCGGACGGCACGTGCAACAGCGCAAGCCACGATTTAGGCGATCCCGATGCCACCACCGGCATCCCGCTGAGGAAATTATGCGAGGTTGCCAGACACGCGAATAAAATTCCGCCAATTCCCAGGCCTGTTTGTGATGCCCGAGCAGAAGCTCCCCATCCTCCCGGGATGATATCCTTCAAGGCGGCTCCGCGCACACCCGTAACGTTGTTGCCACGTGATGCGCATCCCAGGGAGCGAAGGAAGGGATTGCTCCCACGTGTGAATACTCTTTTACATTCGCGTATTTCACTGGAAAATACACTTTACTCCGTGAAAATTCAATGGCCTTGGCGCCGACAGCTTTTCCGTAGTAGGAATCGCTGGACGGGCGCAGCCTCGGGGTTTACTTCTTCAAACTGAGACGGGTGCCTGTCGCCATCTATCGGCGTGGACAGCCTTCGAAGTAGCGGAGCTGGGCCTCCGAGATCCCGAAGCGCGCGAATGCCTTCGCGCTCGCGCGCTTCGGGATCTCGGAGGTTATGAGCGGGGGCAGCCGTCTCTGCTGTCTCGGCAAATCTGGTTTCTCGGCGCGTCGGCGGCACCACTCTTCATCAGAGAAGCGCGAAAGCGTAACAGCGTGTACAGCGCGACACGCATGCGTTGTCTCAAAAATAAGTTGCCCTCGCCAATATTTTTTTTTTAATATCGGCGCGTTGTTAAATGTATCTGAGCGGAGTAAAATGTCATTTCAAACGTTTAAAAGATTTAGACCTTTAAATGTTTCAACCTTTTAAACCTTTAAAGCGACAGTCCTACTCTCGCGAGCTGTTCGGAGACCCAAGTCTTTTCTTTTCAAAACATCAAGGCGTCGTTTTCGGCTTACCTTCAGAGGCTATTCCAATTCCGGCGACGTGCAGTATCACTAGCACCACATAGCCACAAACGCAGGCGGAGCAGCGCGGACGTTGTCGTATGTCACCCATCTCCACCTCGTTGGTATCCAGTGCACGTGATGCGGAGAGATCGACAAAAAACAACTCAAACACTTCGCAACAACCAGCACCGATGCACAAGATGAACTGCCGTAGGTTCTAAAAGTGGACACTTTCCGTACAATAAGCCGCACTTCTATCTAAAAGACGCCACACGAAGTTCCAGAGGACGAAAACTGACGGTGAAATAAACGAGCACGAATCAAAATATACACCACGCGACGAAAGTTAAATACGCCGAATCAATCTGGGCTGTGGGATTCTACTACCTCGGAGACCGGCGCCGACGGACGAGGAGGCGGAAACGCGGAGCCAGGACGGGAGGGGCGACATCGGTGGTCGGGCGCACGACAACAAGTGAACGGCGGGACCCACATTATCGGCGTCGACCGGTTCCTCTCTTACGCGAACCCCAGAAAGGGAAAGGAGGCAGTCGCTGCTGTCGATTTTAGACGCCAGGCGGCGCCATCGTACGGACCCCGGGTGCGTTGGCTGGCCCCAGGGCTTTGAGGGCGCTCGTCTAACAAAATAGTCCGGGCCATTGTCCACGCCCGGTGTATAATCCATCCACATCTAGTGCCTAGTTCGCACGTAACACTTCTCATTCCCAGACCTTAATGATTGCTTGCTCTATATTTGAGAATAGAACTTGTATCATACATACATGAATCGTCGTTAATACGTCATTGACAGCATCCCGCATGTCTCGTCACAATAAGCGATCTATAAAAAAATCCTTGTTTAGTGTGCAGTCAACGCAAAATTTTTACTTTTAAACATGTTTTGTCACCGGACGCCGGGAAATACGGCACGTTGAAATGAGCATGAGATCCGAATAGGGGCATGCCTTAAGTGCGCGTTCAAGCACCTCACCGTCTAACGCACGTCGGGTAGCCAGCGAGCTTCTAAGCATTCCTAAAGACACGAATTCGAGCTTGAGCGAGGTGCGTGAGTTTGGTTACGGGCGTGCGTACGGTCAAAACCTGTCTGCAGAATGTCCCCCCCCCCCCCCCCCCCTACACACACACACCAGGGCTGGGCAGAGATACTCAAAAAAGTATTCGAGAATGTGGATACTGAGTACATGTGTTTTAAAGCCCGAACACAAATACTGAGATAGATTTGTTTTTTATGCAACGGGAGATCCCTGAGATACTTCTGCAAAAATGGCAAAAAAGTATTCCGGATTATAGATACAGATACTTATATAAACACATTAGTTCACGAACGGTGCTCCGTGTGAAGAATGTAATTCGTGGCAAATGCGAATGCTAATTTGTGCTTGTGCTTCTCTTTTAGTGCTATTTTATGCACTACCTTACCTCGAACTCTTTATTTATCATTATGCCTAAAAAAAAAAACTAAAAAAAAAAAACATGTCACACACGTTGAACCACATAGTTACAGAACAAAAAAGATTGCGCACCACGACTGACATGCCTGTTTTGCCGAGAGGGCGCATCTCACAATGTCGTCTTATATGCTTCTGAGTCACCCATAGTGTGGGTAAATTGGACAACAGAGCCGTTCCTTTTTTTTCCAATGAACTCCTTTACAGCGTTCGCTCTGCTAAATTGGAAAGACTGGAGAACTTTGTAAAATGAGCTAATTTTGTTATTCTGCAAGTAACCTTCTTTAAACCAGTTTTTTATGTTGAGGACTGAGATGGATCATGTTATACGGCGGGTTAATATTGATTCCGAAGCAACTTGCACCAAAAATATGTTTTTATTCTTTATATTTATCTTTAAAAGGGCAACAAATATAACGAGATACCTAAGTCTGGAAAGTATCGCGATGCAAGCGATACATTATAAATGTTTTTCATTACTGAGGTACAAATACGTTTTTTTCAAATGTAGCTCGATACAGAGATACAGATACTCCAAAGCATCTCTAAGGTACGATAGCGATACATTTGTATCACGATACTGCAGAGCCCTGCGACGCAAACACACACACACAAATAATGCACTGTCTATGTTTTTCTTTTTTTTTTTTTCTATTGCAAAAATAAAGAACGTATCACCGAAAGCTCAGTTCTTGTCAGACCCTTCCCAAATGTAGCGCTAGCGGCCCGAACCTGGTGCCAAAGTTTCAAAAGTTGTCGTTATTTAATTCAAAAGTTATAAGCGATTTTCGGAATTTTTCAATGGGAAAATGACGGTCGATGAAGCCCGCAAATACATGGAGCTGAATGAAGTCAGCTATAAGGAAAGGACCCCAGTTTCCAATTAAACTTTTAAGAAATTCACCTGTAACCTTAAAGACCGACGACCAGACTGGAGGTTCTGCAAAGCAGAAGATTCTCCTCACTATGGGGGAGAAGGAAACAGGCAACGTCAGACAGGGTAGAAGGGGGAGAGGAGGAAGCGGGGAAGAAGTGGAAAGCGCGAACTGGTCGTCGGTCTTCAGCTAAGAAAATCACCTGTAATACCCATGCTACACGGGTACCCTGAGCCGCAGTTCGGTCGCATTCACACTGGCGGCTGAATCGCATTCGCAAAACGGTTGCGAACGTGATTACTTGAAAAAGCAGCACAAATTCACGCGCATTGGATGATGAAAACGAGCGGATCAGCTTCGCGGTTGCGAATCGAAGGCCAGTGTTGCCACACCGTACTCTCGTACAGCTACTTTAGAAGCAGAAAGTGCGCGTGCAAGACTTTGATCGGCACTCAATGTGCTCAAGCGCACGTGCGACCATAGCTTTGGCTGCAAAGCCACTGAACATTGTCCGCAATGTTCAGTGGCTTTGCGTTCCACGTGCGACCATAGCTTTGACTGCAAAGGCACTGAACATTGTCCGCAGTGGCTTTGCGTTCCACCATTCCACTATTTACCTTCTTGGGACACAGAGCGAACAACAGACGTGGACGAAGAAGAAACACACAGGACGAATTCCTGTGTGTTTCTTCTTCCCACCTACTCGCCCAACTATCCATTCCACTATTTACAACTCATCAGCCCAGCGTGCGATATATTCAGCCCAGCACGCGCATATTCGTCGCTTCACAAAGCGAGCAAATCACGTGTTATACGAAGGAAAATGTAACCGGCCAGAAGCCTTTTTTTCAGAAAGGTGTACACTGTGATCACTTTGGCTCAGCGTAAATGTAGATAAATATGCCCAGCAGTTTTGACGAAATAGCCGCAGATTTCTGATCGCATCATGAAATCGTCACCTCCCAGTGCACATTATCTCAAAATATCCTGTTAGCATTATAAAATACAGGACGCCACACATCGTACGCCAATCGGTGGCTACTTAGCATTTGAAGATTAAGTCATGAACATTTTCTCAATTTTAGGGTTAGAACTGTTGTTTGGGGAAGGAGATGTCCCTAAATTACAAGGTGTCTTTTTGTTTTTTCGGTGCCTCCTGTAGTTTTGTAGATATCTTATCTCGAAGCCTTGGTTTGGGGGTCTACGGTGAAACGGAAACCACCGATTCAAGCATGATGGTAACCCTTGTTATCAGCTCCATGGCCACCGTGTGACGCAAAGTTCGTACCGCAGTACGACAAACCGTGCGACTGGCCTAGTCCCAAAAGCAGTTCCGATCAGTCAGGTAGGATCTTATGGCTGTTTTACTGCTTTGCTTTATAGATATAAACATCTGTTGCAAATATAAATACACATTCATAACGTTGATGGCCCAAAAGAGAGTTCGCCACGATAAACGCAGCCTCAGAACGAGCCCACACTTATCCTTTGAGAAGAACTATAATCTTGGTGATGTGAATGCACGTTGCAGAAGCGTTGTGGAAGCTAATCATTAGATCGCGCTGAGCTGAAACGGAGTGTAAACTATGGCTGCCAGTGAATGCCACCTTCGGCACCACGACGCGCTTGAGCGAGGAGATAGTCAAAATTAAAGGAAGATTCATTGGTGGATCCTCAGGGCAGGGCCGTAACCAGGGGGGGGGGGGGGGGGGGGGTTAGAGGGTTCTGACCCCCCCCCCCCCCCCCCCGAAATTGTTTTCTGGGTACGGCCCTGGTCGGTGCACTGGCAGCCAGCCGATTTTAATCTCCACCTCTGCGCACGCGCAGTGGCGCCGGTCGGCTACCGGGTACCAAACCGGGACCGGTTCTCCGGTTTGCTGTGACTCTCCATTATATGCCACCGATGCACATGATTCATAGGCGAAAATAAGACAATAGACACTTTCAAAATGGCCGCCGCTGTCCCCGAAACCCCCCCCCCCCCCCCCCGAAATTTTTTTCTGGGTACGGCCCTGCCTCAGGGAATGCGTCAGCATGACCATTGGGAAACGCCACTCATGTCCTCCTACGGGAAACGCTAACGCTGACCAGTTCAGTTTTCTGCTTTGACTTTCTCTTTTGCTTCCTCTGTTTCTTGCGGGTCCATATCACAAGAGCGAATGACATTTTAGCGAACGGCGACATTTGAGCGAATGGTCGTTTTAGCGAATAACGGGGCCGCGCGTTAACCCATCCGTCGCGCTGCGCTTTACGCCGCTTCGCGGCGACAGTCTGCGGCAACTCATTAGAAAAATATGAACTCACTTGGCCCACCCGAAAACGCCGCTTCGCGGCGTCCGACTATTCGCTAAAGTGTCGTTCGATGAAACGTGGGCGTTCGCTAAAACGTCATTCGATCAAGTGAGTGCCTCCCGTTTCTTGCTGCCTCTCTTTGGCTACGTTACGGGGTCAGTGTTAGCGTTTTCCAAAGGGGGACTTGTGTGGCGTTTCCCAAGAGTCATGCTAACGCATTGATACACCAATGGATCTTCCTTTAATTTTTTCCGGTGAAGCAGGCTCCCCGAGCCTGCTTGGCTCCAGCATCTGTGGCATGCAGACCCGCGACGGCTTGCCGCGCTTTTTGCGCCGAGGAGTGGAAGCAGCTAGGCGCTGCTTCCACTCCTCTGTCTCGTTCGCCTGCAAGTTCAGACTCGCCCTAGCATCCGTGCGCGCATTGACTTCTGCCTCGTGACGTCGCCTCCCTCTCGCCTTTGTCCTAGTCACCTCCTCTCTAAGCAGCGTGCTTCCCTTTCCGCTGTTTTGTCCACAGACGGACGGCGAAAGCTTTCGCTGTCATGTAGGTACAAATGCTAACGCATTAATAACCTCCGTATGCGATCGCCGAGGCGCACTCACAAACTACGACCGCCAAAAGACATAGCAAGCAAAAATAGTCCACTGGGACGGCTGAAAACGCAGCAGAAAAACACGGCGAAAGAAGTGGCTGTACGAACACGTAACCTTCTTGAGTAAAAAAATGACATAAGAACACAAGGTTGCTTGACACACAACCGACCCGCTGAATTACCGCTGAGAAGCTGATGATAGTGTTGTTAATATTGGTTTTAGAGTAGATCGCAGTTTCCCATTAGTGCAATATTTTGGCAGTGCTCGTATTCAGTCTCCGTAAATCGGTATCAGTCATTTATTTTGGTTCAACTTTTGACCAAAGTTACCTCTTTTTAATGAGAATGAAAGACAATTGCAGGTCACCACAACATATTCTTGTCACCATACATTTAAATATCTTAGGTTATATTACGGTCCCCGGAATGGTGTGTTTAGCGTCCTATCCCACCCGTGCACCAAAAGCACGCTCCCGAAGTAGCAGGAAATGACGTCACGGAAGCCTGCGTGCAGTGTTGTCGGATGTCACGATCCTGACGGTGGGGGCTAGAAGTCCTGGCAAAACGTAAGAGAGAACTTGGTTGTCGCTGTCGTCGCGGAGTCCCAACTTTTCGCTACTGGAGCTTCCGTGAACTGCCAAGCTGGAGAGCTATCTGCAGCAGAACAGGCGCCTGCCGCAAACACCACCGCTGCTGGGACACCGCCAACACCGGCGACAACGGGGCACTTTTATGACGTCATATATCAAAAATTGAGGGACCACCTTTTAGGACGAGGCATACACAGCAGTCGGAGACGCTTTCCCGACACCATATGGTGACAGCATTTCTACCGCTACGGAGGTTAGCGGTCACTCATGATCCAGGAAGTCATTTTGCCCCAAATCAAATCGAGCGAACTCTAGCTGTAATGTTAGCCGGGATTAAAATTCAGCCCACGTAATCACGAAAGCTCTCGGCAGCGGTACGCTTCTATCCACGAGCAATGCGCCAACGCGTGTGGCCGAGACCGCCACCCATTTGCTGCGCTGCGTAATTTCTGCCACGCACAGCGTCCCGAATGTGCGCGGCAGAGTCGCCGTGACGCCGGACGCAATAAACAACGACACGCTCACAGTTGTGTACGAGTTGATATTAATAGGGACAAGATTCGGCCGGCACGACGGCTGCCATTGGTCTCCGGTACGTGTCAGGGCGCACGCCTCCACATTGTAAGCGCTAATCAGTGTAATGACGCCGAAGGTCTTCAGCCAGCTCGGAACAAACGGCCACTGCCCACCCTCCGACCTTCTACCTTCCTCTTTACCACTCTCTCCAGCGTTTCTCCCTCCCTCTTTCAACGCTTGGATCTCGTTCGTACGCGCACTGGATTTCGAGCCTGCTTGGAATGCGTTCGCTCGAGGCTCCGACACCAGCTGATAAAAAACAAGGCCCAGTCGTGACGTCATATGTCGGAGGCCTGCGCGAAGCACAGATTGGTCGCCAGTGTTACATCAGCATTAAGCTGAAACTCGAATTAAATTACCGGAGTGCCAGGCGAACGACTCTCATCTTACCTTGGTACGTCGCCGACACATTCACAAGCCATTGACTGGGGCTTTTTTTTTTTTTTTTTAAGAGATGAAACTTGGTGGTGAGAGGAGGCAGAAAGTGCCAATTGACGACACTCGCCGACATGTATAATGTTCAATAGACTACTTCCATAAAGCCCTGCATGCAACACGGCGCGCGTTGCACTCTGGGAACTAGTTGGCCAGGGAGGAGGGTGGCATGGTTTCGGTTTCGATCGACACGTCGACAAGAGATGGTTTTCTGGTCCCGAGAGCGTCATTTGTGGTCTCTAAACTAACCTAAATGGCCAGGCCTCGAAGCTTTAGCACAAGTATAGCTTGTCTTAACGCATGCTTGTTGTATTTTTGTACTTGAGCCTCCCTCTTAGCGTTCCAATCGAGGTATGTCGACGAGCCAGTGCTGGGAATCTCGACGCTGCGAAGCTCGGGGATCTTGCTTGTATACGAGTCAACAAGCTGTAGCAACCAATAAGTATGCATACATCGAGCTCGCGCCTTTACATTAGTGTTGTTGATCAGGAAGTTTGTTTGCTTCGTGCGTCCATAGACGAAATATTACTTTTTGCAATTACTGTATTTCTTAATATGCCTGAGTATGCGAGGTAAAACTCGGAGGCGCCATTGAAAAGCTCAATTTTGACACACTTCTTATCTCTTATCTGTACTGACCCGCAGCACTGCACGAAGTGAAGTCCCCACCCGCTTGCATTCCATTAATATTCAACATCGCGTATGCACATAAAGTTATCCTGCAATCATATAGGCTAATTCGCACATACAGACCGTTTTGAAAAAAACAAAAGTCGAGCACTTGTGTGAAGAATGTCGCACCGTTCCCCAAAAGTGCGCCGGACGGGCATGAACCCCTATGCGCACCGCATTGGGGTTCATGCCCGTCCGGCGCACGGTGCGACATTCTTTAGACAAGTGCTCGAACGAAGTCAAAGCGCGTTTGACGGTTGCTAATAGCCATAATATTTGTTTTGTGTTTGTTTTTTTTCCCGCCTGAGTATGCCGAGATAATTTCAGACACACCGTTCAGGCGCAGATCTTGGGAGTCAGTAAAAGCTCGTCCAAAAAGGCTTAGCGAGGAGTAGGGGACGCTTGTTAGGGCCTCCGTCGTAGCTAGCCCATCTCAGCGTTTGCGAGAAATTAATCTTCTACCAGCATAAAATTCGAGTGGGAGATATATGATGACACGAGGAAGACATCATAGTAACTTTTGTGCAGTAGTGAGGTCGAATTTATTGCGTTTCCTTAAAAGTTCATGCGTAAACGCTGGGCTCAACTTTGATACCCTGTGAGGATGCGGCTTTCTTTTCGCCCAATGAAGTAACAAGAAACGGACGTTTGGCAAACAAAATACGTATAAGGCTCCTGATGAACAAATTTCAGTTCTAGTTCAGTGGTACTAGACGGGATTATTGAAATTGAGCTCAAACATGCACTCGTAGGATGAGGTGACTAAGCCACGTCTTACTACGTTCGCATACGCACGCACAATATCCGGTGTTTCGGGAACCAAGGGAAGTACCCCGGTCTTCGTTTTGTGTCGCTCGAGAATGAGTCTATAGGGTGTTTTCACTGACGTAATTTCGTCCACCATTTTGTTGTTGCGATCTCTCTGGCGTGTGCCAAACTCGAGCATTTCAAGGATTTACATGCCTTCTGAAATGTGTAGAGCACCGCTGACATCATTTCAACCGGTTACGATGTAATCCTTCAATGTAGTAAATTTGTTTGAAAAAGCAAACTAACAACAAAATGGCGGATTGACGTCATGTGCAAACAACCTATTGTACGTTCGGGAAAAGTCAGATAATCGAAAACGCAAGCAGCGCGTTCGGTCGCGGAATGGTAGCATGAGGGGAAGCTGCTCAGTCGAAACCGAAACTGAGTGGCCAACTAGTTCCCAGAGTGCACTGCGTGGTATTTCGTCGCGATGGGGCGCGTCGGTTTTGGAAGTAGTCCATTGCGACTACGGCTCAGCGAGAATAACGTCCCGACATCAGAATGTCCAGAGTCATACGCAATTTCCATAAATACGGCGTTAATATGAGATCGGAATGGGCATGAGGCTTAGAGTTAAGAAAGCGAACAACTTTACCATGAAGGGCGTTCGCAATTTAATGGCGGCTGTCTCCCGAGCAGATCGGGTGCACGCGCGCATGCGTTGCAGCGCGGTGAGGGGAATAGCGGGCGGAGAGGTTGAGCAAAGCACGTAGACGCTTGCAGACGACCAACGCTGTTACAAAACACTTGACTAGGAGAACACATTATAGTCCGCTAAGTCACATTAGACAGCGCACCTACAGCGCCAAGTCCTTCCCTAGCTGTGTGGACAGCCCGCGTCGGAGAGAAAGCATGCGCATCGCTCCGTCCACGCTGTCGCGCTTTCGTGCCGAGCCGAAGGAGAGGGCAGCCGCCGACTCGCCGAAATACCGGATTCGCAAATGCAGTAGAGACGGCTGCCTCCGCTGCCTCAACGCGGTGTTTCCACGACGATAGATGGCGGCATGCCACCCCTCCCTTAGCTAAAAAGAGTAAAGTCAGCGCATCCAGCTGTTCTAGCTACGCAAAAGCTGTCGGCGCTAAGGCCATTGGATATTCGCCGAGTAAAATGTATTTTTAGTGAAGTATTGGCTTGCAACTCCCACTCGCGCCTCGAATCGCAAACGCGGTGACTTCAATCGAGCAGTTGGGATCATTCTAAAATCTAGGCACACAGTATAGTAATGGCCAACAATGACACACAACTGCGATATATTTGCACCAAAATGATGAGCGCCATTGCGAAACGCCCGCCAAGATTCGAAGCGCGCACTTCGGGTAGGGGTAACCGGTAAAAATTGTGTTTGTACGTGATGTCGCAAGATCTGAAAGAAGCAGTTAATCTTATCTGGGTTGAGGCCACCTGAAATTCACGATTATAATGACTTTGTCTAAATGGCAAACTAATTTTCTTGTCGGTAAACTGAAAACGCGCACTGACAGTGAGGCTCAAGAACGGCGGCAGTGCTTGAAGTGAACTGAGCACTAAACAAACAACAACAAAAAGCAACGATGCCAGCAGTCTCCCCGTCTTATATTACGCATGTCTACAATTATTTATACTCGCCCGCATTGTGAGTACTTTTAAAGAAGCCCAGCATACAAAATTGTGACAAAGCATGTAGTTTCTCTCGTCGAGTCGCAGGCGAACAGTCTGCTCGCAGAAAACATCTACTTTGTTTAACATCCTTCCTTACGTTTGGCAGTCACCAAGAATATGAGTGTGTACATCTCAGTGGGCGGGATGGATCAGCGCAACAAATAACTAGTTCTTAATCTAGCGTTGCGCACCACTAAAAAAAAGTATACATCTAATATCGAAATTTATACTGCTGCATTCCTAAAATTGTATTCCAAGTGCAATTTATGTCTTATAAGAGATTGAAAAAATCACAATTTATAGCATATTACCTTAAAAAAAAAAAAGGTTGAACAATTCAACTAGCTTCTAACAATCAAAATGAGCAAGTATAAAAACAAAAAGGATATCGAGCACGAGTGATTAGATGCAACAGTTTCACCATCGGGCAGCGCTCCCCAGACAGGCACACTTCAGAGAAAGAAACGACACCGCCTTTGGTAATTTTCTAGCTTCAGTCGGTCTTAACAGCACTGATCGCCGTTGTATGTACTTTGCTTTTACTTCCCCCCCCCCCCCCCCCCTTTTCTTTTTTCTTCCTTCTTCTCACCGTAAATTGAGCAGCCTGCAGATCAAATACTTCCTGGTCCGCGCGACACGCTCAAATACACTCTTCCACGCAGAACAAAAAAAAAAAAAAAAAATTAGCAAAGATAAATAACGCGACATCCGCGAACAAGTGATTTGACTTGTAAAGTATTCCTCCTCGTTTCGAGATGCCTAAGTGTACAAATCAAAAAGTGCCACGCGGCTTGCATATCAATGCGACGGGGCGCTGTTGACGCGTGTCTCTGGGATTTCATTTTGTTTCTTCTGTTGTGATAGAAATCACGTTTTTCTTTCTCTTGAATTCATTTTTTTTCTTCTGTTTCCACTTTGACGTGCGTTCCTTCCAGAGAATCATTTGGACGGCGAACTAGCAAGTAAAAAAAAAAGCTTGTTTCGTGGATAACTAACGCACTGTCTGCGTGTCATTTCGCGCATTACCTCCCTTGAGTATGCTGATACTGTGACGATAACTAGTGCACATTAATAATTTTTATGTGTGCGAGTAACAAAGCCTCCATGAGATGGAGGTATCATTGTTCTCGCTCGATTTTCGATGAACCGGGTTAAAAACAACACGAGTGATGAGAAATCTTCAAACATGCACAGAATGTAGATACACGCTCTAGCTACTTCTCCGCATAATCACCGCACATATTTTAGGCAGTCATTATGACACGGCACAAGCTTTCGGATGCACTCACCAAAGAAGGTTCTCGCATCGCTCGCACGGCCCGCGAGCAATGCGGGAAAACCGACCTGCACTCTGCGGGCGATTGCGGCGTCGTTCATATATAGCTGTCTCATTTATTTAACAACCGTTCCATTGGAATCGGTCGTTCCTACACGATGCCGGCTGAAATACAAAGTATTCTACTCGAAAGAACCAAGTGCTGCAATTTACGGAGAATGGCCAGCTAATGGCCTTGATTTATATACATTTAGAGCTAAAGAGAAATGAAAGCCCTTTACAACTCCCTGTAACGCCGAATTAGAGCGCAGCTCTTGAGGAGGAGTAGGGGAAAGTACGGAGAGGACGCTATGCCCCTCCTCCTCTCCTACTTGCTTCCCATTTAGGCGAACATTTTCCGCTAAATTTAGTGGGGAAGTTTTTCCTTCAAACTTAGCGGGAAGCTTTTCCGCTAAATTTAGCGGGGAAATTTTACCACTAAATTTAGCGGGGAAATTTTTTTTCCGCTAGACTTTGCGGGTAAATTTTTCCCTTAGATTTAGCGGGAAAATTTTTTTGCTAGATTAAGCGAGGAAATTTACCCATAATGCTCCGCGCGGTTACGCCGACGCCGACGCCGCTCAAGCCGGAAACGGGCGGCTAAGAGCTGGGCTCTAAAATGCCCTTTTCGCTGTGGCACTGAACATGACGTGAGACCATACGAATATGACGTAAACACCCATGTTCCCCCGATCAATTGCAGCGATTGGTTCTCCAAAGTGATTTCCGCAGTCTTGTACGCGTTGCTGGAGAAAAGTAACCGATTACAGTAATCAATTACAGCACCACAAAAAGTAATGGATCCATGTGGTGAGGCCGGCGAGTTGGTTCATGATCACACCTGCTAGCAGCGCGCAAAAACACAAGGACAATGGGAGGAACTCACAAGACAGTGCTCGTCTTGTGAATTCCTCCCTTTGTCCTTGTGTTTTTCCGCGCTGCTACCAGCTGTAATCACAAAAGTAATTGAAAAATTACTAGAAGGTAATTTATTACTTTTCACGTTACCTTTTTAAACTCTTTTTAACAAAAAAAAATTGTATATAGAATAACCCTTTGTTCTTAGTACGTTATATAGAAGCACGCGCTGGTGAACTCTTTCGAGATGAAAGGGAGGGGGGGGGGGGGGGGGGGGTTCTCCGTCGTGGCTAGATGAGGTCAGTGCAGTCGTCTATGCCGCGGCGGGCCCGGGTCGTAACAACACGGTACACACAAAACGAGGCACTCTCGGCAGCTCAACAGTCAAAACGTCGCTGAGCGCGATGACATTCTAATCCTTCGGATATATGGGTACCTTTTAGAGGTAAAAAAAGAAGTGTACAACGTTGGTGCAACATAGACGAATGCCGCAGGGGCAAACACAACGATATTTTACGTAAAAAAAACTCAAAAATTATAGTTTTTTTAACATAATTGATTACATGTAATTGATTATGGAAAAATAGTAATTGGATTACTGCGAACGTCACCACATAAAAACGTAATTGAAGCGTTAAAATGTTACACTAACATGTAATTGATTACAATGAATCATTTATTTGTAACTAGTTACGTAAAAGTCATTATTTCCGGGAAAGTAGACAGACGAATATTTTTTTAATGTGGGCGTGTTTTTTGCTTGTTTTTGTTTTTGTTTTTTAACGGGATAGCGTTTAGGCACTTGAGTCGCAGAAAATCTCGCGTCGCCATCGGTGGGACCAGGAAATCCCATTATGCAACGCGCGCAGCCACGTGTGAAGTCACATCTGACGTCAAGCGTATGACGTCATATGTGGCTGTGACGTCATGATCCTATCGACCCGCTAAATTTAGCGAAACATTTTCCCACCAAATTTAGCGGAAATGTTCCGCTAAATTTAGCGGGTCGATAGGGTCATGACGTCACATCTACGTGGGACATCACGAGTCATGACGTCACACGTGACGTCACGTGACACGTGACGCTACAGATTAGACCACGCACACACACTTGCACGGCTTCGAAACGAGGTGATTGGTTGATTGGTTTCTGTTGCCATGGCAACCGCTATTTCGGTCCTTTCAGATGTTCGAAGTAGGGTCGTTCTGAACCAGTCACACCAAGATCGCTATGGGGCTTCATTGTACTGAACGCGTTTATCGCCCAAATAAACGTATTTGACACTGTGCATCCCATCAACTTATCAATTGTAGTTCATTTCCGAATATCTCCTATAATATTGTTCTTCTCGTGTATTTCGAGGCAGGAAAATTAAATTCAGTGCTGCCTTGCAACGGCCCCGCATGTTGTCGTGAAGCGAAGATGCGAGCTTGTTTCGCCGGACTGTGGATAGCGAAATCTCGGCATACAAGAAATGTCTTCATAAAGCAACCTTAGCGGGAATTTGAGTCGGCTCACAAAAATAACAAACAGGTCCACCAGAAGCTGCTGATTCTATGAACCAAAACTTTTCCAGGATTCAGTGACTAAGTTTTGCTAGGCCACAACAGCCACGATACATCGAGAGAACTTTCCTCTTTCTGCGGGCCTCCGCGATCAGAGCACAAGACGGCACGATTCGTCACCTTCACTGCCGCTTGCCTCCTGTGAGCTAAAGTTATGGCGGCGTCACGCACGCACCGAACGCTTTGTTGGTGAGATCGGTCTACTGAAGACGCGTAACGAAGTATGTGTTTCTGATTTGTTTCTTGATGAAATAGAAAACGTTTCCAATTTCAGCGCATATTAAATATCACTTCGTCACGACGCTCAGTTCGTAGCAGACCAGTTGCCTTTTTCCTATTGTCTTCTGTTCTCAAAGAATGCGTAGGTGTTTTCCTGCTGTATTTTGTGTGAGGATGACACCCATGTAGCAGACAATACCCTTTCTTTTCACTAGAATCAGCAGACGACTCGTTTCCCAACTATATATCTTGGCATGTTTCATGAGATCCAAATAAGTTACAGCTCTTACTCTCGCAGTGATCAAAGTTGGACACCAGGGAGCGTTTTCTCGAAGCTGCTTAACTTTAACCGCGGTAGAAAGTTAACCGAATTTCCCTACGATGGAGAATTTTAGGTCACGTGACCGGCGGACTATGGGCGGCGGGGAAACATAGCGGTGCCCCTCCCAGCGAGCGCTGCTCACTTTGGAACAGATATGTCGTAGTTGCTGCACTATCGGGCCCGTTTGTCAGCAATGAATAGTGCAGGAGGCTTTCGTTTTGCCTTACCTCACTTAAATTTCAAAGTATGAGCCATGATCTCGCACCACTTTTTAGATTGTCTTTCGAGTCTGGCCATTCCTAAGCCTAAAGGGGCATGGCAACGTCTTTGAAATCGCATTATATTGTCTTGACTCGACCGGCCGGGCGTTGATGGCACGCAAAAGCAGACCCCGCACCGATTTCCACTGGAGCCGAAGTACGCGATTTTTATTTCATGAAGAAGGTTGTAAGTACCGTTCTTACATGCTGGCCGACCATGCTGCCGTCTTGCCACCCGCTTTTCACCACTTACTTTTTGCTCATCGTTTCTAACACTGAACTTCATTACCCTCTTTCGCACTGGGAAGGAAATTTCAACAAGGTTTGTCTTGACCTCAGACAGCCAGGCATTGAACAATTTGCCAAACACGGGTTACCTTTTCAGACAGTTTTCCTCAAATATTCGCTACAACTAGCAGGTGACACGAGCTATACCACACTATAGTAAAACACGGAGCTGTCGCGCAGCCAGCGCTCGTCCAAATTGGCTAGGTGCTTGTACGTACCTAGCGCGGAAGGGCGGTTAAGTTTTTGCCGCGGTTAAAGTTAACCGGCTTCGAGCAAACGAACCCTGGTCGTGCTCTTCAATCGTGTCATCTATCACACTTGGTGGAAGCAACAGAGACTAGAGCAGATGAAAACCTAACAAAATCACTCATAGCGAGTTCGTTTCACGGCACTCGTATCCACTCGCAGCGTGGAGCGGGTTCCTTTCGGCCGGCACTCCACGAGTGGTTGCACTCTCCGAGTTCGTTTCAGCGGCGGCACTTCAGGCGTGCATGCACTCGCTGTACCGAAAAAAATCGAGCGTGCGCCAAAATGCAATCCCGTCATGCCTCGCTCCGGCGAGGAGCGGGAGCGGACCTGCCGAATACAGCTAACGGAGTTCCCGGTTGGGCCGATAATTGGCGCCGCGTCGCTGGCTTCACTTTCGTACGTCCATCCAAAGAGCAAGAAGATTCGTTGGTTTACCCAACCGACTCCCACCAGACTGTTATGCTTATATTCACCGCTCTGCTTTTGAGCGCTGGCGACGTGTATATCATCTTTCTCTACCGAAAGCGAAGCACTCTGGGCTCTTCCAACCAATCAGTATGAGCAAGGGGAAACGACAGTTTTTGTCTTTGTTTTGTTTGCGCTCGCTCATCACTCCAAGCTTTCAAACCGTTCCGCGCGTGTTCAAATCAAGAGTGCGGATTTTACGGCAGTACAGAGCAACGCTGCTGCGCGCTTATATGAATTAGAGACGTCTCTAATTTGACAGAGATTCTGCCGAGTGTTTTGCGTGCCTTATGACGGCGTATTACGGAGTCTACAGCGCGGCGAAGTGGTGTAACAATTCTTCAAAAGAACTCGGACAGCTCATTCTTTCGGTTTCCAACAGACGACAGGTGAACCACTATATCAAACTTTTTTTTGTCAGCGTTCGAAACCGATCTTTTCATTAGAGCATCCAAATGGATTGAGTATGCAAATCGCCAGGACTTTGGAAGCCTGCCCGGCTTGCCGACGAGCAGGCTGCGCCAGCGTCGTTTGTGCAGCGAGCACTTCGGCGCTACCGCGTTTGCAAGCTGTGGGAAGATTCGTTTGTGGAACAACGCGTGCCCCACCGTTCTTGTTGCGAATCCGTTGCTGCAAGGACTTGTTCCTCCAGGTGAGTTGCTGTCAGAGCAATCTTCAGTTAATCGGACAACTTCGTGTTTCTATCTTAGGATAGAGTACCGATAAAGCACCTACAGTCAGAGATGTAGTCACTCCAAAACAGTAGTTGTTTTCTTTTTCTTAATTGCATTGCCTATTAGCGAATTTGTTTATGGTTTATTTATTATTTGTTTTTATGCAGCTCGCCTGCAAGCCTGCTTTATTTCGGTGTTGATTTGTTTGTTTGGGTATTCAGAATTTTTGTTTGTGGGACTTGTTTATAGAGCCATTTAGATGATTCGATGATAAGTGCTTTTCTCTTAGTTTGTAGATTAAAATAATTAATTTGTTTTACATATTTGACACCTTTTACTGCGTTTACTGCCTACTACAGTTCTTGGTTCCCCTTGGAGGGCGGTGGACTGCCAACGTAGTTTGTACGTGTTTGAAATACCGCAACTTATTTGAATGGTGTTCAATTAAAAATACATTTTAATGTGCGTGCTGTTTCTGTTTTATTGCATAGGTAATATCACGCGAAGCGCACTTGTGAAGTGTATCGCGCGCGGCTCGTCTGCTAGACCGGTGCCGTGTTGGCCGCTCGCAGCGGCCGGCGCGACACCAGTCTAGCGAACAAACCTGAAAAAAAAGAGGGGAGGGGGGAGAGGGGGGGGAGGGGGAGGCGAGGAGGGCGCACGCCAACGACAGTGGTGGCGCCATCTGGCAGTCTTTCGAGACACATTTTCGTCTCCCACCGTAAGTATGTTCGCCTTTCTGCCACTACCGCCTTGTGGCGCTAGTTTCTCCTTACCACGGTGGAGGCTACAGCTGCACTCGGCTGAACGACGAGGGTTCGTCTGCTACGATGTGTCATTCGTTCAGCGGAACCGAGAGGTAAAAAAAGTAAATTTTCTGATAGAAATCGTGTCCCGCGGGCAACGGAATCAAACGCGAGCTTGAATTGTGAGCGTCTGCTATTTCATAAAGGAAGCAATTCACAACCCGTGCTTTATTTGCACATTTTTAGTCGCTCTGTTGCCGTGCAGACGCTGAAATATACCGCTCTGGAAAGAAATTCTCAGAGCAAACGCATCAGTGGCCCCTGATATCTTCATCGCCATCCGTATGCGGGTAAAAAATTCAACATTTGTCGTCAAACCTACCCCAGCAGAAACTTTGTGACTCCCAAATTAGTATCCGAGAAAGCAAAAAAACATAGTGACTTTACGCGAGGTTTGGACATCATCATCCTGTTTAACATTTACCTTCGTCAGCTATCTTGCCCCGTCGTATTTTGTTTGAGAAAGCTCTCGTTCTCGACGCCCTCACCAAGGCTAAAATCTGATCGACCTGTAACGACCTTCGAAATCCAATGTCCCACCAAACGTTTTGCTGTACATTCCTACAGACTAGTTTTAAGCCGTACCCTTTCAGTGGTTCACGCATAATACCATGCTCGAACGGATCAAGCTTTTGCGCGGACAGCATTATCAGTTTTCTCCGGTGTAAACGGTTATAAGAATTGAAAGATCGCAACCAGCTACTTTCTAGTCAGCTGGTTGCGGAAATTTATAAACATTGGCAGCGAATGCACTCTCGCATTGCTAACCATCACGTCGAACAGAAAGGCGCTAGTTTCGGTTTGAAGTCGGTACTGTTTCTACAACATAAATGGCGACAGCATCAGTCTTCTGCACTCGGTGCATTTGGCAAGTTCGTCTGAGGCAGTTCTCCGTAAGACACTCCGCGAGTGCGATGCATTCTGGGAGAGAACTCGAGCGGTGCCAGTGCGTGTGAAACGAACTCGCTATCAGCAACCGCAAGCCTGCTTCACTGCATTGACGCACGCAAAGTGGGAAAGCCTCTCCTCCGACATTATTCTCGGCATCAACTAGGTATTTGTGCCAGGTTTTCAAGGCTATACTTCGTTCATCCTTTAAGCTGAGACTGGAAGCTCTGCCTTCAGCGCAAGCTCGCTCGCTTCCGCAGTGCTTTGATTGCGCAAATGAGACGAAAGACAACTCCATGTGCCGTGGCAGAAGCGGAGGGCTTCAGCACTGCGGAAGCTACACAAGCCTTGACAGCGTAGTGGAGAATAGTGCTTCAGCAGTGTGCGTCTGGAGAGATCCATTGCAAAAATGGTCCGAACAATGAACCAAAACATCTCGTTTAGCCTAATACACCCTTTAGGGCCAATGCGAACACTGCATGCATCTTATAATGTCTAAAACCCCAAAACGCAAACATAAGAAGAAAAAAAAAATGGTGCACGTGAAACTTATTTTGGTGCCAACTTCAGTTTTCTGTATTTTGACACCACGAACAAGAACGACTGAAATTCTCAAATAATACGAACAAGGAAAAGAAAGAAAAAAAGAAGAACATGATATTTCAAAAATATGTTTCATCTCAGCGAGAACAGCAAAATATGATCACGGGAAAAATGCAGGAAAACAGTGCTGAATAATAGATACGTCCGCGACACAACTGGAGCATACTTTATTGTATCCTCAAAAAAAAAAAAAAAAAAAAAAAACGAAGAGTGTTTTCGTGTCTTGTTTTACTCGCATTTACGATCTCTTCCATACGTTGTGCACAGTTTCGTTCAAGCACGTTTCAGTCCTCCAAGCGACACTGTTTTATTTAAGCTTTCCTAGAAAAAATAAACATTCCCCGTCGCAATCCGCCTCTAAATATGAATGGAAATCTCTCGAACTTGGGAATGCCAGCAATGACGACGAAGAACGCGCCAACCAAGAAGCAAAACAGCTGTCTAGTAGAAGCCCGCTGGACGTAAGGGAATCGAGCAGAAAACTGGATTCCCAATGTCAATCCCCAGTTTCCGCGGCCCCCTTCAGTTTCATTCACAAACATAGGAGTACGTGCGTATCTCTGTAACCCGAGAATTCGAAAAGAAATAGGGAGCAGTGATGTGATTGGGCAAAGCCCTTTTGGAGCACCTTTCGGAGCAGCCAAAACAGTGTTTTGGAGCAGCAAAAGTGAATTTTGGAGCAGCCAAGACAATGTTTCGGAGCAGCAGAAGTCGCTTTTGCAACAGATATTCCTATAAAAAAAAAAAAGATCGTTTTAAGTGCTGTACAAACGAAGGGCACTTTGTGTTGTGCTCTGATGTGACTTGTTGTGACGAAACTCGCTGCTTGTGGTTCTACTGCTGAGACATCCCACAAGTGTACAGTGCTGTAGGCATTAACGAGCAATTCCGATAAACCGCTTGCTACCGTTTTACTGGTTTCCGACGTGCCAGATTTTCGGCAAAAGTAAGCAAACTTAAAACAATAAATTGCAAACGCCCCGGCTGGTGCCTCTGTCGTGCAATCAAGTTCGCATGCACGTGAGGACAACTTCTGCAGGTTTGCAGCTTCGCGTGTTTCGTCGCGCGAGTGGAGATAACGGCAGTGAGATCGAAACCGAAACCATGCCACTCTGCTTCGTCGCCAACCGATTTCCAAAATTGTATGCAAAATGTAACTGTTGAGCATATGACGAAAAACAGTCCACCGGCGCGTGCTTGCCAGGCCGGCAAACAAGGTACAAGCTAAACGCACGCACGCACGCACGCACGCACGCACGCACGCACGCACGCAGACAGACAGACAGACCCTGAGCGCATCGATGCAATGCATCGCGAGCCAGGGTCAAAAGTTTCTTGGAGCGCTTTGTGCAACTACTGAACTCGAGATAAGCATGCGCGCTGTGCGGGTTCAGCGCGCAGACATTGGCTGTGTTCCAAATCTTACCCAAATGGATTCGAGTTACTCCGGCGGAACGTATCACTTGAAAGCACTGATTGAAAAACGCTGGACGGGAATAAGTTAGAGTGCCTTCATGTTCGCGAAGCGGGACATGAAGGCACCCTAGGGTAGGTTTTAGAACGCCTGGAGTAAGATCGAGTAAATTTTGGAACACGGCCATTGCCTTCCTTGCTTTAGCTCACTTCTCTTCACCGACTTCCTTTCGTGGCAAATTTTTCACGTACCGGGGTCCTTATCGAAAGAAAGCCCACCAGAGAAACCTAGGTAATCAATGGCGAGTTTTAGAATAGGGGGCCCCACAGCTTTGGGTGCCCCAAAAAGCTCGAGGCGTCGCAGTGGGCATGCGCAAAAGTTCAGCGCATGCGCAGAAGTTCAGCGCATGCGCAGTGGGACGCCCCAAGCTGTTTGGGGTACCCAAAGCTGTGGGGACCCCTATTCTAAAACTCGCTAATACTTCGACACAGCAGTTTTTGTACTTAGTTTCACTAAAAAAGCGCCATATGTGCAGCGACGTGGGGACGGCAACACCCGACGTCACGCGATCACGCTGACCAGAAGGCAAGGACCAAATATAGTTTTCCCACGGCCGTTGCTTTCAGGAGTGAGTGCTTCAGCTCACAAAGTAACTCCCGCCGCGCAAAAACGTGGTTTCGTTTCACAGCATGACGGCATGGCTGGTACCCGGCACGCTAGCGTCGGAGCGTCCGCGCACAGCTGCGTCTATCGTTGAAAATATTTTTGAAAACGACGCGAGTCGAGATCCACGAGACGACGAGAGCGCGAAACGCGAGACTGCGGAAAAACCATGCAAAACCGGATGGCCAATTGACGCACGATACTTTGTGTCGGACGGCCGCTTGCGCCACAAAAAACAGGCATGCTCAATTACGGTACTCGGTTTAGTTTCGGTTTTGAAAGGCGACCGAAATTGACTTTTTGGCGCAGGCTTAGCGCAGATTACCCATATTTTGGTAAAATGTAGCAGGATGTAGCAGGGTTAGCCCCTTAGCGCAATAGACCCTTTACGAAAGTCAGTCTACCCACCTTGTGCAGAGCCAGACCCGACGCTCTAATGGCGGAACTACACTGTTTCTCCACACCAGAAAAATCGAACGTCTTCGAAAGCATAGAGCAGAAAAAGGAAAAGATGTTGGTCCTTTCACGTCACCTTCGATGCACGGAATCGAGGGTGTTTGATTTAGCCGCGCATGATCTCCTATCACCGCCATTAGAGCGGCAATAATGGAGCTTTTTATACTGCCACAAGAGGACTCTGACTTTTGAAAAGGGTCTATTGGCGCAGCAATCACATCACTGTAGGGAGGAAACTGCAGTAACACAGTGATTTAGAAAGAATAATAATAATTGTGTTTAGACAGCCGGAAGGTAGCCAGCCCCAAATGGGCGCCTGGTGTCGCGGCTGTAGACGATACATTTTGCCAGTGTAGTTGAACTGCTAGCCTTTCATAACGCAGTACACGACCACACGCCGGTAGGATGGTTATCCAGATCGAGACTGGAAGGGCTGGGAATGGAACCCAAGATTCTGCTGCTTCACCGTAGCCTCCCTCCTCTATTGGCGGCGAGATGTTTTTGGTGGCGCCCTCGTATGGTTCCCTTTCGTGATGTCATTACCCTGCGAACAAAAAGTTGGATGGTGCTTGTAATGAGCCTGGTGGAAGCTTGAAGTCATTGCGCTTAGAAACCAACGCTGTCAACACCATCGAAATTGAAGTTCTTCCAATACTCTTATTTTCGTCCATGAGAAATCCTTTGCTGACGTCATAGTCAGCATTCGGTCAATCGTGGAAGGCCGACTACAGCGACGCTTTCGATCGCTCACGTCGCCAATACTCACAAATCCTGGCAGTTCGACGGCGGAGTCATAGAGTGCCCGGTCGCAGATTTGGAGCGCAAGGATACGGTAGCACAGAGCATCGACGAGACATTTCTAGGAGAACCTGGAACTCAGCGCACAGCTTTTGCAGCGGCGAGGACCCGAAACACACTTGTTCACTCGGGAGAAGTGTGTTTCGGCGTCTCGCCGCAGCGGGGCGCCAGTCACGTGTCTCTCCTGTCATCTGTTGTTTACCGCTCCACCTTATCAATTTGGGCGGTCGCTTCTCGTGGAGATCTGCCAGGCTTTGTTATGGCTCCACGCAACGGAGCCCGGCGGTGGAAAACCGCCGACGATAAGAGACGGAAAAGCACCGCTTGGGCGCGTTTCTCTGCTGCACGAGTGGCAACTTTAGCACACCAGTGTGCTTCCCACGGGCTCCCAAGACGTTCTCAAATTTACTAATTTAGTGTTTTTTGGGTGACGCTCATTAAGTTTGTACATGAAACCGTATGTTTATTTTCACTAGTTCAAAATTAACAAATCTAATTTAAGGACTTATCGTAACGATTCATTCAGGCGGCACTTGCCTAACTTTTATGACTTAAAAAAAAACACAACAAGAACAGTCTAAACTCTAGAAGGTTTTGTATAGAGTAGTAAAAAAAGAAAAGATTAACGGTATCTTTTTGATCAAATTATTTATCTTATTCGGCAAAACGCCCATGAACATAATCCAGCAGGGATCTGAACACAGTGTAGATCTGACTAAAGTCGCTACCGTTTCTCGTTTTACTGAAGGTTTGAAATTACGTCCAAGTGCATATTATTTAATTTTGGGTCATCATTTTCTTTACCCATCCTATTACGACGCTTTAGCGTTATATAAATAACGGGATGGAATACTGGTGGGAAGCGATTTGTTGGCAACACGGCACCGCGAGAAGTTGTGGGATCGCGGTTTGATCATTATAGTTTTAGCGTGTCGTCTTAACGCGAACGGTTCATCCCGGAACGAGTCAACGGCGCTAAACAAATAAACAACTTTTATCGGGAATGGTTAATCAGTAAATACTTCTCAATGTAGGCTCGATTTATATCCAGCCAACGCCTCCCAGGACTTGGTCACCAAAGAGAAGGCGTTTGTGAACAAACCCAAATGTTGTCCAGCAGCATAATATTCAATATGTCGAATTACTTGAGAACTTGAATACTACGAATTCGAAAATCGGATCAAATCGCCCGGAACATCACTGTTCGATTGGAAATCCAAACTTGCATATTCACACACCCTTCTTTCTATCCAAGGTTAATAAGCATACAGGAATAGTTGAACCGACGCTCTGAAGTTTCTAGTGCCCACACATGCCGATTGCCACCGACACAGGAAACGGTCGATGTTAGACAGGCAGCACTTTATATAATCCACCCAATTAGGTTTTTATTCAAAAGTAGAAAACCTACAGAGAAGTGGGGTTTTGATCTCATACAAGGAAGTGCCGGGCTGCACATAATGCATATTATGCAATGAAGAGGATGATGACTTGAAGTAATGGAGAGCATAGGGCTCGCTCCGCACTCGTCGCAGCTGCCAGGCGGTAGCTGCATTGCATGCCCAGTGCATAACTAAACCGAATTACCAGTTTCGATCCTGTTTGTGAAGTCAGAAACGGGAAAATAAAGATTGCTTGCAAACGCGTACTGAGTCAAGAAAACATGCCTTGGTATACTCCGTTTCCCAAGAGCGAGTTTTAGGAAACCGAACTGCGCATGCGCAAGTCTTACGCGGTACAGCATGTGCAGTTCGTATCGGAGGGCCCATCGCACCGTATCGAATGTGCAAAACCGGTTCCCTAAAACTCTCTATTGGAAAGTCCGACCATAACCAACAATATACGATCTGATGAAGCTAGTCAAGCTGCACCAAAAGTGCATCGTCATGGCACTCCACGGCTTTGCACGTTTGCCATCACTGACTATACCAATCACGTACGGCAAAACAAGGCAGGATCACGACACATTTACAATGCGCAACTGGTTTAGCCGCCGATGCGAAACGCGCAGACGACGAACGCCACGATACACTTTTGGCACTGCTTGATTGGCTCAATCGGATAGTAGCCTTGGCTGCGATCAAGCTTAATATGAAACGGAGTATTAAAAAAAAACTTAAAAAAAAATCACACACTTACGACTGCTTAATGCCAAAAAAACTAAAAAGCGGTTTCTTTTTTCTTTCTGTAACTGCTTAAGATTTTCGCAGTGGTCGTAAGCAGTCACAAAGGCTTAGAAAAAGGCTTTTAGCCTCTCCGGTCATAGGTAGTCTCAAGTGTGTGAACCGCCCTTTGAAATGCAGCCAACATTCTGCTAAAAGTTCCTCTTTTGTGCACTGGATCGTAATTTGTGCCGGGGGTATAAGAGGCAATTAGAGTATGAATGAGGGGGTGTAATAAGGGGAGGCCGATGCAACACCCTCTAAATGACACGGCTAGATTGTGCTAACTCTCGACTTATGGAGGGCACAGATGGGACACCAGAGCAAAGGAAGATCAGCGGGCTCATTGGTAAATAAATTCGAGGCTGATCATGAACAAAAGAATTTAACTTACCTCGATACTTCACATAAAGCCTACTGACACAAAATTCATTGTGGGTTTGTGTGAACCTATTTCAATCTGTTTTGCCTATTTGGCTTCTGGGGTAAGTTGTTATGGATGCTGTGTGAGAGTCAAGGGATAGGAGGGCACAAAGGTCAGTTAGAGAACACTCCGGGGACAGTGTAGCTAGGGAAATGGAGAGTGGGGGAAAGGGAAGAGCCAGGGTGGCAGCGGTGTGCAAGAGAGAGTGAATGGGTGGAACTTGCACAGAGGTAACAGCCAGGACTGGGACAGTAAAGAGTGGAGTTAAGCCTATGAATTGTTTGAAGTGTGATAGGGAAATATAACATCCGAGATGGACACGTGACGCATTCTGCACCAGTTGGCTTTATGCTAAGTATCAGGGCACCGCGAGTATGTGGCTGTTATAACGACAGGCATCCAAGCTGCCCTACTGGTGGCAGGGTAAGGCCATTGGACTATGGAGCGAGAGGCCCTGTCCTAAATTCCTGGCAAGTGACGATGTGATTTTAGTTTTCCGGGTCTCGCCTGTCAGGTGCCAGGGGAGACTTGGTCGTGTTAGTGAAAACTGTCATTCATTTTTAACAATGCTCTAGACTTCAATAACAGCCCTAAAACACGTTTTGCATTAAAAAGAAAAGCAGTAAGAAAAAAAATTGAGCAAGATAAAAGAAAGTACAAGGAATTGATAGGGGTATTTGTGGAAAAATTCAAAAACCAGGATATGAGCACACTACGGTAGGTTCTTATGACGGAGAGGCTTTTGATGTTACCATCTCTATTTTTCACAGTATGCATTCATTCCAAAGGGCTCTGGGACATAAAACTTACAAATAAGATAAAATTAGTGTTTGTGATGACTGTTGAAGTTGGTATGCAATATGAGCACTGCACAACACTGATAGTTCAAACACAACTTTGACACTTTTTTACATGTTATTTTGAAAGGGACTGGTGGGCATTAACATTTACCACTGAGGTTAGTACCGCAACTGAGCAATCTCTATCACTATAGTAGTTTTGATGACAGTCCTTCAATGCTGAGAAAATACTCTATGGCTTATCTACCCTAACAGTGTTATGCCATGTACAACACGAGCACTTCAAAATTACATTCCAGCTTAGCTTGCAGCTTTGCTATGGCTTGAGAGTCTTGTGCACATCAGTTGAATAGCATCTCTGATGTACCATTTGCGACATGTGTCACATTAATGACAGCAAACTACACTAGATGACCGACCTGTAAAGCCAGAATTATTTTTGCGGACACAGTCAGAAGCAATGCTCTGCACTGTATTGAGCTTGTAGATGCTTGCAAGCTTCCCACCTGCGCCGACCTCAGAGCTTCAGAATAAATTCCACACTAATCAATAAGAACCAAGAATTGACAGATATAGTCTTATGCTCAAGGAAACAAAGGAACAAATGTGAACAAGATAAATAAATTAAACAGTTGAGATGTCTGTACAGAATGCACCCTAGTGTGGTTGGGCGACTGCAACGCACAGCCACCCAGTCACACCATGGGCCTTAAGTTGGACAATGGAACCAAGGGACTGGAACATCATCACTCACTGCGATTGGTCAGCGCCAACGCTTTCTACATTGGCGGGCGGCAATGTCCCGGCCCCACCGTCCAACTTAGGGCCCCAGGCACGTTTGTCCGAGCTTTCGGGAGGCACGTAAGACAGTGAATCGCGCACATATTTCGCCGCCCTTTCGTTTGTCTACGATCAAACAACTCTCAATTGTTACGTCGCCTACCAAAACACGAAACGAACGGATGCCTCGGCCAGTTCGCAACGCACATCGTCGAGAAGAAGGAAGTCCTTCATGCTGGCCGGTAGAACTAGTCGAGACACCTTGGACACCAGGCTCTGACCCAGCCGTCTCCTGATTGTAATGCGGCAGAGTTCGGACAGCCTGAGCGGATTCGTCTTGACGGTGCGCAGCCAGTGCCTGATGGCCGTCTCCTGCGCCCCCAGCACATTCTGGTTCACCTCGGCGTCTGGCACCGCAAACCTGTTGAGGTCGTAGCCCGCATAGACGATCATCTTCACCAGCCTCAGCTCTCGGAGCCGCTTGGCCAGCCACAGGTTGTCGATGGCGCACGTGTAGACGTTGCCGCAGTTGACGTCGCATCCCTCGCGGATCAGCTCTTCGGCGAAGAGGAGCTTGTTGGCAATGATAGAGCGGAAGAGGGGCGTGTCGCCCGTGGTGCCGCTCTCGGCGTTCATGCGGCACCCGGCGCTCAGCAGGATATCCAGGATAGAGCGGAAGATGTCGAAGTTGGATTCGTCCAGGTCCGTCACAGCTTCGTGGAGCAGGGATAGGCCCGTGAGGCTGTTGGTGATGTTCACGTCCCCGCCTGCGCAAGACCAACCATAGGAGGACGACTGAGCTGCATGCTAGGCTGCCTTTGCATGCACATGCCCCCACAGACAATACAAGTTGAAACACCCGATTCGGCCTTTTTTCGCATATGCGGTCCTCAACAGCGTCGTTATCTCTCAATTAGTCGAAACGTCCAAAGTGTGGAAACCCAATTTTGCATTACGCTCCTAGGTCGAACCACAACTCTCAAAAACATGAAGGATTGTTTCAGCTCATACTGTCCACAAGAGTGCTTTATCAGAGTAATGCCTTCTTCAGGGAAACAAGACACTGGCTTCAGGTTTGTTCGTTTACTATAAATAAAGGGTATGGAATTACTTGTCATAAAATGTAATACAATGTAAATAACTTTTTTTTTTCCATTCTTAGTGATGTGATTGGCCTAAGCCATTTTGGAGCACCTTTCGGAGCAGCCAAAACAGTGTTTTGGAGCAGCAAAAGTGGATTTTGGAGCAGCCAAGACAATGTTTCGGTGCACCAAAAGTGGCTTTTGGAGCAGATATTCTTAAAAAAAATAAAAACATTTGTTTTCAGTGCAGTACAAACGAAGAGCACTTTATGTTGTGTTGTGCCTTGTTGTGACGGAAGTCGCTGCTTGTGGTTCCACTGCTGAGACATCCCAGAAGTGTACAGTGCTGTAGGCATTGCTGAGCAATTCCGAAAAACCTCTTGCCACCGTTTTACTGGTTCCTGACATACCAGATTTTTGTCAAAACTAAGCAAACGTGAAACAATGGATTGCAAGCGTCCCGGCTGGTGCCTCTATGCACGTGAGGACAACTTCGGCAGGCTTGTAGTTGCGCGCGTGCTACGTTGCGCGAGGGGAGAGGACGGCTGTTTGATCGAAACCGAAACCATGCCACTCCGCTCCGCCGCTAACGGATTCCCAAAATTGTATGCAAAATGTAACTGTCGAGCTTACGACAAAGAACAGTCCAGCGGCGCGTGCTTGCCAGGCCGGCAAACAAAATACAAGCTAAACACATACAAGAAACAACAACAAAAAAAAATAACCTTAGCGCATCGGTGCAAGCAGTGGCGTACCAACTTGTTTTTGAGTGGGGGGACAAACCAGACCTCCCCCCCCCCCCCAGAGGCCGGGGGCCGGTGCCCTTGGGTATCCTTTGGGCGCCACCGGCCAGTGTTTTCCCTGCCACATGGCAGCTGTTTCAGGGGGGGGGGGGGGGGGGGGGGGAGGAGGGGGGGGGGGGCAAAACATGCCTTGCCCCCCCACTCTGAGAACTGGTGGGGGGAGGCGAGCGCTTGGCCCCCCCCGGTTGGTACGCTCATGGATGCAAGACATCGCGAGCCAGGGTCAAAAAGATCTTGGAGCGCTTTGTGCAACGGCTGAACTCAAGACAAACAAGTGCGCTGTGCGGGTTCAGAATGCAGACACTGCTTTCTTTGCTCTAGCTCGCTTCTCTTCACCGACTTCCTTTTGTGGCAGATTTTTCATTTATTGGGGTCCCTCTTAAAAGAAAGCCCACCGAGAGAAACCTAGGTAATCAATACTTCGACACAGCTGTCTTTGAGTTAAAGAGGGACTTTTATAGTAACGTATGATTTAAACAAGAACAGGAATGTTGATGAACATGCGGCGGTACTTAGTTTCATTTTAGAAAGCGCCATACGTTGAAGTCACAAAGAATGCGACTTCAATGTATAGTTCTAGTTTTTTCTGTACGCTTTTTTACGATATGTGTTGACGGCTCCGCACGATTCGCCACATGACAAACGACAAAGCGCTTGGCTGTCAAAAATAAATTACACCAGAAGAGAGCCGAAAGGCATGCACTTTTCACACTCACAAATAATGTGTTTAGCGATGGACAGGGCATGGACATTCAATTCAGAAAGTGTTAACATTCAAACAATATATTGTATGTACCACACGATGCAGCATTATCCGAAAAGAATTTATTTGAGAAAGATCTCAAATAATACAGTCACAGTCAACAACAGTCGCATCTTGACGATCGGACGGAATCCGAGATGACTTCGTTTTGGGGCACATTTTGGGGAAAGCTTCCTTTTTTTCACAACAGCACCAAGTCAAAGGAACGAACGCATCTGACCCGTTTCCCACCCCAACAACTATTTTTGGAGGTGACTGAGGATTCTACGCGGATTATCTCTGGGAGGGAGGAGAACAATGTTCGCAAAATCGCGTGGAGGGTCGTTCGACGTCCTTCACCTCCTTCGTTTCCCGTGAATGTCGAGCAGAAAAGCTTGAATGGCAGGCACTTACCAGCCTTATTTCTCACAATGGAAGATAACACTAAAAGGGTACGTAGCACGCATAAAACAAATTAAGTGGAAACTTTCAAGAGGGGAGAGAAAACGTTGAATACAAAACCGCAAAAACCTAGGTAGAGAACCGCGCTGAGCACGTCTTCATAGTCTAAGAAAGTGGCAGAAAATTTCTAGATGATAGAGGGCGCAAAGGCGCACCAGCCGCATCAGCATCAGCATTATGGTGGCGACCTAAGAGCGTTTTACGGCTGTTGCTGTCAGGAGCGAGTGCTTCAGCTCACAAAGTAACTCCCGCCGCGCAAAAACGTGGTTTCGTTTCACAGCATGACGGCATAGCTGGTACCCGGCACGCTAGCGTCGGAACGTCCGCGCACACCCGCGTCTATTGTTGAAAATATGTTAAAAAAAGACGCGAGACGCGACCCACGAGACGACCAGAACGCGAAACGCGAGATGGCGGGAAAACCATGCAAGACCGGATGGACAACTGATGCAGGGTACTTTGTGTTGGGCGGCCGCTTGCGCCACCTAGCTCATGCATGCTCAATTACGGTACTCAGTTTAGTTTCGGTTTCGAAAGGTGACCGAAATTGGTCCTTTGGCGCAAGCTTGGCACAGATTACCCGTATTTTGTCAAAATGTAGCAAGATGTAGCAGGGTTAGTCCCTCGGCGCAATTTGGCGCAATTGGCGCAGCAATCACATCACTGCATTCTTTATAGCGATGGTTACGGTAGCGTCCAATGGGAACAGGGACCCGGGGTGACATTACAGGTGGGAGCAGGGAGGGCTTTTGGGGGAGAAGGAAGGCCTGCCCCCCTCCCCCATCTAAGGACAAATTTTCTTACAAAGGAAAAGACACACAACCAGAGGTGGACCTAACATTACACCACCCCAGGCAATCTTTGAAATTACCCCCCCCCCTCGATGCCCTCTCCGGTGTTGGTAACATTAATATAAACATATTTCTGCATTATGATTTCCACGAGAAATTGTGAAGGGATTACCCAAAGTTACTTTGGTGACGCCACTATAGAATTAATTGCCAGCTGCAAAGAGTAGGCTCATCTCGCAAGAATTGGAAGGTACAACTCCACATGACAATGTCAACAGCAACAAGCGCAGATGTATAGACTCAAAGGTGAGCAGTTCAAGGGAGTGGCGCTGATGTTCCATCATCCAAGAGCACAAACAATGCTTTAGTGTTTCAAAAACAAGAAGAACATTCCGGTGCCGCAGAATGTTGGGGTAAAGGGGTTGACGTTTCTTGGTGCTTTTGGAAAACTTGCACATAATATTCTGCAACATGCTTAGAATCTCTCGGGTATTCACCGAAAGACTGTGCATCTAAACTCGGAAGTGCGAACATTGAAGAATTTACCGAATCAGAGTTTGCGGCTTGCGGTTCCAAAAGAATGACGACGATACTCGGCTGGTTTCATCGGCGTGGTTAACATATGGTTAACATAATTTTCTTTCTGTGATCGTGCAGTCGCCGATTTCTGTGAGTGCGGCCAAGTGTGTTTTACATCAGCGCTTCAATTTGAAACGAGGGGCTTTACTCGTGAAAAGAATTAGGCATGGCGCGGAATTCTGGTTTCCCAACAATTCCTCTCTGGAAGCGGCGCAAGCGGGATGTTTCGGTTGTGAATCAAGGGTAGATTGAGTCACGATCGTGAGTAAATCTGCAGGCTATAAAGTTTGTTGCGTTTGTTACTTTTCATTTTTCTAACCTGTGCGTTACATTTTTGTGGAATGGTAGGACCAAAAGGTGTTTCTCGCATGGTCTGTCTAACAATACGGCGCTTACATCGGGAGAAAAAACAACTTTTTTTGTCAGCTCCGCGCCGACCGCGGGTCTTTGGCCGAATATATTGAATATTCGAGTGACCAAATACTAGGAATTCGATCCGCGAATCAAATTTGTAGGGAACTTTCTATTTGATTCGAATTCGTATATTCGAGTATTCGCACACCCCTAAAAATCACTATTCGTTATTCTGCTTTTTTTTTCTTGATTCAATTCGGTATTCGATTCGAAAACTACTATTCGGCATTCACACACCCCTAGTTATAACGCATCGTTTTAAGAAGTCCTTGTAAAAACATTTGGCCTTTTTAGATTAGTATTTCAATCAAATTGTTTTTACTCCCTCATCTCTGTCCAACACGTCGCAGTGTCTCTCTTTCTTAAGTATGAATAGGCACCGTTTGGAATATTGGACTATGCACTGATAATATAAATGTGCGGAAGACAACCCAAGGCAGATACTTAGTCAAGCATTATTGCGGCACATATGAGACCTAGACAACAGAATGAGAAAAAAGATGCAAGAAAGACACACATACACACCATCTTTAAAACTGTGTGTGAGATGATAGTTATGTTACAATAGCGTAAACTGTTTCAATTACTACACTAGTGAAAACAGGTTTTCAAAATACCATACACTAATAAATATTCAAATGGCCACATTTAGTTTGTACTGAATTAGTTATGTTTCGATTTCAAGGATCCAATTTCCTTTTAGAAATCATTCTAGCGTCAAAAGCTCAGTGCGTAGAAACTTCATATTACTTGATTTCTTCCGCTTTTACTTTTCCCGTATCCACCGATCACTTGCTCTCGTGTCTAGCTGTGCACCGGCAATATAAAAAGCGATTCCGCAGAGCTCTAAAACCCTTTCAAATGGTAAGACCTCGTCCAATTGCGCTGCAATTTCTGTTGTGCAGCGGGGAAAACTACGCTGACGCAGTGAAAACGACGTCATTGCTAGTGGACCCGCCCAGGGCGGCTAACATGCTGAAACCTCGACGCTTCCGTCTTCGCATCGCCGCGTGCCAATATCACCATGACGCAAAGATGTGAGACGCTGCAAGACGCGCCACCAACGACGCTAAAGCGAGGCAGGAGGCGCTGCATGAGTCAACAAGTGAAGACGTCTGGGAAGGACAGGCTCGGTCTTTTAGCTGGTATCGGTTCACTCCGGATTGTTTCGATCAGATTGAATGAGCATCGTACCGGCATGTGCTCGTGCGCCCGCCACCACTGCCCAACGCGCATTAAAGACCCCCGGCTAGCAGTGGCACTGTACCGGCTAAATTTCTCAGCAACGGCGGAGACAAAAGACGCACACTGGGGCTGACTGACTTCCAGCCGTCCGAAAAAACAAAATACGCAATTGCTCTCGCAGCAAAAAAAAAAAAAGGTGGAAGGCAGTTGAGGGGCGTGTTGTGTCCCCGGGCACTTTGCTGCGTAAGAGTGGAAATAGCGCAGATTTTTTAGCACAGACGCTGCGTGCAAAATGTGTTTTAGGATTGCGAGTTGACTTTACGTGTTCGCATTTTGACTGATCGAGTCGGTCGTGTCGTGGCGGTAAAACAAACGCTGGCCGAGTATCGGAAGATCTCTAAGATAGAAGACAATTCTAGAATGAAAGTTTAACTTTTCTTTTTTTACGAATTTCGAGCGAATTAGAGAATTTTATTTTGTAAAGATTTCCTTTTAGAAAATGCTTAGGGCCAACTATTAGGATTGAAGAATATGCCTCCGCTGAGTTTTGGGATTAAATTGCCCGCTACATTTAGCAGAAAATCTTGCCCACTGCATTTAGTGAAAGAGAAATGTACCCTTTGCCCGTGGCATTGCATCTCTTTGCAGACAAACCCCCAGTCAAATTCCGACCACCCCCTCAAACCTGACACATAAATCCTCCCCTGGCAAGGGGGTGCGAGTATGGCGGCGGCCATAGGGGCCTAAAAAACTGATATGGTTGCGGCTTTGTCGTCTGACTAGAATTAAAGCAAATTATCAAGCTGAGCCAGCGTCGCTGTGCTTTTGGGACTACGTAACTCAAGTTTCCTGGTCTGTGTTGTTGTTCCAAAATTCCGGCTCCCAACAATCAAAAACGCTGTGTAGAAATCATTCAATAATATGCACTCCATGTTTCGTAATGCTATACATATTACTTTACAATAATGAAAGAGGGACATTGAAGACAAACAGACAATACAGGCTTTCGACTTTCAACAAAACGTTGAAAGTCCAAAGACTGCATTGCCTGTTTGTCTTCAATGTCCCTCTGTCGTTATCGCAAATTAGAAACCAATACGCTCAACCATCTAGATATTATTTGGAGTCAAAAATTGGCAGCCACCTTTGTCTCCAAACTCCTACGACGTATGGAATGCAGCATTTATAGGGACCCCTGCCAACCCCACCCTCTATGTCTTTTAGAGCGCAGCTCTTGAGCGCCCGTTTCCGGCTTGAGCAGCGTCGCCATCACCGTAACCGCGCATTGCATTATGGGATGTTTGCCACAATGACGTTCCACGTGATGTCACGAGGGTCACTAGGGTTACGAGTGACATCACGAAGGTCTCTCGTGAAGGCCACACCAACGTCACAACCTTCACGAGTGACGTCACGAGGGTCGCAAGGGGAGAGAGGAGGAAGGGAGAGGACGAAACGAGGAGAATGAGAGGAGCAGGATGGAGACGAGGAGGGGGAGGGTATGGAGGAATAGGAGGGGCATACCCTCCTCTCTGTACCCTCCTCTCCATACCCTCCTCCTCCTTAAAAGCTGCACTCTAATTCGGCATTACAGGGAATTCTAAATGTCTTTCATTTTTTTAGAGCGCAGCTCTTAGGCGCCCGTTTCCGGCTTGAGCGGCGCCGTTGTTGGCGTAATTGTGAGGTCACGTGACCTCATGGGGGGGTCATGTGACCTCACGGGGGCCACGGAGGGGTGAAGGAGGAGGAGGGGAGGAGGAGTAGCAGGCAGGATGACGAGGTGAGATGGAGAGAGAAAGGGAATACTCTCCCCTCAGCACCCTTCCATCCTCCTTCTCAAGAGCTGCCCTCTAATTCGGCGTTACAGGGAGTTGTAAATGGATTTCATTTTTTATTATTACAATAAACAAGAAATGATTCCTAAGCATCATTTCAAGAATTCTTAAGCTTGGGAACAATGCATTTACAAAGAAAACAAACAATTTCAAAATGGCAGATTTGAAATTCTCGCCCGAATTAACAACGTAGATGATGAAACGGTGCGCTCCTCACCTTTTTAAACAACTTCAAATTGGAAGGGTCGTTTAACCTTCTCTCTCGCCCTCTCGTCAACCGTGGCAATCGCAGTGCCCTCAATGGATCTCCGACCGGTGCGATTATTCCGCCCGTGCATCGAAAGCGGCCCCAAAGTGTCGACGAATGACATCGGAAAAGTTGGAGCATCATGCCGTGGGATGTCGCAATACCGGCAGTTAGTGCTAGAAGTTCCGGCACAAAACTCGAGCGAAAACGAGCGTCGTCGCTATCGTCATGATATCCCAATTCCTGGCTGCCAAAAGCTTCCAGGACCGTAAAGCTAGGGTGCAACCTCTGCCGCAACACCGCCAGGATAAACGCGCCGGTCGGAGGTGCGTTTTAAGCAATGTGGTGGAGGGGGGGGGGGTAACCTCGGAAGCGCGACGCGGGCCCGACGTTCCACCCACCGAACTGGACGAGCTCGCGCAGCATGCTGGGGCTCTTCTTCCGGATGGCCAGGTGCAGGGGCGAGTTGCCGTGGACGTCCCGGGTGTTCACCGACACGCCCCGGCGGAGCAGGAGCTGCAGCAGCTCCGGCACGGCCGAGCTCACCGCATCGTGCAGGAAGCGCTTGCCCTGCAGCACCTTAGCCCCCGCGTCCAGCAGCAGCTGCGCCATCACCACGTCCACCTTGGCCACCGCCACCCACAGCGGGCTGCGTCCTGCCCACGGGAGAGAACAAGGTTTCAGGAAACCTGGGCAGATGGAAAGAAAAAGAAGGGGCATGCAATGCCCCTCCTTCTTTCCCCCCTAATATTTTAGTCGCATGGGCACCCTTTACTGCGGTTAAGTGTGACCGAGAACAGACTTGACTGCAGTTAGGGGTGTTCATGTGTTTATGTAACTGCGGTATAGTTAGTAGTAACTGCTAAACCTACTTAAGTGGAACTGCAGCTTGCAAGAACATTCTTAGATCTATCAGTTGTCGAGCTCCACGGACAAGTGGCACTCAAAAACAGTTCTTCTTTGCTGACTGCACGCAAGAGCAGGTACGGACAGATAGGAGAAGAATTATTATTGAGTGACACCCTTTCGGTCCAAACGTTTGCATAAACATAATGTTTATCACAAAAATTACCGCATCTCCATGTAGTGAATGATGTTGATTGGGGCGAAGCTCTGCTGGTGCTTGTCTGCGTAGACGCTGAGCTGCAGTATACCGAGCCTTTTATTCGTTTTCATCCATGTCAGAAAGAGAATGTGTGGTATGGAAGGCGGTTATATACACATTGCAGCATTCGACCGCAGTGCCCTCTCGTCTACAAAAGTTGAGCCAATGCATGCAAAGTTTAACGCGATTATATGCGCATTTGACCGCAGTGCCCTCTCCTGTATAGACATTGAGTGGCTACATGCAACGTTTCATCCACGACATCCCCAGCTCTTGAGTTACTACCACATCTCAGAGCCCCCTGCTTGTCCCGCAGTCGTGGCCGAGTGGTTAAGGCGATGGACTAGAAATCCATTGGGGTCTCCCCGCGCAGGTTCAAATCCTGTTGACTGCGCAAACATTTTTTTTTTTAGTCATTTTTTTTTTTGCTTTACACGAGCACGTAAGCATGATAGCTCAAGAGCACGAGCACCAGCACCAGCAAGATCGATGTGAGCACAGACACCAGACGGATAAGGCTAGACCCTAAGGAGCTTTGCCCCCAAAATCCCGATTGATTCACTTTTCTTTGGAACCAATGTGAATTCAATGAAATAGTCACCCTCCCATCACTTGATATTTTTGTTGAAGCAATCGCTTCCGCCACGAGAAAGTGCTCATAAGTACATCACATCATGCCATTATGTAACCACCCCTGCTATGGCTCACAGATGTGAGCCGCAGTATTCTTTAAATAAAAATTAAAAAAAACATTCTACCGGTTCTGTCCATGGGATGGGCCAACAGCGTAACGAGCGCCCTTGAGTGGACGTGGCACGGAAGTGCACCAGGTGTTCGGGCAGCTTGTCAACTTGACTGATCTTAGAAATGTCGGTTTAGGATGCGTGTCAGACACCCTTAAATCTAGTAAAGTCTGACCACAGCCACACTTAACTGTGGTTAAGGGTGCCTGTTTAACTAGGCTATTAGCCTCCTAAATGCAGCTTCTTTTGTGAAGAAAACGACAACCTATACCAACTTTTTCTTTCTCCACACTTGCAAGCAGGGATGGCAGTATTTCAAATATTTGAAATACGTATTTCAAATACTTTGTGTATTTTGCATTTGTATTTAATTGCAAATTGGGTAATGTATTTGACGTGTGTATTTAAATACTAAAACGTGGGTACAGTATAGACCACTTACAACGTAACCGCTTATAGTGCAGGACCGGGTATAACGCGGTTTTTTTAAACCACCGGTTCACCTCCCATAGAACTCCATGTAATTACATACCGCTTAAAATGCAGGCGCGCGAAGGGAAATACCGGTTATAGTGCGGTTTTTGGCACAGCCTGCCGACTGCGCCGACGACCGGAGCAGCGAGCTCGCTTCCCTGGGCGACACTAGATAACGGCGCGACCCGCAAACTGCACTCGCGGGGCGAGGAGGTTGCTCGAAAACGCGGGGAGAATCGAAGAGAGAGGCTTCAGTTGCCATAGCGACGGAGGGACGCACGCACGAGTCGTTCACGTGTGTGCGTCCCTCCGCTGCGTTGGAAACAAAGAAACAAACAACCGCAACGACAGACCAATCGCAGGTCGAGGAGAAGTGTTCGCGCGCGTTGCATGCCGGTCGCGGGCCGGCTGCTTCTTTTCCGCAAACATGGCGTCGGTTGTGATCGTTGTCGTAGACGGCGTTCATCTCATCGTTCTGCGTAAAAGCGCTATCCTTGACTGTGAATTTTCGTTGTGTGTCGCTATGATAACCCAGAACGTACTAGAAGGGAAGATCCACCTACTCGTGCGGCGATGTCGTGGCGGCGCTCTCAAGACGGCAGAAACGCCCGTGTCGTTGTGTTTGTTTACTTCGACTAGAGTGGTGATTTCTAAGCATTTGTGTCCTCGAACATCGCCCGGATTTCTTACTTGGCGCATTTCATGCGTGTGCTCAAGTTCAAGGTATTACTGGCGCGTACCGTATGAAGGATGCGAATTTTCACGCGTTTTCATCTCCGGAGAAAAGTGATTAGGGTTAGCAATCCTGAACGCTCGCAACGTCCGTCCACAACCCGCGACGTCGTTAAAAGGCTGCGCCAGGCAAAAGCCACTCATTTCGTTGAAAATGTGTAACACACTTGAGACAGAACTGTACTAGTCTGGTGAAATAAAGACTTTCCTCAAACTAAGCTTTATTTTTCATCTAACATAAAATAAATTCTTTTACAAAGGTAAGTTGTCTCATGGCATGTATTTTGGCCTGAAAAATTGATGTTTTGGTTATAGTGCGGTACCGCTTATAGTGCGGATTTTCGCGACTCCCGAGACATACGTTATATGCGGTCTACACTGTATTTCAAATACAATTGTAATTAAATACATTTTTGTGGGTGAAAATACATCCCTCAAATTTATTGTCACGACTCATTTTGCTCATCCTAAGACGCGTCCAAAGCTGCTTGTTCTTCATCTCAACGCCAACGGCAACAACAAATCAAGAAACTCTTCATACACCAGTCCTGCGGCAGTTCGCGTCTCGCTCACCGCAGGCGCCCCGGCACGCCGGGCATGCATCGTCTCATGCTGAGACGTTGAAACTGCCAGCCACGCCTTCCTGGGACCCCGACCTGAGGGCGCTGTCTGTGCACCGTCGGGGAGGTCGGAATCGAACGCCTCGTGCAAAAGGGAGTCGGAGGCGAGCCATCCTTGCAGAAACAAACTTCTTGCCCCCCCCTTCCTGCTCCTTTTCCTACACACACGCAGACGCGTGCGCGCGCGCACACAGCACACGAAAAGCAAATAGCACAATAAAACATTCTCTATGACCGAAGCCATGGAGGCTGGAGGATTCGAAGTACTGGGTGTCTAGAAATGGTGAGGAGGCTTTTTCATTTTTTTTTTAATTTGTTGAGCTTGCAAAGGACTTGCATGTTTTCTGACATGCAACAGCGCTAGTGCCTCCTGCCACGAGATTCGTCCGGATGAGTGGGGTGCTTGTCGCAGTGCAAACTTTTCTTCGTGGGAGCTCGACCGACGGGTAAGTTTTGAAAGAGGCGCCCCTAAGTGGTTTCCTATTCGCAAATCCAAACGAGTCGCCGCTATCTAGTGGTCGATACATGACGCGTTGAAACGGGGAGCTCGCGGCGATTGGAATGCGCAGCGGAAGCTGGCGTGGCCTAGGGAACGAAAGTTGAAACAGAGGAGCCAGTATAAAAGAGCACGTGGTTGGAGCTGCGAATATCCTATCTCGTGAATTCACTGCTTTTTCGAAGTGTAGACATTTCGCAAAGATTGGTACAGCTGGAACGCATGACCTTCGTAGAAATTCAAGTCCTAGCAGCTACCCTTTCCCACTGACAGTCCTGCCAGCCTCTACGCCTCGGTAAAATACGCCCCGGCAAAAAAATGCTCCTGTACTGACCGTTTGCACGACTGCGGATTGGCTGCTGATAACTTCGAAACAACTTTTTGGTTTCTGTTTAATTTCATTTTACTTTTATTTCTGCAATCTTAATATCTTGTGAGCCAAATTGATGTATGTGAGCCAAATGGATGTACTATCGCGAAAGTACTTAACAACATCACGCGAGCATGCGTTGTTTTTTTTTGAGGAGCGTTTGCTTGGTGACTTGCAAAAGAACTAAAGCTGATGCGACGGCCAGTCCATGTGGACTGCACGGGGGGCAGCCCGTCGACGCAAGCGAAATGCCGTTATCATCTCCCTGGGTGACAGCGTGGTTTGGGTGAAAGGAGAGAGATCATTTCACAAAAAAGAAAAAAAGATTGCTGATCAATACATCGCTTCTTTTGACAGCGTTCGGCGGCATCCGTCTTTCGATTTTGTTTTTCTGTTAGCTTTTTTTCTTTTTAGTCAACCCGCACTATTCACCTCGAGATCCAGTTTCAAAAGTGGGGACACGTGCTTTTGTTTATCCATGGTCTCCTATGGGCATTCTTTCGTGAACGCAGAGGAGATGACCACAACCGTCCCCGCTTTCAACATGAACCACAAGCAACGCCAGAGATACGAGATCTTGGCTTGAGACACTGCTTCTAGCTAGACGCTAAATTAGTGCCTTTTAAAGCTTCGACCATGCGTCTGTAGCCTTCACTGTACTCCAAGTGAGTGCAAATTGAGGCATAGTTCCGCCTTTCGCCACCGTGTGCGTGACGGTTCGATCTCGAGGCGAATACTGCGTTTTCATCTTCGGTTGGAGCGCAGCGGAACTACGGGCCATCCCAGCCAATCCAGCGTTGAGAGCGCGTGGCGAGGCCTTGAGCCGCGTGTCGCTCCTTCCAACCGGAAGGTCACGTGATACTCTCCCAGCGCTGGGTTGGCTGGGATGGCCCGCAGCGTTCGATGCGCTCTGACTGAATGTGAAACAGAGTCTGCTACGCGGGGAGATGATAACGGCGCTTAGCTTGCATTTACGGACTCACCCCGTGCGTTTTACATGAGCTGGCCCTGACGTCACCTGCAGTTCTTTTACAAGTCACCAGGAAAGCACTCTTCAGAAAGAGCGCACGCTAGCGTGATGTTGTTACGTCCTTTTGCGATAGTACCTTTGCCGTGACATGAGAAAAGAACATAGTCCAATCAGTTAGCTGGAAAAATGGCAACGCTTGTGTTCGTTCTCGGTGTTAATACCGGACTGACAGTTCGTCAGCAGAGGTAAAAGCGATACCATATGACGTTCTGTCGCCTTTGAAAGACCGTCCCATGTTAGTCTTATACACAAACTCAACTCTGCTACGTCACGCAACGGTGGTGGCGCGTCGGGCGCACTTCCAGTCTGGGGTGGTGGGCAGTAGTCGCGGTGCGAGACATGCATTCCTGCGTTCTTTTGGGAGAAACCAGACAAAAAACCTGCATTCTCGTCAAAATGCTGCGACGGGGCTGTATCAAGAGAGTCTGGAAAAATTTGAAGATCAGTTTTCATGTGTTTCTGTCCCCTCCGTTCGTCTGAGAACGTGGATAATAGCCGTGACAAGGGCAAACCAGACGCTGTCGAACTATGATTGCTTGTGCGGCCAACATTTTGTGCTCGCCAGATGTAGTTGTTGTGTTCCAACATGAACGGGAGAAAACCGCCAAGTTGTCGGGACCACCTGCGGGCTCAGCGCGTCTCCAAATTCACACAGCCGTCTGATCGTTCGAACTGTCGTCTGCTCTTTCGAACTTGTCTGCTTTTAGTCTGCTCGTTCAAACAAAAGCGGCCCGTAGACCAAACTTTAACCCGGTGATTGCAATAAGAAGTAATTGCAGCCTCAAAAGACTTAATTTAGCTCGGTGTAAACAGTAAATACAAGATATCGATCATTGGTACCAGTGGCTGTCACCAACTTGTTACGCTTGGTCTGTTCCTGCTTCCGAATTTCAGTATCGACGTCGATCATCGCCGCTACCTTCTACACTTTTGCAGCACGAGCGATGTTGCGACGGAAAATAGCTACAGTAAAACCTCGTTATAACAAAATGGGATATAACAAACTAATGGATATAACAAAGCAATCATAATTCCCTTTGCTTGAATAGTTGGAAGAAATGGACATTGGCTATAACAAACTAATGGTTATAACGAAATAATTACGACCGCTCCTTCAACTTCTTTATAATGAGGTTTTACTGTAGAAGAATCTCATCATGATTTTGGCGTCCATTCTGCAGCGTTCATGCGAATGAATTGCCGCACGTCAAATTATTTACGCAAAGTTTAGCAGCGTAACGAACCTTGATAATTTCGCTCAGGCAATTAAAGTGGTAAGACATTGCCATGAGGACGTAGAATTGACAATTCCAACACGAAAAAGAGTATGCAAACTCACACAGACGCCGACAACGTGACATTTGAATGGTTTGTTGACACGGGACGCGGTGCTTCTTGCCCGCACTCCACTGCGCATCCGTTCGAACTGTCGTCTGCCCTTTCAGACTTGTCTGCTTTTTGTCGTCGGCTCGTTCAAACGAAAGCGGCCCGTAAACCAAACGTTTACCCGGTAATTGCGATAAGTAAGTGCAGGTCTCTAAACACTTTTGAAGGTTGGTTGGGGTAAGTAGGCTAAGTGTAAATAGTAGATACAAGAAGATGTTGATCATTGTTACCAGTGGCTGTCACCGACTTGTGATGCCCGATTCTACTTGCAGTTTTCAGTATCGACGTCCACCATCTCAGCTACGGCCCACGCTTTTGCAGCACGAGCGACGTCGCGACTGAAAATAGCGAGATGAATCTCATCGTGGGAGTCACGCTTTAGCGCCCATTCTGCGGCGTCCACGTGAAATGAATTGCCACACGTCACATTATTCAAGCAAAGTTTTGCAATGTAACGAGCCTCATTAATTTTGCTGAAGCCACTCAAGTAGACAGACATTGTTAGGAGGACGTAGAATCAACAATTCCAATGCGAAAAAGAGCACGGGGACTCACACCGACGCCGACAACAATGCAATTCAATGGTTTGTTTATGGGCAACGGCGAGCTTCTTGCCCACCGTCCACCGCGCATGCGCGGCGCCGGTGGCGTCCGCTAGGGACGCTCCGGTTTGTTTGTAAACATGAGTTGGCGTATAGTTTTGTACACAAAGGGCCTTTTTCTACACATACAAGGGCAGGGCATGGCTGATTCATCGTCAACATCGTCAGAGGCGAAAAATCCGAATATCCTTGATGGAAAATTTTTTAAGGTCATTGTGGAAGAAGACAAGCTTGTGAAGGCCATCTGCCAGTCATGCCAAAAGACCATTTCAGGGTCACGGTAGGCAACTTCCAACTTTAGGACACACTTGAAGGTATCCTAATTTTCGTTTAGATCTTGAGCTTTTTATTTTGGGCCACTGATTTTACCGTATCATTATTATAATTCTGTTTATTTGGCGTAGCGTATTCATCCTCTCATTCTTGTCGAGTGCGATGAGCATGTGCGGCGTGATCCAAACCAAAAAAAGAGAGAATGCACCGCTGACCCCGAACCAGCCCTCAAGCAAACGAAACTAGTGCTTGCGGCTGTCCCAAAGGCTCCCATGGTCACGCAGACCAAGTTGGACAGTTTATTGACGGATCTGATTGTGAAAGGGATGCTTCCTTTGACCTTCGGCGAGCAGCCGGAGTTTGTGGCCTTCGTCAAAGGTGTTTTTTTATGGCCTTCAGTTTGGCTTGTGTATTTTAGTTATAATAGACTGATTATGTCATCATATTTTAGTTTTGTTTGTCATATTTCAGTTATTGTAGACTGATTATATCATTGAATTTTAGTTTTGTCTGGCATATTTTTTTACTTTTTTTTTTTTAGGTACTTGCCCAAAAACCATAAATGTCATGTCGAGAAGAACTCTGGGTCGCAGAGTCGACTCTGACTACGATGCCCATCTCGAGAGAGTTAGGGCGGAACTTAAAATGCCACTGTACGTGTCTTACGGCCAATGTGTGGTCAACGTCGACTAAGAGCTACCTGGGTGTGACAGCCCACTGGGTATTCATTATTTATCTTGTCATACTCTTTCTTAAATATGCGTCCACCTGGCCTGTCTTCTGTACAAATAATGTATATACCGCATTATTATAGCCTCCTCGACCGGATTTGGTTGCAGATACCGGAAGCGACACTAGAACAACAATCCGCCACACTTACTTGCAGGAGATTTACTGGCACCCCCTCCTACGACAGAATCGCTGAGTTGCTCTCGGACGTTTGCACAGACTACTGCCTGCCTACAGGAAAGATTACTGGCACGGTCACGGATAACGCAACAAATTTTGTGAAGGCATTCAAAGAATTTGGCCTTCGACGAAGCGTGTGTTGCAGGTATGGGCAAGCTCTAAGAGTTGAGAGTTTAGGCCTTTTACAACCCAACTATATTGTGCCTGGATTTGTTTAGAGCGCAGCTCTTAGGGGCCCATTCCCGGCTTGAGCGGCGTCGCCGTCGCCGTCGGCGTAACCAAGGTCATCCCAAGGTCACTTGACCCCCAAGGTCATCCCAAAATCATGTGATCCCAAGGGTCACGTGACACCCAAGGTCACGTGACCCCCAAGGTCACCCCAAGTTCACGTGATCCCCAAGGTCACCCCAAGGTCACGTGACACCCAAAGTCACGTGACACCCAACGTCACGTGGCTCCTCGTCACGTGACCCCCGGGGTCACGTGACCCCCGATGACGTCATCAGTGACGTCACCAGCATCCGCATCGGCATCATCACTGATGACGTCATCAGTGACGTCACTGATGACGTCACCGGCATCCGCATCGTCATCGTCATCATCACTGATGACGTCACCGGCATCCGCATTGTCATTGTCATCATCACTGATGATGTCATCAGTGACGTCACTGATGACGTCACCGGCATCCGCATCATCACTGATGACGTCACCGGCATCCGCATCGTCATCGTCGCTGATGACGTCATCAGTGATGTCACTGATGACGTCACCGGCATCCGCATCGTCATCGTCATCATCACTGATGACGTCACTGGCATCCGCATCGTCATTGTCATCATCACTGATGACGTCATCATCACTGATGACATCATCAGTGACGTCACCGCATCGTCTTCGTTACTGATGACGTCATCGGCATCGTCACGTGACCCCCCTAGGTCACGTGACCCCCACCCAAGGTCACTTGACCCCCCCAGTACCCTTCCCTCCTCCTCCTCAAGAGCTGCGCTCTAATTCGGCGTTACAGGGAGTTGTAAACGGCTTTCAATTTCTTTTTTTTACAGATTCTGAAGATTTTTGAGCACGTCACGTTTGAGGAGATCGAGCCCCCAGGCCCGCTTTTGTCACAGCACTTGCAGTGTGCCTGTCACACGCTCAGTTTAATTGCAACAGCGGACGTCAAGAAAGCTATCAGCACAAACCATGCTTATGGATGCCTCCATTCCAGCGTCATGAGCAAGTGCTCGAAATACTGGGGCGCCTTGAATCGGCCAAAATCAGCGGAAGTCGTTACATCCATCCTTGGCAAGCAACTACCAGCCCCTTGTATCACTTGCTGGAACTCTCTGCACCATGCAATGGATGTCCTCACCCAGAACCAAGAGAAACTACAAGACCTCTCAAACGAGCTCCAGCTACCCTCATTGAAGTCCTCGGACATTGAGTTTATTATTCAGGAATATTGTACCATACTCAAGCCAATTGCTACAGGTAGATAGTGAGTATTATTCAACAACCTAATTAGCTCGAAATTTATGATATGAATATTAGCCTACTACAAAGTGAAATAAAGTAGCAACGCAGGCGAGTTGGTTCATGACCTAATAAATTAAAAGCAGTGCGCAAAAAAGGAAGGACTTAAAAAATGAAGCACACAGGACGAGTGCGTCCTGTCTGCTTCTATCTTCGTCCCTGTCATTTTTGCACCCTGATTTAATTTCATATGCCACAAAGTAATATACATAACGTGGACAATAATTGCTTTATAACGTGCGTGCCTTCGCCTCTTTTATTTTATGTAGCGCATACTGGATCATTGTGCTCACAGTTCACTCATTAATTTCAGCGCTTGATCGCCTGCAAGGAAGCAGCAACAGTGGTTACTACGGCGAGTTGCTTTCGCTGTTGTTCACGGTCCGAGCAAAGCTGGAACAAGTTCGGGAAAATTTACAAAGTCCGCACACGGAAAACATTGCACAGGCTGCCCTGGACAGTCTGGAGAGACGTTTCCAGAGCTGGTTGTGCCTGGGTGACAAGCCAGCCATTATCGCTTCTTGTAGTCACCCGTATTTCAAGACCCGTTGGATGCCACGCGATGGTATGCATGACATCAGCGATCTCCTCGTGCAAGCTGCGCAGGATCTGTCGACAGGGTCTACTGCGAACTGTGCGCCGCAACCAGATGAAAGCGACGCATTCTTTAACTTTGCGGGTCACACTCCCTCGACCGAGACGTCGAGCGCATTCAGTGTACGTCTTGAGGTGTTCCGTTACTTGCAGGACACGCGCACCTCGATCACAATGCTGCATGAGTACCCTGCTGTGAAGCGCGTCTATTTAGGGTACAATACAAACTTAAAAACTTAAGTTCGTCTGCCCCCGTAGAGCACCTATTTTCCCTTGGCAGCCTCATTCTGTGCCCCAACAGGCGTCGTCTTAGCGACACGTTGTTCGAAAAGCTTCTGCTGCTGAAGTCGTACTAGTCAAAACTTCACCAATTAGCACGTACCAAAATTACACTGTACTGAGAAGGTCTCCTCTTTAATGTTGCACTTGCCTCTATTACGTTAAATAAATGTTATTGCCAAAGTTACAGCTCTTGTTTTTATGCTTGTGGTTGTAAGATATAGTCTCCATCATTTATTCGGCCATGGGGCTTTTTTCTTTTTGTCCTCCGGCTTTACTTTAAAGGCACTGTCCAGAGCGGGAAGAAAACTATGTTCTGCACCAAATGCAGTGTCTCTCAATCAAGCACAAGTGTTTAGCGACTTTGTGATTACGGTGCTAGTCCGGGGCAAGAATAGTGACGAATTCGACGTTCACAGGCAGGCTGGCTAAATAAGTGCCTGTGACAACTTGTGATGCTTTCCAGCCTGATTTCCATCCATATTTTTGCCTGGGACGTTCTAAATGCGCGAGTCGTCAAGATTTCCGTAACTGGTGCGAGTTGCAACAATAAAAAATTCTCTAGCTAGTGCTGCACGTCTTGGTCGTCTCGGTTCTTTGTTGGTCTATACCAAAATGTAATCGACAAAAAAAACCTGCTTGAAGCTCTCTACTTTTTTCACCTATTACGTCCAAGCTGATTACATTGTTTTGTGATTATATTTCTATTACGTTACTAGAGCCTCGCACACTAACTCCCGAGTGTGCAATGCAAAATTAAAATGATACCCAGAAACCCGTTGCAGGTGCCCTGAAGTCGCTCACGCAAATTTTGAGGAATGTATTTGAAAAAGTATTTGGAAGAGACCAAATACATTTGGGTGTATTTGTATCTTGTACTTAAATGCATTTTTGGAAATGTAATTAGATTTGTAATTAAATACATTTTTGACGAAGTATTTTCTATTTGTATTTCGATACATATTTGCATGTATTTTGCCCATCCCTGCTTGGAAGGATGTGCAAAGTTAAAAGATCGATGTCACGAAAACTTGGTCACGGAAGTGACGTTACACAGATAACACCGGAGCGCCGACTGAATAGGTGACCGGCGTTTGGCAGCAGCTGCCCTATGGGTATTATTTACTTCCAGTTCGTACCTAGCAGCCGACACACCACCATGGCGGTTATGGAAGCATGTGTTGAACACCCAATAAATTTGACCCACCTCTATCTGCTGCTGGTTGAGTTACGAATTTCTGATCGCCTCAAGTTACTTTTACAGATATGTTAAATAGGAATTCGTATGCAGAAGCACCGAGAATGGCCACGAAAGCGTGGAGTGAGTGCAACCAGTGGCAATCTGCACTTGCACTGCACTTTCCAAATCGCAGTGATGTGATTGGCCTAAGCCGTTCTGGAGCACCTTTCGGAGCAGACAAAACAGTGTTTTGGAGCAGCAAAATCGGCCTTTGGAGCAGCCAAAACATTGTTTTGGAGCAGCCAAATCAGTGTTTTGGAGCAGCAAAAGTGGCTTTTGGAGCAGATATTCTTAGAAAAATATATATATTTCTTTTAAGTGCTGGACAGATGAAGGGCACTTTGCTCGCCGCAATAAACAAATTATGGTCAAGTTAGACCAGCTCGGAGTCTTTCAACATGTTAACCGAAATGCCAATGACATGACACATTTTGCAATGCTTCAGTTAAATGATAAACATATGTACGTACCCGCTATCAATAAATAAGAGCCAAACTGCACATATTAAAATTTATTTGAAAATGACCAGCTCAGTAGAAAATATCACAGCATTAGGTTTACTAGTTATATAATAGAATAAAGCGAAGCAGTCTCCAACTGATCAAACACCTAACTACTGCAGTGCAAAGCGGAACTGTACACAAGAAAAAGTTGCATTACGACTAGCAGGTGCTTTTCGTTTCGCTTTTCGAAACTTTCTGCAAGGGTGCTGCAAGCCTCGCTTTGCCTTCGACAAGTAATGAATGTCCAATTTCAATGTCTCCAAAGAGACATTGAGACATCCCGCTGCAGGCGTTGCCAAGCAATTCCGTAAAACCGCTTGCCAACATTTTACTGTTCCCGACGTGCCAGATTTTCGTTAAAATAAGCAAACGTAAAGCAATGGATTGCAAACGACCCGGCTGGTGCCTTTCTCGTGCAATAATGTTCGCATGCACGTGAGGGCAACTTCGGCAGCTTGCAGTCGCATGTGCTTCGTCGCGCGAGCGGAGACGGCTGTTCAATCGAAACCGAAACCATGCCACTCCGCTCCCTCGCCAACTGGTTCCCAAAATTGTATACAAAATGTAACTGTCCAGCAGCGCGTGCTTGCCAGGCCTGCAGACGAGATACAAGCTAAACTCACCGAAAAAAAAAGAGCCTGAGCGCGTCGATGCAAGACTTGGCGAGCCAGGGTCAAAAAGTTGGAGCGCTTTGCGCAACGACTGAACTTGAGACAAACAAATGCGCTGTGCGGGTTCAGCGTGCAGACATTGCCTTCCTTGCTTTAGCTCACTTCTCTTCACCAACTTTCTTTTGCGGCAGATTTTTTTACGTACCCGGGTTCCTCTCGAAAGGAAGCCCACCGAGAGAAACCTAGGTAATCAATACTTCGACACAGCTGTCTTTGAGTTAAAGAGGGACTTTTATAGTAACGTATGATTTAAACAAGAACAGGAATGTTGTTGACCTTGCGGAGGTCCTTACGTTTCAGTTTAGAAAGCGCCATATCCGCAGCGACGTGGGCACGGCAACGCCCGACGTCATGACACCACGGTGACTGGTAGGCAGGGACCAAATATAGTTTTCCGACAACCATTGCTTTGAGTCCATATCACATGAGCGAATGATGTTTTAGCGGAGAGCAATAATTGAGCGAATCGACGTTTTAGAGAATAACAAAAGCGCGCGTTAATCCCCCCCCCCCCTCTCCCGCCACGGCCGCCGCCGCGCGCTGCGCTTACGACGCTTTGCGGCGACAGCCTGCGGCGGCTCATTGCAAAAATGTGAACCCACTTGGCCCACCCCAAAACGCCACTTTGCGGCGTCCGACAATTCGCTAAAGTGTCATTCGGTGAAATGTGGGCATTCGCTAAAACGTCATTTGATCAAGTGAGTGCCTCCCTACGGCATGGCTGTACCCGGCACGCTAGCGTCGAAGCGTCTGCACACGCTTGCATCAGCGCTTGCATCTATCGTTGTAAAAATTTTATAGACGCGAGACGAGACCCACGAGACGACTAGGGCGCAAAACGAGAAACGGCGAGAAAAACCATGCAAGACCGGATGGACGATTGATGCAAAGTACTTTGTGTCGGGCGGCCGCTTACGCCAGCTAGCTCAGACATGCTCAATTACGGTATCCAGTTTAGTTTCGGTTTTGAAAGGCGACCGAAATTGGTGCTTTGGTGCAGCCTTGGCGCAGATTACCCATTTTTCGGTAAAATGTAGCAGAATGTATCAGGGTTAACCCCTTGGCGCAGTTTGGCGCAATTGGCGCAGCAATCACATCACTGAAATCGTCACATGAAAACTCGGGCTAGGTTAGCTATTTTGTTTTTCTTTTGAGCCAGCGTTCTTTATTGGGTTTTGTTTATTTTTGATGGTTACGCTAGATCACATCACCCACTGAAATAGGTGCAAATGGAAGCCGTGGGTCACGGCTAGCTGAAATGCCCAATTGGAGCTTTGGCGTATTTTTCTCATTTTTTAAAACCCCTAAGACTAGGTGAGAAAATCTTGAAACAACCAAAAGTTGAAGACAGGAAAAAAAAGACAGTCTGATGACGTCTCAAACTTTTTCTCAAACAAACAAACAAATTTCCCGTTGCCATTTGTATGCCTGCAATAAGAAACAAGCCCGCTTTTAACGAAAAGCTACAGGAGGCCCGCCACAGATAGAGCGAAAAAAAGCTACAAAACACATTGTAAAATCCCGTGAAAATGCTCACCCAAAATGAAGCGATATATGGTGAAACACATGGGGCGGGCTATCTTTCGGGAGGCCACAGCAAAACTTTAATAAAAATTAATGATAAGCACCGGGGCACCCGCTACAAACCACGCGACGCAGGAACTGATACCGCAGATGGCGGACACGGGAAATTTGCGTTTCACGATAGAATAGACACACGGGAATTCGCTACAAACTCCTGTGTCATGGAACTCCTGTGTCCTGCGTCCGCGACCACAGATCGCGGACGCAGCAGATTCAAGTTTTATGGTGCAATAAAGACGCGGGAACCCGCTACAATCTTGCCTGTCAAAAAATTTATATCGCGCGCAGATCGCGGACAAAAACGCGGAAATACGGTACAAACTCGCATGTCACGGAAACAAATACCGCAGATCGCCAGAATCTCATTTCACAATGCAATACCGTGTACACATGGGAACAACTTGCGCGTGTTACAGGTAACAATTGATGTCGCGCACGCAGATCTCGACAAAAGCACAGGAATTTGCTACGAACTCTGGACTGGATAGCACAAATTGCGAACGCAACAGGTTCGCATTTCGCGATGCAATATACACGTGGGAACAACTCGCGTATTACGGGAGCCGATATCACGCGAGCAGATTGCAGACAAAAATGCGGGAGCCCGCTATGAACTAGCTTCTTGGACATACCGGTAACGCAGATCGCTCTGTTGATGCGCGATTCCTGTCGAACATTGCTTGACGTCCAATGGAAATCGGGGGGTGGGCGATGTTTCAGGAGGGGGCTTCCTTACGGTATTTTACGGTACTCAAATTAAGTGAAAAAAAAAAAAAAGCTATTTACAGAATATTTCTACAAAATAACCACAAAAACAAGCAACTGCGTACCGATTTAACGCAACTAAGGCGACCGCCACGTTTTGTCTGAGCGAGAGAGGAATTCGTGTTGTTCGTTAAGTTGTCTTCTCCGCAATACGCATGACGTGCACCATTGCGCATGTTGTGCGGGAAATTTTGGGTCTTCGGCCATTCCCGTCTGCCCCGAAGGTGTTTTTTCTCCTCCGCTTAGCCATCCGAGTACCGACCTACTCGAAAGTACACGGACTACACGAAACCCTACCTGACTGAACCTATCGCTGCCGACTATGACTATCCCTGGATTCTGTGAAATATGTCACTCCCTGAACCACCAACAATAAAAAGAAAGGTCCCGTCACTGAAGGTGAAATGGACCCTCCTGAAGATGTTCGGCTTTGCTCGAAGAAATCCGCGATTGCCAAGAAGTATGAGGTAACTCCGTTGACACTGTCAACAATAATTAAGAACGCCGACAACATTGACACGGTGCTAGACAACAATGCTACCTGCGCAGATCGCAAGAAACTACTCAAGCCAATATACGAGGATGTCGAAGCCACACTCTTTCAATGGTTTCTGGACACGTGTGCCAAGAGCGTCCCAATCAGCGGTCCGATTCTTACCGACAAAGCGTGCAACCTGGGGTTCATCTTCGGGCACGACTTCACGCCTGGAACCGGCTGGTTGCAGAGGTTTAAGGACCGACACAGCATCACCTGCAAAAGCATTGTTGGCGAGGCTGCGTCTGTCGACGATACGGTACTCCAAGGTTGGCTGAACAAACATCTCAACCGAATCTTCGTCATGCATGCCGACTGCGACATTTATAATGCAGATGGGATGGGAGTGCTCTTCCAGCTGCTCCCGGCCAAGACGCTTCCATCAAAAGACGACAAGTGCGTCGGCACCAAGACGAGCAAGGAGCGTGTCATGGTCCTGGTGTGCGCGAATACAGACGACAGCGAGAAGCGCAGGTTGCTGGTCGCCGGAAAATCCCATAAACTGCGGGGCTTTGCTGCCATGGTTTCGCTTCCTGTGACGTATGTGCAAAATGGGAAGGCGTGGACGACATGGGAGCGCCTTCGGACATGGTTGACCATCTTTGACAACTACGTGGCGTGCAAGAAATGGAAAGTTGTGCTTCTGCTAGATAACTGTAGTGCACATCACATCAATCCTCTGCTTAACGCCGTGGAAGTCCTCTTCCTGCCGCCAAACACCACGCCCAAGCTTCAGCCGATGGATGTTATTGCCAACTCAAAGGTCTATTACCGTCGCTGGGTTGTCCGAGCGTCTCCTCGTCAACCTACGGACCAACGTGACACCGAAGGACCGCAAGGTGACATTGGCCAAAGCTGTGCAAATGGTCAATGGCACGTGAACGGATGTGAGGAGCAACGCGATCGCACATTGCTTCAAAGGTTTTTCCCGAACCAGGCTGCCCGACTCTGTTGCTGTGGGCAACAAAGCGCAGAGTCACTTTGTTGCCCACAGCAGCAGTCACTGAAATGTGTGCGCTGCTGGAACGGCTCTGAAAAAGTGTGGCCAAGGATCAACTTGTACCGTCTCGTGTTGACCTTGTCAGCTTCCTCAGAACAGAGGACAACGTTGTGGCCACCGAGAACTTGACTGATGAAGCCCTCGCGAACTGTGACCCGAGGCAGGTAGCGAAAGGGACAAGAGTGACGACAACTTTGCGAAAAAGTCAGTGCCCGCCGGAATGCCTCTTACCGCAATGAAACCCTCCGAGACTACTTCGCTGGTGCCAAGCAGGTCGCACTTGGACAAAGCCTTTTCCTGCACTTGGACGCAATCGTCCAAGCGATCGTGAAGACATCCCTTACGGAGCGCGTACAGTCGCGAATCGACGGCTGTTTTGGAAGGCATTAAAATCGCGTGGTGAAGCAAATGATTTCTCGATATTTTTTTTAAGTTCACACATACCAAAAAACGAATATAGCGAACTGATTTTAGATTGATGCGGCATTCGTTATAGGTGGGCTGTACTGTTTAGCAAGCTGCCACTTCGCGGACACTCTACGGCAGCTCATTACAAAAAAAGTTCATTTGAGCTGTCGATGTAACGGTTAGACGGCCTGTCGATGAAACTGTATGTTGACGAAACATTGTGCAAAAATATTGCTTTTATTTTGCTGGCACGCGTTTCTCGCCGAAATAAATGTTGCACGTGCCCCCAACGTCATTTATTCTTTTTTGACAATATTAGGCTTAGCAGGATGTCAGCTCGCAGATAAATTTCTTCTTTCTCTTTCATTTATTCATCCGGCTAACATCATGGTCTCAAACTTCTGCGTCCCATCCCAGCTGCTAGCATCATAATCTCGCGGGGTTTCAGCTTTCTGCCGCACATTGTTCCTTTCAATTTGAATAAACTATGCATGGCAGAAAAGAATAAGCTACGCACGCATTACGAGTTCAAAATTCAAAGTAAAATTCGGACTCGGCGCAACAGAACACATAGCACCATCATGTAGATGTCCGAAGAAACACAGTTTTGGTTCAGATTTCATTTTTCGCTCTCTTCCAAATTGGTAAGCTATGAGAAATAAAACTCTGCTTAGTGGTGGCACTCGTTAAACATGGCCCCCCGCTGATATTGGGGACTGCTACAAAGACAGTTTCAATTGCACAATTTAACTGCTTATACTGGTTGTCTCCGTAACGACAGCAGCAGCGAAGACCATGGATTATGTTGGATTACTTGATTTGAGCTAGTCCAGCAACGTTTCCCCTCCGAGGTGTAGAATATTGACAGGTGCTCGTCGGAGAGCGTTATTCTAGCTTTCTAGGTTGTCCCAAGCAGGGGCACATACTTTATATGTGCCGCAATCCGTAAAAACAGCAGCAGAGGATAAGTTAGGGCAGTGTTATACAAACCAAGGTCTCGTGCAAAAAAGAAAGTGATATGGAGGAAATACAGCTCCGCAGGCAACAGCTTCTCTCAATGGCATGACACCACAGAAGCACACTTGCCAACGAACCAAAAAAAGATGGTATCAGTTAGTGCTCCCTACTTTACAGAAGTGATGGTGGTGAAAATCGGGTGCACTTTGTATATTTAGGATTTTTAAAAATCACAGCACAACTTGGTAAACCCACAAATGTTTAAAACTTTTGTTCACATTTTTGGACAAATTCCAACTTCAGTATTTAAATTTGACAAACTATTTTTAGACATTAATGTGAACTTTTTTTCTTCTAAAGAGCAGCTTATAGGCTAGATTTGTAATTTGTTATTAAAATGAAAAGGGTTTTGTCTATCTGGCGAAAATTATCTTTGAAAACATGCTAGCACATATAGACCTGGACAAGGGGGAAGAACAATACAACACAATGCACCAACTTCTGACTGTTTAATCCTCAGATATATAGAGGAATACAGTATAGACCACTTACAACGTAACCGCTTATAGTGCAGGACCGGGTATAACGCGGTTTTTTTAAACCACCGGTTCACCTCCCATAGAACTCCATGTAATTACATACCGCTTAAAATGCAGGCGCGCGAAAGGAAATACCGGTTATGGTGCGGTTTTTGGCAGAGCCCGCCGACCGCGCCGACGACCGGAGCAGCGAGCTCGCTTCCCTGTGCGACACTAGATAACGGCGCTGACGGCGCGGGCCGCACGCTGCACTAGCGGGGCAAGGATGTTGCTCGAAAAAGCGGGCAGAAGCGAAGAGAGAGGCTTCAGTTGCCTTAGCGACGGAGGGACGCACGCACGTGTCGTTCACGTGCGTGCGTCCCTCCGCTGCGTTGGAAACAAAGAAACAAACAACCGCAACGACAGACCAATCGCAGGTCGAGAAGTGTTCGCGCGCGTTGCATGCTCTCTCCTTTCCGCCCAACCTCTCTTACAACGCTTCTCCTCCTCCTCCTCCTCTCCAGTCGCGGGTCGGCTGCTTCTATCCGTAAACATGAAGTCGGTTGTGATCGTCGTCGTAGACGGCGTTCATCTCATCGTTCTGCGTAAAAGCGCTATCCTTGACTGTGAATTTTCGTTGTGTGTCGCTGTGATAACCCAGCACGTAGTACTAGAAGGGAAGATCCACCTACTCGTGCGGCGATGTCGTGGCGGCGCTCTCAAGACGGCTGAAACGCCCGTGTCGTCGTGTTTGTTTACTTCGGCTACAGTGGTGATTTCTAAGCATTTGTGTCCTCGAACATCGCCCGGATTTCTTATTTGGCGCATTTCATGCGTGTGCTCAAGTTCAAGGTATTACTGGCGCGTACGTATGAAGGATGCGAATTTTCACGCGTTTTCATCTCCGGAGAAAAGTGATTAGGGTTAGCAATCCTGAACGCTCGCAACGTCCGTCCGCAACTCGCGACGCCGTTAAAAGGCTGCGCCAGGCAAAAGCCGCTCATTTCTTTCAAAATGTGTGACACACTTGAGACAGAACTGTACTAGTCTGGTGAAATAAAGACTTTCCTCAAACTAAGCTTTATTTTTCATCTAACATAAAAATAAATTCTTTTACAAAGGTAAGTTGTTTCATGGCATGTATTTTGGCCTGAAAAATTGATGTTTTGGTTATAGCGCGGTACCGCTTATAGTGCGGATTTTCGCGACTCCCGAGACATACGTTATATGCGGTCTACACTGTATATCCTCTTCGTTATTGCGCCACTCTACCAAGCCTGTACCCCGCTGCTGCTCGCAAGAGCGGTGTCTCTTTAACCACCAGGTAAATCGAAGCTGCGCTTTTTGACTTGATCAAGTCTGCCTCTACATTTCCTCTTAGCGTTTTATCTTTAAAGGACAGATGCAAAGGAAAAAAAACATTTTTTTAAACAGCCCGGTTGGGAAAAGAAAGCCATAAAAAAACAAGAATCAAAGACATAAAACGAATTTACATTTTAGAGCTATATTTACGGAACTATACAAATTTGTAGTTCGTGCCCGCGGGCGCTACGGAGAAGTGGCCGCTATTTATCACGTGACTGGCCTGTATTTGTCACGTGGTGCTTGTGCTCTTTCGGAAGCTTCCTATGGTCTCTAAAAGTTACCTATTCATCTTCGTTTGAAGTGCAACAAAAAACGAAGATTAATAAGTAACTTTTAGAGCCAGAAGGAAGCTCCTGAAAAAGCGCAAGCAGATGCGATAGACCTATGCGCCGGTCAGATGACGGCGGCGGCACCCCGGAGCAGACGAACTGGCGCAGCAGCAGCAGCGGCGGTGTGAAGAAACGCATTGAACCGGCGTCGAGCCACGCTCAGCGTGCGGCGGCGGCGTGACTTTAAGGAGGCAGCTGCGCCACGCGACAGCGTGACCCACGCCGGCTCCCGCGGTCGCCAACTACAAATTCGTTTTGCGCCGTAGATATAACTCTAAAAATTTTTTTTCTTCTTTGTAAATTCGTTTTATAACATTCTTTTTCCATCTAAACTGTTTAAAAAAAAATGCTTTTTTCCTTTGCATGTGTCCTTTAAGCCTACTGATAATCGGACATGTAGTGAACATCAGTTTGCACCTGCATTCATGACAATGCATCGACAATTGGCCATCTCGATGGCTGCTCCGTTTTTGGTTGTGTTTGTGTAATCTATCCTTAGCACACCTTCCTGCCTGGCCTACGTATTTCCTGCGACACACCAACAGGATCTGATCTACGACTTCTTCTCCGCATGCAACAAACGCGCTCTGGTGCTTCTTCAGACAGCCTACGGGAGCATTTCTGAAAGGGTTCGCACATCTTGGAGAGTTTATCCGGTGCCGAAAAAAACTACCATTTACCCTATCATTAGAATGATTTGCTACCGTCTTAAGGTTGCATGTAGTCTTGTGCATAAATGACAGAACTGCCACCCTTTTTTTTTGTTCCTTTTTTTTTTAGCTATGTCTCGATTTGGAATATCTACTACTACTCTCTTTAAAACCCTTTCCACAGCAAACACAAAGAGAATCTTTGGAAAACCGGCAGAGACAAAGCGTTCTGACTGCTCCTTGAGACACGAAGGTAGCGCGCATTGACATGACCTCCTAAGGGCCACCCTCAAGTATTCATTTACAATTCCTCTTTAAACAAGTGTTGAATGCAAAAGGTTGAATGGCAAAAGGGGCTTATTGGCTCTAGGGACTGGGTGGTAAGCCCAACACGCATGCTGCTTTGTGAGGAGGGTGAGCTGAATGACATTTCTCCACAGGTACCTCATGCGTGGAGAGGATGAAGGGCATCAGCATTTCAAAATGCAGCTAGCATGACTGTGGACGACATTTTGGAATTGCTTTCGTTTTATCTCGTCTCGACCTCTGCAAAACGGAATAATGGCATTTTCATTCAAAAGTGAGAAGCATGTAACGTTTCTTGTCTAGCGCCCATCTTGAGTGATAGATTTTTACCCCATCATCAGAGACCTTTTAAACCACGTACATGGTTCTTATGTTAAAAAAGGTTTTTAGATGTGATTTTTTAGTTTTTCTTGACCACGATACTCCTCACTCCCCCTCAGCAGTAAAAAGTCGTTTAACCGTTTTCAGCAATGTCCTTCATCCTCTTCAACTGATGCATAAGGCACCTGTTGAAAATGTCATTCAGGTTTTAGACATTAAGCCGACCCTCTCGAAGCAGCACGTGTGTTGGTCTTGCCACCCTAGAGCCAAGAAGCCTGTTACCATTTAACCTTTCCCATTCAAAACTTGGGTAAAAGAAATTGTAAATTCATGTTTTGTGAATGCCCTCACAGTGTTGTGTCAACATGCGATACCTTCAGGTCTAAAGGAGCGGTCGGAATGCCTGGTGACTGCCGGTTTTCCAAAGACTCTCCTTGGGTCTGTTGCGATGAAGGTTTTAAAGAAGCTTAGAAGCTCCAGATCAAGACATAGTTAAAAAGAAACAAAGGGCTTTTTCGGCACCGGATAAACTCGCCGAGGTATACAAATTGATAATTCCTTCACGAAAAGCTCCAGTAAGCTGTCTGAAGAAGCATCGAAGCCCATTTGTTGCACGTGCAGAAGGAGTCGTATATCAGAACCTTCCGACGTGTGGCAGGAAATACATAGGCCAGACAGTAAGATGTCTTTGTGATAGATTACGCGAACAGAACCAAAAAGTGAGCGGCCATCAAGATGGCCATCTGCCTACGGACTGTCATGACTGGGGATGCAAACCTGTGTTCACTACATGCACGACTATCAGTAGGCATAAAGATAAAATGGTTAAGAGAAATTATAGGAGCAGACTTACCATATTTACACAAATGGAGGTCGACCCATTTTTCAATTTTTGAAAATCAGAAGTGGGGGGGGGGGGGGTTGACTTACAATCGAACCAAAGAATTTCACTGCCGACAAAAACGAAACAATTCCGATATCAAGAACACCTTGACTTGTTACAAGTTCAGCAGGCTGTACTTGTAGCACTGTGCTATTCTGTGCACTCAACTTACAAGTATTTTTTTTTTTTTTTTATATTTTGCAAGAAAGAGTATTACTGATAGCAATATGCAAATTAGCCTGAATGTACAGTGGTGAACAGCGCACGGCGCGTCCGACTCCTGGGGGTGGCACCACTTCTTGTAAGAGCCATTCCGGAATGGCCGCCAGAACAGTCTCACGCCTCGCTCCTTGCAACTTCTTTTCGCAGTTTTTCGCACAATTCACGGTCGCACGTCGTTTGATAGAGTGCCGAGATGATGCCGGAGCGCCAGCTATGTTTTTTTGTATTGACACGCATGGTACGGGCAGTTAAGTTTTCGGTGCTCGTTTATTTCCATCCTTCATCCAGAAGCAACCAACAACTGCACTGCTGGATGCAAGTTTGATCCGCCGGAGTGGGTGGCGCTCCAGTGGAGTCTGCAATGGCGCAGGTTCTTAGGTGTGACGGCAAAGGAAGAGGCTTCCGCGGGCCAAAGTCTGGATAGGCCTTCCAGAGTTAGAGGGCAAACTTGCAACGTACGCCGCATAAGTGCACAATTGGTCCCTACCTGCGACGTGCAACGCAATCACCGAGCAAGCGCGGAAGATGCAGTTGATGCAGTCATTTCCAAAGCGCGAGATTTCGTTGGACGACGCCGACGGCATGCTTCGAGAACGTAGCAGTGATGACGACGGGACTGCCATTCCGAGTGCGGATGAATCATAGTCTTTAGTCGAGAACAGAGTGAGAACGAAAGGGAGCCACTTCAGTTGTCCCACCTCGCACATGAGCATTCTAGTTTCGATAACGCCTGGGCATCTGATGCTCCACGTGCATGCACAGCCAAAAAACGCCAGAAGGCATCAATCGAGTGCTGAAGGCTGGGCGTTCGGAAGAGATATCCTGCAGTTCTCACGTGTGTAACATAAAATATGCCTTAAAGATTTTTTTCTCGCTGACGTGCAATGTGAGGGCTTTGACTTACAATTGAGTCGACTTACGATCGTGTAAATACGGTAATCAAAAGTTGCGGCGATGAGTGCGTCAGGGTGGCTTCAATTAATCTGGCAGATAAAGATACACAGTTCTTGCGAGCAGCAGCGAGGCACAAGACTGGTTGTCTGGCACAATAATGCAGAGGATATATTCCCATGTATTTTTGAGAATAAAGCGGCAGAAGTTAGCGCAATGCGTTGCCTCGTTTTTCCCTCTTGTCCGTGTCTATAAGTGCTACCATGTTTTCAAAGATACAGCAACAACTCGCCCAACAATCAGCACTGTCGAAAATGATCACTTTTCCCCATGGTGCGGAAAGAGTTAAGGGGGAACACTACCCAGAAAAAACAATTTCTGCAAAAAAAAGTTGATTTTGAAAAATGTCATATTTACATTCAACAACATCTAGAGAGTATTCCTAGAAATTTTCATTAGTTTACACTGCATAGTTAATATTTATAAATTATTTTCGGTCCTCCGATGCTAAAGAAAAGGTAGAGGTTGGAGCACTTTGAACGCATTTTTCTCCAATCCACTTTTTGGCATAAATTTCACTTTAGGAAAACTATCGTTTTGTTATTACGCAACTTGGATTCATTTTTATGAGTTTTTCTGGGGTGAAATTTTAAGGGAAGATAACTATGAGCTTGTATTTTTTATTTTTGTCATTTTTCATGCTCAAGAACTAAAAGTTTGGACAAAGGATGGAAATCTAAAAAACTGTATTTGTGTTTATATGGCTTTTTTGTCATGAAAGATGGTATAACATAGAAATATAGCTCCATAGTTATCTGCTTTGAACTGTCCTAATGCAATGTAACCCATGAAAACAACAAATTTATAAGTAATTTCAAAACGATAGTTTTCCTAAGCAGGCACGCCCACTTTCGTGTTTGAACGTTTGCAATTTTTTTTTGTACTTCACCCAGGTTAACAAAAATTGGCAGAAATGTTCTCAACATCAACAGAAACAAGCAGTGTAAATATAATTTAAATCCGACAAGTGGTTAAAAAATTTACTGTTTTGGGTAGTGTCCCCCCTTAATTACTCCTTGGAATTTTGACGTGTATGCTGGGGTCCACATCAAGCCGTGACGGTAAAATTGGTTTCGATGTCGCAACCACCACGTTTTAACAATCACACAATCAAAACATTGAGCATCGGGGTTGAACTTGACAACCATAGTTCCAGTGCCGTAAAAGCGGCGGTGCTTTTGAAGTGTAGCTTGCTTTATGTCTCAACGCCTTTTGAAAGCGTACCTAGTTGGTGCAGTTCTTCAAGCAAAAATCGGGATTTAGTTTGGGAATTTAGGGCCATAAAGGGACACTGACAGGGTATTTATGTTTGCCAAGTTTGTTCTTTTTGTACATGATGCATGAGAACACAATTACCCAGAACACAATTAGCGGGTTGAAATTCGTTTTTTTTCCACCCAAAAACCAGTGATCGAGAACTGGCTGGTTTGAGTTGCGCTCACTCCCTTCTCTGTGGTCATGTGCCAACCACCAAAGATAATCACCCACCAAGTGGTGGGTGATTATCTTTTCTATAATTCCAAAATGTCACTCGACAACCACCACAGATAACCCAAGTCGTGGGTTATCGAAGGCACATACTCAATAGTAGTATAGACAGAAAATATGACACATACTTTTTGTGGTTTCTAAAAAGCTGCAAATACGTTGATCAATAATAAAAGTTGCAGAACCATGTGACTTCAGGCAACGCTCTCCTCTTTTATGTTTCTTCTTCCTCCCCTGTCTAGTCTGAGTTTTGGTTTTAAGCAGTTGCGTTTTCGACTTTATTAAAGATATGCATGTGACACTCTAGCAAACTATTTTTTGCGCAAAAAAGACGGACACAAGAGAGAGAAACAAACACGAGCGCAACTTACAACTGTCTTTCCGTCCGTTTCTGTCCGTCTTTTTTTGCGCAAAACCATGTATCCAAACGTTCACCAACTCGCCGAACAACAAACTATTTTATAGCAAACTATTGATTGGGTAGTCTTCTGACACATGTTAAAACACCTGGCAAAAAATTAAAAAAAAAGATTTTGTGGGGTGTCAGTGTCTCCTTAAAAAGCCTGAGGAAGCCGAGATTGAACCACACTCGACCATCTTTGGCCAGAGTCTGGGCATCTTGGCCCCAATTCGCCAAACAAGTGCCAGGGTTAGGCTGCGCCGCTGGTAGTTCGGTTCATACACAGCACACGTAGCTCAAGTCCAGCACCTTGCCAGCTGTGCGGCGAGCCAGAGAAAATTCATAGAAACGCCAAAGGAAAGCACTTTGACACTAACTAATGCCTCGCAGCAAAATTGTATTAGGCCCAAGTTAGGCCCCTAGGATTATGAAGCCAGTGCCAAGTTTGGCGTTTCCCTGGTGTGCTACCTGGATGGGAAGGCATACCGTAGAGTCCCTCCATGTTGACGTTGGCCTGGTAGTTGATGAGCACCTTGGCAACATCGTGGTGACCTCCTATGACGGCAATGAGGAGTGGAGTCCGTCCCAGGGAGTCCAACGTGTCCACCGCCGCTCCGTACTGAAGCAGACGCTCCACAATCGAGGCGTGGCCCTGACTCGCCGCAATGTGGAGCGTTGAGGACCGGTCGCTGGAGCGGGAAAAAACATGGCAGAGGCTGGAGCACTGCAACTACCATGTTTTTAGGACTACGGTCTGCAAACTACTATCTTTCCCAGTGTATTACTCAAATATTTATATATTACTTTTACAAAATATTTTGTTGGGGCGGTTTATACAATAAGGCATCTTGGTCTATAAGCACTTCTTTCTTACACAGGTATGGACCTTAACAGTGCAAGTTTGCTACGGGGTTTATATTTTTCGTTTGATTGGTTGGCGAAAACATTTAAATTGGTTCTAGCTTGTGCCCGTACCATGATCATAGTACAAATATGAAGGTTTAATTATCAAAGCAGTTTTACTGTGCCGATCATACAAACGTACAAGTGCACTTTATACAAAGGCGCCACTTATATGCTTGAAAATACAGTATGTGTCTAAAAGTTTATATTCTATGTCAAGGGTGCCAAGCTGCGACTCTTTGCATGTTAAAATGCGGCTCGCGGCTCCCTCCCCTACCCCCCTTCCCGCCCCTCCCCCAGTCAGACAAGCACTTCCCCAAAAAGGAAAATGGAAAGTGTTTTAAATTAAAAGACAGGTTGCTGTTTGGTAGTCTTGTGCTGCTGCTGTACAGTAGGACTGCTTTTGACTCGAATACATTGAAAGTTGTTGTTTATTGCTCTAAACAAAAGTCTCGAGTGAATTAACAAGATTCGACTGTAAAGGCTGCAGGTAATCTTTTTCAAAAATAATCAGTAAAGCTGTCCCTTAAGAAGGCGCGGTACCTCTATTTATTCGTCCGTTTCAGCCACCAGATGGCGCGCGGCTCGAAACGTGGTTGAACGCGCAACTTCTAGATGGCGCCAGTATCGAGGTGTGAAAAGGCCCACGTTATCCGCTGCGTGAAATAGATCCCGAAATGTGCAGTGTTCTCCCGGCGGAGGAAGTTTCTCCCTCCCTCGCGCGCGCTTGGTATGTACGCGCGGTGGCCGAGTCCGGCCTCTGCGCTGTGTGATGCAGTGGGTGGCGCTCGTTTCTGTTCGGAGGTAGGAATAAAAATGCCGGTCCCCTTTTTTACGACGCTCGTTTTTATAGCTTCTTTTTCTTTTCTTTTTTATCTCAAGTGACCTACAGTACCGCCTGTTCGAAATCGTCCTTTGCGGTGAGCGATTGAGAGTCAGGTTAGCATTTTATTTGGGTCAGCACTACACGTTCAATGGAGACCTCGGGCGGCGATGTAAATACGCATTGCTCCCCAAAGTGTGTCCAAGGTGCGCAATGACAATTGGAAAGGGTATTGAAGGCGCGCGACCATCGGTTGGTAAAATACTTGCGTTAGATTCACTTATTCAGTCTAATCATTTTTGCCAACGTCTTTTATCTGTTTCGACAAATGACATGGTCGAGTCTATTGATAACCTTAGCTAGATTGGACGTACGGAGTGTCCGGGCTTTAAATAAATTTGCTTCGTTTATGTGAATGAATAACTGTTTTCTCTTTTCCGTGCTCGGTGCTATGCAAAAATCGCTGAGATGTTATGGTAGCTCAGTGTGGCGGCGTTTTGCACGCTGACTCGCTATTGCATTCGCTGTGCACAATATGTGTTCAGATGGAATGTGCCAAATCGTATTTCCGATCGATATGATAGATTTACTTTGCTACAGTGTTAATTATATTTTCCTGATTTAAACTGGTTCGTCCCTGATCTGAGCCTAAGTTCAAATTCGAAGGGCAGACAGACTTAGCGTCGTAACAGCCGTAATGCGCAGAAAGAAATTAGTACCATGAAAGAAAAACAAAAGGATACGAGACGGCTCGGTGTTATAGAAGTAATGAGTGTGCAAAGGATGCCATCGTACGTGTTTGTTTTTCTGTGTTTTTTTTTTTAACTCTCCGCATCGCTGGGAAACGCTCAAGGTACAGTGTAGACCGCATATAACGTATGCCGCGGGAGTCGCGAAAATCCGCACTATAAGCGGTACCGCGCTATAACCAAAACATCAATTTTTCAGGTCAAAATACATGCCATCAGACAACTTACCTTTGTAAAAGAATTTATTCCTATGTTAGATGAAAAATAAAGCTTAGTTTGAGGAAAGTCTTTATTTTACCAGACTAGTACACTTCTCTCTCAAGTGTGTCACACATTTTGAAAGAAATGAGCGACTTTTGCCTGGCGCAGCCTTTTAACGGCGTCGCGGACTGCGGACGGACGTTGCGAGCGTTCGGGAATGCTAACCCTAATCACTTTTCTCCGGCGATGAAAACGCGTGAAAAATCGCATCCTTTATACGGTACGCACCAGTAATACCTTCAACTTGAGCACAGGCACGAAATGCTCCAAATAAGAAATCCGGGCGATGTTCGCAAACACAAATGTTTAGAAAGCACCACTGTAGTCGAAGTAAACAAACACGACGACACGGTCGTTTCTGCCGTCTTGGGAGTGCCACCACATCATCGCCGCACGAGTAGGTGGATCTTCCCTTCTAGTACGTGCTGGTTTATCATAGCGACACACAACGAAAATTCACAGTGAAGGATAGCGCTTTTACGCGGAACGATGAACTTCCACTATGCCGTCTACGACGACGATCACAACCGACGCCATGTTTGCGGATAAAGCAGCTGGCGCGCGACCGGCATGCAACGCGCGCGAACAGCGGAGGCAGAGCCTGAGCGGAGGGACGCACGCACGTGAATGACACGTGCATGCGTCCCTCCGTCGCTATGGCAACTGAAGCCTCCCTCTTCGCTTCTCCCCGCTCCTTCGAGCAACCTCCTTGCCCCGCGAGTGCCGCTCGCGGCTAGCGCCGTTATCTAGTGTCGGCGCGGTCGGCGGGCTGTTCAAGAAACCGCACTATAACCGGTATTTCCCTTCGCGCGCCTGCATTTTAAGCGGGATGTAAATACATGGAGTTCTATGGGAGGTGAACCGGTGGTTTAAAAAAACCGCGTTATACCCAATCCTGCACTATAAGCGGTTACGTTGTAAGTGGTCTATACTGTACCAGCAAAGACAGCGAGCTGGCGTGAAATTTCCATCGAGCGGAAAACAAGTGTCATTTTTATTTCATCATGCGCTTTCATTTTGATATGGCTCAAAATGGGCGCGAAATAGTAACAGGTAAGGCAACAAAATTTAGATGTTAGGTCTGGAGCACCGCCATACTCAGCCGTGTTGGGGGCATCTCTCGCGAGTCAATACGGCAAAGGTATTGCGCGTCGAACTGTACGTGAGAGTTATCCATTTCAGCGAAACCTTGATTTCGCAAAACTATTGTGGCTCGAGTCGTGGCTTCCAGTACTTGGAAGCCACGAGCGAGAAATAAATGACAGTTGATTTTGAAGGACAATCGCGACGTGGAAACCCATAAAAGAGAGTTCCAATAAGACGAGAGCTTCCCCTTCTCTTCAAGTGCGTGGGTTACGCTCTCAATCCTGCACCTGTGGCAACACTGCAGGCTCCTAAAATCGCTTTAAAAACGTTCCTGATCGCAACAACTTTTTTTTTTTTTTTGTCGAGGCGCTATTTCTTTTTTTTTTTTCTTTTTGTCTACTTTGATACCCCAGCAGCGCAAAAACTACCATAAACTAAAAAAAAAAAAATAGTGGGCATACAACGACAACGCACCCACTGGGACCCGAGTCGAGGCAAGAACAACTAACTACTAAAAGGGGAAAAAAATCATGTTCGCATACACAGACAGAACGCCTTCATCGAAAGAAATGAATCCTGCACTTGTTCTGCCAGTCTCGTTGTGCGTCTGTCAAAAGCCACAAAGGAGGAAGACAATCAGCGCCTACACCACTCCCCTCCCCTCCCTCCCCCCCCCCCCCACCACCCCTAAAAAGAAAAAAGAAAAGGTTTCTTGGGCGCGCGCGCGGTCGCCCAAGCGATGACCTTGGAAGGGTATGCGATTGTAGCACGTTTGTCCCCCGGTTGTGCCCCTGTCTCAAATGCCACGGTCCGTTTCTCTTAAGTGCCTGTCTTATCTTCCCGAGTATCAACTCCGCAGTAATTCTGAATCATTTCGATGCTTTCCAACGTTGCAAAACTGTTTGACGAATATTTGCACAGAAGTATACACTGTTCGCAGAACTATCTACGGCGCTAAAATTCAAAAGCGCCATGTTGGATTCGGGAACTCGTGTAGGTTTAGCTCATTGTTGGAACATTCTTATTCGCTCGATGAACTCCACAAAACGTGTAAATATTAGAATGAACTTTCCAGAGAACGATAGTTGTTGTCGGGGTTCCAGGCGACCAGACAGGTCGCAATTATTGGCTGATTAAAAATTTTATTTCATAATCACAATCGTATCATCAAGGGCACGCCATTTCCTCATCACTTCTTCTACGAAAAGAGTTGCTGTATTCGTAGCACACACAGACGGAAACGGTTGAGACTGTGCCCAAATAATATCTTCTTTTGGCGGCAGGTACTGCGCAGCGATTACACACAATGCCTCTAACATAAACATGCTGCTCCACATGTCTATTCACAAGATGCAATACATCGTTCTCCCAACTTTGTTGAAATGGGCATGAAAGCGCGTAACTGTCACTTTTTTGAAGTTCTACTTAGAGGTGAAGTGTTTACCGTAAAAAGTCGTTAATTATTTATTTTTTTCCGTTCCACTACAAAGCTCGATTCACTTAAATTTTTGTTTTTATATCGTCTCTACAGCGCTTTTACGTCGGTACTTTCGTGTTAGAGGACATCACATAATGTGTGAAAAAAAAAAAAAAAAAAACGGTAGGATCGATGCTGCATAGCCTTTTTTTTGTGGACATCAAGAAAAAAAAAAGATAGTAGTTGTCTTCACTTCGCACTGCATGTTTTAGCACGGAAGTTTCTATTTGGTTATGATGTCTTTATTTCCTTAAAAATTGTATACAGTAATTTAAATTACCGAATTACAAAAACGTCGAAATTCTATAATTGCTTTTCGTTGGGACGCCATGACGACAGCGACACTAGTGTTCCCTTGTGGTTTTCGCCAGCATTTCTACGATGAATTGCCAGGATCGCGAGATGCAACAGCGTGACACTCCGTCTTCTGTGACGTCATTTGTTGCACTTCGGGACCACTTTTGATGTATGGCCAGCATAAGACGCTAAACACACCAGTCGGAGACGCGCTGCAGGTGCCATAGTACTGCTCCTAAAAGTAGCTGTCACGTGCTTTGCTCCGCGACTGTGATTCCCTCACAGCAGCTCTGACTGAGGGTTGCCAAATTACGGTGAAACGGAGTATAGACAAAACAGACCGGAAACGAGCTGCCAGCATACGATAGTCAAACTCCAACAAAAAGGATTAGTTTCTTCCCAAGCTGGACGACATTTACCGGGCATCTTTAGAGCTGCGAAGCTCAAAATCACGCGTACTCATAAGATTTTCTTTTTCTCGCGTGTTTGTGATTTTTATGATGTCCTGCAAGCAAGAAAAAAATATATATGGTGAAGTCACTCCGAGGGGGTACCGATAACTGCGAGCCACGAACATGAAGGATTCGCTAACATCTGTCAGGGGTGTGAACGGTAAATCGTCACGCAAACATATTCTCCCAAGCTGCAAATATTTATTTGGCTTAGCAAGTAGAATACTAGTATACTAACGACATGTGATTATTGTACACAAGATACCATTTCTCGGTTCTTCAAAACCATTTCCCTTGTCTGAACGGTCGCGCTACGGGCCGCGGCTAGCCGTGCCCTCGATAGACTACGGAGCTGCGTTGTGTCGTCTGCTACTGTACCGCCAACAGGAGAGCGATAGCTCTGTGTGCTCCACAGATGCGTGTTGCGGTATAACTCTGTACGTCTGTCCTAGAAGAAGACAAAAAGATAGGCTCTGTGACTCCTAAGCTAACAAAAACAAACAGAAGTATACTCGTTTGGACTGAAAGGTTTACAAAATAGTGACCAGACATTGGAAAAGCATATGTCACAGAACTTGGTTTATGAAATGGCATCATTGTTTCGAGCAAGAAATCACCTGCTCACCACTGGGACGATGAAATCGTCACTATTTATTGCGTCAGGTATATTTGCGCTCATGAAGAAAAATCTGAACACATCCTTCTCCCAAAGTCCATTGTCGAATAATAAACACTTTTTTAAACATCTATGCACAAATAACTCATTTTTTTTCTACACTTGTATATACACGTTAATTAAACGACGTCAAACCGCATTTTTGATTAGATCTTGATGTCTACACCAACTACATTCATATTTTTTAGGGCTTTATTGAACGATAACTTCAACTATAGTTAATGGAACACGATGGCTCGATCTCAACAAAAACCTCAACGTGCGAAGCTTCCACAGACGGTCGCTTGCAAGTATTCTCAATGTGAGACTTCAGAAGCTTTCGCTTGTCATAGGGAGCTTGCTTTCGACTACAGCACTGCACGGGCCCGGAAAGCGCGGAGCGCGCTGCTGTGGGGAGAGGTTGACTTACAAGATGACGTGTTACGTGGTCACGTAAGATGGCGTCATTTCGTGCAGCGTGATCACGTAAGATGACGTCATTTCGTGTAACGAGATCATGTAAGATGACGTGTTTGTGTCACGTGATCACGTAAGATGACGTCAGTTCGTATGAACTGACGTCATCTTACAACAACGCCAACAACATTAGTGCCGTCCGGAACCATTGACCTTAGAAACGCGCCTCTTCGCTTGAAGAGCTGATATGCGTTGATTGTTATTTGTTTCTTTTGCCTACTACAGACCATTCAAAAACTCGCCTTCTGGGTGCCACCAACTTCGTCTACTGGGCTGTGAAGCGCGTTCGAGCGTGCGCAAGACCTCTCTAGGCCGAAAGATTGTACACTGAGTATGCGTTCACAGCTCAATGACTTAGGCATTTTTCGTCAGGATAGATGCTCCCACGAGAAGAGCGTAATGGATATGTGAATAGAATTGGAAATTTGAAATGTTCTTGTCCAATCGCATTTTTCTTTGGTTATCAACGCTTTTTAGCGTCATCACAAGACGTTCAACCCATAATACACTGGTGATTAAAAAATAAGCACCGAAAAACATGCACCGATTTTCGCTCAAAAATAAACACCGGAAAAAACATACCGTAATCATTACCCATGTCATTTTTTTGGGTGATATGTGAATTTCCAGAAGAACAGCGAGTTATCACCCTCCCCTAGGAATACCCTGACTACAGAGCAGGCGACCCGTTTTTCCCCGCGTGAGATTGCGGTGACCACGAACCGTACGGAGGTCACAGGACGTCCGTGAAAAATAAAAAGGAGGCAAGCAACGATCTACTCTGTGCACGCTTCATCCCCGATTTCCACGACCCCAAGGCCGAAGGACGTTTGTGTGAAGGATAACAATAAAATAAAACTTTGCGTCAAAAAAAAAAGCCCGTTTTTAAAAGAAAAAAAAAAGTAGAAACAAGCACAACGCGTTGACGGACCGCGAGGTTGTGGAACACCTCGCGGTCCGTTTGCCACAGGACGGTTGTCTTCGCCCACAGCTCCAAGGTGAATTTGCCACTTGCGAAAACACGGTGACCTACCCAGCGAGAACCAGGAAAGCAAGACACGCACACTGACGCCTCGGTGTGCAGAATGAAACAGGATACGGGCGCGGAATACAGCCGCGGAAGAACACCTCGCACAGTGCCGATCCGGCCGATCTCCGAACGGACGATTTCGCATTTCGTGGACAGCGAGCGCCACCGCACGGGAGAGAGAGGTACCTTAAAAACGACGAAAACAAGCACCGACACCTTGGTTCTTTATATTTGCTGTAGTTACGGAACAAATCGACTTACATGAATAATTTGAATATTATTCGATTCCGTAATAAATTTAGAAGACACTAAGCGCAATACTTCTTATGTTTGAATTTAGATAATTTTGTGAATTCGCTCCGAACGCAAGAGTGCCGAATTAGCCGATTTTTACCATTTTCATGATTTTTTAAAGAATATAATTAAATTTATGATGAAACATTTGTTGCGCTTAGTGTCTCGATAATGGCTCAATGTCTTTAAAGCCGAAATTTTCAAGAAGATCCGCGCAGCCGTTATTATGTGAGAATTTTTTTAATTTGGTGAAAAACCTCATGTATTCTCTATGGGGCTCTGAGGTGCGCCCCCTCTTAAAGCAATTCCAAAAGTCATGCTGTTCCACCTGGGCATTATTCTGCGAGAAGAGCTGAAAGTGTCACCGCATTGCTTTCGCCCTCTATGCCCAGGCAGGTGATGTGCAAGGCGCCCGAGCAGTCAATGTGGATCAGGCTCCATCTTGATGGTACAAACACAAACTGCTTGTAAATGTATAATCTTTACTACAGGCAAAAAAGCGACGGTAGAACCTCTCGAGAAGCACAGACGCAATGCCATCAAAATAAAGAACAGCGTTCACGCTCATTCTCATTTCCGCTAAAACAATACAAATTGTATAAAACCAGCTTGAATCACATTTGTATTGCTCTATAAGTCTTGATTGGTGTTCAGTGTTCTCAGTTAATACCGAAAACACCAAACTGTTTATTAAAGGGGCACTGACACATCAAAATCATTTTTTTTTTATTATCCGAAACAATTGAAAACGATGCCGAGACATTACCCTCAAAATTCGAAACTTGGGAATTCAGCATTTTTGAAATATGAAAATTTCCCAATGCCGAATTTGAAGTTCCCGCGTGATCTGCGCCAGTGCAGTGAGTCAAATTTTGCGGTCTCCTGCGACTCTACTTTCTTGGGGACCTCCGTTGCCACCGCGACCCGAAGCGAGGAGGAGGTGAGCAGGCGGGATAGGAGGGCGCCGGCACGGGAAAAAAACGGTTTCTTTCCCGACTTGCCGATTAACCTCTGCTCAAGCGCCGCCAAGTTTTCCGAGCGAGGATACAAGTCCAGGAAGCGATATCACACCGAAATCTGATTTTTGGTATTTCAAAGAGGGGCCGTAGTGCGTTTGCAATTGCGTTAAAAAAACATGTTTTACGATTGCCGTTACTTAATGTTATAGAAATGTTGCCTACAAAGCTTCTAAATTTCCTGATTTGTGACATCATCGATCAAAAGAAACAAGGAGGTGAGCGCGGGAAATATAAACGCCAAAAATAAAAAGGCGCGCACGCGCGCAAGTAAACTTTTTTTCGCGATGCGTTTTTTTTTTTTTTTTTGCGTGTCTATGACTATAACTTGCATCGTTTTAGGCAATGAAAAATAAAATGACCTTTGGGGTGTCAGTGCCCCTTTAAACAGTTTAATGTTTTATCAAACTCGGGGTGAAATTAAGAACCCCAAAGAAATCCTCCACTAGGGCTTTGTTTCATATTTACCTGGAACACTGCTGCATTGATCTGTCTGCGAGGCTACATTATTCTTCCAAAACCAGACCCTTTATATTGTTTTCGGTTCCAGTACATTTTCCAAGTATTTGGGTCATGTGCATGTTCGCAGGAGGTTGTGGGACCCTATGTCCGTTCCCCATTTATTTCAACTTAGTTAACCAAGTCCTGATGAATGGCAAATTTTGGTCTAACACCAAAAAACACTAAATTGGTGTGAAAAAATAAACCCTAAAAAAAAACTCCCGCAAATTCGAAGAAAAATAAACCTTTAAAACACGGAACTCTAGTCGTGATTAAGTGCCATTCATCGGGGACCTAACGAGTTCTTTTTTAACAAAAGTAAAACATGGTCGAAGGAAACACCCAGTGTGGACTGCGCCCCAAGTGCAGACTAGGTAGCTAAGAAAGAACACTTTTCAGCCAAAAGTCTCTAGATGCAGGGAACAGACTTATAGCCTGGAAAACAAGGCAACAGCAGCACGAAAGGCAGACGTCGAACGTTTGCCATACTAGCGTGGCAAAGTCAATGGTAACACAGAAGGCGATGTGTTTCTTCAGAGAAACTGTGTAAACATGCATATAAAGACCGTATGGCGCAAAGTGGCCCCGTGTCGTGCAAGTCAGGTGCATGAATGCTCCTTGGATGTCCTACTAGTGGGTGCCATCCTCTGCAGTTGCGATGTAAATGCAACTTTCTCAGAGCCTGTTGGAGAGAGACGCACTAGACAGAGCGTGCAGAAAACAACAATTGGAACGCGGCAGTGCCGAGCGGAGCCCTGGACCAGCTGCGGCGAAAGAGAACCAAACACTCGGAGCTACCTCGACCCCTTGCGGCAAAGGAATCTGCTTTTTTTTTTTCTCTCCGCTTTCCCGTTGCTCTTTCTTGCGCTCTTTCTCTGGGGAAGGCCACAGAGCGCTCGGTCCGCGCTCGTTTCACCGAGCGAAGCGCCGCTGTTTGTCTCAACACGTGATGTTATCACACTATCACACTCTGTCGACTGAAACAGTTGACACAGTGTGATAGTGTCTACTGTTTCAGTGTCACACACCGTCTGAGTCAGTGTCACAGATTGCCAGTGTCATACAGTGTCACACTGCGTGAGGCAGTGCCACAGTGTCAGTGTCACACTGTCAGTCACATTGACAGTGTGTTGTGACACTGTCACAACAGACTGTCAACGTGTGTTGTGACAGTGTCAGTATGACACTGACAGTGTCAGTGCCTTCTGCAGCACAAACATAGTTCTGATGCTTCTGTGAAGCAATGTGTATCTTGATGTCGGCCTTGCCGCTGTGCAAAACGCTCACATCACAGGCGCACGTGGAACAGAAAGCATACCTGTCACCTTTCCGCAAAGTGACAAAGCAAGGAAACTCAGTTGTGTATAATCTCAGAAATACTTGCAAGTACTTCTTCTTGGCTTTTGAAAGCGCCATTAATCGTTCCAACGATCCAACTAAACAACTAACCTGGCGGAAACACAGAGAAGTTTGACGTTCCGCCCTTGTCTCGACAACCCAGCAAAGCCAACTGAAGCCTAGCGCACCCACGATCATATAAGCCGTGTGCGAAAATGCGCTCGAACTTACTCTAGAGTAGAGGTTTCGTACCTTGGCGTTTGAAAACCTACCCTCGTTTTACGCTGCTGCTCTGACCGAGTTGTCACGTGGTAACTGACTGGAGTAACCTAAACCTACTTTCGAGGAACTCGCACTGACACGTGCATAATAATTATGGCAATAAAACATAAAGAAAAAGAAGAAAAAGCTACTATTGCTGGTTGTTTTTTGGGAGATATGAGGCCACGTTTGTACAATCGGGAGATGTGATCAAGATTCGAGAGGCTCCCGGACAATTCGGGAGGGTTGGCAGGAATGCAACACGCACATGGCCAGGGTGAGAAAACACTGAGGATAAAAGAGATGAAAAAAAACCGCGCGCGATCGTATTGGTAGCCTTGCTCCCGCTGCACCAGTGGTAACTTTAGCGCTCCACCGTGCTTCCCATCTGATCTAGTGGTTTTCGATGATGCTCAGAAAGTTTGTAGCTAGAACCATATGTTTATTTTCAGCGATTAGAACGTTACCTAATTAAAACAGTTTAGTTCATTAGCCGAGTGATCGTTTCGATTAGCCCCCATACTATGTCCCTCTGTCCGCATAACTCACCTGCACAAACCGCATTAGTACAGCTTTCACGCCTTTTTTTAAAACAAACGTTAAGCTTAAAAATAAACACCCCATATAACAAATGCGCCGCTTTTGTTTAATTTACGTTCCATCTCACATTGCGTCCACCTAAACTTTGTCTCAGAGATTGAGCAACCTCAGGCAGCCTATTAGGCCATTTTTCAGAAGCTGGGGCATTTTTCCAAGAATTCGTAGACGAGGAATCGAAATTTGGCAGGGAGTCTCCAGCCCCAGGGGCCAATCAGGAGGCTGCTCACCTGTTTTTCGAGTTGACCCTGCTTCCAGCCTTGAGCAGCATGTGAGTGACCTCTTCGTGACCTCCTGTGACGGCCAGCTGGAGAGGGGTCACGTTGTCGCTGTCCGAGACGTTGATCCTGCAGCCTGGCGACAAAGACGCCATGCACTCGTCTTAGTTCGGCGCAAAAAAGCACCAAATGCACGTAAAGATAGATTTGATAGAAAAATACACAGCAAAAACTTCAGTCTAGTTATACACAGACTGAGAAAGTTTTCGGACTCCCTGAGAGATGTTCTTTCATAGTAGGTGGTTATGTGTAGCTGCAATGGGGTCGCTCACACTCAAAACAAGAATTCGTGATCCAGACTTTACATGTACTGTCCCATTGTATAATTCACAGTTTTTTCTTAAATATTTTTCTTGGTGCGTCTTATACTGATAATGACAAAAAAGTCTTTATGTACGACAAAGGTAATTTTGAAGCTATAGAGAAAGGGCTGACTGAATCTTTCGAAGATTTCGAGTTTTTCGCTCTAGAAAACAGTGTAGACGATACATGGGAACTTTTCAAGACTCGTTTGTTGGAATTAATAGGAAAATATGTTCCCAATGAAATAATACGTGCAAAAGCAATGAATGATAAGCCCTGGATGACAGCTGCCGTAAAAGAGGTGATAAAAAAGCGCAGATGTGGGTATAAAAATTATAAATTACACCCATGCATATCGGCAGCCGCAGAGCTAGAGAAACTGAATGTAACCTATAAGGAAGCTATTACCACTGCAAAACGCGAGTATTTTCATAAACTTTTCAATGGCATGCGACTTAGTAGCAAGGAATTTTGGGAATACCTCAGAAAGACGCGCAAGGAGAAGATGGAAATTCCAAATATATTATACCTTGGGGAGGTAATTGAAGGAAGTTACAAAAAATCAAGCTGTTTTAATACATACTTCCAGTCTATTTTTGCCTCTAGCGTCAGAACTCATTCATAGCCCTCCCCTCCCCTCCCCTCCCTCCTCTCCCCCCCCCCCCCCCCCCCCCCCCCTCAATGAACAAGTTGTGAATCAAATGCCTCTGGTCGCCATGAGTGTAGAAGGGATAAAGAAGTGCTTCGATGAGCTTGATATTAAAAAGGCTGTAGGTCCCGATGGTTTGTCACCGGGAGTTTTAAAATTATGCTCGTTTGTTGTGTCTCGCTACTTAGAGATTTTTTTTTCTAAATCGCTAGAACAAAGTGTATTTCCAGGTCAATGGAAGATGACGTGTGTTACGCCAATCCATAAGCACGGATCAAAACACAATGTAGAGAATTATTGCCCCATATCACTGAGCTGCATATGTTGCAATAGTTTGGAGCATATTGTTTATAGTAATGTTGTGAGGCATTTCAATACAAATAGATATTTCTCTTCTACTCAACATGGTTTTAGAAAGGGCCTCTCATGTTCCACACAGCTCGTAGGACTTTATCATGACTTGGTTTCAACTGCTGAGGGAGGAGGAGAAACGCACGCCATCTTTCTTGATTTACGCGAGGCTTTCGATAAAGTGTCTCGCCCTTTGCTGCTACACAAACTGAGCTCCCTTAGCCTCGATGAAAACATATACCGTTGGATTGAAAATTACCTTTCTGGGAGAAAGCAGTGTGTTGTCATAAACGGTGCAAGCTCAGATCTTGTTGATGTGACTTCTGGCGTGCCGCAGGGTTCAGTGCTGGGACCCCCTTTTATTTCTTGTATTTATTAATGACATATCATCGAACATTAACTCGCACATAAGTCTGTTTGTGGACAATTGCGTTCTGTACAGTAGGGTAGACAGTGTTGGTGATTCAGCTTTTTTGCAGTCGGACCTAGATAAAATATTGGATTGGTGCAGGATTTGGGAGTTGGGCTTAAATGTGGAAAAATGTATGCAAGTCACTTTTGGGAGGAAACGTAACCCTGTCCATCATGCTATGTTATTGATGATCCTAAATTGAGTAATAACACTGATGTTAAATATTTGGGGATTACTTTGTCAAGCACCCTTTCTTTTAATGTTCATGTCACTGAAACTGCTAAGAAAGCAAGACGCACTTTAAATTTTCTTATTCAAAATTTACGCGGTGCTCCACAGAAACTAAAAGAGACTGCCTATTGCTGTTCGGTAAGACCTACACTGGAATACGCATGTGTTCTGTGGGATCGCATCAGAAGTACCTTGCAGATAAGTTAAAAAAACTTCAAAACTGTGCGGCGAGATTTGTAACAGGAAATTATAGTAGGAACAAGAGTGTAACAGAGACTAAAAATGTACTTGGTTGGGAGACTTTATTGTGAAGGCGCAAAGATTTTCGATTGAGGGTCTTGCTCGCAATTTTTAATGATATGACTGGTATTGATAAAAGCAACTACATAAAATTACCTAACTACATTTCAAATCGTGTGGATCATACCAGAAAAATAAGGGAAATTTCTTGTAGAACAGATTATAACAAGTTTTCATTTCTTCCACGCACAATTGCTCAGTGGAAACTGTTACCAGAGTCGTTTTTTATTCATAAGGACGTGGGACCATTTATCTCAGGAAATGGTCTTGATTTTTAATGTTGTTTATGTTCAATGTTTATGTATTTTCTTTATTGACAGCCCAGGTTGTATATTTAAGCATTCTGTTTTTATTTTATTGAGCGTATCAATCCATGGGCTGTACCTGCCATAATGCCGAAGTTTTTGGCGCTGCAGGTTTTTTTCTGTAAATACATAAAACAATGCAACCTATATGTGGGTTTCTAAAAAAAAATGTACCATTGCGAACGCCATTTTTCTATGCACCAGCGCCGCCTTTTATAAAGCACCGTAACTACATAGCCATAAGTGTGTTGCACCTTCCAGGAGGCAGTGCTGTCGACGCACTCTTCCACACTCTTCATAGCCGACTCAGAAAGCGAGTTATTTGACAGTTTCCCCAGTATGCCACTTCCCTAAAGCAGCTCTATCTGGATAGCCAAGGCAGTGAGGATAAATCTTTTACAGCATGCGATTGACGTTGCCTAATTCAGCCATAGTTCCGTATTCTTTTGCTTCAGTCCAGTAACACTGAAATGTAAGTGGGCTGGTATACACACACTGCAGAAAATCTTCTCGTGCGTCTTTCTTCGTTTCCATTTGATGAGCACTTTTTTTCTGCCATGCTCTAGCTGCATCACTACATGTAAAAGGGATTGCGGCTAGCTGATCTTGTAGCGGTACCAAAAGAGTGTGTACCAAGGCCACCTATCTGCCTGCGCGTTGATGCTTGCGTCGTCTCTGACTTTGCTCAGGCTAGGCCTAGTAGTCCAAAGCTTGGTTCACAAGTTTCTGGCACGTTGAACTTTCGTTCACTCAGCATGCGTACATCTGAATAAATTTGACTACCTTCTCACTTTGCATGTTTTGTGTCCTTTTGCTAGGGAACACTCGATTGCACCCGCAAGACAGCGCCGTGCTATGGCCATTTCTTGCGAGTCAAAATGTCAAAGTTGTTGCGCGTCAAACAGTATGTGGGAAGTAGCCAATCGTGTGAAGCTCCCATTTCGCGATCTCTATCCGTGTAAAAAGAAAAAAATTTGTGGCGTGAACCAGGCACAAAGCCAGGATTTTGTTTTAGGGGGGGCCCGCCCATGACAAAATGCTGTACGAGGGGGAGGGGGAAAGGAGGCCCCAGCAAGATGGAAGATTTTGGGGAGGGGGGGAGGGGGCCGGGCCCCGTAGGCCCCCCCCCCCCCTTGCTACGTGCCTGGCGTGAACCACGCAAAGAGGTGCGACTTATACAAAAGTGCAACTTGTATACCAACTTTTCTGCAAAAACTGCTCAGTATACGGAAGTGCGACTCATTCGAGGGTGCAACTCACAGTTCGGAAAACACGGTTTGAGAAACGGTCTCCGAGAGATGGACTTTTCGAACAGACGTCCCAGCTCACCGGCCTTGATGAGGAGGTCGAGCACCTCCGGCCTCCCTTGCTGGGCCGCATAGTGGATGGGCATCCGGTCGTAGAAGTCCGGCAGGTTGACGTCCGTCTTGCGACGCAGCGGGGCGAGGCGCCACAGGGACTGGAACAGCCCCAGCCCCCTCTGGTGCGGGTTGTCTCGGTGGTGGGACGAGGCGTCGCGTGGCAGGTAGATGCACGGCAGTGGGTCCTCCTGGAGGCCCGTCTTTCGGGGGGAAACGTCCTGGAGACGGTCCAAGAGGTCGGCCTTAGTCATCTCTAATAAGATGTCTTCCATGTTCACAAGCCACACTGCTCGTACACAGTACAAAAGACGCAATGTTCACCACGGACATGACGACAGGGTTATTTGTAGACGTGCCTCATGGATGTCCAAAGCATGTTTGCTTCGTACATATGTACACTTCGAACTTGTCTGCATGCAGTTTTTATGTGACCATGGTGACAGTGACATCATACGGGGAGGAAACATGCCTCGGACAAAACGTTTGCAGAGTGTCTTCTGTAGGATGTATTAGCAGTGTGACAGTTGCTTCATGATGTAATCGAACAACGGAATCTCCAGAGAAACCCTGGTCTGTTGTAAAGCTGTGAGAAGGAAAGGTTGCGAGGAGGATGCCGTTCAGAAAATATGAGCAGGCGTTCTCAAGACGGAGTTGCGTTTAGCTGAGGCGGTGCAAGTTTTCTTGTTGCAAATCCATTTCCGACGGTGTATTCGCGCGACAAATATCTTTTTTGTGGGGAAAGCCGAGTACCATTTTGAAGGACTACGGTAGGGAAAAGTCGAGAGAAGGAGAAGACGAAACTGAAAATCTGAGCAAGTCCTCGCACACGGCTAACCCGGCAGAGTCTTTCTTTATGTGAATGTGTTTGTGACCTTCGTAAACTCATCCAACAAAACGCAGAAAAGAAAAAAAAAGAATCAGAAGGGCACTTCACAGCTCATTGCTGCTGACCATAACCCTTTTTCAAAAGGAGGAGGACCGGAAACTTTGACGGAACTGTGGATGTTTTATCGTCTGGCCACCGACTCCCAGCAGCTTTCCGCGGGCACCAGGGATTAGCGAGCACCCATGACGCAGCGCGTGTGACCTCAAAACTCTAAGACATTTATTCCTCTTCTCAGAGAAAGGCTCCATCGCACAAATAAGCTAATAACATACTCTTATGACTGCTAGTTCGCCGTACAGTAACTGTATATGCACCACTTGCAGAGCAGAGTAGCGCAGCAGTCTTCTCTTTTTGATCCAAGAATGACACGTTGCAACGGCGGAGTGCAAGTGGTAACCCTCTCCCTCGAAAGCATGTGCTCTACGTGGAGAGCATGGTCGTTGTCTGCTTGTCCTTGGATCATTTTCGAGCATATGACCCCCGCACCGCCAATGAGGAGTTGGTGGCGAAAGAAAAAGGAATGCTACACCTTGGCTCTGCCATCTAGTTACTCTAGTTTACGGCATTGTATCGAAGGTTCCGTGAATACCAGTTAAAGTTGAACAATGCCGCATAATAGACAATATCTGATGAGAAAAGGAATAAGAAGAGGGCAGTATTTAGATGTAGACCTTTGCAGTGTGAAGGTAATAATAACGTCATTGATCTATTATTTTTCAAAACCCCATTAGTGGCTCCCTAAAAGGGGTAGTGCAATGACCTTAGTGTTAAAAAATTTGCAGTGTGTATTTTTTCTTTTTCGTACGGAAGCACAAGTGACCAAAAACACGTCACTTTGGCCCGAAATACAGTCTAATCTCGTTAATTCAAACTCGAGGGGGTCCAAAAATTTGTTTGAATAAAGCAGAGTTTGAATTACCGGGAGTTTCTTCCCATAGAAATGCATAGGATGGGACCAGCATGTTAGTTTGAATTATCCAGAAGTTTGAATTAAGAGAGTTTGAATTAATGAGATTCGACTGTACTGTTATTCCGCCGCGTAATCACAAAGGAAAAAATGAATTGTTTGCCAATCTGCGGCTGCAAATGGCAGATATGGGAACTACAGTGACGTTTCTGGAGGATACGTAGAAGTCAACAAAACGTGTCCCTTTGTACTGCTACAATCGTCATCAGCCCCGTCGAAGATGGCTCACCACGACCGTCGAGGATGCTAATCCTCAAAAAGTCGACAGTCACGGAGGAAGCGACTGGGTTCTCTGAAGAAAGAACCCAATGGGAAACCAGGCAATCCCCCAGAGTGTGTCACTCGAATGACGACTTGGGAAGTTGAAAGAAACTTTGATCCTTGATTTTTTTTTTTTTTCCATTTTTTTTAAATAGAAACTAGCACAGGCAAGAAATTCCGGTTTTCTGTTCTTCTTTCTATAGGTGATGCAAATTAATTCCTGCAGTTAATTGGCCAAAGTCCGAAAATCATTGCACCGCACCTTTAAACCTCAACCAAACAATTTAGTGTCCATAATAAGTGGCGCACGATCTTTGCACGAGCCAGCAGCCACCAGTGTGTGGGAGCACATGCAACGAAAGTGACATCATAGTTCTCGATTCACGCTTAATTAAGATTACCATTTTTTTCATTAATTAAGATGACAGTAAAATCACAATGTATGGGTTTCGGGCCAAAGGAGAATAAGGACAGGCTTTTCATCTCCACAAGTGAAAGCTATGTGCTTATTAGACCAATTGATCGCTTACCTTTTACACCAGACCCCACTGTGGAAATGAAACGCTCGTCATTATTCTCCTCCTTCCTTGGACCCCACACATTTCACTATCATCTTAAGCATGAATGGGGGACTACGACATCAATTTCGTTACGTTTGCTCGTGCCCACCAGCGGCTGCTGGCTCGTGGAAATATTGTGTGCCACTTACTATTGACACTGAAATATTTGGCCGAAGATCTCTTTAAAGGGACCCTGCAGCTATACTGAATTCAAATTTCACTAACTGCATGTACCTATATTCACTCAAAGAACGAGAACAGACACACACGCGCTGTAGACCGGGTGTGTCTTTCAAATGCCTGGGCTCCAGCACATGCTCTGCGCTTTCCTCCGAGCTTTGGCTGCGTGCACGCCCAGGGGGCACGAGACGCATCATTTTAGGTAGGAGGCTCGCGCCGGAGGCAGAGCAACCAAAGCTCCTCCTTACCATTCTCCCTTAATCAGTGACTACAGAAAGGCACGAAACATTTAGGCAAGGATTGTGGAGCAAAAACTGTGGTTTTCCCCACAAAATTCTGAAAATGAGGTGCTGGGTGAATTACCATATAATGTGGCTCGAGCACTGTGTCACCAGCGTGCCTGTGCTAGGTAACAATAAAAGGGTAGGGTGCTACCGGCACGTAAAAGTGAGCACTTTAACATGCTCCCTTTTGCGTGCATTAGGTTTCCCGTGGCCCGGCGAAGGACGTGCTCCCGAAATGCTGCGGCTTTGCTTTTTCTTTTTTTTTCTTCTTCTTTTTGCGCGTATTTTTTTTTATCACACGCTATTATTTTCTGAGGTAACAATCAACTCTTTGGCGCATATTTGAACAATTGGCACGGGTAAGGAAATGACCGAAACCCAATGCCATTCGATGCCCAGCACGTACTGAAGAACAGCCAACCCATGGACCTGACTTCGATGAACATTGGCAGCTGAAGATAGCAAAAGAACACTTGTCAGCTCGTTTAATCCACGAGCCAAAAGAGGACGCACTGAAACACCTCGCAGGCTTCAATATGTCATGATCTGAGTCACTGCTCATTTCGCTAATGAGTTGAGGAAGCAAGTCGGCTCGGGTTCTCAACATTATTTTCTTTACAAATTTACCAATCACTACTTAGTTAGGTCTGGAATATCATTTGATGGCTCCTTTAAATGAACCAATTTAATTTTCATTTCTGACAGCATTAAAAAAGAACACAAGCCACATACCCTCATTAGGATGTGCTATGCACAGCGCAGACCTATGTCAGAGAATGATCCAGCCTTACTCCCAGAGCGGTTCAACTTTCCTCTGCCTTTTGTCAGCAATCACTTTCTCTACAGCATCAATTGAACACTCGACGGTCGCATATCAAATCAAGAATCGAACACAACAAAAAACGGGAGGGGCAACACTATACGCGAGCTGTACACACAAGATTCATGGGTCTTAAACTCTTTGACCTCGAAGACCAGCCATCTTCTTTGACCGATAGCCGAGGAATTGCTCCAGGCATCGGCTCTGATGCCATGAAGCGATGCAGAAGACTACAAGCCTTGCAAACAATAGCGAACGTCCTACATTTTCACGCGGGCAACTTTCTGTGGCATTTCAGAAGCGAAGGGTGTGCATGCACAGCTTTCAGCTCAAGATGCACAAGTGCACAAGCACCCATAGCTTTGACTGCATAGCCACAGAAAGTTGTCTGCCAGTATAGAGTGTGCTCCGTGCATCCCTCGGCGGCTCTGATCTTCTACAATAAAAAATGATTGCATCTCCACGTGGTGAAGGATGTTGATGGGGGCGAAGCTCTGGTGGTGCTGATGATACTGATTTTGTTCATAGGTAGTGCTGATGGTACTCATTTTTTTTTTTATTGCTCATAGATAGTGCTGAGTTCCGGGTTGCATTGGCATGGAATGTGTGGTATGAAACGTGGTTATATACGCATTTGAGCATTTGACCGCAGCGCCCTCTCGTCTATAAACGTTGAGCCAATGCGTGCAAAATTTAACGCGATTATATGCGCATTTGACCGCAGCGCCCTCTCCTGTATAGACGTTGAGCGGCTACATGCAACGTTTCATCCCCGACATCCCCAGCTCTTGAGTTACTACCACATCTCGGATCCCCCTACTCGTCCTGCAGTCGTGGCCGAGTGGTTAAGGCGATGGACTAGAAATCCATTGGGGTTTCCCCGCACAGGTTCGAATCCTGTCGACTGCGCAAACATTTTTTCTTTTTTTAAGAAGACAGATGGGATGGCAATCGATGTGAGCACGGACGCCGGGCAAGGCTAGACCCTAAGGAGCTTCACCCCTAAAAGTGCTTGAAGTAGACGAACATCTCCTCTTGCTGATGAGTTTAAACACTCATCGCCGAGAAAGCGTGAAGCCTCGGAGAACCCTCGACGGTACTTCGGAGAACACCAGAATTCCTGGGAATCCAGTTTGAGGATCCCTGGCACAGATCATACCTCGTCGTTGCTGCGGTTCCAAGCTGCGTCATTGGGACGAAGGAACGCGTCAAGGGTGTCGTCCAAAGAGTAAGGATCCTCAGGCCCAGCCGAGTACTCGCTGTCATCGGCCGGGAAAAAATCCTCAGCGTGCAGCAAGACCTTCAACACTTCCAGGTTGCCAATCTGTACGGCTTGGCCCAGCAACGTGTAGCCCGACTGGACGAGCGTGTTGACACGAATGCCTATCGGAACGAGAAAGAATAATGATTTAGTTAGAGCAACCTAAACTCTCTAGAATGAACTCAAAACGATGTTATCTATAGTCGGGTGCAGGTTAAGAACAGCAGGTCAAGCTCCGCCCCCACGAAGGCCCTTTCTCTTTTTACTCAAGCACAGCGAACGCTGGAATGAAGGCGAGTGGAGGGGAGCAAACCACCAATCGTGGAGAGCTCTGTGCGATTGGTCTGTCCTTCTTCTCTAGACCTGCAGCAGAATAACGTTTTTAGCCAGACTGATCGACTAAGGACCTGTCAGGCCCGAAACGCTTCTGCACCATCTCCACTGCTGTCTCCCCACCCCAACAACTAAGGCCAGGATTGTTTGACCATATTACTTAAAAAACCTTGTTTTTTTCAATCCAGGTTAGGCCATCCAATTTCAACAAGCCACTAAGCATCTTTCAAACAGCTGAGTGGACGACCAAGTTGACCGTTCGTTCCGATTTGCGACAAAGAATTGAAGATACGATATGTGCGCCTCAGTTCGAAGGCGCACGTCTACGTACCTTCCCGAAGAAGAGCTTTGACGTTTTCGACATCACTACGTGTGACTGCTTCGTACATAAAGTCGCCTAGCTCGGATGACATGTCGCATCCGAGATGGAAGCACTCTCGAGTCTGCGGTTTAGTCACTCGCCGGAATCAAATGCACTGCGCGCAGACGAAGAGATGGGATTATCGGGAATGCGTATCAGTTTTAAGAAGCCTCAACCAGTCATTGGCAGTGATATGCGAGTAAGCGTTAGTCTCGATCATCTCGCCGATTGTCTTCAAGGATTGAAAGCCGCGAGAGAAGATACAAGCAGCGGGGCAGCGGTTCAGCGACAGCAGAGACGGAAATGGATCGGATTGGATTGGAATGGATTGAACTAATCTAGCTTTCATTTCTCCGTTGGCTGAGATCAGATCATCAGAGATACAACTCAGTTGGTTGTGGATATTTGAATAAAAGAGGTGCTTTTAGTAAATAAAAAACTAAACGTTATACGTGAATTAACGAAATTAAGTGTAATATGTGTAATATGTTATATTATTGAATAAATTATTATCACTCATGTTCGTACTGTTTTTGTTTTCTTTTTTTTTTTTTCGGTTTCGTTTCGACGCGTTGGAGTAAGATTCCGAGATAGCCGTCCATAAAATGACATATTTCAGTAGCAACACGTCGCCCGTTTCATCCGTCATGTGCCTGGCGCTTATTTCATGTAATCTTACCATGGCATATATTACCCCGAAACCGTGATACAATTTTATAATTTTTTTCAGGTTATTTTACACTGATAATAACCTGCTTAGGTTGCACTGAAGTCGATTCTGAGATCGTTTTTTTGTGGTGACAACTCAATTTAGACGCTCTAAGCATCCCGAAAAATTCGAAATCACAATCGTGCGTAGCTTATTTTTTCGTTAAAAGCGTGTTCAAAGGTCGCGACGCGCACTTTTTGGGAAGAATTTTCTTCCGAGTGAAGTGGTCGACGAAGGGCGTTTGTCGGCGAGTTGCAAGCGAGATCTTCGCCCGTGGAGAAAAAGAGGAGTTTAATCTAAATGTGCACCGACCAGACTCTCTTCGAAACGAGTTATAATAAAATCATTTGGAATCTGAATTTAACTATTTCCATAAATCCCTGCATGCTATACGGCGCGCGTTGCAATCTGGGAACTTAACCAAGGAGCTATTGGTGTAATCTGAGCTAGTTGGTTACTCATTATGAAAAAACCAGCTGAACTAAGGAAAAGGTAGAGATAGAAAGAAAGACACCCGATCGCTGGACTACCAACCTCCTCTTCATCCTCTTCCTCTCCTTCTGCATAATTCACTTCGCCGGGGCACCTATCTGCGCATTGCCGAGCATGCAAGTGCACGGCGAAGCTCGCGCAAGTTAACATCGTAACACGCCACAAAAGCCAGCTCGCGCGGGAGATGTTAGAAGCTGCTGCCATAGAAGAAAAAGGAGATGGGTGTGTTAGTGCACCTTCAATCACCTTGTTGCGCACCGAAAAACTATTTCTCCGAGGGGGTCAACATCTTGTAAAATAAAACGTAAAACAAAGGGGAAAAGGGGGGAACGAAGTGAATTAGGCAGAAGGAGAGGAAGAGGATGAAGAGGAGGTTTATATATAAAAACAGTTGGTAGTCCAGCGATCGGGTGTCTTTCTTTCTATCTCTACCTTTTCCTTAGTTCAGCTGGTTTTTTCATAATAACCAAGGAGCAGTGGCATGGTTTCGGTTTCGATCGACACGTCGACAAGAGATTATACTTATTTATTTATTTATTTATACATACCCTCAATGCCTCGGGGGCGTTATAGAGGGGAGTGGGTCAGTACAAGTGGTTTTGAAGGGCTAGTCGGAATTGCTTGGAGTCGGTATAGGCCCGTAGCTCTCAAGTTTTGAGCAGCGCTCCAGGCGAGCAAAATAGAATGTTTGGCTCGCGTTTCGAACGAGCGACATCACGCTTCCCCACTACAGTTTTTTCTACTCCGTTCCATTCTTAGTGCCAGCGTAGCAGAGGCTACAAGAGCGAGCTGCGAGCTTGCAGTGTCCCTTCCAAGCACGCGCGCTCGTGCAGTGCGAGCATCGTTCGGGAGAACATGTTTTTGCAAGTAGCTTCAGCTTCGCTATCACGTAAAGTGAAACATATGGGCTCATGGTAGCTATGAAAGAACGCAATAAAACGATAATGCTGAATGGGACGCTCAGGCCACGAGGTGCATGATTCTTTTTTTTATTTTAGTTTTTCTTTTTTTTAGGCGTTTTGTTATCGCGCGTCCACAGATGCTGACAGATGCTTGCATTCGAACGTGGCACGTGCAAAATCGAACGTTACAGCGCCGCCTGGATAGTGCTGCCAGCATAACATGGACGCGTCTTGCAGACGCGCTGGCGCCCCCTGCCCCAGAGCAACGGGTCTATGGCGTCCGGGAGGTCATTCCAGTCCACAACTGCTTCAGGGATGAGGGAATGCTGGTGTGCTTCACTTGATGACTTGGGACGGGCGATCTTGCATGAATGGTCTAATCTTGATGATATGTAGGTGGGCGGGTTCAGAAGAGATATTTTCAAGAAAGGTGTGTAGAAGACTTTATGAAGAAGAGAAAGGCGGGAAATTCGACGGCGGGAGGAAAGTAGAGGAAGATTAAGACGAGACTTCATTGATGACACACTTGAGGTACGAGAATAGTCATTAAAAATAAAGCGAGCAGCACGGTTCTGAACGGATTCAATGGAGTCTGTTAAATTTTTCTGATGAGGATGCCAGATGGAGGACGCATATTCTAATTTAGGCCTAACAATAGTGGTGTACAAAATACGTTTTAGGTTTTCAGGTGAGGATCTAAAGTTTCGGCGAATGTAGCCTAGAGAGCGGTTTGCTGAGGATATAATTGTTTTAATATGAGTATGCCATGATAGATTAGGTGTGAGATTCAAGCCTAAGTATTTGTATTGGTTAGTATAATCAATGGGGACAGAGTTCAAAAGAAGTACAGGATAGCTAGGTGATTGACAATGAACGAGAAAAGCACATGCATTGACATTTGTTTAAGGACATGCGCCATGTGTTACACCATTCAGAAATTTTATAAATGTCGCCTTGAAGCGTTACAGTATCATCTGTAGAGGTTATCTTACGATAGATTACACAATCATCGGCAAAAAGCCGCACAGTGGAAGAGATGTTGAGAGGAAGATCATTAATATATATTAGGAAGAGTAATGGGCCGAGTACTGTCCCCTGGGGGACACCAGAAGAAACAGAGCACAGGGAGGATTTGGTGTGGTTAGCATAAACAAACTGACGACGTTGAAGAAGGAATGATTCGATCCATTTTAGTATGTTAGGGTCAATTTTTAGCATAGAAAGTTTCAGCAGAAGGAGGTTATGTGGCACTTTGTCAAAGGCTTTGGCGAAATCCAGAAATACAGCACTAGTGGGGTAGCCGGAGTCAAGGTTTAGGTGAAGGTCATTAGTAAGAAATAGGAGCTGCGTTTCACAAGAAAAGTTGCGGCGGAAACCGTGCTGCGCGTTGCTAAAAAAGGAGTTGTTTTCGAGGAAATCAAACAGATGCGTGAAAATGATATGCTCCATGATCTTAGATGGGATGCAAGTAAGAGATATAGGCCTGTAGTTGAGGGGAGAAGACTTACTGCCGCTTTTGTGGACCGGAATGACCTTGCCGATTTTCCAGTCCCCAGGCACCACCCCCGACTCCAAAGACTGCTGAAATATCTTGGTTAGAAATAAACTACAAGACAGGCTAGTGTTACGTAATATTTTAGTGTTTATATTGTCAACCCCAGAGGACGACGAGACCTTTAATGAGTTAATAATTTGAGATACACCATTAAATTCTACAAAAACAGGGTCCATTGGAAAATAATCAGCAGGAACGTGACCAGGTAAAAAGTCGGTAGAAATAGGTGTAAACACATTGCAAAAAACATCATTAAACACAGCTGCACACTGATCATCTGGCACAACTTCACCCGAGCCGTTAAAAATCTTTGGTAAAGTGTGGTCTTTTGAGTTAACAATACTCCAGAAACGACGAGGGTTGTTAAGTAATATTGAAGGGAGCGTCTGCTGAGAGTACACGCTTTTGCACTCTTGCAGTTTCATTTTGTAGTTATGTTCACAATTTTTATATTTGGACCATGACTCAGGAGTATCATCACGCTTAGCAGCACGGAAAAGCCTTTTCTTTTTGTTACAGAGAGACCTAAGCTGTCGATTGAACCATGGTTTCGCCGAGGAAGGCCTGAGGTATTTGAATGGGATATGAATGTTAACAAGTTCATCTAACTTGTTTTTAAATAAGTTCCAATTCTCGTTAACATCTCGAGAACCAAAATTATTTAAGAAAAAAGAGAAATAGTCACACAACGCTCGGTTTATTTCTTCGTAATTCCCTTTGTCGTATAGCAATATTTTCTTTCCTGAACGAACAATTTTTGCAGTTTCAACTTTTATGTAAGAATGAATTGATTTGTGGTCACTGATGCCGTCCAAGAATACCAAAGGCGTTGGAAATAATTCAGGGTGAGAAGTAAGAACAAGATCTAAAATGTTTGAACAGGAATGAGAGACTCGCGTAGGAAGGGAAACTATCTGAGAAAGATTGAAATCTAAAACGACGTCAATAAATTGTTGACAAACACTGGAGTTTTTAGAGCAGACAGGAGTTGGGTCGTTCCAATTAATGCACGGAAAGTTAAAATCGCCAAATAAAAGTATGGGATAGGTTGGATATTCTTTTGAAAGTAATGACAATTCATCGTGAAGAAGGCTTGAGAACGAGTGTGACGCGTCAGGAGGACGGTAACAAACACCAACCAAGACAGACCTAAAACTGCATTGTAAGCAGACCCAAACTATTTCAAGCTGTGAATGATTAGAAACAACTCTGCTAGGTATCTTTTTATCTACGGCTATAAGAACGCCACCACCGCGTCGTTGCTGTCGATCGAGACGATAGATAATGAAATTAGGGTGATCAGGCAGTACTTCACTATCAGTGACTTGAGGAGTTAACCACGTCTCGGTCAGCAAGATTATTTTGGCGCTGCAAGACGAGATAATGGTACTTAGCTCATCACATTTAGATAGAACGCTTCGAGCATTGGCATATAAAAAACTGATGCCCTCATACGAGCCTAATCTGCTGTTTCGAACACTCCCCGCCTTGCGCTATCGCTGAAGTTCAGTTACTAACTTAGAATGGTGGTCGTAGGTATATGTCTTTGGACCGATCAAAAGTTTATCGAAGCGTAGTTTGAATGGGGAAGTTTGTTGTTTGGCATATACGAGCAACGCCTTCCTTGCGGTGCGAACAGTTGGTGAATAATCCTCAGATAATGAAAAGGGTGTACCTTTTAGTTTCGAGGCGGAAAAAAGTAGCTGGTTTTTCATTTTGAAAGACAAGAATTTCACAATGATGGGCCTTGTTTTCCCTTGACGGAAAGCACCAAGGCGGTGCGCACGCTCAACATGCGAGCTATCAACTGCGACGCCCAAGTTGCCCTTCGCAAGGTCGAGTGCTTTCTGTTCAGAAATTTGTTGAGACTCGCTAGGAGCATCAGGGATACCGTAAAACAACAAGTTTGAACGACGCGAACGGTTCTCTAAGTCGTCTATGCGAGCAAGCAAGGTTGATGTTGCAGCACTCAGCTCAGACGTCACAACCTGTAGCTCATTAATGTCATGCTTAACTTCAGCAATGATAGATACATCCTTTTCAATTGAAGTAACCCGATTAGAAAGAGAAGACAGAGCGGTATCAAGGCTTTGTTGTTTCTCTAAGATATGTTTTATGTCGACCTTGATGTTTTTCTGTCCAGCTTCAAGTATAGTTGATTTGGATTCAATGGTTTGTAGCATAACAAACATGTCATTTAACTGCCTTTGTTCAGAGGCAGACAGGGGTCCCGGATTGGTTTCCACATCACCACACTGCAGTAGCAGTGCCTTAAGCATACAAAAACAATCAGTGACAGATACAATAAGCACTCCGGGGCATGGGAGCAGAAGAAGGTACACGTTGCTAGTTCGCTTAGTATGTAGGGAGAAACGTTTACAGACCTGTACGAAAACGAGCATGTCCTGGTTAAGCGTCAGCATTACGCTTGCGCTCCCATGCCCACTGGCGCGGCGACGCTCTGGCACCTCCTTTTGTAGGCCCATCGAAGGGTATTGTGGGAGTGACGACAGGGGTGGTAGCGCTGTATCCGCAAAGAAGGCGCTCCATGAAACAGCTGACGGGCCCTCCAATCCAGAAGACGATAAGGGTGATCCCGGACTGTCGATGACGTTGTTGGTCGGGGCAGCGATGACGGTTCCAGGAATGAGTCCGACCAAGACGAAAAACGGGAGCTGTACGAAAACGAGCATGTCCTGGTTAAGCGTCAGCATTAAGGCCCGTTCACACTCTTGCAACCGAGTACGACCGAGAGAGACCAAACCGGTTTTTAAGCCTCTTGCGATCTCTTAGGACCAGCTCCGCTCAGCGCATCCGGTCTCAAGAAGTCTTTCTCGGTCGTACTCGGTTGCAAGAGTGTGAACGCGCCTTTACGCTTGCGCTCCCATGCTCACACAGAGCGTGGGCTATAAACGGCCGTTATATCATGTTTTCTGGTTCCGAAAGCGTCATCTGTGGTCTCTAAACTAACCTAAATGGCCAGACCTCGAAGCTTTAGCACAAGCCCGAGACGTATAGGCCTCCTGCACTGAAGCTTTGAACAAACCGTAGCGCCCTCATTTTGGGTAGTACAAGCTCACCTGATTAAGCATAGCACTACTCATGGCACATTTGTCGAGCTTTTTCAGTTCTATGTGGTGCTAAAGAACGAAAAAACACCTTTGGACGACAGAAATCGGCCAAACTCAACGTTGCAAGAGAATCGAAAGTGCCTAATTCATGACACCACCGCTAGGGCACGCGTCTCTTATCTCTGGGTGGTGACGTCACAGCACCTGTGTCACGACGCTTTAATTTTTTTTTTCTTTTTGATGTCTACTTTGGAACGCGTGAAACGGCCTCTCTTGGCTCACGCTCTCAGCGTCTTAGCTTTGACGGCGTTCGAATTTTTGTTCTGTGTTTGTATTTTCATCGTGATCTCGCGCTCCGCACCAGAGCAGGCACGCTTCTGCATGCGTGCCAGTTTGAGACGCTAAAATTTGTACTACCCAAAACAAGTCCTAACAAGTCCCATTCTCAGCACCCTCTGGGCAGCGCAGGAGGCCCATAGCAATTGTACGCATGCTTGTTGCCTTTCTGTTAGCGTTTCGAGGCATGTAGAAGAACCAATGCTGGGAATCTCGACGCTGCGAAGGTCGGAGATCTTGCTTGTGTACGAACCAACAAGCTGTAGCAACCAATAAGTATGCATACACCGAGCTCGCGCCTTTACATTAGTGTTGTTGATCAGAAGTTTGTTTGTTTCGTGCGTCCATAGACGAAATATAACTTTTCGCAATTACTGTTTTTCTTAATACGCCGGAGTACGCGAGGTAAAACTCGGAGGCGCCATTGAAAAGCTCTATTTGAGCACACTTCTCATCTCTTATCTGTACTGCCCCGAAGCACTGCACGAAGTGAACTCCCCACCCGCTTGCAATCCACTAATATTTAACATCGCGTATGCGCATAAAGTTATCCCGCCAATCATATGGGCACATTCGCACATACAAACCGTTTTAAGAAAGCAAAAGTCGAGCACTTGTGAAAAGAATGTTGCACCGTTCGCCGGAAGTGCGCCGGAAGGGCATGAACCCCTATGCGGTGCGCCAAACGAACGAAATTATTCAGAGCGCATTAGACGGTTGCTAATGGCCATAATATTTGTTATGTGTTTGCTTTCTTCCTGACTGAGTATGCCGAGATAAATTCAGAGACACCGTTCAGGCACAGATCTTGGGCGTCAGAAAAAGCTCATCCAAAAAGGCTTAGCGAGAAGTAGGGGACGCTTGCCGATCTCAGCGATTGCGAAAACTTAATCTTGTATCAGCATAAAATTTGAGTGTGAGATATGTGATGACACGAGGAAGACATCATAGTAACTTTTGTGCAGTAGTGAGGTCGAATTTATACTACAACAAAATGTCGGTGCTTATTTTATGGTCTATATGGTGTTCAAAGGAGCAGTATCACATCGAACACACGAATATCTTGTTAAAAATCTTGTTAAAAAAGTCACGAAACGGAATTTTAAAACGAATTAAACGATTAGCAAAGAACACCTGGTGGATGTCGCTAACGCCTCGTTTGTAATGCCCGTCTAGGAACCTTAACAGCTGTAGTGACGGTGAGTGTCTCGCCTCCGGCCACGACGAGAGACGAGGGGAAGGAGGAGCTCCCCTCTTCCCGAGAATCCCTTTTGTGTGTTCCAGAAGTAGCTATTGTCCCCCTACAAGATTATAAAAGATTAACCCGTCGCTCAAAATTCGTACAAAAGCAGCCGCTTCGGTGGCTGGAACGACTAGGCCATCCCCTCGACGTCAGCCTCGCTGACGTCGAGGGGATGGCCTAGTCGTCCAGCCACCATCGCTTTGCTCGTCCCGAGACGACCTACGTCACGATTGCGTCGGATATCACGTGCTCCAAGCTGGGCCTTCTCCGAGCGCTTGCTAGAGTGGGCCGTTTATAACAAAAAGTACAGCCACCAGGCTCAAAATACAAACGTGCGATTGTCATTTACGGATTTGTGGATCATATTCAACCTATTCTTGAACACGGCGGATATATTTCAAACTTTGTTGAGGTATCCCTTTAAAAGTTCATGCGCCAACGTTGGGCTCAACTTTGATACTCCTGTGAGGATGCGGCTTGCTTTCTGCCCAATGAAGTAACAAGAAGCGAACGTTTGGCAAACAAAATACGTGTAGGGCTCAAGGTGACCAAATTGCAGTTGTAGTTCACTGGTACTAGACGGGATTACTGACATTGAGCTCAAAGATGCGTACGCACGCACAATATCCGGTGTTTCGGGAACCAAGGAAAATGCCCGGTCTTCGTTTTCTATCGCTCGAGAATGAGTGCATTGTACAGGGTGTCACAAAAGAAAATTTACACGGTCTTTTTTACCGCAAAAATAAACTAGGCATCGCCGAACGCTCATTCTCCGCCCAAAGGTAGAGCTAGAGGTCACAACCAGATGCCAAAGTTTCAGCCCGATCCGATAACTTAATCAAAAGTTATAAGTGGTTTTCTGAAAATTTCAATGGGAAAATGGCGGCCGACGGAGTTTTTGAACTCATGGGGCTCCATGGCACCAGAAACCGAAAACAGGCAAAAATGGGCTCCATTTTCCCATTGAACGTTTCAGAAAATCACTTATAACTTTTGATTAAGTTATCGGATCGGGCTGAAACTTTGGCATCTGGTTGTGACCTCTAGCTCTACCTTTGGGCGGAGAATGAGCGTTCGGCGATGAATAGTTTACTTTTGCGGTAAAAAAGACCGTGTAAATTTTCGTTTGTGACACCCTGTACATTCGTAAAAAGTCAGATAATCGAATACGCAAGCAGCGCGTTCGGTCGCGGCGTGAAAACATGAGATGAAGCTGCTTAGTCGATAGAAAACATGATTTCGCTTTGAAGACGGGGACATAGGAAGGACAGACACCACAGAGCCGCTCTGTGGTGTCTGTCCTTCCTATGTCCCCGTCTTCAAAGCGCAATCATGTTTGCTAACGTACCATACCAACTTGCCCAACAATCAGCACTTGCTTAGCCGAAACCGAAACTGAGTGACCAACTCACTGATCTCTATTGTAGTAGGCTGGATCGCGGACCGCGGCCTCGGCAGCTGGGGCCGAGTGTCGCCACCGGCGGCCATTGATTGACACCAGCCAATGCATGGGACTCTATGGGAAGAACGAGAAAAAGTGACGTTTTCCCCTGTTTCTAAGCTGTTGTCGACACTGAAACTTTTCGGATGGTTTTCGATAAGCCCGCCAAATAGCTTGCGTACAAACATTAAAACTGACAGCCGTCGCAGTTCTTCTAAACAAATATTTTGTGGTCGAGAGTGACTCCGCTGTGGTGCAGCTCAATGAGGCGAGAGTTACCTAGAGTTACCGCCGAGTCGGTGGCGGCTTCGTTGAGTAGGGTTTAGCAGACGACAAGCTCGAAGGCTTTGCTACGCGGAATTCGCTCTCTCCCGGAAAGCCGCTGTCGAGCTGGAACTTCTTTGTCATTCATCAACTTCTGGGCTTCCCTGAGGACGGTCTTATTGACGGCAAGCTACTTTGTTTACTCCTCTACGAGAGCAAGCTCGCCAGCTCAGCCGTAGGTGCTCCGGTACGTTTCATTTTTTGATTCGGTGACCGGACGTTTGAGAAATACCAATTCAATCTCCAAACATCCGACATAAGGATCGCAGCGCACCATAAAATACTCGCCTCCGAGCACAGCGTACATGCTTCAGTTTGCTTACTTTTGTGCGTTTCTCCCATAGACCTGCGTGTATTGCCTGGTGTCAAGCAATGGCCGCCGGTGGCGACACCGGCGGGCTCCCGATCCGCGATCCAGCCTACTAAAATTATGGTGCCTGGATCGCGTCTTCGACTGGTGTGTTTAGCGTCCTATCCCGCCCATACATCAAAAGTGGTCCCGATGTGGCAACAAATGACGCGAGTGTCATGCTGTTGCCTGTCGCGATCCTGGCGGTTGGCCGTAGAAATGTTGGCAAAAAGCACGAGCGAACGCGAGTGTCGCTGTCGTCACGGCGTCCCGTTAGGCGTCCCAACTTCCGGTTGCACTAGCTTCCGTGAACTGTCACAGTGGAAAGCGACCTGCAGCAGAACAGGCATCTGCTACACACACCATAACTGTTGAGACGCCACCAGGGTCGCGACCGGCGACAGCATGACACTTCTATGACGTCATCAGGCGGAAATCGAGGGACCACTTTTTTGGCCGCGGTAAACACACCAGTCAAAGGCGTGATCCAGGCACCATACTAAAATAGAGATCAGTGGGCCAACTAGTTCCCAGAGTGCACTGCGTGGTATTTCGCCGCAATGGGACGCGTCGGTTTTGGAAGAAGTCTAAATAGGGCTTATGGTCCACACAGTGTAGCCCGCGAGAAAAAAGAGTCCACATGTTTTTCTATTGCTCTGAGATGAATAGGCGGTCTTGTAATAGGAATTGGTGTATGTGTGAACTAACCATGGAGGATAGAAGGGTAGGAGAGGGCATGACGTCAGCCGCGTAGCCTGCACAAGCCATGCTTCCTTAGCGCCTCGCCTCTTTCTTATTTTCCTCCTTACTCTCCTCACTTATCAGCCAAACATGACCACATCACGTGACCGTAGCAAGCCTTCGTCTAGCCTTTGATCTGATAAAATCTACCGGACGGAGCGCGCCCAAGCCTGCAAGGAATCCTCCTACAATCAACCACCCATGTCGCAATGGTCATGTCACGCGCACCAATCGCCAGAGAGATCTGGGCACAATATCGTTTAAACTTTTGGGGATCGGTGGCCGAGTGGGCTAAAGCGCACACCCAGCTCGACGCGCGTGGAGCGAAAGTTCGCGCTGCAGAACCCAGGGATCCTGGGCTCAATCCCCGCCCCTGCCCGTTTCGATCTGGATGAGCATCGTACCGGCGTGCGGTCGTGTATCACTACAGCGTAATGCACGTTAAAGACCCCAGGCTAGCGGTTGTACCGCACTGGCTAAATTGCTCATCTACAGCGTGTGACTCGTCGCAACTTTAATGGCTGACCAACTACACGCTGTATAAATATCCCCATAACCCAAATTGCTTTGCGTTTAAACTTTTTAACCCTCCTTGAACTTCTAACCTCTTGGAACTAACAGATTGTAAACAATATGGGATCAAAAATGGCCTTTTTTTTTAATGACTTCAGTGCAGTGCAGTATTTTATTTTCATTTTATTTCTTGTTCCCTTCAATCGGCCGCAGAGGGTTTTAGATAAAAGGGGGTGGGGAAGGGGGGGCTTTAGATTACGGCGACAAAGTATACAGTAAATTAGTAGCCAGGTTGCTCACAACTCGACGCAAACTCACAACTCGATGTATTGAAGGAAGACAAAAGAACAGCCCTCGGTATCAACTCGAGCCGAGACCACACTCGCACGGGGGCACCCGAGCACGCGGAGGACACACACCATCAACCTAAAGTCACATCAACCATGAGCTTGTCTCTTATTTCTTCCCTCTTCTCTGTTCCTTTCTATTTGTGCGCAGTTTTAACCATGTTCAAAGACTATATGTATTCGCAAAAGTTACGCGAACCATGCACTGCATTCTTACGCTTAGTAGAAGAGCGTGTTGGTTTAAGTCAAGGATGAAGAAAGAATAAACAATTAAAACAGGGACAACAACAATGAAAGATGTAGTTGTGTTGTCCCTGTTTTAATTGTTTATTCTTTCTTCATCCTTGACATGCACTGCACTCAGCTATTCTCCTTCAGAACACCCTCGCCCTCAAATATTTTTTTCCCTGCTTCCCGTATGGTTGGGCGTAGCTGGAGTCGCGAGATATTCGCCCCGTTGCAACAAACCATAACTGAGAAGGATGGAGGATTTTCTGGAATTTCCTTATGGCGTATAAGAAATGCGCAGGCGTCTACTTTCTCAAGAAAATTTTCTTGGTAAATTTGAAGCGATTTCGAAACCCTTTTTTGTGGGTATCCTCTGGGCGTGCACGCTCGCGCATGTTCGCATCTACTATACGCCAAAAAGCGAGCATGGGTCGCTTCAATTCCAAGGTAATACCAAACAAGAAAAAAGCGCGGCAAACGACGAGGTAAAATTATGTTTAGACGTAAAGCCTGATTCACATGGGGCGATATTGCTGGCGCTCGTCCAGCAAAAATTCGTGGTGGAGGCTTCGTTACTCAACGCTGCAGCTGCGAAATCGCAAGAAAAATCGCACCACGTGAATCAGGCATAAGGCTGAAGCCCGGGATGCAGGGGCTCCGGAAGCGGGGGGGCAGGGTGGGCTTGAGCCCCTCCTGTCCTCAGGACCGAGCTGCCGAGCCCCCCCTCCCCCTCCCTCCTTTTTTTTTTTTTTTTTTTTTAGTTTGTGTGTGTGCAGGTTATCTGTTATGGGCCTTCGGCCTATCTGCTGTACCCCCGTCTCTCCTGAACCGAAATAAATTAAATGAAAATGAAATGACCCTTCCATGCATGCTGACCTACCGCCCTCCTCATCTCCGCCAAGCACAAAAAGCACCGTGGTGACGGAGAGACTTGCTTGAAAAGTCAAAACCAGAAAAAAATGACAGGCAGGACTCATGAGCCTGATTGACAACCAGTTTAGAGCGAGCAAAGAGGGGACAACGAAATGAATGGATTCCGACAAGACGACGTCGGCGAGCGTTTGTCTGCTTCCCCCGTGTGGAAGCAAGAAGCCCAAAAGATGCATGGTGCTTCTGGTCCGCGGACAAAACAGGCAGGCGGTACTACCGCGGCGCTTATAAGGCCATCATTAGGAGAGGGGGGGGGGGGGGGGGGGGGGGAGGGGGCTGGTGAGTTTGAGTGGGGATTTGGGAGTGCTTAGAAGAGGCGAAAGTTTACGAGCTCCCAATTTTGACAAGGCGCCTTCGATGGCGAAAGCTTTGCGCTCATGCGGCGTCGTGCCCGCAGGGTGGTGAGGTATGAGGCGACACATGTTTACAAAACTCGGGAGAAATATTGAGAAAAGTCGACAGGAAAGAGGAATTTGGTAGCTGGCCTGGAGCTTTGTGTTTGCGTAAAAGAGATGCTATTATTTCGCGAGATCATTGTGATGTAGTTTGTAAATCTCACATAACACGCATCCATCGTTTTTACTCCGTCGTGTCCTTTTTTTGATGGATACCTTTTTCGGTGGATGCATAGAAATGATATCTTTCAGCCGCGCTTAGCCGCTGCGAAATGACAAAAGACTCTATTAAGCGTTTTGAACCGACTCGATGCGCACACGAGGACGTAAGCAGTTAAAACCGGTGGCCCACGAGTATATGATTATCGGCCTTTACAGTGACTATCCAAGGCTAGCGCTATCACCAGTCGTCGCTGCGTTGATAAAAAAATCTATGTGCGTGCCACTGGGCAGTGGCGATGCGTGTTCATGATTTTCTGGTATTTGTTTTTCGCCTCTATAACCTCAGTTGGACATCCTATTGGGAAAATGCGTTTGAGGCGAAAATCAGTGAGTAGTTAAATGGTTGGAATGATCCACTCTCTCGTTGCAACCGTCGGATTCAAAAGTGCTGCACACGTCGCGCTGCAACTTAATTTTTTCTTTTTTTTTTTGCAGGAGACTTTTTTTATTATTAATATTCTCTCCAAGCGCTACGTGTTTCAACACACCTTACAAGGAAGGATTTGAAATAAGATAATAAGCATAAAAAAAAAACAAAAAAAAAACAGAGCGTTCACTTCTACGAAAAGCGGGGGTTCACCGACCAGAAGGCAGGTCTCAAATAAACGTATTATGATGATGATGGTTACGTAGAAAATCACCACGAACAACTGAACAATTCTAGCGAATTACCAAGATTGGAATAAGATTAAACTTCACAATGCCTTGTAGGCCGCGACACTGAACATGACGTTTTCCTTGCATGATTGTCCTATTGTGGTTTGGATTTCTTATATCTAATTGTTTATATGCCTTGCCAGTGACGTACGACGTTCTTTACCGTCGTACTTTGGTACCAAGCGCCCTATTAATGCAGTGGAAGCTATGTTGTCACTTGCCTCAACGAGTGTTTCAAATCATGATACGTTTGCACACCCAACGTCACGCTGCCATATGCGAAGGACTCCTGCTTGCAGTACAGTATTACGTCAATGCAAGGCATCTATTCCGATCTTCGTTGTTAGCTCGAATTCCTTCGTTGTTCGCTGTGACTGGATGAACCTTCTGTTCTGTTCTACAAGAAATTGATCGGTGAGGCTCCTAAACTGTTAAGGCGTCACGAAACACAACATAAAGGGCGTCACGAACGAAAGCCAAGGGGGTTTGAGTTTTCGAGTATGAATGGAAACTTCGTAGGAAGGAGACTGGCTGGTACAGCTTCCCCCAACCCTAACGCCCCCACGAGATAGCCCTCTCTGGTGACACTTTGACTTGTCGGTGACTACCCTATCCAGGGGAGGCATTCAAGATGGTCCGTTGTCCGATTTATCTCTTTGCAAGCGGCAATATCTCAATAACTGGGAAATCAAGTGACGTCATTAAGGCTGGAGAGGAGCACTGTACTTACCTATCCTTATCTCGACTCCCTTTTTCAAACTAAAGTATAAAAAAAGGCCGTTACAAGCCGGCGATATTGACAGTATCACTTAGCGCCCTTAGCTTTAAGATGTGTGATCGATGCTATTCATGTATCGTGGAACCTGAAAGCACTAGATGCATGCAACCGGTTCAGTCAGGCTAAAATATTGTCGATCTGCGCGGCCAAAAGTGTCGCTGTTCTTGCACCACAGTGATTACCCGAAGTTACCTAAGTTTGCGCGTCACGCAAGGATACAATGATTTCGCTCACGGAAGGTTAAGATCACGCGAATAAAACTGTAGAAATTGCGTTGATAACAGCGCACACAGTTTCTCCGAAGTTATCAGCTGCCAATACGGAACCGTTCGCATGAGTCATGACGAGTTGGCAAAAAGGTCCTGAGGGAGACTCTGAAACATCTCATCGCTAATAGCTCGCAGAGTTTTATTTAGCCTGTTTTTCTAGGTCTGGTTTTGTTTTTTAGTCGTGTGGTTCCTGCTGTCATACAGTGTTTTCAGTGTCTTTGTTTCTCCTTTGTTCGGCGGTAGCTCGGCTGTTCTCATAAGGCGGGAAAGCCTAGATGGTACCTGCGCTGAGAAGATAGTGATAAAAGAGAATAAAATAACTAAGAAGGTGACGGCCACACGTGATGGCGACCGTTCAAAACCGATTTGGATGGAAAAACGATATCGTTCTTCAGGTTTAGACTGCCGACTTACCTCGGTGAACAACTTATGAGCGCTGCTTTGACAAGCTGTTGCAGCTTTCTCTTTCTGAGATATAATAATAGAAGTGCCCCCCCCCCCCCCCCCCCCCCCAAACAAACGTGTCTTTGGTAAGTTTGTTTAGGTGGGTGTCCCTAACTGATCTAAGTGTGCAAAACAAAACAAAAAAGCCTATACATAGCTTGCCCTGACGTAATTTGATCCTCCTCTCTGGTGGTGGAGCGTAGACTTTACTGTACTAATTCTACAAACAGGAAACGAGCGTTGCGAGCGAGCGGAAAAGGAGTCAGCGGAGCTTCCAGTGCATTAACGGCAGACTTCCACTACCAGCAAGGAGGACGGCTTTGACGTCATGTGCAAGCCATGTATAGGCATTTTTATATGCCTTAAATGAGTACGGAAAGAGGCGAACCCTGCAGCCAGGTCACACTGCGACAGGCCTATCGGGGGTGTTTTGGATGCAGTTCTAAGATGTGCTCGCTTGAATTACTTAATGACCTTCTTTATTTTGATGACACTGAATATAAACAGTGACAGAAATCAACGTCCAGCCATCCGCTTACCGCCTTACCGAGAACTTTCATGACATAAACATGTCGAGACAATGCTGTTACCTCGATGGGCAAAAGCGGAACCAGCATGAGTCTTTCACTGCTGTCTTCACTCATGGTCCAGTATGTCGGCTCCTCGAGGTTTCATGTCGCTCCAGCCTCCCGTAGTTTTGCCTTTACAAAAGCCTGCTGATCGACCGCGCTCCTAAACCAAATACTCCGGAGAGAGGAATGAAGCGCAGGTGTGGACGCCTCGCGGCAGACGTCGCCCAGGAGATTACGTTGATGAGCTGGAGGAGCTTTTGACCAGGGCTGCGGGGTCTCTTCTAACGACCTGGACAAAGAAAGGCGGCGGCTCGTCTTGACTTTGCCGAAACGACAGACCGTGGAGTATCGGATAATCCCAGTAGCTGACGAGACGGAGTGGTGGTAGACGGCGCCGAGGAGCTTATGCTCAGAAGCGTCCGACTACCGCCACTGTGTCAACTGAAACCGCTTAATTAAAGGACTCTGAAGCCGACGGCTCGCGTTCCTAACCGAAAGGAGGCCCCCAGAATTTTCGGATAATCTGGGCGGCTTGTGAGGACGAGGGAGTATGTTTTATCTTCGTCAAGGTCACCATTTCCCGAGTCAACGAACGTGATCGGCAGGCCTTTGTTGCAGCTTTGCCACTAAGTGGTGTTCGCGTGTGTGCAATGTGGGACGGGACAAAGACGGAGCCTGATGATTTAAAAGTGCCAGATTTACTGGCATTGGTACCCTCTTCATAATGCGGATTCCCTACCTAGGGACTCGGGGAAAACCTACCATTCAATAAGAGCGGCGTGCAGTTTCGAACTGTGCCCTCTGCACTGAACATACGACTGTGTATGAAATATAAATAGACAGCGCTTTTCAATCGAGAGACCCGGCTCTCCGACGGGACGTTCATCTCCGGAGTCCTGCCCTGGTCCTGGCCCCAATCGAGCTGATCCAGCAGGACAACCGCTCAATCCCAACACCCCGCTCCTGGTCTCCCCACATTTAATCGTACCTCTGCGTGCACGACATCGGTGAGTGGTCTTTTCTCCCCCCTCTTCCAAATGGGTTCCACATATATTGCGTGTGCTCCGATATGGAGTAGTTTCTCCGCCTAACGTGTAATTTAATTTTCTTGAATGAATTTACCTTATGAGGAACATTGTAATCAACGGTTTGGAAAATGTGTCAATGCGTCATTTAGGTTCACATTGGTCAAAATTACCAAACGTCATTCTTTTTTCTCTTTGAAAATGCATACTACCCGAAAAGGTAGACTGACGTAAAAGTCAGCCGAGACTTTCTGGAACTTGAAATATATTAGTCCCGGCCCGAATCCTGAAAGTCGTAATTATTCGAATCAATGAAATAATCTCCAGATTGGTTTTTTTTTATATTAAAGATTAAGTCGAACATGCAAGACTATAGTAATTAGTATGATTCCCGGTAGGGAAAAGCAAAGTCAGGGAGTAGATTTTGGCCTCTAACGTAATTGGATTTTCAAATCTCGTTGAAACATGGGATTGCACTGCGTTTCATTTTTCTCAACGACATCTAATTGCATATTATAACACTTTTTTACAATTATACACCTATGATCATGTAGGGGAGTGCGGGGCAACATCGGCCTATGTTTTTACTTTCTTTTTGTGGCTATAATTCTTTCTGAAGCTTTACTCGGATTATTGGCAGAGTTATTGGCCAGCAATCTGGTATCAGTGTGTGGTGTGTATGTTAAAACTTTTTTTACTCCAATAAGATATAAGTTTATCGGAGTAAATTTTATATATATTAATACCATACAATGCATTTTCGAAAACACTGCGCTGTCTGATATTACCCCACGGCGGTATTTCCTACCACAAAAATAATAACATCTAGACTTAACCTTACGTGCACTGGTGGGCGCATCTTGCGCTAGCTAGTTCCCTTTCTGAAGAAAGGCACTGCACATGCAAAAAATATGCACTATCTTATTAACTAGAAGAATGTGCGCTCATAATTTGCTTGGTAGTCGTGTCAGCTCGAAGTCACTGAGCACATACAGTAGTGAACAAAAATATATGATATTTCGTTTCTTTTACAGAAGTATTGCTCGACGTCTAGTTGATTGAGTCATATTTAAGTAAGCATCAGTTTCTACTCTATAAATACGTTAAGTAGTGTTCCATTACAATTTTTATATCGGTATCACACTTCGAAGAAAGGTTACCCACGTAAAACCGAAATAATATATCTTTTGGTTCACTACTGCATGTTGATTTTAATTTTATTTACCAATATTATTGTCAGGTGAATCTCCCTTTTCAATGGTACAGGGCGAGAATCCTAATTATGCGACTTGCAGAAAAAAATTTGTAAAGTAGTCTTGGCGAACCTGAAAATTATCCCTTTTTTTTTTCTTTTTTTACTTTCAGTAATAGCGCTAGCTCTACCAGAGAGGTTGAAATAGGTCATTGGCTACATTGAAAAGCTAGGAAGTATGAAGAACAGTGTTTACACACCGTCGCGCGTTATCTGTTGCCACAGTCTGCACTACTGCTGTTAAACAAACGGGGGAGTTTTAGCCGACCGTTTTTCCGCTCCCAAATTGATACCCGATAATAGGGAGTTTTAGTAGACCGTGTTTCCCCGGAGGGTTAGCGGAGGAATCCGCTAACTCTCCGCTACGAACAAACCGGCACTGCGCCTGTGCGCCGATGGCCTTGGCTGTAGGGTTCCGGGTAGCGGAGGGGCTTAGCGGAGGGGGAAACACGGTCTACTAAAACTCGCCAATGACGATGAAAAAGGAGGGGTATCGGGTATGGTTTCAGGGTTAAAACTAAAACTCCCTATTATATCTCCCATCATATTATCATCATGTAGATGGCTGGCATTACACCGTCACGTGTTTAACAGATACGCACTTATTACAGGTACGAGAAAAGTCACGGGCAAAAACAGCCATCGCGCAACTCCAATATGCCAACGAATATGCGAGTAAAATGTTATGCTGATGAAGAGTATATTTTTAAAGTTATTTCACTTTAAAGTCTCTAAAGTCAAAACATAATAACCCAATTTTAAAATTAACACAAATTCTCTCTCTCTCTTTTTTTTTTTTTTTTAGAGATCGAGTGGTTTGTGTGTATCTAGAGGTTGTCCTTTTGATGAGACTTTGCAGGACAGGCGGAAATATCTAGTGTGATAAGCGAGAAACATGGGTGGCCAATATTTTCCGCCAGTCTGAATTAACTCGCTTTCTCCTACTGCATTAATAACGTATCCGGACTCTCAAAAAAGAAGTTGGAAATGTAATGTTTCCAGCTTTTGATACGGTACTTAATTTCAAAACATTTCTTGTTCTTTATTACGTGCTGTTAGACTAATTTTATTTTGTACCTTTTCAGAAGATTTCGGAACACTATGGAAAAGTACCTCATCAGAAAGCGAAAAGCTCCTGATATCAACTGCGGGACTCCAAATACTTGCTCAGCCCTATCCAGTGACTGCTCAAAAAAGCGAACCGTCGGTAAGGCTCAAGATGCTTGCACTTTGGCAAAAATGCGGCGACGTGCTGAGGAATGCGCTTAAAGAGTATTCTGCGAATTATGTTGCACAGGTTGAGCACTTCTTCGGATGTTGTATTGTAGAAGCTCCGTTCGTTCCTCATTATTTTTTGAGAATTTTCAAATTCAAAATAATTATGATCATACTGCCTTTGAAAGTGGTAGCAGCTAGTGAGCGATAATTGCGCTTCTCCGCGCGTGCCGGGCAATCATTCATACGCAAGCTAAAACAACACCAGACCGTCATGTACCCTCTTATAAACGGCGTCTGACTAACGTGTCTGCCTGTAGCAAAAAGTGCTTATTCATATTTCGATTAAATGGTTTCTTGTTTATAAATACAGAAAACATCGGCAGACCTTCTCCTAGCCCTGACTTCACTGATGCTTCGGATGATCTTGAACCCGTCGAGGCTCCTTCAACATCATGTTTGCCGGATGAGCAACGCCGTCATGGGGAAGATACTCCAGCCGCCAGCAAATTTGTGCCCCCAAAAAGCTACCTGTTCAAAAAGAGCAAAGGTAACAGGTCCTGCCAGCATGCATGGTTTCAAATGTTTCCTTGGCTCCACTACGTATCTGATCGCGACGTCGTGCTTTGTCACGAATGCAGTGTTGCGTTTAAGGAAAGAGGGGTCACTATCCCGGGCTTAGAGCTCAGCTTTCTACAGAGTGGGTTCTCAAACTGGAAGAACGCGCTTGAGAAGTTTCGCTGTCATGAAAAGAGCACGTATCATCTCGACGCCGTGCAGTACCAACTAGGGAAAACAAAGGGTGCACGTGTTGTCGAGCTCCTTACAAGGAATTCTATGAAGCAGCAGCAAGAGTCCAGGGACGCCCTTTGCGTCATTGTGAGCTCTATTCGGTACCTCTGCCGCACAGGTCAGGCTCTGCTGGGGCACACTCTACAGGACGGCAACCTAGTTCATTTATTAGAGGAACGCTCCGAGGATGTGCCTGCTCTTAAGACCTGGTTAACTCGACGAGACAAGTGGCTGAGCAGTGACATCCAAAATGAAATAATCAAAATCATGGCTCACAAACTGCAACGCGACATTGTAGAAGAGGTGAAAAGGAGCCCTTTTTTTGGAATCATCGCTGACGGGACAACCGATGTTGCCGGAGACGAGCAGTTTACTCTATGCCTGCGTTGGGTCGAAAATGCGTCATTGGAGATCAAGGAAGAGTTTATTGAGGTTTATAGCCCTCCAGACTCTAAGGCTAACACGCTGTTCATGGCGGTCAAGGATATGCTCGTTCGTCTAGGGCTGGACTTCAGTAGTTTGCGAGGACACTGCTTCAATGGTGCGGCAAACATGTCTGGGCGCTTTTCTGGTGTTCAGAAGAAAATTAGCGACATTCAGTCGAAGTCTGTTTACGTGCATTGTGCCAGCCATTCTTTAGACTTGGCTCTGCAGGAGGTTGGCAGAAGCAGCAGAGTAGTTGTAGAAGCGTTAAGCACAGTAAAAGACGTGTCCAACATCATCCTAACGTCTTCAAAACGGAAGAACACATACATAGGCATAGTCCTCCCTCCGTGCGCAGACGCTTCACAGGAAAGGCCCGTGAAGGCAAGCAATCTTCTGCCACTCTGTCCAACGAGGTGGACAGTGAGAGTGAAGTCCATGAAACGATTTCTGCAGAACTACGAGAGGGTTCAAGCTACGATCCACGATCTTTTGCAAACTCCAGGATCAATCGGAGATGATCGAAGAGCAATCATGAGAGGGTACGAAAAACTGCTCAACAAGTTTGAGACACTTTTTGGACTGAACATGTCAAAGGAACTCTTCGGCCCATGTGAACAACTTGCCAGGGTTCTTCAGAGTCCTAAATACAGTGCGACCGGAACGATGCAAGCGGCTGAAGCTCTCCGTCAAACTATGATGAATCTGAGAACAGACGAAGGTTTTGAAAGAGTTTGGGACGAAACCAAAAATGCCTCCGTGAAGCTTGGCCTTAAACAGAGGGAGACCACAACCACCAGAACTGTAAAGCCGCCAACAAGATTTGAGCAGACGAAGACGCCTACTTCCCCAGTGGTGCTGGATGCGAAGGCCAACCTTCGAAAGGAATTCTTTGCGGCAGTTGACTGCGTAACGTCAGAAATAAAGAGCCGGTTCGACCAACCTGGCATGGAGCTGCTGGTAAAGCTCGAAAGCACGCTTGTCAGCGGTGCACGTGGACAGCGATTCAATGCGAAGGAGTTAAAAGAAGCGCTCGGCGTCCATGGCAGCGACTTTGATTTAGATAGGCTAAATGCACAGCTTGTACTCCTCCCAACGGTTCTTTCTGGCACAGAGGTGAACGTAGTCGATGATGTCGCGGAAGCACTGAAGGAACAGTCTCCAACTGTTCTGAATCTCTTGGACCAAGTTGTCAGGCTTGTGCAGCTTTTACTAACGGTGCCAGCATCGGCGGCATCAGGGGAGCGTTCTTTCAGTGCGTTGAGACGAGTAAAAACTTACCTACGGAGTCGCATGACACAGACCCGCCTCACGCATCTCCTTCTTCTGCATGCCCACCGACAAAGAACTGGAAAGCTGTGCCTTAAAAATGTCATGATTGAATTTATCGCCAAAACAGCCGAACGCTTAGCTACGTTTGGCCCATGCTAGTTGAATAGTTTCTTTTTTCTTATTTCGAAAAAGTGTTCGAAACAAGAAATTTCGTGTTTATAATTTGACGCACCAACCACGGGCCCCTCGATCTCGCTCAAGCGCGCGCAGCAGACCGAGCGGTCGTGGATTGACACTCTGCATTCTCTGCCAGTGTATATTTTTGCCTTTTTTCTAAACCTGAATGTGTTGAATGTTGGTTTGTTGCCTCGCATATATTTGTTAAAAATTATTAAATATACACGCGTGATAAAGTTTATCATTGTGTGGTTGATTCGTACTCAGTACGAGATGCACGCAAGGACTACGTAAATGGCTTTATAGGAGGCAACACACCCTTTTTGAAACTTGTTATTTATGATTTTCGCCTTGTTTATTTTGTGTTGCGTTTAGTGTATATAATTGATTCGCACACAAACGGAGCTCTTGTGTCACCTTCTGGTCATTACGTGTTTTTTTTTCTTTTTTCTGACAGTGCTGAATCATGTCTCTATATGTGGCGGGATGCCTGGGGTAACTTTCCGTGAAATGTTCATGTATACATGTTCGCGTTGATCCTTTTCATCTGTTTGACGGGGTTTAATCTGGCATCATCAGGTTTTTAATGAAACATTTTTTTAGACCATATATGTATCCACTCTATTGAATAAACGGAACATGTACGTAGAATGCATCGAAACGGGTCAGCGTATTTTTTCCTTGGAAAGGTTAATTCTAATTACCTGTACCACACCTCAAGTAAACTAAGTACGATCGTTTTGGTAAGATAGGTCATTATTTAAGGTTTATATTATGAGAGCAGGAACAGGAAACAACCACGTTCACGAGATAGTTATGTTCTGATCCGTTCGTTATGTGTTCACCTTAACGCTTTACAGTCGCAATGAGTTCTCCCCCCAAAGCCGTAGTTAACCTAAAAAAATATGACTGTGCAATGATACCTTTGACATTGCATTCCAGTTACTTTTAACAAACAAAAAGTTAGGGCGCAAGCAAGCTGTTGAAAGTTTAACATTTTAGACAAAACCCTGAGACTGGGGGAAAAAAAGGACAACACAACACGAAGTCTCAAGCACAGCTCTTATCCTTCAGCACCTTCCTTTTGTGATGACCCCCAACTTGCATTGACGCCAAGAGTCCAAAGCGATCACGGTCGATGTACTTGATCCTGAGGCACATACCGATGTATGCAATCTCTGCCTCCAGTTGAGAATTCGATGGTCCAACTTGCTGTGTTTGAGACTTCGTATTGTGTTGTCCTTTTCTTCCCGCGAGTCTCGGGGTTTTGTCTAAAACTTTTAACACTAGTTTGTCTACGTCTGCGTTAATACATCATGGTTCCCCGAGAATCACTAAATGAAGGAACGTTTTCCTTGTTAGACATAGCCAATTTGGCATAGGCACAGCTGCGGTTGATATGTAAAAGTTGGTATAGGAAAGAAAAGAATAAAGAGCACATGGGGCGGCTGATTTAAGTGGTTATCCAATCATTGTATGAGTTGTCAGTGCAAGCTTCTTACTGTTATTTTACTGAACCATTGAATTAATTTCTTTTCCATGGATATGTGCGTGAATATGCAAACGCGCTGCATTAATATGTTTTCATTCAAATATGGCAATTAATGTCAACCTGGAACCAACCTAACCTTAAGGATTTCGGAGATGTCGAGCCCACCCTCCAAAGAAAGACTTCCGGAGCCTCTGCCGGGATGTGTCACTGAACATGACGGAATGATCTGGAACTTCCTGCTCAGAAGTCAGTGTCATGCCGCGGCCAGGCTCTTCGTGCAGCGTTGCCCACAGATGGTGCATTTCTTTTTTCTGTCAAATTTGCAAAGAGCAAAATCACCTGAGGAAAAAGTAAAGAAAGAAAAAGGCTTAGCTCCTATGGAAACGCAGCGAAGCCACCGGTCTTCAAACAACACGGCGCCGTTTCGCACGGAAGACAAGAGATGGCGCAAGCGGTCGCGATGCCAACTGCGCCAACGAACGAGCATACGTCGCCGAGAACCGGCGTCTGTAGCAGACGATCGTTTCGACTCAAAAGGGGCGCACGTTCCGCAGGCGGCGACAGTCGCAGAAACAAAAACCGGCGCGGTAACAACAAGGAACTGCAGTTTCTTGTCTGCTAAAGACGCCGTCTGCTAAATACGCCGGCTCTCGGCGCTGTGCGCTCGATCGTCGGCGGTAGTTGGCGTCGCAAACGCTCGCGCCATCTCTTGTCTCCCGTGCGAAACGGCGCCGTATTGTTTGTCTGCGTTTTCATAGGAACCAGGCCTTTTTCTTTCTTTACTTTTTCCTCGGGTAAGTTCGCTTTTTGCAAATGATAAAAAAAATGCACTATCTGTGGGCAACGCTGCACAAAGTCGTAGCGCGATAGGTTAAGAAACCGAATTTTGCGATCGATTAGAAGAGCCTGGCCGCTCCTTGAAACACCCAGTAGTTGCACACACAGCGAAAAAGTACACCCCTGGACGTGTAAACCGTTGTCCCAGGGCGGACTCCCCAAATGGTGTTCGTTTTACACGCGAGGCTCGGTGTATTTCGTTTGCACCCGAGGTCTCGTGTAAAATGAACATCTTTCAACGTGTACTTCGTTCTGAGATCACACGTCTAGGGGTGTTTTTTTACAATGGCGGCCGTTTGACGCAAGACGGGTTCTACGAGCGAGGCCCAGCGCTTTACACGGCTTTTCGCCGCAGCAGTTTGCACGTGTTCGTTCGTAATCGTCCATACGTGCTGAACTACCGCAAGCATTCACCCCCAAGCGCCGACGCCGTATCCATTACGGCGATTACGCGACAGTGGGAGCGACCATCGACTGCATCCAGCAGCGTACTTCCCCATCGAGCAGGTCTCGTTCGCGTGGCGGTTCAGCCGATCGCCGAGGCCTCAAGCCGGTTGCATTGTCACCGACGCCGGGTAATTTCCACAGCAGTTATCTTTTCGCGACCACAGACATGAACTTTATTGAAAGAGCCCGTTTGCCGTGAGCGACGACGAATAGCTCCGACACCAACCCGACCCGACCCTACCCGACCGGCGTTACCGACGTCCCGCTCACCTCTTTACGGCGAGCAAAGTTGTACGCGACGTTTCGACGTATCCACTCATATCTCGTGTGTACGCAAATTTTGCGGCTTTCCGGGTACGAATCGGCTACCGAAACGGCCAGCGAACGAGGATGAACTCAACGCCGGCGCTATGCGCCATTCACGCGGTTACTTTTCTACTAGACTGTAGCTATGTCAGCGCCCCTATCGGCCCACCCGGGAACTCCGGAGCTGCATTCGGCTGGCTATACACGTTTGCAAGTCCGGCTTCAGGGCGGCGCCATTTTGCCCGGCTGGGGTGCGCTCGGACGAGTCATAATCCGATTACGAAGCATTGCTAAGGCGTCGTAATCGGATTATGGCCGCGCACAAGCGCGCCCCAGCCGGGCAAGATGGCGGCGCCCTGAAGCCGGACTTGCAAACGTGTATGTGGTGACGAAAGTAATCCCTGGAGAAGGGGAACAAGAAGGACAAAGGACAAACATAAATCTCCAAACACAGCTAGGTGACTGGTGAGCGACCGAAAAAATCCGCCTGGTCCGGGTATCGAACCCGGGACCTCTCCATTACAAGTGGAGCGCTCTACCAACTGAGCTAACCAGGGGTTAGACGTCAGTAGAGCAAAAAAAAAAAAAAATAAAAAGTGTATGTGGTGTGGTTCCTTACACATAAATGGACTACGTACAAACAAAGCTAAAATAAAATTGGGCGGCTGCTTGCGCCACCTAGTGAGTATGCGGAAAATTACAAAAATGAAGGACATTTCGGCATTTGAGGAAGTGACACGCTCGAACACGGACGGCAGCATACCAACACACACACACATCACAACACAGCACAACACAGCACATACCACAAGATCAACATACGAGCATCTACATACACAAACAACGAACAGAGGCACTAACAACCCGACACTCCTACTCGGTTATAAAAGAAACCCGCTCGGTATACACGTTTGCAAGTCCGGTTTCAGGGCGCTGCCATCTTGCCTGTCTGGGGTGCGCTTGGACCAGTCATAATCCGATTACGAAGCCTTGCTAAAGGGGTGTCCAAACAGGACACTACTGTCCAAACAGGACACTACAAAACCCGCGACTCCGGCAAATCGTGCCGCGCTCTGCCGCGATCCGCTTCCGGCCGTCGGAGGGAAATTTCCCTCCGTCAATTCTTCCCGGGGGGAAACTTCCCTCCGTCAAATCTCCCCCTCGCTTCCTCCACGGCGGCCTTGCTCTGCTCATCACGTGGGTCCGGAGAGCCACTCACACGCTCTGTTTGCTGTCGGTCAATTGCTCAAGGCCTCCGCCACTGATCTCTATGACAATTGCTGGATCGCGTTTGCCCGCTCCACGAATGCGGTCACTGGCGGCCATCTTTAGGTAGAGTTATATTATCACCTCTAGCCAATGTAAGCTGCCGCAGCCGCTATCATCCATCCATGGCAGATAGCGTTTTGGCAGGTGGGTTGGCAGGCTGCGGTCAAAATAGCGTGGGTGATATTGCGTGCTTGATTAAAATTATTTGACGAAACATGTTTTTGAAACCCGGCGTGAACAGTAGTCCGGTTTGTGAGGACCTGGTAAAAGTTTCACGAAATCGCAGCACCGGAAGAAAAGCAGCACAGCACGTATCGAAAGTCGCATCGAAAGAAGCATCGAAAGCAGACGACGGTACGGAGTCTGCTTTTGATGCGAGCTGCGCTGCTTTCCCCCGGTGCTGCGCTTTCGTAGAACTTTTGCCGGGTCCTCAAAGATGAGGCTACCGTTCACGCCGGGTTTCAAGAATCTGCTTCGTCGAACAACTTCAATCAAGCACGAAATGTCACCCACGGTACAGTGTACTAGATCTACGGCTATTTTTATGGCAGCCTGCCGCCATTGCGATGTCCGCCATATTGTCACGGGTGGTGACCAAAAAGAACAGGAAATAAACAGGAAGAAATAAACATTTAATGTGGCGAACTTGTGCCAAAAATAAAAGAGTACAAGAGATAATAACAAAGCGTCGCGGGCGTCGAAGTCGGCGAAACCGCAAGATCGAGCGCTGGGGCGAGACTGACTCGACAAGGTTGCGAGCGGCGTCTTATCTAGAGTAGGTCACTATCTCGAAGATTCGGCGGAGAAGGTTCGAGCGTAGCGCACTCGGGGCGAGAATGAACACGCACTTTCTAGAACAACATAAGCGGGGATAAACGATAGAAGTTATGTCCGGAGCAAGAATAAACGAGAAACTTCTAGAAGTCCGTGACCCCTGCGCGCGGCAATATTACTATGATGGCTAGATATGATATAACTCTACCTAAAGATGGCCGCCAGTGACCGCATTTCGGTCCATAGGAGGAGCTGGTCAAACGCGATCCAGCAAATAGACATAGAGATCAGTGGCCTCCGCTCACAATACGGAACCGCATCGGGCGCCATCACGACGAAAGTGAATCTCGACAAAAAAAGCAGATCCAAGGCGGGCGAAACGCACCCTTTGACGCAGGAATGTCCCAAATCCACCCAAAGCCGGACCTCCTTGGCTTTCGAGCCGAGGCGACGGCGGTACGCGAGGGCGTTGGCGAGGTGAGCCAGACGCAGGTGGCGTGTGACGTCAATCTGATGAGGAGAGCAGTCGTGATCGTAAAAATTTTCACGACTCCTGCAAACATTTTCACGACTCCGACAGACCGTAAAAATAGAAGCGTCCGCTTCAATTTTCACGATTTGTCGGAGTCGCGGGTTTTGTATAGTCCTGTTTGGACACCCCATAGGAACCGTGCGGATCTAACTCAAGCCCCGACCAGGGCGCCCCTAGCGGCAAACGGGTCCGTTGCATCGGGCGTCTTCTGCCAGTCGCTGCGTTGGTTGTGCGTTGTGGTTAGCGCTGTAATTTCTGAGATGGCTATTCCGCACCAAGAAAGCCGCAACAATTGCTGCGTGGTCGGCAAGATCGCGCACGGCACGAAGTACTACATCGTCCCTTCGAAGCTGTACGAGGCGAAGTACTGCGCGACCTAGGTACGACTTGTGCGTCCATACAGGTTAGTGGTGTTTCTTACCTTCCAGTTCGCGCTTTGTTTAAGCTGCTGACGAATAATACAATTAACTTTTTTTCTCTTCTAGCGACGATGGAACAGCATCGACACCGACGGCAAATTCTAAAGTATGCAGCAAATACTTCACCGGAATCGAGAAGCGGAATGCGGTCGCCCTCCTAAGCCTACCGTTGGATGTTTCCATCAGCCTACAGGAAGCACAGGAAGATAGTAAAGAGAATCGCAGAACGGCGCGAAAAAAAATCGCCCAGTTATTGTCAAGCTGATTCAGAAATAAACGTAAATAATTACCGCAGTCCACTCAACGCCAACAAAAAATTTTTGCGGGCGCGCTTAATTTTGTTTGCAGAGTACGGCGCTCCGTGACATCCCCTTGTCCGTCGAAACGGACCTCCTTCCCGTCGCACACGCGGCCAGATTCATGAAACAGTTTTCTCTTCGTCATATTGGCACCACGAAAGAAGCTTTCTGGATTCGTAACCGCCTTAAACCCCGTCGTAATCACCCCGGGAACACTGTCTGCTGTGCTGCTAATCGCCACTGCTCCCCCCGATGATTCTGCACCGGCTACCGAAGAAGCTTTCCGGATTCTTAGTCGCCCACTGTCCTGTGTGCTGTTCGTTGCTATTACTTCACGATGATTCTGAGCGGCGGCACCGGCTTCCGAAGGAACTTTCCAAACTCGTAGCTGCCTTAAATTCCGTCGTAATCACGACGGGGACACTGTCCGCCGTGCTGTTCGTCGCCATTGCTGCCCGATGTTCCTGCGGCGGCTACCGCCAGGTCGCGGCGAACAATAGGCGACCGCCGCGACACGGCCGGCTTGCTCGCTTCCTATAAGGCGTCGTAATCGGATTATGGCCGCTCCCGAGTGCGCACCCCACTGAGGAAGATGGCGGCGCCCTGAGACCGGACTTGCAAACATGTATATATAGCAGACTTTTTGTTTCAGACGAAGGTCCGGTGACACCCCCCGTATTTTATATGAACGTAACGATATTACACAATTATTACTTATATATAGTACGGCGACATAAATATAATTTGGGAAGGTACACATTTCTCTTAGTCTAGATTATAGCTAAAAGACACCCTATATTTAAAAAAAAATGTTTGAGCTAGCCAAAATGTAGCAAAATCTGGTTTCGTTTTCGGAAGTTCGAGCGCTCAAGGCTGGAATGCGCTAGCGAAGTGTGTGCTTGCTTCTGTCAAACTATAATCCATTGTATGACGCTCTCGAAGCTGCTGGCTGCAGCCCCCGTCTTGGTTTAGGGTTTGATTTACACGCGCTCCCGTGGAAATTAAATTATGCGCGCTCGAGTCGATATTATTGACAGCGTGAAGTATAAACCGAATGTAAACGATTTTGCGATGACGAGAAAAGCGACGGCGACCCGCTTCGCTGACGCTCGGTCACTCGCGCGACGACGCAAGCCGCATGAAAGCGGAACGATGTTTTCTAGAAATCCAAAAACCGAGTGACGCGACGAGCGATAGTAAGAAATCTTCGTAATACGTCGCTGACTCGTCGCTGTCGCCGTCGCTCGCTAAATCGCTTTATGCAGTTCAGCCTTTATACTCACGCTAGTGCTGCATTACCCGCTGAGCCCAAGCAAGCGATAAGGATATTCAAATATGTCACAACAGTGGCGTGTATTCGCAAAGAAAACATATATCTCAAATTCCTGCAGTTTGACGTCGGGATCCGTTACTTGTTCTGCTGTCACCTTGGCGAAACGGTCACTAAAGAGAAACTAGTCAGTTTGTTTTATCAGAGATTATAAAAACCTTATCTAGCCACTGTTATGCACAAAAGCACTCTGGAATTTCATATAAATAGTTTAGAATAAACTGAACACAATCGGTAACTTAATTTTCCAAGCATAATAATAAAAAAAAAATCTAAGAAAACAATGTATTTTTAAGGTGTTTCAAATAAAAAAAAAACTGAAAAAGGAGCCTTAATTCAGCACTATCACGTAAATACTTTGGGAAAAAAATATCTATTGAGAAGTAGGTTTTGCAATCTCTAATTTGCTTCTTTCAACTTTCCAGTTACTTTATGCATACTTGCAGATTGTATCCTGACAAATCTAGACAAAATTGTATAAAAAGTAAGTCTATATAAAATTTATAGCTTAATTAAATTCACATTTGTTTGATAATGTTCAATCTTAAATATGAGTTTTATATTTCACATCTATTATTACAAATGATTAAATTACATGCTGCTTGATGCATGCTGTGCCGCCCCCCCCCTTTTAAATATATATATCCTGTATATTTGCTGGTCAGTTGTTGTAAACCTCTTAATGTCGTGTTATTTGTTTGTTGTTGTAGGTGTGTGAATGCATATGTTGTACCCCACTCCTACTTAGGCCTTCAATGGCCAGTAGTATCCTCCAAATAAAATAAAAAAAACAAGTGAGCAGTAAAAATCTGGAAGACAAAAGTAAACACAGAGCCGTGCAAAAAGGCATTCAGTATACGAAACAGATACAGATATGGGCCTCTGGCGGTCCATCGGTTCAGCCTCCACACCGCCTAAAGATGGCAGTGTTGCAATATTACGAACCAGCGCACAGGTAGACAGTTACCCAAAATCCAAACACAAAAAACTCACATCAGCGCTGTGCGAGTGTATATTTTTGTGTATTTGGATTTTGAGTAACTGGTCTACCTGTGCGCTGGTTCGTAATTATGCCGTACTAACTCGCCCAATCTGCCGTATTAATAGTGTTGCAAAATACTTAGATAAACTATAATGCTAATGACTGCAGTGTATAAAAGCAAGCTACTCTTCGGAACGAGCTTGACGGTACGAGAATAAAGAGAATGTTTTCACAGTTAAACTCAGAGTCTGTTGCACCGTCTCTTCCGTCCTCAAGATCGAAAGTGCTACAGATTGGTGACCTGGACATGATGATTGACTCCGAGCACCTGCTATCCAGGGGAATGTTCTTCGTGGCCAAGGGCACGGCAATGGCTCTGCCTTTTCGGACGAAAATGCAGTAGGCACATATTCAACTTTCTCAGCCTCCACATCTGCAGCGCCTCCGCAACCACCTCTGCTCTGTCGCATCTAGCACCGGCATCTCCCAGCAATGGGCTGCGACCAGCTTGGTTGCCCCACCGGCTTGGCAAGTGAATATTCATCGACATCTTCACACTGTTCACAAGGCATGTTGCTAGCCGACCAGGGTCTCCTCATCGTTGCCATGTCAGGCATTCACTCTCAGTTCGGTTCCTCATCTTAGGGGATGTTGCATCGGCCCCGCAGTCGGCCGGCATCCCCCTTTCAGTCCGAGGCTGTACACTCCAAACTGATCGAGCCGGACTGAAAGCACGACAGGGTCGATTTCCCCCGTCTGCTGCCTCATTTCCTGACCTCGGCGTCAACTACCATGCACGGCTTCCAAACGCTCTCTTTCCTGCTCTCTAGTATGTCATCCTGCTTGCGGTACATGTCAACAGCAACGACACCTCTCTGGAGCCGCAATCACTTCAACAAAATCGTACCATTCCTCACAGTGCAGAGCTGAGGGCGATAGCTCTGCGGCAGTCTATCGGTTCAGCCTTGGCATCGCCAAAGATGACAGTGCTACTCATACTCGTCGCCACGAGCTCAATGACATGAGAATAAACAGAATGTTTTTATTGCTCGGAGTCGGTCGCAGCATCTTTTCCGTCCACAACATCGTATACTCTATAGGTAGTAAGCAAGAGACACACTTCAGATGAAAAGAACAAATGCTCAGATCACACATGCCGCGGGTGTTCAAAATTATCCATCATGTTGAATATTGTTTTGGTTTTTTTAATTCTAACAGAAGACAAACATCATTATCGCGCAATCAAAATGAATACTTATGAAACACCTAAGTCGCAGTGTAAGTGCTCATTGCTGAGCTGCGGCTGTGGCATATATTTATTTAAAAGTGCACCGATGATAAAACCTTCAGGTTTGGCAACAATACCGAGATTACAACGGTTGTTGTCCATTATAAAATACAAAAGAAATAAAAAATACCGGAAACAATGCAAGGTACAAATCTGCACAACAGGCTTCCGAATTCAACTACTTCGTCGTACTGGAGTTTGTTACAGTAATAACAGCTTTGGATGGGCTGTGAGGACAGCATTCACACTGAACTGGGTGCCTTGGTGACTATCACCAGTGTTGAGGAGTTGCCACTCCAGAGTTGGAACGATTCCGCACTTCCACAACCCTGGAATCGAATGCAAATAAAATGGTGGCAGCACTGGAATGGAATGGGAATGAAATTAGTAGTTACATTTTGCCCAGAATAGAGTAAGAATGGAATAGGCTTTGTTCTAATGCGAGCTGCTTAGATGCCGTCAAAGGGGCTTTCGAAACGACATTATTGCACTTAGGTAACTGACGGTTTGGTTATCTGACTGCTTATGTTCCTTCGAGGATGAAAGTGGCAACCCCAGTGAAGCAACCCAAACTGTAGAGTTGTAGGCTGACAAGGGCAATTTACTCAATCTTAATCCAGGGTAAGGGTTTTGTACCTCAGCGTTCCAAAACCTACTTGTGCCCAGCACTTTTCAATCTGTGTTGTCACGTGACACGACACACCGGAGTAACTCGGATCTATTTGGGTAAGATATGGAACACAGCCAAAGTGTCGTTCCTGGTGCTGCGAAATGCAACCATAAGGCTGTTGGGACCATGTGTGATTACAGCACCAGTTGCAGGCCACCAGGCAGGGACAATGTCACACCGCCCGCACTTCGTTAATACTGACTCCTCACTTATTATGTATCTCGTAAAAGTGGAGGACATATACGGTTCTTTTGTGGAAAAGATGGGCGACTTAGTTTTCCTCTCTGTTATGAGGCTTTTACACCTGGTGGTGCGATCAATATCTGCAGTGCCCCGGACCAATTGCCACTAGTGCTATGTGCGACCAACGCTCAGCTTAGTAAAATCAATGATTGCGGGTAAGGTTTTGAATTTTGCAGTTGTCTACGCATTTCACAACGCCAGATTTACGCCGACGTTATTTTCCGGTAACTTAGTACTAGCTGTCAAGTGCCATTTTCACAATTGGGAGGGATTGAGAGGAATGGAATGCAGCAGTTCAGCCATTCCAGGAGTGGGGATGGGCCCAGTTTTTCCTTTCCAGGAGTTCAAAGGAATGGAATTAGTATTAGAAAATTCCAATTCTCTGCAATGGAGTTGGGTGGAATGGGGAATCTTTTGTTTGTTTGCACGCCGCCTAGAATGTTTGAGATGACTCGAGAATCTTGTTTGTTCGAGCTCGGAACCTTCTAGATACCTACGGGCTTACAAAAAGAGCTTCGCATGGCTGCTCGAGTCAGTCGTCCTTTTGTCGCTGTCAAAGTATGTGCGGTCTTTGTTACTTTATGTTTCTCGGCACAAGTTCGCTGCATTTAACATTGATCTGAAGTTTTATCAATCAAGTTTGTTTTTGTTCATGAAATATTGGTGGATGTGCAGGGTAACGCAGCCTATGCCCATAAAGCGTACCATCTGTGAACACGATAACTCTGAAGACGACGACCGTGAAGGCGACGTCCTTGAAATCATCCGAGGACGACTCCAACTGTGACATCAACGACGACCTCAACTATGGCCTCGGAAGCGACCCGGACAATGAACTTGACAAAGCCCCTGGCTACCACACTTAGACGAAAACATCATGACGACTTCTACGCTGATGATGAAACGGACGACAACTCCCAAGACCAAACCTGGCTACAATGTCAACAACCAACCTGACAACGGCCTCGATGACAAACAGTCTTCAACCGTGGTGACGAGACTGATGACGACACTGATGATGACCCAGGCGAAGACTCAAACAATTTCATGGAAGACGATCCCGACTATGGCTTTGACAGTTATCCAAGGACAATCCGGACGATGACTTTAAAGGGCAACTCCGGCCAAAACTCGAAATTAAAGAAATTACTGGTATCGCTGTAGTGACACAAAATACGACCCCAGCCAAAATATTACGTCTGTGGGATGCCGCATTCTCAACTAATGCCGATAATAAAAATGTGACCCGCCGCGAGCCGCTGCACCTTAGCGGTCGGCTAGCGGGTTGCCGATCGCTAAAGCAACATCGGGCCGTGACGTCAGTATCGTTCTTTTTTTCCTCCAAGCGTTACGCGGAGTGCGCTTCTTTGAGCCGCTACCACCGCTACTTGGACTTGTGATTGTCATGTTTAGCCGTTGCTTTTATCTGTAGCCCGTGTAGCTTCGGTATAGCCTTTTGTTTATTTGCTTGTGAGGAGACTGGTTTTAGCGAGCAACTCGTAGCGCCCAAGACTGCCCAGCTGTTCCTCGAAGGATGCCGAGTAGAACTTGTAGTGCTGTGGGCTGCTCAAACAACCCGCTGCACAACGCGGAGGTGCTTTTTCACAAGTTTCCAACGTACCAGAAATTGAAGAAGGTGTGGGTAAACGCTGTTCTACGAGTGGACTTTGGCTTTTACGCGCCCAAGGAAAAAAGAATGCAAAAACAGACATGTACAGCCCTAACGCAGCAGCCCATGCCGGAAAGCCTCAAAGCTTCGTGTCTGTTACTGACCCGCAGCGCGAAAGCGAGAGGGCCCCCAGTACTGTACTTCACTGGCAGCGCGTCGTAGAGCAACGCCGCTCCATCCACGGAGCCCCGATGACAATTTAGGCCTAGCGACAGAGTACGGAAGACTGCACACACGGCGACAGCCGCTGAGTACGGTACTGAACGAGTTCACTCGTTTTCCAGTCGCTACCTTTTGGGTACACTAGCGACAAGGACGGCATGGCACACGCACGACGGCGGCGGCCGCCGAGTACGGCACTGTACGAGTTTACGGGTTTTCCAGTCACTAGCTTTTGGGTATATGCACTAACTCTTCCTACATGTGCTGGATAACTACCACATTAACAGAATTAAAATAAAATCAGCTTACCTCCTACCTTTAGACGGCTAGCGCAACAGAAGTAGCTGCTGATCAACCTGCGTACTCGTTGAACGAGAACGATCCTGACGTCACATTCACATAGCGGCTGATTTCTACTGCTGCCAGGGCCTCGAGCGGCTAGTTTCAGTTTTGTTGGCCGTGCCCCAAACAAAACTTTGAGGCGTCCATATCTTTAAAACTACGCACAATAACGAGGAAAAAATTACACCTTGCAATTCAGGGGCGCTGACTGCACTAAAAACAGTCATAATCCCAAAATTGAAAGTATGGTCCGGAGTTGCCCTTTAACGACAACCACGACTACAAACTTGACGGCGACCTTGATGATGAACCCGATGACGATACATACGGCAAGTGTGGTATCTGTCACGAAGACGAACAGGACGACGACGCCTGGTATGTCACTCAACAAACGGAGGAAGTTTGCCAGCTTGGTCGCATTTTGATGCAAGCCACAACTTCCTGACGATGACTGCTACAATCTTTGTCACCACGACGCCCAGTTTCAGCCTGGCTACCCACTGTGAATCTAAACATCAATTCATCGTCGCAGCAAGGAACTGTTAAAGTGGTGCTTCGACCTCAAGGTTATTTACTACATGAGACCCAAGTTGTAAGTTGTTGGCCAATGGCACATCAACATTGTCACGCTGCCCTCTGCGACCCGTAGGCAATTCACGTCTTCCGACTCAACTGAACTAGGTATGCTCGGTAGGACTGTGAAAATCTGCTATTTACGAGACTGTATTTTGACCTAGTCTTGTTTAAGCTGTTAATTTAATTTTGTGTTGCATAAAGACGATGAGTCTTTCACAAGAGGGGAGTAATGCCACGTGCAAATAGCCGAGTCAGCAGCGTGATCGACTCACATGCCGCTGACCCCGCCAGCGCATGTCCTTCTTTCTTTTGTTTGCGTGACTGGAATGATGAGACGACTCTAAATTTTTTTGTTCGAGCTCAGAAACTTCGATACCCACGCGCATACAAAAGTACCTTCGCTTGGCTGCTTGAGGCACTTGTCCTTTCGACACCATCAAAAGTCTTTGTTAATTTATGTTTCTCAGCACAAGTTCGGCGCATTACACACCGATTTAAGTTTAATAAATAAGTATGTTTTTATTCGTGACAATATTTAGATGAATTTTGATAATTCAATCTTCTGATATTTCAAACTAAAGTGTGTGTCTTCCAGGGCCCGTTTGCTCAAGCGCTAACCGCGGTTAAAGTTAACCGCAGTACCTAGGAGAGGGATTTTGAAATCACGTGACTGGCTCGGCAGGAATGCAGGGAAACATGGTGGTGCCTGGTGAGTGAGCGCCGCTCACTTTGAAACTAATATGTCGTTGTAGCTGCAATGTTGGGCGCGTTAGTCAGCAATGAATGGTGCCAGAGGCTTTCGCTTTGCCTTACCTCATTTAAATCGCAAAGCATGAGCATATGACCTCGCCGCATCTTTTAGATAGTCTTTCGATTCTGGCCATTCCTAAGCCTAAATGAACGCAATAAATGTTAGCATGGCAATGTCTTTGGAAAGTGGATTGCCTTGACTCAATCGGCCGGGTATTAATAGCACACAAAAGCAGACAGCGTCCCAATAGACCATATTAGACCTTTCTCTAAATTTCCCAAGCACCGAGGTGCATGCTACAAGTGTAGTTACACGCGTTGCACGTGCTGGCGTCTGAAGTAATAACTGTTCTAAAGCAAAAAGTCTAAAACAAATTTTGTCTTGCACGTGCGTTGGTCAAAGCTTTATTATGATTATTTACTTTGAATCTTTTATAAGAGGAAGGCCAGTGCGCGCGGACCGCAGGATTATACTTTCAGCATTCTTCTCGATGCTTGGGTAATTTAGAAAAAGGTCTATAGGGATGCTGTCTGCTTTTGTGTGCAATCAATACCCGACCGATTGAGTCAAGACAATCCGCTTTCCAAAGATGTTGCCAAGCCGACAATTACCGCATTCATTTAGGCTTAGGAATGGCCAGAGTCGAAAGACTATCTAAAAAAATGCGGCGAGAGCCTTGCTCATGCTTTGTGATGAAGTGAGGTAAGGCAAAGCGAAAGCCTCCTGCACCATTCGTTGCTGACTAATGCGCCCGGTATTGCAGCTACGACATATTAGTTCCAAAGCGTGCGGCGCTCACTCACCGGGGCACCGTCACGCTTCACCGCATCCCTACCGAGCCAGTCACGTGATTTGAAAATCCCTCTCCTAGGTACTGCAGCTAACTTCAGCCGCGGTTAGCGCTTCGAGCAAACGGGCCCTGGAGTTTGAAATAATGAGAGTCGACTGTAAAACACCATTTTTGCTACTTCAGGTAGCAATTTATTTTAGTGTAATTTCTGGAATCTTTTATTCAGACCGAACACTTCTTTTTCAATAAGCTTGTCGGCATAAAATTTAGACTATTTTTTATAGCCTAAACGTAGCAAGCGTTCAAAACAAATACAACCTAGTGCATCAGATACACAGAAAACACAATATTAGCAAATGCTACTTTTATTGAACACATCTGGAGTTTCTGTTGGATACATACAGCGCTGTGAAGAAGTACACCATTCTTATATGAAAATAAGCTTCCCACCAGTGAAATTTCTCAAGTTGGACAGCCTTGTTGTAAGTCAGGCACGTTAAAGAGAACCCTGCCAAAGTTTTCATAGACACTCTTACAAAGTTGTTTCATCCGTACAATAGCGACTTCAAGGTATATGTGTAGAAACTTCCCAAAGTGCAAACATTATGTGAAGAAACTGCATTTCAAAGTTGACGTCCTCGCAACCCCCCCCTATCGGTAGCTGCTCTACCGGCAACAATGAAAAGAACTATACAAAGACCGCTGAGGCCACATAACGTAAGACATGGTGTCCAAGATTCGCCATGGACAGCATTGTTGGTAGTTGGACTTGTTTGTGCTCACTCTTTTACCCAGTCTGTCAATTGACAGCTATTTAGAGTGCATGATAGGAACTATTTGTGCTGTAGACATAAAAACATGTACATGTTGCCCCCCCCCCCCCCCCCCCCCCCCCCTTTGAATCTGGCAGGCGAGACCACTCGAAAATGTTTGAGAGTAGCTGTGTAGAACTGACATGTTCTAACATTCTGATGACACAATTATTCATATTAAAAGGTATGCTTAACCGAAATTTGAAGCTTGCAAAACAACACTGGGGCGGTAGGCGGGACGCTGCAAAACCCCCAAAACATCACACATAGAGCATTATTTCTAACGGATGGCCGTATTTTTGGAAACATGTGGGATTCAACAAGGCCGACGAGACATGTGATGTCGCGATTCTCATTCCCTCTCCTCTAGGCTTCATCCCCTTAAGCAGGTGAACCAAGGCGGGAATGAGAGAAGCGAGGCCGCTTCCCCTCATTCTAAAGTGTACCAGGAGAAGTATGATGTCACATTTCTTGTTAGATTGTGCCCTTTCCTTTCCAAGAATACGGCCATCCGTTTGAGATATTAATGTATGAGTGATGTTTCGGAGTTTGTAGAGCTCCCATTCAAAGCTCCCGCGGCCTTATTTTATGAAATCCAAATTTTGGTCCAGCATCCTTTTAAACAAGCTTTTTCAAATATTAGCATAATGAACATACAATTGGACAACTTGCTAACTTACAACAGTATCCTCCTGATGTGCCGTACAAAGGTTCTGTCACACGCACCAACCGAGGGGATTGCTGCAAGTCCATCCACCCTCAACTTTTAGTCACCTTTGAGACTGAAGAACTGCTGTATGAGGCCCGTCCAGCCACTGAGCACACAAAGAGAAACACGGGAAATAACACTCAGTGACGAGCAAAGTCTCTGGGCGGAAAGCCCTCCATGACAAATGAGCACTGTTGGGTTACGGCAACGGCGTAATACACAGGTTCTGCTTCTTCGATGCCTTCACCGCTGCGGTGGGTGGTCGTAGCTAGTCGTAGCAGATAGTGTCACGTTTGTTGCTCGTACCAAAACACCAAAGCCGCGTAGTATTCTTGTTGCCGAAGTTCATAAGCCTACGTTCCCGGTCTAGGCACACTACACAAAGCCAGCCACAAGCAAAGCTAGCTAACCCCGTTTCTGCTTCGGCGACAAGCCGCCAGGGCGGTGACACCGCCGCTGAAACTTCTGCCTCGGCTCTTCAAACCAGGGCCCCTCAGTGCACAAGCATGACACTTGCTAGGCTGCTCTGCCTGTACCAAGTGATACGAGCCCGCATGTTCCCTCTCATAATTCTTCCGACTGTACGTGCCCCGTATTGTACACGGCCATACTGTGCACATGGCGAAAGTTCCCTTTTGAAAGTGCTCCACGGTCGGCCTACAATGCTGCGAACACATAGCACATGACCACTATAGGTGACGACACTTGGGACACTTGCCATCCGTCGTTGTGGCGCAAAGTCGCTTTCTCAGTCGTCCTCACAAGGGGCAAGGAAAGGCAGGCACTGCATAAAAAATCAATACATATTATAACACTGGCTGTGGCAAACTAGTTTCAAAGATGATACAGTCATGTCTTCTTAATATGGACACCTCCGTACTATAAAAAGATTTTTTTTCTATAATGTAAGGTGTTCATATGAGAAAATTAAATTTAAAACAAAAATTGGATAACAAGCATAAACAAACAGTTTATTCAGCTAAAAGATAATGAGATGTGAGTTTGCTCTATCGCTTTAGAGCCGTTTAACATGTAGCACTACTGTCGTTTACAAGAACAGATACCCAGGCTGTAAAGTGATGATCGGCTGAATAGCAAAAGATGTTGCACTGTATGCACAAGCCGGATGTAGTTGACACTTAGCTGCCGGCAGTTAGGATCCTATAATCTTATGATCGCAGACGGGAATTACATCTGGTGCCTACGGCTGGAATAATGTCTTGCTTCGTAATAGAAAAAGCACAAAAAAAACACAGGATGGAGAAACCGGGTGTCACAAATTCAGGCTTCTCTTCATTTTTTTAAATACTTTTATGATATTTTTTTTGGACAACTTTAAGTGTTGGTACGGTCAAAAAGGGGGAGTGTGGTGCCACTTTTAATCTCAGTTCGTCCCGTCGTAGTTCCTTTCTAAGTCCCTAACGAATTTGCTCGTTTGCGGAATGGGTTTTTGTTAACGGGCGACGTAGATCATCCCAGGTCACAGTTTGTGGCTTTGACCTTGCGGACGGAGGGGTGCGTATGCTGGCTCGCGTATGGTGCCGATTTGACACGCAGGGGCGCCGCCGGGATACAAAGATGTTTACGCTGGCTAGCGCGCTTTTTGAAGGCGGCGGCTTTGCTCAGTCTGCCGCCTGTCGTGTTCTATGTATCGGCGATAATTGATGTTTTTGGACTCGTACGGGGGAATGGATGGGCACGTATGTTTGGTTGTCTGAAAAATGTAATAGGTTTTGCCATTTGGGTCGTTGCTGTGTAGCTTTGTTTTTCTTGAAAGTTGACTGACCCGAAAGGCGGGGAAACGGGAGGTTGGTCGGTAGACGAGCCTATAAAAGGGGGTTTGGGAACAAAGAAGGTAGTCCAACCCCAGAGCTGGCCGGGTCGCTGCTCAACGCGGTTACTCCCTGCAGATGAGTCTTGGAAAGTGTAATTTTTGGCTTCTGCCCTGCCTGTCGGGCAAGTGTTTGAGTTTGTTGTGCTGAAGCGTGTGTGGCTGTGTGGTGCGCGGTGTCGACCTCATCAAGCCTCTAATTGGACCGCTGGACTCCGAGACGCCGTTCTTCGGCCGACAACTCCAGACTACGGACTGCTCTGGACTCAGCACCTACCGGAAAGCTAAGCCTGGTTTTCTAGGACTTGTCTACTGCATTCTCTGGCTCTGAAGTACGAATTGTTGAATGTTGGAAAGATTCTTACACAGTGCTACTTTCTGTCGCGACTGTTTTGGGGGATTATCCCATGTGTGTAGCGGTAACGTTCGAGTTCCATCTCGGTTTGCTCTCGTTGTTAGTGTCGGGTTTTCGTCACTGTTTTGTTGGCTTATTCCGGTTTTATGAGCGTCGAGTCTTTTTAGTATTAGTTTCTGGCTTGCAGGGCTCCATAGCTTTGAGCTGGAGTGTGGTTTGTGTTGAGTGCTCTATTGCCGTGTACAGCTTAGTTTTTCACTTTATTAAATCTAATCTTTTGTTTACTTATCCTCCCTGTGTCATCATCTTTCTCTACTGATTATACACCAGGCGTGGACCTAGCGCTAGTCAACGGTCGAACTTAGCTCTCTTGTTCTTTTCCCGTAATTTCTCCTTTATCCTCAGAGTGGATCATTGAATTATTTTTATTAATTTGCACCCCACTCCGTGACGCCGAAACAGATGGGAAAGCACCACAACGTATTAAACTCGTCGAACATTAAATGTTCTTGAATTATACCTCACCCATGCTTGCTACGTGATGAAGCCCAAAGGTTAGTTCAATGCCAATCAATATTAAATGTCTTTAGATGGGCATCTGCTGCCCGATCATGGCCTTTATTGCAAAGCACTGTTCACACATTTGCGAGTCCTGCAGTGCCTTGTGGAATGGTGGGCGATACTTGCCGTTCCGCAAGGCACTGCAAGACAGATCAGGCTCAACTTTTGAATGTCGACGTGCTTACGGAATGCTGCAGCAAACCAATCATTCGCCGAGGGAAAAAGAAAGGAAGCTGCATGCCTCCGTGTGCTCATTGCCAGTGTTTTCTGCTGTGCTATGTACCCTGCTTGTGTGCTGTGATTTGCAAGCCAGCGCAGGATATATTTCCTTGATTTGTTTGTCTGTTCAGCTGTGCGAGGTTGTGATTGAAACAACCAAGAAGTATAGACCGCCATTCTTTTCATCAAGCTAAGGCTTCGCTCATCCGAACCGGGGACGATGACTGCTGTTGTTTACACGATTTTCGACAGCTATGTGGAGTGGCTTTGTGTTTAAAATTGCAATCCTAAGTGCAAAAAGAAGTTACCGGAGACTATATTGTTAAAGGTTGATTTCAACTGGCAGGCTCTGGATTCATTCAACATTGTTAGCATTTCTACTTACCCGTGATCGCTTCATTTGCCAAACACGTTAGTGGCCGGTCACCTTACCAATGAAACTAATGTGCTGGTGTCTCCGGCGAAGAATTCCCTCAGGGCTACATGCAATGCACAACCCAGTTTGTAGCCCGTTGTGACTGAAAGCTTTCACACTGGGGAAACGCTGTTGTCACAAACGCAGTCAAAGAATGCGATAGGATTGAGGGAACAGGGGGATTATCCACGTTGACTGACTGCATGAGCATATGTTTCTATCGCCACCGTGTTTCCTCCACGCAGGCGACGGAGAAAACGATATAGAGACTCCTCGCGCTTGCCAAGTTTCTCTAAAACGTCGAAATACTAGACACCCAGCAGCGAAGTGTCGATATTGCCGGAGAGAGCGGCGGGACAACGATCAGCGCAGGATCGCGGCTTCGCCACTCTTATACGACGGTGTCTTCGGTTTCCGCTCTCAGCAGCTTCCACCGGGACGCTAGCCGTGCCTAATTGTGCTAGCTTTGAGCACCACAGTTCATAGGGTTCTGTAGTGATGTGTAAAAGAGAAAGTTACGTCAGATCATATCACGCGAGTGCGCTGATTGGGTAGCGGTTCCCATTGTTAGAAAATCAATAAAAGGCGAGCGATCGGGCCGATCGCTCGAGGACACGCTCAGACCACAATCCAGAACGAACGTGTCCGTTGGCTTGCTCCTGCGGGATCTGATGTCGTCGGAGGAATCGCCGCTCCGAAATGACCGGCCGTCTCCCGGAACCCACACCGCAGCCCGGTGAGTCGGACCTCACGCATCCAGCGATGTCCCGGCGAACCTGCCTTTAGGTGAACGGCACCTCATCACCCCGAAGACTAGCTGGCCAGCGCGCGGTCTTATAATACTACATTTATGGCGACGAGGATTGTTCAGGGTTCATGGTATGACGGTCCTCCGCGTCTGCCGCTCTCCGCTGTCAATTCGGGCTTCGTTTTCCTACAGCCAACCGCCGTTTGGAACGTTAGGGTAGTCATCGGCTTGGGCACCCGGTAGCTATCCCGGCTCCCTACGTTGGTTTATTGTAGCGGTTTCAAGCCCCGAGCTCTTTGCTTTCTTTTCATTTTTCACCGTATTTTGTTTCGCGGCTTGCCGGCCGAATTCCCCTTTTGTCCTAAACACCGCGTAAGGGTGTGCGACTGCTAAGTGCTCTGTATACTGAAGCAACTGTATGTAGCCGTTGGCTACGAGCATCTTTTGAGTCGCTCACCTATTTTCAAAACTTACACTTTGAAGTCGTTATGGCACTTAGCTGCTGCAGTTTGTATGTGAGCTTCGATTACGGTCCTCGCACCTTTTCGACTCGCTTATCGTGACTGTGCGACTCGAGCTACGCAATTCTTGTTCTTGATTTGCGGTGCGGTGCTCACCGGCTTTAAGTCAAAGTTTTTTTCGGGGTTTACACGATTTTGGTTCTGTTTTGTAAATTAACTCTAAGAGTCCGCGCTCTTTCATGCACAGTTGAGCGTATACTCTTGCTTTAACGATATATTCAAACAGACATCATGAATACTGAACAACGGCAGATAACGGTCGTTCAGTCCGCGGCGTTGCCACCGCCACCGCCGTTTCTCGCAGTTCCGGGACCGCCACCACAGGCCTGGCCTGCATGGAAAGAGACATTCATGTCATTCTTAGGTGCGGCGGGCCTCGAAGGTGTTGACCCGAAGAGAAAAAAACAGATTCTTTTTTCGTTGTTGGGCATTGAAGGGCAACGAATAGTGTCCGCATTTGGATTCACTAACCTTCCGCATTCGGAACTTCTTGACGAGTTCGAGACCTTTTTAGCGGCCGTGGAGAGCCATTTTGTTTTTTCCGGATCTCTAGCACTCGAGCGTAAGAAGCTCCGTCTTCGCGTTCAGCAGCCGGGAGAGAGTGTCACGGAATTTTTAGCGGCGTTACGCCATCAGCACGCGCTTTGCGCGTTTGAAGACGGGTCCGAGAACACGCGACTTTGCGATCTTTTTCTTGATGGTTTGATCTCGCGCCGTGTTCAGGATCGCATTCTTAGAGACTGCGTAGGTCGCCAGGTACCGACGCTTGAGCGCGCGATACAGCTCGCGCTGCAGTTTGAGCAGTTGGCACGCACAGCAGAGCAGTACCATCAGCCACGTCAGGGGGAGCCCGTCGCCAGCTGTTCCACTGCACCCGTGCAGTATGTTGCTGGGCCCGAGACCGAACAAGTACAAGCGGCTGCTCGTCATGACGACCAGTCTCCAGCACTCTTCTCGGGAGACAACTGTTTCAGCGAACATGGGGCAAGGTTCCCATCGTGGCCACGTGACCCCACCAGACATGCTCCGAGGTCTCAATGGGGGCGTCCGGGGACAGCCCATGCTCCACGCCCGCCGGCGCGACAGAGTAACATTCCACATCGAGACCCGCCTCCTGCGAGAACGGGGCCGCAACAGGACAACTACTCATGTTGGTTTTGCGGCCGAAGGAATCACGCCAGGGAGAACTGCCCTGCACTCAACTCGCAGTGTTTCCAGTGCGGTAAAATCGGACATTTTGCCGTCGTTTGTCGAAGCCGCGCGCCGCCGCCAGCCGCGGATGGTGGATGCCGGCGACCTGCACTTCCAAGTCGTGGCCGTGGACAGAACTCCGGACGCCCGCGGAGGCCTGGTCCGACCACTGCGTTCAACTATAACGTCACCATCGACGGGGATGCTCCCGTTCTGTCTTTGGAGTCACAGGACCGCAGCCTGTACGACGCCTTCATTGCTGACGTAAAGGTAAACGGCTTGCCTCTCCAGTTACTGATCGACACTGGTTCGCAGGTTTCAATTCTGAACGAAAAGATTTTCGAGCAACTTAACAAGACTAGAAAGATCCGCTTACGGAAGCCTACGAGACGGCTTATGCATTATCTGCATCAACCGATTCCTGTGTTGGGATGTTTCACGGCTCAAGTCGTATTCAAAAACCGACAGACGCCACTAGATTTTTACGTCATTCGTGGAGGACGTTCTCTACTTGGTATTGACGCCGTCAGAGAATTGAAACTTCGGCTATCAGGAGCTGAATTTGAATGTTTTCATCTGGATGCAGCTGACCCAGGCCAAACGCCACGCTCCGATGTGAGGCCGGCGGGTGACCGTCAGCGGCGCCCGTTCACCGTATCGTCGCAGCGCTCAAGTCAGTTACGGGCAAATCTACCGAATGCCCATGGCATTGGTCCACAACCTTCAGGCCAATCGTCAGTGCCACCAGGTACTAACGCAGCCCACCCTCAGTCAAGATCACCACTGGTCACCAGCGCCGCCCGATCACAGTCCCCAAGTACAGACAGCGTGGACGAGTTTTCCACGAAGGTGAAGCAGCCTGCGGTAAGCTGTACACAAGCTTCAAGCCCTCCTGTACAAGATACGTCAAAACTTCCACGCGGATTCGAGGAGTTTGAGCATCTGTTAACATCAGAACTTGGCCTGCTACGAAACCAGACACACACTGTCAAGGTGCGCCAAAACGTACCTCCAGTACAGTCCAGGCTACGTCGCCTACCCATCAGTCTGCGTGAAGCGGTCTCAGAAGAAATTTTTAAGCTCGAGCGCCAAGGCGTCATCGAAAGAATAAATGCGTCAGAGTGGGTCTCGCCAATCGTTGTAGTAAGAAAAAAGGATGGCAGCATCAGGATGTGCGTCGACTTGCGTGCGCCCAACCAAGCCGTCGTCATAGATTCCTTTCCGCTGCCACACATAGAGGAGCTCCTGCACTCATTGCACGGAGCATCTCATTTTTCGAAGCTGGACCTGGCGTCGGCTTACCACCAGATCCGACTTGACCCGGTGAGCCGAGACCTGACGGCATTTATCACTCACGAAGGATTATTTCGCTTCAAGCGAGTTTGTTTTGGTTTGGCGTCCGCTCCCGCAGCGTTTCAGCAGATCATGTCTAGGGTTCTAAAAGATTGTAAGGGCGTCCAATTTTACTTAGACGACATCATTGTGTACGGGTCTTCACAGGAAGAGCATGATTCGAACTTGCGTCAAGTCTTGTCCGCAATCTCTCGAGCGGGAATGAAACTTAATCGAAAGGGCGTTTTTAACGTACGCGAGTTGTCGTTTCTGGGCCACAGTCTTTCAATGGATGGTTTAGCACCCCTTCCATCAAAAGTAGACGACGTCCGGAACTTCGAAACTCCGTCAGACCCGTCGAAGTTGAAGGCATTTTTGGGGTTAATTGAGTATTATAGTAAGTTCATACCCCACTGTTCAACCATCGTCGAACCATTGCGTCGTTTGCTCCGTAAAGGCGTACAGTTTGTTTGGTCCCCTGAAGCTCAGGCAAGTTTTGCCAAGATAAAATCATGCATTCAGAATGCACCAATCCTTTCCATGTTTGATCCGACGCTACCAGTCATAATATCGACGGATGCATCAAACTATGGCTTAGGAGCTGTCTTGCAGCAGAAGTACGGGAAAAACCTTCGGACGGTTGCTTTCGCATCACGCTCGCTGACCGACGCTGAACGTAGATATTCTACGGGAGAAAAGGAGGCCCTAGCTTGTTTATGGGCATGTGAAAAATGGCATGTGTACCTCTGGGGTAGGCCATTCACTATTCGAACAGACCACCAAGCGTTAGTCACGCTGTTGTCCAACAAAGGCTCTGGGGTTCGCCCTTTGCGTATAACTCGATGGGCTTCGCGTCTCTTGAATTATAACTTTCGTATGGAGTACCAGAAAGGTGCCGACAATCTCGTTGCCGACACGTTGTCTAGACTTCCCCTTTCAGACACAGAAAATGGTATGAATTTTGACGAAGACATAGTTTCCTTCGTGATTGCTCCAATATCACGCTCAGAATTTCAAGAAGCTACGGCCATCGACCCGGTTCTGCCCGGTGTGATGCATTACACAGCGTCATCTTGGCCGCAAGATAGCACGAGCATACCTGAACTGCGCCCGTACTTTAACGTCAGGAACCAGCTGTCTGTTCACAACGACTTATTGTTACAAGGGGAGAAAGTAGTTGTTCCAGAAAGACTCAGAGAGAATATCATCAATCTTGCGCACGAGACGCATCAAGGAATTACGAGAACCATCAGCGTCATCAGAGACCGCTACTGGTGGCCACGCATGGACGCCGAAATCAAGTTTAAAGTACAGCACTGTACTGTTTGCAACGCAACAGACAAGCCGGTTAAAGCAGCGCCTGCTCCTCTTCAGCCGGTCGAGTTCCCAGAGCGACCATGGGACAAGCTCGGTTTGGATATCGTGGGTCCCATCGACGGAGCTCCACCAAGTCAAAAATATTTCTTGGTCCTGATTGATTATCACTCGAAGTGGCCTGAAGTTCAACACACATCAGCGGCGACAACAGCTACGGTGATTACTTTTCTACAAAACATCTTTGCCCGGGAAGGTTTGCCCCGAGAGCTCGTCACGGACAATGGCGTTCAGTTCGTCTCTAGGGAGTTCGAAGAATTTTTGAAAAAGCAAGGTATCAGACACCTCAAGTCTTCCTTGTATCATCCGCAAGCAAATGGGCAAGTTGAACGGTTCAATCGAGTACTAAAGTCATGTTTACAACTGGCAACAGTTCAAGGACGACCACTTCCTGAAGCAGTTCGCGACTACTTAGAAGCGTACAGGCGTACTACTCACCCAGCAACGGGTCAGACTCCTGCAGTCCTTCTTCACGGACGAGTACATAGATCAAGACTGGATCTACAGGGTCTTCCGACACCCAAGGTGCCAGAGAGAAGCACGTCTCAGCTCCACGAGCGAGTGAAGAAGTACCAAACAAAAATGAAGATTTACTCGGACGCAAGACGAGCTGTGAGACGGCCAAAGTTCATAGCCGGCCAAGCCGTCCGAATTTTTCGTCCACAACACAGCGACAAGTTGCACAGCAAATACACAGGTCCGCAAGTGATTGAAAAGCAAGTTGGCCCTGCCACATATCAGTTTAGCGACGGACGGAAGTGGAACGCTAAGAAACTCACTCCTGCACCTCTCCAAGATCAAGCAAGTGCGCCACACGCAAGCAGAGGAAATACAGAAAACCAACAACTGCAACGAGTAGATTGCTTTGACGAGGATGATGACGACGATTCAGTCACCGACACGCTAAACTTCCCAAAACTCTACGTAGCGACCAGATCGCCCACAGCTCTAAGGAGACCGACCACATCAAATGACCCGGTAACAACAACTCCTAAGTCTACGACAACTGATGAAAGAACAGCGGTAGCTCTTGTTGCCCAGCCGGAACCCGTAAAGTTTCTTCCAGCCAACCTATCAGTGGAGTATTTTGACCCCGTCGACACAAGCACTCCTGCGGCATCGCGCCCCGAGACACCACAGTCGATGCCGCCTCTCGAATCTTCACGAAGTGACGTGAGTGATTCCGTGGTTGTGGCTGTGTCTTCAGTGGTACCAGTTGTACCACACCGCTCTGCCATGGATTCAAGGCCTGGTGAACCACGCGAACAATCTCAAGCTGGTCATCAAGCATCGCCTGCTGTTCCAAGGCGTTCTACGCGGCAACGGCGACTTCCAGGAAGACTGAAAGACTACGTACTTTCGTTTCTGAGTGTAAATAACAGTAATACGTCTATGGACATGATTCACGAAATTGGACAAGAACCACAGATGTAATATATCTTTCCTCTCGATTTGTTTAAGTGCATAACGCTAGTTTTAAGACGTTATTGCAGTGCATAACGGAAGTCATAGAGTAACTTATAGTAACGTGCATAACGCGAGTCAAAGGGATTATTTAACGAGAAAGGGTACTAACGTGCCTCCTAAAGGCGTTTAGAGCCAAGCGCTTACTAGTTTTTGGTTAGTCTAGTTATTGGTTACAAAACATAGGATGTCTAACAACTGTTAGTATCACAGCAATTTTAACTGTCTAAAATTACATCTTAAGTTTTTTTTTTAGGAATAGTTTGACTATTCCATTTTCAGTAACGGTTGGCTCATTAATTTAAAGAAAGGGAAAAGTATTGTAAATTAATGCTCTGGTTATTAACAGACATGTTTATCGCTATTTCATATAAGAGAGGGAGAATGTAGTGATGTGTAAAAGAGAAAGTTACGTCAGATCATATCACGCGAGTGCGCTGATTGGGTAGCGGTTCCCATTGTTAGAAAATCAATAAAAGGCGAGCGATCGGGCCGATCGCTCGAGGACACGCTCAGACCACAATCCAGAACGAACGTGTCCGTTGGCTTGCTCCTGCGGGATCTGATGTCGTCGGAGGAATCGCCGCTCCGAAATGACCGGCCGTCTCCCGGAACCCACACCGCAGCCCGGTGAGTCGGACCTCACGCATCCAGCGATGTCCCGGCGAACCTGCCTTTAGGTGAACGGCACCTCATCACCCCGAAGACTAGCTGGCCAGCGCGCGGTCTTATAATACTACAGGTTCACAGCGCCCGAGCGAAAGCTCGCGCAAAAGAACCGGCGAGCAGTCGAGTCGTTTCCAATCGACGGGGTGGCTAAACGCCGGTTGTGTGAATCGGGCTTAACGCCTGAGCCGGCTTGCTCAAAGCAAATCTAACGTTCTTGAATGGCATGTAATAAAAATCTGAGACGTGCTACATTCTATACAAACTTTATAAAAAAAATCAAACACTCACCTTCGGCTGCTACGTCCGCCGTACCGCTTCAAGGCAGATTGGATTGGATTTTTTGGATTGGATTGGATTTGGGGCTAACCCCTTTGTATCGGGGGATCTCAGCAGCGCTGGATCTAGCCTGGCTAGTAGCTACACTAGCCAAAAACTTAGTTGTGCTCTTTTGCTCTCCTCCACCAACACTCCAGTCTCCTCTTTGTCACCTCCACTGGCTGCGAGGGGAGGCACTCACTTGATCGAATGACGTTTTAGCGAACGCCCACGTTTCATCGAACGACACTTTAGCGAATAGTCGGACGCCGCGAAGCGGCGTTTTCGGGTGGGCCAAGTGAGTTCATATTTTTGTAATGAGTTGCCGCAGACTGTCGCCGCGAAGCGGCGTAAAGCGCAGCGCGACAGATGGGTTAACGCGCGCCCCCGTTATTCGCTAAAACGACCATTCGCTCAAATGTCGCCGTTCGCTAAAATGTCATTCGCTCTTGTGATATGGACCCGGCTGCGAGCTATCGGCGTCGTACTGTTCGTCAACGCCCCGGAAACCCAGCGCCACCGCCATGTCTGGTTCGTACGTCACGTCCGGCTTTATACCCGTGCATTCCAGTATGACGTGTTCCGCCGTCTCGTCTGCTCCTTGCGCGCACATGACGCACTTCACTTCCATGTCCATGTACTTCGCGCGGAACATGCGGGTCCGCAGCATGCCGCCTCGGGCGTCCGAAAGCAGTGCACTGCCCTTGCTGTTGTCCATGAAAGGTATTCGCTTCACCTCCTGTTTCTCTCTGGCATACAGGGCCAGCGCTGGTTTCAGACGTGCCGCTTCCGCCCATCGCCGCGTCTCGCTCTCAATCACCCTCGTGCGGATGCTCTGCTGCAGTTCCGGCTGCTCCGCGGCTGGGTAGAGGAGTGGGCCGTTGACCTCGTATCGCTGTTCCAGCTGGCGCGTCCGTCGCACCCACCGGGTTGGGACGGACCGAAGATGTACATACTTGAAAACCTGTCTGGCCCAGCGCTCTTCGCTCATCCGGCTGAGGCGTCGCTCGAAGTCCAGCTTGGCTCGGGCCTCCCTGGCCTCAAAACCGGACCAGCCCATGTCTCCTTGGACGGCTTCGTTCGGTGCTGTTCGGCTTGCTCCCAGTGCCGACCTTCCCACCTCCCTCTGACGGACCTCGAGGTATTGCCTGGTACCTGATGACAGGCACAACACTGAGTTGCCAAAAGTGAGCCCCGGCACCGCCACCATCTTCCAGACCGCTCGGGTTACCTCGTATCGGTTATATCCCCAGAGGGCCCTGGCCGTTGCTATGCCCTTGTTATTCCCGCTCTTCGCCTTGACCTTCGTCTTGACCTTCGTCAGAAGCAACATGGCGCCAGTGTTGCCAACCCATTTTTCGAAAATACCCCACGCCGGCGTCCAGAAAACCCTACATTACCCTACGAATGTTTCTTATTACCCTACATTTTACCCTATGATGCAAATCTTTTTTTTTTTCAAATAAAACAGTGGCATGGATTATGATGATACAGGGTAATATTAATACAGTACAAAGCGTCAGGGCACGCCTGCAAGCGCAAACCTGCGTTATTCTAGAACACCATGCTTGCATGTGCGCTTTGTAGCATCAGCACAATAGTGATGTAGCTAGCGCAGACATCCCCAACCAACATGCTTAGCCGACTTGTCGTAAAATTAAAAAGTGAGCTACGTGGGACCAGCACCCGCGGCGACAGATAAGGCGGCTCATTACAAAAAGAAGCTAATCCGAGCGGTTTATTAGCTTCTTTGGGTGTACCGCCTAGGCATTCGTCAAACTAAGGTGCTATTTCGACAAACCAGGCTATTACACCAGGGGAGGATAGGAAACCGGCGGCTCTTCCGTAATCGCTAACGTCGTTCGCTCAAGTGAACGCCTCCAGTCCCAACTACTTCACTTTCATAATTAAAGTAACCCCGAGACAAGAGAACAAGGAAAAGGGATAAATACAACAAAACAACACTCGCCTTTTTTCTCTTCCCTTGTCTCGGGATTACTTTAACCACGATCACTCACCAGCTCGCTTGCGCCTCCCCCCCCCCTTAACGCTCATTTCACTTTACTTTTGTTGTGCCCAACCAAGTAAACGATATACTATACTTCCTGCTTACAGTAATAACAGACAAATTTCAACGTGTGAGGTTTCTTATGTTTATTTCTACATATGTGCTCACTTGCACTATCCTTAAAAATGAAAGACGAAGGGATGATTAGTCAGGTACAAACAGTGTCTTAATTGAACAAAAATGCCTGCATAAGGCTCTTTAGTACATTTGCTTGCTGTGGAGCTTCAAATGCTGGTCGTCGACCTTCCATTTCACGCAATTGCTACCACTAGCAGCAAATGCTGACTGTACGACAAAAACGGCGTTCAGATTTTCCGTTCCCAATCTGTTGCGCTTTTTTGTTTTCACGTCAGTCATGTTAGAAAAAAATCCTTTCAGTGGCCGCGTTGGAATGGGGCAAGGTTAGTACAAGGTGGGCTAAGGCAGCAAGGTTTTGGAACTCTTGGTTCCTGCTGAACGTCTTCGTCACTCCAATGTCCGCCCAAAATGATGCGGTCGCTTTCGCCTCTAGAGCTGCCGTTTCCTCTTTACTGATGTATGATGGCAAGCTTCTCCACTCTTCTTCAATTTTGCTTGGGTCAGGCAATAGGTGCGCATAGCGCCTCTAAAGTGTCGGCAGCGCTCGTAGATTGTTTCTGGCTTCTACACTCAACGCAGTTTTTGGCGCTACAAACTGAACTTCGTGAAAAAAAGCGCTAGAGACAGGTAGCCTTTTTTTAATCTCGACAGCTGCTGTCTGATAAAATGCGAGACAGCGAACTCTGAGATCGTGAACTTCGGCCTGCATTCCAGCTTCGCTGCATTTCGCCAAGGCTGTGTTGCACCCTTCGCCCAAATAGACATCTCCTAAGGGGAGTAGAACTCTTGAATCCATAGGGTTGATGTCATCCTTTTCTAGAGCAGAAGGTTGGATGAAGTTCTGCAGCAAGCATCTGAGAAGACGCTGGCTCTCCTGCTGGAGCACTGCGATGAGGTTTTCTTCGCTCTGCAAGAGCGCGTTAAGCTTGTTGACAAAGTTCAAAACATACTTCATAAACCTCAGATAAGCTTCTGTGACACAGTTCATGTTATTCAGAATTCTTTCAGCCGCCAAAATTCGATCCTTAATGGAAGCTTGCAGGAAAAGTAGTCTGAGGGTTTCCCACTGCTCTAGGATACGGTCGATGCTGGCGTGGAGCACAAGCCACCGTGTCTCGATAGGCCGCAGAATCTTTCTTTTTGTCCGTTTTGAGAAAGTCCTGTAGAGCACAAAGTTGGGCTTGCCGCTTGCTGCTTTGGCTGAAGTAACTAGCGATGTTTCGCAAAAGGTCTTCTAGATACCTGGGCAAGTTCATTGCAGCCTTGCTGGCCGCGATGTGCGCAGAGTGGCATATGCAGCGTACCAGCACAAAACTTCTGCCTGCCTTCTGTTGCAGCCTCTGCGCCAACGAGTTCTGCTTGCCCACCATAACACTGGCATTGTCAGATGCGAGGCCTACAATGTTTCCGAGAGGTATTTTCTTCTTCGAGAAGCAATCTTCGACAGCTGTCGCAAGAGCCTCGGCGGAGCAGTCTGTTGCATCCAGGGGAATCACTTCAAGGAGCTGTGTTACTACCTCTCGTTTGTCAAGTGAAAAGTATCGCACGACACAGCAGAGAAGCTTGGTTCTAGCGATAGCAGTACCTTCGTCAACCAAGAGAGAGAATTTCGTATCCCTCAGCGCACCAGAGAGCTCATCCGTTTCCGTCTGAGCCAAAACGTTCTTGATTATCGCAGCGCATTTTGTGCGGTGTAGCTGCACCTTCTGAGCAATAGGAGAGTCCGGGAAAATATTCCGTACAAGCTCTCCTATGTGATCAATAGTCCTGAACGATAGAGAATGCTCAGCAACAAGAGCTGACAGCTTGATTTCGGCAGTTTTCACTTGGTTGTCAACAGGGGAAGTGGTCGCTCGAGGCAAGAGCGAAGTCAGAAGGGTTTGCTTTTGAAGACCAGCGGCAATTCTTTTGTGAGAAGCTCCTTTAGCATGACGGAGGAGCTCACTGCTCCCTGCAGTAATGGTAACGTTGCAAGCCTTGCAATATCCACGTAGTGGGTCGCCTGAGGGGTCAGGAGCTATAGCCATCCTTTAAATCCCTGTTGCTCTAACCAGGACTCGCGAAATTTCTGCTTCCGTGGTCCTTGTCCTTTTCTAGGTGCCTTAGCTGGTGATGGTCCAGGTTCCTCGCCTTACATCTGCATTTTTGTAACGAAATGCAAAACACCAGCATTGCATTGGTGTAACGCAGACCGTACAACACCTTGTCTGCTATCGGCATTGTCAAAAAAAAATTATGACTGTACTACACTAGAAAAAGGACATGGATGGGAAGGAATACAGGACATTACGGAGAGAAGCCCTTCTAGTGATGGCCTTAAAATACTTTGGCGTTGCTGCAAGGCGCCAAAGTTAATTTTACGTTCTTACAAGCTGTTTTTCACTACTTTCACGCGATTGAAGAGTATGGCACTACCAGAATATTACTGACGGTAATTAAAATAAAGTACAACACAAAGTTTGTTAATTGCAACGCGCAATAACGAAAGAGCAGCCAGGACGAGTCGCAGTTCCAGCTATGATCATTTCTAGCATGCGCACCTTACCTCCACTGGCCCTGGCTCCAAACTCCGTCTGCGGAACTCCCACTCCTCCCACCTCTCCCACTTGCTATACTTCGTTTCAGCTTCGGTCCGAGCGCGGCCGATGTTGTGAGCCAAAGGGCCAATCAAACAGCCCAAAAAGCGCAGCGTCATGGCGTGCTCTCTGTGCCTGATAGGACTAGCCGGTGGAGGAGCACGCACAGAGACACGGCGGATATCGGCTGGTCCTATCAGCTGCAGGGAGCACGCCATGACGTTTGCCTGTTTCGCTGTTTGATTGGCCCTTCGGCTCATAACATCGGCCGCGCTCGGACCGAAGCTGAAACGAAGTATAGCTCCCCAGTACTCTCCAATCTCTCCAACTTGGTGTGTGGTGCTCTCTGTTAGCACGTCTTGCAACTTGGATACTTTCGTTTTGCATGATGTCATGGTGTGGCAGCACACGAGTTGCAAAGCTATGCAAAGCTTGCACAGCAGCTTTTTTTTTTTTAATTTTGAAATTACCCTACTTTTGGCGGTGAAATGGCCGGACGGCCCTACAACCCTACAATGTACCAAAAATGCCTAAAATACCCTACAAGTAGGGTAATTACCCTACGGTTGGAAACACTGCATGGCGCTCGACGTTTTGGGGTGTTGGGCTGGGGTGTTTTCAGTGTTGCTTACACGCCTAGTCGTGTAAACCGAAACCGAAACACCAATTTTTACTACCCCAAGTAATTTTTTGACGACTTATCACTAGCAGAGCGTGTAAGAGTATGCTAACGAGTGAAAATGGGGTGTAAACAGGCGAAATATTACATTTTCGCTAACAGTGTGGGACGAAAGACTGATTAGACATCGTCAGTTGCCGAGCTCCCTTCTTAAGTTCTTGGGAATAAATACGCAAAAATAAAGCAAATAAAGGGCTGTCCGCACAAGATGCTGTAAATGCCGTGTACGGCAAAAAATAAAACGTGCACGCTTAACAGCAAAGAAACAACGTGGACGTCTAGGTATGTGCACCTGCGTTTTCAGCGAGGACATGAAATACGTAAAAAGCCCGGCTTTCCTTCTGGCCGTCTAGCTGTAGTTTCCGACCTTTTCTTGGTTTCGGGTGCACACTTTGTTTCATGCTTAGTGTACAACCCTCTAAAAGCTGCTGGCGCGAGGATTGGATTTCATCTGGCAGATCATTCGAACGCGTTCTCGCCCAAACCATTAGACGCGCTCGCTTTGACAGCGTTGAATGCTAAGTTTTAAAAAGGAGTATATAGACGAAAAAACGGTTAATGTCCAGGCGAGATGGTGTAAGAGTTACAGTTATACATGAGTTATACGTACAGTATGGGAGGCGCTCACTTGATCGAATGACGTTTTAGCGAACGCCCACGTTTCACCGATTGATACTTTAGCG